>NC_091811.1:19865000-24665000 GCF_041296235.1 Equus asinus | reverse complement strand
GGGATAGACTAATGATATAGCTAAAAAGACTTCAGGAATGTGATACCTACAACACTACATATTCAGATTCCAGCTCATTAAATAAATATATTTATCTTTAGTGACTTAAATCCTAATAATAGTCAAACCCAGGCATATGCAAATATTTTAAATTTAATTTAGTTCTTTACTACGTCAGAAGCAGTTTCTCATAACTCCAGACTATCCAGCCTCCCAATTACTCTGTGAAAGTTATCCTCGCCCTTTTTTTATAGATGAGGAAACAGGCTGGGAGATTAAATAAAGCAAGGTAACTCCAGAAACGGATCCAAGGCGAGGTCTTCTGCCTAAATTTCATACTCTTTTTACTACTTGTGCTTATACAGACACATTTCAGTACTGTGAAACAGACAATCTGAGATATCTCTGGTGAAGATATTTTATTTTTCATAAAAATATAATAGTACAATGCTCTTCAGAGAAAGAAAAGTTCCTTCAATGCCCCCAAATACGACGTGGTTTAATAGCAATTTTCTTCTCTTTTAAAAGTAACTATGTAACTGATAATATGCAACTGATTTCTTGTGAAATATAGCATTTATGGTTTTAAATTTCTTTGCCTTTATTTTAACTAAAGGTAAGTCCAGTTTAAACCTATACTTTTTGTAATGAGCCAAATCAAGTCTATCATAATTCAAAGATGATAAAACAAAACACTAAATGGTGATGCTGATAAATACTGTCAATTAGCTGGTAAACAGTGATATGAATTTGCTGCAGTAAGATAGATTCTGATTTACATACAATAGGAAGATTTAGATAAAATAGAAAAAAATTTTTAAGAACTTCAACTATATCCTAAAACTTGACCTGGTCAAACTTACTCCATATTATATTCAGTTGCTCTAATATATGGCAGGTCTATGCTAAATTAATGACAGAATACGACTGGTCTAAATACACAAATATATTTTTCCCCTTACCATTCTTTCTTTGGGGGGAAAAAAGAAAAAGAAAACATTGCTGTGTTTACTCAGAGAGCAAGGAGAACAGCACCAACCCAGGGGGACTGACTCACTGATTCTCTCACCCTCTGTCCTCTCAGCCTGCTTGTTGCCATACAGGTGAGAGATGCCAGGACTTCAGTATGCTGCTCCTTAACTGGAATGGGAAAAGAAATGCTCCAGCTGTTTTAATCAGTGGCATTTATTAACATGCTTCAAGTGGCCAAAGCGAACAGCCAGCACAATACCCAAAGCAATCAAAACATTCCTTTTTAAGACCAAGGAACTGTCTCTTGGTGTGATCTACTCCAAAGTACCAAATAGATAGGTTTAGGAATAAACTCAAATAAACTGTAATTTACTTTCACCCCAAATTACACATCCTCTACTTGAGGACAAAGTCACTGCTCTTGTAAAGATACTAGGAGGGCGGGGCGTAAATAAGCCTGTAATGTGAAATTACAGCCAGAGAAGAAATACTTCTAGCACAATGGAGACACTCCATTGACGAGCCACATTTCATTGCGGAATGTTTGCTTTGAAAACCAACTCTGCTGGGGAATTCAAAAGGTACTGAATAAGCAACACAGAGAAGGCTTGGGTTGTTTTGCAAAATAAAAATATACATTTGAGTAGACCAGATGGCAAAAACATACCCATCATAATCTGAACACTATATTTAAAACACTTAAATTCTGAAGGCCTGAATATCAACAATCTTTAATCTATTTATATTTGTGATCCTAAAAAGACATTAAATACTCTTAAATCCCCAGTCCTCCAAAACACAGAGACACCCAACAGGCTGGGCTAGTGGTATATCAGTAGTCACACAGGACTAGACTCGAGATCGGAGTTCGCCACCTAAGAGATCTTTAGGAACTCAGGCTAAGGGGAGGCACTTTATTCAAATGCACGGCCTAAAAAGAAGGGGGGAAAGTACCTTGTAAATCTGAAACTATGTGGTCCATCACATGTTCCACCTCACAGACATTCTAGACGATGACACCTCCTCTTAAACTGCCATTTTATAAGGAACCGTATTTTGTTTGGAAGCCAAATATTTGCTTCATTAGAACAAAGAACAATTATAATTTAGCAGCAACCGAGAACACAACTCCTGATTTAACTATAGAAAAGGGAAGAGAGTGGCAAAGCGTCTCAGAAGGGAAATCGAAAGATCCCTAGGCCTATGTGAACATATCATATTATGAGCTTGATTTCTCAAGCATCACTCCAGCTGGTAGTCAGGAAGAAAGTCAACGCAGCTGTGATGGGAATGGAAAGAACCACTCTGCCCTCCGCACCTCCTGCCAGGCCCACTAGGGGCAGTGTTGTACACAACTCTAGCTCCAGGGCTTCACTCCAGGATGGAGGCATCGCCAGGGCTGAACCACACGCACACCCACAGTGTGTTTCTTTCTAGGTCAGAGCAATTCACAAGGAAACTCACATCAGGGAAGAAACTAAGTGTGCTGCTTACAGCTACAGCTGTTAGATCTAGCGGCACTTTGTCCCTCACTTCGTTCCAGATCTCTTAAGGCAGAAACTCCATCTCAGCAGCTAGTTTCATCCTATTTTCTTTAGAAAAATTCTCCAAATTAGTTGAGTACACAAGGAAATGTGTGTGCACATTCACTCCTGCCCTCCCCACATACATGTATAGACATACAATAGAAACACATACATACATACATACTCTGGGTTGTCAAGAAGACGGATGCTGCTGAAATGCCTAAAACGTGACTTCTTGCTTAAAAATAAAATTTGACTAATTATTCTCCAAGTATGGATTAGGCCCCAGCAAACTTTTATGAATATAGTTTGAGAAGACAGCAACAAAACTTTTAAATAGAGGCTGTCTTGAGGGCTTTCCTGATGGACTTTGTTAACATGTACATTATTCAAAACAGGCATATCATTATGGATTATAAAAATAGAAATGTATATATTCGTTAATACATATTCACAGCTTATGCTGGAATGGCTCACAGGAGAAATCATGGTTCATGCAGAAAAGAAACATTACTCAAGTAAATATAAAGAAATAAGATTAGGTCCATAGAGGCTGAGAACTTACAGTCAGTAATCAGCCCATTTGGTTTCTCTTTGTAGGGCAATCAAAAACAGGAAAGGAAGTGACAACTAAACACACAAACACATACAATTACATGAATTACATGGAAGGAATATAAATTAACCCATAAAGCAATGTGGGGTTAAGGTGCAAAAATACAATCTTCACCCATTTTTCTCTACTCTTGTGTTTTCAAGAATTGCAACATGTTAAATGCCATGGGTGGCAATACCAGCCAGAACAGGTCTGAATGTTTGTAAATTTTCTAAGTGTTGAAAGTTAAAGCAAAATCCTGTCAGATCCATGATCACACATTTTGGTAGAAATTGCAGATTTACAGAGATGACTACTGAGCAGTAGGTAGTAAATGGAGCCAAGAAGTATAATCTTGCCCATTCATCCTCCATAGGAATCAGAATATTGGCTTCGATCACTGACTCATCATTTGATACGATCTTCACCCTGAAAAATAAATCCAAAGTTATCAACGTAAGAATGTTTTTAAAGTCAATGAAGTTTGGTTAATCTGTTCTAAAATGCATGATTTTTTTTAGTTTAGTATCTACAGGAAGGCTATTTTTAAATACAGACTGAAAGAAAACTGCGCTGACTTGGCTATTTTTCATTAATTCAATTTATATTAAAGCAAATGTTACCTCATCTAATAAAACTTATCAAATGGCCAATCCTTCAGTTTTATACAAATTTTCTAGAAGATGAAAAGTTTACAATATTTCCTTACAACTATTTCGAGTGCTCTCAAAGCAATCACAATGGTGAAGAAATCAATACATGGCATCTTCATTTTAAAATCTTTACAGTCTCTTCAACAAATGGTGCTGAGACAACTGGATATGCATGCAAAAGAATTAAGTTGGACCCTTACCTCACACCATATAGAAACATTAACTCAAAATGGATCAATGACCTAAATATAAGAGCTAAAACCATAAAACTCTTAGAAGAAAACATAGAGGTAAACCTTCATGACCTCGGATTTGGCAATGGGTTGTTAGATCTGACACCCAAAGAACAAACAACAAAACAAGAAAAGAGATCAACTAGACTTCATAAAAATTAAAACCTTTTGTGCATCAAAAGACACTATGAAGAAAGTGAAAAGACCACCTACAGAATGGGAGAAGTATCTGCAAATCATACATCTGATAAAGGTATAAAATCCAGAATACAGAAAGAACTCGTACAACTCAACAACAAAATGAAAAACAACGTAATTAAAACATGGGCACGGGCCTTACACAGGAACTTCTTCAAACAAGATATATAAATGGCCAAGAAGCACATGAAAAGATGCTCCATCATTAGTCATCAAGGAAAGGCAAATCAAAAGCACAATCAGATACCACTTCGTACCCACTAGGAAGGCTATAGTTCCTAAAAATGGAAACTAAAAAGTGTTAGCAAGATGTAGAGAAATGGGAAACTTTCCTGTATTACTGATGGGAATGTACAATATTTTAGGCACTGTGGAAAACAGTCTGTGGTTCCTCTAAAAGTTAAATACAGAATTACTATATGACCCAGCAATTCCACAGGTACTCAAACACATACTTGTACATGTATGTTCACAGCAGCACTATTTACAGTAGCCAAAAGGCAGAAACAATAACCAATGTCCATCAACAGATGAATGAATAACCACAAACTGTGTTATACATACACAATGGAATATTATGCAGCCATAAAAAGGTATGAAGTACTGATAAATGAACCTTGAAAACATGCTAGGTACAGAAAGTCACATACTGTTTGATTCCATTTATATGAAATATCCAGAATAGGTAAATCCATAGAGAAAGAAAGCAGATTTATGGTTGCCAGGGATGAGTAACTGCTTCATGAGTTAGGGTTTTCTTTTAGGGTGATAAAATGTTTCGTAACTAGATAGAGGTGATGATTGTACAACATTGTGAATGTACTAAATGCCTCTGAATTGTTACCTTAAAATGGTTAACTTTATGTTACGTGAACTTCACCTGAATAAAAAAGAAATCCTTACAGTGAGGGGCCACTCTACTAGAGCCTGGACTAGGTGAGGACAGGCTCTACCCTTACAGCTATGTGACCTTAGGCACCTTACACAGCCCCTCTGCTATTTCGTCACCTACAAAATAAAATGTATAATTCTTTAACACAATTATCGGAGGAGATATTTAAGATAAATATAAGTAAGAGTACTGTATAAGCTGTTAAAATACAAAAGAAAGGTACCATTATTAACAATAACTAGAATAGTACACTCCCATTTATGGACTAAGTCTACCTAATAAAAAAATTCTATAAATTTACCAGTCGCTCTTTATAAACTCCACATAAAATGTATTTCAATATTTAGAACTAACGCCATTTCACTTGCTTATCAGTGTATTACAAATGACATCAACATTTTATTTTATTTAAAGACATACCGAGGAAAGTGGTCAACAGAAACCCCACCTGAAGACACTCCTCTAAATATAAACTCTCCCACGGGTTGCACTCACAGGAATTGCTGTTAGCGTCTGTCTTCCCAGCTTTTGTGTGCCTGCTTGAGTTCTGCTGAGATTTGCTCTGCTCTTCTCCAGTGAGTAGGGCCTTTATTTCAGAAGGGATTTTTCCTTGGTCCATTGCCATGCACCACTGCTTGTACTGAAATATGTAAAACATATTTAAGTAAAATTTTACTACTCAGAGTTCAGGAACCACTGGTAGAAATCCTAGACCTAAGATTCCCCTAACTAGACATCACATTAGCTGCTGGGAATTTCACCCTCCATGGCATCCTATTTAACACCTAGGACATGGATGAGGTCTTCCATCTCTCAGAAGGGGGAGAAGAAGTGCTGCTGAATCTCCTTCTTGTGATGTACAGGAGTGTTGCTCAGATTAAAAAGGCCCCTCTGGTTAAAAAAATCTCTCTCCAAGTGTGCTACTAATTAGAATTCATCTCTTTTTGCTAATTGTCACATTATTACTCCTACTCACCAAATAAATACTTTTGTAATTTCCTTTCTGTCTTTCATAAACATTTGCCAAACATCAACTATCTATCAGAATGTGAAGTAGGACTTTGGGGGTATCCCAAGATGAATCAGCCCAAAGATTATCCCTCAAGTGGCTTACATTGCAGAAGGTGAAAAATAATTTATAGCATTAAGTCAAATTCAATATATTAAAAAAAAAATCTACTGAATAGTGTACATCTGGACTCTCTTCATGCCCCAACCTTATTTTCTTACCTTCTAAAAATCTGAAGTAGTCTGTCCCAGTTTTGTAAAGATTATGAACGTATCATCTCTCTCTTCTTCTACCTGTCACCTCCTCCCCTGAGCTCACAGTAGTGCGGTTTAATTCTCTTTTACCTATTCTCTTCTACGTTTCTACAGCCACTTCCCAAAGTCTGAATGAATGAATGAGTGAATAAAACACGCCAAACGAATAAATGTTTAAACACAAATAGTATCATACAATGCATATTGTTACATATTGTGATACTTTTTCCACTTATCAATATATTATAAATGTTTTTCTACATGAGCAAATATATACGTGCACTGTGAATTTTTGCAAAGTAGTCCAATATATGAGTGCAGTATAATTTAACTAACGAATCTCCTATTGCTGTCCATTTGCGTTATTTTTCATTTTTTCTTTCATAAACAATCCCTCAATGAAATAGTCATGTACATTCTGCTCCCATCAGCAATGTATGAAAATACTTATTTGCCTATATCCTTGCTAACAGATTAATATTCTTTCCTGTGTTTGTCAACTGGATAGGTAAAAATTGGTATCTCCACCTTTTAATGTATACTTCTTTGCTAAGCTTAGGTTGATCTTTTCACACGTTTATTGACAGACTTTCTCACCATTTCCAGTTCCTCTCTGAGGGCACATATGGCTCTTTCCCGACTGGATACCAACTCTTCCAAATACTGATATCTCAGTTTTTTTCTGGCCCGGCACTCTCTTGCACTCTGCCGGCTCCTTTCAAGTTTTGCCTTCAAGTCAATTTTGGCTGGCTTCCGACCTCGTTTGCCGGGCTTCTTTACTTTGCCTCCAACCACCTTCAGCAAGAGAAGGAAGAAATAATTTTTTTCTCTTAGTTCTGTGTCGAGGAAAGTGACTGCAGCTGCATATTAGCAAGGAAAACATTTACGAGTAATAAATGAAGCCTATGGAACTAAGAAAGCAGAATCCCATCAAATGCCTTATGAGTCTTTAATAATTTTTTTCTGATACTTTTGATACCATGAATGTGAGAGGAGAAATAATGTAAGTTTTCATTATTTCTTCAGTAATAAACTTTAAATAGTTTAACAGTAAACTTTATGAACCATATGTAGCTAGATAATAAAAAAACTAAAAGATTGCCACTAAATATTTTGTTCATGAAGAATTTTTATTGACTCAAGAAAATAACTACAATAAAATAAGTAAAAAAAAATCAATATTCAAAACTTTCAGTAAGTTTCAGTATGATCTCAAAGTCATAAAACAATACATAGAAGAAAGGATGCTAAGAAAAGGTCAGTGAGGATTTCTCTGATGGGCGTGATTATAAATAGCTTTCTTCTCATTGACACTTTTAAATGTTTATAATTAGAAAAAATTAAAAATCTATGTATATATATGTGTATATGTATGTATCTTAAGCAATTTTCTATGAATTCCCTCTTCACATTTGTTGAGCCCAAAGGAACACACAGGAAGTCCCTGAAATCTCCAGGATGATTCTCTCCTGCCTTTAGAAGTCGGTAATTATAACCCTAGATTGTCTCAGGAGATTTCTACCTGCTCCCACTAGTGTCAGAAGACATCCTCTCAATATCCCTGTTACTCATTTACCTGCGTAGGCACAATTTTTAGGTGACTGGCAAAGTAATTTAACCTTCTTCATTGTTTGGTTTTGGAACCTCCCCAAGTTCTTATACAAGAATTAACCATGAGGTAAAGATGATGAATTTTTAAATAGATGAACCTGAACTTACACATCAAATAAATGTTCTTGAAAGCAGGTACATTTATGCCAATGAACAAGCTTTTTTGGAAAGCGCTTGTGGAGCCAGTATTTTACAAGTCACAACACAATATGCTTCATTACTTTAGAGTGATACATTATTCTTCAAATTCCCAAACAATTTGATTATCCACTTAGTTTATCTGACGAAGTTCTGATGATGTCTATTCCTTTCTGAAAATTACCTTCAGAGAATAAAAATGTCATAACTTCAATGTACTGAAAGGAATGTTGCTGAGGCTTTAAAGGCAATTCTAAAAGAGAAGACACAAAACTCAAACACTGGCAAATCACTGGAATAAATGTAGAAGCTTTCCCAGGTAACAAAATTCAAAGGATCAATATTCATTTGGACTATGAAAACTGATTTGTTTGTTTGAAATCACTATTTATATAAACCAACAATGCCCAGTATTCTGTAAAGATCAGATCATTACTAAGTATAATGGTTAGGTAAGGAAAACCAAGGTTTAAATGGGAATCAGCCTCATTTACCAGCCCTTATGTCATATCACGATGGCTAAGCATTGCATCTAGCATTTTATAGGGTGGCTCTGAAATGAGACAGAATACTCTAAGGTTCTGAGGAAAAAAATCTTTCCCTTCCACCACCATCTAGCTAGCTGCTTCAGTACTACTCCTAAATTAGTTTCAACTTTTCAAAAACTGGTCTTTTACGGCTTTTCTATTCTGCATCATCATGTTTTTATTCCAGTATAATAATATACACCTCAGGAAACTTTTCTTCAGAGCCAAATATGTGATACCAATTGCAAGATGACTAGTTGATTCAAATATTACTATGGACTAAATTTTAAATTATGCTTATATCACATCAATTGCACAATTTTAACAAAATATTTTAAAATCACCCTGCATTAAAACAGTCTATTTGCTATTGCCACAGCTTTTAAAAAGCAATATATTTACAGCATAAACTCATGTGTATAGTGAAATAAATGGTAATCAAATCTATTCTTTATGTAGTAAAATGAGTCATCAATCACACAACACTATAATCCAATACCTCATATATTGCTGTTTTTAATTAATTCAGGAGTGGCTGCCTTTGAAAAGCCAGCAACAGAACACAGTGTACTTCCCAGACTTCATTGATTTTTGAAACAAACCTAGCACAGTCATAAAAATCAAACAAAAGTTATAACCCTTTGTTTACTTTCATGGTAGCAAAATATTTAAATTGGAACTATTTTATTCCTTTTCTTTATTAGAAAGGCACAGTAAATGAATCCAGGGTTCCTGTATTTTATGTCATCTCCTGTAAAATTACATTTAAAACCACATAACCCCGACTTCTCTAGCTTAATTTTTCCCCAGTAACAGACCGTTTGGCTTTTGGTGCCAGCTAAAATCTGATTAGTGTACCAGTTTTCAAGAGAATCAAGTATAGAACAGAATTATTGTAAATATTAAGTATAATAATGTATGAGAGCACTTTGTAAAGAAAAAGATAATATACAAATGTAGGTTAGTAAACTAGCTGCCTTAACAACTGAACTTTATATATTTCATAAGCCATAAAGACTGGGAGATGAATACGGGAAGTTAATTAGAAATTAGGAACCAAAACCTAAAACTGAAATCAACTTCACAAATTCCTTAAATATCTCTGGGCCAAAAATCATTCTTACCAATGTTTCATAAAATTTTCACAAACTCAGTGATAACCACATAGGCCCTCTTGCTCTCTCCTCTTATTTCTTCTGTGAGGAAGCATATTAATGGCTAAATAAAAGTACTGATTTTTATGCACCAACACAAACCCCAAAGGAAGCTGTGAAACTAATCCCCCAATTTAGCATTTTTTTCTGTTCTAATTTTATTTCTATTGACATAGAGCCACATGAAAATTTAAATAGCTGTCTTTAAAACAGTATGCCATTGTTTTACCACTTTATCCACTGTCCATTTTACCTTTTTCCTCCCCAAAACACATTTGTGAGCTGGGGATAGAAGGCCTGTCTCCCTACCCCTCACCACGAGCTAGCCATTCTGTTTCTTTCTTTCTTTCTTTCTTTCTTTTTACCCTCCACAAAGAAATTATTTCACAAAGGTAGGATATTAGAGATGTCATATTTCAGTAGTGCCTCTGCAATACCAAGTCTGATTTCATTATATGTTAAAAATGTTAAAGTCTATCTTTTATAAGCAAGCAAGAGTGAAGGTCTTACTTTTCTGTTAACTACCTGTTTTTAACACTTTCTCCTTTGAGACAAGCTAAAACTAGATGTCATGATTTTTACAAAGTAAGCACCAGGGGCTGTCATATAATTCTATCTTAGTACACAGAAACAAGTATTTAATAAATATGACATAAAAAACAAAAGAAATTCCTAAGTAACCAATGGGTCAAAGAAGAGATCCCAAGGGAAATTAGAAAAATATTTTGAGATGAATGAAAAGGAAAACACAACATACCAAAACTTTATGAGATGCAGCTAAAGCAGTGCTCAGAGGGAGCTGTAAACACCTAAATTAAAAAAGAAGAAAGATTTTAAATCAATAACCTAATTTTCCACCATAAGAAACTAGAAAAAGAAGAGCAAATTAAACCCAAAGCAAGCAGATGGAAGGAAATAATAAATATTAGAGCAGAGATAAATAAAATAGAGAATGGAAAAACAACAGAGAAAAATCAATAAAACCAAAAGTTGGTTCTTCAAAGTTCAACAAAATTGACAAACCTTTAGCTAGACTGGCCAAGAGAAAACATTCAAGATACTAAAAGCAAGACTGAAAGAGAGGACATCACTATCAAAATAAAAAGGGTTACATGGGAATACTGTGAAAAATTCTTTGCCAAAAAACTAGATAACCTAAATGCAATGGACAAATTCTTAGAAAGACACAAAGTAGCAAAACTGACTCAAGAAGAAACAGAAAATATGAACAGACCTGAAACAAATAAAGACATTGAATTGTAATCAAAAAATTTCTCACAAAGAGAAGTCTTGGTCCAGGTGACTTCACTGGTGAATTCTACCAAACATTTAAAGAATTAACACTAATTCTTTACAAACTCTTCCAAAAAACACAAGAGGAGAGAACATTTCCCAACTCATTCCATGAGGTGAATATTAGCCTGATACCAAAACCAAAGATAGCATAAGAAAGGAAAACCATAGATTAATACGTCTTGTGAATATAGAGGCAAAAATCCTTAATAAAATACTAGCAGCAGACTGAATCTAACAATACATAAAAAGGATTATACATCTTGACTAAGTGCGATTTATCCCAGGAATAAACGTTGGTTTAACAAATGAAAATCAATTACTCTATATCAATAGAAAAAAGGACAAAAACTCTATGTTCATCTTAACAGATTCAGAAAAAGCACCTGACAAAATCCACCACACTTACATGATAAAAACACTCAAGAAACTAGGAATAGAAGGGAACTTCCTTCACCTGATAAAAGCCATCTATGAAAAACCCACCTAACATCATACTTAATGGTCAAAGAATGAATGCTATCTCACAAAGGTCAGGAACAAGACAAGGATCTTGTCTTCTCTTGTCATTTCTATTCAACATCGTATTGAAGGTGCTAGACACAGCAAATAGGCAAGAAAAGGAAAGAGATGGCATTCAGATTGTAAAGGAAAAAGTAAAACTCTTTCTATTTGAAAATGACATGATTTATATATAGAAAATCCTAAGGAATCCACAAAAAATTGTTAGATCTAATAAATGAGTTGAGCAAGGTTGGAAGATACAAGATCAATATACAAAAATTAGTTGTGTTTCTACACATGCTGAACAATCTGAAAGTGAATTTAAGAAAACATCCCATTGAGGCCGAGTGGGCGGAGCAAAATGGCGGGGTGCGCTGACCCGGGATTCTCTCCCCTCCAAAATACAACAAAAGATTGGAAGAACTGAATTTCAGAGAATAAACATAATGCCAGCTCGTTAGAGACCTACAATACCAAGAAGGCAGAGATCATAAACCTAGCTTTACACCTTCGGAGGCGCTGGAACGGTAGGAGAGAACATCGCTCCCTCCCCTAGAGTCTGCAATCCCTGGGGCAGGGGTCGGGAAGGAGCGGGGGAGGGGCTGCGCGACCGGGGGATCATCCAGGACTCCTGCCGCTGGTTCAGTGGAGACCCGCTGATGGGGGAAAGCTTCTGTCCGCGGGGACCCTATAAATCAAGGGCCTTGGGAGACCAGAGAACAGAACTGATCTGAACCCAGACCGGCGCGTGTGAGTAACAGCCCCTCCCCCCCAGCAAAGCCAGTGGGCGCAGCCATCTTGCCCCAAGGCGGAGAGCTAACACGCTGCTCTCGACCCCCATCTAGTGGCGACAGGCTGTAACTGCAACTGAATTCTACCACCATGAGAAAAAACTGCTCCTCTACCATCCAGCAATTTATAAAAGCCCCAGACCAGAAGGAAAACAATAAAAACACAGAATTAAGTCCTGAGGACTTGGAATTAGGTAAACGAAGTGATAATGAATTCAGAGCAGCTATAATCAAAAAACTCAATGAGGTAGAGAGAAAGATAGAGAAACAAGCCGAGTTCTAGAGTTACTTCACAAAAGAGATTGAAATCATAAAGAAGAATCAAACAGAATTACTTGAGATGAAAAACACAATGGACCAGATAAAACAGAATACGGATTCCCTGAATGCCCATGTAGACAACATAGAGGAGAAAATCAGCATAATCGAGGACAGACAGGCTGAATGGCGCCAGACAGAGGAAGAAAGAGAACTAAGAATTTAAAAAAATGAGGAAAACCTCCGAGAGATAATGGATTCAATGAGGAGTAAGAACATAAGGATCATAGGAATTCCCGAGAATATGGAAAAGGAAAATGGAGCAGAAAGTGTGCTTAACGAAATTATTGAAGAGAACTTCCCAAATCTAGGGATCAACAGAGAAATGTGTGTAGAGGAGGGTTTTAGATCTCCTAGATTTGTCAATGTAAAAAGACCCACCGCAAGGCACATAATAGTAAAGTTAGCAAATAGGAATGATAAGGAGAGAATACTCAGGGAAGTAAGGAAAAAAAAAGAGAATAACCTATAAAGGAGCCCCTATCAGACTGTCAGCGGATTTCTCTACAGAAACCCTACAAGCTAGGAGAGAATGGAGTGATATATCCAAAGCTTTAAAGGATAAAAACCTTCAGCCAAGAATACTCTATCCAGCAAGAATTTCCTTCAGATATGAGGGAGAAATTAAATCTTTTCCAGACAAACAAAAGTTAAGGGAATTTGTAACTAAAAGCCCTCCATTACAAGAAATCCTCAAGAAGGCTCTCATACTTGAAAAAAGAAAAAAAGGAGAAAGGGGACACAATCCACAGACTAGGGAGACCGAAGGATAGAACCAGAACAGGATAGAAAATATTCAACTATAGCATTAGGGTAAAAATAAGGAAACTACCAAAACAAGGACGATCTTAGCACTCTAACTACAAATTAATAAGACGAGTTGGAATAAAAAATGAAAATAATTATTTAGGAGGGGAAGAGCAAAGGGTCTAAATCAGTATTGGTCGAGTAAGTAAGAGACCACCAGAGAATAGACTATATTATACACGAGATTCTAAATACAAACTTCAAGGTAGACACTAAAATAAAGTACAGAACAGAGTCACAAATCATAGATAAGGAAAAATCTAAGAAACCCAGTATAAGAAATTGCAGTATTAAATGGGTAGTCTAAAGCACACAGGAAAAGAAACACAGGAAAACAAGATAATGAGCGACAGATTGACAGCATTAAGTCCACATGCATCAATAATCACTCTCAATGTGAACGGATTGAACTCTCCAATAAAAAGACACAGAGTGGCAAAATGGATCAAAGAAAAAGATCCAACAATTTGTTGCCTCCAGGAAACACACCTCAGCCCCAAGGACAAACAGAGACTCAGGGTGAAGGGGTGGAGGACAACACTTCAAGCAAATAGCAAGGAAAAAAAGGCAGGTGTTGCAATTCTCATATCAGACCAAGTGGATTTCAAAATAAGACAGGTAAAGAGAGACACAGAGGGACAATATATAATGATCAAAGGGACACTTCATCAAGAAGAAATAACGCTTATAAATATCTATGCACCCAACACAGGAGCACCAAGATTCATAAAGCAACTATTAACAGACCTAAAGGAAGATGTTAAAAACAACACAATAATAGTAGGGGACCTCAACACCCCACTCACATCAATGGACAGATCATCCAGACAGAAAATCAACAAGGAAATAGTGGAGCTGAATGAAAAACTAAAACAATTGGACTTAATAGACATATATAGATCACTCCACCCTGAAGGAGCTGAATTCTTCTCAAGTGCACATGAAACATTCTCTAGGATAGACCATATGTTGGGAAACAAGGCAAGCCTCTACAAATTTAAAAAAATTGAAATAATAACAAGCATCTTCTCAGATCATAGTGCTATAAGGCTAGAAATTAATTACAAGAAAAAAGCTGAGAAAGGCACAAAGATGTGGAGACTAAACAACACACTACTGAACAAGCAATGGATCATTGAAGAAATTAAAGAAGAAATAAAAAAATACCTGGAAACAAATGAAAATGATTGCATGCCATACCAACTCATATGGGATACAGCAAAAGCTGTATTAAGAGGAAAATTCATCGCAATACAGGCACATCTTAACAAACAAGAAAAATCCCAAATAATCAACCTTAAAGCACACCTAACTGAACTAGAGAAAAAAGAACAAATGAAGCCCAAAGTCAGCAGAAGGAGAGAAATAATAAAAATCAGAGCAGAAATAAATACTATTGAAACGAAAAAGGCAGTAGAAAGGATCAATGAGACAAAGAGCTGGTTTTTTGAGAAGATAAATAAAATTGACAAACCACTAGCCAGACTTACAAAGAAAAAAAGAGAGAAAGCTCAAATAAACAAAATCAGAAATGAGCGAGGAGAAATAACAACAGACTCTGCAGAAATACAACAGATTATAAGAGAATACTACAAAAAACTATATGCCAACAAAATGGATAACCTAGAGGAAATGGATAAATTCTTGGACTCCTACAATCTCCCAAAGCTCACTCAAGAAGAGGCAGACAATTTGAACAGACCAATCACAAGGAAAGAGATTGAAACAGCAATCAAAAACATCCCAAAGAATATAACCCCAGGACCAGATGGCTTTCCTGGGGAATTCTACCAAACTTTCAGAGAGGACTTAATACCTATCCTTTTCAAGCTATTCCAAAAAATTAGGGAAGATGGAACACTTCCTAACACATTCTATGAGGCCAACATCACGCTGATACCAAAACCTGACAAGGACACCACGAAAAAAGAGAACTTTTTCAGGCCAATATCACTGATGAACATAGATGCAAAAATTCTAAACAAAATTTTGGCAACCAGAATTCAGCAATTCATCAAAAGAATCATACATCAGAATCAGGTGGGATTCATACCAGGGACACAGGGATGGTTCAACATCCACAAATCAATCAATGTGATACACCACATCAACAAACTGAGGAATAAAAACCACATGATCATCTCAATAGATGCAGAGAAGGCATTTGACAAGATCCAACAGCCATTTATGATAAAAACTCTGAACAAAATGGGCATAGAAGGAAACTACCTCAACATAATAAAGGCCATATACGACAAACCCATAGCCAACATCATACGCAATGGGCAAAAACTGAACCCCATCCCCCTGAAAACAGGAACGAGACAAGGATGCCCTCTATCACCACTCTTATTTAACATAGTACTGGAGGTCCTGGCCAGAGCAATCAGGCAAGAAAAAGGAATAAAAGGAATCCAAATAGGGAGGGAAGAAGTGAAACTCTCGCTGTTTGCAGACGACATGATCTTATATATAGAAAACCCCAAAGAATCCATTGGAAAACTGTTAGAAGTAATCAACAACTACAGCAAAGTTGCAGGGTATAAAATCAATTTGCATAAATCAGTAGCATTTCTATACTCCAGTAATGAACCAACAGAAAAAGAACTCAAGAATACAATACCATTCACAATCGCAACAGAAAGAATAAAATACCTTGGGGTAAATTTAACTAAGAAGTGAAGGACCTATATAATGAAAATTACAAGGGCTTTCTGAGAGAATTGGATGACGACATAAGGAGATGGAAAGACATTCCATGTACATGGATTGGAAGAATAAACATAGTTAAAATGTCCATTCTACCTAAAGCAATCTACAGATTCAACGCCATCCCAATCAGAATCCCAATGACATTCTTTACAGAATTAGAACAAAGAATCCTAAAATTCATATGGGGCAACAAAAGACCCCGAATTGCTAAAGCAATCCTGAGAAAAAAGAACAAAACGGGAGGCATCACAATCCCTGACTTCAAAACATACTACAAAGCTACAGTAATCAAAACAGCATGGTACTGGTACAAAAACAGGTGCACAGATCAATGGAACAGAATTGAAAGCCCAGAAATAAAACCACACATCTATGGACAGCTTATCTTTGACAAAGCTGAGGGCATACAATGGAGAAAAGAAAGTCTTTTCAACAAATGGTGCTGGGAAAACTGGAAAGCCAGATGTAAAAGAATGAAAATTGACCATTCTTTTTCACCATTCACCAAAATAAACTCAAAATGGATTAAAGACCTAAAGGTGAGACCTGAAACCATAAGGCTTCTGAAGAAAATGTAGGCAGTACACTCTTTGACATCAGTATTAAAAGGATCTTTTCGGACACCATGCCTTCTCAGAGAAGGGAAACAATAGAAAGAATAAACAAATGGGACTTCATCAGATTAAAGAGCTTCTTCAAGGCAAATGAAAACAGGATTGAAACAAAAAAAAACCCACTAACTGGGAAAAAATATTTGCAAGTCATATATCTGACAAAGGCTTAATATCCTTAATATATAAAGAACTCTCGCAACTCAACCACAAAACATCAAACAACCCAATCAAAAAATGGGCTGGAGACATGAACAGACATTTCTCCAAAGAAGATATACTGATGGCCAATAGGCACATGAAAAGATGCTCATCATCGCTGATCATCAGGGAAATGCAAATCAAAACTACACTAAGATATCACCTTACACCCGTTAGAATGACAAAAATATCTAAAACTAATAGCAACAAATGTTGGAGAGGTTGCGGAGAAAAAGGAACCCTCATACACTGCTGGTGGGAATGCAAACTGGTGCAGCCACTGTGGAAAACAGTATGGAGATTCCTCAAAAAACTAAAAATAGAACTACCATACGATCCAGCCATCCCACTACTGGGTATTTATCCAAAGAGCCTGAAGTCAGCAATCCCAAAAGTCCTGTGCACCCCAATGTTTATTGCAGCACTGTTTACAATAGCCAAGACGTGGAAGCAACCTAAGTGCCCATCAACAGACGAATGGATAAAGAAGATGCGGTACATATATACAATGGAATACTACTCAGCTGCAAAACAGAACAAAATCATTCCATTTGCAATAACATGGATGGACCTTGAGAGAATTATGTTAAGTGAAATAAGCCAGCGAGAGAAAGATAATCTGTGTATGACTCCACTCATATGAGGAATTTAAAACTATGGACCAAGAACAGTTTAGTGGATACCAGGAGAAAGGTGGGGTGGGGGGTGGGCACAAAGGGTGAAGTGGTGCACCTACAACATGACTAACAAACACTAATGTACAATTGAAATTTCACAAGATTGTAACCTATCAATATAACTCAATAAAAATAAAATAATAAAAAAAGAAGATAAAAACAATGACAAACAAACAAACAAACAAACAAAAACATCCCATTTATGACAGCATCAAAAAATAAAGTACTTAGGAATAAATCTAACAAGAGAAGTGCAAGACTGGTACCCTGCAAGAAATTAAAGAAGATGTAATAAATAGAAAGACATTCCATGTTAATGCATCAGAAGACAATACTGTTAAGATGGCAACACTCCCCAAATTGATCTAAAGATACAACATAATTGCTATCAAAATCCCAGCTGCCTTTTTGCAGAAATTGACGAGATAATCCTAAAATTCACATGGAAATACAAGGGACCCTGAATAGCCAAAACAATCTTGAAAAAGAACAAAGTTGGAGGGCTTACACTTCTGATTTCAAAACGTATTAGAAACCCACAGTAATCAAGATAGTGCAGTACTGGCATGAGGATAGACACACAAATCAATGGGAAAGAAGTGAGAATCCAGAAGTAAACCTTTACATTTATGGACAATTGATTTTCAACAAGCTGCCAAAATAACTAAAAGGGGAAAGAACAATCTTTTCAATAAATAGTGTGGGACAAATGGATATCCAAAAGCAAAAGAATTAAGTTGGACTCCTACAACATGTCATATATCAAAAATTAACTCAAAATAGAACAAAAGTCTGAATGTAAAAGCTACAGTATAAAATTCTTAGAGGAAAACACAGGAATAAATCTTTGTGACTTTGGATTAGGTAATAGCTTCTTAGATATGATACCATAAGCACAGGCAACAAAAGAAAAAGTAAATTGGACTTTACAAAATTAAAAATTTTGTGCTTCAAAGGATACCATTAAGGTAAAAAAACAATTCACAGAATGGTAGAAAATATTTGTAAATCATACATATAAGGGACTTGTATCCAGAATATATAAAGAACTCCTACAACTCAACAATTTAAAAAGACAAATAATCCAATTAAAATGTGGGCAAAGTATTTGAATAGACATTTCTCCAAAGAAGATCTACAAACAGCCAAGTATATCAAAAAATGCTTGATATCATTAGTCACTAGGAAAATGTGAACCAAAATCACAAGATACCACTTCATACCCACTAGGATGGCTATACAATCAAAAAGACAGCCAATAACAAGTGTTGGTATGTATGTGAAGAAAAGGAACCCTCATACATTGCTGGTGGGGAATGTATAATGGTAGCCACTTTGGCAAACAGTTTAGTAGTTCCCCAAAAATATTAAACACAGAGTTACCATATGACCCAGCAAGTCTAATTCTAGATATATCGCAAAAAGAAATGAAAACATATATCCACACAAGAACTTGTACACGAATGTTCACAGCACCATTATTCACGAGAGCTAAAAACTGGAAACAACCCAGATGTCCATCAACTGGTGAATAGATAACAAAATGTGGTGTATCCATACAACGGAACATTATTCAGCCATAAAAAGAATGAAGTATTGATACATGGTACAACATGGATGAACTCTGAAAACATTATGCCAAGTGAAAGAAGCCAAACACAAAAGGCCACGTACTGTATGATTCCATTTATACGAAATGTCCAGAATAGCCAAATCTACAGAGACAGAAAGTAGATTAGGTAAGGCAGACAGTAGGTAAGTTAGGGCTGGGAAGGGAAGGAGAGAATGGCGAGTGACTGGTAATGGGTTCAGGGTTTCTTGTTTTTTAATTGGTAGGCTTTGTTTTTTAGAGCTGTTTACAGGAAAATTAAGCAGAAAGTATACAGAATTCCCATGTATCTCTGCCTTCCCCGTTCCCTCTATTATTAACATCTTGCATTAGTGTGGTACATTTGTTACAAATGATGAACCAATGTTGATATATTATTAAGTGAAGTCCACAGTTTACATTCAGGTTCTTTGTGTTGTACAGTCCTATGGGTTTTGACAAATACATAGTGTCATGTATCTGCCCTTCCAGTATCACACAGAATAGTTTCACTGCCCTAAATATCCCCTGTGCTCCACCTGTTCCATTCTTCCTGCCTAAACCTTGGCAAGCTTTTTTTTTTTTTTACTGCCTTTTTAGTAATCTTTTTGCTGTTTCTACAGTTTTGCCTTTTCCAGAACGTCACAGAGTTGGAATGATACAGTTTGATGTAGGCTTTTCAAACTGGCTTCTTTCACTTAGCAATATGCATTTAAGCTCCTCTAGGGCTTTTCATGGCTTAATAGCTCATTTCTTTTTTTGCTGAATAAAATTCCATTATATGGATATACCACCGTTTGTTTATAAGGGTTTCTTTTTGGAGTAATGAAAATGTTCTGGAATTAGATAGTGGTGATATTTCACAACTCTGTGAACATACTAAAAATCACAGAATTGTATACTTTAAAAGGGTGAATTTGGGGGCTGGCCCAGTGGTGCAGTGGTTAAGTTCGAACGTTCCGCTTCGTTGGCCCGGGGTTCTCCGGTTTGAATCCCGGGTGTGGATTGTCAAGCCATGCTGTGGCAGGTGTCCTACACAAAACAGAGGAAGATGGACACGGGTGTTAGCTCAGGGCCAGTCTTCCTCAGCAAAAAGAGGAGGATTGGCAGCCGATGTTAGCTCAGGGCTAATCTTCCTCAAAAAAAGAGAGAAAAGGATGAATTTCATGGTATGTGATTTATTTTTCAATAAAGCTGTTATTTAAAAAAAATGGTTATTTTTTTTAAAAAGACATGAACCTTTACAAGCAGAAAGAATAGTAAAAAAGTAAGATTCAAGGTGGCACAAAGACAAAAGCTTATGAGGAGAAAGAATATTATGGAGGGGAGGGGTCCGTATAGGATTCTAATGTATGAGTTTTAAAAGCCTGGGAATTAAGATAAACTACTGGACCTAGCCAAGAGGGAGTTCCTGATAATTCTAAATTTAACCATTACGGAGAAAGACAGAATAGAAACTAGTCTGCAAAGGCCTGAGCATAGATGGCAAGGCTTCCCAGTCAAGTTCAGCTTCCGCAGAAAGAGGAGACATAACTACAGGCGCATGCTCTTTAGGGGCTTCTTAAAATGAGGAAGCCTCCAGTGCTCAGATTAAACCCTATTCCCAAGATTCCTGGACCATTTTACTTCCAGCTTTTTAAGAACAAACAACAAAAACTTAAATTCAGGGGTCAAACAGGGTGTGCAGGGAGAGAGCTGTCACTGTGGACAAGGCCCCGAGTGAGACACTCTGCACGTTATCTCACGCTATTTCACACCCCTTCAGATGGGGTAAACACTATTACCCTCGTCTTTTCAGGTAAAGAGGGGAAATTAATTCCTTTATTCAACAACTACTTACTGAACACCCACTATGCCCCAAACACTGTAAAACTCTAGGAATATTGATGTAAGTAGAGTCCTTACCCTTACTGCACTTAGACTCGTGAAGAGAAGCAGACGTGAAATAAACAATAACGTTACAGAGAGCAAGATATCAGTACACCTAGGAGTGCTGGGAATGGAGCGATGGATGCACGCACGTGCACACACGCACACACACACACACAGATATGCACGGTGCATCTCTATTTCACAGATGATAAAATTTTAGTCCAGAGATTTTTAATGCCAGAGCAGGGTCTAGACCCTGAGTCCCCTGATCTGCATCATAGCAACTTGTCACAAGGTAAGTCACTATCATTAAGTGTGACTATTCCCCTCCAGATTCCTAGATAGGACTCATTAACCTGAACGTATAATTCCCTGAAAAGGCTCTAAAACTGACAGGTGCTTTATATGCACTGCTATATTAATACTATAAAGTCATTCATTTAATCCGATTCTCTGTGATATTAGGCACTTGATGGAGAGGGGCGGCAAGGAGGTTAACTAACAAAGTTTTTCATTTTATGCCTCCTAAAATCTCCCTCTACTACTGTGACTTTCCATGCCCACTCACTGAAGTCATGCCAATTTATTCCTTTATAAAATTTCGACTTAGTTCGTCCTCTCCATTCCTACTACTTACATTAGTCAGGGCCCTACTCACAGATTATTACAATAGGATCCCAACGGGTCTCCCTACCATCTCTCCTTTTCCACCTCCACTCCCGAGTCAATCCATCTTGCAAACAGCTGCCAAATTAACCTTTCTTTTCAGCTTATTAAAATAACTTTAGTGTGTTTTTCTTCATTGTAAAAAAGTAATACCTGATCATTATAGGAAGAATAAACTTTAATGACCCTTTGGCTATGTCACCCTCCAGCTCAAGAGAAGACCTCTGGCTCAGCACTGCTTACTAAGTCACCATATCCAGTATGTCAGTTTCCTGTGGCTGCTGCGACAATCAACACAAACTTGGTAGCTTAAAACAAGAGAAATTTATTCTATGTGTTCTCGAGGCCAGAAGTTTGGCAGGGCTGCACTCTCTCTGGAGGCCCTTGGGGAGAATCCATCCTTTGCCTCTTCCAACTTCTGGTGGCTGTCAGCATTCCTTGATTTGTGGCCACATCACTCCAATGTCTGTCTCAAGGGTCACACTGCCTCCATATCTGTCTGTCAAACCTCCCCCGCCTCACTGTTATGAGGACAATTGTCACTGGATTTAGGGCCCACGCAGATAATCCAGGATAAATTCCTCCTCTCAAAATCCTTAATTACATTTTTTGCCATATAAGGTAATATTCACTCTTGTCCCATATAAGGTGATATTCACAGGCTCCAGGGGTTAGGATGTGGATCTGTCTTTTCAGGGGCCACCATTCAGTCCGCTACATCCAGGCTCCCACTCACCACGCAAATCTTCTCTTTCATTATTCCAAGCAGGTACCCTCCATATCAAGTCACGCCGATACCCTTAGGGACCTCACCCCAGCCCCTGCATTCCCACCTCTACTCACCATTTCCCTAAGTGTTCCCCCTCCATCCTCCCACCGTCCAAAAGGGAAAATAAGCTTTCTTTGGTTAGGGTCAGCTCTAGCCCTCTATCTCTGAAGCTCACACTGACAATCACCCTCAGCCCAGGCATCATTTTTCGTCTCCAAATTTTTGGAACATACAGTTGATATCACATTGAATTTATGTTACATTGTGTTTTTTAGTGGTCTCACAGACTTAACTTCTATCTAGTCCAAGTACAGTGAGCTCCTCAGGCAGAGAAGTTGTGTTTTCTACTTCTTCTGCAATCCCCAGAGCATCTAGCACAGAGCCAGGTATTTATTAAAAGACTGATAGTCGAAGGAATAAATGCAAAGGAAAATCAGCAATATTTTTAAGTTGATTTAAATTGATATCACTACCACCACCAACAACTTACAGAAGTTATAAAAAAGAAAAAGTTCTCTCATAAGGGATATAAAATCTGAAAAACCAATTAATAACTCATTATTTTACCACCCTTTTTACACTTATTTACATCCTAATGTTCTACTTCTTAAGGCAACTTATAAAAGTTTCAAGTTGTTAAGCCTAACAGAATCACTGCATTTATATGAAGTGGTAGCATCAGCCCAGCTAAAAAGGAAAATAGCAGAAGGGCCTGTTTCACTTTTCTTTTAAAAACATTACGTGAACAGTTATCTTTCTTTGATTAAAGAAAAATAAGACAGATGTGAATGTGCCCAGCCACTGCTCTTTACCACTTTAAAGAAAAAACAAAACAAGTGGCTGCATTTTCATCTGGTGTTAAGGCTCCCAGAACTTCCTTCACAGCTGCGGGTTAGGCTTTTTCTCTCTTTTATTTACCAGAACTTCAGAGAGACAGTCTAATCACATCTTCCCGCTGCTAACCTTTCTTCCAGTTTTTCTAGTCAACAGAAGAAGAGAACGTAGGCATCTCTGAAAGGAGAGTTACCCCTGCCTTTCCTTTCCCAAACCCTCTGCCTGCCCAGCCCCCACCCCCAGCTATTATTGTTTGAAGCTAAATATACTACTACATATATTTTAGCAATGCCTGAAGCTGCTACAAACTGACTCAGTGAGAGTGGTCTATACTTAACTTTCTTCTTTCCCACCCACCTCTTCCTCAACTGCTACATCTGCCCTATGACTCCAGTGAAACTTCTCTTGGTAGGGTCACAAACAATCTCCTATTTTTCAAGCCCAATGGATACTTTTTCACTACTTCCTTTACTTGACCTTTTTTTGGTAGCATCTTGTAGGGTAGACTAAGTCCCCTCTTTACAATGCCCTCCTCCCTTAGACAGACGGCATAGCAGCTCTTCTTTCTGGCTCTCCTCTATCACTAACCTCTCCTTTTGAGTTTATTTTGTTGAGTCCTAGTCCTCAGCCTCTTCTGATCATTTTAGAGTTTTCTAGGGTTTCTCTTTAGCGCTCTCTTCTGTCCACATTCTTCACCCTCGAAGGATTCTAAGCCTGCTGCATCAGCCACAACCTACCGTGTAAGTCTCTAATACGGTCTTCAGCTCAGGCCTTTCTTCTGAGCAACTAAGCAAACTGGTGAGGAGCCCGAAAGGACTAGCATTTATTGAGAATGCATTATGTACTAAATTCTTTTGACATGGGCTCACATATATATTGCATTTAATTCTCACAATAATCCAATAAGGTTTTTTTTTTTTAACACATCCAGTTTATAGGTGAAGAAATTCAGTTCTGAAGAGATTAAATAATCTGTTAATCTGTCCAAAATCATCATAGCTTGAAAGTGGTGGAAATGAGATTTGAACTCTGGTTATATGCCAAAATCCATTTTCTTTCCTAATTGGACCATCTGCCTCTAATTTTGTCCCCTTCCTACATCTTTACCCTAATCCATTCTCCGTATAGAAGCATTTTTCTTTAAAAACACAAATCTGATATTGTCACCTCTGCTTTAAAATCCTTTAATGGCTCCCCAACATCTATGGCCTTGGTTTTCAAACTTCAGTAAGCATATGAGCCACTCAACTGGGGAGCCTATTAAAAATTCAAATTCTCAGGCTCCATTCCCAAAGATGCAGCAGGCGTCTTCTTTATTCCACACTTTGAAAAATACTGACCCAAATTTCTTAGCTCAACTTGCCAGGCATATCATGATCCTGCCCCCGATTATCTTTCCATCCTTATCTCTGCCCCCACCCCTCCTTATGCCTTATGTTCTAACGCAGGGGTCAATAAAGTACAGCCCTGCTGGCAAGCCAAAGTCAGCCTACCGCTTGTTTTGGTAAATAATTTGTGTGTGTGTGTGTGTGTGTGAGGAAGCTTGGCCCTGAGTTAACATCTGTTGCCAATCTTCCTCCTTTTGCTTGAGGAAGACTGTCGCTGAGCTAACATCTGTGCCAATTTTCCTCTATTTTAAGTGGGATAGCGCCACAGCGTGGCTTGATGAGTGGTGCTGGGTCTGCACCCAGGATCCAAACCTGCGAACCAAGGCCGCTAAAGCAGAGCGCACGAACTTAACCACTACACCGGCCGGCCCGTACAGAAAGTTTTATCGGAGCACAGCCACATCCATTCATTACATTCTGCCTATGGTGCTTTTGTGCTACAAAGGCAGAGTTGAGTAATTGCAACAGAGATCACATGGCACACAAATATTTACTACCTGGCCCTTTACAGAAAATTTGCCAATTCCTGCTCTACCTTACACCAAAATATATTGCATTTTTCAGTGCAATATGCTTTAATACAGTATATTTCCTCTCCCATTTTCAGAGGGACTCCCATTCTTCCTTACAGATTCATTCCTACTGTGTGAACCCATGTCTGACATACCTAGACAGTTAGGCATCCATTCTTAGTGCCCCCAAAGCACTTTGCCTCTGTTGCCCTCATTTCTTACCTCACTATATTATAATTATTTTTCTATATGTCTGCCTAGCCCACTGAAATGTAAGCTCCCAAGAATAGCTATAAACTCTTATTTATCTTTGTATCTCTACAGTCTAGCACAATGCCTGGTACATATTTGGTGTCCAACAAATGTTAGATAAGTTAATGAATGAACAGACTTTTCTGAAAACCTTAAAGAGCAAAACTTTCTGAATAACATCACTTAAACTTGGATTCCAATTCGTTTCTGTAGTATTAAAATTAGTCCTTAGGGTTAAACTACCTGCAGAGGCGCCCTAGTTAAAATGTGCACGTAACCTGGACAGGAAAGGAAGGCACACTCAAACGTTAATATCTACTGTCAGAGATTTGTTCAGTACATGAGCTGGCTCTTCTGTCTCGGTCTTGTGGAAAGTGCCGATGGAACAGAAGGACAGAAAAGTAGAAAATGTCAGAGCTTTGTGCCACTACCCAAGGAGGGTAGCTCCAACGGTAGCAAAGGATGGCTAAGGGGACAACAGGAGGGACATCTGGGCCAAAGGACAGGTCTTGGAATGTCAAAGAGATTTTTTGGCCAAGTTACCATTTTTGTGAGAGCCAGCACTATTCAGAATAACTGAAGGGAACTGAAGACCGAGTCTTCTCAGCGAAGGGCTAAGGAAGGCGGATGAAGCATGGCTGGCTCTCTCTCAGTCCCTCACCTGGAACTTGCTGTCCCACACTGTCAGACTGGGCAATACAGCAGGGTGGTCTTTTACCAGCTTATAGCCTATGGCAGGAACACATCTTGTCTAGGATATCTCAATTTACTCATTCGTTCATTCAATAAACATAAAAGTCGAACAGAAAATAAGAAATAAGAACCTTCTGTCTAGGATCAAAGCCTCCGAAAACAACACATTTCGATTTTCTTTGTAATTGAACACAGCAGGTCAGGGAGAAGGGCCTTTTGTCCCTAGCGGTGGACATGCAGGCGGGCTTGGGAGACCACCTTTCTTACACCACAGGACAGTTCAGGGCACTCCTTAAGTTCATTTCATGTCTCATCCCACTGCCCCTGTCCCACGTGGGGCCATAGTTAGGAGCAATGGGTAGTGGAGGTGTAAACACAGCTGCCAACATTATGCAATGGCACACACTTAAGAATTACTACAACGAGCATCTCAGGTGTCTACTGCACCGTGCTAAGGACCAAGGAAGTCACTGCTGGCTAATCCAATAATGATAACATTTTGTGATGCCTACTATGTGTTAGACTCTGTACTCGATGCTCTATATGCATTATCTCTAATCCTCACCAAAGCCTGCGAAGAAAGTATTGAGCATTTAACAGATAAAAATGGAAGTTCAGAAAGGTTAAATAACGTGGCCAAGATTTTTTCCTTCCCAACTAGCCTAGAGGGGACTGAGCCTACTCAGTCAGCATTTGAGTTTTGCTACTTACACTTTCCAAAGCCCTCACTTTTAGATGCCCAATCTATCTCTTGCTTTATTTTTCCCATTTGCTATTGTCTGTATACACTGGCTGGTTGGCTCAGTGGAGTACACTGACTAAAGAAAGCCCAGGTATAGCAGGGCTATCGCCTTAATGCCACTCTGTTCCAATTCAACTCAATCACTATTAACTAGCAGTCTATGCTGTATCAGGCACATTGCTAGATGCTTGGGAGGCAAAGCTTTGCCCCCATTCAAATCTGTCCTGCTCTTACTCCAGGAAGCCAGATGGCAGAATGAAGAGAGCTCTTGGCAAACTCATTCACCATCGCTGATGAAAACAAATCAGAATACAGAATCTTTATAAAGAGAGATCCTCACATCATCATCATCTGTTTCCTGACCTGTTCATTCAAACACTGCCTTTCTCTAACGGCTGCTCCTGCCCACTTCATCCTCTTCCTGTTGCCATGGCCCTGCTGCCAGCCAGTCTGTCATCCTTTACGCTCTCACCAGCACAGCCACCATCCTTCCAAGCCCTAACCCTCACCTTCCCTTATACGGGGGAAAATGGAACCTGAGACTCCATCACCCATTCACAATGCGAGGGAAAAGTGTGTTTTGTGTGTGAGTGTGTATGTATACACTAGAAGGACAATACAATTTGCAGGACCGTAGAGCACAGATAAAGGCAGGACTGGGAGCTTATTTCAGGGCTGTTTCATACCACCCGACTGCTGAACGAGCAGTCCAGGCTGGCTGCACATGGCATTTCAGTATTACTCATCCACAACTGTGGTTTGTATTCAAAGTGAAAGGAGTGTATTCACAGAGGCACTATCCATCTGAAAGAGATTTTCTTTTCCATAGTCAGTAAAGATTTAAGAAACTGCTGGTTTCTAAATAGTCTCATAAAAATAATGAATTAATAAAGTATGAGAACTGAATTCATTTTCCTTACCTGTGAGCCCTAGAGAAAGTAACCCAAATTTAACTTCACCCTTTTAGGCAAAAGAATAAAATTTTATACCCCCACTACAGTTTGCTAGTTTTAGAAAACAACTCCTATACGATTTTACAGGTAAGTAAAATAACTCAAAATCCTATGTATTTTTCTTGGACTTATTTGAGATTATTGAAGACTTTGAGAAAGTTATTAAATGTTTCAAAGGCCTGAAACGGAAACAACTGAAAATTATGTAGAATATACTGTGAGAGTCTCAAATCCAGGAAATTAAAGAACAATATGTTATTTCAGCATCCTTTAGTAGCCATAACGTTATTTTTGGGGAAAGATAATGGGGTACAGTCGTCAGATTTCATTTCAAAATTAACACTGAAAGATCAAGCTAGCAAAGACTTCTAAGAAAAATTATTTTCTGATTTTTCTGGAAAATTCTCAGAACTCTTCCTTTCTGTCTTGGAAATACTACTTCCCATTGGACGGGAACTGCTACTTCACAGGGAAACTGTTCCTCTAGGTGAGTCCCTATTCCAGAGTAGCACTGTGTTGGGCTTTCCCTGCTGTCTGTCACTTTTCTCAGAGCCTTCTGCAGGAACAATGAGAGGAGCTGATGTAGCATAGCACAGGCAGCACAGAGAAGCAGGAAATTTTTTCAGTCCCTCTGAGGATGGGTGGAACAAAATCCTGACAGCAGCAAAGTGTTACTGGTTAGATGGAGGAGAAAAGGGCATCCAAAGGAAAAAGCTATCATGAGCAGCATGCCAGAGACTGTGGAAAGCAAGACCTCAGGAAAGGATAGGGAAGGAGGGATTTCTACTTTAAAAACTGGCAAATTCTAGAAGTCTGGTTCCTTAAAAAAAATTCCAATTTCCTAAACATTCTAAAACATCAATAAGCTGATGATCAATAAGCTGACGTCCCTATCTTCATGAAATAAAACTAGACAATGTTAATGTAGATAAACAAAGGCAGAAAGAGTTGGTTAAACATAGATAAACTCTAAGAATTCACCAATAATGAACACTGTCTGTTATCTTATAATCACAGGGAGAAGTGATTTGGAGAGGGAAAGGGAGACGGGGATGGGACATCAAGACAGATTAACAAGAAGGAATTCACTACTTTCCTCAGAGAAGTCTTTCGAGAGGAGGTTAGATTCCAGACTCTGGACGAATAGCAACAGGAGCTTCGCAGAGTGTTCCAACCAACCACAGGAAAATAGCTCAGAGGGGGAGTGAACTGATTATATGAATGGGGCATTGAGTAAGGGAGCCCGAGAGAAGAAAGGGGAACCGTCAGGGGGAACAGAGGTGGTTCAGCGTGCCCTAGTTAAGGTCTCCAAACTGGAGAAATGCTGGGACTGGGCAAGGGAAGCCAAAAAGAAAAAGCACAGTCGTTTCTTTACTTGTCTCAGGAGGGAAGTAAAAAACTAGAGTTTGCACAACCTGAAAAAGCTGACAAACAGGCTTGCCCTGCGAGTGAAAAATTTCCAGAGAGGGCCTTTTCTGGAAAAACGCGGCCCCGGTGTTCCCTGAATTGCCGGTGGGTACCAGGGGGCAATAACTGGAGAGGCGCAGGGATGTCCCAGGCAGGTGTTTCTTGGGTGTTGGCATGGACTACCGAGCTGAGGCTCAGCGGTGGGACTAGCACTTAGCGACAAGCAGGCGGCGGCGGCGGCAGCTGCGCGTGCAAACCACAGGACTTACCTTACTGTCATCCATCTCGGCAGACAGGCCGGCCCGGCCAGGCGCGCCCTCCCCCTGCCCTCCCCCGGCTCAGCCGGCCTGGCCCGGCCCGGCCCCCGCCCCGGGGGAAGAAGGGGATATGGTTCTGCCTGCCTCCTCCTCTCGCCTAACAGTTCGTTTTCCTGATGCCACAGTCACGGGGACGAGGGACCAATTCAGGAATGGCAGAGCGGACCCTGGAGGCGGCCCAAAACGCCTCCCTTCGCCGCCACCGCCTCCTCCTCCCCCTCCATGACAGTCTCTGGGTGTGTTTACAGACGCCCTGGAGAGGGGCCGGGACGGGAGAGCGGGCGGGAGTGGTGCGCACGGACTGGCCCCTTCGGCTGCCGTAGCACCGCGGTATTCTGGGGATTGTAGTTTTGCTGACCACAGTCTCTGCGCGGCTGACTGGAAAGAAAACTACAATGTCCACATAGCCTCAGCGAGGAGTCTTGTTTTCCTCTTGGCCGTAAGCGCTGCGGAGGAGGGGCCAGGCAGGAGGCAGAAACTACGTTTCCCACAGTGCGTTCCCTGGGGTCTTTTAGCTCCTGGGTTCCAGCGGCCTGGACAGGGAGAGGAGGGAGCTTGGGGCCCCGCGGAGGCAACCGTAAAGGAGGTGCCCTGGGAGCAAGCCCTCCTCAGGGACACCGAGGAAACCCTGAAAAGTCTTTATTAAAGAATAATGTAAAATGGTGCAGCTGCTTTGGGAAAGAACTTGGCAGTTCGTCACAATATTAGAGTTACTGTATGGCCAACAATTCCAGGAGAAATGAAAATATATGCCCACAGGAAAACTTGTACATAAACATTCTGTCCTAGAAACATTATTCATAATAGTCAAAAAGTAAAAACAAACCAAATGTTTATCAATGGATGAATGGATAGGCCAATTGTGGTATATGTGTACAAAGGAACATTATTAGACCATGGAAAGGAATAAAGTGCTGATGATACATGTTACAATGTGGATGAGCCTTGAAAATATGCTAAGTGAAAGAAGCCAGACTCAAAGGCCACGTATTATAGATTCCATTTATAGTGAAATGTGCAAAATAGGTATGTTTAAAGAAACGAAAAGTTGATGAGTGCTTGCCAAGGGCTCGGGCTGGGGAACAACAGGAAGGGAGGGGGACCAGGAATGGGGAGTGATTGTTAATGGGCACTGGGTTTCTTTTTGAGGTGATGAAAATGTTCTAAAATTGATTTGGTCATGGCTGCACAACTCTGCGAATAAACTAAAACCCACTAAATTGTACATTTTAAATGAGTGAATTTTATGGTATATGAATTATATCTCAAAAAAGCCATTACAAATCACTGTCTTTAAATCCTCTTGATTTAATAAATTCAGTCAGCTTGTTGTTTTAGCCTATGTTAGGCCATTGAGAATTTGACGAAGATTGTATGTCGCCTACTGTTATTCTAGAGAGCCCTTTGTCTTACTCCTTTTCAAAGACTCCTAAGGTGCTTTGCTAAACCCTTCCCAAAATTCAATTCAAGTAGAATTCCCAGATCTCTTACATTAGAATTTCAGATAAACAAATACCTTTTTAGTATAAGTTTGTCCCGTACAATATTTGAGACACCCTTTTACTAAAAAAAAGTGTTCGTTGTTTATCCTAAAGTCAAACGTAACTGGGTATCTTCTATTTTATGTGGTGTTGACATTAATAAACAAACAGCCAGTCATTTTTCCAGTAAAAATGGGTTTATTCAGGATCAACAAAGACTTGCAATTCGAGATCTGCAACCATGGCGAACCACCTGCAAGTTCCTGAGCAGCAACGGGAGGAGAAACTCTTCTATAGAGGGGAAAAGGAGGTTGGGAGAGTACTGTCCATTGGAGGAATCTGAAGTGTAGTGGCTTTTCATTGGCTGAGTCGTGACAGTCTCTCATTGGCTGAGAGCTCTTGCTGGGCAAGAAGAGGAAATTTTTCTTCTTCCCGTTGGGCTTGGCCACTGTCATCATCTTAGGGTGTGCCAGCTCCCCCTTCTGGCCTCCCGACTTCGTTTTAAATGAGGTTTCCGTTTATTAATTTTCACACTGGCAACTCCAAATTGAGGAAGGGTGATAATAGGAGAGTTGAATTGTGTCTGTCCCATCTATAACGCTTCCGAGGAACTAAAGTAGGTCACTTCCTCTAAGTAAATGCCACCTAGTCAGGTCAAGCGGTTGGTAATGGGTCTGACATGCTGGAGTTGCTATTCTCTAGTCAGGGGCGCACACTTAACCCCTAAACTGCATTCCTAGCAGTCTGAGAGACGCCTAGCCACATCCTCTCTGATGAGCAGGGGAGCAAAAGTCTGTGCTCTGCAGGCTCTGTTCCTCATCCTCCTAATACCCATGTTGTTTGATACCTCCACAAACCGCTTTCCACCTCCTTGTCCTGTGCCCAGCATGGCCTCAATTCTGCCTCCCCAGCTACTCCTTGGCTCTGCTAAGCCCTTTTCTTGCGGTGGAACTGCATTTCCCATGGGTTAGTCCCCAGCTACTCTCTCTTCCTGCATCCCGGCTGACAAAAGCACACCTGGCCCTCTGTAATGGCACTCATCTACCCTGTTCTTCCACCGCTGGCCATGCTTGGCTGCGTGTGAGCAGCTCACAGATCCAATGGCCAGCCCCTCAGGAAGGAGGACGAAGACCTTTTGAACCATGTAGCAGAAACCTAAAAACATGCAGGGGAAGTATGTATACCAGCTTCAGGAGAGTGGTTTTCTCTAGAGAGGAAGGGAACGGGATGGAGAGGGTCTTAGGTGATTAGCTGTATATTTAATTTTTAAAGAGATGAAGCAAATATGTTAAATCTGGTGGTGGAGTGTATGTTGTACTGTTTTCTTTGTATTTCTGTACATTTGAAATATTACACAATTAAAATAAGAATTTCAATTCTTTTTTAAAACTATAAAAATGCTCACTTTAGAAAGTGTGAAAATACTTTAAATTTTTAAATTTAATTTATAAAAATAAACCTTAATCACATCACAAAATAAGACTTTGTAAAAGGAAGAAAATCTTACGAAGAAGTATGCGTAGTCATATATAAAAGTTTGCTGAGAAATACCCAGAATTGGTAACAAAGAGGTGAGAAAGAACAAGAGGGAGTATTAGCTTCTATAAGTATAAATCCTCAAGGACTTTATAATCCAGGAAGGAGAAATTCACACATACAGGAGACTATGAACAGTCACAAAACAAGGCATCTGGTGAAAAATTAATACAGATCAAATTTAATATCTGTGTGCTAAGTTGTTCAGAGTAGGTAGGGTGAGCCAGGCATCAGACTGATCCCTGGAAAATGAAAAGTGAACACAGCAAAAGAAAAAAATGTTTTAAAGGAGTGGGAGGAAATTTAGAAGAAGAATATGCTCTCAGGGTCCTGAGCATACTTCATATCCATGGTTTTCAATATTTTCTTCCTCTATTGCCTTCTCAAAAGGAACTTCCAAGGCATGCCATTCCTTTAAAAAATGCATATAATTTTCTCCTCCCTACCCTCCTCATTCCTCCCTCCCCAAGACACACACAAACACATTTCATACGCTCTCAGACATCCCACATAGAGGCACTGTTGGCCTGTGATGCATCAAGCCTCTGCTCCTGCTGTGGAGTCTCTTGTAGTGAATTCCTAAACGGCATGGCACACACCCACTCCCACTAGGTCTGCATGCCTTCCATGCCCTCGTTTCTCCCTCTCCTGTTCCCCTTACCATTAGGCTAAAAGAGCACAGGTGTCTAAACAGAGCCAAGATGATCGTGTTACTCCCTGGGCCACATGGGTCTGCTTGGCACATATTCCCTGGGGAGCATCAGAGAGAAAGGAGGCTCATTAAAATAGCTTGTTAGGCTCCAGCTGGCTTTCCATGAAGTTTGACACATAAGAGTCTAAGAATTTAAAAATTATCCAGCTCTTTCCAAACTTTCATTGGAAATGAAAATTGTTTGATTCAATTCTGGCATGGAAATTTTTACTAGACCCATCTCCAATCTAGAAACAGCAATAATTAAAAAGAAAGCCTGTCAAAGAAGAAACGAAGGTGGCCATGAAATTTACCATGGTAACTTCTGACCCACCGTATCACACATCACCCATTTGGGGAAGAAGGCATCCCAGAATCATCCTGGAAGTGACCGGTCATCACTTCTGTCCCTGGCTTGTCTTTTCAAAGAGTTGATCATCTCTGGCTGAGTGATAAAGAGTTTAAAATACAGCATGGCTGTACAGTGAATTTGTGGATGGTTCAAATTATGACGCAGGGGCTGAGAAAGGAAAGGAGGAAAACAATTCAAAGAGAAAAACAAACCACTAATTGAAGAGAGGTAGGGGGTGGCATGAGATTAAGCGAGGAGGGTTAAGGAATAAAAATTAACCTTCTTAGAGAAACCACAAACAAGGCAAACAGTACAATATTCTACATTCAGGAATGCCATGGCTACGTTGATATGTAAATCTGGCGCTCAAACAACAGAGCATTATTGCTGCTGATATGGTAATCTTCAGAGGTACAGAGAAAAAGTGGGTGGGTCATGTGAAATTCATGAAATGCTTGAGGTGAACTCACTGTTGAAGTATTAGTCATGTTTTGTTTTGTGTGTGGTTTTTTTCCAATTTATAGATGAGTATTCCTCTGTACTTGTTGTTTCTGAAAAGTTTAGCTTATTTTCACGAGGCTACAAAAGATTCTATCTCGAAAGTCTGTTTCTGCTCTAAAGGCATTTTGCGAAATGCCTCCCCTCCTTTGGCCTACACAGACAAATATGCCTACATTTGCATATAGCACAGTACCTACTTACTCTCTGCATTGGTTGGAAAGTTCGGAGGCAAGAGCCTACAGGAACATTTTCAGAGTGAGCACATAACTCAGCCTCCAGCTTGTCAGCAGGAGCAAAATAAATAAATAATGCCAAGAACAACTGAAACAATCTGTTGACAAGGAAGGAAAAAGAGACCCCATCAGCATAAAAATAAGGAAGAGAAAATGAAGCTCAAGGAACCAAAACCTTCAGTGTTCAAACTTTCCCTTACCTCTTCCCCTTCACCACCATGCAGAAAGCTTCTCCTCAAACATAGCAACAGCTTTTCTTAATATTGTCTCAACTACCATTTCTACTTAAAATACTGCTGACTTCCTAAGCCATCTATATACCTCACCCAGTAGGAAAGAATAAAGTGTGCCCTTATTTGAGGAAATAATAGGGAACTTATTTATTTGGCCAATAAGCAATTGTTGAAAACTAACTACTCTTTGTAAAAGATGGCTTGTTAAGCATCACTGTTAGTCATTTACACTTTAGTATGAATGTGTCTTTTTTCCTCTTACTTGCTACCTAAAGATTAGTTTAATATCTAATCTTTTAGGAGTGGGAGAAAAGAGGAATATATAGTTTTCAAGGATAGGTGTTATAAAAGAGGGAGAGATCTGGGTAGATCTGATTGCTGTGGTGGGGCTCTGAGCATTTAAAGAGCAGCAAGTAGACACTGCCTACCTATGAGGGTTAGGGTAGGGGAGATAAGAGAGAGATGAAGAAGGAACAAGTGGTCAGGTACCTTCTTTCACAATTCTCCTGAGGGTTTACCCAACAGACACACATAAGGCAGGCACATTTTATTCTACTGACTCAGGCCTGAAGAAGTTTAAACATACCATGGCACGTGTTATGGAGTAAGTAAAAAAAACTCAGCCTGCATTTATAGCTCAAAAATCTTTTTTTAAAAAAGCAGCTTCCTTTCATCAAAGCTTACTCTTTTGTGTGTGTGTGTGTGAGGAAGATTGGCCCTGAGCTAACATCTGTTGTCGATCTTCTTTTTGCTTGAAGAATATTGTCGCTGAGCTAACGTTTGTGCCAATCTTCCTCTATTTTGTATATGGGACGCTGCCACAGCATGGCTTGATGAGCGGTGTATAGGCCTGTGCCGGGAATTGGAACCATGAACCCCAGGCTGCCAAAGCAAAGGGCACAAACTTAACCACTATGCCACCGGGCCAGCCCCTCAAAGTTTACTTTGGAGGTTGCTGTTTCCAGTGTAAGGTTTGGTAAACCCATTGCTGAATGGAAATCTGACAGGGCTCCTCTTCCAGATCTTACATTTTTAAGGAGCAAAAGACTAGAATCCTGGGTTATTAAGGAGGAAGTGTGGTTTTGGTACCAGGAGACTGCCGGAGAGCAGCAGAGAAACCACTTCTTATCTTATGAATAGTATTAACTGCTCCAAATTTTGCTTTAATCTTCTCTTTCTAAGAAAAAAAAATGCAACCTAAAATTTATTCTTGGGACACTATCAGACCTACTTATGACCCTAAAGACATTTACAAAAAGCCACAATATTTATGAGAATTTAAGTCAACAATATGTCCTGCCTCTAGTTAGGTGCTATCTGTTGCTAGATGTAAATACCTTCGACTCCTTCTTTCTGCCATTCCTTTTTAATATCATGGATATTTTGATTTTTCTATTTGGTATCACATATCTTCATTTATTTTTGACTCACATATTGAGGTTAAGAATTTTTTTAAAGCATATTTTCAATTCCTTTGACTTTAAGGGCTTCCCTCAGCTACATAAGAAGACTTCCATCCCAGGATATATCTTTAAACCTTTTTGCCGATACATAGAATTGTTTCCAAAGACATTTAAGTCTGAAGGTGGGTTAACATCAATCTTCTTTGGTCAATACAACGTTACCTGAATGGTACAGCACCTAATATTTTGTGTGAAAAAATATAACATTATTAGTAGCAATACCATTTGACAGTTTCCAAAAGTGTTTGCATGAATATTATCTTGTAAGAATGAAAGTATCAGATTCCACCTGGAATCTGACCAGTTGTGCTAACAGTATTTCTGTCTCCAAAAACAGTCTTTGGGAGAATGGCCTGGTTGTTCCAGCCTTATCCTGAAAAGTTAGATAGCAGAGTTCTGCTGAGCGGCAATTTCTGTCTCTGTCATTCATAAATGTGTCCAAATCATTTAAAGATTTGTTTCTGTTTGCTATGCGAAATAGTCCTTTAAAAATATGTAATCTAAGTTTATCTCAAACAAGTTTCAAAGGACACCCTTTGATCTTTATTTTGTAAACAAGCCTACGTTGATTCTGCTCTCACTGTATATGGTTTTTAGAGATTCATGTCATGCTATTTCTCAGCCTTTATCTATCCAAGATGAAACACACTGTTTTAGAAAGTCTTTCCCCACGCCTGACCCCTGGAAAATTTTGCAGTGGCCTTTTTGAGCAGTTTCTGACACATCACCTCTCTTTCCAGGGGTGGTCACCAGAACTGCCTCAGTAACATCGCCCGTGTTTGTGGAGGAACCAGAGTTCTATTTGTGTTTTAATCTGAGTGAAATCACTATTCTGTTTACATTTCTGTCCTGGACTTGATGCTGACTGACATTTTCTGGTGCCTTCTACTAGAACTTTTGGGGGACGTAATCACAGATCTATAGGAACTTTGCATAGGCTTATGTACATATATACACACATATATATACGCAATTACTAAGCTCTTTCTTCCTTTCATTTTTTCCCTTTAAATTAGATCTTTAGAAGTCACCCTGTTTTCTCAACAAGACAGTATTTTCAGAACTGAGAGTTTATACAACCGCTGTTCTGTTCCAGGACTCATTTCATAACGCAGCGTAGGGATGTAAAAGTCTAAAGAGTTTGGTGCTACAGCCTCTCTTGACACTCCTGCTGCCCTCATGATTATGAGATTCAAAACACAAAAGTAGCAACACCCTCCTTCCACTTCTCACACGTCATTGCGAATGTTATCAATTTACTTTACATTTAATTTCTGGCCTCTAGATACTTTTCTAAACTAGAATAGAAAGTCATTTTGTCTTAAGTAATGCTGCCTTCCTCAACTAAGCTTCTTGAGTTGTCCTGTGGCCAGTTCAAGATGGCCTTGTGCTGGCTGACGCACACGCAGTTAGGGGTTGTGCAAGAAATGTTGATCTTGTGCTACGAGGCTGGCACCTCGGTCATCAGCCTGGACTCTCTCTCACCCTCTCCTCCACCCTTTCCCTGTTTGCACGTGGTTCTGGTGGTGTGCTCTGTTGTCTTTGTTGTTTCGTGTTTTCAGGCAGCATGTCCTGGGAAGGGGTCATCCTTTCCCTAATCCTGTAAGATTTTCTCCAGTCTGTTTTGTTTTGGAAAACTTCAGGCCTTCTGGTGTGTTTCCCTTAGATAGCCTCCTTTCCCAGGCAGCACAGAACCTGTCCGGTGATGTGCTCTGTTCTGGCTGCTGCAGGTGAGGCCCCAGTCCATGCCTGCTCCCTTCCTGCCCTCTCATAGCTTTCAGAGGATAAGTCATACCTCCTCCTCATGGGAACCCCATCCTCCCGACCCTGCCCCACCTACACTCTAGGATCCCTGAGGGAAGGTGAAAGTAATACTAGGCACACTTGCCCAGCTTCCTGCCCTACAGTTGTGTTTCATCCCCACTTCCCATCCCTTCTCTCATTCATGCTTCTTTCCTCCCTTGTTCCTACTCCTAAATCAAGATCTACTTCTCTCCTTGCCACTGATACTGTGCTGACAGCTCCCTCAGCTCGCCATCCTTTAGGCTTGGGAAGAGCTCCTTCTGCAGTTTCTCCTGGTGCCCGGGTCCCCAGCACGGCTATTCTCTTCTTTCCACAGGTGCCATTGCTAAGCTTGGAGGAGGCAGTTTGTTGTGTGGGAGGCTGGCGATGGAATTAGACCCCTTTGGCATTCTTCAAGGGAGCTGCCTCCCAAGATTTCCCTCTTTAATGTTTCCAGCAAACAGGTGGCTGCTCTGCTGGTAGCAAATTCCTGGATATTTTTACCCAACACCCCATAAACAAAATGACAATGTTATTGGACATGTCATACAACCAGGCATATGAGTAATGTCCCCATTAATCAGTTTGCCAAAGAAAACAGGTTGCTATCGAAGCTTGTTTGGAGAGATGCTAGCTGTGTGAAGGAAGAAAAACTGAGGCATCTGCTTAAAAGTACACTGTCAAGATTAAAATTATATATGTTCGATGACTTGGTGTGTTTTGAAGTTAACCTTTCCCTATGCAAGACTGCACCAACAGCACAGTTGACATTCAAGTAATTGTTACAAGAACCTCACTATAACGCCTTGGGTAGCGCCTGTGGCCCTGGGAATGAGGTAGAGATGAGATGGAATCCAAGAGAGATGCAAGTTTTACCAGATTTGTCATTATATTAAGAAATGTCATACTACAAAGAAATCCTTTAGCTGTGGTATGATTGATTCATTTTTTTAATCCATCCATTCATTTATAAAATATATGGAGCAGCTCCTTCTCACCAAGCATCATGCTATACGCTAGACAGAGATTAATGAGCCAGGGTCTCTGCCCTCGAGGAGCCTACACACTAATGGGGGATTCATTTGCATGCCTCTCTAAGTATGTAAATGCATAACTGCAGGATAGTGTGTTGTGTGATGACCAAGGTATACATAAAATACAGAGAGGATTAGGGGAAGTCTTTCCTGATGGGCTGATTTCGGAGTGAGGTCTCAAAGGATGAGTACAAGTTTCTCAAGCAAGCAAGAAAAAAAACATTTGCAAAGGCATACTGGTGTGAAATAACAGGAAACTGCAAATAATTTGGTTTGGCTGTAACGCAGGCATCTCAGGAGATGGGAAGAGCAGTGTCAAGAGCGAGGGCCAAAGAAGTAGACAGGAGATAGATGATGAAGCACATTGAATGGCAAGCTTAGGAGGAGGGGCTTAATTTGAAGGTGCTTGGGAGCTACTGAGAGTTTAAGCAGGAGAGTAACAATTAAGTCTGGGGGAACCTGGCTCTTTCACATGCAGCCGGCAGCTCCTCCATACTTTTTATCTTATTTTGTAGTATTTCTTATACTATATTATGTCCTACTTATAATATATGCTGTGGTATATATGGTATGGTATATGGTATACGGAATTTAATATTATAGTGGAAGGGCCTGGCCTATATTAAGCTCTTACTGAATATCTGAGACTGAACAGACTCTGACATAAGTCTCTCGCCCTTGGTCAGATGTTGATGGTACTGGCAGGACCACAGGCCAAGCCTCCTGACTTCCTTCCTCTCCAGGCTCTTGCTATTACACACAAGCAACAAGTGACAAAGGAACTGTTGGGATGTCTCCATAAGTATGCATTGTATCTACATGACAACGCCCAATATATGTTCCAGAAATTATCCTAACTCCTCCATCACCCAGAATTTTAAGTCAACCTACTGTAATATCTTGGAGAGAGGACATCACATTTTAAAATGTTAGTAAGACATGGAATCCACTCTAGAGAAGCCTTTTATTTTCAACTTTGCTGAAATATATCCATTTTGCAAGGTGAGTGATACCTATACTGGATATAAGGAGGACAGCCTAAAACTTCTCAGTGGCCTTCATTTCCCGATGCCGTGCCTCTAACAAGTACTGCCAAGAACTGATGGCTGGGCAGACAGAGGTGATGATACATAGAGAGATCCAATTTAGAATCCTCCATTTATTCAACAGAGTTGAAAATATATTAAGAAAGGTGACAAACTAAAAGAAAACTCGATGTTCTCTGTAGAAACTTTCCTTAACCAAATGGAATTTCTCTTTTTCATTTGTAAAAGAAAGCAGCTTTTTATTTCAAAAGTGATATGTGCCCATGGCAAAACATTCAAACAGTAAAGAAGGTTAAAAAGTAAAACCTCTACCCCATGTCTCTGACTCACTCTCCAGTTAACCGCTGTATATTCTTCCAGAAATTTCCTATGCACTACAAGGAGTATAGGTATCTCCCTTCCATTTTTACACAATGGTATTATATTATACACACTGTTGTGCATTTTTTTCAATTCACAATATGTATTGGATAGCATTCTACATCACTGTATATGGAACACTATCTCCTTCCTTCAGTGTTGTCTTTCTTTGCTTTCTTCCAGAATTTACTTCTTGTTTTACTTTTTATTTTTACTCAACAATGCAGAAATACACATCTTTGATTATACATCTTTTTCTTCTTGTGTGAGTTTATCTGTAGGACAGATTCCTAGAAGAAGAACCTCTAGATTAAGTAGACATGCACTTGAATTTTGGCAGATATTGCCAACTTTCCTCCAAAAAGGGTTATGAAATAGACACTTCCACCAGTAGTGCACATTTCCCTACTCGCCAGACAACAAGTTTTGCTATCAAACTTTTAAAACTTTGTCGATTTGATATGTTAAAAATGGTATCTTATTGATATTTTAATTTGCATTTATTGAATTAACAGTGAGGTTGGGAGTTCTTTGTGCATGTGTTGGGGGCATTTATATTTCTTTTTCTGTGAATTACCAATTTATGTCCTTTGTTCATTCTTTTATGGGTGCTTGGTCTTTTTCTTAGAGATTTCTAAAAGCTCCATATATATTTAAGTCATTAGTACTGATAGTATATGTTAACCATTTTTTCGCCCAGATTGTTGTTTGCCTTTGCCTTTATTGATTGTATAGTTTTATTCAGAAGATTCCTTTTTTTTTTCTTGAGGAAGATTAGCCCTGAGCTCACATCTGCCGCCAATCCTCCTCTTTTTGCTGAAGAAGACTGGTCCTGAGCTAACATCCGTGCCCATCTTCCTTTACTTTATATGTGGGACGCCTACCACAGCATGGCTTGCCAAGCAGTGCCATGTCCGCACCCGGGATCCGAACTGGAGAACCCCCGGCCGCCGAAGCAGAACATGCGCACTTAACTGCTGCACCACCGGGCCAGCCCCCAGAAGATTCCATTTTTAAGTAGTCATATTTATCAACCTTTTCTTTATGATTTTCAGATTTTATGTCATGCTTAGAAAAAGGCTTCTCCATGACAAGATTATTCAAAAATTCATTATTTTATTCTAGTACCTTTATGATTTCATTTTTATATGAGTCTTTTTGTCTACCTGGGATTTATTCTTGCTGTGCAGAGACAAATACAGCTCTACTTTGATTTTTTTCTAAAAGACTAACCACTTATCCTAACACCATTTATTAAATATTTTCCTACTGATTTGGAATGCTCCTTTTATCAGAAACTTATTTTGTTTGCACTTGGGTCCATTTCTGGACTGTCTACCTTTTTCCATTGATTTGCCTATCTGTTTCAGCACTGTACCAACTGTTTTAATTAGTGTAGCTTTAGAATACATTTTAAAAATCTAATGGCTTTAAGGCAGTGAAAATACTCTATATTATGATATATGTGATATCATGACATACAGATATATATCATTATACATTTGTCCAAACTCACAGAATGTACAACACCCAAGAGTGAACCCTACAGTAAAGTATGGATGTTGAGTGATTATAATGTGTCAATGTAGGTTCATCTTTGGTAAAAAATGTACCATTCTGGTGAGCAATGTTGATAATGGGGAAGGCTATGCATGCATAGGGGTGGGGGTATATGGGAAATCTCTGTACCTCCCTCTCAATTTTGTTGTAAACTTAAACTGCTGTAAAATCAAGTCTTTAAAAAAAATAAAATAAAAATCTAATGGAATTAATTTCCTTTCATCACTCTATTCTCATGTTTGTATTTCCAGACTATCTTTATCAAGTGCCAGTAAAAAATGTAAATGTACGCTCTGCTTGTACAGAGTAACAATGGCTGGTAAGACAATTTAATGATTCTTAATAGCCAGTATGATTTTTATTGTTGTTTTCATTTCTAATATTGCAGCATAAACAACATTGATTCATATCTATTTTTCTGATTTGTTCATATATATTACAATATCTTCCTGTACTTCTCCAAAATAAACTTTCGGCTGAAAACTACTTGACAACGTTCCAGCGTTTACTCAGTGATGATACTGAACTCTCTAAGATGCACAAAAACAGGCAGTGCCAACTGGAAACAACAGGCCTCTGCTAGAAAGTAGATAAAGAAAGCTCTTGTTCATCATGCTTCTCATCCCACAATCCCAATAGGTGTAGGGTCCCAGAATCAGCCTTTGTTCCCTATCTTTCCCTTCATACCAGGTATCTCCCATCTACGCATTTAGTTAGAGACACAACTTTTCAGTCTTGGAAAAAGAGAGATTTACGAAAAAGCACTAAGGAAGCATTTGGAATCTTAGTAACTGTAGTCATTGTGGCCGAATTCCAACCCCTATGTGGTTTACCATAGGCTACATCCTCCCTCTACCCATGCCTCGCCCTTCTTGAAGTCCACAGGCATTCTGAAGCTCTCTTGAAACATCTGTGAGTCACAGGTAGGGGGTTCACAAATGAAAAGCCAGAAAGTTCAGAAATCACAATGAGAAGGAAATGACCAATGGCTTGTTGACAAGCTCTATTCTTCCTCATCATCATTTCCTTCCCTCCCTCCCTCCCCTCTACGAGATTTGAAAGTTCAAAGCTAGACATCACATCTATAGGACCTTCAAGAGAATTTCTCAGTTAGGCACCCAACTTCTAACTCTCTATTCATCTCGAAGCTTTAGGTGGGTACTATTTTAACCATCACCCACAGAAAAGCTAGGGGGTCATGAACTGATAGACCCCCTCACTAAACAGAATAAGAAATGGCTTTATGTGACCATGAACACAGTCCAAAGCCAGTTGCCTTGTGAAGTCATGAGCTCTTCCTTTGATGACCTTCTGCCTGGATGCCTTAGACAGACTTCCTGAATTGGGCTAAAGATTGGACTAAATGATCTTTGAGTTAGGGTGTGTATCAGTCATGGAAAACTTCCCCAAGGAGTTGGCAGCTGAGCCAAACGTAGAATGAGATTCAAATAGGCAAAAAAGGGAAAGAAGATAAGAGAAAAATAGCATTCCAGGTAGAGGGAAGCATATAAACAAAGGCATGGAGATGTGATACAGCATAGTAAGAACTACAAACAATTCAGTACTGTATTTTTGGAGTATTAAATGCCAGGTAAGGAGTGGCAGGGATGATGTTGGAGCAGTAGGGAATGGCCAGTCCTGGTATACCATGATCAAAAGCTTGGGTTTTGTTTTTTTTTTTTAAAGATTTTATTTTTTCCTTTTTCTCCCCAACGCCCCCCGGTACATAGTTGTGTATTCTTCGTTGTGGGTTCTTCTAGTTGTGGCATGTGGGACGCTGCCTCAGCGTGGTCTGATGAGCAGTGCCATGTCCGCGCCCAGGATTCGAACCAACGAAACACTGGGCCGCCTGCAGCGGAGCGCGCGAACTTAACCACTCGGCCACGGGGCCAGCCCCCAAAAGCTTGGGTTTTATCTTACAAATATTTGAAGACTTTTTAAGCAGATGAATGCCATATGGTAACTGGGATAACCCCATATATAAACATCATAATGATGACCTTACCAAAAAGAATACAATGCAACTTTAAAATTAGCCTAATTAATGAAACCTGGTGAGATTCTTGTCATTCATATGCTAGAGGATCATCATACCTTTTCTAAGATTGACAAAAAGAAGTCTCCACCTAGTTTCTTAAACTGGGTTATGACGTAGTTGGATTTAAGTACTGGAAAGATCATCCTGGTAGCATTGCGGGAAATTGTTTTAAGGATATTGAGGCTGAAGTAGGGAAATAAGTTAAAGCATTTTTGGAACTGTCTAGGCAAGCAACGACAGAGGCTTGAACAGAGACATCTGTTGAAGACAAAATCAGCAGATTTGCCTGAAGAGATAATGTGATATAATGTGGCAGCACTGAAAATGTACCTCTCAGAAAGGATCACAATTGGCTGATAACCCCAGCTTCTGTGCTCTGAAATCCATCACAGCTTCTTGCTGAGGTTATGTTTCCTGCAGGGTGCTTCATGACCAAATGTGGAAGGGATGCTAAGGCAGTTCCATTCTTGGGAAATGTGGGACTTCTGTAATGTGTAACCGTAGCTCCAAGATTTTCCATCAGCTTTGCCGAATTTTCTTAGCACTGCACTGCAGTCTAAGATTCTTCTACTCAAGCAACCCTCCTTCCTTCCCTCCTTCCTTCCCTCCTTCCTTCCCTCCTTCCTTCCTTCCTTCCTTCCCTCCTTCCTTCCTTCCCTCCCTCCTTCCTTCCCTCCTTTCTTCCTTCCTTCCCTCCTTCCTTCCTTCCCTCCTTCCTTCCTTCCTTCCTTCCTTCCTTCCCTCCTTCCTTCCTTCCCTCCTTCCTTCCTTCCTGCCTTCCTTCCTTCCTTTCTCCCTTTCCTCCTTCCTTTCTTCCTTTCGTGATTCACAAGGGTCAGACCTACATCATGATCTGATGGCTGTCCCAGAGAACCTGGACTAAACTTATGGTGGGCAAGCTTTTGGGCTCTGGAGTCACAATAACTTGGGTGTGAATCTGGCCCCACCATTCCTAGATATGTGAGTTCAAGCAAGTAAATTTAATCCCTTAAAAGTACCAGTCTTCTCATCTGTAAAATCATGATAATTGCTGCGAGGATTAAGTTAATCAGGCTTTAAGTAGTTAGCACAGTATCTGGCACACAGTAAACGCCTGATATATGTTAGCCATTCTCATTAGTATGGGGAGGTGAAGGAGAGGAATAAGTCAGGGGCAATTCTTCGCTTTCTGGCTACTTAACAATATATAAAGTGATCACAAATTTCACTCAAGTTAATTCTCCCTTTGCAGATACCCTTCTGAGTACGGAAGAGATTAGGAAATCCTCCTTCCTTTCCTCTTCACTCCTAAATTTCTTGACCCCTCCAGCTTTCATGGCTAATGGAAGATAAACTATTAAGCGACATATCAAAATGCACTTAAAAACACTCCTCCACTCTGGAGTTTAGTAGGTGGCCTTTCACCACATTACCCCAGTCACACGGGTTCCCAGTAGGAGACAAGCTGTGAGAATATTCTTCTGCCCTGTAGAGAAAAGGCTCGTTCTAGAGCAACTTCAGGTAACAAGGAATAAAGGTTATCCACCTTTCCTAAGGATCTGAAAAATGAGGTGAAATTCCAAATTAAATGCTTTTTATAGAGTTTTATTTAGAACAATTTAGCTATTAAATATGAGATAGCAAGAACACTGTAAGATGCATATTAGCAAATGATCTTCCGCTTCCTCAAATGCACTTATAAAGCTTAAGACAGAACCAAAATTCAAATCATAGTCCGGAATATGAAGTTAAAACTAGCAAAATGGAATGGAAAGGGGAAATGTAAAGTCCTGGAGAAAATTTTAGGGAATTTATGCCATAAACCTGGGATAGGGAAAATCTAGCCGAGCAGTGGTTTACATGAAAAATACCACGGTGTTAGGTTAACCGCCAGCTCCATGAGCCAATGGTGCAATTTTGGCTTGTAAAGAAATGAATGTAATCTTAGGCTGTGAGGTAGAAGTACAATATCCTAATGATGGGAAACTTCAGTTGCTTCATATGCAAAATTAGGGACTGGATTAGATGATTTCCAAGTCCCAGAAAGCTCTACTATTTTATGAGTATATGACTTTCAAGTTCTAAACTCGAATTCCTACATTTTCAGGAAATGACCCTCGAAAAGATATTAGGCTTGATGAAAACAGATAATCCATTTCTCTGGTTAACTTTACGACTTGAATAACGTCCAGGTTAAAAAAAAAAGGAATCTTTTTGTGTGCTGAAGTGACCTAAAGATGCCTCCCAAAATGAGTGTAGTAATAAACTTGCATATGTCTATTTCGTACCACGTCAAGCTTTACACCAAACTATTTTTCTTGAGGTGGCAAGCTTGAGCAACTAGTTTTTCCTGAAGTTTGCCTGATAAATATGTTTATGATGAGCTGTACTGTCATTCTTCTATCTTGCCATAGCCTTGGAGGGCCCCTCCCAAGCCGACTAGCTGCCAATTGACATTGGTAATCAAGGATTTCAGAGGCAGAGATCAAGGTCAGCATGAAGCAATGACAGAAAGGACTAGAGAGCTCTAGTACACAGGCCCCCCTTACTAGGCTCCACTGTATGAGGGCTGAGGAAGGGCATGGATCCGAGTTTTAGCCACAGCATAACGGGCAGTCTGTGATGGTTTTGTGGGTAACCAGTGAGCTTCCCCCCTCTATCACTGCTGCTACCATTCTCTTCTGGACCCCTAATCTGGCATTTTCAGGCATTTTAAACATCTTTTGAGACAAAGGCAGCAAAAGAGACCAGTTATGGGGAAAGAAACACTTTAATAAAAATAGAATTCCCAATTTTCAGCTGGGATCTCTTTGTGCAGCAAAAGGAGATTTAGAGAGTAGAGCAGAAGGCTTGCATCTCCTTCTAGTTCTGCAATTAACCAGGTGCATGCCCTTGGGCAAACCACTCAACAACCCTGGGCCCCTGTTTCCTCACTTGTAAAGTAACCCCACCTAGCTACTTCCAAGAGTGTAGGAGTTCCTTTAGGCTGCCCTGGTTTATGGAGGACCCCTGACCTAGGACCAGGTTATACACTGAGCAGGAAGGGAATTGTATATAGGCTTGGAGACGATCTCTGTGAAGCCAGTTAGAAGAAGGACCCTGGAATCTTAAAAGGAAGTGTCCGGAGGGCAATAAGCAAGAACTGGAATCACTGGACTCCCAGGTCTCTGCCCCAGGCAAGTCCCTCCCAGGTATTGGCTGAGTTGCTCTGTCTCACTTTCTTAATTCTCTCAGGCAGAAGAGGTCACCGAGGGTGGGGCTATGGCCAATGGATTGTGTTCTCAACATTCTGGAGAAGGGACAGTGGTAGCAGAAAGAGCAGAAGAGGAGTTTCCACTGCAAATTGACTACGATTGACTATCCCATTCTCTTTCTAGAGTGGAAGGGACATGGGAGCCAGGTAACCAGGGCGTCCCTGGCTTCATCAGTACCTTCATCCCCTCAGCAGCACAGCCACCAACTTGGGGAAGAAAATCAAGATTTTGGACAAAAAGGGGTAAGTCTAGGAGATGATAAATTCGATGGGCTTTTGGAGATTTTTGTGGGATTCCTAAATGTTTATATGGAGAGGCCTTCCTTCTTTTACCGTGGGACAATATACACAACACAAATTTTACCATTATGACCATTTTTAAGTGTACAATTCAGTGGAGAGATCTTTTTTGATGACTTCAGTTCTCTCCCTATGCTGATGTAGATTGTGTACTCCCTCATATAAAGTTCCTGATGGTTCTGCAGGGTCAGATGGCAGGATCCCATGGGTTAAGCTAGGTTTGGCTCTTGCAATAGGAGAACATCCCAAAATACCAGAAATAGGACAGGAAATTATTCAGCGGTCATTTCTCCTTGATATGGGTGAGATCCCATTTGCAGCTGTGTTCCTTTAATTTTTATCTCTGCCTTGGCCCTAAAAACTTGCCTAGACCTGTGGCTTGCCCTTGAGCCTGCTTTCTTTTGTTATACTCTATTTTTGTCCTCTGCTGACTCCTGGCTTATTCTGACTGTGAAAAACCTATTTTTCCTGGGATCTGACTTGTCTGCCCCTTCAGCGGTCCTGTGTAGCTTATTTGTCAGATATGACTGACAGCTTCTGCTTTCTACCTGAGCTCCAGTCCCACATCCCTAACTGCCTACTGGTCACTTCCTCCGGAATGTGCCAGTCATTGTTCTGCCAAACAGATTGCAACATGTCCCAAAACAACCTTCATTTTTTCCCCCACAAACCAGCTGCTCTCATAACCTCTCAGGCCCCGTCAATAGTACATTAAGTCATTTAGACAAGAGGTAAAGTCCTCTTTGATTCAATCTCCTTTCATTGCCCTCAGCCATTCATTCCCAGGAACAATCAGATTTTCCTTCAAACATTGATCATTGTCGCTGTCCTTCCTTCCCCCCCTCCTGAGCCCATTTTTGGGTCCTTACCACCTCTAACATCATCTAGTGCTTGTGTCCACTCTTTCCCTGAGTCAGCTTCCTGTGCGAGACCTAGAGCTGTCTTCATTAATCGTGTCATGTCTGTTCAAAACCCTGAAGTTCTTCCCTTTTCCTATCGTCTAGGCTTCTTGCCCTTAATAGGCTGTTAAAGTTTCCCCCCATTGGATCCCATTCTAGACAGCCCTTCATTCAGGCAGCTATCTTGTAATGGAAAGTTTAATGGACTTGGAATTAGTGGACCTGCTTTCAAATCCCAGCTCTGTACTCAGCAGAACCACCCTGGGCAATTCACTGACTCTGGCTCCCCATTTGCAAAATGGAAATAATAATGCCTAAGCCACATGGAATTTTATGAGGATTTAATGAGATAATATGTGTGGAGACAGGTTGGCATTGTGCTCAGAACCCCCACTGGAGCTGACTCCTTTGGTTCAAATCCAGGCTTTTCCACTCAATAACTGTGTGACCTGGAGTAAGTTCCTTAACCTCTCTGGAATTCATCTTTTTCATCTGTAAACTGTAGATACCAACAGTGCATACCTCATAGGTCTGTAGTGACGATATGTAAAGTGCTTGACACAGTGCCTGGCACATCGTAAGCTTTAACAGGTATAAGCTATTATTATTATGTGTAAGAGGCCTAGTACAGTGCTTGACACCAATCAGTACCTAAGAAATGTTTGCTAAGTTTGTTGATGAATTCGTCTTATCCATATGAGCTCATGTCCCACTAATTCTTGCTATGCATATTCTTATGCCACCCTTCCTCCAGACAGGCTGAGCGTCTTGGCTTTCCATGGACACGTCTTCCACTTTTCTTGTCTTTGGTTATGGTATTTCTCTTTTCTAGAATGTCATAACTTATCTTCCCTGCCTATCCAATTCTTCCCATTCTCTAAAGTATATTCTAAACCCTACCTCCATGAAACTTTCCCTCATTACTTCCCTACTTACTGATTTCTCACTTTTCTGAACCAGTTTCCCTCGATTTAGTATCAGGTACACTTAGATACTGCTTCCTGTGTATTTGTTTTGTGTCTTCAATTAGTTTGGGAAATATTCCTCAGTCTAGCATTGTTTCAGAATATACAGTAAATATAGTGGATATTTAACCTGCTAGACTACTTTATCAACTCCGACTATCTCTTAGGATTGTAGTCCCAGATTATATTTAGGGTGGAATTTGGAGAAAGGGACACATACTTGTCTGAGGGTAAGGAAGGATCTAAAATTCTGAAACAATTTTTCAGACTTCGAGTCTCTTATCAAGAGAGTGGCACATGGGGGTGGGCAGATGAGGGGACATTGGGGTAAAGGGACACGGTCCTTTGGCCTCTGGGCCAAAGTGTTGGAGTAATGCTTAAGTAGAGGGTCTCCACGGGTGAGGGGCTCGAAGCATACCATAGCTGACACAGACAGGAAAGTGTCCCCATTCAAATACGATTCTTGCTGTGACAGGTTTTGCCTTTAACTAGTTTCTCAAGCTGCTTACACTTTTACACAACATTTGCCCTATTGAGAAACTGGTTTTGCATGAAACGTCCCATGGCTTGAAGCAAGTATCCATGACGGTGTTTGCATACCATTGGGGTTTTACCCCTCCCATATGTGCCAATAAAGATGAAGTGGCATTCAGATGACGTGATATGAAGGACACCACTGCAGCCTCCAAAACTGAGAATGTTTGAACTATGTGAAAGGTTCATACCGGGATTTCACAATTACAGAGAAGGCCAAGAAAGACTAGTCCAGAATGCAAGGTAAAGAACTTTGTCTTTGCCCCAGTTCTCACGAAGCCTTCTCTGAGTACTGCAGCCTACGTTGGTCTCCCCTGTCTCTGGACTCCTGTAGCACATATTGTCCAGACTACACACTTCAGTCCTGCATTATACACTGCCTTCTAAAAATTGCTTTATGTGTTAGTTGTGGCCCCCCAGCTAGTTGTAAGTTCCCTGAGAACACAGACCGTCTCTTATACTTCTTCGTGGTCCCTCTGGAGCTCTCAGTACTATTTAACTGAGTGTTGGGCACAATAAGATTCTCAACAATAGGGCTGGCATGGTGGTGCAGTGGTTAAGTGCACACGTTCTGCTTCAGCGGCCCAGGGTTCGCCGGTTTGGATCCCGGGTGCGGACATGGCACCGTTTGGCAAGCTATGCTGTGGTAGATGTCCCACATAGAAAGTAGAGGAAGATAGGCATGGATGTTAGCTCAGGGCCAGTCTTCCTGAGCAAAAAGAGGAGGATTGGCAGGTTAGCTCAGGGCTAATCTTCTTCAAAAAAGAAAAAAAAATTAAAGATTCTCAACAATAAGTGTTGATGGATTTATTTCTGGAAATGTGAATTCATGAAAAGTGGTTTCACAAAGGAGAATTAGAAGACCTGTTTCCTTTTAAAGTGCTGGGCACTGGGAATGCCATCATCATTTGTGGTGTTGTCAGCTGCAGCAGCCTCGTTTCACAGGTCAGGAAGTCAAGACAGTACTGGTAGGACACAGGGTCCCAGTGCCTCCTCACTTAGGAGAGAAAGATGTTCTGTCCAGTGCCTGGACCTCTTCCCGATTCCTCTTTCCCCTCCCAACCACGAGGGCCATACGGTGAGAGCTGTGAGGGGCATCAGAGATTATGTGACTCACCTCCCTTATTTTGTAGTTGAGGAAACTTGTGGCTCAAGGAAGAGCAGTTGAGGGCGGTGGAAAGAGGAGGTATAGACTTTGGAGTCAGGTAGAGTTGGACTCTACTCCCAGTGCTGCCACTTCTTACCTGTGTGATTGTGGGAGAGTCTCTTTATGTCTGGGAGCCTCAATTTCCTCACCTTTAAAGTGGAGATAACAATGCCTATCTAGTGGGGTTGTTGTGAGGATTAAGTGAGATAATGTATGCAAATATAGGGTTGACAATAAGCCTCCTCTCCTTTCCTTTTCTTGAGGGTCCTGCCCAAAATCATAAAACAATTTAGTGCTAACCTCTCCTGTTTTTCAAGCTAAATAATTCTTTCAATGGCATACTAAGACTAGTCTCCTACCCACTAGAAAATTAGGATCAACTATTAAAAAAATTTGTCATTACCTTAACTGGGGATTTGAATCCATTTATTTTGAGCACATTTATATGTCTCAGAAATAAAAGAACTTAAAAGACAGGAATTCTGAATTTCAGAGTGAAATTTAAAGATATTGAGGTTTTACCCATTTCCAACTACAGTGTTTAAACTCCTGGTACTCCTAAAATAGTACTGATGGCCTTTTACCCCTTAAAAAAAAAAAATTCTGGTCTCTGACATATTTACATGCTGCCTTGCAACCTGATATTTTTCACCTGTCTTTCTTAAGACATATCCTGTTGTTCATTAATCATCAGCTGAGCTAAAATGAAAACAATGCTGTTGAGGTTTTTTTAAAGAAATAAGAAATGTATTGGTAATGACCATGGTGGACTTGTGGGGTGGTTTAGTCTTAGAAATAAAATGAACATTATATCACTTATAAAAATTAATGTTTAATGATAAACCTTTCTTTCCCATGCTGGAGAAGATTTACCGGGACCATTATTTCTTTTAAAAATTTTAGTTAGTTAATATTGAATGTGTTTGGCTGCAAATATATCTCTAAGCACGGAGCAGAATCAGGATTAGACCAGAAGAAAAGTCCTACCATGGAATACTTCTTAGTCAGGACTATTAGAATTGTCAAATTATGATTGATGGTTTATCACCTGGTGAAGCAGTTAGGTCCGACAGTGCAGAGGGATAAAGCAGGGGCAAACTGGAAGTTTTCTTTTGGAAGGTGTGGTCTTCAGAATAATGGTCCTCAAAGTCCTTGTCCTAACCCTCAGAACCTGTGAAGATTAGGCTACATGGCAAAGGGGGGTTAAAGTTAGTTGCTAATTAGCAGACCTTAACCAAGGGGATTAGTCTGGATTATCCAGGTGGGTCCAATGTAGTCACGAGGGTCCTGAATAGGGGAAGAGGGGGGCAGAGGAGGACCAGAGAGAGGGTTGGTGATGTGAGAAGAACTCAACCCACTGTTGCTGGCTTTGAAGATGGAAGAAGCGGCCATGAGCCAATGAATGCAAGGCAGTCTCTAGAAGCTGGAAAGGGCAAGGAAATGGATTTTCCTTAGAGTCTCCAGAGGGGATGCACCTTGCTGACCCCTTGACTGTAGCCCACTGAGACTCATCTTAGACATCTGAATTCCAGAATTATAAGATAATAAATCTGTGTTATTTTCAGCCACTAAATTTGTGGTAATTTGTTTATAGCAGCAACAGAAAACTAGTACAGAGGGTCTCTCCAAACAAAGGCTGACAGACCGTCTTGCCCCAAAGACACTGCCTGGCATCTGGGATTTCATATCATCATGGGCAACAAAGTCCCCAAAGAGACTGAGACATAGGGAGAGGCTGAAGACCACTGTCAAGGGGCAAAGTGATCAGGAGTTAGTAGAGAGTGCTTCCCATGTTCAGCACCATAAACGATGGAGAAGAAAGATACATATAACTCATAACCTCCAGGAGAGAAAGGATTAATAGCCATACTTGGTATTTACATCACATCTTATATTTATCAAGGGTTTCACTTAAATAGTTTCATTTAATCCTCCCATCAGCCCTGTGAGGCGAAATTTTTATTATTCCATTTTGTAAACAAGAAAACTGAAGCTTAGTGAGTTAATTTTCCTGAAATTAGACAATAGTAAGTGGAAGAGTTGGGATTCAGACAGATGTGTTTCAAAACCTGGGCACTTCACTGTTCTCATATCTGTCCTGCCTGGAGAGCCACTCAGCCCAGAAGTCAGCACAGCAGAGGCTGCTCATTAGTTAGGGTGATGTCTACGAATAAATGGAGGTGGTGGGGAGGTGGTGGGGAGAAGTGCAGATAATACTTTGCAGTGAGTATCCACTCTCCATATGTCTGCTTCTTGTGAATGTGGAGTCTTCCTAGAACGTACCTATTGTCCAAAACATCACTGGCCTGTGATGGCTTCTTGGTGAACAGTTTTAATTGACTGTTTACCATGAACCCAAATTTGACATGTCTAAAATACAGCTCAACCCCACCTCCCCCACCTCAGTCAGACCTCCACCCTGACTTTCCAATTTCTTTTCAGAATTTTATTATTAACCCAGTCATCTAGATTCAACAGCTGTAAAAACAATAATAGCTAACACTTACGGAGAGTACATTCCAGCTATTGTGCTAAACGTTTAAGACGTCATCCATTTAATCCTCCCAACAACCCTACGAGGAAGGTACAATTATTAACCCCATTTTATAGAGGAGGAAATTGAAGCTTATGTAAATTGCCAAAGGTGACACCTTGGCATTATCCTTCATAACTCATCTCCTTCACCCTCCGTACCTCATGAATCACCAAGTCCTCTCAATTCTCCCTCTGTACTATTTCTCGCATTTGTTGCCTTCTTTCCCTGACCACTGCCACTGTATCCATCTTGGCCCTTTTTGACTTATGCCTGAATTGTTGCCACAGCCCAATATGGTCTCTCTTGTTCCATGACCCCCTTCCTTCAATCTTCCTAATATGCTTTGGTCAGACTAAGCTGCCTAAAAGCCCACTTTTATCCCATCCATTGCCAAGTTCAAACCTTTAAACTAGAGAAGATATAGCCAAATGTCCCCAGAGGTTATCCTTCGACAATGTGATAGTAGCAATATTTTTTGAAAAATTAAAAACTTCATTATTTAAAGGAAAAAAATGTTACAACTATAGGTTGAAATTATAAGACAAGATACATAATAAAGATAAGTAAACATGTACCCTATAACTGTGTAGCTCAAAGTTCATTTGTTCCAGCATTGAGGAGCTCTCACTGGTCATTAGACCATCCCAAATACACAATTCCATCTTTTAGAGACAAACCTTTGCATAAAAAAAAGAGTTATGGGGGCCAACCCTGTGGCCTAGTGGTTAAGTTTGGCATGCTCTGCTTCAGCAGCCCAGGTTTGGTTCCTGGGTGTGGACATCCACTACTTGTTAGTGGCCATGCTGTGGTGGCGACCCACATACAAAATAGAGGAAGATTGGCATGTACATCAGCTCAGGGTGAATCTTCCTCAAGCGAAAAAAGAGGAAGACTTGCAACAGATGTTAGCTCAGGGCCAATCTTCTTTAGAAAAAAACCAAAAAACAGTTATGTAAATGTGCTTAGTGTTTTCCATCTATTTATAAACTTCATTATTTGTATTAAAATAGTAAATATACATAGTAAAAGAAAAATTGAATCAAAATACCACCAAAGGATATAACAATAAAAAAATTTTCTCTCTCTCCCAAGGGTAACCACCAAATAAAGTGATTTGTATTTTCTTCTTTGCACTTTACACTTTTCTGTAATTTACAGACTTGCAGCACATATATTGCTTTATAATAGAAAATAAGGCCAATAGAGGATAATTTTTAAAAGGAACCAAATTTTCCATCATTCTTTGCTACTTATAATATAAAAGCTAAATTCTTTGGTTAAGGCCCTATGTAATCTGGCCCCAAACTGCTTTCTAGGCTTATTATATACTATTCAATACAAATGTTCTGCTTCAGTTAAACACTTTTCCCCTGCTGTGTGTTTTCTCTTCCTGGAATGAACTTCACCATTCTCTTTTAATATCCCAATTCAATCTATTGTTCAAGATCTAAGTCAGTTCTCCATACAGCCTTTCCTAAAAAAGGAAGGAATCTGTATGTAGTGAGCATTTACCGTGTGGGCTACGTACTGCATTGGGGGCTTTACATGGTATTCATTTGAACCTCACAACAGCTCTGGAGCCTTGGTATTAATTACCTTCATTTTACAGAGGTGCAAACTCAGTTTCCCTCAAGTCACTCAGCCAGTATTGGCAGAGCTGGAATTTGTAGCTGGCTGACTGTTCTGCCCCAGCTCAGCGAGCTCTCTCTCATTTTTTCCAACTTTTGTAGCACATATCTGAGTGGGTTTGACTAATCATCAACAGAAGCACGTTCTAAGATAGAAGCATTGCCTAAAATATTATTTTGAATACTTACATTGTGTATTTTTGATTATCTTTTCAACAAAATGTCCTGTGGGAAAACTCGGGTTTGAGTTCTAACTTGTGATTTCCTAGCTATGTGTCTTTGCATCAACTCCTTAACCTTTTTCAGCCTCAATTTCTTCCACTGTAAAATAGGAAAGATAATAATAATACTTAACTCTTAAGGTTGTCATGAGAGTTAAAAACCCAGTATACAGCTTGTACAAAAGAGCTGAGAGTTGTGTATTTCACTTAACATGGCAATATCAGTTTATTTTCAAATTCCATTTAATTTCTAGTTTCTTTATAGTAGTGGTTTAAGGTATTCCTAAAACTCAGTGACCCAAAGAGGACTAGAGCTTTTTCTTCAGCACATTAAGAAACTGACTATACATAAATTTAAAAAGTACTTTTGAATCAAAATAGTATTTTGCTATTTGGTCAGAATATCCTATCTCGCTGTTTAACCAACATTGAACAACAGGTTCAGTTACTGGTTAGAGACTGTTTCTGAAGGTAAATGTTTACATTTATAAACATGAATGTTGTTATTGAATGTTGTCATTGTTAGTCCAAAAAGCCACTGCAAATTTTAAAACTGAGCTCATTGAGACCTCTATTTACTTGGAAAATGGAAAAACCATTTAAAAATCACTGGCCTTCAAAAACAGACACCATTTTTTTTCATGTTCTTTATGTCAGTGAGAAAAGGACATCACTGTATTCATTCCAATTATTTTCCTCCAGGGTCACATGAAAAGAAGCAAAATTCACAAACATTTTTTAGGCTTTTATTTACTTACTTTCCCCCTGTACTACCACCATCATTTTTTTTTTTCTGGTTATAAAAGAATTTTTCAGCCTTTTGAAAGATAAATTTATCTGATCTTAGCAATGATAATTCTTTTATTCTTAAAATTTTATTTCACAGTTATTAAAAGACTTGTTGAAACAATCTTGACAAAAACACCAAATGTGTGTTCTACATAATACTGAAAATAAAGTTTGGAGTGTAGATAGCAAAGTCCAACTGCCACTTTTCTGAGATTGAAATTGAGAAATTCTCATTTCTCAGGTACTTTTCTAATACTTGTTTGTTACGAATTGTTTGGTTAAAACAAAACAAACAAACAGTTTGGTTATCTGGTCATCAGGATCTTTGTAGGGTTTGAATGTCCTATATCTGTCTGTAGCTAGGTATTAGCCTTCCTTTCTCCTTCTCTTTACAGTCAGGCTTCTTGAGTAGTTTCTATTCCACTGTTTCCCTTGTCTTCTATCTCATTCCCTTTTCAGTTCACCACAATCTTGCGTCTGCAAGATTGTCTTGGTCAAACCACCTTCTCCACGAGCACTTTATTGCTAAATCAAAGAAAGACTTTGTAGACTTTATCTTACGGGGCTTCTCTGAGCATTAACTCACTGGAAACACAGCCCTTCCTTGCTGGAAACTCTCTTTTCTTGGCCTTCTGTAACTGCCATGTCCACTGCTTTTCTTTCTTCTTTTCTAGTTTCTCCTTCTCAGCCTCCCTCTGAGCATCTCTTGGGCTGCCTCTTCCTTAAACATCAGTATTCCCTTGATTCCCAGCACCTTTTTTTCTTCCACTCTTCGTGCATGATCTCATCCACTGGCCAGGACTGCAACTAAATATGGCTAATGAATCCCAAATTTTTACCTCTTGCCCAGACATGGCCTCTGAGCTTTAGACCCATAAATGCAAGAGTCTATTCCTCTTGAGGCTCCGTAGGCACCTTGAACTCAACATGCTTAAAATTCGACTTCTTATCTTTCTGCTCACCGTATTAAGCAGCACCACCATCCAACCATTTGCTCGAGTCAGAAACCTAGGGGAGATCCGTGACACTGCCTTTCCCCTTAACAGCTCAGATTTAACTGGTCATCAGGCCCTTTTGATTCTAGTTTTTTAATATCTCGTGAATCTGTCTTCTCTCCATTTACATTTAATTCTCTAAGTTGTATAAGTGTCTCCTATCTTGCATTATGCCCTCCCCACCGAACCATTCTTTACAAAGCAAAATGTAGATCTGTTCCTGTCATTTCTCCTGCTTAAAATCTTTCAGTGGCTCCCCCGTTGCTTACCTGGATGAAGTCCGAGAGCTTCAGCATAGCTTATAAGGCCTCTACGATCTTGATTCGGCTTAGATGTGTAGTGCACGTTATTCAGATCCCAGCTCTTCCATTTACGGTGCGACCTTGAGCAAGTTAACTGTAAAATGGAGGTAATAAGAGTTGTGAGGATTAAATGAGGTAGTTTTCAATAAGTGTTAGCTATAATTGTAAATTATGATTAACATCTTTATTTATATGTCTTTGGGAAATAGTATTATCATTTCCTTAAGAAAAATTCTTAAAGTGGAATTGCTGGGGATGCATTTTTAAAAACTTTTCAAAATATTGCCAAACTGTCCTGCAGAATAGTTACATCGATTGACACTCCCACTGGTGGTACTGAAAAGGCCTGTTTCTCCATACTCTTGACCCAATCCTGGGATTACCCATTTCTAAAGTCTTTGACAAGTTGATAAGTGAAAAATCATCTAGTTTTTACAACTTCTTGTGTCTATTTACATATTTGCCACAGAAAGATCAGATATGCACTGATAACACAGTGTTATTGCTATTTATTCTTGCTTGGTTGTACGTCTTAATTTGACATTGAGGTTTTTCCTCTCTTTCAGAGCTAGGATTTTAGGTTTTTGAACCCCTTTACCTTCCTCTTTCCTTCCATTTCCATAGGAATGAGCATGCATGTGTTAATTTAATTGAATGAAATGGAACACCTAATCCTATTAGAACTTTAAGCACTATATTTGGTCCAGTATCTTTGTAAACCTTTAAATGAGGAGCACAGAGCGCTGTACTGAGAGTTGGGAGAGCTGTTTCTAATCCCAGTTTCATCCCTTACTAGCTGTGCATCCTTGGGCAAGCCACTTAACCTCTCTGGACCTTCACTTTCTTATATGTAAAGTGAATGGAATGGTATCAGATAATGTCTTAGGTATCGTCTGGTTCTCACATTACATACGTAAAATTTTTCTTCCATGAAGTTCCTTTGAAGGCAAACTCTTGGCATATTCCCCCCTACTCTGTCACAAATACTGCTCTCCTCCAACATAGTGTCACCTCTTTGAGGCAGAACTAGCTTCTTTCCAGCACCGTGATTTGTTTTACAGTGCCATGAGCCCTAGGACAGTAGCAGCAACTACCATCCAAAAAGCACAGCCAAGACAAATGTAAAGTAGGTCTTTGTTTTGTGTGTGTGTGAGAAAATCTTTTGAAAATGTGTTAAAAGCTAGGGACCCACTCACAGAAAATCACACATAGGCATATACACACAAAATTTTAGGGGGCTCCTAGACCCTCTGAAGCCCATCCATGACTCTCTAGGAATCCATGAATCCTAGGCTAAGAACACTTGATTTGGGGACATTAAAGTGATCCCTGGAGAATAAATTATCAAAAATGCTTTTTTCCTAATGGAAAAGGGAGCTGCTAAGATAAATATTTATAGAAAATTATTAAAACTCTCTTTTCAAAGCCAAACTTACAAATATCCTCTTCATAATCAGATCATGTACTGACCTGCTTAAATCTTTTAGAATAGAACGCAAACTCCTTACTGTGCATTTTAAGGTCCTACATTGTCTGGCTCCTGCTGCCCTCGTGTTAGACTTTGGAGCCCCACTGGCCTCCCCTCTGCTCTGGGAACACACCAACTCTCTACAAGTCACTTGGCCATCCTGCAGGCCTCACATCAAATGTCCCCGTGTATAGTTGGTCCTGTCACAGTCCTGGCCATTGATTTTATTTGCATATTGTCTTCTCTACCTACTAGAATGTTAGCTCCATGAGGGAGTGGCCTCCGTCTCTTATTTACAATGGTATTCTCAGAGCTAGGCACAGGCACATACTGGTAGGAGGCACTCAATTAGCAATCATTGAATGAATGATTAGACTTCAGCGAGGGATGGATTAAAACCTTAAGAAGCTCTCAGAACCAACGATTATGGCATTCCTCCTTCATATTTAATTCTAACTAAAAATTTTGGTGCTTCTCCCCCATATTTAACTTAACTAGAAACAATACTAAACCATACAATTAGACGTACTGAAATGAAAACAGTTTCTTTCTAGATTATCTGATTGTAAGACCCTGGAGCCCCTGCTTTGCTGGTGCCCTAAGTGTGTGAGCTCTTTGCCCCTGCAGAATCTAGCACTCACTCACTCCTTTAAACGTGCTGGAAGTAGTTTTAGGCTAAGCTTGCCTATGCCCACAAAAAACCTTGCTGGGATTTTGATAGGAATTGGGTTAAATCTATAGATCAATTTGGGAAGAAGTGGCATATTTATTATATCGGTTCTTCCAATCCATGAATGTAGTAAGTCGCTCCAATTATTTAGGTCTTCTTTAATTTCTTTCATCAGCATCTTATAATTTTCAGCATATAGATCCTGAGCATGGTTTGTTACATTTACACCTAAATATTTCATATTCTTTGGAGCAACTGTAGTGGTATTTATCGTGTTTTTCATTTGTTTCCACGTGTTTGTTGTTAGCGTAAAGAGAAGCTCTTTTAGTAGAACAAGGAGAAATGGACTCTTTAGTGAAGTTTACTTGTTCAATGTTAGTTGCTGGACTAGTAACAAGCTATTTACCCTAATGTTCAAGTATATCCATAATGTGCCTCTAAATCTCTTAAATTTAGCCTAATTCTTAATTGATACCACTAATCTCTACTACTATTAGAAGGGTCTACTGGTCCCTCACCTGAATACAGCTTATTCATTCCACTTTCCTGTCTTTGCTCATGGCATTCCCCTTCTAGAATAGTTTCCCGAAACTACACCTTAACTATTCTTCAAGGATGAGGTCAAAGGTCCTCAGAAGCTACCTTCCCTGACAACCCCAGCCTACAATGCTCCTGGTCTCTGCTCGACTCTTTTCACCAGTATTGTATGCCACTCAATCATTAACTTAGTTTTTAATTAGTTTTAATCTATGTCTTGTTTCCCTAATTAGATTATATACACTGGGAGGCTCCCATAATAGCTATCATAGCACCACATACATGGAAGACACTCCAATTTAATTGTATAAATGAAGAAAGGGGAGAGAGGTGTCAAGATGTGTCCGTTAAAGTGAGGAAGCTGCAGCGTGGAAAGGGTACTCCATAAATTCTCTGGGAGTCTCTCCTCCAGGCAAGATCCATGCTCTCCACCTCTAGGAGAAGGGTTCTCTCTCTTTCCCCTCCAGCCCCCAAATCCCACCTCCTCCAACTAAGCAGATTTGAGATGCAGATCCTTTGCAACTACGCCTTAGAAATTGTTCTAAGAACACCAGGTCTACGGTTAGCAGATTTTCAGAGGTTTATTAAAGAGCACAGGAAATCTCACTGAAGCTGCAGTAACATCCCTGGCCACCAGAGGACAGGGACCAAGGGTAGAGAGGGGTTCCTCAGCAGAAGTCTTAAAGAGGTTAAAGGCAGACGCCGAGCATCGGCCGGCATCCAGGGCCTTCAGACGGCGTTTACTAAGCGCTCAACGGCCTCCCTTCTCCAGGTGGGCTCCTTCTCCTCCTCCAAAAGATTGCTCAGAAGTTCCCAGAGGCTTACCCCAATACTAACCTTAAACGATTATCAATACTAACGAACGCATTTGAGTTGCGGGATTTAAAGGTAGAAAAGGAGTATGGGGGTGTTTTCATCTTTCTAACCCACCCCAAACCTGCTTCTTGCCAATTAAAAAAAAGTTCCTCAGGCGGTGTCCAAATGGACATTCCGCAACAAAGATGCCTGTAGGGACCAATGTCCCAAATCCAGGACCTTACAAATGGAATCGTTTAGGAGCCAGATGATTCCTACACATAAATCCAGGCTCACGGAGCAGTCCACTCGCAGTGTGCTTTTCCGTCATTAATCACATCTTTGTTATGTGATATCCATGTGAGTACTTCTCAGTAGAAGCAGCTTCATGCTTAAATGCTCAAAGAACACTAGGATAAAGCTCCGATTGTCCTATTCAGTGATTCCGAGTCCTGGTTTGTCACCACCTCAGGTCTCCAGGTTTCCAAAGTGTGTAATGTAGTCTCCAAAGCAAGCTGTTTTAATGAATCCAAATAAAAACCGCACGAAGTGTGTGGCGTTACATCAACAGGGTCTTGCACCTCTCAAGAGGCACTGAACCTCTGGTCCGATTTAAAGATGATTCTGTGCTGCCCGAAGTAGAAAACATTTTTAAAGAGAATTTTAGGCTGCCCCTACTCGTTAAACTCGTAAGCATAACTAAGTAAATATATGCAGAGTGAAATAATGAAAGTTAGGAACATTCAAGTGGGGGCTTTCGACGACAAACACATCCAGATGGCCGAATGCCTGACAGCACTGGTGTGATTTTCTTGAAGTACCTGTAACCTCTCTTTCCTAACAGACGGCCGTGCCCTGCATTTGGGATTCGTCAGACGGTTTCAAGAGCGCTTGTAATTCTCTCAAATCATTGTTTGCGTTTCTGCGCGCTGGGGAGGCAGATGGAAGCAGCCCAAGGAGGAGGCGCAGGCTGTGCATCTCGGGCCGGGGGACCCTGAAATACCTGTCGGGGCGCAGCGCTGCCGGCGCGCGGCCGCGGCGCGGACCCGGCCCGGGGGTCGGGGCCGGGAGCCGGGGGCGGCGGCGGCGGGCGCGGAAGGGGAGGCCGCGGGGCCGCCTCCTCGGGCCGCGCCGGCTCCTCCCAGCGGCGCCTGCGGAACCTGCCTCGGAGCCGCCGAACCCTGGAGCGGAACGTGCCCCGACCCCTCCCCGAGCGGCGCGGCCGAGGCGCGGAGGCGCGCGCGGGGCTCGGCGGCCGCGGCCCCGCCCGGCGCCCAGCGCCCTGCCCTCGCCTGTCTCCTCCTTTCCCCCGGGCTCCGCTGAGTTCATTCACTGGGATTGGTTTCAAGTGACGCCATCTCTTTATTTTTAAACCAATGACCTCATCCGCGCTTGAAGTTTCCTGACCAGCGACTCTTTCTCTTTCCCCCCAACCCCCCACCCCACCCCCCCGCCTTTCCCCCTCTTTCTGCGTATCCCTGTTTGGGGGGCTTTCACCAGTTTTTCAACGATTATTATCACCTCTGCCTCCCCCCTCCGCCTGCCCCACGCGGCCCCCCACCTTCACCTCCCCAGTTCTTCACCGCTTTCAGCATTGTTTTTTCAAGGCTGATGGGGGGGTAGTGGAAGAGAAAGAGTGAAGAAAAGTGGCAAACGTCTCTTCTCTGCCTAAGCCTCCCGCCCCCACCCGCCTCGCAGAGACGGAGAAGATAATATAGTGAAAAGAAGAGGCGGCGGAGGAGAGCGCGACGGGACGGGCGCGGGCGCGAGCGCAGCCTCCCTCCCGGCTCCGCGGCGGCGGCGCCTCGCCAGTCCGGGAGGCGCGGGGCCCAGGGGAGACGCCGTGACAACGCTCGTTTCCCCCAGACGGAGTCGGGAGGTCGGCAGCCCCCCAAGTAAGTGGCCTGCGGCCGGCCGCGCGCAGCCTGCAGGCGGGAGGGTGCGGGGCTCTCGGCGCCCGCCCGCGCCGGCAGCATGGACGCTCCGCGGCGCGCCCGCCTCGGGGTGCCCGGCGCCGCGCGCTGCGCCGCCGCCTCCGCCGGCCCCGGCGGCCGGGGCCCCTCTGCGGAAGGCGGGCTGCGGCCCCCCGCGGCCGCACGGGCGTTGGAGGCGGGGGTGTAGGCCTCGCTGGGGGCCGGCCCGCGCGGGGTCTCGGTGCGTGCGCCCCCGGCCGCGCCGCGGCGAGGGGGGCCCGGCGGCCGCTTCCCGCCGCGGGGCGCGCTCCCTTCGCGGCCGAAGCTGCTCCCTTCCAGGCGCGGCTGTTACCCAACACGCCTGCCAAGTGGGGCCCCGGCCTGACTGTTCCCATTATCCCCAGTTCGCCTTTGGTGTGAGCAGCGAGGCCACCTGGGTGGTGACGGTGCTGCTTTCTTAAACCAAACCAGCCAACCAAAAACTCAGTTGGCATGCTGGGGCCCGGGGCATGATGTTGGGGGCCCCGGTGCGCCGGTGACTTCTTTATTTACACCAGCCGTGCAACGTGAGAAATAAAAAAGCCCAGGGAGACAACCGAGGCTCTGTTTATCATGTGTAGTTTTATGTAATAAAACGCCAGGGAGGAAAATATTTATGCAAACCTGAAGTTTCCAAAGGCTGAGTTTATTTCCTAAAAATCCTGGTAACTAACTTGAGAAAATGCAAGTAGATAGGAAAATGAATGGATAGTGCAAAATCCTAAAGAAGTTTATTAAACGTCAGCTGCAAAGATCCTAAAGTCCTGGGTGTCTCAAATTGTTGGGAGAAAGCACACCTTCTAAGCAGCCTGTGATGAATAAAGTGGAGAGGAAAAACCTGTTGCATAATCTCATTTGCCGTGGGGTTTGCTGTGCCGTCCCCTTGAACCAAGGGGAAGTGAGTTGAGATGCAGGGTTTTTAAAACTCTGTGAAGTTTTTATTTACCCAGTGCTCTGGCTGCCACTTCTGCTTTAAAAGATTATAAGTAAATACTCTGCTCTTAAAAGTGAGCCAACCTATCAAACCTGTTTAGAAAATGACCAGGTATGTTTCTTTTCCTTCTTTCCGGTGTGTGTGTGTGAGAAATTTACCATCCGTGACCTTATGACTACTATTTGGGGAACTTAAGACTGTCAGAGAAATACCTCTTTCTACCACTCATTTTATGGGGCTGATTGAGAGTGCACAAAGGTGACAACTGTTTGCTCAGGATTTATACGATTTCGAACTCCATCAAGAAAAGAGATTTTCAAAGTTAAGGTAAATTTTTAAAAGAATTCTTGCCAGTTGAGTTAGTTACTTAAAGTATTTACTTTTCCTTGAGAATCATGGATATTGGTGGACATGCAGCTCGGGAGCAGATCATTGAGGCTTGTGGAGTTCTGTATTGGGTGAAGGCAGCAATCTAGGGAAGTATATTGAAATACTAAGAATTGTGGCTTTATTTTAGATATTTTAGTCCAAATGCGACGAGGCATCGTGAAAGTTGTTTTTTTAAAAAAATAAAGTGGAATTGACTGAGTTTGAGGACTGTGGAAGGTTACTGTTAAAAGTTTTGTGGGTTTTTTTTGGTTAAGATTTAACATCTTCGTAAAAATTTGGGCTAAATAACACCAGCCCACAAGTTGTTTTTTAGGTAAAATCATTTGTATTAATCAAAGTTCCACAAGAGGGAAAAATTAATTATTCTTATTCTGTTGGTAGTATGGTGAATAGCGTATGAAAAAAAGTCGATTCAAGCCCTATAAACCTACATTCAGATGTAAAATAATTGAATAATAAGTAAAAATAGTCATGTAAAATTGAGGATTGGGGGGTCTCTGGCCAGAAGTTTGATGGCAGTAACTGAAAAGGGGGCAAAAGGGAAGATCCTGTTAACCCAGTTCCTTTCCTTTTTCTTATACATTTAAAACCTGTTTGTGGAAGTGAGGCTGAGATCAGGTCTGAGATGGGAGCAGCGTTTAGGCTGGGGTCAGGAGAAGGGCCAGGGTTTATGTGTGAGTTTGTTTTGATGCTGTTTTCTATAAATGCCTGTACTGGGAATTTAATTCCATAGAGGTTTTGGCCTATGGGATTATATATTGATGAAACTGACTCGCCGAGCTGTCCAGTGTTAATGTGTTTCTGTTTTTCAGCCAATCATAATATCCTACTAAATATAATTTGCCAGAATTACCAGTGTAATTTGTCTTAGACATCCAACTTTTCCTGGAGTACTAAAAAAAAAGTGGAGTTTTCTGTCCTATGTTATTTGGAGTAAAAATTTCACTGGATGCTTAATGTTTTTAAAAGGATTTCCATTTTCAAGCAAATGCTACTTTAAACTGAAGAAGTAAATTAATGTAGGTAAGCTGATTTGGATCAGAAATCCTATGAAAAGGGAGGAAACAGGAGAAACAGAAATCAGATTTTCTGACAGATTTCGACAGATTGAAAAAACTTGTTTAAAAAGTTTCATAAGAAAAGCCACAATTGATACTTGATTGGCTCTTTTTAAATTAACTTCATCAAAATTTAAAACTGAGACAGATATCCACCATCATAAAAGAAAATGTTATTAATGTTGGCTTAAGCAAAAACATAATTAAGAGTGTAAATCTTGCCCAAAGCTACATATGATACATTCCAAAGCCAGCTGTCAACTTTTTTCCTGATTTTCTTGTGTTGTGGATAATCTGATATTTTTCTACATTTCATTAGCCCAGATAATCAAGAGTTGAGTATATGAAGGGATGGGATTCACAAAGCTTGGCTAGATTTAAAGAAGTAGGCTCACGCTTTAAGAAGAGGCTGTTTTCGTACGCAGACTGAGAAAGGGAGTTCAAAATTTAATCAAATAAATGAGGGGAGGAAACAGGAGTGGCGCAAAAAGAAGAATCCAAGGCAGATTACCAAGGACAGGTACAAAGAAATAATAAAAGCTTGCCAGGGGTGTGATCAGTAAAGGAGGAAATGGGATACATCTTGCTATGAAAGGAAGAAGGTGTAAAGGGAAAAAATACCCTCTAATAACTCCGCAACAAGAAAGAGGGTAATGAAACTTTACCTCCTCTTTGATTGGGGTTAGATACCTCCTTATAGGTATCACCAAAAAGTCACATGATTTATTATTACATAAAAAATTTAATCTTGCGGGAGAGGAATGGATAAAGTCAATTATGGGCATAAGTTATAATTACATGAGATTGTAAAACTTGAAATTGCCAACGATCAATTTAAAATAGAGGGGGACCCACTGCAATTTCAGTTGAGTTATTGGAAAGGGAGGGATGGGTTATAAAAAGTTAAAACTTAACTAAATTGATTTCTGGATTAACTACAGATATAATCAATCAAGCAAAACATTTATTAGTGGTACACTATTTACATGGACTGAGGTGGATATCAAAAGCTCGGGACATGGGTCCATGCCCTTAACAAGGAGAGAAGGAGTATAAGAATTCTATGGGAGGTATGTACATATGCAAAGATAAACAATTACTGGACAGCTGGGAAGTGCCAAAGTGTGTAAAGGAGAAAGCGATTGGAGGATTGGGGAGGTAATCTTCATAAAGATAATAGAATTTAACCCTGGCCTTAAAGGATGGTTAACGTGTGCATGGAGGAAAGGAAGAGGGGGAGACCATTCATCCAACTCTTCATTCAGCAAATGTATTTGGAGCCCCTACTATGTGCCAGACACAGTTCTCGGAACTGGGCATGCAAAGGAAAGTAAGGTTTTTGCTGTTATGGAACTTACATCTTAGTGGGTGAAGACGGAAGAACAATAAACAAGTAAACACTGCGTGGAAAATTTCATGTCAAATAGTGATGTCTTGTGAAGATAGTACTGCTTAAGGTCAAGGAAATTATGGAGGGCTAGTTACGGTCGCACTTATTCTGTAAATAACCTGTTTTGCCTATGATATCCTGATGAGTGATGTTAATGATAGAACTTTTTAATATTTATTTGCAGTCCAAATCAATTTGAAGTCTACACATTAACTTCATCTTTAACCAATTTTTTAAAAGAAACCTACATAATGTTTTTTAGATTGAAGCCTGCAAGCTTTGAGTTTTTAACTTCTCATTAATTTATCTACAGTTCTTTTGCCGCCATTTGCTAAGAATCTCATATTTTTGCAGTGAGGTTTATATCATTGTTTACAGTGTTCTTAGGTTTGTGATATACTGGGCTGTATACTTAGATTAGATTCTCCATTAGGAACAATAGTCACAATAGTGCTATAAAGTTAAGCTAAATTCCAAGTTTGTTTTGATGGTTCCTCACATGAGAGCACGTACAACAAAAGAGGTACCCACAGTATAAGTAAGCTATTCAGCTTGATGACCAGCTAGGTGAAGCTGGGTAAAGGATGACACCTCTCCAAGGTCTTGTCCACATGTTGCAGGAGGTGAATAGTAAATCTGCACGGCATTGGGCTCTGTGTGCTTAGTTATGTCTCCTTAAAGATCGGTAGGGGAGTTAGTGGTCTCACTGGATATGCTATCTTAAAATTCTATCTTAGAGTTTTTAGTTTTTCTACAGATAGTAGAAACCTGAAGCAAAAGCGTGAAATGGTGAGGTCTGGATTCGTACTCTAGTTATCTGACTGCCAGGTTTTTTTTTGTTATTGAGAGGATGTCCTTTATGATGTTAACCAAAAATTTCTTAGTGCCTATTTCATGTTTTTGGACACATTTATGAAATACTTCTCAAGCATCCTTTAAGAAATATGTTCCCTCCCCTTCTCTACTCTTTCTGTGGTTTTAAACTTAAAAAAATTTATGGGTGAAATTGGGGTAAAGGATTCCAAAAAGGATTTATATTAAGTGTGTGTGTGTCTACGGAACCAAATCTCTCAAAAAATTTTCTATATAGACCCAACCAATTTTCATCTACAATACATTCTGATGTATTTGGGATAAGCCTATGGAAAAGAAAACAATTTTCAGAGGAGGTAGGAAATTCTTTAGTGTTGCATTGATTTCCTTCTAAATGAAATACTTCATTTAGAAAAGAATTGTAGATATAAATGCCAGGGGTCTGTGGTGTGTGTGATAAAAACTAATGTGACATGTATCCTTCAGAAATATTTGGGAGGGACAGTAGAACTCAGATTTGTTTTAGTGTCTTGGTGAAGGGTGGGACAAACTGCAGTCTACAGAAAAAAGATGCACCGTAAATTGAAATGGTATATGGCAAGGTAATTAGTGTTAAATATCTCCATTCTTTCCCTTACAATTAATAGAGAAAGACAGAGAGAGAGCGTTATATGCTACTTATTGTTTGCATTGTATAAATTAAAACAAAAATACAACTCATGTCCTAGGCTTTTGATAAATGTTTGCTGAATAAATTGAATTAAATTTCACAACAGTTACTTTTGACTGTGGTTCCATTATATCTCGAGCTTAGAACACTGTTTTTGAGCTTTGAGTTGAAGTCTGCAGGAGGTCGCCTTACGGCCTTGGGCACCTGATTGTTTCAGCAGTCTGTTCATCCTAGAACCTGGACCCTGACCTTACCTCCAGCTTGCCTGACCCTGTGGCTGACCTGACCTCATCTTTTCCGAAATGGCAGGTGGTTGTCTCCTTCTCTTCCTGAGCAGCTGAGCTGTGTCCTCTTCTGGTTACTTCCTAGAATACTGAAGTGTCACCAGTCTAGCCTGTTTCCTAGTGGGTTTCTTTTGTTATTATTTTTTTTGCTGAGGAATATTGGCCCTGAGCTAACATTTGTGCCAGTCTTCCTCTATTTTGTTTGTGGGTCACCACCACAGCATGGCCACCCATGAGTGGTGTAGGTCTGTGCCTGGGAACCAAATCAGGGCCACTGAAGCAGAGCACGCCGAACTTAACCACTAGGCCAGGGGGCTGGCCCCATCTTTTGTTATTTTTGTTTGCTCTTTGGTTGGGGGAGAAGCACATTCCTCAGGAAGATAGTTTTTGACTTCATTTTGTAAACTGTACATGGTATATAAAGCATGGTATTATTTCTGCTTTCCTAGCTTTAGGTAAAAATCTTGTGTTCACTTGAAAATGAAGCTGGGAAGAATGATATTTTGATGATACAAACCAACTGTAGACTAACGAACATCTTTTTTTGGAGATAATAAGGAAATTAAAACATGGAATGTGTATTAGATGGTATTTAAGAATTATAACCATAAAGTTTTTATCTATATTAATGGTCTTGTGATTATCTGTATATGTATCATCTGTTAAAGATACATATGGAGGTATTTACAGGCAAAATGAAATGATGCCTAATATTTGTTTTAAAAAACTTTAGGATATGCACCAACACACACAAATGGGAAATAAATAAAACAGTAGTGGCGAATTTTTTATAATTGTTGAAGCTGAGTGATGGGTACATTGGAGATTGTTACTGTTTTCTGTACTTTTGTGTATACTTGGAAATATCCATGATAATTAGGTAAAATACACATTACCAATTATAACTGTAGGGAAGAAACTTAATACAGTCAAATTATATGGTTGGACATTTGAGCTATTTGGCTAATCAAAAATCTCTACTTTGCATTTTCTGTAAATTCTGCTGTTTGTAATAAATTTTTAAGAATAGGGAGAATTTTGTAGAAATACGGTCGTAAGCAGTGTTTAAAACTCTTAACTTTGAGACCTTGTAATAAGAATATGCCTGTAGTATATAAATTGCTTTGACATATTTTGTCTTTTATCCTCACAACAAGACATGAATTATCCATTTTACAGATGAGGAAACTGAGACCTTAGAGAGACTGAGTAATTGATCCAAATCCCAAAGCAAGCAAGAAGTGGCGCCAGAACTGGAGCTGAGATCTGCTGACTCTTTTTCAGGTGCCTATTCTCTTATGTACACATTCATGTAAGTGCTCTTTTTTTGTGATGTTATAAACCAGCAATTTTTGAACATTCTGCTGTCAGGGCACCTTTGCACTCTTAAAAATTATTGAGGATTCCAAAGATCTTTTGTTTATGTGGACTATATCAATATTTAACATATTGGAAATTAAAATTGAGAAATATTTGAAATATTTATTCATTTAAAAATAAACTCATTAAAAGTTAAATAACATCCTTTTATGAAAAAAGTATTCCAAAACAAAAAACATAGTGAGGAGCGTGACGTTGTTTTGTATTTTGCCATTCTTTTTAATGTATTGCTTAATAGAAGACAGCTGGATTTTCATAACTGCTTTTGTATTCAATCTGTTGTGATAATGTTGTTTTGTTTGAAGTGTATGAAGAAAACCTGCCGTACACAGATACCTAGTTGAAAAAGGGTGGAGTATTTTAATATCTTTTCATGTAATTGTGAATATTCTTTGTTATGTCAAAACCCAACAAGTGATAGATTCTTAAAGATTAGTTGTAACGTTGAATCTGAGACCATATCTGAAATTTTTGTACTCTGTAACATTAAAAGTCTGTTGGTCCATCTTGTACTTTGAATGGATCTTCGTCCTCTACGTGATTTTGTAACGTTGTACATTGGTCATTTGAAAAATAACGGTTTACTGAGTTATGCAGATCTTTTAAGTGTTGACACATTTGATTACACAATATGTAACAAATCACATTTGTTGATATGACCATTCATGTCATCAAAAAAGTTTTTAAGAATTGGGAAGCGGTCAAGATTTTGGTGTTGAGTTCAAGTTTTCCAAAATTCTAGTTTTTCCTCAAAAGTTCAAATTTTACATTGGGAACAGATACTGTCCGTTTTTTCCTTGAAGTGTCAGACTCTTTTTATTCATCTTAGAGAAAAATGTCTGCCAAATACCTGTCTGAATAACTGTAAGTTGTCTGCCAGTCATTCTTTTAAGCAAAAATTGTACTCTCTGAAAAAAGTTGTATAGTTTAGCTCCCAACTCTAGCAATGGCATAAATGCTTTTCCTCAAGACAGCCATTGTGTTAGGCACGTAGCGGAACTGCTTTTGTGTACCTTCCATTTCATCGCACAGAATATTAAACAGCCCACGTTCTCACGAGTGCGATTTAATAAAATTTATAACTTTTTTGTTTTATCAAGGACACTGTTAAGTGAAACTGCTTTTTTAGAATTACTGATAGACAACAAAGAATATAATGATTGTTGGTACTAACCCCTGCCTTGACTCATGCTAAAGTGTCAGCAGTTCTGTCCACCATTGCTTTGTACCATCAGAGCAGATAGCAACATGATTGTTTTAGGATAAATCATGAGATTTAGAAAAGTTATTTATTACTATGAGTAATTCAGCACTTGTATTTGTGGCCAAGCATTCACATAAAAGAAGACCTTTTGGTGATTAGTGGATGTGGATACTGGAATAATGGAACAGTAAGTCCACCCACGTCTGTGGATTTGTCCACTTATAACACAAAAGTACAGTCCTTCAGGTGAGATACTAACCTGCAGTTCACGTTTGCAGCAAAATCTCTAATTTGATAAGATACCACATCATTGGTAAGTCGCATTGCTGTGATTTCTTTTACTGACTTTTCATCCAGCAGACACTCGGCAAGATTAACCATACAAAGCTTTGTTAGTTTCTCAGCTATTTTATGTACTGCTCCAACCACTGCAGTCTCATAATTTACCCTCTGTGATGCTTCAGTGGCTTTTTTCTTTCTAATTTGAAAATGACCTTTTTCTTTTAAAGAGCTCATCATGTCAATGTTTAAAACATTCAGGTTTTTTTTCTGTAAACTCTCAGTGAATTCGTTCGATGATAACAAGGTTATGAAGATTATAGCAGATATAACCAAAGATGGCTATCACTGGGAGCATAGAAGTTCTCAGTGAGAACACACTGACTTAATTTCTGAAAACATAGATGTTTGTTGCTTAAACTTGCTACCTTAGGAAATTCTAAAAGACACAAGAATATGCAGACAATGTATTTTGTTAGCTGTCAGAGTGATCTGTTATCAAATGCCATGTATCCTCTGGGTTCAGTGTTGTACACTCATGAGAAAACAAGAGCGAAAAAGACAGATAACATCTTTGGATCACTAAAAACCGTTTTGACACTGCGGATCACCTGAAAGGCTCTCAGGCCCCCCCCCCCCCCCAGGAGTCTCTGGATCACACTTTGAAAATGCTGATATAGGGGCCAGCCCCATGGGCGAGTGGTTAAGTTCACGCACTCCTCTTTGGCGGCCCAGGGTTTTGCCAGTTCAGATCCTGAACGCTTGTCAAGCCATGCTGAGGCGCCATCCCACATGCCACAACTAGCAGGACCCACAACTGAAAATATACAACTATGTACTGGGGGGCTTTGGGGAGAAAAAAAGGAAAAATAAAATCTTTAAACAAAAAAAAGAAAATGCTGATATAAACTAGTGCCGTCTCAACATTTTTAGAGCAGTCTAACACAGACATCTATATCGATAAAGTGATGTTTCCATCTTAACTGATTAATTTGTCAGGAAGAAGAGAAAATGCTAGTGTGCGGGATGGGCTGTGTGACCTGGAGACCATAATGGGTGGAAGGTCACATAACATCAGAGAGTGGTGGATAAAGGGTAGACAGAAGGGAGGAGTCGGTAAAATCACTTTACAGCTTAAAAAGGGAGCATTAGCTCTTCCTGGGTTTTTTCTTTTTAAACTAAGAAAGCACTGAGCCCACATATACATATGTCCATACTCATTTATATCTGTGCTCAAAATCAGGAGTACTCAGCCAGTTTTTCCTTGTATGACAACAGGGGAGAGATGGCAACATACTTGAGAGGAAACGGCAGATGCTCCTGGCAGTTGTTTGTTCCTTCCAACTAGGGAGGCTGCTGACCTTTTTTTTGAGGAAGCTGAGGGATGACAAGACAAGTGAGGTTAGAAAGAAGAAATTGTGGGCGAAGAGTGAACAGAGCAGACATGAGTGATCGTGGGAACGGCTGTAGGCAGAACTGGGCTGTGGACACGGTGGAGACGAGCATTGGAGGGCAGAGAGGGAGACTGTGGGGTGAACTAGATTCTCCTGGACGCTGGATACAGGAAGAATGGGGCCCAGAGAAGTGCAGAGATGGGTGCTACAGGAGGCATGGAGATGAACATATATTTAAATGTGTGTCAAAATATTGTTAAAAAAACTTTTTAAGTAACTGTGCTGGATGCTCTGACTTTAATGTCTTACCAATATTCAAATTCTATTGTTATAACCCATATATTCAGTTACAGTAGGAGAAAACAGCAAGGCCATGAGTTTAAGCTGCCATGTCTCTGAACTTTGGTTATAGGCATCAGTGTATGAAAATATCAACTGGGCCAGGTTTGGGGCTGCAAATTCAAGAATGAAATTTTCATACTTTATTTTTTACTAACAGGCAGTTATGATTAAAAGAGAAGAGTTTAATTAAAATAGGTAGCATTTATCAGCTTGTTATTTATGTGGTACTTATTTCCAAAAAGAATTTGAGATGGCAGAAGGAACGATCAAAGTCCATAATCAAGAACAAACATGATTCTAAATCATGTTTTTTCCCTAATGTTTTCTCTACTGATGACGTTTCTTTTAATAGGGTCATAGAGTTGAGGTACTATAACTGTGAAGTAATTGAATTCGTCTCTATTAACTATCAGGAGAAATATCCTGTCACCTCTTAGTTGCATGTAGTATAAAGCAGAATATATGTTTGTAACGGGAGTGAGGTTGGGCAGGAAAATCATAGCATGCCACAGAAAAAAATCTTTTAAATTCAAGACTGCTTTCAGCTGTAGTTAAGAGAAAGCTGCTAGCAGAGGCTTAAACCAAAAGCTATTTATTCTTATGTAGTTCAGAGAAGTTCAGAGGTAGGTGGTCTCGGGGTTGGTTCAGCTGCTCAGCAATGTCCTTGAGGCCCCAAATTCTCTCGAATCTTCAACTCGGCCATCTTTTGCATGTTCACTTATTGCCACTAGGTCACAAAATGGCTGCCTCAGCTTTAGGCATCACATGCCTTTTCAAGGCAAGAAGGAAGAAGGGGACAGAACAAGTAATTCCTCCTCATGGGCTTGCCTAACAGGGAACAAAATTCTTCCCAGAATTTTCCATCCGATTTTCTCTTGTCTCATTTGCTTGACCTGTTTCACGAGACTGCCCCCGCTCACTGGAGAGACTGGGGCAATAAGTATGGCTAAGGGGAGTGGGGCTAACCTAGGCTTATGCACGTTGCTAGCTGCCCAGGAAAAACTGGGCTTCTGTTAGCGAGTTAGGGAGAGAAAATGTCTGTTGCGGGGCTAGCTAACTGTGTGTCTGTCACAACTCTGCAGACAGGATAGCACAAAGAGTATTAAGTAACTTGTGAAAAAAACTTTCCTTTAGTCCAGAGGCTGTTGTAAGTGTCCCCCTTAAACGAGGCCATATCCGTTTTCTTTCTTACTTTAGTAGAAGGCATACAGACCTGGGTCCCAGTTCATTGGAGAGCTAATTTAGAGACACTTAGGCGTCAGTCTTCTCAACTATGAAATAAGAATATTGTATTAGATAATCTTTGAGAGAACTTCCCAGTTCTACGGTTCTTCTCTCTCTTCGTTTCCTGTCTTTTGACCATTTCACAATTTATTTATTTATTTTTTTATCAAAAAAGTAGGCAGGAATGGTGTTTTTTAGGCTTCTTGATAGCTGGATAGTATCTCTAATAAAGATCTTGATGATATGGAAGGTTAAAGGTAAAATTAGGTTTTGCCTTTTTTGGCGGTTACTCATATTCTGCCCCAAATTTCCATTGAAAATGGAAAACTAATTGCATTTTTATTTTAGTAGGGGAACATACACATGTATAGTCTGTAATCAAAATGCCCTCAGTACAATGTTCTGAGAAAATGCCCTCTGTGCCAACAGAGGCGGCGTTTTAAGCACTCTTGTTAAAAACTGGCTAGAACATCCCCTTTTGCTTGCTGGGCGGTAGCTCTTACTTGTTAATAGTGTGCACACTGCGTATTTGCCTTAGATGAAATGAAAGGACAACTAAAGGAAAGTGATTCCCTTCATGCATTTAGCGACCAAACTTTACTTGAATGAGGCAGAACCTTTGGTGTTTCAAGAACCTTACAATGAGATTCTGCTTGTGTTTCAGAGAGAACGATGATCTGGTTCCTCCTACAGAATCCTGTCAAGATTATATACATTTAGATATACAGTGAGTTGAAAATGATATTCCCAACTCTAACAATTACAAAGCAATTACACTGCTTATAAAAGAGGCTATTAAAATGTTAACCTAAAAAGTATTAATCTTCTATCCAACAAAAATCTTACAGAAGGATCCCAGTGCATTTTATTTTGTAGTTTATTGGTCTTGGGAGATCCTGGAGATGAACATTATTAACTGTGGCACTTAAGGAGCCAAAAGGCATCTGCAAGTGGGGTGTATTTTTAAGAATAAAATACATGTGTGTATACGTATTTCACAGCTGCTTTAAACAGCTTAGAGGCAGCATCTAATTTCATTACCATGGAATATACAAATATCAGTTAGAGACTTCTCCTTCTGCTGAAGCCCTTTTAAGTATGTAATTAAAGCAGTTGTTTTCGTTTTCATTAACTGAATGGCTAAGAGCCTGTTAATGTAAATATTCAGGAAGCTTGATTTTATAGCTTTTTGGTTTTATAACCACCAATAAAAATCATGTACAGCGGGAAACCCCTTCTCTTGTCTACAGACTCGACCGAAAGACAAGCAATTTTTTTTCTGGCAAATGAATGACCTGTGTGGCAGGATCTTAGATGCTGCCAGTGGCTATCTCATTATAGCATGTAATTAGTGTGATGTTAGTTTAAAGAGATACAGTATTTTGGAGGGGAAATTTCCAAGTACCAAGTGTTAGACAGTGTGGTATCCGCTTGCAAGGAAAAAGTAGTTTTATACAACTTTTTAATAAGAGTTATTGTGAGATCAGTGGCAATTTTTATTATAGAAATGGTCTTAATTCGTTCATTAAAATAAGCATGAGGCTTGGTTCTGGTAGGCTTTTTTCTGGACAAAAGATCCATTCTTTTTGCCGGTGGTCATCAGCCTGTCATTGTCCTCAGTGTGAACAAGTATTTACTGAATGACTTGTAAGAGTGAGATATCAGAGGGATGCAAAGAAGGATGGCATGTGGCCTTGGTCATCAAGGAGTTTGTTACCAGCATCTCTGTTGATTATCTCCTCTTCGTGGTTTAAACAAATCCCCGTAAAAGACGACTCATTCTTTGCTCTAGGGGTCCTTCAGCTGAGGGTCCAGCACGCCAGTCTTCGATTTCCTAGGCCGGGGGATACCGTCACAATTAGACGTGGAGGTCAGTTCACCTGATGTCTTTTCCTAGCAGTTTCCCCATCTCTCATATGACTGCAGCCCTGACCTCTTGACTCTTAAGAGCAGTGTGCTAGCTGGCTGCTTCTGTAGGGTAGTTTGGGAGAAGAAAGACAGTGTCCTGGAGCAGTTCTTGGCACCTTTAGAAGGTGAAAGGTTGGGAGGGACACAGCAAGAAAAAGTAAGAGATCTATTGCCGTTTTCTTTTTTTAATTGTGGTAGAAACAAGTACAGTAGTCCCCCCTTATGTGTGGTTTCAGTTTACTCGCAGTCAACCACGTACAAAAATATGAAACGGAAAATTCCAGAAAGAAACAACTTATAAGTTTTAAATTGCACGCTGTTCTGAGTGGCGTGATGAAATCTTGAGCCGTCCTGCTCTGTGCAGCCTGGGACATGACTCCTCCCTTTGGGTATCCACACTGTGTATGCGCCCTGCCCGTTAGTAGCCATCTGGGTTTTCAGATTGACTGTCGAGGTATCGCAGTGCTTGTGTTCAAGTTACCCTTGTTTTATTTAATAATGGCCCCAAAGTGCAAGAGTAGTGATGCTGGCAGTTCAGATATACCATAGAGAAGCCATAAATTGCTTCCTTTCAGTGAAAAGGTGAAAGTTCTCAACTTAAGAAGGAAAGAAAAAAGATTGTATGCTGAGGTTGCTAAGATCTACAGTAACTTTTATTATAGTATATTGTTATAATTCTATTTTATTATTAGGTTGTCATTAGGTTATAGAGTTTGATATTTGCAAGATGAAAAAGTTCTAAAGGTCTGTTTCAAAACAGTGTGAATATACTTAACACTGCTGAACAGTACACTTAAACATGGTTAAGATGGTAAATTTTACATTACAGTAGTCTTCCCTTATCTCTGGGGGATATGTTCCAAGACCCCCAGTAAACGCCTGAGACCATAAATAGTAGCAAACCCTACATATATGATGTTTTCTTCTATTTATACCTACCTGTGATAAAGTTTAATTTATAAATTAGGCACAGCAGAGATTAACAACAATAATAACCTAATTTATATTATTATTTTTAATCAGGTGATTTGATTTTTGTTTTTGAGTTGTAAGATGCCATTTTCTTTTTAAAATATGAATCAGCAACTTAAAACTACTTGCAGCTCAGGTGTGACATAGCACTGGGATGCAGGAATGGGATGAGTGGAGTATAGTAACTGCAGGGTTGTCTCTCCCATCTCTAGCCGTTACCGGTACACCTTCCTTAGTGGAGGGCTTCGTACTCCAAAGAGGACTTGAGGCCTCAGATTCATTCTCCTCTTCCTCTCCCTCCTCTTCCTCATTACCTATAAAATCAGGGGGTGGACGAGATGATGACTGAGTTGTCTTCCACTCTAAAATTCTGAGTTTTGAGAGTATTACCTTTTACCAACTGACCTTTAGTATCTAAAATTTCTGTGAGACCTCAGTAATAGTTCACCCCTCGACTGAGAAATCTTTGTTGACAGCTAGTAAGAAGCCCTGCACCTGGAGCTCCTTTGGGTCTTTGGTTTTCTCACTTTTAATCTTACTTGTTTTGCTCTTTTTAATACGGTGTCACCTTCAGATCCTGAGCCGACAGGTTAGCTCCTTCTTTGCCCGCTCTCACAAGTCCGGCCGTGGGGGTGTGTGTGTGTGGGTGGGCGTGCGCTGGAGCTTGTACTTTGCCCTGGAGGTAGACAGCAGTTGTTTTTTTTTAAACCTACTTAAAGTTGTGAGGAAATAGAAGCCAAAGTTCATTGGACAGTGTATTTGTTGTTTTAAATACGTGGAGCAAACAACCACCAGTCCAAATTCAGGGAATTTTTATTTCTGTAAAACTAGCTATGTTAAATGCCAGCTTTAAAGAAATATTACCCAACTGATTCGTTTATTCCCTGTGCATAGTGATATTATGGTAGTAATTAAAAGAAAGAAGTGATGTGGTCGTAGTGGTTGAGGTTGAAGGGTACTCTGGACTCTACTATGATGTGCTTTTAGATTTCAGGTACTTGATATTTTTAATTTTTTGCGTCTTATAGATACTATCTGACATAACCAATCTTTAGGGAGCTTGTCTAAGTTATATGGAGATATATGTTATCGCCATATGGTGGCATGACTTAAAATGCTCTAAGGCCAACAGTGCTCTATGAGGTAATAAGGTAAACAAGCAGAATCCAGTAAACCAAATAGGGGTGGGTGAGGAATCTGCATGGTGACTCAGAAAGAGTGAGTTATTGGTAGTGCTTGCAATAGAACCTAAGATACCTCATCCAGCATCATCTCTGTGCTTGGCGCTCTGTGACATCAGCATTGCTTCCTGGCATGTTGCCAGGTCTTGACGGACCACTGCCGGTCCCTTCTTTTGCCAAAATATTAAATATAGCTGAGTGTGTAAACAGGGGAGGTAATGCAGGGGACTGAGGCAGCTTCAGAGGGCTACAGTGTGAGAAGCTGCTAAAATGGTCAGAGCCGCCCTAGGTCATTCTTAACCTAAGTTATACAGTCAACTCAAGGATTGAAAATGCATTTGGTAACATGACGGCTTCATTGCAAAAGATTATCTAGGCCTTGTGGGGCTCCTCATCACCTTCCCTCTGATCATAGATTGGTCATTTAAATTGTGAAAAAACACAACCACTAGAACACAGGTAAAGTGAAAAGATAAAACTTACTTATGGTTGGTAATTAGTAGGCCAGAATTAATTAATGTCATCAAGAGAGCGTAAGATTTCCCCTCCAAATGATAGCATTTCATAAATTTATAATATATAAAGCTATCATGTTTTCATTATTTATCCCTTTATTTATATTGCATGGGGAATATAACTTATTTCTATACTATAATTTCATTTCTGGCTTCTAAACGTATATAATGTTACTATTATTACAACGTCAATATTGTTTGTAATGGAAGTTCTTTTTCCTTTTGGATGCTTCAGAGTCCACATATTAAACATTAGAGTAGTAGAGATAGCTCTATGACGGTGATTTGGTCACCATTTCTCTGATCTGCGTTGTATTTGGTGGGGAAAGATTTGCGAGGAAGTGTGACTGAGCGAGCATTCAATTTTGGCTAGATGGTAGCTTTTAGAACATTATTAGACTCCATTTATCCATGTACCCTCTTATCTATTATTAGAGTAGCTTAAGATTTGATCATGATTTGTGTAATAATAAGTAAGCAAGCTTTTCTAATTAAATAGAGAATATATGTATAAAAACATTTTGATTGTATTAAAAAATCAATTAATATAGTTCACCACATTAACTGTAAAAAAGTAGAAAAATCATATGACTACCTCAGTACAGACAAAGCATTTGTTAGTCTAGTATCTGCTCATGATAAAATGGTCTTAACAAACAAAAATAGGGACATACTAAATACAATAAGTTCTGGTGTGGATGCAAAGCAAATGGAACCTTCATATGTTGCTGGTGGGAGTGCAAAATGGTACACCTACTTTGGAAAACAGTTTGACAGTTTCTTATAAAGATAAATGTACATTTACCATTTGACTCATCAGTCCTGCTCCTAGGTGTTTACTTAAGAAAAATGAGAACTTAAGTTTACACAAAAACCTGCACTCAAATGTTTTGTGGATATCGCTTATTCATTGGGTCACCAGGAGTCGGAGTCAACTTGACAGCACATAGTAAAAATATAGTAAGTGCGTAATCACCAAAAACTGGAACTGTACATGTCCTACAACTGGTGAATGAGTATACCAACTGTGGTATGTCCCTATAAACAAACTATTGCTACGTACAACAACATGGATGAATCCTAAGGGCATTATATTGAGTGAAAGAAGCCCTTCTTAAAAGCTTATGCACTGTATCGTTCAAGTGAACTCATATTCTAGAAAGGCAAAACTATTGATATGGAGAACAGGTCAGTGGTTGCCAGGGTTTGAGGGTGGGAGAAGGTGTTGATTACAAAGGAGTGGCAGGAAGGAGTTTTTTTGGGTGATGAAACTGTTCTGTATCTTAGTTGTGATGGTAACATTATACATTTGGTCAAAACTTGGAGAACTGTACACCAAAAAACATGAATTTTACTTTATGTAAGTTAAAAATATTTTTTAAAGAGTTTAGTAATATTCCTAGAGACTAAATCGATATACAAAATATATTTCTGTATAACAGTAATAACCAGAAAATGAAATTTTAAGAAAGGTGACATTTATAAAAGCATCATAAGATATCAGATACCCGGGACTAAATCTCATGAAAGATGTCCAAAACCGTTACGTAAGCTGATTCTAACATTTAAATGGAAACACAAACAGCAAGAACAGCCAAGGTAATAATACTGAGGAAAAGCAGAATTAGAGGATTTACACTATTGGATGTACAGTGTAGAATAAACAGGTAGATCAGTGGAATAGAAAAGAAACCGGAAACAGACCCACAAATATATATATATATATAAGTATATGTGTATATATGTATATATGTATAATAAATATATTGTGTATATATAGTTCTATGTACATAAATAATACATACACATACTTAATTTATGATTAAGATGGCATTATACAACAATATAGAAAGAAAAATCCCTTTAATAAATGATCCTGGATCAATTCCCTATCCATATTGAAAAAAACTAATTTTGACCCCTAACTCACATCACAAAAGTAAATTCCAGGTCACCTGTAGAATCTAAATGTGGAAGGTTAAAAAGGCTTCTAAAGGTGCTCAACACATCAGTCATCAAAGAATGTGAATAAAACTACAATGAATTACCTCTACACCCTGACCAGAAGAGCTAAAATTTAAAAACAAACAAATGCAACAACAAAAACACCTTGAGGATATCAGGTGTCAGCAAGCATGTAGAGGAACTCTAGAACTCTCGGACACTGTTGGTGGAATTGTAAATTGGTACAACTGCTCTGGAAAATTCTTAGTATTATGTTAAAGCTGTACATACTCATTATGCCTCTGACCCAGCAAATCCACTCCTAGGTGTATACCGAACAGAAGTGTGTACATAAGTTCTTCAAAAGACATGTACAAGAATGTTCACAGCACAATTCACGGTAACTCCAAACTGGAAACAACCTAAGTGGTCTGTTAGTAGAAGAATGGATAAACATATATTGTCGTATCGTCAATGAAATACTATATAGCAGTGAACAGAAAAACTGCTATTTATGACAACATGGGCTCAAATATGATGTTGAGCAAAAGCGTTCAGACACAAAAGAGTTCAAAAACAGGCAAAACTACTCTGTGGTGTAAGAAGGCAGAATAGTGGTTCTCTTTTAGGGAGCGAGATTAGTTGTTGGGCTGGTATATGAGGCCGCCTTCTGGACTCTTCTGTTTCTTGATCAGGACGGTAGTTACATGAGTATGTTAGCTTTGTTCAAGATCTTTAGGCTGTACATTCATGATTTGTATGCTTTTTGGTATATATGTTATATTTGAATTAAAAAAAGTTTATTTAGGGGCCACCCCGGTGGCGTAGCAGTTAAGTTCGCGCGCTCTGCTTTGGTGGCCTGGGGGTTCACCAGTTTGGATCCTGGGTGCAGACCTACGCACTGCTTATCAAGCCATGCTGTGGCAGGCGTCCTACATAGAAAGGAGAGGGAGATGGGCACGGATGTTAGCTCAGGGCCAGTCTTCCTCGGCAAAAAGAGGATGATTGGTGGCAGATGTTAGCTCAGGGCTAATCTTCCTCAAAAAAACCACAATTTTATTTAAAGACATTTTTTGAGTTAACCATAGGAGTGAATGGCATTCGAGATTGTATTAGTTTCTTTTTTCTGTAGTAAAGTTTATATTATCAATGTTGTGAGACAGAAAAGTATTTGTATCTACAAATACAAATAACTAGCTCCATAAATAAATACAGAGAACAGGCTTAAATTCTTTCCTAACTAAATCAAGACATTCCTAGGCTTCTTGAGTTCTTTATTGCTTTCGTTGCTGGGGATTATCCCATTCTTCCTGTATCCCTGTGTTTGTTTTCTTTTTTCTTCACAAAGAATATATTTTTGGAAACCATTCTACATCAGTACATACAGCGATAGCCATCTTTCTTTTTACACAGCCATGTGGGATAATACCACATTGGTATAATAGTGTATTTAGCCCATTCATCATTCATTGACATTGAGATTGTTTCTGTTTCTGACTTCTTACAATTACAAATGTTTCAGTGAACAATATTTCACATATAATATACTTGGGCAAGTATTTATACAAGACAAATTATTGGAAGTAGAATTTTGGGATCTTAGAGTATATTTTATTTTAAACTTTTTGTTTGGAAATAATTTTATACTTACAGAAAAGATAAAAGATCAGCATCTACTATTAACAGTTTGCTTCCTTTGCTTTATCACTTGTGCTCTCTTCACATGTATATGATATATTTTTCCCTTTGAGAGTAGGTTGCACACATCATGGGCCTCTATCCCTGAGCACATCAGTGGGTCTGCAAAGAGCGAGAACACTCTCCTGTCCACAGCAGAGCTGTCGACCCCAGTACACCTAGCATTGATTTAATACCTCTGTCCAGCCCACCATTTGCATTCTAGTCTTGTCATTTGATCCAACAAGATTCATCATAGCATTTTTTTCCCACTAGTACAGGATCCAGTTGAGGATCAGATGCTCCATTTACGTGTCGTGTATCTTTTTTGTTTTTGTTTCGTATAGTTCCTTGACCTTTCTTTGTCTTTTTTTCTTAATAACAACTTTATTGGGATATAATTCACATACCATAAAATTTACCCTTTTAAATAAATTGAGCTATAATTCACAACTATAAAATTCATCCTTTTAAAGTATACAAATCAGTGGGTTTTGGTATATCCACAAAACTGGGCAACCATTACCACTATCTAATTCCAGAACATTTTTGTTACACCCCAAAACAAACTCTGTACACATTAGCAGTCACTCTTCATCTCTCCCCCGCCCTGCAGCCTCTGGCAACCACTGATCTTCTGTCTCTCTGGATTTGCCTATTCTGGGCGTTTCATATGTACAGATTCATATAATATGTGACCTTTTGAGTCTGATTTCTTTCACTTAGCATCATGTTTTCAAAACTTATCCATGTTGTAGCAGGTGTCAATATTCATTCCTTTTTATGGCTGAATAATATTCCATTGTATGTATATTTACCACATTTTGCATATCCATTCATCAGTTGATGGACTTTCTGGCCATTATAAGTAATGCTGCTGTGAACATTCTTGTACAAGTTTTTGTGTGCACATGCCTTCAACACTGGTATCTTTTTTTTTTTTGAGGAAGATTGGCCCTGCGCTAACATCTGTGCCCATCTTCCTCTGTTTTATATGTGGGATGCCTACCACAGTGTGGCTTGATGAGCGGTGCATAGGTCTGTACCCAGGATCTGAACCGACGAACCCCAGGCCACCAAAGCAGAGCACGCAAACTTAACTGCTACCCCACCAGGCCGGCCCCAACACTCCTATCTAACTTCTGATCTAGGCTTCATATCTCATTATGGAGCTTTGCAGAACTTTCTTGGCCATTGTTTCCTCTGGGGTTTGTAGGAGATCAAGAGTAGTCAGGGGAACAGTTGTTGGGAAGACATGGACCAGGACAGTTTTGCCGCTCTGAAGTGGTCTGTAGACTAAAAAGCTTGAGGACCGTGTGTCTAGACCGCTGACTTCTCCTGTCTATAACTATTATAGATTGTGTAGCTCATGAGGGCTTATGTCTTTTGCTTACCTTATGGGGCCTTCCGATAAAATGGACCAACTTTAAGAGTTCCTCTCTTATTTTTCCTGCTTATGCTATGTGAGAGATGCTGTTGGGCAGAAATAATGTCAGTAATTTTGTCTGATGACTGTCAGAGTTGTAAAGCCAGTACCTCCCTTTTATTCCTCTCTTCTTCATGTTTGTATTTGTGTTGGGGGAAGGGACTGTGTGTACCTGGGGTCTGAAGGAAGATGAAGTGTCTTCCCCCTTCCCCTTTCCCTCTGTGAAGTCAGTGCCACAATGAGAATCAGCACCCTGTCTGCCTCCTGAAGATGGATCTGTGTTAAGTGTTTCCTGGCAGGAAGTGGCCAGCCTTCAGGGACCAGTTGAAAAGCAGTTGCCTCCAGAATTCATAGAAGAGTTTGCTGGCTAGTGGTGTTCCCAGTCTCTCCAAACTTCCTTGGCCAGAGCTATTTATGAATACAAAGAGATTGTGTAGCACCCTAAGGAGTTGGGGTAGGAGAGCATCCAGGGTAAATACGTGCTGGTGAGATTTATCACCTCCTTGCTCATTTCTAGACATCATCACTAGAAATGTTTTCCCTTCTCCCACTCTTGGAGCACTCCTGTCATACTGAGCCTTGCAGGTACCTGTGTACAAATTTTATTTCTGTGATATTGTCTTAGATTGTGTCCTCCTGAGTTTCCTGAACAAAAAGGCTTGTACCAAATAGATGTTCAAAAACTGTTGTCTAAGTGAACGAGCCACAAGTTCGACCTGCTATTCAAGGGAGAGAGCAAAATGAGCATTTTCTAGTGTAATATTTCTTCTGTTGTAGGTTAATAAAGTGTATTATGAGTAAAAACTTCTGACTCTGGTTGAATGGCACCTTTTTTCCCCCTAGGTAACTGCTGGCACAACCTTGAGAAGGGTGGGGATGTCCTTTATTTAATGTAATATAGATTGTTTGGCTGGAGGCCCAAATCTTGGTTTCCATCATCAGTTTACTAAATGAAGTTTCACAGTGTCGGATTGGAGGGAGGAATGAGAAAAGATTGTATGCCCTTGTAATGGTGATTGGCCCTTAGCAGTGGGGAATTCCTGGGTGGAGATATTTATTTTATTTATATTTAACTTGCACTCATACACAGGTGAACACTGAGCTCTATCTTATCTCCTCCCAACCTTTAAAAATCTTTTCTTGGTAGCTCTACATCTAAAAAACAGTGAAGAAAGATTGCAAACCAGATTGCTTCAACCGCAGACTGTTTCATTAAGCCACATGGGGCTCTGTGCCCCAGCATATCCTTGTGGTCTTTTGTTGGGTGTCACGAGTGAATTGTTGTGCTCCTTTGTTATTTTTATTGGAAGTATAGAAACTGTGACATTGAGAACTTGATCTGTTACCTGCTAATGTATTTAGAACCCTAGACGTCCAGCAAAGATTATAAAACACACACCTCAGAAATAGGTCAGATGAATTACAGTATTGTGTGTGTCACCAAAGTTCTCCTTTGCTCCCTCTTAAACTCTGCTTTCCAAGTGCCCTGTCCTCTGTGACCATTCCTTGGGAGGAGGTAAAGAATCCACCTTTACCTGTTTGTGTAAAAAGTGCTGATGCCTGGGTACCACTCTCCAGATGCTGATTTATTAGTCTGAGTATATCAGGATATTTAAAAGTTCTCCAGGTGATTTTAATGTGCAGCCAGGGTTGAGAACTACTGCAGTAGCCCAAACGCCCCTCCATTAGTCCTTTTTTGAGTTATTCCCTTTTTAGTGAATGTTATAATTTACAAACTAGTATTCTTCTCCATACTTACTGCATTCCCACAGTGACCCAGTGAAGCAGACAAGCTTCTGCTTCCAGGGTTCCTTATTCTTCATGAGTGTTCTGGGAGGGCTGCTTGTCTCCTCGTTTTGTTCCCTATTTCATACATGGCTATTTACCTGTAACTTCATGGCAGGCTGCGTTCTGCTGAGGCCTCATCTCGTCACAGCCACACACATCAAGTGTTAAAAGGGTGCATTACATCTCATCTTTTGAAATCTGTTGCTTTCTGTGCCTTTCAGGAGCCTATTAAAATTTACAAGTGTTTGGTAAGCCCTGTAGGGGTATGGGAAGCCCTATAAGGTTGTGTTCAATTCTGTAAAAGCTCTAGTTTCTGTTCCACCACAGACGAATTTTGTGACTTTGGGCAAATACTTAACGTTTTGTAAAAGGAATGTTATTAACCTGCTAGAGGTAGGCACTAGACTAAATGGAAACCCTGCTTCAGCTATGAGATTTGAGTTGTCGCTGCCTGACTTCCTATTCTTTCCATTATTGGCAAGTCCCATTGCCGTTATTTTCAATTCAAACACAGCTTTCGAACCTTAGTGTCCTTGAGGTGAGAGAGACAAAAAATCAGTAGGTCTTGACAACTGGTTGAATCTGAACAGTGAGAGAACCAAACATGTCTTTAGGCCACTGTTTTTCAAACTTGCCTGTTTCTACGAACCTCCTGGGACACTTGTTAAAAATGCAAAATCACAGTTTCCACTCCAGACCCCAAGTATCAGTCTGCAGAGGTTGGGCCTGGGTGGTCATTTTTATCCTATTTTTTATCAAGTCCCTAAGTAATTCTTGTGGTTAGACAGACGTGGGAAGTTGCGCTATAGAAAATTGAGTATGGTAGGTGCTCAATAAATGAACTCGTGTCTGTTCCACTGACTCACTGACTGCTCTTCCTGGAGTTAAGCAAAGGTCCGCAACCCCAGAATTCAGAAGAACAAACACTATTTGCAAGAGAAAAAACTGAAATTTTACTGCATTGTACTTAGAGGACCTTTTTAGTCTCTGATACCTCATTTGCTGTGATGCTTAAATGTGTTGATAGCAAATGGTGATAGGTTTCTTTTGAACCTACTTGAGAATCTGTGCAGTGGGATCAAACAGTAGACCCTTGTGAACATTATTCTTAGGGTCTGTGCCGTGGACTACATTTTAGATGAGATGGTGAAATTAGATATTTTGGTATTTACGTCATTAAGTTTCTTATTAGACAATCCTGTGGTCTGCTTTATACTAAATTTCACTTGTGGCAAGCTTATTGTATTTGTAATGATTTTGCTTTTAATTCTAATTTTGAATATGTGGTCTTTTTGGAAAGCGAACATTGCCCTACTCTACATCGTATATACTTATATTGCTTTGTTTGGAATGCCTCATGCCTTGGAGCATGGTTGTCAGAGGGATATGTAATTACATTTTTAAAATCTCCTTAATGTTTGCACACTACTAAGTCACTGCTGGATGAATCCCATAATTCTGCATTAAAACTTACTTTGGTTAATGATTCATACAAAATAATTTTTATTTAGCAATGCAGAGAATAGGCTCTAGTATTTTGACTTCCAAATCTTCTTTCTTTCTTCCTCTGAACAGTATGTGGGTGACACGAGTTATAACTGATTGCAACTCTATATTAACTTTAGTGTTCTGTTGTGAAAGTTATATATATGTACATATGTATACATTTATATGTGTGTGTGTGTGTGTTTCATATATATACTGAAAACTATATGGGAGAAAGTCACCATAATGCCAACATTCAGACTCTACCTCTGTTTACATTCTTCTTTACTGTATTTCAGTCTTTTAATACACCTAATTCTTCTGGTTTATAAACAATGACCTGACTAGTAAAACTTGAACCTGGACGTATTGCTCACTGTGCTGGATATCGGTTCATCTGAAGCAGGACAGGATAGGGTACTGAGGTATTTTCAGATGTTTTTTATGGTGGAATGATTTAATAATGCAGCCTAAATAGCCATTTTCATGGGCACTTTCAGTCAAGAAGTCAGCTACTTAATAAAGGAGTACTCTGTGCCAGGATACTGCCTGGGGTTTAGACCATCACCAGTCTCTTGGATCTTTCCTTTCCTGTCAGATTTGATAGTCACCATTCTAGGCAGAGCCCATCCTTAGGTGTGGGTTATAACTGGTGAGTCTTCTCGCTTTCCTTTTCTCCTCGTTTCAATCCATAGAAAGTTAGCAGAGTGGGATTCCCCCGGTGGTGTTCTCACGTTGCGTCCTAAAGCTCATGGTGGCCTAGACGGCTTTAGACTTTCGGGATACTTCCCCAGCTGGCCCCGTCTATTCCACCAGCTTATTTTGTGACTCGCCGATATAATCTGTGCTCTAGCCAGGAAAATCTGCACACAACTTATCCCTCTGTCTTTGCTCGAGCGTTTTCTTCCTCTGGAATTTTCTTCCCTCTTCTCTCTGGCAGTACACGCCCCTCTTTTCCTTCAAAACCCTAGGAAGCCTTCCCCTTTGATTTGCTGTGCATCTGCTAGCACGTTATCTTTTTATGTTTGTCCAAATGTCATTTTTCAACTATTTACTCAATGAGTTAATATCAGGGACCTGCCGTCCATTTTCTTTTTCCCACAGTGCTCCGTATTGGTTTGGAAACCTGTTAGTTTAACTTACACCAGTACACTCATTGGTATGGTTACTCACTGGTGACCAAAAGCACTCATTGGTATTTTTCAGAGTGGGAAGTTGAGACTGATAGGAAGGTGTTCCCTGCTGTGTGTGTTGTGCCCAAACCCGACTGACATCACACCAGAATTTATAGAGGGAGCAAAGTACAGTCCCATCCAAAGATGACGGAATAACCTCTTTAAAAAGGAAAAAAACCCCAAATAGCAAATGGAAACACCATCCTCTCGAACTTTGATTTTAGAGCAACTGTTTTGTGGTAAATCTCTTTTTTTTGGACTCATGAGTGTTTATTTTATTCTGTGGGCTACAATCCATTACTATTTATTTTGCTATTCAAATTGTGTGGGAGATCCTTTTTTTAAAAAATTCGCCAGTAGAGTTACTGAGAGCTGAGATAAGGGCCTGTAGTTATTTAGTTTTCCACTCTGCCTTTCCTTATTGCTCTTGGAAGGTGCTCTGGATGCATTTGTGCTCAGCTGAGAAGAGAGCTGGTGGCCGCCCCGCCCAGGCTGGTGGTGGTGGGGGCAGGGCCGCTGCTGGCACAGGTGTCATTAGAACTCTTGATGAAGGCGACTTTGTCTACACCTGCAGAGTTTCTGCTGTAAGAATCTGAGCACTAGGTTATAAAATAATTCAGCTCTTGTTCGTTTTCTAAATAATCTGGTGTGAAAACGTTGAGAATTTGTGTCTTCCTCTGAGGTTTAGGTAGGGTTAAGCCTTCAGTATCTAGGTCATCAGGGCATTTGAGGGCTGATGAAAATGTAAGATACTGCATTAATCATCTCTACTCAGTCTTGTGCCCACGTGTGAAATACCAAACTGGGGAAATTTTACCTCTCTCCTCCAAAATAAAACTTTTTATTTTACAGTAATAAATAACCAAAGATTTTACAGGTTGATAAAACACCTGAATCCATGGATGACTGTGTCACAGTTATGATTACTCACTATAGTAGCACCACGTCAAGGGGCTCGGCAGTTCCCCCCAAAACAGAAAATGGATTAGTGATAAGGGCTTAAGCTCAGAAAGGAAGAGGCTTGGTTATAGTCATGGAGAGAGAGACTAAGATGAATATGAAGAGGAGAAGAGGAGAGAGGGAACTGGCAAAGCCTCTAAGAACAAACAAGGGCACGACACGGCAGTTAGATGACGTCATGGAGCCAAATTACAGGGAGAAGAGAGAAGGTGAAAAGGACAGAGTGGAAAAAGGAACTGTGGGATGAGGACAGGGAATGCTCTGACTCCCGTCTCGGCTGCTCTGCCGCACTCTGTCTCCTTGCTGTCCTGTGGCGCTGTGGTTCTTCGGCCCGGGTCCTGGCCCTGTCACCCACTTTGCCCTGTGTTGCCGTTCCTGATATTGCCAACTCCCGGGGCCCCGAGGTCAAGTGTGAGGACAGATGCAGTGACTTAAATTAGCACAGCCAAGGAGCCCAGACTGAAAGTGATGCTGCTGCTGCCACCACCCCGTCTTCCTCTGCCCCCGGGCCTCCCTGGCGTTCTTGATTCGTTCCCAGAGGGGGCTCCTGCATACTATGGGCCGGCAGAGAAGGGGAAGTCATTGTCTCAGCAAACCTCGGAAATCCCCCACCACAGAAGAAATTATCTGGAACAGTTGCCATGCTGTTTGTGGAGCCATTGCCCGGCAGTTACCCATTTTAATTTGTGTGTTGTAGGATATAAACTCTTGACTCAGCATGACTGCTCATGATCAAATCAGCCCTGGTCTTTGGTCCCTAGTACAGTACCTGAGATGCACTGACAGCGATGTCATCATGTTCTTAGTGAAATAATTCTTAAGACGGTCAGTGATCACGGGACTCCTCCTTTCACAGGTGAGGAAAAAAACAGGCTTGGGGTTGCCAAGTGACTCTTGTTATGACATTTTAGCATCTTCATAGAGGAGCTGAAATTAGGAACAAGGTCTCCCGAGTCCTGGTCCACAGTTTTTTTTAAAACAATACAACATCAGGGGCTGGCCCCGTGGCCGAGCGGTTAAGTTCGGGTGCTCCGCTGCAGGTGGCCCAGTGTTTCGTTGGTTCGAATCCTGGGCGCGGACATGGCACTGCTCATCAAACCACGCTGAGGCAGCGTCCCACATGCCACAACTAGAAGGACCCACAACAAAGAATATACAACTATGTACCAGGGGGCTTTGGGGAGAAAAAGGAAAAAATAAAATCTTTAAAAAAAAAAACAAAGAACAAAAAACAATACAACATCAAACCTCCCTTGTTTCTAAGTTCCTAGGATGAGTTTTGGCACCAGGGAGCAAAGAAACTGAGCCGGCCTAGGATGGAGGTGATTGGCACAGAGAGACAGAAAGAAGCCTGTGGTGGAGTCTTTTGTGATTGCCGAGTTTTGTAGCTCCTGCTTTTACTGTTAGTGGAGCTGAGCAAGGGGCCCGCAGCTACCCCTGGGCCTGGCTGGTGTCCCGTTTTTGAGGCCCCAGAGTTATTTTTAGCCTCGGGGCCTTGGAAGCAGGTGTGGTCCAGGCTTGAAGGCCATGCCTGGAATGTGTTCAAGTCTTGTTGTGCGTGTCTGTTTAGGAGCTGAGAATAGTGATGAGGCTGCTGTATATACTTTGTTAAAAGAGTTTGTGCTTCTCCAGTGAGAGGAATGAATGTCATACTGTGTTTCATTTGCGATGATTTAGCAAGTTTATTTTGGAAACTATAAATTGAAATACATTTTAAGAGTATTAGGGAATATATTAATTCTAAAAAGAAAACTAGCTATAAATTTTTTGTATACAGAAGACACCTTTTCATTAAAAGAGTCGTACCCTAACTGACCTATTTTAAAAGTCCAGGTTGATAGTCACAAGTGTGTGATTTAAATTTATTTTTTCTCATTTTTTTCCCTCCCTCTCAAACATTATTGTTATTGAAAATAATTCTTTTTAAGTCCTTTTGTGAAGCAGAAATTCGTCTTTTACCTGGGGAGGGGTAAACATCAATTTCCCTATATTGTCTTTGCCCGTCTTCTGACCTCACCTGAACCCACACTTTCTTGACAGTCCTGATGAGAGGAGTGCGGGCAGGACTCCTGCAGCCATAGTACCCACCTCTGAGTGTATGTCATGCCCTCTTTCTCGTATTTTTTCTTGTATTTTCCAAGATTACGGAAAAGAATATAATAAATAGTTACCTTTAATTACCCAAGTGAAACTGTTATGACATTTTAATATATCTGTCCTAAATGTTTGTATGTATGTGGGAGTTTGAGGTCCTACTTTACCTACTGTTCTGTAACTTGATTTTATTCTCTTAATATATCATGACCATCTTTCACTGTCAAGAAGTCCTCTTTTACCACCATCATTTTCAAGTGTTGCATGATGCTGTATTGCAGAATTCATCATAATTTATAAGTTACTTAGCCAGTCCCCCTCTGTTGCACATTTAGGATTTTTCCAATATTTTTCACATGTGTTTTCACTGAAACGTGAAGTAGTTTCTTGTAAGTCACTTTGAAAAGAGCCTTATAAACCATTTTGAAATTATCTTCAAGAGAATTTAGTTTGGCATTCTAGTTTTGCTTATTTTACTATTAAGAGATTTAGCATAGATAAAATTCTGGAATACTGCTGTTACAAACTTGGGCTCAAGTGGGGGTGGTGGGAGGTTTGATGTTGATGATTTCTAATTGTTTTCCATTACTTGTTCCTAGAGCCTTCTGATCTTTGGAAAAATTAAATTATATCCTCTCTCCCATTAGACTGTGTTCCAAATTGTCCAGATGTTTACCCTAGTTATAACATCTTTTGTAGTTTAGCTCTTTGTCAGCAAAGTATACTTTATCTTTCATGTAGTAGAATTTTGTTGTTTTGGGGGTGGAGTGAACTAAAGGTGGTGTGTGGATAAAGATTATAAACCCGTATTAGTATTACCAACCCCTCGAATATAGTAATCTAACTTGCAGAGTCCTTGTGGTAAGTGTTTCATACATCTTCTGGCAAGGAGAGCTCCTTGAAAGCATTTTTCTTTATTTTAGTGTAAATATCCTTTAGACTTCTTCCTTGTTGTATGTATCTGTTCGAGCATACATCTCATTTAACATGTCTTTGATATTTTACTACATTCTCTGCTATAAAGCCAAGATCCTCTTGTTAGGTACAACACATTTGTGGAAATGGCAGAATTGTATTAAATTAACATTGATAGTAATCTTTCTTACTACAGTATTTCTTTTCATTTCTTTGCCAAGTAATGCACTAATATAGGAACCATAGCTTCTCCTTTTCTAGTTTTAAGAAAGAAACTATATTAAACTTTGTTGTATATGTATATTTTTCACACTGAAGTTGAAAGTTCAAGTGCCTGGAAATGCTTTATTTCCAATAGATAAAAGCATAGTTCTGAAGAAAGACTGAACACCTGCCACACATTTTATTGGCATTCGCCCAATTTGGCATTACCTTGGCTGGGACGTTCATTGACCTCAAACCTTTGACGTGGGCAGAGAGCCGCAGTCTCTAGGTATCCACATAGCGCTCTCTCACCTCCTGCAGGATCTTTACTAAACATCAGAGGAAGGCCTTCTCTGACTACTCTCTAAAAATTTTAACTACCCACCCCGACTCTCCTTCTTCCTCCCCTGCTTTATTTTCTCTCTATGGCACATCACCACCTATATACAGTGTATATGTTTTTGTTGTTGCTGTTATTATGCATCACCCATCACTAAATTAGAAACTCCAGGGGGACAGGAACTTGGGCCTAGTTCATTCTTGCTGTATTTCCACAGCAGTGCCTGGAACTTACTAGGGGCCCCATAGCTGTTAGTTGACTGTAAAGTTACGCTAGGCCTGACAGATGCTCAAGAAAACCAGGATGTACAAACCTGACCTCTGTCCAGTTTGTTCTCAATCTCTCCTCTCCTGCCTCCAGCCCGGCTTTATTGCAAATATCCTTCCAATACGTTTTCTCCTGAACTCTCAGATTAAACCAACCCCTGGCCACATTTTCTCTCACCCAGCGACTCCACCCAGAGCTTCTTCCATTCCCGTTCCCTCAAGACCACCTCATATCCAGGCTCCTCTTCTGTAGAGTCGTTGGTTTTCAGGCTGGGTGCCAGGAGGAAGCATTAAATTTAGAGGGGTAAGTGAGGGAGCCTTGAGGGCAAGGAGTGTGTCTAGAATTGATACATGGTGTGGTGGAAGGAAAGAGGAGGTGGGGAGGGAAAGAAGAGTCAGGAGGATGGGGAAGGGCAGCTGGTGAAACAGGTGAGCATCAGCAGGAGGCAGGGCTGAGAAGGGAGGACCGTGGCTCTGGTTGAGCCAGTACTGGTCATGCAGTGCTCCTCCTTAGGAGGAGCTTGAAGAAGGCTTCTCCGAGAGCTGGACTCTGCCTGGCTGCTCTGTGCCTGAAGCAAAGACATTGTATTCAGTCTTTGAAGGATGGCTGCTCTTCCAGCCTTTGTCTCTGGCTCCTTGAGACGTGTGTGAGCAGCCTCAGCCTCTGATAGGAGTGGCCTCTTTCAGCAGTGCTGTAAACTGGTGACAGTGGCTGGATTTTACGGTGCTAACAATGTTGTCTCCGTGTCCAGGATTATCTGACATGCTTCCTGCGGTCTGTACCGTTATTGCCACCACTTGTCAGAATGTGTCCTCTATTTTGGGGTGAGAAAATATGGTCGACATTAATAGGCAATGAAGAAACACATTAAGCTCAGATAGCTTTCTTGGCTTTGGTGAGAGTGGCTTTTGGGTTTTTTAAAATTGAATATTTTTTACCAAATATCAGGCCTCAGAATTTCTGTCGGGGTTAACCCACAGCATATGAGGCAGAATTGCTTTAATCAATGTAGAATCAAGATGGTCAAAGTCTTAAGATGTTTTAGCTTGCTTCCAGACGTCGTAGCCTGCTTTTTTCCCTTTTGATTTGTTCACTTTTTCTGTTACTGAGAGGCTATGTTGAAGGCTCTGCTGAAAGGCTGTTTGGTGTATCTTCTTGCCTACTTCTTTACTTTTATTGGAGGAAAAAAGTTTAAGACTGGCTTGTTGTTTAATAAAACTAAACTTCTCACCTGATTATGTCCTTTCCATAAATTCTCTGAGAATCTGAACTTGAGCTCAAACCCAACCAAATAAGGCTCAGTTGCTCTCCTCACTGAACAGGACTTGTAAGTGCCCCACAGCCATAAGATCCTTTTCTTTCTCCTGAGATGTTCTTTGTAAAAGAAGTGTTTAAAGTGGAAACACGCCTGTGAGGGTGGCCCCTGCCTCCTCATGGATTCTGCTTTTCAGACCAGTGGGCCTGCTCATGGAGCCTGTGCCTGACCCTGCCTGCTCTAGGCCTCGATGTGGGCCTCAGGAGGGGTGTTTGGGGGCAGCAGTGCCTGGTGACAGAGAACTATTGTGTTGGCAGAAAATAACCCATGGGAAGACGGGGAAAACCGTGTGTGGGAGAGGTTCTCACCTTGTTTCTGGTGGGGTATACCCAGTGTCAGGATGACTGACCCGGAAGCCAGGATCGTGTCTGGAAAGTTGAATCACACCTCATCTGGGAAGGGGAGGGAGAAGCTTAAAAGAATCATTTAAAAATGACCTTAATCTTTAAAAAATTTTCTGGTTGGGCACTAGCTTTAAAGGCTACAGGTCCTGAAGAAAATCAAAATAAAACATTTTTCCTTTTAGCTAATTTCTCTAATGGCAAATATTGGTTTATACAGTTGGACTTTGTATCGTTCTTCCAATTCAAACAGGTTCCCCTTGTGCACCTTATCGTTAAAATAGTCCTAGACTTACGGCTCTTTGACGTAACTCATTCGGTAGTGTACTTTACTCTGTTGATGGTCTTGCAAAGTTGGCTGTAGAGTGAATTTCAATAAATAAAACTCCACTGATTTCTATTGTAAAGTTGTAGATACATTTCCATAGGTAAGCAAATGGAATCTAAAGTGATATTCTACAAAAAAACTTTAAAAATTCTATATTAAAGGGGAAGGTTCTTGTACAACTTATGTGAATATTAAATATTACAAAATATAAAACGTAAATTAATTTCTGACATGTAAAGTATACCAAAATTGGCATTTTTTAGGGAATTTGCCTATTTCGTTCCCTGATCTGTGTAGTCATTTTGTTATACTAAAATGTTGTCTCAGCCTATCTCTTTCCCTTCGTAAATCAAGTCTTTTAAAACCTTTATTTCTGAAAGTGAGACACTTCGCAAATATTTATTTAGTGGCTCCAGTTAAAGTTACTAGTCTTCATTATGATAAATACTGGTTATTGACTTTTTTTTTGAGAAATAGCATACTTTGTTGTATGTATTTCGAAGGGTTGTCTAGTCGTCTTCTGAAGGGCCTGCCCCCTCCCAGATTGCTCCATGGTGAACTGGGACACGCCATCAGTCTCCTCCTCAGAAGAAAGTCTCTCCACTGCCCTGGCCACCGGCCCATCTCCTGGGCTGTGGGGTGGGCCAGGGACCCCCTAGCATCTTCCCAAGAGGGCTGCACAGCTGGAAGGCCATGAGGGCCTGGCTCAGCATCAGCAGCAGAGTGACACGGTGGCCGTCGCCGCCGCCAGCAAGTCCTTCGGTGTCTTGCAGGAGGCTTCAATCCATGACACTGGTGGCTCCTTGACCTTCAGCGGCCCAACAGTCATCATATAGGTGTCTCCTTCCCCCAGGAACTCAGGATGCTGCCCTCTCTTTGAGTAGGAACAGCCAAAGTCACAGCGGGGTATCCTTTAGAAGATGATTCCATCCTTCCGTGAGTGTGCACCATCACATTTAACTCAGAGTAGTTACAGAGGACACTCCCCCATTAGGATGTTGTGAAACAACTTGCTACCCTTCAAGCACACTGTTGGAGATTCCACTTCAGCTCTCAGATCCTCAGGCAAACAGCTGATTGAATAGGTGTAATGCTAGGGGAAAGGAGGAGTTGTCTTTTAAGGTTAAGTACTACCTGTTTTATTTAGCTTTCCAGAAGTGCATGTATGAAAGACCCATACATATATAGATTGTATCACATTCTAATTAAATACAGAAAAAAATCAAATTGGGGTATTTTAAGTGAAAGAAAAAGCAAATGCACAACAGTGTATATACTGTATAACCAGTTGAACAAAGAAGGAAAAGGAGAAGAATATATAGTTGTATTTTATTCTGTATTCATTAAAAAAAAAATCTTTGGAAGAAATCAGAAGAAACTATCAACAGTGATTAGCAGTTGCGAGGGTCAGGCAGCACTACTGGGCAGTTGGAGGACGAAGGATGGAGAAGGATTTTCAATGTGTTCATTGTTTTCATTTAAATATATTTGTTGGAGTTGCAATATCATAGCAATTTTTAACAGCTTTATTAAAGTATAATGGACACACAATAAACCGTACATACTCATAGTATATATACATTTTTATATTTTTTATTTTTATGAGCCATGTGATATATTGCTTGTTAAAAATGGAAGGAAAGAAATTAATTAAAACTTTAAAAATTGGCGAAGTAAATAGATAAATAGCAAAGCCAGCCTCTCCTGGGTTTTGTTATAGGCACTTGAGCCCCTGTGGTTCAAAGAATTTTTATTCCTTTTGACTTCCTGTAGAAATTTTGGGTAAGAGTAGCTTGGTGGTTTTGCTAACCATAAAATACTCTCTTCTCATCTTTTCAATCTTATCTGATGTAAAAGTTTTTTAAAACAAAACTGTCACAGACATGTCCCTCATCTCAGGGTATTGACATTCTTCAGAAGAACAGTGAATGCAGGGAAATTTCTAGATTAGAGTTGTAGTCTGAGTGAGGACTTAACCAAAATCCTCTAGCTGTAAAAGAAAAAGGTTTAAGGCTATTGTTACCCCACCCTCCACACCCCCTTGGCAGGACTCTGCCTCTCACATAGTCGATTGAGGATTACAGAAAATCAGACCTTGGGCATGAAGATAAGAGCAGGGCTCCAGCTGGCCCTGCAGCATGAAAATGTCACTTTATCCTCAGTTCGCGTCCACTCCTTTGTTTCAGTTACATCCGTACATTAGGGGCACTTGGACCAGACCTTTTCTTAGACGGGGAAGGGTCTTTTTGTGTCTGGAACTATGACTCTGGTGCTCTGGGTGAGAATGACCATTTCTGCCCGGTAGGACTGTTGGCCGTAGCCTGTCTTTGGTTTCAGTGATTTGGGCTTAGGAGAGTTGGCTGAAGGGAAGCAAAGATGAGAACTTTCTAATGCAACTTTTGCATGTTTGCTGTCTTCTCCCTCCCTTTGTCCCGCGATTTGCTAACCCAGATAGCTGCTTTGTCCCATCCGGATTTTATCATTGAGAGGAGCCAATCAGACTCGGAGATTCAGTGCCATTGTTGGAATCAGCTTGCTCTTGTTCTCGGATTTCCACTTTCTGTGCCACCTGGGCACCCTCATGGACAAGTCACGTCATTCTCTCTCAGTCCACTTTCGTTATGGGAAGAGATACTTAGGGGAAACAGGGTGACCCAGTAGCAGGAGCTCTCGTTGGGGAATCAGACGGTCTGAGCACAGGACTTTACATTTCTGTGAGCTGTGTCACCCACCGAGCAGTCAGGACTTGAGTCACTGCTATATCCTTGGTAGGTGCTTTGCAAAAATGTATTGTCGATTGACTAGAACAAATTCTCTGCTCTAGTTTCTTCAGTTGCAGATAGAGATGACTTTTGTACTTCATTGCCATCAAGCTATACTAAAACAAATACATTAATGTAATGAAGACAAGAAATGGACAAATAATGTGTTATGTGGAGCTGATTTGTAAAATGTGGGGGTGGATGAGATGATTTCTCAGGCACCTTCTAATTCTAGGTGTGTCTGGCTCTGTGAGAAAGGGCGCAGCTTGGTTGAAGCCGGACTATAGGAGGATGGAACTGCTTCTGTTTTTATCTGCTGAGCGATGGCTTTTAGGTTCCAGATGGAAGGCAGCTGTGTTCACCACTGGCGTCTTTAGAGCATTTTTCTTCCTTTCTCTGTTGATGAGTAGGTGCTTATTTACTTACTCACTTTAGATAACTTAAATAATTTTGTCCTCAAAACAAACTTTGTGAGGAGACAAGGCCAATATTTTATAGATGAGGTCTACATTTTATAGATGAGGAAAGTGTGGTTCAGAGAGGTTATGTGATCTGTCCAAAGTTACGTAACAGGCCAATGACGAGGCCACTTCTCTTTATGTCCTGCTCTCTCTTCTCCATGCTTGAGTTTCTAACTGTAAGTCTGAAATTGGGAAGTAGGACCCAGAGATATTTGAGGGTTCTACCATCCTGCTCTGAAATCAGTTAATTATTTGTTTATTCAGTATCTTAAGTCGCTTTTGGAACAAGGAGGATTTTACTTACTTGTAACAGTGTAAACTGAGTATCTTATGTGCAGAGCACTGTGAAGGTAAGAAATATATACAAAACCTCTGCCATCAAATAGTTTATCCTCCAGAAGTTGAAGGCCAACAGTAGACAGCTAGTTTTATGTTGTAGAGGATTTCATATAAGCAACAATGGACCAGGGGAGATAGGAATCAGAGAATATCGAAGGCCAGGGTGAGGTCCAAGCTATGGGCACCAAACTCTGACTAGTGTTAATTAGGAGATGGTGAAGTATAGGAATTTGGCGAGACTAGGGAAGCATTGGATCCAGTGTAAAGGGCTCTGTATGTTTAGGTTGTTGACCTGGAGTCCTAGTTTAAGGTGTGAGATTTTCCAAGGCTGGGAGTCAGTGATTCTCTTAAGAATGGGGGGGTGGGGGGGGGGGTGGAGCTGGCCCAGTGGCGCAGCGGTTAAGTTCGCACGTTCCACTTCTCGGCGGCCCGGGGTTCGTCGGTTCGGATCCTAGGTGCGGACATGGCACCACTTCACACGCCATGCTGTGATAGGCGTCCCACATATAAAGTAGATGAAGATGGGCACGGATGTTAGCTCAGGGCCAGGCTTCCTCAGCAAAAAGAGGAGGACTGGCAGTAGTTAGCTCAGGGCTAATCTTCCTAAAAAAAAAAAATCATTAAAAAAATCATTAAGAATGAGCATAAGGGGTCAGCCTGGTGGTGTAGTGGTTAAGTTTGCAAGCTCTGCTTCAGTGGCCCAGAGTTTGTGGGTTCAGATCTTGGACACAGACCTACACACTGCTCATCAAGCCATGCTGTGGTGGTGTCCCACATTCAAAATAGAGAAAGATTGGCATAGATGTTACCTCAGTGACAAGCTTCCTCAAGCAAAAAGAGGAAGGTTGGCAACAGATGTTAGCTCAGGGCCAGTCTTCCACACCAAAAAAAAAAAAAAAAAACAAGACATAAGAAAGTGAGAGGTAAGCCTTTGGAGGGTCAAGGACTAGAGGGGATTGGCTGGCCAGGGTCACAGCTGTGAAACTGCCTTGGGTGGAACTGGGTACATCTCAGGCCCCAGCAGTTAGCTCAGCAGTTGGTATGACAAGCGTGTCAGCCATTTTTGTCCCTCCTCTTCCTTAGAAGGCAGCTGAAATTTATTGAACCTCTTGTTTTCCTGCCTCTCCTTGGGCTGCTATTGCGCCTTGGCGGCGGGAGGGGGCGGGGTGGGTGTGCATGCATGTGTGCACTCACATATGCACACACTCCTACCATTGCGGTAATACTCAAGCCATCAGAAAAGATTTTTTGTCCCTATAATATGGGATTGCTAACCGGGTCTAGGCTGTTGTTCTTTGTGCTGGTTTTCAAGAAATAAGCAAATAAAATGGAGGAAACCCATTTGGAATATAATGCTTCAAGCAGCTTTTTGTAGCTCTTTTAATTTCATACTACAAGTCACTTAGTTCTGGGCCCCAGGTGATTATAATTCATAAATATGTCTTGTTTTCTCATCTTTGAGTTTTTATATTTTGAGTTAAAACTGAATTATCATGACTACATTTTTCTGAAACCATACCTATTTGTCCTTTTTGTTTGTTTGTTCCAAGAAAACAATGCATCAAGCGTGGAATTAGATTAATTGGAGTAAATATTATGAATCATACACTCACTCTAATCTGATGCTCTTTCTTTCTTTGACCCCATGTTTTGTTTTCTGTCTGTCTTTCTCCCTTCGTGTAGGCTTTTCAGTTCAGTGTGAAGCTGTTGGAGCGAGGGAGCAAAGGTAAAGAATGATGTAACGAACTGGCCGCCCTAAAGCATCTTTTGTTGTGGCATGGTTATTCCAGTCATCTCTTTATGAATCAGATGTGAGGGGCTGCTTTGTGGAAGGAGTCCTTTGCAAGAGCACATCAGCGGGAAAGAGAAAGAGACATTCACTTGGAGGGCTCTTGCTGAAAATGGGTTTAACTCTCCTTTTGCCAGTCACCACCAGCCTGACCTCATACAGTTCTAGTACAATGGAGTGGCTGAGCCTTTGAGCACACCACCATTACATCATCGTGGCAAATTAAAGAGAGAGGTGGGAAAAGAGGACTTATTGTTGTCATGGCCCATGAGATGATTGGAACTCAAATTGTTACTGAGAGGTTGGTGGCTCTGCTGGAAAGTGGAACGGAAAAAGTGCTGCTAATTGATAGCCGGCCATTTGTGGAATACAATACATCCCACATTTTGGAAGCCATTAATATCAACTGCTCCAAGCTTATGAAGCGAAGGTTGCAACAGGACAAAGTGTTAATTACAGAGCTCATCCAGCATTCAGCGAAACACAAGGTAAAGGCTTTATTTTTTTTCCTTTTTAAAATAAATGGACACACTGAAGGGGGAATAATTTTAAATGAAGCCTCATTTTTAAGGGGAGAAAGTAATTTGAGGAAGTTTTGGTTGCTTTTTAAACTTTGGTACCTTATGATACCTCAAAATAATTTACTAACCATATTGTCACCATTAAGAATATTTCTAAACTATACAGAAAGGTTGACTTGTTTTAGTTTGGTCAAGGGCTATATTTTCCCATTAATGTCTTGCTAAAATTGTTTTATTATTTTAAACAGTAATAAAAAGTTATAATTAATAAATTTTATTATTAGTAACTGTGTTAATATATATAGTATGTGTGTTATTAATAATTAATACCTTATTTTGTATTATCTACAAATTTACTGAAAGGAAATCATTGTATTCAAGTGCCTTGAAAAAAGAGTAGAAACTAACTATATTAGAAGTGCTTTTATTTGTGGGAATGTAAGGTGAGGTTGGTTAAGACTTCAGGATATTGTCTTCAAGGAAATTTATCCTTAGGGTACCACACTGTCATCTTTGTGGTAGGTAAGACTGTTTGTTTTCTTCAGGAGTAAAAATGAGTTCGTGTTTTAATTTTACCAAACAACTGATTTCTTTGTTATTATGTAAAAATCATCTTTTAAATGTTTCTTTAGTTCAAGGGTCATTGTGTTTATTTTGCATATTATTTTGTTGTACATGTTTTACCCTTTTAGAGTGTGAAGGATTTAAAACCAAGGAGTTTTGAGCACATCTACACAGAAATAGCATCAAGTTTGCCTTTTAAAAGTTGATTTTTTACAAGATTTAAACCTTTTGTATGCTCGGTTTATCCAGTAAGTCACCCACATCTCATTTGTATTCAGATTATTAATTGAAAACGGGAAGCGGGTATTTGCTTCAGCACCAGTAGTCGATGGGATTATTTTCTTCGCCTGCCTTCCTAACTGCTCACATTTGCATTTTAGGTCGACATTGATTGCAGTCAGAAGGTCGTAGTTTACGATCAAAGCTCCCAAGATGTTGCCTCTCTGTCTTCAGACTGTTTTCTCACTGTGCTTCTGGGTAAACTGGAGAAGAGCTTCAGCTCAGTTCACCTGCTCGCAGGTGAGGCTCGCGGGAGAGTTGAAAGGACTCGGAACCTCGCTGAGTTCTGTGATTAAGCAGTGTTTCACAGCGAGCTCGAAGTACAGTAGGTCATCACAACCTTGAGGTTATTCTGTAAGATGAGTTATTTATAGCTTTTGGTTGATGTAACTCTTCTCTTCAGCTTGAATGCCATCATTCTTGCACATTGGTCAGTGTGTTTTGACTTGGCTCAAATGCCCCTTCAGTTGGTATTTATTAGCTGGAAGTGCCACATGGATCTGTGTGCCCGTAGAAATAGCTCAGAGCCAGCTGCTTCTGCCCAGGAATCTTTCCATTCACCTGTGATAAGACACCAAACGTTCTGCATCTCAGCTCCTGCTGTTAGTTCCACCCCTTATGGCAAGAAGCAGACCAGCATTCCGATGTAAAGCTCTTATTCAACATTTATAGTTAAAGTGAACTCCAGCAGTCAGATCACTAGTCTTGCACGTTATGAACAATGAGATAGGGAGAGAATGTGTATAGAATATTTCTTCTAATAATTAGGGGGAATATTTTAAAACTTATTTACATGTGTATTCTGGGGGGTTTTTTAATAAGTAAAAAAGTCTCAACTTGCAAATGCTAAGCAACCAGATGATTTTATAAAGTGCATGAGTAGGACTAAATATTTTATATCTGCCCTAAAGGAGGGCAGTGTGAGAGTTCCATCGATTGAATTCCAAAGCAAAGTGTTCATTCTTTGCTTCCCCTGTGTTGCAGACGTTACTAAAACCCTTTCACTCACACTGGCTCAGAGTGGGGAATATGGTTTGACGTTGCACCGTAACCTTTAACACAAAGCTGCTGTGTCCGGCAGATTCTGCCACAGTGATAGGCATGAGTGCTTTTAAAAATTTGGCCTAAGAAAAACAAAATATTGATAGATATCACTTTCACACCTTTAATCTTTTGTTGCAAAGAGGGTACAGTGAACTTGATATATTGGCAATTGATTATTAGAAGTATAAACATTTCACTTTTAAGAGAATAGGGTTAAGGGGCTGGCCCCGTGACCGAGTGGTTAACAGCGCGCGCTCCGCTGCAGGCGGCCCAGTGTTTCGTCGGTTCGAATCCTGGGCGCGGACATGGCACTGCTCATCAAACCACGCTGAGGCAGCGTCTCACATGCCACAACTAGAAGGACCCACAGCGAAGAATATACAACTATGTACTGGGGGGCTTTGGGGAGAAAAAGGAAAAAAATAAAATCTTTAAAAAAAAAAAGAGAGAATAGGGTTAATCAGTTGTTGGTGTGTTAACGCTTTTAAACTCCGCAGGTTTAAGTAAGATTTCCGTGTCTCCAGTTCTCTCTCGTCAGCTTTGCTTCAGTTCTCAAAGAACAAGTGTATTTTCCTGTTTTTTTTTTCACATCATCTATTGCCGCACCTTTTGTTTATGCTGTGATTCTGTCTGATCTCCCGTTAGTATCCTTAAGTGAAGCCAGCTTGTCTTAGAATGTAGATCTCAGAATTCTGTAATGAGAATTAAAATATTAGGGTCTGTCTCTTGTTGATGGGCTCGTTCTTTTATTGGGAGTCTGTGTTCAATGTGACAGCTGTTATTAGAGTTCCACTAAACCAGGTGGGTGAGTTTAGGAACTCGTTTCATGCTTCTTGTAGCCACTGTGAGGGACTAACCTTGGAATCCTCTTAATGAGACCAGGGTTTTTCTCGAGGACACACCCAGATGTGCTTCATGGCAAAGTGCTTATCCCACTTCGCTCTCGCTTGAGACAGTTTTCCCTCTGGAGGGCTCTGACTTCACAGCTTGGCCAAGCAGACACTCCCATGGAGGAGTGAGCTCATGCTGTGTTTCTAGCACAGGTGTTTTAGTTGCTGGAATGCCCTTTCTCCCCTTTTCCAAAGAGCACTCCTTTGTTACCTGGAAGGTTCTTATCAGCCATGTGTGGCTTTGGGAGGGGCATTCATTGGTCAGTAAGGAAGAAAAAGGACTCAGTGTGATCATCTTGATCCACCCTAGGGACACTTGGAATGACGCACTGAGTCAGAACACCCTGACATCCCTAGCTCATACAGGAAATGTTTCCTAGGCCTAAACGAAAGTCTGTTGAGGCAGCACCAAGAACCACATTGAAGGTATTGATAGCACCATATCGTCATCCACCCTCGAGAATCCTGTATTTGTTTTAGCTTAAGAGGTGGCTTTAGGGACTGAATTGCCTTGTTTGGGAGTTTCTCTTATGACACTGAAGAGAGGGTTCTGGATGGTTAAAAGCCTTCTCAGCCATCCGAAAGCCTCTGACCAGTTGGAAATTCCCTTGGTTAGTGAGTCTCTTCCTTGGAGAGACAGAAAAGTGGAGTAAGTGGAAGAGAGTGCTGGGGAAGTTACGGCCATCAACTTTTGGCAGCCTGTTTTTTTGTCAAGGTTTAGCTGCTCAGAGGTCATTCCAGGGATGAGGGATAGAAGGACATGTCGACAAATGTTTCTTAAATGTGCTGTGACAGTTAGAGAGACTCATCAGCCTCATGTGGATGTGTGTGATAATAGAAAGACTAAGTGGTTTCTTGGAATAATTTCTCCATCAGTTGAGAGCTTTCAGCTACTTGGAGATTTTTCAGGAAAAAAACGTCAGATATGTGAGATGGTTTTTTGTGGTCAGTGTGTCTGGAAGTGAAGAATTGTGGCCCAGATTCCATTCACATTCTCAGGACTACCTTACCCAGAGAAAAATGACTTTGAAGAAGGGAAACGAGGACTTCTCCAAGGAACTGGACGAAGCATCTTAATGAGCTCTTTCCCTCAAGCAAGAGGAAACCCAGACTTACCTATAGGACGAGTTACATCGGCATAAAAAGTGAAGGCTTCCTGAAGGAAGTGGGGATTGGATTAGGGGGAGCCACGCTGGAATGCACTGGGCTTAATTCTTAAGTGTGGAACAGCTCCTGCTTTGAGGGGGTGGCTAGCCCAGTAAGCCTTAAGAGGGGTTCTGTTAAACCACTTTGACAGCTGATTATCAGTGAGACCAGATTCCCAAGCTTTCTGATCCTGAAATTTAGAACCCAGTTCTGCAATGAGCTCTACCTCTATGGGCCACATCTGAGGGCCTCCACGGCCGGGAACTTTGACCCCTGCCTGCCGACTTTCCCTTTTTCTAAGTCCAGTCAGTATTCTAAACAAAATGAATAATATTTGACAACCATATACCATCCTGTCACAAGTCTTTCGTTATTATCTTAAGATGTTATTTAAACTTTATAGTGTCACTTTCTCATTTGTTAGCTTACCTCGTCTACTGGATTCTCTTTTCCAAGCTGAGGACTATGTCTTGTTCATCTTTGTGTTCCCCACAAGGCCTAGCACTTCTTAAGTTTTCAATAAATATTTGATATATATATTATCTTATATGTAGGCTTATACCATTTGTATTTCGTATGATTTATTAGTTTAGAATATAAGTGTATTAAACAGTGACAAAACTAACCTGAAAGTGTGTGAAAGCTTGAGATTGTTTTGAAATAAATGATTTGCAGTGTCTTTGCTCAGATAGAGCAAATGTGTAGCTGCTGTGGGAAGAGTATCTGATATGAAAATGTTTCCATCAGTTTAATTGATTTAAACATGCTTTTAAGATCTAATAAAAATGCTGCTGCAATTAAACAGTGCTAATTTTGTGTGACGCTTAACTACTGAACTTTGATAAGGAGCTAACAGCTCTAGAAACCTAGCTCCACTCATAGGAAGATACGTCCTTGAATCCATGTGAATTAAGGATGGTTGAAATAGTTTATATTTTTACGTTTATATTTTTAAATGTAAATGTAAATTGATTATTCATTTAGCCATTAGTAAGTCTCTCAATAACCAAGCCAAACCAGACCATAGCATTGTTTCCCCCACAGAAGATTAAAGGGTTTTAATCTTCTCATCTTAGTCAATCTTTAATCAGCCTCATCTTAGCCAAAAAGAATGAATTTGGATCCTCTTGGAAAGTTCTCCGTCATCATTGATTGATAGGTAATACCAAAACCATTTTTTCCAATTTGAAGTCAGTTATTGAGTAAGCACAGTTTAAAGATGCACATATGCTCCTGCAACGGTCTTTAAAAACAAGACTTAAGATGGATGGAAACTAGATTTTTGGTGGTGAACATGATGCAATCTATATAGAAACTGAAATATAATGATGTACACCTGAAATTTACAGTGTTATAAACCAGTGAGACCTCAAAACTTTTTACAAAAAGATTTTTAGGAAGAACACAAGACTTAAGAATTTAAATTAATGGAATGATGGAATGGGTGTGACATAAACATTTGTTTCACAAAAAGGACTTTATAACTGAGGATGCAATTGTGAGGATCGTATTAGATAACGCATGTGAAGTCTCTGTATCAATAGTCTTTTTTAAAAAAACTATTATCATTATGAGTTAGGAAACAAACAGTTCCCGACATTGACTTATTGATCAACTATTTTGGTCTCATTAACTTTCAGAAAACTAGTTCTTTTTAAAAAACAATCTTGTTTCTTGGCCTTCACTTTATTCATTATGTATTACTTTATTCTACTTGCCTTTGTCTATTATATTTCTAAGGTGCCTGTTGAAAATAAATATAGAAGAAAAAAGAAGAACTGCTGAATTTGGACCTTTATTTTGTGCTAACATAGAGGAAAGAGAATAAATGGGTTAATTTAGTAGAAATGAAGATCAACCTACAGATGAAAAATACTGTGCTATTATTTCCTTCTCTTTCTTCGCTATTGTAACTGAGTAAAAGCAGAAGGGACCCACAACAGTTTACTAGTTGTATCACACCCATTTCTGTCCTGTGATGAGGCACAGGTTAGAACGCTACAGCCGTAAATAGATCAGAGACTTCAGCCCTTTCATTTACAAATGAGGAAAATAACAGAGCCCTTGAAAGGCTCTCCCAAGCTCTCCCTGTTCTCGCTGTGCGCCCAGGCCCACAACCGCAATAATCCCAGAGTCTTCTGGAATTTCACCAGGAGGGCTGGACTGGGAATCCAGGGTACCCATTTCAGATCAGGCTTATCCCGAAAGGCTCTTTTTGTGGTAGCTCTTTCTCAGCCTCTTTGTGGATTTCAGAGTCATATTCTTACCTCACATTTTATGGAAGAAGCAAAATAAAAATATACTGTACATAAAACGTTGTAAAGCATTAAAGTATCTTAGCTGGGGGGGTCATCAAATAAAAGTCTGACTACTCTGTTCTGTGCTGAAGTATAGCTCTGAATAATGATAGGAGATGCCATTTATTAAGCAGTTTCTGTGTTATTTGATACAATGTTGTGTACAGCGTTCAAGGCTTTCATAAACATTTAGTCTCTGATCACAGGTAGGTCTTAGATTAGTGTTTGCTACGGTTAGAGGCCAAATACATATTTCTTTGTTTTGAGTTAGATTTGCTAGTGTAGTTAGAGCTGGGGGTGAATAAAAATGCATTTGACTCTTTCTAGAGTCAAGTTTTGTTTTTGATTTAACAGGGACCTGGATTCAGTCAACAGGTCTGTGTAATAAGCGTATAACTTAACGGCGTCAGTTGTTGTCCTTCCTTATGGAGGTGTGGTAGAACCTGATCTCCCTGCTTACAGATTTAGCTGTATGTGCTATTGCTATCATCAGTTCTGTTCTCTAGTTTGGCATATCTTCTGTCCCTTGCCTAGAGAAGGGAAGTCTTCAGTCATTCCGTTTCAAACTCTGTAGTAGTTGGTGAAAGAGATTGAAATGAATGGGTTTCAGTAAAAGGACTGCAGTTATTCAGGAATTGGCTGTTCTTATGTTTAAAAAGCTGCAGTGACTGAGAGCCACTGAAAACAGACTAAAAATAGGTACTATTTTGCCCGCTGGTTGCCATGTATTTGCTGGCTCTGCTGCTGAGCTCGGTTTGCATGAGGCTAACCAAATTGGATCATCTTTTCTACAATTGCTACCTGCCATGTAGTAAGCCAGTTTATGTCACTTCCCAGCTACCAGTGGCTAAGACGTAATGCCTGAGGCTGTGTCTTTTTAAAACATGGACTACTGACCAGACTAAAGATAGTTCCTTGGTTCCTTATCTTGATGTTTTGCACAAGCCAAACAAAAGCACCTTAGACGACAACGGTGACATCAGTCTTCCTTTGCCCCAGTAGTGTCACCGGTATGCTTTGGAGGAACGCCAGGTCCAGGCCTTTTCGTTCAATCAGCCTCTCATTGTTTCATGGGCAGTTTTGTGGTTGCACCGTGGGCTGGGCTCTGGGGAAGAGGGTACTGGAAAAGCAAAAGTCTTGCCCCTGCCCTTGGGAACCCAGCGGTTAATTTGGGGAAACACGTTTAGAGCGAGTGAAACAGAGAAGCATGCGGTACGTGCTAAACTGCGTAATATGGTGGTGAGGGATGATTCGGTGTCTGCAGAAACTGGGGAAGAATTCCTTACAGCAATGGCATTTTAATCGAACCTTGAAAGATGAATAAGATTTTGGTGGGGAGGGTCCTTGGTATTCTAACTGAGGGGGGCGAAGCATGATTAAAAATGTCAGGAATGAACAAAGATTTTAGGGGGCAGTCAAGGGACTAGAGTAGATTTTTTGTGAAAGGGAGAAATGGGAATTGAGAGGAAAAGAAATCAAATTATGCAAGCCCATTACACCAAGAGGACAAATTCGTGCTTTGTTGTGGTGGGTACTGTGAGCCTGTCATCTCTCAGTCATCAGATCTTTCTTCGGATCTCTCAGGTCTGTCTGCTCTCCTCCTCTTCTGCTACCAACTGAGTCAAACCAACATCCTCCCTCCCTTGGATTGGCTCCAAGAGCCTCTGACTAGTGTTCTCATATCCTCTGTCTTGCCGTCTTCTAATCCATTACTCACACTATAGCAAAGTTATATTTTTATTTTATATTTTTAATGTAATCCAGATTATATCACTCCTCAGTTTAATACGCATCAGTGCTCTTAGGATAAATTCCCAAAACCCTAGCCGACTTACAAGCCCCTGTGGTGTCTGGTCCTGCTTACCCCTCGAACTTCATCTAACGCCACTTTAAGTCTTCAGTTTGTTTTTTGTTTCAGCTCTTTAGGCCTGATCTCAGTTGCTCTAAATCTCCAGCATCAATCTCTCTGGACCGGGACAGAGGCTCTCCTCTCCCCCTCGTTCACCTGGGTGTCTCCTGTTGGACTCACCATAGTCGTCGAGCCTTCCTGAGCTACCAGGCAAAGTTGGTTTCCTCTGTTATACACACTCCTATGGCCACCTACCATAATGAGTTAGTTATTCATCTAATTATTTAATGTTTGTCCACTAAACTGTCAGTTCCAAAGAGGGCCTCTGTCTTGGTCACTGCTGTCCCTATTACCTAGCACTGTGTCCAGCTCACAGTAGGTCCTCATTCACTGTCTCTTTGAACTTATATGTGACCCTGGTGGTCTCTAGTATTGTTTGGTTGACTGAACAGATAGATACCCCTTTCTTCCTCACTGCTCTCTGAAGTCTCCAGGGAAGCTGTGCAGTTGGCCGAAGAGGAGGACTGTTTGGTAGAGTGGAATACACAGAAGTGGACTTAGGGGAGAGCCTGCTCCAGGATAGATTAGAAAGCTTTGAGCTTCGCCTAGAAAAGCCTGAGAAATGAGTTGTATGGTGATTCATGGACAGTTCACACGTTAGTCAAATTTGATTCTTAAGAGTCTTTCTCCAGACACCAGACTCATATTCCCTTTTCCTCTTGACTCATAGAGTTATCTCCTGATGGATAATGTCATTTCATTGAGCCCTTTGATGGTCGCTATAGACGTATCCAGCAGCCACTTTGTCCTCATCTGGGGGATGGTTGTAGTTGGCCTAGTTTCCTTGGGGATGTGCCCGATTCCCTGAGCCATGGAGGTATTGCTGGACTCTCCAGGCCGTTATGGAATTCTGAGCCACTTAGGTCCGTAAGTGTCCATCAGAGAAGGTTTTCTCTCCACTTTTTGTGTAAAGTCCCCTGGATATCACAGAAGCACAGTGAGGATTCAGTGTTGCTTTTGGATGACCAAAGCAGCATTTACCACTTTTACCTTTTTTTCTTTAGTAGCAGAAAAATGTTTTTCTTGCCCTGTGCCTCCTCTCTCACCCTCAGAGTCTTCTGGGGCATTGTGGTCTAGGAATAGGAAGCAGATTCTGGGCCCCCACCCATGCCAACATAGCTTTCAGCTTTGAATGGAATCCGGAAATCCCTTTGAACACCAAAAATATGCAAGACTTATGTCCATCAACAGCTATTCATTGTAACAAGGAAGGATTCAGTAAACATTGATTGAATTCTAGTTATGTGCCAAGCACTGTGCTAAATGCTGAGGTGATTACAAAGGAGTATGAGACACAATTCTCACCCACAGGCAGTTCACATGTATTACAGCTGGAGAAATCAGAGGTCATAACAAACAAGCAAAGATAATTCACGGTTATCAAGTCAATGCTAAATGCTCATTGCCAAATGATTGCTATAAATTTTATAGAAGTTCTAAGTTAGCAAGACCATATCCAGAAACCCTGGTCAAGGAAGATTTTTTTTTTTTTTTTTTTAGTGCAACAGAATAGATTTGAAACTGTCAGAGAGCAGCTCTTATAGTAGGAGAAGACCATGTCCTGAAACTTGATTTGGTGGTGAGTGTATGTAGGTGTTCAGAAGGTTTTGATGTGAAATGTATTTTCTTGGTTATGGTAGAAAAATTTTGGACTATCTTGCTATGGAAGAGGTGTGTCGTGTGCTCGCCTGTGGTTTGGAAGGAGTTATAAAATGGATTCAAAGGACTGAATTGCCAAAGGCCTGAGATAGGAAAGCACAGGTGTATTAGGAAAGCAGTAAGAAGACTGATGTGCCTGTTCCACGTAGGGTGGTGGTAGGGGAAATGAGGTTGGACAGTAGATTGGGGTTAGATTATGAAGGGTCTTGAATGTCTCGCTGAGGGTTTTGGATTTTATTCTGTGGGTATTTGGGAGCAGAAAATACGTCAAAACTTTATCTTAAGATGCTTGACCTGGCTGCAGAGTGGAAACGAGTTGGAAAAAGGACAAGTAGATCAGAGAGTGCTATTACTGACTTTATGTAATAATGAGGTGCGTAGGTCGTGGACTAGGGTGGTGGCGGGAGAGTGGAAAGGCAGGGACAGATGGAAGAGACTTTACATATATTATGCGTAAAGGAAAATCAGTGTGTTGGCGTACCTACTGAGTGCTGGTGAGATGCCTGGAAGAATGGGGCTGACACGAACAGGGGTGCGGAATGAAAGAGAGGAAAATATTGGCTTTAAATTTATTTTTAAAGTATCAGTAAGTCTTTCAAGTGAAAATGAAAATGTTAGATTGGAGTTTGGGACATCAAGCCCGAATATACAAACTTGGAAATCTTTGGTTTTCGGGTGAAAATGAGCAAATGTCATCTCCTTAATAACCTCCCCCTTCCATGCTGATGGAAGTGGAGGCCTTCTGAATCCTTCCTCCTCAGGAAGTCCCAGGGTGCTGTTCGCTTGGCTGTTGTCTTCATAGCTTCATAAAGTCACTGGGGGACCTGTCAAGTTGCTTCTGGGAATCTGGCTTTCCTACTACCGCACTTGTTCATTTTATTCAGCTGTTCCTTTTGTTTGGTTATTCTGGTTGCGATCTTCAAAACAATCTTTGTTTGAAGGCATTTGTTAAGAGTCCCGCCTGCCTTTGTGTATTTTAAGAGGAGTTGTTTCTGGGCATGGTTATGTGTTGCTCATCTGAAAGATCAATAAAATAGTAAAGATATCACTCTACATTTTCTGAGAACTCTTTACTAAACAACACGTCTGGATTTTACCAGTTGAATTGATCTAGATAACGTTATTTTGAGGAATAGCAAGATCTAGATGTATGAATCACAAGAAATGGCGAGTTGCATTATTTTTAGTATTTAGTGATTTTTTTTTTATGCTAGGGCTTTGAAAAATTTGGATTCATTTGTTGTGTGGGAGATTACTGTGTTAATCCAAAAATTAGATTGAATTCCCCATTCCCCAACTGCGCCAAGTGATAGAGTTGTTCAATATAGAGTGAGCGTTTTTGAAGGGGTCATTTACGGGACAAGTTTTATGAGATGTAGGCTACTGGTCAGGCTTCCTGGAAGGTCTCCACAGAAATGTGTGTCTGTCCACTTACCTCTCCGATGGATGGAATAAGAGTTTAAAATCAATGCTTTATATCATTTGGGATTTTCCTCTTCAGTGCTGCTCATTGATCAGTGCTGCTGAGCGGAGAGTTGCTTAGACAGGACGTAGATGGAATGCTGCTAATGTTGTTGAGAAAACTATGCCATGCCCTCCACCTTCCCAGAAATGATCTTATGAAACCTGTGTGGCTTGGCTTACCCAGGCCAACCTGTATACACTAGAATATTACAGTTACATGTTTTTGTTTGCTTTTGAGGGGCTACAGAATTGTTGCCTTTATTTTTCTTTTCATTTTGTTTAACTAGTTTCAACTCTCCATGTTAACAGTTTGCTGACCCTGGAAGAATTGTCATCTTCCTTGAGTCTATTTTTAAGTGGCTAGAGAACAAAGTTGCCTGAATCAGTCACTTCACACTAAAGCATAAAATAATTACTCTTAGGAGCAATTAAAATACTTTATTATGAAATATACATTTCAACATTTCAATTTTTAATATTGGAGTTTCTCTTTTGTGCGATAGCAAAGCAGCAGATTTTATTTTCAGTGTGGGGAGAACCGTTCTCTGCAGCATGGAGGTGACCGCCACTTAAATCGTTCACGTACGTTCTAGAATACATAACTGAATGGTTGTTTTTATGTCATAAATAGGGAGCCTTTGTTTTACAAAAGTATTAAATTACATGAGAACTGTATTTAAAAACTGTGAAACTATATAAACTATGAAAATGATTTAATATACAAAAATTAAATTTCCATATGACTCTTTAGAAAAATGTCTTTCATAAAGTAGAACTGTGTGTGAATACTGTTTCTTTATGGAGCCGTGGAGCCCGTCCCCACTGCGGGAGGGAGTTGCCTTGAATTCTTCCTTCCCTCTTCGGGCAGCCCTGTCAACTGGAGGAGCTCTAATGGCGTGCTACCTCTTTGAACTGAAGCCTCGGTGGAGAAGTCCTGATTCTCCCTGTGGGGAACCATCTTTAAAGTGATGGAGCTGACGTTTATCTCTAGTTTGGCTAAAAGGATGCAGACCCATTTTTAGAATTTGGGACTTAAAAAAATTTCTTGATGTCACTAAGCTGTAGTAAAGTGCTACTTTTGTTTATTATGTAAATATTCTTTCATTTTAAAAAGAAACACTGTGATCTGTAACTGATTGCAAGAGTCAGAGGGAAGAGAAAAGAGTGACTAATGGAAATTGTTTCGTAGAGTTATATGTATTTTATTTTATGTGGCAGATTTTTTTTTCTCTGAAAATTGAAAGGTGGTTCACGTTGGCTTTTACAGAAAATGGTATTTATGATTGGAATTGTGAAGGAGATGCTCCTAAGGGAAGAAATTTTTCTTGGCTGAATTAGAATAAAGTGATATACAAATTAGGAATGCCTTTAAGCTATACCAAGTGTTTTCTCTGTCCAAAGTAATATATATGTTTTTATTTATAAACATGCATTCTCCTGGTTGGATTTGTGGAAGACTGACAAATATGGATTTAAACAATGCAGTTTTTCTGCCTGTCCATCCAAATTGGTAGAGGCCAGAGGTGTCTGCTGTCTCTGTTGCCAGTCTACCCATCCACATTTCTTTACAGACCAAGGGTGTCTGCGGATGTGTCTTCCTTCCTCTTAGAAACAAATGCTTCCAGCGTGAGGGGAAATAGCGGATACAACCGTTCCTAGATTCAGGTCTATCTTAGGGATGTGCGTATGGGTTATACGACTTTCTATTTTCTACCTTCCCAGATGATAAACAGCATAAAACCCAGGGATAGGAGAAACTTGGCATGATTGGACGGTGAGTCAAATCCTTGAACAACTTTAAAAAATATTTTAAAACTTTTTCAAGAAGTTATCGGTTTTTCAGTACTGTTTTTCACAGTAAACAGAGGAGGATAATGAACTGATGTTCTGTCTTCTTGTGGTGGCATCTAACCTGGAGTCCCTGGGAGAGCGGAGAGTCATGACAAGGGCAGATAGGATGACTCTCTTCTGGGTATCTGTCAGCCATTTGTAGCAAAAAGTTTACATAAGTGAATTGCACTTTTCTTCTTATTAGATCTAGTTTGTAAGAGGAAGAGGGACATTTTAGACATATTTCAAAACTGAGTTGCTGATGAGGCCACAGATAGTTGTTCAAGGGTTCGGGGAAATCAGGCAGAGGCTCATCTGTTGTTAATTAATGAAATGAAACTGGGGTCACCAGAGTACAGCAGTGAATGAAAGGTCAGCGAATGGAAAAAACTGTCAATGAAGGAGGATGTCAGCAGAGTGGAACATTGTCAGAGATAAAGATCAGGGAAAATATACTCTTTGGCTGAGGTAGTGTTTTCTGGAAGTGACTAGGAGCCATGGTTTGGGACATTTCAAGCCAGACTGAGCACTATATGAATGGTCTAATTTCAACGAAATCTGTTAAATATTTTAAGGCTATTTGGGTTTGTGTAGAGATTAGTCGAAAAGATTTGTGAAAAAGTTTCTTTTTGGTTTATAATATGTTTTACAATGTGTTATTGCTGTTTTGTTTGGCTTTTTGGTTTTGAAGCTGAATACTAGTTTCTTTCATTTATTTCTGTGCTCTGAGAACTTTCTAGAGCCACACTCACTTCTGGGTCCAGCAGACTTAAAGTGATCGAAGATCTGTGCGCTAATTAGCGGTAGAGCTGACTGGGGCAGCCCAGGCCTGCTGGCTCTCAGTGTGCGATTGTCGCAGGATCGCATCCCCTCTGACAGTGGTTCTGTGGGGGACGGCCTGACGGTCGCCCAGACAGACCTTCAGCTTCGCTACCAACTTGCAAACTGTGGTCATGAACAAACCAGTGACTGTAGTTACATTTCACCTGGCTCCTCTGTAAACGTTATTGGTTTCGTGCAAAGCGCATTTAAGAGTGTGTGTCTCTAATCGGGTCAGTCCTCATTCCCTTTTTTCCCATTGAAGCTTTTGAACCAGATGGCTTTGGGGAAGCCAGGCTCTTCTCTCCATTTGGGAGAGGCCCACGGCCATCTTCTGCCAGGTATTGAGACCTGGCAGGTCACGGCTGGTGAGGGCGGGACCCCATGGGTATCAGCAGGACTGTCCCCGCTTCGTGGAGAGAGTTAATCCTGTGGCATTTAGAGAAGTGATAGAGCCCAGTGATGGAGGGTGCCGTCTCCAGAGCCGACTCCTGGGCTCATATGCCCGCTTGGCCAGTTGTTAGCCTGTGTCTTTCTGAACCTCTATTTCCTTACCTGTAAAATGGGAATAATAGTAGCATCTACCTAACAGGGCAGTTGTAAAGATTGAATAAATACTTGCAAGGTGCTTAGAGCAGTGCTTGTCACATAGTAAACATTCAAGAGTTCTCTGATTACTTACATTTAAAATGGAATTCAAGTGGAGTTTCCTTGGATTGTCTGGTTTCTCTTCTCTGAGAACACTTACTAGAATATTGTTTTGTTGGATTTAAATGAGAGACCATCCCATGAACTATTTTGGAGCCAGGATAGAAAAAAATATGAAAACAGTTCTTTAGAGAAACACCAGAACCACAGAAGTTAATAAAAGTTAAAATTTAAACGCATACAATTAAATTGTAATCACGGTAGTGCCTGTCAGGTGTTTTGTTGGGTAGGCGTAAGACAGGCAGAGAACGGTGAGACTCGGGCACATTGATTGTTAGAACAACTACTTTGGGGAGAAAAATCTTACCTTAAATATCTGTATTATGCAATTAGAGAGACTGAAAAGGAACAAAACACTAATAGAAACAAAATGATAAACTCTAAACAGTGACACTCATATACATGTGCCAGTATCAGCTGACCCCTTTTTGAGATTGTCTGCGGCTTGTACTTGAACCTGTGGGAGTTCTGACTCCATGTCAGTAGTTGCAGTGGCCCTAGCATAGCGTTCCCTTAAGTGTGAGTTCCGTTAGCTATTAACAGATTCTAGGGGGGAAAAAGAAAGAGGGTACTCCATGGTCAAATAAGTCGGGGAACTACTTGAGTTAAATGAAATTAAACCAGTTTCTTTGGAGATACTTTTCAGAGCCTTTAATATGCCGATGTCTGCTGTGGCTCTCCCAGGGAGATACAACACACTGTATTTTTCTGACTTTTTGGACCAGCATCTCAGCTGTCCACTTCCTGCTGGACACCAGTGGTCTGGAGCACACTTTGGGAGATGCGCCCTTAGAACCATCGCCTCTTTCACTTTGTGTCTCTGGTGAATCCTAACAGGTGTAGCCACACAATTAGCTGCAGATCAAGGATGGAGGAAGGCCTCGCAGAGGAGGCTGGGTCCTAAGCATATGATCACTCTCTTGAAATAATAATTACTGATACCTATAGAGTGCTTACTGTGTGCCATGCACAGAGTCCCTCAGACACGTTAACTAATTTAATCCTCTTAACAACTCTGTGAGATAGGTCTGATCATTGTCCCCATTTATAGACGAGGAAACTAATAGCCCAAGAGCTTAAATAGCTTGCCCAAATCAGACAAGTGGGAAGTGGTGAAGCCGGGATATGAACTCAGGTCCAGGAGCCTGTGTTCTTCCTTTCTCTGCTGCATGATTGTGGGGCTGTGTGTGTGTAGTTGTATGCGGTGTGTGCACGCCCAGGGCGGAGCAGTGGTGGTCATCATATTCCTGGATGAGAGAACAGTGTGAAAGTGTGAAATAACAGTGAGTTTTGTGTGGCTGGAGATCATATTTGGCAATGATGAGAAATGAAACCGTGAGTGTGTACATGTACAGATCCCGAGGGCCTCATCTGTCACACAAAGGAATTTGGGGTTTCTATATTGGAGCCACCTGCTCTTTCATCAGGTTACCTTGAGAACTTCAGGAAGCAAGCTGCTGATGAATAGAGACAATGCAGACGCTTGGTCAGGTTGGAGGCTAGGATGCACACTTGTACATTTCAGAGGTGGCACAGTTGTCACCCACTTCCTGCCATCGCAGCCTGCTGCGTTGCGGAACCTGTACTGAGCATAGACGATAGACACAGGGTCTAGCGGCTTATGCTTGAGTTGCACATAACACAGGATGATAAGGGATGATATTCTCCCCCTCGACTCCCTGCACCCCTGCAGTTTTTGAGGGCGTATTTATTTTGTGTGCTTCTGGAAGTGGCCTAAAGGCTAATAGAATGTAACTCAAGGAGATGGAGATAAATATTTAATAAGATTTTAGGGTCTTGTTTAAGGCTTGATTGAAGAGGTAAAATTTGGGCTGCCCTGTCTTCTGATATGACAACGTGTTAATTGTTTTTTAATGAAATAGTATTAAAAATATACAAGTATTCTCTCTGACCCAAATCTCTTTGCTTTCTGAGTTTGAACTTAGTGAGTAGTGAGGGTGTGGACTGCAAGGGATTTATCTGAAAACTTATCAGCATCTGCTTAGTTCCTGGGTTTGGATAGCAAGGGATATTTAGATTGGAAAACCCAGCGAAGACCTTATTCATCTTTTCTTTCCCCAAAGGAGGTGAGTGGCCAGTTCATTTAGAAGTGACAAGATGGTGACTTCATGAAAGTCATAGAGCAGATCATTACAAGGACAGGACTAGAAAAAACGGAATTCTTCCGAGTCTAGGAATCTGGCCACTAGGGCTTCACACACCCGGAGCAATTAGGGTGTGTTGACACTTCTTTGTAGTGCTCAGCACAATGAGCAGGAGACCCCAGGAATCAGTGGTAATTGCGGGAACTCTGATATAGAGGATATTTATACAATAGGGGTGAGTTTGTGTGTGATACCTTTGAAATAAAAAAACCTATATAATAGCAACATTTAAGGTTAATACTAGAAAGAATTTTTTTTAAGATTTTATTTTTCCTTCTTCTCCCCAAAGCCCCCCAGGACATTGTTGTGTATTTGAGTTGTGGGTCCTTCTAGTTGTGGCATGCGGGATGCTGCCTCAGCGTGGCCTGACGAGCAGTGCCATGTCTGCACCCAGGATCTGAACCCAGCGAAACCCTGGGCTGCCGAAGCAGAGCACATGAACTTAACCACTCGGCCACAGGGCCAGCTCCTAGAGAGAATTTTTAACTTGCTCAATGTTATTTTGAAAAAATAACATCCGGTCTCAGTTCACATTTTTTTATATCCCCATTTTGCTTCTATGCCTGGTTGTCTTGACTTTGTTATTTGCCACTTACTTTAAATCCTAAGTTCCATGAGCAAGCATTCACATGGGGGCTGGGGAGCAGGGAGAAAGTGTAGGATGTGGGAAGATGAAGAGAGCGAGGAGGCAGGGAGTCATTTTAAGTGCGTTCAGGGCTTGCGTACTCCTGTCGTGGCCCTGCCACCAGGACTCGGCGCTGGATTATACGTCACACTTGGCAGCTGGCAGCCATAGACAGGAGTACGTGTGCAGTGGTGTCCACTTGCATCTGTGGGTTTTGGCTTTTCTTTTTAAATAGTTGTATTTGAGTAGTTAGAGAAGGGTGACGTTTATCTTTGTGCATGGCATAATTCTATAATGTTTGTTCTTAGGTGGGTTTGCCGAGTTCTCCCGTTGTTTCCCTGGCCTCTGTGAAGGAAAGTCCACTCTAGTCCCCACCTGCATCTCTCAGCCTTGCTTACCTGTTGCCAACATTGGGCCAACCCGAATTCTTCCCAATCTCTATCTTGGCTGCCAGCGAGATGTCCTCAACAAGGTGGGTGCTTTGAAAATATCCTTCGTTGCAAGGTTTATTGTTAGCAGCTGGAGAAACGGCGCTTGCCCATTAGCTGTCATTGCAAACACACTGGCTCACAGAGAGAAAGTACACCGTCCTCAGTGTGACTCCTCAGTGTGACTCCCCAGTGGGCAGTTGCATCATCCTTTGGAGTCTGTTTTGTTTGCTGCTGTTGATTGCCATCGGAAACCTAAACTGCCGTCGTATTTGCTTGTTCCTCATAGGTCCAGGACACCTGGAGTAGGACAGGATTCTTCAGAAGTTTAGCCTTATCTTCTTAGGGTATTAATTGTTCTATTATAGTAGTCGGCACACTTGCCGAGGCTGATACTTCCCAGGTTATTTCACACTTAGAAATGTATTTATTTACTGCAGCGCACTAGGAACGGACTCACATTGGGCTTGGATTGAGGAGGACCTCATGATGACCATTGGCTGGGGTGGCGGGGCAGGGGGAGGCAGTAAGAAGATGGTTAGGACAGGGGCTGAGTCGTTACTGCAGGCCGCCCTGTCTGAAGCTTGTCAGAGCAGTTTAGTGGAGAAAGAAGAGGGAAGGGCATGGGTTCTTGCTTGAAAGGACGTGGGCTATATTAAATAAGGTGTGCCCAGTGCAGGACCAATACTGATGGAGGCCCGTGTGTATAACGGTACCAGCGTAACAGGAGAGCTGAAATCCATCTGCCTCCGCGGCGTCATGCTCTTAACCAGCAGTGCTGGAGAACAGTGCTCTCACTGCCTGGAAAAGTGATTTTTCTCTAAAGCCTCTAATTGGAAAAGCAATTGAAGATCTTAATTCAGCTATTGATGATTTACAAGTGCTGCTTTCTTTCCTGTGTGAAGAGCAGTACCTTAACATTTTCTCCTTGAGTCACCGAAAAAATTGGGCTGACTGTAAAATAAGCTGCCAGATTGGCTGGTTTGAGCACACAGAAAGCAAAAGTACCCTATCATTGGGTAGCAGTGAGGCATTTTTTCCCTCTTTTTTGTTCTCAGAACTCCTGCCTCTTCAGAGTTTTGCCTTGACGCTGTTGTTGCCACGTCTGCTCTCACTGTCAGGTTTGACATCTGAGAGCTTATGGCTGTGCTGAGCCTGTGGTGGGGTCCAATGCCTCAAGCATGTGATGATGATTAATTCTCTTTTAGAGATAAGCAAACTGTGTCACAGAAAGCAAAATTAATTTCCTAAAGTCACATGCATCCCTGGGACAAAGCTGGAGCTGCTTCATTTAAAGATTTTATTTTTTCCTTTTTCTCCCCAAAGCCCCCCGGTACATAGTTGTGTATTCTTCATTGTGGGTTCTTCTAGTTGTGGCATGTGGGACGCTGCCTCAGCGTGGTCTGATGAGCAGTGCCATGTCCGCGCCCAGGATTCGAACCAACGAAACACTGGGCCGCCTGCAGCGGAGCGCGCGAACTTAACCACTCGGCCACGGGGCCAGCCCTTGGAGCTGCTTCATTTAATCCTCATATCAGAAAAATAAATAAAATGAAATCAAATTCTTAGTTAAGGATCCTGTTCAGAATTACCCCCAGTCAAACTTAACCAGTTAGCAGGTGATTTTACAAATAATTATGTTACAGATCATTTCTGTTACTTTTTCTTTTAAAGATTTTATTTTTCCTTTTTCTCCCCAAAGTGCCCCCGGTACATAGTTATAATTTTTTTTTTTTTGAGGAAGATTAGCCCTGAGCTAACTGCTGCCAATCCTCCTCTTTTTGCTGAGGAAGACTGGCCCTGAGCTCACATCCATGCCCATCTTCCTCTGCTTTATATGTGGGACGCCTACCACAGCATGGCTTTTGCCAAGAGGTGCCATGTCCACACCCAGGATCTGAACCAGTGAACCCCGGGCCCCCGGAGGGGAACGTGCTCACTTAACTGCTGCGCCACCAGGCCGGCCCCATAGTTCTATATTTTTTTCAGTTGTCGGTTCTTCTGGTTGTGGCATGTGGGATGCCGCCTCAGCATGGCTTGACGAGGGGTGCCGTGTCCGTGCCCAGGATCTGAACCGGCGAAACCCTAGGCCGCCGAAGTGGAGCGCGTGAACTTAACCACTTGGCCATGGGGCCGGCCCCCCATTTCTGTTACTTTTGACATTAAGTTAAATGGTACGTTCATTTGGTATATACTTTTTCCAGGTTTAGCAAATGTGTCAATTAACAACTCCCTAGGCGCCTGCAAGGTGAGAGCAGTTCAACCGGAACCTGGAGTTGAGTGAGGGGAGGATAGTTGTCTATTTTTAAATGGCTTTTAAATTATATTAAACAGGATACATCCATAGATGCATTGAGAGGAAATGGTTGTAGGGTTTATGGAAGTTCATGGGGAAGACAACTTGGACGAGGAGTTGTTACAGAACACAGTCAGAAAGCTTCTGTCAAACAGGTGCGGTGATGGGGCAGTGAGATAGGAAGGCACCCATAGGCTGGCGGCTTTGAAAGCAGAGAGTAGCAATTTATATTTAATCTCTAGATTCATGGTTGAGGAGAGTCTCAGTGCTGAAGGGGATGTTAGAGGGCACTTAGTCAGCCTCTTATATTCAATGAATGAGGAAATCGATATTCCAGAAATGTTAAGTGAATTCTGCAGCATCTCCCAGGGGATGGTGAGTTTCAGACCCAGGTTTGCCTCCATTTCACAGATAGTATAGACTGCAGTTCCTGTCCCACACTCTGATTTACGCTTTCTAGAAGAAATAACATGCATCTTGTTTTTCTTAAAGATATCCAAAGATGAAGATTTTGTAACCTTTCTAATAGTACATTCCTTTTTATTAAAATTTAAAAGCCGAAGTCTTTAAAAACGGCAACCACAAAGCCACTAATTTTATTACTTTTTTTTTTAATAAAGTGCCACCAAAATATCTTGAAAGCAGGTCACAGATATTTCCTGAGGAAGATCATAATACTTACCATTTAAAGTGCTGGGTTCTTTATGTTACTGCCTTTAACTCTCAGGATAGCGTAGGAGCAGGTTGGCCCTGAGCCGTCCGTCAAGTCATGCACCCAAGATCTCTTGGCTGGGAAGTCACTGACTTCAAAGCTGGTCAGTGGCAGGGATCACACTCAAACCCAAGCCACTCTGGCTTTAAGCCCTGTGTTTATATAACACCAGAAATACTCATCTTCTGGAAAAGGGAACTCTCTGTAACAGGCTGTTAGGAAGGACTGACAAATCTTAACAGTATGTTGATCATAACTGAGATTTTCTTTCCCTGGTTTTCCACAGCATATTCTATACCAGCACTGTCCAATAGAAATGTAATGTGGGCCCCATGCATACGTTAAAATGTTCCAATAGTCTCACTACAAAAAAATGAAAAGAAACAGGTGAAATTAATTTCAAGGACATTTTATTTATCACAGTATATCTGAATATTATACTTTCAACATGCAATCAATATAAAAAATGATCACTATTTTTACTTTTTTTGGACTAAGTCTTTGAAATCTCATGTGTGTTGTGTAGTCGCTGCACGTCCCAGTGCGGACTAGCCGCATTTCAGGTGCTCAGTACCCCCTGTGGCTTGCGGCTGCCATGTTGGACAGTGCAGGTCAACATTCTCAGAGTGTCTCTTTTTTTTTCTTAAAGATTGACACCTCAGCTAACATCTGTTGCCAAGCTTCTTTTTTTTTTTTTCCTTCTTCTCCCCAAAGCCCCTACCGGTACATAGTTGTATATTCTAGTTGTGGGTTCTTCTAGTTGTGTCATGTGGGATGCCGCCTAGCATGACTTGATGAGCGGTGCCATGTCTGCGCCCAGGATCCGAACTGGCAAAACCCTGGGCCGCTGAACTGGAGCATGCGAACTTAACCACTCAGCCACGGGGCTGGCCCCTCAGCGGGTCCTAATTTTTAGATTTCAAAGATGTGGCTGTTCTGTGAAAGACCATGAGAAGTCATTGGTAGCAAAAAGAATACTTTTGTTTTCCTTTTCCCTTACAACTGTCCTTTTGTTTCGCACAGTCTGCTCTTGGATCCTCTAGTCTTTGTAGTAGAGTCGGAACAGGAGCACTTGTTATACCTGGTGCCCGTTCACATCTGAACTGAGTGGGATTTGAGCGAGAATCTCTAGTTACTTTGTGAAAGACAAAAGTTCTTGATCGTTTTTCTCCTGTATCACTGAAAGTGTCAAGTAGGGACTTCTGTCCCACACTTGAATACACATACTGTGTGACGGATCACCTGCTGCGAGTCGCGACCAACGCGGAGCTGTGTGTGTGGTGAGACCCGTCAGCTCTTTCGCTAAAGCAGGCCCGTCGCCCCCTCATCCCCATTTTAACCGTGTGCTGTCAGCCTTCTTTATGTAGCTTCTTATTTCAGTCTTTTTAACACGCAACTTGGTTTTCCGGTGCGACCTTATTGTTGTGCTGCCACTAGGACTGCTGCTACTTTGTCTCTTGTTCTTTTAGGAGAGTTAGGCAATGGCCTAGACACTGGATAGCCAAATACCGCTTTCAGGTTTTCCATATGACCTAGGAAGACAAAAGGTCATCACAGTTATCAGTAAAAATATTTATTCACTGTCCACTGTGTGTAGAACACCACACAGGGTGCAAGTTGGTTAGACGAGGCCTGTTCATTGAACAGTAATTCACAAGACAAGGTGACGGACTCAGAGTGTCACCCCCGATCCTGAGGCAGCTCTGGGTCACAGTTGAGAGGCAGCTTCGGAGCTGGGCAGTTTTTCGTACCAGGTCCCCACCTTACCAGCCGTATCACTTTAGCCAAGTTACTGAATCTCAGTTTCTTCCCCTACAAACTAATGATTCCTGCCTCCTAGTGTTCACGTAAGGTTCCGATGAAATGACGTATGCCAAGCACTGAGTACAGTCCCTGGTTAGTAGGGACCCTCGTTACTGTCCTAACGAGGTGGCATGTACCAGATGCTGGCGTGAGCAGTAGACACAGTGGGTGCGGTGGGCTGAGGAATGCTGGAGGGAGGAAGTAGGACTCAAGGGCGGCTGTGAAGGCAGGAGCAGTGGCAAGTGCGAAATTACTCACTGAATTGAAAAATTACAATTCTGTTACCTAGAATTGCAGGGCCCACAGTGATTTAATGAGATCTCTGTCCTCAGCCTAGCTGAACAAATAGAATAGTTTTATTGACACCATGTGTTAAGCTGTACTCCACGTATTACTCGACAGTCCACATCAACAGATGATAGAGCCTGTGTTTAGAAATTAGTCCAACCACAGGGGGAGGTTTATTTCATGGTTTCGGAGAGAGAAACTTGTAAAGGGAAAAAATAGTGGAAATCATAATCAATAATAAAATTAAGATTTTAAAAAATCACAAATATTACTTTTGAAAGTTTCTTAATTGTATATTGAAACTTGAATCCGTTTTCTAAGTTCTTAGGGGGCGATCTCTTCTGCTTTGCAGATGAACCCTTTTTATATCCAGTCTGCTCTGTTCAGTGTGATTTCCCTGCTTAAAGCCAATTAGGAGAAAGGACAACTTGAATTAGTGAAAAATACACATTACAGGTTTTTTTGGCGGGAGGGGGACAATAGCTTTATTGAAATATGATTTGTATATCATATGATGTACAAGCTATTTTGTAATTGAAGTATAATTCACATTACTTTCAAGTATACAACATAATGATTCAACATTTGTGTGTATTGTGAAATGATCACGACACGAAGTCTATAAGTCTAGTTAACATCTGTCAACACACAGAATTCTTTTTTCTTGTGATAAGAACTTTTAAGATGTAGTCTCTTAGCCACTTAAACAATACAGTATGATTAACTATAGTCACCATGCTGTATGTTTCGTCCCCGTGACTTAGTTCTTTTATAGCTGTAAGTTTGTACCTTTTGACCCCCTTCATCTCTTCCCCTCCCTCCACCCCCTTGCCTCTGGCAACCATCCATTTGTTCTCTGTATCTGTGAGTTTGGTTTTTGTTTGCTTTTTTAAAGATTCCATGTATAAATGAGATCATACGGTATTTGTCTTTTTCTGTCTTATTTCACTTAGCATAATGCTCTCAGTGTCCATCCATGTTGTTGCAAATGGCAGGATGTCCTTCTTTCTCATGGCTGAATAATACTCCATTGTATATGTACCACATCTTCTTTATCTGTCACCCATTGACGGACACTTAGGCTGCTTCCGCGTCCCGGCTGTTGTGAATAACACTGCAGTGCGCGTGGGGTGCAGATGTCTCTTCAAGTCAGGGTTTTCGTTTCCTTCAGATAAATACCCAGAAGTGAAATTGATGGATCATCTGGTAGTTCTAATTTTAGTTTTTCTGAGGCGAGGACCCATATACTTTTCATTATTCTGTTCCATACTGAGTTCATCCATAGTAACAGGCGGGAAGGGAGAGTATATAGGTGCCTGTGCCTGGTGGAGGGTAAGTGTGGTGGCAGAAGTTTATCAACATTTGCTTCGGTTTCAACTTTTCCAGTGTAATAGGAAACAAGATCATCCATCAGCTGAGCCTGAGCGGGGACATACAGAAAGTTTGAAGGAAAAGGGGCATGGTTGGAATGGCACCTGAGAGAGATGGAAAGTGAGTGGACTAGGGGAATAAGAAGATTGCCGAGGCGTGTGGATTGAGAGTGAGATCGGCACCGTGGCAGAGTGGTTTTCTCTGGCCGTGTGGGTGCAGAGGTAGGTGAGGCAGAGAACTCCATTTCACCAGGGTTGTAATCTCAGCAAGTGAGTGTGGAGAAGCGATAGTGGGACAGGGGAATTGAGGGTGAAAGCAAGGGAGTGATTATAATGATTGACCACAGAATTTAAGTTGGGCAAGGAAGGCAGACAGACATCATAAGGATGAAGGACAGAGAAAAGGAGGTAGGATAACAGATTGTGGGTGCTCGGGGGGCTGAAGGATTCCAGGAGTGGAGGCGTGAGAGAGAGGAACCTGGAAGGAGAGGAGGAGGAGTCCAAGAGTGGGTTGTATGAGGTGGTGACTAAGGAGGGGTGTGGTTGTTGGTAATGGCAGAGACCACACTAGGTCTCATGGGAGGGAGGGGTTAAGGTGAGTCGTTGAAAGAACTGAGAGGCCAAGGTGTTGGAAGGACATTTGAAGGCCAGAGAAGAAAGATTACTTTATCAGTAGAAAGCATGTATTAGCAGACTTAGCACAAAGTTGTTCTAAATATTGAACAGTAGAAGATGACTGCTCTCTGGAAGCTTACAGAGTATGATGTTTAATTATGGGACAGAGTAGTACTCAGCCTTGGTGTTTCACACAGCATACTCAAACAAAGCTGAATGAATTACGTAAGTGTCTTTATAATTTAGTAAGAGTCATTGACATCCTTCTATGAATAAAAGCAATAAAAGCAATCATTATTCTGTAAAACAGACCCATTGTTCATCATTGTAGCTCCATCCCAGTCAGAAACACTGACACGGTTGCCCTCTCCACCGCTTATACGTACATTGATAAAAATAACCAGGGGAGCAGGTTAATGGATAGTTGCAGGAAACGCCAGCAGAAACTTTGACTTCAGAGATTCACTGACGTCTCCACGCTGATGCCCCCAGCAGGTGACCCCTGCCCACGGCTGGCAGTAGGCTCCTCGCTCTAGCTGGCCTACTTTTTGCCATTTGAATGGTATGCTCACCAGGAGGCAGCTATATTTGTTCTCAAACCTGTTTAGGCCAGTGTACTTGTTACTATAATTGTGTACATTCATCAGACTATTACATACACCAATGAAATATGAATGAGGGAAGAGAATTGTTTTTCTGTGACCAAAGTTAAATGTTGTCGAAAGATTCAGGAAAAGACAAATTGCTTTATGCTTTTTTCTTTCTAAACTGGGGGTGGGGAAGGCAACTATAAAATACTCAGGAGACAGTCAGCATCTAGGATTCCGTACTGATGCCATTTCACAGGTCCCTGGTCTTTAAAGAAATGGAACTATAAGTGGTCAGTGCATTTGGTTGTGATTTTCTTAAGAACTCCAATCAGCTAATTATTTTAAAAAAGAAAAAGCCATGGTCCTGCATCTGAAATGAGCGAATTAATGTACATATATTTGTTTTGAGTTAAAAATAAAATGTTTCAAGTATATATGTATCATTTTTAATGATTTCCTTCTTCAACTGACTTTTTCCAGATGAGAAGAGGGTACTTATTTATGGTATTTAATTTAGTAGCTAAATTACATTTAAATTTTATATGATGACATTTTAGGATGTGCGTCTGCTTTTTTGTGTCTAAAATTGACCATGTTTTATTTATCAAGTCCCATCTTACTACAAAAAGAATTTCTGGTAGCAGCTGGATAATCAATTTACTAAGTAGATTTTTTTAAGTAAAATTTTTATAAATCAAGTTATATTTACTATTGAAATTATTCCATTTATTTCTCATTTCGTGTTTAAATTATTATCACTTAATTTCAACACATTGTCTTTTTTCCCCCTCCCCCTTTTGCCAGTTATCTAAAATAAAGCTACTGTTTAAATGCATCTTTGGTGCATTGTTTTCTAAGTGGTGAATACTTTTGAGATATGAGCAGCGTTGTAAGCTTGGATTATTGGTGTTGCTGAAAGCAGGTCAGAGCTGCGCCTTTTCCATGATTCCTTCCTGTCCGGCCATGGCTGTGCCGTTGCAGTTGCCCGCGTGCGGCTGTCAGTGTGTGGGCAGTGGACGTGCCTGTGGGCAACCAGTCCTCAGCCCAAGCAGACACCAGGGCAGACGTGGCAGTGAGACCAGCTCTGTACTGCCTCCGACTGCAGTTGAGGCTCCAGTAAGGGGAGAAAGGGGCAAAATAAGACTTGGATAAGCCCCCTAATAGCCGTCTAGCATCCTGAGTCTCCTGCTAGAGTCCTTGCCCAGAGTGGTGTTCCTTTACTTTCTAGTTTGTTATAGTTAAAAAGGGTAAACAAGGATGAAGTTGAAACTTGATATTCTAATACTTAATTTAGTTGAAAAAAAAAAAAGGTCTCTATGTAGGCTAGGTACTTCATTGCTTCACCTAATTGGCCTTAGAAAGGACTTCAGTCGAGTGTGCTGATTCAGAGGAGAGATGCTGGAGATGACTATGCTTGGATGTGGATTTTGACCTAAAAAATAAATTGTTAGATACTATTTTGTTAACATGTACCATGTGCTGTAATAGTATATTATCAATAGGCCTCTAGCAAAGGTGCCCAACAAATACGTTTTTACTGAATTAAGGTTAAGTGGTCATTTCTACAAAATGTATGTTATTAGGCTACTTGTTGGAAGTGTCCATCGTTATGGTCTTTCTATGGGGAAATGAAATTTGACAGTCACTATTGACTTGTGACATGTTTCGTCCTGAGTGAGAACTACCTCTCGTGTGGTAGGTAACACTGTTAGTCTCAGCCCATTTTCTCAGAAACTTCTATCTTCCTTTTTGAATTGGGTGGAAAGCAATGTCACTACTTCCTTTTACTTTTAATTTAATCAGTCTTTGTAGTAGTATTGGTGGAAAGGGGAAGGAACTATAAAGTGGTTCCTTTTTTTAAGGTCCATTGGTGAGAAAGGCCTTTGCTCCCGTTAACCCCCTGCTCTTCCTACGTGGGAGACGCGGGTCGATCAGACGGTAGTAGACAACCTCAGCACAGAAAAACAGATGTGACCTTTGCTACGTGTACAGAAGTCTGAAAGCTGTAGCAGTAAACACTGTTACCATCTTCACAGCCTGATGATTAACCTACAGGAGCACACGAGGCGTCCGAAGACTGGAGGGTCGCTCACTCAGAAGCTCGCCTGGGTCCAAAAGCCCCTTCTTGACGTTATCATGTCAGTTGAGAGAGGGCTGCATCCATGATCTGGATTTGTTGTCTACCTTTATGTAAAATAAAGTATGTTTATTGTGTCAAATGTGGTAAATGAAGGGATTAGGAAATTGGTGTTTCAGGAGGGTAAAATAGGAAGGAAATTACCCACTGTCCTTCAGGTGGTTGGAAAAGATTTGTAGAGGAGGTAGGTGTTCCAAGAAAAGGAAGAAGTGACCAGGGTTGCCTAGAAGAGAACCTGCTCAGGCTTAGACGCTCCCTCAGGGGCAGCAGTGGATGACTAAACGGAGTGGGGCCGGGCAGGCCTGCCTGGAGGGGTGGCCGGGGTGACAGGTGCACAAACATGTGCAGAGCGCAGCTGTGCACCTGGTGCTGACGGCAGACAAAGAAGCAAGAATCAGTCCAAGATCTCACTACTTCACCACCTAATGGGAGAGACAGGAATTCTCTGCTGATTATAACACGGTCTGCCGGGTGCCTCTCTGTAGGGGGGACAAAGTACTTTGGAAGGACAGAGGACGGCTGGTTAATTATGCGTTGGGGGAAGGAGCTCATAGTAAGATTAATTTAAACAAAGTTGGAAAAGTGGGAGAGAATCACCAGGAAGAGGACCAGCGCCTGCAAAGCGCAGGAACAGTGTGAACAGCAGCATGGAAGGGTGGGTGGTGGTGTACATGTGACGTTCAGGGAGTGGGAGCTTGTCCGTGACAGGAGCAGGCGATGAGACACAATGGATAAAGCACTTAGCCCGTGTGTTTCTAGGTAAGATTACTCTAGTTTTTGTTCAGATATGGTTTGGAGAGGAAAACACCACAAACTTCAAGAGTTCCGTGGTGGCTTTTTTGTCGTCATGATGAGAGCTGACCACCAAGCAGCAACTGGGAGCAGAGAGAAGAGAAATAGGACAGGCGACACCAAAGGGGGTGGGCAGCTCTTTGCATGGGGCTTGTGAGAAAAAAGAAATGAAATGATCCTGTTTTCTAGCTCAGGTGTCTGAGTGGATGTTATTACCATAAACCAGTTTTGGAAACAGGAATCTGGGGCAGTGAAAGGAGAAAGCTAACATGTTGAGTTTATGACATTTTGAGTTTGAAGGGCCTGAGGACCATCCAAATAGAGACATCCAGTAGGCAGTTGGAAAGAGGGGTTGGAAATGGAAGAGGAGATGTGCATGTATTTGTAAGAGTCATCAGCATGTAGAACTGATAACTGAAGCTGGGGAAGTAGATTCAGCCTTCAGAGAGGGTACTGAGAGAGAGAAGACTGCCCAGGACTGTGTCTTAGAGAGCAACCCGCGTGTTCAGTTTGGGAAGAAAATGTTCTTGTGTCTGCTTATATTCTAAAGTCATCGTAAAGAGTTGTGGTTTTATTTTGTGTTCTTCATTCCACTTCTCTAGTCATGAAGATACTAGAGAGTTGACTATACTAATGATGTGTGATCTTCACACATACCATTTTAAAACAGCCCTTTTTTGCCCTTAAAAGAAATTGCTGTGAACTTAAGTCTCTAAATGTTGCCGTGCCTGCTAGGCTTTTGGACTTGACTGATTGAATGAACTCGGATTATTTCAAGGAAACTAGTAATTTTTATCATTACGTTCCAACTTTATTCTTTCACAACGATCGTGTATTTTATGAGGAGAGTGTCGACTGTGAGTCACTTTCCTGGCTCGTTCCCTCCGTAGGAGCTGATGCAGCAGAATGGGATTGGCTATGTGCTGAATGCCAGCAACACCTGCCCCAAGCCCGACTTCATCCCCGAGTCGCACTTCCTGCGAGTGCCTGTGAATGACAGCTTCTGTGAGAAGATCCTGCCGTGGTTGGACAAATCCGTAGATTTCATCGGTAAGTCGCTCAAGTAATACCACGGTCCTTTGGGTTATGGTCTCATGTGTAGGTGCACCCCTTCCTGCCTCCCCTTTCCTTCTCTTTAGAGAAAAGGAGCCTATCCCAGAGATTTCAGAAGTCTGAAAACAGCACATGATGCTGCTTATCTCAGTTAGTTGCCAAGGCGACGTGTGTGTGTGTGCCGTGCCGTCCTAAGGGCCTGGCCATGTGACATTCTAGCTCACTGAACACTCTCAAGGTTAAGCCTGAGGGGGTCTGTGATTATGTTATCTGCAAGTGTTTGAAAATCAGTTAAACTTTTGGGGTTGAATTTTTTACCCACTTGTTCAAATTCTGTGAAAGACTTTGGGAACTTTGGTGGCATTCCTTAAATGGTTTTTGCCTTGCTGCTATGTTTTCCCCAGAGAAAAGTCAAAGCCTGTGAAAACAAATCGCATTACATTTCAAGTCTTTATGTCACAAGATTTCTAAGCCTCAGTCCATGTGCCAATAATTTCAAGTAGTTATTGGATCTAATAAAATTCCAACACTCACACACTCACACATACACACACACACACACACACACACACCCCACACACACACAGAGGCTCATTTCCTTGAGCCTCCCCAACTTTTAGCTTCAGATGCTGTTGTGACATTGTGGTGCCACAGGATCAGGTCTGCTGGTAGTGACTTGGTCACACGTTTGAAACATGGTTCCCGAGGAGAATCCTCTCTAGCCCCTGAGCAACATCCCAAGGTGTGGCTCCTGGGGCTCCATGGGAGGGGTTTTTGTTGTTTTTGTCCCCTAGTCACATAAGTGTGAACACACAAATCCATAATTAAAGACTCTGAATTGGTTACTGTAATTAAAAAAAAAGAATTAATTCCTTTTAAAAAGTGAAGTTATGTAAATTAAGCCTCTCCCTATATTCTTTCATCTGTGAGAGGAATTTTCTAGATGATATTTTTGGAACTTTGGGTTATTCTGAAAGTTCTTTTTTTCCCCAAGATTCCAGATTGCCAAGAGTTTTCATCTTTAGTTAAGATGCTTTCTGTGAAACATCTGAAGATAAATGGCTTAGATAATTCACATTAAAATAATCACACATGACCCTCCCCAAATTAATCCCCCCACCATTGCACTTCTAGGAAATATTCAGCATCTCATTCAGTTTTTGCCTCTTCAAAAGATAACAATTATGGTTAGTGTTCCCATTGTCTGTCACATCAGTACAGACATGTGGCTCTAATTTCAGCTGAAGGTGCGTTTTCAGAATCTATTTAGAAGAGAACATGATTCTGTTGAATCGTGACAATGTCTAAGCTTTAGGAGGGTTAGTAGAAAAGAGAGAATATGAATAACTTTGCCCCCCACTTAAGTTCTTCTTTCTTGGGAGATATTGGGGTCACCCTGCCACTTTTAATTCATACAAAAGGAATTTTACCATGTTCCAAGTTGGTTAAATACACACACACAAACACACTGTGATTTATTTGTAATATCTGAAAATATTTCACTTGCTTGGCCCTATTTACTAGGACCACCGTCTTTATCCCACACAAATAATTCCAGGCAAAATCCCCAGCCCACTTGTGGCATCCAGCCCATGCTCACTGTAGCTGCTAGTCTCCTCCGGGGCGTTTTAAGCCACAGTTGGTCACAGCAGAGTATGTCATGTGAAGACGGACCCTCATACCAGGACTTAATAACTTAGAGGCTTGTGGGGGTGTTTTTTGTTGTTACTTAAATTTAAATAAGTTGCTGGGTTTGTTGGAAGGACTCAGGTTGTCCTGGACGTTTATCTTTGTTTTTAGTCACTGTAGCCAGTGGTCAGCACGGTTTGCCTGTTTGTGCTACAGGACACTCCCGAGGTGCCCCCAGCCCCAGGTGGCCACCTATATGGGCTTTCCTCCCTCCTGCCGTCCCCCTGGCTCCTGCCCCGCCTCACCTACCCCTCACGCATGACTGTGCACACGTGTGGGCCATGCGGGGCGGTCATTAAGAGTGTATACTCTGGAGCCAAACTGTATTTAAGTCCCACCTTCCTTGGCTATTAGTTAAGTGATTTGGGGTAAGTTACTTAAAACGTCTCTGTGCCTCAGTTTCCTGATTTGGGAACTGAAGACAATCTGTCTACCTGGTAGGGATATTGTGAGGATTAAAATAGATAATATACGTAAAACACCTTGCCAAGTGCCTGACTCATCATTGGTTCTTAATAAATAGTAGCTGTTTGACAGATTATCTGAGAAGTTCCTTTTCTTTTTCTTAGAGCTGTACTGCCCCCTCAGTTACGACTGCCTTCCTTCCGGCCTTTGTAACTTCTCATCCACGCTGGCTCCCCTTACCTTTTCATTTGTTGCCCTCTCTCCCTTTTTTGAAACCTAGATTTTGTCCCTGAATTGCTGCAGTGGCAACCTGCTTGTCTGATGTCCAGTTTTTGCTGTCAGTGCCTCCTCGCTGTCCTCTATTCAGGACCCTGCAGAGGCTCCTTAATTGCCCACGCGACCTTAGCCCAACATCCCCAGACTCTCCAGCTCCTGCGTGCCCACCCCCGACCGCCTTCTCAGGGGTTCCTGGCCGCACAGGCACGAGCTCAAGCCCAGCAGGCTGCTCTGTGCACCTGGTCCTGTCCCAGCATAGGGCCCTCCTGCGCATGGTCCCCTTCTCCCCTCGCCAGGTCTCTGGGTGTTGCTGCCTTTGCTTTAAGACTCACTTTAGCTCTCACTTCTGCCAAGAAGTCTGTTCTGATGAACCCCACTCCAGTGTAAGCGCTTTTTAATCAGATTTTTAAAAACACATCATCAAAAGAGTTCTAATGGTAAAAACAGTGTAAGTATGAGGCAGCAAATTTGAAAAACAGAGAAAAAGAAACCTATAGCCCCAACATCCTAACACATCCGTTATCATCATTTTATTTCCTCCAACCTCTGTTAAATTTTTTTATAAAGCTTGCTTTTTTAAATAGGTATCGGTCAGCCAGCCAGTATTGACTGGGTACTCACCGTGCACCCAGTGTGAAACCCTTTGGGGGGCTGTTACACGCAGGACCCTTCCAAGTCCTCATAGTCAAGTTTTGAGATAATTACTAAAGATAGAGAATATTGTCAACATTTTAAAAAAATTAAACCCAGCCTCCTTCCAATAAGAATTTGAAGCAGTTTACAGTAAGAGATGGGGATCAGAAGATAGACACATTCACACACATACACATTAAAATGGGATAAAAGGGCAAGAACCAAGTAATATGGGGCTAGGAAAGATACGGTAAAATCTGTGAATGACAGTTACCTAGTGAAATTGCATGAAAACCATAGCTTTGAGCTTCTTAGCAGCCAACGCAAAAGGGGAAATACTCAAGAGTAGTAGAGGCTAAATACTACAGAGTTGAGAGAAGGAAGAGAACTGTGTAGGCCCAGGAAGGAAGGAGGGCACTGTGTACACGGGTTTACGTAACATCATAGTGTACGGCACGTACCTCTTTGTTTCAGTGTTGCTGTGTATTCGTTTGTTATTGTTTTACTGTGTTACATTTCCCTATCTAAAAGGAAGCTGCTTGATTGTTCCTATACTGTCTGAAAGCTCTAGGTGTTTTGTACATAATGACTAATAAATCACATACATTCGAAATTTGTGCCACTTACAGCAGAGGTGGTGAGATTAGAGTAGCTTTGTATTATTCAGCAGCTGGAGCAGATTCCCTGGGTATCCGTTAATTACAAGAATTTTGACGTAAGGTGTGGTCCTATCAACTGAAACAAGAATGGAAACGGAAGACGTTAGCTCCCTGGCAGCAGCTCATGGTGAGCACACATCACTGTTTAGAACTGAGGCAGGCGGCACTGGCTACAATGTGAGTTGCTTCCAGGCTGGTGAGAGAGCTTCATCCACTCTCACCAGAAAGCTTTGGAAGCTCCTCAGCAGTGAGATGGCAGCCCTGTCTGATTGCATTTCCTTGGTTCTTGGTTCTGACAAAGCGTTCATGAGTCCTTCCACCATTTTGGAGAATTAACACACTGCCATCAGACAGTAACTCCTGGATGTAAAGGAAGGGATCAGATTCCTTGGTCTTCATGAAAGTGACCCACTAAACCTGACTCTTGGTAGATGCGTGGTTTTCTCCATAAATTCAGCAAATACAGTTGAGCCAGTTTATGACATACAGAAAAGTCTCCTAAGAAAAATAGGGAAACTATAGGAAGATAGGTTCTTTGAGCCAGCTTTTTTTTTTCCTTTTTGCTGAGGAAGATTAGCCCTGAGCTAACAACTGTGCAAGTCTTTCTCCACTTTATATGTGGGTTGCTGCCACAGCATGGCTGACGAGTGGTGTAGGTCTGCGCCTGGGATCTGAATCTGCGAACCTGGGCCACTGAAGCAGAGTGCACTGAACTTAACCACTATGCCATGGGGCTGGCCCCGAGCCAGTATTTTTTAAAATTTTATTTATTTATTTTTTATTATTTTTTTGAGGAAGATTAGCCCTGAGCTAACATCTGCCACCAATCCTCCTCTGTTTCCTGAGGAAGACTGGCCCTGAGCTAAGATCTGTGCCCATCTTCCTCTACTTTATATGTGGGACACCTGTCACAGCATGGCCTGACAAGTGGTGTATAGGTCTGCACCCAGGATCTGAACCGGCGAACCCCAGGCTGCTGAAGCGGAACGTGCGAACTTAATCATTGCGCCACCAGGCGGCCCCTGAGCCAGCATTTTAAAGGAGCTTGACCTGGCATCTGGCATCTTTGTGTGTCGTGATGTGGTATCATTGTGATTGTCTCTCCCTCTCCCCACCTCCCTGCTTTCTAAATAGTAATGGATGTCACATATGTTTGAAATGGAAAAATATTTTTGGAAATTTAGTATCTCTTGTATGTATCAAATCATGTTGTACACCTAAAAGTAATACAATGTTATGTGTCAATTATAGCTCAAAACTGGGGAAAATCTAGTATCTCCTACATAACTAAAAAAAGTTGAAGTGTGATGGGTAAACGAAATATTGGCTAAATCTTAGGATTTGGGATGTTACTTTCGTTATACTTTTCTGTGTTTCTGAAATTTTCTACACTAAACAAGTAGAATCATGTAATCACAATGTAAGATTTATACTCAGGGAAGGTAACTAAAATAGTAAATAATGTAAAAAATACATGAAAAGTACTGACTAAGAGTCAGGCGATCTGAGTCAGGGACAGACAGCTTATTAACATTTTGACCCTCGTTGTCCTGTATGTAAACAGTGGGGGAATTATCTTCCACTACCTCCTCTCCGCAAAAGAATATTGAAAGGAAAAAGATGTAAATACATGAGATTTACTTTGAGGTGGCAGGTGAAAGGCATTGTGTAAGTAAATGGAAACAAGATCTCACTGCTGAACAGTCCTTACTAGTAACCCTTCTTGGATTTGACTCGTGCAGAGAAAGCAAAGGCCTCCAATGGGTGTGTCCTCGTGCACTGCTTAGCTGGCATCTCCCGCTCCGCCACCATCGCCATCGCCTACATCATGAAGAGGATGGACATGTCCTTAGATGAAGCTTACAGGTGAGGACGCGAACATGCTTCTGTGGTTGGCTTTTCATTTCACCTGAAACCTGAAGCGCTATGACGGTGACAAACCAAATTAAAGCAGATGGTGATGATTTTTGTTATACTCTTGTAACTGTGGGTTTTTAAATGGTCTTTCAAAGAGCGGAGAAGGCATTTTTATAATTTAGCATTAATTCTACCCTAACATGTGTCAAATTCATCCTCAGCTCCTTATTAAGTTTAAGGAACAACAAATCCAAACAGAGATCTCTATCCTGTTACGTGAGTTTGTATGTTTCCCTAATTGAGGAAGTACCATTTCTTCTAATTTACATGAGAAAAAAACTCCTGGAGGATGCTCCTTATAGGGTTTCTACTTTGCCTCAAACTGGTGTCTCTTTCACTGGGAGGAAAGAAGCTAATAGAGGCAAGTCTAAAACCAAATAATCGTCAAACTCCATTCATCGAGTAAAATTTCCTGCGTTCTGCAGTTGCCACGTGTGGTTTTGACGGGGTTGCCCTCCCTCTCAAGATGGGAGGCAGATGACCAGAGCACCAAGGACTGGGGTTCTGTTTAGTGACTGGTGGATGTGAGTCCTCTGCGCGTCTTGTTGGATAGAGGTGGTTAGTTTTCGTGTGCTAAAGGATCGCTAAATGGAGGCTCATGCAGCAGGCCTGTTGTAACTACTGCACTTTTTCTCAAATTGGAAAATGTGGAAAAAGGACGAGCTGCCTGAACAGCCTCTCATTTGAGGAAGGAGACTGAGGAGATGAGTCCTCCGTTTGTCTGCACCAGTTCTCTTGTCCTCTCTAAAGCCCTCTTGCACCATGTAGAAGCCAGAGGAGAAGGCACCTTCCTGTCGTGTTATGCCGTCCTCTTATAGGGCAGGGTCCTTCCTACTTTACACTTGTGATGGCTGAGCCCGTTATTTCTGTTTTTGTTAATTTGCTTTAGGTTACTCGATTGCCAAAGAGTTTATTTTTGATTTTTCTCTTTCTGTATTCAAATAGAAACTTCCAGTGTTGTTTCACTCCTGCATCTTCTGAGAAGTATCCACGAGGGTCGGAGGCCACTAAAGAATTTACTGCCTCTAACAGTTTTTATTTCTGCAGTGAAACATAAAAGCCATTTGTAACAAGTTTTGATCGCTTGATGAATCTGCTTTAACATGGTGGTTACAAAAATGGACCCAGACATTAGACCTGGTTTTGAATCTCAGCACCATCACTTAGTAGCCGTGTGATTTGGGGCAAGTCACTTGAGGACTTTGGGTACCTAGATGACGGAGATAATTCTGCCCACCTGCTGTAGAGCAGTTTTGAGGAGTGAATGAGCTACTGCTGTTTTTGACACGTTGGCGTAGTGCTGAGCACATGGAGACCATGCTGTGGCTGTTCTGTCACAAAGAGAAGGAGCTTGGAAATGTATGCTTTGATGCTCTGACCCTCGATACCCTGTTTTCTGGTCGTTAATGAAGAATGTGAAATGTTTTGAGGAAGTGACTGTGGGACTTTGAGAGTTATGGTATTGGAAAGTTGAAGCTGGAGAGTGGCTGTGAGGCTGTGCTTCTGATGGTGGCACCGTGGGAAGGTGGGGGCGGTCCCTGTTGGTGAGGAAAGAATCATGTCTTATCAATTGCTTTGGAAGCCTTGGGTCCTTGAAAATAAGGGGGCTAAAACAAGAGCTTTTGTGGACCTGGCCCCTCTTCCTAGGTACATGTTATAAAGCTCCCCCAGGGAAGAGGCCCCTGTATTCTCCCCCTTGAGCTGTCTCCCTGAGTAAACCAGTCAGCTTCCAGAGGTACTGCGGAGGGGCTGATAATTCCTCGTCTCAGTTATTCACTTAATGTTCAGGTAAAGTATGGTTGTAAAACTCGAACTGTTTTGTTTTTTCCTCTCTTCATAGATTTGTGAAAGAAAAAAGACCTACTATATCTCCAAACTTCAATTTTCTGGGCCAACTCCTGGACTATGAGAAGAAAATTAAGAACCAGACTGGAGCATCAGGGCCAAAGAGTAAACTCAAGCTGCTGCACCTGGAGAAGCCGAATGACCCTGCCCCTGCAGCCTCAGAGGGTGGACCGAAAAGCGACCTGTCCCTCAGTCCACCCTGTGCCAACTCTGCTACCTCAGAGGCAGCAGGGCAACGGCCTGTGCATCCTGCCAGTGTGCCCAGCGTGCCGCCGTCACTGCTAGAGGACAGCCCGCTGGTACAGGCGCTCAACGGGCTCCACCTGGCCTCAGACAAGCTGGAAGACAGCAATAAGCTCAAGCGTTCCTTCTCTCTGGATATCAAATCCGTGTCGTACTCAGCCAGTATGGCAGCATCCTTGCATGGTTTCTCCTCATCAGAAGATGCTCTGGAATACTACAAACCTTCCACCACGCTGGATGGGACCAACAAGCTATGCCAGTTCTCTCCGGTCGAGGAAGTGTCGGAGCAGACTCCGGAAACCAGCCCAGATAAGGAGGAAGCCAACGTCCCGAAGAAACCTCAGACCGCCAGGCCTTCAGACAGCCAGAGCAAGCGCTCACATTCAGTAAGAACCAGCAACAGTGGTGCCACCCAGAGGTCCCTCTTGTCTCCGCTGCATCGAAGCGGGAGTGTGGAGGACAACTACCATACTAACTTCCTCTTCGGCCTTTCCACCAGCCAGCAGCACCTCGCGAAGTCCGCCGCCGGGCTGGGCCTCAAGGGCTGGCACTCGGACATCCTGGCTCCCCAGACCTCCACCCCGTCCCTGGCCAACAGTTGGTATTTTGCCACGGAGTCCTCTCACTTCTACTCCGCCTCCGCCATCTATGGGGGCAGCGCCAGTTACTCCGCCTACAGCTGCAGCCAGCTGCCCACCTGCAGCGACCAGGTCTATTCCGTGCGCAGGCGACAGAAGCCAAGCGACCGAGCTGACTCACGGCGGAGCTGGCACGAAGAGAGCCCCTTTGAAAAGCAGTTTAAACGCAGAAGCTGCCAGATGGAGTTTGGAGAGAGCCTCATGTCGGAGAACAGGTCACGGGAAGAGCTGGGGAAGGTGGGCAGCCAGTCCAGCTTCTCAGGCAGCGTGGAGATCATCGAGGTCTCCTGAGAGGACGGCCTCTGTGACTTCCATGGACAGCTTTTTTCTTGTTCACAAAAAATATTCCCTGTAAATCTGAAATATATATATGTACATACATATATATTTTTGGAAAATGGAGCTATGGTGTAAAAGCAAAAGATGGATCAACAGTTTTTCTCTTAACATCCGCATTTGAGAGATCCGCTCATATTTCTCTCAACAAAGTGGAAGGGCACGTGGCAGGTTCTCCCCTAGTATCTAGAATGAAACGATTTTATGCAGTGAATTGCACATCCTCTTGTTCTTAGTGAATCGAGTTTTATTTGGTGTTGGAGACAGAATCCCCTACCAGTTTCATGTTGTGCTACAAAGAAATCTCAAATGCTAGCCCTCGTCCAGTCCCTTCCATCGTGCACCTTAGCGCTGAGACTGAGCCAGCTTGAGGGTCAGGTGGGTAGACCCTTTTAGGGACAGAACCTAATGGTAAATCCAAGAGAAATGATCAATTCCAAAGCTAACGAATTCCCGCTCACCTGACGGCCGAGTGACGCGAGCATCATTCTGCTGGACGGACCGTGCGGGGCCTTGCCAAGGTCGCGTTTAGAGCAAACCAGTACCTCAGAGTGAAAGTCGGGGCGTTCCCACCGCACGTCTGGTAGCCCATGTTCTAGGCATTGTGACCAGTAGGGAGCTAGTCCCGCTTGTCAGACCAATTTAAACTGTCCATGCACAGATGTCCAGCTGGGCCCGGATGGAGGGAGTCCACTTTTTCTTTCTTCTTCTCAGCTTTATGAAGAAAGAGAAGGGAAGCCATCTGGGATTCAGTTTAACAGCTAGGGATCTGGCAGTGCAATGATTTAAGCTAAGGTTGGGAGGCTAAACAAGTCTTACTTCCCTCTTTATAAATCAGAGAATTGTTCAAAATGGGATTGTTAATCCTTTAAATAGAGATTAACTTGGTTTCAAGCCAGATGTGAGTTTTTGGTAGCAGAACAGCAGCACCTCCAGGTTCCCAGCCACAGTAGGTGTTTTCCATTTCTGTTTCCCTGCACAGATACATTTTGTAAAAATGTGACAATAAGGTAGAATTTTATAGGAAACTACCAGAGGGAGAAAAACGAAGGAAAGATTGAAGAAAGTAAAATTGCTGAGGAGCAGCAGGGAGCTGTTGTTTTCTGGATGTTTCCTTTCCCCTCAGCACGCGAGGAGGGTGGCGTGTCTGTGATTCCCTTAGAGTTGCAGACTCGCTGGTGGGGCTGGGGGCCCGAGTGAGCAGGGACTGGGCAGAATCAAACGGCGTGGGAGGCGAGGAGAGAGCGGCTGGACTGTGTTTCGCTGTGAGCAGAGTGGGAAGCCACAGCTGAGCTATTCTCAGAAATCGTCCCCAGCACTTTCTTAGTAGAAAGGACATAGCAAAATGGAGTGGGCCCACGGCCGCTCAGCCCTTGACCTACAATCACTGTACAGAACCAGTCCTGGCAGCTGAAAGAGGAGGTGATTAGAACCAGTACACAAGTGACAGGACAGATCTGCTTTTAAACTTTCTGGCTTGAGTTCTCTCAACAGTGTGGTCCTCTTCTGAAACCTTCACTCACGTCAGCAGCTTTGGGGGTGGGGGGGTTATCATTGTTCTTTACTGTAAGTGTAGCTAGTTGCTGACTCATATCTCAGGTTTTTCTATGTTTGAGAAATGGACAGTCCTTTGACTAGGATGTGACTTAATGTTTCCTATGGTGACTGCTAAAACCAGCACAGAATGACGTGATTCAAAACTGACTTGATCATGACAATGATGACCTTCACTGAACTGGTTATGCACAAGTGACATGCTGTGAGGGGGGGCAGAAAAAGGGTAACTGAGTGCATCGTTACCTTACTGAAAAAACTGTTAAATGATCTGAGTTGGTTTTTCTGTCTACATTTAAATTTTGGATGTAATCAGACATTCTCACGGTTTCACACAGCAATTTTTGATGTGTTATGTGTACACACACCAAATGGCTAACAGCTCTCTGTTTGCAGAGTCTGGTCACAACTGTCAGACACGTTTCAGAAGTGAAAGCAATAGCTCCAATGTTAGTATGTTTCGGGAGGGTTGGGGACGTGGTTTTCACGAGATCTTTGGGCAGGAATTTGCCTCCCATCATTTGGGATTTCTCTCGGCCACGCTCCCCTTCCTTCCTGTGACTGTGATGTAGTCATACACTACAGCCTTTAGTCCTTGATTGCTAACGTCCAACAATCAGTTCTCAGAATGAAGACCAACCTGCGGAAGGGGTGGCCTCAGAGCGGCCTGGAGCTGACGGGCGTCGCAGGTCACGTGGGGCAGCTCGCTTCGGTGCGTAATCGTAGGGGAGGCCCTGCAGTCTGCTAGGAGGATACAGAATGGTGATTTTAAAGAGCAAACTAGACTTCTATGTGAGAAATGCTGGAAAATGGTTTAGGACATTTGTAAAGTTAGGTGGAAAGACTGTACAAATGTTTAATATGAATATAGTGTTCCTTGGGAATAAGGCAAGCTGTTGAATGGTTAAATTGTGCATTTCTCATTTTGATGTGTCATGTATGTTAATATGATGAAATAAAATCAAAACTGGTACCTGTTTATACATAAATATGAGAAAGGACCTCTCTTTGCAGCTATAAACTTCTTGGGAACAGCAGCATCCGAGTTGTGAAAGGAGGCCGTAGTGGGACCTGTTCTGCTCCTCTCACAGCAAAGAGTTTAGCTCAAAATAAAGTGTAGGGCCGCCCCGGTGGCGTAGTGCTTAAGTTCACATGCTCTGCTTTGGGGGCCCAGAGTTCACAGGTTTGGATCCCAGGCATGGACCTACACACCGCTCATGAAGCCATGCTGTGGTGGTGTCCCACACAGAAAATAGAGGAAGACTGGCACAGATGTTAGGGCCAATCTTCCTCACAAAAAATAAAGAAGTGTTGAGGTCATCAGATTGTGCTCCGTTATTCACATGAAACGTGGGATCATTAGCTAACAATTCAGTGCCAGCCTTCATTCTTTCCTGTGTCTACCAGATGCACACTACGCTGTAGAAACTTAAGGCACTTGGTGAATATTTGGTGACTGAATCCAGAATAAGTCCAGAGTAAGAAGAAAAAAGACCAGATACATATTCGTGGTACATTTTAATATAATATGTAAATGGTTTTATAATTCTTGTAGGGAAAACAAGGGAAAGTTATTAAAGATCTGTTCCCCATCCTTGCCATGTACATCTTCATGACTTCTCTGCTTATAAGTAACATTGGACATGACGATTTGTGAGACTAGAACTTGTCTGTTTGTTAATAAAGAATTATGCGTTAAAGGAATAAAGGATTTACCTCCAGGGCAAGCCGATGGAATAACGGCGATAAAAAGAATCACAGGTGATATCATGTAAGTTGGTTGGGAAAGGCTTCTGAGTTGCAGTCAGTCCAAGCAGGACTGGACTGGGTGAGCGAAGACGAGGAGAGCTGTGTTGGCCAGCGCCTTGCAAAAATCTGGAGGTGGGCGTGGGAGAACGAAGGGAGCATAGAGTAAGCGGGAGGGGCAGGAGCGGCAGGGAGCGGCTTCGGAGAAGGGGCGGGTCTTGGGAAGGGCTGCGGGTCAAGCCAGTTACTACTTAAGCGCAGACAGGCCAGCTGAGCACATGGTGCTGGAGGACTAGTTTGGGTCGCACGACTACAATCAGACCAGGCTTAGAGTAAGGGCAGGGAGGGAAGGTGTGGATGTGAAAGGGGAGAGGCACATCCTGGGACTGACTGACAGAACCTTTTACCCTCAAAACTTCCCTGTTTTATTTTAAATACTCCTGTGTGGTTTTGTCTTTCTGACACTAAACAAAAATGTGTAGGAAACCCAATTTGCCTAGGTGCTTTCCTCTGAATGTTACTCTGCTGCATCTATAGAAGTAGAAGAGGAAGTAAGTTATTTCTGGCATTCTGTGGAGCCTATTCATTCTTGTACAGCATAATTATACTCAGTTATAGCTTTAAAGTGTTGCAAAATCAACGGAAAAGTACAGCCCCCTCTCGGAGGATGTTTACAAATCAATCAGTGTTGCAGTTTATGTGCAGAGACATCAAGTTGGGTTTATGTAGAAACAAGTTTCTTGCCTTTGGTTCCAGCTAAAACACAAGAGTCAGTTGGAAATGCTCTCCCACGGGACATGCAGAAGGCAGCCCCGTAGGAGCAGGGTCACAGGCAAACGGTCACTTGGATGGGTTAGTTCAGCTGTGGCCTGGGTCCCCTCTAGTTGGGGAATTATGACAGTTTCCGAGACTGAATTAAAAGTGTTTGGTTCACAAAAGCTCCCGGCATAAATGATGCCTCACCATGTGATAACAGGTAGCAGTGGCAGTATTCCTTGATTGGTGAAGAAAATGGAGGCATCAGTAACTTCCATCAGGTCTTACACTGACACTGATGACTCTGAGCAAATCCCTGAGAGTAACGGACACACACGCCAGTGGACCACGTGAGATCCCATTACACTAGTGAGCAGCTAGATTTAGTTGCCAAAAAAGTGCTGTTTTTGGTCTGAAGGATGAGAATGGTCAAGTTACCTGGTCAGCCTTCCCCTCGGTAGTGATGATATTGGAATGGAAGGTATGTGCCTTGTGTGGGGGCAAGAAATGCAGCACTGTTATCAGTTAGTAACAACGATGACATCTCTGCAGCGCTATGTGGAGGAGGACTCCACCAGAGGAATGGAAGTCAGGGTTGGGGAAAGAAAAGCAAAATTACTTCTCTTGATTAAGAACAATTTTGCACCTAGAAAGTCCACCAGAAGAAAAATTTTCAGTTCACTCTCCCCTTCAATCTTTAGTATATTTTCAGTAATTTCCTACTGAGTACTCTATATCTGGGTTTAGCTGAGGTGTAAAGAAATTGGGAAGACAAACACTGGATCTCTAGATTTTTAATACATTTGCTTGTAGCTCTCATTTCTGAAGATCACTGGTTTTGCTTTGGGACTTGCTGGGGGAAATGCTGAAACTAAGTAAATTCTACAAATCAACACAACCGGTGGCCTGTGTCAGTCCCCCAGGGCCGTAAGTTTAGGTAACCTTGGAAACGGCAGGTACAATTGTAATACCTAGAATGTACCTTTTTCACACAATGGAGGAAAAAGCAAAGAAATACCTAGCGAATACTTTACCAAAATATCCCTCGTTTCTTGAGTGCACGCCTATATGTCAGGGTATGGAGTCCGCAAATCTCATGTCATCAAATATTTACTCTGGCAGAGAACATAAAATAAGTTACTGAGAATGATACAACTTTTGAGGGAAAGACATGAAATCTGTAAAATTATAAAGGTGCTCATGAACTCTACAATCTCACTTGCTCTTAACCCCACAATTCATTTATTGTAAATTTGTATGTACATAACACAAGGGGCAAAGGCGAGCTTCTACCAGCCTTCCACTTGAACTGGTGAAACAAGACTGCAGTAGAGGCCTCCTTGGTGGTGGTCAAAAACATGGATGAATAGACTGATAAGCAAAACAGGTTGTTGAAAGAAGGGAGCCACGGACACCTGTCTAATGTAAAATTGACAAAAGGAAGGACAGAAGCTCTCCCTTGAGAACTCAGAAGAACCTAAGGCCATTGTTCAGAGACAACAGGTAAAGATGCTCCTCCTCATTGCTAGAGTGAAGGATCAATTGCAGACTTGGAATCTTAGAGCTGGAAGGGGCTTGAGAGCCCATCCAGACCAGCTCGTGCCGTAGGGAGGTGGAAACTGAGGCTCAGGGAAATTTAAATGACTCACCAAAGATCAAGGCTGGAAACTTCTAGCCAGGGCTCTTTGACTACTCCAGGCTGTGTCCCCATCCCTGAAACATCCTATAACATCTAGATAGGTCACTGGGCATTAACCAACAGATCTAGCATGACTATCTCTTGAAATAGCAAATCACTCAGATTCCCAGAATCCACTGGAAAAAGTAAAATACTGAGGAGAGAAAGGACTGGTAATACCATCTTACCAGCTGGGGTTCAATCAGAGAAGAACCACTAGGAATGATGTAGAATAAGGGGGTGGTTAAACAGACTGACCTTAAGCAATTAGTTACACAAGCTAGTAAGAGTCCTGGCTCAGCTGTTTCTCCGTCACCTGAAGTCACCGGGCAGGTGGTTGGGAAAGAAGCTGGATATGCAGTGGGGGAGAGCCAGGACAACTGAAGCCTGCAAGCAACAAGCTGCACCCGGCATCTGTCTCTCACCGGCACCTATGCTGGCCTCTCCTCTTCTCTCAGCCTTCGTCCTCCTTGCTGCAGATGACCTGAAGGAGAAGCTAGGAGCATACCTGGCCCAGGACTTGGAAAATCTGGAGAATTCTATGGGAGCCGGCAGAGCTGTGGGCCCAGCTGCTGCCCACACCGAAGGTGCAGCACATCCCTGAAAATGTGCATGCGATGCAACAGGGCCTGACCTACGGCGACTTTCAGCCAATAAGCACGGCTATGGCTTTACTTCCACTAACAAATCTCATGTAAATTTCTCTTGTGGCCAACCCTACCCAGAAATGAACAGGGAAAGGAATTCTGGGGAACACAGTTCAGCTTAGCCAAGTAGACAACACTGCAAAACCACACACCATAAATATTAACTAGAATTCGTTAAAAACGTATAGAAGTTGCCTATTGTTCTTCTCTGCTACCCAGTAATAAGTAGCCTATCTACTTAGGACCCCAAACTAAGTTAATACCATGTTTTGTCTAACTTCTTTATGAGAAGAAAACGAGTTGGCTGGAGAGCTGGCTAGCCGAGGTCTTCCTGCCACGCTAGGAATGTTTCTGCCATGTTCACACCATTAACTGCTGAAACGGGGAGACAGCTCTGGCTTCACAGGCTCAGGCTGCATCTCACTTTATTTGTCCTGTGCTTTTATTTGTCAATTGCATTAAGTGCGCGGAGGTTAATGGCACCTGATTCCTGAGTTGTTTTTATAGCTGTGTAGACAACCAGCCCTTTGTTCTTAGAAAGCAACAAGCAAGTCCCTGTGTTCAGAGCTGGGTTCCTGGGTTCCAGGAACTCAAAAAGAGACAAAGATGGCGATGGCTTAAAAATGCCACTTCCTGCCAGTCTAGGCAAAGGGAACATGAGTATTCCTTCTATTTTTTTTCCCAACTTTTCTCCAGTTTGAAATTAAAAAAAAAGGAAAATAGTAGTCAGGGTAGATGGGACCTAGTCTTGCCATATCAGATATTAAAATGTATTGTGAAATCATAATATTAAAACAGTATGGAAAAAATGAAACACAGCATGAAACAGTATGGAGAGAAAAATGAATGGATTAGAATTTAGACCAGAACTAGGTCCGCAATTATATGGACATTTAATACACGATAGTGCTGATGTAATGAAAAGAAACCTAAACTTTGTCTGCATCAAGGAAAGCAGTTATCGGTGGGAGATGAACCCGATGAGGACACGTGTAGAAAGGGCGTCTTCAGTTCCGATGTCGACATACGAGGGACACCATGACCTGGCACACGACAAAAATACCAGTGTTTCTCCAGGGCAGGAAGAGGGTGCCCAGATAAAGACCTGATATGATGTCAATCGTCAGGGTAGGAAGAGTAACAACACTCAGACCTGGATTAAGTTAGTTCTTTATGTTTACAGTAAACCCGTAACTCAGACAGCCTATTGAGTAAAATTTCATAAAGGCATCGAGGACACAGAGCTGCTTAAAATATTTCTCCCCTTCTCTCCATATTTTCACTCCATAAGCAAGACTAGATAATATATACTTTCAATTTAAAAAAAAAACTAAACAAAATAAAAATAATTCCCGATGCAGAGTTCTGTAACGACATCTTAGTAATTCGAACGCTCCAACTTCGGTGATCACTGAGAACCAGTGTGGTTCGCTCTGCACAGGGAGGACACCGAGGAAAGGGGGAGGACAAAGTCAGATTTTCAGGCCAGCTGGACCGCTTCACCTCTGCTTCAGGGACAAGCAAAACCTCCAACCAGCTTCGAGCGCTGGTCACATCACATGACTTTGGTTCCCAATGTCCTCAGGGTATTGGCGGTGCCGGGCTCTGTCCCAGAACCCCTGCCCGGCAGGAGGGGAGCAGCAGCTCTACAGCTGGGGCTCTCGGTCCGGCTTCATGCTGAAGGGCTCCAGCCTCTCGCCCTCCGGCAGCAGGCTGTTGAGCCGCTCCATCAGGGGCACCGTCTGGTCAATGCCCATCTGTATGCGGCGGAGGATGGCGGACATTTCATTGACTTTCTGGATCTGCTCTGCATATTTGGCATATCTTTTCTGGCGCTCTTGCATGAAGCTAAAGAGAGTTTCCACAGACAGATCCATCTGTCAGAGGGGAAAAGAAGTGAAATTCATTAGGTCTAGCTGAAATAAGTCCTCCCAAGAGGATCAGGTGATCACATGATCAGCGTGAGGTACAGAGGGCACAGGTCAAGTGAAGGTGCCCAGCTTCACAGGAAGCACTGCAGGGTAAAACACACCCACACAAACCCTTCCCAAACACAGCTGTATCAGCCGCTGCCCCAGCACCAGCTTCAGAGGGAGACGAAGAGACGACTGTCTCCGGCTCTATGTTTTGGGAGTGTGAGCCATTTACACCTTGTTGAGACCCCGGGATTTCTCTCTCTGCAGGAAAGAATCCTGGGTTTGGAAATCACACACCAGGGTCTGAATCCGGCTCTGCCACTTGAGTTGATACTATTTATCCTTTCTGTCTCAGGGACTTCTGCAAAAAACAGGGAACTAACTCCAGGGCTGCAGGGCTGCTGTGAGGGTGAAATGAGATATCATCACAGGCAAACCCACCAAGCGGTGCCTCGGCGCGGCACAGCGGGGCTTTCCCATGTCTTCTTTGTTCCTCCCGCTCCCTGAATGGCTGGGATAGGCAGGCCTCGGGGGAGGAGTGCAGGTCCCACCAGGACCAAAATGCCAACCAAGGCTCAGGTCCACACCATGTGAGGCAAACTGAGGCTGCTTCATGCACTCTCTCCCCCAGGTTAACAAGCTTTAGCTCTGAGCTCCCCATTTTTGTGACCTCTGTTCCTCTCTTGGTGAAGTTCTTTGGAACCCATCATTGGATAAAAATAGGAGGAGGGAGGGAACCTCCAGCGTGTCAGATGCTTGTACCCCCCCCCCCCCGCATGGATCCCACATCCACTCCCTCCCGCCCACTCCCTTCCCTAACCAGGGAAGAAACAAACTGCCAAGACTCACATCTCTCTCCCCAAGTTCAAATGCTACTCCAGCCCTTCCTTCTTGTTGATTCCAGGAGCGTGCCCTTCCCAAGCCCAGCACCAGGCTGGCCCTCAGTGCGTACTACCACAGCGCCTCTTAAAACGGTGTGATAGAAACAAAAACAAACCAAACTAACATACAAGAGACCCAAGCAAGCCCCAGGAAAAAAGAACCAGTTCTCTTTTATGTTGTGTGTCAGGCGAGAGAGGGATGCTGAGAGGGCAGGTGTCAGAAGAGCTCCGTGCTTGTTTTTTCTGTTGGTTCTTCCCTCACTTGGTTTGAAATGCTCAGGGGACAAAAAGACAGCTAGTGGGAGGAGGGCACAGGGGACAAAAAAATCCATCTGAACGGGAGACTCTAAATAATGTGAAAACAATTTATACCTTCTGAGGATTCTCTGCAACCCTGTTCACCATTCAGCACTCTGGAGGGAGCGAGCCAGTGAACTATTGTGTTCATGACAGTCCACCACCAGGCCTTTTCCGGACGACAGTTCAATCCAGCACCTAGAATACTCCACGTTCCGAGAGCCAACGGGAGGTGCGGGAGCCAGCCGGAGTCCTCACAAGAACCAGCGCGGCTCATGGAACAGCCCGCTCCAGAACTCAGAACCTTCTCAGGCTTTCACATTCCACTTGGCGGGGGCATTCCCATGCCCCCACCCCAACTCCACCAGACTAGACAGACACCTGAGGAGTTTCTCTGAAACGGCCTCCAAGGCTCTAACTTATCATGTCTGAAGCCCTTGGCAATCAACCCATTGCCCCTGATTTACACCTGATCAGACAGTTTTCCCAACCATCGTAGCAAGGTATTTGTTCAAATGGCATACACGTCCCTCCACGTTTCCACATCCAGCTGGGGCCATGTTTAATGTATCCAAAGCTTCTGTCCAAAGCCATGCCATGTTTAATGCTCAGGTGAGCACAAACGATTCACGCAAGCTCTTCCTATGTAGGTTACAGTATGTCTTAGAGTAGTAGTAGTGCTTGTAGCATGTCTCTAGTAGTAGGCTTATAGTATGTCTTTCAGGAGCCAATTCTATGACAGCCCATGGGAGGAAAAAAACACAGAAAAGGCAATGTGAGGTTGAGTGACCTCCGCGGTCGCACCAGTGACAGGACCAAGACCAGAACCCAGATCTGCACAGTCCACCATCTTCCTCGGACACGTATTTCCTAAGCAAGAGAGTGTACCATTAGAGGTACAGGAGATTTTAGTTGGTACATGGCACGGTATTAAAGAACATCAAATCACATGACGGAAAACTTACTGCCTTTTAAATCTTTTCCCATTCTTTCTGATTGCTGCAGAAAAAATCTCAGTTTGGTGTAAGACTTTAATACCTGGAAAAGTGTAATAAAACTGTCAACATGCCTATTTCTCATACCCTTCCCGTTGCTCTCTTGTGGCGACACTGTTCCTGATCCCTGATCCCTAAGCCCGATCTCCGCATGCACCCTGAGCCCAGGTGCAGACTCAGCCCAGCGCATCCATGTGACTCCAGGCAGGCAGTCAGTATCTAATGCAATCTGAATCTTACCATTCTGACATCTAGAACACGTCCTCATTCACCTTTCCTAGTTGTACTTTTGGGACAAAGATTCCAACAGGAAGGCCATATATAACATACATAGGCAACAGACATTGACTGAATACTACCATGGGCCACGCGAGCTCCTGGGGATACAGATATTGAGAACCAAACTACATACACCCACACAGCCTACTGTGTACACTAATGTGAGTTTGCTTTTCCATTGTCTTTGTTAACATGACTTTACTATTCCAAGAAACTCAGGCTCAGATGGGGAAATGTTGCAAATAACTTTGTTTCAGGAACTTCCAGGAAAAACCAGTTAAATGAGAAAACGATTCGATTTTCCAATAAACAGAGAATGACTATTTATTCTCCATGACCCTTGCCTCAAAACCTTGCCTTGCTGTGACCACACTAAGTTCTTGTCAGTGGTACATGTACGTGAACATCTCTCACGGCAGCTTCTGGGTATCTTCCCTAAGAGTTAGCCGGCATGTGCTCTTTGCTCCTCCTCTTTGTCATCCCTTCCTTCACTCTGCTGCTGCTGTAAGGCAGACGCGGCCCCCTTAGACCACAAGAATAACTGAGTTCACACCCTTGGGTTGGCAGAGCAGTGAGCCAGAAGAAGTCTGGCTCCATGAGGACTTTTGTGGGTGAGAGTCGTACCAGGCCTGGGAGAGAAGAAATTTCCATTCTCTATAAGCCACTGTAACACCAGTTTAATCTTATTCTAATAGAAATGAATGAGCTAAAGTCCCTGCCTTTAAGGAACTCATTGCTTACTCTTAAAACTTCAAACCTTGCCGTACATACTCAGATACTGTCTCTGGTGGCAGTACATTTCAAAGGACAGGTGAAAAAGGAGGTGAGAGTATTTGTAGGTGACGTTGCAGGCTTTACTAAGACATTAGCTATCTGGAGACTGTGCTCAAACTCGTTCCAACTATCTTCTGTGGTTGGTGCAGCCTATTTGCCCACCTGGTCGGTCCACTGCCAGAAAGAGATCCAAAATATTAGCTAATCAAATCTGGCAATATACAAAAAGGATAATACATCATGACCAAGTGAGGTTTATCTCAAGGATGTAAGCTTTATCAGCATCTGAGAATCAAAGTAATTTGCCATTTCAACAGAATAAAGGTTAAAAATCATATAATCATAAATCATTTCAATAGATGCAGAAAAAGCATTTGACAAATTCAATTATGAAAAATTACAGCAAATTACGAACAGAAGGAACCTTCTTCAATCTGATAAAAGGCATCTATGAAAAACCTACAGCTAACATCATAGTTAGTGGTGAAAGACATTTTTCTCCCTACCATCAGGAATAAGCCCAGGATGTCCACTCTCACCACTTTTATTCAACATTATATACCAGAGGACCTAGCCAGTATAATAAATCAACAAAGGAAATAAAAGGCATAGAAACTGGAGAGGAATAAATAAAAGGGCCTTTATCTGCACATGACATGACAGCATTCTCAGAAAATCTTGAGGAATCTACCAAAAATTAAAAAAACCAACAAGTGAATTTACCCAGGTTGCAAAATACATGGTCAATACACAAAAATCAATTATATTTCTATATACTTGCAATGAACAACTGGACAACAGAATAAAAAAATACTATTTACAATTACATCAACAACCTGAAAACTTAGGAAAAATTACAAAAAATATGTACAAGCAAGACCTGTACTCTGATATTACAAAACTCTACTGTGAAAAATTAAAGGAGATCTCAAAAGATGGAGAAGTATACCATGTTCATGGATTGGAAGATTCAATATTATTAAGACGTCAATTCTTGGGGCCAGCCCTGTGGTCAAGTGGTTAGGTTCACGCACTCTGCTTTGGTGGCCCAGGGTTTTGCTGGTTCAGATCCTGGGTGTGGACACAGCGCTGCTTGTCGGGCCATGCTGGGGTGGTGTCCCACATGCCACAACTGAAAGGACCCGCAACTAAAAATACACAACTATGTACCAGGGGGCTTTGGGAGAAAAAGGAAAAATAAAATCTTTTAAAAAAATTAAATAAAAATTAAAAAAAAAAAGATGTCAATTCTTGCCAAATTGAGTTACAGATTCATTTGCAATCTGAATCAAAATTCTAGAAGGCATGTTTTTTGTAGGGATTTGATAAACTGAATCTAAGTACACAGAATGGCCAAAAGAATTCTGAAAAATAACAAAGTTTAAAGACCTGTAATACTTGATTTCAAGAACTTCTATCAAGCTCCAGTAATCAAGATAGTGTGGTATTGGCATAGAGAGAGACATACAGATCAAGGAAACTGAACAGAGGGTGTAGAATAGATCAAACATATGTGGTCAATTGATTTCTTTACAAAGATTCGAAGGTAACTCAATGGAGAAAAGAAAGTTTTTCAACAATTTGTGCTAGAAGAACTAGATATCTGTATGGGGGGGGGGGACCAAAACGTGGACCCCTACACCTCTTGCCAAGCACAAAAATTAAAATGAAATGGATCACAGACCTAAACATAGAAGCTAAAACTATAAAACTTCTAGAAGAAAACATAAAAGAAAAACCTTTGCTACCATGGGCTAGGCAAAGATTTCTTGGATAAAGCACTAACTATAAAACAAAAAATGGTTAAATTGATCTTCATCAAGATTTAAAACTTTTTTTATTTTTATCACTATAATTTTTTTAGTTTCACCTATTTCTTTTTACTTTTTTTTGCTGGGTAAGATTCACCCTGAGCTAACATCTGTTGCCAATCTTCCTTTTTTTCCCCTCCCCCCAAAGCCCCAGTATAGCTGTATATTCTAGTTGCAGGTCTTTCTAGTTCTTCTATGTGAGCTGCTGTCACAGCATGGCTACTGACAGACGGGTGGTGTGGTTCTGCACTGAGCAACCAAATCCCAGCCACTGAAGCAGAGCTCCAAACTTTAACTACAAGGCCATCAGGGCTGGCTCTAAAACTTCTTTTTGAAAGACATTATTAAGAAAATGATAAGGCAAGCTACAGACTAAGAGAAAATATTCCCTATATATATGATAATAGACATATGCACAATATATAAAGAACTCTTACGACTCACTAATAAGAAAAAGTCCAAATTTGGGATTTTTTCAGGAGAGCTGACCTATGGCCTCTGTTTCACTAAAACATTAATTGAATTTCTAAGGAAAGCCTGCTTTTAAGATCTTTTAAAAAAGAATTAAGATCCTTTCCAGGAAAGTGAGCCTCCAACAGATCAGTTGAATATCAACCGAATTTATTAAAAAGGAAAGTAGGGGAGGAGGGCCGTGAAGAGCCACTGGAAATGGGCCAGGAGCCCAGGGAAGGTCCTGCAGGCAGTCACCTCCAAGTGGCATCTAGCTCTTTTGAGACAATGGATCCAAGAAGGTGTGAGAGTGAAGCTTGTCCCAGTGGGCACAGTTAAGTAAGGTGGACCACAGATCAGGAAAAAATGAGTAGCTAGATGTTAACCAGCCAGTAGTCTCAACAGAACTCCCGTGCTGAAGCCCTGACACAGTGTGGAAGGAAAAACATTCTGAGCAATTCTCAAATCACTTTGAGGGCTCTGGAGACTTCCAGCCCACGACCAAGACTGTCCTGAATCCAATCCTTTATCACCGGGTAGAGAAGTGGCTCTTCATGACACCAGTGCCCACTGAGGTTGCACACACAAGCTCAGGAGGGACCTGTTTCATGGAAGCTTCCATCCTGAGCTGGAATGGCGGAGTAGGACTCAGTTGCTTTCAGATCCATTGGCTTAAATTGTCAATAGTTCACCTTCCAAGGTTTAGCCAGAGCTTTTACCTCAGGTGTGAGCTGACCATCCACACTCTGCAAATGACCTATCTAGACGTTTTGAAGGCATTCCTGAGCCGGAGCTCGGTGACTCAGAGTCACTCTGAGAGGAGTGGGCGTCTCTCAGAAGGGGAGAGGGCTTCTAGAGAAGCAACAAAATAAATGAAGAACTAATGTGAAGCTGAATAACCCTTCCAGCTTTACCAACAACTGTACACAGCTTGCAGATGAAGACAGCAATGTCAGAACTGGGTCAAAATCTTGGTTCTGCATATGACTGACTACTTTGTGACCTTGAACCATCTACTTAACTTCTCTGAGCCTCAGCTTCTTCACCCTCAAACTGGGGATAATGATAGTACCTACCTCACAGGGCTGAGGTGAGGAGTAAGGAGACAACATGCACAAAACACCTAGAACAGCTCCCAGAAAAATAGAGCTCCATGAAATATAAAATATATGTGAACTGAAATAGAAACTATGTCTAGAAACCTCTTTTACGTGAACAATGGAAAAGCAAGGTAAGAAATTTAGTAAATAAGGGCAGAAAAGGAATGATGACATTGCAAGGTATCCACATAGACACAATAATATCTTTGGTGTGAAGGCGCGGCGCTGTCATTATGCCTCATCTCTGTTACATGAACTATCTTCGAGGCTTACACAACCACTCAGATGACAACTTACCATTGTGTTTTTTGCTGACATGTTTTATTTTTGTTCCTCATTTCTGCTACTGAAAATCTTACAACAGAGTCACATTACTCATCCCAAAGTTTCCTTACAGAAACATTTCACACTGTGTAATAACTGAAATCATTATTTACCTACCAGTCCTTCCATGTATTTTTGACTCATATATTCAGCCATGGGAATGAGTAACTATTACCACTGTTTGTTTAGCACTATCCAACATGGTAAAATAAAACTACATAAATGGATATGCATTATATATATTTTTTAAAAACATATTTTGAAAGCAAGCACAAGAGATTTAATAAATGATATCTTCTCCAATGAGAGTACATTGCTTTGAAAAATTTGTTACATAAAATTTCCTGATAAAATAAGTTTGGTAAAATAAGTAATAATGGTTTGGGACAGAAGGGCCATTCTATAGATGATGTCTTAAATACCTGATGTAATTTCCTTTTCAAAGTAAAGGTAATTTTTTAAAAAAAAATATTTTATTTTTCCTTTTTCTCCCAAAGTCCCCCGGTACGCAGTTGCATATTTTTAGCTGTGGGTCCTTCCAGTTGTGGCATGTGAGGCGCCGCTTTAGCATGGTCCGATGAGCGGTGCCATGTCCACGCCCAGGATCCAAACCAGCGAAACCCTGGGCCACCGAAGTGGAGCGGGCGAACTTAACCACTTGGCCATGGGGCCAGACCCGTAAAGGTAAATTTTTCAAAGTACTTATACATACTATAAGGGCCTATAGTTTTATGTTAGAAAAGATGCGTGATACAACCATAAGAGTTTCATAAAGACATTATACATCTTCTAAATTCTAAAACCTTAAGTTGTAGATATGTACAAGACAGTCATAGCAACTTTAATAACTTTTTCAAAGGCAAAAAGAAAAATGAGTAGGTAAATTATTTCCACAGCTAACAAAATTCAGGTCTATACAATTGATAGACTGCAGTTTTTCCTCTCCCTAAGGTACTTAAGTTTTTTAAAAAAAGGTTAAAAAGAAAAAAGATTGCTTAAGGATGTAACTGAGACTACATTTTAAAAAGTCACTCATCTTTTCTACTCTTTAAAAGTAATAACGTTCAGCTTTTAAATGTGATGTCTCTCAGGTAACTTAAGCCTCAGGTCAATTTTTATTTGGTCTCAAAAGATAGTTCATTCTTTCTGCACTCTCCTACATTTAAATTCCTGTTTCCCAAGGATGTCAATTTAGGAATACAGTGGTGGGGAGACCAAGGCCAGCTAACCAAGGGCTGTCTGCCTCTCTTTGCACATACCAAATCCAGCCCCAGCTTTGTTCTTCCTGAGGATGGACATCCTTCTATGCCCCAAAATGTAATGAATACACAGTGATATACAATTATGTGTGCTTTTTTTTGCTGAGGAAGATTCGCCCTGAGCTAACATCGGCTGCCGATCTTCCTCTTTTTGTATGTGAGCTGCCACCACAGCATGGCCACTGACAGACAAGTGGTGTAGGTGTGCACCCAGGAACCAAACCCAGGTTGCTCAAGTGGAGCACACTGAACTTAACCACTAGGCCACTGGGGCTGGCCCCACAATTCTCTTTTATTGTAAAGTTTTTCTAGCTAAAGGAACTAAATGGAAAAATGACAATTCATCCTGTTTTATAGCTATATAACTAATGAATTCTGAGGTCAGGAACAATCTGTGGGCACTTGGCCATGCCTCAAATGTCTATATGGAGATGGGCCTATTACTGATTTTCAGCAATGCAGATTCACCCAACAAAGCCTTGACATGGCTCATAATTTATTACCATAAAAAGACAGAACTCAGGGGCTGGCCCTGAGGCCGAGTGGTTAAGTTCGTGCGCTCTGCTTCGGCGGCCCAGGGTTTCACTGGTTTGGATCCTGGGTGCGGACACGGCACCACTCATCAAGCCATGCTGAGGTGGCATCCCACATGCCACAACTAGAAGGACCCACAACTAAAAATAGACAACTTTGTACCAGGGAGCTTTGGGAGAAAAAGGAAAAATAAAATTTTTTTTTTTTTTAAAAAGATAGAAGTCACAAAGCTTGAATTTAAACCCTATTAGTTGTGTGACCTTGGACAAATCTTAAAAACTGAGTCTCAGCTTCTACTTTTTATTTTTTTCTATTTTTAATTTTTTTTAATTTAATTTTTTTTTTTGAGGAAGACTAGCCCTGAGCTAACATCTGCTAATTCTCCTCTTTTTGCTGAGGAAAACTGGCCCTGAGCTAACATCTGTGTCCATCTTCCTCTATTTTATATGTGGAACACCTACCACAGCATGGCTTGCCAAGCGGTGCCAGGTCCGCACCCGGGATTCAAACCGGCAAACCCCAGGCCACTGAAGTGGAACATGCACACTTAAGCGCTGTGCCACCAGGCTGGCCCCTCAGCTTCTACTTTTTAAAAGTGGTAATAATAATATTATTATTACCTATCCATCCATCCATTCTATCTTACAGTGGTATTATGAAGATTATAAAGAAGAAGATATATACAAGAGTGATCTAAAAACAGAACAGAGCTATAAAAATGTAAGTTACATTATTATAACAAATTCCACTGAATGGCCAAATACGTTGGGAGATTTGTTTTTCACAGCACTAAAAGAAAACTAAGAAATTCTCAAATTATATGACCACATTCAAGGGAAACTGCTTCAGTGTCTTACACAAAGTTTCACCCTTTCACGTGTTCTGGATCTCAGAACTACTAATCCTCCTGAAGAAAGAACAGCCAGCATAGATATATAAATTAGCACTGTCCCAAGGGCAAAATCTGCATTGCAAATACAGCTCATTATCCTCCAAAGAAGATACACAAATGACCAACAAAGATATGAAAAGATGTTCAACATCATTAGACCTTAGGGAAATGAAAATCAAAACCACAAAAAGATATCACTTTATATTGACTAGGGATGGCTAAAATAAAAAGACAGACAATAACAAGCGTCAGTGAGGATGTGGCGAAATTTGAACCCTTGTGGACTTCTAGTGGGAATGTTAAATAGGACAGCACTTAGAAAAAGAGTTTGGTTGTTTCTCCAAAAGCTAAACACAAACTTACCATATGACCCAGCAATTTCACTCCTAGGTATATACCCAAGAGAACTGAAACTTATGTTCACACAAATACTTGTACACAAGTGTTCACAGCAACATTATTTGTAACTGCCCCAAAGTGAAAACAACCCACACATCCAACAACTGATGAATGGATAAACAAAATGTAGTATATTCACACAAGAGAATATTATTCAGCCAGAAAAAGGAATGTGATATCGATATAAGTTACAACATGGATGAGCCTTAAAAACATTATGCTAAGTGAAAGAAGCCAGACACAAAAGGCCACATATTGTATGATTCCATTTATATGAAATGCCTAGAATAGGTAGTCAATAGAGACAGAAAGTAGATTAGTGGTTGCCAGGGGATAGGAGAATGGGGTATGGGGAGTGACTGCTAATTTATATGGGGTTTCTTTTTGGAGTAATGAAAATGTTTTGGAATTAATAGTGGTGTTAGATGCACAGCTTCGTGAATATACTAAAAACTACTGAATTGTGTACTATGAAAAGGGGAGAGGTCTCAAAGTAGAGTTGTCAGAAATGTCTTGGAACCTTTCTTGCTTGTTCTTAAACTGACTCAATGATGGCCACATTCTCAATCTCACTTCTGACTGGAGGCACCTTCTTAAGATCTTTCTTCCACTCTAAGCTCTAGTGCTTGAGCTTAGTTGCTCTACCTTTCATACATCAGCTACCTCCCGATTTTGTCTTTGACTCGTATTATTAGCTGTCTCCACTCAGAGAGTGGAATGACTCTTGCCACCAATCAAAGTTTGGCACATTCTAGCCCACCCTCCATCTTCTATCCCCACCATATCTTCACCATTTGACCTCTAGTGGGGATTAAGATAGATTATAAAGGTTAGGGTAGGCCAGGCTGCAAGAAAAACTTTTCCAGGTCAACTGTGCGTTTCTGGCTTTCTGACCCTCCTCCAGATCACCATTTCCAGAGTTCTCTGTGGGAATCCTCTCTAGGATGCCTCTCTCTTGCAGAATGGACAAACAATGGGCAGACGGTTCCATTAATTACACCACAGGCTAAATGGCACCAATTACCACATACTGGACATTCTGAAGTAACCTTGTTTCTGAAGACAATAGCTTGCAATGATGCCTATAAGAGTAAACTCTTGCCATTTATTCTCATATCACACCCATGATCTGTAAATCAGGTGAGAATCCCTGGCAAATCTCAGTCTACATGGATGGTCTACCAAAAACAGAAACTGAAATCTATATTCATGGGACTATTTCTTTGAGTAATATGTGTATATCATATTAGGATGACTAGGTAGATCGAACACAGTATGTAATATTCAGCAATTCCCTAGTTATCTTAATTAATTTAATAAAATAATGTATAGCAGTTGTAACTACTATCCACTGAGTATCTACTGAATGCCAGGCATTGTACTGTGTACTATACATGCATTATCTTTACTCCTCAACAATCCTATAGGAACAATAAAATTCTGCTACTAGAGTTGTGGAATTGGGATTTAGAGATCAGAAAAGGCGCCAAGGGTCACACAGTTAGTACTAGCAGGGAAGCCAGAATACAAACTCGTGCTTTTTCGCCTAATTTCCGCCTGTCTTTTCTACGGAGCTAATTAATTCAAATATCAACTCATTTCAATTAAAACATATTAAGTTGAGCAATGTGTTCAATACCTTTTCGAAACCCTTAGCAAATGAATTTAAATGGCAATTTTTACAATTTTCAAGTGAAGTGAAAGAACACTTTTGTTTCTAATTTAACCACCAATATTTATTTTTTTAATAACAAATTACCGGACATAACACAGACATTTACAAAACAAAAACTGAGAACAGAGACTAAAGGGAATAAAGTATTTGTCAGCAGATAAACGTGAATGACATTTTCATTGGCAAAGCCTGTTTGTACACTTTGTACTCTGACATTTCACTTGTACAAGCATTTCACAATCCTTGACTTCACCAAGGGGCTTGGAACACAGACTTTTCGAGCTGCGAGGGTCCTGAGAGATCACTCAATCCCAACCCCTCACTTCACACACACAAACTACTCCAGAGCGGCTGAGCGATCTGCCCAAGGCCACAGAGCCAGGACTGGGCTCCAGATCTCGAGCCCAAGGGCCACCACACCACGGTACTGCCAGCTGCCCTGAGCAACGACAGTCAGCCAGGGCCATTTCCTCCTCTAGAGCTAGCTGTACCCTGTCAAACCGATTGAAACCGTGTGTGAAAACCGTGATCTAAAACAAAGCTTTTCAAGACATGATTTCTGGCCATAAGGACAACAAAAATCTATGGTTAACTGACGGCAACATCAAATGACAAAGTCAAATCAAAATCTCCATGCCTATTGGAACAGGAACTTGCTCAGTGGGCCTAGATCTGCAATTAGGAGGATATCAGTCAAAACTGTGTGCAGTTTCTGCTTCCTTCTGGAATTACGTAAGCCTTCTCCAGCTCCTTATTAGTCTGCCATTTCCTGTTGCGCAACGGACAAACAATGGGCAGACTGTCGCCAATGTTTTCATTAATTACACCACAGGCTGAACAGCATCGATTACCACATAGTGGATATTTTGAAGTGACCCTGTTTCCTTTGTTCAAACAATGTGCCTAAATACAATGTCTCCATAAAGGAACAAATTTTATTTGGGTCTTCAAAAGAATTAAGAGATACCAGGACCTCAGGAATTCTAATTGCATCACTTCGTTCCAATAATTATTTTATCACTTGCCCAATCTCCTATGCCTTCTTACCCTTGGCCTTATGTTTAGGAGAGAAATCTCAAAACCTTTAAGTAGTTCCCAAAGCTAAACATGTTACAGTCAGGCAGATTACCCTCCCCCTCCACCAGGAAAGGGCTAGAAAGTGACACTAGACTGAAAGGCAGCAAATCGGGAAAAGAAAAAAGAAGAGTAAAAATAAAAGCTGGAGGGCAGAAATTGCACTCCCCCCTCTCCCTTAGGAGGGCTGTCTCTGGACTCCAGGAAAGATCTGAGTTCAAGGCAGACACACACCTTAGAAGACCTTCTGCCTCCTTGAGAAGTCTGCTCAGCTTTCTGTCTGACGAGGCAAAGAGGCCCTCTCTGCGGTCCTTCCAGAGTGGAGGGCGGAGGACAGAGCCCCGCACGAGCCCACTCTCCGCTCCCCTGACTGTGCCTCCCTCGGTCCCCCTTCACTCCAACCACAGTCCTCTGAGATGCTGGAAAAAGGCCCCTTTCTCAAAAACTGATCAACTGGGAGTATGGAAAAGTTAGCCTCAAAGTAGGCAGGGTTGTCATTTTAAAGACTTAAATGTGGGGTCTTCAGGGTTATTTTTTTTAAGTGTAGCTGCGTCCTATAAGGATTGCCTGTGAAATACAAAAGTATAGTGTGAACCTCTAAAGGGAAGGTCGTAAAGGAGTGCTGGGCCAGGGAGAGTGAGCATTACGCACCAATGAGAGGAGCCGGCAGTAAAAAGCTTTTGGATAAAGAAATGAAGAGAAACACAAAAGGACAGTAGAAAAACCATGGGTTGTGGAGGCTCAAAAGTGGGTTGTACACCTGGGTTTGAGCCCCAGCTCTACCGCTGAACAACTGTGTAACCTTGAGTGACCTTTTGGGTCTCTGAACCTCAGTTTCTTTATCTGTCAGAAGCAGATGATAACATATGTAAAATGCTTATTTCAGTCCTGACACATGGAAAACGTGTACAAAATGACGGCTGTATTATTGTTACTACTATTCCTACCACCTTAGGAGAGGAGGTGGAGAAGCCATGTTGGCAGATGGAGTAGGTAGACAGTGGAGAAAATCTGAGAGGCCCATCACTAACCTCGACTCTCCTTCCCGATGTCCAGGATTAAAGGGAAAAAACAGTCAGTTTGTATGACCTAAGTGATACATTAAATATTTTAAAACCTGAGCTAAGGTGACTAAACAATGTAAAACTGGATTATTTATGTGCTCTATGAGTCCTTCATTTATGTAGCAAACTATCCATGAACACAATCCCTTTTTTGACTCAGACTTTGGAGGTTGTATGGAGATAAATATTTTATAGATAAAATCCTCTACCCTATGCCTAAAGAAAGAATGGGGAGATACTCAATATCCGATGATGATGATGATGATGATGATGCTACTAATATAATAATCTGGCATATCTCAGTTGATGCCAGAGTCTGTGTTGCTAAACAGGATGCTGGATGACCTCTCCTGACATGCAAGAGCCTGATCTAGAGTCCACGGCCCATATCATCACCCATGCAGAGAGCTGAGGTGACAACTCAACTTCACTACACAAATGCATCCAGCAAACATTTCCTAAGCACTAGGAAAGAAACAAGGCAGGAGATCCCTTCTGACTAAGGGAAACCAGGAACGCTTTATGTACAGGCTGTTGACATAAACTGATGGGAGTAGAGGATTCATCAGGCAGAGATGGGGAGCTGATTCTCGCAGGAGAGCACTGGAGAAGGCATGGAGCAGGAGTGGAGAACAGAGAGCAGTCTGAACTTGGTAGATTTCAGAGAATATAACTCTGACTATTACAAGATGGAAAGGCAGGCAAACAAATGGTTACAGAGAATCTAGGTGTCAGCAAAGGTGAAAGAGAATGGCTGAGGTACCTCAGGATATAGGAAGAAATCACTACCGAAACTATGCTGCAATGGTGCCACTAAGGTTCATACTCCTGTAGAATAACATCTTGCAATCACCTCCTTGTTGGTCTTGCTGCATCTGAATAAATGACTTTCCCTCCCTAAAATAATCCTTTCCTTTACATAGCTCCTTGCAGTCCTGCAGATTCATTAATAATGAGCACATTCATTATCCTATTTTCTCTGGGCTGCAGGTTGGCTGTCACCTTAACTTTCTGCATGAGCAATTTCTAGTAATGGTCTGATATGACCTTAGACGTGTGATAAGCTCTCTATTCACGTGTAGAATGAGAACTGTGGAGTAATGCCAGCATGGCATCTAAAATCTTACAATATTAAAGTATAGTGTGTTGGGCCAACCCTGGTGGCCCGGTAGTTAAGTTCAGCATGCTCCACTTTGGCGGCCTGGGTTTGGTTCCTGGGCGCACACCTACACTGCTCTGTCAGCGGCCATACTGTGCTGGCAGCCCACATACTAAAAATAGAGGAAGACTGGCACAGATGTTAGCTCAGGGCGAATCTTCCCCTGCAAAAAAACCCAAAAAAACAAAAATAAAGTATAGTCTGTCAACATGGGCAGAAAAAACTTAACTGTTGCCTCAACCTCTAGGGACCCATCCTAGAGAAATCCTTTGGGAATCCTTGAGACTTGAAAGAATTAGAGATGTCTTTAAAAGGAGTTTGGATCTGCAAGTGTCCTCCAACTGACAACAGAGATAGCAAATAAGTCTCTAGTTCAGAACAGCCAGATAAGTACGACAGTGAATGGATTGTTAATAATGAACAGAATCTTGGGTACTATGATTGTCATTGGTCAAAAAATATGATAAGTTTTCGGTACAGATAGTTTCGAGGAAGAGTCTCCTGGCTCACTGTATACTAGCCAGGAGGACTTCAGATTAAAAGCTCCTTTCAGTAAAGCCTTCCTGGCCCACCCTACCTGAAATTTCCACCCCACTGACATTTCAAATCTTTTTTCTTGCTTTATATTTTTATTCTTACTACTTATCTTACATCTATATATGTTTTACTTTTTACCTCGTTTATTGTCTGTTTCCCCAGTGGAACAGAAGGTGTATGAGGAAGGGAGCCTGTCTGTTTTATTCAGTGATATATCCTCAACACCTAGAACAGAGCCTGGCACAGAGCTGAATGAGTTCATAAATGAAGCAGACATGTAAAGGCACGCACATGCAAAGTTCTGAAAGGCGTATCCTTATGTCCGTGAGTCACAAATCTGCAGCCAGGGAGACAGAATCCTAATAAGGCTCATATATTTTGAGAAAAATGAATTGCAAATTTGAAAAAAATTGCACGTTTCAGGTTTGTTTACAGTGCCATTGAGTTGATGCCGATTCCTAGTGACCCTGTGTAGAGCAGAGCAAAACCCTGCTCAGTCTTTTTGAGTCATCCTCTCACCTTCTGGCGCTCTATCAGACAATGCTCCGCTGCTATTCACAGGGTTTTCATGGCCAGTTTGTTTTTCTTCTTTTGGAAGTGGGTGGCCAGGTCCTTCTTTCTAGTCTGTCTTAGTTTAGAAGACCCACTGAAACCTGTCCACCATGGGTGACCCCACTGGTATTTGAAATATGAGTGGCAGAGATTTCAGCATCACAGCAACACGCCGCCGCCACCATATGACAACTGACAGATGGGTGATGTGGTTCCCTGACCAGAAATGAACCCCAGCTGTGAGAGCTACTAGAATCTTAACCACTAGACCACCAGGGCTGGCTATGTTCAAGATGAGATTTGTAAAATCTAAGAAAATAGAACGAAGCAGGCGAAAAATAAACACCACTGATCATCTCATCACCAAAGGGCAACCACAACTAACTGTCTTGTTTCCTTCTAATCTTTTTCTAAGAAGATTTAACATAGTTGAAATTGCTAATATTGACTACATAATGCTGTGTCCTAGTTTTTTCACTTAATGTTAGAAACTTAAGTGTGTTCTTAATATCACTTGGTTTTCACTGACAGAAGGATTTAAACCAAGTGAAATTTACCATGGAACCTTGCACCAGCTTTTCTGAATCTCAAGGTTGGGCTACAGATGCATTTTAGAGATGTAAGTTCAAAGGTGACACAGATGCTCAAAATTTAGTATAACGCTGGGGACACACTGACTACATTTCTCAGCCTCCTCTGGAGTCAGCTGTGGCCATGCGATGTGCAAGACTTACAGGTTCGGCCCATAAAAACCTCCCCTCTGTGCTATTCCACTCTTTTTCCCTTTTCACCAACTGGATGCCATCAACAATGTGGTCTTTGGCCATGACCGAGCCACAAGATGAGAGGAGCCCAAATCCCTGAACTCAACGGAGGAGAGTCATCTGCTAACCAGAAACATGAGCAAGAAATAAACTTCTGCTGCATTTGAGCCATTACACATTTTTGAGTGTATTTATAGTGGCAGTCTAGCCTACCCTACCTAATACAACCCTTAGAACCTTTATTTTCTCTAGTAGAATAAGAAAGCTTATCAGTCACCGTGATAAAGATATTGAGATAATTGAACAATATATTAAGTTGTTCATTTAACAAATATTTATTAAATGTTACTGTGCCAGGCATTGTTCTCGGCATTGCAGCAATGCTCAAATTTGCTAAAATTCTTTGTCTTTCTTCACTGAAAGAGATACAGGACAGGAAATATCTTTTCCCAGCCCTGCTTCCAGTTCTATAACCCATGTGCCCTGAATACTGCTTACCTGCTGGCTTACAGATTGCAATTACTCTGACATTCCTCACTAGAGGGGCAGCTACATGGGGCCTCTAGCATTGCCCAACCTGGTAAACTGGAAATGAGCTGCAGGAGGAAGAGGGAAAGGGGCTCCAGTGCCTGGCACATGCGGCCAGTACTAGGAAAACTGGCAGAGCCAGCCTTCTAGGGCCATGTCTGGGGCAGGCAAACTGGGGGGAAATGGGGCTGCTCTTCACACATAGTCATATGTCAGTACCCAGAATCTGCATGGAGTTAAATCTCGGAGCAGTCAAATAACTGGGAGTTGCTCATGTGTCACAAAAAAAAACACAAGCCTACATTTTCAACAGGCAAGTCATAAACTAGATTGGGCCCTCTTCCAGAATTTCTGCCTTTTGGCAAGACAATGCTAGTGTAAAGGAAGTGTGAGGCTAGGCTCAAGGAAGTACCATACAGCATACCTTACAGCCAGACAAACCAGAATGAGCCCAGTCCCCCATCTGTATTTCCTGCCACCCAAGGGACCAGCTGTATTTCTCACCAAAAGGAAAGGTTGCCCAAAGGACAATGAGTGGGGAAAACTATAATTATATTGTAAGGTCTCAATCTGAAATTTACACGAGAGTAACTTGTAAATTAGAAAGGGAACACAAAACTTTCTTGAAATGTCTTGCCTTCAGCCTTTCAGCAAAAAAAGAAGCCCAACACATCTCTACGCTCTTGTCAAAATTTGTAGTTTTAAATAAACATTCCCAAATCATTTTATAATTTGAGGCCAAGCAAGCAGCAACTGATGCCAGGATATGTTTAAAAGCAGCAACAAGAATCCAACAATGTTGTCATTTAAAGGGGATTCAGTTCAAGGTGGCAGAAGAGTAGCAGCCTCACCAGGCCAATGGCTCACTCAAACCAGGCTTTCAATGGAGGGGCTCAGAATGAATGCCAATGCCAGTTCAGACACTGATTCTCTGTGCAACACTGTAAGCAACTCGTTTACCCTTAATCAGTCGCTCTCCCAGCCACACGGGAGGAAATGTGGTACAGGAAGTCAGGTCAGCCCTTGGAAAATGGCGCCAGCTAGGTCTCAAACATCACAGTACTGTCAACAGAAAGGAACCCCTGCCCAGCTCTGTGGGCAGGCCCAGGAACAGGAGCTCACTCCGTCAAGCACCAGTTGAGTGCCTACTGCGCGAGAAAGGATCGGCTACAAACAAAATGGAAGACTCCAAAGCAGCAGAACGTAAGTAATATGGTAAACTGGCAACGAGAACTGGGGATCAGGCAGGCTCATCTTCCATCATCTTAGTCATTAACTAGGAGAAAAATGTTGGGCAAATCCCAAATAAACTCCTACAACTTTGGTTTCTTTATTTATGCAATGACAGAACTAAATTAGAGAAACTTTAGGGTCTCTTTCTAATCCTAAGTAATCATATTCTAAGAATTGCAATTCTTTCTTACTTGTTCATCTGAACCTCCATTCAATGCTCCACATTGGTTTATGCTAAAATAACCTGCTTATCAACACATCTACGAATGAAAAACACAGCAACTACCAGAATCAATCATGAATTTAGTCTCAAGGCCTTTAAGCAAGCACACAACAACCATAACAAAATAAACAAAATTTACCTTAGTTAAGAAGGTCGTCTAATCTATGAACATATTTACCCACTGACACAACTAGAGTGAGGCAGAACCATGATGCAGCTCAGCAATGAGAACTGCTCCAAAGGTCCCAACTGTGTCCTCCTGGGGCTGTGTAATTGTCACCTGCCTTCCTCCCCTACCTCCCCCAAGCCAGGGAAAGTATTCACATTAGGAGGATGCATATTCCTTTCTCCCTTCACTTAACCCAAATTTCAGTGACAGATGGAACCTAAAGCTAAAAGTGTCTGCCTGTGAACTCAAATCCTTAACAAGAAATGATGAGATATCACAGAAAATCACTGAAATGATAAGAAATGCTGACTCCACAGCCTAGAAGCCAAGGACTAGTCATTTGCTGCCATTCAGTTCCAAATTTCTCATGATCCATGTTCCCCAGGCACCAGTTTGCTATTCACAAAGCAGAACAAACACTTAAACTGACTACAAAAATTCCACAAGTCATATACCCATGGCATGAAAGAAATGACGCAGAGTTCGAGGAAACCAGGGTGGGCTAAAAATGATCTGTCTAGCTTCTATTTACTTCTTTTACCACACTTAGGTTGAGAGTAGAGGTAAAAGGAGCCAATATTTAGGCTGCTACCAGTATCAAGAAACTTCACATGGGCCAATTCATGGCAATAAACTGGCTTTTCTCCTTTGGTCATTATTAATATGTAAACAATAACAAGAGCTAACACTATAGTGTTTACTATAGGCAGACCCACTCCTAGGTACTTTATATACAGTACCTCAATTAACCTCAATAAAACCTTTCTGAGGTGGATACTATTCTTATCCCCATATAATAGAAGAGGAAACTGAGGCTCAGAGGATTAAGTAACTTGTCCAAGGTCACAGAGCTAGTTAGAGGCAGTGCCAGGATTTGAACCCAGGCACTGAGGCTCTGGAGTTCACACACAGAACCACTATGCTAAATCGCCCACAGATACAAGCAGAAGGTATCCCCCTTAGCTGAGCCCTCAGTGAGGGACTCTCAGTGCTCACGGCTGTACTACTACTCAACGGTCACCCTCCACAAACGACGTCCCCCTTCTTCAGAGAGAACACACAAGTTCCTCGGGTGTGACTGAGCTCCACCCGGCACCCTCTTTCTATAAACTTGCCCATCTCCTGCCTGTTCTCTCCAAGCCAATGCCCCCAGGGCTCTAAATCCTACCATCTTTCGCCTCCTCAGGGACCTTACTCTAAGAATTCCCTTCTAGCCTTCACCTTTGATCTCTTCTCATCTGTCGCTTCCCCCTCACCTGTAAACATGGTCAAGGATGCCACCTGCAAAAAAACCCAAAAACCAAAAAATCCTTTGATCTTCATCCGCTTTTAATTCCATAATTTTGGCCACTATCTCACTCTGTGACCCTGGATAAATTGCTTACTTTCTCTAAAAAGCTTCAATTTCTGCATCTAAATAATGACAGCACTGGACCAGAAGGTCTCTAAGATCTTCCACCCTTCTGTGGTTCTTAACACAGAGAAGATTTCTTTGAACAAGTTTAGTTTCTTCACTGTCCCCTGAAGCCCCAAAGTTAATTTTCTTCTAAGCCTTGTCAAACTGTTTCCTTATCCAGCAAAGCTCTGCTCTTTCTCTCCATTCATTTCCCAAATCCTAGTTTTCCTTTAAGACCTATCCTACTCCAGGATATCCTGATCTTTAACTCTTACAGAACTTCAGTTATAAACCACAATTAAATACTCTCCATTGACAGTGCCTTATCTTTCATACTACTGTTCTGTGTATCTTTGTTCTCTCACCTAGACTAAGCTCTCAGTGAGCAGGAACAACATCACACTTCTCTGTAACCCCTAAAGGACCTCACACCAAGCAGGTCTGCAATAGTTGCTCAGCAATGTGGGTTGGTAGACTGAGGCATCATCCTATAGCCATTAAGGAAACTAGCGGTCCAAGTATATTACAAGACTCCCTGTTTGTGAAGGAAGACTACCTGTATCTTCTAATCCTCTCTCAATACACACGTTTGTAAAACAGAAACTTTCCATTCAAGAGCGTCATCCAAATTTAGCAACAGGAAAGCTTAGCTAACTCCTTGATTTTCTTTTATCTAAATCAGAAACAGTTATAGCCATGTTTCCTTTTATCCAAACTTCAGTGATCACAAACACTATAACTTTATGGGCCTCTGGCTGGTCCAGCTCTCCACTTCCACTTAACACATAGTCTCCATCGTTATTAAGTTCCCTTACTTTTCAACACGTATAGCATTATGTTACTTCCTCACACTTGCAGCCAAATTTCCAGGAAACATCTGGAATAATATCAGAGAGTTGGTGCTTGATCAAAACTACATCCTCTGCTTTATTCATTTGGAAGTGACTAATTTCAACCCTATGGTTTGAAGTGAGCACAGATGGATGTGTATGTTTCAGGAGTTTGCTAACACTTACCAACAGAGATGACAAGTCACCAATGACAACCCTAAAAGAGCGCTCACGTCCTCTGCCCTAAGAGAACTGCTGAGTACTGTGAACAGTCCAGTTCTCTGTTTTGCAACAATCCTGGGTCACTAACGTCTACCCAAGGTGAATCCCAAAGTTCCTCAAACAGAACTTTAAACTCAGTTTAATTGTTTTAAATGAACGCTCCACAACACTGGTTCTCAACTCTGGTTACATGTTAGAATCATCTAGAGTACTTTCATAAATACCAATGCCCAGCTTCCACCCTTCCCCACCCACCACCCTTCAAAGATTTCAATCCAACTGGCTTTTTTTTCCCCTGCTTTTTCTCCCCAAATCCTCCCAGTATGTAGTTGTATATTTTAATTGTGGGTCCTTCTAGTTGTGGCATGTGGGACGCCGCCTCAGCATGGTCTAATGAGCGGTGCCACATCCGCACCCAGGATCCGAACCAGCGAAACCCCGGGCCGCCAAAGCAGAGTGCGCAAACTCAACCACTCGGTCACGGGGCCGGCACCCTCAATCCAACTGGTTTTGAATGCGATCTACACAGCAGTATTTTCTTAAAAGCACCTCAGCTATAGTGAATGAATTGAGGTAACACTGTTAAATATTTCAGGTATGATAACTGCATTGTGGCTGTTTTTTAAAAAGTTTTTTTAAAAGACTCCTTTACTTTTAAAGATATATACTTAAGTATTTATGAATGAAATGACATACCTGAGATTTGCTGCAAAAGGGACCAGCTGGGGAGGAGGCAGGGAGTGAGCGGGGTTGGATGAAACAGGCGTGTCCACAAGTTGACACCTGTGTAGCTGGGCAACGAGGACATGAAAGTTCCCAGTATTTGTCTACTTCAGCATGTGTATAAAATTTTTCATCACAGATATTGGAGGAGAAAAATCCCAGGTGATTCTATCACACATTCCAGGCCAAGAAACAGTGCTCTGGAGTCTTGAAAATGTGGTATAATAAGGACCTTTGTCTGGTACTATCAGCTACAAGATATGTCACCCTGCTCTTTGACAACGAACTAGCCACTGGACTTTCCTGCACCACGTTTTCCTAAACCACAATATGACAGGTATGAATCAGAGGACCTTTCAAAAAGAAGATAAGAAGCATTAAAAAGTTGATTTATTCTAAAGTCTTCTCTCTGTTAATATCATAGTTAACTTCTAGCATAGGAGTCAAAAATGGTAAGGTCTTACATCCACAAAACCATTTCCCAAAGCACGTTAAAAAACACTACTTCTCTAAGATGTTAATAGATGTTACCTAAACTAAGGGTTCTGAACTCAAATAAGTTTGAAAAGTGTTGCTTTTCTTTACTAGGAGATTCCTAAGAATTTTCAATAAGACAACATCCGTTGAATTTCCAAGGGTGGTGACGAGATAAGAAAAAAGTTTGAGTTTTACATGGAACTAGTTTTGTAAAACAACTTTTGGAAAATAGTGCTCTAGACCAGTGGTTCCCCAATCCCAGGTGATGGAGAAAGGCACCAGTATCATTTGGTGAGTTTATTAAAATAATGATTCACAGATCAAGTCTAGACCGACTGGACGGAGAAAAGAACACAATACTGAAACAAACAAAAAACCCAAGTGATTCTAATGCACAGGCATGTTTGGGATTTAAAGCTCTGCAGATCATAATGTAGTAAAATAAGCTTGTAATATGTGAAAGGCCACATCAATGCCAACCAATATGAAAGGTCATGTTTAATACTCGTCCAAATCAAAGTATTTAATCCAGGAGAGAAGCATACATGCATATATTTTATGAAAGCTAAGTACTAAAATATTGGAGGTGTTAGCAAATTTAAATCTATCAATATAACTGATGACAACTTTGTAATCTCAAGGATGTACTATATCCATTACTAATTGATAATCAATTTGTAGTGATTCTCAACCCTTCTCCTGCATTTCCTCATGTCCATCTTCTTCTTTCGCCTGACTCAATAACCAGGAATTTTTTGTTAAACAACTCCAGGGGTGCCATTCATATAAGTGGTTTCTCCAAGATAGAGCTCTTGGACTTTTCTTTATATGACACTACTTCAAGGTATCAGGAACATAAACCCCTTCTTGATTGAAAACTTTGGAAAATGTATTTACTTATACCTTGGTGCTCCCAGAGCTGTGCCAAGCAGTGGTCCAGTCAATGAGATAGTTAAGTGCTTAAAAGAAGGACCTACTTACTATTATTAACAATTACTCAACATTTGTGCCATGCTCTTTAGTTTACTAAGTACTTTCACATGAATTATGATTCTTCTTTCCCCAGAAAACCCAGTACAAAAGAACCAGGAATCAGAGGGAATCCCAATAATGAGTCAGCGATGTTATTTTCCCACAATACATTACCTCTTTGATTCGTTTAACCAAAGCGTTCTGATCAAAAGCCACGGCCTCTGCACACTGGTGGAGGTGATCCTGGTACCTGAGGCAGAGCTGCAACACCTGTTGAGAATCCAGCTTCTCCAATTTGGCATTTGTGGGGGAAGTCTGGCCACTCAACAGCCCTTCAAAGCAGAAAAAAAGAACGAAATCAAATGAAACAGAAATTACTGCTATTAAACTTATGAATAAAGTAGCTTTTTCTTTTTACTGAAGACAGAGGAAAAGACAAGTTTATTCTTACATCTTTTATTATATGTTAATAACAATCATAACAATTATTATTTATGGAGCATCTATATTGTGCCAAGCACTTGGCAGAGTACTTCATGTTTATTATTTTTCAGACTCATAATTGCCCTGGAAAGTGAGGTATTATTAGCCCCATTTTACAGATGAAGAACCCAAGACACAGAGAGAATAAGTAACTTTCCTAAAGTCACACAGCTGGTAAGTGGTTTCTCCAAGATAGCGCTCCTGACCTTATGACACTACTTCAAGGTATCAGGAATATAAATCCCTTCTTGACTGAAAACGCTGGAAGATGTATTGACTTAATTCCTTTTAATAATTAAAATGGTTGTCTGAGAAACTGAGAAAAAGAAATAAAATGTATACAGAAACTGTCAGAAGATGCAAAAATGAAAACAAATTAAAAAGTGAACAGAATGTCGGCTAACATATCATAAACCTGATTCTTTACATCTTCTTCCAACATCTGTTTAGTTGTATAACTATTAAATTCCTTACATTTGCGTAGGACATATTTTCAAAGCTTTTCACACAGAATTATCTTATGTTTATTTAAGGTGTATAAAACAGGATAATTACTAGCATTTAAAGAAGAAGAAATCAATTTAAGAGGCTACCTCACTTGCTCATGGTCACACAGCAAAGTCCTGAGTAGAACTCAAGCCCACCGACTTCTGGCCAAGTGGCTTGTGCCAAAGGTTCACAAACTTTTGGGTGTTAGGACACCTTAACCCTCTCAAAAATTATGGAGGATCCCAAAGAGCTTTTGTTTATGTAGTTTATATCAATATTCACCTATTAAAAATTACAATGAGAAGGGGTCGACCCTGTGTCCTAGTAGTTAAGTTCAGTGTGCTCTGCTTTGGCAGCTCGGGTTCGTGGGTTCGGATCCAGGCACAGACTTACACCACTCGTCAGCCATACTAAGGTGGTGACTTACATACAAAATAGAGGAAGACTGGCTCAGATATTAGCTCAGGGCCAAATCTTCCTCAAGCAAAAAAAGAGGAAGACTGGCAACAGATATTAGGTCAGGGCTAATCTTCCTCAAGCAAAAAAAAGAGGAAGATTGGCAACAGATGTTAGCTCAAGGCCAATCTTCCTCAAACAAAAAAAGGGGAAGACTGGCAACATGTTGGCTCAGGGCAAACGTTCCTTACCAAAAAAAAAAAAATACAATGAGAAAATTCTTCAATATTTATTAAATCATTTTAAAGTAACAATAATAACCCCATAACATGTTAACATAAATAACATATTTTAAGGAAAATGATCATATTTTCCAAAACAAAAGTGAGAAGAGTGGCACTGGTTTACATTTTTGTAAGTCTTTTTAACGTCTGGCTTAATGGAAAACAACTGGAGACTCGTATCTGCTTCCACTTCTGTATTTAATCTGTTGCCATTTCACATCACGCGGCCTCTGGAAAACTCCACTGTACACTTGTAAACGAAGAGAGTAATTAGCAAATGTCTAAGTATTACTGTAAAAATAGTTTTGACCTCAGAGAATCCTAGCAGGGGCCTGGGGATCTCAGGGATCCCCCACCACACTGAGAACCACAGTGCTAGGCCACGCTCTGTCTCATACAGAGCCAACGATCTAACACAAGGTGCACCGAAATAAATATGACCATGGCACACGTGCTAGGCATGATCAGGGTGGGCCCACCCCATCGAAGCTCGTCTTGCAGGGGAACCCTCCCCCATTCCTGTTCCCCAGCCACCAGTGTCAAATCCTCACTGGTTCTGAGGTATTGGAGCCTAAGCCAGCGTTCTTTTCCCCTCAAACAGGCTGTAAGATGGGCTACCCAGTGGGGCTGTCCCAGAGAATCCTTGGAAATGCCAGTCAGTGCTCTCAGATCTTCATCCGGCTGACAGAGCAGACCACTGGGCTGAACCCGAGGCACTGCTCTGCTTCCTGACATTCCGCCGCCAGCACTAGGTCCCTCAGCTGTCCCCCTGCTGACCCTAACACAGGAGAGCACCACTTACTCCGGCTGAACCTGCCTCTACATAGCAGCTTTTGGGGAGGCTGGTATTTGCAGAAATGAGGACTTATTTTTCAATTGAAATTTTTATTGAGATCCTGTGTACAGGATCTTGTGTACCCCAGTTTTCCCCAAAGGTAACATCTTGCAAAATTACAATATCACAACCAGAACACTGACATTGATCAATCCACTGACCTTATTCAGATGTCCCCAATTTACTGGCACTCATTTGTGTGTGTGTGTGTGCCTGTGTATTTAATTCTATTTTTATTCAATTGTTATTTTATTTAATTTTTTCACATGTGTAGGTTCGTGTATAGACCAGCACAGTCAGATACTGAGCTAGCCCATGACCACAAGGATTTCTCACATTGCCTTTTATAACCATATCCACTTCTCTCTCGTTCTCCTTCCCATCCTTAGCTCCTGGTAACCACTAATCTGTTCACTAGCTTTAAATTTTGTCATTTCAAAAATGTTTTATAAATGGAGTAATACAATATGTAACCTTTGGAGACTGCCTTTTTTCACCCAACATAATACAATGGAGATTCATCTAAGCTGTTGCATGTATCAACAGTTCATTCTTTTTTTATTTCTGAGTAGTATTCCATGGTATGTATGTACCAGAGTTTGTCTAACCATTCACCCACTGAAGGACATTTGGGTTGTTTCCAGTTTGAGGCTATTACAAACAAAGTTGCTATGAACAGTCATGTACAGGTTTCTGTGTAAACATAAGTTTCCATTTCTCTGGGATAAATGCCCACGGGTGCAATCGCTGGGCTGCATGGTAATTGCACGTTTAGTTTTATAAGAAACTGCCAAAGAGTTTTCTAGAGTGCCGGTAATTAAGAAAATGGGGGATTTTTCAGAACACTAAAATCTCCTAACAAAATTATCCAGGGCTACCCTATCACTGACAAAGAATACAGTCCCAGGAACAGACTTGGGGAGGAAGGTACCAACAGCTTTCTGCTGTCAATCCAAAATTGAAGTGGGAAAAGTGAGGAGGCACCGTGGAAAGAGGAATGAATGATTTTGTGCCATCATTAGTGGGCCAGGATACTGCAAAGGCCATAAGGGAAAACAGTGATAAACCCAACAATATAAAAATCAAGATTCCTCATGGCAAAAAACACCATAAGTCATTAAAAAAAAAAAAAAAAAAAACCCTGGGAAATATATTTGCAACTCTTTTACAAAGGGTAATATTACTATTATATAAAGAGCTCCGAGAAACTGGCAAGTAAAAAGTGAGCAAAAGATAGACAAAGGATATGAAAAGGCATTTCGCAGAAAAGGAAGTATCAATGACTCAACTATAAGAAAAAATACACAACTTCACTCATAAGAAAAACAGAAATTAAAACTTCACTGTAAGCCATTTTTCACCTATCAAATTGGTAAAAATCACAAGTATGATAAAAATTCCAAAGGTGGAACTATGAGGAAATAGGCATTGCTGATCAGTTTGTAAGTCATTAACATCTCTGTAGATGGCAATTTGGCCTGGATGTCAAAATTGCAAATGCGTAAAGCCTTTGATGCAGCAATTTCACTACTAGAAATTTACACATATATCAGCACACATGCTAAATGATATATAATGTATATATAAGATTACTCATTGTAGCAATGATTGCAATAGTAAAAGATGAGCAAATACTTCAATGTCCATCAATAGGGAGGTTGTTACTTAAATCAAGGTACATCTATAAACAGTATTATATGACCATAGAAAAGAATGAGGAAGCTCTGCATGTATTCACACAGAAAAATCTCTGTAAGATAGTAAGTAACAGGGGCCAGCCTGTGGTCAAGCGGTTAAATTCACACACTCTGCTTTGGTAGCCCAGGGTTTCACCAGTTTGGATCCTGGGCGTGGACACGGCACCGCTCATCAGGTCACGCTGAGGCAGTGTCACACATAGCACAACCAGAAGGACCTACAACTAGAATATACAACTGTGTACTAGAGGGGCTTTGGGAAGAAGAAGAAAAAAAAGATTGGGGGCTGGCCCAGTGGCGTACCAGTTAAGTTCGCACAAACCGCTTCAGTCGCCCAGGGTTCGTCAGTTGGGATCCTGGGTGCGGACCTAGCACTGCTTATCAAGCCATGCTGTGGTAGGCGTCCCACATATAAAGTAGAGGAAGATGGGCACGGATGTTAGCTCAGGGCCAACCTCCCTCAGCAAAAAGAGGAGGATTGGCAGTGGGTGTTAGCTCAGGGCTAGTCTTCCTCAAAAAAAAAAAAAAAAAAAAGAATAAAGACTCAGTAAAGCTAAAAAAAAAAAAAAAAGACTGGCAATAGATAATAGCACAGGTGTCAATCTTTAAAAAAAATTAAACAATAAAGATATTAAGTAATAAAAGAAAGGTACACAGGATAGTGTGTAGAGAGTGTCACCACAGGGTAAAAATGGAGGGGTATATGTAAATAAAAATATATATTCCTATTTGCTTATATTTATATAAACAAACTCTGAAATGACAAGAATTAGACAGGGAACAAGGGTAGGAAGGGAGACTTTCATAGTATATTTTTAACATTTTTTTAAACATATGAATGAATTTCCCTTTCAAAATTTTTTAAATAAATAAATTCATTTTAACAAAAAAGTCGCTACAGTCCATCCCATCTGTTAGTAATGTCTTCTTGAGCAGTTCCCGCCTCTTCCCTCATCCTAAGTATCCCCAACCCAATAAGCCAAAACCAGTTCCATATCTTTCCTTCTCACTAAGGTTTATATGGCTGAATACATCTTAAAACAATATCTTCTCCAAGGCAATTAAAAGTCTCATAACAAACTGAGCTGGGAGAGGACAGGGACCATGTTTTACTTATCTTTTTACTTCCTATCTCGAGCATAAAGTATCTGGGACATAAAACGTTCTCATATTAGGTTAAGAGGATGCAGTTCTACTGCTGGAATTCCAAGGAGAGTGAGCCGAGGAAAACTCAGGAGGAAAACAGGCTTCTCGGGTCCCTAGTCTGTATTCTCCACAAACACTTAAGAGTGGGGCGTGGTCTCAGTCTGAATCTGCTCTTCCAAAGTGAACGGGGAAGATTTCCAGCCAGCGCTGGAGAAGACTACTGGGAGCTGTACTGAAGAGTGGGGAGGAGAAAAGCCACAGGGCCAGCCTGAGCTTCCAGAGGGCCGAAGCAGAGGGCCCAGACCTCAACAGTAACTCGCAAAAACCCCCTTACTCTACCCCTTAAAAAAAGAAAGGGGGGCGGATTTCAAGAAAGCTGCCAAGTCTAGAAGGCGTACTAAAGTGTTCAAATTAAGTTGCCCAACCAACTTCAAAATCAAAGAAATTACACTCTAAATCACCTTTATAAATAATCATTGTACCCTCCCCGTAATGAATCATCTAAAAACAAAGCCCAGGTACATGGGTCTTTTATCAGACTCTGCTTTTCTGGACTCACAGGAATCTCTGAAAATCTACCACAAATCTTGGTCCAGATCATAGAAGGAGCAAGACAGAAAAAAAAGAAGAGAGGCCACTTTTCCTATAGCTAAAGCTACAAAGCTATGGAAACCCAGGCCAATCCTAGAGGCAATGAACACAAAGCTTTCCTATCACTCTTGAGTCTCCGGGACTCATCTCCTCATTTTGACAACTGAACCATCCCTTTATCTTTTGATAAAAGGAGGAGAGAGAACAGAAAGCTGGGTAAATTCAGAGATGGTAAATTTTTGTCATTTTTAGGAGATGACAAACTGTCAGCCCTCAGAACGGTTTTCATTCTGAATGTACATTAAAGTTTTTTAAAAATTATAGATGTTTTCAATGAGGTGCGTACTCTCCCGTTCCCTCAATCCTCACCACTTCCTACTATCTCATGGCCAGCCAGTTTCAGTCACACACATCCCTGCCCGGCCTCTGGGGGCCTCTACTTTACACCTGTTTTAATTCTTACTTACCAACTCTAATAATAACCCAAACCCTTAGATAACAGAAAATGAACCACATATCACCTTGAAATTATTCTCTGTATAGCTATATAAATGTTCTTTATGGATACGATTTTTTCATTTTTAACTTTTTATTACATAAATTTTCAAACATATAGAAAAGTAAGAAAAAATATATACTCAAATACTCATCATGTAGACCCAACAACTACTATTTTAACATATCTACTTCATCTTTCTGTCTGTATTTTTTCTTTTCCTGAGCCCTTAAAAAATTATAGACATCATGACAGTTCACTCCTAATACTGCATTTTTCCATATATTTATGGTTAGTTTTTCATGTTAAATAAAAGTTTCTAAATTATGTCTTCCTTACTGTGCTAAGGAACAGGGCCGTTACCCTCAGTTTTCTAGTTCTTCTTTGGCTTAAAACAGTCATGCACACAAAGTAGTTGTTACTGAGTTAAATACCTGGCTTAATAGATTCCATATATTAAGGGCTGGGTTTGCAAACGGTAAATACTGGAGACATTTCCTAAGACCTTGTTGAAACCACTTTGTTTATACAGGAATGGAGAGTGGGCTCCAGGGGATGGGTGAGGACCAAAACTGACTATTACCCAGATCCGGCAACATGCCATCTGTACCTACCTCTTTGTGTAAAGTGTTGAGTGGAAAAATCATCAGGGTTAGAAATTTGGAAAATATTTTGCTGAGCAATCTTTTTCTTTCTGAAACGTCAGGTCGGAAAAAAAAGTTTCTCTAAAGTACAGTACAGAACCATACGGGTAACCTAGGCTATTACCAACTGAATTCCTTAACTTTTAGAGGCTTAGCCACTTCCCGGACTAGTCAAATGAGTATTATGAGTAGTGGGGCCCATATTTGAGAAACAGTATAACAAGCTCCATTTCCTGCTATAGAATCCAGAAAGCAGAATCTATGTAACTTTGATGGAAGTTATTGTGAAGGTACAATGAAGCAACTGATTATGAAAAAAGAAACTCCGCCCAGAAGTAATAGGGGATTTTTGACTCTGTTGGTCATGTTATTTTTCAAAGACAAAAGCACATAAGCCACGTGTATTCTTTACATAATATAAACTCTGGTTCTCAAAGGCACTCCCTCCTCTTCTCTTAAAGAAAGGGAAAAGTCTAAAAACACTTGCCCAGCGTGGACAGGATCTCATGTTGTGTGTTAGTGATCAATTCCTCTGGGGTATTTGGAAAAAGGGTGCCCTCCATGACTGGTTCCCTTAGGGACTTTTATCTCCATTTCATCATCTCCGAGAAGCACCAGTCTCACCTAGGGGGAGCCACCCAGAAAGGCTATCGTCATTGTTTTGGTTAAACAATGTGGCAGAGACTGCAAGTGCAGACAAGCCCAACATAACATGCCAACCCAGCACAATTTTTGGTATGGACAGAAACAATGCTCCCAGGATCTCCCTCCTAAGAGTTTCCAATAACTACCAGAGGCCAAGAGAGAATAACTTTCTCACTAAGGTGGTGCTATAGATTGAATGTTTCTGTCCCTCCCAAATTCGTATGTTGAAACCTAATCCCAAATGTGATGGTATGAAGAGGTAGGGCCTTTGGGAGGTGATCACATCATAAAGCTGGAGCCCTGATGAATGGGATTAGTTGCCTGATAAAAGAGACCCCAGAGGGCTCACTCGCCCCTTTCACCACGCGAGGACACAGCAAAAAGATGACTGTCTATGAAGCAGGGAGCAGGCTCTTACCAGACAGTGAATCTGCCAGCACCTTGATCTTGGACTTCCCAGCCTCCAGAACTGTGAGAAATAAATTTCTGTTGTTTGTAAGGCACCCAGTCTCTGGTATTTTGTTATAACAGCCCAAATGAACTACCACAGGGAGCCTGGGAAAAGCTGAATTCAGCCCCAGTATTTATTAGTTGTGTGAATTTGGACAGTTTACCTTTTATCTCTGAGCCTCAGTTTTCTCATATGCAAAACTGGGATAATAACCACCTCCATTTTAGGGTTTGCCTAGCGTACACTAGGGTCTGGATAAATATCTGTTCCCTTTACTCACCTTCCTTAAGACTCAGGGAGGTAAAGGGGCACTCGGGCTTTAAGGGAATTTGTGGTAGGTTTTGGAAAGCTCTTCACCCATCTAGGTTCAGGCACCCATTTTTCCCTGGGAAATGACCCTGGTTTATGGTATCAAAGAAACAAGAACAGAGGATGTCACAGCCAAAAGTACATACAACTTTTCCAAAGGTGATCAGTATCCATAAATAAGACACCTCAGTGTCTTTAAGGAATCTTGTCCACTGTTATGAACTAAACTTAGCTTTTCATAATCTCCTCCACTTTTTCCTCTCAAAGAATTCAGAAAACCATTCAACTCATCCTCCTTCAACAATCTCCAGGTTCAGAGGCTTGCTCTCTGGTTGAACTTACAGGCCAGAGAAGGGAGGTGACATGATATAACAAAAGAAGTATAAGATTTGGAGTCAGGTCAACCAGGGAATTTGAATCCAGGGATTGCTATTACTACCTGTGTGATCTAAGGTGAGTCATTTAACTTCTCTGAACTCAACCCCTTCATCTATAAATTAATTACTATCTACATTAAAGGAGTACTGTGAGAATTATATGAAGTTATGCCCAGCACAGTATCTGGCACAGAGTAGGTACTCAATTCTTGTTAATTTCCTCACTGTCCCCAAGTCCTCAACTACTAACTGTTGCCACAGTCAAATAAGCAGGGTTTCAAAATCTGGCTGTATGACTGGCCACCCCTACATACGATGAGTACTTGCCAGCACCTCCTTCTGTGTACCAGCACTGCAGGAAAAATAAAGAAGTGATCCCACTCTTCACACTGGTTACCAGAAGAAGCAGGAGTTAAATACAAGGAAGGCCAACGTGAACAGGAACTAAAATTAAAAAGTAAGATAGAACAACAAAAACACCCAAAAACCCAATTCAAAAATGGTCAAAGGACTTAACGTAGATATTTCTCCAAAGAAGCTATACAAATGTCAATTAGCACGTTAAAGATGCTCAACATCACTAATCATCAGGGAAATGCAAAACAAAACCACAATGAGATACCATTTAACCATTAGGATGCTATTATCCAAACAACAGAAAATAATGAGTGTTGGTGAGGATGTGAACAAACTGAAACCCTTGTGCATTACTGGTGAGAATGTAAAATAGTGCACCCGCTGTGGAAGACAATGTGATAGTTCCTTTAAAAACTAAACATAGAGGGGCCAGCCCCATGGCCAAGTAGTTGAGTTTGCCTGCTCCACTATGGCAGCCCAGGGTTTCGCTGGTTTGGATCCTGGGCGCGGACATGGTGCTGCTCTTCAAGCCATGCTGAGGGGGCATCCCACATAACACAACCAGAAGGACCTACAACTAGGATAGACAACTATGTACTGGGGGGCTTTGGGGAGAACAAGAAGAAGAAAAAGAAAAAGATTGGCAACAGATGTTAGCTCAGGTGCCAATCTTAAAAAAAAAAAAAAATTAAACAGAGAGAAAATTCTGGGAAAATGGCAACTAGTAAGCACCAGGAATCTGTCTTCCCACCTAGACAACAAGTGCATTGGCAGAATCTGTCTGATGTAACTATTTTGGAAGTCTGGAGTCCATTTAAGAATGCCAACTTCCAGGGGAAGGCTTGGATGGTAAATTGAGGTCAATTTGGGTCAATTTCAGCTCTTAGCACAGCAGTAGCTATCCATCCATCTCCCAACTCCTGTGCCAGGCAGCTGTGTACCTGTTCCTGGAGCAACCTACACATAGCTTGTAGGAGCCAGGGTGGGCAAAAGGGACCCTGTCCTCCAAACATCAGGGATGTATGTTCTGATCGGTGACTGGTGCTTCTCATCACAAAAGTGCAAACAAGGAGGCAGTGGCCACTGTTGTTGCACATCCTCCGTTGTTGCAATTCCCTCCCGCTCCAGCTGAAATGTCTTCCAGGGGATTTAAAAGCCCAGCACATTTTTTTCCTCTCCTTCATTTTTCTTTTTCCCCCTTTTGGAGCTAGACATTGAAAACCAGAACATTTAAAAGCAACCACATATATGGGGGAAATTAGAAAGTCACTGTGCATGCCCAGGAAAGGAACAGCTCAGAAAAGACCTAAGAAGACCTTATGTTTAAGTCCCAGGCTGATCCTTGGCAGAGAGACAGCCTACAACAATCAAAAAAATAAAACCAAAAGCCAGCAAACCCTGGAGAAGGAGGAGAATCTGATTTCTAGAGTTACCACATATTAGATTCAATGTTCAGTTTTCAACAAAAAAAATCACAAGGCCCACAAAAAAAAACCAGAAAAGCATTAAAAGGTAAAAACAAAACAACAGAAACTGTTCCTGAAGAAGATCTGATGTCAGATCTACTGGACAAAGGTTTTAAAACAATTGTCTTAAAGGTGCTCAAGGAACTAAAGGAAGATGTAGAGAAAGTCAAGAAAAATGATGTATGAACAAAATGGAAATATCAATAAAGAGACAGAAACTCTAAAAAGAAACCAAAAAGAAATTCTCGACCTGAAGAGTATCTTAACTGAAATGAAAATTTCACTAGAGGGATTCAAAGGCAGATCTGAGAAGGCAGAAGAAGCAATCTGTGAACTTGAAAAAGGAGAATGGAAATGACCAAGTACAAAAAGAAGTAAGACTGAAGAGAAGCACACAGAGCCTAAAGGATCTGTGGGACACCATCAAGCACAGAAACATACATTTTGCAGAAGTCCAAGAAGGAGAAAAGAGAAACAGGCAGGGAGAATATTTGAAGAAATAATGGCTGAAAACTCAAATTTGATGAAAGACATGAATATAAACATCTAAGAAGTTCAACAAACTACAAGTAGGACGAAGTCAAAGAGATCCACGCCAGGACACATTATAACCAAACTGTCAAAGACAAAGAGAGAGTTTTGAAAGCAGCAAGAGAAAAGCAACTCCTTCCATACAAGGGACCCTAAATAAGATTATCAGCAGATTTCTGAACAGAAACTTTGGAGGATAGAAGGCAGTGGGCTCATATATTCAAAGTGCTTTTATATTCACACTGTCAACCAAGAATCCTGTATGTGGCAAAACTGTCCTTCAAAAATGAGAGGGAAATTAAGACATTCCCAGATAAACAAATGCTGATGGAGCTCATTACCTCTAGACTTGCCCTGCAAGAAATGCTAAAGGGAGTCCTACCAGTTGAAATGAAAGGATATCTGCCAGCAATTCAGAGCTGTATGAATAAATAAAGATCTCAGTAAAGGTAAATACAGGGGCAATTATAAAAGCTAGCATTATTATAACAATGGTGTGTAACTCCAGTTTTTGTTTCCTACATGACTTAAGGACCTAATAGATTTTTAAAAATTATTAGTTTATGTTTTTGGACATGTATAAAGATACAATTTTGTGACACCAACAACTCAGAGGGGCAAAGATAGAGTTGTACAGGAGCAGAGTTTTTTATGTTAGTGAAGTTAATCTGATACAAATTCAAGTTACATTGTTATAACTTTATCTTATATATAATCCTCATGGTAATAACAAAAAAATAGCTATAGAATATACAAAGGGAATTTAAACATTTTACTACAAAAAATAAACTAAACACAAAGACAGTAATGCAGGAAATAAGGGACAAAAAAAACTATAAGGCATAAAGAAAAAGAGCAAAGTGATAGAACTAAGTCCCTCCTCATCAGTAATTACTTTAAATATGAACAGAATAAAGTCTCAAATCAAAAGACAGAGACAGGCACGAAGGATTTTAGAAAAAGCCTGATCCAACTATATGCTGTCTACTAGAGACTTACTCTACATCCAAAGACACAAACAGGTTTAAAGTTAAAGGATGGCAAAAGATATTTCATGCATATAGTAACCAAAAGTGAGCCGGAGTGGTTATACTAATTCACACAAAATAGACTTTAAATCAAAATAGTTTACAAGAGACAAAGTAGGACATTATATATTAATAAAAGTTTCAATACAGCAAGAAGACATAACAATTATAAGAATTTATGTACCTAATAACAGACCATCAAAATACATTAAGGAAAAATTGACAAAACTGAAGAAATAGACAGTTCTACAATAATAGTTGGACACTTCAATACCCCATTCTTAATAATGGATAGACCAATCACATAAAAGATATGGAAATATAGGACTTGAATGACACGGTAAACCAATTAGATCTAACAGACATATACAGAACACTCTACCCAACAGCAATAGAACACACATTCTTTTCAAGTGCACATGGGACCTTTCCCAGGACAGACCATACAGTAGGCCACAACTTAAGTCTCAACAGATTTAAAAAGCTACATATTATATGAAGTATCTTCTCTGACCACAACCAGATGAAGTTAGAAATCATAACAGAAGGAAAACTGAAAAACTCACAAATTTGTGGAAATTAAATAACATTCTTAAAGAACCAATGGATCAAAGAAGAAATCAAAGGGAAATTTAAAATACTTAGAGATGAATGAAATGAAACAGAAAACACAACATACCAAAACTTAAGGGACACAGAAAAGTTAAGTGACAAATTTATAGCTATAAATGCTTACATTAAAAAAGAAAATATCTCAAATTAACATTGTGACTTAAGGAACTAGAAAATGAAGAACAAACTAAACCCAAAGCTAACAGAAGGAAGAAAACAATAACAATTAGAACAAAGATAAATGAAACAGAGAAAAATCAACAAAACCAAAACTCTGGTCTTCGCAAAGATCAACAAAGCTGATAAAGCTTTAGGTAGACAGACCAAGGCAGAAAGAGAGAAGAGTCAAATTATTAAAATCAGAAATGAAAGTGGGGACATTACTACTGAATCTACAGAAATAAAAAAGATTATAAGAGAATGGTATGAGCAGTTGTACCTTAACAAATTGGATAACCTAGATGAAGAGGACAAATTCCTAGAAACAAAAGCTACCAAAACTTCACATGTATGGTCAAATGATTTTCTACAAGACCAAGACCACTCAAGGGCGCAAAAGACAGTCTTTTCAACAAATGACGCTGAGAAAACTGGATATCCACATGCCAAAGAATGAAGCTGAACTCTGATCTAACACAGCATACAAAAATTAACTCAAAATGAATCAAAGACATAAAACCCTTAGAAGAAAACATAGGGCAAAAGCTTCACAACATTGTATTTGGCAATGATTTATTGGATATGACACCAAAGATACAGGCAAAGAAAGAAAAAGGAAAAAAATCGGACCACATGAAAACTTAAAAATTTTGTGCAATAAAAGGCACTATCAACAGAGTAAAAAGGCAACCTACAGAATGCGAGAAAATATTTGCAAATCATATACCTGATAAGCGATTAATATTCAGAATATATAGAGAACTCCTAAAATTCAACATAAAAAAAACCCCGATTCAAAATTGGTCAAAAGACTTAGACAGACATTTCTCCAAAGAAGATACACAAATGACCAACAAGCACATGAAAAGATGCTCAACATCACTAATCATAAGGGAAATGCAAATCAAAGCTACGAGATACCACCTCACACTCATTAGAATGGCTATCATCAAAAAAAACAGAAAAGCACAAGTGTTGGTGAGGATGTGGAGAAACTGGAACCTTCTTTGCGCACTGTTGATGAGAACGTAAAATGGTACAAGTCACTGTGGAAAACAGCTTGGCAGTTCCTCAAAAAAATAAACACAGATTTATCATATGATTACCAGCAATTCTACTTCTGGGTGTAAATACCCAAAAGAACTGAAAGCAGAGTCTTGAAGAGATATTTGCACACTCATGTTCATTGCAGGATTATTCACAAAAGTTAAGATGTGGAAGCAACCCAAGCATCCATCAATGGACGAAGGAATAAGCAAAATGTGGTAGATACATACAATGTCCTATTACTCAGCCTTAAAAGGAAGAAATTCTGACACATGCTACAGCACAGATGAACCTTGAGAACATTAAGCTAAGTGAGATAAGCCAGACACAAAAGGGCAAATATTGTATGATTCCACTTTCATGAGGTTTGACACAGAATAATCAAATTCACAGAGAAAGAAAGTAGAATAATGGTTGCCAGGGGCTGAGGGGACGGAGAATAGGAAGTTACTGTTTGATAGACACAGAGTTTCAATTTGGGATGATGGAAAACTTCTGGAGATGAATGGTAGTAATGTTGCACGACAATGTCAATGTACTTAATGCCAATGAATTATACGCTCAAAAAGGGTTAAGATGGAAAGTTTTATGTTATGTATATTTTATCACAATAAAAAAAAGTCAAAGATGGGGCCATCCCCCTGGCTGAGTAGTTAAATTCACACGTGTGCTTCGGTGGCCCAAGGTTTCACCAGTTTGGATCCTGGGTGCAGACCTAGCACTGCTCTTCAAGCCATACTGAGGTGGTGTCCCACATGCCACAACTAGAAGGACCCACAGCTAAAAATATACAACTATATGCCAGGGGACTTTGGGGAGAAGAAGGAAAAATAAAATCTTTTTTTTTTAATAACTGTTATGATTTTATTTATTTATTTTGAGGAAGATTAGCTCTGAGCTAACATCTGCCTCCAATCCTCCTTTTTTTGCTGAGGAAGACTGGCCCTGAGCTAACATCCGTGCCCATCTTCCTCTACTTTATATGTGGGATGCCTAGCACAGCATGGCTTGCCAAGTGGTGCCATGTCCGCACCCGGGATCCGAACTGGCAAACCCTGGGCCACCGAAGCAGAACGTGCGCACTTAACCACTGCGCCACCAGGCTGGCCCCTGGAAAAATAAAATCTTAAACAAACAAAAGTCAAGGAGATTGATTTTAATTTTCGCTATGCAAAAATATTCCACGATACCCCTCTAATAAAGTGGCCAAGGAAAAAATGTGGCCAATAGAAACAAAATGGAAATATAAAAGGATAAACCAAGGGAAAAATAAGTTTCATTACCTTCTCTGAAAACTGAGCGAGTTTAACTATGTTTTCTTCCAAGTCTAAACTGAAATTCCATGTTTCTATGAGGAGAGAGATAAAGTATTATTCTATATTGCTATGCCATGTTTTATTACAGGATCAAGACTAATTTAGAAGGATTCACAGAAAAGAACATATTTAAATCCAGAAGACCCTTATTCTGAGTATGAAAATAAAAGAAACGCAGTCTAGGGTTTGGCCTGGTGGTATAGTTAAGTTCACGCACTCCGCTTCAGCGGCCTGAGGTTCGTGGGTTCAGATCCTGGCCGTACACCTACATACTGCTCATCAAGCCATGCTGAGGCGGTATCCCGCATACAAAATAGAGGAGGATTGGCACAGACGTTGGCCCAGCAACAATCTTCCTTAAGCAAAAAGAGGAAGATTGGAAACAGATGTTAGCTCAGGGCCAATCTTCCTCACCAAAAAAAACACCCCCAAAAAACAACAAAACACGGTTCACTACAAACATTCATAGTTTGGATGCCACAACATTTCAACATCTCTCCCTGGATGAACACAGAAAGCCCACTTTGTCTCACTCATCTGGAAGAATAAAGGCCAGCCCATAGAAATGGGGACATGGGTCCTCCCTGCAACTGGGCAGCTAGCATTCACCACCCCCAGGTGTTCTTCACTTGCTGAAACGTCAACACCCCAAAAGTGCAGCTTTCCAGACAAAGTGAGCATGGTGGTTTGGAGCACCGAAGGATTCTTCCCCTTCTAAAAAAGTGCTTTAAGGAACTGAAAGTGTTCTTTTAAAAACTGGCATTGAACACATGATTCTACTTACAGTAGTCTGAAGTATACACAACTTCTTAGAAATACAGACTTTGCAGGGCACGTCGAGACTGACTATAAAAGAGGGGAGGCTTATCTTTATAAAGTCGACAGCAATCACATTGGGGACCTGAAATCGTTTGGTTTTTTTTAGATTTTCAGAAAGACGAATCACAGATTTGCTTTAAATAAAAACAAATAAAGTACTAAGAAAAGGATGCAACAAAAAAGAAATATTAATGCCAGGACTTCCTTGCTCAAAGGAGTCGCCCCCCCCGTCGGTGTTAACGCATGGCTTCCCTGAAGTATTACATACCCTGTACTCTGATGGACAAGGGGAAACACAGGATTGTTTACACTGGAGGAAAAACCCTGATCAGATGGAAAGTTCTCACTCAGTAGTAGCTTAAACTGCTGAAGCAATACTGTTCATTTATAACAGCTAATTTCTGAGAACAAGATGGATTTTAGGAAAAACTGATTTTTCCATACATGAAGTCTACTAATAAGGAAAACAATCTCAACTTCTACTCAGCTTACATACAATTAACAGGAAATACAGAGTATTTCTTCTAGATAGAGAGAGAATTAAGACCCAAGGAGCTGTAATAAAGCAAAGCGTCACCTATGTGAGCCTAGTTGCCTGTCACACTGAGAAGCTGAAGAACCAAGAACCCCTTTTCCCCACCTGCCCTGCAGCCAGAGTACAAGCACAGGACAGAAGGTCCACAATCTATACATCTACCCAGAATCTAATTAGGGAGCAAATGTTGCAAAATAGGGACCTTCCACGAGGTACATTCCCTGGTGACAGAGGTTTCTAGAAAAAACAGTGTATCTGAGGCAGCAATAGAAGCAGAACCAGTGGCAAAGTCCAGTCTCCACTGCCAGTTAAGCACTGTTTGGGTACAAGGCGTGTCAAGTGCTTGGTCGTGACAGCAGGAGTGACCTCAGTAGGAGGTTCTGTGGCATGATTTTGGCCATTCTGCTTGGGTAGGTAGCCCAAAACCTGATTCTAGAGCTCTTCTGGAGATTCTGTAAGCTTTCCACGATCTTTCAATGAATTCTCTATCTGCTTAAATCTGCCAGAACATCTGTCTGATACACTTAACCTCAATTTCTCTATCAGTAAGAGAGGGTTAATACCATGTACCTTGAAGGCAGCTGAGAGGATCAAATGAGAAAATACATGTTAAAGTGCTTTATAAACAGTGAGCCAGATATTAGCATAATTTACTAAAATTTAACTATACGTCAGGCACTAATAAAGCATTTATTTCATGAGTAAGAAAAACAATAGCTAACATTAATGATGGCACTCTCGTGGCCAAGCACTGTGCTAAGCATGCTTTTATGTATTTTACCTTATTTGTCAGGACAACCTTAGGAGGCCGATTTTATTACCCCCTATACTAAGTAAGTAAAGTAACAATAATAATAGTCATGACAACAAATCACAGTGCTGGAAGTAAGTGTTAGAATTAACATAAGGAAAAAATACTGTAAATTAATGATTTTTGGTGACAGAAATATTACTGTAAATTAAGGGAGATAAGATAATAGCTAAGCCATGAGAGCTCTGGAGTTGCCAATTCTTGAAATTCTAGTGTCTATAATTTGGCAACTTAGGAATTAATTTAAAATACCATTTTCCCCTTAATTTATACTTAAGACAGTTTTGCTTACTTGAGACTTGGTTATACCTTGAATCAAATGTTTTCATCAGCAACACAGCTCATTGATAACTGAACCTTACTCTTTATGACTGTATTTCTGGAACACACTCGGTTAAAGGTTCATTTCTGGCATCGACCACAGCATCCTTTTCGTGTATTATTACTGACAGTCCTCCTTTCTCCCCAGTAACCTGGTAAGGTCCTTGAGGGAAGGAATCGTGTATTTTTAATCTCTGAAAGACCCGAGGTACAGAAGCGCCTCATAGGAGTATATAAAGTAGTTCTCCTTAGATGTTTGCTGTTTCATCTATTGAGAAGTGCTCATATTTAGATAAGTTCTGCAAACACACAATTGGTACCCCCTTGGGCCTTGGTTAAAGGTCCCTAAGTCCTGAAAGCTCAAGTGTTCAGTGACTCCATTCCACTTCCTCCAAGCAAAGCACTGAGTTAAATTTATTTCTCACCAGAGCAAGAGACACATTCTGTTCATATCTCTCCAAAGAAATGAACTCATTCCTGTCTCTAAAGTAAACTTACGTCACCCATATTTGAAGATATGGGCTCTTCGTGTACAAGTAGTGAATGAGGCCTTATCTATAAATCACTTGACCGCAGCCTTTGAAAATTCAGCAAAGGCAGTTATATGGAACTACAAGATAAAAGTGATACCAAAGGTCAACAATACCAAGGATTAAACTTTGTTCCTTTCCCCTAGCAACTACGTAAAAATACACACACAACACATCCTGTAGTCACTAAGTCAAAGCTTGATTGATCTGGGGTAATTAAATCATTTATTCTGCAAGTTCACTCCTTGGTTCTCTGACCCTTGCCCTCAAGTTCACTGAGATAACATATCTCAGTCCCAATATGACCATAAACACAAAGATTCCTATCACAGGGCTGAGGACGGGCTTCTACATTCCAAGTCCAGCAAGCACGTGCGTCACTGCCTTTGTTGTACAAGACACATAAGTTACAAAAATTCAAACTTTTCCCACTATCCCTAAAGCACACAGCTGTGAAAACATCCTCCTTTATGGAACATAGCAGCTGATAATATTAAAAGAAAATTATGTAATTATTTGTTACTCTTTTCTCATTCTGTGCTTTAGTTTTCCCAGAAACAGGAAGGAGACCCATAGGGGACTAGGGAGAGATGGGCAATCCCAGGAAGGAAGTCCTTGCTGGGCCCAAACCAAGCGGAGAGGAGCTGGGATTATTAAAGAGAAGCAAGCAGAAGCAATACACCTCCAGTAAGGACACACACTACCCATGTGATCCACTGACCAAGTAACCCAAAGACACAAACATCTTCTGAACAGAAATACATCTAATTTTATGACGGAATTAATATAAGTAAATTAGGGAGACAGACTTGCAAACTGGTTAAATACACACGTTTTAGAATTAGAAATACTGGGTTTAAATCCTGGCTCTACCTTTAAAAGCTGTGTGACAGGAAAGGTCTTTAAACCTTTCTGGTCCTCAGCATCCTAATCTGTCAAATGATGAAAATGCTACGCTAAGAGGCTGTACAGGGACTAAAGCAGATAATATATGTTAACACTTCTGCACAAAAAAAAAAAGAGTCAAGAATAAAAAAAGAAAGATAAAGTTGGTTGTTATTTTATTAACGGAAAAGTGGGACTGTATTTACCCAAACCACTGCTTACATGCAACTTCGAAGAAATAATAATAAAATGAGTAGTACCTATAAACACTTTGGAACTTTTCTGTCCACCAAGTACAAAAATGTGTGAAAAGTTTTTCTATCCTACCTATCTTCACATATACAACTTTCACTACAAAGACAAAATAAAGCTAAATTATACCTTGTAAGGTAACAAAGACGAAAAGTAGGTCAAACACAGGTTTGTTTTCATGTTAATTAGAGAAGAAGCTAATGGATAAATACATAAAGGTGAAATATTTCCAGAATTATTTTTAGGGAGCCTTTCATTAAAAAACAAATTAAACAGGGGCCCCGCCTGGTGGCACAGCAGTTAAGTTTGCATACTCTGCTTTGGTGGCCCGGGGTTCACTGGTTCAGATCCCAGGTGTGGACCTACTTATCAAGCCATGCTGTGGTAGGCGTCCCAAATATAAAGTAGAAGAAGATGGGCATGGATGTTAGCTCAGGGCCAGTCTGCCTCAGCAAAAAGAGGAGGATTAATGGCAGATGTTAGCTCAGGGCTGGTCTTCCTCGGAAACAAACAAACAAACAAACCCAAATTAAACAATAAGTGAAAGTTATAGGAAATCAAATTTGGGCTTTAGTAGAGGAACTGTACTCAACAAGACAAAGCTGTCCAAAGGAGCAGACTGCCTTTAGGACAATGAGCTGCTTAGGAGCAGATATTCAGCAAGTCGAGGCTGAAGTCTATTTCGAAGAGATGGTCTGCAAACTACACTCAATTCAGGGACTCTGCAAGAAGCAGAAGACTGGATGACAGAACTTTAAATGTCCCCTCCACGTCTAAGATTCTACACTCCTTGGACACTACAATAAACAACTTTCTGGTGTCCACGGTAGGGCAGAGTTTCCCCCTAACATTGTCCCTAACAAGAGAAGAGTCTCCAAATCCAGGGAAGAGACAGATTTGCCACTCAATTCAAATACGTGAGGAGCTGAATTAATAGATCTCATGACCCCCTGAACCATGTTCCATTTTCCTCTCTCTTGATGGCTTTTTTTCCTCCCTGGATACCCTGCTTATAATCTACTCAATCTAATTTCATAAATATTTACTAACCTCTTCCAGAAATTTATCCCAAAGAAACAAAGTGAAACTCAGGAAGATTTATGTATCAAGATCGTTTACTGCAATACTATCTTAATAACAAAAAGGTCTTTCAAGGGGAGAATGATTAAACTATAAGACGCTCACACAAAGAAATGTTGTGCAGCTATTAAAATGGTGTTTGCACATAATATTCAGTGATATGGGAAATGTCACAATATAATTTTAAGTGAAAATTTGATATAAAATGACAAATTCAGCATGATTCTAATTGTAAACGTATATCATACATATGTTTACGCTAGAAGGAAATACATAGCAAAATGTTAACAATGGCCATGTCTGGGTGGTGGAACTTTTAATTTTCTTTTTTGTAACTGTGTTTTCCAAATTTTCTAAAATAATCATATATTCACTTTGTGATCACAAAAAAATAAACATTATTTTTTAAAAATATGAGCAAAAGAAGCTACGTTATAGTTATCTTGGATTTGTAACTCTGAAAGGAAAAACAAGTCCTTTAAAAGGAGGAAGCCTGGTATAAAAAAATAAGTTTGCATATGACCTTATGTTTGAGAGGGTTGCTAAGCATAGCACTGTCTTTAAATTAATCGGTAAACAAGGAACAGCTGGGACAATATCCAGTTTTATTGAGGATGTGGAACAACAGGAACTCTCATACATAGCCAGTGAGGGTATAAATCAGCACAATCACTTTGAAGAGTAATTTTACTATATCTAGTGAAGCTAAAAATACGTGTCACCTACTAGACAGCAATTTCTTTCTTGTTACATACCCTAGAGAAAAAATTCATATACGTGCACAAGGATGCCCACTGCAAAACTGTTTAACACTGAAAAAATCTGAAACAACTCAAACATTAACAGGACAATGGATAAATGAACTGTAAAATACTCATTCAATGGAATACTACAGAGCAGTGAAAAATGAGGAATACATCAACATGGATAAATCTCAAAAATATAAGCCAAAAAAAGAAGAAGGAAATCTGACAAGCTGAAAAGTGAAGACTTAGGCGGTTGCTATTTTTGCTCTATGCTGAGAGAATCCAAATGAAAAAAGAAATTTTAGGTAGCAGGTGGCAATTTCTATTGAGGGCAAGGCTCTCTATTCACAGCAGAAATTCGTAAACTCTTTTGGGTCCGAGACCCCTTTGCAAACCTGACGGAAGCTATGGTTCCACCTCCACAGAGGTTCATCATCACTCCACCCTCAGCCATCTTAGAAGGCGTTCAAGGAAACTTATACTCTCTTTAGCCATGTGGTTGACCAAGGTAATTTCTACTCACGCTAAGAGTTAGCAGGACTAGACAGTCAGCAGAGGGAGCGACGCACTGGCTGCTCAGAAAGACAGCCTGTGACAAAGCAAGACATTCACTGAAGAAAGACTGCCAGAGTGTTGTACAACCAGCGAGAAAGGTGAAAACCCAGTGACATGCCCACAACTGAATGTTTTCAAAACTAATTTAAAAGGTTTTCGAAACAAAAGAAATGTTCTTATACTTAATTAAGCCTTGGTGCAAAACCAAGGTAATAAGTTAAAGAGTGACTGATAATGAAGATTAGTGAGATTTTTGTTCATATTTCTCAAAACTTTCCTCTATTTGCACATCTTATTCAATAACATTTAATTTGGCAATTTTTAGGCTAATATTTCGATAATGTTTATGCTTAACTTTTCCAATAAAGCACTGTACTATCTTGAAAGTCCAGATGAATAGAAAAATATGATGTTTTTGTTAGTGACTCAGTTAACAAAGCCTAAGGAAAATGGCTGTTGAGACCAAGAAGCCATAATGAAAGCAATGGCTGACAGTATATCTCAATGGCTGGCAAAGTACCTAGACAAACTTTTCAAGGCAGTGTCTTTTGAAGGAAAAGTTTAAAAACTCAAAACTACAAAGGGACAGTAAATATTACAATTCAACATGCATGTGAAGGTCTTTAAATGATTTAATAATTATCTCAAACAAGTTTTTCCCACCAAAGTTCTAGATCTGTGATACATGAAATTGTCCTGGAAATACCAAGGTTGTAAGCTTAACAATGTCATGTAAAATCTCCAGTGTCTTCGTTACTGCCTTTCATTATCTCTATGTCTTTCATCCTTATATCCCAATCCAAATCTTCTCTTCATGCATTCCTCTTCCTCCATATCCCCTGTCATATTATTTCCCCGGATTTATCTCCTACCCCTGCCTCTACTCCTGGGCTATACATTTTGCTGTCTCTCAGAAAAAAGGAACCACCCACAGAATCAGAGATTTGGGGGAACAATAATGAGCTAGTCAAGAAGTCATTTCCACCTCACTCTTTTCTTTCCTGGCAGTGTCCTTCCCTGCCATCCATCTTTCCAAACTTCTTTTCTCAATAATGTTTTTTATGAAATCTACTCTGAATGAAACCTGTACTATATTATAAATGCACAACTTCCTAAGACCTTTATGCAAAAGAAACAAACAGTAACAAAGAAAACTGTGCTGCTTAACAATACTGTAAAGCACACACTGGTTTTAGTTCTGCCCCCTTTCCGGGGTGGGGGGATTTGGAAGAATGAGGGCCCCTCTGGCTATCAGAGAGAGTAGGGGCTTTACTGTATTTAGTGGGAAGGGATGCTAATCATCCTCTAAAACACAGAGCAGTCCCACACAATGAAGACTAGTCCACCCAAAATGCCACAGTGCCCCCAACCCACTCCCCAACTCTTGTTATGAAACACGGGACCACAGACATTCACTGAACCAGATAACTCCAGCTAATTTCAATAAATATTTGACTAATCTTGACACTTCCTGGCTTTTAGGAATACGTAAAATCAGCCATCAGGTTGCACCAATTCCCAGTGTTGCAAAGAATTCTGGGAAGGGGAGGCAGTAGTGGTGGCACGCACTCCAGGCTGCAGTGTGACCTCCTGGTGTTTGGAAATCCTAATTAAAATGACTTTGTTCTGAGTTTGATATCACTGTTTTAGAGACTTCTTCACTCATCCTTGATGCAGCAGTCTATTGAGCCAAAACAGCTACAGGGGCCATTCTTCCCTGAAAATGAGTCAAGGCAGTTACACAACCCTCCACAGGGATCAGTGCACAACAGCCTTGGAGCAAGTGTGGGAGGAGCCCGGTAAACATCTCTCCCCTTCATGAGTTCATGTTCCAACTCAGATTCCTCTTGACAAAACAAACACAGCTTTTATATCATAGTAATTCTTTTGCAGCAAGCAACTCATTCTCACATTCCTTCTCCTGCTTACTTTTTCCCCATAATTCTTTACCCTTTGCCCGCAAGCCCTCCTCCCCGCCATGTTGTACTATTTGTATGGAAAAAAAATTTAAGAGTTGCTTCTTGCCAAGTGTGACCTCAACTCATTCTTATTTAGTGATGTCCAACAAGAACTCTCTCTCCCAAAACGTTTGCTCGTTTTGAAGCAACAAGGTTACTGACTGCATTTTGTTTTCCCTGTCACTTGTTTTTGATGTATTAGTGTATCTTTGGAAACAAATGACATAACAGCTCATTTGTGTGACCCAAGGCACTATACATGTACGTATACAAAAATCTTTTCAAACTGCTTCAGCAAGACAAAGCATTGCCTCTGTTACTGGAGGGAAAAGATAACATGGTAACGGTTAACTTGATCACTTAACCTCCCTAAAAAACATACCCCCGCATTCAGTAACAAGAAAGAGGTATCAATACTAAAGAAAACACAAGCTCCAAATCCTATTCTAGGTGAAGAACTTTTGTTACTTGGGGGGGGAAGAAGAAAAGTGAGTGACCCTTAAAATACTAAGACAGACGTGTTACACTCCTTCATGCTTAACAACACTTTGGCAAAGTACTACTTAATGAATAATTTTGGGAAGTCAACAATTTTATGCTACACATAAAATAAGCTGGAATTGAGAGTTATTTTCAGTTAGCTTATTGGAAAAATTGGTCCTGGTATTCTTAACATCTGTCCAACTATGATGGAACTCCTGAACAATGTCAGGTACTAATCTCCCTCGTGAAGTCTTCTTTAAAACACTTTCCATTCCATGCCTCTGTTAATTAAAAGGCATGACTGGATACAGTATTAGTCCCTAGGTCTCCTTCCTTCAGGGAATTTTAGCAGCAAACCTCACTTAATTATCAGAAAGCAGAAGTTAATTCCCAATGTGGGTTGGCGCTGGGCATGAGTGCCAATTCTGTCACATTCCAGTATTTGCTCACCAGGATGGCACCGAGGAGCCTAATCCACACACAAAATGTTGTGTGATGATGCTAACATTTTCCTGGCTCATCTCCTAGGATGTCAAGGCATTCTGCGGTTTCCAGTACTACCCTAGAGGAGTCAGTTTAGATCCAAAACACTTAAGACATACTTTCAGAGGGGCCACTCAGAGCTCGGAAGACTTTAGGTAGACAGCTAGCTAGCTCTCTTTGGAGGATTCCCAAGTCCTCAGAGATACAAGGTTCCAAATAAACTAGGAGAGGAATAAGAAAACATACACCTTCCTGGGAGCCTGCAACAATTTAACAAAAATAAGTGCAAAAAGCCTACAGAAAAAAATGAGAAAGTCATAAAATTGTGTTTCTGGTGTGTGCACGTGTATGTTAAGTCAGCTTGACTACTGGTGTGTGTGTGCCTGTGTGTTAAATCAGCCTGAAAAAGACAAAGGAAAAGGCCTTGGAAGTTGTAATTATAGAAAATTGCTCAGGTGACTTCATCCCACCCACACGCTTTTGATTTTCAAAAAGTATGACGAGTGCTTTTTAAGTTACTGTTCCGGAAAGACTGCAGCTGTTCAGCACAGATTTCACATGCTCAGTTAAGAACATTATTTTATCAACATAAAGGTTAATGGCTGCTAAATGAGGGTAGCAATTTCCAACATGAGTACTGTAAATTCATATTAGCATTCATTCTGTTTAAAGATACAGACCCAGAAGATCAACTGGCCCTTGGCATGAACAGTAAAATAATAATACAAAGGTTCATAATCCCCCCAACTTCCACCCAAGATTTTTAGCTTCCCTTTAGAAAACATTACATCTGTGTCTAAGGACATGGGCACAGAGGCGTGTGTCATGACAGTAACACTGCATTTAAAGGACCCACAGCAAATCAAGTCAGGAAAACAGCAAACTTTGAAAGACACCTGCCCCTCCCACTGCCACCCACATCCCCACCCAACTCCATCCCCTGCCCCTCCTTCTCAAGTGTTCTCCCCCACGATCAGAGGGGCACCACACTGGAGCTAGGCACACCATAGGTGTGCAGCACCACAACAACTCCTACTAGCTATGGTTTGGCAGGGCCAATTTACAAAATTAATCTCCCTTCCCAATTCTGCCATTATTCTTCTCCCTTAAGCAAGCAACCCTATAGCTGTTTTCCTTTTCCTTTATTTCCTATACCCAATCTATCAAGTCCTGTCATTTCTTCCTTGAAAATGTCTCTCAACTACGCTCTTCCTTTCACTGTCCCCACCCCAGTCCAGACTCTCAACAGCTCATCACTAGAAAACTACAACAGTCTCCTAACTGCTATGCCCACTTCTGGCTACTGTAACATGAATCACCCACAAAACACAGCTTTCAACATGTCAACACTCTGCTGTCTATTGCAACAAACAAAACTACAACTGCTTCTTACAGCATCTCCTCCAAATTCCTCTCCCTCGTTTTTAGGGGCAGCCATAATCTGGCCACAGTTTAGCTTTCCCACCTTACTTCTCACTCCTCCGCAAGATGCACCTTCCTCTTTGAGCAAGCACTTACCTCACTGTCTCCACGCCACCTCCCCAAGAGCAGCATGCTCGCGGTCCACTTGGCTCAAACTATCCTCCCACCCAGGAATTCCTTCCTCCACCCGTCCCAGCCCAAGCCAACACATCCCACCCAAATCCTGCCTGTTCTTTTAGGCTCAGCTCAATTGCTAATTCCTCTACATAACTGTTTTCCATGATTACGGTCCACCCCTTCCAGCGTGATGAAAAGAACTGGGTCTTTGGAATATGACAGACCTAAGTTTAAACGTCTGTGGAAGCTGAACAAGTGGTCTAATGTCTCTCTCATAGCTCAGCATTCTCACCTACAAAATGAGGATGATGTTAATACCTCCTTCACAGGACTGTTCTGAAGATTAAAAAAGACTGCATGGAGAGAAACTAGTGTAGCACTTGGTACCCGGGAACCAGGCGCTCAACAAATGGTAGGTATTATAACATGACATAGTAGCTGAGCACTATGCTTCAAAAATCCTAGGCTTTAAGTAGATAATGATGGGGTTTTTTCCTACTAGGTTGTAACACTCCTCAAGTGCAAAAATACTGTCACGTCCAGTTGCAGCTGACTTATTTAATAATTTCAATTTCCTGGACAGCCAAGAAATAGGGAAAGGGCCTACAGGTCACCCAAATAATTATTATAAATTCCATGCATTAATGCCTATGTATTTTAGTAACAGGAAACCCTTCAGACCGCCCCTACAGGCTTACTGATTTTTATTTTGGTTTCCAAGCCAACAGGAGCAAACTGGAGGGTGGCTGCTATTTGCTATCAGCAAGGGAGACAACAGAAAAACTAGAAAAAGTAAATATACACACCTGATCTGTACAAAATTGTAAACAAAATCAAGTCCAGCAGCCAAAGCTTCTGTTCTGATTGGGGTATTAGAAAGTATTGTTTCAGAGATAAAGTAGCCCTAATGTTAAAAAATACAGAGAGAAACATACAAAGTTAAAATAATGGCGGTCTAAGGCCAATGATCATAATTATTAAAGTTAGAAGGAATTTTTTGCACAATTAGAGCAATTATTTGTTGAACCCCTGATATACACCAAATACATACTACACATTAGCCATGCTGCTCACACAAATTAATCCTCCCATTAACCCCCTGAGGTAGGTTTTAGCATCCTTATTTTACAGAGGAGGAAAACAGGGCTCAGAGAGGTTAAGTGACTTGCCCAAGATCATATGGCCAATGTGTGACATTTTCTGACCCTGAACTCACTCCAAAGTCTCTGCTCTTTTCCCACTATGCCACCCTGCCCCTCCACTCTCTCGTGAATTTCAAGAATTGATTCTAAGTTCTGAAAGAGGATCCTTCCAGTTCCATTTAGTCATATCTAGTAACTGAGAGTTCATTACTTTGCAAGACAGCATATTTTGAGACCAGTCAGATCTAGGTTAAGAACATCTGTTTGGCTACTTTCTAGCTGCACAACATTCAACAAATCAATGTCTTCGCACACCAGTTTCCTTATCTATAAAATGGGACTGAAAAGTACACATAAGACAAGCCTGCTGTGAGGATCAAATGTGAGATGCTGCATGAAAAGTGCTTGGCTCACTGCCTGACGTAATAGCTCAATAAGTATTACCATTAAAATGATTATTAGAGAAAGTTCTTTATATCAAACCAAACTCTACCTCCAAATAATTTCTCCTCATTGGCCTCAGATCTGATCACTGGGACTTCACAAAAGTAGATCAGATCTTTATCTATTTGGCAGGCATTTAATATTAGAAGAGAGACATGTTCCCTTAACTCATCTCTTTTCCAACCTAAAAACTCTTATCTGCTTCAAGACTTCTTTCCATGACGAGGTTTCCAGACAAGGACCTTCTGGTCACTCTATTCAGATATACCCTAGTTTATAAACATCTTCTTAGACAAGGCACCCAGGATACTCTCGCAGGTTTAGAGTGACCAGTGCCAGGTACTGGGCCTGAGACTACTGCTTCCACTTTCTGATCTTGATATCAATAAAAGCCCCCACTGAATTGCTGTTGGGCCTGTTTTCCCATATCTTGTCCCTATGCAACTGATTGTTTTTAATCTAAATGCAGGACTAATGTCAATAAACGTCATATTGCTTTTAAATGTCACTGTGGTTTCAGCCCATCTTTCAAGTTTGTTGAGATAATTTTGAACCTTGGATTTGTTATCCATCATGTCAGATATTCCTTACAACATTTTAGCATCTGCAGATTTGATTAATATGCCTCCACCTCTTTATTTAAGGTCAATCAACAAATCTTTAATGAGTATCAGGTATGTCCAGGGTCCCTTGGTAGGAGCTAAGTCAACTGACAGGATGTTGAGCAAGATCGAAGTAAAAGTCAGAACCCTGTGGCATCTTACTTGTGATCTTCTTGGGAGCTTATCTTGAAAAATTTTAGTTGGCAAAGATAAGGCTGATGGAGGCACAATAACAGTTTATAAATATTTTTAAAGGGAGTAAGCTCTGTAGGTACAAAGAATTGGAACCAAGAGATGGAATGTTACAGTGATGCACATTTTGGAATCATCTCTCCTCTTTCAATTGCCCCCTTTCCCCCCATCCCTTCTCTCTTTAATGGGAATACTTTTTTCTATGTCTAAGCTTCTGGCACCTCTTCTGTTCTCCACAGTTCATTAAACATGGCGGTTTAGTAATTTCATCTACAAATTCTTTCAGTTCCCTGGACTGCAGGGGTGTGGAAGGGGTGGAGGGACAGAGTGAGGGTGAAGAGACAAGCACTAGAAAATAATGCATTTTGATCAGCTAAGTGCATTTACGATGTCTTCCACGTGGGATTTTAGCTACTCCTTTTCTCTCTCATTTCCAGTTACTTATCTTACTTCTTGACAGAAAATATGGAAGCAAAGAGGTGTTAAATAGTTCTGCTCTGTCATACGTTAACATGACCTCAGCTGGCACAAGAAGCTGACTCCATCTACTTACTGCTGCTTTTGCTCTCAAAAAAGCTTTTTGTATTTCTAGTTATCTTTCATGGCCCTCACCTCAGAAGCCTGTTTCTCCCAGCTTTTATATATCCTGACACTATCCGTTCAAGTCCATATCACTTTTTCATACCTGTCTTTGGTTACATTTGCTCCTTTCTACATTTAGCACACACACTTTTAAAACCAGAGCATTTGGAATGTTCTCTGCCCAGCCACAGTGATCACTTCAAATATCTTGCCTTTTTCTTTCTCATCATCACGATTTGCGTAAAGACGTATCATATCAATTTAGAGAAAGTAAAAAAGATGATGAAGGAGATGGTTTGAGACAAACTTACATTCTAGTGGGGTGAACTATGAGAAAGTAAGCTTTACGAGAGCAAAGACTTCACATTTTGCTAGAGGCTCACCTACCAGAACAGTGCCTGGAGCTCTGAGTAGCCATTCACATACTTGTGGAATAAAAGAACAATCAAAATCTTAAAGAATGGTAAGATTTTACCAGGCCACAATGGAGAAGCCAGCTTTCAGACAGAACAGCATAAGGCCTGGAGATGCTAAAGCAAACGGAGCAGTCCAGTCTGGAGCTCAACACACATGCACACAGTAGGAGACGAGGACAGAAAGACTTTCTGCGATCTTCAGGTCAAGCTGAGAAGCTCAGATCTGAATCTGGCAGGCCGTATGCAGCAACCATTCTGAGCGGGAATCACATAACTTGAGATAGGCTTAAGAAAGATTCTGGCAGAGGTGGGCAAAATTAATTAGAAAGAACTATAAATGTTCATTAAAAATGTCTGTATTTGTACAGGCCTAGGTAAAAAAAACTCTGGCTAGGGAAAGTTAATATCTTTCTACATACTTTCTATTTGAACTCAAAGTATTTGCCTCAACAACCTGTGTCCTGTCCCCATGCTGGAAGGAGTAAGAGTTAATGAGTGTCACCAAAACAAAACAAAACAAAAGTGGAGATAAAACATAACCAAAATAAAGAGGGCCCAGGACTGCAGCTTCTTGCCTGAATTTGCAATTCAGAGGAGGATTAGCTTCAACTTGCTACAAGAATTGCTTAGTTGTCTAACCAAAGGGGCTATGTTCATATCTGGGAACATTTTTTTCACGTCCATCGAATGCTTTTAATGTGAGGCTGCCTTGATATTCTGCTTCAATCTCTTCCACTATATTGGCAGGAAATGGAAAGAACAGCAGAAAGATAAAGCCTATGTGGCCACAATGTTAATGTTAGTCTTCCTCCAGGCCTTGACCAGACTTCCAAACAACTCTTACCTTTCCTTGTATGTGCCCCTTATGAGTCTGGTTTCCTTTCCATAATATTCACGCTTTGCCCTATTTTTCCTTATTGCATTGCTGTGGAACATTGCCTGACACAGTGGTTTTACTAATATGCTTATCTACTACTGCTCAATGACCACAGCCAAAGAAAACAGTAGCTGTCATGATGAAATTTATTTACAGATATATTTCTTCTGCTTTTGGATATTAACTATCCCTGGCTAGCAGTTCCTCTTTGTTGATTTCATGCCGTCTAAATTAGCAGCAGCCATGACACCGCTGTCTTATTTAGGTTTGGGGCAGGTCTTAAAATAGAATTTTTACTCTCCCTTCAACGTTGTGATTTTTATCTCTGGTCATTGCCACCAAATGTTTGGCAAGTGTGGTCCACAATATGGTTTAAAGTCTCAGGAAAAACACCTCAACATTTTAATTAAGTACTGTAGTAATAATAAACATACGTAGTGGTAATACATAGGATACCATAATAAATACTGCATTAATGTATATATATTAAAACACGGTGCTAATAAAAAGACACTAAAAGGAGTCTCAGTAAATTTTACAATATTTGACATTACAGCTCACTAATTGCATATAAGATGGCAATCTCGTTATCCCCAAAAATACTAAACAGAAATTAGCAAACAAAATAAATATCCTTAACAGATGGCAAGAGCTCTGTGTCTGTTGACTATGATATGGCAAGGGCTCTTCTCTGGCTCCCTGATCTGGGTTCTGTCCTGTTAAACATTTTTCAATGACTTGAATGAGGTCACTCATAGTAGGTTAATCATGAGGGTTCAAAAAATGCCTCAGCAAGCTAGAAGCACAGGTTACATCTGACACAGACCTACAGATGATTATAAAGTCTTGCACTGAAGGTCCAAAAAACTATCTGAAGAAATACAGATTGAGGGCAGTGTGGCTTAACATCAGCACATGTGAAAAAGACTTCGGGGTTTTAGATGACTCAATATGACTTAAATGAATGTGGCTGCCAAATAAACGACTTCAAACTTGGGCTGTATTAAAACAAATACAGCATGCAGAGCAAGGCAGAAGATCCAGGTCATACCTGGAATACTCTGTTCAGTGCTCAAGCTCACACTCTAAAAAAAGGGCCAAAATGGAGTACGTTTAGGTTTCAGATCAGAGGGCTGGGTGCACAAAAGCATGTTATACAAAGATCTGAAACTGTTAGCCTAGAGAAGAGACTGTGCAATTTTTAAATGAACATATATTATTTTTACAATCAGAATAAAGATATTTCCCTTTTGGAGAAAAATATTTAAATAATGCCCAGTGTTGAAGAGGATATTATGAAACTGATATGTTCAGCCACTAATGATCTTACTATGAACTGGTTTATTAAACCTTTTGGTAAACAATCCTGTCAACATTGTTACAGCCACAAAACTGTTGTTATAGTGGCTTTCTAGACAAACTACGGTAGATTCAAAAGATATAATACTAATCAGCAATAAAAAGGAACAAACTACTGGTACGACCACGTAGATGCATCTCAAATGCATTATACTAAGTCAAAGAAGCCAGACTCAAAGGGCCACGTACCATATGATTCCATTTAAATGACGTTCTGGAAAAGGCAAAACTATAGGGACAGAAAACAGATCAACAGTAGTCAGAAGTCGAGGTAAGAGGTGAACCTGGCTACAAAGGGACATAGAAAAAGCTTTGGGGAAGGATGGAACTATTTTACATCTTGAAAGTTAGGGTGGTTACACAACTGTACAGAAACATCAACATTCACAGAACTATACATTGAAATGGGTAAATTCTACCATATTTAAATTATATCTTAACTTAAAAAAAAGAAAAATGGAAAAAAGAGAAAATCTTGAAGACAACCAGAGAAAAGAGATACATTACATGCAGAGGAACAAAGATAAGAATTATCATTTAAAAATTAAGGAGAAATAAAGGCTTTTTCACACCAAGAAAAACTGAAAGAATTCCTTACCAAAAGATCCATACTACAAGAAATGTTAAGGCAAGTTCCTCAGGCAGAAGGAATATGATATCAAATAGAAACCTGGATCTACAGAAAGAAATGAAGATCTCCAGAAATGGCTGAAATGAAGGTAAATATGAAATACGGTTTTTTTTTATTTTTAATAGCTCTAAATAATTGTCTAAAGCAGGGGTCAACAAAGTATGGCTCAAGGGCCAAATCTCACCCACTTCCTGTTTTTGTAAGTCAAGTTACATTGGAACACAGTAACACCCATTCTTTTATGTATTGTCTACGGCTGCTTTCACGCTACGACAACAGAGTTGAGTAGCTGAGACAAAGACCAGATGTCCTACAACGCCTAAAATACTTATTATCAGGCCGTTTACAGAAAAAGTTTGCTGCCCCTGGTCTAAAGCAAAAATAGCAATGTATTGTGGGTTTATAGCATATGTAAAAGAAAAATGTATAACAACAATAGCACAAAATATGATGAGGAAATTGGAGTATAAAAACCTTCCTGTGATAAAAACCCTACACTATATGTGAAGTGGTGATTAATTAAAGATGTGTATTATAAATCCTAGGGCAACCACAAAAATATTTTAAGATTTAAATAATAAGCCAATATTGGAAATAAAAATTGGATTCATAAAAGGATTTGATTAATGCTAAAGTAGATAGAAAAAGAGGGAAAAAGGAATAAAGAACAGATGCTGCAAAGAGAAAACAGCAAGATGGAAGAGTCTAATCCAACTATATTGAAATTACATTGACTGGAAGAAGGCTAAAGATATTGTTTAAAAAGACATAAGTTTTTTAACATGAATAGAAAAGCAAGACTCAACCATATGCTGGCTAGAAGAGACCCACTTTAAATATAAACACATAGCTAGATTAAAAGCAAATGGACGGGACAGGTACGACTTCTTGTTGAAGCCAAGTGAGGCACTCAACAAATCCTCTCCACAAAAACCAACTATAAAGCTGGACAAAATTCATAAAAACAACCATTGTGAGGCTTGAGCAATCAACCAAAGGCATACAATAATCTGAGAAGCACTTATGTCTAAAAAACCAGATGAACTGGTAAGAACAGTGGAAATCTGTGGCATTCTGACTGGGGCTTCTATCCCTCCTGCCTCAGTTGAAGCGGATGTTGTGCCTGAATGTGGCAGGTTCTAAGAATAAGTAGCTTTTCTCCTGCAGTAGGAAGAGGCTCAGTCGATTTGGAGCAGTGAGTAACACCCATGGCCAGCAGTGGTATCAGTGGAATTGACTATCTCAGAGACAGGCAAGTGGGAAGGGCCAAAAGCTCCACTAGCACAAGGTTGTGATTACACTTAGGGCAAGTTTATTTCTGGGTGAAGATGTGTGCATTTACAGCAAAGACCCAAGAGGGTCTAACAAGTCACACACTCCTGGCTGACAATGAGGCTATGTGCATGCTAAGAGGAGAGGTAAAAGGGCTCGTCGGAATGTAAAAGATGGGAGAGGCTTGAAAACAACCTGAACTTTGAATGCGCTACTTACCACACACAGATCCACTGGCAGATGACAGAAACCTTACTGGATCAAGGTGATTGAGAACAACCTCTGTTCAATCACTGGCTTACTAGTAAGCCATGTAGACACAGGGACAACCCCTGGGAAAGCAGACTTAAAAATAAAAACAAGTTTAAAAAATGAGCAGTGACATCAATGGCCACACATCACAGGGAAGACAGATTTCATAGGTTTAGCAAGCAAGTTTGTTACTAGACAAAGAAACAACAAACAAACAAAAAAGTAACAACCGGATATGTTAATTAGCTTGATTGTGGTGATTATTTCACAATGAATATATATATCAAATCATCAAATTGTACACTTTAAATACATACAATTTTTAATTGTCAAATATTCCTCAATTTAAAAAAACAAAACAACAAAAATCCTGGGGAGATCGGAATCCAGCGCTGCTGTATTATCTGAAATGTCCAGTTCCCAAAAAAAATTATAAGACATACAAAGAAACAGGGAAGTGTAACTCATACTCAAGAAAAAAGCAGCCAAGAGAAACTGCCTCTGAGTATCCCAGAAACTGGATATAGCAGACAAAAATTTCAAAGCAGGGCTGGCCCAGAGGTGTAGTGGTCAAGTTTGCATGCTCTGTTTTGGCGGCCTGGGGTTGGCAGGTTTGGATCCCAGGTGTGGACCTACACACTGCTTATGAAGCCATGCTATGGTAGCATCCCACGTACAAAATGGAGGAGGATTGGCACAGATGTTAGCTTAGCAACAATCTTCCTAAGCAAAAAGAGGAAGACTGGCAATGGATATTAGCTTAAGGTGAATCTCCCTCACCAAAAGAAAAAAGAAAAAAATTTGAAGGAACAAACAAATTAAAAAAAAATTCAAAGTAGTTAATATATTTCAAAGTTCACAGAACTACAAGATATCACAATGGAAGAAAGAAAAGTATGGCAACAATGAATCTACAAAGAGAGATTCTCCATAAGGAAATAGAAATCCTGGAGTTGAAAACTACAATAACTGAAATGAAAAATTCACGAGAGCAGTTCAACATCAGTTTTGAGACAGCAGGAGAAACAACCTTTGAACCTAAAAACAGAAATTATCCAACCTTAACAACTGAAAAAAAGATTGAAGAAAAATGAACACAGCTTCAGAGATCTGTGCAACAACATCAAACATACCAACACTTACACAATGGGAATCCCAGAAGGAGAAAAGAAAACAGTATACCAAATCTGATGAAAATATTAATCTACACATTTAAGAAGCTCAATAATCTCCAAGTAGGAAAAATACAAAGAGATCAACACCTAGATATATAACAAACTGTTCTAAGCCGGAGGCAAAGAGAAAATCTTGAAAACAGCAAGAGGAAAACGACTTATGTGAAAGGATGCAGGCTAGAAAATAATTGAATGCCATACAAAGTACTGGCAAAAAAATTTTGTCAACCAAGAATTCCACATCCAGCAAATTTATCCTTCAAAACTAAAGATAAAACAAAGACATGCACATAAACAAAAACAGAAAATTCATTGCTAGTAGATCTCTATTACAAGAAATACTCAAAGAAGTCTCTTCAGGCTGAATGAAAATGACACCAGTTGGTGACTCAAAGCCACAAGAAGAAATGAGGAACACCAAAAATAGTAAATATGTGGGTTAATATAAAAGATTCCATAAATATTTTTACTCATTTCTTCTCTTAACTTTCTTGAAAGATGTAAACATTTTTAAAGCCATAACTATGACACTATATCTTGGGGCTTACAATATATATATTTTAATATATTTATATTTTTAGATATAGATATTATATAGATAGATGTTACAGATATTATTTATGATACTAGCACAAAGGAGAGGAAAAGAACAGAGCTATATTGGAGCAAAGCTTATATATTTTACTACAATTGTTAGTATTAATCTGAAGTAGATCATGATAAATTAACATGCAAATTGTAACCCTTAGAGCAACCACTAAGGAAACAACTTCAAAAAATATATGGTTAAAAAAATAAACAGAGGAGTTAATACACTAAAAACTTTAATAGGAAAGAAGGTAGTCCAGGAGGAAACAGAGGAACAAAAGAGACAAGGACTGAATGTATGGAAAAGAAATAGCAAAAAGGCAAAATGCAGAGAGTAGGCAAAGAGAGTTATACTGGACAAAACAGCAAGATCCACCCACACGCTTTCTATAAGAGATACATCTTAGATTCAAAGACACAAATGTGTTGAAAGTAAAAGAATGAAAAAAGAGATACACGATACAGAGAACCACAAGACAATGGCTATATTAATATCAGATAAAACAAATTTTAAGACACAAAGTATTATTAGAGACAAAGGAGATTTCATAATAATAAAGAGTGAGTACCTTAGGAAGATACAATATGTATAAATGTATACACACCTAACAATATAGCCTCAAAACAAATGAAGGGAAAACTGATAGAACTGAAAGGAGCAATAGACAATTCAACAATAACAGGTGAATAATTCAGTACTTCACTCTCAGTAATCAATAAAACTAAACAGAAAGTTAGTAAGGATATAGAACAATTGAACACTATCAACCAACTTGACATAACTGACACATATAGAACACTCCATCCCATGACTGCAGAGTACACAATCTTTAGAAGTGCACATGGTTTACACCTTTCACAAAAATTAACTCAAAATGGATCAAAGACCTAAAGGTAAAATGCAAAACTATAAAACTCTTAGACAATAACAAGAGAAATTCCAGGGGACCTTGGGTTTGGTGATGAGTTTTTAGATAAACTATCAAAAGGACAATCCATGAAAGAAAAAATTAGGCTTCATAAAATAAATTAGACAATTAAAATTAAAAACTTTCTGTTCTGCGAAAGACACCATTAAGAGAATGAAAAGACAAGCCGCATAAAGCAGCAAAACACATAGGTAATAAAGGACTGGTATCCAAAATATACAAAGAACTTTTAAAACGCAACACAAGAAAATAAACAACCCAATTAAAAAATGGGCAAAAGACACCTCACCAAAGATGATATACAGATAGCAAATAACCACATGAAAAGAGATTCAATATCATCTATCAGTAGGGAATTGCAATGGTAAGACACACTACAAACTTATTAGAATGGTTAACATCCAAAACAATGACACCAGCAAATGCTGGCAAGGCTATAGAGCAACAGGAACTCTCATTCACTGCTGATAGAAATGCAAAACGGTACAGCCTCTTTGGAAGTCTGGCAATTTCTTACAAAACTAAACACACTCTTAACAGATGATCAGGAATCATGCTCCTTGGCATTTACCCAAATGAATTGAAAAGATCCACACAAAAATCGGCACGTGAATGTTTATAGCAGTTATATTACAACTGCCAAAACTTGGAAGCAACCAACATGTCCTTCCACAGGTGAATGGATAAACAAACTATGATACATCCAGACAATGGAATATTATTCAGCAATAAAAAGAAATAAGCTAGCAAGACACAAAAAGATATAGAGAAATCTTAAATGTATATTGCAAAATGAAAGAAGCCAATCTAAAAAGGCTACATACTGTATGATTCCAACTATACAATATTCTGAAAAGGAAAAATTATGGACACAGTAAAAAGATCAGTGGTTGCCAAGGGTTCTGAGAGTAGGGCAGGAGGGATGAACAGGTGGAGTACAGAGGATTTTTAGGGAAATAAAGCCATTCTGTATGATACAGATGTAGTGGTATATATATGTCATTATACATTTGTCACAACCCATAGAATGTACAACACCAAGAGTGAATCCTAAAGTAAACTATAGGCTTTAGTTAATAATAATATATCAAACTGGTATCATCAATTATAATAAATGTACATTAATGCAAGAATGTTAATAATAGGGAAAACTGGAGGGAGAGTGATTAAGGAAGTACATGGGAACTCTCATACTTCCTGCTCAATTTTTCTGTAAAAATAAAACCTATTAATTTTTTTTAAAGTGCACATGGAACATTTTCCAAGATAGCCCATATACTAAGCCATAACACAAGTCTCAATAAACAGGATTTAAATCCTAGAAAGTATAATCTCTGACCACAATGAAATTAAATTATAAATCAAAAATTGAAAAAGATTTGGGAAATCTCAAAATATTTTTAACTTCAACAACATACTTCTAAATCACCCATGGGTCAAAAAAGAAATAGAAATGGACACTAGAAGTGTTTTGAACTGAATGAAAATGAAAACATACCAAAATTTATGAGATACAGCTAAAGCAGTACTTAGATGAAAATTTATAGCTTTTAAATGTCTATTTCAGAAAAAAGATGTCAAATCAATAAACTAAACTTATACCTCAAGAAACTAGAAAGAGAAGTGCAAATTAAATCCAAACCAAGCAAAAAAAGGAAAACATAAAGATTATGGTAGAAAGCAATGAAACAGAAAACAGAAAAACAATAGAGAAAATCAGTGACACCAAAAGTTGATTTGCTGAATAAATCAACAAAACTGACAAATCTATAGCCAAACTGACAAGAAAAAAAGGAGAAAAGACTCAAATGATAAAAGTCAGGAATGGAAGAGGGACATCACTATTGGCCTCAGGGAAATTTAAAGGATTAAAAGGGAATATTATAAAAAACTTTATGCCAACAAATTAGATAACTTAAATGAAATAAACAAATTCCTAGAAAGACAAAAATTACCAAAACTGACTCAAGAAGAAATAGAAAATCTGAATAGACTTATACCAAGTAAAGAAAGCCTCAGGCCCAGTAGCTTCACTGTGAATTATATCAAATACGTAAAGAAAAAATAATAACAATCCTTTACAAACTCTTTCAGAAAAGAGAGGAAGAGATACTTCCCGACTGACTTTATGAATCCAGTATCACCCTCATACTAAAGGCATCACAAGAAAAACAAAACAAAAACTAAAAACTAATCCCTTGTTTATGATAGGTCAAAAACATCTGAATGTCCAGATATGTGCATTCAAACTTTCCCTTTATTCTAAACATTTAAAGTACAGGAGTATATATATTTTTAAAGTAGTCTTTGCTGAGGATTAAAAAAACTTCCAAGATTATAAGTATATATAAAATTCAGGCATTGATTTTAGAACCTAATTATGCCAACACCTCTACAAACAGGAGATGTTCTGTTGTTCTGGGCCAACAGCGTAATCTAAGTTAAGATGACGAAATATATAAGGAAGGCCCATAGGCAAAATTCTGTAAGAAAGCATTTCTTATTGAAATACAGACTATGGGTTGATGGTAAAGCCCCGGGAAGCCTCATTAGATTACTGTGAACATCCTGAAAAGGGGGATGAGGGTATTAAATAACAGTTTGAAGAGTCAAAGTTCAAGTGGCCTTAAAGGCCAGGACATTGGCGAAATTTATCTATTAACTACAATATGTATAGAGGTGTTAAAATGGACTCACGGTCCTCAGAAGTTCGACTTCCCTGTCTTCAACGGAACTCACTCTTGCCTTAAGCCATCCTAGCAGATTACTCTAAAAAGTCTACAATGTAGGAGATTCTAAAACCTTTCTTCTAACACCAGCCCTTTCAGGAGAAAACTTAGTCCAAATATGGCATTGTAATCTTTTCTAAGACAATATTATATTTTTAAACTTTTTATATTTAAAATAATTTAACTTTCATAAAATTTGCATAAAGTATAGACAGGTTCTTATGTCCTTCACTAGCTTCCCCTAATATTAACATAGTACAGAACCATAGTACAATTATCAAAGCCAGGAAATTAACATTGGCACAATACAATTAACTAAGCTACACACCTTATTCAAATTACCATTTTTTCCACTAATGTCCTTTTCCATTCTAGGATCCAATTCAGGACCCCACACTGCATGTCTCCTTAGTTTCCTCCAATCTATGACAACTTTTCATGGCTTCTCGGCCTTTTGGCTAAGATCAAATGTAGTATGACAATTCGTGAGTCAATTCCTTGTCTTTCATGACTTTGACTTATGAAGAACAGTGGTCAGTTATTTTGTGGACTGTCCCTAATATTTTTTTCTGATTTAATAATATTATCAACAAGAATCATTTACTGAGGGTTTACTAAGTACCAGGCACTATGCTAAGCCCTCTATTTATATCTTTTTTTTTTTTAAGATTGGCACCTTAGCTAACAACTGTTGCCAATCTTCTTTTTTTTTTTTCCTGCTTTCCCCTCCCCAAATCCCCCCAGTACATAGCTGTGTATTTTTCAGTTGTGGATCCTTCTAGTTGTGGCATGTGGGACACCGCCTCACCATGGCCTGATGAGTGGTACCACGTCCACGCCCAGGATCCAAACCCTGGGCCACCGAAGCATCTCGTGAACTTAACCACTCAGCCACGGGGCCGCCCCCCTACATTATAACTTTTAAACACAGGCGTTCTTAATAGACTTTGGAGCAGAAGCATTTTAAAATCACAGAGTAATCATCTTTAATTCACCCTTCTTCAAGTGCTAGTGTTCTGTAAATTACAAAGCATTGCCCAATATATTCTTCTTCTTCCACCCCAATATTTTTTAACATACCCCCCTAAAAAACTATTAAGTCCAACTATAAGCCTTAAATTCAGGGCACTTGAATTCTTACCTTTCTGAATCTTTGCTGCCTGAATTTTCCACCCTTGAACCTTGGTGCATTACTTTCTTCACTTGTACCTGCCCTCCCTTTTCATCTCTAAATACCCGTTCTTGAGGACACCTCTCATCACTGCCTCCAGCTCCCAAGAGCTGCCGATCCTCTGAAATCCCACAGAATTTAACAACTACGGTACTCATTTGGTACATGCACACTACCCTGAGCTGTGGGCTTATGTTTCTGTAGATTCTTGTCTCCCAAATGAGACTTTTTGAGAGGAGGATTCGTGGCCTATCTTTTTTGCCCTATGGCATCTAGTATACTACCCTAATGCTTAATAACATTCACCGAATACTTACCAAGTGCCAAGCTTTGTGCTAGGACCTGAGAAATTAGAGATGATTAAGACACAATCCCAACTCTTGAGAAATTTTTGGTGTAATAAATTGAGTATAGTGATAGACTGAAAATAGTTTTCTCTCCAAAAAATTCAGGTCACTAAAAGTTTCCTGTGGCAGTAGATTTTTTCCTTTTCTGTCCTGATAAGCACTAAAATAACTAATTATAGAATACTAATGTGTCACAGAACATGTATATTTTCCAACCAGCTTGTGCCTGAAGCAAGCTGTGACCTGGTTTTATGAGAAATCCAGACGGTACAGAGTAAACTTAATTAACCAAAGGCCTTTGCAAATATTGCCACAGGTTGTAGCAGCTTCAACTAGCTTACCAATTGTTTTAGTCTAGTGACATCTAGTGGCAAAAGCACTGTTAAAAGAGCACTGCTGCAAATTAAACTACATTAAAGGGAGGCCACCTTATGAAAAAAAATTGGCAAAATATGAGAAAGAACTATGGTATTTATTAGCATTAAAGAATGTTTTAATGCATCTTTGGCCTATATAACTGTTAACTCCTCTCACTGGGATTTATCATTTTTCCTTCTCTTGTAGCTGGTAAATATTGACCTTGATACATCATAAGATTTACTGAAATAAAAGATATTTCAACCCTACATTAGAGAAAAGCCCTCGTTAAAAAGACTCAATGAAGAACAGAAGCGACCCCCGATTGTTATATGTCTGCTCCAAAAACACTGCAATTCAAAACCACCTTTTTGTTTACAGATATTTGCTTACTGACACTTTCATATGTCAGTAAACATGTTTAGAAACATGTTAGAAACTTTTCATCAGCTCATTTAAGGCAAATAATTAATTATCTATCCAAACTCATTCCTTAAAATATCACTTTGCATTTTATTGGCTTTTTGTGAAACTGAATTTTGGTAGAAAAAAAATTATTTAAACACTATCAAAAACCTGTGATATTTAACAGATTCTTCTACAAATAATAAAATTCTCAATGAGACCAAAATTTAACATACAGGTATTAAATGTGAATCATAGTTTTAATAATAGAATTCATCCCAAAATAGTAAAAACCTAATAACATATTCCAAAATACTCTTTTGATAACCACACCTCTAAAAAATATCTGGACTCATTCAGTTGAATGCTCTAACAGTCTGTGATTTCAAGTAGGATTCAAGTTCATAAACTTCTAGCTCAGTGTTTTCCAAAGTGTGGTCCATGAACCCATTTCAGAATTACCTGGAACGCTAGTTTAACATTAGGATGCCTTACTACTGAGCCTACTAAATAGGACTGAGTTTGGGGCCCTAATCAGCATTTTTAAAAAAGTTTCCCCAAATGGCTTCTTCTGTGTAATAAAGTTTTAGAAATAATTACTATTAAGACTATGAATATAAATTCTTCTATGTTATTCTGATTCTAGTCAACCTTCCTGCTTCTCTCAGACAGAATAAGTTGTCCCATCCTTTAGGTTCTCTAAAGAGTTACACTTTATTTACAGCACTTACCAGGTTGAATCGTAATTTATCTGTTAACAATATAGTTTCTCTCACTAGACTGTGAGCTCTTCATGGAAAAAAGTAACGTTTTTTGGTTTTTTATCTCTAGCCTAACAATATCTAATGAACAGCAAGAGCCCAATGAATTTGGTTACATGAATATTTGGTGTAATAAGTTGAAAATCACATTCTAATAAGAGCATGTGACTTCCACTTGTGCCCAGGAATGAAAAACCTTATCTATTACCAATTCCAAATACTAAAAACTTAGCATCAAATCAATTTGTCCAATAATCAGTTAAAATTTGGGGAGTGGGAAGAATGGAATTTTTTTTAATTCTGGGAACACATTTAAAACCTCAGTTTTCCTAAATAAACATATCAGTCTCAAATGCTAATGTTTGTAGAAGCAGAATGACTTTTTTATTAAGGTATAATTGACATATAACATTAATTAGCTTTAGGTGTACAATACAGGGATGAGACTATCTGTATACGTTGCAAAATGATCAACACAATAAGTTAGTTAACATCTGTCACTATACATAAAAAAATAGAAGAATTTTTATATGTGATTTTGGAAAAGTAGAAAAATTGAAGATGACTGACAAAATTTTATACTATTCAGCCTTAGAATGTTTCTGGGCTGTCACGTCGTGGAAACTACTGACAAACTGGAGCCTTAAAAGGAAACACATTCACCTATCTTTTGAGTCATATTCCAGGAGTCACTGGCTAGCTCAGGCAGAAAATGGTGTTACTTAGAAAGCTATATCCTTGGATGCCAGCTGAAGTAAACCATATCTATTTTGTCTAAATTCATAAGGTAACACAAATTAAAAACTTTAAAAAAAAAACCAAAAAAATGAATAATCAGTACATAAACTATTTGACAGTTAATTATTCCAGGAAGTTAATTTTAACATGGCTTGATAGTAAAATCAGAATTTTAATACCTAGACCAAGAAAAGAAAATAAAGCCTTACATCCTAGATACAATTTTCATCAAGAATCCTTCTGGCACATTTTAATTATATCTTTTTACTTATATAGAAGACTTCAAACCATGAATACGCTCCATGACCCCGTCCTCTCTGTGTGGCTACCCACTATTTACCCCTCAAAGCCAGGCTCAAACGTTACTTCCTCTGTGAAGCCCGCCTCAAATTCCCAGGTCAAACGAATGACTCTCCTCCACACATGCCTAGTCTTTTGGGCATCTGGCCCGTATTACTCAACTATATTTTTACGAGTTATTTACCTGTCTAAGTCACTCACAAAACTATATACTCCCAAGGGGCAGCAACCGTGTCTTCTATTCTTTGCATCTCCACTGTCTGAAACACACGCTTGGCAGGTGTTTACCCACATACTGTAGAAATTAATGATAAATGCAGTAATCAAAGGCTGTTGGCACGAGGCTTTTAAGTAAAATGGAAGAAGTGGTAAGGGACAAAAAATACAGATTCAAAAGCATTTTTTGGAGGCTCTTTGCTTCCGCCCGTGAAGGATTAACTGCTATGATGCCTTCCAGTCATAAACAACTAGAAAACCAGACAAAATATCTGCAACAGTCTGTGTAGAGACTGTCTAACAGGCAGTGCAGGACTCTGATCCCTGAGAGAAGGAAATAGCCAGCCCTATCGTTTCCCCAGCTTACTCCCAGAAGGCAGTTTCCAGGATGCGGACCAGGGAGAGATACCCACAAACAGCCCAGCGGCCTCAGCGAGTGGAAGAGAGAGGGCAGAGTTTGGGGAGACTAAGGCATCAGAAGTTACCCAGCAGAATATGGGAGAGGCGGGAGCTCACTAAGAGAGTGCTCTGGAGACGTGCACAGGGCACCCACAAACAGCCCCCGCTGCACAACGAGCTGTGCATTTATGAGGTGAAATGCCACAAGGCTGGAGAAAGAACTACAGGAAAGCAATAGGCAAACATTTTCTGAAACTCATGTCGGGTTAAGAGTATGTCAGAACAAAGTACAATATCCTTTAAGGGACTAAAGCAAAATCCAGCACCTAAAAACATAAGATATACAATGTTTGGCACACAATAAAAAATTTCCAGGCATGCAAAGAAGCAAGAAAATAGGACCTGTAACAAGGAGAAAGTTCATTCAATAAAAAACAGATCTAGCAATGATGGACTAGCAAACAAGAGTTAAAAGAGTTATTATAGGGGGCCGGCCCGGTGGCGCAGTGGTTAAGTTCACATGTTCCGCTTCTCGGCGGCCCGGGGTTCACTGGTTCGGATCCCGGGTGCGGACATGGCACTACTTGGCAGCCATGCTGTGGTAGGCGTCCCACGTATAAACTAGAGGAAGATGGGCACAGATGTTAGCTCAGAGCCAGCCTTCCTCAGCAAAAAGAGGAGGGCTGGCAGTAGTTAGCTGAGGGCTAATCTTCCTCAAAAAAAAAAAAAAGTTATTATAGGGCCAGCCCAGTCGTGCAGCAGTTAAGTTTGCATGCTCCGCTTCAGTGGCCCAGGGTTTGCTGGTTTGGATCCTGGGTGCAGACCTATACACCGCTTATCAAGCCATGCTGTGGCAGGTGTCCCACATATAAAGTAGAGGAAGATGGGCATGGATGTTAGCTCAGGGCCAGCCTTCCTCAGCAAAAAAAACCGAAGAGGACTGATGGCAGAAGTTAGCTCAGGGCTAATCCTCCTCAAAAAAACAACCAACCAAACAAACAAATAAGTTATTATAAATACACTCTATATGTGCAAAAAGTAGAGGAAAGCATAAGCATGATAAGCAGAGAAAATAAGACTTTAAAAATTTTTTTTAATTTTTATTTATTAATTTTTTTTGAGGAGGATTAGCCCTGAGCTAACATCTGCTGCCAATCCTCCTCTTTTTGCTGAGGAAGACTGGCCCTGAGCTAACATCTGTGCCCATCTTCCTCTACTTTATATGTGGCATGCCTACCACAGCACGGCTTGACAAGTGGTGCCATGTCTGCATCTGGGATCCGAACCAGTGAACCCCGGGCCACCAAAGCGGAACGTGCAAACTTAACCACTGCACCCCTGGGATGGACCCAAATGAAGACTTTTTTTTAAAAAGGAGAGGAACATCAGGCTGGCCCCGTGGCCGAGTGGTTAAGTTCGCGCGCACCGCTGCGGGTGGCCCAGTGTTTCGTTGGTTCGAATCCTGGGCGCAGACATGGCACTGCTCATCAAACCACGCTGAGGCAGCGTCCCACATGCCACAATTAGCAGGTCCCACAACAAAGAACATACAACTATGTACCAGGGTGCTTTGGGGAGAAAAAGGAAACAAATAAAATCTTTAAAAAAAAAAAAAGGAGAGGAACATTGAAAGCTGAAAAATACAATTATCTGAAATTAAAAATACACTGAATGGGATTAAGGGCAGCATAGACATGACAGTAAAAAAGACCACTGAACCTGGAAACACAGCAATAAAAATTATCCTAAGTGAGGAGAGAAAGGAAAATGACTAAAAAGAAAAAAAAATTTTGAAAGGTGCATCAGTGACCTGTGAGAAAATATCAAGTGGTCTAACACAGAAACTGGAGACCCAGAAAGAGGCAGCAGTGGGGACAGAAAAATATTGGAAGAAACAATGTCCAAAGTATTTGAGAAAACCTGTAAACCTATAGATCAAAGACATATGGAGCACACCAGTGTGAGCTCATTTTCAATATACAGGTAAATATAGAAATAAATATATGGGTAAACGTGTGACTGCGTGTGTACGTATATACATATGAACATTTCCTTGCTAAATCCACTGAGAGGGCCTAGGAGCAGCTTCTAAATACCACTCACCACTAAAAGAACTGAGGTTCCTGGAGAAATGCCTGATTCTAGGGCCGAGGCCAGGGAAAAACAAGATAAACTGGGAACATTATATTGCGCCAGGAAATAAAAACATATTCAAAGAATAATGAGCATATGTCAAAAGGACACAGAAAGCTAGACTGACAGTGCGCCAACTGGCTAAATTTGGAGAATTTTGAGATTGAAAATAATGATTGCCACAGATTATAACTCATTGAATAAAATAAGAATTCACCGTTTCAGGCTGACAAATAAATAAATGAATAAATAAATAGGGAAAAGAGAAAGCTCCTCCTGACAGTATAATGAAAACTAATAAATGTAGAAGGAATGATAAAGTTAGAAAATCACTATTTGGCAACCATCTCTGTATATTTAATTCAAGCAAGAAACATCAATGCATATTATAATTGGTGGAAGCAAGTGTGCTGAAAAATGAGATTTCACAGAGTCTCACAATGTCTCCTTAAGAATTCAGTAATTACCAAAAAAAGGAAAGAAACTTTATAACGAAACTGAACAAAAACTGACATCTTCACATAAATAAAAACAGAAAGAATTGGTTTCCAACTGACCTGCCCTACAAGAAATGCTACAAGAAGTTCTTCAGACTAAAAATAAATGACATCAAATGAGAACTTGAATCTACAGGAAGGAATTAAGACATGTGGGTAAAGATAACATTCTATATACAGTTTTTTCTTCTCCTAATTTCTTTCAAAGATAGATGATTGTTTAAACAGTACATATACATATATAAAACCACATGGGATTTCTGACACGGAGATGCACTGTACGGAGCTATTAGCATAGAGAAGGAGGACAGAGAGGAACCATACCATTGGAAGGTTCTTACATTTTATGTGAACTGGTACAATATTAACTCCATGTGAACTATAAGTTAAGGATGTATATTGTAATCCCTAGAGCAAGCACTGAAAAACAATACAGGGGCCGGCCCCGTGGCGGAGTGGTTAAGTTCGACCCTCTGCTTCAGCAGCCCAGGGTTTCACCAGTTCGGATCCTGGGCGAAGACATGGCACCACTCATCAAGCCACGCTGAGATGGCGTCCCACACAGCACAACCAGAAGGACCTACAACTAGAATATACAACTATGTACTGGGGGGCTTTGGGGAGAAGAAGAAGAAGAAAATAGTAATAATAATAATGCAAAAGAGTACAACTAAAAAAGCTAATAGAGAAAGTAAAATGGAATACTAAAAAATAGTCAGTTGATCCAAAAATGTCAGGAAAGGAGTATGAAAGGGATCAAAAGCAGCACAAATAGAAAATGAAGAACAAAATGGTACACCTAAATCCAACCATATCAATTTATACTCCAATTAAAAGGCAAACTGTCAGCCTAGATACAGAAGCAAGACCCAACTATACGCTGTGTACAAGAGATGTACTTTAAATATAAAGACATAGATAAAAATATAAATAAATAAAAGAATGGAAAAAGACATACCATGCAAACAGTAAGTGTACAACGTTGGAGTGGCTTTATTTCCATGAGAGAAAACAGACTTCAAGATAGGGCATAATACCATAGATGAAGGACATTTCACAATGATAAAAGGGTCAATATAATAATGTGTACATGCCTAATAACAGATTTCCAAAACACAGACAGGATAAAAAGAATAGACAACTTCACGTCACAGCTGGAGATTTTAACACATCTCTTGCAGTAAGTGATAGAATTAATTAATTAATTAATTAAACACCATCAACCACACCTTGACCTAAAACACTATCCCCGACAACTGTAGAACACATTCTTTTCAAGTGCACATGAATGCGTCTTATTTACCTAACAAAAATAAGGTCCTGGGGCCGGCCCGATGGCGCAGCGGTTAAGTGCACACGTTCCGCTTTGGCAGCCCAGGGTTCACCGGTTCAGATCCCAGGTGCGGACATGGCACCGCTTGGCACGCCACGCTGTGGCAGGTGTCCCACATATAAAGTAGAGGAAGATGGGCACAGATGTTAGCTCAGGGCCAGTCTTCCTCAGCAAAAAGAGGAGGATTGGCAGCAGATGTTAGCTCAGGGCTAATCTTCCATAAAAAATAAGGTCCTGTAAATGTCTGTGGAATAAATAAAAGAAACGAATAAATTAATATATACACAGGTGGAAGATGGGGCAGGCTGAATTTAAAGTACCAACACCTGGCTGTGTTGATTAGTTCATATTTGGAGAAATGGACAAGAAGCTGATGATAAAGACTTAGAATCATCTAGATGTATATATTTCAAAACTCCAAAAGAGCACAGGCAATGCTGTGCAGAGAATAGAGGCTACTGAGTGAGAGAGAAAAACCAGAATATGGCAGGGGGGCGGGGGGAGAAGAGTCGTAAAGCTAAAGGAAGGGAGCTTTAATAGGTGGGATGGAAATCTATGTTAAACATGGAAAAGAAGAGAAGAAGGTGAACTGAGAAAAACTTTAGGCACAAGAAGAAACCACTAGTAACCCTCCAAAGAAGCAAATGTTAATGAAATGATGTATGAGAGCCTGACCACAGAACCTCGACCTGACCACAGAACCTCGAGAATGGAAGAAACAGAAAGATGCAGTGACAGCATAGAGTGGCCATGTCGTCAGTAAATTTGGCAGCAGAGATAAGAAAAGAGAAAGCATGGTAGCCAGGAGGGACAATGGAATCAAAAGACGGTATTTTTGTCTTTTCTATTTAAAAGATGGGAAGATCCGTGTGTCTGCACAAGAGGAAAGGGGTTCACTAAGCTAGATGTTAGAGACAAGGAAAGCACAGATGCAAAGTCCCAGCAGATAAAGGAAAAAGTGAAATGGAGAGGTGTGAAGTTGCAGAGAGGCACAGAAACAACTGAAAAAGGAGTACAACTGAAAAAAACTCTCTTCTCTGAGATTTAACGAAAAGAAACAAGAAGGGAGCCAGGTACAGAGATTTACCGGAGTGAGGAAAAAGTGGGGCTGCTCTTGCCAAGTGGCTTCACCTACTCAACCGGTTTAAAGCGATCGTTTGCCTGGTGCTTCCCACTCTTCCGAGTAACGCTCACACTTTGCTGGCTAACGGCCACGTTTAAAAGGTTAACTGAAGAGCTATTACATACACAAATAAACCTGCAAGGCAATCAGCAATAAGTTATCAACTCTTCAAACGTGGTGTTTGGGGAAAACATACTCTTAGGATCAACCCTAGGCTCAGGGGTCATCTTTAGGCCCTTCAGAGAAGACCGTGCTCTGATTAACATCCAGTCTCTCAACTCCTCCTTTGGCACTTCATTTCCCAAAGCAGAGATGAGGTCTCATCGTGGCAGAGACAGGTGTCTGATAAATGCAAAGACTTTCTACCTATATTTTATTTGTCTGGCTAATGGATGAACGGGTGAGAAAGATATGAATAAACTGCTCATTTGAAATGTAGCTCCCTCATGTTCTTACCACCATGTTCCATTGATTCATTCTTCCCCAGCTTCAATCTCAACACATTCTCAATGTTCCATGTGATCTGAGAGCCTTCAATGCTGTTCCATGAGATTTTGCTCCAACAAGAAAGGCCCCAGGCTCTTTTCAACTGTGAAAATCTACTTCACATATATTATGGTTTTTGTTTTGTTTTATTTTGTTTCAGGATTTTATTTTTCCTTTTTCTCCCCAAAGCCCCCAGGGTACATAGTTGTATATTTTTACTTGTGGGTCCTTCTAGTTGTGGCATGTCAGATGCCGCCTCAGCATGGCCTGATGAATGGTGCCACGCCCGCGCCCAGGATCCAAACTGGTGAAACCCTGGGTCAGCGAAGCAGAGCGTACAAACTTAACAATTCGGCCCCTGGGCCGGCCCCATACATTATGTTTTTAACAACCAAACACAAACTCCCTATTAGCATCACTTAAGCATCTACACTATATGTGTTTGACCTTCCTTGTTGGTAACAAGGACAGTCCCTTCCTTACGCAGCAAGACAAGCCAATGTTGTAACGAAGGTCAGTAACAAAAATAGGTCAGTTGCAAAGAATGTCATATGTGCACGCACGCCCATGCATGAGTGCGTGTCTGGCATATGTAAGCATACATTCATGAACAGAATAAGTATTTTTATAACTTTATATATAAAACATTAATGTTGCATTTCTCTTGTTGAATATTTCATTTCTATAGAAGTACACAAAATAGTGTGATTCATTAAAAAATATGAGTGGTTGCATTTTAAGCAAGACATCTATAGGGTTGGTTTAACCCCTGGAAATCTGACTAATTTACATCAAATACATTGTGCTTTCGTGTTCTGTTGTGGCCATTTACTGCTACTTTCTAATTTTTTAATTTTTCATTTTCTATTAAATATTTTATATTTCAAAATAAATTGCTAATTCAGAGACTGCTATGAAAAACAGAAATTCTTTTGGCTAAAAAAAAAAGAACAGATATTTGACATTAGTATGGAGCATAAATTAGACTCTGGTATATTTATCCAAAAGAGTTAAGACCAAAGAAAGAATCTGCTTGCTTATTAAAAATGCAAACATTACCTCAGTCATACAAATAGCCCTAAACTCGCCCAGCCACTGCCTCTGCAGATCACCCACCAGCGGCAGCATTCCATCATATGACATTATGGAACAATAGTGAACTCTGTGTAATACTGGAATATATTGTTTGGAAAGAATAAACTGTCATTAACTTGAATAAAAGCTTTCTGAAATCAAACCTGGGGGGGTACAGCCCTCACTGTGTGGCCCTTTTACTACTTTGAGAAATAGCCTCATCCTGAAAGCAGGAAAGGGGGAAAGAAGAGAAGAGAGTATAAAGGGGACAGTGATGAGTGGCCCCTGGAGCAGCCCAGCAGGCCCCAGCAGGGCTTTAAATCACCTGGCAGAACAATGTCAAAGCAGGAGGCTCTGCAACAAATGCTGCACTTCAAAATGCAAACCAACTCACACCCATCACCCTGCTTCCTGTTACAGCCTAGAGTTTTTCCTTTTTTCTTTTTGTGAGGATGACTGGCTCTGAACTAACATCTCTTGTCAATCTTCCTCTTTTTGCTTGAGCAAGATTGTCGCTGAGCTAACATCTATGCCAATCTTCCTCTATTTTTTTTATGTGGGATGCTGCCACAGCATGGCCTGATGAGTGGTGCTAGGTTCATGCCCGGGATCTGAACCTGCAAACCCCAGGCGCGGCCATAGCAGAGTGCAAAAACTTAACCACCGCGCCTCCGGGCCAGCCCCTGCAGCCTAGAGATTTTTATAGGGCTTTGCTAAAATCGGAAGTTTAGTCTTATTCTATGTACAAAATACTTAAAAACTCAATATTCTGATGCCATCTTGAGATGGCCATCACTAATAGCCATGTGACTTTATACAATGAATTTTAGCTGTCAATGTTTTAATCTGTAAAATGGAAAGAATAATAACTATGATGCAGATTATGGGGATTTGGGATTAGCTACTATTATTATAATTATATTTATTATTATTTCCACGCAATTGTCCCCACTGCCTATCTCTTCTAATAACTGTCCAAGAGGTTTCTTCTTCACAACTGAAACAAGAGCATTGACTCAAATGCTCACTGGTCTTTTGCGTTCCCTGCAGTCTGGCCACCGCCACATGTTGCCATTTCTATTTTCATGCCTCTCTCATCAGGTAATTTCTCCACCTTCCCGAGCCAAATCCCAGATCACCTCCTAATCTGCTCCCCGCCAGCTTTCCCCTCCCCCACACCTATTCTCAATGTTCTCAACAACCAAGGCTCAAAGAAGTGAAAAACAAGGCCAGGGCAACACAGCTAGTTGGGGGCCACGTCCCCATTAAAATCCAGGTATCAGTGTGACCAAGGCCAGCTGCATGGCATTAACCGCACTACAGAATTACTCACTTTTAGGGCTCCCAGCGACGATTTAACTCTGAGGTTAGCTACCCTTAAACCAAGCCTTCTCCGAGATGTTTCTCCACTAGTCCACTTATCATCATAAAATACGTATTATTTCAAATGCTTATAAAAGAAACACTAATCCCAAAACATTATTAAATATATCTCAAAGTTCTGGTGTTTTTCTTGTTGTCGTTGTTTTGTTTTTGCTTGTTTTTAGTATTTCTCTAAAGTGGGGACAAAAATTTGTCACAGAAGACCTCACCTAGGACTGGAAGACTTTGGGAGGAGAAAGGACACGACTAACAGGAAGCAGAGGCATGAAAATTGTGACTGTGGGCAATACCACGTGCGACTCCAGAAGGGATGGAGTACAGAATACAGGTGTCCACCTCTATTTCTAAAGAGAAATTTCATCTGATTGCCCTTTAACCTGACCGTACAAGGATATGTAGAGATATGCAAAATTTCATTAATGTTGGCGTCTTTGGAGAGTCACGTTATTCCTCAAAATAATGAAAACTAGTAAGATGGGTAACAGGATGTAAAGTGTTGTTCTATGCAAGAGCCAGAAGAGTTCACCAAAGCCTAAGACTTAGGCCTGTGGGAAAAGACTGAAAGCTTCTATTTCCTCGTCTGTAAAGCAGACAAAGTGCTGGGAGGAATGAGATGATATACGGCTCATCTATAAAGCACCATTTGTTTTATTTTTGTTTTTTAAGTACAGTGTGGAATAGTGTAACTAGTATAGGATTTGACATCGGTGACGAGGTTCAAGTTCAACCTCTCTGCCACCTGTCTGATCTGGCACGAATCATTCAAACATATTTAATGACGTAAGAATTAAAGGGATGATGTGTGTGCTGCGGAGGGGAGGGTTAATACAAATTGCTATGTAGATGTAAGACGTTTTATGTTATAGTGTACCAGGAAGTAACCCAGGGCCTTAGGTTCAGGAGAGAGGGAGACAGAAAGAGGGATTCTTATAGCAGAAACCCCATTCAGTTAATAGAAAATCACTACCACTAGTCAACGGAGATATGAAAATAATAAAATAAAATCATATATTAATATAAAGTTAATAAAAATATAGAGTAAAATTCTTGAATAATAAAATTCATATTACAAGGTAACTACCGCAATATACACAAATCAGGAGGGCTGATGGTTTGCACACACTCTCTCCTCTCATACAAAATGGCTGCCAGGATGAATTACAAGTGAACTAGTCAATTGTAGTCCAGACCACAAAAAATAATGAAAATCTTGGGGCCAGCTCAGTTAAGTTTGCACACTGCACTTCAGTGGCCCATAGGTGTGTGCCCAGATCCCAGGCAGGGACCTACACACCACTCGTCAAGCCATGCTGTGGCGGTGTCAAGCAAAAAGAGGAAGACTTAGGGGCTGGCCCCATGGCCGAGTGGTTAAGTTCGCGCGCTCCGCTGCAGCAATCTAGGGTTTCGCCGGTTTGGATCCTGGGCGCGGACATGGCACCACTCGTCAGGCCATGCTGAGGCAGCATCCCACATGCCACAACTAGAAGGACCCACAACTAAAGAATATATACAACTATGTACCGGGGGGCTTTGGGGAGAAAAAGGAAAAAAATAAAATCTTTAAAAAAAAAAAAAAGAGGAAGACTGACAACAGATGTTAGCTCAGGGCCAATCTTCCTCACCAAAAAAAAAGAATGAAAATCTTTCCCTGGAAATAAAACAGGCAGGTGCCAACTCCAACATCATTCATTCATTCATTCACTTGTTCAGTCTCTACTTTATTGAGGCTCTATTCCAAGTGCTGAGAATAAAACAGAGCACAAAACACAGAAAGTTCCTGCCATCACGGAGCTCACATTCTAGCAGAGAATACAGACAGTACACAAATAAGTAAACTCTGCAGTAAGTCAGTGGTGATTAAGTACTAGAGAGAAAGCCAGGTGGGAAAAAAGGTTGCAATTTCTAAATAGGGCAATCAAGAAAGGCTTCACCAAGAAGATGCTATTTACACAAACACCTAAAGGAGATGAAAGAGTAAGACATGGCTATCTGGAGAGAGAGAAGTAGGGCTACGCAAAGCTTTCCAGCAAGTCCAGAGAAGACAAAATGCAAGCCTTACCTTTCAAAAGCGGCTGGAAGGTTGGAATCTCTTGCAACTTGATGACATCGGGATCGTTGCTGACGTTCCGTGAGGCCTGGGAGCCCTGGGCCACAACCACAATATCATCCATCTTGGCTCTGTGCTTAGCTGGAGAAGGGGTCACTGAAAATCAAGTTATAAGCTCAGGAGCTGCATCTTAGCTAGCCACCTATGCCTCACCAAAGCTGTTTCAGTGTAGTCATTTTACACACAAAAATGCTAACTATAGTTACCCTGCAGTGGGGGATGGACTAGAGGGATGAATTATTTTCTGTATATTTTATTTCTATATAATATATATATTTACTCCTTATTTCCTATAGTATTAAAAAAACTCAAATATTACAGGACACTATAACATGCATGAAACTGCTTTTGTAATTAGAAATATTTTATTATTCAGTACATAAAAACGTAGGCAGATTATGTTTTTAATATTTACTTCTTCGATCCTCCTGACATTTGTGCCTATTTTACCAATGAGGAAATGAGGGTACAAAATTCGGCTGTGACTTACCCAAGGCCAACAGTGCTTGGGAAAGGAACTGGAGGTCTATGGTTGTTGGCATACATGGCCCAACCCTGTGACAGTGGGGTTGCAAAGCTGTCTATCCACCCTATCACAGCAAGCCAGGAATGTTCAACAGATCCTAGTCACGGGAAAACCCCTGCTTCTCAACCCTAGATGATGGGTCTATCGTGAGGCACCAGTCCTGTCATACCCTCCAGGTCACAGGCATTAGTCCCAGAAGCGCAGAAATAAACTGCAGGTCCCTTCTAGGCTGAGGCAAAATTCATACATTTGTAGGACTGCTAGAGAGGCGGGTCAATTTCAGGTCCATTGTGAGAATGTAATGCATTTGGAAGGAAGTGATTCAAACTACCAAGGACTCCCTAGACCAAGATATCCTCCCCTTCCTAAGTATCTTTCTGGTTGGGGCAAGAATGAACCTCTAAAGTGTTTTACACTCGAGAAGGTAGTATTTGCAGGCTCATCGTAGTCATGGCCCAAAGACTGATCCAGGGATGCCAGAGAACCGCCCCACCTCCTGGAAGCTAGTGTCTCCTGAGGCTGGGCATTCACTCTTTTAGAATCTCTGCTACTTTTACGGCTCTTCAAGAAATCTCTCTTAACCTCTTTTGGTAATTTACCTAACCTTTTACAAATCCCAACCAGAAATCTTTCCTGCTCCTAGTTAAGTGGTTCCTCCTTCCCCAGACCCCAGAAGAAAATGGCTTTCACTGGATTCTAGCTCGCCTCTAGCTATGCCCGTGTCTGTAAAACGAGCTCTCTTTGAGGATTAAACGTAAACACATGTAAAACACTTGGCACAGGGGAACAGGCAAACTCTAACCTACGCTGTTGGTTAGTATTGGTTAGTATGCTATAGCATTGGTTAGAGCCCATGCTGTTGGTTAGCAGGTAAGCAAGCACATCAGAAAGACGCCACACTTCCTCCCCCTAAATATGCTTCGGGCCTGACATAGAGGCAAGAAAGTAAGGAGTAGCAATTATCAACCGTATTTGTATAAAGGATATCATATTCTGGGTCTTCCAAGGAAATGGAAAAATGCAGCAAAACTGGTAAATGCTGCTGCACCATTAAAAGCTGTCCCAATCTAGCCTCTAGAACGCAGGGCTGAGCTAGTCTTGAAGGACACACTTGAGTGTGGAATACCCCCACATCCGTCAGCTTCTGCATTTTGAATTACACAGCCTACCAGGAACAGAGAAGTTCTATGTCCAGGGGCTCTTTTGGGGCTCCAGATTTAACCGGTTTGGATTAGCAACCCCACAGTTTAGCCAGAGCAGGCCCAGTTCTCCTAGCGTTTGTGGGTAACAAAAAAAAAAACAGCAAATGATCCTTAATTAAGCATCAGCTGTTTTCTTTATTGAGTGCTCACTATACTCCAGGCACAATAATCCTCCTATTCCTACCTCAAATGCTGAGAGAGATCTTAAAAATATGGACAGGAAGGAGAATACAGGAAAACACCAAAATCCATCGTTTTGGCCAACTATAACATCTTGGCCAACTTCCACAATACTAGAAAAGGAGCCGAGACACCTTCTAAGAGGACAATGCAGTTTCTAGAGACGTTTGCACACAAGGATTCAAAGCGATTGTACACCTGTCACACATCCCTTCTGAAAAGGAACCTCTAAGATCCGTTTTTAAGAAGGAACCTCTTCTTAGAGGTCCTGTCTATGATCCACCCACTGTGTGAGCCAAATCTCACTGTCAGTCATGAGTACTAACGCCAAAAATTAATTAGGTCGTCTTTTAAAGAGGAGGCTGTAGCTGGGAGAAACAGCTGTTTCGAAAATAAATAATGCGCATGGGCACCCACGCCGACTTAGCTTGCAGTCACAGGCACTCACTTCCATCAGGGGACTCAAGGCTAGGACAGATGGTGACATTTTTTCCTTTTTTAAGAAAAAAGCGTGGTGAGGACTTTCTGTGCGTTCCTGGCCGCCGGTCCCAGACCCCACTAGGTCGGGAGGCATCTCCCTCCGCAAGCAGACAGGGCCGGCTGGAGGAGGGTGGGAGTTAGGACACCGACCTGAGGAGTTCAGATCGTTGGGTCGGCTCTCGGCCTCGGAGCTCTGCTCGCTGCCCATGGTGCGGGCAGCGGTGGCAGCGGAGGAACGGCGGGACGGGCGGTCACCGCTCCGGCGGCGGGCGACAGAGCAGGGGCCGGGGACCGGGGCAGGGATGCTACACAGTCTGGGCGCCGCGGCGCGGTCGCTGTGTGCAGAGGGCGCGCCCAGCCCACGGGAGGGGCGCGGGCGGCTGGGGGTGGGCAGGCCCTATTTCGGGAACCGACGCGCAAGGAGGCACGGCGCGGCTGCACGCTGCTCGCCCGCCTTCTTTGGGGGAACCCAAGGCGAGGAGGCGGGGTACGCCCGGCTTCAGCCGCGCCAGCAGCCGGCGGGCGGCGCCGCTCTCACTCACTTGCTCCTGCGTCGCAGGCTCGCTCCTTCCGGGACGCGGGTTGGCGGCGCCGGCAGCGCGCGGCCTTCAGTTCCGGGTTGGAGAGTTCCCACCCCAGGTCCGAGGGAGGGCGGGGAGACTGGCGTAGGCGACTAGGCCCACGCAGCCTTAAAGAGCCCGCCCGCCTCAAAGCCAGAACTGCACCGGGGGTAAGCCCCTTGCCTGTGTGATGATGCGTCCCCTTTAAGCATGACCCACCTATTGGGCACTTAATCCATGTCTTTATAATCCCTGTCATTAGAACTTTACAAAACGGGTTTTTGTTGTGTGTATGGGTTTTTTTGGTTTTGCTTTGTTTTATTGAGATGTAATTGACATATAACATGATTTTTATGTTTTTTTAATTATTTTATGTATTTTATATTATTTTTATTATATATTATAACATATATCACTATTTGTATATATTGTGAAATTTTAAACCCTGTTTTGCAGATGGAGAGACAGCTAGATAGATTTAGGATTGGAATCTGCAACTGTTTGGATGCAAAGCTGCTGTTTCAGTGTGTGGCAGTGGATGACGGTACAAAAAATATTAGATGGTGAAGAAAGGAGCTGGAGTTGAGAGAAAAAAATGAAGAAATAGAAAATGCTGATTCACTTGTTAGGGTGTATGTGCATCTTCAAAGGAAAGTGGATGCCTCTACAGTCTAAGCACTTTCTGAGGACCTTGACAGTTATCCATGAGCCATTCTGAAACAAGCAAAAGTAAGGAAGGAGTACAAGTAATGCAAAACAGAAACTGCCAGTGCTGGCAGGTCAAGGACGTAGACCTAGTAATGCGATGCCATCAAGGAGTTGAGTGGCTCTGGGGTTCTCAGAACTTTGCAACTCATTTTATATTGTTTGCTTCACGAAATTTCAAGCAAATGCCCTGAGCTTTTATATATGTAAATATAATCTCAGAAGGAGTGCCAAATTGACTGAATGATTAAGTCACTTCTAGTCTACTATATTATAGACATTTCCACTATTTTACCTCATTTAATTTTCACAACAACCCTGAGGTCCACAAACAGGTAACTCCCTCATGGTCATCAGGTAGCAACAGGTGGTGGAAGTAGGATTTAGGACTGTCTGATTTCAAACCTCACACTTTTTCTTCTACTCACCATTACAATACTGTGAGAAAAGTGCAAATGAATGTAAGGAATTTTAGTATTCTGTGGGAATATGAAGATAGAACTAAAAACTGCCTGAGAGATCAAATAGGCTCCTAGGAAGTGGTGTTTGACTGTAGTCTTGAGGTTTACATAAGCCGCCAGGCTGATGGGACCAAGGAGTGCCCACTAAGCAATGTGACCATTCCCTCCTGGAGAGCCCTTGGCTCCTCTTCCAGACTGCCCTATTTGGGGGTGGGTGAGAGAGATGGGAAAAAGGAGAGAGTATAGCTCATGTTCTTGCTCCTGTTCCCTCTCTTCCACATCAAATAAAATTTATCTTGTGTTTCATACCCTAGTCCATACTGATGTGATTGTGTTTTTTATGCTTCCCATTGGATGAACATTTCATTCTAAAAGGAATATTCTGTTCATCAGCTGAATAATAGACAAATATATCATACCATTTTCTCCTGGCCTGCAAGGTCTCTGCTGAGAAATCTACTGATAGATAGCCTTATGAGTGCTCCCATGTATGAGAGAAAATTTTTTTCTCTTGTTGGTTTTAAAATTCTCTCTTTGTCTTTATTTTAGACAGTTTTATTGTACTATGTCTTAGAGAAAATCATTTTGGGTTGACCTATTAGCTTCATAAACTTGAATGTCCAAATTTCTCCCCATGTTTGGGAATTTCTCAGCCATTATTTCTTTAAACAAGCTTTCTATCCCTTTCTCCCTCTTTTCTGTTCCTTCTGGGACTTCAGTGATGTGTGCATTGTTTCCGTTGATGGTGTCCTCTAGGCTTTCTTCATTCCTGTTCTTTCTTTTTTCTTTTTGCTCCTCTGATTGCATGGTTTTAATTGATCTGTCTTCCAGTTCATCGATTCTTTCTTATGCTTGGTCAAGTCGGTTGTTGAAGCTCTCTATTGAATTCTTAACTTCAGTCATTGTATTCTACAGCTCCAAAATTTCTGTTTTATTCATTTTTGTTTTCTATCTCTTTGTTGAACTTCTCATTTTGTTCTTGTATTATTTTCCTGATATTGTTAAATTGTCTATCTGTGTTCTCTTATTGCTCTCCAAACATCTTTAGAGCAATTATTTTGAATCTTGGTTGGGCAATCCTGGATCTCCATTTCTCTGGGCCCAGTTACTGGAAGTTTATTATATTTCTTTGCTAGAGCCATGCTTCTCTGATTCTTCATGATTCCTGTAGCCTTGCATAGATGTCTGCACATTTAAAGTGGCAGTCACCTCCTCCAGACTTTATGGTCTGACTTCAGAAACAGGAGACTTTCACCTGCGGGTGGAAGCACGCTAGAGTATGCTGTGGCCCTAGGTCTAGTGGTGCAGGGCAGCAAGTGTGGGGGTGTGTAGTGGTGCTGGTTCTGGTAAGGGTGGGGGGGGCATGATGTCTCTTTGGCTCAGGCTGCTGTGGTCCACAGCATTGACAACCATGTGGTCCTTGGTGATCACTGTGGAAGGTCAACAGTGTCTTCAAGGGCTGTTGGGGTCCTTACGGCATGTCGATGTGCAGCAGCTAGGAACTTGGGCAGTCAGCAGTGGTAGCGAGAGCTCATGGTGTATGTATACTCAGCTTCAGGGTGCCAGCTGCAGGTTCCTCTGTAGTGGCAGGGGCTGGTTGCAGACACACATGGAGTGGTGGGGGCCAGGGCATGCAGTGGGCCAGTGCCAGCTTTGTGCTCGCTGGCAGCTGCAGGGGCCCTAGCTGTCAGTGTGCACTACTGTGGCCGCTGGGTCTTACCACAGGTGCACAGCAGTAGAGGCCAGTGACAGGGGTATGCAGGTGCACAGCTGGAGGGGCTAGCCACAGGTGAGTGTAGTGGTGCAAGCCAGTGACAGAAGACAGGGCCTGATCCAGGCCTGCAAGCAGCTGTGGGGGCCTTGGCTGTCAGTGTGCTCTCTGTGGCTGCACAGTCTCCCCCTGAGCATGTGCACTGCAGTGGAGGCTGGTTATGGGTATCGGGTAGGAGGCATGCAAGTACGTAGCTTAAGGGGCTAGCCTCAAGCATGCACACGTGATGGAGATCAGCCATGGGGGTCTAGGCTGGCGTATTGCACTTTCGCAGCCGCGGAGGCCTGCCAGTGTGGTTCCTGGGCTCCAGTTGGGCATGGCATGGAGCAGGCAGGGACTCACAGGTGGCCAGTGTCAGTGAATGTAAATGCTTGTGAGGCAAAATCTAATGAAATATGCAAGGGGTCTGTGGTAGTTGTGCTAGCTGTTGGTGTCTTCAGTGGTAAAAGCTGCTGGGTTTGGCTGCAGAGCAGGTGACTATAAACTGCAATCGCTTCCATTGCATGGCTGCTATGGTTAGCTCCTGCTTTTCTTCTTCGCTCCTAGCTATCTCTCTCTATATCTTTACGTCTCAGATTTGCCAGTCTGGGTGGAGTGAAACTGAAGCAGGACTTTCATGAGGCATCCTGAAAGGCTGGGGAAGCTGGTCACTCACCCAGCTCTTCCTTTCCTGGTGGGAGGAACGCTTTCTAGTTGGGAAGTTCCCTCCTGGTGCTGAGCAGTGCTGGCTTGAGGGAGGAGATAATGCAGGCAAAATGAAGCTGTCTTCCTCCTCCTCATATGCAGTTATTCTCAGAGTTTTTTCCTACTGTGTTGCTGTAGTTTCTTAAGTGGACTCCAGAGCAATCTCTGAGCTGTTTTTGTTTTTGTTTTGTCTAATTGTTGATCTTTGTGTGTTGGGGCCAGAGGAGGGGGTGGTGCATGGAAACTGAAGTCTCCTACGTTGCCCTTTTTTTTCGCTGAATGGATAAATGAAATATGGTATATCCATATAGTAGAATATTATTTGTCTCCCCCCAAAAGTAACAAAATACTAATACACATTACAACATGGATAAACCTTGAAAACATTATGCTATGTGAAAAGAGCCTGTCACAAAACACCATATATTGTAGATTCCATGTATGTGAAATGTGCAGAAGAGGCACTATAGAGACAAAAATAGATTAATGGTTGCCTAAAGCTGAGGAGGAGGGGACTGGAGGGGAAATGGGGAGTGAGCATTAAAGGGTGAGGGGGTTTCTTTCTGGGGGTGATGAAAATGTTCTAAAATTTATTGTGGTAATGGTTGTACAACTCTGTGAATATATTAAAAACCACTGAATTGATCACTCTAAATAGGTGAATTGTATGGTATGTGCATTATATCTCGGTAAAGCTGTTATTCGGAACAAGGATATCAGAAGATAAAATGCCTTCATTCAGTGACTCAGCGTTTATTGGTAGCCTGTAATGTACCAGGCACTTGCTAGAGGCAACAAGACCCGGTCCGTATCCCTAAGACGCTTGCAGTCTGGTGGCAAGAAAATTAAGTGGGCATTTATAATACAAGGATTCTGCTGGAGGAGCTTTAGAGGTAGGAGATATTTGGGACTGATGCCATTTAGCACCTTTAAAATCACTTCCAGATGAACAGCAACCTATGTGGCCTGTATGCCCAATAACTAACGATCGAACAGCCTTTCCAGTTTATAAAGAACTTTCATATATATTGGCCCCGAATGACCTACCTATAAACTAGGTAACAATTTCCTAATTTTACATAGAGGTTAAGGATTTTATTCTTCATCACACAGCTAATGAGTAATAAAACCAGGGTTTAAGTTTTTAAAAGTTCATTATGCCTCTATCCACTCCAGACTAGCTGCTTCTCCCATATCTTTATATTGCCTGGCACTCCATCCATCCAGTCTCCCACGCCAGAAATCGGCTTACCCTTACCACCACATCCAACCACTCACCAAGTCTGAAGAGCCTCTCTCTTTAATTTCTCTTCCATCTCCATGCCCCACTCAGAGCCCCCTCACTTATTCCATTTCTTGGAAGACAGGCCTCTGGCCTCACCTTCATCAATCCATCTACATGTGGCTGGCATAGAGAATTTTCTGGAATATTAATCAGGTCTCTGGACCTTTTACTGCCCTATTAAATCCTTAAATAACTCCCCATGGCTTCAGGATAAAGTTTAAAATTCAGCATATGAGAACCTTCTTGCTCTAACCCCAGCCCCTCTCTCTGCTCCTGTATGTACACAGGCAACCTCTGTGCCAGTCAGGATGAAATTCCCTGAATAGTCATGCTGTTTTCTCTGTCTGGAATAATCAGCTTTTTTCTCTCCATCTAGCTAACTGAACTTCATTTTTCAAGACTTAACTTATGGTTGAAAACTCATGTCCACACAAAAACCTAAACACAGGGAGCCAGCCCCGTGGCCGAGTGGTTAAGTTTGCATACTCCGCTTCAGTGGCCCAGGGTTTCGCTGGTTCAAATCCTGGGTGTGGACATGGCATGGCTCATCAAGCCATGCTGAGGCAGCATCCCACATGCCACAACTAGAGGGACCCACAACTGAAAATATACAACTATGTACCGGGGGGGCTTTGGGGAGAAAAAGGAAAAATAAAATCTTAAAAAAAAAAAACCTAACCACAGTTATTTATAGCTGCTTTATTTATAATTTCCAAAACTTGGAAGCAACCAAGATGTCCTTCAGTATGTGAGTGGATAAACAAACTCTGGTACATCTAGACAATGGAATATTATTCAACACTAAAAAGAAAAGAGCAATCAAGCCATGAAAAGACATGGAGGAGACTTAAATGTTTATTACTAAGTCGAAAGAAGCCAGTCTGAAAAGGCTACATACTGTGCGATTCTAATTATATGACATTCTGGAAAAGGCAAAACTATGGAGACAATAAAAAGATCAGTGGTTGCTGGGGGTTGGGGTGAGGGGGAGGGATGAACAAGCTGAGCATGGAGGATTTTTAGAGCAAAGAAAATACTTTGTATGATACTATAATGATGGATACATGTCATTATCCATTTGTACAAACCCATGGAATGTACAGCACCAAGTGGTCCCAAGGGTAAACTATGGACTTTGGGTGTTTATGATGTGTCCATGTAGGTTCATCCTTGGTAAAAAAAATGTACCTCCCTGGTTGGGGATACTTATAATGAGGGAGGCTCTGCAAGTGTTGGGGCAGAGGGTATAAGGGAAATCTCTGTGCCTTCTTCTCAATTTTACTGTGGCCCTAAAACTGCTCTAAAAAAATAAAGTCTTTAAAAAAAAAACGATTGAGCTTACGCACTTCCTCCCAAAAGTCTGGATTATATGTCCCTCTTCTGAGCTTCCTTAGGTAGCATCTTCTATCATAACGATTATTCTTTACCCAACAATTGATTTATTTGTCTGTCTCCCCTATTTAACTATAAGCATCTTGAAGGTAGGTCCCATGTCTTATTGATCTTTAATTTCCCCTGCAGGTGTTTAGTACATGTTTTTTTGAATAAAATACTTTTTAAAAAACCTGCCTCCACATAAATGGGACTTCTAAGGATCAGGAGAAGAAGATCAAGAATCTCTGGGGCCAGCCTCCGTGGCATAATGGTTAAGTTCAGCATGCTCTGCTTCATGGGTTCAGATCCCAGGTGTGGACCTACACCACTGGTCACTCATGCTGTGGTGGCAACCCACATACAAAATAGTGGAGGATTGGCACAGATGTTAGGTCAGAGCTAATGTTCCTCAAGCAAAAAAGGAGGAAGATTGGCAGCAGATGTTGGCTCAGGGTGAATCTTCCTCAGCAAAAAAAAAAAAAAAAAAAAGTCTCTTCAGGAGATGAGGTGACAATGGATGTAATTTCTAATTTAAACACCTAGTTTATATCAATAGAAAAGAGAGGTCACATTTCTCTTTATATCAATAGAAAAGAGAAGTCACATTCAAAGAATTCAAAGAATGTGACTTCTCTATACCCCTGGACCCTCAAATATATCATCTGCTGAGATCAAAATGTACTGTGTACATCAGTCTCTTATTGCAACAGGAAAATCACTCCAATGGGGAATCACTGTGGAATTTCCCTGTCTTTGGTAACTCTTTAAAACCAAGTTTTGGCAACATTATTGTAATTCAGGAGTAGGTCATCCTCTGGATACAGCTGGTAGAGTTAGTTTCACACAATGGACCATTGTTCACAGGCATTCTCTGTCAACATGTGCTTCCTGTAGCTATTGGTTAAAACTAGGATGTAGCTGTTGGCTGTATCAGGCCTAGAAGAATAATCTACCATGGCATGGTGCTTTAGGTCTGAAAGTTCTTCACACCAACCAAGGCGGAGATATTGTTGAAGGTTAGACCACTCGGCAAGTTAAGTGTCAGTGGTTTAGTAATGTTCCATTTGTGTGTGTGTGTGTGTGTGTGTGTGTGTGTGTATGGGGGTGAGGTTGGAGTGAGCAGTGACTTAGAAACACATTTCTACAACCTATGCCCTAGTAGTTCTTTCCCATTCATTCAATCCACAAACGTATTTTAGTTAAATATTTACTCAGTACTTATTACATACCAGGTACTATGCTAACTGTTAGGGATACAATTTTAATAACTATAGCACACACCATTGTTTTCATCATTATTATCCTGTGGAAATTCATAAAGAGAACCTCATTAAATTGGAGTCTGGAGGCCAAGAGGGGAAACTCTCAGGACCCACGGCAATAGCAGAGTCCAGCCGAAGAAGAAAGGCTTCCTCTTCTTGACCAGTGAGAAGCTCAGAGAAATGAGAGACTGGCACAACTCAACCAGTGAAAAGCCATTACACCTCCAACTCTCCGTTTACAACAGCCCTCCCAACTTCCTCTTCTCCTCTATAAAAGAATTTCTTCTCTGCGTGTTGGAGGGTATTTGCAGGTGACTCACCGTGGTTGCAGACCCTGAACTGGGATTCTTTGCTAATCCCAAATCCATTTTTGCTGGAGAAATAACTGGTTGTCTATTCGTTTAAGGTCAATACTCTATACCTATAAAAAGTAAATCCTGCAGAATCCCAAATGTCTTCCCTGAGGCTTGATTTGCACGTAACACTTAACTCAAGAGTAGCCAACTCTGAGGACCCTCCGTGCCCCCGATGATCGAAATAGGATTCTCCTAACTATGACCCAAGGAGAAAACACTGTAAACTCTTGAACGTGGAAAAACTGCGCTCAGCGGTTGGCTCTGGGCTAGACTAGGACACAGATGTGAGAGGCAGATTGCACTGTGTACATTTTGGTACTGTCTGACTTTCGTCATGTGTATTTGCACGCTCTCTGGCCTTCAGGAAGGAGAAAGCACAGCTGCAGACCCCAGGCAACCCCGAGGGTCTGCCAGCGCGCCCTCGCAGCGCCCACAACCCGGGTGCCCGGCGTGGGTAAGCAGGTTGGGGCTGCAGGGAACGCGGCTTCTGGGCTCAGCGCTGCAGCGGGCGCCCGGAATCACCGCGGGGAGGGGCTCGAGGCTCATGCCTGTGCCCAGAGGACCGCGCTCCAAGTTGCTAGGAAGCAGCTCCGGGTTGCAGTGCAGGAATGTGCCCTTCCCCCAGGCAAACTTTCGGCCGCTGCAACGGAAGCAGGAACTTGCGAAGCACAAAACCTGCCGGGCGCGGCGGAGCTGCGGAGCATCCCCTGCAGCCCTCGCCGAGACCCTGGCCCGGATTCGCCGCTCCTGGCCCGCCACTGCGTTGGAACTGTCCCCGCCCGGGGAGGGCAACCGGGACCCCCGGGGTCCTTTCGCCGCCAGGTAAAGGCGTCTCCGTCCTCTCCTCCAGACCGGCTGCAGGCGGCGTCGCCACCTGCCGAGAGCAGCTCTCCTCCCTTCCCCGGCGAGGCTCCTCCACCCCTCCGGGAGCACGCGAGGGACCAGGCTGGAGCGAAGAAGGGCTGAGCAAGATCTTCGCGGCGCTGCGGCATCCCAGAGGGGATCTCCAGGCGGGCCAGCGGCACCTGCCATAGATGGCACTGGCTCCGCGTCGTCATCAGGAGAGGCAGACTAGTTTAGTGAGCGACATACATTTCCTCAAAGGAAAGGGAAATTTTCCTATTTTTTTCTTGCATGATTTGTCTCCTGTCTCCATTATTGAACCTGCTAATCGTCTAATATTCTATAGGATGTGACATCTTGATAAATTAGGTTAGGTTATGCTGTGAGTAAAATGATTTGCAATATTTGACACCGTTGTGTACACCTACGTGTGAGTGACTGTCGTAAGCAGGCGTTAGAGCTCAGGTACTTCCTTTGCCTTCCACCTGTGTCCTTTTCCCTCTGTCTTCAACTTGACTTTGGACCTTTAAGGCCTAACTAATAATGGATTCGAAGAACTAATTTCCCTAATAACTGTTGAGTGTCTTTAATGAGATAAACTCTTCAGTACTTCTCGCAGTCCAGGCGCTATAAAGAGGCTGCGTACTGAAAACACAGCTGCTTAGCCCAGCTCCTTACATAGTTCAGGTTTCTTTGCAAGAGCTTGAGGAGAGATGTCAGAATCCATTCAAAGTAAAGTACTGGCCTGGTTTTTCTCTTTTGTTCCTGTTTTGTTTTCTTTAGGGCTAGAAAAGAGACTCCAAAATGTGGCAGGATAAAAAGGTAACCTGTGCCAGGAGTCTTGACCCCGGGGCGGGGGGGGGGGGGGGGGGGGGGGGGGGGGGGGGAGGGTCCATGAATAGCATTCAGAAAGTCTGTGAACTTCGGTGGAAAAGTTTATTCTTTTACTAATCTCTAACTGAATTGTAGCATTTTCTTTAAGAGGCATGTAGGCAAAAGCCATAGTAGTGTTAGAGGTAGCTGCAATTTGCCACCACTAGAAATCACAGATATTTTCACGTCATATTACTTATGGCACATATCTCAAAATACCATTTACATTCAACACTACTTCAAAATTTTGGTAGTTCTGAGACATACCACTTGTTATTTAATAGATTAATAAGGAAACACAAACATCGCACAGTTGTTTTTAACTAAAAATGGGGATAATAATGGGATCTATCTCATTAGAACTCTTAAAGGATTAAGTGACATGATATATGTAAAGTGCTCAGCATAGAGACTGGTGTGTAGGAAAAATCAGTGTTACTTATTATTTTACTGTTTCAAAGGTTGGACCCAACAGCAAGGAAAGTATGAGACTTGTGCTCTATTACCATATAATTTTTTTTTATTTTTAAACTATTTTGTTGTTTTTTACTAACTAAAGTCTGTTTGCATTACAGTTCACTCTTCATGTTGTACAGTTCTCTGGGTTTTGACATGTAATGACATGTATCCCCATTACAGTAGCATATAGAACAGTTTCGCTGCTCTAAAAGCTCTCCTGCGCTCCACCTATGCATTACCCTGCTCCTGCTGGCAACCGCTGATCTTTTTACTGTCAGTCTATTCTAACCTTTTCCAGAATGTCGAATAGTTGGAATCATACTTTTCAGACTGGCTTCTTTCACTTAGCAATATGCGATTAAGTTTCCTCTGTGTCTTTTTGTGACTTGATAGCTCATTTCTTTTTATTGCTGAATAATATTCTATTGTATGGATGGACCACATTTTGTTTATCCATTCACTTATCGAGGGACATCTTTTTGCTTCCAGTTTTTGGCAGTTATGAATAAAGTTACTGTAAACATTTGTATGCAGTCTTTTGTTAGTATTTGGTAGGGTCAGTTTTTTGGATATCTCGTTTTTGTTTTAATTTGCATTTCCTTGATGACCATAGTGTTGAGCACCTTTTCATATGCTTATTTGTCATCTGTGTATCTTCTTTGGTGAGGTGTCTGTTCACATCTTTTGCCCATTTTTAATTGGGTTGTTTGTTTTCTTATTGTTAAGTTTTAGTTCTTTGTACATTTTGGCTACCAGTCCTTTATTAGAGATGTGTTTTGCAAATATTTTCTCCTAGTCTGTGGCATTTCTTTTCATTCTGTTAACATGTCTTGTGCGGAGCAGAAGTTTTTAATTTTAATGAAATCCAACCTTCAATTTTTTTTTCATGGATCATGCTTTTGATGTTGTATCTAAAACATCACCTAATTTAAGGTCACAAAGACTTTCTCCTATGTTATATTCTAGGAGTTTTATAGTTGTGCATTTTCCATTTAAGTCTATGATCCATTTTGAGTTAATTTTTGTGACAGGTGTAAAGTCTGTGTCTAGACTTATTTTTTGCGTGTGGATGTTCGGTTGTTCCGGTACCATTTTTGGGAAGACTATCCTTTCTCCATTGAATTACCTTTGCTCCTTTGTCAAAGATCAGAAATGACCATATTTGGTGGGTCTATTTCTGGGCTTACTGTCCTGTTCCATTGATGTGTTTGTATTTTCACCAATATCACACTGTCTTGATTACTGTAGCTTTATACTAAGTATTGAAGTCGGATAGTGTCCGTCCTCAGACTTTATTCTTGTTCGGTATTGTGTTGGCTATTCTGGATCTTTTTGCATTTCCGTGCAAATTTTAAAATCAGTTTGTTGAGACCCACGAAATAACCTGCTGCGATTTTGATTGGGATTGCTTTGAATCCATAAATCAAGCTAGGAAGAACTGACATCTTAACAATATTGATGAACACGGAATCTCTCTCCATTTCTTTAGATCTTCTTTGACTTCTCTCATCAGAGTTTTGCAGGCTTATTTTAAAGTCTACTTTGATAATTATACTTCAATATAGCTGGCTTCCTTTGTAATCCTCTATATTTCATTTTATGCATTTTAAAACACATCTCTCAGAAGAGATCCTAATCTTCACCAGACTACCAAAGGGTTCAGGAGAAAAAAGAAAAAAAAGATTAAAGAAGCAGTAATTCTGCTCTAGGCTGTCATTCAGTGAACGATTTGTATTCCGGAAATGTGGAGGTGAGAGGGCGAGGAGAGTTTCTGGTATTGCCTTGACAGTTTAACATTTATTTTTATTTTTCCTAGAAGAACCAGCTTACCAGTGGAGTTGGCGTTATACATGGGGTGACTTTTGTGTTTTTAGGAATGTCAAAAAGGAACACCTGCCTCCAAACTTTCCTTCAGCAGAGTCACAGTATTCCCCCTGCTGACCGGCAAATTCCCAGAATTAGATTTTTAGAGTTACCTGCCTCTGGTTTGATACTTAAAGAGAGGCAGCAACAAAAAAGGCAGCCTCAGTTGCCTCATCTATGAAATAAAGAAAATAATGGCTTTTTCGCAGAGCTGGTATAAAGATTAAATAGGACAATATGTGTAAATTTCTTAGAACATTTCCTACCACCAAGTAGGTGGTTTAAAAACGCTAATTGTTACTACTGAGGAAGAAAATATGCCCAGTCCTGTTGTCACTGCTTCATCAGGGTCTCAAGATTTTGTGTCCTCTCCCTTCTGATTGGGAGAGGCAAGAAGAAGAGGGATTCCAGAACTCAGAGCATGCCTTCTGTTTATACCTCTTCCTTCACAGACACTTACCAGCTTTTAAGCATTGATGGGATGGTATATGTGTTTGCGCTTATTAGTTCTTTAACAAGTTTTTAATGAAAGGTCGTCTCAAATCTATTAAAAATTGAAATGAATAAAAAATACTTGTTTATTTCTGTCCTTCTATAAATTGTGAGTCATTTACGTTGACTTGAAGACAATGAAATGTATCTTCCTTAGATTTGTTAAAAGAAACAAAACTTGGGGCTGGCCCCGTGGCCGAGTGGTTAAGTTCATGTGCTCCGCTGCAGGCGGCCCAGTGTTTCCTTAGTTCGAATCCTGGGCGCGGACATGGCACTGCTCATCAAACCACGCTGAGGCAGCGTCCCACATGCCACAACTAGAAGAACCCACAATGAAGAATACACAACTATGTACCAGGGGGCTTTGGGGAGAAAAAGGAAAAAATAAAATCTTTAAAAAAAAAAAAAAAAAACTTGCGTCTGGCCCCGTGGCTTAGTGGTTGAGTTCTACATACTCTGCTTTAGTGGCCTGGGTTCATGGGTATGGATCCTGGGCGTGGACCTACACCACTCATCAGCCATGCTGTGGCGGCAACCCACATACAAAATAGAGGACGACTGGCACAGATGTTAGCTCAGGGCTAATGTTCCTCACCAAAAAATAAAATAAAGAAAGAAAAAAACAAAACTCATTGATGATTTTCTATTTTTGTTCTAGAGAGAAATTCCATCATCTGTGCAATCTTCTTGAAGCAAACTAAGACCAGAGGGAGGTTTATCCTTGACCTTTGAAGGCTGACTACGCTGGAATTTAAAATGTTCTTCAGGAAAGAATGGAACTCAACTTACACTTTTGTAATAATTTGTTTCTTGACACTGAGGCTGGCCGCCAGTCAGAATTGCTCCACCAAGAGTCTAGAAGATGTTGTCATTGACATCAAGTCATCTCTTTCTAAGGGAATCAGAGGCAATGAGCCCATATACACATTAACTCAGGAAGACTGCATTAATTCTTGCTGTTCAACGAAAAGCATATCAGGTAAATAATAGTCGTGTGGCAACCCTTTATTCCATGTGTTTTGTGACATAAGTAGCTGGTCAATGTGGCTAAATAGTTTATCCTAGTGATTCTTAATGGGGTGGAATGGTGGGTGACACAATTACTGGAGGAATGTTCCACAAATGTGCCCTCCCCCTCCCCTAAGCTGATGAGTGTGTGCACACATCACTCAGGTGTTTGGGTAGAAAAAATGTTGAGTAGCACCAGTGTTGTGTTCTAACAGGCATCTAAGGTATTGAAAACAAAATCCTATTTAAATGCTTAGCTGCCATTATCATAGAGTTTTGGAATACAGTGTAATATTACAAAGAACATTTAAACAGGGAAAGGGAGTTGAGGCAAGAAGTAAAATTCTTAACTCATCCCATAGGAAAATCAGCATTTGATTTTTAAGCGGAAGCCCCAAACCTCCATTTTGTCTCCCTTTCCTGGATCTGGTGGCATAAAGTGAGTCTGGAAGCCACCGGCCACTAATTACAGCTTCCATGACTCCAAGGGGTCTGGGAATTCATTTAGTCTGACCCATTCCCATGACACGGAAGGAAACTGAGGCCCACAGGTTTGAACACGGCTTTGCACATTTCAGGCTCCAAACCCATGACCTGAAAATAGAAGTATATAAGTGAAACAATGGTTGTTTTTCAGTTGTTTATGACCCTGTCCTAATTCCCTGAATGAAAAAACCCCACTAAATTCATTGGGCATCTAATGCCTTGCTAGGTGCTGGAGATGAAACAATGACTAAGACGGATGAGGCCTTGCCATCGGAGCCTAGAAAAGCTAGTGAATGTTGGACTAGTGATTCTTATTAACCAAGCGAATCATATGTTTTCTCTTAGATCTTTACTTCCCTTTCTTTCTATAATGGTTGTAGTATGATAAGAAAGGAAGGGAAGAAAGAAGGAACGAGGAAAGGAAGGAAGGAAGGAATAGATATATATTTGGTCTTTGTCCCTGATTCCTGGCACAGAATTCCTAAAACTCTGAATTTCCAGAGCATAGGAGCTTCTTTTGTTATTCATAATGAACCCCTTTCAACCATACTTGAGTTTATGCTAATGAAGGAATTCTTGGTGGGGCCCTAGACAGCTTCAGGATGGGTGCTGGTCACCAGAAGGACCAAACCTTGATTAGAAGCTTAGACCTTTCGGCCCCCTACTCCCCTACCTCTGGGTAAGGGAAAGGGGCTAGAGATTGAATTCAATCACCAGTGGCCAATGATCTAATCAACTATGTCTATATAATAAAACCTATATAAAAACCCCAAAACAATGGGTTCTGGGAGCTTCCAAGTTGGTGAACACCTCTGTATGCTGGGAGGATGGTGCACGCCTGCTCCACAGGGAAGGGGGCTCCTGTGCTAAAGACCCTTCCGGACCTCACCCTGGGTACCTCTTCATCTGGCTGTTCACGTGTATCTTTCATAATAAACTATATTTGTAAGTATAGCATTCTCCTGAGTTCTGAAAGTAGTTCTGGCAAATTATTGAACTTGGGGTGGGGGATTGTGGGAATGTGAATTTGTAGTTAAGTACTCACACTTCTGAATTTGTGACAGCAGTGTGAGTAATCTGGGGACCTGATACTTGTGACTGGCATCTGAAGTGAGGGCAGTCTTATGGGACTGAGCCTTTAAACCTATGGAATCTGACGCTACCTCTAGGTAGTTAGTGTTAGAATCGAATTGAGCTGTAGCTCACCCAGTTGGTGTCAGAGAATCAGAGAACTGGAGAATGAGCGTGGAAAAGACACAACGTATTTGGTGTCAGGAGGCAGAAACCCTTCAATGGTCTTCTCAAGTTGAGCAGTGTACTTTTGGACACTCTTTGTAGAAGGGATTTGTGAAAATTACAAAGATTTCATTTGAATTTCTAGTTTTTCTTTAAATGTTGATATCAACATTTATGTGAAATAGACACTTCACCTGCAAACAGGACTGAAGGCCGTGTGGGTATTTCTTGGCAACACAGGAAACCTTGCCGTTCTCTTCAATTCCATGTTGCATGTTTAGTGAGAAATGAGGGTTTGCTGCTTTATTCTATGCACAAAAGTACTGTTACTGCTCTGGGCAGAGGTAATTGTGGTCTCAGTTAATGGATCTGACTTTTTCCTCACTTATGGAGCCATGGTTTTTAACTGTGTAGGGTTCAAAAAACACTTCGATAATTTGTTTATAGCCGTAGACTCTAGAAAAATACCTATGAATACAAAGGACACAAAATTCTGCATACAACTTGGGGGACTTATGGACCCTCCCCTCTACCCAAGTGCCCCCCAAAAATGGTATTGCAGAATTATCCCATTGCTGAGAAGGCTAACCTAGAGAACCTTGCTTGTTACCTGGGTCATGGAGAGAGAACATGATAAAACCTCAGCAGAAGCTAGCTAAGTCTTATTTCCTGTCAAGGGAGCCAAGATTGATCCCTAACCATTGCTTGACTTGAAGAAGTGATAGTGACACTTGGCAGACCATGTGGGTTTTTCCCCCTGGTTTAATTGAGGTATATTTGGTCCATAACATTGTGTAAGTTTAAGATACACAGTGGTGATGATTCGATACATCTATATATTGTGAAATGGTTATCACAATAAGGTTAGTCAACACATAGTTACTTCTTGGGTGTGTGTGTGGTGAGAAAGAGCATGTGTTTTAATAATTAGGCTGTAGGCCTCTTGACCTTCAACCTGACCGGGGATATACTGATCCCTCAGGGGTCACAGGCCAAGATGTGAGACAGCACCAGATCGAGGCCAAGATGAATAGAGAGAGTAATTTCTACTGGACATCAGAGGAAGAGAAAAAGAGGCCAGAAATGAAAGTTAAGAGTAAAAAGTAAGGAAAGAAGGAAAACAGAAAAGGAAAAATGATAAGGAAGAGCAGAAATGTGAAGAAAGAATCAAAAGAAGAATGGTACTAATAAAAATAAAAAATAGACTTTGCATTTCGTACAGTACTCAGATCCGATATGGAAGGAGGCATGATATGAATGATGCTGAATTTAGTGACTCCACCCAAGAAAGCCAGACTCCTGGCTTCATAGGTGTCCAAAATGCCTTCAGGATACAAGACATACATGGAATCATTAGGGTTAGAGCTGTTTCTTAAGACCCAATTCAGTTGTGAGTTGTGTGAAGACTACAAAGTCAGGATTTCTATGTATACTTTGATAGATATTTTTGCAAACGGAAGGCTTATTTCTAAAAAATTAAATGTACCATTAAAAATTGGTTCTGGGGCTGGCCCGGTGGCATAATGGTTGTTCCCGCGGGGCAGATCTAGCACGGCTTGTCAGGCCACGCTGTGGCAGGACCCCACATAAAGTGGAGGAAGGCTGGCACAGATGTTAGCTCAGGGCCAATCTTCCTCACACACACACACACACACAAATTGGTTTTACCAAAATTACCTTACTTCAGATTTTTAAAACCAATATCTTTAAAAATTGCTTTAAGGACTAAACTAAGGAAAAGGAAATGATTCAGCGGTCAGCAAGCAAGTGAACAGAGGTGTTTGTTCTGGACGCCAGAATAAATGAAGTTCTTCCTGCTGGCCTTACTCTTAAGAAAATCCTATTTCGAAATAATGCTTATGAAACCTTTCATTGCAGGGGACAAGGTGTGTAACTTGATGATCTTCGACACTCGAAAAACAGCCAGACAACCCAATTGCTACCTATTTTACTGTCCCAGTGAGGAAGCCTGTCCACTGAAACCAGCAAAGGGACTGATGACTTACAGGATAATTAGAGGTAATAAAAACTTTGCTCCTTTTCTTTTGTGACTGGAATTATTTAAGGATCTGGTTCACGTGAAATATTTTCTATGAAAGAGTTGAAATAAAACTACCAAAGGGGGGGCCACAAAATAGAGAGGCACACCAGAAAAATCTCATTTAAAATTCAATTTATTAATCCAGTCATTTTTCCAATGAAAGACCTTTGAATGATAGTATTTTGTGTGTTTCAATTTTGTTTTTACCTTCCTAAGATAAAAGACACACAGACCTTTTGTCGAAACATTTGGAAACACCCTTTTAGAACAATGACAGCAACATTGAAATAAGTGCACAGGTCTCCTGTTTTGTAAGGGGTAAGACCCACGTGAAGATATAAAATTTCAGTATGTTTGTCATTATTCCAATTATTTTATAATCACACTATCTGAAATTAAACTCACTGTATTTGACTGTCCAGACCTGGAAGGAAGTTCATTCAAGAAGTGTTTTTTGTGTGTCTGCCTTGTGCCAAATCTGTGCAAGGCTTTGGAAATACAGTCTCCATGCTCGGAACTTACAGACTTGTTCAGAATTCAGAAAATACACAAACAATCATATAATTATTTAGCTATGTCTTGGTGAGATTTTGGCTTGTTAATTTTTCAGAATGAAATGCTTTCAGTATCAAATTTCCTTGTATTTGTTTTAGAAAGTTTTTGTCATTATACCCTTGGCTATTAATAATATCCTGTTTGCTCATTTATTCAATAAACAACAAATATTATTTAGCATCCCCCAGCCCAGTACTTTTTGTGTACCAAGAATACAAAGATACAATACTGAATGTGAAAAACAAGGTTCTTGCTTCTGGAACTTATGTTTTAGGAGAGCGAGACAATAACCCAAATAAATAGATAATCAAGAAGATATAGTCACAAATGCTATGGAGATAGCTGAGCTAAGACAGTGTAATAGATAATCACTGGGTGGCCCCTCTTGATCAGGTGATCAGAGGAAGCATCTGAAGAAGTAACCCCGTAAACTGAGATCCGAACAGTAAGGAGCCAGATGTGAGAAGGCCGTGGGAAGTTGTTTCAGGCCAAGGAAATAGCCTGTTCCAATACCCTAAGGCAAAATGGTTTTAGAGTGTTTGAAGAACAAACTCCCAGCTGGTTGACTCATAGTGAACCATGTCAAGAGTGATATGCAAGAACGAAGACAACCGGGGAGGTGACATACAGCTTTCTAGGCCAGGCAGGGAGGTGTTATTTTAGGTGTGTAATGGGAAGCCGATGGAAGTTTTTAAGCAGGCATGTAGCCTGGTGTTTTAAAGGTGATTTCTCAAAGCTCACTGGGACTGTTCTATTGGGAACGGACAATGACGCAGCAGCAAGAGGGGATGTGGGAAGATGGGTAGGAGGTGGGAGTGAGATGCAAGTGAAAGGCCATGGCATTGTGGACCAGGCAGGTGGTAGAGGAGACGGAGAGAAGTAAACGTATGGGCTGTTGCAGAGGTAGAGTGGACGGGACTTGGTGATGGCGTGGCTGTGGGGGACGCGGAAAAGAGGAGCATTGGAACTGAGTCCTGGTTCTGGGCTTGAGCCTCTAGACGGATGGTGGCACCGTCTGCTGAGCTGGGCAAGATTAGAGAACTGCTTTCAGGGCTGGGAGGAGGAGCAATCAAGGCTTCTCTCTGGACTGTATTACTCGCGAGGACCTTCGGGGCGTGATATTGCCCAGGGCGCCTGGGCACTGGCTCTGCTCTGTCCCCTGGGTGAGGCTGTGTCTGAGTTTTGTTCATGAACCGGGAAAACCTGATGGATAAACATCCCCTTAAACAAGAGCATAAAGCCCAAATTACTTGTGTGAATTCTTCCTAAGCAGTGATGTAAGCCTGAGGATACAAGGACTGGCACATAAGGTACAAAGTTTCAGTTTTTCAAGATGAAAAAGTTCTGGAGATGGATGATAGTGATGGTTACACAACAATGTAAATGTACTCAGTGCCTCTGAACTGATACTAAAAAAGGGTGAAAGTGGCAAATCGTTATGTGTATTTTCCCACGATTTTAAAAAACAATTTTTTTAGAGAGCCTGTGGCACAGAACAAATCAGGCTTCTCAGGACACTCAAGACCTTACCTTGCCTGGAGAGGGTCTGGTGTCCTCTTGCCTTTTCAGGGCTTCAGCAGCCAGAGTGGCTGCCGTGATCGCTGTGGCTCCTTCACTTCCACTGCCTGTATGTATGTAATCTTGGCTAAAAACACTGGGGACCTGTGGTGTGGTGTGGCTGCGGCTTCTTTCTGTTCATCTTTGATCACCTGGAACATTGCAGAGCCCGTTAGATAGCCGGAGTGGGGATGGGGGCAGCATCCAGCAGGAAATGGACATCCCAGTCTGAGTGTCCAGACCGGTCAGGGCTCCAGACACTGGAGCATTTGTTCTTCAACTTCAGGAGCTCCCAGCATGCGGAGGTCGGGCCTTCATGTTTCACCTCTATGATCCCTCCTCACTACCTCTTCTTCGTTCCGTCCTTTCTTCCACTATCAGTGTGTGTATTCTCCACGTCTATCATCTATTTCACAATCAAAGCAGAATAGTCAAGAAATTGTAGGTAATTTAATCCAGTAATTCTACTTCCATAAAACCTATACCAAAGAAACAACACCGAAACAAGAAAAAGCTATTGGTGTGAAGCTGTTTATTGTATAATTTTATAACAATAAAAAACTAGAGGGGGCTGGCCACATGGCCGAGTGGTTAAAGTTCTGTGTGCTCCACTTTGGTGGCTTGGGTTCATGCGTTCAGATCTGGCACAGACCTGCTCCACTCGTCAGCCATGCTGTGGAGGCATGCCACACACAAAATAGAGGAAGATTGGGATGAATGTTAGCTCAGAACTGATCTTCCTCAAGAAAAAAAAAGAGGAAGATTGGCAATGAATGTTAGCTCAGGGCAAATCTTCCTCACCAAAAGAAAGAAGACTAGAAGCAGCATAAATGTGCAATTCCCAGAAAATAGTTGGGTGTAAAATTTGATGGAACTTGAGGGAATATGATGCAGGTATTAAAGAAATAAGTTTGAGGAATAGAAATAAACCATATTTCACCTAAATTTCTAGTGAACAGCATCCGGTTATTTTTCAGTTACATGAAAAGAATGTTTAGGGGGCCAGCCCTGTGGCCAAGTGGTTAAGTTCACGCGCTCCGCTTCAGCAGCCCAGGGTTTCGCCAGTTCGGATCCTGGGAGCAGACATGGCACCGCTCATCAAGCCATGCTGAGGCAGCATCCCACATGCCACAACTAGAAGGACCCACAGCTAAAAATACACAACTTTGTACCGGGGGGCTTTGGAGAGAAAAAGGAAAAATAAAATCTTTAAAAAAAAAAGAGAATGTTTAACTTTAAGGTATACAGAAATGTTAATAGTAGCTGGGACATAATGTTGGAAATTATAGTTCAATTTGTTTTATAATTTTCATAATACTTCTATTATGTGGTTGCTTTTGTAATGCATGTATAAAGGAAGGAGTGTGTGGTGAAGGTTCTCTCCAATAGAAGTGGGAGAAAAGGGAACTTGGCAGGTGCATAAACCTAATTTTAAGATCAAGTGTGAAGGTAATAAGTGGACTTAGAATCCAACAGTTCCTGTGGCGGCCACCAGGGGGCGCCATCAGCCCAGAGCAGATTGGTTGATATCTAGTGATAAAGCGGCACCAAGCCTGTACATGGTGTGCAGCAGACTATTTATATCTACAGGATGTTTACAAATTGTGTTTGTAATTCTATTTATGAATCTGCCCATGTTGCTGGACTGAGACTACGCCATGAAAATAAATGATCTGCCTCCTGTTTAGAGTGAAATTAAATAGATATCTGTTGGGTGGTTTGTTTCCAGGTGAACTCTATTTCCTATAAATGATTGACTAATATTTACAGATTGAAAGTTTGAAAGATGATAGCGTACTCTGTTCTTCTAGAACATCATTGCAGCTTGGCATTATTTATTTATTTTTTTGCAGCTTTGTGGTGTGTCATTTCTACCAAGGATTAGAATCGGGGAATTCAGACATAGAATCAGTAGGGAGTCTGTTTGCTCAGCTGGTTTCCAAATAATAATAGTCAGTCCCTAAGTTTTTTATTTAATGAAATCACTTGAAAATAAAATTCAAAAGAGAGGTTGAGGGCACAAGGCTGTTTCCGGGTCCCCTCTGTGTCTCATTTCTTTGTGACCCGGAGAAAGCACCCCACCCCGATGGCAAACACCCGTGGTGAGGTCAGTGGAGCAGGTGTGGAGGATCCGTGCGCGGTTCCAAGATCTTTGCCAGTAGAGGAATCTGCTCAAGAAATGGGACTGGCCCAGCTTTGTGTGAGCTTGCATTCTTGAGAAAGAAAATAGCTGTTTTGGTCATTCTTGTCAATGGCTTTATTTAAGTTCTGAGTTCACACATATTACAGAGCATTTTCTTAAATAGTGTTTTTTTAAAAACTTTAAAATGAAATATGTTGAGTCCTGCTCTCTTTTTAAATATCTGATACTACCTAAAAATATAGGTGCTATTGGGGCCGGCCTGGTGGCACAGCGGTTAAGTTCGCGTGTTCTACTTCGGCGGCCCGGGGTTCTCCGGTCTGGATCCCGGGTGTGGACATGGCACCGCTTGGCACACCATGCTGTGGTAGGCGTCCCACATATAAAGTAGAGGAAGATGGGCATGGATGTTAGCTCAGGGCCAGTCTTCTTCAGCAAAAAGAGGAGGATTGGCAGCTCAGGGCTAATCTTCCTCAAAAAAATAAATAAAATAAAAAAAACAGGTGCCATTTATCTCGTGGTGATGCTAGGTCTATGAACGTGAATTCACCTGCAGCAGAAACTCTTCAGTGTTTTTTGGCATTGGTGATGGAAAGAGGAATTTCAGGCACCCAGATTCTATTTTGGGGTAGAGTACTACATCCTAGAGCAGGTGTCTGCAAATTTTTTTTGTCAAGAGCCAAATAATAAGTATTTTAAGCTTCTCGGGCCAGGATTTTAGGCTTCGTGGGCCATATGCAATCTATCCTGCCTACTCCACCTCTGCCCTTGGAGTGGGAGGTGGCCATAGACAATATGTAAACACATGAGCGTGGTTGTGCGCCAATAAAACTTTATTTATTTGTGGACACTGAAATTTGAATTTCATATAATTTTCATGTGTCACAAAATATTATTCTTTTTGATTTTTTCCAACCATTTGAAAACACAGAAACCATTCTTAGCTTCCAAGCCATCCAGAGAGGTGACAGGCCAGATTTGGCCCTCAGGCCATAAGTTGCTGACCCCTGTGGTAGGTGGATTAAGAATGACAGTTCTGAAGGAGCTCGCAGAGGTGTGAGGCTTAGAGAGTCGTCGGAGATACTGCAGGTCTGAAGTTGCCTCTGGATCGTTTGTTAGCAGAGAGAAGAGTAAGGGCCAGTTTAGAAACTGGCACTGAGAGGCGCTGAAGAAGAAAAGGGAAAGAGAAGAGGGGAGAATGAGCCAGTCGATGCGAAGAAAGTCCTTTGCTTCCTTGCTTGGGTTTTCTGCAGCTCTGAAGAGAAATGATTAGCCAGGGAGCAGAACAATACAGAGCAATTCCAATGATCATTCGCTGCACCTGATTGCTTTAACAAGCCTTTCCGGTTTGAGCTGTGGTTTACCAGCTGTGGTGTGTGTGACTAAGACCAAAATTCTCAACTTTCTCGCCCATGAGGAGGATCTGAGGCCTGTTTCTCCTCAGCAGGAGTTGGGACTGTGTGATTTTCTGCTCTTTATTTCAGCAGTGTGGCCATTGTGATTTCAAATATTGGTCCTGTCGTCCTCAGATCCTCACACCCTAAGACATTGCCTCTAGAATTTTAATTCTTTTTTTTCTTTTTTTACTGAGGAAGATTTGCCCTGAGCTAACATTTGCTGCCAATCTTCCTCTTTTTGTATGTGAGCCACCACCACAGCATGGCCACTGACAGACAAGTAGCATAGGTCTGTGCCTGGGAACTGAACCCGGGCCACTGAAGCAGAGCGCATCAAACTTAACCACTAGGCCACTGAGGCTGGCCCTAAAATTTTAATTTGTTTTTTAAAGATTGGCACCTGAGCTAACATCTGTTGCCAGTTTTCTGTTTCTTCTTCTTCTTCTCCTCCCCAAAACCCCTCCATACATACCTGCATAGTCCAGTTGCAGGTCCCTCCAGTTGTGCCATGTAGGATGCCAACTCAGCGTGGCTTGGCGAGCGGCACTAGGTCTGCACCCAGGATCCAAACTTGTGAAACCCTAGGCCTCTGAAGCAGAGCACGTCAACTCACCACTTGGCCACGGAGCCAGCCCCTAAAATGTTAATTTTTGAAAGTCAAAATTAGGGCCAGCCCTGTGGCCGAGTGGTTAAGTTTGTATGCTCTGCTTCGGCGGCCCAGGGTTTCACCAGTTCGAATCGTGGGTGCGGACGTGGCACCGCTCATCAGGCCATGCTGAGGCGGTGTCCCACATGCCACAACTAGAAGGACCCACAACTAAAATATACAACTATGTACCCGGGGGGCTTTGAGGAGAAAAAGGAAAAATAAAAAATCTTAAAAAAAAAAAGAAAGTAAGTCAAAATTAAATATCCCGGATTGCCTTCCTCCCCTGAGCATGGTGCTGAAGCCTGTGTTTTGACTGAAATGTCATCAGCCGTCTCCTGCTGCTTTGGCCTCTGCCCGCAAAGACCAGATCCTCCAGTGCCCTCCGCCTGCTCCTCCCTGTCGAAGGCAGATCACTGGGATTCCGCCTCCTCTCCTCGTTGTCCCATGGCCTCCATGCACCTTTCTTGCCTGTGCCCGCTCCCCCCGCCCCCACCGTGACATCTCTCCTAGTGACTACTTGCTTCCCACTTATCATGGCAGTACCAGCTGGCACAGCCCGCAGGTGCTCGCGCCTCACACCGGCATTCTCCCTGCCAGTCTTCATCCTGCCACATCACCATGGCCCAGCCTTTTTCCCTGGCCTTGGCCCCTTTAGCATCTCCATCTTCCTAAACCTCTTGCTGCCCGTGCTGAGCCCCTCTTAGTGTCTCTGCTCCTCCCACCTCTGCCTTAATTTTCCTGGTCCTCCTCCACACATCTCTTTCCTCCTGTCCCATTGCTCTAGAAATAAACCACAGCATCTGGTGGAGAGGCAGCGTCATCAGGTTCTGATTTAGCAATCTGTATTTTTCCATTTTGCACAAGTTTCAGTGAAATGTCAAGTATCAACAGTTTGGGGACTTATGGAACAAGCTGATCCGTTTGACTTTTTTTTAACCTACCTCAGCATGGAAATATTTAAGTCTCCCTTTTATTTCCTTTACATTTTCAGATTTCCCGTCTTTGGCCCGCACTGATTTGCCAAGCCAAGAGTTAGCCCAAGAAGGTCCTCTCTTCCGTGGCCGGTCTTCACAAGCAGTCACCCCCACAGCCCCTCCTGTGACAGGTGATTCGAAGCCCACTGGTGTCGCGTGGAGAGAGGCATTTTCTCAGAAGTTGGGGTCCTCAGATCACTCAGAGAAACTACTCAAGATGGATCAAGCGGGTCCACTGTTCCCTGTTTATAAAGAAAAAGGCCGTTCTCAGAGTTCACGGTTTACCTCAGAACAACAAATAGCTCATGTGCTGCCTGAAAATGTGACAGCATTCCTCACGACAGGGGCCAAGGCTTCCCTCCACGCCATCTCCGCCACTCCGGAGCCCGCGCTCCTCCCCGCCGCCAGTGTGCCAGTGACACCTTCTGTGACTTCCCAACCACAGGAGCCCACCTCAGCTCGACCTGTAGCAAGGCTCACATCTCAGCCTCCCACAGTCCTCATTCCTACAATTTTGACACGTGCTGTGGTGACACCGCAAGCTGGCCTGACCACAACGGCAGCTCCGATGACCGTCTCTCAGGCACCCACGGCTCTGACGGGCCCACGAGACACGGTGCCCTCTAGAGAAATGTCCACCCCAACTCTGAACACAGAGGCTGCCCATAGCCCTGCCACACCCCCTTTGTCCCATGTGGGTTCTTCCACTACGAATGCCACTGCTTCCCAGGGAAATGGGAAGGCCAGTCCTGGTGGTTCTTCCCTGAGCAGTGTTCCCCGAAGTCTACATGGCCTTGCCTTTGAAAAGTGGCTCCTCACTGGGACCCTGCTCTTTGGTGTTCTGTTTCTCGCCATCGGCCTTGTCCTCCTGGGTAGGATGCTCTCCGAGTCCCTCCGCAGGAAACGTTACTCGAGACTCGATTATTTGATCAATGGGATCTATGTTGACATCTAAGGACGAAACTCGATGTCTCTTAATTCGTGTAGTTCCTAGTGGGCCAAACACAGTGAGTTTCTGCTGACTCGCTGATCTTAGCAGGATTTTTTGAAGTATTTTGAAGACAGGCCAATGCCCTCTGCCATTTTCTTTTTGCTTGTTTTTTGAGGAGAAGCGGGGAAAGGAAATAAATAGGTAATTTGAGTGATCTGTCTCTAAAATATTATCTGAAAACAAGCTCCCCCCAAAGTAATAAAGTATAATTGCCATATAAATTGGAAAATGACTGGCTTTTTGCAAGGAAAACTGGGTAAGACTTCTAGGCTCCGGTTCGTTAATATTTCTGGTTCCAGATAAAGTCAACTGTTTATGATATTAATTCTCATAGATTTACTTTCCTTTTTATATGAATTCCAATAAAACTTATTCCAGATGTATTTCCTTCCAATTAAATATTTGAATAAATCTTTTGTTACTCAGTAATGTTCTTGTAAGTGACACATCCAGCTGGATAACTTTCAGTTTATTCCCACCAGCAAAATGATTAAATGGTGAAAATTTGTGTTCTAAGTTAAAATGATAAACCCCCCCCGCCCCCCTTTTCCCATCAATGAGCAAAGAGATTCCTTTGGGAGAATTCTAGCAGACAATTAGCCTACATGGAATCGATGATAAGTCAGTTCTGATAAATGGCCAAATCTACTTGGGGTCTGTTCTGGTTCACCATTCCCCCGCACCCCCCCCCCCAAAAGTAATAAAGGCATTTTCTAAACTTTACTAAGTTTAAAGTGTAGTAATTTTATTTATAAATCCTTCTCTAAACTTGACCAACCCTCAATTTTGGCTTTATTTGGAATAACATTGGAAATAATAGATCTCACTTAAAATTATTATTACGTGGTTAGTATGCTATAATTTTTATTGATTAGTTACCGAAATACGTGAGAAATGCTTTTTAATAAAGAATTTGCCAGATGAACTACAGTGGGGTAACTAACAATTCAGGAGGCCGCCTGGTCAGCGTGACCCCTCATCTCTCTGAATTTCATTTTGTTTACCTGCAAATCAAGAGGTTTCATCCCTTCCTGGTGTCACCAGGGTTTTTAAAGATAAACATGGAATTCAGGTGCGATCTTTATACAGTGGGCGCTAGAGGGCAGTAGCTGGCTAACAAGTATAGCAATGAAGACAAATGTCGGAAATGACAGAAACTGGCTTTTCTCCTCTTTCCTCCTCACCTCCTCCTTCCTGTCCTCTCTCTTGGAGCCCCTCCCCTGCCCCCCTGGTTTACACTAAGCTCATAAAGCTCATTAAGAGGAAAGCTGGGCTGTTGAAAATACTACTTTTCATATATTTTCCAACTTAACAGCTTGACACAAATCTCCAAGGGGTTTACATAAGCTTTCAGTAGGTTGAATAAATAAAACCTTGAATCAGTTTAATTTAACAAGTACTTATTGAATAGCCACATGCAGGCCAGAATCAGATTAGTAACTAAGTGCCTTGGAATTTTAAAATTTCTCCTCTCTTTGTTAACGGAATTAGATAGCGGAAATGAGGCTTTCTGTGGATGTTTATAAAAGCTTTCTCCTGGTTCTTTTGTGGCTCTCCGTATACCTTGCTGCATGCAATCTTTCTTGTGATGGAGAAACTTGACTGGGAGCCCTGACGGGAGGTGGTAGCAGTGGTCTGGATGAGAGATGCTGTGGGCCCACACTCTGGCAGTGACTGTGGGGATGCAGTTGTAAGGGAACAGCTGGATTTAAGACATACTTCTAAGGAGGAGACAGTCGTTCTTCTCACACAGGTCTCTGCTTATTACCCCAATCGCAGTGGGCAAGCCTGCTGCAAATGCAATCAGAGGGGAAGAAGCTTGCATTTGCTTTCTTTCAAATAACTTTAACAGTGACTAGCCTGGCCAACCTTTTAGACAAGGTGCACTGAATTTTGAGCCCCCTCTGGTTTGTAGGAGGAGAAGGGAACAGCCTACAACAAGTGAGAAGACCAGGAAAGACTCCCTGATCAAAAATATCCTGTCTCCATATTTCACCAACAAAACACTCACCTGGGTTAAAAGACTATTCCTAAAAAAGCTAATGACCCCTGAAGAATGAAGCCAGTGGCCCATTCAGTCTGGATGAAGCCCTGCTACATTCTTGTTTCTCAGTGACCCCTGGCCTGAGTGAGGCATCCTTGAAACGCTGCCTCCCAGACTGTGGTGGGCACTACAGGTTATCCACGCAACAGCCAGCCCCAGCTCCACTTTTGCCTCATTTGTTATAGGTTGGAAGTGTCAGATTCTTTCCCAGCTCTTCTTGGAGTTAGGGATGAGCCTTTGACCTAGTTCTAGCTGAAAAGAAACCTACTGGGGGCTTCTCCTCCTTGATAAGTGAGGACTCCACAAGGAAGAAAGCCCTTTTTTCCCCCAACTCCTTATTTCCTGCTTGGAATGCTGGTCATGTAGGGACTACCATCTGACACTTGGAGCTACTGCAGCCTTTCTGCCACCATGAGGGGAGAAATCACTAACAAGCTGATTGTGGCAGGGTGGGATATGGGAAGAGTCTGATCCTTGATAACTTGGTTAAGCAACGGCACTAACCCTGGAATTGCCCACTTCCAATCTCGTTCTGTGATAATAAACCTCTAATATTTGTATCACTTTTAGTCTAGTATTCCTTTACCTATTAATAATGATAACAAACGTTTACAAAGTACTTACAGTATATGCCAGGCACACTTTTGCATATACTAAGTCATTTCATTCCTATAACAACCTCATGCAGAATTTTTATCCACATCCTGCAGATGAGGAACTGAGGCACAAAGAGATTTAAGTGACATGCCTGAGGTCACTTGCCCAGGTACTCTGGCTCCACAGTTCTTACCCTTTACATTCTCATAACTGGAATGATACACAGTGTAACCAAAAGAGAGATTTGCAGTAGATCAGCCACATTCTAGATAACAACTTTTAAATGGTGTTGAACTAAATGTTACCTTGAGCCAAAAGCATGGCAATTACCATCAGCGGTCTCATTCCGGGGTGGGCTTCACCCACTTTCTCAGCCACTGACGTCCTGTCCTCTTGTTGATCACTGACCACCTGTGCCAAAGTTAACGGGCCCTCTTTAGTTAAGGGCCCACTGGAGTGGAGGGTCCATCCCATTCCCGTGTTCTCACACCTCTATTAATAGTACCCCCAGCCACCCCGTCTCCCCATATTGAGCAACTTCAAAGTCCTACCCTACTCTTGCCTCTCCCCTAGCCTCTGCACCCAGTGTTTACCACATGTCATCTGTTCTCTTTCAAAAACGCTTCTCAAAGTCCACGCTTCCCACGGCCGCCTTCTATTTGGTGTCCCCAACATGTTTCTCCTTGCTTCGCTCCCAAGTCACACACTCCCTCCATGCGACCTCCAGTTACTTTAAAACACAACACACACAGTACATCACGCCGTGCACTCTGTGCCTCCCTGATACCTGCGGGCGTGAGGCCCCACTGAGCTCAGCACATGACCGTGCTCTAGCTCCAGCTTTCCCTCCCACACAACCTGGGCCTCCGCGACACACGCCTTCTCCCTGTTTCTCACTTTCATGAGCCGTGCTATTCCCTCTGCATGCAAAGGCCCTTTTGCCTTCTTCGCCTGGCAGATTTCCACTCAGCTTTCAAGACTCAGCTCAAACATCACCTCCACCACGGTTTTCCCAGACCCTCCCAGGAGATCTGTGATTCCTCAAGGATTTCTGGCACGGCTCTTGATTTATATCATTAGCAAGACACTTCCACGGGATCTTCTGACGCATCGGTTTATATATTACACCGCGAGCCCGCGATATGTGGTATCTGATTCTCCCGTTCTTAATAGTGTCCCTGGCACACAGCAGACACTCGATAAATGATCATGAGTGAATTTTAAAACCTGTTCGTTAAAGTTCATTCCTTTCTGCAACAGGCAGTAATGTGATCGCCTGTCCATGCAACAGCTTCTATATCATGAAGAGAAAATCCAGGCAAGACCCCACGTACATGCGTTTTTTAGGAGAATGGGATGCAAGCCAGGTGCACAAAGATGAAGTGTATACTCTTATTTTAACGAAGACCATGTGCCGAGGAATCAGTAGATAAGCGTTTTGATTTTGTTTACTACTCTCCTTAGAGTTGAGGTCGTACAGTTTACTTAGCCTATTGAGAGGATGAGCTGACAGAATGTGTCTTTGTTTGTGCTCTTAAAATTTTTGGTTAATTTTTTTTGAGGAAGATTAGCCCTGAGCTAACATCTACCAATCCTCCTCTTTTTGCTGGGGAAGACTCACCCTGAGCTAACATCCGTGCCCATCTTCCTCTACTTTATATGTGGGACACCTGCCACAGCATGGCTTGCCAAGATGTGCCATGTCTGCCCCCGGGATCTGAACTGGCGGACCCTGGGCCACCGAAGCGGAACGTGTGCACTTAACCACTGCGCCACCCGGCCGGGCCCTGGCTAATTTTTAAATTAAGTTAACTGTGAGAGCACTTTTATAGCCCAACTAAGGCTCAGAATCAAAGTGATGGGTCCCCAGATTACGATGTTGGTTAGCAAAAGAGTCAAAAGCGGAACGGAGCACTCCGGCCTTTCTGATTCAATGTTCTCTCCACCACACTGTTCTTCCACGAGCAGGGGTGTGTCCCTACGGAAATAATGCATCACCGAACACACACTCAAACCCTGGGGGTGAGGGTCCAATTTTCAGTTCCAATCTCATTGTATGTTATGTAATTTATAATGTCATTAGTAAGCATTTGTTTTTCATCTGTTCTCAATGAGAAACACCCATTGACATTTAAATAATAGAAAATGAGGACACATAGGATTAACGAAAGACTAAACTGTTTCAATGATTATATGCAAATACTGTCTTTATCATGAGCCAACAGAATTACCTATGCAACTTTCTATTTGAATTCACCTTTTTATGTGGGTGATTTGTCTTCCCAGCAATACAGAAAGCATCTGGAAGATTAGCAATGCATCTTCCTTTTTTTAAAAATCTGTTAGAATCATTTATTCTTTGCCACCTGTGGCTAGAGCTCAGGCCTACTTTGTTCTCATTTAGTCCTAATTTCAGTGCAGTAAAGGATAAGAAAACCACAGCTCAGAGAATGGAAAGACCTGCCCAACCCCATCCTCTGCTCTCCAGCCTTGCTTTTCCTCCTGGGATGATGTCTGGCGGCCCACACACTGAATGAGTGAGCAGCAAAGGTCTGTTAGTTTTAACGTCTTCTAGACTTCCAAACTCTTCAGCTTTTTGGCCTTTCTTTCATGATATGAACGAAGCCCAAATGCAGCCAGACAAGAATTACAGGTTAGGAATGGTGGGCTTTTCTACAGATCCGTCCTACGCCATCCTCAGCACTCTTCTTCTTCTCCACTCTCTTCCCAGCACCCCCCTCAACTCCTCAGGCCCTGAGACCTGCCTTCCCCTCCAGCAACCTATCCGCCTTCGGAGGCTTGGCTCCAACGGGATTTGGGAGACACATGGAATGGGCAGGCTCTGCTTGAGCTGCCTGCCGCCTCGGAGATGGCCTGTTTCTACCATCACCGAAAGCTGCTCACTTGCACGATGAGAGGAAAAAAGCAAACCTTTCCCAGCTGCCACGACACACACTTGATCACACACATTTGCACACATCGCATAAAAAAAAAAAAGCCCCCAAAATGAAGAACTCTGAAAGGATAATGTAGAAGAAGTGGAATTTGGAGCTAGTGCGTAAGTTCATGTAGAAGAAGTGGAATTTGGAGCTAGTGCGTAAGTTCATGAGTGAGTGAGTAGGGGGGAATAAGAGGATTCCAGGGACTGGACAGATGAACTGTTAGCCAGCAAACAGCTGTTATTGTTTAATATTTAATGAAAGTATACATAGCCTCAGCCAGGGTCCCCTAACAAACCACTGGGTTGTGCCACACTGGGCTAACCTGGTACAGTGGCACACAGGCCAAATGCTGCCACCACACAGCCTGCTTGGTGAATGCCCCAGGGGAGAGAGGAACCGAGACAGCTGGATTATTCTGCAGACAGTGGGGAGCTACAAGAATCATCCTTTCTCACCTGCCCCTCCCTTCAGGCAGGCCTTCTCAGCCTCCAGCCAGGTTCTGCACGTCTCACTTTTCTTCACATCCCCTTCGGTCAACATCATCAGCAATCCTAAGACTTGGGGAGAAAAAACCAAAAAGCTTCTTATCTTTAAAAAAAAAAAAAAAGGAAAGCTCTTGCATTACGAGGACTCTGTCCAGTGCAGCACGGTTATCCTTGCCCCTCACCCGGCCCTGCCACAGCGACAGAGCGTCCCTTTGGCTGGATTTATGACCCACCCCCCTGCCTCCCCACTGCAGTGCAGAGGGAAAGGGCACAAGCTTGAGAAAAACAAGTATCAAGGGTTGATGGTGTGTGCTGAACTTTAAAATGTTAAATTACGGTGAAAAATATTTTGGAAAAGAAACTATCTTCCAAATTGTGCTACATAGTAAAGTTAATGGAGGCCATATGTCGTCTACTCAGACTTAGAAAAACAAACTAAAAACAATACTTTAGCGCCTGTCGGGCTGAAATGCGATCTACTTCTTAATATTCACTCAACCCAGAGTAAAATGCTTTAAAATGGTAATGATTCCAGAGTGCAGCCTGAGCTCAGCGCATAAACAACAGACCCCAGACACAGGGGGTTTGTGTTCTGATCCCAGCTCCGGGCAAATTGCTTCATCTCCTGGTTCCTTCTCAATTTTCTCAGCTCTAGAATGGGGAGATCAGTATTTCACTAGGTGTTTACAAGGCACACTAAAATGATTCTGAAGCACTTTACGAATGTTCAATAACTGATGATTTTTCATAACTTGGCCTCATAACCTCCTCCATTATTCATTCAGTGGTGTGGAAATAAACGAAGACAAGCCAAATGAGCACAGAGGCTATTGATTCAGAGCTTGCTGTCGTAAGGGACTCAGCCACCATCATTTGCAATTGGCAGAGACTCAAGGCAGGCAGAGGAGAGGGGGAGCTTTATAGTGGAAAAAAGGGGAGGCTTTTCAGCTATGCTCTGATTAGGGGGTGTTGGCATGGGAAAGGTGGGGTTGGTCTACAAAGAAGCAGGGCATCCTGTGTGATTGGTTTGGGGAGCATATTTGGCTTTCTCAGGCTGGTCCTGATGGAAAGGGGTTGGGGATCCCAAAGTGGAAGCCAAGTGGTTTGGCTTCCTCAGCTGGTCACAGCAGGGGCTGTAGGTCAGAGTTCTGTTGTCAGATATGGTTTGGCCACTGTCTGTCTGCATATTCAATCTCTCAGAGGAAAATACACACAAGGCGAGAGAGGTCAGACTACCCGAGAAGACAATTAGACACCTGCCTAGTAGCTAGAGAATGACTTGTACTTTTTATACCTTTCAGTCACTTTTAGAAGCAGCAAATTTAGAAGACAGACTGCTGAACCACTTTCCACCCTCTAGAATCAATGGGCACATCACTGGACTAGGGATCAGGACAACTGGGTCGGTGGTGACTCTGTTACTCCCCCAACCCCCAAGGGCCTGAGGCAAGTCACATAACCTCCCAAGGCTTCAATTTGCTCATGAAAAGGCCAAGAATTCCTATCTGTCTAGCCCGTCTCATCGTTTGGTTTTGAGCATAAGTGGTTTAATGTTTGTAGAAGAACCCCATAAAGCAGGTATTTAAAACTCTATAAAGCAGTTATTTTAGAGGGCATTTTAAAAGTTTGCAAAGGAAGATGGGGCATAAGCCTTTGAAGTTCCATCTAGTGGACCGGAGTCTTGAAAAATCTTTGCGCGTCCTGTGGGGAGACTGGCTGACTCTCCCTCAGACTCCCCATCTTTCCCACCTCTACCTCCATTAAGGCTACCCATTCCCCCGCCTCTGCTCCCCCATTTCCCATCTCAGCGAATGGGACCACTAGAAACCTGAGAATTTCTTTAATCCTCTGCAGGAAAGTTGCATACTTGACTTGTACCTCTCACTAATTCACCCATTTATTCAAAAATAATGAGTTTCTTATTGTTATTTTTAAATGAAGTGATAAATATTTCTAAACGTTCTTATTTTTAATTTCAAATATAGTAAATATTAATAGCTAGAGCCAATACAAACAAAATCTCGTCAGGTCTTCAACTATGGTTAAGGGTGTAAAGGGATCCTGAAACTAAAAAATTCATTAAGCACTGCTTTAGATAACCTTATCCTTTGTCCCATCTAGTAATTCTACGTCTCGGATTCCATCCTAAGGACACAGAATTGCACTTAAAAATTAACGCACCGTGTGTTCATTGTAGCACATTTATCAATAGAATCAAGCTAAGTTTCTGAACAGGATTGGTTAAATAATTCATAGTACATTCAATAAGGTAGAATATTATATAGTTAGTGAACATATTTTCAAGGAATTTTAATGAATACGGACAGCTAATTTTCAACAAAGATGCCAAGAATACACAGTGGGGCAAGGACAGTCTCTTCAATAAATGGTGTTGGAAAAACTGGATATCCACATGCAAAGGAATGAAATTGGACGCTCTTCTTACATCATACACAAAAATCAACTTGAAATGGATTAAAGACTTAAATTTAAGACCTAAAATCATAAAACTCCTAGAAGAAAAATAGGGAAAAAGTTCCTGGGCATTGGTCTTTGCAATGATTTATTTGGATATGACACCAAAAGCACAAGCAACAAAAGCAAAAATAAACAGGTGGCACTACATCAAACTAAAATGTTTATGCATAGCAAAAGAATCAACAAAATGAAAAGACAACCTAAGGAAAGGGAGAAAATATTTGCAAATCATATATCTGATAAGGAGTTAATATCCAAAATATGTAAGGATCTCTTACAACTCAATAGCAAAAGAACCAAATAACCCAGTTAAAAAATGAGCAAAGGACCTGAATAGACGTTTTTCTAAAGAAGACATACAAATGGCCAACAGGGGGGCTGGCTCCATGGCCGAGTGGTTAAGCTCGCACGCTCTGCTGCGGCAGCCCAGGGTTTGGATCCTGGGTGCGGACATGGCACCGCTCATCAGGCCATGTTGAGGCGGCGTCCCACATCCTACAACTTGAAGGACCTGCTACTAAGATATACAACTATGTACGGGGTGGGGGGGGGTTGGGAAGATAAAGGAGAAAAAAAAAAAGAAGATTGGCAACAGTTGTTAGCTCAGGTGCCAATCTTTAAAAAAAAAACAAAAACAAATGGCCAACAGGTACATGAAAAGATGGTCAACATCATTAATCATCAGGGAAATGCAAATCAAAACCACAATGAGATTTCACCTCATACCTGTTAGGATGTCTATTATCAAAAAGACAAGAGATAACAACTGCTGGTGAGGATGTGGAAATAAGGGAACCCTTGTGCACTGTTGGTGGGAATGAAAACTGGTACAACCATGATGGAAAACAGTATGGAGGTTCCTCAAAATATTAAAAATAGAACTACCATATAATTCAGCAATTCCACTTCTGGGTATATATCTGAAGCAAATGAAATCACTCTCTTGAAGAGATATTTGCACTCCCATGTTCATTGCAGCATTATTTCCAATAGCCAAGATATGGAAACAGTCTAAATGTCCATCAAGAGATGAATGGATAAAGAAGATGTGGTATCTAGCTACCTATCTATCTACAATGAAATATTATATAACCATAAAAAGAAGTAAATCCTGCTATTTGCAACAACATAGATGAAACTGGAGGGCATTATGCTAAGTGAAATTGCCCAGACACAGAAAGACAAACATTGTATGGTACACTTATATGTGGAATCTAAAAGAAAAAAAAAGGTCAAATTTGTAGAAACAGAGTAGAATGATGGTTGCCCAGAGCTGGGGGGTAGGGGGTATGGGAAATGGGGAGATGTTGGTCAAAGGTACAAACTTTCAGTAGTAAGATGAGTTCTGAGGATCTAATGCATCGTGTGGTGACTATAGTTAATAATATTGTATACTTGAAATTTGCTAAGAGAATAGATCTTAAGCATTCTTACACACAAAAATAACTGTAAGGTGATGAATGTGTTAACTTGATTGTGGTAATCTTTTCACAATATATATGTATATCAAATCATCACATTGTATATTTTAAATATATTATAATTTTATTTGTCAGTTATACTCCAATAAAGCTGGTAAAAAAGGAATTTTAATATTAAATGAAATATAAACCAGGTATAATTCCAATTCCAATTCCAATTATAATTCCAATTTTGTATGCATGTGTATTTGTGTGTGTGTAAAAGCTTAAAGAAAATTTACCAGATATACCAAAGTGTTCACAGTGATCATCTGGGGCCAGCTCTGTGGCTGAGTGGTTAAGTTTGTGCACTCTGCTTCGGCAGCCTGGGGTTCACTGGTTCAGATCCTGGCCACAGACATACACACCACTCATCAAGCCGTGCTGTGGCAGCACCCCACATAGAACTGGAGGGACTTACAACTAGGATATACAACTATGTACTGGGCTTTGGGGAGGAAAAAAAAGAGGAAGATTTGCAACAGATGTTACCTCAGGGCCAATCTCCCTCAAAAACGACAACAACAACAAAGTGATTATCGATCTTTGGGTTATTAGACTTCGGGTGATTTTGTTTCATTATGTTTGTCTGAATTTACTGTTGTCTTTAAAAAACTCAAATCTTTTCATAAGTAGAAAAACACAAAAGTTATTTTTAAAAACACTTACAACACCACATTTACATTTTTAACACAGAAGCTTCTAGCCATCCAAAAGGACAAGGATCCACAATTTACTTTTTTTTTGGAGAAGGACCATTTGCTACAGTACTTATGAGTATGAAAATTTGTATAACCACAGCTTAAATATCCAATCTTGTGTCTGGAGTCTGAAAAGTCATCTCCTTCATAAAACACATCTTTTATAAACTACAACCGGGATAGACCAGGAATTAGGCATACCAGTGGGAACAGGCAGAGGCCACTGGCCAGGACATTGGTGCGTGGCTAAGGATGCAGGCCTTGGAGAAAAATGCCAAGACCAAAAGATAAGCCTAAGGGGAAAAGACAGATGAACTCTCACTTCTAGAAACGAAGTCAGAGTAGAATCTGAGGGTCAACGCAAGTTGGAGGGGGGCAAGGGGGAAGACAGGTGATTGGAAGAAGGCCAAAGAGGCCATTGGCAATGGAGAGGTTCAGCAGCAGGGACTCCGGTGCCAATCTTAGGTGCTGGAACTTGTGGGTCATCTGAGGCAATTAAAGAACCAGAGCTACAGTCCTCCACTTCAACGGGCCTTGGACAAAAGTGGGAAAACCTGGATTTCAGAGATACTCCTGAAAGACCTAGTGCAGACATACTCAGTTCAGCCAAACGACCTGGTGCTAATTTCTACCTCACAGGGTTATGGTGAGGATTAAATAAAATATAGCTGATGAAATATCCAGCATAGACCCCACACAGTAGAACAAATTGAAGTCACCACTATTTTTGTTGTTATTGTTTTCTTGACTCTCCTGAAATGGGGAGTTGGTTGCATGTAGGTAAGAATCAATGTTCCTCAGGGTCATTTTGCCTGATGGACCAAACCCAGACAATTTTCAGTAAAGCCCACCTGGCATACACATCCCCTCCAGACCTGCAGGAGTCTAGGTCAAGGGGAACTCAGAGTTACGTGCTGATTATTTGATCTTCCGACAAACCTTTCTCACCTGGAGCAGCAACGCCTTCTCTGCACCACACCTGTATATGCCACCCGTAAAAATGAGGCTTTACTTTTATTAGTTTGTCTCTCTTGGAGTAGGAGGGAGCCAAAGCAGAGTTTACTTTCTTCTCTTAAGCCTTAAATCATAACATTGACAAATATCACTCGTTTTATGATTAAGAAACAGAATTACACATACAGATTATGAATCATATCTTAATCCAGTTGGGCATACGTTACATAACACAGTTGAAAGTTTTTCTGGGGGGGGATTATAAACGTTTACCTTCAAATTTCCAGGATTATAAGATATCAACCTTAACAGAAAAAAAGATGGGAATTTCCCTCCCTATTTTTATGCCCTTCACTCAAAGTTAAGAAAATATGCCCACACCTTTTGCTGCTAACTGTCTTGGATCCTGCATTCCCAGCCGTGTTTACTTACCGATTCAAGCTCAACTCCACCCAGATCCTGAACCAAAATAAGACAGGCAGCTAGTAATTGCTATTCAGGCCCAGTGCGTGAACTTTGGGACCTAGGCACAATTATGCCAACTATTGTAATTTTTTTTCATTTTTTTCCTTACCCAGCATCCCTCTTATTTGTTCTGGTAATACTATCCTATTTTTTTGGTGGGTGTAGGGGATAGTAGGGGGCAAAAGCAGGGAACAATCCCTCCCTGGGCCCGTATAGTCATGGTGGAACTCACACAGTGCTCTGATTCCCTCGCAAGGGGGTGGGCACCATGTTTATGAAGCAGAGACTATCCAGACTCCAGATGTATGACTGGATATTTACGCAGTGGCTGTACTGACCAGCCCCTGAGATTTGGATTCATTTGCGGCTAGGGCATCAGTATTTTTTAAGTTCCCCAAGTATTCCTAGTGTGTAGACAGGGTTCAGATCCACAGGACCAGGGCAAGCAAGCCATGACAGTGGGGACCCTGAGAGCTCCTGTCTCTCACCAGCTCACGGGACTCTGTTTCCCCCTGCCCTTTCTCTATCTTTCTTGTTCTTGAACTTCCATTTGGTTTATCCATATTATAAAGTGGATATCTGTGCTGTAAAGTTAATATAGAATTAAGATTTTTAGACTGAAAAACCCACTAGTGTTTGTGACATTTTTATTATTCTCAGACCCAACTACAGGGTTGGTGTTATCCTAAACAGACTCTTCAGTGCCCAAGCATGGCATATTTGGGTTAACAGAAAGATTGTTCTGTCAGTCTTGTGGGAAGAAGACTAGTGATGAGAAGCAGCAAATGCAGTTGGGAGGCTGTTGCTAGGGTGTCGTGGGCATACTGTGATAGGGGTACCCTAAAGGGGAGAGAGATGTGGCCCAATGAGATAAAAATGAGCCTTGTAATTCTGCGAAAGGACACACATGCTCTTCTAAGTTTTGTGCTGTCTGGACACCAGAATTTTGATTCAGATACTCACGCAGGAGTCATAGGGTCCAGGGATTAGATATATCTATGTCTCCAAAAGATGTATTTTAAATTCTTTAAATCGAGAATTTACAAACCTAACAGACAAATGGATTTGTTTGAAAAGACTGAGCACATATTTTGGGATGCAAACCCTGCGTAGTTTACCCTCCCAGAGGTTCCTGTACAAGAAACTCTAACATGACACTTTCTGTGGATCATCCTTCATCATCTCCCTGGCAGCAGCAGCTGGAAATTGCTGCTTAAACCCTTCGTGCTTACTGACCCACGGGCTCCCAAGGCGCAGTGCTGAGAGTATTTAATTCCGTGTCCTGAGGTTGGCCTTCCACCTGCTTTCCAGTTTAGTGACAGAGACACCTGTTGTACACAGAGTCTGAGTTAAGAAAAGCCAAGGATCTCTGGGCGAGCGACAGCGTTTACTGGTGAAAGCTGAAGGTACTCCTTGGACAGTTTTTCTCACTTCACTCATCTGTTTAACAATCCGTGACTGAGTAACTTCTCTGTGTCAGGCATTGTGTAAGGAACTGGGGATTCGAAGGCGATTAATAAACAAACAATTACAACACATCGTGCCACACAGAACCCTAGAAGTATGAAGAAAGTAGTATGAAGAAACAAAATTTTCTTAGAGAATTTAGGGCTTTAAAAAACATACACAGGGGAAGTCATCTTCAAGTTGGGTCTTGAAGGGTCTATGGGAGTTTCCCTAAAAGAAAAGTGGAGAATGCTCCTCTAGGCAGAGAAAGGGGCAAGTACGAAAGTGTATGGCCAAAAAGAAGCATGGCAACTTGGAGAAGAGTGAGAGATTCAGTATCGCTCGAGCAATAAGTTGATGACAATAGGATGGGCCATGAGACTAGCAACGTAGTTTTTTGTAAGCTTTACTTGAGAGACCAGATTTTACCCTATGAGTGCACAGAACAAAGTCATTCTTTCCAAGCACAGCATGTTTTTGTTACAAAAGAAAATCTACCAGCCACATGAGAAGACTAGAGGTGAGAGGCAGAAAGGCAGCTTCAAGGCTCTTTCTAGAGCAGTGGTTCTCAACCAGGGGACACTTCTGCCTGCCAGGGGATGTTTGGCAATGTCTGGAGACATTTTTTATGTCACGACAGAAGGGTGTTTAGTGGATAAAGAGCAGGGATGCTGCTAACATCCTAGAATTCACAGGAAATCCCCCTTGACCCCAACAAATAATTATCCAACCCCAAATAACAATAGTACCAAAGTCAAGAAGCCCTGTTCAGGGGTATAGTAGACAGTTTCTGCTTTGGGTTGCTCAATGTCTATTCCCTCCTCTCCTTTCCTTCAAGGAAAAGCACCTTGATTTTTTTTTTTCCCCAGAGGCAAATTGGCCCTGAGCTAACACCTGTGCCAATCTTTCTCTATTTTGTATGTGGGTCACTGCCACAGCATAACTGCCGATGAGTGGTGTAGGTCTGCGCCCAGGAACTGAACCCAGGTCACCAAAGTGGAGCGCACTGAACTTAACCGCTAGGTCACAGGGCCGCCCTGCACCTTGATCTTTCATTCAGTTGTTCACCTTCCTCTCTAGAACCCGTGTGCCTTCAGGGAAACTGACCCCACCCCCAACCCCAGATGTGGGCTCTGATTGGATTAAACCAATCAGCTCATCCCATGCCCATGATGAATTAATTTGGGTAAAGAGGCCAAGCTGTGGTAACAAAGAGACCCCAAAATAGTGCTTTAAATAAGGTAGAAAATCACTTCTAACTCTCCTGAAAGTCAGAGATCCAGGGCTAGCTGGGTAATTCTGTTCTATCTGCCATTAAGGAACACAGATTACTTTCATTTTACTGCACCACCACCTCCTAGGATGCAGCCCTGCTCACATGGTCGAGACTGGCTTCACTCCACGTCCATGTTCCAGGCTGCAGCAAAAGCAAAGAGTTCACTGCAAGCAGTATTTTGTCTTTAAGGTGACGACCTAGAAGTTGCACACATGACTTTCCGTCCCGTTGGCTTGAACTTAGTCGCATGGTTCTGGTTAGCAGAAAGAGAAACTGGGCAGTTGCTATGCTCTCTGCTAAAAGTGGGGGAAAGTGGATGTTCTTCTGCTAAAGGGAAAAGGGAAGTGCAGAAACTGGGAGAGATTTAGCATCCCTGCCACACCTAGATTGGTTCAGTGCTTGGTCCAGGACCATGACTTAACATAGGCCCATGAGATATAAAAATATATCAAAAGGACATTTTTTGGGAGCTTCTGGGAAGGAAACTAGTAAAATTCAAATCAAGCTAAAAATAACTTACAGCGCCCTGATATTTTTCTCTAACCTTATTAGAATCCTTCCTCCAAACTGTATTTTTATTTCTTTCGGTTTCCACACTGTCCTATTTCCATCAGTGGAAATCACCATCACATTCTTCCTATCATAATGAACTGAATACTTGACATTCTCTTTGTCTCCTTCCACTCTCTAGCCCTTATAACTAGACACTTATGAAGTTCAAGCCATATTTTCTTTTTTTTTTTTTTTAAGGATTGGCACCTGGGCTAAACTGTTGCCAACCTTTTTTTTTTTTTTTTTCTGCTTTATTTCCCAAACCACCCCCCGGTACACAGTTGTATATCTTAGTTGCAGGTCCTTGGGATGTGGGATGCCGCCTCAACGTGGCCTGATGGGCGGTGCCATGTCCGCACCCAGGATCCGAACCCTGGGCCGCCGCAGCAGAGCGCGTGAACTTAACCACTCGGCCACGGAGCCAGCCCTCAAGCCATATTTTCTAATGTCTCTCTTTTTTCAAACAGCTTTATTGAGATAATTCACCCATTTAAAGGGTACAATTAACTGGTTTTATTTATTTATTTATTTTTTTGCTTTTTCGCCCCAAATCCCCCTAGTACATAGTTGTATATTTTAGCTGTGAGTCCTTCTAGTTGTGGCATGTGGGATGCCGCCTCAACACGGCCTGATGAGCAGGGCCATGTCCACGCCCAGGATCTGAACCGGTGAAACCCTGGGCTGCAGAAGCGGAGCGAGGGAACTTAATCACTCGGCCATGGAGCCAGCCCCCAATTAACTGGTTTTTAGTATATACATATGTGCAACCATTATCACAGTCAGTTTTTAAATATTTTCATCATCTCAAAAAGCGAGCCTATACCCATTGGCTATCTTTCTATACCCCCATCCACTCTCAGCCTTAAGCAACCACTAATCTACTTTCTATCTCTACAGATCTCCATTTCATATGAATGGAATTATATAATGTTCCATCTTTTGTGACTGGTTTCTTCACTTAGCATAATGTTTTCAAGGTGCATCCATGTTGTAGCATGTATCAGTATTTCATTCCTTTGATGGTTGAATAATAATTCATTTATGGACATAGCACATTTTGTTTATCCATTTGCCATTTGGTGGACATTTGGGTTTTTTTCTACCTTTTGTCTATTGTGAATAATGCTACTATAAACATTTGGGTACAAGTTTTTGAGTGGACATATATTTTCATTTCTCTTGGGTCTATACCCAGGAGTGGGATTGTTGGGTCATATGTTAACTCTGTGTTGAATCATTTCAGGAACTGTCAGAGGGTTGTCCAAAGCAGATGCGCCATTTTACATTCCCTCCAGCAGTATAGGAGGGTTTTGATTTCTCCACATCTTTGCCAACACATTATTATCTGACTTTTTGATTCTAACCATCCCCTGATGTCTCTTGCTTCCATCTCTTTTTCATTCTCAGAAGCATCATCCTAGTCCAGGCCCTCAAGTGGCCCATTGGTCCCTGACACCAAACCTCTCCCAGCACTACCAACCTCTGCATTTTCCTGTCCCAACCCTCCAGCTACTCATAATGAGCATCCGGCTTACTCCAGTCTGCCTGACCTTGCCCTCTTGAACCAATGAGAGACCCATCAGGCAATATGTAGGTGATTGCCTACTCCAGAGCCACCCGGTCCTCCTCAGATGTACTGAATTGGGGAACATGAAAATATCCTGACTGCACATTGTTGGTGGGAATGTTATACGGTACAGCCATGACGGAAAACAGTGTGATGATTCCTCAAAAAATTAAAAATAGGATCACCATATGATCCAGCAATTCTACTTCTGGGTATATAGCTGTGATGGTTAATTTTATGGGTCAACTTGACTGGGTCACAGGATGCCCAGGTATCTGGTTAAACATTGTTTCTGGGTGTGTCTGTGTTTCTGGGTGTTTCTGGAAGAGATTAGCATTTGAAGAGGTGGACTGAGTAAAATAGATTGCCCTTCCCAATGTGGATGGGTATCATCCAATCTCTTGAGGACTTGAATAGAACAAAAGGGTAAAGGAAGAGCTGCCTGACTGACTGAGCTGCATTAGCAGTCTTCTCCTGCTGTTGGAATGGGACTTACACCATCAGCATTCCTGGTTCTCGATCCTCAAACTTGGACTGACCTTACACCATTGGCTTTCTGGTTCTCAGGCCTTCTAAACTGGACTAGAACTCACACCATCAGTTTTCTTAGTTCTCAAGACTTCAGACTTGGACTGGAACTTTACTACCAGCTTTCCTGTGTTTCCAGTTTGCAGATGGCAGATTGTCAGACTTCTCTGCCTCCATAATCACATAAACCAATTCCTCATAATAAATCTCTTGATATATCTTATTGTTTCTCTAGAGACGCCTAATACAATACACAAAAGAACTGAAGGCAGGAGCTTGAACAGATATTTGTACACCCATGTTTATGGCAGCATTATTTACAGTAGCCAAAAGATAGAAACAACCCAATGGGCTATCAATGGATAAATGAAATGTAGTATATACATTTGGGATGGAATATTATTCAGCCTTAAAAAGGAAGGAAATTCCGACACATGTTATAACATGGATGAGCCTTGAGGACATTATGCCAAGTGAAATAAGCCAGTCACAAAAAGACAAATACTGTGTGCTTCCATTCCTATGACGTACTACAGTAGCCAAATCCGTAGGAACAGAAAGTAAAATGGTGGTTACCAGGGGCTGGGAGAGAAAGGAATTGGAGTTATTATGTAATGGGTACAGAGTTTCAGTTTGAGAAGAAGAAAAATTCTGAGATGGATGATGACGATTGTACGACAATATAAATGTACTTAATGCCACTGAACTGTACGCTTAAACATAGTTAAGATGGTAAATTTTATGTCATGTGTATTTTAATATAATTAAAAAATTTTTAAATCATGGTTGCAAATATGTGTACAATAGGGTATTATTGGTCCAAAAAAGGAATGAAGTAACTGATACTACAGCATAAATAATCCTGAAAACATCATGCTAGGTGAAAGGAGCCTGACACAAAATGTCATATTGTATGATTCCACTTATATGAAATGTCCAGAATAGGTAAATCCATAGAGACAACATGCAGATTAGTGGTTGCAGGGGCTAATGGGAGGGGGAAATGGGGGAGAAACTACTTAATGAATAGAGGGATGGAAAGGTTTTGGGACTAAATAGAGGTTGTGTTTGCATAACATCGTGAATGTACTAAATGCCACTGAAGTATTCACTTAAAATAGCTACTTATGTGTCATGTGAATTTCACCTTAATGCATTAAAAAATATAAAAATACATTTATCTTGACCGGTATCTCCTTCCCGCTCAACACCCAGCACTGCAGCTGCTCTATCAGGGGGCAGCCCCAATTATATTCCCCTCGGGGGAGGGTGGCTACTTATTCTCTTCTCCCCTTTTTAGGTACCTCCCTTTTTTTCCTTCTCACCCTTCGCCATCCCTCTTGTCACTGTCATTACTACAGCCTGCAACACCCTACCAGACCTGGCCTCTCAGGGTTCTCTCAGCTCCTTCTTATCACCTCCCCCTTTGCTTCCGGTCCTCCATGCACACTGGCCAAACACGCTGCCCCCTCAGCGTTTGCACTTGCTCTTCCCTCCGCCTGGAGGACCAGTGCCCGGGTGTGGGCATGCTTTACCCTCTCTTCATCTGGGTCTCTGCGCTAACGGTACCTCCCCAGAGGGGCCTCTTGGAACCACTGTACCTAAAACTTAAATATTATCCGCATCATTCTCTGTCTCTTTCCTCTGCCTTTCCCCTCTTCCTAGCAGTTATCGCTAGGCTTGTCATAGTTGCTTCAGATCTTTCTACAATATATAGTTGAAGTCTCCCTTTCCCATACTCCCCAACATCATTCCCTTTTCCCCCTTTACCAGCGGAGACTACTATCATAGTTTTCATCTCTCTGACTTCACACATTCTATGTTGTTATACTTCTATTACATGTATGTGTGTGTAAACAATATACAATTGCTTTTTCTGTTTGTTTTAAATATTTTTATACAGTTATCTATCATACTCTCTACAACACATGAATCTCTCTACAACACACACACATACACTTACATATATCCCGTTCATTCATTTTAATGGCTGCACTGTATTCTAATAAATGAATACAACTCAATTTATCCAAGCCCTTACTGATGAATGTTCAAGTTTCCCTCCAATTTATGGCTACTATGAACAAGGCTGCAAGACAGTATTTGTGCATGTCCTCTTGCACACAGGTGGAAGAGTTTCTATAGGGTGTAAACCTGGAAGTAGAATTGTGGGTCACTTGGTAAGCCGGATGTTTTCCATCTGCCCCTCTGATCCACTCTCCCCTCCCCTCTGCTCGGTGACCCTGGAAGCTGACCTTTGTGGACCGCATCAACGAATTCCCTTTTCCTCTGGCTTCTTGTTGGATTTGACCAGTGGGAGGTGCCAGCAGGAAAGCAGTGGCTGGGGGAGGAAAGTGAAATCAGGGCATTCATTCTCCTCGCTCCCATCCTGCTGGGTCTCTGTGGTTTGGCTGCATTCCTCTCCCTAAGGCTACTGCTCCTTGGGTTCTGGGGATCTGGTGACCACCCCCTCTCTTTGCCCCTTTGGCCCTAGGGGTAGCAATGAAGTTCCCCAAGCTTCCTTGCTATCATGACCCTTGTTGCTTTTTAAAGTTTTCATTAACCCTCCCCGTGTTTTTGTAAATAGTCCTTTTATTAAACTGTCCTCAGTGACCATGTGTGAGAGCACATTCTGTTTCTTCCAAGATGCTGACTAGTACAAATATGTGCATTTTCAAATTTACTGGAGACTGTTCAATTAAACTAACCTTCCAATCTCGATTTCTTCCAGGGAACTTGTTGATGAAATTTTACATATTTCTAACTCTACTCAAATATGACTTCCTTATTTTTCACCATCTGAAAGCTTGGATCTGGTCAGATTGGCCTATTCACTGGTCCCTGAACATGATTTTGCCGATTCCTTGAATAGAATATTCTTCTCCTTTCTATTTTCCTCCTTTTTCATATTGTGATCATCTGAGCCCTTCCACTTCTCCTCTTTCTTTCCAAACTTCCTAGGAGGGAATCTTATGTGTTTCATGAAATCAAACTGCTGAGGGAGCTAATGCCTATGGACTCCTAGCACTTAATTGTCCTGACCACACAGTCGGCACTCTGCTTCTCAAAAGCTTTTGCGTGGTTGTTTCCCATTATTAATTAGCTTTTCTAATGCATATGTGTAATGTCTTCAACTGCACTACACTTCTCTTAAATGTAACTGACTTGGAGCTCTACTTTTTAGTATTTACCCATATTACCTAGGTGCTGTGTACTGATAGGCACTCAGTTACAATCTTAATGAATTTACTGCACTAATATCAGGAATCAAGAATTGGTAATAACATGCAATCTGATGACCTGAAATCCTCTCTGAAGTTCTAGATAGACGTAATTTTCATTTTTTGTGCTTGTTTAATTTATTCTTATGTCAAATGTGTCCTGTTAAATGGCCTGTGTGTTTGAGTTCTGAGAAGCATACATTTTAGTAGTGAATGAATTAATGCCTATGAGTTTACTATAAATATAAAATGGCCATTAAAATAAAAATATTCATATTCTCATTAGGAAAAAATTTCTTAGCAGTGAAAACAACGATGGTGATACCCAACCAAGTTAGTTAATAGGGATCAACGGCCTTCTATTCTGCACTCACTCCAGTGTGAAAATGTGAGGTTCCTTTATTGACTTTGAAGTATCTGTTAACATCTGCAGACATCCTAAGGGAAATTGGCACAAAAATAAATACATTCATGCTATTTTTAACTCCCCTGGGGAAAAAAAGCAAGGAGAAATTAGGTTTCTCTATGTGAAAAAAGAAAGAGAAATGTTTTTCAGGAGTCTACCTAAGGAAAAAGAAAAAAACTCAGGACCCCAACCTCCTTCATGGCCACCTCAAATGTAACAATAACAACCATCACCTATCTTTATCTAACATATAATCCAGGGTACAAAATATCTTGGGTTTTGTGGCTTTCAAAATAATTTTTTCTCTCCTTTAACATTGGGCTTTAAGCTTTTTTTTTTAAATGAATCTGTGAGGAGCATTTCAATTGCATTTGTAAGAAAATACTCAGAGTAGTATGTAGATGCTAGAGGTGTGTTATCAGTCAGGATACATTAGGCTGCAAGTAACAGAATGCCTGACTAAAATAGCTTAGATCCTTCCTACTCAAAGTGTGGTCCTTGGATCAACAACATGAGCATCACTTGGGAGTTTGACAGAAATGCAGAATCTAGGCTCCACCCCAGGTCTACTGCGTCAGAATGTGCATTTTAACAAGACCCCTGGGTGTCTCATGTGCACATTAAAGTTCGAGAAGCACCAGCTCAGACTAAACACGGGTTTATCATTTCACATAGCACTAAGTCTGGAGATAGATAATTCTGGAGCTGGTTAATTCAGTTGCAAAAGGATGTTGTTGATAACCCAGGCATTTTGCAACTTTCTGCTTTGGCATCTTTAATGTCTTGGCTTTTTCCCTCTGATGTAACTTTTCATTGTAATAAAATGGTTACTGCAGTTACAAGCATTACATCCTCATGCAGACTGTACTCAAAGGCAGAGAAAGCAATCTCTCCTTGTGCTTCCTTTTTTCTAAAGGAGGAAAAATATTTCCCAGGAGTCCCCCATCAGACGTCTCCTTATGTCTCATTGGCCAGAACAGAGTCATAGACTTGTCTTCAAACTAATCACTGGTAGCAGGCAAAAGGATTACTATGTTGCTTAAAATAAAAATAATCAATCATGGTTCATCCCCTGGAGCTAGGAAGGGGCCTAGCTACCTATCCTGGACACCTGAACCACATTGGGGTTCTATTAGCAAGGGGCATTTATCTCTGCTGGGTAAGTACTAACCAAGGGAGAAAGCAGCATGAGTAAGGAGAAGCAAAAATGAGTAATGAAGGGATGGAGACATATGAAAAATGTTCTAAACACAGAGCTTTTTCTTATAAATACTGAGAATGGGTGGTCAACAATATCAAATCTGTGTCACATAAGTTTGACAAACAACAACCGGATCTGGTGATTATAAAGTTACAAATAATCTTTATGAACAGTAAAGTGGTAGACCAGGGGTAGAAGAAAGATTACTGGACGATGAAGAGAGAAGGAATGGTGAGGAAATGGAAGTAGTCAATATAAACAATTTTAAAAGTTTGCAAGAAAAAGAGAGAGAAATAGAGTGATGGCTAAGGAGTAGCTCTATTAAGGGAAGATGTTTTTGTCTTCCCCTTGACAATTTCTCCTGCCCTCTTCCCCGCCATAGCTTAGATCTGAGAATGTCAAGTCAGTGGAAGGAGAATAAGGGACTCTGTCAGCAAGGAAAGAGGTGAATCCTGTATCACAGTGGAGGGTGGGAGGCTTGCTTGCCTCAGTAAAAAGACAGGCAAGGTTATCTATTGAGGAGAGAGATGTGGAGTGGGTGGTAAGGTGGTGGTCCTCAAAGTGTTGTCCCCAGAGCAGCAGACCACCTGGGAACTTGTCAGAAATGCAAATTCTCCTGCCACACCTCAGACCTAGAGTCCTCTGGGCATGGGACTCAGCAATCTGCATGTTAACAAGCTCTGCAGGTGCTTCTGATACACGCTGAAGTTTGAGAACCACCAGGCCAGAGGACTGTGTATACAGTACCTATCTGTGTGCGTGCCTCTGCAGTTCAACTATTTGAGTTTTTCCTGCCAGGAAATGTTTCCCACTTTGTTCCTCATTGCTCGCTCCAGCCAGGTATCTCTGTTGCCTCAGGTAGACTCTCTCTGAGGCGCTTCTGGCCCTGAGGAGGGTGGATAGAACTCTAGGTAGACTAGGAGATCTTTCCTGTAGCATATTTGTTTCTATTCTGGCTGGGCTGGTTACCTATATTTCTTTTTTCCCTTCCCACGCTCTTCTTGAGTTCATAGAAAAAGGGCCACTGATGATGTTATTTTCCTGTTTCTGTTCCATTAGTGACTCTCTAACCAGGAAAGTCTGTACCCCTTAGCATGGAAACCACCTATGACCTTACCTCTGCCTACTCCTTGAGCCTTCCACCTGTTGCCCCAAGGGGGAAACTCTTCTTTTTAGCAAGAAGTCTATGGAAGGGAATTGGGAAAAATTCTTATGGAGTTCTAGCACCATTTGATCCGTTCACAGACCTTTATTACCTCCCTACTATATGCCAGGAACTCTACTAGCGACTGGGATAAAAAGATGCTCTACAAAGGAGTAGAACATATTCTGGAAGAGACAGCCAAAGAAACAAATGGTTTAAATATAGTGAAGTTAAATGCTATGACAAAGGTCCATACGGGGTGACACGGAAGCACAAAGAAAGCACATTCAAGTCAGGAGAAATCAGTACCCGCACTTCAGAACATAGTCTTGAGGAAAAAGTAGAAAGCAGCTGAGAGAAAAAGAGGTGTGTGTTTCCGACAAAAGGAACAGCGGAATCAAAGACAGGGAGTTGAAACAGGACAGCAGACGCTACGACGCAGAGATTCTCAGAAGTCGGAGTTGGAGAGCAGTGGATTAGGCAGCGGAGAGGGAGACACAGGGTGACCAACTGTCTGGCTTTTCCTAGAACTGTCCCAGTTTCAGCGCTGAAAGTCCCCTGTCCCTCAGTTCTGAGAAAACCAGAAAGATTGTTCACCCTAAGATAGAAGCCAGAATGCAGAAGGTCATACATGCCATGAAAAGAAGTACACACATGATCCATTGGGAAGGAAGAGTCGCCAAAGGCAACAGGATTGTTTGGGAAAACCTACAGGGCTGCCTTAACAAGCATAGGGGCCCAAGTGGGCTAAGCCTCCACAAGAGAAGGGAAGCAAAGTCAAGTCTCCTAGCTTTTGCTGTCCCACACAAGCGGTAAAATTAATACACATATAAAGAAGCATTGTTAAAGGGGGAGGAGGAAAGGCAGGCAGGCAAGGAGGGAGGATAAGAGTTGAAGTCTGGAGTTCTGTGTTCATTGTTTCCACTTACTCACACACGCTCTGTGAGCTTCAGCTTTCACATCTGTGAAATGGGTTAATACCTACCTCCTTGGTTTGTTTTGATGATCAAACAACAGAGAGCATGTGAAAAAGCTTGGGAAACTATAAAGCACTATATGAGTATTACTAAGAGGACTACTATCACGCTCACAATGTATCCAACCACATCAATCTGGAGAGGGTAATTTTGGTTGTAATTGCATCACATTGCTTGCTGCTTCCCCCGGCGCTGTCATCATTAACGACTCCTGTACGTCAGCTGGCTTCAGTGGGGTTGAGAGTTTCTGGGGAGAATTGCTAAGGGAGAGGCAGTCCAGATGCTTCCTCTTTTTCCTTCATACTCTAAACATCCAAAGCAGCTAAAGTGAGATTAAAAGGAATAAGAGGGGGCATGGTGACGGAGAGGAATGGAAGAGATTTGCTCTAGGTCCCCAAATACCATTCTAATGGTTGATATCAAGCTGAGATTAAGTCAGATCATGCCCTGCTCATGAATGGCCTTTTAATAATTCCCTTTTGCCTGTGGGACAAAGCTCACATTTCTTGATCTGGCCCCCATTTACCTCTCCAGGTTCTCCTTAGTCCTCCTCCCCAACCCCTCAGCCCTCCCAACTACATTCCAACCACAATAAACTGCTGGCCATGTTGGAATTTGTCCTGGTCTCTTCTTGTCTGTGTTGTCTGTTTCCCTGACTTTCTTCTTTAGATTTAAACTAAGTCCTCAGGTGCTCTGCCAACGTGGTCTCCTTTGGTTTTCCCAGGCAAAGTCAGTTATCAACGAGCACCACCTCGGGTCCTTCTCTAGTACACGGGAGAGTATGCAATGCTGTGCAGCAGAAAAGTGCATTGAGTTTTCAGTCAGTCTGGCTTTTTATGCCCAGATGGGCCATTGCTCCTTTGAGCAAGGCAAAAGAGAAACACTGGAGTGGATTGTGAAGAGCGTAGATTCTGGAGCCAGACGGCTCGGGACCTTGGACCAAACTCTTGGTTCCTCAGTATCCACATATGTAGAATGGGGACAGTGATATTAGTACACACCTCATAGGGTAGTCATGAGGGTAAGATGAGTTAATACATAAAAACACTAAGAACAGCACCTGACACATACTTGTTAGTGCTTGTTATCAATCTCCCAGTATCTTCTTCTGTGAAATGGGAATAATACTCACTGGAGAGAACTGATGTGAGAATGACTTGAGATAAGTAGAAGTGCCTGGCTTAGAGAAGGTCACGATAAATCTTTTACTTGCCCTTTTAGCTCTTGCTCTTTGTTTTATAATTCTTTATTTGAAGATATTTCCACCACTAAAAGCCCTCAACTCCTCCAGGAAGACAGAGATTCCTCCATCCTTGTGTCCTCAGCGTCTGACACATGCTAGGTGCTCCAGGATGCTCCGCGAATGAATTAATTAAAATATCATCACGGGAAACCTCAAAATGGCCTTCATTGCCTCTCAGCAATATCCTAAAAGGCCACAGAATAGGAATTTAATCCCTAAAACTCTGTATCTTTATAAATCTGTGTGAAATTCAGTTAGATTATTAGGTTTTTTAAAAAAAATTTTGTGTTTTGTGTTTGTGTTTCTTGGTATTTTTTCCCTCCCTAGTCTTCTCTCTCCTGTATTCATCTTGGGCAGAGTTTCTCAGTCCCAGCACTAACAATTCTTTGTTGTGGGGACTGTCCTGTGATTGTAGGATGTTAGCAATGTCCCTGGCCTCTACCCACGAGATGCCAGTAGCATCTTCCACCCCTGGTTTTGACAACCTAAAATGTCTCTGGGCAAAAGGTTGGGGGAGGGGGCAAAATCTACCCACTTTCTCCACCATTGAGAGCCACTAGTTGAAGGAACTTGCTTAAACATTTTCAGTTAAAGAAAATGTGGGTTGGACGGATTGTTTCTCTTTTTATCTCCAGGGGAAAAAGTTACTTAGTATGCCTCCAAATTAAATAGATTCTGACCCCAGTGAAGGAAAAAGAATTTCTCCTTCCCTGATGGGCCATATTCCTCTCCATCCTCACTCTTGGAAATGGCCGGGGCGGGGAGGAGGTAAGGACCGTGTTTTATTTATCTAGACATATGCCCCCAAAATAGCAATTGCATATTTCTTTCATTTTGTGGAAAAACTGAAAGAAGGCAGTGTTTTCCAGTTTAGATTAAAGCAGAAAACACATCAAGCTGTCTAATTTTCTGGGAATGAGAAGTGGGGGAGGGGCCTTATTACGGCAGAGCTGCATAAAAAACTTTTCAACATCAGAAAAACTTTTTACAGCATGAAACAAAAAATGTATATGTTGAGAAAGAAAATGAATGCTAAAAACACATTGTTACTCTAAACCCTTGAATCTAAGATATAATTCACAATGCTGCTTTACTAATAGTGCAATTTTAAACCTATTTAAGCTGGGAAATTTGTTATCAGGTGACTCATACATGTGGGGAAATCCAGTTCTTCTGTGCCAAAGATGAAAGAAAGCGATTGGGTATTTAAATATTGAGATTCCATTTAGTCTTGTGAATGAACTGCAGTAATTGCAGGATAGGGAGAAAAGAAAGAGGGCAGTTACTCATCAAGTGAAAACATATTAAAGGGCACTCTGGATTTAAATAATAAAACTTTATAGTACCTTTATCTTTCCAATAGCATAAGTACTTTAATTTTTTTTTATTTTGAAACATTCAAAAAGTTAAAAAAAAAAAAAAGCTGAGTACAGTACAAAGAACTTTTTGTCCTTGACCATTTGAGTAGGTACAGACCTGATGCTCTATCACTGTCAGATACTTTTTAGGGCTATTTCCTACAAATGAGGACTCTCTCCTACATAATTACAATGCCACCATTAAACTCAGAAAATTAACATTGATTCACGACTACTGTTTAACCCTCAGGCTCCACTCAAGTTTTGCCAGTCGTCTCAGTAAAATGTTTTCTAGCATCAGGGTGTAGTTCAGAATCCCACCTTGCACTGAGTTGTCATTCTCTCTAGTCTTCCCTCAGCTGGAACGATTCCTTGGTTTTTCCTTGACTTTCATGACCTTGACTGTTTTGAAGAAGACAGGCCAATTATTTTGTAACTTGTTCCTTAATTTGGGGTTTACTGGTGTTTCCTTATGATTATATTCAGGTTATACAACTTTGGCAGAAATATCATAGAAGCGATGCTGCTTTCTTTTCATTTATCCTGTCAGGTGTCTCATGGTTTCAATTTGCCCCATTACTAATGATTTTCCCTGTGCTCCTATAAGTAACGTGCTCTTGGCCAGGCATATTCTCTGTGGACATACTCCTTTTCTTCTCGAAGCCATGTTAACATTCCATTCCTCATCAAACTTTTGATGTATTCATTTAGTTATTCATGTCTGTTCGTACTCATAATTTCCTATTTTACTCAATGGCCGCTAGCTAATATTTTACTGTCATTTTTAATTGACATTTTAAAATTAAAATTAAAATTTGGATGCTCAAATTATTCCCGATTTGGCCAGTGGAAGTCCCTTCAAGCCAGTTTCTATGTCCTTTCGACATGTTCACATCATTCCTTGGGCCCTTCCTTGGTCTCTGTCACATGGTGTTCCAGACTCATCTTATCCCTTCCCTGCCCCACATGTGGGATCAGCTATTTCTCTTTGAGAGCCCTGGTTCTTTGCAAAGGAAAATGTTATTTAGAAGCCAAAATCTCGAGACTAGCTATGCCCATCGCTACTAGGCTGTCACTGCTCCCAGGCCTGCTGTGGTGGCTATAAAAATGTATCACTCAGATCTCCTGCTACAAGGAGCATAATTGACTGACACCCACAACTACCGCTCCCTGGATCTACCATCCTGTTTGGAAGTAACCTATACTTCCTAGGGGTTACTCCCAGCCAATGCCTGAGCACAGCAGGGGTACTACTGGAGACCCGTTTGGCAAGACATAGGAAATCTTCAATGGGCAACTTTGGCTTGGGAGCTCCCCATCCACCTGGCAAATCCATTCTTGGAACTATGCTGCTTGTGTCCTTCCACAAATGGCAGACTTATATCTCAATCTGAAGACTCTCTCTCCTTCCTCTTATTTCCTACTTGTATTAGTTACCTATCACTGTGGAGCAATTACTCCCAAAATGTAGTGGCTTAAAGTAAAGTAAATATTTATTATCTCACAGTTTCTGTGGATCAGGAATTCAGAAACCGATTAGCTGGTCTGGAATCTCTTCGTGATGTTGCTGTCAAGATGCCCAGCCACAGCACAGTCATCTGATGACTTGACTTGATCCTGGAGGAGCTACTTCCAAGAAGGCTCACTTGGCTGTTGGCAAGATGTCTCAGTTCCTTACCACACGAGCCACTCCATAGGGCCACTTGAGTGTCTTTGTGACATGGCAGCTGATTGTCCCCCTACAGCAAGTACTCCAAGAGAAGAGGCAGACAACATTATGTCTTTTATTGTCTAACTTTAAAGTCATACTCTACCACTGCAACAATAGGTCAATCCTATTCAGTGTTGGAGGGGATTTCATAGGGGTGTTATTACCAAGAGGTGAGAATCAGTGCGGGCTACCTTGGAGGCTGTCATACTCCTCTAATAAATCTCTTGCACATCTAATCCTATCTTGGCAACTGTTTCTCGGTAGACATGGACTAGCACATCTGCTTCGTGGACAGTGATAGAGAATACACACAAATACACTAACATACTCACATACACATGGATAGCTATGTTTATTTCTATATCTATGCACATATGTTGAAAACCATGAGTTTGTGGTTTATTAGCTATATGAGCTAATACAGAATCACAGGGTCCATTCCAGTTTTCTCTGTTTCTGTATTTGTAACGCCTTTGTATCTGTTGAACTTCTTGAATGTGTAGATTCACATATTTTATCAAATATGGCAAGTTTTTGACTATTATTTCTTCAAGTATTCTTTCTGCTCCTTTCTCTTCCTCTCCTCTCCTCATGGGACTCCTATTATGCATATGTTGGTACACTTGATGGTGTCTCACGGATCTCTTAGTCTCTGTTCATTTTTCTTCATTTTTTTTTCTGTTCCTCAGACGGGATGCTTTCAGTTGACCTGTCTTCACATTTCCTCATTCTTCTGCCTGCTGATATCTGCTGCTGAACTTTTCTAGTGAATTTTTCATTTCAGTTATTGTACTATTTAGCTCCAGAAATTAATATTTGGCTCCTTTTTATAATTTCTATCTCTTTATTGATATTCTCTGTTTGTTGAGACATTGTTCTCCGGGTTTCCTCTAGCTTTTTGAGCATATTTAAGCCAGTTAATTTAAAGTCTTTGTCTAGTAAGTCCAATGTCTATGCTTCCTCAGGGACAGTTTCTGTTAATCCGCCCCCCGACCCCCACCCCATGAATAAGCCATACTTTCTTGTTTCCTTACATGCCTCATAATTCTTTTTGCTGAAAACTAGACATTCCAAATATGTGGTACTTCTGGAAATCAAATTCTCCTCCTTCTCAGGGTTTGTTGTTGCTTGCTGTGGGTTGTAGTTCCTTGTTTATTTAGTGACTTTTCTAAACCATTTTTGTAAAGATTGTATTCTTTGTCTTGTGTGGTCTCTGAAGTCTCTGTTCCTTTAGTATAGTGGTCACCTATTGGTTTAAAAGAGATTTTCTTAATTCCTGGGCCAAAACAAATAAATAAATCCTCTCCAGGTCTTTACAAATTGGCTGTGTGTTGCAGTCAGTGCTTCAATGCCTTGCCAGGCCATTTACAACTCTGCCTTAGCCTTCACTCCTACTTGTGCTAGGGCTAAAGCTCAGCCAGAGGTGAACGCTTATGGGCCTTTTAGGTCCTTTTTGAGGATGTGTCCTGCCTGGGCATGTGCATAGCTTTCTTGGTTCCTCTGTATACACAGGAGCTTTTCAAAGCCCTTATTCCCCAAGTATATCAATCCCCAGCTTTTCCTCCAAGGCTTTCTACATGTCTGTTTTGTCCCAATTATTATCTTTTGCCTTATGCAGCAGCAATTTATTCATCTGCCTTTCAATATTTTTGAAGCATTTTCTCCACATAGCTACTTCTTTGTGCCAGAAGAGACTTGAGTTAGGTGAAACAAAAGCAAGACCCTCCTATCAGTCCTTCAAGGAGCCCCCAAACAGGTCAAAACATACACATCCAATCCTTGGGAACCAGATCGCCCCTGCTCCCTCCAGAACAAGGAGCCCACACTGGGAACACTGGTTGCCATCTTCTAGACTGCTGTTGCCCCAGGGAGGGAGGGCCGGGCAAGGGTAAGTCAAAGCACAACAAACGTCCCCTACCGTTTCAGTGGCCATTCTCCTGATTAAGCGTGTGCTTGGTTGCTGGAAACTGACTATCCTCTAGAGTTCTGATTAAGTGGATTCTGATAGTTTTTTCATTTTTTTCAGTGTTTCTGAGAAGAGACAGGCTCCTAGATTAACCTACCCCACCATTTTCACTGACTTTGGCACCAATATTTGTCTCTTGTATTTGTAACTCCCTTCTCCAATAGCTAGAAACTCAGCTTCCATTATCCTTAATGTGTTTACTTATTTGATTAATTCCTCTGTATGCAACTGATATTCTAACTCCACCATCATCCCCTCCCCTACATGGACATCCTCCTCTCTGCTCTGACTCTGATTCTCTGTGACAGGGTACCCTCTACTGCAGGTGTCCTCTCATCCTGCTGGGGCTAATCCAAGTACTTTAATGTGCAGCATTTTTATTTACTGTTCATGTTTTAATTTTACGAGGTTTCACTGGGGGTTTATATAGCTGGTGTTGAAATAAGAAAAAAATATTATGAGAAACAAAGTATACTTCTTTTCAAATTATAATGAATTCCTCTTAGGCATCTCCTGCAATATTCTTTTCTTTTTCATTAAGATTGGCACCTGAGCCAATGTCTGTTGCCAATCTTCTTTTCTTCTTCTTCTTCTCCCCAAAGTCCCCAGTACATAGTTGTATACTCTAGTTGCAGGTCTTTCTGGTTCTGCTTTGTGGGATGTCCCATCAGCATGGTCTGATGAGCAGTGCCAGGTCCACACCCAGGATCTGAACACCAGTGAAACCCTGGGCTGCAGAAGCGGAGCGTGTGAACTCCACCACTCGGCCACGGGGCCGGCCCCCACCCTCTGCAATATTCTCGTGTTGTAGGTAGGAACAAGTATTATTTCCATTCAAGGATGGAAAAACAGAGGCGAGAAGGCCACTCTGCATGGTCTCCACCAAATTCACGGTAACCAGTAGCAGCAGCGCCCCCTCTGATGTTAGGAATGCCCTAACATGTCCTTTGTTAGCCCCCTCTTCCATTTCCATCAGCAGCTCTTTCAAATCGTCCTCACTTTCCTCAAGCCCCCACCATATTCTTTCTTACTTCACCCTGAACAGGTTAACTTTGCTTTTTTGTTTATTAAGAAAATAAAGGCAATCAGATGTAAACTCTTCTCACTTTTTGTCTCCCTTCCCCCTCCCCACAAAACCTATTTACAGATACGAGGGGCAGATTCGGCTTTCTAGCTCCTGGTATCCACAACTGGGGAAGAGGGAATTTTAAAGAACGTGAAGACAAAAAATACCTTACCTTTGCAAATTTTATAAAAACATATGAGCATGTTAAATCATTGCCAGGGTCCCTCCTAGGGCCCCTGGAAGAAGCCTGCGAAAGTAGGGGTGGGAGGAAGGGAGCTGAAACTCCAGCAGCCTGACAGGCACACTCATTCTCCTCTCAGCCACAAGCGGCAGTCATCTTTCCCCTCCCCCCAGGGCCAGTACATCCTGCTGGGCTCCAGAGCCTCTGGAATGTCTCCACTCACTTTTCCTGCCTTCTTTATTGGATCACTCACTTCGGGTTATAAATATGATTATGTTCCTCTCAAACTTAAAAACAAAATAACCAATCAACCCCCAAATTGCTCCTCCTCCAAATTCCTTTCCAGCCACCCAATTGCTCTCTTGCCTTTCACAACAAAATCCTGGAAAAGCCACTCCCTCCCCATTTCCCATTCATTTCTCAATTCCCTGCACTCTTGCTTTGGCTCTCACAACTCTGCTGAAATTGCTTTGGCTGAATTCACAAGGACTATTTTGTTCACTTTAAGGTTATTTGTGATTTAAAGAAAACAAACCAGCCATTTGAATTAAACAAGTGATAATGGTCCTCAAAGCATCTCAAATAAAAAAGTCTTTGAAGTAGATTTAAGGCTCCCTCTACCTCCTGGAGGCACACCCGTCTGAGTGTCCACTCTTAATTTCATGTTTACCACTCAGACTTTTTGCTTTGCCCATCCAATCCAAAACACACAGGTATGCAAGTACATACAACTTCTCTCTCCTCTCCCATTCTCCCTCCCTTCATTCCTTCTTTTCTTGTAAACAAAAATTTCATCGCACTGTACATATTATTCTCTAACTTGCTCTTCAGTTAACAATATATCATGGCTAAATTTCCACATCAATACATACAAATTTATATCATTCTTGTTAACAGCTGTATAGTATTCCACAACAAGGATATACCATTGTTTATTCAACTATTCCCTATTGAAGTGCATTCAGGTTCTTTTGATTAGGTTGAACCAAATAAAACTGCCATTTTTGTAGGCTTGTTTTTTTGTTTTGTTTTCTATTACAGGCAATGTTATAATAAATATCTATTTATGCATATCTATGGATAAATTCCAAGAAGTGGGATTCTAGTTAAAAGGTGTGTATATTTTACTCCTAGATTGCTTTCCTAAAATGTTAGCATAATGTATGTTCCTATCAATGACCTTTGGGAAGTTATAAGTCACAATAGCCTCTTTTCAGTCCTTCTCTCAGCAGATTTCTCCCCTATACACTGTATTTGCCGTTATGGACACACTTCTCTCAAGGCAGCACTTTCAACTAGTTTTCCACCTGCCTATTTTGGTCTCTTTCTGTAGCTTCTCTTCTTCTGTTTGTTCCTAGGTACTTGTGCATCACATGGTTCTGCCCTGGCTCACTTTTCTAGTCACATTAAATGCTCTATTTTCTCCTTAGGTAAGTTTACGGTTTCAACTATAATTAATCTCTACCCTCAACCCTCCAATGAGGTGGCCCAAGGCTGACTTCATCTGAATTAGAAAAGGGTTTCCTTTCCTGAAGATGTCTGACATCCAGAAAATTGTGGTAATAGCTATTCAATTCCATGTAATTTTCTACAATGTGTCCCCTGGATTGTGTGGTGTACAAGCTCCACCATCACCACAGAGGGCTTTGTTTTCTATTCCTTTCCTGAGTCCAAACTTCTGTATCAAAACTGTCTACTGGACATCTCCAACTGGATAAGTTAGAGACACTGCCAATATAAAAGACCTCTTGTTCAACTTATCATCACCCTGTCTTGAAATACTCCTCATACATTTCTTTTCTTAGGAAATGAGACTCTCATTCACTGGGGTACATAACTTAGAAACCTGGAAATTCATCCTAGACTCCTCTCTCTCTCAGTTCATATCTGATAGGTTATCAAGTCTTGCTGTTTTCATCTTATAGTCCTGAAACCCATTCTCTTTTCAATCCCAGTGCTGCTGTCCTGACCACTCCTTTCATAGACCAAAAATAACTTCCTCACGGGTCTTCCTACTTTTTGCTTTCCTCTCTTCTATTATCCACACTGCTGCCAGGGAAATTATTTAACATGCAAATCAATTCTTCACCATAAGAAAAATCCTTCAGTGCCCACATTGTCAAGAGAAATCTAAACTTCTTAGCATGAATTAAAAAGCTCTTTATTACCTAATATCTACTTGCCTTAGTCCCTAACATTCTCTAAAAGCACCCTATGCTTCAGCTATATGGATCTCCTTTCAAATCCCCAACATGCCAAGCTCTCTAATAATTCAGTGCCTTTGCACCTGCTATCCTTCTGCTTGGAATTCCTTGTCAGTCTTCTTGGCCTGACCAACTCCGACTTAGATTTCAAGACTCAGCTCCAGGGTTATTTTCCCTTCTTTAAATTGTTCAGGCAGACTTCAGTGCTTCTGCACTTGAGTTTCTTGTTGATATGGTATAAACTCGCACTATAGCAATTTTAACATTTTAATTATTTGTTTTATTAATTAGTGTTTCCAAAATAGTTGTAAGCTTCCTGAAGGTAGGGACTATGATTAATCTCATCTTTGCATCCCCAGCAGTTAACACAGTGACTGGCATAGAATATTTTTAATAGGCACTTGCATGAATAGGAAAACAAATTAGTTAAGTAGTAAGAACACCATCTTCACTAGGGTTTAAGCTTAAGCTATAGATTTTCACCTAAGTACCTTAAAAATTATAAAAATATGTAATACACTAAAGGAAATTTAAGAACAGAAAAATAAATAAAGCTCATATTATTTCACCATCCTAATCCCTGTTTTAGTGAATTTACTTGGCTCAAATATGTGAGAGATATATACATGTGTTTATGTTTCCACATGTATATATATTCATATTTTACATAGCAGTGATTAAAATGTATACATACTTTTGCATTTTTAAGCTTAGCTAACTGGAAACATTTTCCAACATTGTTGCATAATATATCTCATTCCCCTACTGAGGTTGATAGCCTAGAGACTTAAGTTGTAGCGAGTTTTCTATGATAAATAGGAATAGATCCAGGTTTTGTGGGACTTGAAATTTACATAATTTGGGGGGATGTTTTCAGAAAAAGAATAAAAAATTATCTTACTTTTGCAAATAAGATCATGTGAACACATCGTTAGGGACCCTCCCCGGGCTCTGGAAGGGGCCTGTGAAAGTGAGGGGTCCTGAAGGTTAATTTTCATTAGCCTCACAGTTCTCTACCTTGAATTATAAATAATCCTGGAATAAACATCATGACCATATAATTGTTTTCTCTCTTCCATTATTTTCCAAAGATTCCAAGTTACCATGACACCATTCACCTTGGAGGAGTTGAGAAAGGAAATGGTCATTTATCCAGCACCAATTACATATCGAGCAGTTTATATATGTATCTCCACCACAAGCCTGAAGGAGGTATTATCCCCATTTCACAGAAGAGAAAACTGAGGCACAGTACATGTAAATATCATGTCTAAAGTGACATATCTAGCAAATGGGAGGGTTTGGATGCTAACTGTCTCATTGCAAAGCTCATGCCTTCCCTACCACATCGTGGTGTCTCTGCAGCCTCACTAGCTTCATCATAATACATTCTCCAGGCTATTGTTGAAAAAGCTGGTTCTCAGTTATTTGTTTTGAGGAGGCCAGAACACAAAACTTGCGGAGTCCTGACAGGGTTCCTGGAAAAAGGTAATTTAAATCAATGGTGGCTAAATTTTCTCCAGTGAATTTTGGGGAAAGTGGTTTGGCTATTTCTGCCCTTCTGTCTGAGGACAGACAGGCGTCCTTTTGGTTCAGTGTGCTCTTCTTGGAAGGAGCAGAGTGTCTGTAATCGTTAGACCCGGGTGGGTTTGGAGTCCTGCTATTTACTACTTGAGTAGCCTTGGGTAAGTCACTGAACCCATCAGGTTCTCATTTTCCTCCTCTGTGCATGCAGTTAGGATAATGAGTAACAAAACCTGCCTTACTCCAGGGTAGTTTTGAGTTCAAATGTGATAAGGTGTGTGCAAGCACTCGGTGAACTCCAATGTCACTGAGATTTTAGTAACCTTGCAGGAGTAGCTCCACCTCCTCGCTCACCTGCCCCAGGTTAGGGCGTGTGACAGCTGGGCAGAAGGCACCTGATGGCCCCTTTACGGAGAACTCTCGGTGGGGTGCCCTGCCAGACTGAAGCTGCCACGTGATCCCAGGGGGCGTCTGGGCCGTCACTCCTGAACACCCTGTCCACGGGGAGCAGCACAGGCTGCGCAAAATCAGAGCCTGACATTCTGGGGAATCTTTTCCTCCTCAAGCTGAGAACTGATTAAAAAAACGTGCCAAACATTCATCATTCAAAGCAACTTGTAAAATCCCAAATATAGTCCTGACCCATTGTCCCCTTGCTCTGTCTTAAGTGTCCACGCATTTATTATGGAATTTTATCTGCCAGTTTAGAAATCTTTAGTTCTTGTCGGACTTAATTCTGGGGGAAGTCAGGAGAAAATACAAACCTCAGTTTAAGTTGGCGTTTGAACACCATTCACTAGATCCGCGTTTAAAGCTGGTGCAAGCAGCATTCGTTTTTCTTTTCCTAGAAAAAAGATGCTTACAGCAATTCCCAACCTTGAAGACTGAGCTCATCACCCCGCGTCGGGCTGCGTGGGGCTCCAGGAGCGTGGAGCTGCAGCTCCGCCGCCCCGGCCCGCCAGCCCTCACCCCGGCCCAGGGGGCAGCCGACGGGGCTCGGGAGCTCCACCTGGCTCCGCAGGCGCCGGCCGCACAAAGAACGGAGCAGGCGGCGGCCCGGCCGAGCCGCAGAAAGTAGTCCCGACCACGCCGGCTCCGATGTTGTTGGACGTCGCTTCACGCCCTCCGCCGGCAGGGCCGGAGCGGCGGGCTCGGGAAAGAATCCCATCGGAATGCGCCGCCTGGCAGCCCTTCCCCTCCAGCACGCTTCTCCTTGCCCGGTAGATCTCCCGGGGTCTCCAAGCAGAGCCCGTGCGCGCGGCCCCCACTTCTTTGCGTAGTCGCGCGGGAGGCGGCGCCGAGGGAGGGGGCTCGTCCGCGCGCAGGGAGACCCTCGCGTGAGCCGCGGCGGCGGCGGCGGCCGGAACGTATCCTTGCGCCGCTGAGTGAGAGGAAGAGGCTGAATGAGGAGCGGCGCGGGGGAAGCGGGGCGCCGGGGGAGGAGGCGGCGGGATGGGAGCAGACGCTGGCGTCGCGCGAGCCCGGGGCAGAGCGGCGCGCTAGAGAGGGCGGTGGCGGCGGCGCGCGCGGAGCCTTGACGTGCCCCTTTCTTTCTTCTCTCTCTGGAAAGCTGGAAGCATGAGCGTGCAGACGTGCCGCTGCGGCGGCCGCCCCGGCTCCTCGCCTCCCCCTCTTCTGGCCGCCCCTCGCCGGTGAGAGAAGAGAGCGCGAGAAGGGAAGATGGGGGCCGTCCTGAGGAGCCTCCTGGCCTGCAGTTTCTGTGTGCTCCTGAGAGGTGGGAAGAGCGGGGCGGGGGGGGGGGGCGGACAAGGCAAAGTTGGTGGGATTTGGGGGGGAGGTGGCCTCGCTGTGTGTGTGTGTGTGTGTGTGTGTGTGTGTCGGGGGAGAGGAGGGAGGGCGGGAGGAGAGGGGAGAGGAGCGAGGAGAGGCCTGGTAGTGGGGAAGGAGCGAGAAAGGGGCCCGGGAGCAGGGGCTGTGTTCGCCGCGGGCCACAATGCGGACCCCCGCCTAGGTCCCCCGAGCTTCTCTGGACAGATCGGAGCCGCGATCCGGGCCGCTGGGCTTGGTGACCCCCCCCCGGAGCCCCATTCTCTCGGAGTGACCGAGGGTCTGTGTGTGTGTCTGCCTGGAATCAGCAGGGAGAAGGGTCTTTGTATGTGTCTTGGCTTTTAAAATGTTTGAGCCCAAGATGCTTTCACGTTGGCCTTCTCCCTCGAGGCCCCCACCTTTCCCGTATCTCTTATGTGAACTTTTGGAGCCCTCTTCCTATTTTTCCAGGCCGTGTTACAGCTGGTGATTGGCTTCCGTGGGGGATATAAGGATCCTGGGTGAGGGCACAGTTGGAAAGTGACTCGGAGGTTATAGGTCGAGCGATTCGGCATTTGGACTTTTCTGAGCTTCAGCCCATGATAAAATAGAAACGTTGCCCTTGTAACACCTAATGTGCAGGACGTGCCCCTATTTTCGGAGCATGCAAGTGTACAGTTGGCTCCAAGTAGGAAAGTTATCCTTGTGTCAAGAGGAGCCTGTCCTGGATCTAAGTTATCAGTTGCTGCGCTGGCCTGGGGACTGCTTGGCGCTTTGGTAAATAACATAGGCTATTCCAGATAATTTGAATCGAGAGTCGCGTGAATTCGATGGGCTTGTGGTTTTTTGGAGTGGCCTGCAGAGCTGTCATATAGGCTGTGACTCGAGTTTTGTGACAGTTCACCAAGGTTTTTGACTGGCCCGCAAGATTTCAGCAGCTCTTCTCAAACTTAGCAGTGTTGAAGTGCCGATGGGTCTGAAGCGATGGAGCGGTTAGCAGCAGAGGAATTTAAGGACTGATGGTGCAATGGCTTGTAGCTTTGGTTTTGTTACAATTCTCACGTGTGTTCATGGTCAGTTCTTTTCAGGTATGGGACCTCTTGAGTCGACGGAGACTTTTAGCTATTAATTTAACAAGCTAAACTTTTGTTAAGCCTGCAGAACTTACTGAAGTTTACAGAACGCCGTAGTAACTAACGATCTTGTGCAATAAATGAGACAGATATGCCATTTCTGTGTGTATATATTTGGATGAGAGGGATTGATCGATCTTTCTTTGTTTTTGTTTTTGGAGGAATTTTTTCCTTACTCTTCTGCAGGATTATTACGTTTGCATGTTATATCTACTTAATAATTATGTCTCTCTGTAAGCCTATTCCAAACTATTTGCACATGTAAACCCCAGAAAGACCGTGCTCACTGAATTTTCTGGACAGAGAATTGAATGCAGTGTTAGGAACTTAAGAAATTTCATAAGTATATATTTAGTATATAGTATACTCCCTGTTGAAAGGGGATTTTGCTATAGCTTTGAGAAACGATTGTATTTGACGTAAGAATATGTATATATTTTAAGACAGAAGGTTAATAGAGTTAACAAATATGAGAGTCAGCTGATTGGTTGGAATCTTGGAGAACTCTAAATTCATAACCCGGGATGCTTCTGGTTGCCCAGTTGTATTTCTTGGAGAGGAAGGGTGTGATGCAAATGTTATTTATTTATTTTACCGTCAAGTTTGAGCCTAGGGTTGGGTTTTTTTCATTACTGAGTTTAGAGAAGTTGCACTTGAAGTAATGTTTTGAAGTATGGTATTACGTAACAAGACCTAAAGGAGCTAACAGTCTAAATTGCCTCTTTTACCCTCACAAAGTTTCCAAAATGGAGCTCTCATTTTAAATGTCACGTAGTCATGGCATCAAGTGGTCTTTGAATTTAACAATACTTAACTGTGTGTACAAATTATTTGAACTTAAATTGTTTTTTGATCTGAAAGATTTTTATTCATAATTTAAATTCTTGTCACTCCTTGATAATGCCACCCTCTGTTACTGTAGTTGTATTAGTTAACCTTGGATTCCAAGGAGAAATATGTGATTAATTTGTTGCATTAAGACTTTTCCTTAGAAGAGTTGGAGCTTTTTTGTTTTTTGTGAGGAAGATTGTTGCTGAGCTAATATCTGTACCAATCTTCCTCTGCTTTATGTGGGATGCTGCCACAGCGTGACTTGACGAGTGGTGCTAGGTCTGCGCCCGGGATCCGAACCTGCAGACCCTCGGGCCCCTGAAGTGGAGTGTGTGACCTTAAACCACTACACCACCGGGCTGGCCCAGAGTTGGAGCTTTAACATTGGGAAGATGGGGTGGTGAGAGAGTTTGGGAGATGTTTTGTCCTGTAGCTCTGTTAAATCAGTAGCTAAAAGCCAGGGAATAATTGCTGTCATCATTGGGGCTGCGTCCGTGTCCGTGTCATCGGAGGTCAAGTTGCATTGGAAGGATTTGGGGATTTCAATACTAAAATCTTGAGTATAAAGTCCAAGCTTCACTACACAATAACTTTGTGTTTCTGATGTTGTCAGTCAGTTTCTCTGGGCCTCAATTTCTTTACCTGTAAAATGTGGGTAATACCTATCTGACTACTTCGCAGATTTATTTGACTTATTAGATGAAGTAATGAATGTAAAGTGCTTTGCACATGTTATTTTTTGTTATAGTTTTTGACTGTGGACATATCCTCAAATGTTGGGAATTTGAGACTTACTTTCTGTGAGATTCACGAATTCTTAAAGGTAGAAGAGATCTTGATCGTTCTGGCCTAATGGCTTTATTTGCAAGTGGGGAAACTCTGATTCAAAGATTATAACTTGCTCAAGATCCTACAGCTAATTAATGGTAGAGTAGGGATTTATTGTTGATTCTTTTAGCAAGTATGTGTGGAATACCTACTAATGTATCAGGCTCTGATGATGTAGTGGTGAGCAAAATAGACAGGATCCTGCTCCAATGGACCTCACAATCTAGTTTGCCCTTCTTACCATTTTCTTAGTCCATTCAGGTGCTGATTGGAAGAGATTATATCTCTGATATTTTAGAGGAAATATTTTTATAAGAATATAAGTTTTGGAATACTAGTAGTGTGTATAATCTGTAAATACTGTATCAGCTTACTTTGAGGAGGCTTTTGTTGTTTTATAAAAATTCTTTGCTACTTTCCTTTTTGTTGTTGTTGTTATTTGTTTTGGTGGGGTGGTGGTAAATACTCTCAGAGCAAGCCACTAGTGTTTCCCATTTTATATTTTTATAGACGCAGTCCTTGGAGAAGTTTTTTCTTTAATATCAGATATAACGATGTCTTGGGGAAGTGGAATGAATTTTGGAGTGGAAATCAGGGAAATTAGGTTCTGGTTCTAAGTTTGCCATTAGCTGTGTGTGACCTTGGATAAGTCACTTAATCTCTGTGTGCTTTATTATCTTCATTAGAATAATGAATCCTTCTTTTGGAGATTCATAATTCATATTAATACATTAAGGGCTCTGAGAGATCTTGAGGTAAAGAGACCAATTTTAACTTTGTTTACCCCACTATTTCCCAAACTCAACAAGGAGTTTTTTTCATAATACTTTTCACTTTTCTGCTGAACGTTTGTTCCAAGCAACGTGCTTGGTTGGAACCTGGATTCAGTAACCCTTTAAGCATTAGGTTGATTCATGTGAATTGATATCTGATGACAATTTCATGTACTTAAATCTGATACTTTAACTCCTACTTACTCACTTGGCTTTATGTTTGCTCATTTGGCTAGGGAATAATTTGACTGGTTATGAGACTTAATAAAAGCCCCAGCTCATTGTTATCATCAGACCTAACAGTGATTTCCCATGGTTCAGTTTTTCAGAGATTTTTTTGCTTTAATTGGAAATTTTTTCATTTGCTGAACTGAAATACTGTTTCTATATAGTTATACATACTTTGGCTATCAGAGAGAAGTGTTTTTTGAATATCAAAGAAGAGTCTGTGAAGAAGTATATAAATGGAAAATGTTTTATGTGAGCTTGTAATTTGAACATATGGGAAAAACAAAACAGGTTGTAGTTCTGTTTAGGCCATGGGTAACTACTCTGAGAAAATCAATTTTCATCATGTAAATTTTATTGCAAGTTTATATTCAAAGAAGATGATAAAGAGGGGCACTATAGCAGAAAGATATGGGCTTTGTTGACAAACAAACCAAGTTCAAAGTTTCTACGCTTTAGGTAACCTTGGACGAGTTACTTAGCTTTAGTTTTCTCTCCTGTTAAATGGGGCTAATACCTTACAAGAGTCTGTGAGAACTGATGAGATAATGTTTATGAAGGGATAGTACAGCTTGCAGTCAATAGTAGACTTCGAATAAATGGTCGCTTTTATTAAGATGGCTAAATTAAAAGAAACATTAATGCTCAAGAAAGACCAGTAAAACATTTAAGTGCTGAGCACTGTTTTAGGCAGTCACTAGTTTTAGGCCAGTGGATTTTGAACCTTTTTGACTCTTCTGCAACTGAAACAAAAGCTCCATAAAATCTTTTACTTTTGATGTTTTCTATTTTGTTTTATATAAACAAGAACGTCACTATCTACTAAATTTATTTTACCTTTTAAAGGATTGCAACTTTAATTTTGTTTTAGGTAATATTATAAATGAGCTAGAGGATAATAGTTCAGTTGATTGTGACACTTATTTAAGAGTTAAGTATGGGCAATATAATTTTATCAAAACATTGTCTAGTTGAGAAATTTTTTATTGTGTTATTTACAACAATTAGTATTTTGCAATTGACAGACTTCTCCCTGCAGGATGAGTAAATGCTATACTGATTCCTGCGTTGTGTATTTCACTCTTTGTGTAAGAGTCTTTATGTATATTCTGTAAAATAAGCCTTATCTTAATGAATAGAACGCTGCTCTGTGTGAATAACTTTGAAATTTTGTCAAATACGTGCATTAGGCAATCTAAAAATAGGATATTTGCCCTTGAAATTATTCATTTAAAATATAATTTGTCTTAAATAAAAGGAAAACAGTGTTATTTGATATCATTATCACATGCTTTTGTTTCTCAGGCTATTTATGTTATTTATGGCAGTGACTATCCTCACAGAAGATTCAAGACATTGAAGATGTCAGATTGGAAAATATTAAAATGTGCCTGGGTTCTATTTGGTGAAAATTACTGGTGCTTTGATGCTCTATTCCTATTAGCTGTAGTATAACTTGCTAGTTTTTGTTTCTGCAATACCTTGATTGGAAAGGCCAGGAGATTGGGGATGTGAAATGACATCATCATATTTTTAGGCAAAAAAATACATTGTGTTTCTGTGTGTGTGAGGAAGATTGGCCCTGAGCTAACATCTGTTGCCAGTCCTCCTCTGTTTTATGTGTGACGTCTCCACAACATGGCTTGATGAGTGGTGTGTAGGTCCGTGCCTGGAATCTGAACTCGTGAACCCTGGGCCACCGAAGGGCAGGGCACGAACTTAACCACTACACCACTGGGCTGGCCCCAATTGAGTGAATTTTTAAGTTATTGTTTGACATCAGGCCTGAAGTTATTGATTAGATTTTCAATAAAAATTAAATGCAGAGGTGAACATGATCATCAGAAGTCATGTTTTTTAAGAAAATAGTCACCCAGATATTGGAAGACTGTACCTTTATCAAATTATGTATGTTTGACCAGGAGACCATTTTCTCTAGTGGCCTTGGTTGTTGTCATCACTTTATCACTCTTAGACCAAAGCCGAATCAACTAAAGGATATAGTGATAGGAGTCTTCCTTATTATTGGCCAGCTTTGTTGGGAGGTGTAATTTAAATATATCCATATATGTATCCAATTTGAGGATGCTATATTTTGCAAGTCTGAAAAAGCTAACAGCCGAACTTCATTAGCATGAACTCTTAGCTACACATTATATGGTCTTTATTTGTAACAGTTTCTTGATTTATGACAATGAAGACAATCGCCCTTAGATAAAGTGTTTCAGGAACAGACTTTTTTCTTTCATAAACCACCATGAACCCGAGCTTTGCTCATGTTAGGTATTCTAAATTTTACGTTTAAAACAATAAGAAAAGATGTGAATTTTTGTGACATTCATACAGTCTAATTTGGATCTTCATTTTGTGTTTTATCTCAAATCATTTATTAGACATTGTTATAAATTTGTAACTACTATAAAGCTTGTTTTTTAGCACAGATTAGATATGGAAAAATCATTAGATATGGAAATTAATCATAGTGATCAACAAAAAAATCAGCATGTTTATATCTGAGGTTGAATTTGAAGTGTGGATTATGTAATGTGTTTTCTGGTTTTAGGATATAACTATTGCATTGATAATGTAATTAGTGTACTAAGTACTTTTTCAAATCCAGTTTTTTAAAAAGGTGTAATTCACATACTGTAAAGTTCTCCACTTTAAAGTGTCCAATTCAGTGGTCTTTAGTATATTTATAAAGTTGTACGACCATCAGCATTATCTAATTCCAGACCATCCTCATCACCCTCTAAAGAAATCCTATACCCCTTACCAATCACTTCTCATTTCTCCTTCTCCTCAGCCCGTAGTAACCACTAATCTACTTTCTGTTTCTATGGATTTGCCTATTCTCAACATTTCATGTAAGTGGAATCATACAATATGTGGTCTTTTGTATCTGACTTCTTTTACTTAGCATAATGTTTTTGAGGTTCATCTATGTTGTAGCATGTATCAGTACTTCATTCCTTTTTTATGGCTGAATAATATTCCATTGTATGGCTATGTGAAGTACTTTTGAATGAGTGTGGGTTTGATCATTGGAATCTTTATCTTGAGAAATTATTTCGGAAATCTCCACTTTTGAAGTTACAGAAATAGACAAAAAAATCTGAGTTCCTGTTTTTCTCTTGGAGAAGCACTCAGTGGTTTACCAGCATGTCATTTCTGTGTGTTAGCTTACAAACAGCAGTCTCAGTTAAACCTTTTTACCAGTTTCATTTCCAGATTAATAGGATAGAAGGGAAAATAGAAATTAGCTGGCCCAGCTTCTTTGTTTTATGAATTAGAAAGATGAATGAATAACCTAAGGCCAGATTGCTGGTACTCTGGACAGTAATTTTACATGCAATGCTTTCTGTATGTAGCTAATTTTACCTGGGCTTTATTGTGGTTTTGAAAAATGATACCAGTCACTTTTGATAGAGGAAAATAAATATTAATGTAATTTTGGAGTTTGCAAATAGGTGGTTTGTCATAGTACTGTTAAATACGGCATCTGGATTTAGGTAAGGAGATACTTTATTTGAAAGGATTATTGCAGTAGGGAGAATGCTCTGATTGCAAGATCCTCAGGCATCTCAAAATCAAACAGAAAAACGTTTCTTTTTTAGAGAGGGTAAGCAGGGCTGGCAGAAACTTTGGAGGGGTATGGGCCAAGTGGACGGGGGGTGAGCAGATTGCACAATCAAGATAGCTTAACTGGAAATTTTTTTCCTGTGGTCAGCTGATGCTTGGAATGAGTTAAGGGTGGAAGTTGTCCATCTACTTCCTTAAGCTTTGGGCAAAGCCTAAGTTTAGGGGCGTGTGGGAGAGGAGAAAAGCCTGAGTAAAGTTTGTTCAGGCTAAGTCAGTAGGTAAATAATGGGCAATTATGAGCAGTTGGTCAGTTCCCCTGTTGTTTAAAACAAAATCTGTCACTATTAGAAATATACTTTAGCTCAGACTGCTGTAACAAAAATAGCATGGACTGGATGGCTTATAAACAACAGAAATTTATTTCTCACAGTTCTGGAGGCTGGAAGTCCAAGATCAGGGTGCCAGCATGGTCACGTTCTGGTGAGCACCGTTTTCCAAAAGAGCTTGCCAAAAGAGAAGAGATTGCAGACTGCTGACCTCTCTGTATCTTCACGGAGCAGAGAGAGGAAGCAAGCTGTCTGTTGACTCTTACAAGGGTGCTAATCCCCTTCATAAGGACTCCACCCTCATGACCGCATCTGATTACCTCCCAAAGGCCGCACCTCCTAATACCATCACACCGGGTGCTGGGGATGGCAGGGTGGGTAGGGTTTCAACATGAATTTGGAGGGACGCAAACATTCAGTCCATAATGGATATAGAATAAGAGTCATAATGGGATATAGAATAAGGTCATTGTGAAGTTGATCTTATTAGATTTGGCTTGATTATTTATGTAGGTGTAGGCCTTTTAAGTTTCCTTTGCTTAAAGTTTTTGTAGGGAATCTCAGATTGGACTTTTAAAAGCCTCTTGAAGCCAGGGAGCAGCGTCAAGAACTCACCATCAGGTTTCACTTGCAGTACCAATAGATTTGGGCAAATTCCTGAAGTTTCCAAAGTATCCTAGGATTCCTGGGCCTGCTTGGAAGTGACCTTCCTTCCTTCACCTGTAAGGCTGGGAACTCTTAACTCTGTAAGCCAGGTAAAGCAGTGTGGTTTTCCCAAGAGAACTGTGAGCATTGGCTCCATAAAGTCAACCATAGCTCCTTAAAAGTGTCTGGTTATATCTGATTAAGTGAGCCCCATTTTCAAATATGGCATTCCAGTCAAAACCTTGGTTGCATAGCGAATATTTCCAACTGGGGGACAGACTTTCTTGTTGAACATATGCACGTAACTGTATTGCCTTGAAAATAAATACTCATTAAGAGATTTTGAATTATGGAGGATTCAGGCAGGGAGAAAAAAGGTAAATGTTTTATTTCTGCTTACAAAAGCCTCGTCTGCTTAAATTGTTAATGACTTATAGATAGCTTAAGAGAAAAGAGAAGAGTTCCTTATATCCAGAAAATAGGACATCAAAGCATCAGCAGTGTTTTAAACAAAACCCACAATCATCCTCCATCAGTTTATTCAGTCCTATGTAATTAATTCTTGTTCTGCCAGATCTTGGGTTAGCAGTGTCGTGAATCCATCTGCTTCTCCATTAGCTTTTTGGAAATCCTGACTCAGTGTACTGGTAGGGTCTCAAAATTATTTAAGTGATGCCATCAGAAGCCTGTGCCGAAGAGTACCTGGTATAGTCCTTTTTCAGCAGTATTTTTTGTTAAGATAAGCACTCTGGCCTATAGCTGATTTGCAAGCACTTTTAGGGAAGTATGAGAGTAAAACGAAAAAACCATCTGTAGATGACAAAAGACTTAAAATGGTGGTGATTAACTTATTACTAATAATTTTAAAAGTAAAAGATCTGATAAGACTTTGTTATAAAAAATAATGCAGTTGACAAGAAAGTTTGGTTGTTTTTGTGGCATGCAAACCAAAATCAAGTCATTCCAAAAAAGTTTTAGGAAAATATCTATAAGCATAATGATTAACTGTATTTTAAAAAGAGTGGATATTACATGTAATTTATTAATATAATCTTTGCGGAGAAGAAAACTTCAAGATATATAATAATACTGAGACATAATGTGCCATCAAGCATATAGGTAGAATATATCGACATTATCAAGTAAAAAGATTTTGTAAATCTAGATTAAGTCCTAAACACCTGTATAATAAAATTCCATGAGTAATTGATGTGAATCCCCAATTGTGAACCCCTGGCCTACCTAGAATATACTATATTCAAATTAAAGAAGTCAAATTGTGACCAAGTTAATAAAAAAATCATAAAAAAGTAAAAAGAATAACTGAAATTATGACTGATGACACTACACTGTTGTCTAATATCAGGCAAAGTAGCACCAGGACTCTTGATAAGTAGAAATATCAACAATGAGAGTATTGATAAATTTCTAGAAACTTCATGCAATTTCTGAAGTAATCATGTTAACATTTTACCCATACAGATTTAACCTGGGGGAGGGTAGGTGTATCTTCTGATTTGACACTGCTTCCCATGCAAATTATAACATTGATCAAATAAAACTAATTACTTTCAACACTCCTCTTTTTATAAGGTGAAAGAATGAATTATTTGTGAACTTCCAGGGGCCCTTTGGGAAATTTCAAAGATAGTTGTAGGTGCAAAAGACATTTAGGATTTGATTTTGAAAAGGCAGAATGTTAAAAGTTGTCAGGAGGTTTGAACATTTGATTAAAAAGGATCATGGGGGGCTGGCCTGATAGTGCAGCGTTTAAGTTCGCATGTTCCGCTTTGGTGGCCCAGGGTTCACTGGTTCGGATCCTGGGTGTGGACATGGCACCTCTTGTCAAGCAATGCTGAGGTAGGCATCCCACATATAAAAAAAAAAAAGAAGAGGAAGATGGGCACGAATGTTAGCTCAGGGCGTCTTCCTCAGCCGAAAAAAAAAAGAAGAGGATTGGCAACAGATGTTAGCTCAGGGCTAATCTTCCTCAAAAAAGATGATCATGGGTCAGTGAGAAAAAATAATTTACTATCTATTTAACCAAAGTTTCCCAAAAATTTTTTTAAAATTGAAAATAGGAAGGAGCATGATGGTAAATAACCTTAGTTCTTTCAAAAGTGAGAAGACTTTGTTTTCTAAAATAATTGAGGACATGATAAAAGTCACCATCAAGCAAAGAAAATTCTGATAAGACACGCAATCTTTCCCTTCTAGGGAGATTACTTAGAAGGCAAAGAAAGGCCTTTTATAACCTCTTTATTAAGAGCGGACCAATAACCCAAGAAAATTTTGTCATTTTAATAGAAAACCAAATTCTAGTTTTGCAAAAACATAATATTTGATACTAAAGCGCTTTTTAAAAATCTTACAAGTAAACCAATCAAATCTTAGCCGGCTTAACCATGACAGATGCAATTCCTTTTTCCTGAACTTTTTATAGGTTTTTGTATCCATTCAGCACTTGTCCTACGTATTCCTCTTTCTTATTCTGGAACAATTAATCATTTTACTTTAGAATTGTTTTCTTTTTCCTTAATAAAAAAACATTCTGCTTGCCTTGCATACAAAGTTGTTCCTTTTTGTCATGTGTCTCCTAGTAGAGTCTCATTTACATATAAAATTATAACTCATAATTAGAGTAACTGCTATTTTACAGAGAAAACTATGAGGTCAATAATTGTGAACTGTCTGTTACACCAGCATTTTGTGGTAGATTGGCCGAGCTTATGAATATACATCTTACAACTTGTTATAGCCATATGCTTCCTGATAGTATAATTTCTCAATGTGGCAAAAATGAATATGTTCATTAATAGAGTCAAACATATGTGGTTTCTTGGTACCATAGTAAGAGGCAAAAACTTGAAATGCTTATGCTTCAATGTCCTGTCTTACTTAGGAATGACCTAGGTATTTAATGAATATCTATGAATTAACTTAGCATAAGCCCAGGGTTGTGAGTTACTGAAAGATTTTGGGAACTTTAAATTGGCTTATTACAAAACATAATTCCTGTTGAAATCAAGTTTGTCAGAATAATGATTCAATTTGGTTAAATACAAATGTAGATGTAATGCTAGTTTATTCTAACAATAAACCTGTAAAAGTTTGGGAAGAACATAGCAAAGTAGAATAAAAATGCATGCTTGTGTTATCCTTAATGCCTGTAACTCAGAAGACATAGTTGTTTTTATTAGACCAACAATATTGAACTAGTCTTATATACCAAAGATTTATGTAAATGTATGTTAACTTGGATTCCTAAAACATTTGGGTTAGTCTATAAAAATACTTTGGAAAGTATAAGAAATTTTGTTTCCTTAGTTTCTGGAAATCTTAGGGATATTTAATTTATATGAGCACTTATTTATCTTCAAGATGATGAATAGAGCTCCTTTCAGGGATTTGAAAATCTAAAATTATAATTCCTAATGCCATCTGAAGGTGGAAAATATATATACATATATAACTTACATGCATATATTCATATAAAAAACATACAACTAGACACACATAGACAGCTTATAGCTTCAATTTGAAAGGTTCACCTCACTGCTAGCTTTTGTTTTTCCTTTACCTTTAGAGTTTTACCAGGATTGTGTTTTTGGTGGATGGGGCAAGTTGAGGTTACCTGCTCAGTCAGTAAGAGGGCTGAAGTATCCCCACCAGTATCCATGGAGGAGGTCTTTAAGATTTTCTTTGCCCTGCTGTGTAATCTTATGGAGGCTGCACACTAAATTTTGGTTAAGGGATCAAAAAGAGACCAAGAGGCTGTCCAAAGCTCGAGTGGATAAAAGATCCAGCCTGTTTGCAATTCATAATGTATTTTTTTTTGCTGAGGAAGATTTGCCCTGAGCTAATGTCTGCTGCTCATCTTCCTCTTTTTGTATGTGAGTTGCCACCACAGCAGGGCCACTGACAGACGAGTGGTGTAGGTCTGTGCCTGGGAACTGAACCCAGGCTGCAGAAGCAGAGTGTGCTGAGCTTAACCAGTGGGCCACTGGGGTTGGCCTGCAATTCATATATATATTTTTTTGCTGAGGAACATTTGCCCTGAGCTAACATCCATTGCCAATCTTCCTCCTTTTGCTTGAGGAAGATTTGCCCTGAGCTAACATCTATGCCACTCTTCCTCTATTTTGTATGTGGGGTGCAACCACAGCATGGCTGCTGATGAGTGGTGTAGGTCCACACCCAGGAACTGAACCTGGCCATCTGAAGTGGAGTGCATGGGACTTAACCACTAAGCCAGGGGACAGGCCCGCAATTCATATATTTTTCTTTAGAGATTGGAACCTGAGCTAACATCTGTTGCCAATCATCATCTTCTTTTTTCTTTTCTTCTCCCCAAAGCCCCCCAGTACATAGTTGTATTTCTAGTTGTAGGTCCTTCTGGTTGTGCTATGTGGGACGCTGCCTCAGCATGGCCTGATGAGCAGTGCCATATCTGCACCCAGGATCCGAATGGCGAAACCCTGGGCTGCTGAAGTGGAGTGCGTGACCTTAACCACTGGGTCGTGGGGCCAGCCCCCGCACTTCATATTTTTGACTTTCAAGTACTTGAGCCCCTCATGAGTCTCTAGTAGGGGAAAAGGGAGCCTTAAAGCCTGAGTGACTCGGGAGTTGAGGGGTTGGAGTGGGAAGGGAAATGTCTGACAGAGGTGGAGGAGGTTGGGGTATTAAAGGAGGATAGATCAAGGATTCAGGGGAGCTGAAGGGAATGTCAGGAGTGGTGAAAAGGAAGAAGGAAGAACAGAGGGTGATAGAAAGGGACAGGTTTTTGGTGAGCCTCTTTGGGGAGATCCCGGAGAGAAATTGAAGTTCTGAATTGTCTTTAGTAAAATTTTGCCATTTTTGAAGATACTGAATTGCATTAGTGCTGTAATGGTGAAGAATACAGTCAGTGGGAGAGAAGAGTGGGCACCCAATAGAGTGAGAGTTACCTATGGGATTAGATAATTAAATCAGAATTTGAAGGAGCTGGGAAAGATTATTCCTGTGTGAGGAGCCAAGGGAATTCCCACTAGAGGAGTCAGGGGTCAATAGAAGAGGTCTCACAGAAGACCTGGGAATTAGAATGTGAGTCTCCATTCAAAGAGTGGATATTTTGCTCGGAAATATCAAAGTAACTTGTTACCATGTTGCAACAGATAAAGTATCTGGAGCACTAGTTTAAGAGTTGAACTCAAGGAAAGATCCTTGAATCTGAACAGGAGAGGAGTTTAAATGACTCACAAAGTGTCATTAATGAGATGGGGATGGCGCAGGTCCGTAGTTGAAGTCCAGTCCCCATCCAAGTCATGTCACCACACAAATGTCAAAATAAATCCCTACTTAAGCAGGGAGAGAGTTTATTCAAAAAGACTATTACAATAGGGAGATTGCTCTGACTACAAGATCTGCATGTGTCTCAGTCAAACAAAAAGGCTTTTCTCTTGTAGGTAGAAGTGAATAGTGCTAGCAGGGTCTTCGTAGGAGAATGGGACAAGTAGATGGGGGTTAGCAAATGACATGACCAGGAAAGTTTAACAGATTTTTTTCCTGTGGTCAGCTGATGCTTGGAATGAGTCCTTAAGAGAAGATGTCCTGCATTGGCCTGCTTAAGCTTAGAGCTAGCCACAGTTTAGGGGTCTGCGGGGAGGAGAGAAGCCTGACTAAACTTTGGTCAAACCAAGTCAATGGTTAAGTAATGGGCATATGTGAGCACTTGACCGGTACTTAGTGTAAAATCCTCTTGGGTTTATGACAAATATATTTTTAGATCAGGTTCTGGAAAATTTATTTTAAATATTAGTGAATAGGTACAAAGAGTTCCTGGACCCAATTCCAGTGTGTGTGTTGTGGAGGCTTTCGCACACCAACAAGCGGTTCTCAGACATCAGCAGGGTGTCTGAGAATTCAGCTCAGTTCTGACACTGTCTACCCGAAGATAGGATCAGATTCCGCAGGTACAGGGCGCAGTCCCACAAGACTGCCCTCCACTTCAGATGCCAGTCTCAAGCCCAGGTTGTTACCTGTGCTTCTGACCAACTGGCTATAAATCAGATTCCCAGCATCCCCCTCCTTGGTTCGATTAATTTGCTAGAACAGCTCACAGACCTCAAGAAAACTCAATTACTCACTAGATTACCAGTTTATTACAAAGGATGGTAAAGGGTACACATCAACAGCCAGATGAAGAGAGACATGGGGCAAGGTCCTGACAAAAGAGCTTCTGTCCTTGTGGTGGTTGGGGTCTGAAATGGTGGCATGTGGAAGCATTCTGGTTTCCCAATGTGGAAACTCTCCAAAAAAAGGCAATGAACTGTCCTTTTGAGTATTTATGGAGGCTTCATTACGTAGTCGTGATTGACTAAGTTGTTGGCCGTTGGCAGCTGATTCAACCTCACGCTCTTCTCTGCTCCCTGGAGGTAGGGAGGTGAGACTGAGTGTTTTGGTCACCAGCTGCCATCCTTAGGTGCTTCCCAAAAGTCACTTCATTAACATAACAAAAGACCGTTATCACTCTGCATACTTAGGAAATTCCAAGGGTTTGGGAGCTGTGAGCCAGGAACTGTGGACAAAGACCAAATATATATGAGAAATTTTGGTCATCTGAATGACCAAATATATATTTTTTATAAATCACAGTGTCACAGTATGTTTACCATATTACTGTGTGCAGTGAACTGAGCTAGAGATTGGGGTAAAATTAGTTGTAAGGTATGGCTCCTGTTCCCAAGGGGTGGATATCTTAGTTCAAGTAGGAAATAGACCTTTTTTTTTGAGGAAGATTAGCTCTGAGCTAACATCTGCCATCAGTCCTCTTTTTGCTGAGGAAGACTAGCCCTGAGCTAACATCCATGCCCATCTTCCTCTATTTTATGTGGGACGGCTTCCACAGCATGGCTTGACAAGTGGTGTGTAGGTCCACACTTGGGATCTGAACTGGTGAACCCTGGGCCACTGAAGCAGAGCGTACAAACTTAACCGATGTGCCACCAGGCCAGCCCTGGAAATATACTTTTTAAAATGCTAATATCAGGGGCTGGCCCCGTGGCCGAGTGGTTGGGTTCGCGCACTCTGATGCAGGCGGCCCAGTGTTTTGTCAGTTCGGGTCCTGGGCATGGACCATGGCACTGCACATCGGGCCACACTGAGGCGGCGTCCCACATGCCACAACTAGAAGGAACCACAACTAAGAACATGCAATTATGTATGGGGGGGGGGGGGCTTTGGGGAGAAAAAGGAAAAAAAATGCTAATATCAAATGTTAGAGACTATAATGGCTTAAAGAAGGAAAGCTGAGGCAATTGGAAAGATTTATGGAGTAGATAAGATTTGAATCTGGCCTTGAAAGACTTAGATGTGCTTACTGGGATAATGAGAGACAAGTATGGAGTAAGCAGGAAAATGAATACACTGTCATGATGGAATATAATGTGCTCACTGTTTATATGTTAAAAACCAATTTGTATGATGCAGAGACTATAAAAGGTAAGTTTAAAGTTATAGGTAAAAGACACTTGGTGGAGGCCTGAGGTATTGAGGCTTTATATTTTAGGCAAAGGAAATCAAAAAGCTTTTTGAGTTGGATAAAGTAGAAGTATTAAAAGTAGAAAAGAGAGGGGAGTGTTGAGATCACTCACTATTAGGGTAGTTCAGGTGTAAGATCATGAAGGTCTAGAGTAGGATAGTGGTTCTAAAAATGGAACAGAAGAGGTAGATTTAAGACATGCTAAAGAGGAATCAATAGGACAGTAGTTGGCAGACTGGGGGAAGAGGAAGGCATCAAAGATGGCTCCAGGGCGCACCAGTAAGATTAGAATTGTGGTACAACTGACTCTTGAGGGTTTTTTTAGGAGAGGAAAAGTGATGAACTTAATGGCAGGAAGAGATGACCAACAAGAAGTTATAGGTTCAGAACTGAAGATGAGGCTAGAGATGATGATTTGAAAATTACCTGCATTGTTGCTTGTTGGCCAGGAGGACTTGGATGATTTTCTCTCCTCCCCCCTCACTTGGAGAATAACAGAAAATCTTAGGAATACCTATATTTGGGAAGTGGGAGGAAGATTTGAAACTAAAAAGCAGACGAAGCATGACCAGAAAAGAGTAATAGGTAGTATAGTATAAAGAGAACAGGCTATGTAGGTAGGGGTATGGCCAACATTGTTGAATCCTGCAGAGGTCAAAAATAAGGACTGAGAAAAGGCCATTAGTTTTGGTTGTGAAGACTTGTAGAAAGCAGTTTCAGCTGAGTGATGGGTGGAATTAACAGCTAACGGATAGTGGTATGAAGTGTATACCAATGTTGTAAGATTTTGTGGTTAGGAGAAATATAATTATTCTCTTGGTGGTGGTAGGGTTAGGGTTATTAAAAAAAAGGATTTTTGATAGCAGGGACCTAGCAGGAGCCACTGAAGGTACAGGAACCTGGGAAACAATTGATAGAGCAAAGTTGCAGAGAGGAGGTAGGGAGACTGAGCCAAAAGTATTGCTTCAGTGTTAGAAAGGAGGAAGGGCAATGTGTCGTTTGTGACTGAGGACAAGATAAATAGATTTTTTGAGAAATTTAGGATGTTGGGAATGTGTGACATTTCACTGAGATTATTTTATGAAATGATCTGAGAATGAAAGATTCAAAGCATGGAATTTGTCTTCAGGAAAGTAGAAAAAGTTTAGAAAGGCTACTAGAGAAAGTAGTAGGAAGTTAATAAAGGAAAACAAGGATTCCTAGTCACCTGTGAAGTTTCCACTAAAGAGAGATGATGGTGGTTATCTGGGTATTAGAAGTCAGAAGGAATTGAGAGCATGGCGTATATGGCTACAAGCAGGGGCAAGTGTATGTGGATCTAGTCTGTTTCTTTAGTAGATTAAAACAATATTACAGGTCAAATTATATCTTTCAGATATCCCATTTAATATATTGCTGAATAGATATTGGTGACAATATTGTAGAAAGTAGGCATCAGAAGGGTGGTTGAAGAGGTTGAACTCTGGCATTTCCTTTTGATAGTGTATAGGTTTATATACAGTCCTTTAAAATCTTTAATTATAAAGAAATTAACTTGTTCCTTCCCCCATTTTTTTTTTTCCTCAGAAGGCTTGTGAGGCCTTAAATGACCAGAAAGTTTCTTTGGCTTTTGTAGACCCAGTATTCAGTGCACATGGTAATGTTTGACTTGAAAGTTGTAAAAGACATTTAGGTGCTACCTAATGCCATATACAGATTTGGTATACAAACAGTTTTCCAGGGATAATGCCATAAAGAAAGTTGCCTAATAGGTATTAGATTTGTTATCACTCTTGGATTTTAAATTTTAAGTTCTTAGCCTTATGCAGCACTTAGCTTTGTACCCTTAACTTATAAGGACCTTTTTTCTGATTTTTATAGTTGGTCCATAGAATATGGGGCTCAGTCTAAGATAATGCAGTGAACAGTGTGGGGACTGATAAACCAGTGAAGGCCTGATAAGAGGTGAAAGTGAATTTGTGAGGGAAATTCATTAATTTGCCAATCGCAGCAGCAGATACACAGAATAAGCAGAAAGGGCTCTAAGTCACTTTTTAAAAAGCTATCTGCCCATTTGTTTCTGACTAAGAAAGTTGGAATTTAAGCTTAGTTAGAAGGATAGAAGGGAAATTCATGTTGTACTTAAAGATGAAAGCAGTGGACTTCATAAGTTGATTTGGCAGACATAATCCATACACTGGCTGAACATCCCTTACTTTTTTGAGCAGCTTAATTTTTAGAAATTAATTTCTTAAAAAAGAGGGAGTGGTTACTTTTAAATGGTGCTTGGTCTTGGCTTTGGATGACACAGTTTGAAACTTTAAGTAATTGTGAGAGCAGATCATGTAGATGATTGCATGATAGCTCGTATTTTTTATCCTTCATTTATGTTCTTCATCTCAGCCTCTAGATCCCTGCTATCCAATACGACCATTTATTTATTTACATTTAAATAAGATTAAATAAAAATTAAAATGTAATTTCTTAGTCACACTAGCCATATTTTAAGTGCTCTATAGTCATGTGTGGCCAGTGGCTACTGTAGTGTGCAGTGGAGGTACATTTCTATCACCACAGAACGTTCTCTTGGGCGGTGGTGCTCTAGATCTTTAATTATTATTGAAACCAGGAAAGTACATGTCAGAAGCTTGGAATAGATACTTAGAAAACCCCGAAAAGCATAGAATTTATGCTACGTCGTTCCTAAGCTTCAGCTTTCTCAAAGGTGAATATTTCTTTAGGATAGGCTTTGTATTTAGTTGTCATATTGGTCTTATTCAAAAGTCATTCTAATAATGATATAAAACAGAATAAAATAGTTGTATTAAAAGTGATCTCTGCCAGACTATTTATGTTTTATTAAGGTATAATTGATATGCAGTAAATTGCACATATGTAGAGTATAAAATTTAACAAGTTTTGACATATGTGTACACCTCTGGAACCATCGTCATAATCAATGTAACATAGCCATCATCCACAAAAGTTTCCTAATGCCCCTGGATGATTCCTCCCCTAGTTCTTTTCCACCCTTTCTCCCTGCCTCCAGGCAACTACTGATCTACTTTCTGTCACAATAGATTAATTTTAACTTTCTAAAATTTTATGTAAATGTCATCATGCACTATATACTCTTTTTTGTCTGACTTCTTTGACTCTGCACAATTATTTTGAGATTCTCCTCTGTCACATGTACAAATAGTTCATTACTTTTTATTGATGGATCTATCACAATTTGTTTATCCATTAGTCTGTTGATGATGTTTAGGTGGCTTCCAGTTTGGGTTGTTACAAATAAGCTGCAATGGACATTTATGTTCAAGTCTTTGTATTGACATGTGCTTTTATTTCTCTTGAGTAATTGGCTAGTTTGGTAGGTTGTATGTTTAACCTTTTAAGAAACTGGCAAACGTTTCCCAGGTGGCTGCACTATTTTACATTCCCACTAGTAGAGTCTGAGTGTTCCAGTGGCTCCGTATCCTTGCCAATTCTTGGTATGGCCATGCTTTTAAACTTTATCTTACAGACTATTTTAACAAGAAAAGAGTGTCCTGGTAGAGTTAATTACCTGTCTTGTAAGTTTTTGTTTTCAAAATGCTGCAAAAATAATAGTTTGTTTGTGAAAAGATTTTAGAAAGTCTTATATTAATTTATTTACTCTTAGTTTTGATAGTATTTGCTCACTAATGCTTATTCGAAACTCAGTTTATGAGAACCAACACATTTCCTTTCTTGTTACTTAAATATTTTTCTTTCCTTGTTCCAGCGGCCCCTTTGTTGCTCTACGCAAACAGACGGGACTTACGATTGGTTGATGCTACGAATGGCAAAGAGAATGCTACAATTGTCGTTGGAGGCTTGGAGGATGCAGCTGCGGTGGACTTTGTGTTTGGTCATGGCTTGATATACTGGAGTGATGTCAGCGAAGAAGCTATTAAACGGACAGAGTTTAACAAAACTGAGAGTGTACAGAATGTTGTTGTTTCTGGATTATTGTCCCCTGATGGGCTGGCATGTGATTGGCTTGGAGAAAAATTATACTGGACAGATTCTGAAACTAATCGGATTGAAGTTTCAAATTTAGATGGATCTTTACGAAAAGTTTTATTTTGGCAAGAGTTGGATCAACCCAGAGCTATTGCCTTAGATCCTTCAAGTGGGTAAGTTTTTTGTGTAATGTACAAAGGTCATTGCATCTTCTCCTAGTTTCTGTCCATTAGCATATACCCCCTAACCCCCAAGAGAAAAGAAAAGTCTAAAATCAAGTTTTAGATTCCTTGGGCTTTTTTGTCAATTAGACTTGAATGTGGGAAGTTATATTGTGTTCTATTATAGTGAGGTGTTTCTGTAAATAGTTTTGTGTTTCTAATAGCACTTATGGGATAGCCATATTTATAGTTCTTCCTTTTTCTTCTGCATTTATTTTTCGTAATTATGAGGGATAATTAGAAGGCAGAGAAGAAGGAATGAAGACTTGAGTACTATTTGGTAGCTTGAGATAATACAAAACAATTTTCTGGATCTTATAACTTTTATTAAATACACATTTTGTAATGCTGGTGTCTTTTAAATTAAACTCTGAAGTATTATTTAATATGTCATTATTGAATGGAAAATAAAAGTTGTTAAATAACTCATTTCTTGCCAGCTAAACATATATTTGCCATAAAGATTTATTTTTTATGAGAAGGGGAACTTAAAGCTATGGGTAAATTCCATTAGAAAATGTGAAGTGTGTCCCTACATTGCTTCTCTGTTACTATGCCTCAATCTTACCATATACCATTTCTTGGTATTTCTCTATTGAATACATGGTCATGACAAAGTCTGTCATGGCTAGGTAAAGATAACTTATCTAAATATGAACCTGAAATGAGTTACTAATAGCTGGTTAAAATCTAAAGATAAATAACCCGTGAATAACTATATTAATACTTTGTTTTCCTTGACTTTAAAGTATGTTGGGATGCTTTAAAACTTATTTCCTTTATAGAAGGGAGTGGATTAATATTATGTAATAAAGTAAAACTTAGGGAAAATAAAGGAAAGGTTTATATGTGCTCCTTTGTCTTGATATCTGCCCTAATTTGGTCATAGTGGTTAAAGAAGTTGCTGTGTTGTAGGAAAATGAAAGGATTTGTCTGACTATAAAAAATAACAATGGGTAGTAGAGTAGTGGAATTTTAGGGTGAGAAGTTCTGGAAAGCACAAATATGTATATTTTATATAATATATAAAAATTATGTATTTTTGGAGGGGCATTAAGAGGTATCTGCTACAGTCACATGGTGCTCTTAATAAAGCATCAGAAAATATTATAGTCCTGCTGCTAGCAGGAGAAGGGATTGAGTGTCCCGAGGAGGAGGTCTCAGATGCTAGGTGTGCAGTAAACTGTACTGATTGAAGGACTTGATTGTTGAGAACTTGGAAGATATTTTTGAGAAGCGGAGTTTGTGTTTTGCCAACAAAATATGTAAGTCTCAGAGGATGTTGAAATGTTTCTGAGGTTACTGCCTTGTAGAACACTCAGAATTTTGGTGCTTTCAGTCATCATTAGGGAGTAATATGGTGAAAAGATAGGTTTTTTTTTCCTTTTTGACAAATTCAATCTTGTAACTGGGTGGGTGGTGATGGAAATTTACCAAAATATTAATTAAATGGATAGTATGTCCACTGCTCTGTTTTCTTGTACTCTTGTTGGGGAGAGAGGGGGAATATCTTGAAGCATTTACTGTCTATTTAAGGATAGAAAACCTGGGAGAGAGAACTTTTCTTCAGAGCATGTTTATTTGCATTTGTATGTACGTGGAGGGGAGTGTTAAAGGAATTAGAAGGGCCACGGGAGCTCCTAGGGACGATGGGTGGAGAAAATAGCTTGATGGCCACAATTCTGGAGCAATGTCCTGATCATTTCTGCAAGGGATAGTGATTATGAGATAGCACATATTCAAGGGAGCTGAATTTATATGCAGCTCTTGACTATTCAGGATCTAATAATATAATGAGTAAATGAATCTTTCTAATTTTCTGCCCCTAAAACACCCCTTCTGGGTGTCAGATCTGATGAGTGTCTTAGAAAGTAATTTGCCATATGATTGAAAAGAACATTGGAGTTTTTCTGGTTTTAATTTATCCATGATACTTCCAAATATTGAAGGTGAGAATTTGCCAGTTATTCAGCTGATAAAGGATGTTACTGGAAGAATCAATAATAATGTGCTTTGAAGGCAGGAATTAGTGTTATTTAAGCTTCTGAGGGGGGACAGTCAGTAAAGGGTGACTGTTTTTCCTGAGGCCTGAAGGTTTGGTCAAAAACCTGGTGAAATCTCTTTCATTATTTTTAGTGTCTGCGGTTACTGTAGAGTGTGTGTGTATGTGTGTAAATTCGCCTTTTCCCCTTTCAAATTGTCTTAATTTTTGGGAGGATACTTTGTATCATATGGCTATTGAAAAAATTGCACACCTGAAAACAGATATAATGCAGTCAAATAGTATACATTTGGTAATTAGCATGATGGAATGTATTTAAAATTGTATTTTAAAGCTCATGCATTTAAAAATATATTCTATCAAACAGTCTTTCAGTGTTGATCTTAGATATGAATTAAGGACTGTGGTTTTAATGGAAAAGTAATTTTAGATCGAGTACATCACTTAGCAAACATAAGAGATGATTTCCAGATTGATTTTTGGGGAAAAATGGTTTGCTTTCCAGAGAAAGTACTTGAAAACAGTGCTGAGGAAAAATGTATGCTTTATCAGGGTTCCAGGATCCTGGGTTGTGAGGTTCAGAGGAGCTGACTGAGCTCTCACATAAGCTTATATAAAAGGAAAGCTATTGAATGGCTGGTATTGTTTGAGCCCTGGGAACTAGTGCAGACATCTGTGTGCTTTCGGATGTATGGAGTTCTTTGTGTAATCAGTCCATTTAGCCTAAACTGAAGGAAGATTTTTATTTCCCTCCTTAAATTTGGCCTCTGGTAGTCTGAGATTTTTTTTTTTTCTTTTGAGTGACTGGCAGTATAGAATTTAGCATAAGGAACAGGAGAATGTGTGCATAGAAATTGTTCTAGAAATGAACAGTCATAGTTACAGAAAGCAATATCCTTACTTTATAGTGAAAGTAATTCCAGACTATGTGCCTGCTCCGAATGATGGAGTTCCTTAATCTGTTCCACATTCACTGTACTAATCTTAATGATACTGAGGACCTGCTGTTTCAGGTACAAATAAAGCGGTTCTAAGGGTTTTTGTTTGTTAAGGATCTGTTCAGATTCACATTGTTTTGGATATTTTTTAAAAAGGTAAGCTTTAGTGATTCAGTCTGAAGTGAATTCATACTGAACAGCTTTGAATGATATATGCTTTAAAAATACATTTTTATCATCAAGTATAATAATAACAACACTACAAGTTCTGCTTTAAAAGTGCTTGCTAGCTCGATGGAAAAAGAATGATTTGTAATTTCCCTATCAATTACATACATGTAATTGTCATTTCTTGAGTATATTTAAAAGTATTTTCTACACTGGTGTATCCCAGATGACTAAAAAAGTTCTTGCCACATAGTAGGTATTCAGTAAATATTTTTTGAGTGACTGGACCTTGTATTTGCTTTTATAATCCTATTCATTTTCCTCGTTAGGGGAGAAAGTGTTTTCTAAGCAAACATAAATTTTAGCATGGTCTCTTCTGAATTCCAAGTCACTATGGCTTTGATTACAGTTGTTTATTTAAAACTTAAGATTTTTGGTCTTTTCAACAAAAGTTATCAAGATCCTGTTTTATAAAAATAAATTCCCTTGAGCTTGCTTTATGTCACGTCTAGCTCTGTTATTTACCAGAAAATTAGTTCATTTTCTTGGCTGTCAGTTTCCTCATCTCTAAAGTAATAGGTTCCTTTCAGTTTTGATGTTAAGTTTAAAAAGTGAGGCATTTAAAGAAATTACTCTATATATCTGTTTTTATTTTTAAAATTTTATTTTATTTTATTTGAGGAAGATTAGCCCTGAGCTAACTACTGCCAATCCTCCTCTTTTTGCTGAGGAAGACTGGCCCTGAGCTAACGTCCATGCCCATCTTCCTCTACTCTATACGTGGGTTGCCTGCCACAGCGTGGCCTTTGCCTAACGGTGCCATGTCCGCACCTGGGATCCTAACCGGTGAACCGTGGGCCACCGAGAAGCGGAATGTGTGAACTTAATCGCTGCGCCACTGGGCTGGCCCTGTATATCTGTTTTTAAAATTTTATTTTACAGTTGCAGTTGTACATTCAAGTCAGCAATTTAGGTATGTTACATTTAGAATTGTGTTTCTGTAGCACAGATTCTTCATAAAATTTTGTTTCTACTGCCCTTATTGCATATATCCTCACACTCAACCTCCTTTTTTAGGGCTAGTCCACCCCTAAAACCAGTTGCAACCTGTTTTCCAATTCCACTTGTTATAGACTGAAAAATCCTTTGAAATGTCAAATGATTCTTTTTGTATGAAGAGTGGAAAAATGTAGCCAATTAATTCTTTTAGGCAGATTATATAAATTCATACGTATTTTGAGATACAGGGTGAGGTTATCTAAAAGTTAAGGGAAATGTATTAGAAAAGCCACTAATCCAGGAAATCTAGATAGATTTAGCTTTGCCAGCCTAGGGGATATGAATCAGAATCCTTGGAAATGAAAAAAAAAATTTAAGAATGTGTATGTATATACGTATTCTAGGGGCTGGCCCCATGGCTGAGTGGTTAAATTCGCACGCTCTGCTTCCGTGGCCCAGGCTTTCTCGGGTTGGGATCCTGGGGGCGGACGTGGCACTGCTCCTCGGGGCATGTTGAGGCGGCATCCCAAATGCCACAACTAGAAGGACCCACAACTAAAATATACAACTATATACTGGGGGGATTCGGGGAGAAAAAAGCAGGGAAAAAAAAAAAGATTGGCAACGGTTGTTAGCTCAGATGCCAATCTTTAAAAAAAAAACAGTACGTGTGTGTGTGTGTGTATATATATATATATTCTCAAATGTTAGTGTAGGGCTTTTTTCTTAAAAGCATCTTAACCTTCATCCAGTTTTTAGTTCTTCATATCTGGTGCTGTCCATCACCCTGTCTCAAATGGAATTTTAATTATGTAGTCTAATTTTTTTATGTCCCATTTTTCCAGGTCCACTTTTGTTGAGGGTCTATTGAAAGGGAATATTTGCAATATGACTAGATGGTTTTACCTAGCCCAGTCTTTTAATAGGTTTGCCTTTTTAGTAAAAGCTTTCCTTGCTTGCAGCATTGACCTTTTAATTCATTCTTAGCACAGAGAAGAATGAAATTTTGTGATGGTAAAGAATAGGATATTTTTAACTGAGTATTAATTATTCTCTACATTTGGAGGATCTTATGTATTCTTACTATATTCCAGTGTGATTGCCTCTTTAGAAACTATAGTAAATTAATTTTGACCTTACCCAGTTTTTGTGTCATTGAGCCTTTAAGATGGAGGAGTTTGTGAGGTAGCTAATTTGTGAAGTAAGAATAAAACGACTGTCTGTAGTCTTTTTCACAGCGTTTGATATTGAAACTGTATTCTTTTCAAAAAATGTCCTTTTAAGACCTCCTGATTTTTGTACTGTTTTGTTGTTCCTACTACTTGGACCTTCCTTTTTTTCCTTCATCGGCTCTTGAAATATGGAACGGTTTAAAAGTGTATTTTCTCTGTTCTTTCCCTGAGATCATATCCATTTCCAAAGTTTTTGCATAGAAGCAGATAGCCAATTATCCTAAAATCTAAAGCTCCGTACGGGACTTGGCTGTTAACGCACTGGTTCTGTGTATGAAGGATCTTGCTGTGAACTCTCAACAACTTACAGTTCTAAAAGATGTCCTGGTAAATTGAGGAAGCCTATTTTCTATCTATTAAATCCTAGAACTCATAGGGAATCTTAAGGATCTTTAGCTTAAATGCCTTCACTTTTTGGCTCAAGAAACCAAGGCCTTTGGCCAAGATAAGCTAAGAGATAGCCAGATTCTTAGTTGAGATTTTCCGATTCCGCATTTGGTGCTTTTTTCTTTTATGAAAAGTATCTTGCTGAAGCCTTGTAGTTTGCAAATTGAATTACTTAAAAATGCAACGTGGTAGCTTTATTTGAAGGAGGATTTTATAAATTCTTTGTTTTTAGATTTACTCACTGTGCCAATTTCTTATTTTACTATTGCTTTTTGCATCCCACTTAATGCATTTGGGTTCAGCTTCTTCCTGCCTGAAGTATGTTCTTTAATATTTCGTCATCAAAGGTCTGCTAATGGTAAACTCTTGGTCTTTGTTTGAAAATGTATTTATTTTGCCCTCATTCTTGAAATAATAATTAGTTGATTATAGAATTCTAGGTGATATTCATTTTCACTCAGTCCTTTGATCCTTCAAGGATATTATGACTTTAATTGTTGGTGTGAGAAGTCTGCTATTTTCTAATTATTGTTGTTTTGTAAGTATTTGATCTTTTTTTTTTTTCCTGGTTGCTTAAAAGCAGCCCTTAAGCATTCCTTAATTTTTGATATTTTGCAGCTTTACCTTCCTTGGTTTTAGATATGGATATATTTTATTTGTCCTGGTTAAAACTCATGTTTCTAGAATCTAATTGTTTTTATTTAATTCTAGAAAATTATTGCCCATTATTTGTTACTTTTCCTTCATTCTCTTTAGTCTCCTTGGGAATGCCTGTTTGCTTTGTGAGAGACCTTCTGATTTTCTGCTCCATGCCTCTTAATCTTGCTTTCATATCTTCTTATCTCTGTTTCTCTTGGCTACTTTCTGGTTGATTTTTGTACCTGCTTTCCACATAACTAACTCTTTCTTCAGCTGCGCCTAATTTTGCTGTTTAATGAATCAACTGAGTTTTTCATATCAGTGACTGTATTTTACTTTTCTGGAAGTTCTTTGTGCCCCTAATTTAAACAACTTATTATGGGAAAATTTCAGCCTACATAAAAGCAGAGAGAATAGTGTATCAATAATTTGACTTACAACCAAGTTACAAAAAATATGCACAGTTCATTTATAACCTTCATCCAGCTTCCCTAATATTAACATTTTATATAACCATAGAACAGTTATCTAGAGCAGGAAATTAATCTTGATACAATACTACTAACTAATCTATATACCATGTTTGAATTTCTCCAGTTTTGCCACTTGTATCCTTTTTCTGCTCTAGAATCCCATTTTTCATGTAGTTGTTATCTCCTTAGTTTTTTCTGATCTGGGACATTTTAACAGTCTTTCTCTTTAATAACCTTGACCTTTTGAAGATTACTGGCCAATCATTTTGTATAATGTTCCTCAGTTTGGGGTTGTCTGATGTTTTCTAATGATTAGATTAAGTATACCTTTGGCAAGAATATCACAGAAGTGGTGTTGTGCTCTTCTTTAGGCATTATATCGGCAGGTACATAATGTAGATATTGGCCATGTTACATTTGATCACTTGCTTATGGTATTGTCTGTCAGGTTTTTTTTTGTTTTAATTGTATTTACTGTGTTTTTCCCTGTAATAAATATTTGCTGATTTTAGCCTTGATGGTTTTGCCTGCAACAGTGATTACATGGTATTTGTCAAATAGTGATTTTTCTAGTTCTGTTGCTCCTCTTACATGCATTATTAGTTAAAATTCTACCTTAAGGAAGAGCTGTCCTATCTTTCTCACTTATTTGTTCAATTATTTCTATTAGTAAGGACTCATGGGCATTTATTTTATTCTATAGGTTGGAATCCATTACTGTCAAGATTTCTTGCTCAGGTTGTCCCAGATTTGGCCGTTGGGAGCTCCTTCAAGTTTGTTTCTGTCCTTTTGATATGCTCTCATCTTTTTTTTTTTTGGTGAGGAGGATTGTCCCTGAGCTAACATCTGTGCCAGTCTTCCTCTACTTTGTATGTGGGATGCTGCCACAGCTTGGCTTGATGAGCAGTGTGTAGGTCTGTGCCTGGAATCCAAACCCATGAACGTGAGCTGCTGAAGTGGAACGTGTGAACTCAACCAGTATGCCACTGGGCTGGCCCTGCCATCATCATTTTTTTTTAAAGCCCCCTGGTACATAGTTGTGTATTTTTAGTTGTGGGTCCTTCTAGTTGTGGCATGTGGGATGCCACCTCAGCATGGCTTGATGAGCAGTGCCACATCTCTGCCCAGGATTCGAACTGGCGAAACCCTGGGCTGCCGAAGCAGAGCGTGCGAGCCCAACCACTTGGCCACGGGGCTGGCCCCGCCATCATCATTTTTTAAGCACTGTTTTACTCAAGATGTTCCAGACTCATCTTATTTTTTTTCCTGCCTCATCCCTGGAATCAACTATTTCTCCAAGGAGTTCTTTCTTCTTTTATTGGAAAATGGTATTTAGAAACCAAGATCTGTAAGCTAGGTATGTTCATTGCTACTGGGTTTTCCTTGCTTTCAGACCCTCTCAGTGGACGGAGTTAGGAAATACATGTATGTGTAGAATACATAGTTCTATGTGTTTCTATTTGTGCCTATATATTAAAAAAATATGAGTTCATGTTGCTATCTCCCGTTCCAATCCACTGCCACAAAATTACATTATATCCTTCTCCCTTTCCTTGCTTGTTATTCTGTGCTATGATAGTGAGAAACCTGAGTCTCATTATCCATAATATATTTTCTTATTTGCTCAATCCTAGTGTACTAGGGTTTCAGCATTGCTAACCTATACGCTTGTGAGATATGAACTTATGTAGAATACAGTACTATGAAGGTACTGTCAGTTGGATCAAAATTCTGTCTTCCAAACTTATTTAGGTAATTTCATCCCCACTTGTTGCACTGTGGCTATGTTATTCATTTGTAATACATTTATTACTGTTTGTATTACATTTTGACTTCTGCCCCCTCCCCCGAAATATCCTGGTTGATTTTAATTATCAGTTTTGAGGTTATGTGAAACAATTGACATGTTTCTGAGAATCAGAAATAACACAAAATTATATTCAGAGTAGTGTCCTTCCTCCGTATTCTTTGTCTTTCTTTCTTTCTTTCCCATCTGTTCTCACTTATCCTCTATAGATATGTTAATCTCATTAATTTCAGGCTTTTTCTTCTTGAATTTCCTTTTGCACAAATAAGCTGATATATGCATATTTTCTTTCTTTCTTTTTTTTTTTTTTTTTTAAGATTTTACTTTTCCTTTTTCTCCCCAAAGCCCTCTGGTACATAGTTGAATATATTTTTTAGTTATGGGTCCTTCTGGTTGTGGCATGTGGGCTGCTGCCTTAGCATGGCTTGATGAGCGGTGCCATGTCTGCACCCAGGATCCGAACTGGTGAAACCTTGGGCCGCCGAAGCAGAGTGTGCGAACTTAACCACTTGGCCATTGGTGCAGCCCCCATAATTTCTTATATTACCTTTTTTTCTTTCATGAAAGAACGACATATTATAGGTGCTCTTTTGTACTTGTTTTTACTTAACAGTACATCCTGAATATCATTCCATATCACTTCATAGAGATCTTTCTCATTCTTTTGTTACTACTGTAGATTATTCCATTATGTAAACATACTATAGTTTATTCAACCACTCTCCTGTGTATAGACATTTAGGCTCTTTTGTTAGCTGAGTTATTTTAAAGCAAATCCACAGAGTGACGTCTCACTTGTGAATACTTCATTTTGCATCTCTAGAGAATAGGGACATTTTCTTTCATAACTGTAGTACCATAGTCTTCCACATACCCCCAAATGAACAATTCTGCAAATTACTCAGTCCACCTTCAGATATCTGTAGTAGTCTCAGAAATGTCCTTTTATAGTTGGTATATTTGAATCAGGATCCAAAACAAGGTTCACAGGTTGCATTTGGTTATGCCTCTTAAGTTTCTCTAGAACAGTCCCCCCCAACCCCCTTCTCTTACACTGTTGACTTATTGACTCTACAGTTGTCCTGCAGAATGTTCTAGATTTTGGATTTTTAAAGAGATCCTTGTGATATGTTACTTATTTTTATCCCTTTATGTTTCTTGTAAAATGAAATTGAGATTTGAAGATTAGCATTAAATTTAACATTTGGGCAGGAATGCTTCATAGGTAGGACTGAGTACTTTATTTTCATCACGGCAGAGATTACACGATGTCTTGCTCTACTTGTAGTGATGCCGTGTTCAGTAGGTTCAGAAGGTGAAAGTTAATATCTTCATTATAAAGTTGAGCTTTTCTTCATGTGTCCTTCAAGTAATTTGTGGGTTGATCCTTTTGTACCTTGGCCACATCCAGTTCCTCATCTATTGATTGTTTTAGCATCCACTGAAGATCATTTCTTGTATTATTTCATTAGGGATGTCTGTTACTGTTTTATGATGTCTTGTTTTTGTCTTATGTAGTTTATTCTATCTTCTGTGTGTTTTAATCATTTTAAATATTTATCATCTCTGTCAGATACTTCAGTTATCTGAAGTTCTTAGAAATCCACTTCTGTTCTTTGTTGTATTTGCTGATTCTTGCTTATGGTGAACTGTTTCCTTGGGTATTTTGTACTTTGGGATTGTGACCTGATCATCAGAGGGGTTGTCTGTGAGAGTCCTGAGTGGCTTCCTGGGGGGCATATTCCTCCAGAGAAGTTTTGGTTTGCTTTTGTCAAGCACCCTAGAGGTATTTCCAGAGACCATTTTATTTTTTATTTTTAAATTGACGTAGAATTTATACACAGTAAAATGTGCCAGCCTTAAGTGTGCAGTTTTGACAAATATGTACTCCTATGTTATCACCCGGTTCAAGCAGAGATCACTTGTTATGTGTAATTTTTGGAGTTAGGAGTTCTTGTCCTAGGTAGATAGAATAAACTCAAACTCTAAACCTATGTCAGGGCAATCTTGTGGTTACAAAGTCTTTGGAGATTTTTCCCACCTTTTCAGAGCCTAAGTCAAGACAGAAAAGCTTCTTTCCCTCCCTCTGCCAGCAGTAAATTTTTCTGTTTCATTGTTCCCTGAGGAACTGTGCTCTGTGCAAGAATCTAACTTCTAACATAGTGTTTCTTGTATGTCAAGGCCTTATTTTCTTTGTTGTTTTGCCTTTGAAACAGAAGCCCCTCAGTTTCTAAGATGAGGAAATCCTTCAGGATTGCGGTAGCATCAAGCATGTACTGCTCTTTGCTTTTCTGTTCATTTTTGGATCTCTAGAGATTTCCCCTACTTTAATGATACCTCAGCTCTACATTGAAAGGAGTATTTATATATTTTTATTTTCTATATATGTGTTTCTTAGTTTGTTGGGCTGCTATAACAAAATACCACAGACTGAGTAGCTTATAACAACAGAAATTTATTGCTCACGGTTCTGGAGGCTGGAAAGTCCAAGATTAAGGCTCTGGCATGGTCTGCCTCCCCCCACCCCCCCCTTTTCTTTGCTGAGGAACATTCACTCTGAGCTAACAGCTGTTGCCAATCTTCCTCTTTTTTTTCTTGAGGAAGATTAGCCCTGAGCTAATATCTGTGCCAGCCTTCTTCTGTTTTGTATGTGGGTTGCTGCCACAGCATGGCTGACGAGTGGTGTAGATCTGTGCCTGGGATCCGAACCTGTGAACCCAGACTGCCAAAGTGGAATGCGCCAAACTTAACCACTCTGCCACAGGGCCAATCCCAACATACAGTCCACTTCTGATGGGGGCCCTCTTCCGGATTTATAGCTGTCACCTTCTTGCTGTGTCCTCACATGGTAGAAGTGCCTAGGAGTCTCTCTTGAGCCTTGTTTATAAGGCACTAATCCCATTCATGAGGGCTGCTTTCATGACTAAGCACCTCCCAAAGGCCCTGCATCCTAATACTATCATCTTTTTTTTAATTGAAGTCATGGTAGTTTATAACATCGTGAAATTTCAGTTGTACATTATTTGTCCGTTACCATGTATATGTGCCCCTTTATCCCTTATGTCCACCCCACTAACCCCTTTCTTTTCTGGTAACCTCTAGTCTGATCTTTTTGTCCATGTATTTGTTTATCTTCCACATATGAGCGAAATCATACGATGTCTTTCTCTGTCTGGCTTATCTCGCTTAACATAATACTCTCAAGTTCCATCCATGTTGTTGGAAGTGGGACGATTTTATCTTTTTTTTTATGGCTGAGTAGCTAATACTATCAACTTTGGGTGTTAGGATGTCAACATAGAAATTTTGAGGGGACACAAGCATTCACATCATAGCAATGTATAAATCAGATAAGACTAACCAGTGCTTCTAGGTGTTTGTAAAAGGAAGGCTTTCTGATTATCTTGTTACCAAATTACCAGAAATAGAAATTCTAATTTATATTTTTAAATACTTTCTTTTCTTATTCGGGATATATGTGCATGATAGTTGGGCATTATTCGTACTTACTAATATGTTATTAATGACTTCCTTTAATTATAGGTAGGATTGTATAAGTAACTTCAAGGATAGTGAAGTGATTAATGGTCTAGTTTAGATCTGGTTCACTTAGTTTTTATGATTCAATTCCACATGTTGTCTTAATTAGCCACTTTTGTGTATAATTACATCTTGTAAAGGGTGAAAATTTATGTCTTCAGTTTAGATTTATTGAAACTGAACTTTTCTGAATATTTCTGTTAGGGGAAACTGGATTCAGATTGAGTGTTCATACTAGATTTAGGGGTCTGTGAATACTTTTGGAAAATGTATGATTTTATGCTTACCTAATTGTAAAAATTACATGCTTGGGTTGTAATAAATTTGTATAAAATAAATGTATAAAATGGCTGGTATCCAGACTGATTGTCAGTTGAGATATTTTTACTGGCATAAAGAATTTTGATGTCTTGAAAACTTAATGTTTTCTTTACGTACTTTAATTACTTTCTAAGTAAAACGAAACCTATCTTCTACTCTTAACACTATTTAAAAATTATTTTCCAGAAAACATTACAAATGGATATCAGGCCAGATACAGCAATAAAATTACATTTGTATGGAAACTAGTGAACAGCATATGGCACCCTGGTACTGATTTTCATGATTTTTGATGAATAGCAGATGTGCATACTATTGCAAAGTGGAGCTGTAACCACATATATTTAATTCTTCAGTATCAAGTAAATATGTTTATCTTCTCTTAATTCAAAGCCAAAATAGAACTCATTGAAGCCTAAATAAATTATGGGCCAAATAAACTGCATAATTGGAGAGTTAGTAGTAATTGTTGCTGAAAAGAGATTTCTGCTATATGAGCCTGGAGCCTGGCTTTTGAGAAGCCATAGGGAGGGACTTATCAGACACTGTTGCATTTCCTCCAGGATACTAAAATTGGACTTTAAATATGATGCTGATAAAGTCTTTGCAGAATATATTACACCGCTAGTTGTATTTAGCATTTTTATTGTTAAGTACTTTTAGGTAACCATAGGTTTCTAAGCTAGGTTAACTGCCCAAACAAAAACAAAACAACTAAACCAAACCAAACCTACTCCTTAATATGTGCTCCCCAGTTATTTTTTATTTTTGGAGAGTCCAAAATAAAATGTAGTCAAGGAGTTTTTACCTCACAGTCTAATTTTTAGATAGCTGAGCTAAGGGGAAGTTTTTCAAGCCTCAGCGTCAAATGTTCTTCATTTTAACAATAGAAAATGTTTCTGTCATACCCTAGAAGAGAATCTGGAGAATGTTTTTTTCCTTAGGAATTTTCTTTTTTCCCCTGAATCCTAAAATCTGTTGTGCTAGCAGTCTGATATTTTCCATTCTCCTAGCTGATCTTTAAATTAAAAGTTTACCTCTTTCCCTTATTGGCTGGTGCCCCCAGCATCAGCCCCCCATCCCCGCTTTTAAAAGTTAACTCTGTATTAAAAGTAGCATCCTGTAAATAATGCTCCTTATTAAATCTAATACCGTAGTATGTTACTCAAGATTTTTAGCAGGTACCCTTTACTGTATATACCTGATTTCTTCATATTCTCTTATGCAGCTTAATAGTTACAGCCAGAGTCTGCATATCTGTTATATATTTTAGCACAGGAAATGGCCTTCCCTCATCTTTCCAATGCAGATATAACTCTTGATGACTTATTTGACATTCATTGCCCCATGATGCTTTCTTTTGGCAGCTCTACTCTAGCTGTGTAAAGTTTCTGGAAATTTTGAAATCATAGAATTATTTTGAAAAATGATGGAAAAAAACTCCTAAAGGATCCAATTTTGTTTTTAAATTATCTGTATAATAGATTGAAGTGAAAAATTGGAATTTAAAAAAGTTTACTGGGAGTTTTTAAAGCTCTTTTGTAAGCTTCATTTGGAATTTTAGCGTGATCTCTCTCTCACGCATAGAATGAACCTTTAATTTCTTTCAGTACGTGAAGTAGTGGAGTCTTACATTTGTAGAGAGAATTATGTATTCGTGTCGTGTCTGGATTACATGTATTTGAAGGCAGAGCATGCTAATCTTGTCTTGCACTGTGCTTGTAGTGAGGGATTTAGTAAATTGGTATTCATTTGACAGTGTTAAAATATCGTAACTCAACTTTATCCCCTCACCTGGCCCAAATAAAGTCCTCAGATACTCATAACTCCAGGTACAGAGTAGATCCCCTGTATCTACTTAGGATACAGAGGGTTCTTTTCTGATTCTGGAGGACAAATCCCAGTGGGTGTTTTCTTTCCTGTCTACAGGGTTTTTTCTCCCCCGCTATGCTGAATGGTGTTTGGGTTTGCAAAATAGAATTCCCAGGGAGATCAGCTGCCATAGTTCTCCAGCATCACATCCCTCTACTGCGTCTTCTAGGCAGGGCTCAGTAGCTTCCACTCCTTTTGGATCAGCTTCAGTTCTACATCTCTGAATGTCATGAATGCTTCTCTCGTGGCTCTTTAGGACCCATTACCATTTTTCTATGTTCCCTGGAGAAGGGTAAAGTCTCATAAAGCAGATTCTGAGTCTGAAGCCAAGGGAAAAATAAAGTGTGACCATTTCAGAGACGACCCAAACAAAGAGCCCCATTCTGCTGGCAGGTGATTACGTTAACTGGATACACCCACTTGTTACATTTTAGGAATAACATTTCTCCTTTAAAGCTCTGTTTCGTATTCCTTCCTTTGGGTGCATAATTTAGCTGCCTTTGGGGAATGTGCCAAATGAGGATTTGGTATCAATTTTACTGACTGCTAAAAATAATCACCAAGCTTTCTAAAGCAGCAAACTGAAGCAGTTTGCCTCCCCCCTTTTAAAATATATTTTATTTTTTAGAACAGTTTTAGGTTCACAGCAAAATTGAGTGGGGCAAAATAGTATTCCAGCTTCCTCCTTTCTGTCCCTTGTATCATTGCTGTCATTCATTTCACTTGTACGTAAGCTATAATCATTGAATATGTTGTTGCTATTGTTATTTTGAACAAACTGTTATCTGTTGGATCAGTTAAGAATGAGAAAAATAAAAATTTTTATTTTACTTTCACTGTTCCTTCTCTGAGGCTCTTCCATTCTTCATGTGGATCTGAGTTGCTTACCTGTATCATTTTCCTTCTCTCTGAAGTACTTCTTTTCTTGTAAGGCAGATCTATAGGCAGTAATTTCCCTCAGGTTTTGTTTGTCTGAGAAAATCTCTATTTCTCCTTCACTTTTGAAGGATAATTTTGCAGGGTATAGAATTCTACGTTGGTAGGTTTTTTCCTCTCAACTCTTTAAATATTTCACTCCAGTTTCTTGCTTACGTGGTTTCTGAGGAGAATTCAGATGTAAATCTTATCTTTGCTCCTCTATACATAAGGTGTTTTTTCTTCTGGATTTTTTTTTTTGTTTATCTTTGATTTTTCTGGAGTTTGAACATGATATGCCTAGGTGTAAGGTTTTTTTGTTTTTAAAGATTTTATTTTTCCTTTTTCTCCCAAAGCCCCCTGGTACATAGTTGTGTATTTCTAGTTGTGGGCCCTTCTAGTTGTGCATGTGGAATGCTGCCTCAGCATGGCTTGATGAGTGGTGCCATGTCTGTGCCCAGGATTCGAATCGGCAAAACCTTGGGCTGCTGAAGCTGAGCGCATGAACTTAACCACTCGGCCATGGGGCTGGCCCTAGGTTTTTTTTTTTACTTTTGCTCCTTACTGTTTCTGAGCTTCCTGAATCTGTAATTTGGTATCTGACTTTACTTGGGGAAATTCTAAGTCATTATTGCTTCAAATATTCCTTTCTCTCTTTTCCCTCTAATAGTCCCATTATGCATATATTATACCTTTCGTAGTTTACCCACAGTTCTTGGATATTCTGTTCCATTTTTTTTTTTCCCTAGTGTCTTTTCTCTTTGCTTTTCAGTTTGGAAGTTTTTATGGACATATCTGTAAGCTTGGAGATTCTTTCCTCAGCCGTGTCCATTCTACTAATGAGCCTGTTAAAGGCGTTCATTTCTGGAGCTGGCCTTGTGGTCAAGTGGTTAAGTTTGCATGCTCTGCTTGGGTGGCCCAGGGTTTCACCGGTTCGGATCCTGGGCGCGTCTGTGGCACCACTCATCAGGCCATGCTGAGGCAGCACCGCACATGGCACAACCAGAGGCACTCACAACTAGAATCTATAGCTATGTACTGGGGGCCTTTGGAGAGAAGAAGAAGAAAAAAAAGAAGAAGAAGAAGAAGAAGAAGATTGGCAACAGATGTTAGCTCGGCTGCCACTCTTTAAAAAAAAAAAAGGCATTCATTTCTGTTACAGTGTTTTTGATCTCCAGCTTTTATTTTTGGTTCTTTCTTTGAGTTTTCATCTCTCTGGTTCTATTACCCATCTGTTCCTGCATGTTGTCTATCTTTTCTATTAGAGTCCTTAGCATATTAATCATAGTTGTTTTAAATTCCTGGTCTGATAATTCCAACATCCTTGCCGTATCTGAGTCTGGTTCTGATGCTTACTCTGTCTCTTCAAACTATTTTTCTCCCTTTATGTCTTGTAAGTTTTTGTTGAACGCTGGACATGATATACTAGGTAAAAGGAACTGCAGTAAGTAGGCCTTTAGTAATGTGTCTAGGTGTTGGGAGAGGGGAACTGTTCATATAGTTCTGTGATTAGGTCTCAATCTTTCAGTGAGCCTGTGCTCCTGGGCTGTGAGCTTCACAAATACTCCTCAGAGTATTCACTCCTGTAGGTGGGGCAGGATGATTGGAGGGGGCTGGAGTTGGTTCCTTCCCCTCAAGTCAGTTAGGTTCTGATAAACCCCAATAGGTTAGGCTCTGGTAAAATAGCTTCTCTTGAGGGCAGGCCTTGTTAAGAAGAATAGAATGCTCTGGTTTATTTCAAAATGGGTACTTTTCCCCTCTCTCTCTCTCGGAAGCTTGAGGGGATTTTACTTTGATCTTTGCAGTGAGGACCTGGTAGAGCTCCTGAGGGTAAAACTCACAAAAGAGTGAGAGCTGCTTCATGACGGGTTCCCTCCGGGGTTTTTAACTTTCAGATTTGTCCACGCTAAGTCTCCAGCAATTCGTCAATTATGTTTACATTTTCCTATCCTAGTACTGTGCTTATGTTTCTGTTCTGCTAAGTTGTGATCTTGCTGTCTGTCTCTCCAATTTGCTGGGCAGCAGTTCTGTGATGCTACTTCTCTGATGACTCTAAGAAGAGTTATTGATTTTTCAGTTTGTTCAGGTTTTTGCTTGTTGTTAGGGTGGAGTGATGACTTCTAAGATTCATACATGCTGGACTGGAAACCAGAAGTTCGGGCTGTGCTTTTTTGTATTAGAAATCTGAATACATGTAGCATGGGTAAGGAATAATACAATATTAACTAGAAGGATCTTACATAGTATAGTCTGGAATCTTAATTTTGATAGATGAGTTCCAGGTATATTCAGAGGTTTAATTTGGATTGGGGCCGGCATCCAGGGAATAGAACCTGTATGCTCTTATATTGGATCTAATAATACTGTTATTTATTACAAGAAACTGTTTATCTATAGTAAACAGATACTGTTTAGCCTAGAGTGACTTTGTTTAAAAAATCTTTACAGTGAGACTGAGCTAAGTGAATCCACATCGTCTCAGTTTATATATAGGAAGACTGAAGTGGAAGTGAAAGCAGTAAAATGAATTCACAATGGTCTTTTTAAGCTTTCATTAATTTATTAATGATAGAAGCACAAATGAAACTCTCAGAAAGAACTTGGTTATAAAATAAGATATGAAATCTGTTTCTTATACAAATGTGTAACAGTTTTCTCTTAAATCCTAGTCATGGAGTGGACAATTGTTAATAATGTGAAAGCAAAGTTTTCTGAAATGAGTCTCCTTAGAGATTGTGAAAAAAGTGGTATGTGTATGGAGATAAGCATGCAAACATGTAGACTCTTTACTGTGTTTAGTAGAATTGAAGATTCTGTAGTCTGTTTAGTAGAATTGAAGATGACTTTGTAAATGTGTACGTTTGTAAAATTGTTTGTAAGATGTTATGTAAATAGAAGGTGAGAAGCATCATAAAAAGCACATTGTACATTATCAGTCAAAACCCACAGAACTTTATGGCAAAAAGTGAACCTTAATGTATGCAAATTAAGAAAAAGCCATTCAGGAGGTTGGAGTGTATCAGGATGGAATGCCGATTGAGACAGAAAAATTTAATTCTATTAGAAATGTATGAAAATATCTCACTGAAGAGAGTGAGAGAGGAAAGGTGCTGACCTAAGTCTTTGGAAGTGCATTGAAACTGTAAGACTAAAGGAAACAGGGACTGCACGTAAGCAGTGTACTCTACTTGATAGTGTTGCTTCCCATAGAGGTACAGTTAGCAATTCTGATTCTATACTGGAATTAAACAATTAAATAAAATAGATGCTGGTGGTAGTAACCAGGTTTCTCACTGTTGGAGTGGGAAGTTACAGACAAGGGGAGGATGCCTTAGAATGATGTATATGGTAGTGGATTAGAATTGGAGACATGAGTGTGAGCTCATGTTTAACTTAGTATAGATATATAGTATACATTTGAAATGAGTTTAGTTCGTTAACCTCAGAGCAATCCAAAGTAAAAATTTCAGCCCTGGAATTAATAATTCAGATTTTTATAGTTAAGGTAGGAATAGTAGAAAAGTATATTATAGTTAGTATTTTCCACATTTGCTTTAAAAAGTATTAACGAATTTGTCTGACCTCACAGAATGGGGGAGAGTGCTAAGTCCAAACCCATGTATTACTAATCATATTGTTGAATGACCTCTGATATGAGAGAGATTTGTATTGATACAAGCACAAATCCCATGCTTGTGTTTTGCAGTATTTGTAATTTAATTTAAATTATTGTTAAATATATGTGATATGCTCCTTCCTTCTCCCTCATTCCCAAGGGGAAATACAACAACAGAGTTTCAGTGTAGCTAATTAAAGAACAACATGCAACAGTCTCTGTGGGAGGAGAGGAGCCTTCCTAATTTTCACTTAAACACTTGGTTTGTGGCAAGACTTGTAGAATGGCCATTTCGAAGTCATTCTGGGAGGCTGACGTAAATGACTACAACATACATATAAAGGTTTGGGAAAATTCAGGTTCTATTTTTTCTTTTGATGAAATGAAGAGTTTGAATGAAATGGTTAGGGAAATATTTCTTAAAAACTTTGGAGCATTTTTATAATTTTTATTATGCTTAGCTAATGGCATGCATGTCTACTACATTTTCTGGGAGAATGACTTAAAATGTTTTATAATGCTGTGGAACTGTGTCATCTGTGTTTTTGGGTTCAGAAAATAGGGTTACAATATGATTGAGATTTAATTGATGGGTTTTCCGAATCTAGGAGCAATTTTCCAAATGCTTTATAGATTAATCCTAGAAATATTGCTTAGTGTTTTCTAGACTTGAGTATACTACTTCTGTTACTATGTATTTACTGTTTATTTTCTGATGTAACAAAGACACATCTGTAATGAAAGATAGCACTTTGATTTTACTCTCGTTAGAATACAGGTTCTGATGTAGTAGTTCTAGGGTGGAGCTTGAGATCTTGTTGAGGCTGTTGGTCCATGGACATTCTGAGTAGAAAGGCTTTAGAGCAAGGGGTGGGCAAATGTTTTCTATAAAGGCCCAGATAGTAAATATGTTTGTTTTTGTGGCCACATATGGTCTCTGTTGCATGTTGTTCTTTTTTCTTTTTTTTTCATACAACCTCTTAAAAATGGAAAAACCATTCTTATCTCAAAAGGGCCATATAAAAACAAGGCATGGGTTAGATTTGAGCCCCTGGCAATAGTTTGTGTATTTCTAGTTTAGAGAAAGTATATGCATTTAGTGGTTGATAGAAACAAAAATTCTAGAATTGGTGTTTGTCATGACTTTTCAGCATTTCAGATGATCATGTGATTTTTCTTTAACCTATTAGTAAGTTGGATTATTACTGATGGTTCAGAAGCTTTTTGTTGTTGTTTACAAAAGTTTGTTTTTATTTTAATTGAGGTATAATTTTACGTACAGTAAAATTCACCCTTTTTAGTATATGGTATTATGAATTTTGACATGTGTACAGTTGTGTACTGTCAAAGATAAATAAAGTTGGACCCTAGTTAAAGTGGTAAGGATAGATTTTAATCAGTTATATAGTATTGCAGTAGAGAAAAGAGTCTAGAATGAGTGGAACTGGATTTTGATTTGTACAGGGGTGACTTGATGATTTAAAGGGAGAATGAGGGATTACGGAGGGAGTGAGCAGAGGTTCAGTAGAATCAAGGAAGTAATACATTACCAAAAGCTGTAGGGGGAGATTGGTCCATGTGAAACCATCTGGATTGGTTATCTGGCGCTTATCGAAGGCTCCTCTCCTCCCACAGAGACTGGCAGACGGGAGTTCTGTGTTGAAGAGTTGACTGGAACAAACAGTGAATTCTTTTGGCAGCTTTGAGTTTTCTCAGGAAAGCACTTTAAGAGAGGCTAGGGTCATCCTAGGGATGTGGCCATGAGCTGTTAGAAATGATGTTAGTATTTTATTCAAGTCTTTATAGGCCAAGGTTGAGGCCTAATCGAGAAAGGATGCAGAAGAGCCTGGCTAGAGTTTGGTCAAAGAGAGAATCTTCGTCGATATCACCACCAGAATTGAGATAACAGAACTGTTCCATCACTCTCAATGTTTCCCTGTGTTCCTTTGTATTTACCTACTTGCCTCATCTTCAATTCCTGACAATTACTGATTTGTTTTCTGTTCCTATAGTTTTGCCTTTTCCAGAAGGTCATATAAATTGCATCATGCAGTATGTAACCCTTTGAGACCAGCTTCTTTGACTCAGCGTAACGCGTTTGAGATTCATCTACATTGTTGTGTGTATCACTCGTTTGGTTTTTGTCGTTGTTGTGGCTGAGTAGTATTCTGTTGTATGGATATATTACAGTTTGTTTATCCATTAATCAATTCAGGGACATTGAGTTGTTTCTAATTTTGATGGTTACAAATAAAGCTACTATAAATATTTGTGGACAGTTTTTTGTGTGAATATACGTTTTCATTTCTCTTTCATTACTGTTAGTTAAGTATCCAGGAGTCAGATTGCTGGGTTCTGTCATAACTATAATTAACTTTATAACAAACTGAAATTTTTGGGAAGTGGCTATACTGTTTTTCATTCCCACTAGCAATGTATGAGAGTTCCACTTGCTTTGCATCCTCACTAGTATTTGATACTGTTATTTTCTTTAAGCCATTCTTAAATATATATAATGATATCTCATTGTGGTTTTTATTTATATTTCTCCAATGCCTAATGACGGTGAGTATCTTATATGTGTTTACTGTTATTTGTATGTCTTCTTTGGTGAAATATCTGTCAAATCTTTTGCCAAGTTTTATATTTTTTTCTTAATTATCATTATTATTTTTTATTTGAGGAAGATTGGCCCTGAGCTGACATCTGCTGCCAATCCTCTTTTTGCTGAGGAAGATTGGCCCTGAGCTAACATCCGTGCCCCTCTTCCTCTGCTTTCTATGTGGGACGCCTACTACAGCATGGCTTGCCAAGCAGTACCATGTCTGCACCTGGGATCTGAACTGGCAAACCCTGGGCCGCCAAAGCGGAACGTGTGCACTTAACCGCTGCACCACCGGGCCAGCCCCTGTTGTTGAGTTTTGAAAGTCGTTGATACAGTCTAGATATAAGGCCTTATTCAGATATTTATTTGATAAATCTTTTCTCCTATTCTGAGGCTTGTCTTTTTACTGTCTTAACAACATCTTCAAAGAACCGACATTTTATATTTGATTACCAGTTTTTTTCTCTTAGGGATTGTGCCTTTGGCTTTCAATGTCAAATCTCAGAAAACTTTGCCTAATCTAAGGTTACAAAGATAATCTCTTAATTTTCTTCTAGAAATTTTAGATTTTACATTTAATTCTGTGACCCATTTTGAGTTAATTTTTGTGTACAGTATGTAGGATGATTGAAGTTCATCTTTTGGTATACGGATGTCCAATTGTTCCAACACCATTTGCTGAAAAGACTGTCCTCTGTTGAATTGTCTTTGTATCTTTGTTGAAAATCAGTTGGCTATGTATATGTGGGTCTATTTCTGAACTCTGGTCTGTTCATTTGATCTGTGTCTATTGTTTTGTCAATAACATGCTGTCTTGTTTATTGTAGTAAAGATAGTAAGTCTTGAAATCAGTTAGTGTGAGTTCTCCAGGATTGTTTTTCATTTTTAGAATTGTTTTGGCAATGCTGGTCTTTGAATTTTCAAATAAATATTAGTGTCAGCTTGTCAATTTCTAATTAAATCTTGCTGGGATTTTGATTAAGATTGTAAATCCTAATCGGCTTTGGGAGAATTGGTATGTTAACCATACTGAGTCTTCCAATCCGTGAACATGGCTCTCTTCATTTATTTAGGGCTTTGATTTCTTTCATCACTGTTTTATAGTTTTCAGCATAGGGACTCTGCACGTGTTGTTAGATTTATTCCTAAGTATGTCATGTTCTATGATTCTATTGTAAATAAAAATGTTAATTTCCAGTTGTTCATTGCTTTTGTATAGAATATAATTGATTTTTATCAACTGTGTATCCTGAGATCTTGTTGAACTTAAGTATTGGTTCTAATAACTTTTTGTAGATTTTTCTTGATTTTATACATAGATAATGTCTACTGAAAGAGACAGATTTATTTTTTTCAGTCTATGTGCTTTTTTCCTTGCTTTCTCTTTTTTCTTTGTTTGTAGGTTTTTTTTCCCCCACACCTTATTCCACTGGCTAAGACGTTCCGTAGGAAATTAAATTGGAATGGGGAAAGCAGACATCCTTACCTTATACGCTAAGTTGCATTCAGTCATTCAACATTATTTATGGTGTTAGCTGCAAGTGTTTTTGTAGATGTGCATTATCAAGATAAGGAAGTTCCCTTCTATTCTAATTTGCCGAGTTTTTTTAATGAATCCATGGTGAAATTTTTCAAATGCCTTTTCTGTATCTATTAAGGTTATGTATGGTTCTTCTTCTTTAGTGTTGCTATGGTGAATTTTGTTGATTTTTAAAAAAATATTCAGGGGCTGGCCCTGTGGCTGAGTGGTTAAGTTCGCGCGCTCCGCTGCAGGTGGCCCAGTGTTTCGTTGGTTCGAATCCTGGGTGCGGACATGGCACTGCTCATCAAGCCACGCTGAGGCAGCGTCCCACCTGCCACAATAGAAGGACCCACAACGAAGAATATACAACTATGTACCGGGGGGCTTTGGGGAGAAAAAGGAAAAAAATAAAATCTTTAAAAAAAAAATATTCAATCAGCCTTGCATTCCTGGGATTAACCCCACTAGATCGTGATATATTATCCTTTTTGTATATTGTTGGATTTGTTTTGCTAAAATTTTGTTGAGGGATTTTGCATTTGTATTTTTGAAAGATAGTGGTTTGTAGTTTTTTTCTCTCGTAATGTCATTTTCAGATTTTTGAATCAGGGTAATGCTGCCTTCATGAAATGCATTGGGGGGCGTATTTATTGCTTCCTCCTATTCTATTTTCAGAAAGAATTTGGGTAGAATGTATTATTTAGTCTTGAAATATTTTATGGAATTCACTGATTCAGCCATCTAGACCTTGAGTTTTCTTTACTAATAAGGTTTTAAATTACGAATTTAATTTCTTCAACAGGTATAGGATTGTTTATATTATCTCTTCATGTGAAAGTTTTCATAGTTTGTGTCTCTAAGTTGTCGCATTTTGGGAAATAAAGTTGTTTGTAACTGGTTACACTTTTGATGTTTGTATGGTTTGTAGTATAGTCCCTGTTCATTCCTCATATGAGTAGCTTGTGGCTTTTTTTTCTCAGTCAGTCCAGCTAAAGTTTGATCAATTTTATTGATATTTTCAAGAATTTGCTTTTGGATTTGATTTTTTCTCCCTCTATTTTCAATTTCATTGCTTTCTGCGGTTATCTTTATTTCCTTCCTCTTGCTTTGATTTTAATATATTCTTCTCTTTCTAGATCCTTAAGGTGGAAGCCTAGATTGTTGATTGAGAAACTTTGTTCTTTTTTAATTTAGGTATTTGATGTTCTTATTTTCCTTTAAACAGTTTTAGCTGGACCCCATAAAATTTGATATGTTGTGTTTCCAGTTTCTTTGAATTCAAAGTGTTTTCTAATTTCGTTTATCACTTTTTCTTTGACTCAATATTGTGAAGTTGGGGGTCCCCAAAACCATTCTCACTTTTGACACCAGTTGCAAATTTGGAGTCCTGAAGACCAGCCTCAGGTTCAATAATTCACTGGAAGGACAAAGAATTCACTGAAAGTTCTTATATGCCATTTACGGTTTATTTCAGCGAAAGGATACAAATAAAAATCAGCCAAGGGAAGTGATGATTAGGGCAGGGTCCAGGAGAGTACCAAGCACAGAGCTTCCAGTTGTGTTCTCCCAGTGGGGTTAGTTGTGTGGACAGCCCTTACTTTTCCCAGCAATGACATGTGACAGTATGCACAGAGTATTGCCAACCACAGAAGCTCACCTGAGCCTTGATGTGCAGAGTTTTTATTAAAGGGGCTTGGTCATGTGAACTAGTTGACTGCCTGCTTGGCTTACCCTAGTCTCTAGCTGCCCCCAGAGGTCAAGCTGATACTGAGTGGCCCAAAGCCCCTACCATAAATCACATTGTTAGCATAGATTATCTGAAGTGGCCCAAAGCCCTAGATAAACAGATGCTCTTGCCAGTCAAGACAGTCCAAGGGTTTAGAGATTACCTCCCACTAGCTGAGGGCAAAGGCCTGATCTCTCTTAGGGCAAGGTTAATCATTTACTGCATACATGCGTTCAGAAGTGTATTGGTTAATTTCCAAGTTTTGGGATTTTCTAGGTATGTTTCTCTTATAGAGATCTAGTCTAATTCTCTTGTGGCCAGAGAACATACTTTGTATGATTTCAATTTCTCCTCTGTTCTATGGCCCATATCTTTGTGAATATTCCATATGTACTTGATAAGACTGTTTTTTTCTTCTGTTTTGGATGGTTTTCTTCTTTTCCTGTACGCTGGAATGTTTTTGTCCAAGATTAGAATTATTTGGTCCTAGAGAATTTTATAGAATTTACCAGTGAATATCTGGGCTGTGTCCTCCCTATATTTCCCACCTGGGAAAGATGAATTACTATTTCGATTTTATTAATGGTTGTAGTTCTATTTAGGTTTTTAAAAACTTTCTCTTGATACAATTTTGTTAGCTCAATTTTTCCTACACTTTTCTCTCAGAGATATTGCTGGATATTCCAGACCACCGCAATAAAGAGAATATTGCAATAAAGTGAGCTGAGTGAAATTTTTGCTTTCCTAGTGCATATAAAGTTATGTTTACACTCCATTGTAGTCTATTAAGTGTGCAATAGCATTATGTCTAAAAAAACAATGTACATACTTTAATTAAAAAATACTTTATTGCTAAAAATTGCTAACTGTCATCTGAGCCTTCAGCAGAGTCCTAATCTTTTTGCTGTGAAAGGTCTTGCCTTGATGTTGATGGCTGCTCACTGATCAGGCTGGTGGTTGCTGAAGGTTGGGGTGGCTGTGGCATTTTCTTAAAATAAGACAGCAATGAAGTTTGCCACATCAATTAACTTTTCCTTTTATGAATGATTTCTCTGTACCATGCGATACTGTTCTACCCACAGTAGAACTTCTTTCAAAATTAGAATCAATCCTTATAACCCTGCTGCTGCTTTATCAACTAAGTTCATGTATTCTAAATCCTTTGTTGTCATTTCGACAGTCTTCATAGCATCTTCCCCAGGAGTAGATTCCATCTCAAGAAACCACTCTTTTTGCTCATCCATAGGAAGCGATTCCTCATTTGTTAAAGTTTTATCACGAGATTACAGCAGTTCAGTCACATCTTAAGGCTCCACTTCTAATTCTAGTTCTCTTGCTATTTCCATCACGATTGCAGTTACTTCCTCCACTGAGGTCTTGGCTCTGCCTCTCCAAAGTCATCCATGAGGGTTGGAATCAACTTCTTCCAAACTCCTATTAATGTTGATGTTTTGATCTCTTTCCATGAATCATGGATGTTCTTAATGGCATCTAGAATGGTGAGTCCTTTCCAGAAGGTTTTTGATTTACTTTGCTCAGATGCATCAGAGGAATATCTATGGCAGCTCTAGCCTTATGAAATGTATTTCTTTCTTTCTTCCTTTTTTTTTGTGAGGAAGATTAGCCCTGAGCCAACATCCGCCACCAATCCTCCTCTTTTTGCTGAGGAAGACTGGCCCTGAACTAACATCTCTGCCCATCTTCCTCCATTTAACATGTGGGACACCTGCCACAGCACAGCTTGATAAGCAGTACGTAGGTGCACACTTGGGATCTGAACCTGTGAACCCTGGGCTGCTGAAGTGGAGTGCACAAACTTAACCACTATGCCACTGGACTGGCCCCTGAAATGTATTTCTTAAATAATAAGGCTTGAAAGTTGAAATTACTCCTTGATCCATGGGCTGCAGAATGGATGTTGTGTTAGCAGGCATGAAAACAACATTAATCTCGTTGTACGTCTTCATCAGAGCACTGGGTGACCAGACACATTGTCAGTGAGCAGTAATGTTTTGAAAGGAATCTTTTTTTCTGAGCAGTAGGTTTTGGCAGTGGGCTAAAATATTCAGTAAACCATGTTGTAAACAGATAGGCTGTTAATGGGCCTTGTTGTTTCATTTATAGAGGACAGGCAGAGTAGACTTGGCATTCTTCTTTTTTTCTTTTTTTTTGAGGAAGATTAGCCCTGAGCTAACATCTGCCAATCCTCCTCTTTTTGCTGGGGAAGACTGGCCCTGAGTTAACATCCATGCCCATCTTCCTCTACTTTGTATGTGGGATGCCTACCACAGCATGGCTTTTGCCAAGCGGTGCCATGTCTGCACCCGGGATCTGAACTGGTGAACCCTGGGCCTCCGAGAAGCAGAACGTGTGGACTTAACCACTGCGCCACTGGGCCAGCCCTGATTTGATATAATTCTTAAGGGCCCTAGGACTTTTGGAATGGTAAATGAGCATTGGCTTCAACTTAAAGTCATCAGCTGCATTAGCCACTAAGAAGAGAGTCAGCCTGTCCTTTGAAGCCAGGTGTTGACTTCTCCTCTCTAGCTATGAAAGTCCTAGATGGCATCTTCTTCCAATAAAAGGCTTTTTGGTCTGGATTGAAATTTTCTTGTTAGGTGTGTCCACCTTTGTTAATTCTCTTAGCTAGATCTTCTAGATAATTTGCTGTTCACCTTGCACTTTTATGTTATAGAGACGGTTTCTTTCCTTAAACCTCATGAACCAACCTCTGCTAGCTTCAAACTTTTCTTCTGCAGCTCCCTCACCTCTCTTAGCCTTCAAAGAACTGAAGAGAGCTAGGGCCTTGCTCTGGGTTAGGCTTTGGCTTAAGAAAATGTTGTGCCTGGTTTGATCATCTGTCCAGACCACTAACCTTTCTCCATATCAGCAATAAGGCTGTTTCAGTTTCTTGCTATTTGTGTGTTCACTAGAGTAGCGGTTTAATTTCTTCCAAGAACTTTTCCTTTGCAACTCTTTGGTGTGAGAGGCCTAGCTTTTGGCCTGTCTCCGCTTTCCACATGCCTTCGTCACTAAGGTTAATCACGTCTAGCTTTTTATTTAAAGTGAGAGACTTGCAACTCTTCCTTTCACTTGAACCCTTGAGGCCGCTGTAGGGTTATTAATTGTCCTAATTTCAATATTGTTGTGGGGCCGGCCCAGTGGTGCAGTGGTTAAGTCCGCACGTGCTGCTTTGGCAGCCTGGGGTTCGCTGGTTTGGATCCCAGGTGCAGACATGGCATCGCTTGGCAAGCCATGCTGTGGTAGGCATCCCATATATGAAGTAGAGGAAGATGGGCACGGATGTTAGCTCAGGGCCAATCTTCCTTAGCAAAAAGAAGAGGATTGGCAGCAGATGTTAGCTCAGGGTTGATCTTCCTCAAAAAAAAGAGAAATTGTTGTGTGTCAGGGAATAGAGAGGCCTGAGGAGAGGGGGAGAGAGAGGGGAACAGCAGGTCAGTGGAGCAGTCAGAAGATGCACAGCATTTATCAATTAAGTTGGCTCTCTTACTTGGACGCAGTTCATGGCGCCTCAAAACAGTGGTAACATCAAAGATCACTGATAATAGATCACCATAACAAATATAATAATAATGAAAAAGTTTGAAATCTTGTGAGATTACCAAAATGTGACACAAAAGACACAAAGTGAACAAATGCTGTTGGAAAAATAGGTGCTGATAGACTTGCTCGATGTAAGGTTGCCACAAACCTTCAATTTGTAAAAAATGCAGTATCTGTAAAGCGCAGTAAAGGGAAATGCAATAAAATGAAATACACCTGTACTTTTCTTTCTTTCTTCTTTTGTTTTTTTTCCCCCAAACTTTAGGGATTTCTTCTCCCTTCTTTATTTTTCTTATATTTTCTTTGGATTAACTCTTTGCTTTTCTTCCTTCCAGCTTTTCTAATTTATATATTTTTTGTACTGTTTTACCTGTATCTCACAGTTTCATTATTTGCATGTAATAATTTAGTATCTTGCTATAATTTCCATTAAGATTTATTTCTTCGTGTGTTATTTTAGAAATGTGATTCTTAATTCCCAGACAGGAAGTTTTTCCCCCTAGTTATTATTTCTAGCTTAATTACGTTGCAGTCATCCTATGTGACGTGTCTATCAGTTCTCTGATACTTAAGAGTTGCATTATGGTGCAGGGCATGGTTAGATTTTTAAAATATTCCATGTGTGCTTGAAAAGATTGTATATTCTGCAGGTTTTGAGTGCAGTGTTCTAGAAGTGTCTGTTAAATCAAGCATGTTTGTTCTGTTGTTGAAATCTGATTCCTAACTGATTTTTAAGTCTGTTTGATCTATCTATTGCTGAAAGAAGTGTGTTAAACATCTTTCCCTTGGTAATTGATTTACACTTTCTTCCTATAGATCTTATTTTGCTTTGTGTGCTTTGAGGCTGTGTTTTGCAGTACAGGTACATAGGGAATTATCTTCCTGATGAACCTCACACCATTATTAAGTGACTGTCACTTTATTGCTGCTAATGTGTTTTTACCTTAGTCTGTTTTGTTAGATATTACTAGCTACACCCACTTTCTTTCAGTTAGTGTTTGCCTGAGATGCCTGATGGTTTTCTATCTTTCTACTTTCTGTGTTTTTTATGTTTTCTAGGTGTTTCTTTTTTAAGTAGCATATAGTTAGATTTTTTGGTTTCATTTAAAGCCCATCGTGACAGTTTGTCTTCTGCTGAAGCTTTTAGTCCATTTGAGCTTATTATGATTACTAATGTGTTTGGATTCATTTCTGACATCTTGTTTTGTGCTTTCTATTTGTCCTGGCCATTTGTTTCTTTTTCGTTTTTTTTTTTTTTTTTTAATTTTTTACGGTGGTCTAAATAGTTTATAACATTGTGAAATTTCAGTTGTACGTTACTATTTGTTGAACACCATATAAATGTGCGCCTGCACCCCTTGTGCCCACCCTTCTCCCACTGCCCCAATAACCACTAAATTGTTCTCTTCCCCCATAAGTTTGTTTATATTCCACATATGAGTGAAATCATTCACTGTTTGTCTTTCTCTGTGGATTATATCACTTAAAATGATGCCCTCAAGGTCCATCCATATGGCTGCCAATGGGAGGATTATGTCTTTTTTAATGGCTGAGTAGTCTTCCATTGTATGTATATACCACATTTTCTTTATCCAGTCATCAGTTGATGGGCACTTGGGTTGCTTCCCCATCTTGGCTATTGTGAATAATCCTGCAGTGAGCATAGGGGTGCATAAGTCTTGTCATATTGTTGATTTCAGATTCTTTGGATACATACCGAGTAGTGGGATAACTGGGTCATATGGTAATTCTATTTTTAATTTTTTGAGAAATCTCCATACTGTTTTCCAAAGTGGCTGCACCAGTTTGCATTCCCACCAGCAGTGGATGAGGGTTCCCTTTTCTCCACACCCTCTCCAATGTGTATTATTTTTTGTCTTGGTCATTATAGCCATTCTAATGGGCCTAAGATGATATCTAAGTGTAGTTTTGATTTGCATCTCTGTGATGATTAGTGATGTTGAGCATCTTTTCATGTGCCTATTGGCCATTTTTATATCTTCTTTGGAAAAATGTCTGTTCGTATCCTCTGCCCACTTTTTGATTGGGTGGTTTATTTTTTTGTAGTTCAATTGTGTGAGTTCTTTATATAGTATGGAGATTAACCCCTTACTGGATATATGATTTGCAAATATTTTCTCCCACTTGGTGGGTTGTTTTTTCATTTTGATCTTGGTTTCCTTTGCCTTTCAAAAGCTCTTTAGTCTAATGAAGTCCCACTTGTTTATTTTTTCTTTTGTTTCCCTTGTCTGAGCAGACATTGCATTTGTAAAGATCCTTTTAAGGCTGATGTCAGAGAGTGTACTGCCTGTATTTTCTTCCAGAAGTTTTATGGTTTCAGGTCTTACCTTCAAGTCTTTGATCCATTTTGAGTCTGTTTTTCTTTATGGAGAAAGATAATGATCTATTTTCGTTCTTTTGCATGTAGCTGTCCAGGTTTCCCAACACTATTTATTGAAGAGGCTTTCCTTTCTCCATTGTATGTTCTTGCCTCTTTTCTCAAAGATTAGCTGTCTGTAGATGTGTCGTTTTATTTCTGGGCTTTCAGTTCTGTTTAATTGATCTGTGTGCCTTTTTTTGTACCAATACCATGCTGTTTTGATTACTATAGCTTTGTAATATGTTTTGAAGTCAGAGATTGCAATGCCACCAACTTTGTTCTTGTTTCTCAAGATTGCTTTGGCTATTTGGGTCTTTTGTTGCCCCATATGCATTTTAAGATTCTTTGTTCTGCTTCTGTGAAGAATGTCATTGGGATTCTGATTGGGATTGCATTGAATCTGTAGATTGCTTTAGGTAGTATGGACATTTTAACTGTGTTCATTCTTCCAATCTATGTACGTGGAATATCTTTCCATTTCTTTATGTCATCATTGATTTCTTTCAGTAATGTCTTATAGTTTTCCTTATATAGGTCTTTCACCTCCTTTGTTAAGTTTATTCCTAGATATTTTATTCTTTTTGTTGCGATTGTAAATTGGGTTGTATTCTTGAGTTCTTCTTCTGTTAGTTCATTCTTGGAGTTTAGAAATGCCACTGATTTTTGTAAGTTGACTTTGTATTGTGCAACTTTGCTGTAGTTGTTGATTATTTCTAATAGTTTACTGATGGAGTCTTTAGGATTTTCTGTATATAAATCATGTCATCTGCAAACAGCGAGAGTTCATTTCTTCGGTGCCTATCTGGATTCCTTTTATTTCTTTTTCTTGCCTTATTGCTCTGGCCAAAACCTCTACTACTATGTTGAAAAAAGAATGGTGAGAGTGGGCATCCTTGTCTTGTTCCTGTTCTCAGAGGTATGGCTTTCAGTATTTCCCCATTGATTATGATATTGGCAGTGGGTTTGTCATATATGGCGTTTATTTTGTTGAGGTATTTTCCTTTTATACACATTTTATTGAGAGTTTTTATTGTGAACGGGAGTTGGATCTTGTCAAATGCTTTCTCTGTGTCTATGGAGATGATCATGCGGTTTTTGTTCCTCCTTTTTGTTAATGTGGTGTATCACATAGATTTATTTGTGGATGTTGAACCATTCCTTTGTCCCTGGTATGATTCCCACTTGATCATGGTGTGTGATCTTTTTAATGTATTGCTGTATTTGGTTTGCCAGTATTTTGTTAAGAATTTTTGCATCTATGTTCATCAGCAATATTGGCCTGTAATTTTACTTCTTTGTGTTGTCCTTGTCTGGCTTTTGGATGAGAGTGATGTTTGCCTTGTAGAATGTGTTAGGAATATTTCCATCTTCCTCAATTTTTGGAATAGTTTGAGAAGAGGTAATAAATTGTCTTTGAATGTTTGGTAGAATTTTCCAGAGAAGCCATCTGGTCCTGGACTTTTATTTTTGGAGAGGTTTTTGATTATGTTTCAATCTCTTTACTTGTGATTGGTCTGTTTAGATTCTCTGTTCCTTCTTGATTCAGTTTTGGGAGGTTATGAGAGTCTAAGAGTTTATCTCTTTCTTCTAGATTGTCCAGTTTGTTGGCGTATTGTTTTTCATAATATTCTCTTATAATCTTTTGTATTTCAGTGGTATCTGTTGTACTTTCTCCTCTTTCATTTCTAATTGTATTTATTTGAGCCTTCTCTCTTTTTTTCTTAGTTTGGCTAAGTATTTGTTAATTTTGTTTATCCTCTCAAAGAACCAGCTCCTTGTTTCATTGATCCTTTTTTACAGTCTTTTTTGTTTCAATTTCATTTATTTTGGCTGGAATTTTTATTATTTCCCTCCTTCTGCTGAGTTTTGGCTTTGTTCTTTTTCTGATTCTCTTAGGTGTAGTTTAAGATTGTTTATTTGAGCTTTTTCTTGTTTGTTAACGTGGGCCTGTATTACTATAAATTTCCCTCTTAGGATCGCTTTTACTACATCTCATAAGAGTTAGTATGGTGTGTTTTTGTTCTCATTTGTCTCCAAATATTTTTTGATTTCTCCCTTTATTTCTTTGACGACCGATTGGTTGTTCAGTAGCATGTTGTTTAGTCTCCACATTTTCGTTCCTTTTCCAGCTTTTTTCTTGCAGTTGATTTCTAGTTTCAAAGCATTATGGTGAGAATAGATAGTAGATATGATTTCAGTCTTCTTAAGTTTACTGAGATTTGCCTTGTTTCCCATTATATGGCCTATCCTTGAGAATGTTCCATGTGCACTTGAAAAGAATGTAGATTCTGCTGTTTTTGGATGGAGTGCTCTCTATATATCTATTAAGTTCATCTGGTCTAGTTTTTTGTTGATCTTCTTGTTGACTTTGTGTCTGGATGACCTATTCATTGATATAAATGGGCTGTTGAGATCCCCTACTATTACTATATTGTTGATAACTCCTTTTAGGTTTGTTAATAGTTTCTTTATGTACTTTGGTGCTCCTGTGTTGGGTGCATACATGTTTACAGTGTTATGTCTTTTTGGTGGAGAGTCCCTTTTATCATTATATACTGCCTCTCTATGTCTCTCTTCACCAGTATTATCTTGAAGTCTACTTTGTCTGATAGAAGTATGGCAACCCCTGCTTTCTTTTGTTTGCCATTGGCTTACAGTATTGTCTTACATCCCTTCACTCTGAGCCTATGTTTGTCTCTAGAGCTGAAATGTGTTTCCTGGAGGTGGCATATTGTTGGGTCTTGTTCTTTAACCCATCCTGCCACTCTGTGTCTTTGATTGGAGGATTCAGTCCATTTCCATTTTAGAGTGATCATTGATATATGAGGGCTCAATACTGCCATATTATTGCACGTTTCCTGGTTCTTCTGCATTTCCTTTGTATCTCATCCCGTGTATTTCGGACAACCAATTTGATTAGGTAGTTTTCTCTGTTGGTTTTCTTCGTTTTCTCCTTGTTTATCGTAAATATCTCTGTTCTAATTATTTGTTTAGTGGTTACTGTTAGGTTTGTATAAAAAATTTGTAGTTGAGGTAGTCCATTTTCTGATAGCTTTTTATTTCCTTAGACTATACTGATTCTATCTCTTACCTTTTCCCCTTCTATTTTTGTCATATCTTTTTCCATCTTGTGTTGTGAGTTTGTGGTTAAAAAGATGAGATCATTTTTGTTTTGGGGTTTTCCTTTTCTTTATCCTTGATATTAAAATTAAGTGTTTACTAACCTGATCTCATAGAGAGCTACTGTTTTCTGATTATTCCCTACCTATTCATCTCCTTGCTCAGAGCTTTGTAGCCCCTTTCCTATTTTTTTTTTCAGGTATGAGGGCCTTCTTGAGGATTTCTTGTAGCAGGGGTTCTTGTGGCAATGAACTCCCTTAGCTTTTGTTTATCTGGGAAAGTTTTTATTTCTCCATCATATCTGAAGGAGATTTCGCTGGATAGAGTATTCTTGGTTAAAGTTTTTGTCTTTCAGAATTTTGAATATATCATTCCACTCTCTCCTAGCCTGTAAGATTTCTGGTGAGAAATCTGCTGAAAGCCTGATAGGGGTTCCTTTGTAAGTTATTTTCTTCTGCCTTGCTGCCCTTCGTATATTTTCTTTGTCCTTGACTTTTGCTGGTTTCACTAATATATGCCTTGGAATGGGTCTTTTTACATTGACAAAGTTAGGAGATCTTGAGGCCTCTTTCACATATATTTCCAGCTTCCTCCATGGGTTTGGGAAGTTCTAAGCTGTTATTTCTTTGAACAAGCTTTCTGCTCCATTCTCCTCCTCCCCCTCTGGAGTACCTATAATCCTTATGTTGCATTTCCTGATTGAGTCAGATATTTCTCTGAGAGCTTCTTCATTTATTTTTAATTGGAGTTCTCTTTTCTCTTCCCTCTGAAGCATTTCTATAGTACTATCCTCTAACTGGCTGATTCTCTCCTCCATATTGACAGCTCTGTTGTTTAGGGAACCCAGGTTTTTATTTATTTCCTCTATTGTGGTTTTCATTTCCAACAATTCTGATTGGTTCTTCTTTATGGTTTCAATCTCCTTTGTGAAGAAGCTCCTGAATTTGTTAATTTGTCTTTCTGTGTTTTCTTGTAACTCTCTGAGTTTTTTTATGATAGCTTTTTTGAATTCTTTGTAACTTAGGTTATGGATTTCTGTGCCTTCAGTGTTGCTTTCTGGGTACTTGTCGCTTTACTTCTGGTCTGGACATTTAATATACCTATTCATACTGGTTGATGGAGTGGATTTTTGCTTCCTCATGGTGCTCTTATCTGGTCACAGGTGTCACGTACTGCCACTGGGTGGGGACCAGGGCCTGTGTATTCTGCGCCCTGACGAGCAGGGACTCCCCAGCTCCGGCCACTGACTGCTATTCTGTCTGAGCAACTGATTGATGGCAGATCTGGAGCACCAGGCGGGGGGAGGGGTACTGTCCTTCACCACTGCTTCCCCCAACCCCTGCTTGTCTCTCTCTATGGAGCTCTGGGCAATTGCAGGACTGTGCACTTTCCCTTTCTGCACCACTGCTGCCTCGCTCACTGCTCCGGGCAATAGTGGGGCTGGAGTGCTGGGCGGGGATGGGGCACCTCCCTCACCTGCGCACTTTCCCCTCCACTGCTGCCACACTCTCTGCACCAGGGTCTGGACGTTTCTGGGGCTGCTGTCTTTCCCTGCCGCCACCAAGCTCTCTGCACCTTGCTCTGGGCGATCCTGGGGCTGGAGTGCCCAGCAGGGACAGGGCACTTCCCTCACCTGTTCACTTTCCCCACTGCCATTGCTATGCTCTCCTTACCGTGTTCTGGATGATTCTGGGGCTGGGATGCTGAGTGGGGATGGGGCACCTCTCCTCAGCTGTGCCCTTTCCCCACTGCCAGTACCATACTTCCTGCACTGTACTCTGGATGAGTCTGGGGCTAGAGTACCAGGAGGGGACAGGGCACACTTTTCACCTGTGCACTTCCCTCAGCCTGTCTCTCTCTACAGAGCTCCTGTGGATCAGCTTCCACTTCATCAGAGGATCCAGCCCCACCACCACTTTCAGGCATATGGCTGTGTGAGTCTCTCAGACGTCTTTTGTGATGTGTATATGTCTTCTCACTCCACCATGATTCTGACATCACCCATCCTCATGGCTCTCCTTTTCTTTCTTGGCTTCTTTCCTATTGATTATATTTTTCATTCATTTTTTTCCCTCTACTAGTTTGCAAATTGTATACATTCCGTTCTTTTTAGGGTTACCCTAGAAATTTTTAACATGCATATTTTTCTAATTCTTAGTACACTTTACCTCTGCTTATTACCTTCCTGGCTTGTGTATTATTATTATCATGAGTTTAAGTTCTACTTTATTGTTTTCTAACCCACAAGATATTATTTTTTTAAATTTAGATTTATCGTTCCATCTTGCATGTTAGCCTTCCCATTTGAGATATTTTCTCTAAATCTTTAGAATTTCCTTTAGTGAAGACCTATTGGTGGCATACTCTCTTAGGCTCTTCAAATATGCCTTCATTTATTTTTTTATAGTGTACAATTCCAGGTCAATGGATGTTTTCTCTTACCATGTTGATGGTATCATTCTCCTGGCTCTTGGCTTTCTTTGTTGTTGTGGAAATAACCTGTTATTCTTATTGTCATTCATCTCTGACTACAGTTTCAGTATGATCTGTCTAGACTTTTATTTTTTATGCTACTTGAGATTTGTTGGGTTTCTTTATTCTGTGGCCTGATGTCATTCAGCAGTTCTAAAAAATTCTTTAAATATTGTGTTTACGCCATTCTTCTTTTCTTTAGAACTCTAACTTCTAACTAGACATCTGTTTGTTTTCTTCATTCTTATCTTCCATGTCTTTTAACTTCTCTTTTATGAATCCATTTCTTTTTCCCTTTGTATTTCACGATAAAGAGATTATCCAGAATTATCTTCGTGTTCATTAATTATCTCTTCATTTAGTCAAATATTTCTAGCATTTCCTTTGTGTGTGTGTGTGTTTTCCTTTTAGCTTACCCACTGAGAATATTCAAGTTGGAGTGGCTGGCATTATGTGTGTATTTGCTCATCTAAGGGCGTGCTACCTTATGTGAGTTCCAGAGACCATCTCTCCTTCAGTGCTAGATTACCTTTCTTGATTTTTCCTTTCTGTGCTCAAAATATTTCCTTTATTTTTCTTTGGATGCAGATATGCACTTAAGATGTTATTTTCATGGTTAATAGGAAGGCTTCTCTGGGCTTCTAGTCTGCTACATTGCCAGAAACAGACTTTGTAAGTTTTCTTACCCCCTCCAAATATTTAGTTTTCCTATGTGTTTCCTTTATGATTTATTATGTTGCACTGTTTCTAATACTGAGAAAAGTTAAGTATGTTCCATACTTTCTCTGGCCCATTTTCTTTATTTAGTTTTTTGTGTATTTTAAAGCACTCATAAACTTATATTTCATATATTCAAAACAGGTAAAAAGAATAATGTAATGCACAGTGGTATGCCTACTATACAAGCTAAGTAATAGAACATGACCATTACAGTTTGCTCCCCATACTGATTACCTCTTCTCTTACACCGTATATTGTATTTAACTCTTTAATTGTTTTTGGGAATGTGAAGTAGGGTGAGACTCTAAATGGGCTCCCTCCCCATGAGTTTTTAAAATATATACTAGATTTTTAATTTGATGGGTTTTGGGAGTTGGGTTAGAAATTAATTCCTAGTCTGGTCCCATTTTCCATTTCTCAGTTATTTCAACTTAAGGAAAAGGTCTATTTTGTAGCTTTCAGATGATTTTGTCCTTTTTCTCTTCCACCTACTTTCTACCTCTGGAACATTAATAGGTGCATACTCAAACATATTGCTCAGCTTTTTAAGTAGTATTTATATGGAACTTTTTAACAAATTAATATCTCACCCATTGCTTTACATTCTTTTGCAAACTAAATCTTTGTGAAACAGGACTGTTCTTTTTAATTAGCTCCTTTCCTAACTGGAGAATAAATTTAAGATACATGTTTCTGATGCTGTTTTTTTCCTTTAGTTTTAAATAACCGTTTTCTTTTTTTTCTCCTGTGGTTACCTTGAAGTTTATTCTTTTGACCTGTTTGACCCCCAAGGTGAAATTGGAGGTGACTTACTCTTGCCTGTTGGCCCTAGGTCGTATCTAGGTAGTTCTAAAATTAGCACCATTATCAGAAGAATGGAGATCTTCTAGATGCTATTTCACTCTCATCCTTGGAGACTCCGGTAGAAACTGAGTCAGTAATTTTGTCAAAGAATCTTAATCATGCCCTCAACTCACACACAAAGAGGGGGTTGACTTTGGGGCGTGTCTGTCTACTGTGACTATCTGAGTAAGATTGCAGACTTTCTCTGCTGATTTATGTGGATTTGAAAAAGAGGGTAATAAGTGACAGTTTTTACTTTCAGGAGTGTTTAAACATTTAGAAGTATACCAGTTCTCCCTGGTGAAAACTCAGAATTATTAATTGCTTTTTGAGTAATGCAGTTTGTTTAAGGTATGATGGGTTTTTAAATATTGATCTCTTACTTGACTGGAGCTAGTTGAAGAAGAAAAACAAAAAATTCATAATTATTTTTAAAAAACATTAGTGTTGTTATCTTTTTCACATTTTGTTTACCATAGCTAAGGGTAAATGCAAGTCAAGCAGTGTCAAAGTAGCACAATGTGAAAGTGACTATACTATTTATATTGTGTTGAAAATTCCTAGCTAGCCTAACATAATCCCTCTTTTACCACTTTGGCAACATCTTCTAAACTGAAGACAAAAGCTTTTTCAGGATATTTATTATAACACTCTATTTGTCCATATCTTTAAGTGAAATGAGACTCTGTTGAATAAATTAGCAAATTAAAACCTCTAGTTGTGGGTTGCCACTCTCTATATAAAGAATTGAATACCAAAAGGTTGAAAAGTTGAAGAAGAAATTTAAAAATTCATTTTTATCCTCACAGATCTTTGTATATTTATACCTAGTAAAGTTTAAGTGGTAATTTTGAACTTGTAAAATCCCATTTCTCAAATAATAAAACTTTCAGGAAATATGGAAGGCTATTTTGTAGGAAGGAATTTATTTGGTGCTTTGCTCCATTATATGGTCTTGTACAGCGTAAGGATTGAATGCCACCTGGGGCTAATTATTAGCTAATATTTAGGGTCAGCTGGTTAATGAGTTAAACACATTAACACCACCTGTACAAGAACAGAGTGTATGGACAAACAGGTGCTTGAGAAAGTCAGATTCTTCTTTACTGGTTCTAAACCCTGTCTGTGTGTGTTAAAATTCCTTGGGTAACTTTTAGACAATATTGTTGCCTGGGTCCCAACCCAGACTAATTTAATCAGAATCACTGGTGGAAGAACCCAAGTTATTGATATCTTTAATTAGTTTCTCAGCTCATTCTCAAATGCTACCAGGGTTGAAAATTTATGCTTTAGGTATTTCATGCTGCTCCTGTTGGTGGTGGTGCTATTATTATTATTACTGGTGTGATTGTGTGGGGAGGAGGATGCACAATCTAAGCAACATTGTACTAAAGATAACTTGTATTGGTCCCTTCAGGCTGCTGTAACAAGATACCATAAGTGGTGACTTAGAAACAGAAAATTCTCACAGTTCTGGAGGTTGGGAAGTCCAAGATCAAGGCACTGGTAGATTTGGTGTCTGGTGAGGGCCTGATTCCTAGACGGCCGTTTGTTCACTCTAACCTCACACGGTAGAAGGGACAAGGGAGCAGCTTTGGGCCTTTTTCATAAGGGCACTAATCCCATTCATGAGGGCTCCGCCCTCATGACTTAATCACACCCCAGAAGCCCCACCTTTTAATACCTATCTGTCATCTTGGGAGTTCAGATTTCAACATATGAGATTTAAGGGGGGGGCAAACATTAAGGCCATAGCATAACTGTTAATTATATGTACAATTCTAGTTTTTGAATATTGAAGAACTGGTTGTCTTGTGGTCATTATGTATTGATGATTATTGCATTTTGAAGTTATGAAACGGTGGATAAAGCAGACAGTTGAGTTTTCTTTCTTTTACACCTCATTTCATTGTTTATGGTGACAGAAGTATCACATTTTAATGTTAAATTGGCTTTTCCATCTGTCACAAATTGTTCTCTTTCTATCAGTTCTCATCAAGATACTGTTTTAGGTAAATGTCCAGATGGAAAGGTCAGGATGATTTGCCTGACAGTTTTCTGCCCGTCATTCTCATGAATGTTGCCGTTGGCCCTTAATGAGAGGACTCACAGTAGGTTTAGGGAAGAGCTGTGAGACTTTTGAAACATGCCATTTGTAAGATGGTGGGGGTTGGGGAAGTTCTAAGATACAAGGCTTTGTTGGGACAAGAGTTGAGGCGACTTTGTCTAAACTTTAAAGGGATGCTTTGAGATGGTGTTTGGATCTAAAAATATGTTAGTGTTCATAGTTTTCAGCAATAGAAATCCCTCTAATTTAAATAGAAGAATTACTTTTCAAGAGGGTATTGGGTTACTTGTAGAATTTTCTAAATGTTAGAGGGACCAGGCTTGGGATCCGCAGCCAGGAACAACGCTACACATCATACCACAGACCTGGTCCAGTGAAGGCACCGCAGTTAGGTGCATGTTTACCGCTGTCTGTACTCGCTCACTGACAGGAGGTCACAGATACTCTTAAAACTGCTGCCCCTGCTTCCTTGTAAAACTGGATTAAGGATGAATTAATTCCAACTGGATTAAATTAGCCATTGCTGTTGCCCCCACCTTCACAAGAATGGTTTGCTTGTGGTTTATGCTGCTACTGTTGCTTCGTTTTCTTCTGCCCCCACCTCTTCCTTTTCTTGGTTTTTCTCTCTGACAAAACCCAGATCTTATGCCCCTGTCCCAGCTGCAAGGGAGGTTTGGAAAGCAAATACCTGGTGTTTTCAGTTTCTTTAGTTTCAGGAAGTGGTTCTGTCTCAAGGGGGAGGATTCTTCAAACATAGCCAGGTAGTTTAGGTGCTGAATAACCCCCTAAAACGCCAGGTATCCGTGACAGAACATTTTGTGAGTGAATGGTCATAGGATTTGTAGCTACCTTTGCCATGAATCTTGTTTGTATTTTTTTCCCTTTTTAATGTTGAAAGAGTGAATGAGGTGTGATGGTAGATATAAAAGAAGAAGACAGTTAATAGAAATACAAATTTTGTAACTGGAATGGGCCCTAGGAATAATCTAAGCCAATCTAAAGAAGAAAATAGTAATTATGAGTTATTGTCCATTGGGTAAATGCCATTCACTGAGAAATCATCTTTACTCCTGATAGTGAAAGCAGTTTCTACCCCCATTAGTCCTCATAAAGAAGCTGCTATATGATGTAATGAACAACACCCTTGTAGTATTCACAGTGACAAATTTCTTTGACATTTGTCTCCGCACCATCAGGGCAAAGCGCAGTTCAGTGAAAGCAGGTAAGGTGAGCTCGAGAGGTGAACTGAGAGAATACTCAGGGCAAGGGCAGGATTCTCTTCCGAAACTAATTTTGGGATTCCTGTAAATATATCAGGCAGGTAATTGAAGTCCCCATAATGCATGTCTGAAATAATTTTACCTTGAAAAAATAAATTCTCTCCACCAGGCCATTAAAAAAGAAGTCAGTGAAGCTATATATGTATAGCTTCTAGGTGTGAGCAATGGGATATTCTAGTTTACCCTCTGAGGTAACCTAGTTGCAAATGTGTGCAGAACAGAGACTGAGTATATGGATTTATTAGATCTAAAACAGTTTTAAGTTTATGGAAATTTTGTTGTGCAGTAAAACTTTATAGTTATTGCTATGGAAATCTGTACAGTGGGGACACAAAGGAGAGCTTATTCAGTTTTACTGGGGGCTGTTTCAGGTTGGTGCTTTCTAGCTGAGTGGTTGTTGGCCAGGGGTACAAGGTGTGGAAATAGGTAGGAACACCACGTGCCAGACTCTCTCATGCCATTGTACATTCAAGGAGTAGCAAATAGCTTGTTGTAACTGGAGCATAGTAGAAGAATAATGATGTTCATTAAAGTGAAATTCTACCTGTACTTTTCAAGGAAATGGTCTCTGTAATAAGACACACGTACAAGGTGGCCCAAGAGCGGGTGAGTGCAGACCATTATCAAACATCTGAGTGCTGACTGAATACACTTGCCATTATATTAGATTGTTTTAAGATAGGGGATACAACAATGAATAAAACAAGGACCTGGAATCTAGAGGGGTGGGAAACGTGTAAACAGTCCTGATAGTGTATGTGTGTGAAGTGTGCAGAGTCCTGCAGGGGCACAGGGGAGAATGTGCTTGAGGGAGTCATGAAATGCTTTACCAAGGTGTGGTGGCATTTGAACTCTGCTGAAGAATCAATATATTTATGAGAGTCTAGAAGGAGGAGAGAGGCATTCCAGACAGTTAATGTATCATCTTTATTGTATTTAGAGGACCTCAAATTGCATCACCTATGATTTCTTTGGAAAGAAGAATGTGGATAACAACAATTTGGGAAAATTACTATAGTTAGCATTGTCTTTGATAATAGTAGGGAATTAAATTGATTTAGTCTGTTACTTACTTTCGGTTTATAAGCTTTATTTTCCAGTAGTGTTATACCAATGTGATTTCTGAATATATTCTTTGTATTATGTCCACTAACTCTTTTAAATTAGTTAACTAGACTGGGTGCTCAAGGATCATTGTTAGTCTAATTTTCTCTGGAACAAACAGTTTATACATGCAGAATTCTCTTATGATGCATATGGTGACAGCAAGGATTCTATTTAATTTGGCCATCCTCATGTTTTTTCCTGTCCCTCAATAGTAGAATCTTTTTCATCTGGATACTGTACATTCTCTGTAAAAACAAATCCTCTAAAATGAACGCTTTCATGATCTTCTATTAATCACCACTTATGAAAATATGATACCAACACAAATAAGTAAAGGGAAAGCACAAAAGTGTAGCAGATTTCTTCACAGTTCTTTTATTCTTTGTAGTTCAGTCAGGAAACAGATATCCTTGAATTCTCCAACCTCCTCTTCACTTACAAGCCTAATGTGCTAGCCAGAGTAAGACAGAACTGGTTCAGGGATCAGAGAGAGGAAGGATGTGTGAATTTTGTATGATGCTTTTTCTTTTCATGCTCATTAAAGTCAGAATTTTTTTCTACTGCCTGTAGTTTCAATCTGATTAATGATGGATGTGGTTTTAGAAATTTTCCCATAATAAATTACATGGCAAGAGAATGTTTTTGAGAGGATCCATGGCTTTTTATACTAAGATTTTACCTTACATCTGTCACATGATGTTCTTAGAATGTGGCATGATTCTTACGTTTTGAGGTTGGCTTGGTTTCATATGCAACTCCTAATTGTAGTTTCTTTTGCCCTGTTACTATAGTTCAACTTGTTTGTTAACGTTCTTTTTATTTTATGTACCTTTTCTATCCAACTCTCCTTTAATTTATTTATTTATTTATTTATTTGTTTATTTTTTATTAATGTTATGATAGATTGCAACCTTGTGAGATTTCAGTTGCGCATTATTGTTAGTCATGTTGTGGGTACACCACTTCCCCCTTTGTGCCCTCCCCCCATCCCCCCTTTTCCCTGGTAACCACGGATCAGATCTCCTTGTCAATATATTAACTTCCACCTATGAGTGGAGTCATATAGAGTTCGTCTTTCTCTGACTGGCTTATTTCGCTTAACATGATACCCTCGAGGTCCATCCACGTTGCTGCGAATGGGCCAATTTTGTCTTTTTTTATGGCTGAGTAGTATTCCATTGTGTATATATACCATATCTTCTTTATCCAATCATCAGTTTCTGGGCATGTAGGTTGGTTCCACGTCTTGGCTATTGTAAATAATGCTGCGATCATCTCCTTTAATTTTTACACTAATTTTTTTGTTACTCTCTTGGCTGGTTTTTTGGGTATAGAAGGAAAAACAGTAAGGTGAGGATGCTCATTTCATCCTTACCTGAACTCATGTTGCCCTCTAAACTCTGTTTTCTGTATTTTTGTTGAATGACACCAATATGGACTCATTCACATTTGCCAAATCTTGGGAGACATCCTAGTCTATCCTTTATCTTTCTTCTCTCACGTTGATCCATCCCTCAACTTTTCTCTTCACCAGTTCTCAGTTGGAATATTTCAGGAATTTTGTGCCTTATTTTTCTTTGTCTAATTTCTTATCCCTCTAGCCAGTCAGTCAGTTTTATCACCAGAGATTTAGTAAAAGGATAATCTTACTGGTTTACTTATCTGCTTGCAGTCTTAATTAACTTCTCATCAACTATAGGCTATGCAGTCCAAGCTTCTTAGCAGAGCAAAATAGTCTCCTTCTGTGGGACTTCTTTTGTTGCCAGGTGTCCCCCACAATACACTATATAGAGCAGCTCTACTGATCTTCTTGCTCTTTCTTGAATCTCTCGTGACTTCTGATGTCCTTTGCATGTGCTATGTCTTCTTTCTGGAATGCTGTTTCCCATTTTGGCAACTACCTAACTAAAAGTATTAACTTTCTCTGGTAAGCTTTGGTTGAAAACTCTTAGATTTACTGGCTCTTTTGGATATCACTTCCCTGTACTCTCATAGTACCCTGTGCATACCTCTCTTGATACATTTATCACTCCTTGCTTAGATTGCAAGTTTCATAGGGGCAGTAGTTCGCCTTGCTTATTTTTGTATTTCCCCGACAGGCATGATGCTTAGCTCCTAATAGGTGCTCAGCACATTTTAAAAAATTGAATAATATCTTGGTAACTTATAAAATACTCTGTCTTTTTCTGCTTCCTATGCCTGTTTCCTTTTCTATATTAAGTTTGTAATGAGCTTTTAACTTAAATGTTAATCAAATAACAAATGGAAATATTTAGTATTCATAGATGAAACTTATTACTTAAATTTTATTTTATTCTTAAATTTTATTTCTTTTAAAGATTGGCACCTGAGCTAACATCTGTTGCCAATCTTTTCTTTTTCCTTCTTCTTCTCCCCAAAGCCCCCCAGTACATAGTTGTATATTCTAGTTGTGAGTGCCTCTGGTTGTGCTGCGAGGGACACCGCCTCAGCATGGCCTGATGAATGGGGCCATGTCCATGCCTGGGATCTGAATGAGCGAAACCCTGGGCTGCTGAAGCAGAGTGCGTGAACTTAACCACTTGGCCATGGGGCTGGCCCCTATTACTTAAATTTTAAATACTCGAACAAGGAAACATCAGTAAGGTTCATTTAAAAATTCTAAATTTTCCTCAAATTCTCATCTGACGAATGTCTCGGTTTCGTTTGTTGTAGTTGAAGCCTTTATCTGAGTGTCATCCTTGAGGGTAACGTAACTTGATATATATTTTTTAGGGTTGAATAATGGAAGTTATTTATTAGCTTTGATAGACAGTGGCATGCAAATAATTTTATTTATTACTAAAATTCTTCTGCTGACCAATTCATTTGTAACAACTTTTTATTTCACCATAAACTAGATACCAAGTTCTTGTTTATAAGTTTAATGATTACTTAGACAAGGTTAGTGACAATTGTGAGACTTAACTGAATTATATTATGAAAAGAAGACAACAGCACTTTTTGCTGTATCCATCTTGATAATGTACAAATTGCTTATGATCAGCCCATATGAGTTCTTTATAATTTGTCTGCGAACTTTGCTAAGTGCTATAGCACAGTTAGATATGCTACAGGAGCACATAGGAAGCAGTAATTCTGCTTTGTCTGGGCAAGCTGATAAGGGCTTCTACAGGAAAGAAGTCCCTTTGAATTGACTTTTAAAAATGGTCTCCTGTTTCTTATTTGTGTTTCAAGCAACTTTGAGGTATTTTTATGCAAAAAATCTGCATTTTTTTACGTTTATAGCTTGATGGGTTTTGATAAATGTGTGTACCTGCCATTTCCCAAAAAGACGTTTTGGTCACCTAACTCTGGAAAGTTACGTCAGCCCCTTTTAAGTTAGCCGCTACCCCTACCCCAGTAACTACTGATCTGATTTCTGTCACTGTAGACTAGTTTTGCTGAATCTAGAATTTCATATAATGATGTCAGGTAGTGCATACTTTTTTCAGTCTGGCTTCTTTTGTTCAACATAATTTTAAAAATTCATCCTTGTGGTGAATATATGTATAGTTAAGTCTCTTGTATTGCTGAGTAGTATTCCATTCTATGAATATACCGGAGTTTGTCGATCATCCTATTGATGGACGTTTGTGTTGTTTCTGGTTTTTGGATATTATAAGTAAATCTTATGTGAACTTGCATGTACAAATTGTTCTGTGGATATATATTTGTATTTCTCTTGAGTAAATACTTAAAAGTGGAATTGCTGGTTTGTAGGGTTAAGTGTATGTTTAACTTTATAAGAAACTGCCGGATTGTTTTCCAAGGTGATTTATACTAGCAGTGTGTGAGAGCTCCAGTTGCTCCATCCTCACCAACACTTAGTATTATTGGTCTTTTTTTTTTGTAAGGAAGATTGGCCCTGAGCTAACAAATATTGACAATCTTTCTCTTTTTTGCTTGAGGAAGATTGCCCCTGAGCTAACATCTGTGCCAGTCTTTCTCTGTTTTGTATGAGGGATGCTGCCACAGCGTGGCTTGATGAGTGATGGTGTGTAGGTCCACACCCGGGATCCAAACTTGTGAACCCCCTGGGTTGCTGAAGCAGAGCACATGAACTTAACCACTATACTGCCAGGCCAGCCCCTTGTTGGTCTTTTTAATGTTAGCCTTTCTAGTGGTTGTGAAATGGTATCTCATTATCATTTTTAATTTGCATTTCCCTGATGATTAATGAGATTGAACATCTTTTTATGTGCCAGTTAGACATTCATGTATCTTCTTTTGTGAAGTATCTAGTGATATCTTTTACCCGTTTTTAAAAATTAAAGTAGAATTTACATTGATTAAATTTATACTTTTTGGTGGGCAGTTCTGAATTTAGACAAATACAAACATTTGGGTAATCACCACCACAGTTAACATATAGGACAATTCCATGACCCCCCTCCACTCCCAATTCACTCTTGTCTTTTTTGTCATCAAGCCTTTCTCCTACCTGCAGCCCTAGGCAATCATGGAGCTGTTTTCTGACTGTATAGTTTTGTCTTTTCCAGAATGTCATCTAAATGGAATCATATGTCGTGTAGTGTTTTTAATCCAGCTTCTTTCTCTTACCACAAAGCATTTGAAATTTATACAGGTTCTTTTGTGTCAGTAGTTGTTTTTATTGCTGAGAGTATTCCATTCTACAAATGTACCACGGTTTGTTTGTCCATTCATCATTTGAAGGACATTCACTAGTTTTTGACGATTATGAGTACTTCTGCTATATATAAACATTTCCATATAGATTTTTGTGTGAATATATATTTAATTTCTCTTGAGTAAATACCTAGGAGTGGGGTTACTGGATCTCAGATCATGGAAATGTTTAATGTAAGAAACTACCAAACTATTTTCCAAAGTGGGTGTGCCTTTTTGCATTAATACTAGCAGTCTACAAGAGTTTTAGTTGCTCTGCATCTTTGCTAGTACTTTGTGTTGTCGATTTTGTAAAGTTTAACCATCCTGGTAGGTATGTAGTGATATCTCACTGTGGTTTTAGTTTGTGTTTCTCTGATGAATAATTATGTCAAATATCTTTTCATGTGCCTTTTGCCATTTGTATGTCTTTTGTTGATGTGTCCGTTCAGATATTTTGCCCAGTTTTTTTTTTTTTTTTGAGGAAGGTTAGCCCTGAACTAACATCTGCTGCCAATCCTCCTCTTTTTGCTGAGGAAGACAGTCCCTGAGCTAACATCCTTGCCCGTCTTCCTCTACTTTCTATGTGGGACACCTACTGTAGCATGGCTTGCCAAGTGGTGCCATGTCTGCACCCAGGATCCGAACCGGCAAACCCTGGGCCGCCTCAGTGGGACGTGCGCAGTTAACCACTGCACCACCGGGCCAGCCCTGCCCATTTTTTAATTGGATTGGCTGTCTTCCTTTTATTGAGTTTTAGGAGTTCTTCATAAACTGAAGATGGAAGTCTTTTCTCAAATATATATGTGTCCTAAACAGATTGAGTGCAGAAAGCTCAAATTTTGTTATTGGCAACAAATTGAAGTGACAAGTTCATTTGTTTCCAAAAAAGTATCTCTTGATGCCTAAGGTGATTAATAATCGTTTGTTAGTCATTTTTTTTTTAAGTAAAAACGATGTTCCATGAAGAAAACCAGCTAGCTCAGCTCACAACTTAGAGTTGGCCAAGTGCTTTTTCTTAAGACAGCCGTTACCTTTGGTATGGAGCAGAAGTACTTTATCTGTAGATCCCATTTTGTCAGACAGAATGTTAGATGTATAACCAAAGGTCGAGATGTAATGAAACTAATAAATTTTCTGCCTTACCAAAAACAGTGTTCATTGAGACCGACTTTTCTTTTGTGTATGGTGAAGAATGATTACAGTGACTACTAGTACACTTGGTCGCTACTGCCTGGATTTGTATTAAGGTGCCAGCAGTTTTACCCATCATTGCTTTTGGACCATTGGGCAAATGACAGAGTAGTTCAGGTAGTTGTGCAATTCAAAAAAGTTATACACCACTTTGAATATTTTGGCACTGCTTACGTTTATTGTTCTAAGCATTCACGGAGAAGATCTTTGATGATTAGTTGGTAGTGACACCTGATCAACAAGTGAAACAGTACATCCAGCCGTATCTTTTGATTCATTCAGGTGTAAGACAACAGCACAGTCTCTCAGATAACATATTCACTTTTTGCATTTGCAGCTAAGTTTTTACTTTGGTGTGTTACTGTATCATTGGAAATTGGCAGTGCTATAATTTTTTTTATTGACTTTTCATCTAGGAGAAATTCAAAAGTTTTAACTGGAGAAGGCTTTAATAGCCTCTCAGTTGTTGTGTGTGCTTCTTTAGCTGGAAAGCTGTAATAAACATTGTTTGGCTTTTAACAAGGTCATTTTTACATTTAAATTTTGTGATTCCTTTTCTTTAAACTCTGAATGATTAGTCTCAAAATAATGCCCTAACTTAACTGGGATAATACTATTCACGATAAGATAACATGTATAAGCCAATGGAAAGATTGCTTTTGTAATATTTTGTTTCTTATTTACAAGTTCTGTTTCGCTTAAGATCTTGGGGTAGATTTCTTCCCTTCCACAAGTCAGAGAACTCTCTCTGATAGTTCAGTTTCAGCTTTCTCAACATGTTTAAATATAGACAGTACAGTTATGGAATGAGAAAGTGAGTCTTCTGATCTCCTCTTTTTAAGCCATGATCCATTCTTAAATACAAGACAAATATAAGTAAGTTTTCTGTTATTTTAGTATACAATACTAGTAAATTCCAGGATAAAACAGTTTAAAGTGAAATTTAAAAATTAAGAAATACTGCAAAGCAAAACAGTGTATTTGCTTATTGGTGTGTTTCTACCTAGGCACAAGGAAGATTTCGGGATTTCAAAAATAATTTTTTAGATGACAGTGAGGTACAGAGATTATAGGAGGTATAATCAAAGCTAGCTAGTAAGAGCAAAAAGTACTGAGAACAAACTGAGTTTATCTCTGAGCATGTATATATTTATATCCAAAACCTGTTTTCCATGAGCCAACAGAGCGAAGTAATCATTACACCTTGTGTAGTCTCTGAAAATTCCAGAATGAGCATGAAAAAAGCTAAATATAGACATATATAAAACTTATCAATACTGTGAAAACAGTTTTGACCCTGCAGATCCCCTGAAAGGATTCCTGGGATCTCCAGATGTCCTTGGCCCGCAATTTGAGAACAACTGCTGTAGGATGTGGTCCATATTCAATTTTTGGTGGTGTCTCAGCTGAATGCCCTGGGTGTTGTTGAGGCCCTTTACTCTGGCTTGGCAGAGCATTTAAGACCACTCGTACTGCTTGACCTCTGGTACTTTGATTCTCAACCTGATAGCAGTAGTACTCTGATAATCCTTGAGCAACCTGTATATGCAGCCTGGTTCTTGGCCAAGGACTCATGGGGATCCCTGATGCCCCCCACTCAGTGTTACTCCCTCCTCTTTGGGGCCCTGCAAATTCCAGTTTTTTTTCCTGCTGCCCCAGACTGTCTCTGCCTCTTTAAGCTCAGTGGGACCACCATTCCTAACTTTGACTCCGTTTTCCACCCTTTGGTTAGAAAATGCTCACCGGGTTGAGTTGGGGTGATTGTGGAGCTCACCTAGTGAGTTTCTCTTAGCTCACAGTTTCTAGTCTTCTGCTGCCTATTTTCCGTTCCTGGAACAGCTGCCTCATAGATTTTGTTTAATTTTATGATTATTGTGGAATAGCTAGCTCATAGACATTACTGTGTAATAGCTGCAACTTCCTGAATTAATTATTCATGGTAGTTATTAGCATTTTAAATTAGGATGGAGTAAAATAGTATGCAAAAACTAAGGGACAAGAAACTTCATGGTGTCCTTTTCAAAGAGCATGTAGTTACTCTGTTTAGGATCAACAAAGGCAGGTTGGCTGATACTCTCCTCTACTGGGTTGTTGGCAGAAGTCCATTAACTAATCACTGAGTTCCCCCTATAACTCTGAGTAGGCTTCACAGTCTTTATGAACAGAGTACTTCAACAAGTCACTAATGGCTGGTGATTAGTTGGAAAGAAACCTGTTTGTCAACTTGGGCCTGTAACCATGGGATTGAAGGTAGGGAACAATAGGAGGTGAAACTGAAAAGGTAGGCCAGGCCTGAAGAAAGGCCCTGACCCTTTATATAAATGAATATTTCTGTTATTTTTTTTCTACTACCATTGCTTTAATTGTCCCCTCATCCTTTTTCACCTGGAAAATTGAAATAGATCCCTAAATAGTATCTGTTTTTCTTCATTTAAATCCAATAAGCTGCCACCATGATCTATAGAAAATGTAAAAGTTTGACCAGGTCATCCCTCCCCCTAAATAATCCAGTGTATCAATGATTTCCCAACGCCTAAAAAATCAAGGTCAATCTCCTGAGTAAGTATGTAAAGCTCTGTGTGAGATTTGATCTCTTTCTTCTCCACCTGATCTCAAACCTTCCATTTCATGCGGTAATAATGTTGGAACACATGTAGTTCCTTTTATGCACAATTTGTGCCTCAATGTAATGTTTTATTCTGATTTCCTATAAAACCACCTGCTCCTCCTTCAAGGCTCAACTCAGGTGTCGTCTCTGTGGGACTCACAGCCCTGCTTCTGTTACTTTCAGGGCACTGAGATTGTATTTACCTCTCTTTACCCCTTCCTATATTATTTGAAAACTGTCTATTCTGAAAACTCCTTAAATGCCAGGACCACACCTTGGGGGATGTTTGTCACGTAGGAGTCGTTTAGCGTTAGTTTAGCTGTATTGAACTGAACTGACGAAAATGAAGTAATGATTAACCAAAAAAATGTTTCTCCTGTGGAGAAAATTTGGCAAATATTAAAATGTGCAAGATCATGCAAAACCAAAACTGTGCAAAGCAATCCTAGTAATCAGTGGATAAATTACAGTTCTTTGGTGACCTTTAAAAATTTTTGCCAAAACATGAAGAATTATTACTATCTGATACAAATGTATAGGGAAATGAAAAAAATAGCAAAACTAATATTTATTTAGTATACCATAGTTTAATATATTAGAAATATTGAGAATTAAAGTGTTTTATTTCTTTGTAAAAAGTTATCAAGAGTAGTTTGAACAGTGTGCCGTCACCTTCTCATTGTATAACTTACCATAGGGAGCAAACATCTTTTCTATGCCTTGGTGAATTGTCGTGTTGCTTTTTATGCTTGGATCAAACTTTCAAAACATTTCATCCTTTGTGTTTTCACTGCTGTGAAATATCTTAGAGAGTTTGTTCAATGTTAAGTTTTTTTGCTCACATCACTGTGGGACGTGTTCATCCTTTTTGTTGCAACCACTTTCTTCATTGATGTTGATAAGCTGGCCTTCACTAAGTTCTCCTGGCTGCTGTCTATCCAGAGGCTCTTGAATGGTGGCAGTGTCAAAATTCCCACGGTCAGCGATTTCTTCTGTAACTCTCTGTTCAATTCAGATTTCACTTCCAGTATTACCAGTTTTCATTTTTTTGCTGCACTTGCATCTTTCTTTGCCAATTTCCTTTTGATAATCCATTTTTATAAAATGTTTCACTGGTTTATGAGTACAAGGAGGCAACACAGATGCACACTTTGCTGTCTGTGTGTGAACTGAATAACAGATGAGCAGGGACCAGTGAGACTTTGAAAGAAGAATGTGATTGATTACTGATCATCATGCACATCTGTCATTTACATGGTGATTTGTGGAGCTGGCAGTGAAATTTGTACTTTGTGCACTTACAGTTAATATACTGTGATAACTGAAATTTGACCATATTGAGAGGAGAATAATGAGAGCGTTTGTTATTTTACTAAACTATGGTAACTGAAGTTCACATATTGGAACTTTGCAGAGTGATGACTGCCTGTACAAAATTAAGAACAAGGTATTTTAAGGGGCCTGTAGAAGTGAGGGACCCTAAAGTTTGCTTAAGCTATATTTTTGGTAAATCAGCTTCTGAGTTGTTACGTACTATGTTTATTTAATGACTTAAGAATATTTGAGAAATGGTATATTTTGGTACAGTTAGAGTTTAAATTTTAACTTTTGTACAAAGCTTCTAGATGATTTTGTTTGCTGTTTTTAGGTTATTCTTTGACCATATAAGATTACTTCTCAACTGAGTACTTAACTTATGGAGATTATAGCTGATTGGGAAAGGATATATACAGATATTCAGCTTATCCTCCTACCCTATTTCCTACTCCTTGTAGAGATCCAAAACAGTGAAAGGACTTTCAGGCAAAAATGAAAAAATCTAGGCTAGCAGAAGCAACAAGTGTGCATCAAACTGAAAAGCTTCTGCACAGCAAAAGAAACAATCCAAAAAATAAAAAGGCAGCCTACGGAATGAGAGAAGATTATTAAACAATATATCAGATAAGGATTAATACCCAAAATATATAAAGAACTCATATAATTTAGTAACAAAAACCCAAACAATTGGATAAAAAATGAGCAGAGGAACTAAATAGACATTTTTCAAAAGAAGGCATCCAGATGGCCAACAGGTGCATCTTCGAAGAGATATTGCACATCACTAATCATCAGGGAAATGCAAATGAAAAACCCCAATGAGATATCACCTCAGACCTGTTAGAATGGCTGTCATCAAGGAGACAAGAGGCAACACGTGTTGGTGAGGATGTGGAGATAAGGGAACCTTTGTACATTATTGGTGGACATGTAAAGTGGTTCAGCCACTAAAACTAGTATGGAGGTTCCTCAGAAAATTAAAAATAGAACTACTATATATGATCCTTTAATCCCACTTCTGGATATATTTTCAAAGGAAATGAAAATAGGATTTTGAAGAGAGAGTATGCACTACCATGTTCATTGCACCATTATTCACAATACCCAAGATAGGGACACAGTCTAAATGTCCTTCAATGGATGAATGGATAAAGAACACACACACACACACACACACACACACACACACACACACACAGAGGAATATTATTCAGCTATGAGAAGCAGGAAATCCTGCCATTTGCCACAGCATCGATGAGGCATTATTCTAAGTGAGATGAGTCAGACAGAGAAAGACAAATACTGTATAATATCACTTAGATATGGAATCTAAAAAAGCCGAATTCATAAAATCAGAGAGTAGAATGTTGGGTCCCAGAGGCTGGAGGGTGGGGGAATTGGGATGTGTCGTTTAAGGGTACAAACTTGGAGCTGGTAGGTAAATAAGTCCTGGAGAGCTAATGTACAACATAGTAATTGTAGTCAATAATACTGTGTTATAAACTTCAAAGTTGCTAAGAGACTAGATCTTAATTGTTCCCACCACAGAAAAGAAATGATAACTGACGTGATAGAGGTGTTAGCTAACGCTGTGATGGTAATCATATTGCAGTATATAAGTATAGCAAACAACCATGTGTACACTTTAAACTTACAGGATGTTAAATGTCAATTATACTTCAATAAAAAATTTAGACCAGGAATGCCTTGAATTTAGATTGCCTGATAAAAGAACAAATGGTACATGGGTTGATATTATGTCATTGAATGGTTGTTGCCTTTCTTTTAAAAACTCTTATGGTGAGAGATCTAATTTTCTTATCATATATTCATTCTCCAAAATCTGACTTTTTTATCTTTAACTTTCTGAAATATATAAACCAGAAGTGAGCTATTAGTTAGAACATTGTTAAAATATTTACTGACAGAGTGACCTTTGGACAGCTGGCACTCAGATTTTATAAATTAGCATGTCAGACTACATAATGAAATGCTATCTTCAAATTCACTGTGATCATTGGAAATCTCTAGTCACTTTCTCAGCCCACTTATTCTTCAAATGTATTCTTTCTTTTCTGCTAGCTGCTGTAGACAAGAACTCTGTTGTATAATCATTAGCCTCATTAAGAATGAGGGATTTATATGCCTCAGCAAAAGGAATACTTGACCAAATCAGAATGTGGAAAATTTATCTTTCATTTACTTCTCTTTTAAACCTATTTTAATCAAGAAAATACATAAAACATAAATGTATAAGTTAGAGGTAAGAAACAGTAAGCATTAAGCAAATAATCAGTTATAGTTGTAAATGCTACGAATATAAAGTACTCTGAGAGCTTTTAAGGGAACGTGCAATCTAACTCGGGATTTAAGGGAAAACTTCTTAGAGGAAATACTGTTTAAGCTGAACTCTGAAAGAGGAAGATAATATCTAGAGGGGAAGCCCTATAGTGCCAGAGAAGTATGGTGCCTGTTTGGGACTGGCATGTAATGAATAAGGTGAAGAGTGGCATAAATTGAAGCTGAAGAGATGGGTAGGAGCCAGATAGTATAGGGTTGAAGATTATATTAATGATTTTTCCCTTTATTCTAAAAGTGAGAAGCCATAAACAAGGGATTTCTGACATAATCAGACAACAACAACAATAACTAAAGTATATGTAGGGCTCTAAGTGCCTTACATGTGTTAACTGCTTTAATTCTCACAACAACCCCATGAAGTAGTTCTGTTTTTAATCTTCATGTTATAATTGAGGAACACGAGGGACAGAGAGGTGAAGTAAGTTGCTCAAGATCACATGTCTGGGAAGTGGCAGAGCTGAGCAGCCCAACTCTAGAATTTGTGCTCTAAATCACTGTGGTATGCTATGTCTTATAGTCTAACTTTTTCACACCTGAAGGTCTTGTAACCATAAATTATACAACTCACGATTGAACAGATACAACGAAAGGACAGTTCTCTGTACCAGTGATTTCCCAAATATGATATCCATACCACTAGACGGTATATGGTTGAACACTATTTTAATAGCTATGTATTTATTTTGATTTCTATTAATATTTACCTTCTTTTAAGGCATCATTTTCTATCTAGAGACCTAGAAATGGTTCTCAATTCCTACTCTTCCATCACCCCTCATAGCCAAGTCCTGTCAGTTTTTCCTTCCCAAATATCTGTTGACTCTGTCCTCTGACAATCTCCTTTTTGATTGGAATCTTTAATACATTTATATTTTATTGTTGTTATTTACTTAAGTGTAGTTATGTCTTTCATTTTGCTGTTTGTTTTCCTTATGTCTTGTCTTTTTGTTGTTCTGCTTCAACTTAACTTCTTCTTTTTTTATTTTTATTTTTTAAAGACTATTTTTTTCCTTTTTCTCCCCAAAGGCCCCCCAGTACATAGTGGTATATTCCCAGCTGTGGGTCCTTCCAGCTGTGGCATGTGGGACGCCGCCCCAGCATGACCCGACGAGCGGTGCCATGTCTGCGCCCAGGACCCGAACAGGCGAAACCCTGGGCCTCTGAAGTGGAGCGTGCAAACCCAAACACTCGGCCGTGGGACCTGCCCCGCTCCTTTTTTATTAAACAGATGTTTTCTAGTGTACCATTTTAATCCTTTTGTTGAATTTTTAACTATAATTTTTGAGATATTTTCTTAGTTTTTGTTGTAGGGATTATAATATCCATCTTAATCACAGTGAACTTTAATGCTAACTTAATTCCGGTATAATACAGAAACTTTGCCCCAATATTGGTCTATTTCCTTCCTTCTCTGTTTTGCTACTATTGTTGTATATTATGTTTCTGTATATTGTAAAACCACTAATACCATGTCATCAGAATTGCTTTAAGCCGTCTTATGGTTTTTTTGTTTGTTTTGCTTTAGTATTTAGTAAGGGTTTATTGTGCATATGAGAACAGTTCAGGAACTGGAAAGTCTTATTTTTTTTAAAGAAGATAAGGAACAACTGAGAAAAAAATCTATAAGTTTTTTATATTAACCTATGTATTTAACACTTCTGGTACTCTTTATTTTGTTTTGTGGCTTTGAGTTAATTTCTGCCACAATTTCTTTGCCTTATTGTTGCTTCCCCTTTCCCTTTCTTAGTGCTGTTATTTTCATATATATATTACACCTTTATATATTATAAGCCCAGTACTACAATTTTATTACTACTTTTTTGTGCTATTGTCTTTTTAATCCATTAAGAGAAGAAAAAAGGAAAAATATATATTTATACTGTCTCTTATGATTACCTAAATAATTATCTGTATGAATACTGTCTGCTTCTTCATGTGGATTGAAGTTCACATCTAATTTCACTTCTTTTCAGCCTGAAGAACTTCCTTTGGTATTTCTTGTAACGCAGATCTGCAAGCCACAAATTATCTCACTTTGTTTATCTGGGAATTTCCTTATTTCACCTTCTTTTTTTATTTATTTGAAGAAGAGTAGCTCTGAGCTAACATCCACTGCCAATCCTCCTCTTTTTGCTGAGGAAGACTGGCCCTGAGCTAACATCCATGCCCATCTTCCTCTACTTTCTATGTGGGATGCCTACCACAGCATGGCTTGCCAAGCAGTGCTATGTCCATACCTGGGATCTGAACTGGCGAACCCCGGGCCACTGAAGTGCAACATGTGCACTTAACCACTGCACTACCGGGCCAGCCCTCACCTTCATTTTTGAAGGATAGTTTAGTTTTGTAGAATTCTTGGTTGAATTTTTTTTCTTTCAGCGCTTTGTGTGTATCATCCCACTGCTTTCTGTCCTCCATTGTTCTGATGAGAAATCAGCTGTTCGTCAGTTAGTCAAATTGGGGTGTCTTTGCATGTGATGAGTTGTTTTTCTTTTACTGGTTTCAAAATTTCTCTTTGTCTTTCAACAGTTTGACTGTTGTGTATAGTTATGTATCTCTGTGTTTGTCATACTTGGAGTTTCTTAAGCTTCTTGGATGTATGGGTTCATTTTTTTTTAATCAAATTTGGGAAGTTTTTGGTCATTATTTATTTGAGCTTTTTTCCTTCCCAACTTTTTCTCCTCTTCTCTGGTACTCCATTGTGTGTTTATTAGTAGAGTTAATGATGTCCCACATATCTCTCATGTTTCTTCTTTTTGCTTTCAGCTCTTCCTTTTGGATAATCCCTATTGCTCTATGTTCAAGTTTGCTGATTCTTCAGCTAGCACAGTGAGCCCTTTCATTTTATTTTTCATTTAGGCTTTTGTACTTTTCAACTCCGGAATTTCTTTCTTTCTTTCTTTTTTTTAATACTTAGTCGTTGATGAGTCATCCTCATCCATTCTTTTAATTCTTAAATGTTCTTTGCTCTAGTTCCTTTAACATATTTTTAATAGCAGCTTTGAAGTTCTTGTCTGCTAAGTTCACACACGGGTCAGACTTTCTTATGTCTTTGGATGTCTCATAATTTTTTGTTGAAAACTAGAAATGTTACATACTGTATTATAGCAAATATGGATTCTGACCTTTCCCTGGCTTGTTGCTATTGTTTTTGTTGTTTAATGACTTGCCTGAACTAACTTTTTGGAGTGTGTTTCCCTCCCAGCATGTTACTCCTGAAGTCACTACTCACAGTCTTTTTTCTTTTAAAAAATTTTTGTGCCCAGCTTTCTGGGGATTGCCCCTAGGTCACTATATCTTAGTGGTCTTCTAATGATTGATTACAGGTTGTTCCTAAATACCTCGAGCCAGTAAGTGCTTCACCATTTTTCTTTGAATCTATCTGTGGTTTGGGGAATATTTTCAAATTTTAGGAGTTTAAAGTTTGTCCCGCATTCAGCCAGAGACTAGTCTTCAAAGATCTTCTCTGGTATCTCTTGAGCAGGAGCAGCCTTGTGCATGCACACAACCTTTCTGACCACCAAGGATGAATATGCACTTAAGGCCCTCTTTGGCTGTCTCTGTCCTAGGATCTTCATGTTAAATTTCTACCTGGCCTGCCATTTTGTTGCCTGTCCCAACTAATATTGCTGGGATAATAGCCCTCTTTGATGGTTTGCTACTGAGAGCACTCTTATTTTTGACAATGTTCTTGGGCATAGATTTTTCTATTACCTGCTCCAAATAAAGTCAGCCCCTCTTGTGGGGGGTGTGGTGCTAATCTTTCTGGTCTGCCTTATCTGCTCAAGGCGGAATGTCTGAGCCACAAACCCAGCAGTGTGGATGGTGATGCAAGTAACCTCTAGCTGAAATACCACAATTCTTAGTGTGATTTAATAGATTTTCTTGAATAAATGCTTCTCACTTTTTTGTATGTCCTTTGATCAATTTTCAGAGACTTTAGTTATTTTTGACAATCTTTTCTTGTTTTTTTTTTTTTATTGGTTTTAGGGGAGAGAATTTGCTGAGCTCTTCACAGAGCCATTTTGGGAGCTCTGGCCTCTTTTTATTCTTTTTAACCTTCTTCCAGTCTGTTGTCACACTGCAGCCAGTGGGCACTCCCTAACCCCCGAAAACCCTCAAAGCCAGTCATTTCACCTTCAATCTTAAAAGTCTTCAAGTGCCTTTATGTTGATTACAGAATAAAAAACAAAAATTCTGACATGGTCTAAAATTGTGTGGCTATCCTTCCTATATAGTTTTATCTTGCATGAATCTGATCATTCTCTTGCCCCTCATTCTGGACAATATCTAGTCACTAACTAGCCTCAATCTCTGGAGCGCTTTGCCTGTTATTCCTTATGAATCAAGGCTCTGACTTGTGGCATAAGCATTGACTATGGAATCTAAGGGATGTGAGTTTGCATTTCTCTTTTAGCTATATGACTTTGAGTAATGTGCTAACTTTTATGAGTTTCTTCTGAAATAGGGTGATGGACAAATAATGTTTCATAATGTGCCTGTTAGGCTTGAGATAATGTATGTAAAGCCATTAGCACAGTGCTTTGTATCTAGGAAGCAGAGTCACGTGTCACTTAATAACTGGGGTACTTTCTGAGAAATGCGTCGTTACGTGATTTTTTTGTTGTGTGAACATCATAGAGTGTCCTCATACAAATCTAGATGGTATAGCCTACTACATAGATAGGCTGTATGGTACTGATCTTATGGGACCACTGTTGTATATGTGCTGTCATTGACTGAAATGTCATTATGCAGCACATGACTGTCTCTTAGTTCCCCACCTGATATTCTCTTTCCATCATATTTTTGAGTAAGCAGTTAATATGAAATATCTTTATGCACAAGTAGAATCATTACAGCTGCATCATTCCATTAGTTTTCTGAGTAAAGTTTATATCTGAATTTCAGTTGCGTTTCAACACATTTACTGAATACCTCCTAACTAGTTTGTAGCCCTCACTAACTTTTTAAAAATGTGCTTTTAGTTGAAATATAGCACATTAAGAGTATTACCTTTAAATCAAGAAAAGTTTCTTTTTCCCTCTGGAATGAGACTATTAAGACTTTCCATTTTTTTTATTTTGAGAAAATTTCAAACTTGTAGAATAGAAGCAAAAATAGTACAATGAAGTCCTGTACACTTCAACCACAAAACAATTGATTGTTTTAGGAAATTTAACATTAGTACATTTCTGTTAAATAATTTGGCAGTCTGGCAAATATTGGCAGGTTTTCCAATAATGTCTTTATAGCATTTTTCCAAACTGATGATTCTAGAATCATGCATTTTATGTAGTTATCCTGTCTCTTTATTCTCATATAATCTAGATCACTTCCTTAACCTTTCTTTGACTTTTATGACAGATATTGTCAAAGGCCAGTTGTTTTCTAGAATGTTCCTCAATTTGGTTCTATTTCCTCATAATTTTGTTCAGGTTATGCTTTTTTTTGGGCAGGCATTCTCTGTAGGAGGATCTACATAAAAGATGTATGTCCTTTCCAGTGCATAACATATGTGATGCCCATTTGTTCCCTTATTGACGATGTTAACTTAGATGATGTGGTTAAGGTGGTGTCCACCAAGTTTATTTCCTCTACAGTTATCATTTCTCCCTCTGTCATTAATAAGTAATTTATAGGGAAATAAGTTGAGACAGTGTAAATATCCTGTTTTCTGTTTTCCAATAAATGTTGATTAAATGGTTTTTGCATCTGTGATAATGCTTGCCTGAATCTTTTATTACCATGTTGGTGGCAAAAAGGTAGATCATTAAAAGTTTTTAACAATTTCTAGGGGTTTCAGTTTTAGTGTTCTGAGAGAGCTTTTACTATTAGTGATAGTTATAAAATACTTGGCTATTAATCTGCTTATGTCATGGGTTATTGTTTATATGATTTTTAGGTTCATGTACTGGACAGACTGGGGAGAAGTACCAAAGATAGAACGTGCTGGAATGGATGGTTCAAGTCGCTTCATTATAATAAACACTGAAATTTACTGGCCAAATGGACTAACTTTGGATTATGAGGAACGGAAGCTTTATTGGGCAGATGCAAAACTTAATTTCATCCACAAATCAAATCTGGATGGAACAAATCGGTAAGATTGCCTTATAAATTTATAAACTACATGATGTCTTGACATAATAATCAAATTATAAAGCCTAATTTTATTAGGAAGAATTAGTGTATTTTTGGCTAAATATCACAGAGGAAGAAGAATAGACTTTTAGTTTGCTCTTAAAAGAGGTAACTACATTTCTCATCTATCTTGGTAGCATTTAGAATTTATGGATTTGTATTTTCTCCTTCTTTACTCTGAGTTAATATATTACTTCAGTGATTCTTAACCAGAGATAGTACTTCTGCTCTCTCCCAGAGTGTGTGGAAATGTGTGGAGAATTTTGGTTAACATAAGGACTAGAGTGCTACTGGCACTTTAGCTCCTGTAGGGTCAGGGATACTAAACATTCTGCAATGTGCTGGACGCCCAATAGAACAAAGAGTGATTCTACTCAGAATTGGTCATAGAGCCACTCGGTGCTGCTCGTGGAAGCTCATTTGATAAATCTCTAGACTAGGACAGGGTTGGCCAACTTTTTCTGTAAAGGACCAGACAGTAAATATTTTAGACTTTGTGGGCCGTATGATCCCTCTTGCAACTACTTACCTCTGCTGTTGTGGCGTGAAAGCAGCTATAGATAACACGTAAGGGAATGGCATGGCTGTGTTCCAGTAAAACTTTATTTATAAAACATAGTGAGCTGGTGAGCTGTAGTTTGCTGACCACTGGAGTAGGAGAAGACCTACTGCATGTATGCTACACCCCAGTATTCAAGGAAGACATAGTTATAATATGTAAAAATGGAATTTCTACCCAGATCATAGTCATGTATAGAGATATTTTTTAGTTACTTGACTGTTTCTTAAATGAGCAAGTTGGTTGTTCTCTTAGAAACACGAAAACTGGCCCCAAATTATGTATTTTTAAATTGGGATGTTACCATTATTTTCTGCAAACCAGATGGCCTCTAGTAGTTCTAGAAAGGAGATAAGACCACAGCTCTGGGTATTTGAGGCATTGATTCCAAAGCATCACTTTGGAGAAAGGGATCCTGGCACGGTGGCTTCGAGTGGCCCCTCAGTGAAGCTTTCCTCCTCGCCTCCCAACTCCACGGCATGCGACTCCTGCAGATCAGGTGCCACCTGCATCTCTGGGCACAACTTCTGGGTTCTGTGCCCACCTCGGAAGCCTCCCAGTTGCCCCGAGCAGTGGACTGAGCCTCCAGCTGATGCCTGCAAACCCATCACATTCCCAGGTTCATATCTTTAGACAGTTTGTATTTACGTTCTTGTGTTTGAATGATTATTTGGGTTTTTAGTGGTCTCATTCTAAGACCCCTCTAGAAACAGAGACCCTTAGGTAGTTGAAGGAATTTTTCAAAGTGTGAACAGTATAAGTTACCTGAACTGTGAATAAGGAAGCATTTAGAAGTATTGAAAACTGGGAAAGCTTTAAAGAACTTATTCAGATAAACTTTTTGTAATCATGGAGTTGGAGTATTTTTTGCCTTGTTTCAAAGAGTGAAATGACTTAATAACAAGAAGGTTTAAAAACAGCTAGAGGGGCCGGCCCTGTGGCTGAGTGGTTAAGTTTGCGCGCTCTGCTTTGGTGGCCCAGGGGTTCGCCAGTTCGGATCCTGGGTGCCGACATCGTGTGGCTCATTAGGCCATGCTGAGGCAGCATCCCACATGCCACAACTAGAAGGACCAACAACTAAAAAAAAAAAAAAAAATACAACTATGTACCAGGGGGCTTTGGGCAGAAAAAGGAAAAATAAAATCTTTAAAAACAACTAGAAATAAGTGTCACAAAAGGTAATAAGTATATGATGAATATAAAGGCATAACTACTGTGTTTGAACTTCAGATTTGGCTTTGAGAGGGATGTTAGGAAGTGAATATGATCATGTCATAGTTAAAAAACCCCACAAAACTCCCTTGGAATACCCACACAAAAACCAGTGAAACTAGATAGCAAATCCACAAACATATCATAAAACTGTCAGGCATCCAGAAATGAATGCAGGTCAGGGCAGACCACTAACAGCCAGAAGACCTCCATTGTATTACTATTTATGCAAAAGTAAGCAGAGAGAGTGAATGGGTTGTCTCATAGAATGTAAAAGCAGGAGACCTTCAAAATAGCCTCAGCTACTTACTAGACAGTGTGGTGGACTATATTAAGAGCAGCAGCTGAAATGAGAGGGTGAGGGCTTGCTTGCTGCAATATCAGGTGAGTCCACTGTGTGAAGACAGAAGAGGATACAGCAGTCCAGCTGCACAGAGTTCTTGGAATGGTCCTGCTAAGGTGCTCTACCAGGACAGGGCGCCACACTGAATAGAAACAAAATTGAATAGAATAGTAACATCAAAATTGAGCAGAATAGGTAAAATTGAGATGAACAAAAGGGGAAGGAAAGAGAAAGTTCAGATAAGGATGATGAGAGGAACAGCTGGGACATCTCAGAAAGCAAGCTACCATAGTTTTTAACATTACATGATGACAACAACAGGAGGGTGATTTCTGTAACATTAGAAAAAACTACCTTGAATACCACCTTCTTCTAGAAGTTCAGGAAAACTAATTTCACATAAACATGGGAAACATCAAAGTATCAGTAAAATCTCATTTAAGTTTTTTTAATAAAGAATGTCTTGGGGCTGGCCCCATGGCGGAGTGGTTAAGTTCGCGCACTCCGCTGCAGGCGGCCCAGTGTTTCATCAGTTCGAATCCTGGGTGCGGACATGGCACTGCTCATCAAACCATGCTGAGGCAGCATCCCACATGCCACAACTAGAAGGACCCACAACTAAGAATATACAACAATGTACTGGGGGGCTTTGGGGGGAAAAAGGAAAAAAATTTAAAAAAAAAATCTTACATGTATCACAGTATTTTAAGCTGATCAATTTGAATGCATACTTAAGCTCTGCGTTTTTACTTCCCCACACACATTTAACGTTTCTGATGTCACAGTTTACATCTTTTTACCTTGTGTACTCATTAGCACACTATTGTAGTTATAGTTATTTTTACTGTTACTACTTTTGTCTTTTAACCTTCACGTTAGGTTTATAAGTGATTTACCCACTACCATTACAACATTAGAGTAGTCTGAATTTAACCGTATATTTACCTTTACCAGTGAGATCTATACTTTAATATGTTTTCCTGTTACTAATTAGCACCCTTTTGTTTCAGCTTGAAGAAATCTTTTTAACGTTTCTTGTAAGGCTGGTTTCATAATGATGAGCTTCTTAAGCTTTTGCTTCTCTGGAAAACCCTTTCTCTCTCCTTCCATTCTGAAGGACAACTTTGCTGGGTGGAATATTCTTGGTTGGCAGATGTGTTTTTCTTTCAGCAGTTTGAATATATCGTTTCACTTTGTTCTGGCCTGCAGTTTCTGCTGATAGTCTTATGGGGGTTCCCTTGTGTGAAACAAGTTGCTTTTCTTTTGCCACTTTTAAGATTCTGTCCTTGTCTTTAACTTGACAATTTAATTATAATGTGTCTTGTTGTGGGTCCTTTTGGATTAATTTTATTTGGAAGCTTCTGGGCTTACTGGATCTGGACGTTTATTTTTTTCTCCCAGGTTAGGGAAATTTTCAGCCATTTTCTTTGAATAAGCTTTCTGCCTCTTTATGTCTTCTCCTTTTGGGACCCCATCGTGTGAGTGGTGGTCCACTTGATGGTGTCCTGTAAGTCCTTTATACTGTCTTCACTTTCTTTCATTCTTTTTGTTTTTGCTTCTCTGAGTGGATGAATTTCACTGTCCTGTCTTTGAGTTTGCTAATCCTTTCATCTGCTTGATCTAGTGTGCTGTTCTACCCCTCTATTGAATTTTTCACTTCAGGTATTGTATTTTTCAGCTCTGTGATTTCTGTTTGATATTTTCGTATATTTTCAATCTCTTTGTTGTCACTTTGTTACCACATTGTTCTCCTGACTTTGGTGAGTATCTGTGACCTTTATTTTGAATTCTTTATCAGGTAAATCCATTTTATAAGGTCTGTTTCTGGAGTTTTATCTTGTTCTTTTGTTTGGACCGTATTCCCTTGTTTCTTCATTGTCCTTGACTCTTTGTGTTGGTTTCTGCACATTAGATGAAACAGCTACCTCTAACAGTCTTGACAAAGTGGCCTCATATAGAAGATGAACCTTAGTAGTCTGCCTGGCCTGAGCTCTTGGTTGTCTCTCAAACCTTTGTGATCATCCAAGCTGCTGTCTTTGTTCTTACTGGCTCCCAGTACTTGAGGATCTGCCAGGATTTGTCAAGTGTTCCAAAGGGGAAGATCACACTCAGCACCTAGATGCAGGCTGTTTGGAACCCAGATCCCCAGGCAGCAGCTTGGAAACTATATAGTTAGGGCCTTTCCATGGAGAAATTTGGAGATGGGCTTTTTTTTCTTGTGTCCTCTGCACTGGACCTGGGTATATAGCCGTGGAAGAGGTTGCTCCTGTACCTATTAAGAACTGCTTCATTGTTTGCTACAGTACAGTGGGACTTGTGAATACAAGCGCCATTGACTTTCAGAGCTAGGCAGTCCAGGGGCCCATCCAATGGGTGGCATCCGCAAAACCTGGGGCACCAGATGTGTGTACAAGCTGCTTCCATGGAGATATTGGTGCTTTGGAGTGGAATAGAGGAAGAAGGCAGAGGTGGTGTCTGCTGGCTTCCCCAGTATCCTGGGATGACTGCAGTCAGCCTCTGGAAGTCTGATAAATTAGAACCCTGACTATTAGACAGCAGCTTTTAAAGTATGAAAATAGAGCTTTTTCAGGGAAGGACTGTGAGATGGGCAATTCTGACTGCTCCTTCTGCACTGAGCTCTGCTGGGATAGATGTCTTATGTAAGCCTCACGGTAACCAAAAGCAAAACCCTACAGTAGTACACAAGAGATTAATAGAAAGGAATCTAAACATAACACTACAGAAAATCATCAGATCACAAAAAGAGAGCAAGAGAAGAAGAAAGGAACAAATGAGATACAAAACAGCCAAAAAACAATGAACAAAATGGCGATAGTAAGTCCATACCCATCAGTAATTACTTTATGTGGAAATGGACTAAATTCTCCAGTGAAAACACAGAGTGGCTGGCTGAATGGATAAAAACAGAAGACTCAACTATGTGCTTCCTACAAGCGACTCGCTTCAGATTTAAGAAAACACACACTCTGAAAGTGAAGGAATGGAAAAATATATTCCATGTGAATGGAAACCAAAAGAAAACAGGGGTAGCTATACTTACATCAGACAAAATACACTTTATGCCAAAGACTGTAATGAGAGACAAAGAAGGTCGTTACATAATGATAATGGGATCAGTCCAGCAAGAGGATATAACTTTGTAAATATTTATACACCCAACATAGGAGCACCTAAATATATAATGCAATAGTGAATGAGCAAAAATGATCTTTACATAGAAGTTGAAAAGGAGGAAAAATTTAAACCAAAAAGAAATGTAAAAAGTTAAAAGAGAAATGGACAAGTATTGAAGATAGGCAAAGAGGAAAGAACACACAGATAGTAAGACTCTTTTAGGAAAATAACCAAAGCAAAGGAACAGAACAAATATTAAAAACTATAATTCAGGAAAAATTTCTTAAAAGAAGATTTGAAACTGCAGAGAGCACTGTGTATCTGCGAATATAAACCAGAGCAAACACCACCAAGACATTCTAGTAAGATTATTCTATAGAAAAAGAAAAAAATTCTCTGGACTTCTAAGAAAAACAGTAAATGACTTAAAAAAGAAATAAAATTAGAGTAGTATCAGACTTTCTCACAGGACACTCCCTGTCAGAATAAAATGGACTAGTATTTTTAAGATACTCCAAGTAAGAAAATGTGAGCCAATGTTTTTTTTATCCAGCAAAACTGACTTTCTCGTATAAAGCCATAGACAAACTTTTATCAACGTGCAAGAAGTGAAGAAATACTGTTTCCCTGACTCATTCCTGAAAAATGTACTAGTGATTAAGCTTTAGATAACCAAAATGGTGATCGAGATATCAAAATAAGGTGTGGTGAGGAGCATTAAACATGTAATTGCTTAGAGAAAACTAAAGGAGGGTTAAAATTGAGAGAGTATAATATCTAATGGCTATGTTTTTAGATAATGTAAATATACTACTACTGTAAAAAATTGGAGCAGGGATAGAGATACTCCATGCAAAAATTTTGTTAAACTCTTTGTATTAACTACAGTGGTGTACTGATTGATACAGTCATGTGTTGTATAACGATCTTTCAGTCAACGACAGACTGCATACATGGTGGTGGTCCTGTAGCATTAGTACCATATATCCTAGGTGTGTAGTAGGCTGTACCATCTAGGTTTGCGTAAGTACACTCTATGATCTTCATACAATGATGAAATCACCTAAGGATGCATTTCTCAGAACATGTCCCTGTTGTTGAGGGACATGTGGCATAGTAATATTCACTGAGGGTTTTTTTTGAGACTGTTTATAATGTTGGATCAAGTAAGTGAGTAATTACAAGATATATTAATTCTATTGATGTTGCATATGCAGGATTCTTCGTGTGGAAGAAAGGAAATAGAGATGTAATACTATAGAGGTTAAGAAAGAGAAACTGGTAATTCTGAGTTTTAATTGAAATTACTGGTATGAGCTCATTAGATATTTTATGTTACAAAAATACGTACACACAAATGTGAATATGTATTTTTATTTCCTAACTATGACCACTGAAGAGGACTAGAAATAAAAAGCACCAAGATTGGAATCTTGGAAAACCATTCCACCTTAAAAGAAATCATATCTTTCAGGTGAAATGGTTGATTCTAAGTTTCTGGCAAGAAATGTACAAGATGAGCTGGAACATTGTCATACCAGAGAGCAAGGAAGCTATTACAGACTACTAAGGTTATTTTAGAAAGCCTGGAGAGATGACTTAAAAAGCCTCTCACTGGTCAGAGATTGATAGAAGCCCATGAAGTGTGTTTAAATTCTTCAGATCATAATGATGTTTTAAAAAGGAAGTGGTCGTTTTCAGAGGATGATGGGGAACCAATTCGTTACCTTCAATTTTGGTAATAAAGAGAAAGAATCAAGGAGTTTACCTTCCCTTTCCTATATGAGTAAACCAGTAGCTAACAGAATAGTAGATACAACAAAGCTATTCCAGCTAATAAATGAAAAAAATGATATGATGACAATATCAGCATTTTATAACTTCCAGTGAACTATTGGATCTAGGCAGTGAACCTCAATGGCTGCTAACATCACAATAAGAAAAAGAACAGACATTATTTGCATCCTTATGGAAGAAAAGAACACCACTTTTCATCTTGCCAAAGGGATCAATCTAATGTGAGTTCGATGAAACTTGAAATTTGCAGGAAAGTCAGAGGACAGAAACATGTTGAACTGCACCATAAGTATGAATCAGCAGATCTGGACATACGGGTCAAATATCCCAGGTCCTTCAATACATAAACCGTAATGAATGATGAGGGAACCTGTAGATTAAAAGAAACTGAGAATGGGGGCTGGCCCCGTGGCTGAGTGGTTAAGTTCTTGCGCTCCGCTGCAGGCAGCCCAGTGTTTCGTCGGTTTGAATCCTGGGTGTGGACATGGCACTGCTCATCAAGCCACACTGAGGTGGCGTCCCACATGCCACAACTAGAAGGACCCACAACTAAGAACATGCAACTATGTACAGGGGGGGGCGCTTTGGGGAGAAAAAGAAAAAAAATAAAATAAAATCTTTAAAAAAAAAAACACTGAGAATGAGGTTAAGGGAAGGACGATAAATAGGCTGAGCAAAGGAGATTTTTAGATCAGTGAAAATACTCTCTATGAGACTCTAATGATGGATACATATCATTATGCATTTGTGCAAAGCCGTGGAATGTACAATACCGAGAGTGACCCCTAAGGTAAACTATGGACTTTGGGTGACTATGAGGTGTCAATTGTAGGTTCATAAATTGTAACAAATGTACCACTCTATTGGAGCATGTTGAGAATAGGGGAAGCTATGCATGTGTGGGGGTATATGGGACATTTTGTGCCTTCCCCTCAATTTTGCTGTGAACCTAAAACTGCTCTAAAAAAGTGAAGTCGTAAAAAAAAGCCTTAAAAGACATAGGAAATACAAACGATAGGTAGGCAAGACGAAACCATTTTTCTACGAATGCACACTTGGGTAATGAAAGTATAGAGAAGTGTAAGGAAGTGGCTACTCTAAAGTCAGAATAATGGTTAGTTTTGTGGAGAGGAAGGGATTGGGACAGGCTCCACGAAGGGCCTTCTGAGATGGTTGGCAAAGTTCTTTCTTGATCTGGATGAAGGTTTACAGGGTGTTTGCCATGTAGTAACTCATCAAGTTATACCTTTGTCTTATGTAGTTTTCTCTGTATCTGCTTTATTTTATAATAAAAACTTTAAAAACAAGTTATCTGTAAGCTTCCCAGGAGCTAGAGTAAAATGAGTTACCAGCACACATTACTGGAAAGGTGGAAACTTATGAGTACTTCACAAGAGAAGTTTTTCATCATATTGAGAAGAAAGTTTTCCTTTTTTTTTTCTGGTCAGGAAGATTGGCCCTTAGTTAATGTCTGTTGCCAATCTTCCTCTTTTTGCTTAAGCAAGATTGTCCCTGAGCTAACATCCGTGCCGGTCTTCCTCTGTTTTGTATATGGGACACTACCATAGCATGGCTTGTTGAGCGGTGTATACATCCACACCTGGGATTGAACCTCTGAACCCCAGGCCACCAAAGTGGAGCGTGCAAATGAGAAGAAATTTTTCATAAGGAGTCAGTAAGGAATGTAATGGGTAGCAGTGTAATTCTTAGCATTTTCTTTGTGTGTTTATTTCGTATTGCTTTTCCATCGTGGTCTTTGTTTAAAATTGGGGGCATACTTCCGTAAAGATAACTCTATAAATGATTAAGCTAATGTTATTGAAGATGATAATCTTCTGGAACTTAAAGTAAGTACCCAGGGAAGGATAAACTCTATATCCCTTAAATGGTCTTCCTTTAACATCACTATTCTAATTTTTGCTTTTGATAAGATCATGTAGTAGAGTACAGTACCTAGCACTTATTAGGTCTTCAGTTAAGTCTCAGATGATATTATTTATTATAGAATAAGAATTATGTGTTATTCTGTATGAAAAAGGTGCTTTCCATCAGTCATCGGCAAGGCATGAGCTTTTCGCTGCTCTTCCAGTGATAATGGATTTGTCCTTAAACTTCTACACTTTCTGAATTCCTTTTGAGATGAATACCAATGCATTTGCCAAAAAGCCATCCAGACAGTTTAAGGATGCAATCAGGTCTTGGAAGGTGAGCTAATTGATCACCAGTTGGTCCTTGGGAATGATATCCATAATCTTAGATCTGTTAAACTCTCCAAAGAAATCTCACACAAAGGTAAAAAAGAGTCTTACCATTCATTTGTGGGAAAAGCTTTATAGTAGGTAATTCCAAGTCTTTTTTTCTTATCTGAAAAACACATGCAAACTGTACAATTTCTATGGTGAACTTCAAAAATTCATTGTGGGCCCTCTTCCTTAATAGAAAGGAAACAACAGAAATTTGTAGGATATGCTTGGTTATTCCATACTTGTATATATCATTTCAAATACTCTTCATATAAGCTATATAAGATAGTTTAAGTGTGTCGATTGTTTATTTTTGGACATAGGTTAGTCAAGGCTGTTGTATGAATTTCCTAACATGCGTTAATAATGCCTCCTAAACACCATCCCTGAGGAAAGTACATTATTTTTGAGACTGTTACCTGCTTTGTGAGATATAAAATTCCTCCCCAGTCGCAACAGGGGAAGACTGCAATATTTATCTTTTTTTTTTTTTTTTAAAGATTTTTTTACTTTTTCCTTTTTCTCCCCAAAGCCCCCCGGTACATAGTTGTGTATTCTTCGTTGTGGGTTCTTCTAGTTGTGGCATGTGGGACGCTGCCTCAGCGTGGTCTGATGAGCAGTGCCATGTCCGCGCCCAGGACTCGAACCAACGAAACACTGGGCCGCCTGCAGCGGAGCGCGCGAACTTAACCACTCGGCCACGGGGCCAGCCCCTGCAATATTTATCTTTTAAGAAAAGAAAAATGATCAATATATTGTTAAGATGACACTTCTCCCTAAACTGGTCTATGGCTTCAACACAGTCTCAGTGAAAATTCCAAAAGGCTTATATTGTCTGTGTGTGCTTTTTAAAGAACTCAATTTATTTAAACTAATTAAAAAATGACACAGTTTGCTCAAAGGAGGATAGATTTTTTATTTCATAAAATGATAAATTGAATCTAAAATTTATGTGGGAATGCCTAGGACCTATTAAAATAGCTCAATTGATTTTGTAAGACCAAAAAAAAGTATGAGGACTTTCCACTTGATTTCAAGACTTACCAAAAAGCTAGGGTAATTAAAACAATGGGGTGCTAAATCTAAAGATAAAGATCAATGGAACAGAATAGAGTTCAGAAACAGGTGCACATATCTGTGGTTAATTGACATTAATGTAAGCATCAAGGATGTAATTGTGTTCTTGTAGCCTGCCTTGATGGACCCTGAAGAAAATAATAAGCTTTAAAAACCAGGAGGAATAAAAGCCCTCTCTGGAAAATGTTAATTCCTAATTACTAGAGTCAGGTTTTCAAATTAAGATTGTTAAAGAATACTTTGTTTTGTCAGTGTAATTCAGCAGCAGAAGGAAATATGGGGGAATGGTTGGAGGCAAGTCTAGAGAGATAGATAGGAGCCAGATCATGCAGGATCTAGTATTCTAAGATAAGGCGTTTGAATTTTATCCTGAAAAGTATTAGGAGTCATTGGAGATTTTCAGGTAGTAAATTGATATGGATGAATTTCTTTAAGAAATGCCATTCTGATAATTGTGTATAAAATGACTCGAAGACTAATTATTTCGCTTCCATCCAGTGAGTCATCATTGTTCTCAGGATAAGTACACACTCTTCATTGTGACTTAAATGATCTAATTCCTTTATCTTATTTTAGACAAATATCCTCCTTACTTCCTTTCTTGCACACTGTGCTCCAATCCTAATAAACTACTTGTGGCTCACTCAAGGTGGCTGTGTGATAACTTCTAGGCCTCTGCTTTGAATGGCTCCTTAGATGGAAATGCCATTCATTGAGATAGGAAATTCAGGAAAGGAGGATAGGTTTCCCTTTCTTTACTTTCTCTTTTTCTGTCTTTTTTTTAATGTAGGAAGAGAGTGAGGTTGAATTCACCTTTGGACATGTTTGCGTTTGAGTCGCTTACAGAAAACTGGTGATAAAATTTGGAGAGCTTTGGATATATGAGCCTGTAGCTCAGCAGAGCCGTCTCGGAGGGAGATACAGATTTATGGTCATTATTAAGTTAACGGTTATTAAAGCCATGGACTATAAACATAGGGGAATTTCACAGCAGTGCTAGAGACTTAGGCAAACAACCACATACCAGAAACCTTGAAAAATTTCTGCAGGTTTCAAGATTGAAGGATGTCTCAATCTGACTGAGCTGTTGTGTGACCAACCATCTTTGTTTGCCTGGGTTCCACAAAACCCTCAGACCCAGGCAGACTGACATGGTTGGTCACCTCCTGAGCTTTTGAAAAATGTGCTTCCCAAAGAAGCTAGTTGGAGATTTACCCAGATAAGCAATAATAAACACAACTACAGGGATAATGGCTGGAGGTGACGGTAATGAGGAGGTTAGATAGGGTGGAAGGGAGGTCTTATGTGGATTCTGTTAAAACCTCTGGGACATATACCAGGCACTGAAGAACACACAGGTTATGGCAACCATGCTTGACATAATTGAGCATGTTAGGCAAAGATCAGAGGTGTAGTTAATTTGGCTGTGAGTGAGCACAAGGGTGCCAGAGATTAAGCAGGGTCCCTATATCAGCAGATCTCTAGATGTTACCAGAAACATGCAAAAGAAACACATGAATATGCTGCTATCATCACTAGCTTCAGATCTCCCTCCCACCTAGGGTGATTTAATTTTCAAATTAAAGTGAAGCTGTAATAAATCAAAAATTTATTTGCCTTCTCCCGTCTTCTGGATCTGAAAGCTTGGCAGGAATTTGCATGCTGTAACAGAATTGATCTCAGCTTCCAATAAAGTACAGACCTCCCTCTGAAACACAAACAAATAGAAAAAAATAACAGGGCGCATGAGAAAATATGACAATTCAAATGAATGACCCACGTTAAGGAATTTTAGCAGGTGTCTTCTATAATTTTCTGTAAGATGCAGGAGAATAAAAATCATCTGAGTTCAAGAGGACGCAACAGGTATGAAAACAGAGTAAGTAATGTGAAAGACTACATCCAAGATCAGTAAAAACAGAATGATAATAAAGAGCCTGATTGTTTAGTTTAAAACACAGGTTAAGCAGTGACAACTGGATCGATGACTAAAAAAAATCAAAACAATGAAATGGAAGATAACCCTGAGAAATTCTCCCACAACTTGGAGAAGCAGGGATGAAAACAATAGAAGAAAACATTCGAGACATGGAGATTGATCCAGGAGTTGTTTGTGTGTTACTGCAACAGGAAGACATTATTATTAGATATGCAATGAGTCAAAATGTACAAGTGACATTACTCTTTCTGAAAAAGTTACTTGGTATACTTCAGACAACTGATAGAGATGAATCAAAATGTAGAGCTTAAGAGTGAGGAAGCAGGTAATTAAATATTTGTGAAGAATGAAGCTAGTTCAACTGGAGTTAAATCTATTAATTACTGTTAATGTGCTTTTACAACTTAATGCAACTGTGAGATATTTTGAAATAGATAAAAATGAAAGCACACAATATCTAAAATTCCAGGTTTAATCAATAAAAAATGAGAAATAGTAATGGGATGGTTGGATGAGGAAGAAGGGCAGGCAGGAGTAAAACCATGTTAACTTTGTACCTTACACATGGGAATGTCAGTAGATACTGTCTTATTCTTGAAGCTGATAATTACCTAAAATAGGATCAAATATGGCTTAAAAAAGATAATTACAATTGAATAAAGCAGTTTGTGTATGCTCCAAATCCCTAGATACATGAAGAGGGCATATAAATTCAGTCTAGTAGGAAAAATCCAAGAAAAAGGGGGGAGGTGGAGTGTAAGGAAGAATAAAAATTGGTAAGCATCAGAAAAGAGTAAGACCAAACAGTTATACTGTTAAATATTAATGGAAGAAATAAAGTGAATGTTGAACAATATGCATTTTTAAATTATAGCACAACTGTTCAATGCAGTGTTATATAGTCATTTAAAATAATGATACAATCACAGGTACTGATTAATCCAGATGAGAGGATGAGCTGGAGTCTTTCAAAATAAATGAACCATTTTTCTCAGGGCAAATTAACCATTGTTAAGGTTCAAGGACCTTGGGGACTGCTGCATATATTCCCAGTGAAGGTCAGTAATTAGGGGTGGTAAATGCTCTTTATTCTTGGTTTAGTGCAGGTGTCTCCATCATTTCTTGTTTTGATTCAAGTCTTTTCCTTCTGTCTTGTTGGGGGCTATGATTTAGTGCTAATGAATTTTTACCAAATTATTAATTCTAAACCCATTGGTTAGTTGTTTTCCTGTTTTTGCCTTAACTGTTTTTAAAACAAACTAGTTTTTCGTTCCTTGATGATTAGGAATTGCTTGTATTTGTATATATACATGTACATATTGTATGCATGCACATAATAAAGGACTAGAAAGATAGACTTTTTATATTTCTATTTCCAAATTTTTGTAGTGAACACACATATGTTCCCTTTATAATCAGGAGAAAATAATTACTTTGGAAAAAAGTAAATACCAGATTTTGCTGAAATGGTTTAGGTCCCTTTATGCTTCCCTCTTGCTTCTACTTCAGATTGTAAATTTAGGTCTGGTCTGCCCATCATCTTGAACAGTCTTCCCTCACACGAGGCTCAGTTAGATGTTTAAGACACTATTCAAGTCATTTGCTCATTTTTAGGTTGGCTTATTTGTCTTTTTATTGAGTTATAAGAGTTTTAGATATCCTGCATAAAAGTTCTTCATTGGATATATGATTTAGAAAGACTTTCTGTCAGTCTGTAGCTTGTGTTTTCATTTTCTTGTTGGTGTCATTTGAATCACCAGTTTTTGATTTTGATAAAGTCCAATCTATCAGTTTTTTCTCTTGTTAAAAGTGCTGTTGGTGTCCTAAGAAATCTTTGCCTAACCCAAAGTCACGAAGATTTATGCTTATGTTTTCTTCTAAGAATTTTATTGTTTTAACTTTTAAATTTAGGTCTGTTATCCATTTTGTTTATGATGTCTTACACTCTTTCGTTAAATTTATTCTCAAGTTTTTGATTATTTTCTATGATGTTGGGAATGAATTGTTTAATTAATTTCAATTTTTGTATGTTCTTTTAAGATTCTACATATGAGAGAGATCGTATAGTATTTGTCTTTCTCTGTCTGACTCATTTCACTTAACATAATGCCCTCAAGGTCCGTCTAAGTTGTTGCAAATGACAGGGTTTCTTTCTTTTTTATGGCTGAATAGTATTCCATTGTGTGTATATATTACATTTTCTTTGTGCATTCATCTGTCCATGGACACTTAGATTGTTTCCATGTCTTGGTTGTTGTAAATAATGCTGCAGTGAACATGGATGGAGGTGCATATATCTCCTTGACATAGTGCTTTCATTTCCCTGAGATACATATCTATAAGTGGAATTGCTTGATCGTGTGGTTCTATTTTTAGTTTTTTGAGGAACCTCCATACTGTTTTCAGTATTGGCTCTATCAATTTACATTCCTGCCAGCAGTGCACAAGGATTCCCTTTTCGCCACATTCTCACCAGCTTTTGTTATCTCGTCTTTTTGATGATAGCCATTCTCACAGGCGTGAGGTGATGTCCCATGGTTGTTTTGCTTTGCGTTTCCCTGATAGTGGTGTTGAGCACCTTTTCATGTACCTATTGGCCATTTATATGTTTTCTTTTGAACAATGTCTATTCAGGCCCTCTGCCCATGTCTTAAATTGGATTATTTGTTGTTTGCTGTTGAGTTGTAAGAGTTTCTTATACTTTTTGGATATTTACCCCTTAACAGATATATGATTTGCAAATATTTTCTCCCATTCTGTAGGTTGCTTTTTCATTTTGTGGATCATTTCTTTTGCTGTGCAGAAACTTTTTTGTTTGATGAAGTCATGCTTGTTTATGTTTTATTTTGTTGCTTGTGCTTTAGAGGTCATATCCAAAAAATCTTTGCCAAGACCCATGTAAAGGAGCTTTTTCCCTGTGTTTTTTTCTGGGAGTTTTATGGTTTCAGGTCTTATCTTTAAGTCTTTAATCCATTTTTAGTTAATTTTTGTAAATGGTGTAAGATAGGGGCCTTGTTTGATACTTTTACATGTGAATATCTAATTTTCTCAGGACTGTTTATTCTATTTCATTGATTTCCACCCTCATATTTGTATTTTCTTTCTTATTCTTGCTTTGGATTTAGTTTGCTCTTCTTAAGGTTGCAACTTATCTTATTGACTTGAGATCTGTCTTCTTTTCTAATACATGCATTTAGGGGTAAATGTATAGAATTTACCCTAAGCACTGCTTTGTTGGCATTCCATAAATGTTCATTTGTTGTATTTTTGTTTTAATTTAGCTAAAAATATTTAAAAATTTTTCTTGTGATTTCTTCTTTGATCCATAGCTTATTTAGATGACATTGAGGAATAATTTAGGAAATTTAGAATTTAGAAAATTCTCATTTGTGGATTTCTCAGTTTTTTTCTGTTGTTGATTTCTTAATGAATTCCATTGTGCTCAGAGAATATACTTTGTATGATTTCAGTCTTTTAAAACTAAGTGATACTTGTTCTGTGACATAGCATATGGTCTATCCTGGAGAAAGTTCCATGTGAAGTTGGAAGAATGTGTATTGTTGGATGGAGTGTTCCATAGATGCTAATTAAGTTGTTTGGTAATGTTCAAATTTCCATATCCTTGATGATTTTCTGTCTAGTTTTTCTATCCCTTAATGAGAATAGGATGTTGAGATCTCAGACGGTTATTAGTGAGTTGTCAGTTTCTCTCTTCAGTTCTGTCAGGTTCTGTTTCATTTGTTTGTGGCTCTGTTTTTACATGTGTATACGTTTATAATTGTATCTTCCTGATGATTCGACTCTTTGTTATTATAAAATGTGCTTTTTTCTAGTAATGTTTTTTGTCGTAAAGTATGTTTTGTCTGATAGAGTCCCTCCACTTCTCTTATGGTTACTGTTTGCTGTAACTTTTACTTTCAACCAATTTGTATCTTTGAATATAAAGTATGTCTCCTGTAGTCAGCATATAGTTGAATCTTGTTTTGTTTTACCCAGTCTAACAATCTTTGCCTTTTATGTGTGTGCATATATGTATATTTAAATTTATTTTTGACGAAGAAAATTGTATATATTTAAGATGTACAACCTTTTGCCTTTCAGTTGGAATGTTTAATCTGTTCACATTTAATGTTATCAATGATAACATTATTAATGTTGGGTTATAGTTGGGTTTACATCTGATGTTTTGATTTTTTTGTGTGTATCTCGTGTCTTTTTTTTTGTTCCTTTTGGTTCTTTTCTGCCTTCTTTTGTATTAAGTAGATATTTTCTAACGTATCATTTTAATTTCTTGGTTGATTTTGTTAAACTATATTTTGGGACTTAAAAATTTTTTAGTGATTATTCCAGGCATTGCAATATCCATTTTGTCAAATCTACTTTATGGTAATACTAAGTTAATTCCTGTAAAGTGCAGAAATTTTCTTCTAGTATATCTTCATTCCCACTCCCCTCCTCTGTGCTATTGTCATTTATATAACATTGCTGTTATAGCAAATGTTATGATTATTGTTTTGTATGATCTTATGTATTTTAAAAAGGTTAAGAAAAAAGGAGAAAACATTATTTATAGATTCTTTTGTATTAACCTACATATTTACTGTTTCTCATGCTCTTTAATTCTTCCTGAGGGTTTGAGTTACCATTTAGTGTCATTTCCTTGCTCCAGTATAGTTCTAGTCTCTCCCTTGTCCTTTGTGCTTCAAATCTTTTATTTTTAAAAAATCTTTTTTCCTATTTCTTTTTTTTTTCTTCTGCTTCTCCCTAAAGACCCCCACTACATAGTTGTATATTCTAGTTGTGAGTGCCTCTGGTTGTGCGATTCCTGTTTCTTTTTGATCTTTAAAAATTCCTTGCCAAGCGGTGCCATGTCCGCAACCAGGATCCGAACCGGCGAACTCCAGGCTGCCAAAGTGGAACCTTGTGCACTTAACTGCTGTGCCACTGGGCTGGCGCCCATAGGGCCATATCTTTCTGGCATACTTTTATTGTCTGTGGGGATGTTATTCTTCCCTTTATTCTTTTTTTGTTTTTAATATTAACCTTTTAAATAGAGTTTGACCTTAATACTTTTATTGTCTTATTTTCATGTGAAATTGTTTTTCTTGAACTTGTAGAAGACAGGGCTCATCATAACTTTTGTAACTTCGCAGGACTGTGTGTGTGTGTGTGTGTGTGTGTGTGTGACAGCTTGCTTTCTGAGGTTTCTTGGCTCTGTTTCCTTCTCCCACTTTTTTCTGTACCTTATTTTTCCATCATCTCTCTTATACCTGTCATGCTTGCTTTTCATTCTACTCCCATTAATTTATCCTCAGCAAGGGGCTTTGTCTGTAAACAAGCCTTGGGAGGTCAATCTTGAGAGTGCATAGTGGGTTAAAGTGTGCTAGCCCCTGGAGTGCTAAACATGGATTCATTGTATTCACATACACTTGGGGTTCAGAGTGGCCAGAACCCCTCCTGGTCAACTACTGTTCTCTGATTGGTTTGGTTTGCCATGCTTTCAGTTGTTACCTATCTTGTGTGTTCTCCTGTTCTTAGATCTGCCAAATGTCCTATTTTTCTGATTCCTCCTGCAGAAGTGCTGATGCCAGTCAGGTCTTATGGCAGTTTTCCACACCTTTTTTTTTTTTTTTTTTTTTTAAATTTTATGTTTCCTTTTTCTCCCAAAGCCCCCTGGTACATAGTTGTGTATTTTTAGTTGTGGGTCCTTCTAGTTGTGGCATGTGGGATGCCGCCCCAGCATGGCTTGATGATCAGTGCCATGTCCACGCCCAGGATTCGAACTGGCGAAACCCTGGGCCACCAAAGCAGAGCGCGTGAACGTAACCACTCGGCCACGGGGCTGGCCCCCTCCACACCTTTTTGTATCTTGAATTTTGTGGTGATACTTTTTAACCTAGCTTTGTTGTGAATGTTGTCCATGGGTTATTGGTTTTATTACCTAGTTGTCCTCTGTTTTCACGTGTAGGACTTGTGGAGATTTTTCAAAAATTGTGCCACTACCACTGCTGTCATCTTCTTAGGTGTTATAACCTCACTGTAATGTGGGAGGAAGTTCCCGTTCAAGATTAGGTTCAGATGTCAGAATTTGTGACAGTAATGCTTTGGTATGATTAAACAAAGATTTATTACCCACTAAATCAAACATCAATAAGGGTCTCAGTTTCTTTCCTTTGGCCTCCACAGTAGAAATCTTTTTTTTTTAAACTCCTGTTATTGTTGCGGCATACTATTGAAGATCTAGGCTTTAACTTTGGTGGGCACGTCTGTTCTCAGTACCTATATCAACTCCTTCTTGAAGTAACTTGTGTTTCTAGGGGGAAACCAAGAGGTAGGCCAACTTGGTAATCCCAACTAGAGAGAAGAAAGGAACAAGTCACCATTGGCTGGACAAATCGGTCAATGACTGAAGAACATGAGAACTAGTGATAGCCTTCTTAGCTCTGCTTTTTGTTCAACTTTGTTAATTCCATATTTCATTGAAGATGTTTAGTTTTATCAAGCATTCACTGAGTGTCAAGTAAGTTCACCTAATTTATACACTAGTGTTGTGTGAGATCCTGGGGATATAAATAAGCCAGAGTCTAGTGTTTACTTGATTCTAATAAGTTATTGATTTTAAGGACTTTTTATTATTTAAAAACTACCACAAGAAATGTTCACTTCAGTTGTAAAGTGTTACTTCAACATCAGAAATATTAAAATAATTGAAAATGTCTATCCTACAATTGAGGAATAATTTATAAAATGTTTATTAAGTACCAAGAAAAATGCTAAATGCTTTTGCATTTATTACCATTTAATCTTTACAGTAACTCAAGGAGGTTAGATTATTATCTTCCATTTACATATGAGGAAAACAAAGCTTGCAGAAATGATGTGAGTATAAAGTGTGTGTGTGAGGCATTTGAACTCAGCTCTGTCTGATTGCTTATCAATATATAAATGCTTTCAGTCAGTATGTAAAATGAGTATATCTTGTAGGGAGGGATTTTGTTTTCCCTATCTGTTTATTCTTCTGTGTTTAGTTGATTAGAGTGAATGCTAACTTTTTATTTAATAATATACAATGGACTTAGAAGGCTTTTTTCCCTCAAAGTTTTTCAAAGATCTGATTATGTAATTTGCAATTCTTTAAGATGGTTAATGAAGTGCAAAGTAATTTAGTTTTACTATTATTTATTTTTCAGTTGTATTACTTGTCTTTCTTGGTAGCGTCTCAGAAATTTCTCTTTATGTCTTAATGTAATGAATTTTGGAAGACTTTAGTGTGGAATATGCAGGCCTATTTAAATTAGGACTTAACTATGATATCAGTCCTATAAATAACATAATCACTTTAGTATACTTAATAAAGGTCTTCATTTAAAAAGTGGAAGAGGGCCAACCCTGCTGGCCTAGTGGTTAAGTTTAGTGCACTCTGCTTCGGTGTCCCAGGTTTGGTTCCTGGGCACGGACCTATACCACTCGTCAGTCAGTGGCCATGCTATGGTAGTAACTCACAAACAAAAAGAAGGAAATTGGCAGTGAATGTTCACTCAGGGCAGATCTTCCTCGGCAAAAAAAAAAAAAAGAAGAAGAAGAAAAAAAGTGGAAGAAACTTTTCAGAAGTAGACTTTGTGTTAGTTCTTTTGGGGAAATGAGGAGGAGAAGTGATCTGCTAGGGAAGAGAAAATAAGAAAAATGAGAGGAGAAAACTGTGGGGATGTGGGCTGGCAACGTAGGTATGGGGTTCTAAAATAGAAGGAAAATTTGTTTGGTAAACTAGTCATGCTAATCTTGTATTCAATTAAAAAAAATCTAGCCCGAATTTGAATACCTTAAGCTAGGACTGTTCCATGTGCAATAACAGATGCTAATTCTGCTTAGATGAAAATTTTCCTGTTCCTCTTGAATTTAATTTAGTATGCTGGTAGTCTCTTAGATGTTAGAGATAATGAAATAACCTTAAGGACCTAAAAATTGGAATATCTTTAATATGTGATGTTCTTTATTTCTCTTCATTGCTTACATTTTCCCTCCCTCCCTCCTGGCTGGGCTATTTATGAAAATATTATGTTTGATATTATGAAAATTTCAAAGCATTTATTGTCTTGAATATTATTTTCACTCAAAACATGTTTGTTTGTTAAAGAGTATTTACTAATTATATAACTCTCCATGACACTCTGCAAGGTTCTGCACCTTGAGTACTGATCAGACTCTCTGCCTTTCCTTTCATATAATATGGATTGCTTGTGAAATATGTGGATCTGCTTTGTCTCCTGAACACATTCTGCCAGTGGCAGGACTTCCTTTTTGCTACCTGACTTATGGAGGTTCAGTAACCATATAGGAAAAAGCCAGCTGAGATGATCATTTGCTGGAGCTAGACTGGGGTTTGCGGAGAGAGCTCTATCAGAGTGCCATTTTAGCCTCGTGTGTGTTTTTACTCTCAGTTATCAAAACCATAAGAAGTGATGGAAGAAACGAGCTCAGATTCTTTGTTCTTCCACATCAAGAAGGGAGAAATCTATTGCTGGTTTAAATCTACTTCCCAGTGCCAATGGTAAAACCCTGGGATTTTTCTTTCTTCTCCTTTTTTCTTCTGACGACATGACTTATGTGGAAGAGAGGAAGACGTGAGTGCAGAGATGGGAATTGACAGCAGTGCTAACTTAGTGCTTCTCTCTCTGCTAGCTTGTAGTGAACCTGGGGCCTGCTGCCTAGTTAGCACCATTCTAAAGTACTTGGTTGGGGTTTTTTGGACACCATGAAAATATACTTCAATTTACTATGTGACTTATTTTTCATAGGTGTATTTGACCTTAAGATAGGTGTTACTCTGGATTTGTGTGTGTTAATGTGGACTACACAAGACCATTTTAATGGGAGAGATGAAATTTTGAGAAAAGAAAATGTAGAAATGTTTGAGTTTTTCTCTTTGTGTTAATAGGCAGGCAGTGGTTAAAGGTTCCCTGCCGCATCCTTTTGCCTTGACGTTATTTGAGGACACATTGTACTGGACTGACTGGAATACACACTCCATTTTGGCTTGCAACAAGTATACTGGCGAGGGTCTGCGTGAAATCCATTCTAACATCTTCTCTCCCATGGATATACATGCCTTCAGCCAACAGAGGCAGCCAAATGGTAAGTGATCTTGACTTTTAAATTGCAAGTTGGAATAACTTTGTAGCACTCTGATGTCTGACTTCAGTGAGGGGCGGGAGGAGGGAGGACATTTCCAAAGGTAGTGGGAGGAGTTAAAAATAGGGAAAACATCAAAATAGAATTCAGGTTAAACAACAGGTTAAACAATTTGTACCTTGATATCTATCACTACAGACCACCTCAGCCCTTTGTTTGGGGCTGTGATTATGGAGGTGGAGAAGAGAGAAAAAAGGAATTGAGATAGCTCATATACTAAGCTTATACCCAAATGCATTTCTTGTTCGTGTTATTTTTCTCCAGTGTGTGTTTGGTTGTGTTCATGGGAGTGTGTTTAAAAAACAAAAGTATGCTTTTCTTGAATGGAAACCTCTGTTAATCTAGCTGCTGAGTTTAAGTACTTCAGCTTGCTGAATAAATACCTGCTTAGACTTTTCTGTGCACACCCTCCCCCTTTTTTTCTTAGTTTTGCTGCTGCTGTTGGTCAGTCTTTACAACGACTTGGGCTGTGACTTCTCGCAATAATTTCTTTTAAGAGAGGACTAGAATTAGGTTTAAAAGAAATATGAGAATGTTAAGTGTTTGGCACTTGTGTGTAAATAAATGTCTGGCATGTCTCTGAGTGTATTTCAGATTGTATTCCATAGCCAAAAATGAAGAATTTTTGGATTGTGCATTGCTTTTTATTAGCTCCTTCCATTTAGGGAGAGAGAGTCGAATATTGAATGTGTTATATTGGAATCTGGTGATCATGAGTCCATAAAAATGTTTTTAAATGTATGTTTTAATCTCTTGTAAAAAACCAAATATTTAGTCATTTGTATGAATTTTTTATGCTCATGGTTAGCTCTCAGCAGAGAATTTCCCTTTTTTTTAATGGCACTCTTGATCCTTTATCTTTTACTTGGTTAAGAATTTGTAGTTATCTGTGATATTGTTCTCTTTTTTCTTTTGCATTTCCTTGGTCTCCATCTAAATGTTGATTATTTTCTATGAATATTGTTTAAATCCATCCCTTTCTGTGGTTTCTACAAATTTGCTAATTAATCTCTGCTTATTCTCTGTTTTCCCTCTTTTAATCCATTTTGCTTATCTTTTCCGTGTTAATTTTTCCAAAGTGTGGTTTTTCAACATTCTAATTTTCTTGGCTTTCAGTGCCCTCTACCACAGTCTGTTCCCATTCTCTGGGCTCATTCAGCTTTAGCTCTTATTATTCAACAGAAACCTTAATCTCCAGTTAGACAATTTGCCTTATTATCTCACCCAGTGTACAGCCTCTAAGTTTTTATTCATGTGGTTTTTTGTGGTTAGTGCCATCAAGTTGATTTTGACTCCTCGTGATCCTGTGTACAGCAGAGCAGAACCCCACCCAGTCTTTTTATGCTGCCTTCTCACCTTCCAGTGCTGTGTTAGCCAGTGCTCCACTGTTATTCATAGGGTTTTCATGGCCAGTTTTTTCTTAAGTGGGTGGCCAGGTCCTTCTTCCTAGTCTGTCTTAGTCTGGAAGCTCCACTAAAACCTGTGCACTATGAGTGACCCTGCTGATACTTGAAATACCAGTGGCATGGCTTTCAGCATCACAGCAACATGCAGCCATCACAGTATGATGACTGACAGAGGGGTGGTGTGGTTCCCTAACTGGGAAACAAACCGAGTCCATGGTGGTGAGAACACTGAATGTTAACCACTAGACCACCAGGGCTGGCCCATATGGTTTTACCACACTTGACATGTCCTCCTGTCTATCCTTCCTATCCTTCAAGCCTCCTGTTGTGTCCCCCATGAAGGTTTTCTTCAATTCTTTAATGCTTAGTTATTTATGTCCTATTTGACTCTTTGCTTATGTGCAGTCTGTGATGTGCAAAATAGCATTTAGTTTCATTGTTTTGTATTGTTTTCTAGTTTTATTGGTTTGTTAATTTTGGCATACTGACTAGATTGTAAGCTCTTTTAGGGCAGAGACCTCCTGATTTATTTCTTGTTTATTCCTCTTTGGTTATAAAATAGTAAGTAAATTCTCACTGATTAATTCCCTTTCTTGCAGATGGTCTAATAGTTAAGCACCAGACCATTTGGTAGTAATTTGGTTTATCACAGTTGCTCATGTTATGATTGTTAACCTTTGTGTACCTAGAGTGAAGGAGGTCATGCATAATCATTGGTATTAATCAGTGTGATTTATGTTTGACAGCTACAAATCCATGTGGAATTGATAATGGTGGTTGTTCCCACTTGTGTTTGATGTCTCCAGTCAAGCCTTTTTATCAGTGTGCTTGCCCAACTGGGGTCAAACTCCTGGAAAATGGAAAGACCTGCAAGGATGGTAAGAAGATGCTCTCCAAGATGGAAAATTTTTAGATAACAATTGGGATTCTTTATGATTTCTTTTATTTCTCTATAAGAAGCTCTATAGCTTACAGTGCTTTGGGAGACTAGTCACTTTAATCTCACAGTCTTCACAGATGGTTATATAACATATAACATATAATATATAACAGGAGTGTTTTGTGTTTATGGCATTTCTTGAATACTTTTTAGTAAATTACTTTAGTATTTAGACTAAATTTTTAACATGCTGTTTTTGAAAACAATTCTCTACCAAATCTTGTAGTCATTGATGTCACAATTGATTCCTGTGGAAATGAGTATTACTTCTCATAAAGAATACATTTTTAACAGTAGGTAGTGTTTGTAAATAAAGAACCTCTGTGCTAGGAAAAGATGTTTATTAAATTTTTGACTATAAAGACTGTCGTGAGGTAGATCTATTTTCTAAAAAATGATCGAATGATATTTTTAATTGCCTTTTAACAACAGAGAAGTGCTTTCAGCAGAAGAAAAAAATCCTTATTGTACTGTTTAAAGCAACTTCTTTCTATACTTAACAACCACACTGCCTCTTCTCCTTACTCTCTTAATTCCTTATAGAGAGAGGGCATGTTGGAGAAATATACTGATTTAGGACATTTCAAGGGACTTCTGGTTTGGGAGAACACCAGTTCTTCTCTTTTTCTTCTTAATGAGAATGTTATTCTTCATTCTTTACCCCTATGGATCACCATCTGGTTCTCTAGCCACCAGCAAGACCTGGTAAGAAAATTGTTACATTTAGCAGTGGCTTCTTTGTCTAACTCTGAAAAGCAGAAGCCTTTATTTCGAAATGGGTTAGAGAGTTCCTGGCAAGGGGGTCAGGGAGTCAGAGAGATGGAATTAAGTCCGTATACAGGATATTTGTCATGACTTGGCATTGATAAATTATCCTTGTAGTCAAAGGTGAAGCTGGGTGACTCTTGTCAGATGGTTTCCATGACAAACAATAATTTGGTTTCAATTTAAAACAAAAAGTTTTTGTAGTGTTGCTTTTTAGTTTAAAAATGTAGCCTGAGTTTGAAACAGAGGATTTATTTTAGCAATAGTGGTCTGTCTACTCCCTCACAGCAATGCAAATGTACATATTTAACTAGTATTTTGAATTTCGAGTATACATTTGGCACATAGTAGCCTTAAGTTAACTATTCTGTTTTGATCACCTTGTTCAAATTAACAGCTTTGCTTTCTATGGCTTCTTTGTTTTCAGAGTTTTGGGCTGGCTCCTTCTGGTAGTTAGCAGGGGCAGTGAACTGTACAGAGTTATTCCTACTTGGTGCCTGCTGTGGCATTTAGGGGTGTATTTTGTCCAGGATAGAGTTCACTTCTCATTAGTCCTAGAGTCGGAAAGCTGATGTTGAGAGCTTCACTCATCTCAGTTTTTCAACTATACCACATTGACACTTGAAGTTTACTGCCAGCATTTTCTTTTGAACTCATTTCTTTGGTTTGGAATCTTTTCTCACTTTTTTGTCAATTTGTGTACTATCTTTTTTTAGCTTTTATAGTTAGATGATTTTTAGCCAGCACTTTACTTGAACATTAAAAATCAAAACAAACAAAATTTAAAAAAATAAAATTGAGCTTAACATCCTCATTCTCAGCCGTGTTTTTATTAAATACTAAACTTGGATTAAAAACGTTTCACAAATCTGATTTAAAACTCAGTGAAATTAAAAATTTGAAAGTATTTTTTAATGATAATGTATTAGTTAGTATATTAACTAATACTATATTGAGGACTTATATATTTAGTACATTACTGAGTTTTACATTTATCTCCTTTAATCCTAACAGCAACTCTGTGAGATATAAATGAAGAAAGTAGGTTTAGAGAGATGAAGTGTTTTGTCTTAATTTTGTGTAGCTACTTGAATCCAGTTCTATCAGATCGTCAACTTTTACTCTAAAACACTGTGTTATGTTTGTCTGATTCCCCCTCTCTGCTGCTGTTAGTTCCTTATCCATGGGCTCCTTCGTCCTTCATTCTATCAGGCACTGCTCTGTAGTTCTCTTTGTTAAAACAGCTTTAGTGAGATATGATTCACACATCATAAAATCCAGCCATTTCAAATGTATAATTCAGTGATTCTTAGTAGATTTAGAGTTGTGCAACCATCACAATCCATTTTTGGAACATTCTCATCAATTACAGAAGATCCTTGTCCTAGATTTCTTTATATTTTAAGCATACTTCTTGAACAAAGAACCTATATCCTATGTCTTCTTCCTTCTTTAATATTCAGCTACTTAGCATGTTAGCGATTACTTATTATTCATTATACCTTTAAGTAGCTGTTATTAATTCCAGGGGCTGTATGAATGAATGAAACCAGAGAGTGAATCAGAATTTGATTTGGAGAGTTCAGCCATTATGAAGCTTGACCCCATAGTGGACTCTTCCTGTTTCACTGCATTACTTTCTATTTTCACCCTAAATAGACCATAGTGTCTTTTTATGCTCTTTTACTTTTCAATTCCTGAGGCAGTTCTTCATTTTTTATTTAGAGTAGCTAAATTTTGCCTTTGGGTTTCAGTCTTTTTCTTCATTTATTTCACTTTGTTGTTCTAGGTGCCACTGAATTATTACTATTAGCCCGAAGGACAGATTTGAGGCGTATTTCTTTGGATACACCAGATTTCACAGACATTGTTCTACAGTTGGAAGACATCCGTCATGCCATTGCCATAGATTATGATCCTTTGGAAGGCTATATCTACTGGACTGATGATGAAGTGAGGGCCATACGCCGCTCATTCATAGATGGATCTGGTAGTCAGTTTGTGGTCACCGCTCAAATTGCACATCCTGATGGTATTGCTGTTGACTGGGTTGCCCGAAATCTTTATTGGACAGACACTGGCACTGATCGAATAGAAGTGACAAGGCTCAATGGGACCATGAGGAAGATCTTGATTTCAGAGGATTTAGAGGAACCCCGGGCTATTGTGTTAGATCCCATGGTTGGGTAAGAAGCTCTGCTGATGGAAAATTTTGCTTGGTGTTTCTGTTTTGTGCAGGTCCCTAAAAACATTGATAAAAACAATATGAAGTGTGTGTTGGTTTCCAATAAACAGCTCTTTAATGGATGTCCGTTATTAGAATATAGTGATTTGAATAAAATCTCAAGGAATTGCTAGTTTTTTTCCTTGAATGTTTTGAGAACTTTTTATTTCTAAATTAAGTCCATGCTTGCTAACTTTGGGTGTTGGCTGCAGATTTTGCCAGGGTTGCATCATGACCATGAAAAGTATGGAAAGCAATTGTTTTCAGAACTTTTTCTTTTCCCATAAAAGATTTAATTTCATCCCACTTTCAGTATTTCTAGAATGATTTGTTAAAGAATACATCTTACTTTAAATATCCTCAAATATATGAATGACTCGATTTCTAAAACTTTGTCAGACCATGCAGCTTTACTCCCAGACTTTGCTTTGTTTTGTTTTGTCCATACCACCCTGACCACAGTCCAGGGAAACACAGCTACCTACCCAGCAATGTTATGTTATTTTACTTATTTATTTATATTTTTATTTTTTTAAATTAATTAATTAATTAATTTAGCAGACGATTAGCCCTGAGCTAACGTCCACTGCCAATCCTCCTCTTTTTGCTGAGAGAGATTGGCCCTGAGCTAATATCTGTGCCCATCTTTCTCTACTTTATATGTGGGACGCTTGCCACAGCATGACTTCATAAGCGGTGCATAGGTCCATGCCTGGGATCCAAATTGGCGAACCCTGGGCCACCAAAGCAGAGCTCGCGGACTTAACTGCTATGCCACTGGGCCAGTCACCCAACAAGTGTTATTTGTTACTATGAGATTTATTCTAAGGGCAAACATAGTGGCAAATTATTACACGTCAGTGTGTGCCAATGCCTTAGAGCCGGTTAAACTCCCATGAGCCACAAGAATCACTTAGCACTACAGGAAGAGTTTGTGATTTGGGGACTTCAGTTCATCATCTGAATATTACTACTGGGATAACCTTTTTTGTGTCAGAGATGACAGGGCAGCCAGAAAAAGAGGATTGTTCTTGGGAAGGAGCACAAAATATTTTGAATAAACGTAACTAAAAATGGAATCTCATTTTTGGAAGGCGTTTTCATTATCAGTTCTAGAAAACACTGATCTGAAAATTTCCTGTAAGCTTATAGACTGCTATTATAAGTGTCTTAAACATACTCTTGGTATGTTAAGGTTCAGTGTTTTTTTCCTTCTATGTTGTTAACTGATGATACGAGTGTAACATAAAGGATGGATCACACCTTTAAAATATCTCCAAGTTACAATTTATCATCTGTTTTTAACTCACTTTCTGTTTACTTCTATAGGTACATGTATTGGACTGACTGGGGAGAAATCCCAAAAATTGAGCGAGCAGCTCTGGATGGTTCTGACCGAGTAGTGTTGGTTAACACTTCTCTTGGTTGGCCAAATGGTTTAGCCTTGGATTATGATGAAGGCAAAATATACTGGGGAGATGCCAAAACAGACAAAATTGAGGTTTGTGTCTTGCTTTTTCATTTTAAAACTGTTTTATAGTAGTTTTTGAGTTGATAGTAATTTGATACAGATATTCTTGCCTCCTGTCTGGGATGCCAAAGGTATCTTTTACAGAACTTTTACTCAAGCTTCAGGATTCTGGGGATTATGTATTTTCTTCCACCTAACCATAGGATTTCTGAGTTTTACAGGCATCAGAAATGGGTGTTCAGCTATCTCTAAAAAGCATACATAAATTATTTGCCTCTTCATAAGTAAAGCCACTGCCTGAATTTCCTAAGGGCGATTTCTGCACAAACCCAAATACTATATAAGATCTATACTAGAAGAGCTGATAGTCATATGAGGAAAACAGCCCATATGTGTATATATAGCTATTTTGTTGTTAGTGGTGTTGGGGGTAGGTGGTGGCATATATTAAGTATTAATATGCAAACAGTTTTTAAATTGATTTGTGGGCTGCATGGGAGAAAATTAATTAACCAAAGCTTGGGAAAAAATATTTCCCAAATGATAGAATTAAGTTGTGGCCATCAGAATAGAATTATGGTAGAAACAACCAGTGGTGAATATTTTATCACAATGTTTTGTAAAAGGCATATGTCCTTGATATTGATTTTGAAGTCTAAATTTCACAACTGTGAATTAGGCTTGCTAGAGGTCTTGTGGATCACATACTTAAAACAGAGTTTTGATTATAATTTTCTTTCGGGGGATGCATGTCTTCTCGTGTAAAGAATGGCTTTGAATGCCTCTTCAAAGCCACAGCACATATCTCCTAGTAGATAATTTGGGCTCTAGAGCAGTTATTTTAGAAAGGTAATTCTTAGGAGTGCCCAGGACTCGGAGGGAGTAATGAATTAAAGGGTCTTTCTTTCAGAATGAAAACTTGGAATAGAAGAAACCTACTCGTATTCCACCAGGCTCAAATATGGAAAACTAAATCTCTTATTCTTGCAGCTGGTTTCCATTAGTAGAAAATTTTGCTTAGACATAGCTATATACATTTTCTCCCTGTTAGTGTTTCACTGCTTCCCCTCCTTAAATCCAAGTTAGTGTTTGAATCTTTAACAGCTGGAGTGCAGTGCTGAAAGAAAGGTTCTGGGTTCACTTTTCAGACAGGCTGTTAGCTCACTTGGGTCAGCTTGAGTACAAATTGTACACTCATTCCCAACCAGTTCACAAATGTATATTGTTGATCATCTGTGGACTATACATGAGTATATAGGTATTACTACTCTTAGAAAAATGCTTTAAAGCTCTTTGAAGAATGTCTGTATGTAAGGGGAGAGCCCATAATTTACATTAGGGAAGAGCACTTGATTTATTATTTTGTAGGGATTTTTAAAATTCCATATTTGATCTTGTCGTTTTTTTTTTGGCTTATTATGACTGATTGATTTGATTGTAAGTAAAACATTTGTTTCTTACTGGGAATTTTTCAAGTCTTATTTTTACCCAGTTCAGGTTACTTTTAGCACTTTAGATAGAGAAATTTGTTCAAAATTACAAATAGTTGAGGAGGGATTCAGGTGGAGGAATGAGAATTCATGGAGATTCTGAGTGACAATGTTTAAGAATAAAAATGAATACACATTATGCAACAATATATAATATTGATTAAAAGGATTTATTTTCTTAGCCTGCAGTGAGTGCAGATCTTAAAATTAGTATTCATTCTTCCTCTTTGTTCTGTCTTCTTGAGCTATACATTTGTATGCAGTGGTATCATTTGCTCCCTCACTTCCTTCTTTCTTTCTTCCCTGAGTAGCACCAGCATCCTTAAACCTGCCCTTCAAATCTATTTTCTCTTCTTCTGGATTTGCTTGAACACAGCTGCTGTTTGTTCTTTGTCCTCTTTCTGACAAACTGTTTGGAGTTAGTAGTAAATCTACTGTCACCAAATTATACACACAAAGACCTCCCCTTATTATTTCCCCTGGAGATTCTGATGAAGTTTCCTTAATTGAACAGCAGTACTTTTGCCATTTTCTTTTCACAGACACATCTGGAAAATAAAAAGAGCAGAAATCGTTATTTTTCCCGTTCTTATGATGTGTAAAATTGCTGGTACATGGCAAACTAAGGAAAGAGCACAACTCTTCATCTAAATAAATCTTGCGTGTTTGGGGGAGAAAAACTGTTAGTTTCCCTTTCTGAAACTAGTAGTGATTTTAGGAGCAACTGCCACCACCAGTTTTTCATCTCGCTTTGCTTGATAGTAGATGGATTATAGTGCACTTTAAAACTTTTGGAAAGATGTATACTTTTAAAAATGCTTCTTTTATTAAGATTATTTGCTAGCCTCTTGTTAGGTAGCAGCTGATCCTAGGCACTGAGGACCCTAGGGCACATGCTCCCGTCTAGTCCCATCCTCTTAAGAAAGCTCTCCAGTTTTTATCATGCTCAAAAATGGAAGCAGCTTTTTCCTGGGACAGTAAGAAAAATCAGATTATGGTTGAAATAGCCCTGTTCTCTTCTGAAAGACTTACAGCTTACTTGGGATCAAACTGCCCTATATGTGATTATAGCACATTTGGGAAGAAAAGATAACTATTTGGTAGATTATTATGTAGCAATGTAAGGCATAGTAAGCTCTTGTATTTTGAGTGGAATTCATGGGAAGAGCTCAGAATGTTCCTTTGCTTATGCTCTCTGCTCCCTTAAGGGAGATTCCTTAGATCAGGTTCTCATTCTCTTTTTTTGTAAGCGATGGTGTAACCAGATGCTGGATATTTTGGGGAGCATAGTCTAAGGATTAGGGAAACCAGAGAAAAGTAACGGGGAGCTCTAGGTTTCAGACTCGCTTGTCATTCTGCCGAGTTGCATAAAGAACGAGTAAGTTTACCTGAGGTTTATAACCAGCTTCTGCAAAGAGGGACAGAAGGAATTGCTAATGATGTCATATTCTTTACGACATAGTCCTGTTTAGTGCTTTAATATAAGATTGCATCTGTGAGGTTATGTTGGATTTCCCTTGTCAGCTAGTAGTGACAGCTTATCTGAAGGTGTTATTTAAAAGATACATGCTGGTACTTGTTTATGTTTCTTCTTCATTATGCTGAAGTTATTTCACTGCTTTTTACAAGCAAGCTTCTAGTTTACTTGTCCACACTGGGCTCCCCCTACCCTCCTTCCCAAGTATTCCTGTCGTGTTCTGAGGCTTCTAGATAATAAATACTAAAGCATTAGCAGAAAGGATAATTTCTGTTTTCTGATAGGGGAAGCATCAAACAAGCCTTTATTTCTGTTTTATAAGAACCTGCAGTAAGCAGAAGCACATTGCGTCTTAACATTCTCCTTTTTCTCGGTCAGGTTTCACTGCCAAAAATGTCTTCTGTACTGAGCACTTGCAGTACTGCTTAGCAACAGCAAATACGAGTTGTTGAGAATTTCTAAGTTTAAAGCATTTTCTTGCTATTATATAAAGTTAAGAATGTACTAGTAGCTTCTATTTTCTTGAGAATGCTTTTCTCATGACATACCAGTTTAACTGATTGACAAAGTTAATGTGTTGTGAATCACTGGTTTTACTGAAAATAATAATATTGTGATAGCTGAATTTTTCTCACAGTGTATTTTTTCTTTATATACTTATTTCATCCCCCCCCTGCCCCATTCATTTCTGAGCCTCTGCTGACAAATGCCAGCAAGACCTGAAAGTTATAGGTAAAAAGAGAGATTTTCTTATCTACTTTAAGGACAGGTAGATTTGTTTTGAATCTCTCTTATTGTAAATTTCCCTACTTTAGAGTCCAGATTTAATTATACCTGGCACAACTTTTTTGGGAAGCAGAAACAGAGATTATTAGAATGTTGAGTACCAAGAAATTTTGAATAAAGAGGGCATTATTGTATAGGATGTGTGCTGAAAACTTGGCATTTGGTGAATGTTCTATTTTATATTCTAAACCTGAAATTGCAGGGCTACATTTTCCTCTGATGACAACTTTCTTTATTTTATCAATCCCCTAATAAGGAAATTTGTTTCCCAAGTATTCAGATTTCTTTTTAAAGTAACTTCTTTGTCTGGCATCTTTAGCCTCTGTATTGTGAAAGTCTGTTAAAACACACCAAAGCCCATTTATGATGATTTTTCTTATTGTTTGTTTCTAAGATTCCTCCTTAAGAAATTATAATAATATAGTCATCTGTTCTTGAGATAAAGCTCTTCTGATAATATAACAAATACCAGCAAGTACGTCCTCTTGAATCTTTGCCAGTTTATAACATTCAGTGTTCCTTAAAATTGTTTATTCTTTCAGTTTTAGAGAAGTATTCAAGATGATAAACTTAAATACCTGAATCTTTGCCCATTTCTACTACTTTACCATGCTATATGTATGTATGTATATGAATATATAGTTCCCCCCCACATCTTATTGACATGTAACAGAAGAATGATATTGATAATACCTAGATTTGGGGTCTAAATTCTTTGAGCTGTAAACATGGTGCTGTCCTATTATATCATCTTACATCTGTTTGGAGTGTATCTTATGATAATGTATTTGTGAACTCCTATTTGAAAGTTACCTGTTGATGTACAATGCTAGCAACATTATTTAACTTGTTATAATCTACAGCAGCTGAAATCATACATCATCCAATTATATGCTGCGTTATCTTATTATCCACTCTACTTTGGCTCTAAAGAAATTATTGCACACATATGATGAGAGAAACTTGCTTGATGATAGGTGTAATCATGCTTTCCTGAACTACCACAACAAACCGTAGAGCCTTACCAAACAAGATGCTTTGCCTCACTTGGAAGTTAGCATAGTTTATCTATGTAAATTATTATAATAATCTGTTGCGTGTTGGTACTTAGAAAGCATTTTAGTAACCAAGTTTGAACTTGCTCTTGGATCATTTTTTAAATGTTCTGCTGGTACACTCTTTCTTCCCATGTTTTATTATAAAATCATTTAATATGTCTGGAGATATTTTTAGTTTCAATCTGATTATTTTAAAAGTACTTTTTTTATTCCTTTGGTTTTTTTATTCAAGTAAAAGAGTATTGATTTTAATGTCCTACTTTCTTGAGTAGAGAGGTCACCTCTTAACAATTGATAATGATGTTTAATTGTTATGAGTGGTAATCTCTAGATCTTCATTGAAACATTTTATAATATTGGACCCTGACCTTAATTCCTGTTTGATTTTGCCATTTAATTAGGTGACATTAGATAATTCACTTAATTTCTGGTCTTTGTATTTTGGCCAGTAAGTTCATTTGAACCAAGTGATCTTTAGGTTCCTTCCTGTTAGAACATTTTCTGATGTTTTTTGTACTAACTTTGCATCTTATGTTAAGAACAGATAGTACATTATGCTTTGGGAGAGTTGCTAAAAGGAAATTAATATTGCAGATAACCTGGAATATTTTCTTGAAACTTTTCCTTATTTACTGTACATTGAATCCCTATTACCTAAAGAAAACTTGCCTGTTGGGGCTTCAAAATCTTTGGTAACTCAGTTTTACTGGAAGCAACTTCTGATAAGATATTCATTTAGACTTCATGTTGACCTGTATACAAGCTGCTCCATTATTAACTTGCTTGGTAGATTTAAGTAAATGCTTAAAGCTATCATTTGAAGGCTACCAAACATGTAAATGTTTTTTTACTAATGGAGTTCATGTGAAACATTATTTGTTTCAGGAGGTTGTTTCTCTATAGATAGGAAACTATTACACTTTTAAAGGAGTCGTAGAGATTTTATTGTTTTTGGAAGATTTGGAAAGGATAGACAGATAATGGCAAGGACCACAGTTTGGGGACTTCTTAGGAGGGAATTTGCAAAACATTGGGCCTTTAAAAGTGACAGGTATTTTAATTTCTTGTTCCAATTTAAAGTCGCCATCAGCTATTAAGAGATTCTGTGTAATAGTCATTCTTAAAGTTATCCATAATGAACAAAGGATTCTCCTTCTGTTTTTTTCCACTTTAAGTGTAGTCTACAATTTAAAAATTTAGACCTGGTAAGAATGTTATAATGCAGGCACTGTAATTTTTTTGTTGAACTCTAATATATTTCCAAAAATCTTCACTCATTTTAATGTAATTTTGGTTTTTTAAATTAGATTTGATCTGAAATAACTAAATCTAGAGAAGAATTAGAATTCCTTTTATCGTACTGAGATTTTCAATAGAGTGGTATTTGTTTAGTGTTTCATTTATGATTTTGAGCTTCTGCAATCTGCCAGACTTCTGGAGTTCGTAAGTAGGAATGAAATTAGAGGCTTTATGCCATTAATATAGCCCCTATTCAGAGTGTTTGCTTTTGTTGTTCATGTATTTTTGATTTTCGGTTGAAAATGACTTGACTTTTATATTTGGTTGAGATTTGTAATAATTGCTTCTGTGTTTTAGTTACAGTGTTGTTCTTAAAATCTGAAAAAAATCCTTCTGTGCCAGAATAGATTTCTTCAGTCCACAATAGTAAATAAATGTTTTATGGGTTTTCAAAGTGTTGTTGTCTTTGAGTAAAAGAAAGCTGTTTTCAGATCTCTTAAAATTAGCTATCGTTTCTCGATAGTGCCATGTGCTCACAAACATTTGTTCTTTCTATCCTAGGTTTCTCTTCCTAAAACTCAGCAGTGCTTGGTGCCTTTTGCTTGGTTAGCTTCTTTTGTCCACGGTCACGTAGCTTTCTATTTAGAAAGAAAAGATTGGAACTGAAGTTTCCTGATTGCTAATGCAGTACTTTTTGTGTTGTCCTCTGCTGCCTCTTTTTTAGGGGGTTCATTTTGAAATAATTTCAGACTTAACAAAACATTTGCTAGAATAATACATGTTTGGGGCCAGCCCTGTGGCCAAGTGGTTAAGTTTGTGTGCTCTGCTTCAGCGCCCCAGGGTTTTGCCAGTTTGGATCCTGGGTGCCAACATGGCACCACTCATCAGGCCGTGCTGAGACGGCATCCCACATGGCTCAACCACAGGCACTCACAACTAGAATATACAACTGTGTACTGGGGGGGCTTTGGAGAGAAGAAGGAAAAAAAAAAGATTGGCGACAGATGTTAGCTCAGGTGCCAACCTTTAAAGAAAACAGAAAAAAGAATAATATATCCTTCACCCAGCTTCATTTTACATACTTGTAGAACAATTATCAACACTGGAAAATTAACATTGATACCATTTCCGTTATTCCTGTTATATTTATTAATTGGAATTCTCCCATATGAAAGAGCTGTTTCCTCTGTTTATTCAGTTATTCATATATATCAGTATGGATTTATGGATGTTATTTTATTCTATACATTATATTCCATTATTATCGTTTTTTTTTAAGGTGTGCTTTTTGGTGAGGAAGATTGGCCCTGAGCTAACATCTGTTGCCAATCTTCCTCTTTTTTTGTTTCTCCCCAAAGCCCCAGTACTTAGTTGTATGTCCTAGTTGCAGGTCATTCTAGTTCTTCTATGTGGGACATCGCCACAGCATGGCTTGATGAGCAGTGTGTAGGTCCCTGCCCAGGATCCAAACTGGCGAACCTGGGCTGCCAAAGCGGAGTGTGTGAACTTGGCCATGGGGCCAGCTCCTATATGCCATTATTATCATTATATTTTTGCAAAAGTTGTTCCAGAATTGGTGTTTGGAGTACCTTCCGGTTAATTCTTGTGTCCTTTTCACATGTTTCCATCTTTTTAAAAAATTGTAGCAGAAAAAACATAGCAAAATTTAGCATTTTTAAGTGTACCGTAGTGTTAACTAGCTGCACCCTGTACAACCATGTGCTTTGTGTGCTCTGGAGCTTTTTCATCTTGCAAAACTGAAATCTGTACCTACTGAACAACTCCCTTTTTTCCCCTCCCCAGCCCCTGGCAACCACTATTTTACTTTCTGTTTTTAAGAGTTTGACTAGTTTAAATACCTCAGATAAGTAGAACCGTGCTGTATTGTCTTTCTGTATCTGGCTTGTATCGCTTAGTATAATGTCCTCACAGTTCATCCATGTGGTAGCATATAACAGGATTCTTTTCCTTTTTAAGACTGAAAGATATTCCATTTTATATATATATATACCACATTTTCTTTATCCATTCATCTGTCAGTTAACATTTAGGTTAGTTCCACCTCTTGGCTCTTGTGAATAATGCTACAGCGAGCATAGGTGTACAAATATCTCTTTGAGATCCTGTTTTCAATTCTTTTGGATATATGCCCAGAAGTGGGATTGCTGGATCATATGGTAATTCTATTTTTAATTTTTCAGGGACCTCCCCCCCCCATCATTTTTAAAGCACTTTCTGGAACGATGGTATATTGTTCTAACCTTATGTTTCCCTTGCTTTCCTCCCGGAATCAGTTCTTGCTCCAAGAGCTCTTCTTTTTAATGAAGAATAGTATTTAAAAACTAACATCTGGGCATAAGGCTTGCTCTTTGGTACTGGAGTAATTTGCCTTTTAATACCAAGGTGTTAATAGTTGACACCTACTCAGGCTCCAAATAGAGTTTGTTTTAGCTGTGCTTGAAAAGAAATGAGAAGAAAGGGGCAGTTTTCCCTTGTTAACAGGCTAATGTTTTCCCCATTAGGGTTTATTGAAGGCTCCATGACAATGGGACTCTCAGAAGGGTCTCACAAAGCAATTGAATATTATTGACCAAGGTGTTATTGGTGTTCATCGTAATGATGCCTTCATCTGGAAATCTGTTCTCAATTTTATAATTTTTCTGAGTAATTCAGGTTTTGGAAAGCTTTGGTCACAATAGCAATTCTTAGCTCTATCTGTAAAAGAGCATTGTAATTGCAAATGTTTAATATACTAAGCATGACTCCTTGCAAAAATGTTATAAAGTTGTCTAGTGCAACTATGATACTTTAATTCTGTTTTCATATTAAAAATCACTTGTGTTTACTCAAACATAATATATCTTGGAATAGGTTAAAAGGCTTTGAATGCAGCACTGTAACTGCCTTTACTGCTCTCTTAAACAGGTGTATGGCATCCCTTTACTTCCCTTACTGGGTCTAAAGCATTTCTCTTGTCAACCCAGTGAAATTCTGTGTGACTGAAATGTTATTTCCATGGATATATATTCCATTTCTAAAAATGCTGTTTTTGTGAAATTATATTTTGTACCCTGTGAAGTATATCAATCATCCCCCAATGATATCTCTTTGTCTTTCTTATACATAAACTTTTAATTCACTAATTATTTTGGATATTGGCTGGAACATTAGAAGAGGAATGGTTCATTTGGAGCATAATTTGACTTTCTCTTTGGGACTTTATAGCATTCCCACTTTGGTTTATTTTATGGGGGGTACCTGGTTGTCCTGTTGTCATCTATTTCTTGAACATGTCTAGTCAAGTGAAGTTGCATAGCAGCAACTTTGGTAGTAGACTGGCTGCATTCCAAGATTTCATGGGTAATCCTGTCTTGACATTTAATGAGCTGAAGAAACTGCTCAAAAAACCAGATGTGGTGTCTATAGAAGGTTTGCCGTTACCTCCTCTCTGTGGAGATAATGCTCTGGTTAACCCACATCTATTTTCTGTTGTAGCCTATATTCTCAGTGTGGTTTGCAGTATTTGAGAATGCCTCAGAATGTTAAATCCATACCACAATGTGGTTGAGGCAGCTGAAACCACTGGAGACTCTGTTCAGATTTGGAGGTAGATTTTAGAAGTGACAGAAGCCTAATTTCAGTTTAACTAATTAAACTACTCTGAGGTAATACAGTGAAGCACCCCCTCAAGAGTTGCCAGAAGCTTTAATTAGTGTTGGCTCAACTTTTAAAGCATAAGGGTAATCTTTTAGAATCGCTTAAAATGGTTCATTTGTTCTGGGTTCAGAATGTACAAGCAAGCTTTTACCAGGATTTGTCTTGTTATTTTAAACATAAGGGGCTTAGAACCATATTTACAAACCTATTAATCTATCCCAAACTGTTACTTGTTGGGCAGAGAAATGTAGTAGTGATTTTCTTTGAGACAAAGAAGCATTTTCTTGTTTCATTATGTTGCTTCTGCCCAGCAGAAAGATTGTGTGGCTGGTAGAAGAGAAGTTATTTAGGGGAGAAGCCAGTTTTCTAGTAGAAGTGTCAACTCTTCAAAAGTAACTGAAGGAAACAGGTTTCAGAAGGTAATCATTGGACTGTATGTATAAAGGGAAATACATGGTTCTTGGATGTAAAGTCTCACAATCAGATTTTATTTAAGCTGTTGATCCCTTAATATCTTCAGAAGATTCTTATGATTGCTTTCCACATCATATCAACAACAAAAGTGATCACAGCATTTATTAATAACAGCTATCATTATTACTATTATTATTATTCAAGTGCCTTTGGACTTGCTCCTTATCTTTCCTCTCTTCATTTTCTTTTTTCTAATTGGGAAAATTTCAGGCATATAGTAAAGCAGAGTAAAGATTTCCATGAGCCACCCGGCTTCATCCGTAATCAGTGTATGTCAGTCTAGAATGCTCTCAAGAGGAGAGCCAAGGAGATGGCAGCTGTGGACTCTCTTATTAATATAACTGGTTTTAATACTTCTGTTTTGAGATAACCTAGAAGAAATGAATCAGGCCTTTGTCCTTGCTCTTACAAATCTTAGCTAGTGCTTTGAATGTAAACTTGCAAATGTGATATAAGGTGAAAAAAAGTTTTATTAATTTTTTTGATCAGAAATTGTTTTTGATTCTTTTAATCCTTATTAGAATTAAGTATAATATAGCTGAGGAGGAAGGAAAGACCAAAATGGAAGACATTTAATTGTTTGTGGCTTTACTGAGCCTCATGGGTCTAGGATAACCCTGAAGATGGCAAATGTGAGAGGGGACAGAGATCTGATCTTTAGGAGTAAATTTTCTTGTAGGCTGTATAATCACTGCCGAAACTCTAATCCTGCCCAGTCCGGTGTGGTAGCCGGTAGCCATGCATGGCCATGGAGCACTTAAAATGTGGCTACTCTGAATTGAGATGCTTGAAGTGTAAAATACATACTAAGAAGACGAGTAAGAAAAAACCGTAAAATTTCATTAATAAAATTTTTAGTATTGATGACACATTGAAATAAAAATATTTTGGATATATTGGATTAGTAAAATATATTATTAAAATTAATTTTACTTGTTTCTTTTTACCTTTTAAAATCTACTAGAAAATTTAAAATTATATACTTGACTCATATTTGTGGCTTGTATTCCATCTCTCTTGGATAGCCCTGTTCTAGACCCAACCCTGTGGTAAAAATAAAAACTACAACAGACAACAGGAAGATAGGGAATTAAGGGAAACAGTGTCTTACAAAAGTATATTTAAAAAATCTTTAGCACATCTTAAGTACATTGTTTAATTTGAAATAGAAGTGATATATCTAGCTTTAGTTTGCACCCACCCCCCCACAGCCAAAAAAACCCCCCAGCAGTTTTTGTTTTTAAAGGGAGAGAACAAGGAATACCTGAAAGAGACCAAATGCCCTAGTAGGTAAGGCTACAACATCTTTAGTTGTGGCTTTTCGGGAACTGTATTTGCGTTCCTGGCCACTGTGCTATTCTGAAGATCATCTTAAGACCTTCATTACCATTTGTTGTTGTTGTTCTGCCAGATGTTGCTAAAGAAACCTTTTCTTTTTAATATGTACTTCACTCTTTCTTTCTTCTTCCTGAGACCCTTGTTTGCACTTACAGCAGCATTAACACTGATCTAAACTCCAGTTTGGTCAAGGGACTAGAGTGGAGATCAGCAAAGCATTTGTGATCCACAATCTTTTATGTGCAATTCTGAAATCCAAAAAGCTCTGAAACCGAAGCTTGTTTTTGTTAATTCAGTTGGTGGAAAACCTGACGTGAAGCAGTGTAAGACTATTTGTAGTCTTGATTTATCCCACTTTGTGGGAATATTTCTATATTTTGCTGCAAAAATGTTAATATGTGTGGCAATGAAGTGCTGCCCTCAACCCAGGTAGAGGTGATATGCCATGTGCACTGTGTTAACCTTTCTAAATATTAAAAAATCTGAATTCTCTGGGGCTGGCCCCGTGGCCGAGTGGTTAAGTTCGCGCGCTCCGCTGCAGGCAGCCCAGTGTTTCGTTAGTTCGAATCCTGGGCGCGGACATGGCACTGCTCATCAGACCACGCTGAGGCAGCGTCCCACATGCCACAACTAGAAGAACCCACAACGAAGAATACACAACTATGTACCAGGGGGCTTTGGGGAGAAAAAAGGAAAAAATAAAATCTTTTAAAAAAATAAATAAATAAAAAATAAAAAATCTGAATTCTCAAATGCAGGTGGCCCCAAAACTTTCAGATTAGGGATTTTGGACCTGCATTATCATCCTGCAGGAGTTAAAAATATCTTATTAACTATAATTCTATATTTAAGATATTTATCTTTAGCACAATCTGAACACAGTGGTAACAGTAAATGAGGTCTTTCTAAAGTACAGCTTTGTTGTGTTAGTCTCCTTAAAGTGCTTTCAGAAGTTTCTTGTTTTCTATGATTCTCCTTATCCTGGAATTTCGTACCTGCCGTAGGGTGGTATCTGTCTGATACGGTCTCCTTTGAGTCCCTTTCTGTCTCAAAGCAGGTCTTTTCAAAGTCAGTCAAACAAGGCCTCCTCGACTCTAACGTGTATTATTTCTTTCATTCTGGAGAGTCCTTTTTGCTTTCTCTTTGTCAAAATTCTCCTAATTCTTCAAGATGGATTTGAACTCTTACTATTTCCTGAAGTTTTTCCTGATTAGCTATAGGCCAGAGAAAGTATATGTATAGTGTTAATGTAAATATGGTTTACCACTCCAACTAGATTGTAGTCTCTTAGCTAGAAGCAGCCCTGTTATAAACTTAACATTCATCTAATTTCTCTTATGGGGATTTGCATTCATTAGATATGTTTATTAATGTTTGATTTTTTGGTGGGGGTGGAATGAGGATCTGATAGAGCTGAACAAATTGTCAAACTATTCCTTTTTGCTTACTGTTTCTTTTTTTTTTTTGAGGAAGATTAGCCCTGAGTTAACATCTGCTGCCAATCCTCCTCTTTTTGCTGAGGAAGCCTGGCCCTGAGCTAACATCCGTGCCCATCTTCCTCTACTTTATACATGGGACACCCACCACAGCATGGCTTTGCCAAGCAGTGCCATGTCCGCACCTGGGATCGGAACCAGTGAACCCCGGGCCGCCGAAGCAGAATGTGCACACTTAACCGCTGCACCACCAGGCCGGCCCCTGCTTACTTTTTTATTACTGTACATCTAAGTAGCAAAAGCAAACAGTAAAAATAGGGGTTGGAAATAGGAATAAGGCTGCAGCACTGTAGTTTTCCATTAGTTGCCAGAATATAGAGGGTCTATATTGGTTTTATTCTTCAGCTTAACAGCATGTAGTTGTTTTGGTCTCTCATTTCCACATATTCTTTTTATATATATATGTGTGTGTGTATTTATTTATTTATTTTGAAGCACTACATTTTAATTAAATAAATGTAGCCATTTAAATATAGCTTTTTGCTTTTGGGAACTAAAGCGTTTTGCTCAAATAATTTTGGAGAGCAAGAACCAACATTTACTGAGCTTCTACTACACATCTAATGCTATGCTATATATTAACATTATTTTATTTTCTCCTTAAATAATTCATTGGTGTAAGTACTCTTTCCCCATTTTACATGTGAGAAATTGCCAAGGGTACCCAGTGAGTGACAGAGCTTATGTTTGAAATCCAAATATACCTAATTCTGCCACAATATTGTTGGCTAGTCATGAGAGATTTTTAGAGAGCAGTAGAATGAAGGTAACTGCTAAATAGAAGATGCTGATTGTGTAAATTAAATGGATCTTTTGGAATTGTGCTTTTGTTATTTTTCTCATTACAATTTTCAGTTTCATTCTTTGCCCATTATGCAAATTCATGCTTAATCAGCTGTCTTTTGTTTAAGTTATTCATTTTTCAAAATGAACAAACAAAAGTGTTGCAGGGTGACATAGCTGAAAGAAGGCAGAGTTGGTTGATCCTATAATATTTTTGAAGTAGAAATTTAAATTTTATTTTTAAAAGGACATTCAACAGTAGGCATCTAGTATATGCTTTTATTTATTTTATTTTTATATTTTATTTTATTGAGGTCATATTGGCTTGTAACATTGTATACATGTCATGTGTACACTCTTATGTTTCAGTTTCTGTATAGATTGCATCGTGTTCACCACCAATAGTCTAGTTTTTATCCGTCACCATATATATGTGTCCCTCTACCACTTTCGCCCTACCCCACCCCTTTCCCATCTGGTAATCACTTCTGTGTTCTCCTTATCCATATGTTTGTTTATCTTGCACATATGGGTGAAATCATTTGGTGTTTCTCTTTCTCTGACTTATTTCACTTAGCATAATGTGCTTGAGGTCCATCCATATTGTCACAAATGGCACAATTTTGCTTTTTTATGGCTGAGTAGTATTCCGTTGTATATATATACACCACATTTTCTTTATCCATTCATCCGTTGATGGGCAATTGGGTTACTTCTACATCTTGGCTATTGTGAATAATGCTACAGTGAACATAGGGATGCATAAATCTCTTTGAATTGTTGATTTCATGTTCTTTGGGTAAATACCCAGCAGCAGAATAGCTGGGTCATATGGTGTTCCTATTTTTAATTTTCTGGGAAATCTCTGTACTGTTTTCCATAGTGGCTGCACCAGTTTGCATTCCCACTAGCAGTGTATGAGGGTTCCCTTTTCCACATCCTCTTCAACACTTGTAATTTTTTGTCTTGTTAATTATAGCCATTCTGACAGATGTGAGGTGATATCTTGTAGTTTTGATTTGCATTTCCCTAATAAATAATGATGTTGAATATCTTTTCATGTGCCTATTGGCTCTCTGTATATCTTCTTTGGGAAAATGTCTGTTCATATCCTCTGCGCATTTTTTGATCGGTTTAATTTTTTGTTATTATTAAGTTGTAAGAGCTCATTATCTATTTTGGAAATTAACCCTTTGTCAGATATGTGATTTGAAAATATTTTCTCCCAATTAGTGGGTTGTCTTTTCATTTTGTTGATGGTTTCCTTGGCTTGACAGAGCTGTTTAGTGTGATGTAGTCCCATTTGTTTATTTTTTCTTTTGTTTACCTTGCCCAAGTAGACATGATATTTGAAAAGATACTGCTAAGACCGATGTCAGAGACTGTACTGCGTATATTTCCTTCTAGCAGTTTTATGGTTTCAGGTCTTACATCAAGACTTTAATCCATGTTAAGTTAATTTTTGTGTTTAGTTTAAGATAATGGTCTGCTTTCATTCTTTTTCCATGCGGCTGTCTAGTTTTCCCAATACCACATATTGAAGAGACTTTCCTTTCTCCAGTGTATGTTCTTCGTTTCTTTGTTGAAGGTTAGCTGTCCATAGATGTGACAGATTTCTGGGCTTTCAATTCTGTTCCATTGATCTGTATGGCTTTTTCCCTGTCAGTATCATGCTGTTTTGACTACTATAGCTTCGTAGTATATTTTGAAGTCAGGGATTGCCATGCCTCCAGCTTTGTTCTTTTTTCTCAGGATTGCCTTGGCTATTTGGGGTCTTCCATTGTGCCATATAAATTTTAGGGTTCTTCTGTTTCCATGAAGAATGTCATTGAGATTCTGATTGGGATTGCATTGAATCTGTAGATTGCTTTAGGTAATATGGACGTGTTAACTATGTTTATTCTTCCAATCCGTGAGCATGGAATATCTTTCCATTTCTTTATGTCTTCCTCGATTTCTTTCAGTAATATAGTTTTCAGTATATGAGTCTTTCACCTCCTTGGTTAAATTTATTCCTAGGTATTTTATTCTTTTTGTTGTGATTGTCAATGGGTTTGTCTTCTTGAATTCTCTTTGTGCTAGTTCGTTACTAGTGTGTAGAAATGCAGCTGATTTTTGTATCTTGATTTTGTACCCTACAACTTTGCTGCAGTTGTTGATTATTTCTAATAATTTTCTGGTGGATTCTTTAGGGTTTTCTATATGTAGAATCCTGTCCTTCACAGTGAGAGTTTCACTTCTTCCTTTCCAATTTGGATCCCTTTTCTTTCTTTTTCTTGCCTAATTCCTCTGGCTAGAACTTCCAGCACTATGTTGAATAAGAGTGGTGAGAGTGGACACCCTTGTCTTGTTCCTCTTCTCAGAGGAATGACTTTCAGTTCTTTTCTAATTCTTTTAGGTGTAGAATAAACTTGTTTATTTGAGATTTTTCTTGTTTCTTGAGGGAGGCCTGTATTGCTATAAATTTTCCTCTTAGTACTGCTTTTGCTGTATCCTATGGGTTGGATATGTGGTGTTTTTGTTTTCATTTTTCTCCAGGTACTTTTTGATTTCTTCATTGATCCAATAGTTGTTCAGTAGCATATTGTTTAGTCTCCATGTATTTGTGACTTTCCCATCTTTTTTCTTGTAGTTGATTTATAGTTTCATAGCATTGTGATCAGAAAAGATGCTTGATAGGATTTCAATCTTCTTCAATTTATTGAGCCTTGCCGTGTTTCTCAACGTATGCTCTATCTTTGAGAATATTCCGTGTGCACTGGAGAAGAATGTGTATTCTGCTGGTTTTGGATGAAATGTTCTGTATGTATCTATTAAGTCCATCTGGTTTAGTGTTTCATTTAAGGCCGTTTCCTTGTTTTCTTTCTTTCTGTCTAGAGGATCTATCCATTGATGGAAGTAGGGTGTTTAGGTCCCCTAATATTATTGTGTTGTGTCAGTTTCTCCCTAAGGTGTGTTAGTAGTCACTTTATATAACTTGGTGATCCTGTGTTAGGTGCATATATATTCATGTGTTATATCTTCTTGGTGGAGTGTCCCTTTTACCATTATATAATGCTTATCTTTGTTTCTTATTATTTTTTTATCTTGAATTCTGCTTTGTCTGATAAAACTATGGCTACACCCACTTTCGTTTGCTTACCATTTGCCTAGAGTATCATCTTCCATCCCTTCTCTCTAAGCTTGTTTGTCTTTAGAGCTGAGATGTGTTTCCTGGAGGCAGCATATTGCTGGGTCTTGTTTTTTAATCCATCCAGTCACTCTGTCTCTTTTGATCGGTGAATTCAATCCATGTACTTTTAGAGTGATTATTGATATATAAGGGCTTAATATTGCCATTTTGTCTTTTGTTTTCTGGTTGTTGTGTATTTCTATTGTTTCTTTTTTCTTGTATTTCTGTGTACCATTTCAGTTTGGTGGTTTTCTTTTATGGTTTTCTCAGTTTTCTTTTCATTTATGATTTGTGACTCTCCTCAGCTTTTTGTTTTGTGGTTACCATGTTTGTATAAAAGATCTCATAGATGAGATAGTCCATTTTCTGATAGCCTCTTACCTCCAATAGTCTATGCAGGTTCCATTGCTTTCCTCTTTCCCTTCTGTGTTTTTGTTGTCACAAATTATTACTATTTGTGTTGTGGATTTGTGACCAAATTGAATTATTTATACTTTTTTTTTTCTTTTTGAGGAAGACTGGCCCTGAGCTAACATCTGTGCCCATCTTCCTCCACTTTATATGTGGGATGCTTCCCACATAATGGCTTGCAAAGCTGTATGTAGGTCTGCACTCAGGATCCGAACCGGTGAACCCAGGCTGCCAGAGCAGAATGCGTGACCTTAATTGCTGTGCCTCTGGGCCAGCCCCCTGTTTATAGTTATTTTTGATGCTTGCTTTGTTTATCCTTTGTTATAATTATTTGCTAACCTATTGTGATACAAAGCTTCAATTTTCTGATTTTGTCTATTGTTTATCTCCTTGCTCAAAGCTTTGTAAACCTTTGCCTTTTTCCTTCAGGTAGGAGGGCTCCCTTCAACATTCCTTGTAGGGCAGGTCTAGTGGCAATGAACTCCCTGAGCTTTTGTTCATCTGAGAAAGCTTTTATTTGTCTGTCATATCTAAAGGATAATTTCACTGGATGGAGTATTCTTGGCTGATAGTTTTCTGTGTTTCAGTATTTTGAATATATCATTCCACTTTCTCCTAGCTTGTAAAGTTTCTGCTGAAGGCCTGATGGTGATTCCCATGTGGGTTATTTTCTTCTCTTTTGCTGCCCTCAATATTTTTTCTTGGGGCCTACCTGGTGGCGTAGTGGTTAAGTTCATGCACCCTGCTTTGGGGCCCTGGTGCAGACCTACACACCTGTTATTAAGCTGTGCTGTGGCATCCTACATACAGAATAGAGGAAGATTGGCACAGATGTTAGCTCAGAGCCAATCTTCCTCACACACATACAAAACAAAACCCCTAAATTTTCTTTGTCATTAACTTTTGACAGTTTTACTATTTTATGCCTTGGAGAAGGTCTTTTTGCATTGATTTGATGTAATTAGGAGTTCTCTTAGCTTCATGGATTTACATGTCCAGTTCCTTCCTCAGGTTTGGGGTGTTCTCAGCTCTTATTTCTTTGAATATGCTCTCTCTTCTTTCTTCCTCTCTTCTCTCTCTGAGATACCTGTAATCTTCGTGTTACCTTTCCTAATTATATCAGATATTTCTTGAGTAATTTCTTCATTTTTAAAAAATCTTAGTTCTCTCTCCTCTTCCACCTGAATCATTTCTTTGTTTGTATCTTCCAGCTTACTAATTCTTTCCTCCGTAAGTTCTACTCTATTTTTAATGCTTTCTACATCATTTTTTTAACTCCTTGTGTTCTTCATTTCCAGAATTCGTTTTTTTTAGAGCTTCAGTCTCGTTGGTGAAATAGCCCTTCTGTTCATTAATTTTATTCCTGAGCTCATTGAATTGTCTTTCTGAGTTTTCTTATAATTCGTTGAGTTTCTTTATGACAGCTATCTTGATTTTTCTGTCAGATTGTAATCTTCTGTGACTTCAGGTTTGGGTTCTGGAGAGTAGTCATTTTCTTTCTGTTCTGCAGTGTTATTGGAGTTCTTCATGCTGTTTGATCACGTGAACCTCTGCAGGTGCATTTGTGGTAGTAATCACCTTTTCTTATTTGGGCACGGCTTTGGTAACTTTGGTTCTAGTTCCCTGGGTCTCATGTTCCTCCACTGGCTGTGTGTGGGCTTGGATGCTGTTGTCCCATGCACCACCTGCATTGCTGTTTCTGTGTTTTCTAGGGGTACTGGTTACACTGCTGCCAGGGGTTCCAGGTTCACTGATGGTGGTGTAGCTGGTAAGGGCCCGGGGACCCAGGGACTTGTATGCAGCCCCTGCTGCTGGTGGAATTGTTGTCAGGGGTACCACTACTGGGGCTGGGAGCTCCTGCCCCACCTACTCACAGTTGTGCTAGTCAGGCCTGCTGCTGCTGCCGCCACTCCACTTTCTGTCATGGGACGGGGCTGCCGCCACTCCAAGGGTGTTTTTGCACGTGAGGCCCAGCCACCTTCACCTCCAGTCACACAGTCTGCTGTATGAGGATCTGTGCCCTGGATCACTGCTCCTGGGGGTGTGGGAGGTGAATGCTCCGCTAATTCCATTGCTTCCTGGGGGTCCAGTGCATCCATCTTCAGATGTATAGCTACCTGGATCTCTTAGACATCCTGTTGTGCTGTGTCCTCTGTTGGTCAGTGGATATCTGTTTGGTTGTAATTTAGAGGAGAGAGACAAAGGGAACAACTCACTCCACCGTGATGCTGACATCGCTCCTAGTATATGTGTTTAGATCACCAAGTAAGTTTTTAATTGGAAAGCAAAATTTGGGTGTAGTAATTAGCAAAATTAGTGTTAATTTATTATATGTAAGATAATGCAGAATATTTGATTTAAGATAATTCTGAAACTAGGAATAAAATCAAATCAGACATGTTTTAATATGCCGTAAGCTTGTAAGAAAGTAGTGTTTTGGAGTTTTATAACACAGAATATTTAGCACTCTTAGATGCTCTCTGATAGGACGATGAACTCCCCCTAATGGAGAACATAGGTTCACTGTTAAGTATATGATATTTTAGATGAGATAGCAGTACATTTTCCAGGAGATGCAGGTGGAAATACTGCAGTGGCAACTGATGAGAGTTAGACTAGAACTTTACATATTTGTAATTTTTATACATAAATTAATAGTAGAAACCATAGAACTGATGGGCTTTTTGAAAGGGTATTTTATAGACAAAGAACAACTTAGGAAAACTTGGAAAATATCCCACTAGCTTTGAAAAAGGAAGGAGGAAGCAGTGAAATGAAGAGAGAAAAAGCAGTCCTGGCTATAGCATAAGAAATAAAATCATATTGTGCCATGAAAACCCAGTGTAGAGTTTTTGTGGGTGGTTAAGAGTATCAAATGGCAAAAAGAGGGAAAAGGACACAAGAACTGAGGAAAGCAAGAAAAGTAGTTAGTGACCATTTTTAGAGGAGTTGTTTTATCTGAGTCATAGATTGGAAGCCCGTTGTAGGGAGTTGAGGGAATGAATGATAAGAGGTGGAGGCAGCTATCGCAGATCACATTAAAAGAATATGGCAATAAAATAAGAATTATGGAATAGATTCAGAATCTTTCAACTTTTAAACAATGTCTTTCTAAGATGGGGGAGATTGTGTTGTGCTAAAGGCAGAAAGGAAAGACCCTATGGAGAGGGAGAAATTGATGATCCTGGGAAGGAAGGAAATAGTTTTGGGAGGAAGTTCTTGTCAGGGAGGGTAGAGGAAGATACTGGAGTCAAGAGATAGTCCCTATATTAGGACAGAGGTGAGAGCAGAGAGTTTTAAAAATAAGCTTCCCCCACCTAAAATACTTTTCTAAATTAAATGTCTAATAAAGGGAAAATATTTCACCCTGATCGAAGTTTCCAAGCAGTAATAAAATGGGACGGGAAATTTTTTCTTGGACTCTGCTTTTAGGAGGGATCAGGAATGTATTCATTCTCCAAATGTAGGCAGTAGTATGCATTTCCAGATCAATTTAAAATGTGGGCAAGAATACTTTTGTTCATTCAAATGGCTAAGCTGTAGGATCTAAGGATAAGAACCATTGTATAAATATTTGTTTCCATTTTTAGGTAAGTTTCTTGAGTGTCTTAGGAAACATATCTCCTTTTAAAAATTATTTAACAAATATTGATTGTGTTCTTTACCAGGTTCTTTAATAGTAGCTGTGGAAGACACATAAATGGATTAATTAAGGTTCTTGCTGTTCCAGAGCTCATATTCTAGTTAGATATGTAAACAAATAATTGACTCTTTTTCTCTGCTTAGTCCTTTTAGGCTTAAACATCAAAGTAGTTTTAAGATACAACATAAACATCATAAAATATATCCAGGAGTGGTCTATTGCAGGAAAATATGAATGTAAAAATTCTAAAGGCATGTCTATATTATCTTTAAAAAGAATTTAATGTAGAAGTTCGAGGTAATATTTAATCTTTTTAAGTAAATGTTTTTTATTTTAAAAACATTCTATTTTAATACATATTTATACAGTTGGCTTACAACAGAAGTCCTGTTGTATCTGATATGAACAAATAGACGTTCAACTACTCTCTGTTCCATCACATGGAAATCAAATATTTATTGATATTTAGAAGTGAAAATGCAAGGATATAGCACAATTTTGCTTGCTCAATTTTTAAGTACTTTGTCATTTCCAAGGTTTGGAAGGTCAGCAAGTGTTTTAAACTTTTGGAGAGGAGAGATCAAGATAATGGTTGTCATTCCATCTAAGCAATCATAGTATTGACTTACATGGAATATTTCTTTGTAATTTTATGGATAAAAGGATTAATACTTGCCTATAAGATTACATCTGAGACTCTTTTTTAGGTAGAGGGAAGATATTGTTTGCATGTACATATTTTTGGTACCAGAATACTGTTGCCAAAGGCCGATTTGCCTGCCTCACAGGCCACTTTAAGTGGTAGAAATTGTCTCATTTAGGCACTTGTAAGTTGGTGCTTTAGAAGACTTACTCCGTCTTTTAGAATGGAAGATTAGTACATGTTGCTGCAAGATCAGAGGCAGAAAAGATGCCTTAGCCACTTCTAGGGACATTGCTGATGTTTATAATGAGAGTATTAGAATGAGCTTAATAATGTCACTACAGGGGAGTTGAAAAGAGTAGGTACGTTCTAGTTATTTGAAACTCAGTTGCAGAGAGAATGTCATAAACTCCATATACTTTTGTGATTATAACCTTAGGGGAGTGAGTGATTTATTGAGAGCCCTCTTATCTGTGTGCTTTATTTTAAACAAAACAATGAAATAAAAATTAGGCTAAGTGGAAAGAATCCTAAAAAAGACATCAACTCTGTTTACGGGCAGTGTGACCTTATGTGAATATCAATTTTCTTAGATGTAAAAAAGGAAAAACTTTCAGGATAAAATAAAATATGTAATAAAATAATGTGTGTGAAAGTACATTGTAATTTGAAAACAAACGTATGAGCAAATTTAAGGTGATATTGTATTTTTAGTTTTTGCATAGTCATTTAATAAAAAAGATGCATACTAAATCTAATATTGCTGGAATATTTAGAAGGAAGGTTAATAAGAGATTGGAAAAATAGAGGTAAGATATGAGCTTATATTCAGTCAGCATGTTGTCATTTTGTGAAAGCTTTGTAATAGGAATAACTAAGGTGACACTTGTGGATTTTGATGCAATAGGCAGTTGGATTTGTTGTTTCTACATACATTTGAAGAATAAGTACACATCTTTTCCTCTTCCTTCTCTTTATACTTAAACTTAAAGGTTATGAATACCGATGGCACTGGGAGACGAGTACTAGTGGAAGATAAAATTCCTCACATATTTGGATTTACTTTACTGGGTGACTATGTTTACTGGACTGACTGGCAGAGGCGTAGCATCGAAAGAGTACACAAACGAAGTGCAGAGAGGGAAATCATCATAGATCAGCTCCCTGACCTTATGGGCCTAAAGGCCACAAATGTTCATCGAATCATTGGTAAGTAATTCCAAAATTCTCTTAGACATGGAAGCCAGGAATGAGAAAAGATGGAGATGGTCTGCAGTTTGTAAAGCAGCAATGTAAATTGTTGATGTTTTGAGGGACTATAGAAATCATCTGTGAACCCTTTTTTAACCAGGAGTGGGCCTTTTATGTTGGCTTAGTACTCTGGCTACATAGTTTGAATTGAAAGGGTGAAAACACACACACACACGCGCGTGCGCACACACTCATGCACACACACACCCCTTCATCAAAAGAACTCAGTTCTATTGTATGAATGATGTAACTTATTTTAAAACTTACTATGGGCACAAAGCAAAGTATTTTGCTGTACTTTTATTCACAATTGATCACCAAGGAGTTTTTACCTGCTCAATTTCCAACATGGGCCAATTCACCCCTCCTTAGGCAGCCTGGTGGTCCCCTGACTTGTGGGAGATCACCATATTGATGCTAACTTAGTGCAGACACTCGACTGGCATAACACACTACATACAGCTCAGAACTCCTGGGCTCAAGTGATCCCCCTGCCTCAGCCTCCTGAGTAGCGGGACTACAGGCCTGCGCCGCTGCACCTGGCCGTTTATTCCCTCATAATGCTTGTGTATGAGATTAGAATCGAAACTCTAGATTTGGGAGCAGATGGAATTATAGATCTTAGTGAACCAAATGCTTGGTCATTTTAACGTGAAAATGTATTGATTGTGTCAATATGTGTGTCCTTCTCTGGCCTTTTGTAATTAATCTGTCTTTTAGGTTCCAACCCCTGCGCTGAGGAAAATGGGGGATGTAGCCATCTTTGCCTCTATAGACCTCAGGGCCTTCGCTGTGCCTGCCCCATTGGCTTTGAACTCATCAGTGACATGAAGACTTGCATTGTCCCAGAGGCTTTCCTTTTGTTTTCACGGAGAGCAGATATCCGGCGAATATCTTTGGAAACTAACAATAACAATGTGGCCATTCCACTTACTGGTGTCAAAGAAGCTTCTGCTTTGGATTTTGATGTGACAGACAACCGAATTTACTGGACTGATATATCACTCAAGGTTAGCGAAAGAAGTGAGATGTTAAAACTGGGGACTAAAAGGCAGAGCTTCTAGAATTTCTGAGTCTTCATGCTATGATCAACCTCCTTCCTTGCTTAATAGGCAGAGTTTAATAAAACCCTTAACTTTCTAAAGGAAGTCAAGGGAAACGCTTGTTCAGTATTTTATTAAGTGCATTTTAATATGACATACTTTGCTTGAGTGTTAGAAATCTGCAAGACATAATCTTATATTTTGTTCCATTTGTGGATATGAGTGACATTTTCTGCAGTTCGAGAGTAATTGTCTATTCACATAAATGGCTTACAGAGAATTGACTCTTATTTTAAACAAAATTTTGAAGACTGAGGTAGAAAATGCCAATTATGAATTATAGCATACCTTTATTTTCTTTTTTCTAGAATAAATATTGAAAAGCATACTCAGTCAATAAGAAGGAGAAGCTCCTGACGAGAAAATCTGGAGAATAATCTTCCCTTCTTCCAGATTGTTTTGGGCTTGTTTCAGATAACTTCTGTAAAATTTTGTCTAATATGCAAAAATCATGGGGTGTTGAAGCCAGAGTTGGATTCTGATGGTGTTCAGTAAAATCTATTAAATGAGAGAATAAGTGAAGTGAATAAATAAATCTTGGCTTGTATTGTGTGGCATTCTAAGTTTTTTAATCTTGAAAATAGAGATAATGCCTACCTTGCAGGGCTGTTATGAGGATTAAATGAGAAAATATATGTACACAAAGTATTTAGGATGCTACTTGATAGGAAGTAGCAGCCATTGTTAATAGCTTGAATTATGGTTGTTTTAAATTTTAAGGGATTCAAAGCTACAGTAATAGTAATACGATAATGGTTATATGTGAAGTGTGTAAGGTATAAGGTTGTTGAGATCTTCTCAAACAATGACATGGCATTCTCTCAAGTACCTTCAGGAAGCTGACTGCAGTTAAGAGTCTGGGCACAACTTTTTCACTTGATTACTAAGAGATTTTAAAAGAAAAATCATTTCACTGTCTTACTAGAACAAATTTTTGGTCTTTAAGAATTTCAAAACTTTCTCCCTTAATTGGCAGTAAAACTTAAGATCACAATTGCATTTATTAGAGATTGACATCAGTTTTTTCCTGTGCTCATAAAATATGTGAATTGTATTAAGAAACTGTATGCCTCTGGCTCTTCTGGATCCTCCACCCCACAAAAACCAAACCAAACATGTTTTCTGTATATTGTTGTGTACTTAAGCCATGCCGCTTTATTGTTAATCTTATTTTTGCAGACCATCAGCAGAGCCTTTATGAATGGCAGTGCACTGGAACATGTGGTAGAATTCGGCTTAGATTATCCAGAAGGCATGGCAGTAGACTGGCTTGGGAAGAACTTGTACTGGGCAGACACGGGAACGAATCGAATTGAGGTGTCAAAGTTGGATGGGCAGCACAGACAAGTTTTGGTGTGGAAAGACCTAGATAGTCCCAGAGCTCTTGCATTGGACCCTGCTGAAGGGTAAACAGCTTTATGTATGCGTTGTTTGCAACTACATTGCACATGGCCTAGTTATGGATTGTATTCTTGATGTCTTAAATAATGCTTGTTAGGGATCTGACAACTAAACCATAGGTGGACTTTACTTTTAAACCATTAGTTGAGATTTCACTAATTTAGAATTAATAATTATTAGCTAAATTTTACTTTTGTCATTATTAACATTGGGTGAAAAAAGATTAGTGAGGTGGATTAATCACTTAAGTTTTACTGATCATATTTATATACTAAGTAAACAGCCTGTTAAAGGTATCATCAAGTCTGCATTTCCTTGCACCTTCTCCCAAGTTGTACCAGGTTCCAAACCTATTAAAGTAAACCCACTGAAATAATATTGTGTGTTAAGAAGTAACTGCATTTAAAAAGCTCCATTTTAGAATATTCATTAATTCAAAATGGATGATCATTATTAAATAAGCTTGAAGAAACTTTGATGTTAAACAGTAAGCTGTTTTTGATAAACAGTAAACTTTTTATTTACAACATGACATGTTTTTCAAGGGTAGGTGATCTTTCTTAGATGATTTAGCAAGTTTTAAAAAGCCAGCAGCTGAGAAATCTGACATTTGAAGAAGAATTCCACTTTTAAAAGCAGAAGATAACAGTGTAAACATATAAGCATATTTCCTGTATCTGTAATTAAAAATAGTTTCCTTGAAATCACATGAATTCCATGATTAGCTGGTTAGCCGTCTAGTTGGAAGGCCATATCAAAAGGCAGCTTCTCTCTGCTGGCATGTTGTGGTTGGATTATGGTGATCTTTACTCTAAGCGTTAGTTACCAGACAGATAAATTTAGTAGTTGGGACTAAGGACTCTAGTTTATGTGGCTGCTGGCAACTCTGAAATTTCTCTCACAGTTGTTCCTCTTTGGCTCTTGTGGTGTGCATGTGCCTGTCAACTGACAAGTGCAAAGGCAAACAAAGCCTGAGACCAACTTGAATTTTCAGAAAAGCATGTTCACGCATTGCTGCCAGATCAGCCACCAGCTGACGGGCTGATGTGTGAATGTCTGTCCTCAGGTATTTGATGAGAGCTGGCATCTGGAGTGCTTTCCTAGTCCCAGTATTCAGAGTGCCTCAAAACTAGCACCCTACTAGTTTAGTTGAAAGAGCATTTCGCTAAGGAGTAGGTTCTAGTTGTAGCTCTGCCATGTGACTGGCTGGAAGACATTAGACAAATCATTCACATTTCTTTTAGTGCTTTGGCCTCCTCATCTATAAAAACCCTATACTGTAGGTCTGCTCTAAGGTTCATGTGAAAAACTCAAAAAAGTAACGTAAAAGCAATAATATTTTAAAATTTCACGGGGATTGTAGTAGTAGTGTTCACTGCCCAGCTGACACATTAAGGGGTGATTCATTGCTCTTGCACATACAGTGTGTTCCCTTGCACTGTGTGGCCAAATACATTTTCAAACTTGGCTTTTAACTTCAGTTAAAAGCCATTAATTTTTGCTTTTTCTTTTTAAGATTTTTTATTTTTCCTTTTTCTCCCCAAAGCCCCCCAGTACATTGTTGTGTATTTTCAGTTGTGGGTCCTTCTAGTTGTGGCATGTGGGATGCCGCCCCAGCATGGCTTGATGAGTGGTGCCATGTCTTTACCCAGGATCCGAACTGGCAAAACCCTGGGCCGCCGAAGCGGAATGTGCAAACTTAACCACTTGGCCACAGGGCCGGCCCCTAATTTTTACTTTTGACATACTCCTGTAACTTGTTTTGAAGGAGGGTTGATTACACAAGTCAAAAAGTAAGTTTAAAAACTCAAATTACTTGTATTCAGAAATAAAGATATGTTATTCAGAAGTAAACCAGATTCTGAGACCAGAACTTTAATCCTTTGCTATCTTCTTCAATATTAGTTTTACACATGCAAGTACCTCACTAAGGAAATCATTGGTTTGTTTCCAATTCCTAGGTTTTGGATGGAACAAATTCATTGGAAAGACTAAGGAAAGCTGACTCACTTCCTTTTTAGAAGATGAGAAAAAATATTTTGTTGAGGGTGCCAAATATTTGAAAAAATTATAGCCATGATTTTGTGTTAACAGTTTTCTTATTTAATGCATATTTCTTTAATTTTGTTTAGTTACTGTGCATGAATACGACCCTTTCCCCAAAATTATCAAAAGTAAAATGTTAAATATTCATTGTTTTGAATTTAGATTTATGTATTGGACTGAATGGGGTGGAAAACCTAAGATAGACAGAGCTGCCATGGATGGAAGTGAACGCACTACATTAGTTCCAAATGTGGGCCGGGCAAATGGCCTGACTATTGATTATGCTAAAAGGAGGCTTTATTGGACAGACCTAGACACCAATTTAATAGAATCTTCAAATATGCTTGGTAAGCTGGACTTCTTTCTATTCAGATAGATAGTACATTATTCTTTCAATGCAAAAATCAATTGGCTGCTATTCGCCATTGGTTAGATATTATTAATAAAAGTTAATATGAATGTCTAGATGCTTCCTCTGTCTGCTGTTGTATCCTGTTTATTATTATGAATAGTGGGCCAGGTAGTTGGATTCATCTCTTTTTATGTAGAAATTTCATTATTGTTGGGCTTGTAGTGGAATTTATAACTCCCTAGACATCCCTGAAGTGACTTTTATATGAGTAAATACAATATATGCATTTCCATCTTTTTATAGAAGGAAGAAGAAAAGTTGAACTGCACACCTTTATGGAGAGGAAATAAGACAATCAAAATAGACTGTTTGTAGGAGTTTAAACAAACTCAGTGATTTATAGCAAGAATATAAACTTTGAGGCATGGGGTCAGACTGAAGATGGATTGATTTCAGAGGATTCGTCTGGTTTTAGAATTGCTTTCAAATGAAATGTTCTATTTTAAATTACTTACAAGTGTAATGTTTTATATGTTACTTGTTTTTTTGCCAACAAGACTCTTACTTCTCACCTATTTCATCCTTCTGCTTCTCCTCTTTCTACTGCCTTTCCGAAAATAGGACTCAACCGTGAAGTTATAGCAGATGACTTGCCTCATCCTTTTGGCTTAACTCAGTACCAAGATTACATCTACTGGACGGACTGGAGCCGACGCAGCATTGAGCGTGCCAACAAAACCAGTGGCCAAAACCGCACCATCATTCAGGGCCACTTGGATTATGTGATGGACATCCTCGTCTTTCACTCCTCTCGGCAGGCAGGGTGGAATGAGTGTGCTTCCAGCAATGGGCACTGCTCCCACCTCTGCTTGGCTGTGCCAGTTGGAGGTTTTGTTTGCGGATGCCCTGCCCACTACTCTCTTAATGCTGACAACAGGACTTGTAGTGGTAAGCTGCATTCCCCCCCAGAGCAAACTAGAATTAGTGGAGAAAGCACTTTCGAAAACACTAGAGTTTATGTTCTTTCTAGAGTAAAAAATTGTAGAAGTCGAGAATTGATAATTTTTTTTAATAAAGGGGAAAGATTAAAGATGGACAAGCGCAAAGTTTTGTTACTTATTATTTGTTTGATGTTAGCTAGTTGATGTTATGGAAAAATTGATGTTGTAGAAAAATTGTCTTTTACCCTTGAACATTAAATATTTAGTGAAAAATTTGCATCACTTCATTGAGAGACAGAGTCATGCATGTGTGCTATACATAATTCATATTTATTCATTATAAAGGAAGGGACGAGCGGTACAAACAGAATAACAAAGAGACTCTCCAAAATACAACCTCTTTGTCCTTTGAAGTTCATAGAATAGTCTAACGATAAAAAATTTAAGTGTATAAGAGGCCAGGCAGAAAAGGCGTATGAGTAAATTCAGCCCAGTATGAAACAATAGCAAATAGATGAGGAATTAGAGAGCATGTCCTCTGAACATAGTGGGTGGTTGCTACTTAATTCCAGCTGATGTTACCGGATCGTCTCATGCAGTCATGAATCCAGATTTTTTTTTTTGGCTGCAGTATCTCCTGATTTTTAAATGTTAGCAAGTGATATATACTAAATACACACATGCACACACACACTACTAACAACAACAAAACACAGTGTGTAACAAAACATTGTTGGCTTGGGGAAACCTGGTTTATGCTTCAAGGATATGTGAAGGCCCATGTCTTGGTGGATAGACAAGAACAAATTGGTAGATATGATAAAGAAATAGAGAATTAGATCAGAAAGAGTAGATTCATGGGAGAAAATTAGGGTATGGTTCACTAGGGTAGAAGATAACAAAACTGCTGTAGGATATTGGATGTAATTAACTATTGAAATTACTTTATTCCGTGCCTGAAAGTGTAAGGAGTCACCTAGGAAAGGATTTAGTCTATCTTGACACAAGGCTTTGATTCTGAAAGAGAAAGAATGTAAGTTTATAGTTTAATGATTTGGAATTTCTGCCACACATTAGTTGTGTGTTTTACTAAAGCAACTCACATTAATTTTTTAAACCTTAAGTTTTTCCACTTCTAAAATGGGAATACTAATAGTAACTACCGTATAAGGTTATTGTGAAAATTAAATAAGATATCACATGATTTGATTGCTGTGGAGAGTGGGTTTAAGGAAGAAAAGAAATGGTAGCAGGGAAGTCAATTAGACTAGTGTGGTAATGCAGGTAGACTTGGACTGGGATGGTGGCAGTGGTGATAGAGAGAAGCTGATGGATTCAAGGTATGTTTTGAAGCTAGAATTAACAGAACATGTTAATGGGTTGTATGTGGGGAAGAAGAGGGAAGAAGCAAGTGACTTCTAGATGTCTTCTAGAAGTGACTTCTAGATTTTTGGTTTGAGCAGTTCAGAAAATAGTAGATGAGGAAGACTGGAGAAAGAGATTAGTTTTCAGGAGGAAATAAAAAATTTAATTTTAGGTAGGTTTATATTGATTTTCCTATGGGACATTGAAATAGATAAATTAGTAGTTGGTTAGAAGATTCCAGAGCTCAGAGGAGAGTGATATGGTTGGAGATATAAATTTTGGAATTGATAGCATGTATTTGAAATGAATAAGGTTACTTATGGAGAAGGTGTAGAGCCAGGGTCAGCAAAATTTTTCTGTAAAAGACCAGAGAGTAAATATGTAGGCTTTTTGAGCCTGATAGTCTCTCACACCTATTTAGCTCTGTTCACTGTAGCGTGAAAGCAGCCGTATTTTAAAATGTGGCTGAATTCTGATAAACGTTATTATAAAAACAGGCAGCAAGTCAGATTTAGCTTGTGGGCCATAGTTTGACGACAACTGGTGTAGAGAAAGGAAGGGATCTGGTAACCTAAGGCGCTCTGCTTGAGGGAGGGAAAGCTTGCAGTGGACACTGAAAAGCAGCAGCCAGAGAGGTAAGAGGAAAACCAGGAGAGAATAGTGGCACAGAAGACAAGAGATAAGATTGTTTCAAAAGAGAACTGTTTTGAATGCTGCTGAAAGGTTGAGTAAGGTGAGGCCTTCTGATAGTATCCATTGGACTTTTGGATAAAGTGGTTGTTATTAACCCTGAAGAGATTAATTTCAGGGAGGCAATAGTGAAAGATTGAAGTAGATCAAAAGTGAATGGAGAGAAAGAAAGATAGTATGTATAGAAGTGTTTTTCAAGAATTTTGACTTTGACTGGAAAGAAGAAATAGGGGTAATAACTGAGGGAGGATGGAGACAAGAAGAATATGGAAAGACCTTTTGAGATCATTATTGGTTTAGCTGCTTATACTCCTGCATGTTAGTTTGAGTGAAGGCCATGAGAAATCAGTGCTGAGTATCCCTAATATCTGTCTTTGGCTACCTTTCTGAGATAGATCAGTAGTGCTTCAAGAGGCTTCCTGGCGTGTGCAGCTTTTTTTTTTTTTTTTTGGTGAGGAAGATTGGCCCTGAGCTAACATCTGTGCCAATCTTTCTCTGTTTTGTGTGTGGGATGCCACCACAGCATGGCTTGATGAGAGGTGTATAGGTCTGAACCTGCAAACCCCAGGCTGCCGAAGCAGAGCTTGTGAACTTAACCACTACACCACCAGGCTGGCACCATGTGTGCTCTTTATAAAAAGAGTACCATTTAATGTTTGTTTAGAGATGTATTAGATTTCAAGGCAGATTACAAGAGAAGTTTAACACAAAGTACTCACCCTCAAAAAGTTTTGTGACATTGTGTAATTTACTCCTTGTCCTGTGTTTCAAAAGCTAAATCAGAATTTGTTTCTCTGCTCAAAACCTTACACTAGCTCCCCATTTCACACCGAGTAAAAACCTAGTTCTTATAGTGACCTACAAGTTCCTACACGATTTTCTTCTCTAGCCTCAGCTTTTACTAGTCTCCCCCTTGCTTTCTTCATGACAGCCATGCTTGCCTCATTGCTGTTTTCAAATATGCCAATTACTCCCACCTCAGGACTGTTGTACTGCTTAGTTCCTCTGCTTGGAATGTTTTTCCTGAAAATATTTGCGTGGATTCATTTCTCCTCCAAGTCTTTTCTTACTTCCGACCTTCACAGTGAGACCTGGTTTACCCTGTTTAAAACTGCAGATCATCCTTCCACCTGTCTGGCATTGCCAGTGCCCCTTACTTGTACTTTTTCCTTTTCCCATAACACTTATCACTCTTTGTTACACTATCTAATTTATATACTGTACTATTTATTATAACTTTTTAATTATGTTTATTGCTTTTTGTCTGTCTATTGGAATAAAAAATGCTGCTTCATGGAGTTTAGTGTGTTTTTTCACTGGTATATCTTAGGTGCCTATGATAGTGCTTGGTAAATAGTCATTCAAGAAATTATTGTTAAGTAAAAGAATGAGGAAGCAGGACAGGATTTGGAAAAACATGCTCTTCCGTTCAACAGCTTTGTGAACTTGGAAAAATTGCTTAACCTTTATGAGCCTTTCTTTAACAATTACTTTCCCTTTCTGAGTTTGCTGACCTATAAAATGAAGTTGATAATTTTGGAGTTTAAATAACATCTAGTGTAATGTGTGACATGTTGGACGTCCTAAATCAATGTTTGTTTCTTTTCCTTCCTAATTCTCTAAAATAATTTCATTTTCTTACTTTCAGAATCATAGCTACGGGGCTCTCCTTAGTTATTGTCACCTGATGCTTGTTTATTCATTTGTGTATTCATTTATTCTGTTAGTGAATACTTATTGAACACTTACTACATACTGGGCATTGTTTGAGCCAGTGGGAAATGTAGCGGTGAATGAAATAGACATCAGTCCTTCCCCTCATGGAGTTTACATTCCAGTGGAACAGATAACAAACCAAATAAGTAAATGATACCATGGGTTTGATGAAGATAAGTGTTAATGGAGAAATATTAAGAGCGAGAAATGGTAGGGAGGAGGATTGCAATGTTAAATAGAGTGAAGTCCTTACTGAAAAAGTGGCATTGTATCAAGAATTGAAGGAGGTGAGGAAATGAGCTATGTAGATAGCTGGGAGAAGACCTATCAAGCAAAAGGGGGCAGCAAATGCAAAGGCCCTAGGAGGGGAACATGTCTGGCATGTTAAAGGAATACCTAGGAGGCCTGTGTTGCTGGAACAGAGTGAACAAAGAGATTGTGGGAGAGGAAACAGGAAGCCAAATTGTGTAATCTCTTGTTTAGTACTGAAGTGGCTGGCCTCTATGGCACCTTTGTGCAGATTGGGAAAAGATGTAACTCTGGGCAGACGCAGTCGCACAGGTGCATGGCTTGGCTAGTGAAGTATGGACTGGACTTCACTCCCTACTCAACGCCTTTGATACAGTACACAAATGGCATAGTCAGACATGGTGGGCCTGGCCTTGTAGTTTATGCCGTTCGTCCACAAGAGCAACACTTTCCTTTAAGCTACAGGTGAACACTTGCACCTTCAAAAGTGAGCTGGAAACCTTCCTCCTACGTACACCTCACCCGCCAGCTTCTGCATGTGGCTGTCTTCATTGTGGGACTGCGAAACTCAGACACCCTGACAGTTTTTAAAGCACTGCTCTGTAGGAGATGAGGGAGTGATGGTTAGAGGTTACATAAATTAGGATGGATTTAGGCTTATGGAATTGCATATTCTTCGTCAGTTTAAGTACTGAATGACTTGTAAACAAGTCAGAATATCAGCTTCCTCTTGGAAATATTGAGCCAATTAACTGTAATTCTTAATGTCATTTGTAGACTTTGAAATGAGCATTCATTTGGACCCATATTTGTTTTTTTCTTAATCCACCTTTCTAGAAACACTTAATTGTGGAATCTTACTGAAGGTTAAAACTTTACTCAAAAAAAGTAACCAGTAAAATATACTGGGAGCCAAATACATATTTGATTAACTGTCTCTCAAGGAAAGTTGGCGACTAAAACTCTGGAATCTTTCTTCTAAGACTCATTGTATGTCCTGGTATGGTGCTTATTCTGTTGGAAACTTAGATATTAGAGGCACTTTTTTCTTTTTTCTTGATTTACAAGAGAGTAGTATACTGCCAAAAAGTAATTCTTTTGAAAAAAAGATGGGAGACTTGTTAGCTATTCTGTTGTGACATTTGTTCTTACTATTTAAGGCATGGGTTCTGCTAAAATTGCTGAAAGTTGTTAAATCAGTATGTGACAGACTGCATATAATAGAGAGTTCCAGTGGGATCATTGGAATACTTTCTAAATCTTCCAAACTAAGTGTGGGCTTTTTGCCAGTGAAGAACTTAAATAAAGCAGAAATTTAGTGTTGTGAATATCAAGTTTTTTTGTGAGTACCAATGAAATTCTTTGGGATTTAAGCCAATCTACATTTGGGTGTAAATGTAAAGTAAAGCAGGGAACCACAAATAATGGAGCTGGAAAGAATGGGGTTTAGGGGAAATAAAGCAAGGAGCTCTGGCTTGGCCATTTATGTTTACATCCCTGAGAAGGACAAAATTCTACTGCATTTAAGTGATGACTGAGCACCAAGAGAATAGAGTATAATTGTGGAATTTTTATATATATTTTAATGAAGATTTTAAAAATGCTATTAGACTTTGAATTTCTTGGTAGCCCTCTCAAATGCTGTTCTTTTCTAGATGTTTTCCTGCATTAAAGATGATTATGTAATAATCAGAGGCCTAATCCCTAGGAAAGGGAAATGTCTCTGTTATATTTTCCCTTTTCATAAATTTAGGGCATCTGCTTAGCATCAGAGCAGAATATATTTTTAGTGAAAATATAAAGCCAAGGTTTATTATGAGGATTAGAGATAATGAGTATAAAGCATTTTTTTATTAGTTTTGTGTGATTTTTACCAACTCCCTCTCCCTGCCACCATCACATATACACAATGCGAAATAAAGCCTGTCTGCAATCCATGAGAGTTTCTTTAATTCCTTTTAATACCTCGTTTATTACTGCTACTACTGGTAATAATAAATAATAGTTATTTTTACTTTACATTTATATAATACCTTATACTTTTTTAATTGAAGTATAATTGACATAATGCCTTACAATTTTTAAAGTATTTTCACATATGTTGTTAAATTCTTATAGCAACTCAGTGAGCAGGACGAGATAGCTATAACCTTATTTTAGAGTTGAGTAACTCTGACCCACAGAAGCTCAGTGACTTAGTTAAGATTAAGTGACTAGATAGTGAAAGAGCTAAGACTAAAACCAGTTTTGAAATTTCTGCTTTGACCTATGGAGGCCCAGACTTCCTGCCACCCACAAGAATAGGCTATGGAGGAATAAGGTATTCACTTGGTAGACAAGGAGAATTTTGTATATCTCTATCAAATTCTTCATTGAAATCAAGTCTCCTATGATACCACTGTGGACAAGATGGAGGAAAATAGGCTTGGCAGCTATATCATTGGGTAATTCATAACTGGTTTGGTAACCAGAGTGCTGGTAAGTGTCACCTTGAAGAGAGTTTCTGAGGGTGTACCAAAGGGTTTTGTCCGCAACCTTACCTCTTCAACATCTGTGTCTGTTTTGTATGAGATAGAGATAACAGGCTGATCACAATCTTTGAGGGATACCAGGACTTAGAGTAACTGTGTTTCAGATTTGCTCTTTTCTTTCTTTAAGCTCCAACTACTTTCCTGCTCTTCAGTCAAAAGAGTGCCATCAACCGCATGGTGATTGATGAACAGCAAAGCCCTGACATCATCCTTCCTATCCACAGCCTTCGGAATGTTCGGGCCATTGACTATGACCCACTGGACAAGCAGCTCTATTGGATTGACTCACGACAGAACATGATCCGGAAAGCACAAGAAGATGGCAGTCAGGTAATTTAGGGCTCAGTTCAAAATCTATTTCTTCTACCTAGTAATTGGACTAACCAACCATCCTATTTTACTTAAGTCTTGACTCTGCTTAAGTGTCTGTGTGTGTGTGTCTCTATGAAACTGAAATTCTGGACCTAGCAGCTTTTCTTCCCTCCTGATGGTCTTTGAGTAAACAGCTGTTCGATAAATGCTATTGGGATGAAAGTTGTATTAGGATAACATATGCTCATATGTTGGTAATGACTGTGACTGCCACCCGTATCATTATGGTTCCATTTACATGAAGTGTCAGAGGCTTTGAAATCAAATAGACCTACTTCTGATCTCAGTTCCATCACTCACTAGGATTCTTAAAAACTTTTTAGCTGACAGGAATGCAAAGCACATAGCCCATTACCTGTTACATAGTAGGGACTCAATAAATAATAGTTCTATTACTAGTTAACTATTATTTAAAAGGTTTAGAGGATAGAAAACATAACACAATCTCAGTAAAATTAAAAACATCTGGGATATGTTATCATTAATCCATTTTTTTTTTTTTTTTGGTAAACATTATTTGATGACTCTGGGGTGGAAATGAAAATACTATCAACAAATCTTATCTGTGCTTACATACCAGTCATGGTTTACATACCACTATCCATACTTCTTTGCTTTCTTTCTGTGGTGGAGCAGTGTTAGACTGGGATTACTATAAATAATATTACTTGTCATCTTTCTTATAGCAGTGATATTAAGTTGGATTTTGAATGTATTAAAATATAGGGAGATTAGATTACTAGTTTTTGATATGTCTTAACTCACAAAAAAGAGCAAGGGCATAATGTACTTAGGGCTGCTGAGGGATCATCTAAGGGTATAGCTGTAGAGGTATTTTGCAAATGCGTCTTGTAGTATGTAGACCGGGACTAATAGGCTGACAACTACTAGATAGAAATTATAGCTGTTATTATACAGCCATGGACATAGCAAATAAATGAGACAGCCTCTTTAAGAAATAGTTACCTCAGAGATGCTGAGTAAATGTAATTTATTCAGATAGAAGAGATAAACAAAGCGTCTCTTTTTGCTTGGCTTTGTAAAAAAAAAATTTTTTTTCTGGTGGATTTGGGGACTAGAGAAAGATATGATTGATTGATGTGGTTTGTAGCCCAGACTAATTGCTATTGTCTTTAGGGCAGAGTTTCCCAACTTCAGCACTGTTGACATTTTTGGGCTGGATAATTCTTTGTTGTAGCGGGCTGACCTGTACATTGTAGGATGTTTAACAGCAATCCTGGCCTCTGCCCACTAGATGCCAATTATACTCCGCTAGCTGTGACAATCAAAAATGCCTCCAAACATTGGCAGATGCCTCTGGTTGAGGCAAATGCAAATACAAGATCGCCTCTGTTTGAGAACCACTGCTGTAGGGGTATTTCTAGGATGTGGTTCTAGACACAGTTGTCTCCAGTTTACAGAAGACAGCTGCCACCTTCTTACTTTCATCTCTAATCAATGCTCTGTCGGGTTCTTAGAGCAACTAATATGGTCTCAGCTCTCTCTGTCATAATAACCAAAAGGAACATTTGAAATGCATGTTAACAGAGAAGCACATTACCCATTAAAAAATCTATCATTAAGAAATGTTCCTTGAGACTTTTCTACTCAGGTGTGTGACCACATCAGGGTTAGCATTGTGAGTGATTGCTTCAGGGCTCTCGGGCTTGGAGGCTGATTTTCTTTGTGTGTGTGTGTGTCTTTTTCTTTCCCCAGGGCTTTACTGTGGTTGTGAGCTCGGTTCCAAATCAGAACCTAGAAATACAACCCTATGACCTCAGCATTGATATTTATAGCCGCTACATCTATTGGACTTGTGAGGCCACCAATGTCATTAATGTAACAAGATTAGATGGGAGATCCATTGGAGTGGTGCTAAAAGGCGAGCAAGACAGACCTCGAGCCATTGTGGTAAACCCGGAGAAAGGGTATGTTACTAAAATGCCATTCAGACGTCTTGGCGTCTGAGACTCTCATCAGCCTTCCTTTTCAGCCCATTTGTTATTTACCTTTAAGTGTCCTGTGCTCCAGTGGAAAAACTTGATATTCTCCATCTACCTGCCCCTGCGTTTTCTTAGATCATTGCATTCCCTGATTTTGCTGCCTAAAATTTCCTTCTTTAGTCCCTATTGCTTTAGTTCTCATTTCTACCCATACCTCCAGGACCATTTGAACTGCAACATCCTCTATGAAGTTTTCCTTAATCTACCCAACCCCCAAGCAGGTGTGATTTTTACCCTCTCCCAAATACCCAGCACTCCATATCTGTGCCTCTCTAGTCATACTTAGTCTCTTCCAATTTACCTTATAGTGAATTGTTTTTAATCTTATATTTCCTACCAGAGTTTAGGTTCCTTTATGATAAGAGCTAATATGTCTTTTTTCATTTAGTACAGAGCTTTTCATGTAATAAATAGTACTTATTTGCATCTGAAAGGATGATAAGGAATTCATGGAAAACAGCTTACTTCAGAAGAGTTACAGGAAAGAGATGAACTCAGAGTTAAATATAAGAAATGATTCATGTATGCCATTTTTAGTTTTGAAATGGACTACTTAGAGAAGGGATTTAAAATTTTATGTCTAGGTCTCTCTGGTTACTGCTTTTTAATTTAATTTTATTTTATTGTATTATTCTAAAAGCATAGGTGTGCCTGTGTCTAACTCTTCATTTTTATTAATCCATGAAAGTTAGCTTTCTAAGAATTTCTGTGTATGTTTTATTACTATCAGGTAATGAAAGTATCCCATGGTCTTCTAAAAAATGTATTCTAAAATTAAAAATAAGATTTTAAAATATGCTACCTCCTTTTGTCTTAACAAGAATATTCTCATTTTGTATTGTTTCTTATTTTGGTAAACTTACTGTTTCTTCCTTTCTCTTCAGCTATATGTATTTTACCAATCTTCAGGAAAGGTCTCCAAAAATTGAACGGGCTGCTTTGGATGGAACAGAACGGGAAGTCCTCTTTTTCAGTGGCTTAAGTAAACCAATTGCTTTAGCCCTTGATAGCAGATTGGGCAAGCTCTTTTGGGCTGATTCAGATCTCCGGCGAATTGAAAGCAGTGATCTCTCAGGTACCTGAGAAATGCGTTTCCTTATTTTTATTTGAGTTATTGAGATATTCATCATTAGCATTTGTATTTTTCTTCCATTATATTATTTTTGTACACATTTCTTTAGTTTTATTCACTAAAAGTAGTCAGCATCAAATTGGTTGGGAAGCATTCTTTCTTCAACCATCAGCATAGTTATTACTCCCTTTGTTATCTAATAATGGACCAATTTTCTTTATCTGGGCTCTGTAAATAATATATTTCTAATGTATCTCTTCTCCTTTCCTAATTTTTCTGCTCTAGTTTATGTTTTCATCATCTCTGACCTGAATTCTAGCCTATGATTAGTCTCCTCCCTGCTGACTTTCCCCCCTGAAAGTTTAAATTATTTTCTGAAGCATGGTTTCTAATCATGTCAGTATTGTACTAAAACAATCTTAAGAGTAGTCTCATAACCTGAAGTCTAGCTGTACACTTAAGTTGGCATTTGGCTTTCACAAACTCATTATCAAACTCAAATGATCTTAACATTTCTGGTGTTTTAGCCAAATTAAGTCATTTGTTGGTCTTCATATGTACTTTATTTTCTCATTTCTCTGTAGACCTCTGTCTACAATCATAGTTACTTCCCCTCCCCTCAGTTTCTGATGCCAAAATGTGTAGCCTCACTAGTGATCAGGCAAATGAAATTAAAATAATACACCGTTTATGTCTATCAGAGGGGCACCTCTTTTTGAGAGGACCATCCTTTCCCCACTTGTTTTCTAATAGCACCTTGGTTATAAATCAAGTGACTGTATGAGTTTGTTTCTGGACTCTAATGTTCCCTTGGTCACTTTGTCTTCTGTGATATTATATTGTCTTAATTATTATAACTTTATAACAGATTTATCTGGCAATGTACACTGTTAATATTTTTTCAAGATTACTTTGACTACTCTTGATCCTTTGTATTTCCATATACAGTTTACAATCAGCCTCTGAGTTTCCACCAAAAAGAAAAAACCTATTGGAATTTTGACTGGGTGTCTTTGAATTTTAGATCAATTTAGGGAGAATTATCATCTTTATAATATTAGTCTTCCAAACCGTGAACATGGTATATCCCTCTCTCTATCTAGAACTTTAATTTCTCTCAATGTTTTATAGTTTTCTGTAAAGAGGTCATGCCCGTCTTTTATTAGTTATTCCTTGGTATTTGATGCTTTTGAGTCCTAGTAGTAAAGAGTATTCTAAATTTTTAATATTACATTTTCTGATTGTGACTGGAATGTAGAATGATACAGTTTCCTTTTTTCCTCCCTTCTGGTATATTGAGCTTGTTCCCAGGGACCTTGCTAAATTTCACTTATCTGTAGTTTCTTTAGGACTTTCTACATTGCAGAATCATTTGTCTACAAATGGTGAGAGTTGTATTTCTTCTTTTCCTGTCCTTTTTCCTGGTTGCCTCATTACACTGGCTGGGACCCCCAATACAATGTTGAATACAATAATAGAATGCTTGGATTTGTTTTGCTTTGTTTTAGTTTTTCTTGATTTTATGGAAAGCATTCAGTATTTAATGATTAGGTATTATGTTTGCTGAGGTTTTTCTGTAGGTAACTTTTATCAGATTAAGGAAGTTCCTTTCTGTTGCTAGTTTCCTAGAATAAATCAAACTTGGCAAGATACAATATCCTTTTTATATATTGCTGGATTTGATTTCCTATTGGTTAAGATGTTTGCATCTGTATTCATGAAAGAGATTACCCTATAATTTTCCTTTCTTATAATGTACTTGTTGGGGTTTTGCCATCAAGGTTACATTGACCTCATAAAAAGAAGTATTTCCTCTTTTTCTGTTTTCTGAAAAAAGTTAGTGTGATGTTGACAGATTGGGTTTTTATTTTTTCCCTTCCCTATATAGTCACAGATAATCATGCACTTTTGTCATGGGGTCTTTTTCTACTTTGTATTTTTAGCCTCCCACAGAACCTTTTATCCTGGATTGCATTTAGTGCATGCTCAGTTTGTTAAATACATAAGCATGTCGTTTCATTTTTGGTTCCAGTGTTTTAATTATATTTCTTTTATCACTGCCATCAAAGTAGATCAGGTCCTCATCATGTCTGGGGTCCTGTGGTGACACTGTTGACATCTCTTTTTCCCTGGCTGTCTACTTGAGGCCATCCTTCCACTACCACCAACTAATCTTTTTCAATCACTCCTTTTATTACTGTTTTAAATTTAATTTTAGTTTTCATCAAAGTAATACATGTAAACATTTATGAAAATCAAATGGTTCTACTTGGCTTATGAAAAATAAGTCTACTGCTCTTCTTCTTCCTACTCTCAGTTCCCACTCTCAGAGGCATCCACTTTCAGTTATTTTAAAATAACTTGCTTTAAACTGTTATTTCTTGACCTTTCAATTTTAGACATCTCAAGTTGACTTCCTTTGTTGGAAGATAAAGATTTTGCTGTCTTAAACCATATATCCCCAAAATACCCATATGAAGTCTCCTCCCATCCTCCCAGCATAGTGATACCATAATTTTTAAGTTCGTTCTTAATTATTTGTTGTTTATGGCTATGTAGCTATTACCATCAGCTACATTTCCTTCTATGGATTTTTTTCTCCCTGAAGTTAATCTTGTCTAATGTAAATATTACAAATATTATTTCAATACATAGAGATGCATCAAGCTAGCCATCTTTTTTGTTTTTAATTGAAATCATACCTCCTGAATTTCTTGGTCATCTTGCTCCAGTCTGGATTTGCTTGCTTTCTAGGCCAACTTCCTTTCAACGTTATCATCCTGGGAATGCACCTGCCAGTCTCCTTGGTGCCGAACCTCCTGTTTTTCGGATTCCATTACTCTGGTTAATTCCTTTTTCTTGATAGAACACATCCTCTATTAGCTTCTTGAAAAGGGTCTCATAGAAGGTTAAAATTCTTGATCTTATATGTCTGAATGTTTCTTTTCCTTACACTTGGGTGATAATTTGGATGTGTATGGAATTCATGTTTCATAACTATTTTCTCTCGGCATTTTGAAGACAGAACTCCATTATCTTCAAGCATCTCGCGTCATTGGGATGTTTGATGTCATTGTGATTCCTGGCTTTTTATGTGTGATCCTTTATTTTCCCCTCCAGAAGCTTTTAACATCTTCTCTTTTTCCCCAGTGTTCTAGAATGTGATGATGATATGCCTTTGTGTGATCCCCTCCCCCTTACCTCTTTGTTTCTTTCATTGAACTGAAATTTATTAGGTGAGTCTTTTCTATCTGGAAACTTACACCTTGAGTTCTGGAAAGCTTTTCTATGTTATTTCTTTGATGATTTATTTTCTATATTCTCATTCTGTGACTTTTATTCAGATGTTGGACCTTCTTAATTATAACTGTATTTTTCTCTCCTATTATCAATCTCTTTGTCTTTTTGTTCTGCTTTCTGGGAGAATTTTTCAAATTTATCTTCCAACCTTCTTGTTTTGTTTTTTTTTAATTTTCAAGTATCATGTTTTTAATTTCCAAAGGCTCTTTTGTGTTCTCTGAATGCCTTACCCCCAACCTGTTCTTTAGTTTTTTTCTTCTGCTTTTTATTGTCTTCTTCTCCAAGTTCCCTTGTTATGTTTGTCTTTGGCTTTGAATTTAAAAGTAGAAATTTTCTTTAAGTATCTGGTGATCCTTAGTTGTGTGTTTATATTTAATAGGCACTGAAAATGCTGATTTTCACATTGCTGCTGCTTGTGAAGTGGTAAGATTCTTAGGTACACTTGGCTGTTTTCTAATGGAACTCCTAAGTGACACTATCTGAAGTTCTTTTCTCTGTATACCTGTTTTCTCAGGTTTTTTGTTTGATTATTGTTGGTGGTGGTGGTTTGTTTTTCCTAAGGGAAGTCTTCCAGTCTTCTGTAGTAAGATAAAAGCTGGCTACCAGTATTTTTGGAGTCTACTGGGAGAAGGGTGTTGGGGAGAGTCTCAGCAATCAGAAAGTAGAATTTTAAGTAATTGCCCTGTACAATCCTGGGTATGGTGCTACCTCTTTGTCTTTGCCGGGTACGTTAAAGTCTGATTCAACCTCTTTAGAAAGTGTATCTTCAACTGTCTGCTAGAGGAAAGGAGGAGATCCAGGAGCTGCATGACTTCTTGTACTTATGTTCAGTCAGTACTCTTCTTTCAGCCCCACCCACATAACTCCTCCCTTTGCTCCATCCCAAAATACCTGGTGCTTCCAGTTCCTGAGCTAATTGGTTTTGTTGTTGGCTTCATTGACTGCAGGGATTTAGCTTTCTCTGGGCTACTGTGTTATCTCTGGTCTTTCTGTTCTCCAACTTCTAAATTTTATATCGCTTTTCTGCTCTTAGGTCTTCTTTGTCCTTATTGGTTTATACCTTAATTTTTATTATTTATTTATTTTTGCTGAGGAAGATTAGCCCTGAGCTAACATCTGTGCCGATCTTCCTCTATTTTGTATGTGAGTTGCCAACACAGCCTGGCTGACGAGTGGTGGTTGCTCTGCACCCAGGATCTGAACCTGCAAACCTGGGCCACCAAACCAGTGCATGCCGAACTTAGCCACTATACTATGAGGGCGGCCCCTATACCTGAAGTTTTTACCGCCATTTTAGTAGATTTTTAGGAGGGAGCGTAAGTAAACTCATTTGAACTCACCGTGGATCTGAATGTTGACTTAGGCAATGCCTTCTTATCTGAAATATGTCCCCACTTTTCTCTGTTTATTAAAACTTAGCTTTATGCCTGCCTCTTGGAACTTCCCTGATATTTCCAGAGTATAAGCTAATATCTTTCTTTGATTGAACTCGTCACTTAGGAACCATAAAAATGTTCCATGGATATTTGAAGGACTATTATGAGGAAGAGGGAAGGAATAAATATATTTTTTCTTTTTGGGTAAAGGAGAAGCTATAGGGTTGGAGAGTGGGGCACAGATTTCAGCCCGATTCTGAAAGAACTTTCTCACATTTCAACAATAGAATAGGTTGCCCCTTCAGAGTCTGGATGGTTCTATGTCTGGGATGTTGTGGAAGGAATTCTTTGAGGTGAGGCTTGAACCAGGTAACCTCTGAGTCAGTCATTTTTTCTGTGTTCTGAATGGCCAGGGAGGGTTAGGGTGGAGTTGTCCTTCACGGGTGCCTTAGGTGTACTTAGCGAGTTGGGGAGGCCAAGAATATAGAGCCCTGGGCTCACCACCACTGCTTCATCTAGAGGAGTACCATTTTTATATGTTTTATATGTTAGAGCTTTTCATAAAATTTAATTTGAAAAGCAGACTCTGTTTTAAAAAAACACGTTTGAAAACTTCTCTGAATTCTTTTCTGTCTTTCTGTGAACTAGAGTTTTTACTATGTATTGGGCATTCATTTGCTTTTGATTGCACTTGAATGTCTAGTCTATTATCTATTTTCTGGTGTGTATGTATCTTTTCTTCTCAGAATGATTTTTTAAGTTTTAAAGTGGAGAGCTTACCATATTTTCTTTTGCAGTAAATCTAACCGGTATTCAGTAGATAGTTGTTGAATGTATGACTTGACCCACATGAGTCATTTCTGTTTAATGTTCTCCTTTCCAAGGTGCCAACCGGATAGTGTTAGAAGACTCTAATATCTTGCAGCCTGTGGGACTGACTGTGTTTGAAAACTGGCTATATTGGATTGATAAGCAGCAGCAAATGATTGAAAAAATTGACATGACAGGTCGAGAGGGTAGAACAAAAGTCCAGGCTCGAATTGCCCAGCTTAGTGACATTCATGCAGTGAAGGAGCTGAACCTTCAAGAATATAGTAAGTGCTGATGGTGTGCTGCTCATTGCAGGATTCATGTTTGTTCTCAGAAATTAGGATAAAATTAAAGTGTTCTTTTCTGTCTTCTTACCTCTTAGTTTGAAGATTTTCATGCACTTTTAGTATTTCGATTTTCTTTTTCAACTGTTCATGTGTTTAAAGTCTTATATCAAACTCACCTGGGAGCTTTTTCAAATCAGATCTCTTTCCCCATAAAACAGGAGTGGTGGAAACGAATGGTCTTGTTCATTTTCAAAAATTTTTCCCAGGAATGACAAAGACTCTGCTTGTCATACCTTCCCTCCCTCTCCTTCAGCCCCTTTAAGAATACTGGTGTAAAGCATATATTTCTTTTGCTCTTTGTATACCTTTATAGTTTGAACAAAAGCAAAAATTATATTTATATAGTGGTAAATATAGTTAGTATGGAATAAGCTTATTCTTAAGCAAAAGCGAAACAGACTAAATTTAGTGTGTAAACTTAGAGAAGACTGTGCTTAATAAGTGCTTGTTTTTTACACTCTTGGATAAATTTTTCAATTCTCAGCTTAGAAAAGTAGCCATAATCATTTTTTTAATCTTATTGAACACTTCTGAAAATGGCTAATCATCTTTCCCTAGTGTCTTGTTAATATGTGTCTGTAATCAGAAATGCCCTCATAGCAGTCACTACTGTAGGACTTACATGATTGTACAGGAATGCTCATGTTAAATGGAGGACTGAAGAGAGAACTATTGGAACTCCTTAACTTCTCAGTACAGTGCTTTCAAATCAAGTTGGAGTGTGAAAGAATTGAGTAATGAGAGCACCATTGCTTGTTCAAGTACTCATTATGTTGTCACTGTTCATGAACTTAGAAGTTAAGTTAGAGAGGTATTTGAGAATTAGAAAGTTAGAATTGGGGCCGGCCCCGTGGCATAGCTGGTAAGGTCGCACGCTCCCTGCTTCGGCGGCCTGGGGTTCGCTGGTCTGGATCCCAGGTGTGGACCTACGCACCACTTATAAAGGCATGCTGTGGCAGGCGTCCCACATAGAAAGTAGAGGAAGATGAGCACAGATGTTAGTTCAGGGCTAATCTTCCTCAAAAAAAGGAGGGGGAAATAAAGTTAGAATTGTTGTTGTTCTATGTTATGACATGTAACTCATGCTGGACATTTAATAGAAATAAGGTAGTAATGACTCAATACCTAAGTTATTTATTCAGTTGCTGTATGAATATTTTATTACAGAAAATCTCCATGGACATTTTCAGAATTTCACGGGGGATACCTTTATTGTAATTCAACATTTAAATATGGCTTTATATTTGGAACAATATTTTTTTTAATTTCTAATAACATTAAAGAGAATGAGATTTTCGATTATCAAAAGTGTCATGGAATTAAAAGATTGAGAAATACTACTTTATAGGTTGTATATTCTGATGTAATGACTGATGTCTGTTTGGGACAGCTATGTAGTATGACACACCTGCTGACTCTGCTGACTTCCTCAATTTCATTAACACGCTAAAGCAGTTCTGATGTGTTTTTGAGACGAGAGTCAGAGAGTAAATGGATGGCTACATTAGATGTTGGTGTTCAGTGATGATAAATGTCAAGTTGCTTTTTTAACACAAGCTAAGTAGAAAATTCCAAGCAATGATTTCATTAAATACATCCTGTGAGACAGACTTTGAAAAGTTGTGTGACAGTGTATTTGTTTAATTTAACCCCAGTGTGAGGAAATTAAACATTTGTAACATTGCAAGTTATATTTTGCAAATGACTGAGCAAATAATTTTGATTGTTTCTGAGTAATTGAGTTCCATGTGAACTTAAGTTCTTTTCCTTCTATTACTCTTTAATTTTCAGTGGATTCCTCATTCAAATGTACTTTTTGAGTAAAATCATCTGATCTTTAAGAAGGATAGAATTTCTGAGTTAAAATCTTTAGTTTAGAAGAGTTTTTGTGTTTTAGGTAGAAAAATATCCAGGTCTCAGCATTCTACCAAGCAAGTTTTTTTGTTTCAATAATCATCTTTTCTTATTCGCAAAAATTAGCATGAGCTCTACCATTAACCTTGCTTAAAATACTTGAAAAATATTTTATATGTAAATATGTAAAGACAGTGGTTAGATACAGGTGTTTTGTGTTTTTAAGTTGTCCCCATTTTCTTATAGATTGTATAGAGATGGAGTGAGGAATTATTTTGTATACAAAAACAATCCAAAGTGATTTTACATTTGGTTTTCTTCGTAATTTTACATTTGGTTTTCTTGGTAATTGATTTTGACTAGGCTGTCCTTCCTTCCTTCCATCCCTTCTTCCTTCCTCCTTCCCTCCCATCTCCCTCCCTCCCTTTCTTTTCTTTTTGTTTTTTTGGCAGGACAGCACCCTTGTGCTCAGGATAACGGTGGCTGTTCACATATTTGTCTTGTAAAAGGAGATGGTACGACAAGGTGCTCTTGCCCCATGCACTTGGTTCTGCTTCAAGATGAGCTATCATGTGGAGGTAAATATGTTACTATTTTCTTGTGCAGGTCTAAATGCCAATTAACATGTTCCATATTTTAGTCTAGCATTCTATGATTTGACAGTGAAATTGCTCTTTTTCCTAATTTGATTCATCGTTTATATTCTGTTCATCTGCACTATACTAGGCTTTTGGGTTATTCTAACAATGAATCCATCATGGCAAGTGATAGGTGTAACTTAATTCCGGAACTAAGGATAAAGTGCCCTTATTGGGGGAAACTCATCTGGTGAGGAGTATTTCCTAATGATAAAGTTGGTTTCTCCACCCCAGAGGGTAACAAGATGAATTAATTTTGCCTCCTATAATCTCTATCTACTGAATTCTAGATTCTGTCAGTTTATGTATCCTTCTTGGGAATATATCCAGTGAAAAGAATATTCTTTTGTTCATATCCTTCAGTAGTTCCCTATTGTTTTTCTTATTTATCTTGGGGAAAAAAATTGTTTATATCACTGGGTGGTAACAATGTTGTAGTGAAACTAGTTCAGTCACTCAATGAGAGCATAACAAATTGGTACATTCCTTTGTTAAGCATAGTATGGTAGCATCAAACATGATAATACTATTTATTCCCTTAACTCGGAAATCCTCCTCTCGGGGATAATTCTAAGTCAGTTCAACCAAAGGAGAAAGACTGTTCTCTACAGTGGGAGAAGTTTAAAAAACAGTCTTATTTCTAATGATAAGAAAACTATTAAGTAAAATAACTAAGTTTATACAGCTATTAAACATCATGATCATAAGCTGATGTAAAAATGTAGCCAAAATTTGGCTCAAGTGGAAAAAAATTATTAAAATGGTGTTTCCTGCTGTGATGACAGGTACATAAAAAGCGTATTTCTGTGGACAAAGATTGAAAGAACATATACACTCAAAATATAAAAATTGTTGATAAGATGGTATTATAAGAATATTTTATTCTTCTAACTTTCCTTTATGTTTTTAAAAATAAATGACATGTATTGAGTAGCAGCTGTGAGGCACTGTGCTTGGACTGGAGGCGGTTTGAAGATCTTTGAGAAAGAGCATACAATTTAGTAAGCAAGATCAGATATGTACAGGGTAAAAGTTAAGCTCTGGGACCTGAAGTATCCCCTCAAAAATGGCAAGCACACAACAGTGTGGATGTACTTAATGCCACTGAGCTGTACACTTTCAAATGGGTGAAGTGGTAAACTTTAAGTATATTTTACCACTAAAAAAATAGCAAGTATTTCCATATCAGGGTGCTGTATTGTTACTCTAAAAAGGCAAATCCTAGAAGAATTTACCCTTATGTAATGATAACGTAGATAAAACTGAAGCAAGGATATCACCTTCCGTTTAGAAAATGTTTAAAAGACCTTTGATTTTTTTCTTCACTTTTACTGATTATTTTATAATGTATGCATTAAATGAATAGTGTGTTTTAACAAATGAATACGACTGTTACCAACACTCAAATCAAGATATACAGTGTTGTCATTAAAAAAAGTACCTTTCTGTCCATTAGCAGCCAGTTCTCTTGCAGAAGTAACCACCATAGCCCCATAGTTTAGCTTTGCCTGTTCTTGTGCTTTATATAAGGAATTGTGATGTATGTACTCTTTTTATGTCTAGATTCTATTGCTTAATATATTTTTGAGATTCAGCTGTATAGTGGAGTGTATCAGTAGTTATTTTCTTCTTATTGCTGAGTAGTGTTTCATTGTATAAATATGCCACAATTTATTATTTATCTCTTGAGGGACGTTTTAATTGTTTTCAATTTTTTTGTTATTAAGAATAAAACCGCAGTGAATATTTGTGTACAGGATTTTTTGTGTGATTGATTTTACAGTGGCGACAAATGAAATACAAAATCTAAATTCCTCTGCCTGACCTTCAAGATGTGTTTTCATTTGAGCCTGTCTTACTATCCATCTCATTTTGTATTTCTTCCCAGCTTGCTCACTTTATTTTTGTTTGGCTGTTTAGAATTTGATGCTGACTGTGGCATGTTCTGTTTCGTTTTTCCTTGGTGGGTTTCCTCGTGGTATTTCAGGGATGTATTTCTCTTCGTGCATGCCCATCCTAAATCTTACTCACTTTTCAAGGTGCAGCTAGTCTCCTCGTGATCTGTGAAACCTTTGCCAGCTGTTGTTGTTCTCTTTCTCGAAGTTGTAGCGCTTGTTACCACAGTTTGCATGACATGCACTTCAGACTAATGTAATCGTTTGTTTCATATTCATTAGTCGCTTCCTGTCCCCAACCAAATTAAAAGCTCTTTAAAGACATGGACCATATTTTATCTATTTTTATTCTGCCCGTGATCTACTGTAGTGCTGAATACGTAATATGCTCAAGTTCCCTCTGTAAATAATCCCTCAAATTCCCAGTATAAAATACTCACCTGTAATCTGCAATAGTCTCTGTTTTAAAGATAAAAGTTTTCTGATCCATAGTTAGATAATAAAGTTGTATTCTTTAGACAATTTACTAACAGAAAAGTTTTTAAAGTAAGTCAGAGAGCCTGTGATGTCATGGTAAAGGCAGTGGGCTAAAAATAAAGAGACTGCCTTTCTAGTCTTATCTTTTTTTAATCAGCCCTTATTATGGGAAGCTCTGTGACTTTGGGCAGTCACTTAGCCTCTCTGAGCCTCAGTTTTCTCATTTACAAAACAAAGAAATTGGGATTAAATGGCAATTCTCAAACTGTTTGGTCTCAGCATATTTTTATATTTTAAAAAATTGTTGAGGATCCCAAAGAGCTTTTGTTTGCATAGGTTATATTTATCTATATTTACTGTAGTAAAATTTAAAATCAAGAACCTTAAAAAAATTTATTGAAAATAACAGTAATGAACCCTTACATGTTCTCAAATGAAATCTGTTAAGAAAATGAACTATATTTTTAAAGAAAAATCATTTTAGTGAGAAATGTGACATTATTTTTACATTTTTGCAAACCCTTAAGGTTGGGTTGGATTCTCATGTCTACTTTTGCATTCAATCTGTTGTAATATGTAGTTTTGGTTGAAATAGATGAAGAAATTTGACCTCATACAGATATGTAGTTGGAAAACAGAGCACTATAATAATAACCTTTTAATAACTATGGATATTCATCTTGAATTCTACACCAAATCTTGATAAGTCTTAGTTTTCTATAGGTTTAGTTGCAGTGTGGAATTTGAACCATTATCAGTTAACTTTTCACGGTCTCTTATATTAAAATCCTTTGATCTATTTTGTGCTCTGAATGGATATTTTATTCATGCACAGTTTTGTATCCTTACGTCTTGGTCATTTGGAAATATTAGCATTCCATCAGAAATTCCCAGATCTTCAGATTTTGATGCATTTTGTTATGCAATATAAAAAAAATCACGTTTTAATATCAACACCTCTCTCATCAGAATCTGTCAAGCTTATAGTATTAGACACAGGTTTCCCAAAATTAGAATTTCTGATTGAAAGCTCCCGTGTTATAATTTGCCATTGTTTTCCTTGAAGTAACAGACTCACTTGTTCTTTGGGTTTTTTTAAGCTTTCTTCCAAATACCCAAGTGTAAATGACTGTAGTTTATTTGGCAGTTGTTCTTTCAAATAAAAGTGGATTCCATTTTAGGATGAGTTTACAACTCAGAGCTTTTCCTTGAGAAACCGTCATACTTAGGTACGCAACATGAGCTTTGTGCATACTTCTCATTTTGTCAAACAGAATGTGGAAGAGACGTGTACTCAGAGTTGGTTTTAATATAATTAATATATTTACTAATTCATCAAGAACATTCTTAAATGAAACTAGTGCTTTCTTTTTTTATTTTTTACTGTGAGTGTGTGGCTATGTAGAATGCAGTGACTACTAGTACAATTTGGTGCCGTTGCCTTGTGTCTGCTAAAATGCCAAGAGTTTTACCCACCATTCCTTTTGTAGCATTAGTGCAAATGTAGTGAGAAAGGCAAGTGACATCTTAGTATTATTATAAAATAGTTTTGACCTTGTAGATCCTCTGAAAGAGGTCTCAGGGACCCCCAGGGGTTTGAGGGACACTCTTTGAGAAACTCAGAGATAGAAAAGTTATGAATTCTAGGGTAACTTTAAAATATTTGGAGGTTGATGATTATAGTGATTATTCCTAGGTTATGTGTGAGATTCTAATGGGTTGCAAATACAGTAATCTTGCTTGAAAACTTCTTCTATTATAATGTTTTGCAAGTTAGTGAATCTAAATGAAGTAGTGTAAAAATTTTATTACTTCTCTGATTAGATGAGATAGTTTGCAAATTTTATCTACTATAAAGTGTTTTATATATGATAATTATTGAACTGCACTCAGGTGTAAATATTTGTACCTCTGTGTGACTATTACTGTGTTTTTGTCACTCCCCTCCCCTTGTTCATTTGAAGAACCCCCAACATGTTCTCCTCAGCAGTTTACTTGTTTCACGGGAGAAATTGACTGTATCCCTGTGGCTTGGAGGTGCGATGGGTTTACTGAATGTGAAGACCACAGTGATGAGCTCAACTGTCCTGTATGCTCAGAGTCCCAGTTCCAGTGTGCCAGTGGGCAGTGTATTGATGGTGCCCTCCGATGCAATGGAGATGCAAACTGTCAGGATAAATCAGATGAGAAGAACTGTGAAGGTATCCACATTCTTAGGGCCTGGATATGTAATCTTTTTTCCATTAAGTTGTTTGAAATTCAGAGTATTGCTTTGGCTCAGTGGTAGATTTGGAGTTTTTCAAATCCATTTGACTTTATTATGTCCAAACATAGTAGCATGTTCCAAATTGTTGTTTTAATTCGCTTAATGTGCACTCACTTATACATGAATAAGCTTTTCAAATTGAGAAATGAGGCCAAAAGATTAGAGCTTCAATATGTAAAAATAGTTCTTGCTACCAACGAACTCTGAATTAGTAGATTTATTTATTACAATGTAAAATAATTCCGTATTTTCCTCTTCTTTCTGCTAACCTTTAGCACAGTAAAAAAGACAACAGCAACAAACCAACAAATTCTCTAGAATTTTTTGGTGTCTAGAAATGTGTGTAGAATTATTTAATTCTTGACAAAATTATTAGTGAGGGATGAAATTTAACATAAAGAACAAAATAGGAAATTTCCTGCTAGATTCCTTTCTCTACTCTTTTCTCTCTACCAATGGAAATCTCCAGAGAATAATTTTGAAAGTTATATCTAAAGGTCTAATTTGTTTTTCATTTGCACCCAGACAGCACCTTTTGACTCTTGTCAGAGTTTGGCTTTACATGATAGTGAAAATAAGAAAACTATTTGCATTTTTTCCCAGTGCTTTGTTTAATTGATCAGTTCCGCTGTGCTAATGGTCAGTGCATTGGAAAACACAAGAAATGTGATCATAATGTGGATTGCAGTGACAAGTCAGATGAACTGGATTGTTGTAAGTAGGACTAAAACTTGTATATTACTCTTAAGGGAGAATTTTAAAAATACTTTTTCCTTTATGTGTGAGGTTCACTTATAATCAATATTTGCTTATTAAGAAACAAGTATTAATGTTAAACTAATGATTTGTACCAAGGATTTTCTTTATATTTTGCTTTTAATTCCTTAAAGGTAGCAGTTTTCTTGTGCACAAAAATCTTCACAGAAACATTTAGTAAAGCATCAGAAAAGATAAATATTATTTTGCCACAGCTAAAGTTAAGACAGTCTCAAACAGTTTAGGGACATGGAAATTAATCAGTGTTCTGAATTTGAGAGTTTCTGAATGTTAGTCCATGTTTAAAGTCGCCCCCTTTTTTTGGACATATTTCCACCAGTCTCTCAGTGAGTTGAAGAGCTGCCTTAAAATGCAGCCTGAGGATACTTTGGCCACCATGTACCCCTGTGCCGAGAGACCCTACACCTAGTAGCCTATAGTTTCTTCAAAGTTTATAACTATTGACCAATGCCCTAACGTAAAATATATCCCAAACTGATAAACTTAGTTTTGACTAGAATTCAGCATAAGCCAGGTCTACCCTGTCAAAACTGGTTTAATGAATTTAGATAAAACTCATTTAAAAACTCTTGCATCTTTTTTTTTTTTTTTAAAGATTTTATTTTTTCCTTTTTCTCCCCAAAGCCCCCCGGTACATAGTTGTGTATTCTTCGTTGTGGGTTCTTCTAGTTGTGGCATGTGGGACGCTGCCTCAGTGTGGTCTGATGAGCAGTGCCATGTCCGCGCCCAGGATTTGAACTAACGAAACACTGGGCCGCCTGCAGCGGAACGCGCAAACTTCACCACTCGGCCACGGGGCCAGCCCCAAAAACTCTTGTATCTTAATGGAGACTTTAACCTAGTATTTTTACAAAATTCAAATGGGATACACACTAAGACTTTAGAATCTGTTTATTTGTTCAACAAGCATTTACTGAATACCTGCTATGTGCTGAGGATACATGGTACCTGTACCAAGTTTCTCAAAGTCCTCCGTGGTTGAGGTAGTAGTAAGAATTGGGATTTTATTTATTTTATTTTTAATTTTAATTTTAATTTATTTTTGAGGAAGATTAGCCTTGAGCTAACTACTGCCAATCCTCCTCTTTTTGCTGAGGAAGACTGGCCCTGAGCTAACATCCATGCCTGTCTTCCTCTGCTTTATACGTGGGACGCCTACCGCAGCATGGCTTTTGCCAAGCGGTGCCATGTCCGCACCCGGGATCCGAACCGGTGAACGCTGGGCCGCCGAGAAGCGGAACATGTGAACTTAACTGCTCCCCCACTGGGCTGGCCCCAAGAATTGGGATTTTAAACCCAGACTGAGATGGATTGAATTCTAGCTCCACCTCTTACCAGCAAATTATTTGTTCTTGTTAAACCTTAGTTTCTTTGTCTTTAAAATGAAGGTAATAATATTTAGCCTGGTAGTTGTGAGAAAATTAAATGATTTAATGTATAATATATAAAACATATAGCCTGACTCATAGTAGGTACTTTTGATAAAGAAGTGTGATAAATGACATCCAGTGTGCTATAATAGAGATCTATAAAAGTAGTAGCACGAAGGAGAGAGTGGTCACATCTTCAGAAATGAAGATGAGGTTCAGTCAAAATTTCTTAGAAAAATGGTGCTTAAGATTTGATATTGATCAGCGAATAGCATTAATTATGCAGGTAAGTAGAGAGATTGCATTCCATACAGAGGGAATATCTTGTTCAAAAGCAGAGTGAAACAGGCACCTTTGGGCAACTACATGTAAATAGGACTGCCAAAATATAGGCTATGTCTTGAGGGATGTCAGCAAGAGGTAACATGTAAAGCTAAGATCATGGAGGACTTTGCTTTTCTTCCGAAGAGCCTTGACAATATTCCAGAATAATGGAAAGTCATTGAAAAACTTAAGGAAAGGACGGGCATGGCCCCATAATTGTGAAAGCTGTAAAGCAGATAGATTGGAGGTGATAAGATTATAGGCAGGAAAATCTGTTAGATTGGTTGCTTTCAAACTTTTGTGACCAGATCAAGAGGAATGCAGTGATGTGGATGCATATGTAAAGATACAGAAGTGCCATACAACAGTATTTACCCATATTATGTATTGCGTTCTGAAGTTTTCTGTTTTAAAATGCTGATTGCAGCCCACTAAATTGTTTCCATCACCTAATGACTTGCAGCCTATAATTTAAAAATGCTTAGGAGGCTTTTGTAGTTCAGACAGAAGATGAAGATCTAAATCAAGAGGAGCAGTGGCGGTGGAAAGGAGAGGATAGATTTCAGAAATAAAATTAAAAGAGATTACCAAACCCTTAGATACAATTGATCAGTTTAGGTTAACTCACAGGCACCTCACTGAGTGACTGTAGTCATTAACTAGAGTATGTAGCAGGGACTGAAAACTGAAATACCATTCCATATCTTGGCTGCAGATGTAATGTTTGACTGATACAGGTTTTTTATTTATCTCTGTTTTATACAGAGAATAATCAGAGTAAAACTAAGAGAGTGGTATTTCGGAAGGACATTGGTTGGACATTTTTGAGAAGAAAACAAGAGCCAGCGGTATTGAATATATAGAGAGGTCAATGAGTTGAAGAATTTATTGAATATGGCAAATAGGAGAACTTTGACCTTTGCCCAGCTAGTGTTTCAGTGTGGTGGTGAGGATAGAAGCCTGATTTCAGTGAGTTAACATGTGACCCACAGATTAAGAATTGGAATTAGTGAGTGTAAACTATTCTTTCTTGAAGCTTGGCATTAGAAAGGAATGCCAAGGCACTGAAAAGGAATGAGAAAGATGGAATGGTTGCTCATAAGGACTAACGAGAGTCTGTGCCTCGGAATCCATAGACGAAATATGTGACTGGCAGCCCTTACATGTTATGTAACTTAGTGATGTCATTTTCTCTCATTTCTTTCATTTAATCTGTCAGAGGGTGAGTTTAGCTACGTGGATGGGAGATTTGAGGTAAGATGAAGCAGAAGGAAGGTTTTTAAAGGGTCTTCAATTGTGAGATTAAGTCTGACTGTTCAGAATGGAAGAATTTTCCCTCTAAATAGAATAGTAATGCTCAAGTTTGATGAGCCCTTTTGCTATTTCCCTCTGCCTCTAATAGTGATACTCTCCTCTTCTAAAGCCTCAAATAGCTCAGGGATCCTGTGAAGGTAGATGCCATGGGTGCTGTCTTCTTCTCGTTCGCTAATGCTCTGGCCTTATTCTTCTGGCCTATCTTCTAACTCAGATATCAGAGACCTTATGTTCCTTGCCCTAAGGCAACTAGACTCACCCTAAAGGCAGCAGCATATTGGGCCTGAGAGCTAATGCTCATCTTTAGCTTCTAATTTCCCTTCACCAGGCCTAAATGTCATTTATCAAACCTAAAATCAAGCTCAGGGCTGCTTTTGGTGCCTTCACCATTCCAGGTAAAACATTTGATGACTTTTCTAGGTCCATCCCTTCTGGTCCTAAAATTTTCTCTGAAATTGCAAAATAACCTTGTTGATTTTTATGATTCTGCATATGAATGAAGTAGGATAGATTTTATCTATGTATGTATTTAAAGCTTCTTAATGATGAAATCTGTAATGCACTTAACATCTTTGTTTATATCAATTTACAATTATACTTCTCATCGTATTCTTTTATTTCTGTCTTCACTTAGGATAGTTCGTTTTCATTCCTAATGATGGCATTTATCCATATATCCATGGGGCATGGTGTATACATGTTCATAAAAAAGAAAAATATTTGTCTTCATTAGGCTCATGTTCTGCTTGCTAGCCCTCTTTTCAATTACTATTTTGAATCTACAATTGTTTTTCCATTATATAACTGTACTGCATTCTCATTTTAGATCCAACTGAGGAGCCAGCACCACAGGCCACCAATACAGTTGGTTCAGTTATTGGAGTAATTGTCACCATTTTTGTGTCTGGAACCATATACTTTATCTGCCAGAGGATGTTGTGTCCACGTATGAAGGGAGATGGAGAAACCATGACTAATGACTATGTAGTTCACGGACCAGCTTCTGTTCCCCTTGGTTATGTGCCACACCCCAGTTCTTTGTCAGGATCTCTTCCAGGTGAGTTAAGACTGATCCATTGAGAATCAAGTCTTGGGTCCTGGCAAGATTACCAAGTTTCCATTATGGAAACAAGATACTTCCTAGAGTCTATTTCAAACTAAACTACTTAGAGTTTAAAAAATTGTAAGAACAAATATTCTCTTTTACTTTGAGCACCTTCTCTATACACAAAAGACCTTGGGTATGGTTTGGTAGAAATTGCCAAAAGATGTAAAGCAAACACATACAGAAGCATTTATGTATATACCGCATATACCGCATTTCTGAGTGCACTCCACTGAAAGTGAGTCAGCTAGTCATTTGGTGAAAAGAGTCATAAACCACACATGCTTTAGATTCACTACCAGGGACCTGAGTACTGCTGAGCCCAGGAATTTAAGGAGGCCAAAATATAGATAACGACTCCTTTTCATCAAATAAGATTTGGAAATATCTTGGTGATAGGGAGGGTTATATTCTTTTTTTTTTAAGGATTTTATTTTACCTTTTTCTCCCCAAAGCCCCCCGGTACATAGTTTTGTACTTTAGTTGTGGGTCCTTCCAGCTGTGGCATGTGGGATGCCACCCCAGCATGGCCTGATGAGCAGTGCCCTGTCCGTGCTCAGGATTCCAACCAGTGAAACACTGGGCTGCCGAAGCAGAGCATGCGAACTTAACCACTCGGCCATGGGGCCGGCTCCGGGAGGGTTATGTTCTTATGTTTTCTCCTAACTGTAGGTGATGACGGTGGGCCTAGGGTTTGTTTAGGCATAGACAAGTAGCCCGAAGTTCTATACTTGGGTGGAGTGTAGTGCTCTGGGGAAGTACAACTTTCTTTTGAATGCTTTCTTGTGCCCTTAGTGAAAAGAAGCCTTTCTTTTATTGAATATAGAAAAGGAGTACCAGGCAAAAGCCCTCTGAAAATGAGAACGTATTTTAGGTTTAACTCTCAGTAAACAGACGTGGTTTTTAAACTGTTAATGATAATGATTCCTTGCTGCCATTCCCATTTTCAACTAGTGGAATTTGGGGAGTCACTGGAAAAAACAGAATTTCTTCTTTCGCATTGGTGGTTATAGTTCCAACAACATTTGCATCCAGTAGATGAAGAAATAATTTCCGTACATTGTGTTTATATCCTTAAAAATGAGTTTAGTTTCCTTATGAGCAAATTATTGTTTAGTCTACCCTGCTTCACAGCCTCCACTCTCCATAGTCCTTTCTTCCTCAAATCCTCTAAGAGGTTGAAAAACCTCTCATTTTGAGGAGCTGTGCTTTCATCCTGGGGAGGGAAGGGATAGGAGCTGTTCTTGGCTTTGTTCTAGGCCAGCCCTCAATGGAAGTGTTCATTTCTGGAGAACATGCATTTCCCTTCTCCTTGAAAATTGAAATTATTTTCAATAATTATTAGGAAAAGAGGGCATAAATTGTTTTAAAATCAAACTGTTTGACTATAGGTATTTATAATCCTAGTTTTGAATAAAATTATTTCATGCATTTTTATTGGTCTTATTCATCTTCACTATTTATCCTCTTTCATTTTAGGAATGTCTCGAGGTAAATCAATGATCAGCTCGCTCAGTATCATGGGAGGAAGCAGTGGACCCCCTTATGATCGCGCTCATGTCACAGGAGCATCATCAAGTAGTTCTTCAAGCACCAAAGGCACTTACTTTCCTGCAGTAAGAGTCTGTTTTCCTTTGTTTCACTTTGAATGCTAAGATAAATAGGATCTTAGATTTGTAACTCATTTAAATGTAGGTATGCAGCAATGGGAATGTAAAATGATTTTTAGTATAGAATTTAGGCATATAAATATGGCTCAAAGAAGGATTTACCACCGCCATACAAGCACTTACAAATCTTTAAGTTTATTGTGTAGTTACCAGCATATTTGGAAGAACTGGACATTAATTTCATATTTCAGGTAAAAGTAGAACTACTAAATAGTACCTTCTGAGAGGCTTAGGACCTTCATTCCATGACCTCCCCAAAGAGGAACCATACCTGGTACTTCTCCTATGTTGGTAATTTTTCTTTAAGCATTCATAATTTTAAGAAATCAGAACCCAGCTGTGCTGAACTTAAACCAGTGACTTACAGATTATTGATTTCCTTCTCATCACCTTGCACTGTTTAGCCATGATGAAATTGTGTCTTGGGGAGTGGAGAGCCACAATCCTAAAGTACTAGTTGAAGTCAGTTCTTGGGAAAAGAAAGATTGTGCTAATAGTGTAATGGAGAGGAATATGAACAGAGATGAAGGAAGAGAAGTTCAAATAAAGTCTAATAGTCTCTGTCTAGGATAGACTATTGATATTTTAATAATTTAAATTATTTCTCTGTTTAGATTTTGAACCCTCCGCCATCCCCAGCTACAGAACGATCACATTACACTATGGAATTTGGTTATTCTTCAAACAGTCCTTCTACTCATAGGTCCTACAGGTAATACACATCCTCCTCTAACATGTTGGTAGTCCCATAAGATTTGTACCATATAGTCTAGGTGTGTAGTAAACTATACCATCTAGGTATATGTAAGTACCCTCTAGGATGTTCGCACAATGACGAAATCGCCTAACAATTCATTTCTCAGAACGTATCCCCGTCATTAAGCAACACATGGTTGTAAGTTAAAGTATGTATTAGAAGGAAGAAGTATTCTAGTTGTGGGCTTGCTGTAGCCCCGAATGAGTAGACAATGGTCACCGAGAGAAAATAGGCATCTTATCTTGGTAATGCTGACATTGCCCCTACAACAAATCTTTTTCTTTCAGGGCATTATACATTTCTTTAAAGAGAGCCACAAATGCCGGCTTTTAGAGTAATAAAGTAGAACCTCCAGTGCTTTGGCAGTATTCTAAGGAAAAGCTTCCCACCTGAGTGACGGGTTTTAAAGTAGGTTACTCTCAGGTTAAGTTTGATTGATAGTCTAAGAATGGAATCCTCAGATCAGACTATGGTTCAGAGAGTTGTGAGAGCTCTAAAACAGCAGGGATATTGAGAACACAGAATTTGAGGGAAGCTTAAGTTCAGCCCTTGCTCGCATGTGTTATTACAATCTGGAATGTAAGATTTCTCATATAGTTGCATGGAATAAATCATGACTCAATAAAATAAATGAAATGAGTTTGTAAGCCAAAAGGGGGAAATTATGCCTTTGTGCTGATTTGTGAGCCTGTAGAGCATATTGAGCAGGTTAAGTACTAGTGTGTCATCCTTACTCTTCCATCTTGTTTGCAAGGCCGGCAGAGGATCAACAGCTTGATATCCTCTATCTAAGCACGTAGTGTCTGCTGTTTATTGGCTTCCCTCAGGTGCCTATTGTCTTCTAGTTAAGACGTTCCCAGCATTCCAGTCAGATTGCCCTTACATAACCTTACATATGTATAGAAATCAAGGGGAAACTGTTGATAGTATCTTATTCCTATCTCTCATTTCAGTTTATAGATAGGACTGTTTGCGACAGGCTTTACTCTGAACTGATTGTTTTTATGTTTTATTGTAAATGTTGCTTTCCTTGTAACAAGTTGTTCTAAAAAGCCAAAATAGAAAGTCAGAAACCTGAAAATTGAAAAAACAAAAGGAAAGACCTAAAATTGTATTTAAAAAAATTAATTTCTTTAAATAAAATACTGATTAAAATAAACATAATTGCATTAAAAACAATTCTCATTTGACCATTTGCCACATCTCAAATTAAGCCCAGTTTGTTTCTTTTGAGCAGACTTTTTATTTCGTAAGATTTTTGTCTAAACTGGAACTTAAAACAATTTCCTTTCTTTCTTTCCTGGGTTTTTTTTTTTTCCTCTCTGTGAAAATGGAAGTGTTGGGCCTTTTAAATGTTGAGCCAAGAAGGTTCACCAAGGCTCAGCACTTGACTGGACAGAAAGATAAGACCTAAAAAATACTAGGACATCCTGTCAGTGTTGTTAGTAAGAGTGCTTGAGAACCTGCTCAGCAGGTCAGGTAGCATTTGGTCTTCTGGCAGCCATTTCTTTTGAGGTGAGCCCTAAGTGATATCAAATGGCTTGTGTCCTGGGATGTTATCTTGTGGCGCTCTCTATCACCGGGTATTCTATGACTTGTTCCTTCAGTTTAACTTGCTCTTGCCCCTCCCTTGCAGTCACTTTGTTTGATGAGAAATCATATGACTAAATCTTGATTGGCATAAATATGAAATCAGATCAACTTTACCATATTTAGAATATAAATGGTATAAGAAGTTACAGATAGAAGTAGAAATGATAGAAAAACCAGCACTTTGTTAGCTCTTATTTTCACTAGTGCGTTCCTTTCTTTCCAGTGAATGCCTTTTTCTTTAGTTAGCGATGTTCAAACTTGATTAACAGCTGCAGATTATTTGAAAAGATAGATAAACATGTATAAGAAATAAATTAGGTCTCTGGAATACTTGTTAGAATTTATCATTTTCATGTTCAGTTAAAACTGCTCTTATGCTATGATGCTTGTCTGGACACAAGGAATCAAAACTCTTTCCCCCAAACCACAGTGGTTCCCCTTGCTGATAGTAAAGGAGTGGGACAGGTAGGCTCTCTGCCACAGTTCAGCTGGGCTGTACAGTATTTGAGTTTTAGAGAGATCAAAGTCTTCAGACATCATTAAATTATTCATCAGGTAAATTATAGAGCGGTTAAAGAATGTCGAGGGAATGCTAACGTGTTTGAGTAGTGTAAAATATGCAAAGACCTATTCTTCTCACAGACCACAGAATGGCAAAAATTCATGAGGTCCACTCCATAGACTAAATGCAAAATGTGTAACTGAGACATTTTCCAATTATTCTGTGATGCAGTTTAGCTTAAAGATATAAGAGCACCTCCAGGGGCTAAATTGAGTTCACCTCTGCATTCCCATCGTATCCATTTTTAATTGCCTCTAATCACATTGTATTTGCAAATATAAAATATCTTCCTCCTCCAGTCTGCCATTGAAAATTGCCTCTTGGTCTGTGCAAATTTAAATTGTAATAGCTTATCTTCAAGGTGAAGTTCACATCTAATACCTTTGTATTTATTCTGATAGGGAAAACCACTTTTCTGTAAAACTAAATTTGCTTCTCTTGCTTTTCTTCCTGTACCAGTTACAGACCCTACAGTTACCGGCACTTTGCACCCCCCACCACACCCTGCAGCACAGATGTCTGTGACAGTGACTATGCTCCCAGCCGGAGAATGACCTCAGTGGCAACAGCCAAGGGCTACACTAGTGACTTGAACTATGACTCAGAGCCTGTGCCCCCACCTCCCACACCCCGAAGCCAATACTTGTCGGCAGAAGAGAACTATGAAAGCTGCCCACCCTCTCCGTACACAGAGAGGAGCTACTCTCACCATCTCTACCCACCGCCCCCTTCTCCGTGTACAGACTCCTCCTGAGGAGGGGCCCTCCTCCTCTGACTGCCTCCAACGCGAAAATGTAAATACACATGTGGTTGAGATCTGGAGGGGGGGAGGGAGCTATTAGAGAAGGATGAGGCAGACCATGTACAGTTAAAAATTATAAATGGGGTAGGGAATACTGGAGATATTTGTACAGAAGAAAAGGATATTTATATATTTTCTTAAAACAGCAGATTTGCTGCTTGTGCCATAAAAATTTGTATAAAAAATAAATTTGTACTAAAAATTTTATTTTTGCAAACTAAATACACAAAGCATGCCTTAAACCCAGTGAAGTGACTGAGTACAAAGGAAACAGGAATAATAAAGGCATCACTGACCAGGAATGTCTGGGCTTTATTGATACCAAAAAAAAAAGAAGCAATTAAGTTCATCTTAGAACAGCAAACCATAGATACTTGGAAGTAGCCAAATACTCTTCGTGTTAACTAAGATTTGAGGGCCAACAAGTTTAAGAAATCATTAAAGAAAAAAAAGAAATTAATACTAACTTTGGATAAAGGGCTTTGTTTTCTCTAGGAAGCCAACAATTTTAGCAAGGAAAATTAATATTTATAAAAATCCATTCTGGGCGTCACTGTTGTAGGAGAGATCAGCTGTCTGGTAAGATTCTGTGGGGCATTTCTGTCCCTACCTTAGAACCCACACCTCATCAAGAAGTAATTTTTTCTCTAGGTGTTTCACCTTGCTTCCTCCCCCAGCAGCTTTGTAGGCCATTTTGCCAAGATATCATGATTTATTCAAAGCTTTTTATCTGAGGAGTGATTAAATGGAATTTTCGAAATTAAAGTTTCATTTTACTATTTCTACTAGCTCCATTCCCCAGTAGGCTTAGCTCTTCAATTTGACTGCTGTTTTTGCGTAATGATCAAAGGTTAGACATATTATTGCTCCTCTTTACTTCTAAGATTGTTTTAATGCTCATTAAAGTGTTACAGCATTTTACAACACATGTAGACAGTGTTTAAAAATTACAAATTTAACCATTGTGTTTTTATTGTAAATTAATCATATATCCTTGCAGTACTTTCAGCATATAATATCACAGTATGAAATCATTTTTATATATATATTTTTTCTAATAAAACATTTAAATATGTTCCGGTTAGAGACAATCTATTTAAAAAGAGAATTTTTTGTTATCATTAGGTTTTCCCTTTATTAACTGTTTGTGACATTTTCATGTTCTTTAGGCCAATTTTTCTCTGAATGATATCTACATACATACCTCTTCTAATGTGTGACGTGAGTTTAATATCTTTCTGTTACCTAATGTGAATGTTAGATTGTTTTCAAATTATCCACAAATTATTCTTATAATCACCTCTTATATATTTTTATGTGTGTTCTCTCTTATCCTATTATGGATTAAGATGATTTAACAAATTTGACAATGTGGGTTAAGTGAGAAGGCAAACTATTAACTTCTCAGTTGTCAGAACTTGGGTGGAGGGGAATAATGGAAGGCTCTTCTGTAACCTGACCCGACCTGCACCTGCACAGTACTGGGGCTGCTACATCTTCAGCTATTAGGGCTGACCTGTGGAATGATTCTAGCACTGCTCTGCCACCTTGCCGGAAGTTATTTTCCTACTTTTTACGTGTTTCCAGCACTTCTCTGCTAAAATTGAATGTGTTTTTAAACTAATGTATTTTTACCTTAACAGATGTTGGTGAGTTATTAAACGATTGTTTTTCTTTTTGTTTTGATTCTGTCTTGTTGAGGCCTCTCTAGATTTCAGGGCCCAAGAGAAAACAATGAAAGAAAAGATTCCTAATTTTGGTAGGGTTGAAGTAAATTTTTAAGCAGTTAAAAAATACCTAAGTAAACTTTTTAAAGAGAAAAAATGTGGTTTCAGAATAGTGCTTAGACTGTTGGGGATACCTTATACGAATCAGGTGCACTTGATTTTGCATATAAATAAATGATGATCCATCAGTGTCTTGCGTTTCAGTCAGACAAGCGTTAATTCTTCCTGTTGATGGGACAGAGTGCTCACAGTCTAACAAAATGGACATTGAAGTTGCATTCGGTGACACACAGGGGCACTCAATGCTTAAATGAAGATAGAAAGGTTAGCAATAACTGGGTATCAATTAGAATTTGAGAATTCTATATGTTTACATTTTTTAATGTGCATCTTTATCTGGTGGGCTTCCCATGTGGAAACTTGCACTATAATGAACTAAGAAGAATATTGCCTTGTTATATCTCAGTCCAAGTGCTTGTACTGCGATGGCAATGGCCTCTTCTTGCAAAATACTAATTTGTGTGCCAATTTGTTTGAAATTATTTGAAGGCAGTCAGCTTAATCTCAGAATCCTCTTTCTGGGGTAGTTGAGATGGATTCTCAATGTTTTTGAAAGTACCTTTAAATGAGAGAGTTGTCAAAATTGGGGAAAGATTTACTGGCCCTCAGATTACATGGACAGTTAAGCTTAAGCAAACTACCTTGACTATTAAACACAAGAGCTTTAATTGGAAAACCTGAGGATAAAAAATAAACGTATAGGAAGACAGATCAAGGGAAAAGTGAAAAAGGTTGAAGGAGAAAAGTGAAAAGATTCATTGTCCATGGGGGAAAAATGAGTAAAAGTTCATTAGATTCCTTAAATACAAAAGTGTGTATTTTGAGTACATCTTAAAGTATACCCACTTACTGATGTGATTAAAATTATCTGAGAAATGAACTTCAGCACAGCGTACTTCCAATGCACTGTAGTAAGCTATTCTGCGTTGAAGTGGTCTTTCATAACTCTGAACTTTTATATCTTTGAACTTAGCTCCCGCAGAGCCCTGGGCTTATAGAACAGTGGCCCAAGAGGTTTTGCTGCATAAAGCAGGTAATAGCATAGTCACAAGATAAAAACAGAGTAAAGGGAGAGAATTTTCTGAGTATTAATGTTTCTTTCATGAAATTGTATTATGCCTTTGACACTTGCTTGCCACTCTTCTATACTAGCATATCATGAGATGTCTGTTTAGTAGAAATTGTTATTTTAATTTTAATATAAAAATACTTGGTGAATATCGAGAAATATCTGACCCTTTAATAAGTTTGAGACAACTATTCTACAGGGATGATATGTATTTGTAAATGAAGACATGGCAGTCCATTTTCATCTAATATAGGACAATAATTTGGGGGGGGGCTTTGAACAGTAAGATTTTACGATGATTGAGGACTGTATTTGTTCATCATTTAGAAATACTCTAAACTCAATACTTTATATAAGGCCAACTTATTTGATGTCAAGATATAAAAATAGCCACCAGCTGCATTAGATACCAATTTATTTTGGAAGAACATCTTTTTGTTGTGCCATTCGGCCCATTAATGAAGAATAAATACTTCAAGTAGACTTAGTAGGTGCAGCTTACCCAGCCGGTTAATCAACTGTGTGTATTTACGTGACCTGATACCAACAATCAGAGTAAAAACTAATTCCTTCTGGTACCGGAGAGGCTTGCCTTAAGCAAGCCTGCTTCTCTGTGATGGATGTGCTGCTGCTGTTTACCTATCTAGTCCAGTGCCTAGATTAGATTCGTAAAAATGTGGCTTTTTAAATAGTTTTCTCTCTTGCAGGGGAAAACTTGCCACTTCATTGATTTGCATGTCATAAGAACTGCATGTTGGTTACCATTACTCATTAACGAGATTCAGAAAAAAAATCTTGGACTTTTCACACCCCAAATGTGTCATACTTTTATTAAGTACAGGGCTTAAGTCTGTATAGTGACATACATAGTATGTCTGGAATTTGGATATGAGTATGTGAATGTCAGTTGACCGACAAATGTTTGGGCATCTGCAAATGAGACTATACACTAAGTGTAGACGTGAACTGAGTCATAAAGAAGTTGATAATCAAGTGTTGTTTAAAACATGTTCTGAAAATTCTTAAACTCGAGAAATTTAATTTTATTTGGTATTCCTTTCATTGTACAAACCTAAAATGAACCAAGAGAAGTAACATGATTTTAGAAAGTACTGGTAGCATATGTGTGGTTTCTGACTTCTTGCCTGGCATCACTTCATAATAGTCTCAAAATTTAGCTTTTGAAATTCTCAAAGTTTTAGAGGATTATGGGACCTAAAGCATAATATTTTGCATTTATAGTTTTTTAAAAAATTTAAATTATCAACATTGTGAATCCATATTCTCAGGATATTTGTTTGACTTGATTCCGCATCTTATTAAACTAAGCCGGGGCCTGGAGGGTGGGGGGTAGATTCTTAGGTTAATCTAGATTACTTAGAATGAAATTACTGACTGTCTTCACCCTCCTTCAGCCCAGGTAAACGTTACTCTTGTTCTTTTTCATAAGCCATCCTTAAACCATTCTTAAGTTTATTGCTAAAAAAAATCATCATGGCTTTACAGATAGAATTATAAACTAAGTGATTTCTTGTACTCAGAAGTGGAGTATAGACCTAACAAAAACTAACTTTTAAATTTCCCACCGTTACTTAGGGTTTGCCCGAAAGTTAACACCAAAGAGTTATAGACAGTGTGCTTGTGCTTAACTGTCCATTTTTTGTTTTAAATCAGATATGAGCGGGGCAGGGAGATATATATATATAACAATGCCTAAGTATGAATGCTAAAAGGAAAATAAAGCAAAGAAGGTCTGATTAAATCTAATGTTACATGAAATTAAGTATCTGGGGTTAGCGAGGAAAACTTGAAAAGAATAAAAGAGGATACCAAGAAGTTAAGCTGGACTAGCCGTATTTGCAAGTGAAGGATCTGGTGCTGCTTTCAGATGTTTATCCTTTGTGTTTTTAAATTTTTTCTTAAGCTTTAATCTTCGTCATTGTCTTAAAGTCAGCTGGTGTTTCTTGTTCATGGACTTTGGTACGATGGTGCTTTGCAAGGATGTATTTATATTTTAATGGCCAACATTTGGTCAGCCCTTGTCCACTATTCACTTCCCTCTTTTTGTAAAATAAGTGCTTTAATTGTAAACTGTATAAAAATACCTTGTATAAATCCCCTTTTTGATTATTACAATAAGCTGAGTTGTAACAAATGAAATGTTGATTTTTATAATAAAACAGTGGAAAAATAAAAGTGTCATTTTTTTCAGCAAGAAATTAAATCAGCTTATTGTGCTTTGCTGTGATATACGACTGGTGTGTTTCAGACACGACAAAACTGACCTTTGTTGTTTGCATTTCAAATAAACTTCAACCTTGGAAGAGAGATTTGAGAAGGGCTGTTGCTTAGTTTCAGTTGTCAATGCTGTGATTGGGAGCAGAGACTAAGGAAAAGAGTTTGTGCTTCAGGGCTGCTCTTGGTTTTAGTAAACTGGAAGGAGTCCCGATGAGGACACTGAGTACCCCCCACCCCCTTACAAATTAGCTTTAAAAATGAACATTGCTTTTCCTGGTGCAGAGCCAATGATAACGATGATACTGAAGGGTAGCAGAATGTACAACCTCAAACTGTGCCACTTTGGCATCTTATTTTGAGCTGTAAACACTTAGAGCAAATGCATAGATTGGCTTTCTCTGAACTGTCCTCTGTCTACCTAAAGACAGATTCTCTGAAAGGAACACAATTGTCATAAATCCTAAATCCCCTCCCTGGGAGATTCATCAACCAGAGAAAATTGACTCATCACAGGAGAGGAGACCGGAAGTGGACACCACAGCCCAGACAAACTTTGTCACAAACTATCATTCCTCCCATCTGTCCTTCTAAGGGCCCATTCATCTTTCCTAAAAATCGTTTACCCTCCTCTAAGAGGCCTACATCCTCCCTCCTCTTTTCCTATTAAGATTGTAACCATGGGCCTTGCAGGACCAGTTCAACTGACCACATTTTATCAACAGAGTAATTAAGAAACTGTCTTTGAGAAAATTTGCGACGCCATGTAGCCAGAGCATGTGCAGAAGAAATCTTGACCTGAAATGACCGCATTCTCCTCCCCATACGACGGAAGGACTGGGACATGAGCGGAACTTAAAGGTCAGACTCTTATCAGAAGGGGGGGGGGGGTCCAACAGTCAGGAGGATCTGGTGTTAAAATTCCTTCCCCACCTCATCATAAATGTTTAGAACCTGACTAGAAAGGCTTGAAGACTGTTTAGAACCTTACCATAAATGCTTGACGCCCACCAATCAAAGCCTGTCCTGCCAGCATTTCGGAATGCCAGCCTGTTCTCCCTAACCTCTTAAATTTTGCCCCAGATCCTGAATCAGGGAGGCAGATCCCAGAGCACATGCCCCCTGTCTCCCTGCAGATCACAGAATAAAGCTGATTTCTTTTCCCAAAAGCTGGTGCCATAATTAACTGGCTGTTTTATGCACATTGGGCAAGAGAACCCCAATTTTGTGCGGTAACAAGATGGTATTTAAGCCTGAATTGTAAGCCACCTGGGGGAGTTACTCATTTTTCCCTGAGTATCTGCTGTGTATACAAAAGGCATACATGTTAATAAACTTGTTTTTCTTTTGTTACTTTGCCTTTTATTACAGGGGTCTCAGCTAAGAACTCAGAAGGGTAGAGGGAAAATTATTTTTCTTCCCCACAATACTTTTTGCATAAGGGTCCATGGAAAAACCAATGAGAACTCAAAACTACCACATCCTGCTTGAGTCTTGTTTGCTCATTTGATAAGAGAGGAAAACTGCTTTTTGTTTGGCAGTAGTTGAGCCCAAACATTAGATCATTAAATGGAAACCAAGTTTTAATATAAAGGTCTTTCCTTATCAGATGCCTTTGAATAAGTGAGCTTCCTGTAGCTTCTTTGCTGAAACCTCCCATACTTTCCCTTGGAGGGAAAACAACAATCACATGTTTTGCTGTTCCCAGTGAGTCAAAGAAAGGAGGCAGAGCTATGATTGGTTTGCCTGACTTAAAGGCAAGCTCAAGGGGCCAGCCCTGCACAGTGGTTAAGTGCACATGTTCCACTTTGGCAGCCCAGAGTTCACTGGTTCAGATCCCGGGTGTGGACATGGCACTGCTTGGCAAGCCATGCTGTGGTAGGTGTCCCACGTATACAGTAGAGGAAGATAGGCATGGATGTTAGCTCAGGGCCAGTCTTCCTCAGCAAAAAGAGGAGGATTGGCAGCAGATGTTAGCTCAGGGCTGATCTTCCTCAAAAAAATAAATAAAAAATAAAGACAAGCTCAGCAATGGGGAACACACTGCAAGTTGTTTTGGGTTCTTCTTTCCAGATAGATTTTTCAGCTTAGTTTATGCAGTCTTTTCCATTTTAATTCTTTGTCTTGTATATGGTTGCATTATTTCTGTAAAATCAAAAGATGAATTACTGCTGGTGGGGTTCAGGACATGCCACCCCAAAATATGGCAACTTGGCATATTGAATATTTTAACAAAGAAATTTGAGTAATAGCAGGTGCAAGAAGGACTCTGACCTTCCCCTGAAGCAGGTCATAATCTCTCATGTGAGAGGTGCCCTTGCTATACCCAGAGGAGAGAGCATCCTTGTCTCAGAAGAGGAAGGGACACAGAGAAGACTGAACAAACAGGCCTTGCTAAGCTTCCCTCAGTTTACTACACTTAGCTCCTACTCTTAGTCCTATCATATCTTTCCATGACTTCCCACTCTTCATCAAACCTAGCATAAAAACACTCAGGTTTAACCTTTTCTTTGGGTCTTCATTTCCTTATGAGGGCTCCTGTGTCCCATAAAACTCAAATGCATTTGTATGCTTTTCTCTAGTTAATCTCTTGTTACAAGGGTCCCAGTCAAGAGCTCGGATATTTTTCCTCCCCTACACTGTACTGAGATCTCGGGTTCTATCCATTTGTACCATCATGCACAGTGCACAATCTCCCCTTGTCCCCCGGGGAATTTCCCACCTGAGATTTGCATTTGTAAATTCAGATTGAGTCAAGATGTAAAGCCAATCTTCCCCAGTAAAGAGGCTAAAAGTAAAGGATAACCTTGCTAACATTTGGCCTGCATTTACTGTCCACCAGGTACCATGCTAAGTATCCCATTTTTTCCTCAAAATAATCAATCGATTAGTAACCAAATTTGATGAGAAATACCCAATTTGATTATGAAAAACTCCACTGCAAAATTTGATCAGAGACAGTTGGCAGTGGGTGGAAGGAAAAGGACACTGAACTGAGATTTAGATTCTTGTCTCTGTTCCGTTTTAATTAACTGTCAAGGCATGTCTGAACTCATTTATTCTCAGTATCTGTTGTATCAATCTCGAATAGAGTTTTCTCAACCTTGACTCTTCAGCCAGTTCGCTACCTGTTCCAGAGAGCCACTTGTCCATAAAGCATTCTGGGCAATGAATAGTATTACAGGGTAGAGTCTCCTGGAGGCCAAACACCGATGTGGTAGCCTATTCTGTGCACATACCTATTTGATGCCTGCTTCCCTCAGCACCTTCTCTGGTCTTGCTGTGCATTCCAAAGAAATGTACACCTCTCAAAAGAGAGACCGCCCAAGGCCCATGGTACAGCACATGCTCTATGGCAGACAAAAGTGGTTATCTTGAGAGCTTTTGGACTTCTGATAATCCTACCAAAAGTTCCCCACTGCCATTACCCAACTGCATGGCCTTGAAGACTTGTATTTTGAGTCCTTTTTTCCTGGGGTTCCATGGGAAGGAAAAGTTCAGGACCTCAAGTTCTGTGCAGTGCTGTGAGTCTTAGGGGCAGATGTATATATATCACAGTAAAGTTTTTTGAGGAAGACTAGCCCTGAGCTAACATCTGCCAATCCTCTTCTTTTTTGCTGAGGAAGACTGGCCCTGAGCTAACATCCGTGCCCATCTTCCTCTACTTTATATGTGGGACACCTACCACAGCATGGCTTGCCAAGCGATGCCATGTCTGCACCCAGGATCCGAATGGGCGAACTCTTGGCCACTGAAGCAGAACGTGTGCACTTAACCGCTGCACCACCGGGCCGGCCCCCACAGTAAAGTTTTTAAGTGAGAACTCAGTTTAGATTGAGGGCTATTCATATTTTCCATTGTTATGTCCATTTTCATCATTTATGTGTTTCAAGAAATTTGTTCATTTAAGTTGTCAATTTATTGACATAAAGTATGTCCGTTATCCTTTTAATGCCTATTTTTATTTCTGACATTGGTAATTTATGTCTTATATTGGTCAGTCAAACTGAAGTTGTATCGATATTATTGATTTTTTTAAAAAATCAGCTCTTGTTCTAATGTATTTTTCTCTATTGTATGTCCATATTCAATTTCATTGCTGTCTACTCATTATTTCCTACCTTTTACTTATTTTGGTTAAATTTGCTAGCTGCTTAAGGTGGAGGCGTAAGTCACTGATTTTAGACCTTTGTTTTCTGTGATAGAAGCATTTAAAGCCATACATTTTCCTCTAAGCACAATTTAGCTACATCCCACAAATTTTGGTGTTTTCATTTTCATTCAGTTCAAAACGTTTTTCAGTTTTACTTGTGACTTTCTCTTTGAACCACGGATTACATAAAACTGTGTTTAATTTCTAAATATTCATGAATTTTCCAGGTATCTTTTTGTTATTTTTAGATTTAATTCTGTAATGATCATAGATTTTAATGATCATGATTTTAATCCTTTTAAATTTATTGAGATTGTTTGATGGGCCAGACTATGGTCTTGTAATGGTGACTGTTTTATGGGCACTTGAGTATTCTGCAGTTATTAGATAACAGTTTTCTACAAAGGTTAGTTAGGTCTGTTTGGTTAATATCGTTCAAGCCCTCAGCATGCTTACTGATTTTCTGTCTGCTTCTATCAATTACTGAGAGAAGAGTGTTGAAATCTCCAACTGTAATTGTGGATTTATCTATTTTGCCTTTTAGTTTTGTCAGTTTTTGCTTTATTTTGAACTCTGCATAATTTAGGATTGTTAGGTCTTAATAAATCACCCTTTTGTCATTTGTAATGTCCCTCTTTGTCCTTATTTTCCTTGACCTGAGTCTACTTTGACTGGTATTAATATATCCATATCAACTTTCTTATTAGTTCTGTATATATTTTTTATTCTTTTGCTTTTAACCTACCTCTCTTTCTTGTTCAGACTTAGAACAGAGCGTAGTTGCCGGGCTGGTCCAGTGGTGCTGCAGTTAAGTTTGCGCACTCTGCCTTGGCGGTCTGGGGTTCACTGGTTCGGATCCCTAGCACCGCTCATCAAGCCATGCTGAGGCAGGCATCCCATATATAAAATAGAGGAAGAAGGGCACAGATGTTAGCTCAGGGCCAATCTTCCTCAAAAAAAAAAAAGCTACATAGAGTGTAGTTGGGTCATTTTTATTGATTCTATTTCTGTCTTTTAATTGGAGTGTTTAGCCATTTCTACTTAATGCATTTATTGCTATGATTGGGTTTGTCTACCATCTTGCTGTTTTTGTCCCACTGTTCTTTTTTTTTCTTCTCTGGCCTTCTTCTGAATTGAGTATCTTTTAGTATTCCATTTTATGCCCACTATTGACTCACTAGCTATGCTCATATGTAGTCATTGCTGTATGATTTACAGTATGTGTCCTTAACTTGCTGTCATCTACCTTGAAATAGGACACCACTTTGCATATAGTATGAGAACCTTATAACAGTCTATTTCCTTTTCCTCCTCCAGTCCCTTGTGTTTTTATTGTCATATATTTTGCTTCTGCATGTTATAAATGTCATGATACATTGTTATTTTTGCTTTAAACAGTCAATTCTTTTTAAAAAATTTAGAGATAAGAAAAATATTTTTACTTACCCACATATTATTTTTTGGTGTTCTTCATTCCTTTGTATAGATCTGAGTTTCCGTTTGGTATAGTTTTCCTTCAGACTAAAAAATTTCCCTTGGTATATCTCTTTTTTTTGTTCTGTAAAGATTTTTTTGTTTTTGCTTTTTCTCCCCAAAGCCCCCCGGTACATAGTTGTGTATTTTCAGTTGTGGGTTCTTCTAGTTGTGGCATGTGGGATCCTGCCTCAGCATGGCCTGATGAGCGGTGCCATGTCCACGCCCAGGATTCAAACCAGTGAAACCCTGGGCCACCGAAGCAGAGCTTGAGAACTTAACCACTCGGCCATGGGACCGGCCCCCTTTAGTATAGCTTATACTGTTAGTCTGCTCATGACAAATTCTACTTTTGATTGTCTGAAAATGTTTTCATTAAAAAAATTTTTAACAGCTTTATTGAGGTATAATGGACATACAATAAACTGCATGTATTTAAAGTATACAGTGATTCATTTTTGTGATATATATACCCACAAAATAATTAGACAATGTAATGAACAGTTCCATCACCCCAAAACACTCATGCCTCTTTGAAATTCCTTCTTTTGATCCCTCCCTGTTCCCAGGCAACCAGTGACCTGCCTTCTGTCACAGTAGATTAGTTTGCATGTTCTAGAATTTTGTATAAATAAATTTATACGTGTGCCATTTTTTTTTTAGTCTAGCTTCTTTCTCTTAGAGATTCATCCATGTTACAGCATATACCAATAATTCATTCCTTTTTTTTATTGAATAGTGTTCTATTGTATGGATGTACCACAATTTGTTTATCCATTCATCTGTTGATGGGTATTTGGGTTCTTTTCCCTTTAGGGCTTTCACAAATAAAGTTACTAGATTTGGTACAAGTTTTGGACCAAATTCATTTCCTTTGAGTCAGTTCCTAAAAGTAAAATGATTGGGTCACGTGGTAGATGTTTGTTTAACTTTTTGAGAAATTGCCAAAATGTTTTCCATTTTGGAATTGTAAAATTTTACATTCTATCTTTCTTGAGTGAGCTTTGGTAGTTTCTATCTTTCAAGAAATGTGTCCATTTCATCTAAGTTGTCAAGTTTTTGGCTTAAAGCTGTTATAATATCCAATGTTATCACTTTAATATCTGTATGTCCTATAGTGATGCCACCTCGCTCATTCCTTTTATTGGTAATTGGTGCCTTTTCTCCCAATCAGTCAGGCTATAGGTTTTATTGATCTGCTCAACAAACCATCTTTTGGTTTCAATGATTTTTCATTATTTTTATGTTTTCTATTTCTTTGATTCCCTTTATTTCCTTTCTTATGCCTACTCTGCATTTGCTTTTTCTAGTTTGAGGTACAAGCTGAAGCCATCAATTAATGACCGTTCCTTTTAGTATTGGTGTTTAGTGCTATAAATTTCACCCTGAGTACTACTTTAATGCCTCTTATAAATTCTAGTGCTGTGCTTTCATTTTCTTTAAGTTCAGATTTCTTCTTTGACCCACGAGTGATTTAGACATGGTTTATTTAGTTTCCAAACATTTGAGGAATTTTCTAGATAACTTTCTCTTACGATTTATAATTTAATTCCACTGTGATTAGCAAACATATTTTGTCTAATTTGAATCCTTTTAAATTTATTGAGATTTGTTTTATGGCCCAGAATATAGTTTATCTTTGTAAATGTTTCGTGCACACCTGAAAAGAGTGTGTTTTCTACTGTTGTTGGGTGTAATGCTCTATGATGTCATTTGGGTCAAGTGAGTTGGTAGTGTTGAAGTCTACAGGATCCTTGATTTTCTCTCTACTTGTCCTATCAGTTATTGAGAGAGAAGTATTGAAATCTTCCACTATAATTGTGAATTTGTCTATTGCTCTTTGCAATTCTATCAGTTTTTGCTTCGTGTATTTTGAAGCTGTTGTTAGATTGTGATATTGTGATTTATAAAAAGAAATATATATATTTGTTCTTTGTCCCTGTTTCTGGTACAGAGCTCCTAAAACCCTTGGAATTTCTTAAGTGGTGAGAATGGTAAAAGTGTCTTTTGTTATGTTAAAGAGGTTACTTATGGAAAGCCCCTAGGTAACCTATGGATGGGGGCTTGTTGCCAGGGGAACCAACCATGTGATTAGAGGGATGGAACTTTCAATCCACACCCCCTCCTCCAACTTCCAGGCAGGGGATGAATCAATTGCCATTGGCCAATGATTTAATCAGTCATGCCTTGTAATGAAACCTCTGTAAAACCCCAAAAGAGTGGGGTTCAAAGATCTTCGGGTTGGTGAACACATGGAGGTGCTACGAGAGTGACGTGCTCAGAGAAGACATGGAAGCTCCATGACCTTTTCTCCATACCTTGCCGTATACAGCTCTTCCATCTGGCTGTTCCTGAGATAGATCCTTTTATCTAGTAAGTAAAATATTTCTCTGAGTTCTGTGAGCTGTTCTAGCAAATTAATTGCACCCAAGGAAGGGCTCTTGGGAACTTCTGATTTATAGCCTGTCGGCCAGAAGCCCAGATGACAATCTGGACTTGTAATTGGTGTCTGAAGTGTGTAGGGGGAGCCAGTCTCATGGGACTGAACCCTTAACCTGTGACATCAGACACTATCCCCAGGCAGATAGTGTCAGAATTGAGTTGAATTGTAGGATACCCAGCTAGTGTTGGAGAATTCTTGGTGGTGGAAAAAAACACACACCAGAAGATGCGTAAACAATAAAATTGTTATGTCCTCTTGATGAATTGACTCTTTTATTATTATTAAGTGACAATGTTAATTAGCATTAATATCTTTGCTCTGAAACCTATTTTGACTGATATTAATATAGTCACTCCATCTTTCTTTTGATTAGTGTTATCATGGTTTTTCTTTTTCTATCCTTTGACTTTTAACATAATCATGTCTTTATATTTAAAGTGGTTTTTTGTAGACTGCATATGCCTCCGTGTGTTTTTTTTTTTTTTTTAATCTAATCCAGTAATCTCTGCCTTTTAATTGGGATGTTTGGACCATTTTCATTTGTTGTGATTATTGGTATGGTCTGGTTTAATATACAAACCTACTATTTGCTTTCTTCCATCTTGTCTGTCTTTTGTTCTCCTTTTCCATTTTTTTGGGGGGGGCTATTTTTTATTATTCCATTTTATCACCTTTGTTGACTAATTAGTTGTAATCTTGTGTGAATGTGTGTGTGTGTATATGTTTTAGTGGTTTTTTAGATTTATAGTATACATTTTACCACAGTCTACTTTCAATTGAAATTATACACTTCACATATAGTGAACCTTCTAATTATGCTTCCATCTCTCTCTTCTCAGCCTTTGTACTATTATTCTGATACATTCTATTCTACCTGTTATAATCCCCACAATACCACAACACGTTATTATTTCTCCTTTAAATGGCCCATTATCTTTTAAAGAGATTTAAATACAAAAAAGAGCCTTTTATATTTACTCACATATTTATCATTTCCAGTGCTTTTTCTTTTCTGTAGGTCTATTTGTTATGATTTTCCCTCTGCTTAAAGGACTTCCTTAACATTTTTTCTAGCTCAATTCTGCTGGTGAGGAATTCTTTTAGCTTTTGCACATCTCAAAAAGTCTTTATTTCCCCTTCCTTTTTTGAACATCTTTTTGTTGGTTATAGAATTCTTTGTTGAAAGGTTTTTTTCTTTTGATACTTTAAAGGTGTTACTCCACTTTCTTCTTTCTTGTGTTGTTTCCCAAGAAAGGTTTTCTTTCATTTTTTTGTTTCTGTCTATGTAATATGCCTTTTTCTCTGGCTACTTTTAAGATTTTTTTTCTTTATCACTGGCTTTGAGCAATTTATGATGTGGCTTAGTGTAATTTTCTACATGTTTTCTGTGCTTGGGTTCATTAAGTTTCTTGGTTCTGTGAATTTATAATTGTCATCAAATTTGGAAAATCTTCACTCCAATTACACATAATAAGCCAGTAAAAGTCATCCCACAATTCACTGTTGCTCTGTTGTTTTCTCCCCAGTCTCATTTCTCTGTGTTATATTTTGGATCTATTTCTCTGTCTTCAAGTTTACCTATCTATTCTTCTACAACATCTCAGTGTATTTTTCATCTCAGAATTATAGATTTCTTCTCTAGAAGTTTGATTTGAGTCATATTTATAATTTCTATGTGTACTTGACCTGTTCAGTCTTTCCTTTGGCTTATTGAGCATACGGAATACAATTATAATAGTTTTAATGTGCTTGTCTAGTAATTCTATTGGCTGTATCATTTCTGAGGTGGTTTTTCTTGATTTTTCTCCACATTATGGGTCTCATTTTCCTGCTTCTTTACATGCCTTGTAATTTTTGATTGGATGCCAGACATTGTGACTGTTACCTTGTTGGATGTTGGATATTTTTGTGATCCTATAAAGATTCTTGAGCTTTGTTTTGGAACATACCTATGTTACTTGATAACAGTTTAATCCTTTTGGTTCTTGCTCTTTATCTTTGTTGGGCAGAATCAGAAGAATGTTTAGTCTAGAGCTAATTTTTTTCCCACTACTGAGGCAAAATTCTTTGGAGTATTCTACCTATTGCCATGCAAATTTTGAAATTTTTCCATTCTTACTAGTGGAAATAGGCACTACTCTCAGCCCATTGTGAGTTTTGGAAAATGTTCCCCTTAATATTTTCAGGTGGTTCTTTCCCAAGCCTTCGGTAATGTCTTCACATGCATGTATTGATCAGTATTCATCCGAAAACTTGAGGGGACCTGTCTTCTGACCTCTGGAGCTTTGTGTGCCATTCTCTTCTCTCCATTATTTGACTTGCAAACTTTAGCTGCCTTAGCCTTCCTGGACTTCTGGGCTCTATCTTCTCTCTTCAGGGAGACTGCTGAGACCTGCATGAGTTCTCCTCCTTCCAACACAGCCTGGAAACTACCTGCACTACTCCAGGGCAGTCAGGGCTCACTTTGTTTCTCATCTCTCAGGGACCAGTCCTTTATTACCTGATGCACAACATCTTGAAAACTGTTCTTCATACATTTTATCTATTTTTTCAGTTGTTTTAAGTAGAAGATTAAATTCAGTCACTATTACTTCATCTTGGCTGGAAACTACAGATGATATTGGAACACTTGGAGAGCTTGTTAAAACAGTATGCAACTTGAGCCATACTCCAGTCTTACTGATTTACAGATTATAGCAGTGAGGCGAGGGTATGACTCTACAGTTGTACACTAAAAATACGCCAGGTATCAGGTTTACAAAGTTAAAGTTAAATTAGACATAATGCTTGTTTACAAAAGAGTTCACAATCCGTGTGAAAGACTAGTTCTTATGGTATTCTTATGTATTAAGTATAATATCTATATACAGAGTGTTACGGAGCGTCCTTATGAGGAAAGGCATCCAAATGTAGCCCCATGGTGGCCAAGGGAGGGTTAGCAAATGCTTCCGGAGAAAATGAAGGAGGAAATTTGTAAAAAATGGGCTGGAGTTAGTTGCATTAGTGGAAATAGGGGAAGAAGAGCAGAAGACAAGAACAATCCAAGGGGAGAAAATACTGTTATGAAGGCTCAGAGGTGCAAGTTTGCATAATACATTTGGGGGATGCAAATAGTTTGGAATGGTTGGGTCAAAGTGGAAGAAGAGGTGGTCTGGTCTCCATCCGTAAAAAGAGACTCCTTTATCCCCAACATTTATGCCTTTCAGTGTGGGGGAAGAAAGTAAAAGAGAATAACTCATTTTAATTGAGATGGGTAGGGTAGTGAAACATGCGATCATAGATAAGTCCAATTTTCCCTCAAAGCTGAAAGTATGTCTCATTAATTCATCCATTTATTCAAAGGTTTATCAACCTTCATCAGAGGTTATTAAACATCCATTTTTCATCAGGTTTCATGCTGGGTGCTAGGGATCCAGAAATTTGTAAGACTCTATAATTTGACAGTATTTTTTAAAATTGTTGTGTGTCTTAAACATTTTCTATGTAACGTATTTCACTTACTAGAAAACCTCATTCTGAACAGTATCAATTTCAGAAAAACAATCAGTGACTGCTTTGAGAGGAGAGGAAATTTTCAGCTGAGCTGAGGGCAGTGCCTAATAGTGAATGTAAGTGAACCCTGAGCGCCAAATGCCAACCACTGTTGTAAGCACTTTTGATGAATTAACTCCCTCTGATCCTTACAGAAATCTTAGTACTATTACTTATTACTTATTTTAACCATTCTCTTGTAAACATTCTCTCTTTCCACATCATAAGTGGTCTTTCCACATATTTATTTTACCAGGTACTAATTATTACACTACCTCAAGAAATAACAAAGAAAATCCCAGAGACCTTGAGAAGTAGAGGTGGGGTCACTAAGAGAGTTGTGGGTGGTAGGAGTAATTGTTTTTCCCAAGTGGATGTTTTTCAAACTGCCAAAGAATTTTCCCAGAGAAGTGAGTCAAAAAGGCAGATATGGCAGTATCTCCCTAAACTAGTGTCTACAGTAGTAAATTCAAGAGTCTCTTTGAGCTATGTCTACCAACATGAACAGCAACATCTTCCTAGAGGCAAGCTTGAAACAATGTCATTATTAGGCCATCCCAAGTGTAGTTTAAAAAATAAATAGTACCAGAAACCAAAGAGTAATCACATGCACGATTTGTCATTTCGCCCTTATGAGATCAGCCAATACCTGTAACACACTTTCTGTAAAGCGGCTAGCAGGGGCAGTAGGATGGTTTCTGTTCTGAACATTTGAAAGGAAAATTGCCACTTGTCCTTCTAGACTTCCTCACACACTCAATGGAGGGCCTGAAAAACATGGATGTCAAGGACCATGCTACTACATTCTATGAGCTGGAGACGAACAAGGCATCTCCTGATGCCTCCTGACTCACAGGAATAATGTGTTTGAACACTTCAATGCTCCATCTGCCTTGTGCATTTTAATTTTCTCCCTTGGTCTATGCTGAGACTGATGTACACAGGACCACAATTGGACAATGAGTATTCCAGATTACAAATCTTCTGATGTTTCAGTCTAATTCTTCATGTGATATCCCAAGTACTTTTTCCTAGAAAGGAAAAAAGAGAAATAGATTCTTAAAATTCCAAGTTTGATTCACTGTTGAAGTGAAAACATATGCCTGTTAACTCTGCTGTTATCCCAGGCATGGCCTGAGGCTTGGAGACTGTGTTTGGGTTGGGGGAGGGTTTGGAAAGGTGACTGGCATCTGTGGTATGCCTGAAAGGAAAACATCAGCTAAGGACTTAGGTTGCGCTTCCAGGGCTAACAGGCTCCATGGGAAAAGGCTTTGATTCTGTACTGAAAATTCAAAAGAGTAGATACTGCAAGGTTAATGACTATGGAGGTTGCAAACCTCTCCTTTCACAGTGCTGTAGAGTGGGTGAGGTTGCAGGATTGCAGGCTAACTATGTGAACCATGCTCTACAGTGAGGAAAAAGGGCCAAGGAATCAATTAAAATCTCATAGTAGCTTATTCAGCATGCTTGGTAGATAAAGTTGCTATTCATTCATTTGATTGATTGACTCATTATTCTACAAGTATTGGCTGAACATCTGTGTAATGGGAATTATGAGAGGTAAAAAGAGCATAAAATATGTAATCCTGCCCTCCCAGATTTGCAGTTCACTTGGGAAGATTAAATACTGAGATAGTTAGTAACCCTGAACTCCTGGAAAGCTTGTGCCTGGGAATAGTTTTCTTCCTTCCACACTGCTACAAGGACACCCCAGAGAGCCACCAAAATACCTGGGGCCAATGGAAGGCCATGGAGGCTTGCCATTCATGTCATCTTTCCTGTTTAGGGAGACTGAGCTCAGGTCTCAATCCCCATCTCCTTCACACTTTCATAGCTCATATCAACTCCTAAATATTCTTTTATCAACATCCTTCTTTATTTTTTGCAACTCTTTCTTTGTCACTTTGGAAAAAATAGTCCTTTCTCTCTCCTTTTTCCTCCTCCTAATTTCCAGCTACCTGCTCCAAATTAAACCTAACTATGGCCGAGACTTAAGATTAGGATTTATCATGACCTGGAAAAGTAACCTAATAAATTCTGAATTGAAACTACAAATGATAAAGAACTGGTGCCATCGACTTTTAAAGCCTTTGAAAATTCCCTTTATTATTTCTACCAAACAATCTATTTTCTCTGATTGGAACAGTTTTTCTCTCTGGTACCGGCAGCAAAATTAAAAAATAAGTAAATAAAAACGTTCATCTTCTTTTTTCTTTCCTCTTTTTATTTGCTTACTAGAATTAGAACTGCTATTTGTCATAACACATTTATTGAAATATACCATAAAATTCATCCTTTTAAAGTATATAATTCAATGGCTTTTAGCATACTCATAGAATTATGCAACCATCACCTTTATCTGATTTTAGAACATTTCCATCACTACAAACAAACCTCCTCATCCATTAGCAGTCATTCACCCATTCCCTTTCCCCAAAGCCCAGGAAACCACTAATCTGTCTCTATGAATGTGCCTATTCTGGACATTTCATATAAATGAAATAATACAATATATGGTCCTTTTGTCTGACTTCTTTCATTTAGCATAACGTTTTCAAGGTTCATCCATCTGTCAGGACGTCATTCTCTTTTATGACTGAATAATATTCCATTGTGTGGATATACCACATTTGGTTTTTCCAGTCATCATTGATGAACATTTGGGTTGTTTCCACTCTGGCTATTATGAATAATGAATGCTGCTATGAACATTCATGTACACGTTTTTATGTGGACATTTGTTTTCAATTTTCTGGGGTTTATACCTAAGAGTGGAATTGGTAACTCTACGTTTGACATTTTGGGGAACTTCCAAGTTGTTTTCCAAAGGGACTGGACCCTTTTAGAATCCAACCAGCATACCAGAGGGGAGGGGGGAGGGAGGAGGGGGGGGAATGGGGTGATTAGGGACATGTGTGCGGGGATGGATTGTAATTAGTCTTTGGGTGGTGAACATGATGTAATCTACACAGAATTTGAAATATATTATGATGTACATCTGAAAGTTATATAATGTTATAATCCAATGTTACTGCTATAAAAACAAAAATTAAAACTAAAAAAAATTATTAAAAAAAAAGAATCCAACCAGAGGTGTATGAGGGTTCAAATTTATCTACATCTTCACTGACACTTGTCTTTTTTATTTTAGTCATACCATGGGTATGAAATGATATCTCATTGTGAACCCAATTGGCACTTATAATCTCTCTGGAAAAAAATATCAAGAGGCCCAACAGTGATGGTGTTTTCCTGTATATGATTGTGGTGCAACCGTGAAGTTTAGTAAGAGGGCAGAGGCTGGCGAGGACCTTGAGCTGGAGTGGTCAGGAAAGGCTCTGGGGCAGAGGAGGGACCGGAGGGAGTCGTGGAAGGAAGAACAATTGACGCTGAAATGATGTGGAATCCATCCTCAGCATAAGTTAAGGCTGCTCAAATTTAGAATACTTAAGAGCCCTAGTTGTTCAGATCAGCCACTTAAGGGCCATCATATCTGGTGCAAAAGTGAAAAATAGGAAAGAACAGAAGACTGGGTAAGCCCAATGGGCAGCCACTGAAGACCATGGTGGGCACTTCAGAAGATCAGCTGCACTTTCCCTCTGGGAGCCAAGAGATTAAACCTGTTTGGAGGCCCCAGAGTCATGCTGGCCATGCCTAGAGCAGACTCATACTTGTTGCTGGCCCCTGGACCACTCTAATGGAAAGAGGACCAAGGATAATGAGGGGCAAAGGTGTGTCTTCTGAGGAGCAACTTGAACAGACAAAAATGCCCTAGCCTTGCTGAGATTTAAAGCCCTGGGGTAAGGCGTTTTGACAAGGTTGACCTTATGAGGCCATTTGAACACAGCACTTTTAAGGAAATCTCAAAGGATGGGGATAAAGGATGGGCGAGAGGTTGAGGCTGAGGCACAGGGGTGAAGATGTCTGTTTTGCCTAATATCAGATAATTAAAAACAGATGAAAATTTAACTGTTTGCTTTTTAGTTTGTATCGAAATGTCCCTGTCAAAATGTCTGGGTTCAAGCAGCAATGACAAAGTGTCATGAACACTGAATCTCTGCATGAGTGTTAGCCCCACACCCTGTCAGCATCTGAGAGGATGAGGAAGTATCTGCCTCTCCTTGTCTCACTGCCAGACTTCCAGTGCCTGCAAAATTTGTGAAAACAGAAATTATATCTATCTAAACATTTTATATCTCAACATCTCTTCATTTCCTGTTACAGCTGACCAGTCCCTCTCTCCCCACACACATACCCTACATGCCCTTTGGAAGCTCAGTAAATATTTATTGATGATGAAGATAATCACTAAAAATATGTTCCCATCAATGGGATAAATCTCTTGTCACTTAAGTGTCCTAAACCCATGAGAACTGCTTCACAGATGTGTTCCCTTCACTTTAAAAAAAAAAAAAAAAACTTTCCACCCCATTCTTCTGAGTTCTGGGAAGACTCATATTTCAATAGGATGCACTTACCCATCCACCATGCTGCTGGACCCAGGGTGAGAAGTTCTCTTTCAGGTACTTGGTTCCAAAGCCCAGCACCCTATTCATGGGGTGGTTGTCGATGGCAGTGAGTTTGGCCATGACGTCTATCGCGAGAGCGGCCTTAAAGCTCTGAGCTTTGACCTCGGATTCTCCCCTGGTGTCCACACCCCTTAGGAACTGGTCGGTAATGGTCTTGAAAACAGAGTAGGGCAGCCCATCCTGGAAGCTGTTCATCAAACCCTTCTCTCTCTCCAGCTGCGTGCAAGAGAATAAGCCTTCAGTAGAGCTGCTTGGCCCAGTGAGGCAGTCTCCCCAGGTCAACAGTGGGCCACTGAAATACCCAAGGGAAAAACCCTGGACTCTAGCACAGCACCCTGCAGAACTGGATGGAGCATGTTCCTGCTCTGGGAATTTCTTTCATTGGGACAAACAAGTGATAAAACTGACCAGCCCATTCATTCGACATTCAGCAAACGTTTTCTGAGCACTTACAGTAGGCAGGTACTGTGGGTGATTAAGACCCAGGCCTCACTCAACAGGCTCACAGTCTGGTGACAATTGCAATATCGTGCCAAGTGCTTTGCTAGATGTCGTGTAAAGGACAGAATTCAAAGCCTGGAAATCATTGTCTTGGCTCAAACCCCTGCTCCACCTCTTACTAGCTGTGGAATCTCAGGGAAATCACTTCACCTCTCAGCGTCAGTTCTGTCTTCTCTAGACTGGGATGATGACAGTACTTATACTAGAGAGTAACTGAGTGAAACACTTTGCATAGTGCCCGACATGGAGAAGTGCTCTCGAAATGTTAGTCATTTTTCAGGATGCTACCAGAGCACAGAGGCGTCAGGGAAGACACCCTGAGGTGCATATATTCACTTAAAAAAAACCCAAACAAACAAATCCACCGATTTCTTTCCATTGTTATATTTTACCTCATATCCCTCTCTCTTTTTTTTTTTTTAAGATTTTATTTTTTTCTTTTCTCCCCAAAGCCCCCCGGTACAGAGTTGTGTATTTTTAGTTGTGGGTCCCTCTAGTTGTGGCATGTGGGATGCCGCCTCAGCATGGCCTGTGCCCAGGATCCAAACTGGGGAAACCCTGGGCCGCTGAAGTGGAGCGCGCGAACTTAACCACTTGGCCATGGGGTTGGCCCCTTATACCCCTCTCTTGAACCTTATGTCTCTCTGCTTTACCTCCTTTGGACTACCGTACCTTTAAAAAAATCAGTACTGCCTCTACTTCTTTTGAAAAATCAGAGCTTGTGTCATAAATCCTCCTTATAAAGCCATCCTTGCAATATCTGTTAATATGATGGTTGTCATGTGAAAACAGAAATTCTGTAGTGAGCAGGGACTAAATGTTTGAAAATCCTCTAGTTCTGTCCTTGAGGAATGATGTGCTGAGCAGATTTGCAACAAATATTCTTTCTAAAAGGGATATTCTGGGGATGAGTCAGATGCTATGTAAAGATTTTGGTGGAGTGGTGTTATTTTATGAGCCCAGCTCACCCCCCAACTTCTGGGAGGTGCAGGGGCCTATGGGAATTATCAATCTGAAGCAGGAATGACCAGCGTCCTCCACACCAAGAATGGGCTGCTCCTAATCAGTGACCAGTTGAAGAAGTTAGACTCAAAACCTCAGTGGGTGGCTGGAAGCCTGCACTCTGCCAGAACAGTAAAAGAATCAAACGCCAGGAAGAAACGCCTTCCACAGAGTACCCCTGCCCGCTTTGGTTGCACCTGCTCTTTGACCTCTCACGGAGGTGCAGGGTGAGCCCACATGTGCTCTCAGGGATGGGCAGCTTTGTTCACCTCTGTGGCCATGGTGGGGCCCCTCCCCATGTCACTGTCCCACTCTAGTGGGAACTCACACCCACACAGCACAAGTCAGACCTTCGGTGTTCCTACCACAGTCCTTTACTGGGGAACCACATAAAGGGAACAAAAACCACGCTTTCCACATAAATAATGGAAAGTATCGCCCCAAATCATCAAGAGAGTGCCTCAGGCATAGTGAGGTTTTTTAAAATGGTAATTTGTGGGGTGAAAATGAAAGCATCTCTCTTCATCACTGGAGGAGTCACCTTCATACCTCCTCCCATCCCTGGGCTCCCTGACCTACTGCAAGTCACTGCTTAGGAAGGCCAGGAAGGAGGTTGTCCCAAGAGCCATAGAACCTTCGAGATGTAAAAAATCCTCGAGGATATCTAAGGGATCCCTTGCAGTTCATGTACTGAACTGCTGGCTGGTTATTGGCCTCTACTTGAAATTCTTCTAGTGACAGGAAGATCATTCCTTCACAAGGCAGCCCTTGGCTTTGATAGGCAGCCCTAAGTGCTAGAAAGTTCATTCTTAAAATGGGGAGAAATCAATTGCCCCATAACTCTTACCCATTGATGTTAGTTCTGGAGAAACACAGGGTGTCCTTAAATCATGCACCATGTTCTATTTTCTGCTTCCTCTGCTCCCCTATCCATCCTTTACTTATGGCCCCAAAGCTCACACACCCCCTTCTCTTTTCTTTAGTCTGATATCCCCAGTTTTCTCACTGTTTCTCATTCGGCACCATCTCCCATGACCTTCACCCTCCTGCACCATCCTCAGGGCGCACCTCTGACAAAGGCATTGAGAGAGGAGCCGCTGAGCATGCTGTTATTAGGGTAGGGAGGCTGGTCAGTTAGTGCTGTTTCCCCCTCCTGCAGAAGCCCCAGAGGGCCTGACTTCTTCCCCATGGACCCTGGCAAAACAAGGGAATGGGTCCACAGGCCAGCCCCTGTTTGAGAGGCCCAGGAGACTACTCAGCAGTCTGTGGGTGGTGGACGCGGAAGAGATTGTGTTCAGAAGCTCTTCCGACTCTAGTGGGGGCCCGCTCACCAACTCTATCTGAAGGCAACTCTCACATGTTCCCTATCGGAATGGTGGGTCTCCACTTCTAAATGGCAGGAAATCCAAAGTTCTCCAAGTGACACTAACCCTCCTCCCTGGCTGAATTGCTAAGAACAGTCCAGACATTCTAGGGAGAGGTTTCAGTAAGGACGCCAGCCTTGAGCAGCTGCGGGACACAGATATCCAGGCTGCAGGGCAAATGCGAGAGTCTAAACTTCCCTGAGGATCAGTTACACGGGGAACTAGATTAATAATTCTATTCAGCAAGTTTTAATTTATATTGGTGTCTTTTCTTGCAATAACAAAGTTACTTTTTTCATTTCCAAAAATTCCAAGGAGGCTCCAGAAGGTTTACTTATGTTTTCCAAAGTGATTCATTTTTGAGATGCTGCCAGCATGAAGAATTTTCACTCCAAGGGAAATAAAATTTAGGACTAAGTGGAAACCAGAACTTTGAAAAGGCATACAACCTGGGGTACAATTCTGTTCTCATGTCCCAGTGTGCGGGCGCAGAAAGAAATCACATTTGTTCAAGAAGCTCCCTACCTCTCTTTGCAACTGATCCCCTGAATATTTCAGCAGCTCAACGATTTTGGCTATGTTTTGGTCTTCTTCATCTGTCAGGGGAAAATTCCAGTTATTTCTTTTAAGAGAAAAAAAAATCTTAAATTTTTCCAGTAACAATGCTTGTGGTCTGGTTAGATATTAGGACGAAGTGTGCTTGCTTTGTAATTCTTAGCAAATTAAATTTTGCCTCACCTCTTTGTTCAGGCACAAACCCTTCCACACACCCTCTCCTACAGTGCCCTCTTTCCTTTTTTTCTCCTTTTTTCTCTCAGCCCCCCAATTCTCACCATGAAATTCATCATTACATTTGCTGTAAGAATTTTGTTGATGTGAGTTGCACTACATATGATCCTATCTTTAAAGATATTTAGGAGAAGTATCTCTCTGGTCTTTAGGCTTCTCCTGAGCAGATGGTGCTTTTCCATATGGACACTGTAAATCTCCTATTTGATCATATTCCCCCTTGTGCTAGCTGCTAGAAGGTGTAGAGACAAATTTGTGGTCCTATCTAGGAGGCAGTACGGTCTTCCTGGCCTGCAGTTTTGGAACTAAACTCATTCCATTTTCCTGCTATTTTCTTTTTACATTATCTTTCAAACTTGATTTATTTTATCGAAACCTTATCTTAAAATTTATACTTTGTATGCCGTGTCTTTACAACAAGGTGGGGTATAAGTAAATAAAATTTGGAAGTTCTTCCACTTCAAAGGCTAACACGGCAGATAGAAAGATGGCCACAGTTGGTGTGTTGTGTGTGCAGTGGAATGGGGGAGGTGGCGTATGATTGTTCTTGTCTGAAAACATGCTAACAACTAAATTTGATGAAAATGGTCATTGCTATAGAACAGAATCCAAACAGAAAAGCCAGTTACAGAGAGAACAGCACTTTTTTGCTGTTGGCACAATCTCTGAAGTCACTGAGTCCTCATGTTTGTCCCAGGTAAGAGGGAAAGAGGTGCCAGGAAATTAATCCAGCACATCACGTCCCAAGAAGGTCTCTTGAAGGGCAAGGTAAGAGGTAGGTGGGAAGTCTGAGACTGAAGTCACCTGGGAGAAGAAAGAATGTGTGTTTCCATCGCCCATGTGTAGATTTTACCTGCTGCTGCCCCTGTCTGGGAACGTTGCTGTAAGAGTGGCCCGAATTTCTCACATGCACAGAGGATGAGAGTCTTAGCTTTAGCTTGCTTTGGGGTGTTGCTTCACCTCGCCCAGCACATATGAGATGGCGATAAGTGGAGATGCTTTGTTTTTCTCAGACTCAGAGGGCTCTCCTCTCCTCTGGCTCCTCTCTCTAGGCCCTGGCATAGTTTGTGGTTCCAATAGTACAGCACCGGCTGGACAGACCCACCACTCTGCTTCCGGGTTTGGGAGACAGCAATACCTTTGGAGGGAGGACTTTTGCCTTGTGCTTTGGCATGCTGCCAACCGGCATGTCACCTTTGTGACATGTCATGTGATATGTCACCTTTGCTCCTCATCCTCCACTGGAATTTGAGGAAAGAGCCATGAGCGAGGGCCATGGTTAGTGAGAGATGTGGGACTGAAATTCTCTTCCTGTGGCACTTGGTCCTGTTCCCCTCAGCTCCGGAAGTCCTGCCAGTCTGATGGGATCTACAGTCCTAGCTATTGCTACTGTTTTGGTGACAAATTGACCCAGTTGGGTCACTACTTCTCAGTTCTGCTTCATATTCTGCACCAGACCTGGTGTCTGTCAACCCGCTTCTTTTTCACAGGAACACAAGGCAATATTAAATTACAAATCTCTGGGTGGACATTCCATCTACACCCCAAGTACTCCCATGAGCAAACTGGTCCTTGGCCATTGCTACCATGGTCACCTCTAATACTGCATTTCCCCCGTGGACAAGGTTGAGTGCATGCTCTGTACTTGCGCCTCTCGCTCAGTGGGAGACTTTTCTTTGGACTTAGTGGTGAGCTGGGTATGTTGCTTCAATCTGCTGGCACACACACCTGAGCTTGGGCTGGTCTCTTAAACTAGAGGCCACTGCCTCCAGCACGTTGCTGTCATGCCCTTGGTCCGGGTCAGCAGAGATTCTCCAGTTGCAGAGCCCTGAGCTAAATAAATCCATAAATGCTCATATACCTCTGCCTGGCAAACATCCAACCCCACACGAACACTCAGAAGGGAAGTTTACCTTTCTTGGCGCTTGCAGCTGTAGACTGGGAGCACTCGGGCTGAGGGGGGTAACCCAGTTTAATAAACCCGTCAAGCTTGGCGCGTCTTCCATTCTTCCGGGGCTCTTCTGGAGGTGGCCAGGAATAAACAATTTCAGCAACTCGGTTGGCAATGGAGACAACTTTGGGATCCACAGCTGAAACAAGACAAAATGATGCTGAGAGGCCCGTCTCAGAAGAACCTCGTCTAGCTCATTGGTATGCACAGTTGCCGGAAATGAAAAGACCAGCCCAGAGTGAGAGGAAACTGCCTGGGAGTGTGTGGAGGCGGGAGGCCCATTCTTCACAAAGCACTGGCAGTTGCCTGGCAGAGGCTGGGAAGGGTGGGGGATACACAGAGGAATGACTGCCACCTTGAAACAATTGCCCTTCTGCACCCTCTTTTTGAAGTCTTGCAAAATTAGGGTCCCCTTTCCCCTTTGCAAAGGAGGAAACACAAAAGGGAGTGCTTAGTTTTTTGCTTGAGGGAATGCTCATTATGCTTTTATTTTTATTCTTTTTTTTTCTTAGACATCCTTTATATCTTGGAGAGCTGGCCCCTATGTGCATAGGAAGGCATTCAGTAGTTGACAAGCCTTTGGGGGTTGGTCACTGAGGAAAGAGAAATATGTCTGCTCTCAGGCCATGTTCATTACTCAAGCCCATTGTCAAGTAAACTCGGAACTCCCCTAGCTCGTATGGTCACGTGTCTTCTCTCTCCTCAATGTCTACTGGGAAACATCCAATTAAAGCTGATAGGTCCACAAGGATGCATAGAGTGCAACCCATGGCCTTCAAGAATTTATAGTTCAGAATTTATAGTCACTTATTTGCACAACTAACTATAGAATAAGGTATTTTTGGACATAAAGGTTTAAATGGTATTGGCCCAATGACTGTCATAGCCTGTGAAAGATGTCAGCTTTGCCCCTGGTCAGGGATGAGTGGAGAGGGCAGGCAGTGTCGCTGAGTTGTTCAGGAGTAAAATTTTCATTGTCATTTTGTCATTAAGTTGTTAACTTTCAGAAGCTGGTACAAACACTGGCTTTGATACCCTATGGGGCAGTCATATCATGTAATGTTTGAAAAACACTATTTAATTCACAAGACTTGAAGAAAGTGACAGAGCGGGGTTTTGGCTGGAAGGGTGGGGGTGCCAGGGGGAAGTCCTGGGCTTTGTAAAACAGGATAGATGAGAGGGGCAAGGCCTGGGTCCCGGGAGGGATTGTGTCACGTGAAAAGCAGGTTTTGACATCTGTGGAACTGCCAAGGTGATTTCTGGTCCTCTTTCCCTGGATTCTTCCATAGCACGAAAGCTTTGGTGCTCGCCCTTCATCCCTCGGGGCATTCACTGAAAGGCCATGGAAACTAATGCTGTGTCCATACGCCTTCCTTTAAAAAAAGACACTATGGCCTCCTTAAAAAGCCATATTTCTCATGCTCCGTCCATAGGGTTCAAAAACACAAGTGAATTACAGAGAGAAGAATTGGACAGGTCAAGGAGACAGGGATCAATGCTGTTCCTTCCCATTTTAACAACCAAACCAAATATGCTTTCCACTCTTAAATCACCTTATTGCAGCCCAACCAGCCTCCTCTTGAATGCTGGCCATCCATGGCCCCTGGCAAGGAAAGGGCAAGAGGCTGGAGCCCAAAGCCAGCGGGAGCCTTCCCTTGTGTCCCGCAGGAGATGGGAAAGGAACGCTTACATTTTCTACCTCTCAGGCCTTGTGCAGCCTGTCTAGGGTGACCAGAGCATGGCTCTTCCACTGGAAGTCACAGTGTGTCCATCTTGCACTTAAAGGAGGCAGACGAAGGCCCCCAAGCTCCCTCATCCTCACCCTCCAGCCCCCACCATGTGGCAGGGCAATCATAAGACCACTAGCAGGCTCAGAAGTACCCAATCTGACTAACCTGTGTACGGTGGTTCATTTTCTATGAATTGGTGGGCATGGAAGGACGGATGCAGATGAAACACGTGCAGGAAAAACTAAAAGCAGACACGTTTTGACTCAGATGAGCTAGTTCTAGTCAAGATTCCCATCTTGAATACCTTAATTTTCCCTTCTTGTCAGAGTTGGTCCCATCTGATAGGCAAAGGAAGATTGGATGGGGTTGGGGAGAGAACAGAAAGACTGCCCATCCTTTCAAGTCTATTTTAGGGGGTCACTGTGGGGCCAAGAAGAAAAGCAGAGCAGGGTTGGGAAGGTGCCAGTCAGCCTTTGGCCTGAGGCATTTGTTTTAAAGGGATGGGGCAGGGAGTTTGGGAGAGATTTCCATATAGTTGAGACTATTTCCCACACAATTTCCATTTCCTCCTTTCTTAGTAACAGACCCCTGAAGTGTCAGAGGTAACAATGGATCCAGCTGAAAAATCTACATTTCCCAGCCTCCCTTGCAGTAGGGCGTGACCAATGAGATGTGCAAAGTTGGGTGCAGTTTTAAGAATGCTCTCTAAAAGAGAGCTGAATTATCTAGAAAGGAGACACCCTTTTGTCCTTCCTTTGCTTCCTCTTTCTTCTTCTTTGAAATGTAGACATGATGGCTGGAGTCCCAGCAGTTACTTTGGAATATAAGGAATATAAGGTTGGAAGCCACTAGCTAAGGAAGGACAGAATAAGAATCTCTAATGACTGGGAAGCTGCCATATCAGGCCTGGGCTACCCAACTTTGGTCTTCTTTTATGGTCTCTCTTTATTATTTAAGCCACAGTTATTTGAGTTTTCCACTATATGTTGCTGAACCTAATCTTAACTGCAACATTCCACATGTAGCGAATCATAACTGTGGGGAAACCAAGATTCAAGAGTAAAAGAACTTGGGTTGATAGTTTCTAAATTTGGCGTCGATGTTCATTTTTCTGCTTTTAAGGCCTCTCGCTACTAAATTTTCATCCTGGGACATAACCTCATAGTTCTCACTTAGCCTGGTGTCTGAGTCCTGGAAATGGCAGCTCAGGCTAAATTGTGACCTTTAGTTAAAAGAACCCAGGTGAAGCCACCTGCTGAGCTCTGATTTCTATGTGGCAAAATAGAAATAGAATGCAAGGCTCTCATGAGTCACATCTGACATGAAACCTGCTAACCACCCAGATAGTTAACAAGAAAGAGAGGAAAGAGAAACGTGGGAAGAGAGGATGCTCTGTACATAAATGTTTAAAGCTAAGCCTCCTTAGGAAGTAATAATTTCTACTTTTTTAGGGATATCTGTATATCTATATAGAGCTTGTGAAGTTTTAGAAAATAAAAAAGGTCAAATGATACTTCCATAATATTGAAATACAGAATATCATTTATTTCAGGAAAGCTAGAAGATGAGAGTCTGTAAAATCGTCCTCTGTCTCCTGGCAAAGTCCAGAGACCAGGCCAAGCAGAAAAGCCTATTTAGGTGCCTCCAAACTGTTGTTTGCTCCAGAGCTCAGCCACCACCCCCAGCAGAAGGAGTCTGCTGTACCACTGCGGGGAGGAGGAGCGCCCCAGATAATCCAACCCTAACTTCTCCTGTCCCAAATTCTCTGTCGAATGGGACATGGAAGTTTCCTTGATCATAGTGAATGATCTAAAGTTGTCCACGTCAGTCACAGCATTTAAAATTGAGACATTACTGCCACCTGTTGACTAATTACTGACAAGTTACACAGTCCAATCAGCCCAGCAGGAGGAGGGGTTTTCTTTTAAAATCTGGGCATCAGGCACTGGGCTTTGGGCACGGGGCATTGTTGAAGGGGAAGAAGATGCTTATGCCAAGGTCTGTGGATGAAGGGCAATGCTCCATGATAAAGCCTTTTGTGAAAATCTTTTATTCAACATAAGTATGTTGTCTCACTGAGGGAAGATTTTTGTCAAAATGCTTCTCAGTTCTTTTTTTTAGAGTGGTTTATACTTTGAAAAGTATTTTTGTCTACAGCTACCTGATATTTCCATCCACCGTAAGAGGCGGGAGGGATGTTCCAGTATACAGATGGAAACACAGAGGCCCAGAGACGTGAGTTGACTTACCTTAGGAAGAGTGGCAGCCTGAGCCCCTGTCTGGGACTCTCCTTTAGATTGGTCTCTGGCACAGAGGATTGGGAATTTGGGCAGCAAGATTATTTATAGACCATGGAGCGAGAAAACCAGTCCAGTCACACTTCACTGCCATCCTCTTCTTTTCTACTCAGTCTTGAGAAACGTAGGGCAATTATTATTGAATTTTTATAAGTTGGGAGACTCAAGCACAATGAGTGCCTGCCTAAGGCCACATTACTAGCTGGGAGGAGATGAACATGCACACAGAGGAGAGAAAGATTTGGTTGTGGGACGGAAGGAATTCTCAAAAGCTTACCTTCGTTCTCTGAGGACTGTTCCACATTAGAAAGGGACCTCGATGACTGCCGACTGCGAGGACCCTGATGTTCCGGTACTCCTCTACCCTGAGCATAGACCTCTGTAGGTGAGCTCTGTGCATCTTCCCCCTTCTCTATGACTCCAAAGAGTGTTCTCCAAGAAGACTTTTTCTTGGCAAGGTTTATAGTCTTCTCACTGGATTTGGAATTTCTGCAAGGCCACGGCACCTGTGTCCATGAATCGTTTTCTGAACAACTCGCCACTACTTTCTGGGACAAACTTCTTGTTCTCAGCGGCTTTGGTGAGATGACGGTAGAGGTGTTCTTGAAGACATGTTGTTTGACATAGAACGCCAAGATTTTGAATTCTATGCTGTTTGGGTCATCATCATCCAGGGGGATCTCCTCCAGGTCACATGCACTGGTGGTGCACATGGTGGGCCTGCAACAACAAAGTCCACATGCATCCTTCTACCTGTGGGCAATCTGCTCTTTGTAGGTTGGGAGAGACAGAGGTAAAACTCAATAAGCATTTATTGAGCACCTATTCTGTTTGTGCTCAGAGGCAGGGGGTAATCAGAGATGGAAAAGCCAGGGTTCTTTCTGAAAGTCCCATCTTAAAGAGATGAGGAAGAGAGGCATGCACATAGATAACTCCAAGCAGAGAGTGAGCTAGGAGCTGGAACAGAGTTGCAGGCAGCCCATGTGGGAGCTGGAGGAGGAATGGAGAGCTACCGATAGGGTGAATGAAGGCTCCTTGAAAGATACAAAGGGTTTAGACTGGTGGATGGATATTGGGCTAAGAACAGGATGGGCAGAGGGTAGACCATGGGTGAACTGAGGATGTGTTTTAAGAGTGGTGAGAGAACTGTATAGAATAAGCATGTGGTTGTGGATAGCTGGGGCTCAAGGATGCGGAGGGACAATGAGTGAAATGGCATTCGGGGCCCCATTAGGGGGGCCTTTGAATGTTGGGCTGAAAGCTTTGCAATTTCTCATGTTGATTGATCAGTACATTTCAAAAGGAGCCTAGACCGTGGAGGGCGGTTAAAAGTCTTCTTGGGAGAAGTAGGTGGGCAAAGGGGGAGGCCACTTAGGGAGAGGGCAGTGTCTGGGGTCCCTGGTCCTTCTATCCTCTCTCCTTTCTTTACCCTCTGCTTTAGCTTGTAGAGGTTTGCTTCTGTTTCTTGCCGTATTTGGCATTCCATGTGAGATTTCATATGAAAAAAATCCTGCTATTTTTTACAAGTTTGAAGGGCACTGGTGGAGGCAACGGAGAGCTTTTCGAAGTTTTGGGTGGAGAGTGATGTGATCACAGACATGTTTTAGAAAGATTGATACCAGCACTAAGATGACAGGGATGGAGGGGTTTCATCTTTATTTTCATATGAATAACCAGATAGATGTAATAAACCGATTTTGCTCGGTTTAAGCTTTCATGATGTAACTGTTTTTCTGGTTTCCGGCTAGGAAATCATTTCTTTTTGGTTAATATTCTACTTTGCTTTCTTCTGTTGTGTGTTAAGGACTACATTTTCCTTTTCGTCCCAGATGCCATAAAGCCCAGATCGACCAACTCTTGTTGGATTAAAATTTCATAGGCAGTGGGTGGACTGGAAAACAGGCTGGGCATCTCAGTCTAACAGTCCTGAGTTCAAATTCTGGCCATACCACTGACTAGAGCTGTGTGACCTGGGGTAGGTTACTTCACCTCTCTGAACTTAAGCTTCCTATAGGTAAATTGAAAATAATAATAGTTGTATTACAGGAATACTGTGAAGGTACAAGATAATGCATTAGAAGTCCCAATCCAGAACCTAGCTCAAAAGTGGTAGCTATTATGTTTTTTCTAGTACAACTGTCATCCCAGGCCCTCTGACTCTGTCCTTGATGTGGCTCTTAATCGTGTTCCCTTCTCTTAACTGTCCTACTTTAAGACTGTCTTTTGGCACGTGAGCTGGTGTGATAAAGTGAGGTATAGTGATACTAATGGGATTGACTGGCATATCCCTTCTTTTCTCTCCACTGTACCCTCTCATCCCAAAGATGGGACACTGACTGCAGACAGGGCTGGAGGCAGTGTGACAGGTACAGCTAAATTGGATTGGGTGCCTGGAGGCCGATGGTCAGGGCTGGCTCAGCTTCTAACTTGCAATGTCCTTGGGCAGTCACTCAACCCCTTGGTCCTCGGTTTCCACATTGGATAGTCTCTAACTTAGCCCTCCGATTCGATTTGAAGGAGGCGTGGGGGCTGAAGTAGCTCCCCTGCCAGCCTGCCGGATGCTTCCCGTTTCCATCCTTGTTTCCTCTCCTTTATCTGGAAGATGTTCACACTGGCTGATACAGAAGCTGTTCCTCTGCAGAACTGCTCCTTGGCGAGGCCCTGAGAAAGCCATGGGCCCTGGCTGGGTGAGTTCTGATGGAGGCGAGGCCGGGAGGGGACTGCAGCGGGCTATGCCAGGACGTCAGGTGCAGATGGAGGGGACAGAAATGGATTTCCCAGGGTGGCCAAGGGCAGAGTTGCAAAACCTGAGACGGCTACTACACACACAGACACATTCACACGACTCCTAAGCCCCACAAACCCGGCTCAGGTAACTGAATATAAGCAAATGCTTGAGGGCTGTGGTGCAAAGTCGGGGCATGACCACCAGGCTTCCTCCTCCCTTCTGTCTGTTCACATTATTGTCCTGTTCCAGGGCTTTGGTTTTGACAGTCCTTCCCTCATCTTCTCCCAGTTTCACACTCACTATGCACCATGGCCAACCTTTCGCTGTCAGGAGTCACTTCAACATCTGTGCAAAGCACGTGCACCTCGCATCTTTTCCACCCTCCCGCCTCCCCCTTCCCACCCTCCCCCACACGCATCCTCTCAGGTCAGCAGTTCACCCCTCTCTCGGTGCTGGGTTAAGTCACACGCCATGGAGATCTTCTGCCAGGTCTTCCAGTTTATCTAGATGTAAGTACCACAAAAACAGGCATGTTTGTGTGCTGTTTTTTCTGTGCTGTATGCCCAATGACAACAATTATGCCTGATACAAAAACGCACTGGACAATGACTTATGGAATTTTTTCCTATTCTGAGATTGTCTGGGTTCAAATCCTGACTCTACCACTAGCAGTGATGTGACGTCTCTCTCTATGCTTCACTTCCCTCATGTTTAAAATGGGGATGATAATGGTACCTATTTCACACTCTTATGAAGATGAAACGAGTTAGGAAAATGAAATGAGTTAGTATTTGTAAAGCATTTAGACTAGAGCTTGATTGAAGCGTTTGAACAAGTATTTGATTTAAAATAATATTTATGAGACCCACTTAGGGCAACACTGTTCTAGAAGAGCTCCAAGGAGTTTTCGGATGGTCTGTTGGGGTGAGCGCAACATTTGGAATGAAAAGATAGGTTGAAGAATTGCTTTTCATACTTAGTGGTAAAGGAACTCAGGCAAATCACTTAACCTCTGTGAGGTGTAGTTTTTCCATTTATAAAATGTGATTCATATTATCCAACTCTCTGACTATATAGGAGGATTAAATAACAAACTGTGAAAATCCTTCATAAACCATAAATAATAATACAAGCATCGGTCTGTACAGAGTAGTGGCTAACGTGCTGGTCTCTTGATTCAGATGACCTAGTTCAAATCCTGGGTCATCTGCTTACTAGCTGTGCACCCGGGCATATTTCTTAATTTATTTGTGCCTCCACTTTCCCATCTGTAAAATGGGGATGAAAAACTCCCCTGCGTCATCAAGTTGGTATGCGGATAAAAATAATTAGTATAAAGAATTAGTATATGTAAAGCACTTAAAATAGGGCGTAGTCGATGACAAATGCTCAAGAAATATTGGTGTCATTATTTGCTAAAATTATATTATTTTTATAGGGTGCCTTTTCTACAAATTTTAATATGTTTATAGAAGCAAGCTCAAATGCAGCAATTAAGGAAACTAGTGACATGCAAATATTAGGTTTAGCACAAAATCCATACTCTTTTCCTCTACTTTCCTGTAGTCCTATATATACATATATATAACTTCTCTCCCAGTCTTCTCCCAGAAGCTGGGACCGCTTTCCCAGCACCTAGCATAATGCCTGACATGCGGTAAGTTCTCCACAAATATCAGATGAATGAATGAAAAGTGATGATAGAGCTTCCAGGTAAAAAGCAGCGTGTCCAGTCAAATTCGAGTTTCAGGTTAACAACAGGTAAATTTTTAATATAAGTATCTCCCAACATTGTATGGGACATACTTATACCAAAAAAGTATTTGTAGTTTATCTGAAATTCACATTTAACTGGGTGTCTTGTGTTTTTATGCAAATCTGGCTACCCTGTGAAGGAAAGATGTTGCTGAAAAATATTGAGAGCTGAGGTACATGTAAGCGAGTAAAATGGACCAAGAATCAAGACTGAGCAACCTGAGACAAGCAAGAAAATGAGCCAGAAAGAGTGAGGAGAGGGCAGGATATGTGGTCCAAACTCTAGGCAGCGGACTTGGCGTTGAAGGGGCTGAGCCAGGAGGACGCCAGAGCTGGACTGTGTCAGGAGAGGATTTACGAGGTTGTATAGTCAAAGCTTCCTTTCAAATTGGGCAGCTCAGGACGCTGTAGGCAGGAAGTGCACGGCCGACAGGAAGTATGTCCTTGGGGTAGGAGGGTGGGCCCTCTCCTCAAGCCATAATACTATGCTTCTGAAGAAACCTCCATGTAAGTTAAAGAACAAATAAACAAAACCTTTCTAATGTAGTATGCGGACTGTAAAATTGTGTGTGTGTGTGTGTGTGTGCCTGCTTGTATGTGTAGTGGTGTTGGAGGGAGGGAGGGTCTGACTTCTTTAAGAAACAAGTTTGCTAAATGCCGATTCAGGAGCAACATCAGAAAAGGGGGGAAACCACTGAGGTCAAGATGGAGCACACAGGCCTTCCATTTGGTGAGAGAAGAGATTTCTGTTGGGTTACAGGCACTGGGTACTTGGCCCAGCTGACAGGCCAGCCAAGGAAGAGAGGGCCGCACAAGCACAGCAGTGCTCAGGCGACAGTGTTAGCTCAGATGCTGAAACATAGTGAACAGGCGCAGCGTCGTCCCCCTGCGCACACTCGTCGTGGGTCAGGGGCGTGCTGTGGTCCCTGTGGAGACAAGCCTTGTCTCAGAGCCGTGTGAGCTCGTGTGGCACACCTGTCGAAAGTAAAAGCCCAACTTTGGGGTTTATGGGCACTTCCATGTCAATTTTATGTTTATGTTTCTGGACAGGAAGCCCTGGGTGGGGGCCCTGGGTGTTGGTTCAGGGCCTGGAGGGCGAATGGGCTCCGGAATGAGACCTGCAAGCTCGTTCTAATTCAGTGACTCAGTGGACACAGCCCTCCCTTCTCCTGTGTATTTACATACCCTCTCCTTATCTAGAACAAACCAGGGCAAACCTACACTCCAACGCAAGGTCACAGGCCTTCTTTCATTGGCCTCTTTTCCTTCCCCGAGTGCTTTCCCTCCAGCCCCCTGGATGGCCAAGGTCCTCCCAGCCTCCGCAGCTGTCCTGAGGAGCAGCTGTCCTGAGAAGGCCACCGGCGCCTAAACTCCTGCTGTGGCCAGACCCCTTTGGGGATTTTTCTAGCCCTGGCTTCATTTGTGGAGGTTAGATTGCACTTCCCTTCCCATGGCAGGTAATGGATAAGCACACGGAGGACACAACACGAGCGTGTGCTCTGTGGTTCCACTCACAGAGGCTGCCACAGGTTGCCAGGGTAAGCTGGACAGAACTCACACTAGGTTCCCCTTGCAGGGCCTGTCCCGGGTGTGAGGGGCGTGGAGGAGCCCTTGGCAACAGGCTCAGCCAAAGAGCTGACTTCCATTGCCCTGGAGGCATAGACAAGGCCCGAGTGTAATTCAGGGGTGTAGATGCTCACCCCCAGGGAGGTTCCCAGGACACCTTATGAGCTAAATTTTGTCTGGTTGCCTTGAGCCTGCCCCTCAGCACCCTGTGTCCCCTTATGCCCATCAGAGGCTGCCCTATTCTTTCCTCCCCCGAACTTCAGAACTTTGAGCGTCTCCTTCCTTCTCCCCTGTGTGTCATCTCTGAGCATGACAGGTTCTTTAATCCTAAGGGTGAAGTGAGGTATGAGGTAAAACGTCTTAACTTCCTACAGTAGAATCTAAACTGAGAGACAGAGCCTTAGGTCATATTAAGTAACAAAGGACTAAGGCTCTGAGTGAAGAACAGGGGGGCAGGGAACTCAAGAGTGGAGGGAGTTTTGTAGAAAGGAGGGAGAGGAATTTCCCTTTTTATCCGGGGCTTGTACTCAAGGAAGTCTCTCGGGGGTCTGCCAGGACTGGACCTTGTGCCTGAGTTCCTACAGTTTCTACAGCTCAAGACTCTGGGCTCAAACCCAGGGATTCCCACCCTCAGCCCCATCCCTACTCTAGGGGAGGGAGTCAGCATCTCCATGGGCTCCTGCCACTGACCAGCTGTCATGTCATCACATGCCTTGTCACATACTCACTGAAGAGGACTGCTTAATGTTACAAATGTTTCATCCACTTACATATTCTTAACTGAACCATCCCAAACCTTCTGTAGCAAAAGAGAAACTTAAACAGCTTTCTTTCTCTTTCCTTGAAACCTGTTTTACTTCCTGAGACTTACATAATAGGAACTTCTTAATAAACTCAGTAAAGGTCTCCCCCAGTTAGGTCACCTCATTAGTAAAGCCAGGACTCAAGACACACTGTGTCCTCCTGGGCAGCTGAGAATGAAGACCAGTGCCTCCTGGTGTTACCTGGTCTCGAAGCTGTCAGTGGCTTCTCCGGCTGCAGCTCGGGTAAGGATCAGGTCAGGAGGGATATTTCTGTATCTGAGTCTCTCTCCACGAAAACTTAAGAGGAAACTTTCACCAGGTCTTCTTGGCTTCTCATTGAGGAAGGATCATTCGGATGTAAGACTACATCCAGATGTAGCCTCTTCAGGTTTGGGACTGAGGCTGAGGAAAGGATTACCACTTCCTTGTTAAGCCCTGCCCCTGGCTTTTTACTGGAGGAAGGACTGACCTTTGCCCATGTAATTTAACTCTAAAAGGAGTTCTGTATCATTTATCAAGGAGTCTCACTGCCCTTAGGGACAATTACGTGGGTGTTTTCCTGATAGTTCTTTACTTTCTTTCCATTTCATCAGTTTAACGAACGTTTACTGACTGCTTCATATGTGACAGATATTGCACACATGTTTAATCTTAACAACAGTGAGAGGCAAGTGTTATGATCCCCATTTTACAGATGAGGGAACTGAGGCTCAGAGAGGTAAAGTATCTTGCTAACGGTCCCTATCAGTTGACCTGAGATCCAAACTCTGGTCTTTCTGCCTTCAGGCTATACCGTGTTACCTCTCCTATGAGATTCAAAGATGGTATTCAAATAGAACCACTGAAAAAACTTTAAAAACAGAATCCAACCCCAGCCATAGAAGAAGCCACGAAAACTCATTTAAAGACCGAATGTCACAATTTTAGGGATATAATTTCCTATGTATATGAAAGAAGAAACGGTTAAAAATGATTTTCCACTCTATCCAGATTCTTAACTGAAACAGACATTTATGACCATACTTGTGATCTTGAAACCATGAGTGCTGGCTGGTTGAAATGTGAAGATGAAGGAAGTGTGAATGGTGAAAGAGGAATTGAAGTTAATTTCAAAAAAAAAGTAAGGGAAGAACTGGCCATTTAAATATTGGGCAAACAGATCCTTGAGAGCCAAATGAAGTGTGGTTATGGGAAAGTAGTTCCTTTGTGACTCAAAGTGAATTTTAACTAGCAAACTAATATTTGTTGCGCATAACATTCACCAGTCTAGTCAACTGAAGGGGCATTAAAGAAATACTAAGAACGGTTATTCTTTTTTTAAAAAAACTTACAGTCTTTTTTTGGAAGATGAGATCTATTCATTTGAAGCAATTTAAGAATTGACGAATGCATATAATCAATAACTAAATCACCTAGTATGGACTATGGTTGTTATTGGAGCTCAGGGTTATATAATGCCATGACAGTGGTGTGGAAACATTCAGAATCCCACAAGGTCTTGGCAAGGTAAGTATGGGCACAAGGAAGGGACAATTGGTACAAGGAGGCAGGCTGGTTGAGGACAGAGAATCTTCATTAATCATTCAACTTGGCACCGCCCACACCCAACAAGCTGATGCATAGTAGGTACAGGACTCAAAAGATGTTATATATTAAAAAACAAAACTAAACCTGCTTTTCTCCTGATTCTAAAAATACACAGTGTTAGAGAAAGTTTGTAAAACGTAAAATGGCTTACATAAGATAAAGACCACCGCGATCCGGTCATTCAGTGATAAATATTGTTAAAGATGTGGTGTCTTTCCTTCCTTCTATGACAATAACAGTCGGCTACCTTTCAGGTGTCTGCCTGGCCACTGCCCTTTCCTTTCACGCTGCCCCCAATAATGCACCTACTGGGCTACACCCCTGTAGCAAGCAGGACGGAATGAGCCCTGCCCCTCTAACTATATCCAACTGGACAACAAGTGGTCTTGCCCACCCAAGCTGGGCCAATTCAGTTCTATGTCCAAGAAATTTGGAATAGTGTTACAGAGATTCTAGCCAGCCTCAACTGTTTTAACTGGGAGGTCCTGCTTGGGTCCCATGCAGCAGAGGAGAAAAAGCTGATGGGTGGAGAAAGTGATGAAGGAACTAATCAAGAGAGAATTGGAGAGCTTGGGACCCCAGGGGGCAGGAGAGAGTACTGCCCTGGTTCCTGGGAGCTCTCCACTTGCCACCTGGTGTCTGGAGACTCCTTGTGCCCCCGCTGTTTTTGCTTAAGCCGATTTGAGTGTTTATGTCAGCCAGACGGATCCCTCAAAAAATATAATGTACTTGATTTTACATAGTTAAGATGTTATTGTAGTTTTGTGACTTTTCTTTTAACATCTATCATAAATATATCTCCATACCAACAAATATATTTCATAAATAGAATTTTTAATGGTGGTATGAGTCCAGTAAATGAAAGCACTAAAGTTATTAATCAGGCAAATATTTTTAAATATTTTGTTTGTTTTCAAGTGCTCACTGTTATGAATAATGTTGCAGAGTATAGTTTTGTCATCTTTGCCTTTATTTTGTATTGTCTCCTGAGGAGTGATTCCCAGGAGTCGAATTATTGGGTATGGATATTTTTGAAATTGTTGTATTTATTTTCCATTTGCCTTAATCTTGGATTCTGGAATTTATTTAAATGATTACTGGGATTATGTCTCAGGGAAAAATCTCTAAGTGTTAGAATGTATGGATAAAAAGCTCATCTTCAGGGGCCAGCCCCATGGCTGAGTGGTTGCGTTCACGCGCTCTGCTTCAGCAGCCCGGGGTTTCACTGGTTCCCATCCTCGGCTTGGACATGGCGCCACTCATCGGGCCATGCTGGGGCAGCGTCCCACATAGCATAGCCGGAAGCACTGACAACTAGAATACACAACTGTGTACTGGGGGGCTTTGGGGAGAAAAAGAAGAAAAAAAAAAGAAGATTGGCAACTGTTGTTAGCTCAGGTGCCAATGTCTAAAAAGAAAAAAAAAGCTCATCTTCAGAAAAATTTGGGGGATTTTGCCCATCTTTATAAGTGCGTAACCAAATAAGACTTGAAAGGCCAGATGAGCAGGTTTTAGAATGGTCAACACGTTACTTTGGGGCTGTGACATCCTTATTTCATCTCAATGATGAAACTTGAAATGGGATCAGAGATGAAATGAAGCAACGAAAGAATCTGGTTCAAATGAAACATTTGAAAAAAGAAGCAGAGGAGAAGCACCATTTGTCACGAAGTGTGCCTGTGAAGGGGTTCAGAGTGTGCTACCCCAAAACATGCCGCTTTGGCATAGGGCATATTTTGAGCTGAAGGCAATTAAGAAAAGGCATCCGCGGGAAAAACGCTCTGCATTCTGCCTCTTACCAGGAAGGGAAGGAGGATTCTTCATCACTGGAGACAACTCTAGACTCTTATCAGCCTGGAGCTGGTACCAGAGGAATCTACACGACAAACCTCACTAAAACAACCGGAACCTTCCGTTACTTTCCCCTCATATGTTTACCTTCCCACAGTTTGCTACCCGCCCCCCCAGCTTTATTGCAGTATAATTCACAAATAAAATTGTAATATATTTAAAGTGTACAGCATGCTGATTTGATATACACATACATTATGAGAGGATTTCCACCATTGAGTTCCACCATCATTTCACGTATTTCCTCCCCCTGACCCCCCCTTTTTTGGTCAGAACACTTAGGTTCTACTCTCTTGGCAAATTTTGATTAAACAATACAGTATTATGAACTATAGTCACCATGCTATGCGTTAGATCTTTAGACTTTATTCATCTTATAACTAAAAGCTCATACCCTTTTACCAGCCTCTTCTTGCTTCCCCCACCCCCCCAGCCCTTGGCAACCACCATTATAATCTCTGTTTCTATGAGTTTGACGTTTTAAATTTTTAAATTATTTTTTAGATTCCACATGTAAGTGATACCATGCATTGTCTTTCTCTGTTTGGCTTATTTCAGTTAGCAAAATGCCCTCCAAGTTCATCCATGTTGTCGCAAATGGCAAGATTTCCTTTTTTTGCAGGCTGAAAATATTCTATTTTATGTATGGATGTGATAAAGGCTTTCTTATTTGGATGCCTTTCATTTCTTCTACTTGCCTAATTGCACTGCCTAGGACGTCCAGTGTTATGTTGGATAAAAGTGGTGAGAGTGGGCATCCTTGTCTTGTTCTTGATCTTTCAGCTTTTTACTGTTGAGTACGATGTTAGCTGTGGGCTTGTCATGTATGCTGAGGTACATTCCTTCTATACCCTGTATATATATACACACACACACACATATATATATATGCGTATGTATACATATATGCATATGTATATATACAGTTATGTGGTACAGAATAACGGGAATACATTTTGAGGAATGCATAGTTAGGTGATTTCACTGTTATATGAACATCATAGAGTGTACTAACACAAACCTACATGGTATAGGCTACTACACACCTAGGCTATATGGTACTAGTCTTATGGGACCACCATCATATATGTGGTCTGTGGTTGATCAAAATGTTGTTATGGGACATATAACTGTATGTCACATTTTCTTTATGCATTCATCTGTTGATAGACACAAGTGGTTTCTACATCTTGGCTATTGTGAATAATGCTGCAAGGAACATGGGAGTACAGATATCTCTTTGAGATAGTGATTTTGTTTCCTTTGGATATATACACACAGAAGTGGGATTACTGGATCTCATGTTAGTTGGATTTTTAGTTTCTTGAGGAAGCTTCATACTGCTTTCCGTAGTGGCTGTACCAGTTTACATTCCCAGCAATGGTGTGCCAATGTTCCCTTTGCTCCACATCCTCATCATCATTTGTTATCTCTTGTCATTTTGATATAAACATCCTAATAGACAGGTGAGGTGATATCTCATTGTGGTTTTGATTTGCATTTCCCTGATGATTAGTGATGATGAGCACCTTTTCATGTACCTGTTGGCCATTTGTATGTCTTCTCTGGAAGAATGTCTATTCAGGTCCTTTGCCCATTTTTTAATTGGGTTATTTGTTTTTTCACTATTGAGTTGTATGAGTTCCTTGCATATTTCGAACATTAAACCATTATTGGATATGTGGTTTGCAAATATTTTCTCCCATTCCATAGATAGCCTTTTCATTTTGTTGATGATTTCCTTTGCTATGCAGAAGCTTTTTAGTTTGCTACAGTCCCACTTGTTTATTTTTGTTTTTGTTGCATTTGCTTTTGGTCTTTAAATCCAAAAAATCATTGCCAAGACCAATGTCAAGGATCTTACGCCCTGTGTTTTCTTCTAAGAGTTTTGTGGTTTCAGGTTTTACATTTAAGTCTTTAATCTACTTTGAGTTGAGTTTTGTGTGTGGTATAAGGTAGGGATCAAGTTTCATTCTTTTGCACGTAGATGTCCTGTTTCCTAGCACCATTTATTGAAGAGACTATCCTTTCTGCATTCTATATTCTTGGCTTCTTTCTGAAAGTTAATTGACCATATATGCATGAGTTTAATTTTGGGCTCTCTATTCTGTTCTTTTTTTTTTTTTTTGAGGAAGATTAGCCCTGAGCTAACTACTGCCAATCCTCCTCTTTTTGCTGAGGAAGACTGGCCCTGAGCTAACATCCATGCCCATCTTCCTCTACTTTATATGTGGGATGCCTACCACAGCATGGTGTGCCAAGCGGTGCCATGTCCACACCTGGGCTCCAAACCAGCCAATCCCGGGCCGCCAAAGTGGAACGTGCACACTTAACTGCTGTGCCACCGGGCCGGCACCTCTATTCTGTTCTGTTGATCTATGTGTTTGTTTTTATGCCAATACCATATTGTTATGATTACAATATTTTATTATAGCTTCATAGTATAGTTTGAATTCAGAAAGTGTGATACCTCCAGCTTTGTTCTTGCTCAAGATTGTTTTGGCCATTTGGGGTCTTTTTTGGATCCATACAAACTTTAGGATTGTTTTTCCTACTTCTGTGAAAAATGCCATTGGAATTTTGATAGAGATTGCATTGCATCTCATGGCTTTGGGTAGTATGGACATTTCAACAATATTAATTCTTCTAATCCATGAACATGGAATATCTTTCCATTTATTTTTGTCTTCTTCAATTTCTTTCATCGGTGTTTTATAGTTTTCAGTACAGAGATCTCCTTGTTTAAATTTATTCCTAGGTATTTTATTCTTTTTGATGTTATTGTGAAAGGGATTGTTTCCTTGATTTCTCCTTCCAATACATTTTTGTTAATGCACAGAAATACAACTGACTTTTATATATTGATTTTGTATCCTGCAACTTTGCTGGATTTGTTTATTAGGTCTAACAGTTTTTTGGTGGCATCTTTAAGGTTTTCTACACATGTCATCTGCAAACAAACAATTTTACTTCTTCCTTTCTTATTTGTATACCTTTTATTTCTTTTTCTTGCCTAATTGCTCTGGCTAGGACTTCCAGTGTTATGTTAGATAAAAGTGGCAAGAGTGAGTATCTTTGTTCCTGATCTTTCAGCTTTTTGCTATTCAGTATGATGTTAGATGTGGGCTTGTCATATATATGGCTTTTATCATATTGAGATACATTCCTTCTGTACCCAATTTGTTGAGAGTTTTTATCATAAAAGGGTGCTAAATTTTGCTAAATTCTTCAGATGCGTTTATTGAGATGATCATATGATTTTCATCCTTTATTTTGTTACTGTGGCATATCACGTTGATTGATTTGTATATATTGAAACATCCTTGCATTCCAGGGTTAAATTTCACCTGATCATGGTCTATGATCTTTTTAATGTACTGCTTAATTCAGTTTGCTAATGTTTTGTTGAGGATTTTTACATCTATGTTCATCAGGGATATTGACCTATGATTTTATTTACTTGTAGGTTACTTGTCTGGCTTTGGTGTCTGGGTAATGCTGGCCTTGTAAAATGTATTTGAAAGTGTTCCCTCTTCTTGAATTATTTTGGCAGAGTTTGAGAAGGATTGGTATTAATTCTTATTTAAATGTTTGGTAGAATTAATCATTAAAGCCATCTAATCCTGGACTTTTATTTGTTGGGAGGTTTCTGAGTACTGATTAAGTCTCTTTACTGGTAATTAGTCTACTCAGATTTTCTATTTCTTCATGATTTGGTGTTGGTAAGTTGTATGTTTCTAGGAATTTATCCATTTCTTCTAGGTTATCTAATTTGTTGGCATATAATTATTCATAGTAGTTTCTTATGATTCTTAGTATTTCTATATCTTCAGGTGTATTGTCGTCTTTTTCATTTATGATTTTATTTATTTGAGTCTTCTTTTTTCTTAGTTAGTCTAACTAAAAGTTTGTCACTTTTGTTTATCTTTTAAAAAAACCAGCTTAGTCCCTATGATCTTTTAAAAATCATCTTTCTAGTCTCTATTTCATTTATTTCTGCTCTGATCTTTGTTATTTCCTTCCTTCTACTAAATTTGGGCTTATTTTATTCTTCTTTTTCTAGTTCCTTGAGGTGTAAAGTTAGGTTGTTAATTTTAGGTCTTTCTTATTTCTTTTTTTTTCAAGTTTTTTCTTTTTATTTATTTATTTATTTATTTGAGGAAGATTAGCCCTGAGCTGACATCTGCTGCCAATCCTCCTCTTTTTGCTGAGGAAGACTGGCCCTGAGCTAACATCCATGCCCATCTTCCTCTACCTTATATGTGGGATGCCTGCCACAGCATGGCTTGACAAGTGGTGTGTATGTCTGCACCCGGGCTCCAAACCAGTGAACCCCAGGCTGCCAAAGCAGAACATGTGAACTTAACTGCTGTGCTACTGGGCTGGCCTCCTTTCTTCTTTCTTTTATTTTTTTTTAATTTAATTTTTGTTGCATTAATGATAGGTTACAATCTTGTGAAATTTCAGTTGTACATTATTGTTTGTCAGTCGTGTTGTAAGTGCACCCTTTGTGCCCACCCTCCACCCCACCTTTTCCTTGGTAGTCACTAATCTGTTCTCTGTCTGCATTTTAAAATTTTTCGTATGAGTGAAGTCATACAGAGATTGTCCTTCTCTATCTGGCTTATTTCACTTAATATAATTCCCTCAAGGTTCATCCATGTTGTTGCAAATGGGACGATTTTGTTCTTTTTTACTGCTGAGTAGTATTCTGTTGTGTATATGTACCACATCTTCTTTATCCATTCGTCTGTTGATGGGCACTTAGGTTGCTTCCACATCTTGGCTATTGTAAATCATGCTTCAGTGAACATTGGGGTGCATGGGACTTTTGGAATTGCTGACTTCAAGCTCTTTGGATAGATACCCAATAGTGGGATAGCTAGATCATATGGTAGTTCCATTTTTAATTTTTTGAGGACTCTCCATACTGTTTTCTGTAGTGGCTGCACCAGTTTGCATTCCCACCAGCAGTGTATGAGGGTTCCTTTTTCTCCACAACCTCTCCAACATTTGTTACTATTTGGTTCAGTTATTTTTGTTGTTCTAATGGGTGTAAGGCGATATCTTAGTGTAGTTTTGATTTGCATTTCCCTGATGATCAGTGATCATGAACATCTTTTCATGTGACTATTGGCCATCCGTATATCTTCTTTGGAGAAATGTCTGTTCGTGTCTCCTGCCCATTTTTTGATAGGGTTTTTTGATTTTTTGTTGTTGAGTTGTGTGAGTTCTTTATATATTATGGATATTAAACCTTTGTCGGATGTATGACTTGCAAATATTTTTTCCCAGTTAGTGGGTTATTTTTTGTTTCAATCCTGTTTTCATTTGCCTTGAAGAAGCTCTTTAGTCTGATGAAGTCCCATTTGTTTATTCTTTCTATTGTTTCCCTTGTCTGAGAAGACATGGTGTCTGAAAAGATCCTTTTAATACTGATGTCAAAGAGTGTACTGCCTACATTTTCTTCTAGAAGCCTTATGGTTTCAGGTCTCACCTTTAGGTCTTTGATCCATTTTGAGTTTATTTTGGTGAATGGTGAAAAAGAATGGTCAATTTTCATTCTTTTGCATGTGGCTTTCCAGTTTTCCCAGCACCATTTATGGAAAAGACTTTCTTTTCTCCATTGTATGCCCTCAGCTCCTTTGTCGAAGATTAGCTGTCCATAGATGTGTGGTTTTATTTCTGGGCTTTCAATTCTGTTCCATTGATCTGTGCACCTGTTTTTGTACCAGTACCATGCTGTTTTGATTACTGTAGCTTTGTAGTATGTTTTGAAGTCAGGGATTGTGACGCCTCCAGCTTTGTTCTTTTTTCTCAGGATTGCTTTAGCAATTCGGGGTCTTTTGTTGCCCCATATGAATTTTAGGATTCTTTGTTCTAATTCTGTAAAGAATGTCATTGGGATTCTGATTGGGATGGCGCTGAATCTGTAGATTGCTTTAGGTAGAATGGACATTTTAACTTGTTTATTCTTCCAATCCATGTACATGGAATGTCTTTCCATCTCTTTATGTCGTCATTCATTTCTTTCAGAAAAGCCTTATAATTTTCATTGTATAGGTCTTTCACTTCCTTAGTTAAATTCACCCCAAGATATTTTATTCTTTTTGTTGTGATTGTGAATGGTATTGTGTTCTTGAGTTCTTTTTCTGTTAGTTCATTATTAGAGTATAGAAATGCTACTGATTTATGCAAACTTTGCTGTATACCCTGCAACTTTGCTATAGTTGTTGATTACTTCTAAAAGTTTTCCAATGGATTCTTTGGGGTTTTCTATATATAAGATCATGTTGTCTGCAAATGGCGAGAGTTTCACTTCTGCCCTCCCTATTTGGATTCTTTTTATTCCTTTCTCTTGCCGAATTGCTCTGGCAAAAACTTCCAGTACTATGTTAAATAAGAGTGGTGATAGAGGGCATCCTTGTCTCGTTCCTGTTTTCAGGGGTATGGTGCTCAGTTTTTGCCCATTGAGTATGATGTTGGCTATGGGTTTGTCGTATATGGCCTTTATTATGTTGAGATAGTTCCCTTCTATCCCCATTGTGTTCAGAGTTTTTATCATAAATGGCTGTTGGATCTTGTCAAATGCTTTCTCTGCATCTATTGAGATGATCATGTGGTTTTTATTCCTCAGTTTGTTGATGTGGTGTATCACGTTGATTGATTTGTGGATGTTGAACCATCCCTGTGTCCCTGGGATGAATCCCTCTTGATCATGGTGTAGGATCCTTTTGATGAATTGCTGAATTATGGTTGCCAAAGTTTTGTTGAGAACTTTTGCATCTATGTTCATCAGTGATATTGGCCTGTAGTTCTCCTTTTTCGTCCTGTCTTTGTCAGGCTTTGGTATCAGCATCATGTTGCCCTCGTAGAATATGTTAGGATCCTTTCTTATTTCTTAATGTAGGTATTTATCACTACAAATTTCCCTCTAAGAATTGCTTTTGCTGCATCCCATAAGTTTTGGTATGTTGTCTTTCCATTTTCATTTATCTCACGATATTTTTTATTTCCCTTTTGATTTCTTCTTTTAAGCTTCTGCTTTAAAGTTAAAAGTTAAGAGTCTTTAACTTTTGAAAATTGACTGCTATTCTTTTTTGTTTAATTAAAAAAATTTTTTTCTTCTTCTTCTCCCCAAAGCTCCCCAGTACATAGTTGTATATTCTAGTTGTAGGTCCTTCTGGTTGTGCTATGTGGGACAACACCTCAGCATGGCTTGATGAGCAGTGCTAAGTCCACACCCAGGATCCAAACTGGTAAAACCCTGGGCTGCTGAAGCAGAGCACACAAGCTTAACCACTTCACCTTGGGGCTGGCCCAACTTTTGAAAATTTAATTACAACGTATCTTGGTGTGGATCTCTTTGGATTCAACTTATTTGGAACTATATGGACTTCCTGGTTCTGGATGTCTATTTCTTAACCCAGGTTAGGGAAGTTTTTAGTCATTATTTCTTTGAATAAGCTTTTTACCCCTTTCTCTCTCTCTTTCCTTCTGGGACCCCTATAATGCATATATTGGTCTGCTTGATGTGACCATTTACACAAAAGCATCATATGTTCTCTGGCTGGGCCAGTTCTAGAAACTCCATGGGACTTATATTCCATGATTCCCTTAAGCTATCTTCACTCTTTTTCATTTGTTTTTCTTTTGTTTCTGTGATTGGATGAATTCCACTGCCCTGTCTTTGAGTTCATTCATCCTCTCTTCTACTTGATATAGTTTGATGTTGAACCTCTCTTGCATTTCAGTTCAGTTACTGTTTTCTTCAGCTGTATGATTTGTGTTTGGTACTTTTTAATACTTTTGATCTCTTTCTTGAAATTCTCACTTTGTTCATGCATTGCTCTCCTGACCTCTGTGAGCACTTTTATGACCATTATTTTGAACTCTTTATGAGGTAAATTACTGATCCCCATTTCATTAAGATCAATTTCTGGAGATTTATCTTCTTTTGTTTGGAACATATTCCTTTGTTTCTTCATTTTCCTTGACTCCCTGTGTTGGTTTCTGTGAACTAGAAAAAGCCACCACCTCTTGTAGTCTTGACAGACTGGTTTTATGTAGGAGATGGACCTTATCAATCAGCCTGAACTGAGCTCCTGGTTGCCTCTTAAAGCTTTGTGACTTTCCAAGCTTTTGTCTTTGTTCTTAGTCGTTCCCTGTAGTTGTTAGTTGTGCCAAGACCTGTCAGCGTCCCAAAGGGGAGGATTGCAGTCAACACCTAGAGGCAGACTGATTAGCTGGGCCTTCAGGCAGCTTGGAAAGTATGCAGTCAAACCACTTATAGGGAGAAACTGGGAGGTGGATGTTTTTGTCTGCTCCCTCTGGCTAAGTTCATGTGCATAGCTCATAACGGATGCTCTTGTGCTCATTTAATGCTGCTTCTTTGCTTGCAGTAGTCCTGTGGGACTCATTAACACAAGCTCTGTTGGCTATCAGAGCTAGCCATCTGTCTTTCAGGTGCAAGCCTAAAATTTGGGGTGCTATATATGAGGACAGGTTCCTTCCAGGGAGATACTGGCAACTTGGTTTTACTGTTGGAGTGAGCAGGAGGGAGAAGACAGGGCAAGTGCCCACTGGCTCTTTCAGATTCTGGTAAGGATCACAGTTAGCATCTAGATGTATGCTAATTAGAAGCCCAACCCTCAGGCAGCAGCTTGTAAAGTAAGTAGTCTGATCGCTTCCTGAGAAAGATTGGGAGATGGGCATTTTTGCCTGCTCTTTCTGCTCTGAACCCTGGGGTGATAGTCATGGGTAGTGCTCATGTGCCCATTAATAACTGCTTCTTTGTTTCCTATAGTTGTGTAAATGTATTATTCATTTGTTAAGATGCTACATAAGCCCCAGTTCTAACCACCAGTTTGCATTACTCATCACCAAGTTTCTCCTACATTTATGCGAGCTGTATGTTTTAATAAACTTCTGCTTGTTTTTCTCTTGTTAAGCTGTCTAATTTGCCAGCCAGAGAATCTCGGAGGGTCAAGGAAAAAGTTTTTTTCTTCCCCTACACCTGTAAGGTAATGCTGTAACTTGTGGTTAGGGCATTTTGGTGAACACAAAATAATAGAAGGAACTGAAGTGATGGTGTTGGAGGTTGCTACAATTGGCCCAGCTAGAGAGAAGACAGATGTTGCTTTTGGTACAGAGATCACACTGGCACAGAGGCAGAATATAATTGTGATAGAAGGTTTAAAGTACCTTGACTTCCTTTAAACACTCCTGATAAACAAACAGAATCTCTAACTTGATGCTAATGGCATGTCTTAAGTAAAAGGAAGCAATGGTGATAAATGTTTTCTACACTTGAATCTGACACTAGGCAAAGAGGAACTGGTTAGTTTACTAGAAGCAATGGAAACTTTGGGAGAAAGAATTAATGTTCACCTTATTGTAGAATTTATAATCATTAAGATAGAATTCTGGGGCTCGTCAGGCATTATCTTTTAGAGTAAAGATAGTCATGCTTTCATGGCCAGAGACATGACATGGCCAGAGGCTCCAAAGAGGCATAATAATAATAGCTAACATTTTACTGAGATTTTACCAATTGTTAACTCAGTTATGTAGTAGATACTTATTGTTATGCCCATCTTACAGATGAGGACATTGAGGCACAGGGGAGTTGAGTAAAATTGCCCAAGGTAACACAACCACAGGTGGCAAAACTGGGATTTGAGGAAGCCCGAGCAATCAATCTTCAGAGTTCAGAAACCTAACCAGTAAACCTGACCATCGTCCTAATACTGTACAGATGGATCCCTGATTATTGATACTCTTCATCGTTTTGATTTTCTTGACTAACTTTTACTGCAGTTTGACCTTGCTGTAGGGAAAAACTGGAAGCTTATGAAATGGGCAAGAGAGATTGCTGGATATGCTTTCAATGGAATACTGGAAACTTTGGGGATTATTTGATTTTATAGACAGGCGCACCTTTGTTGACTTTTGATTGGGCTATTTTACAAATCTGTAGAGACAGAAGTTGGCTTATAGGAAACTGATAGTAATGCAAATAATTCCCTCCATTTAAATGCAAATTTTCTCTCGGGGAATGCAATAGCTTCGGATATTGACCGGTTTTTCCAGTTTTGCCTCTAGTTATAAATTCATTTCAGCATTTCTTATTTAACTATAAATGTACAGTAGTTTGAGTTCTCCTTCGAACTGGTTGTAACATTTTACTGGTTCCACCATTAATTAATGAGTTAAATAAAATGTTTGACACATATTTTTATATTATGTGAGAGTTGGCAAAGATTTCTCCTTGACCAAACTCTAGCCAGGCTCTCCTGAGCCCTTTCTTGACTAGGCTTCACCTTGTCCTATAAAGACTTGAACAGGCGCTGGCCCAGTGGCAGAGTGGTTAAGTTTGTGCACTCCTCTTGGGCGGCCTGGGGTTCAGTGGTTCGGATCTTGGGCGTGGAGTTATGCATCACTTATCAAGCCGTGCTGTGGTGGCGTCTCACATCGAAAGACTAGAGGGACTTACAACTAGGATACACAATTATGTACTGGGGCTTTGGGGAGAAAAAAAAAAGGAGGGGGATTGATGATGGATATTAGCTCAGGGCCAATGTTAAAAAAAAAAGACTTGCACAAAACACTAACATAATTTCTAATAACATATGGCCACATCTCTAGGATGACCCTAGTCCCTCTTAAAGTGTCTGCTTGAGAAAACTCAAGGCTGCCAAAACAATTTACTATTTGTTCGAGCCAATGCCTGAATGTAGAGTCCCTGTCTCCTGGTCTCTGTGGGAGGGTAGGAGCCTGACAAACCCAGATGGTTTCACATGGACCAATCTCCCCTTACAGCTTTTGGTAGTATATTACTCCACTGACTCTACTGAACTCCTGCTCACCCCCTGCCTAATCCCTTATTCTCCCTTTTTATTTATTTTATTTAATTAATTCTTTTTTATTAAGATTATGATAGATTACAGTCTTGTGAGATTTCAGTTGTACATTATTGTTAGTCATGTTGTGGGTACACCACTTCACCCTTTGTGCCCTTCCCCCACCCCCCCTTTTCCCTGGTAACCACTGATCAGTTCTCCTTGTCTATATGTTAACTTCCACCTATGAGTGGAGTCATATAGAGTTCGTCTTTCTCTGTCTGGCTTATTTCGTTTAACATAATACCCTCAAGGTCCATCCATGTTGATATGAATGGAACAATTTTGTCCTTTTTTATGGCTGCGTAGTATTCCATTGTGTATATATACCATATCTTCTTTATCCAATCATCAGTTTCTGGGCATTTAGGTTGGTTCCACATCTTGGCTATTGTAAATAATGCTGCGATGAACATAGGGGTGCATGGGACTCTTGGGATTACTGATTTCAGGTTCTTAGGATAGGTACCCAGTAGTGGGATGGCTGGGTCATAGGGTATTTCTATTTTTAACTTTTTGAGAAATCTCCATACTGTTTTCCATAGTGGCTGCACTAGTTTGCATTCCCACCAACAGTGTATGAGGGTTCCTTTTTCTCCACAACCTCTCCAACATTTGTCACTCATGGTTTTGGATATTTTTGCCAATCTAATGGGCCTAAGATGATATCTTAGTGTAGTTTTGATTTGCATTTCCCTGATGATTAGTGATGATGAGCATCTTTTCATGTGTCTATTGGCCATACTTATATCTTCTTTGGAGAAATGTCTGTTCATGTCCTCTGCCCATTTTTTGATTGGGTTGTTTGTTTTTTTGTTGTTAAGCTGTGTGAGTTCTTTGTATATTATGGAGATTAACCCTTTGTTGGATAAGTAGCTTGTAAATATTTTTTCCCAATTAGTGGGCTGTTTTTTTGTTTCAATCTCCCTCATTTTCCCTTTAAAAGGCCAGGTCACTCTTGTACAAATCCAAGTTCAGTTCAGTTAGTGATAGACTCTTTTCTCTATTTCAACACTATATGACTGATTAAAATATGTCCTTACCACTTTAACTAGGGTCTGGCTCTGTTTATCTTTCACAGTCATGATTTTACCTTTAAAAAAATTCTCTCCTAACATTGGTTAAATTACTTAAACTCTCTGCACCTCATGTCCCCTTCAGGCTCTTCTTTGATGTCTGCTTAATTGTTGAGAGGCAGGTGGAGAGAGAACTCAGGTTCTGTTATTGATTGCGTTTTAATTAATGGCTCAGTCATTGACACATTTGCAGAGCATACAAGGATAATACAGCGTAGTAGTTAAAGGCTCAGGCTCCACAGGCGGTTTGGAGTTGAATCCTGATTCTGCCTCTTACGGGATGAGGGGTAGGAGAGAGGGATCTGGAGAAGGAAGGAAAGGGAAGATGCTGATTTTGAGGAAGTTCTTGGATGAGCTCTCACTTTAAAAGCACATATACAAAAGATGTCCAAGGGAGGTTCTAAAGACAAAATTGTTCTGTCACTTGTTAAAACACTAAGTCAGGCCATTTTCAGGGCTATTGCAATAGGTATAGGGACTAGAGCAGTGGGGTTCTGCAGTAGGCCAGAGAGACCAGGCTTAGCTCTGAATTCAACAAGGAAAAGTGGGAATTCATAGCCAAGGATCAGGGTGGGAGTCAGTGGACGGAGGAAGCACTAGCGGTAAGGAGGATTCTGGCTAAACCAACCTCATAGCATTCTTGGTGAAGGCAGGCCAGGGGGACTGCACGTTACTTAGGGGATGGTCGGGGATGAAGAATTTGGTCAGCTCTCAAGGATGATCAGATATTAAGGGTGGGAGATTCTGCCTAAACTGACTTAGCAGGATTTTTGCTCAAACCGGGCTCTTTGGAGAACATGCCCAAGGACAGGGCCTAGTTGGGCTCAGAGGAGCCTGATTAAAGTTTGGTCAAGGAGAGAGTCTTCGTCAGTGGCTGTGACAAAAAGCAGATACGAAAGGGTGGAATAGGCCTGGAGTAAGTGTCTGACTGAGCCGAGGTTCTTGAAAATGTTAATAACAAAAGAAGGAATTTTTCAGATGCACTTACAACAACAGAAGGCAGAAAGAAAAGAGAGCCACTCTGACTCAGTTTGACTTCTCTACCAAGGAAAACAGTCTCAGGTGGAAATAACTTAGAGAAGCTGAAGCCTCAGATAAAGAGTAGATGGCAGGCGTGCGTTTAGCAGCTTTAAGCAAACCTCAGGTCCAGTTCAGGGAGAGCCAGGCTGCCGTTGAGTGGTGCCTGATGACTGGAGATGACTTGCACAGTTTTCAGGGAGTTGGCAGGTCTCAAAAGACCTCACACTGGTGCTCATTCCCTGCAAAATCCTACAGCAGATTATTAAGTGGATGATTTACGTACTGTTAGAATGAAGAACTCCACGTGTTCCCTGAGAGTCGGCCAGGTCAAGCTAATCCATCTCCCACGGATCAGGGCTGTCTTTCTTTGATGAAGTGCACCTTCACTCCAATAGGGTTGTTGGTAAAGATCTCATGAGAGGCATGTGAATGAGTTGGAGAATTGCAACGTAGATGATACTGTCGTTGCAAAACGTTTTGGATGGTTTCTCGTCCTTGAAGTGTGCGCTGATGGGATGAATGAAGGGCTTGACCTCTCTGGATTGTTTAGTCTTCCATCTCCTTTCTTCCCCAGGTGTGTGAGCTTGGACAAATTGCTCAACTTCTCTGGCCCTCAATATTAGGTAAAAAATCCCTCAATCTCTAGCTGTCTATGACAACATGAGTAATTGATTCAAATATGCCTGGAAGGATATAATTTACTTTTGAGTTCTGTCCTTGATTCTGTTTGATATTTTTTGTGATTGACTTAAATAATGGCAGGTTTATAGCTGATGCAAAGAGGTAGGAGAACGTATGGATAAGAGTTCAGGATCCAGAGTCAGACAACCCTGGATATGAAGCTTGGGTCTGTCCCTCCCTGATGGGATCTAAGCAAGTTTCGTAACTTGACTAGCTTTGATTTCCTATTCTCTTAAGCGCAAATAATAATAATAGTAATAATTGACTTTGTGTAAAGACTTAACTATATAAGATGCTACATGAAAAACGTTATCAGGGTGCCTTGCACAAAGTTAAGGCTCCAATAACTGTTAGCAGTTATTGTTCTATTATTGCTAAGCTGGGAGACATAACATCAGATTGCATTACGTTTCAAAATTATTGTAGGGTGAAACTCTGAGCTGAAACCTAGAATGTAGTAGGGCTCAATGAAAAGCCCACCATTTAGGATTATCTAATCAACTGCACGTGAACAGAATGGGACTGACCTGGCTTAAGAGTGGCTCGTGTCAAAAGTGTTTCAGGTGACCGCCAACTCAATTTGAATCCTCAGTGTGGTGTGGCTTCCAAGAAAGCCGATATTGTCTTGGGCTGAGTTAATGGGAATGCAAAAGAAGCCATAGTGCCACTGTGCCCTTGTCCTGCTGAGGCGGGACATGCCTACAGAGCTATATTCAGTTCTGCGCTTGTGTTTTCTTACTGAAGAAGTGAAGCAGCAAGCGAGACTGCCTGAGTTCAAATTCCAGCTCTGCCGTTGGACTAGCTCTGTGAACTTGGGCACGTTATTTACTCTCTGTGTTTTTAATGCCTCTGCTTTCTCATCTGTAGATTGGGAATAATAGAACTTGCACCTGTCTCATAGGGCTGTTATAAGAATTCCATGGGAAGTAAATGTAAATACATAGAGCGCGTCCAAAGACGTCTGGCTCATAGTAAATTGCTAAAGAAATGTCGTTGCTGCTGATGGTGCTGGTGGTACCATCATCACCATTCTAAGGAGGACATTGTCAGTGTCCCAACAGGACGTGATCAGAATGGTGATGCGTGCTGTATCAGTACAACAGGCAGAATATTGAATGAATTATCCTCCTCATAGCACCTGCCCCATCCCTGCTCCAAACACACAGACACCACCTCCTTGATATGGGCAGGGCTTCACCCTTTTGGACTCTTTCCTAATTTGGGTCTCTATCACTAGATTTTAGAGATCATCTAGTTCAAGGCCCTCACTTTAAATATGCTCAAGGTCAAACAGGAAGCTAAAAACCAAGGTCCATAAGCCCATGTCCTATACTCTTTCTACTTACCACCTGCCTCCTTCCCCACATCTTTCAAACTGACTCAAATCCCACCTCTTCTTAGAAGCCTTTCCACATCTACCAAGTTGACTTGGGCTACTCTTGCCCCATAGCTACATGATAGCAAGTTTTGAACATTTATTATAGTACTTATCAGTCTTCTTTGTGTTGGAGTCCATTGTCCATGCCTCCGTCTTCACCTTTTGTGCCTGAAGAGCAAGGAGATAATTTATTCACTTTAGGGTCCCACTTAGCACGTGCACAGTGCTTTGCATACATTTGGCCACCATGAAATGATCGTTTGCTTGGTTATTAAAGCCGTGTAATGTAGATCATTTATCCTAGAAGAGAGAAGACAGGGGAATGCAACCTGCTCTCATGGAGAGGAAGGATCAGATTTGACTACTTAGCTCTAGAGAGCAGGATGAGAACCAGGGGCTAGAAGTCACCAGGGGGCAGCTCTGCTCTGGCTGTGGGGAGGGAATTCTCACAATGACAGTCCTTTAATAAGGACACGGGTGCCTCATGAGTGAGGTTCCATCAGTAAAGGTATTCAAGCAGAGGCTTGATGGCCACTGTAGGATACATCCTTGAGATTTCCTGTTTGCTAGCTGCGTTTCAATATCACCAAGATCTTGGTGTCACTTTGGGGTCCACATGTAGTTGCAGACACAGCAGATGCACTGGATGCCTGGTGTGCTAACAGGTTGAGACGGGGCCCAGCAGTGCCCAGGTAGACCTGGCTCTCTGTCAGGCTCATTCTTGGCTCTCACTAGTTCAGTGTGGAGAAGAGACTGTGCCTCCACCAAAAGCCAGCTCCTTTCCCCACTTCCTGTCTTTCTTGCAGTGTCGCTTCCCTCCCCGTTTCCCACCCTGCTCGTTGCTGTCCTGTGCACCCACAAGACCAGCTTCATGCTGAACTTGACAACAGCGAGAAGTCCTGAGTGTCTCCCAGCTGTATCCTGAAACCTCTCAGCTTAGCTTCAGGATATAGCATCATTCAAACCTTATCTCGCACTTCCATGTAATGGCCCCAAATCCACCTCTTCTATTCACTCAGCCCTGGAGCTGCAGTTTTTGTACTTTTTCTGGCCACTCTATTTCGTTTTTAAATTATGAGTTTAGCTATTCCTTTTCTGTTTGGATCCCAGATATACTTTTATAAGCTCCTGGTTGAAACCTTTCTGTTTTCACAGCCTCCTCACCAACAGGTAGGTACCCACTCCTCTAGTGTTGCTCTCAGGACCCTGTTTTCCCTTTTTTTGAGGTTTCTTTGCAAGACTCCTCCTCGGCCTCTGCCTGCCAAGGTATTGACTGTGACCTCCTATTGACACTCGTGTCCCCAGGCCTACCTAGTTTTCTCTACAACACAGTTTTGCTTCCCCTTCTTGTCCCTGAGCACCTCTGTCATCTGGCTTACTCCTAAGGTTCTTGCTCAGAGAGCTCAGGTCAGTGGAATGTCTACCATTCACCAGCCTGACAAATTTACAGCCTCCAAAGCATCTTCCTTTACAACATTAAATTCTAGGCAACACCAAGAGTAAGAGTGGATTCTATTTCTAAGTTCATTTATAAGGGATGTGTATAGAACTCACATTTTTCCCTTGAAATAGGATTTTTCATGGTGGTTAGTTTTGCCAGTTCAGTCCGGGAGGGCCCATTTAACTTGTAGGATTGAGCTGAAGCACTAGAACTGTAAAATCTTTAGGAGAATAATAGTCATAGAGAATACAATCACGGTGTGGAACAATGTTGCCACGGGAAAATATTTTCAGAATTCCAGCTTGGAATCCTGTGTTTCCTTTAACTCTCTGCAGTTAGACTGAGCACGTCTCCCACCTCCACATTAAAGAAAAAAAAAAAAAACTGCTTCAATTTATTGAGGGATTACTATGAACCAGGCAGTATAAACTCATTACGTGAGTGTTATTGTTTCATCCCCACATCAACACTGGGATGGAGCAATGCAGGTACTGCTATTATTCACCTTTTACAGACGAGGAAATAGAGGCCAAAATAACTCATCTCAGTGACCTTGGACAGGGATTCAGATAAAATAAAGTCTGGTGAGTGCTAGGAAAGAAACAGGAATTCTAGAAGATTGAAGGGGTGAGAAGAGAATCAGAGATGGGGCAGCAGATGGAATAAAGATTGGGTCAGGGCTGGGGAAGGTGGAGACAAGTGGCAGTGGGATGGTTTAGGGGTCGCTTGACTCGGTATGGGAAGTTTTTAGACATCATATCTTCTCTTCCCTTGTGACCCGTCTTTGGCAAAAGGGCTCTCAGATCCTGTGGTATGATCCATGAAACAATGGAGAGTAGCCACAGTCTGCTTATGAGGAGGAAGAGTGGTAGCAGGTGTTTTTAATCCTGGAGGTGATCAAGGATGGTGTGGTCGAGTCCATCACAGCCCCAGCTCTTCATTGCTCCCTGTGTACGCGCCTGTAACTTTGCAGTGCCCTTCCATCATGAGTAGTGTGATCTGCCTTGTCCCTTGATTCCGGGCTCAGTCATGTGACTTGCATCAGTCATCATGATGAAGCTCCGGATTGAGAGAGGTTTGTCCATTAGAGCTTGCTTTCTTGTGCGCCTCTTCTGTAGCCATGAGAACACATCCAGGCCTGCCTGCTGAGGATGAGTGATACATGGAGCGGAGTCAAGTTGCCCAGTTGATCTAGAGGAACCCAGCCTAGGTCAGCTGAACGCCCCCCCACCGGCCCCCCGCATATGAGTGAAGCCAGCCAAGATCAACAGAGCCTCCTGGTCTCTATCAGCTGAACTTTGTAGATTTATGGAAAAAAGTTTATTTTTGTGTGCCCTGAGTTTTAAAAAAAATTAACTTTTTAATTTTGAGATAATTATAGATTCACATGCACTTGAAAGAAATGATAAAGATCCCATGTACCATTTATCCAGTTTTTCTCAATGGTAACATCATGCAGAAGTATAATACAGTATTACAACCAGGATATTCACATTGATACAGTCAGGATACAGAATATTTTCATCACCATAAGGATCTTTCATGGTAACCTTTAGAGCTACAACTCCTTCCCTCTTGTTCCCACTCCCTCTATAACCCCTGGCTTATAACGACTAATCTGTCTTCTATTTCTATCATTTTGTCATTTCAAGAGAGTTATATAAATGAAATCATACAGTATGTAAGCTTTCAGGGTTGGTTTTTTTCACTCAGCATAATTCTCTGGAGATTCATCTAGGTAATTGTGCCTATCAATACAGATGGTTCCTTTTTATTGCTGACTGGTATTCCAAGGTATGGCTGTAGTTACAGTTGGTTTTACCATTCACCTATTGAAGGACATCTGGATTATTTCCAGTTTTGGGCTATTATGAACAAAGCTGCTACAAACATTTGTATATAGATTTTTGTGCAAATGTTTAAGTTGTCATGTCTCTGAGATAAATGCCCATGAGCTCACTTGCTGGGTTGTATGGCAGTTACATATTTAGTTTTTTAAGAAACGACCGAATACTACCATTTTACATTCCCACCCGCAATATATGAGTGATCCTGTTTCTCTGAATCCTTGTCAGAATTTGGTGTCGTTACTGTTTATTTTAGCCAATCTGGTAGGTGTGTAGTGATTTCTCACAGTGGTTTTAATTTGCATTCCACTAATGGCTAATGATGTTGAACAGCTTTGCATATGCTTATTTGTCATCTGTATATCTTCTTTGGTGAAATGTCTCTTCAGGTGCTTTGTCTATGTTCTAACAGGATTGTTCGCTTTTTTACTTTTGAATGTTGAGAGTCTTTTATATGTTCTAGACACTAGTCCTTTGTCAGATATGTGGTTGGCAAATATTTTTCTCTCATTCTGTAGCTTGTCTTTTCATTCTCTTAACACAGTCTTCCACAGAGCAAAAGTTTTAAATTTTGAGGAAGTCCAATTTACAAATTTTTCTTTTTATAGCTTGTGCTTTTGGTGTCTTTGCCAGGCTCTAGAGCCTGAATTTTTTCACTTCTGTTTTTTCCTAAATGTTTTATGGTTTACATTTTACACTGGAGTCCGTGATCCATTTTGAATTAATTTTTGTATAACGTGTGAGACTGAGGTCGAGGTTTATTTTCTGGTCATAGACGGGCAATCGCTCCAGCAACATTTGTGAAAAATGCTATCTTTCCTCTATTGAATTGCTTTTGCACTTTGTCAAAAATTAGATGCGTGGGCCGGCCTGGTGGCATAGTGGTTAAGTTCATGCGCTCTGCTTCCGTGCCCTGGGGTTCACAGGTTCGGATCCTGGGCAAGGACCTAGCACCCCTGGTCAAGCCACATGGGGGTGGCATCTCATATAAAATAGAAGAAGATTGGCACAGATGTTAGCTCTGAGACAATCTTTCTCTCTCACACACACACACACAAAATTAGATGGGCATAGTTGTGTGTATCTAGTTTTGGGTTCTCTATTCTGTTCCATTGATCTATATATCTTTCCCTCCACCAATACCATACAGTCTTGATTAACATAGACTAATTCTTTACACTTTTTTCCTTCTTCTTTTTTTTTTTTTTAAAAATTGGCACCCAGGCTAACAACTGTTGCCAATCTTTTTTTTTTCTGCTTTATTTCCCAAACCCCCGCCCCCCTACATAGTTGTCTATCTTAGTTGCAGGTCCTTCCAGTTGTGGGATGTGGGACGCTGCCTCAACATGGCCTGACGAGCAGTGCCATGTCCGCGCCCAGGATCCAAACCCTGGGCAGCCGCAGCAGAGCGCGCGAACTTAACCACTTGGCCACGGAGCTGGCCCCTCCTTTTCTTTTTTTTAAAATTGTTTTTAGCTATTCTAGTTCCTCTGCCTTTTCATCTACATTTTAGAATAACTTTGTCCATATCTATAAAAAATCTTACTGAGATTTTGATAGGAATTTTGTTAAATCTGTATCTTTTGGGAAGATTGACATCTATGTTGAATCTTTATCTATGTTCTATATTTCTATACTTCACCTATGTTTATATATCTAGATTTCATCTATGTATATTTATGTTCAGCTATGTTGAATCTTCTAGTCCATGAACACACAATGTCTCCCCATTTATTTAGATCTTTTAAAATTCCTTTCATCAGCATTGTGCAGTGTTCAGCACAAAAGTTCTATGCATGTTTTGTTAGATTGACATGTAAGTATTCCATTCTTTCTTGAGTGATTGTAAATGATATTATATTTTTAATATTGATGTCCACATGTTTATTGCTATACAGAAATACAGTTGGTTTTTGTATCGTTATCTTATATTCTGCAACTTTGCTGAACTTACTTATTAGCACTAGTAGTTTTTTTTTGTAGACTCCTGGGGATTTTCTTTGTATAGACAAATTATATCTTCCTTTTCATTTATTTATTTATTTTTTTGCCTTATTGCACTGGCTAACTCTTCTAGAACTATGGTGAATAAGAGTGGTGAGAGTGAATATCCTTGCCTTATTCCTGATCTTAGGGGGAAAGCTTTCAGTCCTTCACCATTAAGTATAATGTTGCTATAGGTTTTTTGAAGATGCTCTTTACCAAATTGAGGAATTTCCCATTTATTCATATTTTTCTGAGGATTTTTATCATGAATAAATGTTGAATTTTGTCCAATACCTTTTCGGTATCAATTGCTATGATCATGTGATTTTTTGTAGCCTGTTAATATGGTTTGATTACACTGATTGAGTTTTGAATATTGAAACAGCCTTGCATCCCTGGAATAAACCCTACTTGGTCATAGTGTATAATTATTTTTATGTATTGCTCAATTCTATTTGCTGATATTTTGTTAAGGATTTTTGTATTTATACTCAAGAGGGATATTGGTTTCTAGTTTTCTGGCTTTGTCTGGTTTTGGTATAAGTCACATGAGCTGGGAAATGTTCCCTTCTCTTCTATATTCTGGAAGAGATTGTGTAATTATTTAAACATATGCTAGATTGTGTAGTAAAACCATTTGGTCCTGGAGATTTCTTTTTTGGGAGTTTTAAAATTATGAATTCAGTCTCCTTGTAGTTATATGATCTATTTCACATTGGGTGAGTTGTGGTAGTTTGTGTGTGTTTTGTTTTTTTTTAGGAAAGTTGTCAAATTTATGTGTGTAAAGTTGTTTGTAAAATTCTCTTATTATCCTTTTGATATCTGCAGGGTCTGTAGTGACATTCGCCATTTCATTCCTGATACTGGTGATTTGTGTTTTCTCCCTCTTTTTCTTTGTTAGTCTTGCTAGAAGTTTGTCAATTTTATTGATCTTTTCAAAGAACCAGCTCTTTTAATTTTCTCTATTGTTTTCAATTTCATTTATTTTTGCTCTTTGTTCTTTCCTTCCTTCTGCTTGCTTTGGATTTATTAAGCTTTTCTTTTTCTAAGTTCTTGAGGGGTGAGCTTAGATTATTGATTTGAGACTTTTCCTCTTTACTAATGTATGCCTTTAGTGCTATAAATTTTTCTCTTGGCACTGTTTTAGCTGTGTCTCACAAATTTTAATATGTTACATTTATATTTTGAATCAGTTAAATGTGACTTTTGATTTCTCTTGACTTCTTTGATCCATGAGTTATTCAAGAGTGTGTTATTTAGTTTCCAAATATTTGGATATTTTCCTGATATCTTTCCAGTAGTGATTTCTAGTTTCATTCCATTTCGTGTCAGTTCTTTTAAATTTGTTGAAGTTTGTTTTATGTTCCAATACATAGCCTGTCTTGGGATATGTTAAATGGGCACTTAGAGAGAATGTGTATTAGAATGTATATGCTGCCCTGGTTGGGTCAAGTATTCTGTAAATGTCAGTTAGGTTCTGTTGGTTGATGGTGTTGCAGAGTTCTCTATTCTTGCTGATTTTTGGTTTAGTTATTATATCAATTGTTTAGAGATGTTGGAGTCTCCAGCTATAATTGTGGATTTGTTTATTTCTCCTATCAGTTTTTTCTTTACATATTTTGCAGCTCTGTTGTTTGATGTGTACACAGTTAAGATTGCTATGACTTCTTAGTGGATTGACCCTTTCATCATTATATAATGTCCCTCTCTGTCTCTGGTAATTTTCTTTGCTCTTAAGTCTACTTTATCTGGTATTAATATACCCACTCTTGCTTTCCTTTTATTAATGTTTGCATGATATATCTTTTCCTATCCTTTTGCTTTTAATCTGCCTATATCATTATATTTGGAGTGAATTTGTTGTACATAGCATATAGTTGGGCCATATTTTTAAATCCAATCTGTCAATCTCTGTCTTTTAATTGATTTATTTAGATCATTTACATGTAAGGTAATTACTGATATGTTACAGCTTAAGTCTGACATTTTGTTTTTTCATTTTCTGTTTGTTCTGGGTTTTTTTTGTTTGTTTTTTTGTTTTTCTGTTTACTTCTTCCTTTCTTCCTTTGGGTTAGTTGAACGTTTTTCCATTTTGATTTATCTACAGTGTTTTTAAATATACCTCTTTATGTAGCTTTTTTAGTGGTTGCTCTAGATATTACATTATATATACATAACTTATTGTAGTCAACTGGTGTCATTATTTTACCAGTTTGAGTGAAGTATAGAAATCATTGTTCCCTTTACCATCCCTGTTTATAGTACAACCATCTTAAATATTTTCTCTATGCACGTTGAGAACTACATCAGACAATGTTATAAATTTTGCTTCAACCATAAAACATAATTTTGAAAACTCAAAAAGAGAAGAAAGCCTATTAGATTTACACATATTTTTGGTTACTGTGTATTTTCTTCCTTGCTTCATGATGTTCTAAGTTTCCTTCTCTTTTCATTTCCTTTCTGTTTAGAAAACTTGCTTTAGCCATTCTTTTAGGGTAGTTCTACTGGTAACAATTCTCTTAGTTTTCCTTCATCTGAAAATATCTTATTTCCCCTTCATTATGGAAGGATATTTTTTCTGGGTATAAGGTTCTGGGTTGACGGGTCTTTTCTTTTAGCACTTGAAAAATATTTTGCCACTTCCTTTAGGCATCCATGGTTTCTGATGAGAAATCTACTGCCGTTCTAATTGTTTTGTCCCTGTTTTTCTCTGGCTGATTTCAAGACTTTTTCTTTGTCTTCAGTTTTGGAAATTTGGAAATTTCCTATATATTTGGAAATTTGACTATGATATGTGTTGGTATGGATTTCTTTGGATTTATCCTATTTGAGATTCACTCAACTCTTTGCAACTGTAGGTTTAGGTCTCTTGGCAAATTTGGGTAGTTTTCAACCATTATTTCTGTGATAATACTTTTTTTTTTTTTTAGATCTGCCTTCTTTCTTCTCTCCTGGGGTCTGATGACATGAATATAAGATCCTTTGTTTTCATCTGTGGGTCTTTGAGGTCCTATGTAGTCTGCACTGACACCACAGTGGGAGTGGCCTTGTAACTATCGGATGATGGTGAAAATTTTGGCTCTCCACTAGGCCTCCTTTGATACCACCCCAAAAGGGAAGGGAGAGGCTCCTCTTAACTGCCGGGTGGAAGAGGAAGTCCAGGCTCCTCGTGTGGAAGGCACCAACGATTTATTCAGTCTAAAGAGGTCAGTCTGGTTTCCAGATGTCAGGCACAGAACTGGAGGGACTGAGAGCACCAGCAGCCCCAAACCCTCACTGTTTAATGGGTCCTGCACAGTCCAAAGACCCCTCACTCACTTCTGCACCAAAGACCCTTCTGGTGCTGAACTCTGGTTTTCTCTTGGATGTCCAGGGTTATATTACAGTTTTTAGCTTGCACTCACAGCTCAGCTATCATTCCTGTGGCCACTAGATCCCTGGATCTGGTGGGCCTTATTGAAGGATCTATAGGATGTTTCCATTTTGTGTTATTATTAAACATGCTCCAAAATAAACATCTTTGAACATATATAATTGAAGACTTGGGCAACTGTATCTGTAAAACAAATCCGTAGAATTAGATTTGTTAGACAAGAGGTATATTTACAAGCCATTCTTATGAGGTAAGCCCTAGTGCATTGATTTTCTCCATATGGTTAGGCTAGCTCTTTTTTCCTGGTGACTCTTACCTTCTGAAAATGCACTTTATTTTGTATAATTATCTTGAAGTCATTTGTACAGTTTCACAGCTTGATTCCCCCAGGATTCGCACTTTCTGTAGGTGTTCAGCTACTTCTTTAATGTACAAGCATAGCTCGCTTTTATCCTGACTCTCCAGATTTTTTAATATTGGAAGATCTGAATTTATTCTCAAAATATGCTCTATCTTTGACTTACAGAACACAAACACAATTTGGATTTGCTTCATCTTCCTCTTTAACCAGTTATTTACTTTGGGGATTACTGACCAAATGTGGGTTTCCAGAATAATATTTGTCAAACTTGTTCAATCTGGTATATGCCTATAGACTTCCTAAGACATATTATGACTGGAGGCAGGTGCCACATTCATAATAAAACGGTTATAAGGTTTTTTTGGAAATAGTTATGAAATTGGAGAAATTAAAAAATACATATTTAGACTTCCAGTTAAGCATGGCAGATTAAACACATGCATAAATCCGAGCTCCATCCTCACCTTCCCCTCTTTATCCAAAATTACAGTGGAAGAATAAAAGGCATAAAGCCATATGTACAAAGAGATTGGAGGGAAGACAAGAGTGGAGAAGAGATGTGGTCACATGTGGGAGATGAAGGGTGATTTGAAAGATGGTAACTGATTTAGCAGAGCAGAGGTGGCTGCAACTCAAGCACCTGTAGCGAGGAAGACTGATGAGCAGCAAGAGATTTCTTCACTGAGCTCCTTGAAGGCTTCTGGAGTTGGGGACACTAGGACAGTGGAAGGGGCAAGGGTGAGTCATGGGGCTGAGGACAGGGAGATGGTTTGAAAGCTTCTCTAAGGATCTATTATGCCTCTGAGTCACACCATTAAGGGACGACCTCTCCCTAATTCCTATAGAACATGGCGTTCTTTCTCTGGAGAAACTGACCAGTCTTTGGCTCTGGGGCATGCTAGGTAGGGGGTCCCCATCATCTTCCCTGCTCCCACTATGGCACCAGGCTTATTGCTCAGACCCAGTTCTCCAACTCCATGATGTTGGAGAAGACCACAGTGAAAGGTCAATGGAAAAATTGTGACCCCAGAGGAAACATTGACACATAATAACCCCTGGGGCTGGGGTAGGGTGTCTCCCAGTGACAGAGTGGCTTGACACCTGATTGCCTTTCAGGCCACCAGGTGGCACTTCTGGTCTAATCACACAATCTTTCCAAACTACTTCTTGGTGTCATTTTTAAGCATAAATCAACAACCAAAGATCACCAGACTTTTGAGAGACACCATCAAAATAAAAAGCAGAGGGGCCAGAGCAGTGGTTAAGTGTGCACATTCCGCTTTGGCCGCCTGGGGTTTGCCGGTTGGGATCCTGGGTGCGGACATGGCGCTGCTTGTCAAGCCATGCTGTGGCAGACGTCCCACATATAAAGTGGAGGAAGATGGGCATGGATATTAGCTCAGGGCCAGCCTTCCTCAGCAAAAAGAGGAGGATTGGTGGCAGATATTAGGTCAGGGCTAATCTTCCTAATAAATAAATAAAATAAAAATAAAAAGCAGAGATCGAAGTGTGTGTGTGTGTGTGGAAGCTATCAATTGATGACAAAGAAAATATTGTAGAGAAGAGGCAAAAAACTTAAAGAAAAATTCTAAGTATCTTAAGGAGATGAGAAAATATTGTAGCTGTGAAATAAGAATGGGGGATACCATTAAAACAAAAAAAAAAAAGATCAGAAAACAAGAAAGAACTCTTAGAGATTAAAATGATTAGAGCAGAAACAAAAAATTCAATAGAAAATTGGGAAGATGAAATTGAAGAATTCTTGCATAAAATAGTAAAACAAAACAAAGCAGAAAAAGAATGGAAACTAGGACACTGGGTTGGTTCATTCCTCCTTTACAACCCCCTTTTCCCTTGCCTCCCTCCCCCATGGGGATGGAATATCTAAACTTCCTTTCCTAGACTGTCCTGTTATTAGAATTGCTTTTCAACACATTTCTGGTCAATAAGTCATAAATTGAAGTTTGCAGGGAATTTCTGGAAAGGCTTTACTTTCCCGATACAGATGCAACCCGGTCTGTTTCCTTCCCCTTCCTCCTTATTCCTTCCTTGAATGTGGATGAGATGGCAGGAGCTGCAGCAGTTATCTTGTGACCATGGGTTAGAGGCCAAGAGAGTCCCAGAGATCTTTGCCCTGATACTCTTGAGCCTAAAATAATACCAGTGCAACTACCTCTTGACTTCTTGTGTGGGGAAAAACATAAACCTTTAATTTGTTTAGGTTACTGTTTACCTGGATATTCTTTTACTCCTAGCTGAATCATATTCCCTAATACAGACAGAAAAGTTAAAAAACTTGAATATCTATTCAAGTGGTCGAATACTCAACTATTAGGAATTTCAGGAAGAGGAAACACAGATAATGGGTGGAAGAAAATTATCAAAGGAACAATAGAAGAAAATATCCCAGAACTGAGTTTGCATATCTTGAAACAACACATTAGCCCAAGTCACTAAAAATTATCAGGCTGTAGAGTGGAAGTACTTCACAGTCTACTTTCAGATAAATGGGCCAGAAGTTCAGGAAATTGGCTTTACAACAATAAACGAACGTATAGCAAAAAGAACAAACATTGCACAGATTGTCAGACAGTTTGTCTATAAACACTGGAACCAAAAGTGTTACATTTTAAGAAGATGGGAACTTGTGGAAACATAGTAGCACCTAGGTATCCATTCAACAAAGTGGTTTAAATTTGGGCTGTTGGTTCATACCTGGAAATTGCCATGTTTTATTTTAAAAGTTGGTGATTTTGAAAGATTGTGCACTCTGAAATCATACAGCCCTAGTTCTGATCCCCGTTGTACAGTGCAGGCAATTTCCTTAACTTCTCTGTGCCCAGTTCCTCGTCTGTCTGGCTACTTCAGAGGCCAGCGTGGGGATTAATGGGGATCTGTATCTAGAGCTCCCGGCACAGAGCTGGCATTGTTAAATGTTAATTTCCTGTAATGATGTTTCTACAATTGGGATTCTACCTCCACATACACATCACAGCCTTCCATTCTTCCCTTGGTTTAGTTCATAGCAGCTTGAGTTACTCTCAAGATGATCCAGTCTGTTGGTTCCCAAGCTGGGACTCCCCAGCCCTTGAGTCCTGGGAAAGTTGTACCTAGGGTCTGTGAGTTAGGGTCAATCTTCTAAAAGCCTAACAGAAATCATCCATTTACTGGGAATCAGGATAAAGAGGGATCAGTGTCTTTGCTTTCGCCTGGGAGGTAAACCCATTGTGGTAACTCTGATTGCTTCATGGTGATCAGAAGCCCTGGTTGCCATTTATAATCTGATTGCTAAAGATAGGAAAGTCGCCAGCCCAGTGGCATAGTGGTTAAGTTCACGTGCTTCGCTTCAGCAGCCCAGGGTTTGGGGGTTTGGATCCCAGGCGTGGACCTACACACGGCTCATCAAGCCATGCCGTGGCAGCGTCCTGCATACAAAATAGTGGAAGATTGGCACAGATGTTAGCTCAGGGTCAATCTTCCTCACCAGAAAAAAAAAAAAAAAAGAGAGAGAGAGAGAAGTCCTTTGTTACTTTTTCAGAGATGCATTTTGGAAGGCAACATCTTTTAAAACTATGGAATCTATGGGGAAAATAGTGAAGAGGGTAATAGGCCTGGGGGACTAGGGTCCACAGAGATTAAGTAACTTGCCCAAGGTCACACAGTGGGTTAGCAGCAGTGCCAAGACTGGAATTGGTTTCTCCTGATACCTAGTTGTCCATATGTTCCACTACCCTCAATACCTCTCCAGACCGTCTTTTCTTCCCACCACCTGTGTCCTTCACGTCTATCAAATATTGCTTCAGAAACTTGGAGCCCAGCATACTATAGTGTCAAGGGTGCCTCAACTCTCCTGTATTCTTAGGACCCCAGGAGTCACGGTAAGGGAGAAAGTGTCCCTGATTTATAGGTGCAGCCAGAAATTTCTCTCTTGCTTCCTTTTGCCAATTAGAGAAATTTGTCCCTGAGAAGATTTTAAATGCTTGGTTACTTAAGAGAAAGAGAAAACTCTGTTGCTTGTTTGTACTGTGTTTTGTGCCTGTGAAAAGACAGGAGATTTTCAGCCACGGCGGAAATTCCCACGAGAAAGTAGACGAGGCGTGAGAACTGAATGCGTACCTGTCTGGGAGCTAAAGTCTGAGAAACGAGAGAACCAGGAAGAGAGCTGTTTTGATGAGCTGTGGTCACCAGGTGGCGCTACACACACGCTGTCAAATCCAGCAATTTTTCCAAACCTGGGGAATTTTTCCGGGTTTACGGAAGCGGGACAAAAAAAACCCAAAAAAACAAAAAACCCCAAAAAACCCAAGTAGGCCCAGTACTTATCTTAGAACAGTGGAGCTGAAAGGAAGTGGTAAAAATCCCAAGGAACTTGTCCTCTTTAATTGTGTGGCGGGGAATCCACTAGTGTTCTTCCGATTCATTGAGTAATTGAGGAGTTGGCTGACCCCTCAGGTGAGTGGGGACTCAGGAAGCGACCGGCTCCAGCAGCAAGAAAGCTGGGAGTTCTTCTTCGAGGGCAAATGAATTCCGGGTTAGGGCTCCAGCAGTGGCTGTCACTGGGTGAACTCCTCCTTTCTGTCTGACCGCCTGACCTTGAGGGGAAACGCAATTTCCATTTCTATACCGGGAACTCATTTCCTTTGCTGCTTCCTTTATTTTATTTTCCTCCCAGGAATTGTGAATTCCCAACCGGGTTGGGGCCTGCGAGGAGGAGATGGATGAAGCGCCCCAAAGACCCCCCCAGCACCTTAACCTACCTCTTTCCTCCAAAGAAAAATGCAGATGGTACATCCACGCCCATTGACATCATGGATTTTCCTGCCAATTGTGATGTAAAATATGTTGAGAATTTGCTTTCAAGGGGCCACTTTGTATTAAAAGGGAGAAGATAAACAAAACTCCATTCCTCCCTACCCTAAGCCTTTTCCTGGTACCACAAAAACAGCCGGGCTGTCCACCCTCCGGCATCTCTGATTCCCTGCCAATGTGATGGCGCCCAGGCCAGCTCACGTGTGTCTGCTGATTGAGCAGTGACTCTACAGGGCTCTTCGTGCAGCCTCCACAGAGGCAGAACCACACCTAGACGCTGCTTGGCTGCAGCTTGGGAGAAATCAATGTTCCGGAAAGTGGTTCCCACACCTTAGCATGCAGCAGAATCGCCTGGGGGGCTTGTTCAGACAGACTGTTGGGTCCCAATTTCTGGTTTAGTAGGTCTGGTGGGCAGTTGGAAAATTTGCATTTTTCCCAAGTACCCCAGGAGGCTGATGCTATGGGTCTGGGGACCACACTTTGAGAATCGCTGTTTCACAGGAAAAAGCTGATGGGGGAAAATGAGCAGCAGGAAGATACCCATGGCTGTGGTGTGGCTGGTCTTTTCCCGGGGGTGGGGGGTAAGTGCCAGGACTGCAGGGCCACCAAGAGGGCCTGGCCTCTGGGGATGCAGCAAATCCTTATCTCCTCTTTCGGGACTAGTGATTCTGAAACTTGGCAGTACATTGAAATCACTTTGAGAGCTTTAAGAAAAATTCTGGTGACTGGCTTCCAGCCCCAGAGATCTTGTTTTAATTGGTTTGGAAGGGGGTTTGGGTATTGGATGGTTTAAAATCTCCCCAGATGTTTCTGATGTGCAGCTCAGGTTGAAAAACCACTGTTCTAGGCTCTCCTCTCCTTGCATTCTTATATCAACCTGCAGTGACTGGAAGTGCTAATCGTCCATCCTGGGGATACCTCCAGCCCTCTCACGCTTCCTACCTCTGCCTCTCCTCAGGCTGGAACACTCTTGCATCTTTCTCTGACTACCGAACTCCTATGTATCCTTAAAAACCCATTTCAAATATTTCTTCCATGGTGGAGAATTTCCTGGCTTCCCTTGACAGTTAATTTCTTCTTTCTCTATCTCCTAAAGCACTTTGCACACGCTTGAATTATAACCTTTATTTCACTGTATTGAGAATATTTGCATTCATATCTTCTCTCCCCACTTGGTGGTGTACCCATCAGGGGACTTAATGAAACTGTGATGGAGTCAATCCCATTGTTGGAGAAAAGGTTTAAAACGCAAAACATTCTGGGTAAGGAAGTTTTTAAGTTTCAATTCTGTTCAGCAAACTGGGTGCCTTTTGTGGGTCATACTCTGGGGTGGGGGTGGCGGCGATGCTTGGGAAGCAAAGCCGAGTGAGCCGTGGACCCTGCCCTGGAGGAATTCCTCTTGAAGTTGGGCTGTCTCAGGCTGGTGGTGCTCTCATTAAATTTAGCTTGAGGACCACTTTCAGAGACGCCACCTGGAGCAAGGAGTGAACCCCAGGCCTCCCTTCCACACCCTGGTGCCTCTCACCTCCCATGGGATTAAGTGAGTTTCTGGACCTGTCCTTCATGCACTTGCCTCCCTCTCCAGACATACAGTTCCCTGACAGTTTCATGCTTGGACTGTAGCTCCCTGCATACTTCATGCTGTTGCCAGCTGGGACCTCTCTATTCCCCCGAGATGCCCTTCTCACAGTGTTTGCCTGGCTGCCAGCCACGGCCTGTGGGGCTTCCCTGACCTCCAGGTTGAGTGACTCCTCTTTGTGCTCTCTTAGCATTTTATACATACCTCTGTCACTACGTTGAAATAATACTAACTAGTTGTTTATGAACCTGCCACATGGTAGGTTCTCCCTAAGTGTTGAATTGAATCTGTGACTCTCAAACTTTATTCTGCATATGCACCATTCATGTGGGTTTGGAATAGGTGGACACATTCTCCTGGGGGATCAGGATTCTGCAGGGGAGGGAGGCAGGGCATGGTCAGAAATACCCTTCACTTGCCACCCAGATTCTAATACGTGTCCTGCCGTCAGGTTGAGAGTTGCTGAATTACTATATTCCAGGCAGCGTGCTAGGTGCTTTTAAAATCACAGACACTACAATCTCGCCTGGCAGTTGTTATTATCCTATTTTGTGGATGAGAAAACCAGGTTAAGTGATTTGCCCACAGCCACAGAGCTGGTAAATGGCAGAGTGATACAAGGACCAAAGCCACACTACTTTTGGTTTGTTTCTTCACTTCTTTCTCCCCCTAGAACTGGGTATTTCTTGAAGGCAGGGACCTGGTCTCAGTAATTTTTGTACCCCCAGCACCTGACATAGAGCCTGGTGTCAGAAGGTGCTCAGTAAATGAATGCTAAACTGAACGGAATTATGTCTCTGCCATGAGCTACAAATAGTGTTTAGATGACACATTCAGACAAGACGTTGCTGTGTCTCGAGTCCCAGAGCCTTCACTGAGTTAAATAACCAAGTTTGTCTACACACCACACTTGAGAGCCCTGTTTTAGTTGATCCTTTTGCCCATTAAAAACCTTGTCAAATGCTGATTTTACAGTTATCTGCTCCCTGTGACCTGTGTTTGATTGTGATTTTCCTTCCGGACCTGTTGTCTTAGTTCTCTTCTGCCATCTTTTTATGCTGTCCTTTCAGTGGACAGAGCCCTCTCCTTTTTCAGTTCAGGAGGGCATGCTGTTCCCACCAAGAGTTCACATTCAGCAGATAGATTTGGAAGCTTGTCTCCTGCCTTCCATATATCTCAAACAACAGCACTGCAGACCAGCTCAGCTTCCACTCCTGGGGGCGTTGAGCCCACGCCAAGTGCATGAGGTTGTTCCATAAAGCCATGAAAATGGCACCCATTAGCCGGCTCCATGCCCCATCGGTGAGAGTGGTGCGCAGCTGTCTGTGCCCAGAAAAATCAGCGGGGAGTAGCAGGGCCACTTAGGAGCTATTCTGTGAGAGTTTTCATATCCCCCTGGTTCCTTTTCCATTCCTTTAGCACCCGCCTTCTCCCCTCCATCCTGAAACCCACAGCCGAAACTTTGTATCTAGTATGAGGACAGCTTTATAACAGAGTTCAACTTTCATTATTTCATTTTATTTCCACAACAGATTTGTAAGTTAGGTTGAGTCTAATTCTGCCATCTTGCCATTTGTTCTTGATTTTATCTATCTATTCTTCGTTCCCTTTCTCCTCCCCCCTGTCTCCTTCTGGATTAATGGAGTATTTGTTAGTATCCCATTTTATCTCCTCTGCTGACTTTTCAGTTACAACTATTTGTTTTGTTTATTTAAGTGGTTGCTGAAAATATGCACCTTTAGCTTATCACAGTCTGAATTGAAGTCTGATAAGACTTCCTGTGAAATATAAGAATCATGCAACAATATGCTTCCATTTGTCCCTCTCCTGTCTTCTGTGATGTTATCAGATGCTTTACTCCCACATATATTATAAACCCAGAAACACATTGTCATTATTTTTGCCTTAAATAGTAAATGTATTTTAAAAAAATAAAAAAAGTGTTTTCTATCTACTTCATATATTTACCATTTTGGGCACATTTCTCTGTGTATTGTCAATCTATGTTTCTATCTGGCATCATTTCCCTTTGACCTGAAAAACTTCCTTTAACGTTTCTTATTGTGCAGTTCTGCTGGGTATCAATACTTTCAGCTTTTGTTTATCTAAACATGTCTTTATTTTGCCTTCATTTTTAGAGGATATTTCCACAGGATATAAAATTCTAGGTTAAGAGTTTTTTCTCTCCTGGAACTTCAAAGATGTTCTTCCACCACATTCTGGATTGCACCGATTCTGATGAGAAGTCAGTGACAATTTTTATCATTGTTCTCCTGCAGGAAAGTGGATTTTTTTTTTTTTTTTTTTGTGCCCAGGATGCTTTTCTCTCTGTCTTTGTTTTTCACCGTTTTGACTTTATACTTGATGTGGTTTTCTTTGTGTTTATTTTGCTTAAGATACATTGAGATTCTTAGATCTGTGGATTGGTATTTTTCATTACATTTGGAAGTATTTGTTTTTTTGAAATATTTCTTCTGCCCCAATTCCTCTTTGCTTTCCTTCTGAGACTTCAGGTATATGTATGCTGGACTGGTTAATATTCTCCCACATGTACCTGAAGCTCTGTTCTTTTTTCCCTCCTTTTTTCTCTAAGTGCTTCCATTTGAACATTTTCTATTATCCTGTCTTCAAGTTTACTGATCTTTTCTTTTGTAGTGTCCAATCTGCTGTTAAGCCCATTCTGTTAATTATTTCAGTTATTATATTTTTTTGAGTTCTGTAACTCTCATTTGGTACTTTTTCATAGCTTCTGTTCTCTGATAAGACTACCCATCTACTCATTCCTTATGTCCATGTTTTGAAAATATTTATCTTAGTCATTTTAAAGTCCTTGTCCGCTACTTCCATCTGTGTCACCTCTGGGACTCTTACTTTTAACTGATTTGTTTTGTCTTTGTTACAGGTCATCATGTTTGATTGGATTTTATTGTCTTTCTTTCAGGAGTGTTGACTTTGTTTTGGCAGGTAGTTGGTTTACTGGTAGGTGAGCTTAATCCTGCTGAGTGTCAGACATATGGCGGGTCCCATGCAGTTCTTCTCTAGGGCCAGCTGGTCCAACTCCTAAGGTGTGGCCTTTCCTGGGTCTCAGCTGAATTTCCAGAGTGTTCATCAAGCTCTGTCCACTATAGCCACTGGGAATATCCGTGTCTCCCCGCTGTGTAACCTTTGGAATCTCTGTTGAGGACACAGCTCCCTGGCACCTGTTCTCTCCTAGGCCTTGGCATTTCACCCTGCACAGGTCCAGCTTTGTCTGCAGCCACAGGCTCAGGTTGTCCCCATGTGGATTTCTGGATTTCTTCTCTGTGCAGCTCCTTCCTCTCCAGCACCCCACCCCGCTAACTTCCACCCCTTCAACGGCCCTGACCTTTGGTCTCCTATTCCTTCCGCCTTGGTTTGGGTTCTACTTCCCTGTGCTGTGGTTTGGAAAGCACCCTGGCAGAAGGCCAGAGTAAATGTGGATTTCACCTCTTCTGTTTTTCTTCTCTCAAGGTTCCCATCCCTGCACCATCTGTTTCTAGACCTGAACACCATTGTTTCATACATGTTGTCCCCTTTTATTATTGTTTGTGGTGGGAGGGTAAGCCTGATATCCCTTACTCTGGCATGGCTACAACCAGAAGTTACTCTGTAGTTAGACAGATGTTGTCAGTCTGTTTTACAGTTGAGGGACCTGAGGCTCAGAGTCCATGTGCTCAAGATCACATCAAGACCAGCGGGGTGAGGGGTGGGACTCAGATTAGAGCCCATCTTCATCTGGGTCTAGAGCAGGGCCCTTGACGTTACTTCTTCTTTTTGCTTCCCACTTTCCTTTTCCATCTTGTTCCTCTTCAAAGAGACTGTACAGTAATCTCCCATCTACCTTCGTATGTTCAGTTCTGTCATATTTCACATGGTCTCTCATTTTGATGGCCTTGAACTTTGCTCCCCTTTATCTGGCAATTTCCGTATTCTGAATATTCACCCTCCCCTTTCTGCTTCTATTTATGTCAGAATATCTAACCATGTTTCTTATTTATTCTCATATTTTCTCAGTATCAAGCCCTGTGTTTGGCACATAGACTTCTTTTGTGTGTAAATGTTGACTGAACCAAAGAAGAAATGAGTTACATTTCATTCATCTCATCACCCGTTTCCTCATGTGCCACTGAAAACAGGTGCACAAGGAGGCCCAGGTGTGGAGCCGAAGTCCACGGGCATCAGAGGGAGCCTGGCTGCAGCTCTACGCGCAGCTTGAATGGGCTTCTCTTTGGATCGGGGCTGTTGGCTGGTGATTCATGCATTTCTTTATTATCCTTGGCATACTGGAATTAGCCCACTGTCTTTTCTCTTCTTTTCGTTCCTTTCTTCTCCTAGAAACGATTTCATGAAGATCCTTTTATTATCCATTTCAATCATGCCACTAAAATCTATAGACTTCATTTTACCGTTACTCTTTTTTCCTTACATTTGTAGCACGTTCTAGAATTTTGTAGGCTCTATCTTTCTCTTTTCCTCATTTCCTTCTCTGTACAAACTCCTCTAGAAACCTTTCTGTGATACTTTAAATTTCACCATTTCTATTCCAGTTTCTTCAGCCCGGTCTCTCTGTGTATTGCTTTTACTTGGGAGACTCTGTTTTTCTCTTTAAAACCTCTGATTTCAGGGCCGTTTCCTTGAGCACCTCCTCATATCATTTTCTAACACACTCTCCACTGCCAGCCTGGGAAGATCAGAGGCCTGCCCTGCCCTTCATCTCTCCCCTTTTGTTTTGAATCTTGTCTTGTTCCATCAGGAATTTACCTGCTTCTTTATACTTCTGCCAAACTTCTAGTTTTTGAGAAGTGGATTTTGGCTATTATCTTCATAAAATAAAAATAGGAGCATCATTCATGTTACATGTTGCAACCTCTCTTCTTTATTGCACATAAACAATGTCAAGGCTCCTGGCTCAGTTCCCATTTTGGTAACCATGTAGCCAACTGTTGGAGAGCGTGTCTAAATAAACGTCTTTCAATCCTGCGCTCTTATAACCTGGGTTATTTGGTTGGGGTGCTTTTCTTAGATCTCCCATTTCATTCTCTTCTCAAGAATCAGTAGAAATCTTCCTTTCCTCCCTCAACCCATATCCTTCTTGTGGTGTTAAGGAAGTGAGTCATATTTTTATATATGGATTTTCTTTTTAAAATTTCTTTTGGGGGTTATAAGGATTTCTTCTGGGGGATATGCATATCCATGAAGTGTTGCTTCTTCAGTTCACAAGCTTCATTATGTATCATCAGATCCAGATCCCGTAAATCTTTGGAAAGTTCTCATTATAAACTATAAATAAAAATCTCGCTCTTTTAAAATTGTTTGGTAAGAAAACCCACAGATCCAGTTCTTCTCCATGTTCCTGGTGAATAATCTGCTCCAAGTGGGTAATATCCAGGCCGCTTCCTGCACAAACTGATGTCCACTTTATCTTCCCCTGGAGTCCTTCGGGTGGTAACTCTTGCCTTCTTTTTAGTGGTAATGTTGTGCTTCTACTTGGAATTATTCTTTATCTTCTTTTTGTGAATTTAATTAGCCTTTGGAGGCTTACATTTCTTTTCCTTTGTCTCCTTTTTTCTGCCTCTTCCTGTGGGACTTAGGATCTATCCACAATGAGTTGGCCAAGCCTCTCTCTCTATCACTTTCGATAGCTGTTCCTCCTTCTCTATTTCCTCTTTCTAGCACTTCCCAGACGCTAGCTTCTTTCTTTCTTTTCCTTTTCCTTTTTTCCCACCACCAGCTGAAATCAATTTTCTCTATTTCCCCAATTTCTCCCTGAAGCTCTACTGACCCCTTTTCCTTCCCTCCCAGCCCAAGTAGCTTCCTTGAGTCCATTAGAGCAAATGTTTCCGGCTCACCTCTGAAGCCAGCCCCGCTGGTCCAGCCTCAATGTTCTTATGACCTGTTCCTGGGCAGTCTGCTATCTGTTCTCCACCAAAGGCCACATGCTAGGTAGTTACAATTTTATTCTCAAACCTGAATGTTTGACTTCACATTATACTCAAATGATTTCTTGAACTCCATCTTTTGCAGATCTTTATCCTATACAAAAAGTGTAGGAAAATATTGCAAGCTTTTCCGATTACAGTTCAATTTCATATTTCCCCAGTCTAAACCACCAAATGATCGACCATTATTGACTCTACCAAGACAGTTAACACCTCACCAAGTCTCATCAACTGAGTCATAATGCATTTATTAACAAGGTCTTTAGATTTGACCTGCCCGGTGGAATCACCAGAAAGTATCATGACCCCTTACTAATAAAGTCTCTAAAATAAATCAGATTTCTCTGCTGGTCTGAACTTACTTCGCACTTCTTACTATTCATTTCCAGGAAGATCTGCAAATCTGTACTTTGTGTTCATCCATAATGAACTGAAAATCAGGTTCTCTACCCCAGGTCTCGGAGCGCAGGGGCCTTCAGAAGGCACTGCATGGCTGCTGGTTTGGAGTCTGGGCAGCATGAGAGAACCTCTTACTGTGTCCAGTTCCCTATGTTATGTGACCAAAAGCCGAGACTTTGGCGTGTGATTATGTGCCCCAATCTCTGATTCAGAATTTCTCCAAGTTTGAAGGCTTCACCTTTTTCAGTCTCCAGACCCATGGGATTGGGACTTCATTTACATTTATGGTTGGTTTTATGGTCAGCAGAACTGGTGACTCTCTAATTGGTGTAAAAAGAGACTCCCACATTTCAAACCCACTGGGTCCTCTGTATGATGGCCTTAGCAAATGTTGGTTATGGCCCCTTAGAGCTCTGTTGGCTGGGTTGTTCGGCTCTCATTTTAAGACACTGCTGTTAAAAAGCAAATATTTGTGAAGATTCTTATTAGATAATTTCTAAGGGAGGGCCCTTGGAAGCCCAGTGAACATGGATTCCCATTTTGGTTCTTCAACTTAATAGCTGAGTGATCCACAAAGTTTTTGAGCCTCAGTGTCCTCATCTGCAGAGATGAGTGTAACAATACCTACTTCATTGAATTGTTCTCATAATTCAGTGGGGGCTTTCAAAGGCTATTATTGTCATGAAGTGCTATGGAAATGGTAATAATTTTTGCTTATTCTTTTCCTTCCTCTTGGCTTAACCTTGGCAGGGGGTGGGGGCCGTGACTGGCATCCAGGACAAACAATAGACAATGATAAAGAATGTTTGTAAAAATAAAGAACTCAAGGCAGGTGGCAAAAGTCTCTGGGGTACAGAGGGGAGCATAGGACAGAAGGGTGAGAACCATGAGTAAAGGCAATATATACGTCAAGTGAGAGGGGTCCCTCTTTCTTGACCCTTTTGTGGAGCAGTGGGTGTCAGCACTCATTTTATTGCAGGAGGTGGGGAGGGGCTATACTATGCAGCTTTTTCATTGAAGTGTTTTCTTTTGGAGGGGCCTGGACAGTATTAAGGCAATGAAGAGGGTTAGATTCCAGAAGAATGGACACGGAATTGTAAACAGGAGGCGGGAGGCTCACTGAAGGTAAACGGCGCCCATTCACCACCTTCGCTCAGACAGATCCCGGTTTTGTCCTTGATGTTGCCCATATTCATGTGGGGCACCCAGCTTGGGGATGGGAGTCAGCCCGAATGCAATTTGATGGGTTTCACTGGTGAGTCAAAGGGACATGAACATCAACCAAGGAGCTGTGTCAAACCCAGAGGAAAAGCTGGGGGCTCTGATGTGGGGTCTGGTTGTAGCCCCTCACTCTCAGGGGTCTGCATGGAGTGTTGGGCATCCTATCCATGTGACCTTGGATATGTTTCCCAACCTCTCTCTGAGCCTCAGTTTCCCAATATTATCTAATATTACTACCTATGTCACTTATTACAATATTATGTCTGATGTTACCACTCATTTATTTATTTATTTTTTGAGGAAGATTAGCTCTGAGCTAACATCCGTTCCCAATCCTCCTCTTTTTGCTGAGGAAGATTGGCCCTGAGCTAACCTCTGTGCCCATCTTGTACTTTATATGTAGAACGCATGCCACAGCATGGCTTGATAAGCGGTGCATAGGTCTGCACCTGGGATCCGAGCCAGTGAACCCCAGGCCGCTGAAGCGGAGCTCAAGAACTTAACTGCTGCGCCACTGGGCTGGCCCCACTACTTATGTTTTTTTGTGATGATTAAGTGAAAGGTACTTGCTCATTTTAAAGTTCCACACAAATCTTATTTTTCTATAAAACTTGTAAGGAACTTTATTATTTTAAAGTCCAACCAAATGTGTGTAACAGATAAACAAACTACAGTTGGAAGAAGTTAAATGGATGTTAAAACAATTAGTGGCTGAGGTAGGAATGGAACCCAGGGCTCCCGGCCCCCAGGGAAGGGAGTGGAGGGAGCTCGAGGATTGTGTGAATGTTTCTGGACAGGTGAGTGGGTTCTGAAAGCTAGGGACAGTAAAGGTGGCTGTAAGGGGTTCTTTGCATGTGTCAGACATTGGGAGAAGAGAGCAGAACATAGAATGAAGTCTTTCATAAGTGAGTTGCCACCCGGTCCTCTTCCTAGAATGGCTGCTAAGCCGAAAATGCCCAAGGGAAGGGGTCTTAGTTCATCCACAAGTCCTTAGATACCCTTTTAACAAATGAGTTCGTGTGGACTATAGGGAAATCTAAGGAGTTGGAGGAGGTGAGGTTCTCTTCCCTCAACCAAGAAGTGTCTTCAGTGGGACTCATAGGGAGGGAGGCAGGGGACCAGGCGAGAGGAGTTGCAGCAGGGGCGGGCAGCATGACTCCATCTTTGGTGCCCACTTGACCTGGCCAGGTGGACAGAGCAGCCCTCTGTGTTCAGGGCACAGATTCCTCGATGTCAGCCACCATCTCCTCTTTAGCATGTTCTGAAGGCAGAGCACCTCTTTTCGGGGTTGTAGGATGGCTGCTTCCCAGCATCCTTTAGTAAGACTCCCTGGAAAGCGATGGACTGAGACAGGGCTGCTCTCAGGAAACAGAAGGGAGGTGGCTAAATCCTGCACAGTTTTGTATGTTTTTTGTGGACCACACAGATGCCTTGCAGTCTCTGTCCTTTATCCCAGCTCCCTCATCCCTCCTGCCGGCATTGGCTGTGGGCACTTTAGGGCCGTCACAACTGTGATGTACTTCAGGCTCAAGCAGCCTGTGGCCTCACCAGGGATTCACAGTTCATTTTGATACCTGGGCAGCCTGCTCTGATTTCTGCTCTCTCCTTGGGTTCCAAAGGGCTCAGGGCAGTGGTGTACTGGAGCCGGCTCATTCGGACTTGCAAGAGCCGAATGTTAATTTTCAGGATTTTTGTGAGCTGGTGACATCACACTGACAACGTGTAATTGGCCAAGCAGGGAGTATTTACACCAGGGAAATTGGCAAATGTTACAAATCAGGGCCTTTTTTCCTGGATAGCTGGTTGTTAAACATTTACCAGCACACTGTTAACTAAGGGAAGTGTGGGATTCAGCGTAGTCCTTTCGAATGGCTTCTATTCAAGTTCCCGGAGGCCCCCAGAGCTTCCTGAGGCCATCCAGGGACCCAATCCCCTAAGACCTAATTTAGTATTGTATCCCTGGGAGAGAGTAGCAGAGGGAACCAATACTGAGCACTACTCTTGGCTGGACAGTGACCAGGCTCCTGCTCCGGGCTCCTGGCCACCCTTGTGCTGGCGTGACTAGAAGGAATGGCTCTGGGCAGAGTGGCCACATTCTTGAATGTGATGGCAGGGACAGGTCCAGGGCTCCAAGCCTGCTTGGAACTCCATGCCAGGACTCTCCCCTTTCTCTTCCTTATCTTTGGCTGGCAATCACACAAGACCCAGATGTCAAACTGTCACGAATTTCCTAACCAAGGCATCTGGCGTTTGGCAGGTCCCCAGGCATCTGACTGTATGACTTTGAACCACCTTGACCTTCTTTGTATGATCAGATGCTGGAGGTACTGTACATGGGCTCTGCTTTTTTCTTTCCCTCCAGAACTTTCTCTCCTGATCCTCCATCTCCAACTCATTAAAACAAATCACAATGAAACAAAACAAAAATGAAAAAAAGAAAAATGCACCTGAACAACAATATCAACGAAAACCAAATCACAACCTACTTTAAAAGAGGAAACCCCAAACATCAGTCTCACCCACTGCCCCAGGGAAGCTAACTTGCTGCCTTCCAGAAAATGATAGAAACGTGCTATTCAGAAAGCACTCAACACATGAATCATGTATCCTCCCACGACTTCATCTGCACAAAAATAGACACTTCATCTGCTTCCATTTCTGGTTTTCCTGCCCAGAAGTCATTATCCTTCAGTGACATCAGAACTGGTTGCTCCAAGGGATGGTTGCTGGCGAGGGCAGCAGGCAGTGCCAACTGGTAGGGTGGCAGGGAGTGCCAGGACTGAAATGTCCCCGGAGAGGGAAAGGCCAAGAGCTGAGCTAGGATGAAGGATGGGAGGCCAACTGACAGAGGTCACACTCTCAGAGATGACTGAGTTGAGTTCCCATGTTTGTTCTTTCTGTTAGGGTCCAAAGAGGGCAATTGACCTGTCCCAAGTCATCCCCTGAATGGGCACAGAAATGGGACAGAGATGGAGCATGTCACATCCAAAAGTTCTACACCAGATGCAACAGTTGGCAGGGTTTGGACATGGCTACTACCCTTGCAAAGAGGCACATGGTGCCCGAGGGAATGGGGAACGCCGAAACATTGCATTGCAGGGGAAAGAGGACAACGTGAGAATCAAATATGTGGATTCTTCTTCTAGGCTGCCCTGCCAGTCATGTACCAGGAAGCACCAGGACTAGGATTGGGAAACTATGGCCTAAGGGCTAAATTCAACTCACTACGTATATTTGAACAGCCAGTGAAATAAGAATGGCGTTTACATTTTTAAATGATTGGAAAAATTTTTTTAAAAGAATAACATTTCCATGACATGGGAAAATTATATGAAATTTGAATTTTGGTGTCCATAAAGTTTTATTAGAACAACAGCTGTGTCCATGCTTTTACGCATTGTCTATGACTGCTTTTGTGCTATGCAGCAGAGGTGGGTAGTTGTGAGGGAGACCATGTGTAGCCCACAAAGTCGAAAGTACCTACTATCTGGCCCTTTACAGGAAAGTTTGCCAGTACCTGGACTAGATGCCTCTGGAAGGTCCTGGCGGCTCTCACATTCTAGACAGGATGCTACATTTAGCTTTGGAGTCTTCCCACCTCCCCCTTCAGCATCAGTTCTCCTTGTGAATTCTCCATCTGTTTCTCAGTGCTGGTCCCTACCCCTTGCTGTCCTGTGTGGTTGGATTCAGCCAAAGGGAAGCGGTGTTCAGACCCACAAGGAGGGCGTGGCTTAAACCCTGGGTTCTCACAAAAGGTGCTTCAGCAGGGGGGCAGGGAAGCGTGTGAGGAAGGGATGCTGGACATCCAACAGAAAACCATTTCTTAGTCATCACGGTTATGTTTTGATGAACCAAAAATTGAGCCAGCGCAGTGTTGCAGTTTCCTTGGTGTCTCTAAAAGCTCAGATTCATGGAGGAATTTCTATTGGGCTTGAGACAAGGACCAACCTCTGGGAAGGGTCTGTAACAGGGTGGACTTTCAGGAGGGGAAAGGCCATTTTTTCCTAAGTTCCTTCTTCCTTTTTCTGCCTTCCTGTTTAGATCAGATCAGGAGACAGGAGTCTGGGAGGGTGATTCCACAGCCTGGAGAAGAACCCTGGATTAAGTGCTGCGCCTGCAGAGAGAGGCGTCAATGGCTGGACCCCTCCCAGCCCTGGTATGTCAGGTCTCTGCCTGGGACCTGGCCTTGCTCCTTGGTTCCCACTGTCCTGTGCTCACTCACAGTGTTCTGTGCCTGGTGCCTGTTTGCTGCAGGACAAGCCGCTCCACCTGGGGCTGTTTCTTTAACCATAGAAGCCAAACAGTTGTGAAAATGATTCCAACTACAACTTGTGGGCAGCTCTTACTAGACAGCTGCTGCTCAGTGCCCATTGTTAAGGGAAAATAAACCAATAAAGAGCCCATGGCATGTAAGATACGGGGATGGAGGGATAAGGCAGGGGTGTAATGGGCACAGGGCACGTCTCCACCTCAAAGTAGCAGCGACACCCAAATGCATAGATTTTAGAGCTGTTTGGACCAATTTTCTACCCACCCAGGGATCTCCTCTACACCTCACCTGACAGGTGACCTTGAGACTCAGCATTCCCCTCTCAAAAAGTACTCCTCTCTCTTTGATGACTGCTATCACGTTCTCCTTACTCCCTTCCCAGCTCGTCACATATTCCTGGGCTTCTCCAGGCTGAACATCTCATTTGTCATGATTTCTAGACCCTCCACACTCTGCTTGCCTTTCTGGGGAACCTCCAAGAGGCATGTGGGTGTAGCAGAAGGAACACAAGCTTTGCTGGGGTTTGAGTACTTGGCCTTTAGCTGTATGACTGGAGAAATTACTTAAACTTTCTGAATCTCAGTTTCCTCAGAAGTAAAGGGAGTATGATAATTACCTTTATAGCATAATTGTGATGATTAAATGAGATAAATGTGCAATATGTCTGGTACAAAGTTAGCTCTCAAAAATATTATTTATATCTCACTCCTGCCATATTTGCTTTCCTTTTTTTTTCTTTAATGTATCTTCCAGAACTTAACGCAGTCTTCCAGATACGGCTTGAACAATGAAGAGTACAGTGGAACCATTTAATCCTTATTTAGGACAACAATCTTCTTCTAAGGCACACTAATGCGATCCTGGCTTGTGGTGGTGGTGTTGTTTGGGACAGTCACACTACTGGAGGAACCGTACTGGGTTTGGAGTCAAGACATCTGGGTTCTTTCTAGCTGTTTCATTCATTTTCCCAGCAAATGTTTATTGGGCTCCCACCATGTGCTGTGCACTGGGGGTACACTGGTGAGCAGAACAGACAACAGCACCCCAGTGAGGGAGCAAGCGCTGGTCAAACAGTCAAACGTATAACACAATGCCAGGGAGGGACAAACACAATAAATAAAAACAAAGCAAAACAGACAAACAAAAGTAGAACTGGCTAAGGGATTCATGGAGTTCTGACACTAACTAGCTGTGTAGACGTGGTAGAGCGAAGTGAGGGGGCTGACTGGTCATCCCCTTTGCCTCTATTCCTATACGGAGCAGTGCCTTTTAAAAATTTCTTCACTTGGCCTCTGTGTGTAATTCTAATTGACAAAAATCTTCTAGTGTTCAAAAAAGCTTGAGATCCTCTCTATATTGGGTAGTTTCTGGGTTCTCTTCTACCTCAAAGACTGTGGGAACCGCTGGGATTTTTTCATATGAACTTCTATAAACCAGATCTCCCGTATTGTACTCGTGCTTCAATCAGTGTATTACTTACATTTATTGGTGTGAATTTTTGTCTTCTTAGTTTTGGTCTATTGATCTAATAGGCTGAGATAATTTTGCAACATTAATTCTAACATCTTACATATTAGTGATACCTCCCCACTTTGGTTTTTCTGCTAATCTGTTTTACGTACATTTTATATCTTCATCCAGTTTTTTATAAAATGTTGATTAGGATGGGGCCCAGGGTGGAGACCTTCGGTTCTGTAATAGAGACTGCCTTGTTGATCCAACCATAGTCAACAGCCTTTGAATTGTATGTGATCAAATGGCTATAGACCCATCTAAGTATAATAGCACCCAGCCAACATTTCCCCTTCTTATCTCCATACCATCTCATTTTCTGTACTTATTTAATAGCTGTTATCTATCAAGGCCTGGGATTGGCCCTGGGGAAAAAGATATATAAAACACCAGTGGTTCACAGCTAGTAGCCAAGATGGAAACATAAACCAATAATCCCAGCAATGTGTTGAGGGCTGAAGGGCGATGTGAACCAGGATGCCTGGGGGAAGGGCTCAGCTTCACCTGGAAACGTCAGGGAGATTGTCTCAGTCAAGAAGACATCGCGATGATCTTATTCCAAAAGGTACCCATGAGAAACGTTGTCCAAAGTCATACAAAATCTAGATAAGTGGCATTGATGGGATCCTTCTGATTTAGGTACTCAATAAATGTTTTTCTTGAATTTAATTTGAAAAAAGAGGAAGAAGCATCTAACAGGTCAGGAGCAGATGTAATCGAGGTGGGGAGGATGGAGGAAAAGAGGTTTGAGTTTCACAACCTGTAAGAAATTCGGTGGGATGTATTTCTTCCCCAAGGTCTTTTCTCTTTCAATTCTGACTTTGATTTCAGATTTCCACTGGTAGCTGCTGAATTAGGAGAGGGTGACTCTTAGGTCTGTGCCGGGAGCAGTGGGACAGCAGCAATGATTTCCATTCTCCCCAAGGAACTCTTACACTGTGACATGCCTTCTTCAGTTTCCCCTGGCTGGATCTTTCTAAATGTGTAGCTTCAGTTTTGAAGTAGAACGTGTATTTGCCTGTCACATACTTGTTTGTTAAGGTGACCAATGCATTTCAGTTTGCCAGGGAATTTCCCGGTTTTCATAACAAAAGTCTTGCTTCCTACAAATCCCTTTAGTCCCAGACAAATCTGGGCTGTTCTCACTCTAGATGTACATGAGGTGCTAGGAGTGCTTGGTGTGTGCACAGAATATCCTAGGTGGCATTGGGGAGTGTTGATGTAAATACTCCATAATCAATCTAAAATCAAAATTGGGGTGAGTTTATTATGAGCCAACCCTAAGGACTATGTCGCCTGGAGAGTACCTTCACGAAGGAAGGAAGCACTTCAAAGAAGTAGGGTGTACAGAGCAGTTATATAGCATCCTGAAACAAAGAGCATACATCACATATGCTAAGAATGTCCCTTTACAACAGTCACGAGATTGCTTTTGCTAGCATAGCAAGTTAGTGGTCACAAGGTGAACCCAGCAGGTTGGTAATTAATCCTTAGTTTCTAGGAAGAGATGCTTATCCTTAAGGAAATCCTGATATGGGGAAGATACATCCCTATCTTTAAGGGCATCATTCTTCTCTTTGGGACATTGTAAGTGTTTAAAGCAGATGTACAAGGCATGCTCAATGGGCCACGTTAGGCCTTTTGGAAAAACAAGGTTAGGCCAAATTATTATTATTATTATTTTTTCCTGCTTTTTATCTCCTCAAATCCCCTCTGGTGCATAGTTGTGTATCTTAGTTGTGGGTCCTTCCAGTTGTGGCATGTGGGATGCCTCCTCAACATGGCCTGATGAGCAGTGCCATGTCTGTGCCCAGGATCCGAACCCGTGAAACCCAGGGCCGCTGAAGCGGAGTGGGCGAACTTAACCACTTGGCCACGGGGCTAGCCCCCTAGGCTGAATTAATTTTAAACCAAATGGCTTCCTTGTATACTCCAATATATCCTGTTGCTTGTCATTTAGTCATCAGTAGGAAACACAATTGCTGGAACAAAGTGTGGCTCTTAAGTCTTATCTGCCCAGACAGAGAGAGGTGCCTCGGGCCTGGGAGACAGCTGGGAGGAGCCCAGGATGGCTTTGTGTGTTGTTGTCCCCATGGGGGTCACCCCTAGGCCGAAGGTGCACGGCAGAGAAGCCGGGCTTTGAGTACAGCTGTGGCTGGGGTGCAGTGGGTCCAGCACCCCTCTATGGGCTGAGCCAGGCCTTCCCCACTGTACTTCCCAGAGCACATAATTGAATGGAGAAGGTGAATGGAGAAATCCAAGAAGACACAACAAAGGATCACGCTGGGCTCCCCACCCCTCAGACCACAGCGGCTCACGTGCAAAGTTTCCTGGGGTACTGCTTTTTCCGTGGGCTCCTGATCACCGGAGGACGCTTATGGCTGCAGGAAGCTGGGGAAACAGAATAGCCAGAGCCACAGTCCTCCATGAAAACGTTGGGTCAATAAAACCAAAGGACCGTGGATGTCCTGAGAGAGAGGTGGACAGGGGAGACGTGTGGAAGATTTTTACTTCTGCCTTCCCTGCACACACTCTCAGCCCCTGGGGAGGGATGCAGGACGGTTACATTATGCCTCTCTTCACTTCCTGTATGAAGCAGAAGAAAGTCTTTGGCAAATCTAATCCTAAATTTATTGCTCAGGCCAAATCCAGCACCCCCCTCATGCCCCTCTTCCCCCCCAAAATGTTCAATAGTTCCCACAGGGTGCAAGAAAGGGTTATTGAAAACAGCAGGTTTTTTTTTCTTTCCTTAACTTCAGCACTTCTGGTAAATCTCTGATCCAGCATCTAGTGGTTAACCACTGATACAGGAAATGACATTTAACGTTTTTATCACTCAGCCAGAAATGGAAGAACAAGGCAAGTCTGTGTTTAGGGAAGATGGATGGTTGCCCACCACCTTCATCTTAAAGGCACACCATCTCTTTTTCTGATCGCTTCGGGTGTTGGTGGCTCACTTCCCCCCTCGGCCTGCTTGCTTCACTGACAACAATGAAGCAGGGATGGCAGGACATTCATGGCCTTGCTGCTCAGAAAGGGAATCCAAATGTTGTCAGCTGTTGAAAGGATTCTGAACCACACTTGGTTCCCCTTTTTCAGGAGCCGTTGCATGTGGGCACAGGCAGGCAGGAAATGAGTGTGGATGCCCCTGGTCCCAGCACTTTGAACCACAGCATCAGTCTGGGGTGGTTGAGCCCAGGACCACCAGGTTGAGGTGAGACTTTGAACAGCGCCCCCTCCATTGCCGAGTGGAAGACAGTCCGCAGAGGGTCATTAACCCCCTCCCAGACAAGCAGGAAAGCAAGAGCGCTGAACGCCGCAAGCCACAGTGAGAAATTACACTCCATCTCACTTGCAGTTTCCCTCGGTCACTGGGTTCTTCTCTATTTTTTTGTTGCCCTTCTGGGATGAGGGGTTTTCAGTGCAGCTGCAAAGTGAATTCCTTGTAAGAACAATAATGGCAGCAGCAGCAACAATAATAACACTGTTGAGTGGTGAATAGTCTGGGTTCATGATCTTTACTTGCTCAAAGTCTAAAGCTGGCCAGGGCTATAACCAGGCAGGATTTGAACTCAGGTCTGTCTGTTGCCAAAGCCATCCTGCCCTACAGATGTCTAATCGTCAGCCCAGCCCTGACCCCACCTCCTTGTCCGGCCTCTGTCACACTTACTGAGCAGGGAGACAGGAGCCGGAGGATCCTAGCCATGGGCACCCTGGTGGAGTGGGTGGGCAAGCTCAGTCAATGCATTGTTGGCAAAGACGGCTGTCTTCCTATACTAATGACGGCCCCAGATTCTTTGGGAAAATTCCCCAGGTCCCTCCTTTCTTTTAGTAGGAACTAACGTGCTCTTGTTTTTATGAAAAGAGCCACTCAGGTGCAAAATTCTCCTCCTCTAGCTCTCTGCACTCTTCCTGCACAGATGCCTCCCCTGCAGATGCATCTCCATTGACACTAGGAGGCAGGCGGTACAGCGGGTGAGCTGTGGTCTGGGAGGCGGGAAGGTTAGAGTCTGGGTCTATGCTGTCAGGATGAAGCTGACTGCTCTTGGTGAGCCACCTATTGATTTCTGCTCTGCCTTGTTCTAGAGAGGATTGAGGTGAGAGCCACTCGTAGCCTCTTGGAGCCTCAGTTTATCCATTCGTGTACTTGCTCTGAAGAAGTAATGAAATCTGAAGAGCTCTGAAAAGTAAATTTGTCCTTCGAAATTTATATTCCCCGCTGTGCAGAGAAATAAATTGCTGTTTGACATCAAAGCCTTCCTAATTGGACAGAGTTGTGTATGGGTGTTATACTCTCAGGGCCATACCAGCAACTTCAGTTGTGTGATTTTGTACTAGAACAAGCCGAAAGGGCTGATTTCCATCCACGCTCACTCAGGCGTGAGACGCGGATCCTCCCCGAGGGCAAGGTTCTTCTCCAAGATGCATCTCATCTTCTCCATGCCTTCTCTGCAGAACTTTCAGCCTGCAGACCAAAGTGGAGCGATCAGAGATTTGTTCAGGTAACAAACACTGAGCATTGTTTCCTGTGCAGGGCACTGGGGAGCAAAGACCAATCCAGCATCTTCTCTGAGCTCAGGGGATTACAGTCCACTCAATGGTGCCCATCTCTGGCTGCCCACTAGAACTATTTTGGGGGACTTACAAAACACCACTGTCCAGACGCACCTTAAGAACTTGTTGTTTAACTGGCATTAGTATTTTTATAAGGTCTCTAAGTGATTATAATGTGCAGTCACAGTAGAGAACCACTGATCTAGATGGAGACACAGATAAGTTAAAAAAAAAACAAACCCTACAGCGCTGAGTATTATGTGCTCTGATTTTAGCAAATACAAGTTGCTATGGGAGCACATAGTTGGGGCCACTTACCCAGCTTAGAAAGAGTTGGGGAGATTTTGTGAAATAGGAAGCACCACTGCTGAGATTTCAGGAGCAGGAATTAACCAGGCGAGTCAGGACTGAGGGGGCTGAGCGTGAGTGGAGGTGAGGTTCAGAGAATTTCCAAGAAAAGCAGAAGCATTTTCCGAGTCCAGGAGTGAAAAAGAGCGAGGCACCCACATGGGATTGCTAGTAGTTCAGGATGGCTGGAAAAAGCCGGTGGGAAGCCCCACATCTGGAGATGGGACCAGAGCTCAGCTCACAAAGGGTACTAAAGGCAATGTTAGGAACTTTGGACTTTACCCTGAGGTGAGGGGGAGCTAATGAAGAGTTATTATCAGAGGAGGGACTGTGATCAGTTTTGCAGTATGAGAAACAGATCAGAAGGAGCCAGATGGAGGTAGGGAGGAAGTTAAAACATACTTCAGTGACGGTTGGTGGTTATAGGGATAGCAAGAGGTGGGTGGATTTGAGAGACATTAGAACAGAGAATCAATTGGACACGGGAAGTAAAGAGAGAGAGAAGTCAAGGATCACTTCCAGGTTTTGTCATGGGCAATGGGGTGGATAGTGGCTGCTCCCTGGGCTGGCCATGCAGGACGCCCTCCATGCAAGTGAGTAGGACTGCCTACGGGCTGCTCACGAGGAGTCCTAGAAGTTAGCCAGGACTGGGTGGGCCCCTGCTGGTGACTGGGGTCTCCAGGGCCTACTCGAGTCTCCCATGGGTGGTTCAGAGCTCCTGAGAGCCTCGGGGGAAGGTGAGTATCTCAGTGAAATGATTAGGGCATTCATTGCACTTTCTGCAGCTTGCCAGCCTATTCAGACTCTGGTGTATTCTCTTCCCCTCCGCCTCCCTCCCCCACACACACTCAAGCTGCTCATCTCCCCAACTAGACCAACCCCAGAAACTGACGGAATCTCTAAGACAAACGATAATAACTAATTTCCATTTTCTGTGACCTGTTACCTAATCTCTACTTTCCTCCTCTAAGTAAAACCTTCCGACCCCCATCTACCCATATAAGAAATCTTTTAGTGACAGAGATACCTAAAAATACCCTTTCTGTTTCTTGGCTTCCCTATAGACTCATCCTTCTTGCCACAGGGACTTGCACCCTCCAAAGACTCCCACTCATTTCTTATCCCACGCAGTTACGTGTCTCCACTCCCTTCAACCCATTGACCCAACTTCAAAGATCACTGCTTTGTGGGTTGTCTTAGTTCAGGCTGCTGAAACAAATTACCACAGACTGGATGGCTTAAGCAATGAACGTTTATTCCTTACAGTTCTGGAGGCTGGACGTCCAAGATCAGGGTGCCACCGTGGTCAGAGTTCTAGGTTACAGATTGCCAACTTTTCTCTGTGTTCTCACAAAGCACAAAGAGAGCAAGATTGCTCCCTGGGTTCCCTTTTATATGGTCACTAATCCCATTCATGAGGGCTCCACCCTCATGACCTAATGATCTCCCACTGGCCCCGCTTTCTAATACTATCGCGTTGGGAATTGGGATTTCAACATAAGAATTTTGGGGGGACCACAGACATTCAGTCCACCACATGGGACATCCGTGTGTTACTTGTGGGCTATACTCTTTCTCCTGTTCCCACTCCTTTGATTTTTTGTTTTCTGATCTCCCTCCCTGTGCCATCCACTTTTCTTGCTTTTTTTGTTTTCTGCCCTACCTGCCATCTTGTTATTCCACAAATATTTCAAAAAGCTATTCTGCAAAGTTGTCAAAGTCAGATCCTATGATTTTAATCCGGATTATTAGGGTTGTTTAGTGTTAAATATAACAGCATAAGGGAAAATGCTTTCTATATGGTAAATCACCAAATAAATGTTAGATAATGATAACAGCAACAGGCTTGGAAGGTCTCTGCTTGTTTAAAGAATTAGGTGTAAAATCACACCTAGAGACAAAGGTTGAAAATAATGAGATTATATCCTTAAACTCTCCTGGAAATCCAGTGTCTATTGAGCTGATCTTTCAGAATTCAGATTCTTTTCTTTTTTTTTTTTTTTGAGGAAAATTAGCCCTGAGCTAACTGCTGCCAATCCTCCTCTTTTTGCTGAGGAAGACTAGCCCTGAGCTAACATCCATGCCCATCTTCCTCCATTTTATTTGTGGGACACCTACCACAGCATGGCGTGCCAAGCAGTGCCATGTCCGCACCGGGGATCCCAATCGGCGAATCCTGGGCCGCCAAAGGGGAACATGTGCTCTTAACCACTGCGCCACTGGGCCGACCCCAAGAATTCAGATTCTAAACTAAAATGAGACACTGGAAGATTTACGTAAAAGTTAGTTTACCACCCATATTCTTCTTGTCATTCATAAAAAAATTGGTCTTTCAGACAAGGTAAACTTTTGTGCTCTTTTTTTTTTTTTTACTGTTGTCCCCTCGTCTTGGGAGTCTTCAGTCTAACACATACACATTGAGTATCTCATTATATCCATTCATTTATTTGTTTACTCTCTCACCCTATATTTATTGGATCCTTCTATGTAACAGACAATATACCAAGTACTAGAGATCCAATGGCAGGCAAAAATAGGTAGGATTCATGCCTTCATGAACTTACATCTTAAGGTCGTGAGTGGGACGAAACACAGTAAAATAGTCATACAAATGAGTGTAAAACGCTAGTTGTGCTGACTGCTATGAAGGAGAAGTCCACAGTGCCATGAGACCATATAATGGGGAGATTCGACCTAGGCTGGAAGTGGGTGATAGGAAGACGTCCCTGAGGAAGTGATGCTTCTGCTCAGACCTGAAGGATGAGGAGGGGTTAATTAGGTGAGACAGGAGGTGTGGGACAAAGGGGTTTCAGGCAGAGGCAAAAACGTCTTTGAAGGCAGAGGCTAGGCTTGAAGGCAGAGGGTAATAGGGAGCATGATACAAGCTGAGGCTGGAGATGGGAAGACCAGACTGTGTGGGCTTTGCAGGTATGTTAAAGATTTTGTTTTAGCTTTTAATCTTAAAGAGTGGAAATCCTCTGAACTATTTTAATAAAAATGGTGTTAGGTTTGCGTAAAGGTAAATAAAAAATCATGGGCCCATCCTCTATCCTCTCAAGAGCTCTTGGTTTGTGGAAGGAATCACATTCATGAGGCAGTATGAAGCAGTGTGGTCATTACCTGGATGGAACTATATACAGAGTGCTATGAAAGCATAAGAAAGCAATATATTTTTCTGGGTGAGGAGTGGTCAGAGATAGCTTCAAAAAAGAGGTAATATTTGAGCTGGCTGTTGAGATATAATAGGAGATTTCCAGGTAATAAGAGGTGGGAGAAGAGGGAGACGCAGCACATTTTGGGAGGAAGGAATTGCATATCCAAATACACAGGCATGAGAGAGATTAGTAGGTTTGCATAAAGACCAGTCATCAGTGTGGATGGAGACAGGGGCGCTCTGGTAGTCATTAGGTACTTTTAGCCACATCCCAACTCTCTCTCCTTCTGGGCATGTAGTAGCTTTGCACTTTCCACCACACTTGAGTTTAGATGTGACAAATGAAAGTAAACAGAGGAGATGTCTGTTAATTCTAAGTGGAAATTTAAAAGCTGGTGCTTTCTTTGCCAAATTCTCCTTTCTTGTGACCCCTAACAATGTTCCAAAGAGTGGATGCTTTGTCAGATTGTGTCCTAGAATGAGGTCAATGATGGTGGAAGCAGAGCCACCAGCTGATCTGCAAAGGACACAAGGATGAGCAAGAAACAAACCTTTGTTGTAAGCCACTGAGATTTGGGGGATATTTGCAGAGCAGCAGAACTTGGTTTATCCTGACTGATACAGGGGCCTGTCAAGAACTGTGAAGGGTCTGAGATTTTCCATTGCATGTGAGCTAAGAAGTTAGCCTGCTGGAGTTACATGGATGCTGGCAGAAGACATGGGATTCCTGAGTCAGAGGTAAAGGATTTTAATACTCACAACACAGCAAGAATCATGAGCTTCATTTTTGCGTTGTTTTCCCTTGCCCTCCAAGTCCACTGTGGCAATGTAGAGTGGCCCAGAAGAATGCTGCACCCTGTGGGTTTGTGTCACAGTTGAGGAACCCCAAGCTTAGGAAACCCCAATATTTTATAATGGACTACAAGCCAACTTGCCCAACCTTTGTCCTGGAGGGTTATATTATCTTTATTACACTAGAAGGGAAACAAACTTCTCCTCCACACTGGACGGAGTCACCATCTCTATCTTCTAAAGCTGCTCGCTATATAAATATTCTTGAAAACACGCTTTGGAACAGAATTTGTCAGTGCCTGTTTTTGCAGAAGTGCAGAAATGTGAAAGACCCATGGGGAATTGTCTCCCAACAATGTCTTTGGGTAAGTGGAGAAAAATGAATGATGGAAGGCATTTGGAGCCCAATTAGGAAGGATTTTGTAGGCCGTGTCAGGGAGATTGGACTTTATCTAGAAGGCAATAGGGAGCCATAAAAGGTCCTAAAATGTGGCGTGGAGACTAGAGGATAGATAGAAGAAGGAGAATACTGGAGCTGGGAGAAAGTTTAGGGTTAAATATGTAGGTTTGGGAATTTTAACATCTGAAGGGAGCTGAAGCCACTGGGTTGATCTCTCCTTGGGTAAATTCTGTAACCTTCAAAGTTCAGATCAAAGGGCATCTTGTTTAGTAGTTTTAAAAAAATTATTCTTCAAAAGCAGAAGATTTTGTCAAAGAAGTCTAACGCAGACTTCCAACCAATAAAACAGATGGAAGGAGAGACACTTTGGTCGAAGCAATAAAGCCGGCCCTGGAGGTCTGCCCCCCAGCTCTCCACTGTCCCAGCGGACACCTGGAGACTCCTCTCTGAAGCCACAGACCACACTTGGAATGCACTTTTCTTTCCCCAGTCGGCCCAGGCAGGATTAGTTTCTCTTCCTCTCTGGTCTCTCCACAGTTTGATCGTATCACCACGGCGGCGTTTATCACCTTGACACATGTTTGTTGACAGCATCTTCACCTCCGTATCTCCCAGCGCCCAGCACAGCGCCCAGCCCATTGGAAGCCTCTCAACCAGCATTTGCTGAATTGGATTGAATTGATGTGAAAAACGCATCATGAAATAACTATAGAACTACATTTTTCGGTAAAGCTTTGCATTTCAAATTTAGTGAAATATAATGAACAATGTCTCAGACCTAACCATGGGCAAATAAGAATCAAGGAAATAACGAAATAAAGAGACAATTCTTTCTACAGTGAAACAGTTGTAGTTTTGGTTTGTTTTAGTTTGTCTAACATACCAACAAATGCTTATTCAAGACACAAAGAGCTTTTTCTTAGAAAGGAGACCACAGTCCAAATAAATAACATCCTCCAAATTAGAGGGAGAAGATTGCCAGACCTTCCTTAAGTATGTAAATCCATTCAGTCACCTGTGTTTTCATCAGGCTGGGAAGGAAGGCCCTGTGTTTACTCTGCTAATTTATGCCAGCAGAATATTTACTTTTGAAAAAACTGAAGAATTAAAAAAAAAAAGGAAGTCGAACGTGTTCTGTCTAACTGTTCTATCTGTGTGGAGTTGTAGGTGATTTGGTGACAACAACAGCCCCTAGGCTCTCTGAGTACCCTGCGTTTTCATGGGGCTTTCTACTTTCTAGTGAATAAGCCCATCTGACTTTTAAGGAAAAGAACACAGCGAGTAGAGTTTCCATTCGTCCTGCTCCGGTTCTGTCCTGGCCACTGTCTGTGTGTCTGTCTGGAAGAGAATCAACCCTGAGTTAGGGGGAGGACGGACAAACCCAAGATCCCATCATGAAGATGGATCCAGGGTTTGTAGGGCTGAAACTTATGCAACTTTGAGAGCTCTGTTTAAGTAAAAGAATGCAAAATTAGGTATGAAAAATGAATATTTATTTAGAATGAGAACAGAAATCATAACAGTAATATTTTTATTAACGAACTACTGGACACACCATAATATTTTAAATGTTATTTTAGTTATATACTCTTTGTGTTTTTACATGATAGCAATTTTGTGATATTTTCTATAGAGAGAATAGAAAGATTATTCAGGCTTTTATCTAGCATAGTTGATGAAAAAAATATTTATTTATTTATTTTATATTTTTATTTCTAATAGCTTAGAAAAATTTCTTCCAGCTTCACAACTTGTTATTGGTAGTGCCAAGAAAATGTTTAGCATCGTCCAATTTGGGCAAACTGCTATCATGTTTCTTTCATGTAGGAGCTGTAAGAATTCAGGGCATTTGAGACTTTCTTGTGAGTTTGTATCTTAAACACTCTTTGAATTGAGGAGATCCATGTTCTCATTTTCCTAGTATGTTGTGAATTCTATGTTGTCTTCATCCATGCCAATATTTTGTGTTAAATCAGTAAGAAATTTAAATCTTTTCTCATTGTACTTCTGTGACTCATTTCTCCTCATTAACTGGCTTACCAAATGATCCAAGAGCTTATGACTTATCTTTCCTTCTATTTGAAATGTATCCTTTCTCTTCCTCTTAATGAGTTACTTACTGCCTTTGGTATGATCTAATTTTATTGTTTTTTGTTACAATTTGCTTCTTCATGTTAGGATAATATCTATTAATTTTATTACTCACTTTATTGTTTTTATTTGACATTTCATTATGTTTTAATCTGAATGTTGTCATAGTTCTCTAAAAAATAAATTTGTTAAACTTTAATCAGAAGGCTGTAATTTCTCATTTGTTTTATTAAAATATTTCAAAATGTCTTTGACTGTTGGAGGGAGGAAGGAAGCAAGTTGGATTAGGACCTTAACCTAGCACTCACATTGAGCCAGCAAGGATTAGACAAGGGTAGATGGTGTTTGGTGGGTGTTGCTTGTGAATATGAAGACTTGATGGAGGTGGGGGCTGTTAATTTGGGTTGGAATTGCTGCTACCTTGTCAAACCAATCCAAGGAAGGGGAGTGTCAGTATGGGAAACTCAAGATGAGGATGACCTAGCCAGAACAGGAACAAGGTGGATTCTCCCTAGAGAGTAAGAAGGATGCTTTGGAGAAGAGGCATATACCATGGGAAAGGCCAGCTAGTCAGGAAGTCATGGAGGAATACTGGAGGCCACCAGAGGAAGGTTAGGCTGGAGTAATTCAAGGTTGGGGCAGGACCAGGATTCCTCCAGCATTTGCAAGTGGGGCTGACAGCACTGCAGCCAGTGTGGTCTTGTTGATGGTTGGTGAGGGTCTTCTTGGGGACCCCCAGGTGGGAAAAGACTCCTTCCTTCTTCCAGAGACCATGAGTAATGGGGAATCCTAGATTCCTCCCCTACCACCCCAGGCCCTAATGGGTTGGGTTTTTCTCAAGCAGATTCAAATATTTTGAAAGAGGCAACATTGTATAATTGACCATGAATTTTGGAGTCAGACCTGGGTTTGAATCCTGGCCATGGAACTTCTTATCAGCTAATTTCCCCCTCTGCAAAAATGGGGATGCTAGTACACATCTTTTGGGTAGATACTACATAAATTTTATAAAATAATACGATGAAAAGCATAATAAATTCCTTAGTTGTATAGTCAAGAATATAGGTGGTTGTTAAAAATGTTACCATTTTTTAAAAAATCAGATATGTTTTCATACTTTTGCTGTATTTTTTATTAATTTAATTATTTTCCAAATAAAAAAATACTTGAAATTGACTTATCTCAGACAGATCTTAGAATTCTCATTTTCTACCTTGTCCTGTTTGCTTGTACTGTCAATGCTGTATATGTTACAGAGACACACACGGACAAACAGACACACACACACACACACACTTTAAGGGGCATCATCAAGAAATAGAGCAGGAGTCCTTGAACTAATTCTAGAGTTTAAAGAAGACATCTGCTTCTGATTCCCTCAACTTTTTTTTTTAAATAGATATAGTTTACTGATACAATGATTCCTGATTTTGGAAAGGAGTCTGTTTTAGTTCTCTGTGTGTTGATGCTCACTGGCTATAATTTCTTGGATCATTGTGTTACTATTTCTTTGAATATTTTCCTTGTGTCATCATTTGGATTTATTCTGTTGATGTGCTCTCCTGTAATATAATCACAAATTAAGCTGCAAGACATTAGCTGTTCTCTCCTTTCACGAGGAAGAGGTGAACTGGACTCGTCTGGAGTGTGTTCTCTTGGAGTTAAAGCTGGTAAGAAGCAGTGGGCCAGGTGGCAAAGACCCTCGGGTCTCTTTCCTTTGTCCCATTGTGCATCCTCACTCTCCACCACAGCATGTATGAGGTTTCTTTAAGCTCTGTTCGTGATTGTCTCACCTTGAGAAAGTAAGCAAAAAGGACACAAGTATCAGCTTGGGAGGATTTAGCTATGTCAGACCAGGAATTTCCCACAGAATATTATTAGACTTTGCCCTTGGAGAAAGGTGAAGGAAAAGCCACCTTGGTTATGTTTGGTGTCTGACGTATGATTTGGTTTTGAGATTAATGACAACTCATCCAGCAGTCATCGAGACCCAGGTCCTCTGAAAGTTCTCTTCCTGAAGGTACAGGAACCTCAGTACAATCAACTAGTGCAGCCAATAGCAACTAGTTCTCCATTCCTCTGCCTGGATCTTAAGAAGAAACCAGCCAATGAGAGGCCAGAACCCGTTCTGATGTCATGGTCGTGGAGTAAGGGAAGCTCCAGCAGCTGGCCGTTTCCCGGCCGACAGGGAGGCGAGGGAGCACCCGGACCGCTGCCCTCTCTCCTTAGGGCGGATGCTTTGCTGCACATCTTGTTCGGGTGGATGATTCTTTAAGACTCAACCTAACATTTATAACTTCTCCCATAAAAAGAAGGCGAGCAAAAATAAAAATAGAGGGCTGTCAATAGCCACGTCACAATTTGAGAGGGCTCATTAATATCTCCTGCCTCATTTATCCTGAGCAAGGAGTACAGTAGTCCCCCCTTATCCAGGGGGACTACATTCCAACACCTCCAGAGGATGCCTGGAACCTCGGATAGTACTGAACTCTATATAGACTATGTACTATATACTTTTTTCCTGTACATATGTACCTACAATAAAGTTTAATTTATGAATTAGGCACAGTAAGAGATTAACAACAACTAATAGTAAAATAGAACAATTATAACAAAGTACTGTAATAAAAATTACTGTAGATCTTAGCAATCTCGGCATATGATTTTTTTTCTTTCCTTATTAAATTGAGAACTTTCATGTTTTCACCTAAAGGAAGCACTTTAAGTCTTTTTGGCGTATCCGAATTGCCAGCATCACTGCTCTTGTGTTTTGCGGCCATTAGTAAGTAAAACAAAGGTTACATGAACAGAAGCACTGCGATACTCCAACAGTAGATCTGCTAGTGGAGATGGCTCCTAAGTGAGTAATGGGCAGGTAGGTAGTGCGTACACAGCATGCATATGCTTTTGCATTTTCCCTTTTTGTTTAAAACCCTCAATATCCTGTCTTTTTAAAGTGTAGAGTGGCCAATTTAATTAAACCACACCGGAGGACTGGGGGGATTTAGATAAGCCGCTGTGCGACCGTGTGCTGTTGTGACCATGGGGGCCATATGAGAACATGGATGACTCATAGCAAAACTCTGTCTACAGCTGGGGAGAACAAACCTCCTGACAGTGATGGATCAACTGAATAGTCTTTGGATATTGAGAGAGGCACTATAATTACTATTAATAAGAATAAAATTAAAATGACAGTGAACAACACATTTGATTTCCCTCCAGGATTTCTTGTTCAGGAAAATAAATGTCTCCTACAGAAGGTCTAACCAGACTAGAGGGAGCCCCTCCCTAGGTGGGAATGTAACACCCTCTGGCGTGGGAAGAGTAAGCACAACGTGTGGAAATTTTAAATGGAGAAAAGGGAACATGTGGCTGTCCTCATATTGACCCGAGGCTTTTTGCCATCTCATGTCTTATCAGCCAGGATGCTTCTATTGTAAGTAGACAATGACAATCCTACCCTAAACGGCTTAAGCAAAAACGGAATTTATTGGGGCTGACCCAGTGGCACAGTGGTTAAGTGCACAGGTTCCACATCGGCAGCCACGTGGGGTTCGCCGGTTCGGATCCCGGGTGCGGACATGGCACTGCTTGGCAAGCCATGCTGTGGTAGGCATCCCACATATAAAGTAGAGGAAGATGGGCATGGGTGTTAGCTCAGGGCCAGTCTTCCTCAGCAAAAAGAGGAGGATTGGCAGTAGATGTTAGCTCAGGGCTAATCTTCCTCAAAAGAAAATAAAAATAAATAACTAAAATAAAATTTTAAAAAAGAAAAGGGAATTTATTACTGACGTGATAGTCCCAGGCTCCAGGGGCTACTTGTTGTCACAAAGCTGTCATCATGCCCCCTTTCTCTCTATGTACACCCTGACTCTGCTCGCCTTCATTATACCCCATTCTCAGAGGCTCTCCCTCTGGGGTCATAATGGCTGCACAGCTCCAGACCTCACCTCTTCTTGCCTTCACATCTCAGGGGAAAAGATATCAGGTTACTTTTCAAAAGTCCCAGCAAAAGTCCCATTTCATCTCAGTGCTACTGGATTATATGCCCATTGTGAACAGAGAATGCAGAGCTTTGATTGACCTAGAGGGAAGGGAAGAGGATCCCAAACAAAAATTGGGGGCTGTTGGCAGAAGAAGGGAGATGAGTGTTAAGGTGGCACATCACAATTGTCCCCTCTATACGTGAACCAGTGGCCGCCAGTTCTAGGCCCTTGTTGTTCTCTGGGATCCTCTGACTTTCTTGTCTGGAATAAGTTCAGAACACAAGGGGTGGAAGAGGATACACAGGGCTCCTTCCAGAGGCTGGTTGGCAGCTGGGGTCACTCCTGCTCCTCTCTGCAGTAGACACTGCCTAGAGGAGAAGGTTGATATAAACAGCAATTTTATATGCACTGCTGGAGAATGGGGAGAGGTATGGGTGCGCATGTTTTCCTGAACTAACAGGCATTTAAGAAAAATGAGTGTTCAAATGATCTTTGCCTTCCAGCAGGTGCTTGGTGACCCATCATAGGCTCCCATTTTAGCATCTGACTATTCCCAGACCAGTAGAGGTCTATGTCTTTTCTTCCCTTCCAATCTCTGTCCCCACGTGAAAGGCATAGGAGCCGCAATACAGTGTCTGGTAAATGATTTTATCAATGAGGAATCTGGCAATAGTCCCACTTCCTGGTTGGCTACTAAGAAAGCCTCAGGCCATTTGATTTGGCAGTTACTGAAAAGCAGAAAAAAGTGATTTTTGCTCCCTATTCCTGGGAAAGGAGAAAATAGAACAATATCACTGTTTTTTCCCAGGATTCCACCGTTTTGAGAGGTATATGACCACTGTTAGGCCCACATATTTTTTCACGTAAAGACTGAGTGGACTTCAACTAGAGTTTCTCTCTTTTTTTTTTTTCCTGAGGAAGATTCACCCTGAGCTAACATCTGTTGCCAATCCACCTCTCCTTGCTTGAGGAAGATTCAAGCTGAGCTAACATCTGTGCCAATCTTCCTCTATCTTGCACGTGGGTCACTGCCATAACATGGCAGCTGATGAGTGGTGTAGGTCTGTGCCTGGGAACTGAACCCAGGCCGCCAAATTGAAGCACAGTGAACTTAACCACCAGACCACAGGGCCGGCCCATAGAGTTTCTCTAGATTGAGTATTTCTTAATTAGGTTCCTGAGGTCAAGTTCCACTGGATGGCACCTATAAGGGTCTTTCTAACTAATGGGCATACGGCAGCTCTTGGCATCTTCATGAAAACTACAGGGAATCACAGTAGGCAAACCCAGGTGACACTTTACATGCTTATTAATTGTATAGCTGTTTGATCCAACTGAACTACAGCGGTGACTGACGTAAACAGGGGGAATAGTGCTAGAAAGGGAGGAACCAAAAAGATCCTATTCGAATGGTTCTTAAATCTTCATCTCATGTTCACTTTTGGTAACATCCCCTCTTCTTGCCAAGTATTGACAACTCCTTCTCATGGAACCATAACGTACCCTTCCTGGCATTGTTGGGGTACATGTGACAGCGTGGCATGACTCAGAGAGAAGCCACGTGCAGTTAGCCTGATGATGGAATGACTATAACTTTTTTCAAGAAATAAAAATGTAAAAATATTCATATGTCAAAAAATCAGCTAGAGATTCAGCCTAGCTGAGGGAACTTATTGGCCGCAAATCATGCCAGCGGAGGATGAATTCATTCCATCACCTGGAGGGAAGTCCAATCTTGAGTCTATATTGTTCCAGAGAGATAAGAATGCACGACGCATATTCCTCAGATTTTTTAAATCTTCTATTAAATTCCATTTCTAAAATTAGAATTCACATATGTTCTCTATAACTAGTAAAATAATAGGAAGAAAGAAGGAAAAAAATTGTGTCTTTCTCATCATCTCTGTATTTCTACCTCTGCTCCTCTAAGGTAATCAATGACAACGACCTATTGTGTATCTTTTCACATCTTTTCCAAGTTAATATACATGTATATTGTTTTGACTTTTTAAAATTGGGATCACACTGTATACAGTTTTATGCAACTTGTTTTTCTCACATAATGATTTACTATGGCTATCCCTCCAGATCAAAATAACTAAGTCATTCTTTCTAACAGCCTCATAGTAATCCATGGTATAGATGTACCAAAATTTATTTAATCTCCATTGGATGAATATTCAGAAAGTTTCCAGGTTTTCACCTTTAGAGGTAGTGCAGCAATAAACATTCTTTTAAATAGATCGTTATGCACTAGTGCTTCCCCCCCATGGGATCTATTCCTAGAGGTGGGGTTCTGGGTCAAAGGTTATGTGTATTTGAATTTTTAGTAGCTATGGCCAGTGTGCTTTCCAAAAACGTGTAGCAATTCCCATTCCAATAGCAACGTGTGAGTGCTTGCTAGTATACAATGCCACAGATTTTCAATTAAAAAATGTTTTTAAATTTTTGTCTGAGGGGTGGGAAAAATGGCATCTTCTTATTACGTTATTTTGCATTTCCTCACCTAGGAGTGGGTCTTTTCATGTGTTTATTGGCCATTTGAATTTCCTCTGGTGTGAATTGCCTGTTCTATTGTGTTGAGTTGGATATGAGTCATTACGTGTTGCAGATATTTTTTCCCAGCTATCATTTGATCTTGACTTTGTTTACCTTTGTCTTTTGTCAAAGGATCTTTTAAAAAATTATGTATGAGGATTATCTGTCTTAAACACTTAAAAATTACCCAAGCATTATTAGATTTTTTACAGAAAATTACTAAACATAATAAACCAAAAGAAGAAAAATCACCCGTTAACACACCACTCATAGATAACAACCCACAGATAACTATTTCTACTTTGGGGGATATTCCTCCTGACTGTCTTCTACACACGTTTCACTCCGTGTTTTAAAATATCACCGCTGAAGGCTAGAACTCTGAGTGGTTATGCTGATCAGAAGAGAAAGGGAAATGCAACGTGGGATCCTTTTCATAGCTGATTAAGGCATTTGGAAAGACACATATAACAGATGGGGGAGTGATGGGTAGTATTGATCAGGAGAGAATTTATTGTTCATCTCATAACAATTCTAAAAAGCACGTTTTTTTGCTCATCTTAACCTCCCTGAAATCAGGAAGTGTCTTATTAGTACTGGCGTCTCACAAACATTGCCGGCCAGGCAGGAGTCAGAATGTAGTCATTATTGTCTGCACAGGTGTGAACTTGTTCCTGGCTTTTCACAGTGTCTACACTTTGCTTGGGTTATGCTCCTTGTTAGTAGTACAAATGTTGAATTTAATTGCTATTTGAAATGTCTTCAGAAAGATGACAGCATGATGACATTATCACACACTAAACAATTCGACCTTAGGCAGGAGAAATAGGCAAATCTCAGATTTCAAGATGACAAAAGGCTTGTGTGACTAATTCATGTATCGCATGTGACTATCCTTAGTACCTTATGTATATGTTGTGGTGCTAAAATAATGGTGCATCTTATAATTGATGGTGTCTTACATTTGATGAAATATGATATTAAATTGTCTGGTTAAATAATATATATGGGAAATGTATTTTTTTGAGTGGTTCTATAACATGGCTATGTCCATTTGGGAATATTTCACATATTATGTTTTTGGTACAGATAAGATGAGTTAAATTAGACAAAACATGACCTGATCAATAATAACACTCAATAAGATGCTTGGAGAGGCAGAGGTGACAAAAGGGGAAGAGATTGCATAGTTTTGACATGCGTGTGACCCTAGAGAAAGGGAAGCACTGGATAGACTTTGGGAGGGAATTTTTTTTTTGAGGAAGATTATCCCTGAGCTAACTGCTGCCAATCCTACTCTTTTTGCTGAAGAAGACTGGCCCTGAGCTCACATCCGTGCCCATCTTCCTCTACTTTATATGTGGGACGCCTACCACAGCATGGCTTGCCAAGCAGTGCCATGTCCGCACCTGGGATCTGAACCGGCGAAACTTGGGCCACTGAAGTGGAATGTTCGCACTTAACCACTGCACCACCAGGCCGGCCCCTGGGAGGGAATTTTGTGTTGAAGTCAGTGACTTAGATTGCAGGGGAAAGCATTCAAGCTATGGATAAAAGGAAATGTTGCATTGACCTTGCAAACTCAAGAGCTTCTTAATGTGGTGTATGTGGTTATTTCTCCTGTTACTGTAGATGAAGCAGCATGAATAATCCATAAATCCATGTTGCCCCCCTCTCTCCTGCCTGTCAGCATGGCAGCTTGGAAGCACTCCTGGACTAGGAGATGCTAGTAGTCATTCTCCAGGGGGTTTTGGTCATCAGTACATTTGTGGGTGGACGCCTGTTGCTTTGCTTGTACTTCCTGCCCCTTAATCCAACTGTAGGATCAAACCTGCCCAGATTGGATGGGGGTGGTTTGGTCGTGGGAAGATAGGTAGAATAAGTAGTCAACGTGCACAGCCATCCTCTGTAACCTAATCTAGCACCTAACAACACAGCTCCTGGCCATCTAACGGGACTCGAACCTTTCCTTAAGAAAGACAGGATGTGAGCAGGAGTATCCTAATATGAAAACAGCTCCAGTCCATTGTTATTTTAACCTCTGTCTCTAGTTTCATACTAACACCCTTGTTTTCTTCTGGCTTCATCAGGAACTTGCCAGAACAAATTTTCCTAAAGTGGCTGACTGAGTTAAGGCTATAACTTAGCATTTTTCTCAGCTTCAATTTGCCAGAAAAAAAAAATGGAGACAAAGCATTTAGAAATATTTCCTTTCTGGTAGACCCAAGTTGGTTTTATGCACTGCTGCCCTAGCACCATATTTCCTCCATTCCAGCAATCCTAGTATTTTTAAGCCCCTGAATGACTTTTTAATTTCAGATATTATATGTATGTTTTTACTTCCAGCTTTTCCATTTGCTTCTTTTTAAAAATTTCATCCCTTTGCTGAAATTCCCAAACTGTTTACTCTTGCTGTCCAAATTTTCTGTAATATCTTTCAATATGTTTATCCATATCTGACAATTCCAGCATCTGGGCCATCTCTGGGTCTGTTTCTACTGACTATTTCCTCTTTTGACCTCTTTTGTCACATTTTCTTGCTTCTTTACATGTCATAAATTTTGACTGCATGCTGGACTTTGTGTGCAGTAGATTAAAATAAATGATATTTATCCCCAGAAAAAGGTACCTTCCTTTTTTGTCACACCACTGGAGTGGGGGCTGAGTCAGTCTACTCTGTAGCTGACCTGGGTCTAGGCTTTGTTGTAGTTTTCATTAGGTTCAATTCACCATCATCTTCAGGATAACAGCAGGAGGAAGACCTTCCTTTCAGAAGTGCTTGGGATCTGAACACTGGTAGAGTCCTGCTCTCCTTGTATTTTATAGTTCGTTACCAGTTTTTTGCATGTTTGGGAGTATGTTCTGCTTTTTATTCCTTTGACTTTTAGTTCCTCAGGAGATCTCTCTCCACTTGGCTTCCCCGTCCTTGGCAGTGCACTCAGCAAAGACTCAGAGTATTTTGCAGGGATTCCTCTCAGCTCTCTTGTACTTCCCCCAGCCTTTGGAAGTCCACTGAGGTAGAGTTGGTAAAGGCTCAGGTGTGTCAGAGGTAGTTCTTTCTGCTCTCCTGCTGTCCTAGCCTTTGGAAGACTCCACCTTGCAATCAGTAAAGGCCTGGAGAACTTGGGAGGAATTTCTCCCAGCTCTCCAGCCCCACCTCCAACCTTAGGAGGGTCACTGCCCTCAGAACACTTGGCGAAGTCTGAGTGTGCCTTGGATGTGTTCTCTCAGCTCTCCAGCTCTGCTGTCAGCCTTTAGCAGGCTGCTGCCTGGCACTTGGAAAAGGCTCCGTGCATCTTGCTGGGGTAGGAGGTGGGACTGGTGTGTGGATCTCTCTAGGTCTCTTGCCGTACCTCTAACTTTTTGCCTGCTGTCCCCATGCACTCACTGAAGGCCCGTGGAGAAGAGATGGTTAGGTGCCAACTTGGTCTGTGGCTAGAGCTCATTGGTCTTCTCATCTCTCACGGTAGCCCACACATAGCTAAAAATTTATGACAAGTTTGACTGGTTTCTCCTTATCTCTGTCTACAGCAGATTCCTCCTCTTTACTCTGCCAGGGATGAAGGCAGCCATGGTCTCTTCTCTCCTAGGCAGTGTTTATCACTTTCTGGAATTTCCTTTGTTTAGATTTCTTTGTGTCCTCAGCTCTCTGATGAGTTTTAAAACTATGATTAGTAGCTCCTCTAGTTGTCCTCAATGTTAGTGGAGGATGATGACCTCTTGTGACTTTCTATGTTATAAAGGAAGCATAATACCTGGGAATATTTTAAAATACGGAACTACCATAGCCTGCCCCTTGCCCATACTTTTACCATTTTTAGTGTTTTGTAATAGAAGTTTCATTTTAACAAAAAATTCCAAATGACTGATATTAGATCAGGGAATGGCACACAGAAGCTGAAATTCCAGCCTTTGGAGGGGTCCATTGTCTCTGCCTATGAAGATGGAGAGTCCACTAAACTCATCTTTGTCCTGACCTCCGTGGCATGCTCAACAATACAATATTCCTGCTGTTCACCTTCTCAGTGGCCTCCATGTGAGTATCTCCATAGGCCTTCCAGGATCCATGGATTGGCCTACTCTATCTGAAGGCTGTGTCATTGACTCATTAAGTCATTTTGAAAGCAGCCATTAGACCTCAAAACTTTAATGGAAGGAGGAGAAGAAAAATGGTATATTCTCTTTTGTGAAGCATCATATTTGCTTTCCTCAGTATGCTGGCACCTCTTCCTTTTTTCTTCGGTTTTCTTTTTTTTTTTTTTTTTTACTGGGCAGAGAGACAACTCTTGGAAACTCTTTCCAGTCAAGCCACAGACACCTTCTGAGAGAGGTGGTCATATACCATGTCTGCCTTCCCACCCTCACCCTTGGCAATGTAAAAGACACTGAGAGTTATTAGCTTACAAGGCCATGTTTAATTACATTATGCTCTGCTTCAGTAACAAAACTGCTTGAATAAGGTTGAAGACAGAATAATAGACTATCAGTTAGGATTAGTCTTGGCTGTGTGTGACAAAATCCCAGAGTAACAGTGGTTTAAAGACGATAGCAGTTTATCTCTCTTTCGGACATAAAAGTCTTAGTCCAGGACACTCCTTGATGTCAGGGACCCAGAATCTCTCTACTTTACTTCTCAGCCATGTGTGACTTTGGGCTTAAGGTCTAAGAGGGTGACATTTGCATTCTAGAAAAAAGAATAGAGGAAAAATAAAGAAACTGGGCAAAGCGTGCAGGTATGCTATCTCTTAAAGAAGACCTCTCAGAGGCTGTCCAATGCACTCCTACTCATTCCATTAACAAGAACTTTTCCCCAAGGTGACGCCTAGCTGCATGAGAGGCTGAGAAACATAGCCTTTATTGTAGGCAACTATTTGTCCAGCTAAAAATCAAGGGTTCTACTGCCATAGAGGAAGAGGAGAATGTATTTTGGGGGTCAACTAGCAGTCTTGGTCACCAGTCAACTTTCTGGAAAATAACATTCTAGAGTTCCTGTTTAGTTCTGGATCTTGGAACCATTTTCGGGGGGGAGAGCACTGAATATGCCAATAACCTCCATTCCAATAACTGCCCCCCTTTCTTGTTAGTTGTGTGGCTCTACAGAACCAGAGCAGTGTTATGTTCAGAGAAGAGCATCCAAGGTAATGAAGGAGCTAAAAAAACATGTCACACATGGAACAGCTGAAGAAACTGAGGATCTTTAGCTTAGACAAAAGAAGGGCTGGCGATGACACGATGTTTTCACATATTTGAAGGGCTGTCTTGTCAAAGATCTGGATGAACCAGAAGGGCAGAATCCAGCCAGTGGGCAGAAGTTATAGACAGAGTAATATGGTTCAATATACAGAGGGAAATTCTAGTAATAAGAGTTATCTTGGAAGGGAGCGAGAATACGTTTACTTCTATCTTCTTATCACAGGGGATCTGTGCTCACACAGGGTCTAAACTAGAAGACTTATGGTCTCTCCTGGTGCATCTCTAAGAATGTGCTTCAGATGGTGCTGCAGTGGGAAGAGTGAAGAGATTTGCCTTGGAGGGCAAAGTGAATTCCAAACTTGGGGGACCTTCTAAAACGGAATTTCTAAAGTTCCACAATAGGTCACCGTAACTACACGAGTTTGTGTTAATCTCTTGCCCTGACAGAGGAGGTTGGTTGAACATATGTGAATTCAATGACTTGAGAACCTGAAGACTTGAAATAGTCAGTTTGGGAGAAGTAAAGACCCTCTAAAATCTGTAAATTTTCTGAAGTTTCTGAAAATTCTGAAAAGTTTTCCCACTGAGGACTTTTTTAAAAAACAACTCCCTTTTGCCCAAGAAAACAACCAGGAAAGAAATCATAAAAACTCTTTTTTCAGTTCTCCCAATGTCTAAATATATCAATATACAAAACATGGTAATTTTATGAGTGAAACAAGTTATACATAATGCATTTTTATGTTTCTAAACGAACAGCATGACTTTATATCTGTAAAGGGCACTAAAAATAAGCTTTGCATGTATTTCAATCCCTTGCCCCCAAATTTTCTTTGAAGAAAAAAATTTTTTTGTTCTTCCATGGCTTAGCATTTTTGAAAAATCCATGTATCTGGTCTGTTCCTTTGTTCTTGCTGCCTTGTAGCTTGTATTCTATTCCTGTAAATTTTATGGGTATGAAGTTAACTATTCTTTTAGCCTAACTGATATATAAGGTTTAATTCTCTATAATCCCTTATATTTACCTGCTAGAGTGTCTAGAGAGCTAAGGACTGGGGATGAGTGTTTTGTCAATGGTTTCAGCCAAGGTGGGCTGCTTCATTTCTTCCTTCATTTACTTTCTACAGGGGTCTGCCAGGCACAGTGAAATGCAGCAATTTTATCCAAAGGACTCAACAGCCACCTAGCTGGAGAGTAATTTGTCTTCATGACATCCCCAAGAGGCATTCAGGCAAAAAGGCTGTTACCACTGTGGGGGCATTGGCAAGAGGATCAACTTGGAGTCTGGACAGTGTGCTTGGGTGCCAAGAGTCTTGGGCTCTGCCACCAACTCTGTAGGACCATGAGCGGGCCACTTACCCTCTGTGAGGTTTCCATTTGCTCACTGAGGTGAGGGTATTGGACAAAACCTCCATGGTCCTGATGGCTCTAACATTCTACGAATCTGTTATCCTGACCCTACACTCCAAAGTAAGAAGATCAGAGGGTTGATCTAAGGTTATTAAATGGACTAATGGGAGAGTTGAGCTTTATTATTCCTGAATGGCACTGCAGTTTTTTGGATAAACATGTTTATCCTCGTAAACGTGCTGGACAATCTTGGTTTACCATGAGAAGGACTGAAAATAAATCTGGGGAAAAGAGGGATTGAGGAAAGAGAATAAGTTCTTCTGGTGCCAAAATGACTCTGTGCCAAAGCAGTAATAATTTCAATACCTACTTAGACTGTGTCACCTTGATATCTCTTGGGGAGTAGAGTTGGAGAAGGAACGGTCCCTCAGTTTCTGGTGCTGTTTTGTTGGCGTCTTTCCTTCAAAAGCCTTCCCTTGAATGCCTGGCTTAGTTTGTAATTAGCCAGCTTGATACTGGCTTTGAGCTATTCCTGACCAATGTGATAATGACGGGGCTACTCTTCCCGGCTATGGTGATGGAGACGGGCTGAGGAGCTGGGTGACATTTCTGTCCTAGTGGCACAAGACTCCATGGAGCTCCTTTGCCCTTCCAGAAATGACTCTGAGGGCAGGATTGCCAAGAGGCTGCCGGGGAGTCTGGCCTTGTTTTGTTCCCAGACTGGTAGGCAGACCCAAGAGGCTGAGATAAACATCTGAATTTACGAGTGCTTAATGCTGATTCAAAACTTAACCTGCGTTCTGGAACTAACCTGCCTCTATAAACTTTTGAGTGGATTGCAGTCAATATGTAAAATGTATGTACGTGCTCTTTCAAAAATGACTAATCTCCACCCAACCACACAATTTCCTTTCCTGCTGCCCACATTCTAACACCACCAGGGTGGTTCTATTTATTGTCAATAACAGTACTTCTTAGACATCTTAGATCTGAAAATGAAAATAAATGCCTTAGTTTGTATATGAAGTGACGTGGGTAATTATGCATGCAGAAAGTAATTCTGAAAAATTGGAAATAACCTAAACTTCCATCACTGGAGCATTGGTTAAATAATTTATGGTAATTCATAAATGAAATACAAGGCAGCATTTAAAATGATTATACATATTCATATATATCTTTGTTGACAAGGAAAACTAGGCTGATATGTGAAACAAGTAGGTTAAAACTATATATAATAGATTATCCTATTTTTGCAAAAAAAAAATATATATGCATATACTGTAAGTATTGAAAAAAGCCTGTAAGAGAGGACTCACCTAGGCATCTGCAGTTGGGGGATGAGAAGAAGAATTTCTGGCGTCTAAGTGGCCTGGACCTAGAGCCTTAATATTTTCATGACGTTGGCTAGGTATTGTCACCTTGATCCCTGATTCTCTGTAGTCACCCATGTATAAAATATTTGAATGGTGGCCAACTATGGGTGATGGGATTATGGATGATTGTGTTTTCTGCTCACCAGATTGATTTTTTTTCCTCAATGAACATTTATTGCCTTTGTGATAAAATAGTAAAAATAAGAAAAAGGGATTCAGGAGAATGTGCTTTGCTTGGGGTGTTTTGCTTGAAATTAACTCAAATTTCATTTCTAGTTCCAATTGCTGAATCTCCTCCCTCCCCTTACTCGCTTTTTGGCTCTAGGTTCTTTACATTCCGTTATTTTGCATAATCACGTCCCTTTCCCAATAATGGAGATGTCTTGACACCTGGCAGGATGGGCAGAACCTTCCAAAAGAAAAGTTGTTCCTTCTCTGTTTGGATGGGTAATTCTGACCTCTTGGCAATTTGGCTCCCCTGTAGGCATGCAAACATTGTCTGGGAAGCCAGAAGAGAAAACCAGAAGTAGCCAGAGGAGGAAGAATTCATTGATATGTGGAGATTTAATCATCACTGTGGAAAACTGAATTACTGTTCTCAATTCTTCACAGCGTTCAAAGAGAATTATTCATCAACACCCTCGCCTCGGCCTCATGGTGGGTGGAGTATACTTCCTGCCCCTTAACTTTGGGTTTGGCCAAAGAGAATATTAGTGGATGGGACATGACAGAGGCTTGAAAAGAGCCTGTGCATCCAGGCTGCTCTTATTGCACTTCAGTGATCTACCATGAGAAGAACTTCCTCTGGGCAGCTGTTGCTCCTTCAGCCTGGGCCCCAGAGTAAACACACATGCCAACAGCCCAGTCTACAGTCTGGAGCCAAGTATAGCCGAGCTGCAGCCTGAAACAGAGCTCCCCAGCCTAGCCCAGACTAAACCAGCCAAACCACAATCCATCTTGCAGACTTGTGAGTATGAGACTAAATCCTTGTTGTTTTAAGCCACTGAGTTTTGGGGTGGCTTATTAGGTAGCCTTATTGAGGCGATAGCTGACTGATACACCGGTCCAAGTCTGCGAAACAGACCCTCCTGACTCTCTGATGTCCCAAAAGGGATTTCTGGCTGCTTTTGCATAATAGGTATGCAAAAACTATCTGGAGATGTTACGAAGATAACCTGGAAAGGAAAAGAATATGGTCACCCTGACTTTCCCTTCTTGCTAACCAGTTGCCACTAATTTTTCATCCAAGGCAAATGTAGCTTTCCCTACCTGATTATATATGCGTTCCAGCATCATTTGAGTTCTTTAAATTAAGGATTACATTGCTAACATCCTAGCTCTAGGTCCACAGTAATTCAGTTTGCTGTCAAAGCCTGACCACTGAGTGAGTCGTTACGAACAGCTTACAAGCCAGGAAGCCCACACTATACCGTGGACTCTGGATTTTCTGTCAACCCTATTGTTTTTCATAGGACCTCTTTCCTCCCATTTTTGCTTTGCTCTCAGCCTGTTGGACGAGTCAGAGGTCACAGTAAAGAATGGTAGCGGAAATCTCACAGACGTGGCAGGGATATTGAATGTATTTTGCTTTCTGTCCAAGAACTTTGCAATTTGGGGGGTTTCCTTGAAGCCAGGATTGTGTTTAGATTCCCAAGTGCAAGCATTATCTAGATTCACCTTCTCCTTCTGTGCTTGGCAAGAAATGTAGAACTCTCTTGGATGCTTGCCTCATGTGCAATTGTTAATGCTCATTAGACGGCTGCGACACAGTCCTGGGGTGGCGCTCTCAAGGAACACAGACTCAGGCACATTAGTGCATAGAGTTCATCTGACAGCTTCCTGTAACAATAAGGAAAAGAGGTCCAGTCAAGGCCTCAACACAAAGCACAGCCAATAAGCAGTAGGCTGGAGCTAGAAGCCAGAGCACCAAGACCTCCTCCCACCAGCTTTTGATGGTACCCATAGATTTTTGCCTTTCCTATCTTTTCTATGCAGGATACTCACTGAAAGTGAATTTACTCATGGGGCTGATTTTTTAAATCAATGAACTTAAAAAATTATAAAAGTAATAAATTCTCAGTTTATAGTCTGAAAAATATAGAAATGTGCTAACAAGAAAACTAAATCACCTGCGATCCCACAAGGCGGACACAAGCACTGCTGGTGTGGTTTTGTATTATCTGACCTCACAAACAATTTGGTGTTTGGCACACAGGTCATTTAAGAATTTTGTAGAAATCATTTTTCTTTGCCATTTCAGATCTCTGAAAACACTCAATTTTAATTACTGAAAAATAATCCATCACAATCTATTTAACTTTTCTCCTATTGGTGAGTATTCATTTTTCCTCCAATTTTTTGCTATCGTAAGTAATGCTGTGATGGGAATTCTTTCCTAGAAGGGGGATGGGAGTTACTTTTCAAAGTCTTCCATTGTGTAGTGAGATGGGCATATCAATATGCTCCTGTTCGTAGGTAAGTTTATATTACATTTTTGATAAGCATTATGAGGATCATTGAACAGTTTCACATCTTTTGACTATAAAATTATTTATATTCTGAGAAAATAATTTGAAATATGACCAAAAATCTATGCTCAAAATTTCCTTTGCAACGTTTTGTTTTTAATAATAGTAGAAGATTGAAAAGATAAATTCCCCGTATTAGGGAATTAGTTAAATTAAATGATGGTTTATTCTTCTGATTCAAAGTGATACTTAAGAGAGCTTTAAATAATGGAAATGTTGATTGTAAATGTGAAATAAGGATCCACAATTGTATGTATGAGCTTGACTCTGCGAAACAACAGGCACAGGAGAGAACTCCTACCAAATATCAGTGCAAGATGGAGCGATCTTTTCCCTCTCTCTGCACTTTTCATATTATCTTAAATACATTACTTCTACAATCAGGAAAAAGAGTGTGTTGTTGTTCTTTATACTCACACATTAGAGATGAGGTCACTTCCAGGGAGGGAAGGTGTGACTGGTCTGTGTGGGTTCCATTTCCTTCCTAACGAGAACCATTCAGAGCATGGCAAACTCATTGCCCAGTGCGCTCACTCCTTTAACGTAGATAAGTGCCTTATTTTGCTTGGCTTAACATACTCTGACCTCCAGTTTCATTTTCCAGAGTATATTTTTCCCTAATTCAATTTTTCTAGCTTTCAGACATTTTGATCCTTTTTCCAGAAAAAATAAAAGCCCATCTGTTGGGTCTAACCACCAATTTTTTCTCTCACTTTTGTTTTTGTTTCAAATCTCAGGTAAAGTCATTTTTCGTATGTCAACTTTTTTGAGATAGAATTCACATACCATACAATTCACCCAATTAAAATGTACAATTCAATGGTTTTTAGTATATTCACAGAGCTGTGTGGCCATCGTGACAATCAATTTTAGAACATTTTCATCGCCCCAAAAAGACACTATATACCCTTTAGCAGTAATTACCCATTTTCTCCCATGAACTCATTCCACTCCACCTCATCCTAGGGGACCCACTACATCTACTTTCCATCATAGATTTGCCTACTCTGAACATTCCATGTAAATTAAATCATACAATATGTAACTTCTGTGACTGGTTTCTTTGACTCAGCGTGTTTTCAAGGTTCATTCATGTTGTAGTATGTGTCAGTACTTCATTCCTATTGGCGTCCTCCAAAAATGCCAAAGAATATTTCATTGTGTAGATTTACTATATTTTGCTTATCTATTCATCAGTTAACAGACATTTGGACTGTTTCTAGTTTTTGGCTATTATTATAAATAATGCTGCTGTGAACGTCATGTACAAGTTTTTGTGTGAACATATGTTTTCATTTCTTTTGGGTATATACCTAGGGGTGAAATTGCTGGTTCATGTGATAATGCTGTTTAAACTTTTGGGAGACTGCTGGTCTGTTTTCCAAAGTAGTGTACCATTTTATATTCACAACCAGCAATGTATGAAAGTTCTGATTCTCGACGTTGTTGCTAACACTTGTTATTATCTGTCTTTCTGATAGCCATCCTAGTGAGTGTGAAACAGTATCTCGTTTTGATTTGCATTTTCCTGAGGGTTAATGATAATGAACATTTTTTAATGTGCTTATTGGACATTTTTATGTCTTCATCGGAGAAGTGTCTATTCAGATCCTTTGCCTATGTTTTAACTGGGCTATCTGCCTTTGTATTATTCAGTTGTAAGAGTTCTTTATATGTTCTAGATACAAATCCCTTTCAGGTATACGATTTGCAAAGATTCTCTCTCATTTTGTGGGTTGTCTTTTTACTTTCTTGTTGGTGTCCATTGCACAAAAATTTTTAAGTTTGATGAAATCCAATGTATCTATTTTTTCCTTTTGTTAGTTGTGCTTTTGGTACCATTTCTAAGAAGAAGGCTTTTTCAAATCGTCAAAGTCATGACGATTTACTCCTATGTGTTCTTCTGAAAGTTTTACAGTTTTGTTCTTACATTTAGGTCTTTAACCTATTTTGAATTAATTTTTGTGGATGGTGTGAGGAAGGGGTTGTGATGGACTGAATTGTGTCCCAGCAAAATTCATATGTTGAAGGCCTGACCCCCAATCTGGAGACAGGGTCTTCAGGAGATAATTATGGTTAAATGAACTCATAAGGGTGGGGCTCTAGTCCAATAGGACTGTGGCCTTATAAGAAGAGGAAGAAAGAGAGATCTCTCTCTCCCCATCAGGTGAAGACACAGTAAGAAGGCAGCCTTCTGCAAGCCAGAAGAGAGCACTCACCAGAATCCAGCCATACTGGCACCCTGATGTCAGACTACTAGCCTCCAGAAGAGAAAATAAATTTCTGTTGCTTGAGCCACCCAGTCTATGGTATTTTGTTGACTAATGGTGGCCTGAGTTGACTAATACAGGGGTCCAGCTTCATTCTTTTGCACGTGGATATCCAATTGTCCCAGTACCATTTAGTGAAAGGGCTGTTCTTTCCACATTGAATTGTCTTGGTTCCAGTTACTCTTAAACTAGCTCAGGACTGAGAATACATCCTATCCAAGTTGTCTGTAAGCAGAGGAGAAACAGTGAAATAAATAAGTCCATTCCTCTCCTCCATTCATAAGTAGATCAGAACATTCTAGAATTTTGATCTGAAGCTTTGTTGCTGCTAAGCATGAACTTTTGAATCTCCCTTCTTTGCCAGCATTTGATGGAACCTCAGGAACCTTGCATCTGTTTCTGTTGGCAAGGTAATCAAGCGACGTCAGGCACATAATACTTCAGCACCTTACGAGAGGCTGTTCCAGTGTGCTGGAGCTCAGCTGGTGCTGCTGTGAAGCGTGAGGGGGGAAAAGCGGAAGGAGGATTGAAGAAGTCTATGTGTATAAGTGAATACACATTTAGTAACAATTTTAGTTATAAACCTATAGATTTTATGGAAATCTAAATCCCAACCAAAGAAAGAGAAGCTTTGTCTATCCAGTTCTTTTTCCTCATAGCCCATGGCCAAGTCTAATTCCTGCTCCAAACCAACATTGAAAGAGAAAAAAAAAGCAACGACAACAAAAAACCCTTTTGCTCCTTGAAGCACACAATGGCTTCATTGATTTGAGAACAAGTCAGTTCAATTGCTTGCTTTACCTTGCCGCTGGGAAAAAAACAAAAACCTCCTATAAAAACATGGCTTGTGGGTAAAGGTGGGATTACTCTAAAAAGCTTTTCTTTGTTTCCGTGGACACCCTACTCTACAGAGCTTGAGTTGTGTAGCAAGCAGGACACGGCTAAAAGTCAGGCCTCGCCGATTGTTCCTGGCTAAGCCACTGATCCAGCTTGTGGCTCGGGCAGACCCACAGGTCTTCTCAGGTTACCCACAGGATAAATGGAGACGAGCACGGAGATTCCTCCTTGAGGCCACACTCTTGGATTTCTACCTCCAGCTTTCAAGGATACCACAGTGAGCCCCCTGGAGACACAGAGAGAAAGAGTCTCCCTCCACCCCATTCTCCACTCTTTGGATTGGATGGAGGAATGAAAACTGGAACCAGCGTGGCTGACACTTCTCTGCATGCCTCAGTTAGCAATGTGGCCAGGTGTCCGCAATCAGAGGGCTAATTCTAGGGTGCATTTTCTGTTGGCATGTTCAAAGCTGAGATAAAGTTTGTAGAGATCCTTTTTTCCAGGGCATGGAATGCCATGGGCATGGTTCAGATTTCCAGATCCTACATGTATTGACATCTGCAAGAAGTAATGCAAGGAAAGTGACCGAGGCAGCCCTGATGGAATCTGTCCCCTCTTCTTGGTGGTGGGAAATCCTGGGTAAAGCTGCACTTGCTCAGCTCCTTCCCTGCCTTGTCAACACTGCATTTCTGGAAGCTGATGTGGCTTTGGGTCACAGCTTGCTATAAGGATCACCTTTTGTAGGACTTAATAGACCTGGGTGGTGGTGGTGGTTGTTTTTGTTCCCCTTCTTTATGAAATCATGCATAACTGGATGTTAAACTCAATTCTTCTTGTTGCTTAGGAGATGGGCAGAGTCCCTAAAGTCTGAGAATATTACAATAGGTGCTAAGTAACACCACGTTATAGAAGAATATGAAGCTGGATCACTATTCAAGACATGCTAAGAAATGGTAAAACCAGATCTGCTAGCACTAATAGTCACCCACCTGCAACCTTTAAAAAGAGTTGAAATGAGGAGTCAGTGGTGAGGATTCTTCGGAAGCAGGTGTTGGAGTGCTGTGCCCACTCCCGCCACAGGGGAGAGGAATGAGGGGATTTCCCTCTCACTTTAAGCCAAGTGAGAGGGACTTCCAGGTAGGTTCCATTTATTCTCCGCAGTGGGAGGAGTGTAAAGACTGATATGGAAAGTGATAGTCAGGGCTGAGGAAGGAGAGAAAGAAAGAAAGAGAAAGGGAGACTGAGCTGCGTTGGTGCGAGTTGCACTGTCTCAGACAATGATGAGGAAAGGGGTCCATTTCCACGGACACCAGATGTGAGCCATGTGGGAGGTGAGCCAGCCTGGAGCCTTCTTGAGAGGACTTTGTGCACGAGGTTTCCCTGGAGAGACAAAATGACCCAGTAGAGTGGACTTCTGGGAGTCTACAGGTCTAGGGGAAGTTGAAACGTGGTCATCCGTGTTAAGTAGGATGAATATTTAACTTACCACCCAAATGGGGACACTTTTGTGAAAAGAAGGGGATGCTATTAACAAATATGCTGGGGCAACAGGCTTAACCTGGAACTCTCCCTGCAAACAGGACATATGGTCACTCTGGTGTTAAGGTAGCTGAGTTGGAAGTTTTCATAACCACCTGCAAGTGTCTCCCACAAAAAGGTCAGCTTTGCATATGTGCCGGGCCCCGTGGGCACCAGCACCAGGTCATCTGAGTCCCAGCCGTGTGAGACAGATGCTCTTTTCCTCTAAGCCCCACCTTCCCTGAGTCTGACCCGAAGGGGTCAGAAGCAGCAGCCGGTGAGTGTGGGAGGGTCCAGCAGGGGAGATGGGGAGCAAGATGGCCGTGCAACCCTTTCTGCCTGCAGGCAAACCGTCAGAGTCACTGCCTTGCCAGCAGAGGAGAGACTCTAATTTAGATGAAAGTTCAGAATTTTGATTGTTACCATGGCCTAGATAGTTAAAATACTGAAATGAGGCTGTTTTTGTGGCTGAAAGTGACCCATGTGCCTAGGAATAGCCAGAAAAGCTACTCGACCTGTCTGAAATCTCAACTGGCGCCAGAGAAAGAACTTGTTTATGGAGTGGATTTGATGGGACAGCGGGAGAAAGAATAAAGTTGCGCAATGATTGCAGCCTATTGAATCTATTTCATTCATTGAAATGTAACTAAAGGAGGACATGAGAACCTCATCTATATTGGGCTCAAGCCACTATGACACAAATCTAATGTGAGGCTTTGAGAAGCTCCCCTAGATGCTGTGTATAACCATGCCCCCCATGCCTCGAAATGTAGTGGAAGTATTGACTCCCATGGGGCTGGCCTGGTGCATAGTGGTTGAGTTCATGTGCTTTGTTTTGGCAGCCCAGGGTTCGCAGGTTCAGATCCTGGGCATGGACCTAGCACCACTTGTCAAGCCATGCTGTGGTGACATCCCACATAAAATGGAGGAGGATTGGCAGAGATGTTAGCTCAGCGACAATCTTCCTCAAGCAAAAAGACAAAGATTGGCAACAGATGTTAGCTCAGGGTCAATCTTCCTCACCAAAAGAAACAAAACAAAGCAAAACTGATCAAGTCCCATTGAATTCAATGCAGGAGATGTGTATCTAGGGCCAGCACATGCCCAGCACCTGAGACGCATTCATGAATATGAACCAGCGTAATGATTTACTGAGAATCTATTGTATGCCAGAGGCATACATAATCTCCCTTAATACTTAAAAACAACCCAATAAGGTTCAAGGTCCAAGGTCCCCTTCTTCTCGGAGAGTTAGGATTCCAATCCAGGTTTCTTTCTACTATATCTTGTTGCCATTTCAGGAGTTGCTAAAATTCTTCTTAAAGAACAGAGAAGAAGATACACTTTACTAGCGTGACAGTCAAGAGTAGGGCCCTTGGCACAATAGCCAAGATGTGGAAGCAACCTAAGTGTCCATCAACTGATGATTGGATAAAGAAGATATGGTATATATATATACAATGGAATACAACCCAGCCATACAAAAGGATAAAATTGTCCCATTCACAACAACATGGATGGACCTTGAGGGTATTATGTTAAGCAAAATAAGCCAGATAGAGAAAGACAATCTCTGTATGACTCCACTCATATGTGGAAGATAAACAAACCGTGGACAAAGAGAACAGATTAGTGGTTACCAGGGGAAAGGGGGGGTTGAGAGTGGACACAAAGGGTGAAGTGGTGCACTTGTAATATGACTGACAAATAATAATGTAAAACTGAAATTTCACAAGGTAAACTATCATAACCTCAATAAAAAATAAAAATAAAAAATCAAGAATAGCTTATTGCAATACTAATTTTATTGCAATGAAGTCCTTAGTGAAGTATCACCATTATCAGCTTTTTTAATTTGTTCCTATTGATAACACAATGGTTTAAAATAAAAGTGTATACCTTCCAAAATGTATTTGAAAGCATGACAACCATTACTCTTCAGTTAACTAATTTTCACAATTTATCTAATAAACACCCCTTCTTTCATCATTTGACAAATATTTATTAAGTACCTACCATGTCCTGTTTTGGGTATGAGTCTATGGTTGTCATATTACAGTGAACAGGAAAGACAGGGACCTTAGGATCCAGGGAGGGAAGGTCAGTGACAAACATGCAGGCAATACACAAGGCAGTTCCATATAGGGTAAGTCTTTTTGACGGAGTGACCAGGGAAGACCTCTCTGTGGAGGTGATTTGTGAACCAAGACCTAAAGAACAGGGAGGCAGCCATAGAAAGATCTGGTGATTTTTTTGGGACCAAAATATTCCAAGCTCTACACTAAGCCCTAGAAATACATTGATGAAAATGAGACAGTCCTTAAAGAACTCACAGTGAATACCTTTTGCTTATTTTTGGGGGGGCAAAATCGTTTGGAATTCATTGTAGTCACAAGGTCTCATTAGTGAAATTAACGTATTAAAAATATTTAAAAAAAAAAAAAAGAGTAGGGACCTTGGAAACAGATGGTGTGCGTTCAAATCCTGCCTCGGAGCCTTACAAACTGTGTGACCTTGAGAAGGATAGTCAACCTTTCTGTGCCCCATAAAGGGGTGTAATGATAACGGCATCTATTTTGTAGGGTTGTTGTGAGGTTTCAATTAGTTGATATATGCAAAAATCTTAAGAAAATTCTAGTACATGTTTAAAATGTTGACTGTTTCATTTATATGCTTTGACGATCTCATTTCCTAGTTGCTTGTTGCACAGAACTCTCTATGGCCCATGAGTTCAGTAAACACTGCATCCTGATACTGCAGGACTGCCAGCTGCCCTCCAAGCCTTATTTTGTCCTGCTCTCTCTCAGCTTGGCCAGGACTCCAGCCTGCCCTCGAGGACGACGTCTGGCTTATCTTGTCTCAGATCTTTGCTCCTGCTGCCTCTCTGCTCACTACTCCCACGTCCCCTCTGTGTGTGCAGCATTTACATCTAGGTTCTTTCCAGTGTATTTCACCCCAGAGATTAGATCTGTATCTGTGATGACCAATCTTTTGTCTCCTTGCCTCTTTCTCTTTTCATGTTATTTGCTTTTCTGAAAAAAGGAAATTTGCAACTTCAGTTCAAATTTCCTTCAGCAAAATTTTCCCCAAAGATAAAGTCCTTCTCAGGAGGCTACTTGGAACAGGAATCTGGGAGCTTCCTTTTTCCTTTTGTTTGTGGGCAGAATTTCCTGTTTGCCTGTAAGGTTGAGCTGGCCTGTCCCCCAATCGTTTTGGAAGGAAACGACCCTCCAGGAGGCCTCCCCCAACTTTTGTTAGAGATGCCTTCCCATCAGTAACAATTAGCCAAACCTGAGAAGCTGCATTCCCTCCTCTCTTTGCAGACCCAATTTTTGCATTTTCAGCTTATACCACCAAACTCAGTATTGGTTCTACCACCAGGCTAGAAATCACAAACAAAGAAATAGCCTCCTCTCTGGTTCTCATCTGTCTTCTTGGTGCACCCTACTCTGTGGTAGACAAGTCTATATTAAGGGTGCTAAATGTGAGCGTGGCTTCAAGAACGCTCGCTTCAAAATGGGCCAAGAGTTCCTCGTTAGGCAGCCAGACAACAGGTGACAATGTCTGACGTTGTACCAAGTGTCTGGTCAAAGCAGAAATGGTAAGATTAAAAAAAACCTTCTTAGAAACTTGGAATTGGCAGAAGCTAGAATTCATTCCATGCTGAGCAGCACGTAGAGGAGATTAAGCTGATCTGAAGGAAGGAGAAATGACTGGGGGTGAAAGGCTAGCTAGCAGGAAGCAGTTCCAGATGGAGCATAAGCCAAGCGGGGAGGGTGATGGAAGACAGCTTGGAAAATGGTGCCAGAGGAGATTCAAGTAGAGCAGGAAACTGGATCCACATGGCTGCAAAGAGGACTCACAACCGGAACCACAAGTTGGATATGAAGTACACCGAGAAAGAGGACTTGTTCAAGAACGGCCTCTACCAGGCAGTAAGCATGGTGGACAAAAATTGAATTTGAGTCTCAGCTCAACAATTTGTTAGCTGATGACCTTGGTCAAGTTACTTAATCCTTCTATGGCTCAGTTTCCTCACTTTTGAAATGGAGCTGATAATAGTACCTACCTCTTAGGCTGTTGTAAGAATTATTTGAGGTCTTGCATCTCGAGTGCCTAGCGGAGGACCTGACACAGATGGAGTATTCAATCAATAGATGTTGACTGGTGGCAGTAGTTGGCTCGGCGTCTCCAGGGGTAGTGCCTAGAATGAGCTGTTAGTCTGGAAGAAGGGAGAGTTGTGCTGACAAAGAGAACTTAATACCAAGTTGGAGTCAATAGCTAAGCTGTGATTTCCCTCTTTATGGGTAGCTGGTGTCCTGAAATTCCTTACAGGATGGGAAAGCAAATTTCCACTCTAAACAATTGACTGATTGGTATGATAACACATCTGGGGTAGCTAACTGGGATGAGGGTCAAGTTTAGAGTCTAGAATGAAGAGTTACCTTTAATTCCTTGGAAGTATCTAGGCAGAGAAGTGAAAACAATCTATTTTCTAGATGTTTCCCTCACAATGACTTTTTGCATATGGATAGCAGGAATGCGGAGATGCAAAACAGCAGAGAGGTTAAGGGTACCTGCTTTAAGCCATGGTTCTCAGTGTTTAGTGTCCATTAGAACCACCTCAAGGCCTTGCTGGAACACAGATGGCTGGGCCTGACCCCATCCCCAGTTTCTGATTCAGTAGATCTACAAGCTCCCAGGAGGTGCTGCTGGTCCAGGGACCACACTTTGAGAACCACAGTTATAGAGTCAGATGGACTTGGTTTTAAATTTCCATCATTAACTACTTTTATGATCTCAGGCAAGTTATACAGTCACTGTGAGCTTCAGTTTTCCCATCTGTAAATAGAATACTAATACTGACCTCTTGAACTTGTTTTGAATATCAGTTAAAAAAATATATGAAAAGTGCCTAGCACTTAGAAGTAACTATTAATGAGTAGATGCTAGGGATTTAGCAGGAGTTGGAGGCTTAAAGATCTGGAAAAACTGTAATTAAAAAGGGCACTAAGGAGGAAGGCAGAGAAGCCGAGTTGATTTCCCTTTCGACTCTTCTCTGCTTACGCCATCCATCAGTCACGAATGTGGGAATGGATGGGAGTTTGCGGGGGGCAGAAGCAGCGTTGGAGAACCTGGCTATTTTTAGCGAAAGAGATATTTCTGGCTGTTTTTTCAGCTTAGTAACTCAAGTCAAAATCATATCACAGAAGTATTTTGAAGGCAGAGAGGAAGCCTCCACCGAGGTGCCGCCCTCCCACCCAGACCTCCAGGGCTGGACTCGCCTCTCAGAAGAACACTGCATCCAGGCCTCTGCGCTGGGCTCGGGCTGTCTCCTCTGCTCAAAATATTCTTCTCCTCTGGCCCCATCTGTGGAACTTGTAATCGTCCTTTGAGGTTCTTCATCTCTGTGAAGCCAGTGGCCCTTCACAGGCTGATTTCATTTTTAACTCATCTCTGGGTTTTTTTTTTTTACTGTGAGCACCTCAAAAGCATGACCTATGACTTATCTTTATATAGCTTTTGTGCTTTAGCAAAAAACTGGCTCAATAAATGTTTGGTAAATTATGGAGGAAGGAAGGAAGGGACAGAGGGTTGAGGGAGGGAGAGAGGGAGGAAAGAAGGAAGGAAGGAAGGAAGGAAGGAAGGATTTGCATTTTAAAACTTGTTTCTAGGAGGCAGCATGATACCCTCCTCTTTCATTGTGTCTTCCAGGCTTTGCTCAGCCGCTGAATACATCAGGTGTTCAGCAAATACTTTGCAAATATTCCTGCTTTCAATTAGGATTTGCACCTGAGTCTGGGTTTAAAGCGTACTTAATAACTTCTAACCTCCTTTAGTTTTCTCCTTTACTCCTATGAATGCTTCCCTTCTTTACTCTTTCACCTGTTCAAGGCTTTATTTTTTTCCCTCCTTTTCCAAGAATAAATTAATATAGTAAGCACATAGCCAGGGCCATAATAAATAACTTTCTATTTAAATTTTGTTTTCTTCTACATTCTCATGTTTTATAGTTACAGCATTGAATCATCTTAAGAATCTACCTACAGTGGAGCACTCTTCTCTCCCCGTGATCTGCCTCAACCCGTAAAGGAAGGAGCACCCACTAACACTATCGTTCTCCCGGGGAACCGCTATGCCTTGTGTATCTGTCTGCTCAGGCTGCCATAACAAAATACCACAGACTGAGAGGCTTAAACAACAGAAATTTCTTTTCTCACAGTTCTGGAGTCTGGAAGTCCTTGACGAAGGTGCCAGCTGATTGGGCTCCTGGTGAGAACTCTCTTCCTGGCTTGCAGACAGCTGCCTTCTTGTTGCAGCCTTTCCTCTGCAGTGCAGGGTGAGTGGGGGAAGAGCTCCAGTGTCTCTTCCTCTTCTTATAAGGACACCACTTCCAGCAGATTAGGGCCCCACCCTTATGCTCTCATTTGACTTTATCTCCATAAGGGCCCTTCTCCACATACAGTCACACTGGGCCTTGGGGCTTCACCATGTGGAGTTTAGGGGGACACAGTTCAGTCCACAACACCTTGGCTGCTCCTTTCTACAAGAGGAGGAGGAGTTAGTTGGATGGCTGAGAGCCCGACATGCCCCTTGGTCTGAATTTTAGGGGCTGGGACATGATGTAAAGATGGGGGTCCTTGTGCTCCACTTCCTGTTCCCCTGCCCTCTCCATGGAGGCTCAGCGGGCGGCATCGTGCTTCTGGGCCACATGCAGTGAGCAGGACACTGAGTAGACGTAGGCTGCCCCAGCCAGACCCCTGCTCAGTCTCTTCCTGCTTTCAGCCGGCTGCTGGGTGGGTAAATCAGGCCAGTACTGTACTGCCGATCTGTCTGTTTGCAGCTTGGAGAAGGAGTGGGCATGTCCCCCTCCACTTCGGTCCAAGCCATGTTCTCCCATCAAACTTGATGAGAAAGCCCAGTCCTCTGAGCTTCTGAGCAAGTTCACTGCTCTTTTCACCTGCCCCTCCCCCACCCCCACCCATCCTAGCCTTTCCCATTGCCTTTGCTCCTTTTCTTTTCTCCATGGCACTTTTCATCTAACATTTCTCCAGTTGATCCATAAGAATCTTTTAATACACTTTCAAATGGATTTCTGAAGAAAGATACATTAACTGACGGGTTTGAATGCAGTTCTGTTGAGGAAAGTGAGGGCATATTTAGCTTAGGGAAAGATGCTCTTTAGGCACAGTTGGGAGAGAGTATATAAGCTTTCATCAAATATCTAAAACATGGTTTTGGAGCAGAAGCATTACAAACAGGCTCCGGCACTTTGGGTATGTAGGGAAGCTATGTAGGGAAATGGTGATGATGATGGTGAGCATTTATTGAATCTTTCAGTGTGCCCAGCAGAATGCGAAGTGGCCTATGTGCATTTTTCTCCTCCAAGTATCCTTTGATGTAGCTAACACCACTCATCCCGTGTTACATCTGAGGAAACTGAGGCCCAGTGAGGTTTAATGACTAGTCCTAGAGTCTAACTCAGGTCTGCCTCCTTTCAGGGCCTATGTGCATGTCGGTTGGCTTAAGAAAAGAAGATCCTAACAATTAGAGCTGGCCGGTGATGGAATGGCAAGAATTACCACGTGGTCTTCTCTGCTCTGAGCCTGATCCAGCAGAGGCTGGGTGACCATCTGTTAGAGCTGCTGCAGAGGGAGATCAATTTAGACAACTTCTGAGTCTCTTTCCAACTGTAAGATCTTATGAAAACTTGACGGGCGGTCCTGCGGGAAAGGAGGTAGATTTGTTCTTTGTAGCTCTGTTCACCAGAGGAACATTTCTCAGGCTTTTCCATCTAGAAATCCCCAATGCCAAAGGCAAGTGAATAGATACTCCTGGGAGGTCTGGGGCAGAGCTAGCAGTAGCCGCCAGAAGCAAAATTTTGTGTCTGATCTGAAAAAGAAATTATTTGAACTTTATATTATACACTAAATTGTGCATGTTTGTTTTAATGAAAAGTATTGTAAATTAGAAAATCTTTTAAAAAGCAGAAACATTCAATGCGAAGCTTAAATTCCACCTTCCTCCTCCAGATAAATCTTCATTTCAATTTGGTTCATCAGGGAAACATGCCATATTTATTTTATGGGTTTACAAATCCCCAACACATCACCGAGTATCCCTGGGGGAACACTTATCTCAGCGTGAGAAGTAAGGCAGTAATGTAAAGACCACTGGAGAGGAATTACAGAGAGGCCGATCAGACTTTATCCCAACTCAAGAGAGATCTTTCTAAGGGCTGCAGTGGTCCAGCAGTGGAAGGGATCCTGCAAGAAGGTGGTGAGTAAGCAGCCACTGAAAAATTCCCAAGCAGAGATGGGTTGTGGGCCATGGAAGTTATCGGAGGATTCTGCTTTGAGAATGCTAGTGCCAGAGCAAATTCACAGCCATGATTAAAGGAATGGGGGAAACCCATGCTCTCCACCACTCGAAGAAGGCTTGTGGAGAAGCCAGCATCAGAGCAATAACAACCAGCATAGTCCCTATACATGCCAGACCCTATCCCCAAAGATTTAATGTATCGTTTAGTTCTTAGAGTGACCCATAGTATCACCAACCTGGTTTTCCAGATGAGGAAATAGAGGCACAGGAAAATTAAGTGAATGGACCCAACATCTCACAGCTACTAAGGAGCGGAGCTGAATTTTGAACCCAGATTGTTGGAGGTAGGGCCGGAACTGGCTCTCTTGGTGCCCTCCCTGCCTATTCTGCCTGTCCCCACTACATGATGCTGTCTCCTTGGTTCCTAGATCTGACTCAGAAGGGATCTTGTCTAGGGGAGGAGGATGGGTGACGAGTAATCAGGGCACCTAGACTCTGGTCCACACGCTGCCACTAACCAGGTGACCCTGGCAGGTCACTTACATTTTCTGTTTTTTCACATGCTAGTTCATTATTTCTGATTCTGCCATGGAGGCCATAGTTTTTTTACACATCTTTTACTAAAACTTAGGGAAATTGTGCCACATCATGTAGGAGTTGCACTCTGCTACCAGTAGAACTGAACTAGAGTAAAACAAAAGAAAGGAAAGCAAACAATCAAAAAAAAATCACACAAAAAGCAAAAAATCTACTGGGAAGTGCCTCTCCCGGTCTTAGATGTAGTTTTCTAGCAGGTGAAATCCTGTCCCCTGGTGCCCTAGACTCTTTAGGGAATGTGTCTTTCACTAGATCAGCGAACGTCTGTTAAGGGGTGTTCTTCACAGCTCCCAGCACCAACGTTATAATAGAGTTTCACTGGACTCCTTTTACTCACTAAGTTTTTACAACTTCCCCAAAATATGGAGAGACTGGGCCCAAATGGCTGTCTGGTTTCCAGTTTCAATGGCCACAGGATCTGTTGCTGTGGGACAGTGGCTTCGGCTGTGAGCCATTTCTGGGTTCCCTCCTGCTGTAGGGAGGTGATGAGGCATCTTCAGGGTCTCCTAGGGAATCTCTGCTCTAATGTTCCCCCATCCAGAAACACTCGAGACAGGAGGGGCTCCTGATCTGGAGCCGCACTAACCACTGAGAGCTTTACCATCACAGCCCAGGGTGTGGAGCGAGTGCCACCTAGGTCCTCCCGGGATGCTTTTCAGTTGTGAGAGGATCTCACAGGGAAGCTGGGCCCCTGGAGGAATCTCTCACCCCTCATCTCAATTTCATCTTCGGAAGACACTCACCTCTACATGAGAGTCAGAGGCACTCAGGCATGGTGTTGTCAAGCATCCTGAAAATTTGCCTAAGTGACCTGAGGGTCTTACACACTTGACGTTTTGTAGGTGGCAAGAGAAGGCAGAATTGATCTGGCGTCTTTGGAAATTCTTCCAAGGGGCCTAGCAAGACTGGAACCAGCTCAGAAGAAATAGTCTGTTCACTCATTCATCCTACAAGCATGCCTTGAGTACCTGCTAGGTGGGAACATATAGATTAATGCATGCATTGGTCTATAGCTAGATCTATATAGCTAGGTCTGTCTAGAGATACATGGCGCACAATATGGCCAAGAAGTGTATTCTGTAAACAAAACTTGGCAATACACTGAGACAAATGCAATATCAGAGGTGAGTGCAAAGAGCTACGGAGTCAAGGACTGATTGTCATGAGTTGGACAAGAGGAGAAGGACATTCCAGGAAAAGAGCGCCAAGGGAGTAAGGGCAGAGCTGCCACCACCGAGGCCTGGGATCAGTCAGTGTGGCCAGTACAGAGGGTGAGTTTATAGAGGGAGCGAATGTCCAGGGCTGGAAAGATAGATTGGGGCAGCTTGTGAAGGGGCTCGTCACCCTGGCTCAAAGAGGTGGGAATGAAGGCAGATGGAGTGGCCTGAGGGGTAAAGGGGAGGGGGAGGTTACAATAGGAGGAAATGAATATTAATAAATTTACGCAGGGAATATTAATAATATTACTAGCTAACATGTATTGAATATGTTCTACGTGCCGGGCGGTGTGCTCAGTACTTCAGTCACATTTAATACTCACAGTCACCCAAAGAGATGGGTGCTGTAATTTCCTTTTATTTTACAGACAAAGAGACTGAGGCTTATGGAGGTAAAATAAATTGCCCAAAGTCACAGATAGCAAGTGAGGGAACCAAGATTCAAACCCTGCTTGTCTCATCCAAGGGAGAAATAGCTCATGACAAGAATGTAAAGAAAGGATAAGAAAGCCAATTTTCCTGTCTTATTTCTCTATTTAATTATACAGCATCCATTTTAAAAATGTTTTATTTGTCCTAGATGGCCCTTCTTTCCAAAATCTTTGGTAGAAATGTTTCTCTTTGCCTGTACCTGTTATTCTTTCCCTCTTTCTGTAATTATTACTACATTTACACAGTTCATTGTGAAAATCTTTTTAGAATGCAGTTGTATGAAAAGCATAATGCAAAATAAAAATTAGTCTATAAAATATATTGACAGGGTAAGCAGCATCTCTTTGTGGTTTTCTCTGCACAGGTAATTTGTTTTTCATTGCTGGGGTTTGGAGAGAATATTCATAGTGTCTGTTTGTTTTTCCACAACATTTCCTGAGCAGGACACTGGGACTTTTAGAACTCATGCACATCCACCCATATCTCAGTATAAACGGAGGTGCAAAGTAACTGAACAGGATGAAAAAGAAGGAAAAGAGAAAGAAGGAAATGCTTCGTCACCACCATGAGTCTGACCTGTGCATCGATGAGATTTATCAATATATTTAGGCTTCTTAGTGTCTGAGTCCACCTTTCTCCACAAGTGGGGTGGGAAGAGAAGCTTGTTTTGACATATGCATGGTCCATAAATGTGTCCTTTCACTGAGATGCTCTGAGCAGCGTATATTTGCTCCTTCATGAGCTCCAAGTCCTGTCCCTAATGGAGATCTTAACACTCATTCATAAACCCTTACTGCAAACTTCAGCAAAGCATGTTTTTAGGAGTGGAAGGGGTGGGCTGAAAAACAATTCTGGCCCACACTGGACCTCTATCCTACTAGCAGCTAGGGACTTCTGCTGGTTAGCTGAGTGGAAGCCAAGAGCCATCCAAGGGGAGAGGATCCTATTTGCTCTTCTCTCACATGAAAGTATTCACAAGGGAAGGAAAAATTCAACAAAATGTTTATGCATCTCCTTAGAAGTCATCAGAAAGGACTTCTAGATTGGGCATCTTCATATGTGCAGCATTCTCAAGACTATCACCTCGCAGGAGAGGCAGCAGAACTGCCATCACTTCTTCAGGTGGACCAGTCTGTGAGGGTGCTTGGCTGCTCATGAAGCAAGGCAGGAATTCTAGAGAAGAAGGATTTTCAGGTATTATTCCCAAGTCTCTTGCTAGTGGAGTAGAGAGGGCCTGACTGGGGTGGGTTGAGAGAGTTTGGGAGAAAACTTAGAGACAGTGAGTACAGACAACACTTTCAGGAAATTATATTGCAAAAAAGGATGAAGAGAGCAAAGGAGAGGACAGCAAGTGGCTGGCAAAGTCAAGGGAAGGTTTTTTTTTTTAAGACAGGAGAAATTATAGCAGTTGGTTTGTATGATTCAGAGTTGCATGTATCATTATGGATATATTTCAAAGCATAATGTTGAGTGAAAAAGCAAATGCAAAATAGAACATACAGTATGACACAGTTTTATTAAAAATGTAAAATACAAAAAAAACCCCTCATTTCTTTATGAGATAGATGTCATAAATATTTTTTAAAAGTCTTCATGAGACTGATGCCATTAGCCTCAGGCCAATGGTTACCTACTGGAGTGGAGAGAAGTGAATGGGATTAGGGAGGAACATTCATACAATATCGCATGTATCTAAATGCTTTATTTTTTACAAAAAAACAACAAAATATGGTAAATTGTTAATAAGGTTAAAGCTAGGTGTAAATACACAGATATTTGTTTGATTATTGTCTATACTTCTCTCTTTACATTAAAATACTTAAGCAAACGCACAACATATGATCGTCATCATGAACAATAAAAGAATTCTCTCCCACTTGGAAGATTTCAAATATAGATCTACCAGAATATATGGGATCTGGGTTATGATTTCTTAAGGTCTTTTTTCCCAGCCTGTTAATGGTGTGGGGAAAAAAAGTTCATTCCCTGCAGACATGGTGAGTGAAAGGATGTATTAATCAATGTCCTGCTCTCCACCACCTCCCTCCCCACAGAGGGGAGTATTCCGGCATATGAAGGTGATCGGGAGAAGAAGGTGGGGTGATTTTCTGATGACGGTTTGTGTCAGTAGAGTATACCTGTACCTTTTATTTAGAGCAATGTTGACATGTTTGTGCAAATAATTTTCGAGAGAAGTTGAAGCTATGGGCCAATGCTTGGATTGCGCCAAATGACCCCACCACTGGAAAATGTGAACTTTATCATTATGGGTTTTATTTTGTCCTTAATAAGCATTGAGAAGTAGCCACAAGTGTCTTTTTCTCGATGTTCACAGTCACTTACATTGGCCTTTGTCTTGAATTCTCTGTTGTGTACATGTGCTGGATGTGATGCAATGACTGGAGGGTTGTGTGATATCCAGGAGCACAGAGAAGGAGGCACAGGAAAAGGGAGAAAGTCTTTAGAATTGATCAAGATGTGAGAGGGAGTGCCTGACTTTTTAAAACAAGCTAAAACACCTCTGTGAGGATAGATTAGGAGGATTTGGAAGGGAAAGGCACCTGTTCCTCTTATTTCAGCTGCTCGTATTTTCTGAAGGTACAATACAAATGTGGTATATCTAATGGACCAATGGAAGAAAGTTCTAGAGAAGTTGGTTTCATTTCACTATAAGGAAGTTGTCTGTTTTTTTTTTTCAAATAACTGAATGCATATCAGGGCATGGGGCTACCTCATGTAATGGACTCCAAGGAGGTTTAAATAGATCAAGCTGGGAGGATCCCTGTCAATGATGTCATGGGCGGTTTCAAGTTTGACCTTGGGAGGGGGTTGTATGAGGAGGTCTAACTCCAGGTGTGGGCTGATTCTGTGAACTGGAAGGGCTGTCTCCCCTGTTGTCACAGCACTGTCTCCTCTCTCTACCATCCCACAGGCACCAGGATGGGAGAGTGGAGACCAATATCACAATCCCTCCACCATGATGCTGTAGGGACACTGCATATGCAAATGAGCCAATCACAAATGTTCTTGACCTTTATGAGAAGACAGCAGATTCAGTGAAATGTTATTGGATGTTCGTTCCTGGATACCCATGGGCAAATTGCCTAAGCCTCCTTTAAACAACTTGAGATAGTGGAGAAGGAAGGAACAAGTCACAGTGGAGACCATGTTTACACAACACCCCAGATTGACCTTTTAGGATTTGGCTGTTTCTTTCTGATAGGTGCAAGAGTTCCAAGCTGGGCAAATACATTTGACTGCTCATCTGTCACATCTGATCTGGTTGTTGAAAGGACCGAGATGCCAGCCAACTATTCCTGACCTGTCTCATCGGGAGCCCAGCAGCTGGCTGCTGACGGTCAAGCACACAGTCCTGGCCTGAGTCCACAATGGAAGGTTGGAGTACTGTGCCTGAGTATTGCTCATGATGGAGCCCTTTGGAAGGACACCAGCCAGATGTCCAGGCCCATTCAACTGGTGGGCCAGCAGCTGTTTTGTTGCTCTGTGAGCTGAAGCAGCATTCCCGACCCGCGGAGCTCCGTGGTCAGGGCACAGCCATTCAGACGCAGAGTCAGGGCAGAGTCACAGGGAGGATGGCAGCACCTGTGGTGTCAGGGGAGCTCCAGCGTAGCTAAATACTTCAGCATTTCTAGCAAAAATTTTTGAAATTCCTCTTCTTTCCACCTGGCTCTCTGTTAATTGAAACTACCCAAACTTTTAACGAGTGTTACACAGATCTATGCCCAAGAAGAGATGGCAAGAAGGAGATGGCATGGAAAGATGCCTGGCACTCACTTTTCTTTGTGGCTCTTTACCTTCTGTAACACCACTCCTGCCTCGAGGCCAAAACCATAGGAGACACTCCTTCATGCACCAGAGGAGCAGTCGGGAATATTGAAAGGTCGTATTTGATAAAGCCTCATAGATCGATGAAAACACAAACTACCCTGGGTTTGATTAGCAGTAGCATAAAAGGATAATAAAGTGAGCTTTTGTTAAATTTTATTTTCAAGGCACTTTTGGACGATGTCTCACCAACACTTCTTTACTTAACAATATCCCCAATGACAAGCAAAGAGACTGACTCAGTGGTTGAAGGGCTTACAGAAGGTCATAGGCCTAGTAATGGTGAAGCCAGAACTGGACCCAGGTTCCTGCCTTCAAATCCCTGTTCTGTCCATTTCCAGGTCAGCCTGGCTGCTGTCTGCCGGTTTCTGGATGCTCAAGTCTGGTGAGGGCGCTTGGGGGGTAGCTGCATCCACAGACATCCACTGACGAGAATGTAAGGGGATTCACCACCAAGAGCTGGTGAGGGGCCCTGCAAGGACTCTGGGGCTGGGTCCACACCATGCACATCGCACTCACCTCATAGTCACTTCCAAGAAGAGGGCTTCATCTCTCTCATTTATCTTTGGATCTCTAGCACCTTGAACAAAGGTACCCAACAAATACATTCTGAAACAATTTGTTGCAGTATCATCTCTGCTAGCAGATTATAAGAGAAAAGGACCTTGTTATGGTCAATGTTGCATCCCCATATGAACTATGAAGGGGAATAGTAGAGTGAATGTTTTGATGGCTTTTAAGAGATAATAAGCTTTAAATTCTGGTTCTGTGCATTAGTAGCCTTGGGACCTTGGGCTAGTTACTTCAGCCCCTCTGAGCCTTAGTTTCATTCTATGTAAAATGAGGGACACAGGAGTGTGGTGAGGATTAAGGAGATAAAGAATGGTGAATGCTCAGCCTTTATACATTTAACACTTTGGTTCTCATCATGAACTTGAGTCATGCAGATTGCGAGTCACTGCATAGAGGAAGATTAAGCCACCACCTTTACATAATATTATCTTTACATATTTGGGGAGTCAGGGTATTCTTGGGGTTTGTCAAGAATAAAGGTATGTCAAGGTTCTATTGCACACGACATGCTCTCAAAAATAGTCTCGCCTGCCCATGGTCACTTCCCACTGCATCAATATTTATTGGTGGATGTATGAATTCTATAGGCATGTTCTCATCAAAATAATTAACATTTAGTGATTCCCCCCCTTTTTTTGAGGAAGATTAGCCCTGAGCTAACATCTGCTGCCAATCCTCCTTTTTTTGCTGAGGAAGACTGGCCCTGAGCTAACATCCGTGCCCATCTTCCTCCACTTTATATGTGGGATGCCTACCACAGCATGGCTTGCCAAGCGGTGCCATGTCCGTGCTCAGGTTCCAAACTGGCAAATCCTGGATAGCCAAAGTGGAACGTGCGAACTTAACTACTGCACCACCGGGCCAGCCTCGGTGGTCCCCCTTTTAAGTGGACTGTCCTGTTGACAAGCCACAGAAAAAGAAAATGCTATTTAATAATGAAAGGGATATTTATTTATCTTGCATATGGTATTTAAGCTGAACCCTATGAAATTCCATTGGTAATTTCATATCCAACCCAAATACCACAGATTTTCTTTTCCATTATTGCTGAATCCTAATTCAGCCAACCTATCCCAGCTCTTATGCTGTTTGGACTCAGTTACCTTTATTGCTCATTTTTGAGTTATGATTACTTGTGTTTACTGCTTGTCTTTATAATGACCAAATACTCTCATTATCTTGTTTAATCCTCAGGACAATATAATGATTAAGTAGTATTATCCCCATTTTATAGATGCAGAAAGGGAGGTCTGTGGAGGTTTGGTGAGTTTGCCCAAGGTGATAGTAGCCAAGCCACTGAACTGGGGTGTTCGGACTCCCAAGTTCAGCACTTCTCCCATCATACTCTGGCTGTCCCCTCTCCATCATTGTCAAAGTCACTATCATTGGCTGATATAAGGATATTTGTATAGCTGAGTTACTATCTATTGCTCTTTATCTCTCTTGCTTCCTGGTTTTCACCTCTGGTTTTCCCTAGCTGTTTCAGCCAGTTGCACTTCCAAGATCTGTTCCAGCTGATTTATCTTATTACATTCTGAAGATCCCCAGCTTTTTGCACAGCCATCTTAACTATCATGACTATCCTTTCAGGACTCGGAAGGTACTCTCATTACCTGCCCTTCCCCTGGCACCATCCATGTGGGTACCGAGTGCTTTTTGCCTCGGTTGTAATAAAAATTTTAATTATTCATCAGTACAGTAGCTGTTAGACAAATGCCCAATTATTATTCATCCATAGCTGAGTAACCTCCTGCTCTTTTTTGGAGCTGTGACAAACACAGCCCTTCCAGAACTGGCAGAGGGCTCAGATAAAGAGCGCTTTGTGTCCTGCTTTACCCAGGAAACGAGAGGAGAGCCAGCGCTCCCTACTTGTGCCTGGGCCTCCTCCCGCACCTGTCCCCCCTGGGTGACCCGGCTGCAAAGGCCGGAGTTAGGGAAGCTGGAAGTAGGGAAGTGGGCGTCCTGCAGCCATGAGGCCCGCAGCTGGCAGGCATGTTGCGCGGCCCTGGTTCACCTGGCAAAGGCTGTCTGGGCGGAACAGCTGCGCGGGGCCTCTCGCCAAAGGAGCGACTGAATTGCAAACGAGGCTGCGGAGAGTGGTTTTTGGTTAGATCTATTCTGTGGCTTCTCCTCCTTCATACTCCGTGGCCCCTGCTGCACGTCCCCTGCGGGCCCAGGTCATGGGGAGGGCAAAGCCACGAAGGAGGAAGTGTCCCAGGTTGCAGCCTTTCACTTCCTCCTTTTCCTTTCTCCGTTGGGCACCTCTCTCCCCAGCAAGCTCTTCCTCCTTGCTCACCAGTCATCGGCCCCTTCAGGCCCGTCCACATCCCCTGCGGTGGGGGCTTTTCTGGGCTGGGCAGCTTTCCTGATTTCCAGTTTTTCATACTTTTCCCCCTCAAAATGTACCACGAGACAGTTCTTGGCCAGAAAGTCTCTTGCACTCCTGCTGTCCAGGGTGCCATTCTGCACATTTGGGAGGTGTCCCAGCTTCCCTTTGTCCCCCTCAAACATCCTGGAACCTTCTGGGAACACGTCCTGGGGCTTCTGCATTGCACCACCGCCCTCTCTGCCCTCCACAGACCCGGGTAGCTCTCCCTATGTGCTGACTCCTAGCCCATCCCGCCTTAAGCATCTTGTTCCAGGGTGGCCTCTCAGCCCTTCATCTTGGATCTCAAGGCAACCTCCCCGCCTCCGTCCTCTCTCTCGCTCTCTCATGCCCCTGCTGCTCTGCCCTCCCTCATTGTGGCCCACCTCACCCAACTCATTCCACTGTGCCCTGGGAACCCTCACCTCAAACCCCTCTTCTTCCACCTCCCTGTCTTCCCTTCAACCCGTCTTTCTCCTAAGGAACACCACACATGGAACTTTCTGCACTGTAGGTTTTCCATTCCCTCAATTCTGAATCATGTCACTTCTCTGCTCATTAACATATACTGGCTTTCCACCTCGCTCAGAGTAAAAGCTGAAGCTCTCACAATGTCCCTATGTGATCTGCCTCTGTTATACTCCAATGACAGCAAACCCTGCCACTTTCCTTCTTCTCCCTCTTCTTCTCTCCACTTTCACAGGTCAAACCTAATCCTGCCTCTGGGCCTTTGCACTTGCTGCTCTCACAGGTTATACCACTCTTCCACCAGACAGTTGATGTCTCACTCACTTCTTCTTCAATATTCATTCTGTACACAGTGATGCCCTGGCTCTCCCTCACTCTACTAATCTAACTTTTTTTTAGTACTTATTACCCTAACACAGTGTATATTTATTTTTTTTGTTTATTGTTTGCCTTCCCCCATTAGAATATAAGCTCTATGAGAATGGGAACTGTGGTTTGTTCACAAATAGTGGAGTGCCATGGACTGAATTTTGTCCCCCCCTCAAATTCATATTTTGAAGCCCTAAACCCCAATGCAATGGTATTTGGAGATGGGACCTTTAGGAGGTGATTAGGGTGAGATGAGGTCATGAGGGGATTAGTGCCCTCAGAAGAAGAGACACCAGACTCTGTCTCTCCACCATGTGAGGATGCAGGAGAAGGCAGCCGTCTACAAGTCGAGAAGAGGGCCCTCTCCAGAACCTGATCATGCCGGCACCTTGAGCTTGGACTTCCAGCCTCCAGAACTGTGAGAACTCAATTCCTGTGGTTTAAGCCACCCAGTCGGTGGTATTTTGTTATGACAGCCCGAGGCGACTAACACAGGGAGGTTCATTGTTTGCTTAAATGAGCACATCAGTGTCCCGTGTAGCAAGGGGCCAGGAGAGGAAAGGTGGAATTTTGCTCCCAGCAGCTATTTCCACCCTGGCATGAAGTCCATCCTGTTTTGAGGTTATTGCCTCCTTCTCCTCCTGGCTGCTCTCACCCACTGTCTCCCTGTAACTCTGTCAAGGGGAACTTTGGAATCTGGCTCCTTTCTTCCTCTTCCTCCCACTGGATTTCAACACCCAGGTGGATAGTCTGTCTCTCAAACAGCTTCTTCAATTTCCAGGTCTCCTCGACTGGCCTGCACTTCACCCCCGCACAGGAAATTGTCATTCCCGCCCTGAGAGCTCCCCTCAGCACCCTCAGACCCCCGTGTTTCATGCTGTGACCTGAACGCCTGCCCCTCCGGGTCACCCGCAGTCCCCTTCCCACTGCACATGCTCTTTGACGTCGTGGAGACTTCTTGGCCCTTGATCCCTCTCTTTCTTCCCAGTCAGTAAGCTCCAGGGTTGTCACAAATGGCTGTGCCCTGTGTGCACAGAATATGCCACCTGAGGAGGCGGGCGGGGGCTGAAACGCAGCCTGCATTTTGTGCGGTTGGCTGTGCACCGGGGCAGAGCCGTGTGTCCCGGAAGGAGGGCAGCTTTTTCTTCTTATCTAGGGCAGACCTTGCCAAGCCACGCGCCCACAGGATTGCGCGTGTCCAGCAGGGCATTTTAAAAGTGTTCAGGGGGGCAGCGTGTGGGCTGCAGCAGCCTTGCTATGCCCTGGAGCCCATGGCTGCCCCAGACCTCTCGACCTCTTCCCTTCGCTCCTTGAACGCTTTCCCCACAGTGCAAATCCCACCCTCCCAGTCGGGGGTGCGGACGGGAAGGGAGACAAAACACACACAGTTAGGTTCTCAGCCTCCCTCGCCACCAGGGGCAGATACGTGATTTAGCTCCCACCAACCTACTGCCCCGACAAGAGACTTTGACTCAAAACTGAGTTGTTCGGAGAAGGCAGAGCAGAGGCATCAGTTTTCCGGGGAGCATGGTGGCGGAGGGGCTTTGGTTCTAGAGCCGGCAGCCATGGTGGCTGGTATCGAGCTAAAGCTTCGTTATTCATTAGAGCTCCTCTGATGGGCCAGTCCAGCAGCACTGGGGGGAGTCATTCCTAGACATTCAGCCAGAGTCTGTATCCTTACACCTTGCAGTGATTTTCTGAGCTGTCTATACCCCTTTCTGCTTAAACTAGCTGGAGTGCATTCTGTTCTAACTGGAACACTGACCACCACTAGCACCCTCCTTGCACCTCCCCTTCCCGTCCCCGCTCCAGGCCTATGATCATCTGAGCTCCCTCCTCTCATCACCCTCAATGTCCTTGGCTCCCCGACCCGTCCTTCCTCTGCACCCACCTAACCAAACGCCTCCCCCCACTCTCCTTTCCCTCTGCCCTCGGGCAGCTCAGCAGTTTGTGGGGGGAAATCCCATCGCCCACAGACTGCCGCCAACTGTGTCTCAGCCTCAGTTGGATCATTGTGCACATCCAACGAGCCTTTTCTTTCTCTTGTCATGTCCATCTCCCATTCTCTTCAACAACAATTTAAAACTTTCACATTCCCTGCATACATGGCCTCTTCACTCTTAGCAGACAGCCCTTTACCTTCCTGTTCTATGCCCCGCCCCCCCACTCCCCGCCAATCTTATGCACCCTCCCTACATTTCCTCCAGGCTCAGAGCATGGGGACCCCTTCTCCTACCTGACCTCTGACTCGGTCTCCTCCCACCTTCTCGGGACCGTGCTGCATTAGTCATCACCATTCGCTCCTGCATCTTCTGCCTTTCTTTCTCTTCTCAAAAAATAGCTTAAAAACATTTAGTCAGTTTGCCTGTTGGTTAATTATTTTGTATGCGGATTGTTTCCTCGTACGGGAGGGAATCAGTTCTCAAGCCGAGGTCAGGATTTATTCATAAGAGTCGGGGGTGAAGAAACACTGCAGATGGTCCTTACACAGTGAATCCTGTCTGCACTTTTTGGGGGTAAACTGATTAGCTGGCAGCCAGCAAAGATGCCCAATCTGGGCCTCCTGTCCTTGAATAGGTCAAAAAGGGAGATCAAAGAAAACAATTTCAGTTGTTTATGGATTCTTGAGAAAACCTTGAGAGTCTGGCTGAGGAGCACACATTCCTGGCTCTCTCTCTCTGATGGCTCCGAGGGTCCTTCTGTCAGCTCCTCCACCCTGTTAAGACCTCTCTCTCTTTACTGGATCTCTCCCCTGAACCTCTCGTCACGCTTAAATAATTTCCATCTTGAAAAAAAGTATCCTCCCTGGACCCTCCCCTGCTAGCATATTCAGACTTCTCTGAAAACTCACCTTTCCTCCTGGTCTCTGCTGCCTCCCCTCCTTTTGCTCCTTATTCCACGTGGGTCTGTCTTCGGAACCCCATCACTGTACCAAAGCTCTCCTGCTAAGGTCATATATGTACCAAACACAAAAGCCATTGTTTAGTTGTCTTTGTCCTGGACTTTCTTGCCGCCTCTGACCTTTTGGGACTCCCAGGACCTTTCAGCCCTGCTTCTTTATGAACATCCCTGATCACTTAGAGTTCATGGCTCCTCTTCACATCACAGCCTTAGAGGCTGGCACTCCCCAAGGATTTTCTTGTCCAGTTGTCTTCCCTCTGGACTCTAAGTCTCATCCACAGTCATTTTTACAGCTAATGACTATTGCTGGTGATTCCCAAACCTGCCAAGTGCTCCTAGAAAATTATACAGAAGGAAATTACAGTCAGGGGGAAGGGAGAAGATTTGTTTCATCCTAAGACAGAAATGCTAACACTTCACTGAACTCCTGCCGCTCGTTACCCACGTTTCACAGGGTAGTTACTCAGACATTTAAGGGAGGTGGTCAAGTCTGCTCAGGTGAGAGCCGAGCACCACTTTCCCAGAATCCCTCCTCCCTTCCTGCAGCAGAGACCTCGAAATGAAGTCCGGGAAGTGGCTGCCTTTTGGTTCACTCCATCCATCTGTTGTCCCTTGAGTTCCTCTGTAAATATTGACACTAGTTAGGACATTACAGGCATGGGGAATATTCTCTGCCCCTGGGGAGCTGCCATCACTCAGCTGGGTGGCTGGGCCTTGGGAATGGCAGCTGCTTCTTATGCCCACGATCTACCGGCCCAGTCAGACCCCTCGGGGGCCGTTCGTCTGCTATTAAAGCACAACCAGGGTGCCCCATTGTGTAGCATCAGAGAAAGAGACTCCGTGAAGGGCTGTTGTTGCAGTTTATAATTTTTGTAGCAGCATTTTGTCTGGGAGCACTGGTAGGGTTCCATGGAGGCAGCTAGCAGGATGCGATGCTTTAAGAAGGACATTTTTGGGCCCAGCCCGGTAGCCAAATGGTTAAAGTTCTGCATGCTCCACTTCGGCCACTTGGGTTTGCGGGTTCAGATCCCAGGAGCGGACCTACTCCATTCACCAGCCATGCTGTGGAGGCATCCCGCATACAGAAAAATAGGGGAAGATTGGCACAGATGTTAGCTCAGGGCTACTCTTCCTCAAACAAAAAAAGAGGAGGATTGGCAATGGATGGTAGCTCAGGGTAAATCTTCCTCACACACACACACACAAATAAATAAAAGAAGGACATTTTCTCCCCATGGCTCCATCACCCCCCTCAAACTGCCCCCTCCCCTGCATGCGTTGTCTCTGCCATATATTTGTTCACGAAATCACCCTTTGGTTTGGCATTTTCTTATCCCCCACCATCTTGTGTATGTGGCTTTCTCCTTAAAGGCCAAGGCTGTGGAGGTTACACATGACATGCATGACAAGTTTCTAGTGTGAAAATATATAGAAGAGCGAGCCCAGACTATGAAACAGAAAGATCATGAACTCTGTGTGAGAGTTCTGTTGTTATTTAAAGATTGTGTGACCTTGGGGTAATTACATATCCAAGACTGTGCTTGGTTAACTATAAGATAGGAATAATAATTCACTTATTCACACGGTGTTTGCAAAAGTTAAATGAAGAAACACAGAGAAAGCACTTGGCATTTATTAAATGTCCCCAAATGGTAGTTATTAATATATCATTAGTAGATGCTTAATAAATATTTCTTGCTTCTGTTGCTGTCTCCTTTCTCCCTGGAGAATGAAGTCAGTCCTGTGATTCATCTGTCACAACTCCATGGGGGAGAGTTCCTCTTCTCTGCTCTCTACTGGCGCATTGCACACTTGGGCATTTATGGTTGCTGGTGAATACTGGTGCGTATGTTTTTATGTTTATGGTTTGTGTCCTAAACTCTAGTGTCAAGTTCCTGAAGTGGGGGTCCTATTTTACAGCGTTTGAATTCCTACTGGCCTGCACAGGGTCCCAATCATAGTAGATGCTCAGTGAATATTTGATGACACAGATGAGTGAAATTGCACCTTAGAATATAATCAGACGCAGGCTGGGATGGAAATACTCCCCGACCCTTCACCCTATATTCCACTCCCAGCCCTGCCTTCCTCATTCCCTATACGGCCCTAACCCCACCCAAGCTGGGGCCCTCTGTGGTAGTCGAGGCTGGAACAGATTGCTGTGCAAATACTTGGCAAAGTAACAGTCTATTTGTGGATAAGCAGAAACTGGCTGTGTTCTCAGTAGAGTTATGAACTGTCACTATTAACACCCATGAGTCACTAACGTCATGGTGGGCTGAGTGATTTTTCTGCAGGCTTATAGGGCATGTTATACTAAAAATGCCACTGCCCATCTGTCTAATTGGTGCCTGTTCCACTGATGTTGCAGATATTTAAATGAACTTCCTCCTTCATGACCAAACACACAGGAGCTTTACGTAATCCCCGGACCCCACGTGTGGGTAAGATTGAAGTATTCGGTAATGGTGGTTTTTCTTTTCATGGTTCCCAGGACAAGCTACGGTATGATGAGAGAACTTAAGGAGGAAAATTAAGAAAATAAACTAATCTTGTGCTCTACCCCTAAGCCAGATCATTGGCCTCACATCCTAGAAATGGAAGCAGTGAGGATTGGATGGGTATAGATGGGTTGAATGACCCTTAACTCAGTAGAATTTCAACCCCCTAAAACTATACTTCAATGATTATTCTGCTTCATGTCCACCTTCTAAATCACTCACAAATTTCTCTTGTGACCAGCTCTACCCCAGGACACATAGGGAAAGGGAATTCTGGGAAACATAGTTCCAGCTTCGCTAAGTGGATACAGTACAAAGCCACCACAGCTAGTGAGCTTGGTTAGCTCTTCCAAAAAAGAAAATTCTAGAGGAGAGAAAGAGAAAATATAAATCAAATCTCTCAATTGTAAAAGTAACTTCCTCCCTTCGTAAATAGTAAGCAATCTGTGGGTAAGACTTTGAGGTGACGTGAATATCCCGATGCCCAACAAAGTTTACCCAGTGGTTTCACCACCTATTGATGATCCCTGCCTGAATCAGTTTTTTAAAATTGCCAGAATTGACCCAAATGTGATCAATGGGAGCCCCTTCAAGCCAGGCCCTGCAATGCTTTAACATGGCCCTTGGTCTTTGTGTATATCCTTTCTTTGGGCAAAACAAGAGATCTGAGGCTGAGTTTGTATTTTTCTGGCTTCAGAATCTGGAAAGAGACATTTCTCCAAAGAACTCTGGTCCCTTTTAGTGGAGAATGGTGTTTAAACACCAAGTGCTCGTTGCTAGGTGTGTGCTCATCACTATTGGTAGGTTATTGCACTTAGGCCTTTTCAATGAAAGAGATAGAAAATATATTTTAAAAATCATGAGTTCATACTGAAATTAACAATTCAAATTTATCCTTACTTTTTTTATTGTAAATTTTTATCTCTTTTCTCTCACAGTGAAAATCTTGTTTCCTAATAACATTAATATATGTTTATTTGCTTTATCCTATGATATACACAAAATACTTTCAGAACATAATACCATATTACTACAACTACCGATAAACCCACTAAGTAAAATTTAAGATTTATTTGCAGTTCTCTTGTCCTTAGAATATATATCCCACTAAGGATGTAGAGTATACAGTCTTCAAAAATTACTCGAATTAATTCTTTGTGTGGCTATGCTACTGAATTTATATAAAGTTAGGTTAGTTTTTTAAAAAATTAATAAACTTTATTTTTCAGAGCAGTTTTAGGTTCACAGCAAAATTGGGCAGAAAGTACAGGGACTTCATATGCTCCTTGGCCCCCCCACCACACACAACCTCCCCCAGGACTGACATCCTGCGTTACACTGGTGCCTATGTCACGATTGATGAACCTACAAGGACACATTGTCACCCAAAGTCTACAGTTTATGGTAGAGTTCACTCTTGGTGAACATCCTATGGGTTTGGACAAATGTATAATGAGCATTATAGTACACAGAGTAGTTTCACTGCCCTAGGAATCCTGTGTGCTCCACCTGTTCATCCCTCCCTCTCCCCTAACCCCAAGTAACCACTGATCTTTTTACCATCTCCATAGTTTTGCCTCTTTCAGAATATCATGTATTGGAATCATATAGCCTTTTCAGGTTGGCTTCTTTTACTTAGTAATATGCATTTAAGTCTCTGTGTTCTTTCATGGCTTGATAGCTCATTTTTTTTTTAGTGCTGAGTAGTATTCGGTAGTATTGAATTGTCTGGATGTACCACAGTTTATTTAACCATTCACCTACTGAAGAACTTCTTGGCAATTATAATTTAAGCAATTTCAAATTTCAAATGTTTATAGTGATAAACATCCATGTGTAGATTTTTTGTCTGAACATAAGTTTTTGATAATAATATTTGAGTAAATACCAAGAAGTATGATTACTGGACCTTACAGTGAGATTATGTTTAGTTTTGTGAGAAATTGACACACTCTCTTCCAAAGTGGCTGTACCATATTGCATTCCCGCCTGCAACGAATCAGAGTTCTTGCTGCTCCACATCCCTGCCAGCATTTGGTGTCAGTGTTTTAGATTTGGGCTATTCTAGTAGGTGTGTAATGGCATCTCATTTTTGTTTTAATTTGCAATTTCTTAATGACATAGGATGTTGAACGTATGCTTGTTTGCTGTCTGTATATCTTCTTTGGTGAGGTGTCTGTTCATGTCTCTTGCCCATTTTTTAATCAAGTTGTTTTCTTGTTGAGTTTTAAGAGTTTTTTGGATAACAGTCTTTTATTAGATGTGTCTCTTGCAACTATTTCCCCAAGTCTGTGACTTATCGTCTCAGTCTCTTGATATTATCTTTCACAGAGCAGAATTTTTCAATTTCAATGAAGTCCAGCTTATCGATTCTTTCTTTCACGGATCATGCCTTTGTGATGTACCTGAAAAATCATCCCCATACCTGTTTATATTTTCTCTTATGTTATCTACTAGGAGTTTTATAGTTTTGCATTTTACATTTAGATCTGTGTATATTTTAAGTTAATTTTTACGAAAGGTGTAGGGTCTGTGTCTAGATTCATTTTTTCGCATGTGGATGTCTAGCTGTTCTAGCACTATTTGTCAAAAAGACTATCTTTGCTCCACAGGCTTGTCTTTGCTCCTTTGTAAAGATCAGTTGACTGTGCTATGTGGGTCTCTTTCTGGGCTCTCTATTCTGTCCCATTGATCTATTTGTCTGTTCTTTTGCCAGTATCACACTGTTTTGATTACTGTAGCTCTATAGTAAGTTTTGAAGTCTGATAGTGTCAGTTCTCTGACTTTTTCCTCCATATTCTGTTGGCTATTGTGGATCTTTTGCTTCTCTGTATAAACTTTAGCATCAGTTTGTCTATATTGACAAAACAACTTGCTTGGATTTTAATTGGGATTATGTTGAAACTATAGATTAAGCTGGGAAGAACCGATATCTTGACAATATTGAGTCTTCCTGTCTATGAATGTGTAATATCCCTGCATTTATTTAGTTCTTGGCTATCTGTCCTCAGAGATTTCCTCATATAGATCATTGTAGATATTTTGGTAGATGTATACCCAAGAATTTTATTTTTTGGATGCTAATGTAAATGTTAATGTGCTTTTATTTCAAATTCCACTTGTTCATTGCTTTACATAGAAAGGCGATTGACTTTTTAATGTAACTTTGTCTCTTGCAACATTGCTATAATCATTTGTTAGTTCTAGAAGTTTTTTTGTCAATTCTTTTGGATTTTCTCTATAGATGATCATGTCATGTGAACAAAGACAGTTTTTTCTCTCTCTTTTTTTTTTTTTTGAGGAAGATTACCACTGAGCTAACATCCACTGCCAATCCTCCTCTTTTTGCTGAGGAAGATTGGCCCTGAGCTAACATCTGTGCCCATCTTCCTCTATTTTTATGTGAGACATCTGCCATAGCATGGTTCGATAAGGAGCGGGTAGGTCTGCACCTGGGATCCAAACTGGTGAACCCTGGACTGCCAAAGCAGAGCGTGTGAACTTAACCACTGCACCACCAGGCCGGCCCCAACAAAGACAGTTTTATTTCTTCCTTTCAAATCTGTATGCCTTCTATTTCCTTTTCTTGTTTTATTGCATTAGTTAGGAGTTCCAGTATGATGTTTAAAAGCAGTGGTGAGAAGGGACGTCCTTTTTTTCCCCTAAGTTTGGTTAATTTTTGATATTTGTATTCAATTTTAGGTTTCACTTTAAAAAATCTCTATGCTTATCACTCTTATCCTTATCTCTTCCTCCCCATTCTCATCCACTCTTTCTTGGTGATTATTTGCAGTTAGTTCTGATTTATATTTTCTGTGTTTCTTTTTTGCAAAAGTGAACAAATAGGTATACTCATTTTTATTTTCTCTTCATTATTAAACAAAAGGTGGCATACTTTAGGTATACTCTTCTGAACCTGGCTTTATTCACTTCACAGTATATTCTGGAAATCATTAATATCAAGTCACAGAGATCTTTCACAGTCTTTTTCATTGCTGCATAATATTCTATTGTGTGAATCCACTTTGGTTGATTGAACCAGACTCCTCTGAATAAGCAGTTGGGCTATTTTCAGTATTTTGTTATCGTGAATAATGCTGCAGTTGAATAACCTTACACGGATATTGTTTTGTATTCTTAGAAGTATATCTTCAGGGTAAATTCCTAATAGTGTGATTGTTAGGTCAAAGAATAAAGGCATATATTGTTTTATTGGAAACCTGCCAAACTCCCCTCCATATGGGTTGTCCTATTTTTCACTTCTACCAGCAATATATAAGAAAGTTTGTCAGGCTGGCAGGCTGAAGATTCAGGAAAGAGTTGCAGTTTGAGTCCAAAGGCAGTCTGCTGACAAAATTCCTTGTTGCTTAGGGAAGTCAGTCTTTGTTCTATTAAGGCCTTCAACTGATTGGCTGTGGCTTACTCACATTACGGTGGGTACTCTGACTTACTCAAAGCCCATTGATTTAAATCTTAATCTCATCCCAAGAAACACCTTCACAGAAACATCCAGAATAATGTTTGACCAAATATCTGGGCACTGTGACCCAACCAAGCTGACATAAAATTAACTATCACACTTAATCAGTCGAGTGAAATTATTGAGCTCCGTAGATAGTGTCATGGAAAAAAAACAAACGATGGCTTGTTTTCCCATGGTCTCATCAACTGAGTATGTTCTCAAGAATTTGAATTTTTGCCATCTTGATAGGTGAGAAATGGTATCTCAGTGTGAGTTCAGTTTGAATTTCTCTTATTATAGTGAAGTTGAGTGTATTTTCATGTGCTCAGACAGGCCCTTATTTCTTGACTAGACCACTACAGTGCCCCCTTGACTGGTTTCCTTGACTTTGTTCTCTTTTAATTTTTTGCAGTTCCACTAGGGAATTCTTTCTAACAAAGCAATGTGATCATGAAGCACTTTTTGTAAAAGTCCTTCAATCATGTACATTGTTTGAAAAATCTGAGTTTTTAGTATGGTTTACACAATTCTTTATGATCAGTTCCCTGTCTGCCTTGATTCCAGTCTCTCATTCCTATGTATCCTTGCTCCAGTCACTCCAAATATCTCTTTTTCTTTACCTACCATGCTCTTTCACATCTCTAAGCCTTTGTATTTTCCATTCTTTCTTCTTGGAATCCCCTTCCTCTTCTTCACCAGAAAACTCCTACCATCCTTCAAAGCCCAGTTCAAACATCTCCTTGATTAAAGTCTTTCTTAATTCCCTCAACAGAGCAGCTCATCTCTCTGGGTTCCTATAGGATTTTGCAGCACTGAGCCCTACAACAGCACTCATCAGATTGTGCTATAATTGTTTATTTTTAAGTCTGTCTGCACTACTCTTTGAGCACAGGGACTTATTTAATGTGTCTGTTCTCAATTTCAAGCACAGTGCCAGGTATATAGTGAGTACTAAATGAATGCCTGCTTAATGAGCAAATAAGTGATGAGTAGGATTTCATCCCTCCTGTTTTCTGATGGTATAAAATTGTATATTTTTCTCTCCCCCGTGCTTTCCTTTTTCTAGGATGCTAATGTATAGATTTAGCAGGCAGTAAGTATGACCCGGCTTATGAGAGTTTCACAGCTTGCCACCACCCAATCTCCTAAGCAAATTTCCTTCAGCAAATGATGGGTCACCCAATTATTGAACCTTAGAGCTGGAAGAGAAGTTGAGGAATTCACTGATTCTTGGGGACTCATTTGATTCTCTTCAAGGTAGGGCTTGAGCTTCTGATCCGTGGTAAGTAGGAGAGGACATTGTGTGATTTTAGACTTCCACATCAGCAGAGTGCACGCCTCTCTTTTCAAATATGTGCCCAATAGTGCTTGAAATAAATCACCATGATTTTTGACAAGATGGATGATAGGCATGACATGGGGATTGAATTTTAACGTAATGAAGTAGATATTTCTTTCCAGGTCAGACCAAGTGCAAACGCCTTGTCACCAGCACTATCCTAACTACTTGTAGATCTTTTTGATGAAGATATGGTTTAGATAGAATTAAAATGTCTGGAGAACACAGTTGAGGGTGTTTTACCCACCTATCCCTTTTCATCATCTGACTTCAAGTACTAATCTATGTCACCCACACTAGCATGATTCAAAAAAATTGGAATTTGACTCTCATGCCCCAAAGTCCATCAAGATAGGGGTTCCTCCCCAATATTAAGAAAGGTTTATTGAGCCATTTTTAAAAAGTAGCACTCTCCCCACCCCTGGAATCAATTTGTATGTATTTGTCCTGTTCTCTGCTCCCTCCGATGTAAATAGATAAACTGTTACACAGCCCCATAAGAGAGACGACTTAGCAGTTTGGAGTGGGGCTGATGCTGTGTCGCACACCAGGGAGCATCTGTTGTCATACGTCTTTGATCTTTAACCAAGTTTGTTGCTCTTACCCTGAAGAACAGCACAACCTGGAAAACTGCCCAGAGAGATGCAAATTGAGATTTGCATTCAGTTTAGGATGTAATTTATTCAAACAGGTACCATGCCTGATACTAGAGAGAGGGCATGATCCTTGCTTTCATGGAGCTAATTTTCTACTGGGGGAGCAGAAAAATAAAGCAAATGAATAGATAAAAAACAAACACAACTTAAAAATGTTATGAAGGAAGCAAGTAAGAGGATGAATTAGAGAATAATAGAGGTGACTTCCTTTGGATGGTTGGTGGAGAAGGTCTCCCTGGGGAGGTGATATTTTTGCTGAGACTTGAAGGACAGGAAGGGACCGGCCAGAGGAAGGGCTGGACAAGAACTTTCCATGGATACGGAAGAGCACATGTAAAAGCCTGAAGCAGCAAAGATGTTGGCTTTTAAAAGGGAACTGAAGGAAAGGAAAACAGGGAGATTGGAGCTTAATGAACAAGGAAGAGAGTGAACACAGCCAGAGGTGGTTGGAGAGCAGGCAGGGGTCAGATCCAGCAGAGGCTAGGAGGTTACTGTTGGAGTTTGCACTCCATTCTGCGGGTAATGGGAAGACATTGTAGGGTTTCACATGACCTGATAGACTCTTTAAGGAGATCACTTTTAGTGCCCTGAGGAGAATAAATTGGAAGGGGGCAGGGTTGGAAAGGAGGCCAGTAAGGCTCCTTACTGTGTTACTGGGAAGAGGTACTGGTGGCTTGTTTTAGGATGGTGATGGCAAAGACGGAAAGAAATGGGTGGGTCAAGAACTATTTTGGATGTGAAGTTAATGGGTCTTAGTCAGAGATTAGATATTATGGGAGGGGAAAAATGGAGGAATGAGCAATAATTTCCAGGTTTCTCAAGTCTTGAGTAACTAGGTAGCTGGTGGTACTTATATGTCCTTTTTTTGAATTATTATTTTTTTTACCAATATTTATACATATATGTTTAAAAACCAAAAAGTACTAAAAAAGTATAACTCAGAATACAAGTTTCTTCCTATCCCCACAGTTTTGCTCCCCAGAGGCATTCATCTGTACTCTTTTAGCTATTTTTTGGCTAAGTTTCTAAGTTTCTAGATAATATGGGTGCATTGCTATTTTCCTTAAATGCCTGTTGATCCTTGGCTGTTTACTGACAGTTAAGAGAGACCTAGCGCATGGGTTAAACCTGTGTTTGCACGGCAGGGCCTTGCTCTTGGCCACTAGAAGGCCTCTCTGGAGAGAGAAGAGGCAGTGAACGAGCCAAATGTCAGTGCTTGAAAGTTGTTTCTATGGGGCCACTCAGTTTCTCCAGGGAAGAAAATTCCAATCCCTTGCCTGGGAACTCGCCTTTGCCTCCTATTGTTCTGAGAGCATGGCAGGGGAAGGGGCTGTGGCTGCTTTCTACTGTAGAACACACAGACTTTCTATTAGTCACCTTCTTTTCAGCTCTGCACCTGGTTCTCACCCTCCTCTGTGGCTGGTGGCTAGAGCTGGAGCACCAAGCTTCAATTTCCCCAAAAACTAAATGTCTAGTCTCCTGGCTGGTTTACGAAAGGAGTTTGGTCACTTTATCCTGAGGGTGGAGGGGTGGGGAAACTCAAGAAATCCAGTTTTGAACATGTTATGAGATATTTACAAGTAGAGCGGTGAAGTATGTAGTTGGGTGTACAGTTTCAGGCTCTGAGCAGAAGTCTTATTTGGAGAGAGATGCCTGGAGTCATCAGCACTGGAGGGTATTTAAGGCCATGGAACTAGATGCCATCATTTGCGACGGTGTGGAAAGAGGTGAGACAAGGGCACAAGACCCGATCCTGAGGAGCTCCAGCAGGGGAGCAGGGAGCCTGTGGGACAGGAATGAAGGAGTTGGGAAAGGGAGGGTATCCTTTCTGAGTGAAGGGAGAGAAAAGGCCTACCTCACTTTGTTTGGAAAAAAACTAGTAGCTGAAAACCCAAATGTCCATTGACAGATGAATAGATAAGCGAAACGTGGTATGTGAAAACAGTGAAATATTATTCAGCCTTGAAAATGAAAGAAATTCTGACACATGCTACAACATGCCTGATGTTATACTAAGTGAAATAAGCCAGACACAAAAAGGACAATTACTGTATGATTCCACTTATATGAAGTACCTAACATAGTCAAATTCTAGACAATGAAAGTAGAAATGGTAGTTGCCAGGGGCTGGGAGTGGGGAATGGGGAGTGGGTGTTACACGGGCACAGAGTTTCAGTCCTGGAAGATGAAAAGGTTCTGGAGGTGGGTGGTAGGGATGGTTGCACAACAATGTGAATGTATCTAATCCCACTGAACTGACAATTTCAAAATGGTAAATTTCATGTTATATATATTTTACTGCAATAAAAAAAGGATCTTAGAAAGTATCGGATAATGCTAATACTGATGAAATAAAACAGAGTGGTACAAAAAACTCAAAACCGGTAGCTTAGAAAAGGTACCAAACCTTGTAAACCTGTTTTGTTGGTTTAGGTTGGTGCCTCCTCCCTCATAACTGGTCTCGCCTACTCTTCATGGTGGTTTGTTTAGTGGTTATGAAGGTGGGCATGGTGTGGGGAGAAAAGGTGAGCGTAAAGAGAGCTGGAGAAGACACATCTGGGGAGGGTGAAGGTGTGGGGAGGAAGGAAGAATAAAGGTAGAAGGAAGGACCAAGAGACTGAGGGAGAAAACCTGCTAAGCGTGACAGCCAGGCAAGAGGACAAAGGCAGGCCAGCCCCCTGTTGTCCTGGGCTTGCTTCACAACCATGTGACAAGGACTCAGGATGTAGATCCACAGAGCTAGACAGCACAGCTGAATAAGGGCGAGGTAAAGTCACTGACGCAGTGTCTTTCTGTGCCTGCAGAACCTGATTCTGTGAAGTGGACGTGCTACAAACGAATGAGGTGTCCTTTCACTCCTGCAATCGTATTTAACCACAGGCTTCTTATATGAGGCAGCGTCACGTGGAGAGTTGATGAAAAATACGCACGGATATGTCTCTGAGCTCTGTCACTACTTCACACTCCCAAGGAGCATGCATGGGAAGCATGGTTTTGCAGTACTGCACAGAAGAGAATCTTAACAGAGATCCATGATTTTTCTAAAACACTTATTTTTATAACACGGATAGTACTTGTTTACCTAGAGAAATTAGGAAATAAAGTTAGGCAAAAAGAGGAAAATTAAAACCTCCCCAAATTCCATGCCCTAGAGATAACCACTGTTATCAAATTGCTGTACTTCAATTTCTATTTTCTCGTTCTTTGAATCTGCTCAGGCTTGTGACTGCTTCAACCAGTTGGGTATGGTAGAAGAGATGCTCTGTCATTTCAGATAAAATGCCATGCAGTGTCTTCTTGTTTGTTGGAACACTTGCTCTTGGGGCTCTGAGTTGCCTCTTGGAGGTCTGACTACTCTGAGGCTGCCATGCTGTGAGGAAGCCCCAGCCACGTGGCATGTTGTTCCACAATGGCAGCTGAGTCACAGCAGCCTGGGTGGCAGACAGGGAGTGAAGGGGCCTTCAGATGTTTCCAGCTCCAGCCACTTAAGTCACCTGCTGCCAGTCAGTTTTTCACACAGCTGGAGCTCCCGACGTCAAGGACAAGCGATAAGCCGCACCCCACCCCCTGCCCTGTGCCCCAGCCCCTGTCCAGTGCCCTGGCCAAGTTCGCGACCCACAGAATCTGTGAGCATCATAAGCTGAATGCGGTTTTGTGCCTCTGGGCTTTGGGGTGGTTCATTACACTATTATAGAGAACTGGAAGTCCTAGCTATTCCGTTCCGTTCTCAGGGAGTAACACCATTACCAGTTTCTGGTGTATTCTGTCAAAGGTATTTCATTAATATAAAGTCACATCTTTTTCCTTTTAATATATTTTTAGTACCAATGGTTGTATACCATACACTGTGATTTTTTTCATTGAACGACATATCTTGAAGATTCTCCAACTATACAAATAGCGCTTCTTCATTCCTTTTTATAGCTGCATGATATTTTATTATATAAATATTTCATAATTTAAAGAACTAGCCCTATGTTGATGCACATTTCGATTGTTTTCAATCCTTTAGTTTTATAAACAGGTAGAAATTGCTGGGGTGGCATTTGTAACCTTTGTGACATTGACAAACAGCTCTCCATGGAGGCTCCTAATAGAAGTGCCTGGGAGTAAGAGTTTCCTCAAAAATACAGTGTTTTGTCAAACTTTGTTTTAGATCTCTGCCAAATGAGTTGATAGGAATGACATGTTCCTATAAATTATTTTGTTATTATCTATTTTATCATGAGTGAAGTTGAACATCTTTTCATATGATTCAGAGCTATCTGTATCCCTTTTTTGGGTGAACACTCTGTTTCTATCCCTTGCCCATTTTCCTACTGGGCTATGGTCTTTTTACTTTTTATTTGTTGAACTCTTTATATAGTAAAGATATTAACCCTTTGACTCTAATGTAAATTTAAAATATCTCTCCTCAGTTTTTTTCTTTTTGGTAACCTTTATTTTGCAAAGTTTTTCTTTTTCTTTTTTTTTTTTTTGCTAAGGAAGATTTGCCCTGAGCTAACATCTGTGTCAGTCTTCCTTTGTTTTGTATGTGGGTTGCTGCCACAGCATGGCTGCTGACAAGTGGTACATTTCCGTGCCTGGGAATTGAACCCAGGCTCCCGAAACAGAGCATGCTGAACTTAACCACTGGGCCACAAGGCTGGCCTCCTAGAATTTTTAAATTTTAATGTTGTCAAATTGCCTTTTTCCTTTAAGGTTTCTGAGTTTTATGGCATTCTCAGCATGTCAGTTAGGATTGCAAGTATCACACAACTGCAAGAAACCAAACACCTAAACACAGTGGCTCAAGTAAATAAGATATTTTTTGGGGGGTTCATAGTGACAAGTTTAGGGATAGGTGGTTGCTAGCATTGGTTCAGCTGTTTAATCACGTCAGGGCCAATGTCTCTTATTTTAATCTCTTGATGTTTCCCTCTTGTCCCATGATGATTTCTTTAGTACCAGCCTTTCAAAGGAGATGAGGTGCCAGTGTGTTTGTTCATTTTTACTGGGAAAGCAAAAAAATTTTGCCAGAAAATTTCCATTTAAGTGTCATTGACCAAAACCAAGTCACGTAGCCACCATAGCTGCAAAGGAGGCTGGGAAAGCAGAGAACAAGATTGCCATCATGACCCATCTTTGGGGGTTGGGCCTATTGCCACCCTGAACAGAACAGGGGTGTTATTTGGTTGGGAAGAAGTGGGGAAGTGGGTAAAGGATGTAATGAACAGACAACTCACAGTGTTTGGCACATTAGAAAGGACTTTCCCCACTGCAAGGTGATAAAAACAATTTCTACATGTTTTCTTCCCAGACTTCTATGGCTTAATTTTTCACATTTCAATCTTTGATTCACTTGGTTTTTATTTTATTACTAATTTTGGAATACAGATAAAATTTTTTCCTGAGATGACAACCCAGTTGTCTTAACACTGTTTATTGAATAATCCGTTTTGTCCTTACTAATTTAAAATTCCAGATATACCTTTTACAAAACTCCTGTATGAATTTGAGTCAATTTCTTCATTGTCTAGTCTATTCTATTGATATATTTATGAACAGTACCATAATGTTTTAATTAGCTAAAATTTGGTAGAATAAACTTCTTTCTCTATTTTTCCCCCAGAATTATCCTGGCAATTTTTGCATGTTTATTCTCCAAATGAACTTTAGAATCACTTTGTCTAGTTCAAAAAAATTCTGTTGATATTTTATGAGGATGACATACATTTTAGATTAATTTAGGAGGAATTAACATCTTTAGGATGTTGAGTCTTCCTGTCTAAGAACATACACTATTTTTCTTTTGTTTAAGATTTTGAGGGGGGATTCCCTCAGTAGTGATTTACAATTTTCTTGCGTTATTTTAAAAGAGTTATTCCTATGTGTTTTATCTTTTGTTCCTGTTATAAATGAGATCTTTTCTCCCATTATAAATTCTAAGCAGAAGTTGTTTATATACATGGACTTTTGATTTTTGAATATTAATTTTGTATGTAGACAACTTCAATTTCTTATTATTTATAATAATTTTTAGTGGATTTTTGTGCATTCTCCAGGCAAATATCATAGTATAACCAAATGTAACACATTTCATTTTTTCTTCTTGTCTAATTGATTCAAAAATACCTACAGAGTAATGTTAAACAGAAATAGAAATGGTGCTAGTTGATGGCTTTGTCTTATTCATGAATTTAGTAGAGAATATATTTATGTATATTCTTTGCTTTATATATATGTATGTGTAATGTTGCATATGTAATGTTCTCAAGGAAGTTTCCATCTATTTCTGTTCTAAGAGTTTTTGACTGATGCCTTTTTAGAAACTTTATTTTGAGAAGTAAAATTAAGATAAAGCCCCTGAATTTTAGATTTATCCACCAGATGGGAGATATTCCAAGCGGTACAGAGGAAAGGTTAGTGAGAAAAAGATATCTTATCCCGACAGCAGTGTGATTACTAAGTTTATAAGAGGGTCAGGGGAATGCTTTCAGAATGCAGCATGTTGCAGTAAAACACATTTTTATTTACTGGTAAATTAGATCCATTTCTGCATTGCCTAGATGCTTAATCGTCAGAGTGAATCACTGCTCATAATTGAAGGTTAAATCCAACATGGTATATTTTGCAGTGACCCCATGTTCTTACACATACCTGCACTGCTTAGATCTTCCTGGAAAGAAATATATTTTTTTAAAAAAATTAATGTTTCCATTCATATTTGCTTTTTTGTTAGGGTCCTTAGAATCTGTAGAACCTTTCATAAAGCCTCCTTTTTGATGTGAAAAATCATAAAACTCCTGATTTGGAGTTAATGAAGGAGAAGAATGTAGAGAATGAAGGGGAAAAAAATAGTGTCTTTCCTTGCAGGGAAGGTTAATGTAGGCACAATAGTGCTGCCTGAAGACTATGGCCCCCTTTGATGATTTCAAGTTTGCAGAATCAATGTGTACTGTCACTGCTCTAGTATTCGCAAAGAGCCTGAATTAATGCTAACCCCCTCAGGTTGTGCTTTGACGCTTGGGAGACAGATACAGGTTTTTGTGTTATTTTCTACTTCCTGGAGTGAGCTTTTAATGGACTTGAAACAAACAGCAGCAGCAAGGAATGAACAATAATTGAAGCAGGTTGAGTGACTAAGCACAGGTGACAGAGATGGGAGAGGAAGACCCAAGAGAGTTAGTGTTGATAAGGATCCCACATGCTTTACTGTCACTCAAGCTCTCCTGGGAGTTCAATGGATGTTACAGTATGGTCTGATTACCTCTCCCAGCAACCCGGGACCATAGGTAATGAGTAGAAAGGAAGCTCTCATCTTTGGTAGTTAAATGCTGGACATGGAACAATGAGAGCCCTGTTCTTCTAGCATTCCCCAGACACTGTACAATGGAAACTCCAGCCTTCTCTGGATTCCCTCTCCAGGTGAGGTGACACTGGCCAGGACTCCTCTTGCCCTCCTCTTCATTGAGTCAGCTTTGGTTTCCCCCTTGTGTTAGAGAAAGTGAATCCCACACTCTTTTTAATCACAATCGACAATACTGGCTTTGTGGATTCAGCTGTCTCTCCATGCCTGCTCTTGATGAAGGGTGAAAAGTGATAAGTTAGAAACCGGACCCACTGAGCTAGTTTGGCTACAAATCAATGACCCCAGGCAAACAAGTCTTATCAACTTTCATTAGATCAATTCTAATCCCTGAACTGTGTAATTCTTCCTGAGCTACAGTCCTTCCCATATCTCTAGATGCAAAGAAACATTGAAAAGAAACCTGCAGGTGTCTGGATGGGAGATTTGGGGAGGAATATGTCACTGATAGATGCAGGTTTTGGTGAGTGCTAATAGTGACATCTATTATATAGTTTTAAAGGTTCGGAGGGAGCTCAGGTTGCTTATTTTTGTAAAAGTGAAGTGAGGGTAAATGGGAAGGGAAGTGGAAAAATTCCCAGAAATTGAGTTTTTGAAGAAGAGAGATGCAGTTAGCACTTACCTGCTAATCACAGTTGTCATTATTACAATTGTAGCAGAACAGTGCCTCAAATCTTGAGATAAAGATTTTGGATAGTGTGGCTGCCCAGATCACACCTATGAATCTAGAGCTTCTGAGAGTGAGTAATTCACTCCACAGATGGGACACAAAGTCCCTCTCAGGCACTCTTAGACCATTTGTCTTAAAATTGAGTGTAAAACATAGTTCCTTTGGGAATCACAGTTAACTCCCACTTAATTAGATGGTATTGGGTATGAAGGAGAAAGTCTGGAAGGAAATAGAAGGGACAAGGAACACAAAGAAAAGATTATATAAATAGCAGAATCACTGAAGTATAACCCAATCTAGAGTCATCTTGTGGGGGGAGAAAACAATAATACACATGTTTCAGAGTCAGAAAAAAATTAAAAATATATAAATATGTTTAGTAAGCTAAAGAATTATAACAGTGGTAAAGCTTCTATCCAAAAAATGTTTAAATAAATTTTATAAAGTCATTCAACCAACACAATATTGAAGAAGAACAAAGTTGGAGGACTGACACTACTCAACTTCAAGACTCACTATACACTTACAGTAATTAAGACAGTGTGGTATTAGCAAAAGAATAGACAAATAGGCCAATGGAACAGAATAGAGATCCCAGAAATAGACCCACACAATATAGCCAATTGATCTTTACAAAAGAGCAAAGGCAATATAATGGAGCAAAGATAATCTTTTCAACAAATGGTGCTGGAACAACTGGACATCCATGTGCAAAAAAATGCATCTAGACACAGACTTTATATGCTTTACAAAAATTAACTCAAAATGGATCACAGACCTAAATGTAAATTGCAAAACTATGGAACTTCTAGAAGATAACGCAGGAGAAAATCTAACCCAGGATGACCTTGGGTTTGGTGATGACTTTTTCGATACAACACTAAAGGCACAGTTCATAAAATAAAGAATTGATAAGCTGGACTTCTCAAAATGAAAAAATTCTGCTCCATGAAAGACACTGTCAACAGAACAAAAAGGCAAGCCACAGACTAGGAGAAAATATTTGCAAAAGATACATCTGATAAAGGACTGTTCTCCAAAATATGCAATGAACTCTTAAAACTCAGCAAGAAGAAAACAACTCAATGAAAAAAATAAGCCAAGGACTTTAACAGATGCCTCACCAAAGAAGATATACAGATGTCAAATAAGCATATAAAAGGATGCTCTACATCATATGTCATCAGAAAAATGCAAATTAAGACAATAATGAGACATCACTACATACCTATTAGAATGGCTGAAATCCAGAACACTAACACCACCAAATGCTGGTGACGATATGGAGCAACAGGAACTCTCATTCATTGATGACAGGAATGCAAAACGGTACAACCTCTTTGCGTGACATCTTGGCAGTTTCTTATAAAACTAAACATAGTCTTACCATATGATCCAGAAAGCATGGTCCATGGTATTCACTCAAATGAATTGAAAACTTAGGTCCACACAAAAATCTGCACACAGATGTTTATAGCAGCTTTGTTCATAACTGCCAAAACTTGGACGTGACTAAGATGTTCTTCAGTAGGTGTATGGATAAATAAGCTGTACTTCATCCAGACAATGGAATAATATTCAGCACTGACAAGAAATGATCAAGCCATGAAGAGGCATGGAGAAACCTTAAATGCACGTTGTCACATGAAAGAAGGCAATCTGAAAAGGCTGAATACTATATGATTCCAAATATATGACATTCTGGAAAAGGCAAAATTATGGAGACAGTAAAAAGATTAGTGGTTGCTAGGAGTTAGGGGGGAAGAAAGGGTTAATAGGCAGAGCACAGAGATTTTTAGGGCATTGAAACTACTCTGTATGATACCACAATAGTGGATACATGTCGTTATATATTTGACAAAACCCACAGACTGTACAACATCAAGAGTGAACCCTAATGTAAACTATAGACTTTGGGTGATAATGATGTCTCGATGTATATTCATCAATTGGAACAAATGTACCACTTGTGTATAGCCAGTCCTGGTGATCTAGTGCTTAAGATTCAGTGTTGTCACCGCCCATGGCTAGGTTTGTTTCCCAGTAAGGGAACCACACCACTGTCTGTTAGCTGCATGTTGCTGTGATGCTGAAAGCTATGCCACTGGTATTTCAAATATCAGCAGGGTCACCTCTCAGTGGAGCGTCCAGACTAAGGCAGACTAGGAAGTAGGCTCTGGTGCCTACTTCTGAAAAATTGGCTATGAAGACCCTGTGAATAGCAGTGGAGCATCATCTTATATAGCGCCGGAAAGCGAGAGGATGGCACAAAAAGACCGGGCAGGGTTCCCCTCTGCTGTACACAGGGTTGCTGGGAGATGCAATGGCACTAACAACAAACCACTGTGGTGAGCGATGTTGGTAGTGGCGGAGGCCATGCTTGTGTCTGGGATGAGGGTATGTGGGAAACACTATGCTGTGAACCTAAAAACTGCTCTTAAAAAATAAAGTATATTAGAACAAAAAGCAAAAAGTCATTCAAGACTTGAAATAGTAATTTCAGTTTTCTGAAAATTTTATTTACACTTCTTGTCAACAATATGACAAATAAATTATTTCTTATTAAACAGAATTTTGAATCCTGAAAATAATGAAAACAGGATAAATTTGAGGATTTTACTAAATATTCTAGTTTTGGGTCTCACTAGGGCTACAGAGAATTTTACAAATATGAGTTAGGGAAGAGAGTAAGAATATTCTCCTTGAGTTAATTCCCTATCTACTTAGGGAATATATGTTTCTTTTTTAGAAGAAAGAAACACATTCTCTCACCTTTTACTTCCTAGATTCTCTCTCTGTTACTGATTTATATTCAGGAAAAGGTAAGAATGGGCTGGGCACTCTCAGAGCTAAGCTTTAATTGTGATTTGTGTCAAGGAGCAAAGATGAAGAAGTTACTACTGTAAGGAACTCCATAGGGGCTGCATTTAGATACAGCTTACTCTGCCTTTTTTTGTTGTTGCTGTTACCTGGGGTGTGTCTCAGCTGAGGACTTGAGTAGAATCTGGGCTGAGTTTATGTGTAGCTGAGGTTAGGAATGTTGGCTCACTGGCAAGGGTTGAGTTTGGCAGAGGCTGGAGGTCACCCCATGGGAAGACTAGTTGTAAGGAGTTAGACCCCAGGAGCGAGAAGCAAGGTGGAGTCTGAAAGAAGATTCTAGTAGGTGACTCATAGTAACAGCCATAGGTCAGTTTCAGAGACAGAGATAGGCCATACTATGCACAGATGTTGCTTTCTCAAAATTGGGTACATCATTGCCACTTGAGCTGAATTCCATCACAGCATGTGTACCTGTTACTCTATCTCTGTTTCTAAAGGGGTAAAAAAGTATATAGTTTATGACAGGGAGAAAAAAGATGGCTGTGGGGATATAGGGTCCGCCTATATAGTGGGACTGACTCTAGTCATTGCTAAACCAATCAGTCTAACGAGTGACTGGATAACTTGACTGCGTGGAGTACAACCAGGAAGAGGTCAAACTTGTTTAGAATGCATTGTCAACTCTTTGCCTTTTCTTAGGTACCATGCAGGTGAATCTTGCCAGTGGAAAGCCCAAAGGACTCTTGGAGGGATCGAGAAATGACAAAAGTGCACTTTAAAAGCAATGTGTTTACATTTGATCTCTTCAATCTATTGAATATTTATTGATTCGCTAAGAGAAGGTCTTGGGTGTAATGGGATCTCTTTACTTTGTTGGGACTGATTTTGGTTTCCCATGTCCTCAAACTACCAGCTGTTCCCTTCCTCCAACCAGACAGCACTGCCTTAGAAATAGGACCTCAGCAGTCGTCCTGTGGTGGTGTGGAAGAGCCTAAACCTCTTGGGAGCCACACCCAGCTTTCCCATCTTGGGGTGCTCCCTCCTTCTATCCCTCCTTGTCACTCACCCCCACCCTGTGTGAGTTCTTGGCTGTTGATCCATGCACGGCTCACATCCCAGCTTACCACTCCACTTCTGGACTCGGTGATGTGATGATCAGATCAGCTTTCTGTCCCAGTTCATTCCTTCAGAGCTCCCACAGGGACAGCTAGGTCTTTTTCCCTCTTCTCTGAGAGTATTTCCCAGATGCAAGGGCAATAAAGCAGAGATGATACGAGTCAATTGTTGTTCTTCCTTCCTGGACCTTAAGAAATTTGGGGTGGGATGGAAAGCAGCAAAGAAATATGTAAATAATTAGACATCAAGTCAGAATCCAAATGATCATCATTGGGACCCAGTATACTCATAGAAACAAGTAGTCAGTCAATCAATCACTATTTACCAGAGCTAATTTGAGGCTAGTTGTGGTTTGGAACTTAGTTTCTGGGCATATTCAAAAAAGATAGTCTTCTCTCTGGCTGATGCACTTTCATGGAGTGCCCAATATGGCGGAGAGAACTACAAGAAGAAATGGAGCAGTAGCTTCTTGTGAGGTGATCAGAGTAGTCTCCCCTTATCTGCAAGGGATACATTCCAAGACCTCCAGTGGATGCCTGAAACCATGGATATTACTGAACCCTATTTATGCTACGTTTTTCCTATACATACATATCTATGATAAAGTTTAATTTATAAAGTAGGCACAGTAAGAGATTAACAACAATAATAAAATAGAACAATAGTAACAGTATACTGTAATAAAAGTTACCGTAGATCTTAGCAACCTTGGCATACAATTTTTTTTCTTTCCTTATTAAGTCAAGAACCTTAGCTTTTTCTCTTAAAGGAAACACTTTAACTGAGAACAGTCGAGCTGATAACCAAGATGGCTGCTAAGTGACTAGGGCAGGTAGCGGATACAGTGGATACGCTGGACCAAAGGATAATTCACGTCCCGCTGGGACAGAGTGGGATACTGAGAGATTTTATCACACTACTCAGAATGACCTGCATTTTATAACTTACTGGTTTACTTCCGGAATTTCCCATTTAATATTTTCAAACGGTGATTGTGGATAACTGAAACTGGGGAGAGCGAAACCACAGATAAGGAGGGACCTTATCCTGGTAACGGACTCTCATGATGGATGCCTTAGCTGTGTCACATACTCCCAAGTCACGCCATTGTTTTTCCCTCTGCTGCAGAATTGAACGTAGGGGAGTAGGCATGGAGGTTCACAAAGCATCAGCACGCTTTACTTAACTGTGAAACAGACAAACAGAACTTTTGAATGGAGAAGTCTGGTTCTGCCTTTGGATGCTACATGTCTGACTCTGAAGTTTGAGCTCCCAAGACGTCAAGTGTTTTATGGCTTTCGTATGGACTTAATGATACTTAGATGGACCGGGGAATGACAGAGATGTCCTTTAAAAGCAATGTGTTTATATTTGATTCATTCAATCTAATTTATTAAGTTATTAAGAGAAGGTCTGGGGTTTAATGAGATCCTTTATTGGATATGAGCAGCCAAGATTTGTAAAAGAAAGAGATTGTTTACAACATAAAAAAAGAACTGACCAAAGGCAATTCAAATTCTATTTGGGAACAAATAAAATTAAGCCCTCGATCAATACTTGCCCCTCAAAGTATGCTTCAGAATCTGGTTGATTTATTGCTCTACATGCAACTCATTGAGATTTTATACCAGGAGCACTATTTCTCATCCTACCTCTCTGTGCTCCTGAGAGATCAGCAATCCTAGAACATAGAGCAGAATCTTTCAGTCTTCAAACAGAACAAATGATTGAATTCCTGCTCCTTTCCAAATGATATAGTAGACATCTACCACACGTTATTTCATTTAATCATTACACAACAACTAGAGGAATTATGTATTACCACTATCTGACAGAGAGGTAAGTGACCAATGCCAACCCCAAAGCCTTTCCCCAAAGGGAAAAGTAGTAGGGCCATTCAAGGTGAGATTGTGGGCTGAGGGTGGGGAAAGGAGCAGTTTAGGTTCTAAAGGCAAAGCTTAACTATTTACAAGTTTGTATAGTGTCAGTTCTCTCCCGCAGTATATAATCTGAAACCTGGGTGTCTCCAGGACCGTAAGTGCTGCCCATTATGAATTTGTTTGCTTTTCAGTCAGGTGCAAATTATCCAGTAATACGAAAAGCAACAATGAATTGTTTTGTCGGTTTTCAAAGTGTTGTGCTTTGGGCTATTTTAGAGTACCTCAAGGGCCTAGAAAAGTGTTACTATTATTATTTGCTGGATTTGGGATTATCATGTCTATTTGATGAGTGAGATTGTTCCGTAATTTCCATTTTTGTATCATCCTTATAGGGTTTTGGTATCAAGGTTATGTTAGGCTTTTGAGTCAGGAAAGTGTTCGTTCTTTTTCTACTTTATGGACAATTTTATGTAAGATTGGATTTTATGTTCCTTGAAGGTTTGGTAGAATTCTCCCATAAGATTTAGTCCATGTCTCCCTTATTCTGGGCTCCAGTCACTCTTATTCAATCCCTTAAAAACTCCAGAATTCTCTTCCTCCTTGAGTACCTTTGGATGTACTGTTCCTCTGTCCACCCCACCCCCTACGCAGGCTTTTCCTAAATGTCACCTCCTCTGAAGCCCTTCTCTGCTTATCCTATCTCAGGCAGGTTTCCTCTCTCATTTGTTATCTCCGTTTCAGCATCATGAGTATTTTCTTGATAATAATTATCATGATTTACAGCTGATTTAGTGACTTGTTGGTTTGTTTATTTGCTTTATCAATGAAAGAGCAGGAGCTGTGTCTATATTTTTCACCCAAACCTTAGCCCAGTGCCTGCCACATAGCAAAAACTTAATAAATATTTGTTAAACAAATGATTGGTCATCCCCCATTTATTTAAATTATACATAAATCTGGAGAGTCCACTCAGCTCAGTGTTGCCAAATTTCTCTTCTAGTTGAAGAACCTATTCTCTTTTTACAATTTGTCTTTTATCTTTCCTAGTGAGAAATCAGGTAGCTGAGTGTGCTTGAACCAAATTGTCTTAAATTATTTTCCAAATAAACTAGAGGGAATTTGGGGAAACGTATATACTACATCTTGTCATCCCTTTGACTTTTTTGACTTTTTAGGTTCTATAGTTAGCAAACTAATGCCTATTTCCAGAGGCTCCCATTTTGTTTATATCCAGTAATATATTTTTCCTTGAAGTCTACTTTGTCTAATACTAATATAGCCACTTCAGCCTTCTTATGCTTGCTGTTTGCATGGCATATTTTTCTGTCCATTTATTTTTAACTTATCCGTGTTCTTATATTTAAAGTGTGTCTCTTACAGACTTGAGTCTTGAGTTTCTTATCCATTCTGACAATCTCTGTCTTTTATTTTGAGTGTTAGATCTTTTACATTTAATATACTTATTGATTTGATTACATTTAGGTGTACATTTTGCTTCCTATTTTTTCCATCTATTCTTTTTCTCTGTTATTCCTTTCCTGGCTTCATTTGGGTTAATCAAATATTTCAACAGTTCCATTTAAATGTATCTATTAGCTTTTTTTTACTTTTTAAAGTTATTGCTTAGACATTCCAATATATATTCCTAACTTTTTAGAGTCTTAGAGTTAATATGTATTATTGATGTAACGTGTAAGAACCTGGTAACCATACAGGTCCATTGACCACCTTCCCCATGGTCATTCATGCCTGAAGTGTCAAATGTATTATATCTCTTTATGTTATAAACTCCATATTACAATGCTATGACTTTTAATCTAATCTCATTTTATTTACAGTTTTGTGATTTTAGGCACTGTTCTACCTAACAGTTTCTGGGACAAGAGTGAAAACCAAGGCCCGATTTAGTCTCAGTGAGCTCCTTGTTCCTGAAACTGTCCATGTATATTTATAAATTGCTGAGCAGCCTTCAAGAAGCCACTTTATTGGAACGCCCAATTGCAGGCTTTCACCTAATAAACTAGATTTATTCACCCTCTTTTAAAATTTAAATTACAGAGAACATCCAAGCCTCCTTCCTGTCACACAAACCAGTTTCTTGTAGCTCTTCACGTAAAATCAAATATTTATGGTCTGCACTTTGTTATAACACTTTGGCATCAAGTTGCCCATGAAGTTAATCTTTTTTGTGTTTTTTTACGTTTCCTTCTGAGAGAGCATCTTATGCTTTCTCTACTTTCAGGATCTGTTTTTCTTAAGACTAAATTGTCTTTTCATGTGCGGTACTTTTCTTATCTGAACTCATGATTTCTTCTTTTCGCCTTCAGGTTTACCCTGTTGGTTGGTAGCTTTTGAGGACTGTTTTTAATTCTTTGCCTCTGATTCCTTGCTGAGGTGTTGTCCTGACTCTTTGTGCCAAAGCCAATGAACCATAGAGAAGCATGCTAGCTATGCCACTGTGTAGCTGTGTGACTTTAGGTCAGTCATTCAATTCCTTTGAGCTCCAATTTACATGAAATGATCTAAGATTGCTTTTATTTCTAATATCCTATGCTCCTATAGCTTGAACTGCACTTTTAGTGACACACAAACACTGCCCAGCAGGGGGTGAGGTTGGAGTTGCTATAGCAATATTATCGCCTGTTCACACACACAAGCACATACAAGTACATACAAACACACACATTATCCTCCAACACTTCTGCTTTTGATCATCCTCATTCTTGAAAGCTGCTTCTGCATATCTCCTGATTCCTACCCCATATCTAGCTACCTGTTCCTTGCTCTTCGAATAGCCTCAGTGTTTGCATTCTTGAATCTATCTGGCTTTTACCTATTTCAGCTACCTGGTAACTCTCACAGCTCCACCTCAGCCTACTGAGTTCACCAGAGTTTTCCTCCTTAATCCCTTCGCCAGACCCTCTCCTTCCAGACGGCCTCACCTGGCATGGTGGACTTCCATTCTGCCACGTCCCTGGCCCTTCTCAGTATGTGAATGAACTGGGCTATATTCTTCTGGGTGACTGAATTCCTGAGAAAAGGCCATGGAAAAACCTGGAAAAGTTTATGAAGTCAGTTAGGAAAGAAGTGAGGTGGGACTGGCCCAAGGTGAAATGATAACTTAGGTGAAGTTTATTTTCAGCACTCTCCCTTATCACTTTCCGATTCATTTCCTTCCTTTGGTACCCTGCATGTCAAGACATCCAGTACTCTCACACTACTCCTTGCTGCCTTAGGAGACACCAGGGCACCCTCACCTAGTTCTTATTACTCCAGATTCTAGATCACAGCCATGTCCAACCCTGCCTTCCAGCCAGACTTACTTGTCCTGCGTTCACTCCTGGAGAGCCCTCTTTACTAGGCAAATCAAGAAACATCTGTGTCAAAGGCTGGCAGTGGTTTGAAGAGTGTCTTTTCCTGGATAACATGACAGAACGTGAAAGAAGGAACTGGAAGGTCTTGGTTTGAAACCAAGCTCTCCTGCTTTCTGTCTATGTGAACTTGACCAAGTAACTTACCCTCTCTTGAGTCTCAGTTTCTTTTTCCTTAAAATGAGAGAGAAAATATTTTTCATGGGGTTGTTACAGGGTTTATATATATAGTGTATGCAAGCACTCTTTCTAAGTACTGTGAAAGTATAGAGATTTTTTACTCAGGATCCAAAAATGCTTCTCATCTTCACCATATACATTACTAACTGGGAAACGGGTTGGTTCTTTTGGAAAAAGATAGATCTAGAACAGTCCCTTTGCTGAAGTTCCTTCTTTAAGAATTTTTTTCCTTGAATAAAGAAGGGAAAAAAAGAGCAAAATGCAAAGAGGGAAGCTAGGTAAGATTTGGTGAGTGGAAGATAAGATTTTTGGACAGAAGATTTTGCATCCACCTATCCAGTCATTTTCTGGAGAAAGGACCCACCCAGTTGAACAATAATGTGTACTATTTATTGAACTTCTACAACATGCCAGGCACTTTACATACATTATTTCCACTTTTCAAAGAAACTCTTCAGAACTGTAGAGAAGGAAATGGTTATTCAAAGAAGATGAGTGATTTTTATAAGGTTGCATCGCTGCAGGCTGTACAGCCAAGTTCCAAACTTAGCTCTGTCTCATCCCACAGCCCGTGCTCTTTTCACAGACCCCCCGATCTCACTTCTCTGAGGAAGCTTACTGATCCATCTCAGAAGTTACACACCACCCAGGACACTTGGATCTTCTTCAAAATAGGTTGAAAAAACAAAGAGCAGACATGTTTCAAAATAATTTGAAGTTGACTGGCCTGAAGGCCTTGGGCTAGACCAGTTGGAACTGTGCTGTGTCTTGAGCAGTCTCCCAGAACAGGGTCCTCTGCGGAGTACCAAGTAGAGAATGTGCTTTGGCAAGTCCAAGCCCATTCAAAGGTTGGCACCCAAAATTATGAAGCGAGGGAGACAAAAGGAGCAGCTACATCATGACACCGTATAATTATTTTACACTGGTGTAATTCCTGCTTCACTGTGGTTCACCCATTACATGTCTGAAATGGAAGAAGCCTTTTGTAGGTAAGTGTAGAGTTGAATTGCGTATTCTTCATGGCAAAAGTCTCAGCTGAGTGGCCTGGTCCAGGAGTCTCTGAAGTTGCCACCTCTTCCTCTACTCATGTCGAATTTGAGTCTTGAGTCTACACTCCTCATGGGAAAGGACTCAGTGGTCCTCAAGGGTGGCTTTCCTTTGTATGTGGCCAGATACCATGTCATCGTTGGCACTCAGGCAATGATTGAGGATGACCATGGTGGGGAATGCTGGGAGCAGGGGGAGAGAATGAAGCATCTCCTATAAAGGAGTTTTATTTGAGTGTTTAAAACTCTGATTACACCTAAGCAGGCAAAACCAAAACCAAAATTTCCCTTTCAATAGAAAGCCTTCGGTTTGGGGATGAAGCCATCTCTGGAGTTTTCCATGTTCTCCTGGGTTTCCGTAGGCAGGGACCCAGTTTTGGGGGCTGTAAGGGAGGGGAAAGGAAAGAGTTCCAAACTGAATTGCCCAACGCAGGTTTCAAATTCCTGGAGAATTTGCATTCATCTGCTGATTTGACTAACCAGCTCCAACTGATGCAAATAGCATACGCAGGCTTTCAGTAGGAGAAAGAGGCTGGAGCAAGGGGAGGAGCTTGTAGACTCTAATCTTGGGGGAGGCTCCTCTTTTGGGAGGCTGGCAGAGGTAATATGTTCTGACTTCCCAGGTTGTGTTTCAAGGTAATCTATTTTGGTCAAGGTCTTGACTAAGGGCCATATGTCTCTTGAGGAGGTAAAGTGGCAAGTCAGTTGATTAGAAACAAAAGATCCAATATCCCTCAGCAGTTGTCATTGGGTGATTTTCCCACTTGGAATTCTATACAATGAAAATTACAGAAATTTATTGCTGGAAGGGCAGTGTGTATGTGGGTTGCGGAGAGGGTTTGGAGGGCAGGAAGGAGGGAAAGGAACTAACATGGATGTGCTAGGATTGTTACACGTTTCCTTCACTGAATCATTTCAACGGTGCTTTGAGGAAAATAATTCTCCAAGAAACAAGAGCCCAAACCTTCAGTGAATTGCTTGAGATAGTGGTTAGATGGGATTAGAACCCAGTACGGCCTCTGTTCGTCCTATTGTCCTGTACGAAGATTCATCTCTGACTGGTCATGTTCACTTTTCCCTTTTCCAACAGGAAAGCAGGAGTCCAGCAGTGAGCAAGATGGATAGGAGCAACTCATGGCTGGACCTCCCAGTTTCCCAAAGGGCCAGATGTCCAGGGCTTTATGACGTAGCTCCCTCATGTCTGGGGTTCTCTTCAAATGCAATGTTCTAATTTCCCAGTCCCCAAACTGAACCCAAATCACATTGTTTTGTGCACATGTGAGCCAAGCCAGGACTTCCTTCACAAGAAGGAGAAAACAAAATCAAGGAACTTCGCAAACCAATTTTAAATAGAACAAAACCTACACATTTCCTAAAGCTATTGAACTGGAATGAAACCAGATCAAAATATCCTCAGTCAACCTGAATCAAGCCAGTATTTCTCTTGGGTTGAGTCCATTGCCACAAGTAAATATCACTGAGTGCTCAGGTGCTCATGAGGCTGAGAACCTGGCCCATGGGGACACCGGGCTGAGGGCCCTGCCTCAGACAACCAGGGGGTGTGGGAGGGCTTGGGGAGCCCCTCACCCGGCTGGGGCTCTGACCCCTCATCTGTTGCATGGTGTTTGAACTAAAACAAAAGCAGTCAAACTTTTTTCAGAAGGTCTCTTTTTGGGGACTCTTTGATGTGTAGAACCGATGAAGGCAGAGCCTCTCTGGGTGAAGCAGCAGTAGGCGGCTTAGTCCATGCAGAGTAAAGTCTAAAACTCATAACAGGTACTATCTCATGTGCCCTGCCCTTTCTAAGCCCTTTCTCTGTAATCACTCATCTAATCCTCATAACCATCCTTCTGAGGTAGGGACTATTATTAGCATCATCCCAATTTTACATTTGAGGACACTGAGATACAGAGAGGTTAAGCAAATTGCCTGAGGTCATACAGCTAGTGAGAGGACCGGTGGGGTTTGGTTGAGGCGTTCTGACTAGGGTTGCACTGGCTAACCACTCTGTTTTTGTGCACTCTCAGGCCAGCCGGCCAGCTGTGTCCAGCGCCAGTCTATGTAAGGGGTGCAGAATCAGAATGGAGTAAATCAGAAACTTGGTACCAGTGAATTCAGGTCTCTACCTAAGATTCCTGATGTAATTAACAAAATGAAAGTTGGACGTTGAAGCTCAAGTTCAGAATCCTCAGGTGGACAAAACCAGCATCCGTGCTGGTGCTGCCCTATCTCTGATGGCACATTTGCTCCTGACACCGCAGGTCACATGTGGAGATTGCAGGCTGTTCCCCCAGCCCTGAGGCTCACTGTCTAAAAGTGTCGCTTTGCCTGTAGTTGCAATAGGCTGAAATTTGGAGACCAAACGATTCAGCGTGTAACACTGTTTACCAGGAATGAGAAACGTATTTTATTATCTAATTTTAAAACCTTTTAAGATGCCTCCCAAGAGGCTACCTAGTTCAGAAATTCACAAAAGGAAAGGGAAGAGGAAAGATAAACTACAGAACAGAGACAAGTGTTTTGTCAACATGACAGAAGAAATAACTTTAAAACACGTTTTGAAGATGGTTTCATTATGGCAGACATGTAATATGTCTCTGTCTTTTGTGTGTGAGTGACTAACAATACCCAGTTCTGAAGGGAAAGATAACTGTCTTTCAAGATAGTTTTAGATAAAGTAAAAATGTGATCTGCTCAGTGCATGTACTAAATTTCTTATTTTGTACAGAAAAGAGTCACATTTTCTCCCAGTCTGTACCTTGTCTTTTCATTTTCTTAATGGTGTCATTTGAAGAGCAAGTTTTAATTTTGATGAAGTCCACTTTGTCAATTTTTCTCTTCTTTCATGGATTGTGTTTTGGGTGTCATATCTAAGAAATCTTTGTGTAACCCACGGTCACAAGGATTTTCTCTGACTTCACTCCCTCATTCAAAACACTTATTAAGATGAGGCACCAGGCAAGGGGCGGGTCGTGTAAAAGTGGGTCAAACACTCTCCTCCCCTCCGAGAGCTCTAGTGGGGGACGGAGGTGCACGAGACGTCCATTGCAGGCAGGCATTCAGCTGCTTTGACGGAAGCGCTTGCAGATGGGACACCAAAGAGGGAGAGCTTAGCATGCCCACAGCCAACAGAGGAACCGAAGGTCAACTCAGGGGGTCTCATGTGGGATCTCACGACCAAACTCTGGTTGAGGAGAAAGGCAAGAGACCCTCGGAGGACTCCAGAAGAGTGTTGTTAAGAGGGTTTAGGGAGAGAGAGAATAGTCTTCTGCTGTCTTGGAAGAGATTAGGCAGAATTTACTCGATGGTTTTTAATAGCAGATATCTACTCTTCAACCTAGCAGGGCTGAGGCCTTATTAAAAAAAAAAAAGTGAATCTGTAAGTTCTGACAGTGAGACCACTGCTCCAAGATTGTCTGCTTTTAATGTTGATATCTTGGAGTATCTGCTCATCTATCCTATTTTCTTTTGGAATGACAAGAATGGCATCGTCAGTTTCTGCTTGTGATGATCAAGCTGCTAGAGGCTAGAAGAGACGCAGTGATGCCAGGCATTCTCATTCTCTCCCATAAGGATGGTGATCATGAGGCATCTGGTCATGAGTGCCTGTATTAAGGTCTGGTACATGCATAGCTGTTCCTTTGCTTGGCAAAGAGACTTTTGATCATGGTGTTTACTTTACTCTTGTTGCTGCCCTGAAAGGAGAAGAGCAAACTGCTTGCAGAGCGGGGTTGGCTCCAGGGACTATTCCAGGGAGAAACTGGGAAAGGAATACAGCAAACAGAGAGGCCAGCTCAGTTTTGCGTTAGGGTCCGAATCTCAGGGCTTGAAGGGAGATCATTCGTCTCTTGCTCCTCGAAGTGTGATCTGAGGACCAGCAGCATCAGCATCGCTGGGGAGTGTGTTAAAAATGTCCAATCTCACGCCCCACCCAGAGAACAGGGTAGAGCAGATCTTCTGCCTGTTCTTCCCCAAATGGTAATATCACGGGCAAAATCTGCTTTTTATCAAGATCCCCAGGTGATTCACAAGCACTTTCAGGTTTGAGAAGCAGGGGTCTAGTTCAATGGTTCTGGAGTCCCCTGCAAAAACCCAGGCTAGGTGATCATCTGGGCTCTGCCTAATAAGTCCAGGGACAGCCAGCCAAGGTCAGTCGGCAGATGAGAAGGATCCTTTTGTTTTTCTTTTTAGATTAGGCTGGTTAGGCAGATAAGTCGCAAATAAATTGCTGTGCTCTAATTTGCAAGGGCAGGTCAGCTGTTAGAGTTACCTTTGAAAACAGCTCATCTTTGTAGCAAATGGAATATTTAAAAGGTTTGGAGGAAGCAAGAAGAGGACTTCAGTATGTGATTCTGTGTCCATTTAGCCTCATTCCATGGTACATCCAGAATTAGGAAAAATGCACCATTATTGTGCGTACGTAGTATTAAGGCAAATTAGTTGTCATCAATTAATCTGTGTACTTATTGTTAAAATGGCCACAGACTTTTTCCATAAGGTGAACAAATTGATGCTGGCAGCAGTTCCCAAACTTTAGAGTGTTTCGGAATCACCCAGAGAACTTGTTAAAATAGAGTACGAAGCCCCACAGCCACGGTTTTTGATCTAGTTTATAGGGTGGGAACTGATAATTTGCATTTCTACCCATCCCCAGGTAATGCTAATACCGGGTTACAGAAACAGTAGCACTGGATGAGTTTTTAGGGCTTCAGGAAATATCTAGACCCTTATTATTTGATACTGTGCTCTGATAATATGGAATATAGGGCCAAATTTCAGCAATCAATGGTCATGGGAGACAGAGTACCTAGGACAACTTAAATACAGAAATGACTTCACAACATTCTGAGACCACTGATTTCAAACTTCTGCTTCCCAAACCTGCATCTGAGCTGCTAACAAGCAATGTAAACTGCTACCTTTTCCATTCTTCTCTTAGTTTCTACCCACTTCTGATGGCAGATATTTAGTTCTGGTGGACTGCGGTATATTTAATGGTGAAATCACAAACACCTACTGGTTGGCATGTGGCTCCACCGGCCTGTGTGGCTGAGACATTCTGAGCACGGGGGCTGGCTCTGACCTTCCAGGTCATCACAGTCCTATGTTTAGTGATGGGCGCTCCTCCACATTTATGCCCTTGTCACCTATAGGCTCACATCCATGATTTCAGTAAGGAGCAGTTATACTGTGGGATGACCTAAGCTCCTTTAACTCTTGGAACCACCTCAGTCCTCAGTGAACTGATTCATCTTCGGCACAGCACAGAACCCAAGCATCTCTGATTGGGGTTCCTTCTGGCAAATTTCTCCACCTGTGGCAGCTGCCCAGATTGGAACTGTTTGTTCTGACCTTCCTGGTGCCACTTGTCTGAAGACTGCCTGCCGACTGCTCTGTGACACAGGCTCCCTGCCAGTGAAAAACCACGACTGCCCTTTATATCATAATTGAGTGGACATGGGATTTACGTCATTGGAGCACCTTGCCTGTCTGACTCCATTTCATATTATTAAAAACAGAGACATGGGAATTTTTTTTTTATAAAAAATTTATTGAGATGATGCAATTATAGGCTTTTCTTTAAAAATTATTTGCAACTCACTGGCCCTGAGAAAAGGCATTTTTTTGTTTTTTTTTTTCTTTTTTGTTACATTCATTTGATTCAGTCCCTTATAAACCCCACACCTCATAAACAACAAGAGATTAGAAATTAAACCAAAAAAAAAAAAAGAGAAATTCTAGATTCGTCCTGGTTTGCAGGTGGTTGCAGTCACAGAGAGAAATCTTCAAGAATGTTCACTTGGCATGTGTGAAAGATTAAGGGAGTTGGTAGTTGTTTAGTGTTGATGCAGATGGGGCCGAAAGAGCATCAGGTTAGGTTCCTGTGGTTTTTAGACAGGTGGGGATTATTGCCTCCCCCCTCCCATTGACTTCCTTGTGTCACCTCCTTCATTCCAAGTTTTTGCTGAGAAGATGTGCAGGCTGAGTGGGTGAGAGCTAACTAGCACCGAAGGCTTGGGCAAAGAAAACTGCCCTTGTTCTTTGCATATTTTCCCTAATCTTTTATCTTCAGCTTCCTGGGTGGGAATGGGTCAAATTGGGGTAAGGCCAGGTTGAATCTCAATCCTAATTCTGTCCCTGGCATGCTGTCTGTTCGTAGGGCAACCTCTCTGATACTTAGGTTTCCCTTCTGCAAAAGGGAGTTAACATTTCAAAAATGTATTCAGAGTTGGGTCCTGGGCAGTGAAAGGTGGAGATGGTGGTTACTTAGTCATTTAGGTAAATCTCGTCATAGCCATTTGTTTCAGCTGAATCTCCATTCTCATTTGGACAAGGTATCAGTGTAAAAAGACAATGGGTCAGAGAGTTCCAAACACACTGTTGAAAGGAGAAGACCCATCAGTCTGGTATTCGTCTTTTCCTGTGGGGGCCCCCCAAAAGGATTTGGAACACTGGAGATGCTGATTTGGGCAAGACCAACTTGCCTTGGGACAAAAAGATCTTAGAGATAACGTTACTTCCATCCAGCCAGTCCAGCCAATTACCACTGCTTTCCTCTGATGAAGAGGAGGCTACCTGGCTAACTTGAGGTGCAGGGAGAAGAAGCTAGAGAATTTCAAGATACAAGTGAGAGCGTCGGTCCAGGACTCAGCTGGAGGCAGCTCTCCTCCTGAGCGCTCTTCTGCATTTTCCTTTCCTGATTTCTGATCCTGCAAGTCAAGAGCGGCAGGGAAAGGCCAACTATTGGCATCACGGATGTGCTTTTAATTTGATTCCAGGTGACATTTTCATCACCCCTAGTACTTAGTGTTGAAGTGACAAATTTCATGCTAGATAGATTCTGCAGTCAAATATAAACCCTCCAAGGGCAGGGATCATACCCGATTCATCTGTGAAGCCCTCATGGCATCTAGCACATGCTTCATCAAGGTTTGCTAAATTGAATCTGAAATCTTTGGGGTAGGCTGTGTCTAAATACTGTATCCCTGGTGTCAGCACTGCCCAGGTATTCTCTCGAAGGACAAATGAGGAGGACTTTTTCCATTAAGGGAATCAACAGAAAATCATTATTGATAACATCTGATGGGAAATAAAGACTCCATTGGAATTAGCACATCCTATTTTCTCTTCAAGAGGCTTAGTGTCATCCTAAGCCTTATATATTCTCACAGGATATTACTTTAAATACAGAAATTCTTGGGCAGAAGAGAATTTCCCTCCATGATTCAACCATAAGATTCTTTGCACGGTAAAAGCCTGAGTCCTTATACTTGGGTAAAGTGAACAGAAGGAGGTGTCCTAAACTTAGAAAAGAGGAACATCATACCCTGGTCTCTGATTTCATGCTCAAACAGAGGGCTTCAGTGAACATCTATCCTTTCTCTGCAGCCCTTAAACTCAATGGCTTTCACAACACACCAGGTATTTGGCTTAATCTCTCCATGTGAGATACAACATCAGTCATCACAGAGGGTAGAAAATGTATCACTGCGTGCTGAACACTTTCGCAAGACATCTGTGGCGCGCTGGGATACAGCGGCATCTCATCACCGTTCAGTCTGAGACCAAACCCTTCATAACGCGACCCTCTAGCCTCACCCAGAAGGTCCCTGACCTCACTGCAAGCCCAACATTACGGAAGGTAGAGTGGAAGGAGCATGTGACAGTGGGAGGAGGCTGGCCACCTCCACGTGTCTACCTGCGACCTGATAAGAGGCAGGAACAGGGCAAGACTGAAGAGCCTTGATCAGCTCTTCAATTCCAGTGTCCTTGAATCAGAAGTCAATCTATTTGTCCCTCCCTCTCCCCAGGCTGGTGTCCTAGTCAGTAAGGTGGGGGAGAATTCCTCCAGCCTGTGTGCCGCCACCTTTATGTGCCTGACTCCACTCAGAAATGGCTTGAGGAGGTGCCTGGAGGTCTGGCAGCTTCACTTGGGAACTGCTGCTGACAGTGCACACAGGCACCTGGGGGAGCCAGGAGATGCTCACCCAACCGAGCACAGGAAACAGAGAAACGAGGAGGGGTTCTTTGTCAGGCAGGTCTCATCTTTTGGATTAAAAAAGACTCTACTCTTAATATTGGATTCTGAAGCCATATTGAAAGAGTTCATTTAGATGGCTAGAAAAGGAAAAAAAAATCTAAAACAGCTCTTTAAAAATATTTGTTATCATCAAAAGTACTAAGGGGTGGCACTTCCCTCATTCTACAAGACACTACCGACCATATTTTGAGGTGAAAAACAGCCACGAAGGGGTCCATTCTGAAACACAGCTATGAAAGAAGGAAACAGTAACGTATCTGAGGAATTTCCTGTCTACCCAGACTGGGCCGCCCCCGGTAGGAACTGAGACTGCGTGCCAGGATCCTCTCCTCTCAAATGTCCTGTGTCCTATGGGGACCAGGAAACTTTAAAAAAGGCTAGAAACTAAAAAAATCAGGTGAGGGCATGAAACTGACCAGAAGATGGCCTCTGGGATGGAGCAGAAAACCCTTCCTTTCTCACTAGCCTCAAAAACCAATAAATCCCCACGACAGATTTTTCACCCAGTTTCTGGACCATCAGGCCTGTGCGGTCTTTTCGTATTTTCCACTTTACAGTACTTCCAAGCTAATCCCAAGGTGCTGGGGTCTTCCGAATAGCCTGGATGGCCTTCCATCCTTATCTTACGCTCTGTGGCACCACCAAGCCCACGGTTCTCACAGTTGCGTCAGGGGCTGGATCAGCACTCATCTTTCTGGAGGACAGCAGCATCTGTGACGTTTCTGACCTCCCTCCGACGGGTAGCCAGACGCTGGAATGTGGGTTTGATTTTGTGGCGGTGGCCACAAAACACCCAGGCCACTGATTCTGCTTGCCAACAACTCCCAAGACTCTGCAAGAGGCTGACCTCTGCTGAAGGGCGGCTGGAGCTCCACAGCAGGCGGGGAGGGCGGGGGGAGGGGAGCAGGGAAGGAGCGAGAGCAAGAGAGAGAAAAAGAGAGCTCTCTTTTTCACTTTATCCTTTGTAAAAGCATCTTTTTTTTTTTTCTTTTTTTTTTCCCCAGCCAAGACCCAACAGCAACAGGAACAAACCTGATCCACGTGGCAGGATAAAGAGGAACCTGAACCCTTTTGCAAGTATTCTTTCCTGACCAGCTGGGCTTCCCGCACTTTGTGAGATTTGCAAAAAATATATATATATAATAGATATATATTTCCATAGGAAAACAACCTCGGATGTCTTCCCCTGTATGAATGCTGAAAAGTCAAACTGCATGTTCTTAAAAAAACAAAAACAAAAACACCATGAAACTAACAATAGGTGGAAGGGTGAGGGTGAGGAATTACAGATGGAGAGATTCCCAATGGGTAGGAAATGTGAAACTCGAGTCCTGGGCTTGTGCCCTCGGCCAGAACTCCAGCCCCGCCTTTGCTGGGTGGTTTGTCTAAGGTGCTCTGGGGTCCCTCCGTGTACGCAAGAGAAGCGTCACTCCCATTTCTGGGTCTCTTCCTTCACTCTCCTCAGCCCGCCTGCTCCATCACGCCTCCAGCAATCCTGGTGGGCAGGTCCCTCGGCTGCCGCCCGCGCAGGTCGGGGTTGGTTCCTTCAGCATTCATCTTCCTGGTATATTTGTTCATCCAGCTCCTGGGACTCAAGGTGCTCCAGACGATCTGTTCGGCCACTCATGATTTCATCTGGGGTTTTCATAAACCTTTGGAAGAGGAAATAGAGGAGTAAAGAGACTGCATTTTCCTAAAGTTGTCTTCACCTCAAATCTAACCTAAAAAAACAAAGGCCCCATCATCTCATACAGCTGGAGAGCTACCAAACCCGGCCATTGATGCTAACTTAGCACAAACTAGAAAAAAGTGCCTGTTCCTCTGCCTGCCTGAAAAATGGCGAAATAACTGTAAAAAAGTCTAGGATGACTGTGAGGTAGACAGCGCCCCTTGGAGCTGTGCGTTCCTGCATGACCATACGAGGGAACCCCAGTACAGCTCACTTATCTGCGTTTCTTATTTTTAGAGTTAGATTTTACAAAGACCCATGAGAGCTGTATATCCATTTCTAACCCGGAACATGAGCCCAGGGAATGGTATTCAAACTTGAATTTAGCTTGAAGGATACAAGTAAACATGAATGGAAAATTTTGATAATAGGGCAAGTTAGTAGGGCTTTTGGAAATTAGAAAGGCAAAAAGAAAGAGAATCTATTTCAATGTTAACACTAATCCACCCAAAATGCTAGCAATTAATCCCCTTTAGTCTAGCTTCCTTTGCAGCTAGGTGCACACAGCAAGCCTTATCTTCTTTTTCATGGCTTCGCTTGGAGATAACATCAGTGGCCTGTTTCGACCACGATTTACATGGTGCAGGAAGGCAGCCTGGGTGCAAGCGTCCTGCCCTTACTGTAGGAGTGCCCTTTCCACAGCCCACTCTGTTCCTGCCCACCCTCAACTTCCCATATACTCTGCCCTGCACCAGATGAACTGTCTTAGGACATACATTTTCTCTCATCACTCCATGTTCAAAAGCCTAGGATGACCACTAAGCAAGTCAAGGATAGACTCTTTGGCCTGCCCATCAGAGTCCTCTGTCATCTCTACCCAGCAAACTCTTGCTCTCCACTATTTGCTAGCATGAACCCTCTACTCCAGTTGGGCCCGTCTTTTTTTCTTATATAAATCATGGCTCATGCCCTCCTCCAAACCTTTAGCTTTGCTCTTATTTGGAACCTCTTTACTCCTTTCAATGTCTGAGCCCTACTCATTCTCTAAGCTCCGCCTCATCATCAAAGAGCTGCTTAAAGGCACCAGTCCCTACTGACATCTTCCTTCCCTCAAAGCCCAGAAACCCTGTGAAGAGTACCCACAATTTAACACTTCACTTGATTACACACTGGGTTTTATACCAAGAAGCCTTCATTTTGTGGCAAGTCCGGCTTCCAACACTCGTTTCCTCAAAAATGACTAATCTCTCATCACTAATAGCACTATTCTTTCCTTTTATCATGTTGAAAATCACTACTGGAAGCCCAGGAAACTTTCAGCTACTACGACTTTTCTGTTCTGCCCATTATTGCTGACCTTCTCAGGCAGTATGATCTGTAGCATCTGCAGGTCCATCTTCTGCTTTTATCCCCTAGCTAAAACTTCTCCCTCCACATCTGAAGTCACTAATAACCCCTCGAGGCCAAGACCACAGATATGCTCTATTTGGCCCTCCAAACTACTCTTTTTTTCTTTTGATTACTTTTTGCATTCTCCATACCAGGCTTGTCAAGAAACATTTATTGAAAATCTCCATCAGGTCTAAAACAATTATATAAAATATAATCCTCTGCTTTCTAGGAGTTTGTGACCTAGTCGTGGGGAGAAGGATTTCACATGTATAACTACTAAAAATGCAAATCATGATGTAGTTTAGGACCAAGGGAACCCAAGAGATTACAGAAGATATCTGTGTGTGTTTGAGCAGTTGATGAAGGCCTCATAAAGGGCATGGACCTTCATGGTCCACAGAGATGGACATAGAGGCTATCTATATCAAAAAAGCAAAAATGAAAGGGATATATGTTTCTGGCGTGTTAAATCACGTTAGTGTTGTAGGGCAGCTGGCAGTGTGTATTATGAATTCGGGAGGCAGGAGAGTGGACCAGAAGTAGAAGGAGACTGTTGAATTAATCTAGATGTGAAGTAAGTCTAGACATTAGCTTTCATTGGAGGGAAGCAAGAATAATGCTTTTGTCTTTCTTTCATCTTCCAAATCTCATGAAAGTGCTTGTCATTGGTAGACTCCAACCTAGAACCTGCTGGTAAGAAATCTTGGGAAATGTGGTTTCCAGGCTTCTAGCCCCTGTAACATAGAATGGAGTGGGAATGATGCTGAAGCGCCAAAGGACAATCCAGCACAACGACTAAATTGGATATAGGAAGAGTCAAAGACAGCTTTAGTGTCAAGGTTGGTTGCTTAAAATGACGGTGATGCACCTCAGGAGTAACAGGAATTCTGGAGGGGGGAGGAGATTTCTAGTACGTGAAAAACGTCTGTGTTGAATGCTTCATGTCTGAGATACTCACATGATATTTAAGTGGACACATCCTGTATAAAGCTCTCGGAAACTCAGATTTGGAATTTCAGGGAGATTTTAGAGCTGGATCTAGAGATTTAAGAGTCTAACCACTGGGGTGATAACTGAAGCTGTGTAATGGGATTAATTCATCCAGGAAAAAGGTGTGGATTGGGAAGAACAGGAGCCAAGTTCTCAGTTTAGGGTGAAGGAGGAAGAAGAGGCATCGGCAGAGTCAGAAAAAGGAGGGTTCTTCTTTTACTCCTTTCTATTCTGTTTCCATTTCTTGAACAGCCTTTTCCGGTTGAAAATTTCCATTGTTTTCACTACTCCTAAGTTATCACAACTTCCCAATGCTAAAGCCCAGATTCTCGGCTCATTCCACTAAGTTCTTATCCCAGTGAGCTCATCTGCTCATCCATTGTAGCGTTTTCTACTTGTATATAGATAATTCCAAATCCACATCCCTAGCCCCATCTGAAACTCTTTTCTGTCCCACCTGCCAAAACCCACAACCTAAGGTCGTGTTTGTGGATCCCACCTTCTCCCAACCTTCACTTGGTCTCACCATGTCAATTACCACCAGTGTCAGAGGTCTACTTCTACCTGTCCTGATTCGTCCTTTAGATCCCTTCTTCTTCCTCTTCTAATTCTTTCTCCTCTCTTGCATAGTACTTGGAATCACAATCTATGTGGTAGGTTAAATGGTGGGAACTCATTAGCTGTGAGGAATTCTGGAAAGAGGAATGTCTAGTGCAGCAGCTTTCAGACTTTTCTGATTACGTTGCATTGTAAGAAAACATTTTATATCATGACTCATCACATACACACACACACACACCGCCCCCCGGAACAAAATTTTCCTGAGTCAACAGTCACTCAATTCACGTGATACAATCTGATATTTTTCCACTTTATCCTATCGTATTCAACTCTGTTCTATTTCATTAAAAAGTTGTGACTGACTCATTAAATCTATTTCATGACTCACTAATGGGCCATGACTGCAGTTTGACAAACACTGGTTCAGAAACTAGTTTACAGGGTTGGGAACCTAGAAGTCCCAGTTTAAGCCCTTGCTTTGCCATTGACAACGTTACTTTGGTTGTTCCCTTTAACTACGGTGGATGTTAATACCAGATAATACCATTTGATCATTGCCTTATTTTAAAGGTGAGTCAGATTGTGTTTATTAGTTTTGGCTTTATTATAGGGCAGACAAAAGTGAAAAAAACTTTTTTTCTTAAATTCTAACAAACCAGCACCTGGTATACAATTTGTAGCAATGATGGCTTTGAGCATCAGACAGGCAGGTAGACATCTTAACAGTCTCCCTCCTCCCTCTTATTTAAAGAAAACAATATCCTCCCGAAAGAAGGAAAGGAGAAAGAGGAAATGCTACCTGAACAAAAGCCTTTGTCCTGGCTCCTTCCTGATAATGTTTAGTTTGTAGTAGTGGCGCAGGGCTCTGGACATTTTCTCATAGGTCATGTTTGTCCTGTTCTGTTTGTTCAAAGGAGGAAGAGAGAAAAAAAGCACAAAGACACAATGAAATGAACCTGAGAAAAGGCGCTGGGGGAGCTATTAAAATAAAGGCTCTCAGCTGCTCCTGCCGTTTGGGAAAGCTACCTGTGAATGTGCTGGCTTCCAGGCCCTCGTTCCCACCCTTCGAGCCTTTCTATCCGCCGTCGCCAAGGTTTCTCCTAAGGTGAATCACCCTTTGTCAGAAGTCTCGGAGCTCTAGCTCATAACGAGTATCCCGCAGCAACCTCCCCTGTTTCCTTTCCCAAGACTGCACTCTGCTGTGCCCGCGGAATTTCCTGCAGATCCCTCTATGTGTGGGTCATCCTTCACCTTCTGACCCGCACAGAATTTCTTTTTTTTGTTGCAATGACCTTTCTCAAACTTGTGTTTCTGGTTTGTCATTTTAAGGAAGAGATTTTTTTTGTTTAAATTCCTGTTGTGGAAGCAAGAATACAGTGGTTCCGAGCCCTGGGGCTATGGCTCAGTGTGGGAGTTGCGAAGGATTTTTCTCAGTGACTCACACACTGAAGTGTCTGTCAGTGGGGCCTGGCCATATTTGGGCAAGGCGTGCATGAGGTCCTCCTCAACAGGGCCAGAGTGTGGCTGCCCTCCTGGAAGGCTGCAGCCAGGGCAGAGTGCAGCTGTGTCCCCTCTGTCCCCTTTCATTCCGCTGATCTGGCCTTGTGCCACCATGGTGCCTTGCTGCTTCTGCCCCACATCGACCTGTCTGTGGTCAGGCCTGAATTTTGGTTACTCACTTTTTTAAAGTAGGAACATATATTTATTAATTAAAACAATTTTTTGGGGGGCGGTGGGAAACCATTCTATTTATATATTTCACTTTATTTTATTGTGGTAAGAACACAACACGAAAGCTACCCTCATCACTAATTTTTAAGTGCATAATACAGTAGTGTTAACTATGGGTACAATGTTGTACAGCAGAGCTCTAGAATTTATTCATCTTGCTTCATGGAAACATTATGCCCATTAATTATTTTTTTTTTTACATTTTTTTTTTTTTTGAGGAAGATTAGCCCTGAGCTAACATCTGCTGCCAATCCTCCTCTTTTTGCTGAGGAAGACTGGCTCTGAGCTAACATCCATGCTCATCTTCCTCTACGTTATATGTAGGATGCCTGCCACAGCATGGCTTGATAAGTGGTGCGTAGGTCTGCACCAGGGATCTGAATCGGCAAACCCCGGGCCGTGGAGCGGAATTGCTCACTTAACTGCTGCGCCACTGGGCCAGCCCCTATGCCCACTGGTTAGTAACTCCTCATTTCCCCCTGCCCTCAGCCCCTGGCAACACGATTCCACTCTTTGATTCAGTGAATTTGCCTATTTTAGATACTTCATGTAAGTAGAATCAGGCAGTATTTGTCTCTCTGTGTCTGGCTTATTTCACTTAGCATAGTGTCCTCAAGGTTCATCCATGTTGTTGCATATTGCAGAATTTCCTTCCTTTTTAAGGCTGAATAGTATTCCATCATATATATATATATAAATATACACACACCACAGTTTCTTTATCCATCCATTCCATCAATGGACATTTTGGTTGTTTTACCCACTTTCTACATCTATGCACTTTGACAGTTTTCCTAACTATGAAAGACTTTATCCTTAAATTCCATTCTCTCTTCTCAGTGTGGAAAACTGTGGGGCAATCATACTTCTTGCACTGTTTGCTTTTCAAGTAGATGTCTGAAAGTCAGAACGTAAGTATTTTCTATGTAGAAATGGGCTGTTGCGAACATGGGAATTTCTAACTGAGCAGAACAGAGGCAACACTTCCCAAAGCTCCCCTGTGAGTCACAGAGTCCTGGAGCGCTTCCCTGTTACCCAGTTCCTAATGACACGTGGGTGGCAGGGCCAGGTCAAGGGGATGGGAGTAAGGGTTACTCATAATGCAGCCCCATCAGACCGGGACATGTTGAGTTAACTGGCACCTGGCACAAGAAGCAAATGGAAAGTGACATCGTTATTTCCTTCCCTGTGCAACTAATTGCCCAGCGAGGAATAAACTAAATAATGACGGGAAGACTTAGGAAGCAGAAGACAGACAATTATCCTCCAACCCAGGGCCAAGGGCTTGCGTTTGGCACTAGCTGACAGAGGAAATACCTGGGGCCCTTTTACCTTATGGTTTCCCCACAGTCGAGCCAGTCCATTGGGATCCACTATCCGGAATATTTTGGATTCTTTGTCCTCCCATCGGATGAAGTTTTCGTACCGGCTGTCAGAAAGCAACTGATAGACGTAATCCCAAAGCAGCCTACAGTCTACAGGGGAAAAGGGCAAGAAAACACTGTTGAAAAGGTTTCTTGTTGAGGCACTAAGTACAAGAATCAGAGAGTAACCGAATAACCGCTTTCGCCTACTTTGGATTGACTGTCTAATCTCCTTGTTTGACAGTGAGGAGACTCCGGCCCAGAGAGACCTGTGAGATGGTGTTGGAGAAGGGCGGCCTTTGACCTGTGGAGGCCTTAGAGACCACACAGGCCGAGTGCCTCCCTCCACAGATGGGGATACAGTGACAAGAGAGAGGAAGCGACTCGTCCATGGTCATGACCAACGCCTTGAACTTGAGGGAAGCCGCGTGAGAGATGGAGAGCAAGTTCCGACTGCAAACGAGTTGGCTCTGAAAACAGGTTGAAAGAGGCTGGCAGGGTGAAAGGGCAGAAAAAGCCCTACTGTCCCAAAGAGAGCGATGTGGTGTAAATGGGGTGCTAGAAGATTCCCTGGGGGTTGGAGGGTGATACTGAATGGATAAAGTTGTGAAGACAGGGGTCGGCTAAAAAATGGCAGAAAAAGCAGCATGATGTGTGAAACGCTGTGGGAAAAGAAAAACTACATGGCTTGGAGACCTTGACTGAGGGAACTGTGGCTTCCATGGTTTCCAGAAAGAATATGGCTATTCTCATTACAGCCTACTTTGGAGGTCTTTGAAATTGTTCTCAATAGAATCACTGTGGAAAGAAACCCAGTGCAAAAAACCCACTTTCTCCATTTGCAGAACTGACGTTCAATGATTTGGTTAGATAACAGTATTTATTAAGTCAGTTAGTACAGGCCAGGCGCTGTGCTGGGCCTCGGCTTTTGGCTGTGGGTTGGTAAATTCAAAGAGAAGGCCCACACTGCACGTTTTCCCCTGGTTTTAGTGCTCTCTGGGTTTGTGCCTAAGGGTGCAGGGTTTGCCCTCTAGCAGAGCCTTCACAGGTGGGTGGGGACAGACGTGTATTTTGTAAGTCTAGCTGATGCTGGACAGGCCTCCAGATGAGAATAAGAGGCCCCAATTTCCAGATGTTCACTGTTGATTCTGGGAGTTTTGAGAGGCATTAGCCAGAACGGCTAGTAATAAATGACGAATTATTGAAAGCCAAGGACGTGCTCGGCACTTCCCATGCATTATTCTAATCCTCACTTTCCAGGCATTATTTCTAATCCTCATTCTCCATGCATCCTTTCTAATCCTCTAATGCCCAAGGTCGCTGCGGGTTGATGGAGCTCCAGGCTCCTGCTCTACCATGTGCTGACTTCCTGATGTCGGGCGAGGCCTGGCACACCTGGGAGGAGAGGGTCCAATCCAGATTTGAGATATTCTAGAGCCAACACATTCACTCCCAGGGAACAAAACACACCCTGCTCTGGACTATATTTACAAGGGAATTGAGTCAGGTCACCCTGGGCAAGTTTCTTATATGTCCCTAAGGTTGTTTCCTCATTTACGAAAGGACAACAACAATGCTTACTTCACGGGATTATTGTGTTAGCGATAACGCGAGAGAAGAAAGGGAATGAGGAGAATATTGAGGACATTTATGGGGTGCTGTTTGCAGGCACCGTGCTGCACGTTCCACAAGCATGGCTGCAGGTGACCCTCGCAACACCTGCGGAGGCCAGTGCTGCTGCTATTCCTGCTTTATGGACAAGGAAGCTGCGGCTAGAGGGCTCGCTGATTTACTCAGAGGGCACAGCTCCTGAGCGACACGTGTAGGATGTAGGCTTTGAATGACTCCAAAGTCTGGCTATGCCACGCCTCCTGATGCAATTTCTCTTCTCGGAGAAGCTGGTTAACAGGTACATATTTGTAAAATTTTAGGACTTTCCAGAGCAAGGTTTAACTCTGTGTAGTGTGTCCTCGGTGAAAGCCAGCTTTCTCTCTGAACAGCAGAAGGAAGGGACATAAAATGTGCCATTTTCCAGGAGGCTTAATCTTTTAAGGAACTACCGTTAAACTTAAAATGATCATAAATCTTTAGTGTCCCTTACTGAATCCTTTTTTCCCTGATTATCTGTGTCTAAAAGTTAATGTGATATGTGATTTATAGTGTTTTGGAAAAGGACAAGTGGTGTTCTACTTAAAACAATGACACCATGCTCCTAGACTTGGAACCCCATTCTAAGTGGCTGCCAGCCACTTCTATTAGCCTCCTACCTACCCCTGTGTTCTTTATTGCCAGAGGGTGGGCTGAGGAGGGAGAGAGAACAAGGGGACCAATCCTAGCATCATAGGGTATCTGAAGACGTCAGTGTCACACTACTGCAGCCTGAGAAGAATCTAGCTCATTTTTAAGGCACTCGTAAGAGAACAAGTCTAGTTTCCAGGCAAAGCGGTGCAGCAGGCAAAGTGTCTTAATCCTCCTTGCCATCTCCTGGTCCTGCAACATTTTTACCACAAATGGAAAACAGAGAATTGAGCTGTGGCTTAACTGTCAAGTTCTGTCCTACCATCCAATGGCACATTTTAATTTCCCACAAGCTCTTCCACCTGGAAAACATCTGATAAAACCAAATATCATATAAAATGCCAGTAAATTAGGAGGAACAAAGGGGTTCGCGTCTAAATCCTTTGCTATTTCCCCACAGGGTTACAATCATTTTTACCACAACAGTCTTGATGACACCTTTGGATTCGTCTGGATTGAGAATGTGACTCTCTAGAGTGTTCATTTTAATAAAATTTAATAATAAAAAAACCACCCAGTTGTCTTTTGTAGTTTGCTATAAGGAAATTTTGCTCCTATGAAGATGAACAGCATATGGGCTGTTCTCTGACCTCTAGCCCAACTGCAGCTAAAACTTAAGGGGATGGTTCTCTCCCACCCCCATCCCCATCTGCACAAGGATTTTTGCTTTCATTGTTTCTGATGCTTCTCTTTTACCGTCTTGGTACATTCTATTTCTCATTAATAGTGAAATGCGAACTGGACCATTTCTCCAGGTAAGAACTTCACCAGCACTGGGTACCATGCCGGTCTTTCAGAGGCAGCAAACAGCGACCTTTACATAAACCATTTACTAAAAAAGATCTAGAATTTTATCTGCTCTTTGGTTGGTAAATGAAGGACAGGGTTTACTAGAGATCAGACTTTACCTAGAAGTTTCAAGAACATTTGTATCTTGCAAACTTTTCCCTTTCATAAGTGTGAAAATAACCCCAAACAACCTGCCAGTTGATCACGTTAAATGCCATTTAACCCAGCAAAGCCAACTTTAGCTGAGCAATAAAAATATGTTGACATTCAAGGCATACTGAATTACTCAGTCACTAACAAAGGTAGCAACAGGAATTTTGTGGCATAAACTGATTGTTTCAAGCTCAGAGTATAAATGGCTTTTCTAACATTATTGATTGTTTTGTTTCTTTAGTTAAAAATTATGCCAGATGATAAAAATAACTGCCTGACCACACAACGGCTTTTTTTTTTTTTTTTTTTTACAATTAAGTTCAAGCCATAGGAGTTATTTTTGTTTTTAAGATTTCAATTGAATAAAAGGCATATCCTTTTTAGTTCCCTGGATCCTCGGGAGGTGTTCCCACAGCCCACCCACAATTTTTCAGCTTTGTCAAAATCCATGTCTGCACAGATACAATATTCTTTGATCATTAATGAAAATGCTTAATACTATATAATAAAACCCACCAAACTCTACAAATGAAAGTTCATCCCATTACAAAACACTTGAACGTGCATATGAAAAACAATGTATATCACAAAGCGTTCATTAATCGTAAGCGCATTTCTCTTAAACTAAAAGGCCTTCTAGAAAAAGGCATGTGGGTATTTTAAACAAATATCCATGATTTGGATTGTCTCTTCCATGAGACAAAGTTTATGACAGGGCTTAGCTGGGGTGATGTGCCATATTCTAATCGTAGAAAGAGTGCTCTCTCTCTCCCGCTGGGTGAGGTACTCTGGGTATCCGCTGTTAAAAGGCATTGTAAAAAATCCCTCCTGTGGTTAGGGAGAAATATTTTCACTCCCACGTCTGTCTCTTACCAGAGACTCACTGTATAAGCTCACTGAGCAGGGACTGTAAAAAGATGGGCAATTCACACACAACCAATATGATTCCAAATGAAAAAAAAAAAACCATGCTAGACAAGACTGATGGTTAAAAAATCTGAGTGGGCAACTCAAGTTATTGACAAACGGAATGTTTAATGATGGTGGTTAATTGAAATTTCAGGCAAGCTTCAAAGAAAGTAATTTTATGTTGTTTTAACTGCCCCAATGGAATTTTAAATGAAGGTCTGCAAACCGGAGTTCCACGGACATAATCACCAAGAAGAGGCTGAGGGACCCTGTTTCATTCCTTTAAATTTATTATGAAAAATTAATAAATTTATTTCAGGTTCAGCAACAGAACAGGTAAGTAACATGCAAAATAAAAGGCTGCTATTCTGCTTTATAGCAGTGGTTGTAAACTAGTGGCAATCTTTGCCCCCTGTGGGGTACTGGGCAATGTTTGGAGACAATTTTGGTTGTCACAACTGAGGTGGAGGATGCTCCTGGCATCCAGTGGATAGAGACCAGGGATGCTGCTAAACGTCTTAGAATGCACAGGACAACCCTTCACCACAAAGAATTATTTGGCCCAAACATCAAGAGTGCCAAGCTTGAGAAACGCTGCTTATAGAAACACGGGGTTTCCAATATGCAGGTGGCCATCTGGAGCTCAGTTTTTTTTTTCCCTTCCCAATTCTGTATCGGCCAACACCTAGAAGTAGAAAGTTGATAAATCCAGTGCAACCGACCCTGTATTGATACATAGAGGTGTTTTTACAATGGGCAATTGCTTGTGCTTTGCTGTGGCTTAGGAAAACAGAAACCATATGTGCACAGTGGCAAGCTGGGGGAGGGAGAAGCTAAGGAAAAGATCTACGCTTCCCGGCTTCACTGGGGCAGAGACCACAGCTACAAACAAGCTTGGACCTTTTCACCTCTGGTTGCATAAGGTGTGGAGCAAGGCTGGGAATTACTGGCATCTGCAACGCAGGCCTTACAGCTGAGATTAAACCCACAGCTGGAACCGAGTAATGCCCCCAGTGCAGGCTTTGCTCAGGTGTGGGGGCAGCCTGGGAATCTGCACGCAGGGACTGCCGGGAGGTAGGGACACTGCATCACAGAAATGAAACAGATTGGAATTTCCAGTCTCCTCAAGCCGCTTCTATTATTTCCCACCCAGCCAGTGGGCTGTTACCATTTTATCTTTTAAAAACGTTGTCCTGAAACTTCCTTCTCTTTTAGGGCTCTTTGATTTCTCAAGAGTTCACAGTGAAAAATAAAGTGCAGTGACTCAGAGAGTGTGAAAAGTCACAGCCACTTGGGATATTCCTTTCGGAATGAAGGACCCTCCCCTCCCGAAGGGTCTCATCCATTTCCCCCAAATATGGACAGTGGGCAAAACCTCAGAGGAGGCGAGAGGGAGTGCAGAAGTTAATTTCCAAGGAAATAGGAAACTAGGGTGCCTTGAAGGGGTGAACTCTGCAGGCCAGCATCACTTGAAACAAATGCCCCAGGCACAGGCCTTCCTGGTCAACGCCCCGTGCCAACTCCAGGGGGGCGGGGTGCTGGCTGTGCCCACTGCTCTCCCCTCACTCTCTGTAGCCCTGGAGTAGAGCAAAGAAAAATGGGGCAGAGGAGGGACACTAATACTTACTAATTAACCTACTTGTGCTATATATTCACATATTGTCTCATTATTACTCAAAAGTGTGCAGAAATGGGTATTAGTCTTCTCATTGTGATGAATAAGGAAAGCAGGCCTCAGGGACAATAAGCACCTCTGCTTGGGAGACAAGGATTGGATTCCAGTCCTGCTGACTCCAAGAGTCCACACTTTCCCACCAGCCCACATTGCTTCCCCACGAACGTCCCAGGCGAACTGTGGATCAGGACCCTTGTCCACAGCCCTAGAGGGCTCTGCAGAGGGTCATCTGCCTGAGATAATGCAGAATACCAGCTCTTCCAGCTGGTACTAAAACTCTGAGACCCTCTGGCTTATGGAGACATCCCAGGACCCTGTCCTTTCTTTCCTCCAAACACAGATATTTACACACATCCGCGTGCGTGCAAGGGCGCAGACGTGCGTGCACACCCCCACTCCTTACCGCAAAGACCAGGGATGAGATGGCCCTCATCACTCATACTAATCCCTTTAGATTTCTCTTCTATGACGTCTTTTCCCCTTTAAGCCTGCTCCCGAGGCTCATTTATAAAAGAAAATAAAAGTCCATGAGCCTCATTTGAAACAATTTCACCAGCACTAAATACTGTTGGGGAGGAAGCAGAGATGGAAGCGAGAGGGAAGAGTACAGTGACTCCCCCCGGTCCTTGCAGCCCCTGAGGATGAGCCTCCAACTGCTGACCCTGGAATCTCAGGCTCATTTTTCCTCATCTGATTTAAGATTAAGGGCTTCTAGGATTGAATTTCTGTGCATATAAAACTCATCCAGTCAATAAAACCAAATCAAGACAGGACATTCTTCCAGTCAGGTGGCAAATAAGCAAGACAGGAGATGCGATGTCTCTTTGATAAGAATCTTTTTGTTTCTGTTAAAAATGTAACTTTGAGAGAGAATAAATGTTTTTTAAAGTCTCTTTAAGGATCTGAAAGACTGCCATGAGGTGTGTTATAAGATGTCTGGCACTGAAGAGAACATGAGCGGGGAGAGGATTCTATGTTTTATCTGCCGTAGGGTCAACCAACTAATGATATCCTCACAAAGAATGAGGAAGCTCACGCTTGCAAAGAAAATCGAGAGACTTAAGCAAAAGTTGTGAGATGAGCACAAGAAAAAAAATATTCTCTACGTGGATGAGTCTTAGACTTCAAACAACCAAATCTGTACGGGCCTCTAAAGTCCCTACTTTTGTGTAGCAAATAAAGAGCTATGAATGGATTATAAACCAGTTTGCCAATGAGTCGTGCTTCCTTAGCAGATTTTTGGATTAAAGCCAAGGAAGGGACAAGCCGACAGGAAGTCTGGTAACTCAGGTTTTAATGGAATTGAAGAACTTTAAGAGAAAGCCAAAATGACTTAAAATTTTTCCTTTAAGACTTAGCTGTCTATAGTTAAAATCAAAGCAGGAGCTTAGTTTGCTTGATGGCTCACAGTAAGAGGGATATTGCCTTATGCCAACTAAGATGCAAAATTTGGCATTTAGAGATGCTATACCCTATCACCTAGAAAAATGCCTGCCATGTAGAGATACATGATAATTTCTGAATCAATGAATGATTTGACCACATAGTTCAAGTATGCAAAGAAACAATTTCTCTTACTTAGCTGTATTTCATTTATGTTGATGTTATTGTAACTACTCCGACTGGTCTGCAGTCTACAGCCTGCAGTCTACAACTCGTCTCCTTTCTCCCACTTGTTATTGTTCCTTCCACATGTCTTGGGCATGCCTCAGCCTCCACAGTGTGAGGAATTCCTCGAGAGCAGGGGCAGTGTTTTCTATTCCGCACCCTACCTTATGCCTGTATTCCAAGCATACCCAACATGCACGTAAACAATGCTGGAGACCGGGGACAGCCAATGATTTCTGTAAAAGGCCAATTAGCAGATATTTTAGGCTTTGCTGGCTGCACATTCTCTGTTGCCACGACTCAACCCTGCCATCTCAGCGCAAAAGCAGCCCCAGACAATACTGCGTGGGTGTGGCTGTGTGCTAATAAAACCTGATTTACAAAAACAGGCGGTGGCTGATTTGGCCCGTGGGCCGGGGTTTCCAATCCCTGCTCTAGAGTCCCAGGACAGAAGGAAACAAGTGGGTTGGAAAGAACACTGGACGGAAGCTCAAGGCTGGACTTTTGATGTGTCTGAATCTCAGTTGCTTCATCTGTAAAAGACCCTTCTATAGTTTTCAAATCATCAAGTTTTAAGAATGAATTTCAACATATACTGAAAATATGACTCATGACATCACCAGTGTACCTGATCACCACATGGTGCTCAATGCCAATATACGTGTTGGCTGTGAAACACATTGGTGACACACAGGCTGGCGACAATTTTGTGGGCCGAGAAAAATGTTAGGTTGACAGATGCTGCTTCCCCTCTGCACCCCCGCCAAGCAATCCCTTCCCAAGGTTAATAAATAGAAAACAAGCAGAGAAAGGAGCAACCGGCTCACCGTTACATACACCAGTGGCTATTCGATAAAAAATTAGAACCCAGGGATCTTGTCTCACTCTGCCCTGTGTTACACTCTCTCCCACAAACACCAGCCAACTTATTAAACTCAATAACAGTCCTTCTTAACCTTTAATAAATATACAACACCTTTAAAAATAAGCTATATGTTATACTTAAATACATCTAATTTGTGGTCTGTATTTAACCTGGCAACCACCTCTTGAATTTCCTTTATTATTTTAGTTTTTCCACAAGGTAAATACCTAAGCAAACTGTCATAACTTGGCAGGTAACCTCTGAATTGTATGACGAATCCCAATTCCAGAGATATTAAAAAATGAAAAAAAAAATAATTGATGAAATATGATGGATTTTTAATGGCTGGATTCTTGGCTTTCCATTTCTACCTGAAATAGAAAAAATACACTGGGGCTTATCTTGCTTTGGAGTTTTTGCCATCTGGAATGACCTCTTTTTTTGTAACTCCACTTGTCCGTGTTCTCAACATTCATCTCAGCCCAGCTAAAAGCCAGCCCCTCCACGAAGCCTTTTCCGACACCCCCACTGTGACCTCCTATAGCACTTAACAGGAGTCCTTCGAACACAGCATGTGCTGCAATTATAGCTCACTGTTCAGCTCTTTCATGACAGAGATTGTGTCTTATATCTCCTCGAACACTCACTCCCATGAAGGTAGTATAGGGCCTTAAACACACAAGGTATCCAAATGCATTAATCTCAGCATAACTGAGCAAACTATATCTGAATGGATGAGAATTTGGCTTTACTTTTTGATCCACATTCATAAGCAGCGTTTCTATCCACACCCTCAAGCTACGGTATCATCACTGCGACATTCAGCAGCGTCTTCATTTCTTTCTGTGCTGTGCTAATTTAAAAAGATTGAGGAACTAAGTTTTCTCATCTAACAGCTGCTTTGTAGAGATTTGAAGGGTTTTAATGGCCGTTCAGTAATGACAGAACTTTACATTGTATATGGGAATCATATGAAGAATTCGAGCTCAATAAATAGAATCAGTTTTACAAGGTTTGGAGTAGTCCAAAAATACACCAGAAGGGTTGGGGTGGAGAGACAGGGATGTCCCAAATGAAACAAAGGAGGCTGGAATTGTGAGGAGTTCTCTTCAGAATCAAAACTAAGTGTTAGATGGCAGACTTTCCAACCGTCCCATTTCACCCCTGAGAAAAACAGTGCCTTTCAGTTAAATTAGTTAATCCTGGATTTAGTTAAATTAGTCAATACACACATCTGGAGATTTTTAAACTTTTGAATATACCATTAGAGCATTAATAATGAATAATTTTAAGGGATTTTATCATACTGAAGGAGTTAATGAATCTCCCCAAAGGATGTGGGCACTAGGGTCATTTTACTTGAATATTCTGACTTCCTAGAGTCATAAAGAAAAGCAGAGATTCCCCTGTTCTGTGTGTTCTTGAGAGAGAGGGCATCCATAGGCACCAAGGGTCCTTACTTGGTTGCTACAATATTCCATGGAGCATCTTACTGATGAGACTACATCCATCATCCAACAATTCTGATGTTCAGGAATAAAGTTTAAAAAAACAGTGCAACTTTTAAGAGACCAATATTATAAAATTTACAAACCTACTAAACAAGGGAAAAATGACTCCATAAAGTCTAAACAATTCAACTTTCTGGCTCTGTGGGCTTATCTAGGATTCCTAAGACATCTGTGGTGAAGAGAGCAACACAGACGAGGCGGACAAGACAGACCTTGATGAGGAAGGCAGGCCCCACGAGGCCAGCACTACAGACAGCAGCCAACCGGGCAGCAAGCACTGTCCTGCAGACCCCATTACCCAACCCCTATTTGACCTCTGCTTCTCTGGGGCTCAGTTTCCTCTGTGGTTTCCCCTGTCCAAATGACCTTTCCAGATAAAATGAATATAGCAGTTAACCTCAAAGAGCTGTCCTGAGAACTATAAACAAGGAGAAAGCATCTGCAAAATGTCCAGTACTACTGTACAAACTATGTAAGAAACAAGACAAGAAGGGTCTTGTCTGGAAAGCACAAGACAGGTCATTTATATTATTCACAGTAAAATACTGACCCCATCCCCTTTCTCCAATTATCTGGGGAAATTGATAGGTTTTGCCTAAGCTCTTTATCTCCTGTTGTTTCTTTTCTTTTGCTTTTTAAAAAAAATACTTACACATATGTAAAGATAGAACAATAATGTGAACCCCCGTGCATCCACCATTTAGCCATACAGCCATTAGCCCATGGCTAATCTTATTTTATGTACATCCCACCCATTCCTCACCCCCAACTCTGTGGGACCATTTTGAATCAAATCCCAGACACAGATAATTTCATTTTTCATAGTTTTTTAAATATATGTCATATTTCTTTGTCTTTTTATTGTCTTAATTCAACATTCCTGATGTAAGTTATTTATAACAGTAAAATTGAGGCAACATCAGAGGTGCACTTGGGGCCAGGGAAAAATTTAGAAACAAACGATTTAAATAAAAAAAGGAACAACGAGTCAAGGTGGAGGCAGTTAAGGTAGCCTGTAGGACTTCATGTTGTCATGCTGTTACGAGCCTTGCTCCATCCTGGGCTTCAGCTCCAGGAGGAGGGGACATTTCTTACCTTTCCTTGAACAGGTCTGAGCTCTCTTGCCTCAATGTCTCCCTCCTGCTATGGAACACAGAACCACCTTCAGCATCGACTACCTCCCTGCAAGGCTTTCCTCAATTCCTCCAGTCAAAATGTACCTTCTCTTTGCTTTGCTTCCACAGCACCTAATTAATCCTAGCACACAGTAAGTACTCAATACATGCTTGTGCACCGAATGAATAGGACATACAACTTACTTCATTCTGCCTTGGACCTTAGTTAGTGGCTTTCACATCTGTCTCTCCCAGTAAACTTTAAATTCCTTGAGAAGATAGTTGTGGTAAATCAGCTCTGTGCCCCCTACTTCCTAATGCGTTTTTCTGTGGATAGTAGGTGCCCAACGAACATCTCATGAATGGAGAGACCCTCTAGGTAAACAGCCAACCTCGCCACGTGGTTAGAGGATTAAGCTTTTGGAGAACGACTTCATATAAATCATGGGCAGACTAGCAAAAATACAATGTGTAGAGTTTTTCACTGGTTTCCACTAGTTTCTCGTTTCAGGGAAGCAAATTTGGGCTTGTCATCATAAAAGTACAAGAATTCGGGAGTGGTTTCCTCTGTCCAAACGACCCAGCAACACCTGCCTCCAACACCATAATCCTGTTTTTCTCTCCTATCCCCTCCCAAGGTGAAGGCCACATTGAGTTACTGCCCACACGATGGAATTACAGGCCTGAATCTGAGACAAAGGTTCTTTATGCTGCGTCTGGTCATTAATTAGCTGCTGGAAACTTCAGGACAGGGCCATTAACATGCTCATAAACCTTTTATTTTAAATGTTTTCGCTTAGCCATGATTCTGATGTGACTCTCCTTGTAAGCTGGATGTAGGACATTTGTTTCTTAACATTTCTGAGGCTCATTAACTACTCCATCCCAGCGGCTCATTAACTAGCCCATTAGGGATTTCGCCTCATCCAGGCAGAAGCCTCCACTTGCCCTCACAAAGCCTTTGAGGGCACCTAATCGGGAATGGTGTGAAGCTAGCTGCAAGGCGCTAAGGAGAGAGCCGGGCTTTGTCAGATCTCCCAGGAGGCAGAAGTGGCGGAGAGAGGGGAGGGCTCACTCACCTGCTATTCTCCCAATGGGCATGGCATGCTCCTCGGGCGGGGAGACGGAGACCATGATGTGGTTCATGTACGCCAGGTCTTCCCGATGGGAGAGGTTGATGGGTTTCCCTTCTCTATGCAGCCCGTCCTCGGAGAGCCTGGACTGTTTGAAATCCACGGAGTGCCGGGGGTTCAGGATCAAAGGGTGCATGATGGGACTGGGCATCAGCTGGATCACTCGTGTGTTCTCCTGCCGGGGGCTGGATGGCTTCTGGTGGGACTCAGAGGACGGTGGGCAGTGATTGTTCTCCATGGGAGACACTGACAGGGGGTAGGACTCCTGGTGGTTGTTCTCCTGGTGGAGCCTTGGTCCCTGGGCCCTCTCGGCCGGGGAGAGGCGGCGGATCATGTTGTCCAGGGGGGACCGGAGGGGCCGCTGCTCAGGGTCAGGAGAAGGCCGGTGATTTGTTGTGATGGGTGATCTAGAACGGTGTAACAGTTCAATGGTGGGAGGGTTGTGGTGCACACTCTCCACTGATGGCCTTGGGGTCCTCTGGACACAGTTATCTGTGGAGCAGAGGGGAAGACAATCACAGAGCCCAGTGAATTGTCGGGAGAGGGACCTCACTGCGGTTCTAAGCGTAGTAAACTGCGGAGCACGTGCGTGTGCACTGTGGCACCTTTCTTCGCAGGACGCAGAGTGGCTTTCTCACTGCTTAAAAAGAAATTAAAGTGGACATACTTGAAATTCTTTCCCGACTGCTAGACAAGCTAAGAATGTCTGCAAACATTCCATTAATCACCTACGAGTGGCTTATAAACCCAAGGAAGCCAAACTTTCATTTATCATTTTGTTACTTGACTCTTCGAAGTGGCTTTCAGGGTCCTTAAGGGTTTCTCTCCAGATGCTCTTACTGACATATTTTCATAACCAAATTTTCATATTCTCTACCTCTAGGAGTTGTTATTAGCGATAATCATCAGCATAATAAAGCAATTACTATATTCTAGGTACTGGAGCATATAGTTTGAAATTTACAACACTCCTAAGTAGGAGATACTAACGACCATTACTCCTATCTTACAGGTGATAAAATGGAGGCATAAAGAAGTTAAGACACTTACCCAAGGTCATACAGCCAGTTAAGAGATTAGAACCAGACCCCAGTCAGATTCTAGAGCCTATATACCCATGACAATATCTGCCACTTTGCTGTGTAGAAACCAGGGGAAAAAGTTGTATCAAAACCTGCGCTAAGCATGAACACTGGGCCAAATTTACAGAATGACGGTCTTGTTATACTTGAGAGAACATTTAGGATCACCTTGTTTCCCAGTGCACAGACCCTAGAAATGCTGAGACAGGCAGAGGGAAGTAAGAAGGAGGAGGGACAAATACCCTTAATAATACCTCCACTCCATCTCACCTGAACGTTCAAGCTGGTGACATTTGAGCAAGGACGACATCAGAAGTGCACCTAGCTTAGCAACAGAAATAGCTCTGTGGGCTGGGTGGAGGGAGGGACCAGCACTCATGTGGTGTTAGGAGTCCCTGCTAAGAGCAGGAAGGACAGAAATCTGCCCAGAAAAATGGAAAATGGAGCTTTCTACAAGGCCCCACACTCATCCTCTATTTTTTTTTGGTGAGGAAGATTGGCCCTGAGCTAACGTCTGTGCCAATCTTCCTCTACTTTGTATGTGGGACGCTGCCACAGCATGGCTTGATGAGCAGCATGTCCATCTGTGCCCAGGATCCGAACCTGCAAACCCTGGGCTGCCAAAGTGGCATGCATGAACTTCACCACTGTGCCACCGGGCCAGCCCCCATATTCATCTTAGTGAGGTTTTCTCTGGCCACATCTGTGCCCAGAGCTGTCTTGTTCTGGTCAAAGACTTGTCCATTATTCTAAGTGAAGCAAGTCAAAGATATCTCCTTTGTCCATTATGACAATATCTATGTGAAGAACATATGAAGGGGATCTAGGAATCTGATAGGGTTAGTAAACAGAGATGGAGGTGGTGGTTTCTTAAAGTTTTACACAGAGTTAACAGGAAAATGGAGACTGCATTAGATCTCACTTATCATACGAGACAGTGAACAAAAGAAATATTGTTCATGAGCCTTAAAAGATCATCTGCTTGAAGGCACAGGGCTTATTTTGTAACTACTGTATAGCCTGCTGCTATGAATTTAAAAGTGCTTAATCATTGGATTAGCTATTGATAGGAGACTGGTTTAATAAATTATAGTATCTCTCTAAATAATGGAGAACTATGCAGCTATAAAACGGAGTGAGGAGTCTCTCAACATTCTGCTAAGGACTGGTTCTGGGCTCTATGGTTTGATAGCAAAAGAAGGTGAAGTGTATAAGGTGTGCAAGCACTTTTCTATAAGGAAGAAGGGGATTCCAGTTTCAAACATGGCAGAATGGCTTGCATTGGATTAACCTTCCTACATAGAGAAATGATAGAATCTGGATAAAGTACATTTATAAAAGTTATTGGAAGGTACTAGAGAAAACTGAAGGGGATTTCACTCTTAAAAGAAGGGAACTACACAGAATGAAATCCAAATTTAAACAGCTTTCACCCTGAGGGTCCTCTCCAGTCCATGTAGTGTGGGGCAGCTAGAAAATGAACAGAAAGCTGTTTGAGATGTCAGGGAAGAGAGTGTGGACCTGTCAGAATGGCAAACATTTGGGAAAGCAAATCCCATAAAGGAGGGAGCCTCAGAGGGAGTAGCCAAATTGGCACATAAAGTTCCCTCAAATCTTTAACATGTGCCCCTGAACAGCACATGTGCAGGGGGAACACTAAGGAGCTGAGTGAAAAGCAACAGCTTTATGGTTGAAAGACATGAGCAGAAATCTCAGCTACTGGCCACTGTATTAAAGACAGAGTTCAGAGTTTGAGTCCTATCAATGAAGGCTCTGGAAACACCTCGGACTGTTTAATACCTCAGAACGAGTGCACCCCAGGAGTAAGGACTATGCTGTAGGACAAAGGGATTTGCCTGAAGCCTACAGGGAAAACTGAAATAGATCTGCCCTAACCAAATGTAAGACCAAGCCTCTGAAAGTTGAAAGTGATTGGCTAGTCATTTAACTGCCTGTTAGAACAAAAATCAACACTCTGTAGAGGAATACAACACAATCCAGAGTCTCTAAAACGTGTTATCTATAATGTCCAGCAACCAACAAAGATTTTCTAGACATGCCAAGAAACAGAAAAACATGATCCATAATCAAGAGGAAAGGCAGTCAACAGACACAGACTCTGAAATAATCTAGATATGTTGTAATTAGCAAAAAAGAACTTCAAAGTAGCTATTATAAATAAGTTCAAGCACTTAAGGAAATGATGGTCATAATGAGCAATAACAGGCAGAGACTGTCAGGAGAGAAATGGAAACTGTAAAAAAGAAATTCAAGAACTGAAAAATATAATATCTGAAATCAAAGGCTGGGCTGGTTGGACTTAACAGTAGATTGGAGATGACAGAAGTTAGTAAATTTGAAGAAGGATCAATAAAAATTAAAAACAAACAAACAAATAGATCCTCAGCGACCTGTGGAACAATATTAAATGGTATCATAGACATGTAATTGGAGTCCAAGAAGGAGAGAATAGAAAGAATGGGGCAAAAAAAAATTGAACAAATAATGGTCAAATCGTCCCCAAACTTGGTAACAACAACAGCAACAAATGTAAAGATCCAAGAAGCTCAGCAAGTCCCAAGTAGGATAAATAACAATGAAAGCTACAACCAGGCACATCGTAGTCAAATTGCTGAAAACCAAAATAAAAGAGAAAATCTTGAAAGCAATCAAAGGAAAAAAAAATACATATGTACATGATACACCTTGTACAGGGGGAAAGTTATACTTATTATGGCTAACTTCTTTTTAAAACACCTGGAGAGAGAATGCACAAACACGTACACAAGAAAGATTCAGATGGGGGCCAGCCCGGTGGTGCAGTGGTTAAGTGCGCACATTCTGCTTCAGCAGCCTGGGGTTTGCCGGTTCAGATCCCGGGTGCGGACATGGCACCGCTTGACAAATCATGCTGTGGTAGGTGTCCCACATATAAATTAGAGGAAGATGGGCACGGATGTTAGCTCAGGGCCAGCCTTCCACAGCAAAAAGAGGAGGATTGGCGGCAGTTAGCTCAGGGCTAATCTTCCTCAAAAAAAAAAAAAAAGAGAAAGATATGGATGGACACCTATAGATTGAAAGTGACTTAAGAGACACATCAACCATTTACAAAGTATAGACCCTTGCGTGGATTCTGATTCAAACAAACTGTGAAAACATTTATGACCTAGTTGGAAAAATGTGAACATTAATAGGATATTTGCTGATATTGAGGAACTATTAGTTTTCAGTGATGTCATGGTTCTGTGATTGTGATTTTATAAAGGGTCCTTATCTTCTCAGACTTGTACTGATACATTTATGGATGAAATCACACATCTGGGATTTGCCTTTAAATAATCTGGGATGGTGAAGCAGAGAGTACGTGAGGCACAGAGGAAACAAGATTGGCCATGAGCTGACCATCACAGCTGGTGATTGGTACATGCTGGTTCATTATACAATTTTCTCTACTTTTGTATAAGTTTGATATTTTTCCACTATAAAAAGCTTTTTTTTTTTTTAAAGTGCCTAATCAACCTTGCACAGACACAGGTTGGGATGACAAGTACTAAATTCCTCACTTTAACTCAAATGCAAAGAACTGTTTACAGGGTACTGATTAGGCCCATGGAGTGAACCTTAAAGGCTGAGACTGTTAGTGTGTTAGAAATGATCTGCAGTCTTTTGGGAATGAGGCAAATATTCTTTTCATAGCTAGTATGGATCTCAAATCTTCTGTCCATAAAAATGAATTTATCTTTTATCCACGGCTCACTTTTCATTTGTCACAGAGCATGATCATCATAAGCAACTATTCAAGACCACTGCACTTGGAAGTTTCATATATTTTCTCTTAAATGCCATTTACAGGATGCGTCCCTTTATTAAAGCTTATTAAGGTTTAAAAATACTTAAGGATGATGAAAACCATGTATTGACAAACACTATTTCCTGAATCCATTTCCCGTCTTACAAATTTCAAAACGAACACAGGCGTTGGCCAGTAGTCCGGTTACCTGCAGGTTTTCTTTGATGTCTTGAGCTTCAAGGCTCAGTGGATGGGTGTGCACTCAAGGCAAGCCTTAGGAAGTCTGGGAAGACTATGAGAGGAAGAACTTTCATGCCAAGGGTCAAAGAGGAACTGATGTAATGTCCTGGAGAGATTTCACTCTCTGTTCCTGCCCAGATCTTTGTGAACAATGAAGGAAGGAGACAGTGCTCTAGATAATCCAACTCAGATTTTACTTTTGACTCAGGATCCGGGCAGGAACAGGACTTGGAGGAGCTTGATTTATTTATTTCTCTGCAGACACCACTCAAAGAGGAAGTACTTGATGAAGTTGATAACATTAATGGTAGAGAACTGGATCCAAGGGTATTTAATTCCAGGCTCCTGGTGGTCTGGGCACAACCACTGTCGAGGCTGAAAGGCCTGCAATGAGATCTTCCAAGCTTTGTTTCAGTTTACAAGGCATGTGCCCACATACGAAGTGGGCTATGACGTTCCGACCCTGCTGCCTGCTGCCTCTGTTATTATAAGTTGGCAGCAGGGTATGGAAACTTAGGAGACCAGAGCCGGCAGGCAGAGAAGCTCCGGACACAGGAAATGCACTGAGCGGACAGTGGGTGCATTAAATCCCCCAGATGTAGGAGTCTTCTGTCTAAAACAAGAAGATTTTTTTGGTCTGGCCTTGATGTCTGGCTTTGTTCTTGGTGAACTGCCCAGCTGGAAAACTGGGAAATTATCCACATTGCCCTCGGTCTGAAGGTCTTGATACGGGAGGGAAACGCGCGAGGAAGAGGGAGGGAAAGCCACACATAATTAGTCACTGTGGGCACGGAAGGAAGGGGGAAGGGGAAACAACACCAAGGACTGGGAGGGAACCCAATATGGTTAAAAGTGTTTTCTCATCCCAAACCTTTCTCTCTGTAGACCTCTTTTAGACACAAGTAATGCCTTCTCACTACCAAACAGCCCAAGATAAATTAGGACTTTAAATGTGATGAATACAAAAATAGGTCTGATTTCTTTTCTCCTCCTCTTTCCTTTTACTTATTAGAAAAGTTTTGCTACTTAAAATTCATCAAAATTTGACCCAATTTAATCATGTTATAAATAATGAATAACTGGTAAACCTAAAAAAAAAAAAAACTGCCTTTGGTTAAAGTCATGGGTTTTGACTAGGAAATTTCCAGGTTAGAGCAAAGGCTAAGATCAAGTTTATATCTCACATACCAGGACCACATTTCCACTATCACGCTTTCCCTAAGGCCATGGATGATGATAAGAGAAGAAATTAGGCAGGGAGATGCAAATCAACCCAGCAGGTAACTGTCACTCATCGGCCTCAGTCTACTGTGCTCCACATTCTTCCAGAAAGGACCATTTCCCAGCACAATTTTGTAAAAGATTAGTGGGAACCATGAATGGTATAAAGAGCTATATAGAAATTAAAGTCTCGAGGTCCTGAGGTGAAATTCAAAATAGATTTCTCACATATACACTTAGGTTCTGTCACCTTGTTATGGGTTGAATTGTGCTCCTCCACTCCCTCCGCATTCATATGTTGAAGTCCCAACCCCCATTACCTCAGAATGTGACCTTATTTGGAAATAGGGTCATTGCAGATGTAATTGGTTAAGATGAGGTTATAATGGAGTCAGGGGGCCCCCTACTCCAATACGACTAGGGTCCTTACGAGAAGGGGAATTTGGACACATAGGGACGCACGCATTTGGAAGGGGACCGTTTTGCCATGCAGTGATTACAAAATATGAGTTGAATCATCAAACCTTCAGTGATGTCAACCATATTTCAAGTGGTGTCTTGGATGTAGAAAATTCAAAGAGTAAGAAAATGTGGTCCTTGCTCACGCGCTATCATAGTCTAATGGAAAAGGCAGACACGTAAAAAAAAAAAACAAAAACAAAAAGCTACAGGTGCTGAATGAAGAGTCAGTGCACACAAGGAGCATGCCTTGTGAAGATCAAGGCCGTGATCTACAAGCCAAGGAACCCCAAAGATGGCCAAGCAAACCAGCAGAAGCAAGGAGAAAGGCAGACTCTCACAGCCCTTAGAAGGAACTGATCCTGCCTATACCTTGATCTTGGGCTTCCAACCTCCCGAACTACGAGAAGATAAATTTCTGGGGTTTCAAACCATCCAATTTGTGGAACTTTGTTAAGGAAGCCCTAGCAAACAAATACATTCCCACCTCCCTTTCTGACAAGTTCAGCCGAGAATTTCCACTGACCCTTTGCCTGCCCATTTCAGCCTATTTATCCCAACAGGCTGCCAATGTCACTGACTTTCCTTGGAGGGCCGAGAAGAAAACTGCCCTAGTTTGGAATGTGTGATTCACAGACGTCTGAGGTCATAAAGAATAAATCCTATGTAAGCTCCTAGAACTGTATAAGCATTTGGTGAAGGGGGCTGAAAGAAACAAAACAGGTGAATAGGTGACTTGCAGGACTCTGGGGCTTAATCTTCATTTCTGTGGCTTCCAAACCAAACAGCCTCCAAACTGGCTCCCTCTGCTAGTGACTCCGTACAGAGAGTGAAAGCAAGTCTGCATGGGGCACAGATTCATGCTCCTGGCTGTAAGCTGTCCTTGTGCTTCCCAGGCAGCATAGAGGAGTCTCCCTCAGTCTTGACAAAGCAGCACAAAAGAAGTGAATGAAGAAATCAGGGATCAGATTTCAAACAAGCCAATTAGACCCGTGGGGGTGAGCCTTGTGAGTCATCACAGGAGGGACGGGGTGGCACAAAGATAAGGAGAGGAGCGCTGGAGAAGGGAAAGAGCAAGATCAGGTCCACTGTGGCTTCCATCTCTGGAGGTGAACCCAAACTGCCCCCAGTCCCCTTATCGTCAAGGAATCAGATGGCATTTCCCTGGGGGTAAGAGGAAGGTTCTTGAAGACTTCCAGACTACCTTGGGAGAGTTATTCATGCATATTAGGAATCTCTTGCCCCTAAAACTTCTGGCTTAATAAAGCCAGCTAGGCTGAGGGCTAACAGCCTCCACACCACTCGAGGAAGCCTAGGAGGCAGGGAAGGTGGGCAGGGCCTCCCTGAAGGTCAGCGAAGACAGGCCCTGTGCGCCATCCAGTGCCTCCAGGCTTTCCCATCCCCGTCAAATGCTGCATCACGGGACAAGAGTCAGAGGGCAAAAGGTCATGCTGCCCTAGAGCCTGAAATACGGGAAGCAAAGCAGGAAGAAGAGGCACTGGAGAGGAAAGGAGGAGTTAGAGAAGAGTGGAATGAGGCCTAGTAAGGGGGAAAGGTGTTCACTGGTGCCCTGGGGACAAGAGGAAGTCAGGAGCTGGGCCTGGTCTTCTTCTGGTGGGACCTCATTATCTCCTGCCAGATCCAAGAGTCACAGAATGGAAAGGGACACAAAAAGGTTAATCTTAGAGTTGTTAATGTGAGAGGAGACAGCCAGAAGATTAATAGGTCCCAAGGGGGTCGCAGGGGACCCACAATTTGCCAGGGACTGCGAGGCAACATAAAGTAAAGCACTGCTCATTTTCAAAACAGGCTGTGTCCTGAAAGTAATTAAGGTTGGCACTTTCAATGTATTTTCCCATAGAAACAATGCTACAGAGGGCGCCTGGTTAATCCCTGAAGGAGCTCTAAGATAATGGCGTGGGTAGACAACAAGCCCTTCCTATGTCCGGGAGGCACAAATCTGGTGTTTGCACAAAGTGCATGCAGTTGCAATAACGGGAATGGTTAAGAAAACTGGGATTGGAGGTAAGAAAAAAACCAACCATCGCATAACAATGTGAATATACTTAACGTTACTGAACTGGACACTTAAAAATGGTTAAGATGGTCAATGAGTATTTTATTAGAACTAAATTTTTTAAGTTTAAAAAAAAAGAAAAAACCCACCAAACAGTGGTAAGAAATATCAAATAATGATAATGAACATTTATTAAGCGCTTGCTATGGGTTAGGTGCTCTTCGAAAGGGCATTTCCCATATTACCTGATTCCTTCTCAGAGCAATCATATTCTATAGGTCCTGCTATTTTCCTTCTTTTACAGATGGAAACTGAGACACAAGGAAGTTCAGTAACTTGCCTAAAGTCACACAGCTGGTAAACTGGGGAACTGAGATTTGAGCCCAGGTGGTCTGGATCCAGAATGCACACACACCCCATTATGCTCTCTGGCTCCATCATGCATTACACGGTTAATATGATAACAAAGATGTCAAACCCCAGTCAATGGCCTTCTTGACACTTCATTCATGTACATCACTCCAGCAAGACTAGAGAATTGGGGAAGTTTTTAAAAGAACCATTAATAGGATGTGGCCCGAGCAGCTAGAAAAGTTCATCTACCCTGGTGCCTACTCAGCAGTTACACAGAGGGGCCGGCTCCCAAGGAGAGACCTGCAGTGAGGGCCTGGTTCCCAAGGAGGATGCCAACCAGCGCTTCTGCTCTCAGAAGCCAGTGCCTGACTCAAAAGCCACATCTCTCACAGGCTGCAGGATTTTCGTCATGCTAAGTCCACTCATCCTGAGGCAGTCAATGATCTATATGGGTTAATTTAGTCCAAATTAGTATGAGGTTTTAATATCATGAATTGAAGACATACACTGGTGTCTCAAAGTTATCTCTGACCTTTTTTTTGGGTTTAGATTTGGCAGTTGCAAGTACTGTGAAGCAGAAAAACTATAAGCAGGAGTGCTGGTACCTGCCACACTGGACCCCAGTCAAGGGACCAGACTTGGTATTCTAATCTCCACAATTCTACTCAACATTCAATCATCTGTCCCATTTTGAGGGTGCTTGCCCAAAACACTTTAATAAAAATGTTCCTTTGGTCAGCTTATTCATGCTGCAGTGCAATGAACACAGGCACTGGAGTTAAGCGGACCTCACAGCTGTGTGATTTGGGGGCATGTTACTTTACTGCTCTTAGCCTCCATTTCCTTATCTATAAAGTCGAGATAATATTACCTTCTTTATAGGGTGGTTGTGAAGATTAAATGATTTAAACATGTAAGGGCTTAGATCAGGGTCTGGCACACAACAAGGACTCCATAAATGTTAGCTATTATTTTGCTATTATGAAGCAGATTCACATACCTTGTCTTTAATTATCTCATTAAAGATGTATAACATTTCCTTCCTCCAAAGCAGTCTTTGGGCACTTGGATTTGGGGGCTGTGTTGGGGGTGGGAGGGGTAACATCCCTCAATAAAGCAATCACATAAATGAAACTTCTGTGGGCCATCCCAGAATGCAAGCCACCCTCCCCTCACGAAGAAATGATTTCTCTACTCACTGGGCCATTACCATGTGCTCCTTGTAAGGAGAATGGAGATCAACAGTATTTCGACACTTGACACTTCTCATCATCACTTACAAAGTCCACGCCCACCTGGTGACAAAGAGCTGCCCCAGAGCAGAACTCTCACCTTAAAACTATGTCCACGGTTGCAGAAGCAACCACAGCACTACATGTGTGAATATTGGCAAATTAGAGTGATTAAAAACCACCTCCCAGTCTCTCAGATGGGGCATAGGAGGAGAGAGGACTGGAGAGCTGCAGTTACAGGAGGGTCCCCCAAAGCAGTCATAGGATGAGAACGTAAGAGAAACTGACCTCATTCCTTCTCCCTGCAGACTTACGCGTGTCTGGTCCAACAGGGGTAGCTCTGCAGAGCTGACCCCATTTGGAGACTAGCCCAGACTGAAAGCACACTTTATATTGCTCAAGGAGCTTCTACGCAATCACTATTGAAGTAGTTTTAACACTAAAAGACAAGTGGCAATCGAATATATACTTTGGGACAAAGCCTTTTTGTAAATTATTCCATGGGAGCCCAAAGTAACTAATTTTGGAATCTAAGGTGTCAAAAGAAGTTGATACTATAACTGTGTGTGACAAAATAAATTTATTTTAAAATCATCTGAAGTCTGAAATTTCTAAAAATGTTTTGCCTCCTGGTTTTGGTGAAAGAAGTAGTATCATTATTTTTGTCTCCTTCCTACATAGCTATCTACCTAATGTCTAACTAAGTCATATTATGCAGTTAAAGTGAGTCACAATAATCAAAGAAAAGGAATCCACTTAAACTAAGATTTTCATTGTGAAACGAGTGAATGACGATGCTTTTCGTTTGACTACTAAGAGGGGTAATATTATTAATAGTTCTTGATAAGGTGAGACAAATGAGAATAGAGCAGATGTTCAGCTGTTTCTGAGCAACACCAGGCAGGACATTGTTATGATTTTCTGGATTTTAGTTACCCAAGACTCTGAAGGTAGAGAATGTGTCTTATTCATCTTCATGTCACCCAGGGAGCCTCAGACCTTGGAGAGAAAGTTAGGATTTGAGAGCTGTAAGAGATCTGAGAAACTTAGCCTTTATGATTTGTTCTGGCAGAATGGAGGGTGAGAACCTGGTTTCCTGACTTCCAGATCCCATCCTCTTAAAAATTTTATCGAAGCTGACCACGTGTCCCAGTTTGTCTGGGCTGGTCCTGGCTTATGCCTGTTGTCCCGGCTTACTTATTAACAGAGTCCGGTTTCACCGTCAGAAGTGTCTTGGTATGGATGAAAATTTATAAGGTTACCTTAATTATATAATATTGTCTTCCTGTCCCAGAACTAAGTACGGGAAGAGAGTAGAATGCCAGTTCTCCGAGACTTAGGTGCTAATCTGAGGACTGCTTCACCCAAGGCATGACACAATTTCAGAACAGTGTACATTATAGGGATAATGAAAGTTTACAAAATAAGGGTTTGAATTAGCATGGTCCCCTTCATCTCCCCTCAGAGCCTGGAGGGGAGCCTCTGAGCTAACACCAACTTCCTAGCTTCTGGCGCTGCCATGTGGCTGCTAGTAAGGAAGGTGAGATTTCAATGTAATGTACTCATATGGGACATTTGCGGGGAACTGTTGCTGGATTGAACAAGATACATTTGTATTGTGACATAAATTCCCATTGTGAAATTATGAATGTCTGGACTGGTTAAGTCAGTGGCAACGATGAGGTGAAGTCACAGGGGGCTGAATGAAGCTCTGTGTTTACATTCACTCTGCACGCCTCACTGTGCCAGGCTGCTTAGGGGCTGAGTCGGGTCCTCTCTGGAATGCCTCTGTTCTTCTTCCATTCTGTCATATTTATTTCTCTGCCAAGTCCACAGCAACACACTTTTACATGGTACTGTATCCCCAATTACGTAAAGTAAGTCCTTGGGGATGTAATATTTGATAGGTGTAATTTCACTTCTCCCTCTTCAGGACCAGATCTTTCTGTATGTTGACATACGCCCAGATTAATGTGTTCCATTCACAAGTGAATGTAACAGCATTGATTCCAGAGACAATTCATGTTGAGCTTGGTATTTTTCTATTTGGTGGAGAAGAGAAAGAGGTGGGAGGTGGTTGGAGGTAGGGAACTTGTACTGGTTCATCCACTTCTCTACTCGTCCCTTTGTCACCCATGGCGCCCATAGATCTGCAAGTCTAGGGGCAGGCAGCCTCTTCATATCACCTCCATGCCTTGCACGGCTCTTCTCATTTGATACCATTTGACGAAGACCCGCACTTTCCCTTCTCGTGTGTCCCCTGACTCATCTGAGAGCATGCGCCGTGTCTGAAAGGTCTGTACTCTCAGATCTCGATTCCTGGCTGACGGCTTTAAGGAACGGTCTCTGAGAACACACTACTTTTAAGAGCTGAGTCTGAAGTAGAGCCAACTGGTCCACAGGGCGATGAAGCCCTTGACCTTGGCCTCATTAGCTCCATTCTTTTACCTACGGAGCTCACCACCACCACCATCATAACACTTCAGAGCACAGCTCATTATGGCGTATGGGACAGCACATCTGTATTTACTTGGTTTGAGAGTAGCTCTGAGAGTAAGCCAGCTTTCTCTATTGATTAGCACCTGCAAAGGAGAACCACAACAAACACACCTACTTATGAGTCAGACCAGGCCAAGGGGAAAAGAGGAAGGATTTGTGATGGGGTGAGACCAAGCCTCCAATCGCATTTGGAGAGAGAGAGAAAAGAAAACCTCATCACACCCTGTTTGTATCCGAAGAGGCAGGCCGGTAATATGACTCTCGCCTTAATGTCAAGCTTCAGTAAACCCACCTCCTCTGCTGTGGAGTAGCTGTTGGCTATTACGCAAGCCGGGGTACATACGTACTTACGTTTGAGGCAGGAAGAGCAAAGAACTGAGAAACCGAATTGGGGGTGGGAAGCAGCTGCTACATTTAGCGAAGGTGAAGCTAGAGGAAGAAAGGATGAGAGCAACAGGCAGGGAGCATGCAAGCAATGCTCTGTTTATCCTCCCGTTTATCCTCCCGTTTATCCTCCGTCACAGAAGCGAGGGGACCTGCTGTGAAACACTTGGCGCAAGGTGGAGATGTCAGGTGCCTGGAGGCAGGCTCTTTTGTGAAGTGTTAATTAAGAAAACAAATAACTTCTCATTTTTTAATTTGCCAACAATAAAACAAGAAATAGTAGCCCTCCTCTTGGGGATGATCAATTTAAGGAAATACTCCAAGGGACCAGGGATTTAGGGCCCTTAGTAAGCTGGTCCTAAAAAAAAGTTCAAGTTCATGTCCCCACATCTGTTGTCTAACCAATCCGGGCAGGAAGCCTTGGACCTCAGGCTCCTCAGAGGCTCGATGCCTCACTGTTCAACGGAATGGTGCTCGAAGTAAGATTTTTATACCCTATTTCTGTACCCAAACCCCTGCTTTGGAACTATGTCCAGGGCCACAATTCAATCCTGGTTCTTTGTTTTGTTTTCTACCAATGACTTTATGAGTCCTGTGACTCACAAGCAAGGAGAAACACCTGGGACATCTGAAATAAGTACTTACACTGAGTGCACCATAAGAAACTGCCTTTGGTGCAGGAAGAGGAAACCCCTGGTCCACCACAGAGTTCACAGGATTTTTGTCTTTTTTCCTTTCTTCATCCCTTTTTTCTTTTTTTCTTTTTTTTTGGGGGTATTGTTGCTGAGCTAACATCTGTTGCCAGTCTTTCTCTTTTTGCTTGAGGAAGATTGTCGCTGAGCTAACATCTGTGCCAATCTTCCTCTATTTTGTATGTGGGATGCTGCCACAGTGTGGCTTGATGAGTGGTGGTGTGTAGGTTCATGGCCAGGATGCGAACCCGCAAACCCCAGGCTGCCGAAGCAGAGCATGCGAACTTAACCACTATGCCCCCGGGCCAGCTCCCCCTTTCTCCAGCTTTTATTATCCTGTGCTTAAAAACCTTCATGACTCCCCATCACTTTCCCCCACCCAAGTCCTCCACATTCTGGTTCCAATCTCACCTCCTTGGACCAGCTCTGCAAAGGCAAAATGTCGGTCATTGTTGAAGCAGAGTGAGGGCTCAGAGGGGTTTAGTTTAGTTTCTCTATTTGGGGTATGTTTGATATGTTTCCTAAGAAAAGGTTAGAGGGGAAAAATAAGATCTACAACCCAAGTCATCTGACTGCTCTCTATTCCAAGGACTGACTCCATCCTATGTCAATTCTCTCTGTCTGGTATGTTTTCCACTGCATCCCTGCATATGAGAATCCTGCTGGACCATCAACGGAATCTTCCAGAGCCATCTCCTTCATGAAGCTGACCCTGATGCCCGTACGTGGATGTGATTTCTCTTTCCACTACCTCTTTATGGTGCCTACTATTCTAGTTATGCTTTGATACTTATGTGTATATCTATCTCATTTCTTCACCTAGACTGAGTTGCAGAGAAATAAGGGTCTATCTTATTCATCTTGGCATTCCCCCCAGGGTCTTATACATAGTAAGCACTCAATAAGTGTTTGTTGAATGAAAAAATGAATCACATGAATAGGAACAACTTATCAACTTAACAACAAAACCTCCTGGATTTGTCTAAGCCTCAGGCAAGGAAAGAGAAGCCTCCTCTGGTACCTTCGTCGTGGTTCTGATGCAGTATGACTTCCGGCTGTGTGTGTATAGAGTTTCCAGGGTGGAAGAATGGTGAAAAAAGAATCCGAGGTTTCCTCTGCTTCAGAATATGCTGAAGGAGTTCATAGAGCACATCACCTGCAGAGAAAAAGGAAAGAGAAATAGAGCAACGGAACATTTTATTTAACAACTATTTACTGACAGCTTCGACTGGATGCCTGGCATTGTACTAAGAGCACAGTGGTGAGCAAGACTGGCTGGCCCCCTACCTTCCCGGAGTCTACAGGGGACAGGATGTGCCACTCAAAACTCCAAAGGTCAGAGCCATTTGATTTATTGAACTTTTTTGATTATGAAAGTAACATACAAAAAAAGTTTAAAAAAATGCAGAAAGCCAGAAAGAAAACACAAATCACCTATAATCCTACCCTGTTAACACTATCTATAGTTACATAATTAGAACCAGGCTTATAATAGTTTAGTATCTCTCTTTTTCTCTCCACATTATTATTATTATTTTTTGGTGAGAAGGATTGGCCCTTAGCTAACATCTGTGCCAATCTTCCTCTATTTTGTATGTGGGTCACCACCAGAGCATGGCTTGATGAATGGTGTGTAGGTCTGCACCTGGGATCTGACCCTACAAACTTGGGCCACCGAAGCGGAGCGTTTGAACTTAACCACTACACCACCAGGGCCAGCCCCTCCCTCCACGTTACTGAACTGCTCCAGTAGCTGCATAAGGATAGCCCATCACAGGGATGCACCAGACTTTATTGGAAATTTAAACTGTCCCCCTTTATTGCTATTATTTTTGTGAAAAATATCCTTTTCACATCTACCTTTGCCTGCATTTCAGATTGTTCAAAGAAGAATTCTGAAGTCACTAAGTATGAAAAGTTTTAATGTTCCAATGACAACTCGTAGATTCTTCATAGAAATCTTCCCAACAGAAAACAACATGCCTTTCTAACCCACCCCACTCCTAGGCAGGAAGAGAATAAATACGAAAAAAATCGACAAGTCTGGTCAGAGGTGCTCACTATTGAAGATACCCTATAAGGAACTGGCACATTCTAGGATGCTTCCCTCCTTTAAAAATACACACAGGCATTGCTCCAAGCCTCTACAGTCTCTAGAAAATCATCTTTAGATGTCACCCCGTTGCAGAGGACAGTGGGGGCTGCTCTGAGCTGGGGCCCTCTGTTCTGATATATCTGGCACTTGAAATGTCCACTGAGTAGTTAATTAGCAAAAAAACCTGTCATTGTCTTGTTCCACCCCTTTGGCTTAAATCCAAGTTCAAAAACGCAGGTGGGTGCCTCAAAACCCCTTAGGGGTGGGTGATTAATCTTTAAAATACCACAGTCTTCTGGCTATCCCCCCATGCCCTTCCACATACAGATATGCAGTCAACAATTGTACCAAACAATGGGTTTCTGTCTCTAATTTTAGCCACTTTTAACAGATACTTTAATTAACAATGTAATTTAACTGCATATTTTAGGCTATTATTTTTTTTCTTTTAAACTCAGCCTGAACCTGAGAAATGCTCCATATTAATTTCCTTCTTTCTGCAAACCTCTACTCCTTTTCCATTTGTATTATAAGTTCCAAGAGACTGTACTCTAACTGATTCTTGAGGTGTCCTTGCGTCTCCGCTTTGACTTTGGACGTTTCTCTTCCTCCGAATTTTGGCTGTTATCAGTATAACTTACTGCTACTGTTTACAGCCATGTGTCCCATAACGACGTTTTGATCCATGACGGACCACATATACGACAGTGGTCCCATTAGATTAGTACCATATAGCCTAGGCGTGTAGTAGGCTATGCCATCTGCGTCTGTCTAAGTACACTCTATGATGTTTGCACAATGACAAAATCGCCCAATGACACCTTTTTCAGAACGTATCCCCATCGTTAAGCAATGCATGACTGTACTATTATGATTAAATAAAGCAAAAGACTTTGAAGAGCTGAAGACACCATGTCACTTGGGTATTTCCTTTTAATGAAATGTTTGAGAAGACGCAGACTTTTAAAAATGCTCTGTCTAAGGTAGAGATTGCGTTATTTAGAGCTGGCAAGGCTTTGGAGCTCATCTAATCCAAACCTAGTAGCCATGGTAATGCTCTCTGATGAGACAAGGATACGGAGCCTGAAATACAGTCTTATTTTAATGATTCATATTTTAATCGCTTACAAAAATAAGTCCCTAATCAACACTTTGTTTCTTTCAGTTTGGTGTAATGTCTTCCTGAACTTTTCTTAATTTACATGGCCGCACACTCGCTGGGTTTCATCCTGTGGTTTTGAGCAATGGTTTATTTCGGTAGTAAGCAGAAGAGAAAACGAAAACATTGAAAAATGTGTTCCTGATGATTACTATTACTAAAAAAAATGGTCAGTAATTAGAGTATCCATTTTGGAAGGGGAGGCCAGGAAATACAAATTTAGTGTCAGCGAGGATGTTCAACTTTGTTCACGTAGAGAGGCAGGCTGCTATGGCGGGGAGGGCCCGGGCTGCCCAGCTGGAGCGCTGTTCCTCTGCACCGGGGACCTTGAGCAAGTCCCTGAACTTCTCTGCGAAATGCAGACAACAACATTTACCTCAGAAGTCTGCTGTGAGGATTAAATGAGGGGAGCGTCTCGAAGCACCTACAGCAGGTATGGTGCACATATTACACACTGGTCTTCCTCTCAGGTCACTCCTGGGGCTGGAGAAGCTCCTCCATGTGGTGGCTAAAGACTGGACTGTAGAGTGGCCACGTCACTTCCTTTTCTGTGTTTCCATTATACAGAGAAATGGGGCAATAAAGTGGAATGGGGAAGGGTCTACGCTCTGGAGTCAGACTGGAACCTCAGGCACGTCCTTCAACTTCTCTAAGCCTCAGTTCTCTATCTATAAAATGGCAGTGTTGACAGCATCTACCTTGTAGGACTATTCTGAGCATTCGATGGGGTAATTTGTGTAATGAGATCATCACAATGTCCAGCAAACAGTAAAAACTCAGCAAACACTAGCTGTTGCTGTGACTGCCACTATCACCACCACCATTCTTCTTCTTCTTACTGACATAATTAAAGCAGTTTAGGACAGACCTGTAGACCCCTAAGGAGGTCTCATGGAGAACAAAGGAGTGTCTGGGTCATGGTCAGTGTTATCTTCCCCCTTCAGAAAGGGCAAAGGTTAACGGAGACCATTCACCCATTCTTGGCTTCTCTGGATACCTCGCCCTGGCTTGGTGGGCTGAGTCCACAGTGGGGATGACCTGCTCTGCTCCATACTTTCCCAGGCCTTCTGTGCTGGCTCTCTGCTGCCCCTCATCCCAAAGCTGGCAGAGGCAGCCAGGCAGAGAAGGTTCCTCTTTGAGTGTGCAGGAGAAAGCAGTCGGAGGGGCCGATCAAGCAGAACTCTGCCAGTTCCTTACCTAAAGCCTAAGCCTATTAGGAGAACTAGTAAGCTCTCGTTCATAAGCGCCACCTGTGACAGCTGGCTAATGGGTGGGAGCACAGGCCCAAGGTCCCAGGTTCTAGGCCATGAAAAAACTTAATTCTAAGGCTGTAGAGTATGGCCATAGCTGGATCAGTCCATTCACAGACGTGTTTCCTCAGCAACCAGGGGCTTGGTCGGGGAATGTGGCTGGCTTAGCACAAACGCATCACTATTACGGAGGAAAAACCAACTTACTGTGTGTGCCCTGTGTATGTATGATCAGCAGTAATAGTGTGTGTCCACTATAAGCTTGGGATCTTAGGCCTAGAGAGGATTCTAGAGGTTTCTTAAATCGACTCAAACTTGTATTTAGTAGAAGTTCCCCTCCCCACCTTGCCCTGCCAAAAAGTAGTTTTGGCTGAGTACTTCCAGCAGTGGGCAGCTGGACACAACATAAGCAAACCACTTTTGGACAGTTCTAGTTGGTAGTAGAAAGTTCTGTTGAGCTGGAATCTGGCCTCCCTGAAATCTTATGTACTTCGGTTCACAGATTTTGCTTCTGAAGCAACACAGAACACGTGTCCCCTCTACGACAGTTTTCTAAGTAAATAAAGAAGGCCTCCTAGCCTCTTCCATCTCCTAATTCCTCCAATACCCAGCCTGCTTTCTCGGTACATCCTTAAAATCTTCCTATATGCAGGAGATCATATCTAAAATGTAATATTAACAGAAAGATCTCTGGAATAAAGAAGATATTTAAAAGTAAGTTATATTTATTTGCCTGCTGAAAATAAAGAGCATGAGCCATAGCACTGTATCTAACTTAGCTAACGATCACTGGCTTGAATTCAGAAGTCACTCTTCAAAAAATTCTTGGATTCTTGATAAATCTTCTCTGTTTTCCCAGAAAAGAAATAACTAGTACTAACTACAAAAGGTGCTTCTATAGTACTAAGCAATGGAACCAAGGCTATTGTTTAAGGCACAATAGCTTTTGTTGGTTCCTCCCTATATCTTCATGCATACATACATAGTTCACGTAGCACACGCAAGTGCAGAGGTGGATTTGCCATGAAGCTAGTGAGCTTCAGAGCTCTTCACTTGCATAGACCCCTGGGAGGAGCCCTAGAAATATTTGTGTCCCCCATACTATAACCTTCAGGCCCCACAAAACCTAGATAACCTCCTGGGGGTATGTACACACATGACACACACAACACATGCTTTCATGCATACACATGTATGTGCATGCATACACACACACACAGATCCACAAACTAAACATACATTCAATTTTGTATTGGTGATCTTGATGTGAAAAGCCAGGCATCTACTTTGAGACTCCTAAATTCTATTATTTTATTTGCAATTTGTTTCAAATGGACAGTAGAGACAGTGAACAGAACTGTTGCCAAGTTGCCTTATCAATTTTATTCGTCTCTGAAGACCAAGAAGAGATGCTCTTTAGGGGGTTACATTTATCTAAGTTTCTCTACTTTCAGAGGAAAGAACTTGGGCTCCGAGCAAGAAGTCCCAAGTTTGAATCCTTGTTCCTCTATTTGTCAACTGCATGCCCTGAGGCAAACTGTTTTTTGCCTTTGTGCCTTAGTTCAAGTCTTAAATATTCTCTTGTCTCACATGAGAATACTGCCGCAGACTTGGCAGGGCTGTTATGAGCATTAATAAGATGATGCGAACAAGCACCAGCCCCATGTCTGCTACAATATGCGCTCAATAGATGGCACCCCTTGTAATTATGATATTAACAGACATATCTCAAAAGAATCTGGAAACTATTTGCTTCGCCTCAATATTTTTGTATTTAAAGCACATGCATAAGTTTCATAAAGTCACATTCATATGTATGGAATATTTATTTTTCCAGGTGACGACATTTCAGATGGACAGACATTTCTAGTTCACCTTTTTTTCTCTCTCATTCACAGTTCTATCTTCAACTTCTTTCTATGAGTTTCTTCTCTCCATCATTTAAGTAGTTTCAAGTTTTTCCTGTCTTCTACATACACACACACACACACACACACACACACATGCGTGCACACACAACCACTCGTGTGGACATGCGCACACCTCTGTCTTCATCTTCCCCTCCAGGTACCGCTCCTGTTTCCTCCCATGGTAGCCGAACTTCTCCGAGGAGCTGTCCAATCCTGTTAGCGCCACGTCCCTCCCCTTCCACTCCTCAGGGCCCTTCATCCTGCTCTCCACTCTAACCCTTCTCCAAACTGCTCTCGCTGAGTCACCTAACTGGTGTCAAACCCAAAGGACAACGGTTAGTACCTGGGGACTTGTCTGCCCTCTCAGCAGCATTCATCATCAGTAATCACTACCTTTCTCCTTAGAACATTCCACAGCTTCTGAAATTCCTACTTCTCCTGGTTTTCTTTCCACCTCTCTGCTCTTCCTCCCTCTCCAACCCTTCAACAGCAAGGCTCCCCAGGACTCTGACTATTCTTTCTTCCTAGGTAATCTCATCTACTCCCAGAGCTTCAATCAGCTCATCTATGCTAAATCTACTCCAGCTAGGCATTTCTTCTCAACTCTGGAACCTTCAGTTATCTCCTCGACACTTCTTCTTGCATGCCATACAGGTACCACACATTAAATGTGTCTAACATAAAATTCTTTATAACCCACGTGATGTTTCCTAGTTCAGGAAGTGCCCAGTTGGTTGGGCCAGAAACCTGGGAGTCATCCTTAACTCCTCTCTCCCTCTCATCCAACATCTACTCAGTCACCAAGACTTACAGACTCTCTCTTCTGAATATTCCTTGAATCATCCCCTTCTTAGTTCAAGTCACCACCACGGCTCCTAGGTACCAGCCAAACCAATTGTCCCATATCCACATTTTACCTCTGCACCTTGTCATGCTGATCTCTGCTTAAAACCCTCAGAGGCTTCTGCCTGTCTTTAAAGCAATGTTTAAAGTCCCAAATATGATCTGTAAGGCCCTGTATAATCTACTGAAGAAAGAATAGACTCAATAAACACTTGTAAATCTACAGTGTATTTCCGTATATTTATATCCTCCAATTTTGCTTAGCAAGTCCCATATTGGGGTTGGCTTGGGCATTTCAAGGTTTTACAATTATAAATAGAATTGCTAATGGCATCTCCCCCCCCCCCCAAATTGGATGGTTTCCTTAGAATAGTTTCTTAAAATGGTATTATCAGTGAAAGGGTATGATTAGTTTTAAAGTCTTACTATAATTGCTCGTTCTCCAGAAGGCTGGGACCAATGCATTGCGTCATCTACAATGCAGACCCAGTGCCTCTCCTCCGAGGTTCACAATGTTAAACTTCTCAAGTTCAGTGGGTTTAAAGCAGAATCTTAACATTGTGAAAATTTGCATTTTTCAGGTGATGATTTACTACGTACAAACCCTCATGTGAAGATTATCTGAAGCGGCACATTCTTAAATTTGCAAACTGTTCTCTTTTCTCTTTCTCTCTCTTCTGTTTTTATTCAGAGATTTTAGTTTCCTTCTGACCTATTCTTAAAAAAAAAAAAAAGAAGCATGCATGGTGTGAGGGGGTACTTTTCAGATTTGTCAGGAAATTCTCTCTGCTGGGTCCTTTCCGCCTGTGATAGGTTCAGGATGAAGGCCTAGCTCTGAGACTCTTCAGTTTCACCTCAAATTCAACAGTGAAAACACCAATGCCGTCACAGGCCTAGGGGATCCCACTGGGGGTCATAACAGGCCCAGTCCTGTCATGGCACTTCCTGGCTTTCTAACTCCGCTCCATCTGACTTTCCAAGTATACCATTCAATCCATTTTTGTAGACTGATTGAATTACAAACCTTTTATTTAATATGAAGTGCCTTCTGTGACCATAAAAATAAACTAGTCTTTTACTTAGGAACAAATATTTGAAATTTAGCTTGATATCTATGTCTTAGACACAGAGATCGCAAGAAAAAGGGAGCAGGTTGTGTGAAAATTTGAATATTCTATTTAAGACAAGAATAAATCAGTTAGAAATGAGATATAGTAAGACAATTGCCTTTAGCTGGGTACAGAATATAAGGTAAGATAAAAGAATAAGCTCCTGAGAAAACAAAAATATTGTGAAATGAGTATGCACTTTATCAAAGGATGTGGTGCATGTTTTACACACTATAATAGCCCTCTGCATGGCAGAGGGATCAGCTGTCACCATCATTTCACAAATGGGACAAGTGAAGTGCTGGGGAATTAAGTGACTGTCCTGTAATTGACGTATTAAGCATTCCTCTGACGTGTGATACACATTTTTGTCTGTTTGTTTTGCTCAAAGACACAGTAAGAGAAGAAAGTGCCAACTCTGGGAGTCTTCAGTTAGGGTCATGTCTACTGCAACTCCCACACTTCAGGGCTGCAGTCCGCCTCTGTGATCCATACCCTCAGACTCTACAACTCGATTCTAAAACAGCCAGTTGACACAGCCATTCAATCCAGCAAACCATCTAACATTGCTTAGTAGAAATTAACAGGCAAGTTGGTGCAAGGAACTATACATAGACACGGACCAGTATTTTCAGCTTACTCTTGAAAGGGATTTTTACCACATTTGAAGGGCACAAGCAAACCATATTTCCAAAGACAGAGGTTCCGGTGGGGTGGAAAGGGAAGAAATAATTTGTAACATCACACTCTGTTATACTAAAAGACTGATGTACTTAGTAAGTCCCCAGTACCAAATTGCTGAAGTGAGGGAACTTTAAAAATGTTTATTTTCCTTTTCTTTTTTTCAGCCTTGATAGAAAGTCCAACATGAATTAAGTTGATAATAAGCTGTGGTTTTTTTGTTCATATAGATAATGGTTACAAAAATCCATTCCACCTGCATGTCTTGCAATGGATAACCCTAAATAAGAGTTAATATCAATGCTAACTTGTCTATTCCTTCTTATTGATGTGTTTTCTCAGGGTCTGAAAGTGGTCAAGAAATCAAATACTCCTTTGAATTTAAATCATCCCAGACCATTTAATGTGGTAACTATCTAGTGCTCAAGGACTAGGTAAAATTATCCTGTCTGGGTGAGGTTTTCTAAAATTGAGATTCCTTTATACTTATTCTTTAGCTTTGCAAATGCTATAAATTTGTCATCCTGTTGTATGCTCAGACTGGAAGAATATTGCAAAGAAAATATCCCATTTATCTTCAACCTTAAAATCTTCTCTTTGGAGATGATATAGTTATTTAAAGCACATTCTGAATGTTCCCTGCTTCTAGAGGTTGAAAATGGAGGACCCTTGTCCTGGAAGTGGATAAGATAAGGGTAGTTTGTTAAATTGGTTGAAGAATGTGGAATTCAGAGGCTGCCGTATTTGGACCTAAGGTACGTAATATTTCAGGTAATTATAATTTATCGAGTCCCGTTCTCTCCTCTCTACGTTCGAGATGAGTTGTGTTAAGGAATGCCATTTCCATATACAGAGAACATAACTCCGGGTGAGGCCAGGAGGAAATTACAAACACCCATTTATAGTGATGGGGCAACCAGATACTTCTGTTATATACCATCAGCCCCATGACTGGTGAGATGCTGCAGCTCATTCCTCCTGGAAAGCAAAAAAGATTCAAGGAAAGATAGGAAAAAAATTGGTGAAGTTAAGTTTTATAAGGTATACAGGTTGAGGAGATCAAAGTATTTATTTCCCGCCTGTGGGGTAGGAGGTTGTACTGTTTACCAGAAGCTAACACTGTCTCAGCGGTTGAAGTTGGGCTCAACTCTTAAGAGTTGAAGGGAGCTTAGGAGTCAGATGGTGAAAGTCCCATTTTATGGACAGGAAAATAAGGGCAAATGAAGTGATGAGATCTGTGGAAGAGCCGTGTGTAGGACCTGGCCGCAGGATATCTACCACACCAAATGCTAAGTAGAAAGCGCAGGTCAGAAGCAGCGGTGGCAAATGCTACATCTGAGAGATAAAAAAGATCTTCTATGTATATCTTGTCTCTACCTAAGGAGAAGTCGAGCAGGTCCATGATGCCTGCACTACTCTGCTGTGTGGCCACTTTGTGAGAAGGGTCTTCTCAACTCCTTCTTAGTTCTGTCTTCCAAACCCTCTGACAATACTCCTTTGTTTTGTGATGTCTTCTTGTAGCCCCTATGAGCAGTATCACCTTGATATTCCGTCCATGGCTTTCTGGTTGATGCCTTAATTAAATTACCTACAGTATAAATTGATCTTTATTCTCAGTTCAACGTAATTGGGATGACGCTCACATCTATTATTCCCAGCTCTGGCCTGGCTCTTGCCTCAAATGTCCAACTGCAGAGGAGGACATGTTTTCTTGGATGTCCTGGCATTGCTTGGCCAAAATGAACTCTTCCCATTACCTCCAAATCAGCTCCCTATTTTAGCTAACCACTCTATGCCTGAAGTACTATTATTTTGGTCTCAGTGATCCAGTTCTGGACTTCAGTGTCTCCCATCAGAACTGTAGCAATAGCATTCTAACTAGCTTTCTTTCTTTTAGTGACCCAATGAATCCACCCTATGCACTGATGGGAAAAGTCTGTTCCAAAAGGAAAGCTCCAATCATATCATTCTCCTGATCAAAACTTTTCAGTGGTTTCCCATTACCTGTAAAATAAAATCCAAACCCAGATTAAGAAGTTGGGTCATAATTCAATCAGTATTTATTGAGTGCTAATTGGATGCCACGCACTGTGCTAGATGCTGGAGACAGAGCAGAACAGGACACAACCCCTGCTCAAACTGAACCGTCTACTCTAGGAGAGGGATGTGGAATAGAAAACAATCACATATAACATAGTGCGTGCCTGCATATGTGTGTGTGTGTGTGTGTGTGTGTGTGAGGGGCCATGACACAATTAGGAAATGCTCTGGGATACAAGAGGAACAGCACCTAACCCAAACTTAGGCAGGGAGAGGTGGAGGAAAGGAAGGCGGGGCAGAATCAGGGAAGTAGGAATGGGAGTCGATGAAGGCTTTCCTGGAGAAAGGAGCAGAACTTGAAATACGGAGAGGCAATTAGACAAGTGCAGGAGGTCTGATGAATGATGACAAATAGTGTTGCAAAGGGAAGACCTAGGTTGTGTGGCCTTATCTTTGAACTCCTCCTCCATATCAACTTGTCTACACCTCCTTATATCTTTCCTTACCTCCCTCTGGCTTGTTTTCAAAGCTTTCAAAGTCTGACTCCATTAGCAGACCCCTGAGCTTCGTTTAACAATCCAGCTAGAGACTGCCTCTCCTATCCTTCAACTCCCTTAGCCCATACTTCTGTACCTCTGGCATGCTGTTGCTCAGGGAATAATCATGGAACGAATTTCTACTGCCCCCACCTAACTGTCGTCTACAGCATCTCATGTCTGGACTAGTGCATCAGCCTTAGCTGGCCTTCCTGCCTCCTGCGTCTTCCATTCATCACGTGGGCTCTCTCACTGTCACCCAAATATACTAGGCTAATGCTGCTCCAATTACCAGAATGTTCTCCTCCTTCCCTCTACCTACTCAATTCCACCCCTCCTTCATATTCCATTCCTTCTTTCATGAGGCCCATCCTACTCTGCTCTCTCCCTTCTCCAGCTTCCTTCTGCCTTTAGGTTCAATGCAATCCTGTCTCTCTAACTGGACAGAAGGATCCCGTGTGGTCTTCCACACGGCCCAGCCTGGCAAAGACTTGACAAAGTGGTAAGGAACTATAGACAGGCTTTTGCATATCCTTAATTTCAGCTTTTAGCAGAAAGAATCTAGTTTCATAAGTAAAGTTGAGAGGTCAGTGGAGAGAAAAATAAACCGGCAACAAAAAGGAGCACCCAAGCTATGATGAGGGGAGAAATGCAAAGACTCAGTGAGGAAAGCTTGCCCAAGGTCTAAGTTAAATCAAGTCAAAACATATCACTCTGCTTTCCTCTCTTTGTCTCACATGAATGGTTTCTCTGGAACACTAACAAGTTAGCGTTCTTTTCCTCCAGATAGGTAACTTTGCCTCTTTGAGTATAATATCTTTGAGTTTCCACTGGAACAGAAAAGGGAAGTATTTTTGCATTAAATTAAAAGGAACTATTTAGGTTCCTTTTAGGTTAGTTGTATTTATATATCCGATTGTTTTACTGTTTTCTTATTCTACAACTACAGAAAGAATCAATGATTTGAGACAAAATGTTTCAGATATGTTTGTATCCCTTATAAAACCTTAAAAATAATCTGTTTTTCAGAGATATAAGCTTTCAAGTTTCAATAACATCTACACTTCTGGGGGAAACTTCCCCTTTATCATTTCCTCATATAAACTGTCTGCTGCAATTGGGAAAAGCAGAGGAGGTCCTCTTCTATATCCTTATCTCATCTCCTGTGATGGGGGACGTTTCTTCCTGACGGTTAGTTTATTAACTTCTGGCAGGCCTCCAGGAGTAAATAAGGGTTGAATGTAGTTGGGGACTATGCCAACACCTTTTGCAGGATCTTTGCCCTTTGTCAAGAAAAACAGGGTCTCCACCAGACAAATTACATCAAAGTCGGGGGCCGCAATGAGACATGATAGAAGGAGGGCCCACTGGTACTTGAATAACTAGCCTCTCGAGAGGCACAAACCCGAGACCAAAATTCCCCTTTGACATATGGAGTTCCCAAATGGCTATCTTCTAAATATTCACAAAGTTTAAGGAATGAAATTGGAAAGTATATTTGAAATCTTATCTACGTCAGTGGTACACTTTGCAGGTACCAAGGCTCCTTCCTGAATTAAATCTTCCCACGTGGTCTTAGGAGCCCTTATTTTGACAAATCTTCCTAGTTAGATGAGCCTGAGGAAACCCCACTTGTGTTTTTCAGGATTTGTCTAAGCTACACGATGCATTACTTCAAAACATTCACTACTTCCAAAGGAAATCCCCTGAACCCCTTTGAATTCATTTCTAAACTTGCCTTGGCCACTAGGATCTATGCTTTTCCCAGTCTTTATCTCCTGCTCCCTCCTTTCTACTCTCCTAACCACACCATCTTCCTCAGTCGTGCTCACTGACCTTCCTCTCCTGTCTTTGCTTTTCTTTTCTTCTACTTTTTTTTTTGTGAGGAAGATTGGCCCTGAGCTAACATCTGTGCCAACCTTCCTCTACTTTATGTCAGATGCTGCCACAGCATGGCTTGATGAATGGTGTTAGGTCCCTGCCCAGATCTGAACCTGTGAACCCTGGGCCGCCAAAGTGGAGCACACGAACTTACCACTATGCCACCAGGCCATCCGTCTCCTGTCTTTGTTTTTAACCGAGCAGTTCACAGGCTACACTCATCTCAAGTATCTCTTTTAAAAGTCTTCAGAATCAGGAGCAAGGTAGAGTGAAAGGACCAGAATGCATTTTCTTCTTTATTTGGTGACACAACTAGATTCCTTAAGTTCCAGTGTCTGTAGGTCTTAACTGGGTACCTTCTTCTAACCTTAAAAGTTTCCCCTTGATCTGGAAATTCTTCCTCTTCTCCCCCCAAACTGGCTTATACCAGCAGGATCTTTCTTTCTTTCTTTTTTTTTTTCTTCAAAGATTGGCACCTGAGCTAACAACTGTGGCCAAGCTTTTTTTTTTCTTCTCTGCTTTATCTCCCCAAATCCCCCCTGGTAGATAGTTGTATATCTTAGTTGCAGGTCATTCTAGTTGTGGCATGTGGGACGCTGCCTCAACATGGCCTGACAAGCAGTGCCATGTCCGTGCCTGGGATCTGAACCAGCGAATCCCTGGGCCGCCGCAGCGGAGTGCGCGAGCTTAACCACTCGGCCACGGGGCTGGCCCCAGGATCTTTCCTCTACTGAGCTAGGTCATTGTCCTTGGGCTCATGGTGGCCTACCACGGAGATTTCTTTTGCAGAATGAGTGGTAGCAAAGACCAACCCTGGCTCCCAGATTGTCTAAGCGGAGCAGTGTCGCGAGTCCAGACTCTCACCTGAATGAGGAGATCGATAGCGAAAGTCCTCTTTGGTCAGCAGCAGGAGAGCTTTGCCATTCATTTCAAACGTGTTGCTGTCAATTGGCCTTAAAGAAAACTCATTTTCAGCCCACTTGAGCCACTGGGCTACGTCATCCCTGCTCCAGTAAATTGGCTGCAAGCCTGTTGGAGAGAGAGCAAGGCAGAAAGAAAGAGAGAGAAAGGTCTCGTCAGTTAGACAGTAGGAATAAGGGGAAAAGACTTCTGAACGGTTAACGAAATTGAGTCTCCAGGTCTGAACAGCCCTTACATTCAACTCTGAAACTTGAGTTAAAACTCAAGATTATAAGCGCCAAAGTGTGCTATCAAATGAACTTTTTATTTGGAGGCAAAATGAAAAAAAAAAAAAGAAAAATCCTTTTTCATGTCTTTAAGGGACTGTAGTCTCAGAGCCCTGCCCCTTCTTGCCCAGCCAGGAGCTGTCTTGATACCAGGTCTGTCCTGGAAGAGCAGCTCTGGGGTGGCCTGAAGCATCTAAGGGGGTTGAGTCACGACGATGTCAACGTGCTTTGGAGGAGACCTTAGGATCAGAGCTGATCTGACTGTAGCCCAACGTCCTTTTGAAGTGAGAATGCTCCAGAGCTGGGCTTGACCTTCCAGAGCTGCCAAATAATGAAGTGTTCCCTGAAACTTCTTCCAGGAAGAGCTATTCAGTCAGCCTCTGGGAAACGATGAGGCGAGCCTCTGGGAAGGAGAGGGCAAGGTAAGGATAAAAGGTCTTTTGCCTTTTTATTCTACTTGCTCACGGTAGAACTTCCGGGTAGGGGTGGTACTTGGACTCTGAGTGGTACAGAAGTGGGTCAAAGGGAGGGCTGAGGCTGAGAGGGTGGATCAGGCTGCGTCTCTGTCTGGAAGCCTGACTGAAAGTCTATATTTTTATTTTATTTTGCAGTTGTGGGAAATCTTTGCTACATCATTCCAAGTGGTTTAGAACAGCGGTTCTCAAAGTGTGATCTGTGGACCCCTTAGGGTTCCCAAGACCTTTTCAAGATGTCTATGAAGTTAAAACTCCTTCCATAACAACATTAAAAGGTTATCTGCCCTTTTCCACTCTCATTCTTCTATGAACATACAGTGGAATTTTCTAGAGGCTATACAACATGTGATACTACAACAGATATGAGAATCCAGCCATCTTCAATGAAGCTAGACAGGAAAGAGACTAGCAAAAATGTAGCACAGAGCCATTCTTCTGATTTTTTTTTTCTGTTTTGGAAAATATACTCATAAATATATAATTATGCTAACATATGCTTGGCTTATTATTTTTCAGCAAGTTAACAAATATTCTTTAAATTCTCAGCTTTAATTTCCAATATGGTAAATATAAGAGATACAATGCATATGAGCAAAGCTCTCTGGGGTCTTAGAAGCCAGAGACTCAACAGAGCTCTACTCTCTAAAATCGTATTGTGAGAATTAATAGTTCAAATACAATGGAATCAGTGTGGGCTAAGAGGAACTTCAGTCTCTCTACTTAGTTACTTAAACTTGCTAACGAGACTCCAATGAGTATGTTATAAAAGTGTCCTTCAATTTGACCCTGAAAAGAATCTCCTTTCATCCTTGAATCAGCTATGACAAAGAACGTCTGGTCTCCTTGGGTGGGTTGCTCCTCCTCCTTGGTGGACTGGGGAAAAGAATGGTTCCGATCCTGTGGAGAAGGTCCAGGACCTCTGTCTCTTCCAGGTGGCTCTCTCTTCCAGGTGGCTCCTTTGCAAAGCCTAGTTTTAAATAATGGTAGCTGGCTTCCTTGAACTCTGTGGAAGACCCTTGGAAACCAGTCCATCATGTAGGGCGCTAATAAAGAACTACCTACGGGCACTGGAATAATTAAAGACGGGCATTTAAGAGGGTTTTTTTTCTTGGTTTTTAAGTTTTATGATTTTTTTATATGGAAAAAGGTAGCATTATAAAATAATAATGTAGTATGTTACTGCTCTATGATCTTTAGAATAAAACATGGCCCCTAAAAAATTCAAGGTTTTGTTTTTGACTCTTACTAGGCCAAGAAGCAAGGCCTATTAAAAATGGTCCTTGGATACAGGAGGTGTCCTAACTCTTTTCAATGACTTTGAAAACGCACTTCTGGCATCACAGGGAGGTGGGAGTGGGCGTGAGGATGGCTCAGCAAAATCTCTACTTTTGAACTGGTAAAACCCTTAAAGCTTACTTCCTATTGTCAACAGTGTGACCTTTGAACAGGAACAGCATGGTGATTGTTATTAGGGACTTTTCCCCTCCTCTCCTTCACAGGAGGAGTATGAGTACAGTCAGTCGTTAGGGGACAAATGTGAGGTTCCAGTCAAGCTTGGTCTAGGAAAGCACCTGGTGGTGAGAGCGCCACAGAGCAGAAGATGCTCAGTCAGAAACAGGAAAAACTATGAGGCAGCTTATTGGAAGTGCAAGTGCCACAGCAAATACAGAACTGAATCCCGCTCAGGAGGGGAAACGAGAGTAAAATGCTGAAGTTTCTGCAGAGGATTCACTGAAACGGAGGGAGGCGGGTGAGAAGGGGGTGGGGGACGCAAGTAGTAATTTGAGGTTCTTTATATTCTATGGAAGAAAATACTCATGAGTAATCTTTTCCCTAAATACAAGAAGAGTCCCACACTCCAAACAGCCCTGCTGGTTAAGAACGACAGTTTCTCTTTTCACTTCCCATTAATCTCTCCCACAGGCCAGCCCCTGAAGCAAGCAGAGCCACCAGGCGGAAACCCCCTCGCCAGGAACCGAGGTGAATGCTCTGGGCTTGTGTGCAAAAGGGACCCAGTGAATTACAGTCAGTCCAGGGAATACCATGGCAATCTCAGAAGTTTCATAAATGTGACCCTGGCAGAGCAAGCTCCCTGTCTGAGGCCACTCACTAAATTCATCAGTCACTGCTCTCCCGTTAGCATAAAGAGAGAAGGTGGACACATTCACTGAGCTGGAAAGAGGCTTGATGAACTTTGGTGTTCAAAGTCAAGTCTCAGGGCTGTTTCCTTTTTAATTCAATAGAATAAAAAGGTTGTGGTGTAACCAATTCTAACTAAGGAAAAAGAAGTCCCCTTTCTTCAAACCAAAGGGCCCTATGGCCAGAGTGTTACAGCATCTAAACCGAATACAGCCTTGGACACAGGCAACTCGGGTCTTATCAGGACCATTTAATTTACTTAATAGTCATTTATTAAGCACCTCTATCATCTAGCACTATTCTAAGCACTTTATACACATTAGTTCATTTAACTGCATGCTCACAACGACCCTATGAGAAAGGGTTTCAGATCATGGCATGGTGCATTTAAGGCATTTGCCCAAGGTCAACGGCCCGCTGTAACAAGAGGAGCTGAGATCCGAACCCAGGCAGTCTGGCTTCAGAGTCTGTGCTCTTATCCGTCATACTGTGACTCAGAATTGAGATTGATTTTCCACATCTTTTAGGGCTTCAGAGAAGACTGAGTGAACTGAATCCTCCCCATCCAAGACTTTGATCCTTGGAGGCTTTCTCAAGTTATCAACAGACTAAAAATAGAGCAAAAAATCTGTAGATCCCTGTAGATCTAGAAATAGATGTATAAATGGGAAGAGGAGGGGTGTAGGTGGCACTCTGCTTTTAACGCATCCAGGAATAAAGTGCTGCCTTCAACGGCTACTTGCTCATAGACGCTCACTGCTCATAACACTGGTCTTGAGACTTCGGAGCTCACAGCTGCTAAAGTAACAGAAGCCACATGGGCAAGACAAGGGAGGAACATACAGCATCTACCTGGTGTCACAGTTACCTCTTGCAACTTTAACTCAACAGAGGTGAAGAATAGAGATGTTAACGATCATTAGTAAAAAGAAAAAGGAGAGAGACCATTATTCTGCACCCATGTTTTGCTACTCCCTGTACACAAAACAAGCCTGTGAGAGCCATACTAAGACTCGCATTTTTAATGTCAATTAATTTCAGAGCATATTTCAGAAGAATTTTGTACAGAAGAAATGAACTGCTATGATTAAGAAAATGACTAAAGGGGCTGGCCTGGTGGCACAGTGGTTAAGTTTGTGCCCTCTGCTTCAGTGGCCAGGGGTTCATAGGTTCAAATCCCACATGCAGACCTAATACAGCCCATCAAGCCATGCCGTGGTGGCGTCCCACATACCAAATAAAGGAAGACTAGCACAGATGTTAGCTCAGGGACTATCTTCCTCAAGCAAAAAGAGTAAGATTGGAAACAGATGTTAGCTCAGGGCCAAATCTCCTCACCACAAAAAAAAAAAAAAAAAAAAAGAGGAAAAGAAAATGACTAAAAATTTCACCACACTTTTTTCCCGAAGCAGGTCAAATCCAGGTCCAGCTGCCGTACCCTTCAACAACACACCCAGGCCCTTAAACTTCCTTCTAATATTTCTTCGATTCCATGTTCAAAGGAGCAGCCACATTCATCAGTATATTCTTAGCTCCGTTTCAGACTTTCTGAGTTATGTTTAAATTAACAATGAAAAGCATGCTGGCAGTCAGGAGCCAGGATTTTACTCCCAGATCTGCCATTAATTAACGTGTGATTCTGGGCAGGCCACTCAGTTTCTCTTTGGCTCAGTGACTTCATATGTACAATGAGGGGCTTACAGTCTGTGATCTCTGTTCCCTTCTGGGTGTAATACAGTCAATACGCTCCCATTTAATTTGAATCCTAAAAACCAAAGAACACAAGCAACCAGGATCTTTTTTCTACAGAACTACTCCATGCTCACAGTGATGACCCTGAGATTTTGTAACTTCCTGAAGGAACTTCTGAATCACAGAAAACAGATTAAATTACTTTAAATAAGAGTTTAGCGCTTAAGAGTGTTTTATTATATTCTAATTCTTGGAAAAGTTATAACCCGGCTATGGCAAAGTGCTTTCACACGTATCACCTCATGCAGTTCTCATAAAAACCCTGCGAAATCAGTTGTATTCTCATTTCAGTTTAATAGAAGAGGAAAGAGGGGGCTCAGAGTCATTAGATGATTCTAAGGGTTTGAACAATACTCAGTTTGAGCTCTTTTGCTATAGAATACCTTCAACAAAAACACCCTTTGTCCCAAACTTTCTGTTTAAACAGGAATTTGCTAAGATTCTATGGCTTAGAGGATAGAATCACAAAATGTGAAAGACAGAAGACACCACGGAGCCGATCGAGTCCAACCCCCCCAACGCCCCTCCATCTTACTCGTCAGGAAACCGAAACCAGGAAAAGTTAATTGCTGCCCCAGGATCCCTGACTCTTCCCAATATCTCATGTCGTCCCACAACTTGACTCAATGACCCAGCACAATTCCGTAACCTTGATGTACGTGAGGACAGTTATCCCTTCCTCACTTAGTCATCTTGCCTTCAGACTAAACGTCCTTAACTGGTCCAAACATAAGTTCCGTACTGCAGTGTTTAGACTCTCACTGACCCGCCTGCTTCCTCCGGAGGGAGGTCCCACTCAGCTCCCATCCCTAAACACGGTGCCAGAGGCAGAACAAGAAGCTTTCTTTCTCTGGACAACACACTTCTGTTGATAATGAGAGCTACCGATTCCTGAGCACTTACACTGACTCTGCACTAGAGTGACGATTACTCTTATTTACAGATGAGAAAACTGCAGCACACACCAACGGAAATGGTGGCGCCTGGATTGAGACCCAGGTGGTCTGGGCCCACAGTCCCAACTCCGAACACCCCATCATACTGCTTCTCAAGGAAATTATTATTCCTAATAATAACAGCAAACACAAGCAAATAATAACAAGCAAAGCTGCTGACTGCGTGCCAGGCACTATTCTAACTGCTCTCTGTGCAGAACTCATCTGACTCCCGCAGCAATCCCGTACAGCAGAAACCTTCTCCCTCCCTATTTACAGAGGAGAAAGCAAGAGACAGGGAAGTTCAGTGACTTGGCCAAAGTCTCACACCCAACGAAAGAGCCAACAGTTGAACCCAGCTGGTCTAGGTCAAAGTCTGTATTTATTAACTTCCTGCCTCCCTGTCTAAGTTTATTTGGTATTTTGGCAGGACATCAAATTAAATTCATGATTTAAAAGAGAGAGAGAGAAAAGTTCCAGCGAGTATGTGAACTTTCACAGTGGTTATGCATGCTGGCACTGAGCACCGGCATGGAAACTCCATTTCCCAGCTGTGTGACCTCGGACAAGTTATTTAACCTCTCTGTGTCTCACTTGCCTCATCTGGAAAATGGAGGACAGCTTTCAACCTGTGAAGTAAGTACCACTGAATCACAAATGACATGTCTACCAAATTGGCAGATAACATCGAGCTAGTATAGAGTAAGATTATACAAATGATGATGATATAAACACACAGGACAGACAGTATCTGTCACAGAGCAAGCACTTAATAAATGTTAGCTATTGTTTTTCTACTATTACTACCATTAATGTTTTTACAGTCACCCTACCCTGAACATATACAGCTGGTGTTTCGAACCCAGATGTAAGAATGTATGCTAATCAACATCAGATTTCATCTTGATTTTTCACGATCCTTCCAGCCTGCTGCAGTCTCTTCAGATTTGGATCTATTTCTAGTATCATCTATACTTTGTAGTTTCATATCATCTGCAACTTTGATAAGCATCTGTCACCTCAACACGTTCTGACAAAGTGCTGATTAGCTGAGGGCTGAGATGGGAGCACTCTGGTGACACACCGGCCACTTCCTTTCAGATGGATACTGATCAAGTTATTGGCTCCCTCTAGGTACAAGTGTTCAATTATCAATCCATCTAAATACTCTGGTATTGGGACTACATTTTCCAAATTTGGCCATAAAGGCACCATCTGAAGTTCAAACGAAATGCTTTCCTGATATTCAGAAACATATTGACTACAAAATCTACAAGCACCTTATTGAAGAGTGTGAAGACGAGGAGAAGGAGCACTGCTTGGCTCCTAAGGGATCACTTTTCTCTAAGACCTTATAACATGTATGTTTGAAAATCTGTCCTGAATTTCATCTGTAAGTAGTACCAGCTTAGTCGTTTTTAGTCTGTACACTCTTTTTTCCTGTTCTATTCTGAATATCAGGTAAACATTGGCTCAGATTCTTTCTTTTAGTCCCTCTTCCATTTCCCAGAACCCTTAGGGATCACTGCCAGTGGCCTATGTTTCACCCTTGTAAGTTCCTCTATTCTGAGATGTCATTTGTCTGGGCCAAGAGCCTTGAATTTATTTGGAACAACTTAGATTCGCTTTTACAATCAAGTCACCCATCTTGGGCTTCAATTCCCTTATGACAATGTCTGCGCTACCTGTTTCAGTCTGACGATCATCCTCTTTGATGGAAGAGAGGGAAGAAAGAGAGAAGCTGAAGTTTTGGTTTTTCCTTGCCATTTGTTAATGTCGCTCCATCATTCCAATCTGCATGCTGATACCAGACTTATTCTTAATCCCCCAACACAGTTTGCTTAAGCACCTTCCATAGTTGTCAACTCACTTAGTTTTAACATTCTAGATCTAAAAAGCTCTCTTTCATATTTTTCTTTTCAGTAAGTTTTTCTTTCATCCACTCTACACATCTTTTAAAATAGCATGCGTACATATATAATCTCAAACAATGCACAGAAAAATATAGTGAAACATAAAAATATTAACGGCAACTGTCGCTCAATGGAATTACAGGTGATGTTTACTGCCGTCTTTTGATTTTTTATTTCTCAATTCTCTACATTAAGCATGTGTTACTTTTATGTTTAAAACAAACCTATTTAAAAATTGAGCTCATCAGAGAATGCCCCCACTACAGCCTCATCAAATTCTTTCGTTGTCTTTCTCCCTTCTCATCCCAATAAGTGCCAGGTGCAGTTGTTGATGTGTCAGAATGTTATTTTCAAGAGCACCCTAACTCTCTTGACTCGTGTTTCAGCATTTCAGATCATGGGACCATAGGTACTTTTTCTCTAAATTTTTAAAACATGCCTTCTTCAAGTCAAGAAAACACATCTGATCATACCTTTCATTTCCCTTCCCCAGCTGTAAGATGATGTTTTCATTCTCATCAAAGTTCCCATCATTTCTATTTGCCAACCAATTGCTCCTTATCTGTCAGACTTGAGTGGAAGTTGGCAGTGCCCCTTATTGTTTCTTCTACCTTCCAGCAGACAAAATTGCCAACTTTTAACTGCATGTGTTAAATGTTAAAATGTTCACGCATGTAGCTGAAGGGGATTGCTCAGTGATTCTCACATCATACTTGGCACACAATGGGCCCCTAGTAATGTCATATTGGGGCCAAAGATCCCCAACACTAGGTAATCCATCTGTGGGCCAGCTCTGCAGGCTGTGACTGCCATTGCTCTCCCACCCACCACTATTCTCATCACGTAGCACACTTCAGATCTACGCAGTTCTTTACATGACCAGATGCTTCCACATCCATGTCATCCCAGCAACTATTCTGTGAGGGAGCTAAGGCTGGCACAAGTATATTTGCAGAAGAAACTGAAGCTCAGACAGGTTGAGGGACTTTCCCAAAGTCACAATGGGCCTAGGAGCAAAACTCCAGCTCCAGGTCCTCTGTATCAGTCCAGTGAACTTCCTCTGCAAAGGGAATAGTAGCTACAAAAGCCCCTTGCACTCTAAAATGCACAGGAACTAGGAATAATAAACCAGAAACTCAACTTCTCATGGCAGGTCTGGTTTAGCCGTAGATCCAGAACCCTGAGCAGGGCCCAAAGAGCCCCTTCAGACCTCTGCAAAGGGGGTGCAGCAGGCAAGGTTTACTTTAGAATAAACAGACCCTCCAAAATAAAACAAACTATCCTCAGAGCCCTTCCAGCTGCTTCTCAGAGCACCTTCCAGGGGACTTTTCTGACTCCTTTCCCTTCCCCTTCCCCATGGGCTGGACCCGTGTCCTCCACGCTCCCACTCTGGTCTTGGATAGACTCTGACAAACTCTGGCGTTCTCGTTCCTGGGGGTCTGCTTCTAACCTTGGCTGTGCTATTTGATCACAACTGCTTTCAGCACACAAATTCTGTCACTAGGGAATTGGAAGTTCCAAAACATTTCCTATTTTTGTCCTCAAGGTTACCCTGCATCTCAGCACACAGCTTCCAAGCGAAGGTTGGAAGGTAGACTCAGGTCTTTCAGCCAAAACCCAGGAGCAAGAATCCTATATGTTCATGTTTAGACCCAAAGTCATATTCAATTTCCTCGAATAATTTTTTTCTTATAAACTTCATTTTGTGGATTTTTCTGGCTTTCACTCAGTTTTATTCACAAAGGGGTTTTTATCAGCAAACCTGTTGACAGCAAAACTGGCCTGAGGCCTGCCACTCACTCTCACAAACATGACTTATAATATTCCTTCCCATTTCTGTTTTTGGGCCACAAGCCCAATGTGGCAAGAGGCATGTAATATTTTAGATAAAAACTTGGGTTTGGGAATCAGATAATCCTGAGTTCAATACTGGTCCTGCCACCCACTTGTTCAGTGGCCATGGGTATATTACATCTCTGAACCTCAGTTTGCCCAGCAGTAAAATGGGGCCAAGAAGAGTACCAAACTCTTTTGGCAAATTTAAGTATGAAATGAGATAATCCATATAAAGACTTTGCACTGTGCCTGGTCCACAAGAAGTGCTCAGTGCAGTTTTAGGGGGTGCATAGGACAGAGACGGGATAGCAGGTTAGCTGTACTTTGTCACATGTCTCAAGGAGACTAAAATACTTTCTGCAGCTCACTGGAGCCTCAGAAGCTGGAGCAAGGGTTCCTGAAGCTGTGTGAAGCCTCTGGCAGGAGCTCCGAGCCTAGCCAAGGGCTTTAAGGGGAGGGCTGGCATCACCGGTGTGCAGATGGGGAATGTGGCCCAGGAGGAGAGAGAGAAAGGCCTGGAGCAGGTGAGAGGCCGGAGGAAGGCAGGCGGGGTTAGGAGCCCACTCAGGTCCAGGACTACGGGGAGGCACGCGAGGCACTTATCTCAGATGCAAAATTTAAGGTAGTGCGAAAAAACCCAATAATTGTGAAAAATAATAACAGTTTAATGCATTATTTAAAAAAGCAAAATAAATATAAAAAATTCAGGATGAACAAAATATCAACATTTTAACTAAAGTTACATTCAAAAAGAGAGATGATAGGGAGGGTGTAGTGATAACGCAGATGGGGACACACCAGAGAGGTACTCCCTAAGTTTTGGAGGTAACGGATCCCTTTGAGATATTTGCATTTGAGAATGCGGTGAGAGATAGTGGCCTTCTTTTGAAATGCATAGGCATGTGCACACCTGCCATATTTGCTTGCAATTTCAAAGTTTATGGAGTAGCCCAAGTTTATTTATGGACTCCTGGAGAATCAGTTTAGAATTTTTTTTTTTCAGTTTAGAATTTTTTAGTCTTGTGTATGCAAATGGGTCTGACAATATATACTAGTGATATAATGCAAAAACCAAAATAGGTTTGAGAGGAGAAACACACACACCTCTCTCCTGATATTTTGGGAAGAAAGAGAGAAGAGAGACGCAGGAAGGGTACCCGCCTCTTACTCCAAAGGAAGGGAGGATGAAATGATGAAAGGTGACTCTGGGTGCCATTTCCTTATGAAATGTACACAACTGACCTTAAATATCGAGTGGCCCTTCCTCAAGTATTTCAGAAATCGTTGCTAACATATTGTAAGCCTTTATTCATCCTAGTGAAGTTTAATCACTTTACTAGCAAATTATGTTAATTCATGAACAGCGGGGCAACTGGGCTGCGCAAAGAGAGAGTATTGAAAGACAAATTTCTAAAGAAAAGAGGCAATTAAAGGCAGAATTTCTCATATTGCGGGGCAGAAAGATACATTTTATTTTCAAATTTACTGATATTATGTACACAAAGTAGCCTAATTTTAAGAAGAAAGAAAAGGTAGGAAAATACATATTCAGAGTTGAAACGTTCCTCAAATAGATTTAGTGAGCAGTTGAAACTGCTCGTGGAAAGCTGGTGCAAGGGTTTTTCATCCTCAGTGGAAATGGATAGGGTACAGAGCGCACGAAGATCCTACTGGATCCGCATGACCCACAGAACACAGGTGATCTACGATGGGTGTCTGAATCAAGAAGAATGAATTTCCTTTCTCTCCCTTCTTGGTCTTTTAAACCACACAGGATCACCTCTTGTGTCCGCCACAGGCTACAGAACATTCCTTTGCAAAGTGTAACAAGAGCAGAACTCATTCTCATTCTGGCTGGGGGCTGCTCTGCCTGATCACTGGCATGGAGAGGCTTCCCCTTATGTGGTTCAGCTGCGCCCTGGTCCCTTCCCTCCTGAGTTCTCTTTACTCCTGGCAAACTTTAAAAAGCAGAATCCCTTTTATGAGGATGGAGATGGTCGGTCCCTATTATCACTGAATCCTGAGGTGAACAGGCGGCTGTGGAGTAGAGGTGGGTATGAGAGAGGGATCAGGAAAAGGGAGACTGAAAAAAGTGTTTAACTTTTACAATGCTAACCCACAGACCTCAGAACATGCACACAGGATCCCAAAGGCAGATCTGACCTAACAGACTGGTCAAACAATGCTTTTCTGGAAAATGTCTTCTTTCAAGGAGAGTTCCATGACCCTCTCACCCTTCTTTCTCCTCTTCCCTCTTTGGATAGTGAATCCAAGTGTTTTCAAAGACCCCGTTGGTCGCCTTTCAGAGCTGAACGCACTCTCCTTTGCGAGGATGCCTGAGCTGATGCCGAGTCAGCGGTACTAGGGGCAGACTCACTGTGGTGACACAGGCGGATGAAATCATTTTAACAGCGTTGCGGACGCCTCAGGAAGCAAAAAGAAAGCCAAACTTGGAGAAGCAACTCCTATTTAAAGATAACTCTGTTGCATTTGTGTGTGTGTGTGTGCATGTAGGTGTGTGTGTCACAGACATCTCTCCATTCCTCATCCCCTTGTTTTTTCTTCACCCGGAGTATTCACAGGGAAATGGCTTCTGTAGATTTAGCCATTAAAAAAGTCGTAATCTTTTTTTCTCACCAGCTATATTCCCTGGTTTCAGAGTTGTGAAGGTTACTAATCCCCTGGTTTCAGGGCTTAAGATGGTCACTTGGAATCAGGAAAATTAAAAAACAAAACAACACCAACCCTTTGCCCTCTTCCAGAGTGGCACACATGCAACCAGAGACAGAGACGTAACGTTGCCATCTTCTTGACCACCGGCCCTGGGCTGCTCTGAGACTCCAGATGCTGGGAGATGGGGTGGCCAGGCTGGCTCAGTGGCCAAAGGGGTACCAGGAGACCCTCCCTTGGCCACAAAATATCTTTGTCTTTGGCTCTGGCATCCTGGCTGAAGTTTTATACTATTCAGTCCTTTGGATAAAGGCATGCACATCTCTCTGTGGAAGGGGAAGCTGGTAAAGGGAATACACCAAATCAAGAAAATCTGTTCACACTTCAGCTTTGTTAGGCAGTCAGATGAATGAGTCAGAAGGAACAAGTGAGAGGACCCTCCAGTTGTAAGGATGGTGGGGGTCTGGAGCAGCCCGGAGGCAGAACCGTGGAGGTACCCAAAGAAAGGAGACTGTGCTCATTTTTTCCTCATTGTAGCTGTTTATAGCTCATGACTCTTCAAAGGAGCTTTTATTTCTGCACTAGAAAAGGTGTGTTATAATACAGATGTGAGCGTTTTGAATTCTGGAGAGAGGCCTATGTCCATTTTTAAACTTTGACTTGAGAGTCGGAAGAAAAGAGGAAAGGAATGAGCAGCACATCACTGATGGCACACGTAACGTCCACTCACAAAGTGCACAAACGCGTTCCTGAGGCCGGGCAGAGCGGGAGCCAGGGTGAGGTCTCCAGGGGGTCTGCAGGCTGACTTCCTATTGTCCGGCTACTTGTAAAGCATGCTGGCTACTTTTGTTTCTTGGCAAGAATTGCTAATTTGTTGGAAATACTACAATTTTCCTTGAGCTACTTAATTATAAAATTCAAATCCTGTTTCTGTCACCCACTAGCTCAGTGACTATAGAGGGTTGGATGGTGGCCCCCAAAAGATAGGTCATGTCCTACTCACTGGAGCCCATGAATGTGACCTTATTTGAACAAAGATCTTTGCAGATGTCATTCAGTTAAGGATCTTGAGATGAGATCATCCTGGATTATTTGGGTGGGCCCTATATCTCATGACAAGGGTCCTCACGAAAGAACGCAGGAGAGACAGGAGGAGAAGGCCATGTGAAGACAGAGGCAGAGACTGGAGTTATGCAGACACAAGCTTGCTTTGGTTTCCTTCTTCACAGACTCCTATTGTCCACATGTTTGCCAAGAGGTGCCAGGTCTGTGCCCGGGAAGCGAACCTGGAAACCCTGGGCCACTGAAGCAGAACATGTGGACTCAACCACTATGCCACAGGGCTGGCCCCAATTTTATCTCTTTTTTATTTTTAAAATGTTGCAGTTTTTCACCTTCTGTTTCTCTTAAAAATTATCTTTTGTATATTTTCGTCTTGTATTCTTACTAGTTTACTCTTCATTTCTTTCATTTTTAATCCTTTCCTGAGTCCTGTTGTCTCATTTCTAAACTTTCCTAATTCTGATTTATGTTGGGTTTATTTTCCATGTTTTATATCATTTTCTTAATGTCTTTTAGCTCATTTGGACGTAGGTTACAGTTTTGAATGGTTCCAAAACTGTGTCTTTTTGGCATGCTTTCTTTAGGAATGCCATTCTGCTCCTTATTTTCTTTTATCTTATAAAAACCTTGGATGGGTTTGACCTCACTGCTTTTTTTATTGCTCGTTTTCATGTGAAGTAAGTTTTCCTGACCTTTTAGAACATGGCGTGGCTCTAACTTTACAAAGCTCTCCCTTCTATTATGTTCACATAACCTTCAAATATGTGGCATCTTGACTGCTGAAATTTCCTGGTTCTGTTCCCTTTGCGGGAGCGTTTTCCTTAAGCCTTTGTGGCTCTTGTCCTGTTCAGTTTGATTCTGGTCCCAGCAGCTTCTGTTTAGGGTCATCCTGGAAGGAGGACCTGGCTTGTCAGTTCCAGAGTTCACACAACTAGAGAGCTCTGGACCCTTCACATCTCCCCGGAGGCCATCTGTACCCACCGTTCTTGGAATCAGCAAAAGGACCCCCACTTTCAGCTGCTCCTCTCAGACTGACCCTCCATGCTTCCCAGTGAATACCTCTTGGCTCTCTGGGGCTTTTCCTGTTCTAATGTCCATCAAAAGCCTCACTGTATCTTGGGAATATCTTGTCACCTAGTTTTGTCATTGCCCATGGGCTTTTGGTTTTGCTGTTGAGTTTCTCTGCTCTTACCTGGGGGTTCTAAGAGATTAAAAACTATGCTGCTGCCCATGGTGTCTTTCCAGACTCTGTCCTGGAATACTGCATATTTGCAAGGATAGCATCCCTCTGGCGTCTCATAAAAACGAGCACTCCTCTTCTTACGTCTCTTGGTGAACCATTGTTGGGCTTTGTGGCAGTAAGAGAAGAAGTGTGATCATTAATCTGAGGGGTCTCTGGTACACCAAAGGGGGTTCCAGCCCAAAGTGCAGGAAGCACAGAGACAGCACCCAGAGGGAAGACATGTGATAAAATGGCTGTGAGCCTCAGTGGGCGTCAGACGTCAACGGAGGAAGACACGGCTTCTTATTTAAAGGACTAAGGGACTATTTTAATCAAGGTAAAACTTCCAAATGGAAAGAATTCCTAGTGGGGATTAAAACAACAGCAATGACAACAATTAAGACACCCAACCTTTCACTGTCTTTCCACACCTCCTATCACAACAAGCCAAGACTGTCAGATGTCAGAACCACAGAACTTTTTAAAATTTGCAAAAATTTCAGTGACTCAGCCCGTAGGCTGGTCATCTCAGTAATCCTAGATCACTGTGAAGATCTCCCCAAGTGAGTCTTTCCCATGATCACTGACAACCTGCAGCTCAAAGAGATATGGAGCTGTGTGTTCGTCACAGATTTCCCACGGAAGGCCTCGGAGGAGCGGGTCAGCTGCTCATCTCTGAAAGAGCCCAATGAAGCAATGAAGTGTACAACGCCAGAGGCCCTGAGGTGCCACTGGTCTTGCTGTCAGCTCTAATTCGCTTTCTCGCTTTTAAAAGCCTCCTTTCTCATTAGTTTGTCCGTTTGGAAGACCCAGCCCATCCCTGACACACCAGTCTCATCAGAGGCTACTCCTGCATAATGATAATTTTCAAAAATGGCTTTTTTAATGCAGCCCTTGGAAACTTTGCAAGAAATCTATCGATTGGAAATACTCAAGCTGAATTATTGAGCTTTGGCAAAGGGGAATAAATCTTTCCCATTCCCCATGCCTGTTGCCAAGGGCAGCTTCCAGGAAGCAATGACTGTCCTTGCTGGAAATGAAGCGCAACTCCAACATTCTGTCACCTTCCCTTATCTCGCCCCTCTCTCTCCTCTTCACTTGCAATTCACTGACAAAAGCACTTTACATTCATTGCTCATTTGCCTGAATAGGCATCGGAATTAGTAATGCCTAAATTAGTAATGCCTGGCTGCGGTGGCTTCCTAAATAATGAGGCCTGATCGTTTTGGCAGACCCAGAGGCCCACGGAAAGCAAGCTTGCAGCACGTCATTAGGTTAAACACTCTTCCGGCTTTATAATCAAAATTTCCCCTACAGACCTGGATGTGTAAAGTAGAGGGTATATGTTCACTGATGCTAGAGATTAACAAGATCAGGAGCCAGAACTGGCGTAGGAAGGTGGGGAGGCAACAGGGGGAAGGGGGACCCATGCCTGAGTGTTCTAATGCACACGTCAGGATTAACACAAAAACTTCCTGACATCTGCTGTTTCTTTCATTTCAGTCTGGGGTGATCATCTCATCTGGCACGGTTCCAGGGGAATTCCCATCATTACCATCAAAACACAGTTTGGTCTAACTGTGCTGACTGCTCCTCTGTCCATCTCTCCATCCACGGACGCACTCACCCGTCCATCTAACTGATTGGGCTTCCATTATGCACTGCATCTTGTCTTAGGTACAGGGAACATCAAGACGAATGACAGGTGGATTTTAGAGTCCGGTCAGGAAGAAAGGAATGTAAAGAGACGTTGACAAGTTAGTGCCTAAGGGCAGGACGAGGGAAGACTTTCTGAACTGAAGGACCGGGTGACAGCTTTCCTGGCAGAGGGAACGGCAGATACAAAGGCCTGGACACGTGAAAGAGCAAAACCAGTTTGGGAAACTGAGTGACTCAGTAGGACAACACACGAGATGGATGTGAGTGTGTGTTTAAATGAGGGGAGGGAGCCATGAAGCAGTTCCATTTTGAAGCATAATAGGTATCTTAGATTCAATATGTCTCAAACTGCCCTCCTGCCATCATCTGTTCAAATCTGCTGTTCCCAGTCTTTCCCATCTCAGAGTATGTCAACTCCATTCTTCCAGTTGCCACGGCCCCCACACCTTGTGATCATCCAATCCATCAGCAACTGCTGTTGGTTCTGACTTCAAAACGTGTCCAGAATCTGACTACTTTCGTCACCTCTGGTGTTACCACATTAGTCCCAGCCACTATCATCTCGCATCTGGATTATTGTTACTGATCCCCAACTGGTCTCCCAACTTCTACCCTGGTTCCCCTACATTCTATTCTCAACAGACAGCCAGCGGGATCCATTTAAAATATGTCACTCCTCTGCTCGTAATTTACAGGATGTAACTCCTCTGCTCAAAATCCCCCAGTGGCTTCCCATCTCACTCAGAGTAAATGACCTTTGGGGCCCCACATGATCTGACTCCTGTCTGAACCCATCTCCTTCCATCCTCCCCCTCCCTCATTCTGCTCCAGCCACACTGACCTCTTTGCTGCTGCTCACACATATCAGGTCCATTGCTACCTCAGGGCATTGGTACTTGCTGTTTTTTTTTTTTAGGAAGATTAGCCCTGAGCTAACTACTGCCAATCCTCCTCTTTTTGCTGAGGAAGCCTGACCCTGAGCTAACATCCGTGCCCATCTTCCTCTACATTCTATGTGGGATGCCTACCATAGCATGGCGTGCCAAGTGGTGCCATGTCCGCACTCGGGATCCGAACCAGCAAACCGCAGGCCTCCGAGAAGCAGAACGTGTGCACTTAACTGCTGCACCACCAGGCCAGCCCCCTTGCTGTTCTTTTAGTTGGCTTACTCTTCCCCAAAACATCCTCACTTTCTTCAAGTCTTCCCTGAACATTCCATAATAAACTACAAATCTCAGTTCTCTGACTCCTCCTTATCCCTTTCTTGCTTTATTTTTTTTCCTTAGCATTTATCACTATCTAATCTATATATTTTATTTATCTTGTTTATCATTCATTTTCTTCACTAGAATGTAAACAGATTTTTGGTTTTATTCTTTCCACCTGCTTTGTTATTCACTTATTTATTTTGGTGTTCACTGGATCAAAGGATAGGCAGATTTAAAAAAAATTTAAATGCAGTTTTATTCTCTGGAAAACTATCTAAATGAAGAAAATATTACTATCATTAAAGTTATTTTATCTTGACATCCAGTCTCCGAAGATGCTTTCAGAAAGCCTTTGTTAGGACTCCACAGGTAGACTCCTGATGAAATATATTTTGATCTGTATTGTAATTAGTTCTAAGAATCTAAGATAGCAGTGAAGGAGCTGTTTTGACGACTGCCATATCCCTGATGCTTCAAGCCGTTTCTGGCACATTATAGGTAGTCAATAAATATTTTTGAATGAATCAGAAGCTATGCCCTGTGAAAGAGAGGTGGTGTAACATAGTGACTAGGGGTTTGGTCCCAGAGCCAGGCTTCCTGGGTTTGAATCTTGGCTCCCCAACTTACTAGCTACATGATCCTGGGCAAGGGACCTCCTTTCTGCACCTTGGCTTCCTTAACTGTAAAACGGGGATAGTAACAGGCCCTCCATCCAGGAGTTTTGAGCATTAAGTATGTTGAGACGTGAGTAAAGCTCTCAGAACAGTGTCTGCCACAGACGAAGCACTTGATAAATGTCAGCTATTATTAGGAAGGGCCTTGTCTGCCGTACTGAGGAGTTTAGACTTTATCCTAAGGCTACTTGGAGTCATTGAGGGATCTGAAACAAGGGAGTAACATAATCAGATATTATTTTCGAAGGACCACTCCAGCTGCAGAGTGGAGAATGAATTAGAACAGGGCAGGACTGGTACGAGGAGATCAGTTAGAAGGCTGTCGTAGAAATGGAGATGACAGATATTGTTAGCCTGAACTAAAGCAGAAGGAATGGTGAGAGGATCGGCTCAAGATATTAGGGAGGTAGAATTGGCGGAACTTGGAGATTAACTCAAAGTGGAGGAAGCAGTCAATGACAAAACCCAGGCTTCTGATTCCTGCAACTAGACGGTGGTGCCCATCCATCCCAGCCCACAGGACTGCAGGGGGGAAAACACACTCAGTTTTGTTTAATTTGAGGTGACTGTGGGACAGGCAGGTGAAGAGGCCCAGCAGGTGGTTGTATACATGCATCTGGTACTTGAGAGAACGATCGAGGCTAGATGGAACAGATATTTGGGAGTCATCATCATACTAGTGATTATTTGAAGCCACTGGAGTAGATGAGATTTAGCAAAAACATTTAAAGAGTAAACCATTTAAAACAGGTATACACTTGGGGCCAGCCCTGACAGCCTAGTGGTTAAGTTCAGTGTGGTCTGCTTTGGTGGCCTGGGTTTGGTTCTGGGGCATGGACCTACACCACTCTGTTAGTGGCCATGCTGTGCTGGCAGCCCACATACTAAAAAACAGAGGAAGATTGGCATAGATGTTAGCTCAGGGCAAATTTTCCTCAGCAAGGAAAAAAGGTGTAACTTAAAGGATGGGGCCGCAGGAGACAAACCAGGGAGAGTGGTATCTTGCGAGCCAAGAAAGAGTGAGTCTTAGGAAGCAGTTAGACAGATCATGTGCTGTAGAGTCAAGATGAGGAGAAGCAAGCTATGTCCAATGGATTTAGCATCTGGTGATTCTAGCCAGAGCAGAAGGGTAATGGGGGTGGAAACCAGCTCTTAGTAGGTTGAGGCATGAACAGGAGGTGAGGAAGTGAGGAGTATGTGTGGATAACTTCCAAAAACTTGGCTGTGAAGGAAAAAAGGGATAAGGTGGTAGCGAAGAGTGATGTAGAATCCAGGCAAGTTTCTTTTAAGATGGAAGGAACTACAGGCAAATGAGAAAGAGGCTGAGAGCAGAGAAGGGAGAGGATAACCAAGTGGGGAGGCCGGGATAAAGGGGCCAGAGCTCAGGGAAAAGGGCCCAGTATACAGCACAGGGCAGACCTCTCACACTGACTGGGTGAGCCATAAGTGTGGGCATGAATGCAGATAAGCTGAGTGTGAGGATGATGAGTGCTGACTGACACCTGTGAAGGAAGAGGGGCGGGCGTGCAGGTTAGGAAACATGGCGCCTGACTGCCATAACAGCCATGGGGAATAGGAGGGTACTGACTAGGGACCCCCTAAGGCTTGATGAGCAGTGTCCAGTGGAGGGACACGTAGTGAACAGAGCAAAAACTGACCCATTCTCTTCTGGAAATGCAGACTGTAGGCTCAGAGATACCCAGCTCCATAAGGAATTGGTATAAAGCCAAAACCACAAAAACTATTCAGTGAGAATATACAGTGATCCCAGAGAAATCTGCCTTAAGAACCATCCCGTTGCTCCTTTGATTAAAAACCTTCCAGGATCCCCACCAAAGGCACACGGAATAAAATCACTTTCTTTAAAAAGGTACTCAACATGCCAACTACCCCCGCCCCCCAGCCCCGCCCTTTTACCTGACACTCCCTACGTCTGCCTGGTCCAGCCACCCCAGCACACCTTTGCTCACAGGATGCTGCTTCTGCCTGGAGTACACTTTCCCTCCATCTTTGCCTGTTGAAACTCACCCCTCCTTTAAGGCCTGGAACTAAAGCCACTCTTTCCACGAAGACTTCTTCCCAAAGTGTCTTTCCTCCTGTCATTTTGCTTCCACAGCACTCTGAAGCTGTATATAGAATTGCCAAAAGCTGTGTTAAATTCGATTTATCTGTGCTTATGCCATTTTGCCCACTAGGCAATCAGCTCCGAATGCAAGCCTGTTTGTGTTTGACTTGGAACCTTGCATGGAACCCGCCCTGGTAAGTGTTCACGCACTTGAGTTGGCACGGTGGAGGGCCTCGGTATGCTGTTTGCAGCCACAGAAAGAGCAAGACGACTTTTTGACAAGTCATAATGATTTGCGTATTAAAACCGAATATACCCTATGAATGTTGTCTTTCTGGCTTCAAAAGCATGTTATTGGTTGGGTGGGCATTCAGCTCATCAGCGGAAATTAATCCTTGGAGTTATAATATTAGGCCAGTGTATAGGACATTTTGACCTCTAATCAACTGATATATTTATTGGCCCTTCCTCCTTCCTGAGTTTTCCTAGCTTGGCATCTTAGAGACATTTTCCTTTCTGACAGATTTCATCATTAACTCCTATTTCTTCAGCTTCCATAATACAACACAGCAGACTGTAGGAGTATTATGCACACAAGATCTCTTTCGTCTGCTTCTAAGAGAATAATTACTGAAAGAATAGTAACTTCTGGCATGTAAAGGCAAAACAGAAAATGAGGCTCTACTATATATCTGGTGCTTTGGAGACAGTATCTGTTTGATCCTCACAACAGCTCAGGAAGGTGGATATTACTGTTCTCATTTTCCAGATGAGAAAATGCAGAGACGGGCTGAGGGGTTAAATGACCTATGAAAATCTGGAGTCCAAGGGGTGGTGGAACCAGACTTACAGCCCAGCCTACCTGACTCCAAAGTTCAGGTCCCCCAGCCCCCAGTGTCACAGCACAACACCAGATGGTTCTAAAGGCTGAAAGTAGAGCCCCCTCCACCCACTGTCCACACGGTAACGGCACATGCTATCTATCTCTGGCTTGACACTTCGAACATCTGAATTCTAAGTGGGCTGTGAGTCCAATGGAAGGATGGAAAGAAGTTGGTGTCTGGCTAAAGTTTCCATTTGCTACAGAGAAATATCACAGGAAAAGCAGGAGACAGTTTGAGTGACTTAATGTTATCAAGTTGTCAAGTGCAGTGTGGACCTGATTCCCTCCCACTCTTTCTAACTCAGCTCCCAGCTCTGTGGCTCCCCACCTTCTTTGGCTTCAACAGAGAAAGATGGCTGACTTCAGGCACAAAGAGGGAGGGGGCCAGGGAGGTGAGGAAGACTTCTGAGTCCCTGCTCATTATTCTCTGCATACCTTCAGGTCCCTCCTCTACTCAATAAAAACTAAAAGATCAGGCAGCTGAGCACTGAGTTTGAGACAGCGATCTTTTTAAAACATAAAGCTGACTTTGTTACTGCTTTGCTTACACATTTTCAGAAGCTTCCCAGGGCCTCCTAAGCTCCCACTTACCTTGCCATGTCGCCCCCTGGCTGACCAGGCTCCAACCACAAGGAGATGCCTGCAATTCGCAGAGGCACTGCATTCTGTGGCCGTTGCACAGGCCACCCCTTCTGCCTGGGATGGGCTGCTTCTCTTCTCTGCCCGGTGAACCACACACACTTCAAAATACACTACGGGGGCTGGCTTGGGGGCGTAGCAGTTACGTTCGCCTACTCTGCTTTGGTGGCCTGGGGTTTGCAGGTTCAGATCCTGGGCGTGGACCTAGCACCACTTAACAAGCCATGCTGTGGCACGCGTACCGCATATTAAAAAATAGAGGAAGACCGGCTCAGATGTTAGCTCAGGGCTAATCTTCCTCAGAAATGCCCCCCACCCCCAATATACTAAGATTCCTCGAGGGTCACCTTCTTTATAATCTACCACCTAAGAAAGAACTGGATATGTCATCCTCAGATGGGGTAAATAGGGGAAAAAAAAAAAAGGCAGAAACTATAATGGGACTTCCTTTTTCATAATTTTCGAGTTTCAAACTCCACAATGATTGTAGATTCCAGGTGTTTCTACTACTCCCAGCATACTGTTCTCTGCCCCCTGTCAAATGAATATCCTTGTTGTGTCCTGTCCACAAATATCTCCAACCTTTCATCATACCTACCAAGCCCTTCACCTGCATGTCCTCCTCTGAGCCAAATCATGGGAATTAGAGATGGGACCCTATATCTGGCATCAAAGGGCTTTCAAACACTTTATCTAAGTTGGCCTTCACAATAGGCAAGTGGGTCAGTGGTGCAGACAGTATTGTTCTTATTTCCAGCTGAGCAACCAGGTGGGAAGGAGGCTGACAGGTTTGCTCAAAGTTGCCCAGCTAGAGGTAGAGCCAGGATTAGAAATGAGGTCTTCTGGCTCTAAGTCCAGGGTTCGTCTAGTACACTGAACTCTAAAAGCAGAGGTGGCTCTGTGGGTCAGTATCCTTAAAGGTACTCTCCACACTCAGCCACCTGTTTGAAACCAGGCATTGGGGGACCAGTTGCCTTAAAGGGTGACCCTATTCCATCAGGGGACTATGGGCATCAGGGAATCATGGATAAGGAATTAGAAGCCTTGTGTTTTAGTCCTGGCTTTGTCACTTGCTTTGTTGGGACAGGACTTGGTGAAGGCATTCACTGTCTTTGAGCTTGTTTTCTCATCTGAATGTGGGAATAACTATTTCTGTCATGCCCACTATGCAGGGTTGCTGTGAGATCAAAAGAGGCAATGGACAGGAAGGTTCTTCGACATTTCCATATGGCACCATTTAATGATAAGTACATATCTTATTGGTGGTATGCTTTGACTTCTCTAGCCGAGTCTGTGTACTGATGGGTCACAGGAGAGCAGGGTATATCCTTTCTAATTGTTCTAGGTCTTCTGTTTGCTTCTCCTTTGGCTCTTGTTGGGTTCCAGCTCTTGGCTTTCTGAGCTTAACCTGCAGAAGAAGCACCGAGGTTGCTACCCCCATACCAGGGCCATGCTGGACGGCAATTTGCATCATGCCTAACATATGGTGGAGGGAGTCAGGGCAGGGCATTTTGCTCAGATCTCCTCCTGTGCGGCTGCACTTTGTCATCAATAAGCCTTTTCATAGATGCTTGTAGAATTCTAACTTCTTGGTTAAAGTCTCCTCATTGTTTATCGCATCTATTTTTCTATATAAGGTTTCCTTCAAAGCAAATCATACAAACCACATCTCATAATGCCTGAGAGACAGTTGCAGACCTCAAGAAGAAGGGCATGGATCTGAGCCATTATGATATGGATGCTAAACTACTGCCAGTCTCTGAACGATGGTGTCAAACTCCGAACACCCACGGAGAAGGTGGGTTAAGATCTCAGAGTAACAGCGGGGAGTGTTTGGGGTGATCTGCCCCACACTTTGATGATGATATTTATATTTCATCTCTGCCACACATGCTCTGAAAAAGAAATTTTGTTTCCCTGTCAGGTTTGAGATTTAATCATCTGTAGTTTGGACCCAAAATACTGAAATTATTTTTACAAGGGTTGGGTTTACAATGCCAAGAAAGGATGAAGTATTTTAAATTGGTACTACCCTGGAAAATCTTAGTGGACACACACTTGGACTCCTCTAAAAAAGATCTGAGTATAATAAAATAGATACAACATAAAAAACTCTATGATACAATATAATCTGTCTTTGATTCCTGAGTGGGTAATTCAGGATCTTAAAGAAGTTCAGGGTCACCATTATAAACATCAGCTGTCATTGTAACTGGTGAAATATATAATGTGCCAGTTAATAATAGCTTTACAGATTCACAGAAAATCAGATAATAGAGGTTTTACTGTAACTGGGATCACGATGGTTAAGAGAATCAATGCATTTTCCAAAAGAGCCTAAATCACTTCTAGGAAATAATTCATGCTCTGTGAGAAGAGGGCAGAATTTACAAGGAAGTGCTTGGTACTCCCTGGAAGAAAGCTGCTATATAATTGTAGGTTTTTCTTCATTATTAAGTTTTTATTTTGCAGGTGTATTTCTTTGCATTATTGTTGTCGTTAATGCTGTGCCCAAGGCCCTATCCACTAACCATACAGGCTCTCCTTAAATGGAGTGGAAGATTTCTCCAGCCTTCCCTAATTCCAAGCAACAACATGCCTCTCTGGACGGGCATAACACAAGAAGAAATCTTTCCAAGGTCACGTTCAGGAGGACCTCTCGCTTAAAGGAATTTGGGCTGGAATTACAGGTCTCAGCTCTGACTTAAGAAAGAAAGAGGAAGCAATGAAGGGGGGGGGGGGGAGAGTCAAAGTCACACCACGTACCACTCAGCCACCAAGGACAGAGTTTCTGCGTTGTTTCATTAGAACATGAAACCTATTCTGTTGACTACGAGTCTGCTGTGAGCTGAAAAGAAGTTAGTTCACTTCCTTAGCATCTGGGGTCTCATAATTCTGACTCATGGCCACATTAACTCTGCTACTGGAAAAGCAGGAGCTTGGCAGCACAGCCAACGCTGGGTTGACAGTGCCTGGCACTATCAGGCAAGGAAGCAGGCTTCCCTCAAATGCAGGATGGCGTGCCCTGCCCTCCGGGGTGGGCTGCAGAGAGGAGGGGGAGGGGACGGGAGGGGACTCTCTTTTCAATGCTTGTTACCTTCTCTGTAGAATTCAATTCTCCCCAACTGGGAAGGACAGAAAATTCTGATTTCCTGTATCTCTTCTAAAACAATGAATCCCACCATCCCGGGAGGGCAGGTTAGCTGTGGCTGTGGGCTCCGGCTGGAGAGAACCAGCCAGGCTGCGTTGATGCTCGCACCGGTGAACTGAGGGCGAGGGCTCAGAGCCCAGGCCCCGTGGGCTCCCAGCTGGGTTTCCTGGGGCCTCCTGAATGTCAAGGAGCCCCGCCGCTGGCCGGGGTGGCAGGAAATCAGTAAACTATGAGGATAAAGACCAGTCGGGTCCCAGTGCAGCTTTAGGGCAGATTTCTATTTCCCCTTGTGGTGGAGAAGCAGATTCCAAACTGCATTCAAACACAATACAGTCTCCAGCAAGGAAGAAATGAAACCCTTTAAATCTTCAGTCCTTCATGTTGTACCCTCCCCTGCTGCTTTCAAGCTCACAGAAGCCTTTTGTTATAGTCCTAGGAATGTGTACTTAATAGAGAAAGCACGGTTTTGTGGTTGCTGTGAAAGAACACCGAGTCGGGGAGAACAGACCGCCTCCCACAAGATCTTCTCCCCAAAGTCTGACGACGGCTGGTTCCAGGAAAACGGGGAAATTCACCCGAAGCCTGCGTACCCCCAGTGCTCTCCCAAAAGTGCCGGGGTGAGAGGCAGGAAATAATCCCAGAGAAGCGTTAAATGCATTTGAGAGAGTGTCAGTGAGAGGAGGGGAGGTAAAGGCGCTTTGCTGCACTGGCTGCTGTGACTAATGTGGGGGGACACCTGAGAATTACTTCCATATCATTCTCTAAGGGCACCTGGGCAGAAAGTTGGCAGTCTGCTCACTGCAACCTAGTGTAACAGCAGACAGCCAAAATATGGCAAGGAATTAGAGGTGCAAGGGACCCCAGAGCTCATCTTCACCAGCCTCTGGTAATAACACAAGATTTGTGCAAGATTCACGGGAAGAGTGTGAACACAGTCCGTTTCTCAAGAAACGGGGTAGATCTATGATAACGAATGACGATAAAAAGTATTCTGATCAAGTGGAAAAAGGCTCCATATAAACAAATACTTCATTATACGGGCAATATTTTATAGTGTTATGTATACATTTTAAATAAAGCCAAAGCTTAAAATTAGTTAGCATTAGGACATTTTTATTGCCCCATGTCTATGATTTCAGAGTGATGCGTTTAGACAGAGTTATGAGCCTTATGCAAAATCCTGAAGTAGGCAAATTCCACCTCAGCCTTCCAGTTCTTTGTCCTTATCCTTCAGTGATGGCACATGGTATCGTGGAATAATAAGAGAGCAAAGGCTTCATATGAGGCAGCTCTGGTTTAAATCGTAGCTCTGTGCCTGACTCGTGTGCGACCCAGGCAGGACACTCAGTCTCCCATCTTCATTTCCTCATCTGTCAAAAGTGGATCCCAACTCACAGGCATTATTGAGAAAATTCTATGTGTGAAAGTGCTAGATCCTCAGCGGGCACTCAGAAATGTTCCCTTTCTTTTCTTCTTTCCTCCCTATGTCTACCCTGAAACCTGTGCCCTAGTGACATACACACCTCTGTTTCCGGTACTCCTCCCCCGCCCCCTGCTCCATGAAAACACATTTCCAGGAAGAGATCTAAAAATGATTAATGCTCAAGTGAAATGACCACCCAGAGCTTAATGAGCCATCTCCTTGGTCTACGGGCTGTTTTTTTTTTTTTTTTTACAAAAATCCATGCTCAAGGAGTAAACTGCAAAGCACAGAAACCCAGGCACCAAAGCAACGGCCAGGAAGTATCCTGAAGGCTGCAAATCTTTCCTGGAAACTCTGAAACCAAACAGATAAGCAGATAACTCTAGTGACAGGGTCACCAGAGAATATTCTAGAAGACGCTACTTCTTGGAATTATCACCAGCCTTTGCTAAACCGCCTTTCTTTTTCCTATTACTTGCCAAGCTTTATATTTACAGAAACAGAGGATTTCTCATTTCTAGTTAGATTCTAAATGAGTCCCGTAATCTAGATACCACCAGAGAATGAGGCAAAGGCGGAAAGATAGGTTGAGGCTGAGTTCCTGTTATAAACAATGCGCAGGTGATGATCAGAGTTGGAGAAGAGAAAACACAGAGAACCAATTGCTTGCTGTACCACAGCAGTGGAAGTGGTGTGAGGCTTTGTTTTAAGAAATGTCACACATGTAAGAGTTTTAAGAATGTTCTGACAATTAGTGTTGTTTAAAAATGGCAAGACTGCCTGAGAGACAGTGAGGTCCCATCCTCAGCAGTGTCCAGGCAGAAGGTGGATGGTCATCACTCAGTGACGCCACAGGTGGAATGCCCACATAGGGCAGGAGTAGACTAGATGATCTGGAATGCCCATCTAACCCCAAGAGTCCCACTATAAATCTAGAAAATAGAAAAAAAATAATAAATAATTTCAAATCTTTCAGAAGGTGTAGGTTATTATTAAAGATGGACTCAATCCAGCTTTCCAGATTAATCCTAATCAGAAAGAGAGGAAAGTGTGACTTGTGCATCTCGCTAATGGTGATAGTCATAGGTGTTTTAGATTGGATCTTGCCAACTAGAACCTCAAGACACAACAGGTATTTTTATTTTAGTGCGGCTTCTCTTATATTAACTCATACTTACACCTTTTCCCCTCTGTGACATTTAGAAACCATGGAACATGGCACACGGATGCTTGGTTCTGAGCTGTAGATCCACTGAAAAAGACATGGATACTCACAAATGCACCCTTCATACCTAAGCCACGCCTAGCTCTTTTTAGGTCTTCGAAAACACATTTGAATTATTGATCTTCTGTGCTCTCTCTGAAGTAAAGAAGTGTTCTTCTTCATGGGTTTACACTCAAGGGTTTTCTATTTGAGACATGGTACTTTTGTGTCACTTTCAACCCCTGTGAATTCTCAACTCTGGGACACCATAGTCCAGAAGGAATCAGGAGAACAGGGGACCCGGGGTTCACCTCTCATGCTCAGGGTTCACTCACAGAAGTCTTTAAGTAAAATGCTCTATTCCCTCCCTCTTTCCAAGTAATCACCAAGATTAGGGTTTTATGGAGGGTGGATGGGGGATATGACCTAATTATAGACTAAGGGACATCTGCACATATTGATCCCTCCCAAGCCAAAGGGAAAGGCAGAAAGGAACTAAACTAGGGATGAAGAGCTGGTTCTACTCAATCAACTATCCTGAGGCTTCTGTTTCATTAAAAGATTGTATTAAAAAAATTTTAAAACAATGTACACACAAAAAGACAAATATAGAGTTCAATATAATTATAAAAATGTAACCTAAGTCAACACATATTCATGGTTTGGAAATGACTCATTAATTTGGATTATCCATATCATTCTTTTCTTCATTAGAACAGAAAATCAATTGTTGATCATATGCTTCTTCTATAGCTATGGCTGAACAAATCAAAAACTTAATTTCTCTTTTACTTATTTTCATTCTTCCCCTCTTACATCTTTTCCCCTTTTCCTTCACATCTTTTCAGTTTCTTTCCTATATTCATTTTGTGTCTTTTCTTCTCATTCCACCATACTTTTCTTCCTTCTTTGTCTCCTTTCCTTCCTCCTTGCTGACCATTACACATCCCATCACCCTCTTACAGCCTCTCTTTCACCCACTTCCTATCATTTTTAAATAGACCATCCAGCTATTGATGAATTCCCTGAAGTCACATTTCCCTACTCATCTTTCCTCTTCCAAGCACTCCCTTATGTTTCCTAGATACTCCACTCGCTTCTATTACATTCTCGTAGCACCTTACTGCCTGCTATTAGCCTCCTCAATGTAACTTTCTGGTATACCTTGTCTGGTACTTTTTCTTCTTGTGGTATCCTATAGGGGAAACGGGTGGTGGTGGCGTGGCTGGAATTGTGGAGGAAAATATAAAATTCACGTTAAAGCTGGAGTTATTCATATGGCACAACGGTTTGTGGGGCCCAGTTCCATTCCCCTTGCATCTGTCATAAAGTTGAGATTTTGGACTGAACTGGGTTTACCATCTTTGTTATCAAATGTTTGAGGACAATTAACATTGTTGACAAAAAATGATTTACATTAAAAATCCTAGGAATGTCTTATAGGTATTCTTTTTCAAGTGAATTTTCTGTTTCTCTCTCATTGATTTATGGGTGGGTATATTGCTGATGATCACTGGGAAAGGGGGCTGCAGGGTATGAAAGAGAAAAATGTATGCTTTTATTACTTTAGAATAATGTGCTACGGCATGAAAAAAGTAGGTCAAACAACTGGTTTCTCAAGTTCAAGAAGTAATCCTTATTGTCGCAAAACTTTTTGGGGCAAGAGGAAAGGTGATTTGATACCTTGATGATTTGATTCAATGATTTTTTTCCAAAAAAGAAATAAAATCTGTCACTCGAATCAAACATCCCTTGCTCTAGCAATCAAGACACCTGTGACAGGTGCGTGCTGTTTCACTGGAAGGTAGAGAGTTTACACAGACACATTTAGGTAAGCCTCCCCTCTTTAAATATGGTGTGTTCCTGCCTGCCAGGGAGTAAAACCTAAAGTGGGTTATTTGGTTAGTCTTTACATATTATTTTATTACGAGACTGTCCTTTTCCTTCTCATCCACCTTTCAACAGGCTTAGAAATGAAACAACTTTCATTTCTGAGGTTTTACATCACAGCTGTCAACTAACAGCCTTGAGCCTCACCTGCTCATGCCTAATGAGGCCTGCAAACTTAGAGATCCCTGCCCAGGGCCACCGTGCCCTAATCAGAGCCTGACCGTGCACGTGTGCACTGACAGCCCATGTGAATCTGTCTGTACTTTCCTTCACTCTACCAATTTCCTCTCCTACTACACAGTTCAGCATGTGCTTAATAAAATGGGGTGTTTGAAATATGCTCTCAAAATCCACCTACTCTCTAGTGTGCATTTATTTTCTTTGAAATTCTTTAAGATCAAAATGAAGTAGCTACCTTTACAACTGCAAGTAATTTCTACTGAGTTGTAAAAAGCAATACAATTACATCAACTGCATGTGAACCATGGTGCCTATTTACAGATAACTTTACAGCGTAAACTTACCCGGCAATCTGAAATTGGTAGGCCTTAGAATTGGCCTACATCTTTAAAATCCAGAATGAATTCTAGAAACTCAAGACCTTTCACCAATGGGACAATTTTGTTTATTGACTTGATTGGTGGGATACCATCAAGCGACTTAAGTCACTGCCTTCCTTTAAGAAATGTTCAGCATGTTCAGAGATGTCAGGTCATGAGTTAAGGCTGATTTCTAGGCTCAAAGGGTGAGCTCATAGAGTTGAGCTCATTGGGGTGCTGGCTGGGAACAAGCTGGACGAACCATGTACATGCCCTGGGAAGTTCAGAGGCCTGAAACTTGCCGATTTATCCTTTACTGCAGGGATCATTTTGCAGTGTAGCTGGAATACTATAAAATTCTTATCCTTTCACCTTGACACCATCTTGCAAGTCTACCTTAGTCCAGGATGTGGACAATTGAAACCTCCCTTTTATTAGAGCTTTGGATCCCAGAACAATGCCTCTTAATTGTCTCTTACTTTATACCTTTTGCTTACTTGCCTTCAAAGATTATTCCTCAACTTGACATCTTGATGATGCTGTTCTACTGAGAGGCTACAATGACTTGCCACTGTCCCAAAAGATCAAATTCAGAAAACGAACGTGACAATTTTAAGTTGATATAGTATATACAAGATGCTGGTTAATGCTCACCACTCTATGAGGTTGAGATTACTATGTCTGGTTTACAAAGAAGAACCAAGATTTTGTGAGGTCCAAGGTTACACACATAACACAGCCATGGCTGCTTGCTGCTCTTAGGATGAAGACCAAAACCCTTAAGGTGACTGTGCCTCACTCTACCCCATCGTCTTTACCCCTTGCAATTCTACAGCATGTTTTTCCATACCAAATTCAGCAAGTGCCAGTCAGCTGGCCTTTCCATTTCTTGAAGACCAAATCCTCCTCCAGTCTCAGGGCTTTCACACATCCCGCTCCACTTCCCAGAAATAATCCTACCTTCTCTTTACCCCATTAACTTCTACTAAGCTTTTAAGTCTGCTCTTAAATGTATGCCACAGACTAGGGCAAGTCCCTGTGCTTTATGCTTTCAAGGCACCCTGTAGTGCCACATCAATGACTTACCCTCAAGGGCAACTAAATAAATGAGTTATGTCTGTGTCTCTCCCTGCTCCTGTCCAAGGTCCCACTAAACCACAGCAGAGGAGTAAAAAAGGTATAAACCCATAAAGAGATAGAATGGGAGAGGAAACAATGGCAGTTGAGAGAGGTACACAAAATTCTGGGGGACGGAAAGCAGATGCACAATTGGTATCTGATTTAGCAGTGTGGAACAACCGAACTCTCCCCTACCCGCAGGGGGAGACACCAAGAAACAAGCTGGTTTTCCTAACAGAACCCCCCCAAACCTCAGAAATTAGAGGTACCTCTGAAGGCAGGAGGGGAGCAGAGGAGGCTACCAATCAAAGGATCTGTGGCATGTCTGTATTCCATCCTCCCCCAGCACAGCGGCTGCTCCTCCTAGTAGATAACCAGACATTTGCTTGCTTCAGTCAGGTTGAGTCAGAGAGCACCAGGTCCAGGAGAGAGCAAGGAGGAGAACACACGACAATTCAGTGGAAATCTGCATCAGGAATGATAAAACCTTAGCCCCCTTCACATGTTGGCTCCTTACAAGCAGGAGACCATAGGATTTCTTTTGGGGCAAACTCACTTGCCCAGAAAGACTTCTGGAATTTCCCATGAGATAGCCAGAGTCCTATGCAATTGGACCATCATACTTGGACCCACTAGGCATCAAGCCCTACCTGTACACACGGAACTGCTGATCATCTATTTAAATAGATGCCTAAGAGTCACCATTCAATTAAAAAAAAATACAAATCAGGTGGTAAAAAGTGCTATGAAGGAAAATACTGTAGGGTAAAGGGGAGGGGGAGTGAAAGAGGGTGCCATTTTAGATAGAACTGTCAGGGAAGCTTCTCTAAGGTGATACTTGAGCGGAGTCCTGGATAAGGTGAGAGACTGGCCCATGGGAAAATCTAGAGGAACAGCTTTATAGGCAGAATGATGGCAAGTTCAAAGGCCCTGAGGTGGGAGCATCGTCAGAGTGTTCTAAGAAGAGCAAGAAGACCAGTATGGCTGACGAGCAATGAGCAGAACAGGAGGCGATAGAGAATCAAGTTGGAGAGAGTTATGGGGTCCAGATCATACAGGGACTGGTGGTTCATATTGAGAACTCAATGTTTCTAAATATAACTGGAAGCCAGTGGACATTTTGCAGTAGAGAAATGACACAACTTGATTTCTCCTTTACAACAGATTACTCTGATTCCTGTGTGGGAAATGGACTACAGGGCTGGTGCTAATTCCTCAGTGAGCGTCAATCTCCCCTACTACACTGTGAGGAACATGAAGGCAGGGGCCGTATTTGCCTTGGTCACTGATATATACCTAGCCTTTCATAGTATACAGCAGTCACGTAATAAATTATCTGTTGAAAGAATGAAAAGACCAGAAAAAGTAGAACTAGAAATTAGTTCTGAGAATTCAAAGCCATGGTCCTTCTAATGCATTAACTAGACTTCCAGAAAAGAGAAGGAAACTGAGCAGAGAGTCCCACAGTACCTTAATACAATTTTGATGAAGACCATGATATAATAATAATATCTTGGTTCAGTCTATAGATATTACAACATCATTATGATCTATTTTAAAGTAAGAATGGACTGAAAATGGCAATTATTCTTATGTAGACAAATGGTGCTAATTAGTGTTACAATGACAGTCTCTATTTATAACACATTCCAGTTAATCCCATTCTATGATGTAAAATGAAACAAAAAATCAAGTCAGTCATATTGCAAAACATTTAAACAGGCCCTATTCTTCTTCTTCTGAGTGTCCCAAACTAAATCGCTTTGCATTTCCATATTTAAAGCTTATTCCGAGGCATTTTTACAAAGATATTTTTCCTAGCCTTTCTAAGTATATTACATGCAGCACAACTTGTCATTGATAATTCACTATTTTGAAGATCAATACCCAATTCATGAGGACAGCTAGAAACAAATGGAGTCCAAAAGCCTGATCCCTTTTGACTTTTAGGATTCGTTCATTCGAGAAACACGTATTGAGACTGTGTCAAAAAATTATAAAATATCGTGCATACAAAGATGAACAATGGTCTCTATCTTCTAGGAGGTCCAACAGGCAGACTTCTTATCAGCCAACAAATTTCTTCCTGGTTAATTGTAATTTCTTTCATGCTTCCCTAATTTGCAATGTGGACCAAAAATATAACCACAAAACCCCACCTAAAAACATGTTCGGTTCATGATTTATTCTGATGCTGGAATGATCACTTCCTATAAAGAAAGCAAGGCAAAACACCAGCTCGTGGCAGAAGTTTGGGGAGGTGAGACTGGTAGAAGCTTCCATTGAATCTAGTGCATTTTAGAAAGGAAGGCCACATTACCCCCAAACTAGGAAAACAGCATCTATTAAGAAACTCGTAGAGAAACAACTTGAGTTGGGGCAAATTAAGTGATTAAGAGACACCCTTCAAGCAACTGTCTACCCATGTGGAAAGAGATAGAAAGAGGACAGGGGTCAATTATGTTTATTATATGACAAGGCAGGGCAAGCAGTAATGGGTCTACTGGTCACCAGAGAAAATGCACGCTAATTAGGAGACCAAACTTTTAAAATGTGAGCTGGGCTATGAGAGCTGCTAATGTTGGGAATGTACAGAATTCCCAACATTGGAAATATTCAAAGCTAAATTCAACCCCAAGGGATGATTTAGGAATAATTAACCTTGCCCATAATGCTACCAAACAACAAAATAATCCACCAGAGGTCCAGAGCAGGTCAAAAGAATGTAAAACCTATTGGAGAATTTTGTGCTATGCCTCTAGATTGGTCATCCCACAGTATATACCCCAGACGATTTACAGTTGGTGTTAAGTGAACAATGTTGCATACATAGTCAACCGTGTCTGCCGATGACAAGGATTAATTAAAATTCTTAGTCCATAAGTGATAGCTGAAAACAAATGTTTGTAGTACTCATAAATCCATAACATCGAAGAGTAACAGGAGTGTGTTTTACAATGATATAGAGAGAATCAGATCCAGAACCGTGAGACACTTCCAGAATCTTCTTAACACTTCCAGACAGAAAGTCCCTGCACGTTCCAGTCTCGTTAGAAATCTAGGCAATCCATTCAACCATGAGGGCTGATCTTCTAGAAGAACTTGCTGATCACAGCTGTAGCTTTTGGCTTCTGGAAAATGCGGCCCAAGTGAGACTCTTGAGGCTTCTGTACACTCACACTTTCTTGCCCTCCCAGACTTCGAGAAAGCAGGGAAGAACCATGCCATCCTCCTTGGCGGCTGAGGTTTGGAGGTTTAAGTGGTTCATGTTATCAGCCCCCTGCAGTGGCCTAACCAACAGGAAGTTTCCCCAGAGTTTCCATCACAGGAAATTTCCTGTGAGGAAGCCCTTACTGCACAAACAAAGAGGTCCTCAGCCCCTCACAGAAGCTGCAGAGGCGGCTGAGGCAATGTGGGCTGAAGAGGATTGGTGTGAACCGGGGAGGAAGGTGGCAGGGAGTTGAGGGGTGAACAGCATGGTAAGAAATAGAGGGGAACAAAGAAGTTATTTCACTTCTCTTGGCCTTGGATTTGTCAGTAAATTGCTTACTAACTGGCACGTGTTGGCTTTCACCTCCTGGCCAGCAGTTTCACTCAGGCCGCAGTAAACTCGGAGAGAGAAGACTTCACGTGAGTGGAGGTCCTGCCGGTCAACCTCTACCCTCAACCTCTCGGAGTCTATTCCCTGATCTGCACAACAAGGTGCATTGTGATAATTAAGCAAGATAAATTAACACATACATTAATATTAGGAAATTCTAAGGTATCATACAAATATAAGATAGTACTAGCTTAACCATAACAATCTTTTTACTACAACAAATGTCTAGATGATAGTTACTATTGACACTATCTACAGAATAGTAAGGTCTCTCCCATTCTATCTCTCAGGCTTTGTCAGGGCAATCTGAATTAAATAGAGCAAACAGCTACAGCAACAGAGCATGTCTACATCTGAATTTTGTGGTGACATCAAGATTCATTAAGCAAGCTATTATTTTTCCAAATGTAAGAAACATTTTCAAAATGTAGGAAATTGGCCCAGTTGCTCTAAGCCATAACCAGAGAATTGCCTCTTGAACTAAATCAGATAACTTTTTATTCTTTTTTAAATTTTGCATTTGTCTTCCAAAGGCCAAGGTCAGTTTTAAAAACAAAGGCCAGTGAAGAGGTCTACTTTGTTCTCTTCCAGTCAATTTACGTTCCTCTGTTTGCATATTTGCCATTCTGATGTGGGCAGTCTCCTCAGAATAAAGTAAAACAAAATCACCTGGGACGAGGGAGGAGCCCTTTTCAACGGATACAGCTCATTTTGTGTTCCACCTGTATTTTCGCTTTTATTTTTAAAACCGTGATATAACTATACTACTTCAGAGGGTAGACCAAACACTCAGACAAGGCTTGCTGCAAAATACTCTTGCTTTTTAACTCTTTCTGGTGAACACCTGGTCACATGCTCTTGAAGAACATTTTAAAATCTGAACTCCAGTTTTCAAGATAATTCCAGGGGCTCACTCTATCAAAGGTCAATACCACTGCCTTTTGTGTACAGATCTGTTGCAAAAATAGGCCATATTTCAAGCTTCTAGAGTAGAAAACAGGCAAACCAAGAAAAAAAAAGAGAAGACAAGACACAACTTGAAAGAAATGGGGGCCATGAAGATGGAAAGTCAAAAATGTGACAATGGAGCATATAGGCCAAATGACATGGGAAGACAACACATACATATAGTCAGCAGAGCACACAGACACATATTTTTAATAATAACAAAGAACATTCAGCCTGGTTAGTATGACATTGTAAGACATAACATCATGAGTGTCTTTTGTTTAAGTCCCATGTTAAAGGCCTCTCTGGGACCCCATCCCTAAAATCAAGTGGATTCAACTTCACATGCCTTTATTAAGTATATACTATGTGGCAGACATAGCCCCTGTCCTCCAGGAGTCATTCTCCAGCAGGTGATAGACACACAAATAAGTACAATACAATAATACTCGCATGTTCAGTGCTCAGCCCTGTCTGTAAATAGGGGCTGTGCATGTTAGGACAGAGTGAGAGGGACAGACGGTGAGATGAGCGGTGCACAGAGGACAGGATATTCTACCTGACCCAGAAACTGGCTATTTTTCAGTCCTTGGATGGTCTCTCTGACCCCCAACTCCCACCCCCGCTGGAGATCCCCAAGGACTCATATATATAGTCAGACATAACCTGCCACCAAGCTGTGACTTTGATTCTGAAACTCAAACATTAGTCCTACTCTTCAGAGATGGACTCCACAGAGCAGTGCCTGGAGGCTGCAAAGAAATAACATGCGCTTGGATGCAAAGTAGAAGCTCTAGAAAAAACTTCCTTAAATACAAAGCACAGAAGCTGAGGGCGAAAGACCCCTCAAAGCCTTTCCTCTGACTCCAGCCAGAAGCACATCTGAGTAATTTCTAATTGGTAAAGATGGACTCTAGGGAAAACGTATCTAAAACTCTCAGCGTTTACTTTGGGGTAGGCACTTTTCTCTATATTATTTGACTTAATCCTCACACCAATCCTGAGAGGCGGACTTTTTTTTATTCCCCAGGTTAGACAAAGAAGCTGAAATGTAGAGGGATATAAAGCGACTTGCCCTTTACACAGCTCGTCACAGCCCTGTCAGCCTTGAAGCTCCAAGTCCTGCCATGTGACCTCCCTAGCACAGTGCCACAGTAAGTTCTCTGTGGAGTGGGATTGGCTCTGCCATGCTGTCCACTCCGGGGGGCTAAGTTCGGGTATGAGGCGTTCTTTAGGATTTCATTCCTGAACCGCACTGGAGAACAGGAATGCGCGGTTCTGTCGGTTTTGATTGCGCTTATGCACTGGATTTACTAATCCAGTTTTTCATTACAATTCGGTAACATTTCTTGAATGTTTTCTGAGTCAAATAGAGGTAGGCCAAGGAGCCAAGGTTTCTCTTCTCTCTTTCCCTACCTAACTGGGGATGGAAAAGGATCACCAACTCCAAGGTCTGACACCAGTAGCCATGAGTGGTCCTGGGGCTTTTCAGGAGATTCCAACCAATTGGTGGGGCTCAGGAGGACGTGGACACTTCATGCAGGCTTAGGGACTGGGGGACAGGAGGACACTCACAGATGTGACAGTGCCTGTTTTTAGGAACCCTAAGGAAGCATCTGAGATGCTATGAAAGATGGGTGGCAATCAAGGAGACTGGGTACCAGTGACCTTGTTATGCACTAGACATTTAATTCACTTGGAAAATTCTGAACCTATATTAGCCCATTCTCTCCTCAGGCTACATGGATAAAAATGTCTGTGGGTAGCTGTCTTCTCGTCTTCCTCTCCCCTCCCCCCTTGCCTTTAGTTAATTGCAGCTGTGGTCAAGGGCCTGCAGCCAAAAGTCCCACAATGCCCTCCTCCACAGGAAGTTCCCAAGATCTCTTCCTGAACAGGAAATTTCCTGTGGTCCAACAGACATTCCTCTCAGCGTTTATCACTCACATACATTTGTTTTGGCAGATACTGGGTCTTGGGTAAGAACAACAAGAAACGGTTAGAGGGAAAGCTACCTCAGAAAAAAAAAAAATGCAGTTATTGTCAGGAGAAGAAAGTGTGACTGAATTAACTCCCGTCTCAAAGGAAAGCAAATACTAGCAAAATGAACTCATGAGATCTGAAGATGTGAGAATGTAAATACCACTCTCACAGCTATGTAACATTTGAATTTTATTTTTAACTCAAAGTGAAGGTATGCAGGCTTTTTTGGGGCCAACTTCAAAGCATTTTGCAAATTTTACTCTTGTAAAATGTTGGTTCTTATAAATATCATGGTTACAAAGTGATTTAGGTTTTAAACTTTTCTGCAATTTCCTTACATTTGTGCCCTAATATAACTTATTTCCTCATTACAGAATCATTTCATCTTCCCTACTTATAGGGACTGGTATACCCTTTCCTGAATAGGAGACAGCTATCCTCGTGGCTCACAAGCCAGTATTTCACATTTGTCTTGATTTTCTGTAGTTGAGCCTACACGTGTGGAAGCTACAATAAGTGGTTGGAGAAACCTGTGAGTACTCAAGCATTACCAGCATCATTTTCCCTCCTAACTGGCCTTTGCGACTCCTATTTTATAATCTATCCTTCACATGGATGTTCCCAAAGTATTCTTTCTCAACACTAAAAGGAGCATCACTTCCCTGCCTAAAATTTCTCCATGGCTGCCCACACGTTTTGGGGTGAAAGTTAATTCTTCGGCTTACCACAGTAGGCCATTCAGGCCTATCTTTCCAGTTTCATTTTCCACCACTCCCATTCACTCCAGCCACCAGCTTCTGGTACTTTCTAGAACCAATCATGCCTCTTCTGTTTGCCTTCCTGAGACCCTTCTTACTTTTACTTTCCTTCATGACCCAGCTTAAACACTTTTTCCTTTCCCAAGCCGAGCATTTCTCCTTTGTGGGCCAATGACATGAAACCCAAACCCAATCACCCTATATTCTAATTTGCTGGTTAATTATCTGTCTTCCCCAAGGATGACAAGGTCCTTGAAGGCAAGAACTCTTATTTGTCTTTGGAATCACAGTACAAACACTGTGCCTGACACATAAGAGATAGTTGATAGGTATTTGTTGGAAAGATAATCTTCTGAAATCTTATCCTTGTGTGGTAATAGAAACTACAGGGAATTTTCTTTTGTTTCTACTATAAATAAACAAACAAATCACACAAAACTATCTTGTATCATAAGCATCCTAGCAATCTTGGAACTTAATCTACAACATGCATGGGAACTGAAATCCTTTCCTTCAAATCATGCAAACTTGGAATGTTCATTTTCTCCTGAATGAGAGATTTGTGTAGACATTAGTCCTATTTCTTCTACTTGGGCTTTAGCTGTAGTGAGATGCTTGGCTGTCTGCCCCTATGGCCCCATAACCTTTCCAGTTAGGCTTACTTAACCCTCTCTCTGTAAGTTCAGCTCTACCCCGACTTTAGGCCCAATCCTGCCCTTTATTAAGAGGAAGCTTGGGACCAGTCATTCAAGGAACCAGTACTGAGTTGTCCCAACTGCTGGTTTTACTGGGCCTTCCTCTGTCACCCAGAAAAAAGTCTTTGCCATAATGGGTTCCCTCATCTTGGTTTCCCACCAAGCTCTATCTTCTCGTCCTTCTCCATAACAGAAGTCCTAGGACTGAATCCCAGTTTCTATGACTGGGTTTCTGCTATGTGCTCCTTGAGTTCATGTTTCCAAAGTTAATGTCAGACCCCAGCTCCCAACTACCAACAGCCCGCCTCCCTCCCACACTCACCAGCGACTGGCGACTGGCGGTCCCAGCCTTCCTCCCATTATCTGATACAGAAACTTCCCTAATTGGCCCGGCTCTGTGGGCACTGCTGAGGTTTGGGAGCTGTGAATTTCACAAAGAGAATATCCTTTCATTTCTACGTTCCCAGTGCCTGGACTAGTGCTATTCATTTTTTATATGAATAAAAATAATAGTGTTTGAAAGAATGAATGGTCTCTCAAACTCTGAGCTTTATTCAGGGCATGATTTGGATTTCTCAGGAACACCATAGCAGAGGACCAACAAACTATTTCTAGGTTCTTACAGGAGAGAAAGGATCTTTCACAGAAGAAAGGACATCCAAATGGCTCTCAAGAAGAAGGAGATAAAGCCTTACTTCTAGAAATTATCCTTCAGTGCTATTCAGTTTCTTAAAACAAAAGAAAGAGAAAAAGAAAGTTTGTAGAGAGAAAGCCTATCAGTGCACAGCCTTGGTGTCCTTGACGGGTTCCAGGCATGGACAATACACAGCTGAGAGCTCTGGTTTAATGGTAAGTGATGCAAAAGAATAAGTGCTGCCTTTAAGATGGTCAGTACCTTTAACGCCCGTGAACACTTTGGGAAGGCTGGAGAGTTGTTTTCATGCTTTATTTCTATCTCATTGGGTTGGGAATCAAAGGTCTGGGCTCAAATCCTCTCTCTGCCATTTACAAGCTCCATGATCCTGGACAAGTCACCTTAGCCCCCTGAGTCTCAGTTTTCTCATCTGTAGCCTGTGAATAACACCAGCCAGCTCATGGGTTGTTGTGAGGGCTAAAGGAAAAGATAGCATCATAGGGCTGGTGCATAATGGGGCAAAGATGAATAGGGCACAGGATGGGTGAATATGAACCTTGGCCAAGGACCAGAAGACATTTGAGTGCAATGTGCTTTCCTCCTTTCCTTGGCGGTATGTGCATAAATGCCTAAAACTCAATCTATCCTCTTTTCTTGAATGCATAACTAGTCCTGTTCACTTTAGTTTCACTCGCATTGTACTTTCCTTCCTTACAGGACACTGGCTGAACTGGAAGCCGAGATGTCTGCATTTTATCTGGGTAAGTGGCTTCTCCATTGCATGGCAGAGAACAATCTGAAGAACATGGCCGAAGTCATTTGAACATCATCAGTTGAGAGAATGGTCTTGCTGTGGCCACTCAGATCAAATTCACCACCTTATTTTTCCAGCTGAGCTAACAGATAAGAGTGGGAACCTTGTCGCATCTTAGCTAACATTTATTGAGTCCTTACGATATGCCAGGCATTGTACTAAGTGAATGGTTTTTAGGAAATCAACCATTAAAGCTCTGTATGATCTGCAATGGCTCCCGAGTGTAACTCAAGAGGCTCCCTTTGGCTCTGTGAAGTCTCCATGTGGTGGCCTGATTTCCTTGGAGAGTGTCCCTCCTCCACACGGCACTCCCAAGGCCAGAACAGCTGGTGCTCTTCTGCTCACAGGGCTCCGGTTCCGAGGACAGGGAATGCAAGGCAGGGTATTTCGTGAGGAAGACCCTACGCTGCCCCTTCAGGGCCTTCTCCAATCTATCCATGTTTAAATTTATATTTTAAATGTATTCTGCTTTAACTGCTTCTGCTTTATTTTTATAACCATTATACTCTGAGGTTCCATTTGAAGGAAGCAATCTTAGAAATTAAAAAAAATAGGCATAAATGCAGCTCATATTCCATGAAACAATTAAACACACACACACACACGCTGATTACTCTCAGACTACTGATGAGCACAGAGCCTTAAACAATGGAATGTTAGGCAAACAACACAGCATTTACGCCATTCTCCAGAGGAGCGCCGTGGCCATTAAAGAAAGGTTGCTTTGGTCAGTTCAGTAGTCACAAAACATGTTAAGACACGTAAGATGATTTACTAAGTTTGGTGGGCCATTACAATGAAAGTAGAGGACATGGTTCTTTCCTTTGAAGTATTTACCACCAAGTGGGAAAGAGAAAACAAATAAATGTATGCATCAAGAGCAAATATAATTGGTGTCTGCAAAGAAAGATAACTAGACACAATTTGTTTCTGGGAACCACCAAGTAAAATAATGGCTTTCTCCTGCCAAAATCCAGACTCCTAATGATACCGATGCCCACAAATCTAAGATGACTGTTTTATCCTGCATAGCCATAAAAAAAATGGGCAATGGTACAGCCGAAAACTAAAATAACCTCAAGACATGAAACACTTAGGTGCAGTGAAACCCACAGGTATGAGAGTCAGGTGCCTTGAGTAAAGCTGACCTCTCTGCTCACTGAGTCTCTCTCCTTCAATTCCAAAGCTAGCACAGGAGGCTATTTTTAACCCCTAGGCTTTAGACAGCTGAGTCTAGTTAGAACAAGATATCTGAGTACCGAGGCAGCAGAGAGGCACCAAACTCCTGGAGCTCACGCTAGAAAACTTGCTTGTGCCGAAGCAGCTGGGCTGAGAAAGAACGTGCTCCCGAGATCCAGAATGGTCAAAATAGTTCCAGGCTTCAGGGTCAGACAGGGGCCTGTTTTATAGGTAGCATCTTCCCTGTCTTTGAGCATAGGCAGTGTCCAGTTCCAAGAGCTATTTTAAGGGCACTCTTAGAGCTGCTTCTATCCTCAGAGTGACACTGAGGTCTGGGATGGAGAGGAAAAAAGAGAGAGAGAAAGAGAGAGAGGGAGGGAGGCTGAGTGATTGACTGGGCTTTACTGCTCCTTCCCTGACTTCCGTGGGCTCCCATTGTGCTTCTAAGAAAGCAGGATTCAGAGGGCGTCAGTGCTGGAGGCTATATTTATACCCATCCAGCTGCCCAGTTGCTGAGCTTTTCACAATTACAAACAGCAGGAGAACAAGACGCCTTCCAGAGGGACCATTTTTTCATGGTATTTACTCTAGATTTCTCTGGGATGATCTCAGCATTCATATCTTTTTGATGAAGGAAAAAAGAAAAAGGGAGAAGAAAAAAAAACAGAGTTGGTGGGCACTGTTCTCTGGTGCCAGGGCAGAAGAGAGTTATTTCTTCCAGGCACACAAGGGGAATGGGGAATGCTGCCTTCTTCCTGTGCTGTACCTGCCATGCAGCCAGGTCAATACCTGGGAAATAGACCTAGGAGTCATACAGCGCTACACGAGGTAATCATGAGTACAGCTATCTATCCTGCCTTGGCTTTGTTTTCTGCCTCCTGAGAGGCAAAACAGAGCAAAAGGTCATCCCAGGAGAGGAAGGGAGGCATTCCACTGGCTTTGGAATCCAACATGGATTGAATCCTGGCTGCCACAGTCCATCTGTGTGATCTTGAGTAATTTACTTGAGTTCTCTGAGCCTTACCTGTCCTAACAGACCCCTAAGAGAGTTACTGTTGGTTTTGAACGAGACAGCCTGGGGAAGGAAGAGTAGGCAGGAATTGGTTTCCTCTGGCTTGTGTTTAAAACACCTTCTACAGCCCTGGTGAGCCCAGTTTGGAACACAATGTCCTCTGGACCAGGCACCTATGGTGAGCAACCCAAAGTGGTGTAGCAAAGTTAAGCAAATAGGGGAGCTCCACCACTTACTAGCAAGTTAGCCTCTTGTGCCTCAGTTTCCTCATCTTAACAGAACCTTCTCAAAGGGCTATGGTGAGGATTAAATGAGTTAGCTGATGTAAAGTGCTTAGGACAGCGCCTGGCACACAGTCCACATGCAGTAAGTGTCAGCTATTGTCCTCTTATCAACTGAAGGCTCCGATATTACTCTCCATCGCTCCAACACTAGAGTATAGAGAGAATCTGAAGATAAAATTTTTATAAATTATAAAGGAATACTCCTTGAAATCAAGCATTAAACTTTCCATAATGTAAAAATATTAGTGGATGTGAATTTGGTCATTCTGCAATTTCGTATTTTGCATCACCTACCCCCGGTCCCAAGTATGATTTCTATTAAATTATTCTATAAATGTATAATACAGAATTCTATAATTCTATTAATTATTCCATAAATTATTCTTCCAACACTGACGGCTTTAAACAAAGGGTTGCTATTAATTCTCAAATAAAATAACCATTTAGAGCCTTCTGAGTCACTTACATGGAAATAAAACAGAATGTGTTTTTATTTCCTCCCTTAGCTCTTCCTCAAATAAGGGTTATTGGGTTTTACAGTAGATGAATGAAAACTGAACTCCATTAGCAGATGAGACCTGAATCCGAACACGGATTAATGTAAATGTAATCCATCAGAATCGTGTGGGTCCCATTCAGGAGTGTGGATTTTATCTCAAGTAAATGCTTAACTGACTCTGCTCAACACTTCAAAAATGTCTGCCACGGGGAGAGCAGGAAAAAATACACATCCATCCACATGAACCTCTTCTACTAATTCTCTCCAGATAAAAGCTGATTTAAACCCAGGGGCAAAACAGTGTAAACAAAGGGGGCAACACACTGCTTTAAAGGTTCTGCACAGAAGGAAGGCCAGGCATAATGCCTTTGTTTCCAGGCTATATGTGTGTGTATTTACTGTATCAATATATATTTGTTTTTTTGTTGCATAAATGTATTTATTTGTTGTGGGTATATACTTTGCTTTTAGTCTCAGCTCTCAGAGCTGGCTCCCTTGCTTTATCTTGCCTTCTTATCCACAAGATAAGTTCCATGGTGATGTGATGACCCCCTCCCCACCCAGAGTGGATCTTGAAATGTCTCACTTCTCTCTTCCCCAGAAAATTGGAGCTCTATTTTGTTATGTACTTGGAACCCATCCCCGAAGATTCTGATTAAGTAGGTCTAAGGTAGGAAATGGAATCTCTCTTAAAAGATCATCAGGTGACTCTGTTGTGCAGCTGGGTTTGAGAACCATTAAATATAACTCTTGGAAAATTCAGAAGTCTCGTAAAAACAAGAGTATATAACAATAACGGTAGCAATTAACACTTACACAGTGCTATGTGCCAGTTATGGTTCTAAGAGCTCTATAGATATTAACTAGTTTATTATTAATTCATAAATTGATTTCTTTATTGAATTAAAGAGTATTGGTGTAAAAACAAAACAAAGACCTAACTAACTGGATTTTATCCAGATTCCTCCACTGATTTCTTGCAACAAGGAAGATGTAAAAATTTGTTTTCATCAATAGGATGTAGGAATACAAAGATACAACTGCCTGTCTCTTAAGTAGCACCTTACAGGAATCCTACACAGGCAACACTGTGACACAAGCCGTACTTGTCTAAGGGCAAAAAAATGCCGGTAATAGTAATAATTTCAATTGACAAAGAATTTCCTTCCTGAGAAGCTCTACTGTGATATATACAAGAATATACATATTTTAGACAATCTCCCTATGGCTGAGAGATTGTCAAAATTCATCAGAGTTTGAGGAAGTTAATTTTAGCTCTGCTCTCTTTCCCCAAACTCCTCTAAAATAACAGCAAAGAGATTTTTAAGACCGAACAAGGACAAAGACACCAGGAGAGGAGATAAGAGCAAGAAGGAGGAGGAGAAAGGAGGGCAGAGGGGAGAGAAAGAGATGAAGGGGAAGAAGAAAAAAAAAACCCAGAAACTTGAAAGCAGATGAACCAGTGATAATTTACTTAGCAGACCCAAGAAACTGGAACACTAAGAAAAGCTGTGAAACAATCAGACTTATAGGGCAGAACCCCTAAAAGACTTGGGAATTGGGGTCACCAGTTACATCTGAAAATTTGGACAGTGAGTCACTGCTCCTCCCCTACCATAGTGGAAGATTAGAAGTTTATGCTGTGGAGACAGTAAAATACAGTGACATCAGAAAGAGTCGATACAAAAATGACTAGGTGGAATTAATTAAAATTTTATATATGGGGAATTAAAAGAATGTGTATATGTTGACTAAGACTTCCCCCGGTCCCTTCTCCCACTGTGCTCCCAGGAGGTTGGCAGCTAGACTTATACCCTCCAGGATGGGTACCAGAAGAGTCGTCCATCTCTGAGGAATCTGAGTAGCCAGAGACAAAAGACCTGGAGATATTCACACCAAAGGTATCCCAAGGAAATGCCCAGACTGGTCACCCTCGTGGGCGAGCCCACCCAGGCATGTAGAACTTGTAATCAGTGCTTCAGCGCTCCATCAACTCTTGACCATGAGCAGACAAGGAGAGACCACCAGATGTCTGAGTATAAAAAGCAAAGAGCAAAACAAAACCAAACCAAAAAAAAAGGAAAAAAAAAAAAAACAGAGAAAAAGGCAACATGGAGAAAATAGGCACAGTGCAGGGAAAATAAAAAAATAGATATAATTATAATTATCCTTAGATAAAGAAGAGAATACATTGCATCTATAAAACAAGAACAAGATGCTATAACGAGGAACATGTCCAGAACAACAACAACACAAAACACTTGAATATGAAAGTGATGATGTCAGGAATAAAAACTCAACAGAATTGTTGGAAACTAAATTTGAGGAATCTCCCAAAGAGGAGCTCAAAATAAAAGCAGCAGAAAATAAAAGAAAAAAGATAAAATCACAACATCGACATCCTAATGATGGGAGTTCCAGAGAAAGAACTGAGAAAACAGGGGAGGAAATTTCCCAGAACCCAAGGAAACGGCAGTTGAAATGGCAAGTGCAGTTGAAATGGCAAGGATGGATTAACACAGACCCACACCAAGGCACATGACAGGGAAATTTTAGAACTGGGAGGATAAAAATACTCCCAGAGGACAAACAAACAAACAAACCAAAAGAGTTACACACAAAGGATTTACAGTCAGAACGGTGTGGTCTTCTCAACAGCAACCCTACAAGACAATAGAACGGAGCAACGCCTTCACAATTCTGGGGCAAATTATGTCCTGCCTAGAATTGTATACTCGGTCAAATTATCAAGTATGGGGAGAGAATAAAGATATTTTCAGACATGCAAGGTCTCAAAAGATCTACTTCCCCTCTAACACCCCACCACCGATGAAGAAGCTATTGGAAATTGTCCTGCATTAAAACCAGGGAATAAACTAAAACAGGATAAAGCATGGAATCCAGAAAATGGAATCAAACTCAAAGGAAGGGTAAAGTCAAGAAAAGTCCAGATGGCAGCTGGGCACTGAGCTAAAGCCAGCCCAGCTCAGGTGGAAGGTTCTGAGAGACTGCTTCAGGATTTGTAACACCTACTGCATCCGAACTACTGAGAGAAAGGGAAGGCAGAGAGTGTGAATTAGCAAAAGCATGTAAAAAACATAAAAAGTCAGTACGTGGTAAAAACACCATGGCTATTAACTCCAGGGAAAACGACAAGTTACAGGAAAGGAAAAGTAATCTTAATAACGTACATGAGTCAGATGCAAATAGCATTTACATAATCATAATATGTCAACACTAAATATTGGTCTATCCAAAATGATGATTTCTGGGACGAATCTATGGGAAGGGCTGGGATAGGGGGCAGAGGGATAAACTGCCACATTCCACAGTGAGACAGCATTAGATAATGTCTAGAAACGAAAAATAAAGCAGCAGCAACAGGAACACGTGACTTAAGAGTCAAAGGTAAATGACAAATAAACCAGTGAAAAGATTTGAGAGTGGCCACCTCTGGTGAGCAGGAAATCCAGAGTGGGGACAGTAGTGGGGGGGCGGGGCGGGGGAGGCACAGATTTTTGTAACAAATCTTAGAGAACTGTTACCTGCTTTAAACTCCACATATAACAATATTGATAACGATAAAAACCAAACATAGCTATCAGAGGAGAAAAGATGGCTCAGAGGAGAAGGATCAAGGACCAAGGGCACTAGATGCCAAGTTTCCTTTCCACTCAATGACAAATTCCTCCGGGGTTCATGACCTTGTTACACTTCGGAGACCACTTTTTACAATTTTTTTTAAAGGAGAGTTGCTGGGTTTGGTTACACACTGTGGAGGAGGAAAAAAAAAAAGACCTCAATTGTGGGCAAAGTATTATGATGATTCTTAGGCACATTAAAGTCTTATTCAATACTTTAAAAATGATGTAAAAACTCTGCAGACTCCTAAGTAGTATTAACACAGCTCCACGCTAAACACATATGGCTGGGGTCCCTAATCCCGAGGAAATGATGTCAAATGAACCGCCTGGGGACCGAGAAACAATTTATTCTTGGTCAGCCTTAATCTCTTAATGGGCATTTGTTGAAGGGATCCTTGCTGTGCTGAAGGGAAAAGCATGATGAATGAGGGCTGCACTCCCTGTAAATGTTTTCTTATTGTGGTTTTCTTCAGCAATTAATGTCCCGCGCCAGGGTGTTGAGGTGAAAGAAATCTGCTCCAGAATGAAAACTGGGATTTCTCACTAGGTCCTATAAAAGGCGGCTTTTCCTCTTTCCTTTTCCTCCTCCTTTTCTCTTTATTTTTGGTTGGATTTGATACTAGAGGGATCCAACTTGGGCCTCATGCTTGGAAAACTGCTAATAATCTATACAAGAGCCTTGGCTTCTACTCAAAGCAGCAATTTTACAGACTTGAGTAAAACAAACAGCTGTGATCCCCGAGGCTGTTTTTGGTAACAGAAAGTGTAATGGCCTAATCCTGGCTCAGCTATCAGCTTGCTGTGTGATCTTGAACAGGTGGCCTAACCTCTCTGATCTCACTTGGCGCATCTGCAAAAATGGAAAATGAGTCCCAGCCTTTTCACCACCCAGAAATCTCTCACTATAAATGAGTGCTTCCAAGAGAAATATAATGAGCCACATAATATAATTTAAAATGTTTTAGTCCCTGCAGTAAAAAGAAGTAAAAAGAAAGAAGTGACATTACTTTTAGTAAAATATTTTATTTCATCCAATATATCTAAACTATTATTTAAACATGTAACTGATATAAAAATTATTGAGATATTTCACATTTTTATACTAAGTTCCTGAAGTCTGGTGTGCATTTACACTTACAGCATAGCTCACTGATGACTGGCCATGTTTTAATGCCCGATAGCAGTATGTGGCCAGTGGCTACTCGTCCTGGACAACACAGCTAGAGACACTTTATTTTTGAAGGATTCTCCTTACCCAAGAGGAGTTACTAGGAATAACTGATTTATTTTCACATTTATAACTCCCAAAGCAGAGCAACCTCATGCTTCCCCAGCTTGCCTACCCTGACAGTATTCTCCTCCAATAGAGAATTCCCGTAGGGCATCTGGAATATACTACAATTGGCTCACAGACCCAACCCCATTACTCTTTTCAGCCTCGTGGGGGTCTGGGGGCCATAATTGGACTAGATGATACCTTAGGGTCTCTCCCAGCTCTATCATTTGGTAATTTCAGTGTTTGATTATTGGCAACAGTATCAATTATGCGGGCACTTATCAGCGACGTAAGTATTCAGGGTTTTAAATAGGGACTGGGTCATCTGCCCAGGGAGAGTACTAGAGGGGATTGGCATCTGCTCTCCTGACGCGAGCCAGTTCCCTCTAAGGTCACAGTGCTCCTGAGAGCTCTCAGTAATGCCGAGCGCTGCGAAGAGAGAAGGCACGCAAAGGATGGCCGTACTTCCCTGGTGGGAGGGTCCTCGGAGATTGCCTGGCTCAGGACTCTTGTGCATCTCTCTTCTCCAAGTGACTTGCCAAGGTCACGTATCTGCTCAGGGACAGAACTACCGTCCTGACTCTTGATGCACTTACAACTTAAATTCCACACATCACAAACAAAACCAACAGCTGTAAAGTCTCTCCTCTAGAAACGAGCTGGGGGTGCTCAAAAGGCATCATATTTGTCTATTCAAAAACATGAGAAATCCTATTATTGACCCACAATGAGGGTGTGAGCACTAAATCTACAGATTCTATGCTTTTATTTTGAAGAATGTCAAGGACGTGCTATTTTCAGTAATTTCATACTTATCCGAAGGTCTGAATAAAGTCTCTATATATGTCTTTAATTAGGGAAAAGTGGGAAAACAAATGAAGTTGTTCTTAAGTGATACAGATTTGGTAGGAGACAATATATTGCAAAACATGGATTCAGGCATGAAAAATACAATAAAAATGGAAACTTGGTATGAAAGGACCACAAACAATAGCATCAATCCACACTCCCCAAAGGAAGTAATATTCAGTGATGGTCGATGCATAAGGACACGCACAACTGAAATATACAACTATGTACTGGGGAGATTTGGGGAGAAAAAAGCAGAAGAAAAAAGAAGATTGGCAACAGTTGTTAGCTCAGTTAGATTTCCAAGAGTATTGGAAATGCAGGTATATTTTAAAAACAAGAACCCTGGCCCATCCTCTGAATCCCCAGAACAGCTTCCATCTTGTGCCTCCAAATCCTGTCCCCCCTCCATGGATATGTGGTCACTTTTTGTAGCCAATGACTGAATTATGCAATCAAACCTGTGAAAACAAGTGCCAAAATTAGATGCCAAGCACAGAAGGCACGCTATTGGCAGCATCCTTCATCTGGTTCTCAAGTTCCCAGCTAACTCCAATGTCCAGAGTTACTCAGGAGTTGAAGCTGGAGGATTCTGAAGAGTGTGAGCGACGTGACTAAAAAAAGACACGAAGACTGACACAAACCAAATGGGAGGCTGCTTGCTCCAGGAGGAGCCAAGAAACCAACTCCACGGCTTAGCGACATCCTTCTACTCTGCAGAGGAAAATGGGTAAGGCTTGATGTAACACGTCTTTCCAGAAAGGGAAGAAACAGTATTAGCAGTGCTGTGGTTCTTGTAATGATAATGGTGGAGGTGGTGTTGGTGAGAGTGGAGACAGAAGAACTTCCTTCCCTAATTGATTCCACAAAGATTTACTGAGCACCTCCTCAGAGTAGGCATTGTTCTAGGCAGGAGGGACACAGCAACGGACAGAGAGAAATCCCTGTTCTTACAGACATCACATAATAGTCAGGAAAAGCAGACAATCACTAAATAAACAAGTAAAACGTACACTATGTCAAACAGCAGTATGTTATGGAGAGAAAAAACATCATGGGAAGGGTATGCTGGTGAGAGGGTGAGGGCTACTATGAAGGCCTCACCATTTTTTTTTTTTTTGAGGAAGATTAGCCCTGAACTAACATCTGCGGCCAATCCTCCTCTTTTTGCTGAGGAAGACTGGCCCTGAGCTAACATCCATGCCCATCTTTCTCTACCTTATATGTGGGACGCCTACCACAGCATAGCTTGCCAAATGATGCCATGTCCGCACCCAGGATCTGAACTGGGCAATCCCGGGCCGCTGCAGCGGAACATGTGCATTTAACCACTGCGCCACCAGGCCAGCCTCACATTTAAGCAGACAACTGAAGGAGGCAAGGGTGTGCGCCGTGGGAATACCTGGGAGAAGAGCTTCTCAGACAGAGAGAACAGAAGGTGCAAAGGCCCTGAGGTAGGAACATGCTTGGTCCAACTTTCCATCATGTCTTGCTAGACTTATTATTAACAGGTTCCTTAAAGGCCTCTCTGCTTTTACACTCCCCCTTCCCACCTCCTGCTCTCCCTCCCCTTACTCCTATAGCAGCTAGAAAGATCCTTTAAAAATCAGTCAGACTACGCCAGTCCTCTGCTTAAAATTCTCACTGGCAAATTCAAAGTTAAACTTTTGACATGACTTGCAGGGTCCTCCCAAATCCTCCTGCCCCACCCTTCCTTTCAAACCCAACTGTCCCTGACCTGCCACACATCACTCAGACACACTTGCCTCCTCGCTGTTCCTTTTAAGACAACAAACATATTCCCCCCTCAGGGTCTCCATTGCTCTCTGTGCTTGGGATACTTTTCACCCAGATAGCCAAATGGCTGGCTTCCTCACTTCTCTATAGTGTTCACTGCTGTCTCTCAATGGTATGGAATACCTGGCACATAGCAGGTATCAATATTCACCGAAAGAATCAGTCTTGCCATCTCCCTTCTCCTCTACACCACCATGGTGTTGAACAGCACGGGGAGAACCACACAGATGGACAGATTGGTACCAACACAGACACAGTCTCCCACTGGGAGGCCAGGCCGGGGCCCCAACGTGCCAAGCAATCTTTCTCCGGCTCCATCAGCCACTCTCCTATTTCCTTCACTGCCACCTCCTCCATCTCTGGCTTCTCAGGAAAAAAAAAAACGGAATTTTTGTGGGGAATTCCCACCAATTATTAAGCCTGTCCTCATACAAACAATTACCCTATATTTATCCTTACCTTTCTCCCAGTTTGAGCGGAATGACTCCATCCTCCTATTGAATACTAAAGAATACCTCCATTTTTATTTTGCATTTTGCTTTTCCCCACTTCTGCAACACCCAGTTCCATAAATCACCCTTATTTCTCCTCTGTTTTCAACTCTCCACTCTTAACCAGCAATTCTTCATGCCAAATAGCTTTCATTAAGCAAACAAAACAACCCAACAAAAACCTCCCTTTACCCACCGTTGCCCTCCCCTCCTCTGCTCTCTATGAGTCCACTGGCAATCATCACCTCTCATCCTTTTTTCCATATTTCAACCCACAGCAATCAGGTCTCCTCCTGCACCCCTCACCCCAAAAAATTATTTTACCTGAGTCACTGATGACCTTCTCACCTGTCGAAGCCAAGGTCATCCTCAGTCCTCATCTCACCCGACTTCTCCGCAGCCTCTGGCAGTGCGGGGCCATTCTTTCCTTCCTGAAATTCTCTTTCTTTGGTCTCTCCATAGTTTCCATCCTATCTCTTGGGGCGCTCCATTATGGCTCTTCCTTCTCCTCTTGCAATCCTAGATAATGGCTCCACAGCCAGCCATCTTCCCTCTTCTTTCCTTTACTCTCCTCTCTGATCAGCGACTAACCCCTGCCCACTCAATCTCCTTAACGTCACCTGAATATTTCCCTATTCAGGGCATCCCCACTGAAGGTGCCTGAGTTTGGACTTGTATTTTTTTCTCACCCGGATCGTTGCAACAGCTTTTCACCTCGTCCTATCCTCTTTGTTGCTGCCTACGAAAGCTTTTAAACATAAATCTGATCAGTTCTCCCCCCTGTTGAAATTCCCTGAACGGCACCCTACAAGTTTCAGGCTAAAATCTAAACTCCTTAGCACAACATCCCTAAGCCCCTCAAAAACGAGTTCCTGTTTCCTTCTTCAGCCAGCCAGTAGGTCTGTATTTATGGTTTTACATATATGTATACCTCTTGTATTTTCCTTATACTTGGAAATAATTGCATTTCTTGCATCAACACTCCTGAGGTTATCCTATATATAATTTTATGCACGTACAAACCAAGGTGGCATATTCTTTTGATGTCATAGTTGTAAGCTATTCTTTTGAGAATTTTCTGAAAAGATATTTAGAGAGAAATAGAACATAAGCAAGAAAAGCTGGCCCCTTCTGAACTTGCTACTGTGAACGTCGACCTCATGGATGGATTCCAGGCATTTCCCAGTGATCCCCAAATCCTGCTGTCTTTCCATTACATCAGGGAACATTCCACAGAATCAATTTTAAAATGAAAAATAAATATAAAAACACATTATCATAAGCATGCAATGGGAGAAAACACACAAAAATACATATACACATACTGTCATGAGTAAAAGAATAAAATACACTGTCTCTCACTCAGTTGGTTTCAGCTGTGTTCTGGCTGTCTTGGCAAGTGAAAAACTCCTCAAAAACAAAACTACAACTCTTCTTTTTCCCTCTAGAAAGCGCTGAGAGTATATAAATTGATCAACCATCTGTTTATTACCACTGACCCAAGAAGATCTCTTGCACAAGCCTAACTATCAGGTTTTAGGCTCACCATGGGCAGATTAGCAAAGTGAAAGAGGGAATTTGGTAAGGATTTTTCAGGTGAGCCAAGGAGTACATCTTGATTTCAGCAAATAATGTGACAGTCTATCTTGATATTTTCTTAGGGGTTAAATTGAAAGGTGGTGAATATCTGCAAAAATGATGATGTGTCATTTATGGCATATAAAAAGAGATTTATGTCCCATAAAACACTAAATAACTACAACGTACTCGTTAATTATAAAGATCAGTCTGCCTACCTGGAAGGCAGTCTCTAGTGGTATGCCACAGGGCTCTTTCACTGACAGTGTCCCATTCAATCTCTTTTCCTTCCAAATAAATAACGTAAAGGCATATAGGGAACACTCATCTAAACTGGATGATATACAGTAGTAAAGAAGAGATTCTAGAGAGGAACGAAGACATAAGATCAAAATTACCTCAGCCAACTTGAATGAAATGTACGATTAAATGTAAAGGCATACATTTAAGTTTTAAAAAAAAAAAAAACCCACAAAAGCATAAGGGAGGTGAACTCTGACTTTGGCTATAGTCCAAGTAAAAATGATCAACATGAGTATAACACAGATACTAAAATGGTAACATAACCTTACGTCACATTGATAAAATATTTGCGTATTTATTACTCAACAATTAGCTTGGACCTATTGGAAGAAAAATACTGATACAGGTAGTAATAGTCCCATTCTCCTTAGCCCAGTCAGTGTGCGGACCACATTTTCACACAAACAGACATTAATCAAATTGGGAGAAGAGTGACAGAAGGGAGCTCAGGAGGAAGACCACGATGGTAGGATGGCAGATGAGGAGGGTCCATCTCAAATGAGAAGACATTTAACATGGAAAATAGAAGACTGGAGGGACAAGATAATCATCTTCAAGCGTACGACAAACAATAAGGACAGTTAGCATTTATTAAGGATCTACTATGGGCCAGGCACAGCGCAAGCTAAACTCTATTATATTTTAATCTTTTCAAAGTAGGGTTTTTTTTTTCCATTTTACTAATGAGGAAACAGTAGTCCAAAAAAGATTATATAACGTGCCTAAAATTCACCCAACTGGTAAACAGCAAAAGGGGGAATCAAACCCATATCTGATTCCAAAGTTTTGTCTGTCTCTAGAATTAATGGAGAAGGAACATGTCCCATTTGGTCCCACATGACAAAACTAGAACCAAAGAGCAAAGCGACAGTAGGTGAATTTCAGAAAAGCCTCATCACATCTGGAAACATCCAGGAATGAGATGGGAAAGGGCAGTGATGTGCTCCTCGCTGAACGTTGTCAGGCAGAAGTTGAATGTCCTGCTGTATCAGGCATGCTGTAGGGACATTCAGGATTTGGGTGACAAACTGAAAAATATCATCTCTGAGTTCCTTTACAGCTCTGAGACTCATTGATATGTATCAGAAATTATTCAAAGCAATTTTTTAAAAGTAAATAAGCACTTCCAAAGAGTTGGATGCTGTACACGTGAGAAAGCCAGGCCCATCTTTTTCCTGAAGAAGGCTCTGCCATTGTTTCATGGTATAGGCAAGCCTCTGAGCATGCTAACACAATTTGGAAACGAAAACTCATTGAGATTTGCAGAATTTGCTACAGCCTCATCATGGAAGTGGAGCAAAGATGACAAAGAAGACACTCCACGGCCATTCTGTGTGCTGAGCCGGGAAATGCCAACGTGGAACTACTTAATTTTGCCATGAATAAAGCTTCCATGGACATAACCAAGATGAAACACACTGCTCTACAATAATCTACAATCTTATGCTAGACTTATGTATTTCTGTCTGTTTAACATCCTCACACTCCTTCTGTTTGGGGGATCCCAAGATTGGCAGGGCTTTCTTACCTGTGCCCTGGAACAATCAGATGCACCTGCCTAGGTCTTTGAGTCTTAAGGGAGTCACCAATTCCCCAGGGATGGTGAGACAGTATTCATGGCAGCCGCGTCAGCCTCATAAATCCACGTGTCCACTGGCAGCCATGCCACGGTGGCATTTTAAGAAGACTGTCCCTGTGGTGAGATCTTGGCTGAACTCTTGGCTGCTGAGCCTGCCTTCATTTCTGCTACTTTTGTTTTTTTATTTGAGCCAATGAACTACCTAATATCTTTCCAATAAAAACTTTTCTGATTAAACTATACATAGCTTTGTTGTTATTTTCAAGTAAGAACTGGTATACTTCTAATAGTGTCATATCACAGAACAAGTTTGGGTGAATATTTGTTCTTGTCCCAATGTAGTAAAAAGGATATAGGTACTGAACCTAAAACTACTTCTACTATAAACCCAAGATGTTTGTTCTTCTAAAAAGCTGGCATCCCAGTGGCAGAGAAAATCCCAACTTACAAAAGAAAAGTCAGCGACATCTATTAAACCAGAGGAGATAACAATTATACTTCCATGAATCAACTGTATGATAAATTATGACTCCCAGACTGGTTCATTCATTCATTCAGCACAGAGCTACCAAAAGCCTTCTCTGTGCCAGGAGAGAGAAAAGAAATGATTCCTAATTAATCCTTTTGCTTTTTGGCATCTATGTAACTAAAAGCAGAAAAGTCTAAAGGCAGAACATTTGTAATGTTATAGACAGAAAAAAATATTATAGGCAAAACCTTTTGTCGTTTATTTGATATTGCATACTAGTTTATTTCGTATAGACTTTATCCACTCACTTAATGACACAGCACACTAGGCAAACACAGAAGAGAATAATTGGTCACTTCTCAGCAATTCTCTTTACACTTTTTACCTCCAAGAAGGATCTCAGAATGTAGTGAACTGTAACAGTGGGAAGTGCTATACCAAGCAATTTTTGAGTAAAAACCTGTCTATCTGGAAACTGTTAGAAATAAACCATCCAAGTTTTCCAGCGTATCATACTAAGCACCAAAGGTTATTTCAGTGATTATTTTAACAACTTTGGGGAAATTTTTCTACATTATACTATATATTTTCCTCCTGGCAGAAAAGAGAAAATAGCAGGCAGCCAAACGGTTGCATCACTTGAACTATGTCATTTCCATCCTGAAAATGTTTCTGTCTTGATTTCCTAGGTACAAAAGTAAGTGGGCCTTAGTGTGGAAGCTATTTTTAGCACCTGAGCTCTTTTTTGAGAAATTCATTCCTCTCTTGATGTGAATGATTACCAAGACCAGCTTTTAACTACAGTTTTAGCTCAGAAATGAGCACAACACAGGAAAAGTCAAAGGAATTTCAAGTTTTTAAAACGAGAACTCAGCAAATTTGGTACCAAGTTCTGGAGAAGGGCTCGTGTGCTGACTTTCTGCCAAATATATATGCTGCAGTGAGTCTCCAAGAACCAGAAAAAGTGCAAGGTGGAAAACAGCAGATCATTTCTCAAATGCGGAAAGGGTGAGCTGTGAAGTTCTTCAGGGAGGCACGCACACAGCAACGCGGAGATGCGTGTGTGTATACACAGAGGGAAGGCAACGGGCCCACTTTTCATGTTTACTTGAAGCCCAAATCTACAAAAATAGAGAGCAAAGTATTGAATCCAGTTCTGCACTATTCAGGGCCCAGATATAGGAAGGATGAAAGCCACACTAATATCTACTTCCAACATAAATCTGGTTTTGGTTGTTTGGAGATAAAATAAGCACCAGCCCAAGTCTGACAGTTTGACAATGTTCCAGAAACTCCAATAAGGGGACAGCCCTAGGCAGCACTTGAACAGTCAGTTTTACAAAAGAATGATGTGTCTGAGCCTCTAAGACCTTTTACCTGAAATCACCCACATACAGGGCTCCAACCTCAAAGAAAGAACTTTGCTTTGATACCGTGCAATTCAAGCCCAGTGTACACAATTGGGCTAGTTGAATGGTGTTTGAAAGAATGGTGATTTTTAGAAAGGAAAAATAAGAGCTCTTTGGCCCATCAGGGGAGTTCTCTTTCTCCTCTTCTGACCAGGCGTCAAGCAGTTTCAGGCAGAGTTCAGAATGATTTGCATCCACGAGGAGAAGGCAGCAGATGGAGACGCAGGTTTACTCAGTGCCTCAGTCTGGTTCTGGTCCATTCAGCACTTGCACAGTGAGTGTCTGGCACTGTGCTGGACCCCAGAAACCTCACACCACCTTAGAGCTCATGAGAACCACGAACCAGATTTCATTTTCTGGGATGAAAGAATGCTTCTTCTGGGGAAACCTCTCCTCAAGTGACTTACAACAGACACAGTCATATTAAAAACAGGTGTATGTCAAGCCTGGCGGCGTAGACAAGCACTGAGGGCTGCCCGGGACGACAGTATCATTTACTGTGGACGTGCCATGAACCAGACACTCGACTACACACTTCACAAGCAATAATTCAGGTGACCTCCCAACAGCTGTCTATGGTAGGCATTGTGATCCTCCTTTCAGGGATGAGGGAAATGACACTCTGTGACATTCAGGTCTGTGGGGCTCCAAAGCCTATGCATTTTCTACTGTTGGACATGGCCTGCCCTGAGAACAGAAGTTCCAGTCCAACTGTAAGAGACTCACCCATTTATCAATACTTAAGAACCATCTATGGCGAGCTGAACCCTGTGCTGTGTTCTGGGCGAATGCAGTGATAATCAATATGGCCCAGTCCCAGCCCTGATGGAGCCTGTGGTCTTGTGGTGAGGACAGACCAGGAAACCACGTTGTAAGAAGGGAAGTTGAGAGCATGTTGGAAGCCCATTGGGAGTGCTGATGAGTCCTCAGTGACATAAGCTGAAGCCTAAAATGAGTTGGAATTATCCTGAATTGACCTTGCTAAGTTACAGGGGGTGGGAGAGGACGGGGAAGGGCTCAGTATAGAGAAGTGTGTTACAGCCAGAAGGAAGATGAGAGAGAATGTGACCCGTACAGGAAACTGAAAAAGGCCTGGTATGGCTGGAGAACAGAGAGCAAGGAGGTGAGGGTACCAAATGAAGCGCAGAGGGGAGCAGGACCCAGAGCCTGTGGGACCTCGCAAGCTGCTGCGTTCATCCCACGTACAGTAGGAAGGTCCTGAGGGGTTGTAAAGGTAGGGGGGCAGGGAGACAATGGAAGACACATGCCCAGATTTGCATTTTGACACAATAAATCTAGGTGCAAAGTGGCCAGCTGGGGACGGAAGTGACCATTATTTCATAGGCCCCTATGGACAAAAATGATCCTAAAGAATGCTAGAAAAAATTACAGTAAAGAAAGAGAGAAAAACTCTACTCACAGTCCTTTCACCTAGAGATAATAACCACAGTAACTATTTTCCTTCATTTCCTTCTGGTCTACTTTTATTGATTAAAAAAAGGGGTGGGGGGGTTATTTTGAACAGAGAGATTTTCCATTTCAAAAACATGACTTTTAACGGCTGCATACTGTTCCAGCATATTGACCCACCCTAATTTAACTAATTCCTTGCTGATGGCTTCCGCTGCTCTACACATCCAAGAGTAAGAATCTTTGTCAGCATCTGTGATTATTTCCCAGTGATGGATTTTTAGAAAAGGAATGACTGAGCCAATAAGTAAAACTGTTTTAAGGTTCTTTACCCATCTTGCCAAAGTGTTTCTGTAAAGGTTATGCTCACTGAATTCTATTTTTGTTCTCAGGTCACTCCTGGTGTTTTTCATTTCACTTACATGTGCATGGCTCTTGTGTGACCTGCTAAAAGTGTGGAGTGACCAGCTGTGTCAGGTACAAATAAACGTGCCCATCTCCCCACAACTCCATCTGAATTGAGAATTAACAAGAAAAAAAATCTGCCAGTTAAAAAAACAAAAACTAGTACTTTATTATTTCTAGTATATATTGGTATTTATTGTTTGGTGAGTTATTTAATTTTAATGCTCAATCTAAGGTAGAAGTTGAGTCCCCACACTGGGACTTTTTAGTGCTCCTATGATGCAAGGGCTTTGTCCTGGCATGCCTGCCGTGACCTCATTGGAAATTCACTTTAATATACGAAAGCAATTTCCATCAGCCCATAACTTCCGGAGCGTGGTCCTGAGCTCCTTCTGCCACACAACTACGAGCTCCCAGGCTGAGCCGTGACAATTCCATCCCTGGTAAATTGGTTTGCAAGTCCAGTGCTGGTAATAATCACGCCTTTCAGCATCACCATCCAGCATAGCTGGCAGGCTTGGTACCTGGCGCTGCGGCAGACACGGCAGAAAGTGGATTAAACAATTCCCTAGAATTCAACTAGAAACATGAAGACGGATCATACCAACTTGGACAGACCTGAAGAACTACAGGAAACAAAACCAGATCAACACAGTGAAGCAATCAATAACACATCGGTGTGTATATAATAAGAACATGATGCTCAGTGCAGGGAACTCCTGCTGCCCCACTAAGTGCTCACAAACCATTTTTTGGATGCGATACTTATCAGGTTCCTCTGGCCCATCAGTGGCTCCCACAATGGGAATACTTATAGATGTGGAAAGCCTAACATGGGGAGTGACATGAGCGAAGCCTCACAACTAGGTAATGACCGTGTCTTCTGTACACATCTGGTGGGCTGGGTGTCTTCCCTCTAGATTATAAATTCCATGTGTTAACAGAGAAGAATGTCTGGTCCTGTTCACCACAGTTTCCACAGTGCCTCACATCTACCTGGCATGTGACAGGTGCTTGGTTAATATTTACTGAAGAAATAAGTGAACACAAACTTACATAAAGACACTTTAATAAGTAATAAAGAGAACAGTGTCTGTATTTTATTCATAGGATATGCCAGGCACTCATCACAGGGCTTACCACAAAATGAGTTTGGTACATGTTTGTTGCAGTGGCTAAGTTTTCTTCTAAGATGAACTTTGCAGGATCAGAACCCGTGTGAAGGAGACTGCCGCAGCCTCTCAGCCTCCGTGCCTCTGCCATCAGCTCTACAGCCTCTATCCACGGTTCACAGTCCTTAGTTCACAGTCCTGGGAACATCAGCTCCCCTTTCAGATCCCAACATTGTTCTTTACTCTCAATCATTAACAGCCACATCCTCAAACCACAGTTTTGACTAGAGAAACAAATGCCCTTTGGCACAAGGCATCATACAAGGTCGAGACCACACAGATATAGAATTAGAGAGACAGCACTTGGTGAAGGCATCTCTCTATGCCCAGAGCTGCAGAGACCATGTTTTTTATACACAGGGTTCCTGATGAGAGACACTCAGTAACGACCCACATGAGCCCTAACTCCCTAGCCTGCCCCCCTGGGGCCACTGTCCCCTACTGCATCGTTCAGAATTCCTGGGGACTGTCTAAAGCAGCAGCCTCCCTTAGACAGAGGCCAGTTAACAAGTTACTAGTTGTTCATTTCCCCCCATGTTCCTCCAAGGGGCATGGTTAGAATCTGGGCATGTATTTTGCCAGATAAATGATGCTAGAAAGGGTAGTTAGTTAAAATACGTCTACTGGTACTATATTTCAGATTATAGTTACATATAAGGTTTATATAATATAAGGTTTTTGTGAGTTAAAGGGACATATGAACACTATTTATTTACATTTACATTTATTTATCTATCTTGGGGAGGGGGGCAGAGAAACGTGCTCCAGTTACCAAGAAAGTTTAGGGATACACATTCTAGACTGCAGATCCACCCTGCAATTTCCTCTCTCTCCAGAGCCTAGGACAAGCAGTGCAGGACACTGTGACGATAGAAGGTAGAGAGTCTGTAGTCTCTTTGCCCAAATCCAGCCCTGACTTTCCGAGTTCTGTCTGCCCAAGGCCCCACACTCTAATCGTAAACTCTCATGGGTTCCCTCCTGGGGGACATAGGATCTCTCTGTAGCTCCCTAGGTGGTGGGCCACACTTCAGGCCAAAATGAAATCCACGTAGTTTGCTGACTGCAAAGAATCTCTCTCACTGCCCAGAATCTTCCCAACTCTCACCCTCCTTTCTCACTTAACTCTCCTTTTTTCATTAGAAGCAAAAACCAACCAAACAAACAAAACACCTCTTCTTTTCCTCTTGGTTCTGAGGTCTGCCAACTTCTTCTTCCATCTGCCTTGCGGTTGGGTCCTGCTCCCACAGTCCTTCCCCTCAGCTGTCTGGGCTCCGGGTCTGCCTTCAGTCATGTGACTGCATCCGTCCACCCCTGCTTTCTTCACACTACCTCTCATCTCTGTGTGGCAGCGCCACGAGACGGAGGAGGACACACGACAACACAGGAGCGGGCCGCATTCCCTTGCCCCGACTTTCAGGTCAAACACATTGTGCCGCACCCCCAGTAACAGGGTTTGCAACAAACGCCCCGGTGGAGGGTGCTCCAGGGAACCTTACACGGATGGGATTTCCTTCCTGCACCTGTGATCGAGAGTCTGCTTTTTTCTCTTTTTTTTTGGTTTATTTATTTGTTTGAGTTTTGAAGGGAAAGAAGGGTGCTCTCCTTAAAAATACAGGCTCTGTTTTCCTCAACTGCCCTGCTTTTTCTACTAGAACCTTATTTCTGAAAGCCCTATCAGCCAGAGCATAGGAAAAATGCTTCGAATATCAGCTTGGCTGGACTGAGCCACATATCAAGTCTCCTTTAAAAGGGCTCATAGTTACCAATTATCGCTTCATTACAAGCAGAATCAAAATTAAGAACTAGGAGATAATTATAAAATAATGTATAGTTACTCTTGAACATAGACAATGCCAATATCCTGGTACTGGAATTGCACAATAAAGAAACCATGCTCCAAAATTCTACCTCCCCATCTTGTTCATTCCGATATTACTTTAAGAACTTTCCCATTTTCAGCTGAAACAGTCTCAGCACAGTTGATTCTCAGGCAGAAAGATCTTTATTTTTTAAAAAAATATATACATAAAGGGCTCTTTTAGCTCTTGCTGAACTAAGCAAAAATTATTTTCACGTCAATAAACTAAACGTCAGACAAAGAAGTGACAAGGGAAATAAGATAGGATCGAGATTTTTCATACTTAAATCCTGATCACGAACCTTCTTAAAACCAATCTTAGAAACAGTGTTATGATGTAGGCAATCTAAAGATCTTCCAACGTTAGGATTCTAAATAAAAATTTTAGACTTTTGTTGGTTAAAGATAGAACAGAGAGAATCACAGGAGAAGTTTAAACTGAGCACCACCATTATTGGTTGTTCTTTTTAATCTTGCAAAGTGTAGTAAAGAAATATTCTGACTCAGTGGTAGAAAGGAGCTGCTGATTTGCTGCAGTCAATATCAAGTTCATAGGTGCCTTTTATAGGAAATATGCAATCAGCTACTTCCTTGACGCACAGCGGGTTTAACTCCCCCACAGCCCTAGGAAGAAATTCCTTAGAAAAGAAATTTCCTTTTGGGGAAAAAATTAGTCCCCTTTAAACGCATACAGCTGAAACCATCCGCCAATTCACCCATCCCCAATCTCTCTGAGGTCTTGGCCACAAAGAATCTCACTTCAGAGTGTACCCAGCCCAGCCATGGGCACAGACCTGACCACAGAAAACCATCTTCACTACTCTGACACCTTTAATCATTGAGTCAGATTCCCCAGGGAAGAGGCACACGAAATTACCAAATTACATAATTGTTCTTCTGAATTCACAAATGTTCCCTTGTGGTTTAAGATAAATCAGTGGTTGCTGATTCTTTCTTTAAATTAATAAGCTTTTGTGACCAAGGCTCCAGAAAAATCAACTCTTCTGTTGTCTGCCCAGCTTTCAGATTCTGATTGTTACATTCAGAGATTGATCTTTAATAGAGACGAATCCTATCTTCTACTTGTTTTTTGAAAGTTTTCATACACCTGATCACATTATCATACCTTTGATGGTGTGGAGGGCAATCGTATTATATTCAATCAACTATCTTCTTTATTGTCAATGTATCATCCTGGGGGCTTTCAGTATAATTAGATGATTCACTGTTAGAACTGGTGGGCATTTGAGAATCTAGAAAGTAAGGACCTGCAAGGTTGTGTCAGAGCTGGGTATGGAGGCCAGGCTTCCTGACTCTGAGTCACATTCTCATTCTACCACAATATAGCTCTTTGCTGTGAAAACATTGTGCATTCCCTGAAGAGTCTTGCTTTACTCAGAGGAACCCAAGTAACTAAATAGCCATGTCTTGGTTATATGAACCCAAACTTCATGACCAGAACTCTACAAGGAAGCGGGGCACACATCCATATTCCTTGATTTCTTCCCCTCTATTTGCTGTGAGAATCCACTTTCTCATGGGAACCTAAAACTCTGAGCATAGAGCTGTCACTGGCGCCATGTTGATCTGTTACCATGGAGATCACTTTGGTAACATACAAACCTACCACCAGCCCAGACTCACAAGTATCTCATTCTGACTCCCAGAGGGTTGCTCTACCCCCATTTTAAAGTCCGTCTCTTCTGGCATTTAGCTCTAAAGGGTTTGGAGACTGATTTTTAAATGTGACAAGGAGGGAGGTAAGAAAAAGGTGTCTCAAGATTTTGAAGCAACAAAGTTCAAATATAGTCACTGCTCCCTAGGTTAGAGTCACGGACTCAGTTATGACACTACTTGACAAAGAACCAAAAGTAAAATGTGGAGGAGGACACCATTGGAATTACTGCCTACCACTTATTGATCATTTGCAATGCACTGTTTACACAGTATCTAGCTTATTACTGTGAGCTGTGAAATGTCAAAGCAGTACTTGGTGTTAACCTCTACAAAGTCCTGTCATGTTCTCAGAAACTGGAGTTCCTATATGTGTAGGTCGATGGCAACGCTGTCACAATCAGTCCCTAAATTAGAGTCACAATCAGTGGCTAATGGAAGAGACAGATAGATTTCCTGCTGGTGATCAGTAAAGCATGTCAGACTCACTCTGGGTCTTATGCAAGTCCAGTGGATCATCCAGAAGAGCGCAACATAGCCATCACTTATTCCATATTCACAGAAGTCAAAAAGGCTTTCTTTGTCTAGTGTCAAAAAAGGCTACATTTGTGCACATGACCACGATACCTTTCTAGAAGAAGGCCTATTTTAATTTCCCCTGAGTCTTAAGGTTATTAGAGGGCAGGTGGGGGAGAGGGGGTATGGTCTGACAACACAAATCTAATCAGGTTGACAGGGGCTAGATATGCCCTCCCTATGAGGAATTGCCAGGAGTCCTGGAAGGGAGGAAGGAACTGCCATGTTTATGTTCAGAAGCCTCAGGCTTCAGGAGGGGCCTGGACCACATAGAGACATAAAGTTCTCTGCTTTCCTTAAGATGGGCAGAGGCAACTCCAGCAGCCAACAAGTGTGAGGTACACAAAGGAGGCCAACCTTCCTCTCCCTGCACACCTAGAGTTAAACCTGGGCCGCTGCCTCAGTCACCTGGGGTCTGGATGGTACAGTGAAACTGTAAGTCCCCTGGGAAGACACTACCAACCCCCTACACCCAAGGCCTGGTGATCTACGTAACGATCTCAAGGCCCAGTAGGTTTTGCTCCTTTTCCCCACAGCTGCTAACTTACATTTTGTTGGTCATCAGCACCTGTGTCTGAAGAGCAGGGACTATTAAAAAGAAGATATAACTCAAACTCACTAATTAGCAACTTCTTTTTTCAATTTGATTGAGAAGGATATTAAATTTCATCCACCTGTCAGTCATCTTGCTTCCGCCCACCCCCCCCAGCCTCCCCCACCCCCCGCCCACTAACTCTTCAGCTCCGGTAACTCCCCATGAATATGATCTTCCTAACATATTCTCCCCTTGCAATGCTGCCTGGGTGCCAGGTAAGAAAACTACCCAAGGAATCACAGGCTTGGGACGCAGGAGAGTGCATACCAGCTCTTATTCCAAACCCTCCCCCACCTCCCTTCTTCTCACTTCCAAACAAAATAATAACACACCAATCAATCTCTTCCACATCCCCCTGCTTCCTCAGCAGAGGAGCAAAGGAGGACATTAAAGTACAGATTTGGCCAGAGCACTTCAACAGTACTTTCTTTTTTTCCACCTTAAGCCCAAATGGGGAATATAAAGTAATGAGGAAAAAGAATTTTTTTACAAGACCCCACGGGCTGCTACAGGCCAATAAAAGATTAAAATGTGAGATTACATCTCTCTGTAGGAGAAATGACACCATCTCTCCCCTTACTATGAACTCAAAACGGCATCTACAGTGTTTTGCTACATATGCCAAAGAATTACTTAGTACTGTGAGGCTTTTATAATTAGGTACCATCAAAATCCTATTTTTTCCTCACATTTTCTTGGTTATCCGTGTTTTAAGTATCAGTGAATTAAAAAAATATTTTTGCCTTTATTGAAAAATAATCTTGAAAGTCTATATTCTGTGGGGAAGAAAAATGAGATTAACAATGGGAATGAGGAGGAGAAATTCTGGAGCTATTTACACGATAGTCAAATAAGCGAAACATAACCAGACTTTAGACTTAACAGGGCACACACGAAAAGCCTACTTGTATGGAGGAAAGTTAATAAAATCAAACATAGAATCCAGAAAAAAATGAACTTCCTGGGGAAATTTAAAATACATCCCTGTAAGTTTTTTAGTTATTTATCTCTTGTAATTACCATTCTACTGGGCACAGTAGGGCTCAATAAATACTGGTTTCTTTGAATGATTATCCAAGCTTTTGCTTTCTTACACTGGGTTCCTACCTCGCTCATCTTTGTATTCCTAGCACTCAACACAGTGGTTCTTCAATCAATGCTTGTTAAATAGAAGAAGATCTGAAGTTTCTTCAGAACAAGCCCAGGCAGCCACAAACAATATCTCCAAGGAATTTTACAAGGAAAAGGATGCAATTTCACCAGTCACTCTCCTTACATATCTGAAACATGGCCGGCAGATTTCTGTCCCAATTGCAAGGTGTGGCCAGTGAGGTTCTAGGCCACCCTGGCTCTAGGATGAACCAGAGCAGGCTCTCTTCCAGAGGCGAGGGGCACGGGTATGCCAGCTCAGGGTATCACCCAGAGATATTATTTTCCACAGTTGCAGGCTTTTCTGCCATTACAAGAGTATGTTGACTCTGAGGTTATTAGTTTTGTTTCTTTTCAGGGATAACCAGTATAGGTTTGACTTCACGTCTAAGCATGAGGTCAATTTTATAGCAACTGACAGCACAGATGGGATACGCTGAAGGGATAAAGCACACAGGCGCCGGCGCAGATAGAACGGGGTTCAAATTCTGGCTCTACTACCAACCAGTTCTAGGGCCTTGAGTAAATTACTTAACATGTCAAAGCCCTAGTTTCTGTATCTGTAAAGCAAAGATAACATCACCTACATCTCAGACCTGTTGGGAGAATAAAATTAAAGAGACGATTTACAATGCACGAGTAACTCAGAGCACACACCCGACTGTCAGCTGTTTTCACTCAATGCTTGGGTTGTAACCATTTTACAACTGTGATCTTAGACAAGGTATCTCATTTTTCGAGTACCTTGGTTTTCGCAAATGTAAAACGGGTGCTGAGAAGATGGTTTTGAGGCAAAATTAGTAATAGTTCTTTACTCACACAAACTGAAAATCTGAGGAAGAATAATGTGGCAGTTCTAAAATTACATATCAGCACATAATATAACCTAATGGGCAGGACCAGTCACCATTGTGGCCTCTAGCTTGGAAGCCTACGTGGACAAGGATATCCATCACAGGAATGGCTTAAATGAACAACCATTTGGAAACATCCTGAGCGTCCCCTGGGGCAGCTGGGAGAAGGCAAACCAAAGACTCCCGACACGTTGTCTTGAGGAAGCTGCCACGTTCAACCCATGATCCCAGTTATTTTCAAGTCAGCATTCACTCAGAAAGACTCCAGAACAAACTGCTATAGTTGACATACCTGGCAAGCACCCATTTTTCCTGTTTACATCAGATATGCTAATAAAACATATCTAGCTTTTTTTAAAAAAAAAGATTTTATTTTTCCTTTTTCTCCCAAAGCCCCCCCCAGTACATAGTTGTGTATTTTTAGTTGTGGGTCCTTCCAGTTGTGGCATGTGGGATGCCACCTCAGCATGGATTGACGAGTGGTGCCATGTCTGCACCCAGGATTCGAATTGGTGAAACCCTGGGCTGCCAAAGCGAGCACGAGAACCCAACCACTCGGCCACGGGGCCAGCCCCCATTTCTAGCTTTTTGATGCAAGTTTCTTCATCAGACAGTTCTAAAGTGAATATTTCTTCCTTTCTCTTTAGACTAAATCCTACAAGCACTGCAAAAGGCAGGGACCTCTTAAAATTGATTATACAATGTCAGAGTTGGACAGAACTTATGAAAGTCATAGAATTTGATTTCCCCCAATTTTACAGATGAGCAACTGAGGCTCACAAAGGTTCAATAGTTCGCCCCAAGCCACAGAGCTGTTGAGTGACAGCCAGGATTGCACTCTGGCCTCCTGACCCCAGGTCCAAGATTCTTTCTGCTACACCATGTGGCCGCTCTAAACTTCACACTTTGTTTATTTTCCCCACAGAGCCCGGACATGCTGCATCCATAGAAAACCTCTAATAAATATCTGCCAAATTGACTAACAAATTCTATAATTCTGTTGTTTCAACCTAGTATTGTATTTCCAACCCAAATGATCCCAATAGTGGCTACATAACAAGTATTATTTGGCAAAGGCTTTATAGAGCAGTTTACAATGTGTTTTTCAAACCATAATCTAACTGCCTCACAACAATGTGAAAAAGGCATTGCTGTACTCATTTTAGAGAAAAGGAAACTGAGGCCGAGAAGTTGAGTGACTTGTCCAAGGTGATACGGCTAGTTCTATGCTGCCAGAGCTGGCCCTTGGACTGAGACATCTGATTCTAAAACCTGTGCTGTATCTACTTTATTAGCCTAAGACCAATTAATACTGCCCCAAGTGATCCTGCCATTCTTTCTCCTACTCTGCTCCATTAAAAAAAGAAATTTAAGGGGTTGGCCCGGTGGCACGGCGGTTAAGTTTGCACGTTCTGCTTCAGCGGCCGGGGGTTTGCCAGTTCGGATCCCAGGTGCGGACCTATGCACTGCCCATCAAGCCATGCTGTGGCAGGCATCCCACATACAAAATAGAGGAGGATGGGCACAGATGTTAGCTCAGGGCTAATCTTCCTCAAAAAAAAAGAAAAGAAAGTTAATTGATGAGGCATCTTCATGTCAATTTTTTAAAAAATGCAGGCTGACTGAACTGTAGAAAGTGATACATTCAGGTAGAATATCATCTGTCCAACCCAGAGCCCTATTTCCTTCAACAAAGCAAAGGCTTCAGACCAGCTCCCAAGACCAGAATAGCACTTACATTTACTGCCGACAAGATTTTCAAGGCCAGCCTGAGGAAATGGCCGCATTTTTTTTTTTTTTTTACCCCAATGCTGAAGACATCTTCAATCATAGCTTTGTGTCAAAGGGGGAAGGAAAGAGGTCATTTCTGTGAGTCTTGGCCAGCATGGGGCTGTCACATAACCTCTCAGGCCTCCGTGTAGGTCAGGCATGGGCAAAGCCACACAGACAGGCAGCAAGAGAGACGCTGCAAAGCTCCTTGCTGGCTGCTCCTGAGGGCTGTTAAAGATAGGGATGGTGGCAGCTAATGGCGGGGGTGGGAGGCAGAAATGAAGAAGGCTGTGAAGCAAGGTGGGGGGGGGACGGATACACTCCAACATACAGAAACCTGTCAGGATGGGATTTATTTTTGTTCTGTGAGGGAGTATAACAGGGCTTTGCCTGCACTCTCAATAGCTGTTTTGAAGTGAACCCGGCTGGTATGTCTTTAATTTGTCATTTCATTATGAAACTGTTTCCCTTCCAAGAAGCCTTCAAGTCAGGAAGCTCTGTCTGCCCACACAGGAAATTCCTTTGCTTCAACTTCCCCAAAAAGGAAATTTCCCTCAGAAGTGAGCCCAGCATATGCCTTTGAGCAGAGCTGATTCAAGAAACTTTTGGCAGCTGAGTCCTGAAAACACCCCTGGCTTTCTGCTGCTGCTGGGATTCCGGGATCAACAGTTCGGCTCCCACCCAGGGGGTGGGGACCCCACCGAAACGGACCTGGTCCACCTCTGCCTCCCCCTTCTTCATTCTCCTGTGCCCCTGGTCCCCCTCACATCCTGTGTGACACCAAGAGTTTCAACTCTCCAAGAGGGAATCAGGACCTGCAAGTTTCGTCAAGAAATAGGCCTATCCAAAGACTTACCTACACCACACACACAAACACACACTCACCAACAGGCACCCCACAGCACTCCATCACAAACACTACTCTTGCTCCTCTCAGTCCCCCCTACACACTTGAGACTTCTGGTAGAAAGACTGCAGTATTTCAAACGAAGAAGGTGCAAGAAAATAAAAGAGCCAACCAACTACAGTTCCTAAGGCACATATATACCAAATTCCCTTTTACCAAGGATGGTGGGTTTTTTCCCAAACTTCCCCAGTGAGGATTTTAAGTAAAACACGCAGGAGGAAAATATCTCAAACCACAGTCTTCTAAAAATTAATCTCTCAGACATATTGTGAATGACGAAGTGGGTGAGAGCCCAGAACAGCTGTGCCGAAGTGAATAATAATATATAGTATTATATGAAGCTTCTGAGCAGAGAGCTATTAGCAGGAAGCTGCCAGACTCACAGTGAAGTTTTTAATTTTCCATCTCAAATCAGTTCACTGAAAAAAAAAAAGTTGTGAAAAGGAAACAACACGGAGGTCTGAAGCACAAAAAGAGGGAGTGGTACTGAACTTCAAACTGCACAGCAAGCAGTGGGACAAAGAGACACAGACAGATGAGGAACTAAGACGGCCCTGGATTTTCACCCCGCAGTTAGGTTGCACTAGAATGGCAGAATGATAGGATCTGATCTTATTACACTATTCATGTGCCAGGGCTCTGGAAGGGATATTATTTACCAGGAAACAGAGAGATATCTAAGGGACTAGTGAGAATCATATAGCTCTGTGAAATCTGAATATATTAACCCCGAAGTTTTGGGTTGTGGGAGATGTTTTCTGGGGAGTGGATTTATAATTTTATTTTAGTGAGTTATTCTATTTTGCTAAAATTTATGAGGTTTTAACCCCAGTTGGATCCCAGAGGGGGACCCAACCCTATTTTTCATATTCTAAAAGAGAATGGTCTTTGGCTTACATCGGGAGGAAAGGTGTAGAGAGCAAAGTGTCTGAAGGACGTTCTCTGCCACCTACCAGCTCTGTGACTTTGGCCAAGTTCTTTAACCTCTTAAACCCAACCTTTCATCAGTAAAGTGAGGATAATAAAACTCAGTTCACAGGTCTGTCACCAGGACTGAACAACATAATACATGTGAAAAGTGCCTCCCATAAGCACTCAATAACGCGAAGTTATTACTCCCTATGGAGAGCTATGAAGGATCTTGCTCCCAAATCCCACATACCCACTCCTCATATAAGCCACTCACCTCTGGCTAGCTCCTTAAATTTCCATACAAGTCTAGATTTTCCTGACCACTTCAACTTGAGACTTAGATTAACAGGTCCCTTATACATGTGCATGGTCTTGGCATTACAATCAAACATTCAGTCACCCCAGAGGTAGAGACATTTTGGTAAGAGTGGTTGAAAGCCTTAAGGATTCATATTTACACCTCAAAATTCACTACTCCTCTCAGGAAAACGCAGATGACTTGCACCTTCTCAAGCTGACAGTATGATAGAAGAGGTCCAACTTTGGCCAATACTGATGCTGGCAATGTCTCGAGACCAAGAGCCCGGCATGGTAATTATCAGATTAGCCATCTCCGTCTTAGAGGTCCAGGTTCACAATGTTTTGTCTAAGTCAGGGGGCCTGGATTTTCCATCTAATCCTATGTCCGTCTCCTCCATGGAGAAGGGCCTCCCCAAGCAAAGTTATGGAGTTTATTTCCAACTCTACCCCCTCCCTTGACCTTCCATGCTGGCCATGGTTCTTATATTTCAAAAGATTTAAGAAACTAATTTTCATTAAGATATCAAGAACGTAAGGTATTACTTATCTCTATCCAGGTGCCATCTACTATCATAACTATTTACTTTTAAAAGTGGAGCTAGGTGGAAAGAATGCCTGATCCAAAAGGAACATATCTTAACAGTGGAATTTCAGGCATCACAGAAGTTCAACATGGGAGATATTTAAGTTCAGGGCACTCTGAAATCACTGCAACTGGGTGACCCCACACCCTGCTGGAGTGGAATATTGGCCCTGTTCACAGACAACTATAAGCCCTCTGTCTTGGATCCAGAGCAGTGTTATCTGGACAATTAGAGTTTAGAAGCTAGTCACTTTCTGAATCTCAGTACTCCTTCAGCAAACAAAGACGTACCAGACATGAGATTGCTACACTGCTGGAGCATAGGGCCAATGCTACAATACTCAGTTGTGTTTCTTCAAGTTCTCACGGGTAGGAATCATCACAGAATCTCCATGAAGCAGATATCTGGAGTAACAGCTACGAGATAATCTGAACCAAATTCACACACACACATATACACACAAATCATTTGGATTCATCTCAAGTAAAATTTCTCTTTGCCTAAGAATCAAAACAATTTTTCTTTTACAAGGTCCAAACAAACTTCACATCTCTTTAGATTTTTGTGGGTCTCTGAAATTTCTCTCAGCACAATCAGAGAACTGAAGTGTAGTTTAAAAGAACATTTATAACCCACGATTCTCAAGTGAGGAATCTCTCTCTCAGGAAATTTCTACTTCTGTGTTCCTCAAAGACCTTTAAATAAAACCCCAAATCTCTGGGTGAATATTTGAGTCATGGTCATACAAAATACTTGACAGAGTTGTAAATAGGGGAACGAGAACCATGCATCTAGGGTGGGGATTTTGTGAGGTGGCTTCACCACCACCTCACACGAGAAGTGAAAAGAGTAAGAGTGGGAGTTCAGTACTGTGAGAACAGCCGTGTGGAAGGAATCAGAATGAAAAAGAAAGGAAAGAGTGTTCTCCCCCACTTTGCTCACATGTAGTAGGAAAATATGCCCCAAACAGATTAACCCTCCAACCCCACAGAATAACAGGTTTGTGAACTTGCTCTGCCTTAAGGCTACATCCTGAAATACGGCCGACCAGGAGGAAGGAAAAAGAGTCATTTTATTTCCTCAAGAAGGTTGGCACCAAATCATCTGCTCATATTTGTTTCTCTGCAAAGAGCTCCTGACGTTGGTACCCAAGAGCTACTTAAGGAGGCAAAATAAAACCCCTCACCAGCTTTGTTCTCCAATCTCTGCTACTTTGGGCAATTCTTTCCCCCATAATCCTGTGCCCCCTTTTCACAGCCTTTGGCGATGAGGACACGATTCGAGTAACTAGTTCAGGGCCTCTATTTAGAAATAGTTTCTTGGGTGTGAGTTTTCATGCCCAGGGGAAGGGATAAGTGTCACAGATTCTCTCTGCTGGCTGGGGGGATGGAAATGCACTTTAAAGCTCAGCATCAAAGCCTTCACTTTAGAAGCTGAAAGCCTTCATTCTCTTGCCAACTGTGCTTTTTTCCCCATAATTAATTAATGCAGTATTAATTGTGCATGTGCTATGGGGCCGGCTGAAGGAGGATAGTGTGTCCTATCCATGCAGATCAGCTGGCTCTGTGACGCGCAAAACCCAGAGGACACCATCCAGAGAGGGAGCAAGATGCGGACTGTCATTTTTACAGGTTACAGGAAAGGTGAACACGCCTCAAGTTGCAGAGGGGATTCCCACAGCTGGGGTCAAGAGGTGGTTACCAGAAGCCACACCTGTGCGCAACGCACTGGGCAAAGCGCCAACTCACAGACAGTTCTCGAGCCAGAAGGAGGCCACGAGGACAGGGGAGCAGGCCTGGCATTTGGCTCTGAGGTCCTGGGAACCAGCGTGAGGGGTGAATGGCTGAGACAGCCTTCAGAAGACCTGCGAGGCCCAGGCGTTGGCTCCAGTTCCCATCCCACAAAAGCATGAACCGGATCTCAATCATGGGCAGCACAGCGAAGCAACCAACAGCGTCAGGCGTCGAATTTCCATATCTCCTTGCAGGAGGGCGTCCTCACAAAACAATCACAGTAAAGCAGAGGACAATTTCCTGCATCATTAAAACACCACCATCTGCACTAAAATTTGATGTTGAGTGCTAGAAATCAAGTGAATGATGACGATACTTAGCATTTATAGATAACGCTCCACTGCTAATATCCCTTGTACTTCTCTCCTGGAATTTAAGAACAATAAAATGTTTGGGCTGCAAAGAACCTGGGGAGTCACAGACTCAGGCTACTTCACTTTAGATAAGCAAACTACAGCCCTGGGAGAAAGAACAGATGGTTCAGGATGACACCCCCCCCCCGCCCCCCCAGTAACCACGCAGGGCCAACCCTCAGAAGACTAACCCCCCCCAGGACAGGTACACTCCCTGCTCTCTTTCCCGGCAGTGAAGTTTCCCACCCAGCAGGTATTTCAGGTGGGTAAACTAAGGCACCAAAACATCAGACAATTTTTCTGAAGCATGTCAGATGAACAGAAAGTATTAGGAAGTGAAATGCTTTAATTTGGGAGCCCCAAACACAATCTCCATTCAAGTACATCATCTTTCCTACTTTTTAATAATAATCTCGGAGCTAGATCATCTCTTTTAAAAAATGGAGAACTGTGGACAAGAGGAACCTCTTTTCACTTCATTTAATTTTGTTTCTAACACTCCAGAATTTATACAGATACCTGAAAATACTTTGCAGATAACAGTCTGCATAGAGGATTGAATCTGAAAATTTATCCTTCTCTAAGTTCAAAAGATAATTTAGTTTATGTCTCTGATTTTATCCTTTTGGCCTTTCTTGTCCTTAGTTTATATAAATTTTGCTTAAATTTACAAAAAAGCAATCTGTTACCTTGGATTTTCTCCTTCTAATCAACAGCTGGAAGGAAATGACTTTCATCAGTTTCTAACACTTTTAAGAAGAAACATGGTGAAACAATGAGAAAAAAAGCCTGGGCTTTAAAATTAGATCTGGATTCAAATCGTGTTTCCTCCACTTTCTCTCTGTGTGACCTCAGGCAAGAGGTTTACCACTCTGAGCTTCAGACATAAAACAGATATAATATCTACCTTGAAATTTAAGTGATTATTCAGAATACTACAGATGAAGGTCCTGGCACATTGAAAGCACTCGATAAATAGCAGTGAAAGTGATTACTTATTCCACACATTATTGCAACAGAGATTCTCCACAGTGGCATCGTATGCACAGTTGACCTCAGAATGACTCCAGGAGAAGCACAGTTCCTATAAACTGACAGGTGGGGTATGACAACAAAAAAAGAAACTTATTTGCAAAGGTAAGCCACTCTTGGAAAACAAATGGGTAATTAAATCCTAACATTGTTACGTCTAAAGTGGAGCTTTAGACATGAACTGCCTGATGCCCCCGTAATTTTTCTTAAGGTAATGCTTAATAATAAAGGTAATGGTTAATAACACCCTCAACACTCATCTAGGTACTTTTTTTTTTCAAATGATTGTTACATATCTCCTTACAAGCCTTCCCCCTCCTCAGTGAACCACTTTAGTGAATGCCCCCACCCCCGAGGAGAGAATTCAGCCATAGCTGAGCTGGTGAAATGAAGTGTTTCCTGCACATCCCTGCACAGGTTAGACTTTCCTTCTAGGCATCCAGTCTGCAACCGCCACACATCCACAGCTATTTATCCAGCATCTCTGTCTGCAATCTGCATTTCTGTTACTGAAATCTTAGAGCCCCATTTGAGGCTATTTCTAGCCAGATTTAGAGGAAACAGAAATAGAGACTAATTTCAAAAGAATGGCGTTTAGTCCACCTACCCAAGATGGAAGCAGTAAATATCGGGGCAGGGTGACTAATTATTCTTGGGAATTTACAGTCAGCATGTGGCCAGAGACACAGACAGTTTAACTCTCTCAAATCCTGCTCTACCTTGCTTCAGAAGACACCCCAAAACAACCCCCAGAACATACATGGACGGTTTAAGCAACTGAATCAGAACCCTCCTCTGGCAACAGTGAAATGAGTGAGTGACGTCCGAAGGACCTTGGCAACATTTATCTCTGGAGAGGCATAAAGATGAAGCAGTCAAAGTCATTCCTGTCGAAACTCCAAGAGTCTGAGCTACTGATAAGGTTTAACTCAGGCATGCAGCAAAATAGGAGAAAATATGTTATTCGAGAACGGAAACTTTATCATATTTGTATAGAGTCAGCCCAATCAATGCTTTGTGATAATTAAGAGGAGGTGTGGAATAACCTAGGAGAGCACAGCTCAAGCCAACATCATATTGAATCTTTATACCAGCCAGCAAGTGTTATGAAGATATATGTGAGGCTGACCACAGAACCTATGGAGAGGGACCCCTCAATTTGCAGATCCTTAATATGCCAAGAGAAACACCATAGAGGTACCGACGCTTGGGAAAATCCAAAGGGAGACAGTAGAGAAGAGACAGAAGAAATGGAAATATAATTTCTTATCTCCTGTTGTTCAAGTTTCTACTCATAGAACTGACTGGTTCTCATTGGCTTTTACTTTCAAATGGCTCTCTGGCTTAGTCTGTTATAAACTTTCAATACTGGGTGTAGAGCAGGGCTGGGCATCTCTGGGCTCACATAAACAACCCACAGCACCAGGCAGGGACAACCAATTGCCAGTAGCTTCCAAATGTCTACTTCAGAATTCCAAGGAAATCGAGAGCCCTCCCCTCCCCATCCCCACAGGATCAGAGCCACTTTGTCAGAGCTTATGCTGGAGGAACTGCCTTAAATGTACACGGAGCACACGGCATGAAATGTGAAGTGAAAGAAAAGGTCAATAGACCTCTGGTTATATGGGTTTTTTTTTTTTTTTTTAAAAAAAAGACATCTATAAATAGCTGCCTTTATTGAAGCTGCTTCCTTATCAGGAAGCATGGAGCTAGGAATTAACGTCTGCCTGCATCGGAAATTCTTTCAGACAGCAAACCCAAAAAGGAAATTTCCCTTCCAAAGCATCCTGGCTGTTCTGTTCTGGGCTGTTTTTTCTCTTTAAGCTGTTTGAAGCAGCTAACCAGGGCCCTGGTACAGCCGCGTGTGCTGCTGGAAAAGTAGAAAGTATTTGAAGGTAAAACGTGAAGGCACCCAAAAGAAGGCGCAAGGGGGAACAAAATATAAAATGCTAGTGGCTGGCCATCTTTGTTAGAAGTCATTGCTTTGTCAAGATACGGACTGAGAATTAAATCTTCTTCCCCATGTCCTTGCCTCAACTCTGCTGGTGATGTCACAATGCATCATAGGCAGCTGTGTGAGGAGAGGCCATTTTTGGAGCACTGATGATGGCAGAGGACAGGGAGGATTCGACAGGTCCTAGGAGAAGGGTGGGCAAGGCCAGGGAAGGAGACTCACAGATTAGGCTGTAAGTAAGGTAAGGCCAGCGAAGAAAACAGTTCCAGAGAGAGGTACAGATATTGTGTGGCTAGTGAAGGCCCTGGGTGCAGAACTGGGCTCCCTGAAATCAGAGGGAGTGGTTAGAAAATAAAGCTGATTTCTATCGGGACTTACGGAAGTCAGTCTCAATAGTACGTAGACAGAACTCTAGGCCCTTTCTTTATCAAAACAGACAAGGACATACATGCTTCTCCTGACCCTTGAAAATGGGGAAGCCACCTCCTAAACAGGCTGTTTATCAGCTTTGGAAACTGAAATAGAGCTCTGGTGGGCTACTGGCCACTGTTTGCCAGGCACTGTGCTGGGTGTTACACATAAATTAGCACATAATTATAAGAAACCCTTCAGTCAGTGTATTAGAAATTTGAGTCTTAAAGACATTAAATCATCTCTCTAATAGAGCAAGGCAGCCCTGGATGCAAGCCCACTCAAGTCTGTCTGAACCCAAGTCCTTTCTATTATCATGCTTTCCCACTTGGAAACTCCGAAAAAGCTGCGGGACCTGCTCCAAGGAGGTCATCCCTGGTGAACTGCCAGGGAATGTGGAATGTGTGTGCTTGGTTGAACCGCATTCTCCGTGCTGGCCCTCAGAGGCCTTCGTGGCCAGCTCTGTCCTTTTGGTGGCAGAGATAAACTGAACTTCAACCTGAGTTCACAAGAGAGTAAAGTGGGAGGAGCAGCAGAAATGGGTGAGCAAAACCAGAAAGAATTATCCAGAGTAACAGGCTCTCATGCCTGATGGAAGCCAGCCTGTGGGGGGTCAGCATACATTAATCATCAAGTGCATCAGTGGAGCCACGGCTACTCCCAGGCCCTGCAGCCATGCCGCCCAGACTCCAATGGTCAGCGGGGCCTCTAGATTCCAGTCCATGAGACTCTGCCACTATGTTTTCTCCTAAGAAAGCTAAATGGTAACTTCTGAGGAAGAAATCCCATTGGACTCTTCACATGCTGTGTGAATCTGGACAATTCAGTGGACCTATCTGAGCCACAGTCATCTCATCAATAAAACAGAATTAGTAACATCTCCTCTAAGGACTGTTGCGTGATTAAATGAAATAATATATATGAACGCATTTTATTACCTATAAGAATATAAAAGACACCCGATTATACTCAATTCCCATTTTTGCCTCTTCCTTTGGGAACAAAAATAACTTGAAAGCATATAAAATTGTTGCTCCAGCTAATTAGAAAAGAGAGACACTGCATCTCTTTCCACTGCCCTGGTTCTAATATAGCTTTGCTTGTCATGTGACTGTCTTAAACTCAGTAACTCTGCTGAGAATGCAAAACTGCCAAGTGGGTGAGCAGCGAGGTAACGTTTCCAAAGGAAGGCATTAAATTAAATTATTAAACACACACGAGGAGTAGTAATATAAGAATTCTGAAAGATTCACAAGGAAAGGAAGTAGAGCTAGGGAACTATTTCTGGTCTTCTGGCTCTAGGAAACTCTGAGCAGCTATTATGGCTATTTATTAACCCGCAACATCGTAAACTGTAACCCTATTAAATATGATGAATGAGTCCTAGGTTACGATTTTTAAATATCAATTCACCGGGATTTTAGAAGGCCAGACTGGCACTGCAAAATGCAAAGTCTTTGGGCAAACGATGTAAAGTCCACCTGTGATTAGATGGAATTATATCAACTAAATGTGACGTGGTGATGTGAAAAGGAATTTAAAATAAAGAAAAGACATTTACTTATTTAAATTCTGCCCCATAAATCTAAAATATACTTATTGTTATCACATGGGCAAACATTTCACTATTTCACAGGGCTGGCACCACCTCATGAGGCACTGGCCCCTTTCAGCACCCACTCCTCCATGAACTTAAAGGAAGGTGGTCTCTGGGAAGACAAATTAGAAAAACTCTCTTCCTCACACCATGAGGCCCCTAGGGAAAATAAGAAAAAGGCATCTCTCACTCCAAGCAACAGCTCTCCACTGCTCAGAGAAGAATCAAGAGCGAGCTTGTCCAGGCACTCTTGGGGGTCGTTGGTCCATTAAGCGTTTTCAAGGTACGATGTTCCCTATAAAGAATGGAACTTCTTGTTTTTCACCTATCTGCTATGATTGTTGTACTTCAGCTCTTCTACCTTCAAGCTTAAAAAAAAATTCAGTGCCCTTTATGGAAGAAGAAAAAAAAAAAAAACGGGCCCTTTCTATCTTCTCAATAAACATACTTGTGTTTGTTCTCCTGGTCCAACAGGGAAGTTCCAGGAAACTGCTGTAGGATGGTTGAAGGGCACCAGCCTGCAAACTTGGGTGGTTAGTAAGCCAGACCAGGATGGCACAGCTCTGGCCCTCCTCCCCTCAGCTCTCCTCCTTCCCTAGGCCCAGACTGCCCCTGCCTAGCCCTGTCAAGTCCTCTAAAATCACCACTTCACACTCTGCTCCATTTATCACTTTGCTTTTCTCACAGGCAAATAAAAGGAGAAGGCATTACTTTCTCCTTCTCAATAGCTTGCTAATTTGTCACACTGTGTCTTCAGTTTGAGTACAGCCCTGCGTTTACAGAACAAAAGGGTGAAAAACCCTCAGTAAGAGAATCTTAAATACTGTGATCCGTGGCCTCCCCCCACCCAGGAAAAGACATATTTTGATTTAAGAATGAGAGGAGTAAAAGAAAGAGTTAAGAGAGAGCATTTATCTGGAGATCAATGCGGATAAATGGTGAAATGAAGCCACTCTGAGGCTGGCCAGTCTGGTGAGTATCTCTTTAAAACAAGCAGCTAAGAATGCTTTCAACCTAGCAATACCATAAATGTCCTGCTGCTGTCTTGGCTTTCAGATTCTTCCCCGTACTTTCCATGAGCATTCCACTGGGAATTGTCTGGAATCCCAGATTAAAACAGCAATAACACAATTCCCTTGTTAGAATATTTATTTTCTTTTAGGTTTGGAAACCCAGCTGGGATGCATCTTCATGTGTACGGCACAGCCTCAACCATCCTAGGGGCTACTTGAGACATTTCCCAAACGGCATGATGGGCAGCCGAGTCCTGGAACAGGAGAGGGAGGAGGGCAGCTCAGCCTCCTGTGGAAAGCCCCAGCTGAGGACAAACAGCAAGAGCCTGGGAACCTCCACTTTCAGAGGATTCATTCCAGATGTAGGAACCAACGGTGTTTCAATAGGGCTCATGCAGACTACCAAGGAGGTCTCCAAAGTCAGGCTGCCAGATGGTAGGCAGTCAGGAAAAATCACCACTCTGACATGAATCCATAATCTAACAACTGATTATATTCTAAGGTTGGCAGTAATATGCTACAGTCCTATATCTGATAATTATCTATGTGGGTATCTATCCATCCATCCATCCAACCATCCATCCAACCATCCATCCATCCACCTAATGGAGCAAAGGACTGACCAGTTAGAACAGAGTCCAGCCATAAACCAATGCTATCGCCACATCAGTAAACACCAGCTGAGTGTCAACCCTGAATTCATCCATCCATCCAAAAAATATTTACTGAACACACTTACATGGTGGCATAACAGATAAGAGCCTAGGCTCTGGCATCAAACAGAACTGAGTTTGAATCCTGACTTTCTCTCTTACTAACTGTGTGACCCCGGCAAGTTACTTAAATTCTCTAAGCCCTAAATTCCTTGTGTGTGACATAGATATAAAAAGGATATCCACCTTACAAGTCTTGCTGTGAAAATTAAATAATTTATATAAAGGACTTCACCCAGTTCCTGGTAGAGGGTAATCCCACAGCAAATACTAGCTATGATGACTGTGTGCTAGGCACACGGTAGAGCCTGGCAAAACAGTGGTAAACAGCACAGCCATGGCCCAATGGGGAGAGGGTCTGCTGCAGAGAAGAGTAAAGTGTTGGTACGGAAGACACAGTTCCAAGCAGGGAGAATGATGCCTGAGGTGCGATCATAATATCTTAAAGTTAAGAGTGTTGTTAAACATTCTCTTGTCCGATCACAATATTGTATGGTAGGAAAACTGAGTATTATAATGACTGATTCACAGTCAAACAGCTAGTTTAACAGCAGAGCTAGTTAAGAATTAACATCAGGAGATGGCCAGTTGGGTGTATCTATGAGCTCATTTCAGAAATGATCACGATCATTTCTTATGGAGAGGCAGTTCCAGGCTAAAAGAGCTTCCATCTGTAAAGGCATGCGGAGGCAAACCAGGAGTCAGGGCCTCCTTGGGGATGGCTCAGACTATAGGAATAAAAAGCCACGAAAGAAACTTCAGCCTGGTTGGAACAAATGTTCGTAATTTTTTTTCGCTCTGTGCTAGACTTTAAGCTCCACAAGGGTAAGGAATTTGGTCTACTTTGTTCATTTCTGTATCCCCGGCATCCAGAAGAGTGCCTGGCACAGCACAGATGAATCAACAACCATTTGTTGAAAGAATATACGAATGAGATTAGGTAGCAGAAATGCTTTGCCCGCATGGCATGACTATGTTCCATCCTGAAGTGAATATTCTTGAAGTGTTCATAGGACAGCTTCTGGAGGAAAAGATACTGTCACCTGGCTGTGGTTTCTTTTCCCGTCCTGTCTGCTCCAATGCTGCCATTACTCTCCAGTTTACTACGGACAACAGTGGCCGTAGTCATGACCCTGGCACCTTTACAGTACCAACCTCTTCTTTAAAAGTTCAGTGCGGAGAAGACAGTAACTGAAGCTGGGATGTGCTGACCATAGTATGTAGCAACTTTGTAAATACTGATGGAAACAGCAGGCTGGAGGAAGGGAAGGAATCTCGCGGCCCCAGCTCCTTGCAAAACTCCCAGCAACCCTCCTCACTGTGGAGGAGAAGGGATAAGCCAGCAATGTCCCCCAGTACCTCCTGGAGTCACAGTCATCTGATTCCCTGAATTATCACAGAGAGAGAAAAGAGAAGCCTGCATCCTCTGTCTCCTATTCTCACTTTCTGCAAGCAACCTTCCTTCTGGTTTCTCAGGAGGGATGGAACAAGAGGAGGAGAATAACCTGGGGAGCGTTACCATGCTAGACAGAGATGGCAAGCATGGCCATGCTAGGACTTCAGCTATTAGGAGTCAACTGGGGGAAGGCCAAGGTGACCCCTGATGTCCACCATAACCTGCATGTGTTCCCCCAGGATAATACTCAAGCCAGAGAATCTGGCACTTTCTTGGACAAGGTGATCAGGGTGAGAATCAGGTGGTTCATTTTCCCCAGCTGCCCCCATCCCACTGCATCATCTGGGCTGGGTGGCAGCACAGGAAAGACAGACAAAAACCAATGACAGATGTCAGTTGCTCTGGAGACTGGCCCCAGTAGCAAAAGCGTGTGGGCCCTGAGGCTCTGCCAAGTCGAGGTTGAGGACTTGGACAGAGGAGGTGGTAGAGGCAAGGGGTCAAGATGACTAGAGAGAGAGGTGGAAATACTGCAAGCTGCCTGAAGCTGTGGAGGCAATGGGGACAGAGAGAGGCAAGAGAGAGGGGAGTACAGACAGGAGCGGGAGAGGGAGGCCATGTAAATGAAGGAAAGAGAAGCAGCCAAGGTGGAAGAAGAGGAAGGGGGAGGCCCTGCCAAGAAAGGAAGTGCATACAGCTTAAACGCAAAGCAGGGAGGGAGTCTGACTCAGAAACTGTGAAAAACTCAGGGCCTAAGAAAATATGAAAGAGGAGTAAGTGTGAACTTAGGAAGACAGACAAAGTTCCCCCCAAATTCAGGCCTCTTAGGAGATTTAGTTGACTGCCATACACTGCACTTTTCCAGATTTTTTGGGTAACATGTCATAGTCAGAGACAAATGCACGGAGAAACAAGGGACAGGAATCTCAAGCTTTGCAAAGCCATTCTGGGGTGACTCCAAAGCAGCTTCGCTAAGTCCCGTGTAAACAATCTCAGCGCTTGCCCCCTCCAGCCTCTAGCCCTGCCCCTGGCCCCCAAGCATTCTGACCCTCTCAGTCGGTCTGGCTGTCTGTCCGTAGGTCCGTCTGTGTTTCCCCGTCCCCTCGCGCGAACACTCACGCAGGTGCGCGGGCAGGCGGATCGAGTCTTCCTCCATCCTGAGCGCTCGGGGCACTGGAACATGAAGTGGAGTCGAGGAGGCGTAAGTGGGCACCGGGCTCTCTGGAGGTGTATATGAAATTCGTTCCTGCTGTTGAAAATAAGGGCAGGAAGAGGGGAGGGGGGAAAAAAGACAATGAAAGCTTGGAACTGAGGTGTGAAATCAGCGAGAGGGGTGGAGGCAAAAGGGAGAGGGGGCATTCAGGCATGGGCTGAGCCAGGCTTCACAGCAATCTGGCTGGCCCCCCTCTAGTTCAGATCGCTAGCATTTGGGATTTATAACAAAATTCTGGAAAGGTTTAAAATTGGGCTTTTCCTTTGGACTCAGGTCAATAGCATCCATTTTCTTCTCTCTGTGCTAGTGGTGGTCTGTTCAAGCAAAGAGGGGAGACAAGGCTGAGGAAACAGTACATCCAAGAAAATGGCTTTACAGACGACTCTCTCAAAAACTACTTTTCCAAGTCACATAATTAATGTCACCAATACATTAAAACCATGTTTCCTCTTCTCTGGCGATAGCCCCAACTTCTAATACAAGCATGATTCTATACTCAGATCCAATCAGAGGGGAGCTCAAAATAATGGTTTATAAATTCTAATTTAGTTAATAAATCTATGTGCAAGATTTTTCTATTAAGATTTTTCTTCCTATCTCATTACACAACCAAAAATATCCAATGTTTAATTTTTTCCTTCATAGCAGGGAATTATCTGCAACATTAACTGGTATCTCCTTGTCCCTCCATTCTCCATCTCAGAATCAATGTTTCCTTTCCTTGTGAAGTAGTTCCAAGCTCATCAAAAGAATTATCTGCATTTAAGGAAAGTACTCTTTAACTGAACATACTTATTCAACTGACAAGGAAAGGGGGAGCGGGCCTTGGGCAGATCCACTGTTTAAACTCAAACAGGCCGTGTTTGTTAGATCAATTAAAACAACTGGATGGGGCGGGAAGGATTATTACTAGTTTTAAGTTAAAACATGGCAAATAATGGCAAGAAACCAACTACTGTGTTCAGCCAGAAGAGCAGCGCAATTTGCATCTTAGATCTACAGACCAACTAGTTGCAGTCCATACATAAACACGACTTCCGTTACTTTCTGTGGTTTAACTGGGCAAAGTAAAGTGGGACACCAGAGTCCAAAAATAAGTTGGGGGGAAAAAATCAGTAAGATGCCATCATGAAAACAGAAATCAAGAGCAAAAGAAAAAATCGCAGATTAAAATAAAGCGAAGGGACTGTTTACATTTTGGAAAGATAGTTCTCTAACGTTTTATATTTCATCCAATGTGCACAGGGAAGCAGGGGAGTCCCCCGGCCCTGTAACCAAACTAAAGCGTCCCTTCTGCTCAGAGCCTGGAAAGTTTGGTGGTTGTGGTAGGAAGTTTCAATTTTAAACGAATATATACATATTTTTGTCATTTCTCAATGGAATTGCTATACCTTTCCTGAGGCATCCTCTACCAGCGACTAGAGCATTTGGAATATTTCTGTTTAGACATACATCCTGAAGTTTCCTGGTGAATTTCTTAGTTAAGGGCAGGTACATACATCCTAGATTTCATTTCTACACCAATCAAGATGTCCTGTGAAAGGTCACCCAGAGGTAAAACCGTCAACTTCACTTTTCTTGAACTTTACCAAACATCACACATATTTTGAGCAACTCTAACTTAAGGATGAGTTATATTTTTGGTGTTTGGTTTGGGGTTTTTGGTGTGAAAGAGGCAATGACATAAAAACACATATGGGAAACCTACAAAATCTGTTTAGGGGTTTTTCAAGGTGAGATAGGCTTTTCAGTCTTTGAAACATACTCTGTTTTTCTAGTTTAACAAATTCTCCATAAGCTTTAACCCTCGAAGAACCTCCCAGTCCCAATATATGTCCAGATATCTACCGTTAACTTTATTCCCAGAAATAGCTTTCTGTTTTGTTAGGGTTTTTGCAGAAGTGAAACTGTTGATGAAGAAAACATGGTGCAGCCAAAGAGTTTTCAAATGGCATGGTATGAGTGCGAGAAAAAAAGAAGACGGCATTTCATAATACAGTGACTTTCTCTTAAAGCAAGGAGAAACTCACAAGATCCTCTAAGTCATCCATAGGCGTGAGCGGCCACCTCATCCCAGCTCCCTCACCCCTCACCAACTCCATCAAGGACAAGATGGGAGAAACCCAGCCATCAGGGTGGATTTTCCTTTTTTCTTGGGAAATCTACCTCCAGTCAACTGATAAGAGTCAAGCTAGGCATCATCTTTAAAATGTATGCATTCTGACTTGCTAAATTATCGTGTTGCATCTTCCTTTCACTATACTTTCTTTGGAGGCAGCCCCTGTGTGTTTGCATTTCTGCGTGGTTCCCTGTTCGTACTGCTACACTGAGACGCCACACCTCAGTGCTTGCCCTGGGATTTGATGCCACCCCCACCTCCAAACAACTTGAGATGGAGAGAACTGTGCTATTTCATGATGAAACCTATAAAAAAGGCCAGAAACTAAGTGATTGTGGACCCTGAACTTCTCTCATTCCCTATGATGGTTTCCATTCAACAATATTGCAACACCGTAAGCTTGGGACAGGAAGCACTTTTTAAAAGGTTCAGTAAAGAGACTTGTTGGTAACCGAAGAGAGGGTACCTTGACCAAGAGGGGGAAAAGCAAAATATGCTTCTGGGGCTTCAGGCAATTTGCTAGCGCCATTACATATCTATCTGTGACACTGGGTTCAGTGCCAGCAGAGCACTCAGGGGACCTCAGAGAGGATGCTGCCCAGGGCAGGGGCTCCTCTCTGAGGAGAACAAACCACACACCTGGGAATCCACACCACAGACTTATCTCCTCTGTCTCTCTTTTTGTTAATCTCTAGAGTGACTGATGTGGACCTCATTTTTTAATCTATTACTATAACCATGCACTTAACATCTACAGTGGCACAATCAACAGACCATCAGCAATTAGAAATATGAAACAAATACCACTATCTCAGATGGTGACATCTACACAGAGCAGCTTAAGGAGATTAACATCCAATTTCCCAAATAAAGGAAACCTCTTTATTCTCACAACTGCTTTTCTGGTCTGACCCCAAGAAAACGAAGGGGAGTACCCGCTTACAGCTCTTTCACCTCTAAAGCAAACTGTCAGTTGAATGTAAACCAGAGGTGTTTTATTTTAACGTTACAGAGGGGATAACGATTTTCCCAAGAGGATTATAACCACTACTCAAATTAAATTAAAATGCTACAGACAGTGATATTAATGCATTCAAGTGGTGTAGAGGGGATAAAGAGCCAGTGGAGGTCAAGGATGTGACTAAAAATGCCGTGATGTGGTTACATTATTGTTTAGATGCTGAAAAAAATAAAACACACTCCTCTCAAATTTGCAGACGCAACTTACCAAACCAACTGGCTGAACAAAAGGGAAGCCCTGCCATTTCTGAGGCCGATTGTAATACCTATGAGAAGCGGGGTGGGGAGCAGCACAAAGCTCTGCAAAGAGAAAATAAGGCTAAAAATAGTTTTCGGCAAGGGATGAAATGTAAATTTTACTAAACATTATAGAAAGCTTTTTTTTTAAGATTTAAATGGAATATGGAGTAGGCTTGTAGCAAGCACCACTATCGAAACCAAAATGAGTTACGTTCCCTCTCCTTGTTCCTCTCCCAACCATGAAGGCCAAGGAAGGGCACCCACCTAATTCTGCTCATTTTTAAACTGAGTGCTTAGGAACCTGTGACGATCACACAGAACAAGCATATACATCTTGTGCTCAGTAGGAGAATGGCATTTCTACTCTCCCCGACCCCATGCCATGGCTGCATATAACAGAAGAGTCAAAAAATGAAGATTCTTATTATCAAAAAAGTCTTTCCTTTTCAAAATGATTCAATATAGAGCTCCTATAAATCATGGGGCTCTCCCTAGTGCCCTTGTGTATTTGTTTTTACACCATTAACTCTTTGAAAAGGTGGAAAGGTTGAGAAACTTAGAACTTACTGCTAACTAAATATTAACTTTCTGGAAATAAAGGTACACAAATTAAGTTTGGTTGTACTTGCACAAAAGGTGGTTTACAGGTAATTTCAAAGATTCCTCTACTGTAGGACTGAAATGTCCTTGATTTAGGAACTTTTTCCAGAAATAGTCACTGTCTCCATTGTAAATGCCAGGATCACCCCCAATGATGGTTTCTGAAGCCTGTGTAAAGCCCTGAGGAAGACGAGTGTCATGGAAAGAGTGGTGGCGGGGATCACTTTCTGGGAAACTATGGTAAAAATGCTACAGGTGCCGTTTGCATTTTGCTGCACTTATGTGTCCCGTTACTACATGGAAAACCCGCAAGCCTGGCAAGATGGAGAAGAGTGGGCACCAGAGATAGAATGGTCATACTTGTAACAGGCAAGATTTTGAGGGAAGGACTCTTTTCCACCCTGCAGGATTTTAAGAAAGCTGCCTGCTTAGGAAAGCTGATGCTTGTACTACAATCTTCCATAGACTGAACAGAAGAACCTCTCCTATGGGAAGCTCTTTATCGAGATTTACTAAACTGAAGTCTGAATACAGAGTTATTCACGTACACTCTTCTGGCTGCAAAATGATTCAAGGTGGTGGCTTTGGCTTCCTTTAAATAAGCTTTCATTAACAAGCAAAAGCGACACACTGCCAAAAAACTGAACAAGAGTGAAATTTGAGCTGCACAGTTCTCTAGGTTTTTGGAGTCATGGATGCAAATAGAAATACACAGGAACCTAAACTAACATATTCTTGAATGTTAATTTCTTTCACTTGAAAAACTACATTGAATATTTTATTCACCCCCAAATTTAGCAAGATCAACTTAAAGAACTTGAGAGAAGATGCAAACGTCAGTCTTCTTTCCTAAATATACATTGTACACACAGCCACAGACCACGGCATTTCTGGCACCTCCCCAGAAAGAAACAGTATACCTTAGGATCTGGGATATACCTTACGATCTGAGGTATTCAAACACGAATTTTGAAGTAGAAAAACCAGATCCATCAAATCACAGCAGTGAGGTTGTGATGCTATTTTCCATCTCATAGAGGTTCCAGAAGACATCTAAACCAGCGGGCTGAGTCGGCTTTCCTTTTAGCGTCCAGCTCTTCTCCTGAGAGAAGCATCCCTATGGATGCTGAGTCATTAGAATTTTACAACCCGATTGATCTTTGGCTTGTAACATGTTTGCAGTAATGTCAGGGTGGAAAAAAAAAAGAGGGTCTGCCCAGGAGAATTAGAGTGGGTGGGAACTACACTCTTGGTCTCTGGAGATTCCCCCTTTCATTACCCAGACACCCATTCAGCCCTCAGGGGAGAGGGTACGCTGGGCACACCACATTCGCACCGAAGTGGGGATCTTCCTACAAGCCTGGCTTCACTAGTCCCTTTCCTCACTTTCCCGGCCTATTACATCTTACAATCAGAAGACAGTGTATTGTGTCTGTCAAACAGATACAATTAAGTCAAAGCATCTTAAGTCTTCCTCTTACCCTGAACTATGTTAGTGATGCACAGTGAGGTGAATAAAAAGAAGCATTAGCAACAAGCCCTGTAACCAAGCATTGCTGTAAAAGGTCATCAAGGTTTTTTCTCCTTGATTGCTATGAACTATTTCAGCACTCATCAAGTATCCAGTAGGAGCCAGGACTTGTGCTCGGCATTATGAATTCTGCAACCACAAATCCTAGAATTTTCAGGACGGCCCAATATTAAAAGTTCTGTATCGTTTTTCCCATAAATACATGAGTATTCATACATAAATACTTACACCACTCAGAACATACATCCCAAACGTAGGTGGAAAATACAGTCATTGAAACAATCAGGAAAGGGAGCTGGCATTAAGGGAGCACTTGGAATGTACTGTCCATGGAGCCTTTATTTTATTTCAGACTCGCAACAACCCTGCAAGGAAGATATCATTGTCTCCATTCCACATGAGGAACCTGATCTGAAGATCGCAGGGAGTAAGTAAGCGCTTCAGGCCACCAGCTCAGGAGATGGTATAGCTGGTACAAAGAGGAGAAATAAGAAATTACATTTCAGTCATGCCGGCCAGACAACAATGGTTTCACAACTTATGGGGAATCCCAAGAGATAAGCTCAAGCTCATACGAACCGTTATAGCTTTGGAATATTTCATTGCTTTCTGCCCCTACTCCTCACAGAGTGAGAACCCCAGTGGGGTTCCTGAGGGTCACTCAACAGAGCCACCTAATCCAGGGAGCCGACTTTCTTACACCTGTTGCTAATCCTATTGGGAACACAGATGGAGGGGGTGACACATTTAGCCAAAGGAAGGGGACTAAATACGATGTACTAGAGATGTTCTCCTGGCATGACCTCTGAGCAGGGGTGGCCATTAGAATCCATCCAGGGAGAGGTACTAACTGTGGGACACAATCAGCAGGGCCACCAGGGCATTTACAGATTGCCTGTGCATATGATGACTTCACCTTGTATAGAAATCTCATCTTAGGGAATTTTTGAGTAGAAATATGTTACTTTTATCTCCTATATTTTCTTTAACAGCAACAACAGAACATTTCCCTTACTCAATTGCTTTTCACTTATCCAAGAACAGCAAATCTAAAAGTACAGGGGGGACACAAACAGGAGCAGTGAGGAGGAAAGGCCCCTGTCAACATTTATTCGGTGCCTGTGGTGTGCAGATCCCTAGACCAAGAAGGAGCTGAGTCTGCCTCCAGAAACCATAGCGGCCACAGCCCAATAAGGCTTCTCCAGTGATCTGAGGATGCGGACTCCCATGCTCTCAAACGAGGAATGGATAAAGGCACTAAGGATCTATGTGGCCTATGGGGGAAAAAAGATTTAAAAGATCCTTGTGGATGTCTTCAAACATGGGAAGGACTAGGATAAAGAAGAGTTAAGGTTTACCTGTAGCACCTCAGAGGGCAGGGCCAGCAACACACACCTGTGTACTAGAAACATGTGCGTGGCTTATTGTTCCCTCTAAAGCCAATTTAAGCTGAGGCTGAAAGATGATGCTAAAAGGGGTTCCCATACTGGGAAGGAGCTCAACTTGAAGGTGCCTTATAACTCCAAAATGCTGCTTTATATGACCTTATATCTCCTGGCAAGTCAAAGCTTATTTATTGCAGTGTGGACAGAACAGATCCAAACAAAACACAAACACCACAATCCCCTTCTCTATCAATTAGTCTCCTGCCTTCCAGCACAGATTCCCAGGGTTCTACTGAATGTAAGTAGAAAAAGCACCAGTGTCTCTAACTAGGAGCGACCCCTTTAAGGACAAGCTCCAAAGCAAAAACCTCAAATAGATTTCTTTATTGTTCTAATTTTAAAACATTTTAATTAAGATCCTTCCCAACCCTGAGATGCTACGGCATTTTTTTTCCTTCTGAATTTCTTAAATATTTCTGACATGAATAGTAAGCAGAATCTCAAGCTGTGATTCCTTTTCATGCCAGGTTGTGGTTTCCAGGGAAGTTGATGCTTGAAGAAGGCTCAGCTCGTTTGGCTGGAACCCAGTGCTGATGCAGGCAAGGCCACAGGCTCGAGACCTGGGTGAGAAAGTTAAAGGCCACTCCATGCCACAGACTCCGCCCCTAATCCCTGCCATGATGGAGATGAGGGTGTTAGTTCAAAGCGGAGATCACGTGAGCTCAGCAACACACATCGCCACTCCTGGAAACCCCATGAAAGTGCATGTTCTACTGATGGTGGGTCACTCCAACATAAGAAGAGGGTGTGAATTTATTTATACAGAACCAGCAGGTAGTACCTCCGGGAAAAATAAAGTCTTGCTGTTGGATTTATCCAGAAATTCCCCTAAGCTTTTGATCAACCTTTTGAAAGAAGGTCACTAAATCCTTTCTTCCTAACTAATTCTAGAAGCAGAAGAAACAGGTACCTAAATTAAGAGCACTTTATATCCTGAGCCCAACAAAGTGGCCAAGTTCGGCTCTTTATTATTAGCTGCTTTCTCCTCCATTAATGCTATTCCCCTTAATGGTTTGGCTATTACAATTAGCCAACCTGTGGTGTCCCTGCCTGGGGCTAACGAGTAATGAACTGAGAGAGCTGCTATTTAGTTGTATCAAGGGCACCATTAGAGAGTGCTTCCCAATTTCTCCCCCTAAAGGAGAGAGACCTTCCAGGCATGTTCCACCTGCTGTGTGACCGCTCTCCTAGGCATTCACAGAGCCCCTGGAGTGGGAGCTCCCTGGGGACTCACAGGACTTTAAAACCTGAGCAGAGGAAAAGATGAGGGTTAGGCTTCTGCAAGCCTGGAGGCAGAAGCAGCCCAAAGCGTTGCTTGGGAACCTGTGCCTTAGTCATTAATTCCTCCCTCCCTTCCCACCTGCCTTCTCGTGCCTCATCAACCCTTCGCCCCCCAACCCCAAGCAGCTTCTTCTTTCTGTCACAGCAATACATCTTCACTTCTTTCTTGAATGGCTGTATCCTGGAAGTCTTGTAAAAGGAAGAAAGAGAGAGAACGAGAAGTTACGGCGCAAACCCACAACCCCAGCTGGTTAGGGGTGGCTGGAGGAGAGGCAACGCAGACCTACTTTAAAACTAAGAAGGTTTTCTGCCCTTTGGTTAATCTTCACAAAATATCTATGGCTTAAATGGACCACATGCCTAATAAGAAATCTTAGGTTTCAAAGACTTGACACCAGAGCAAGATTTACATTCTAATTCAGATGAGGGTACTCCATAGAAATGCTGAATAAAGTCTCTAAAATGGCAGCACCAATGAAGCTGTGTGCATGAAGTCCCACGGGGTCCTACCTGGATCCAGCCCACTTCCAATGAACCAGGAGACAGTACCACCCCCACAGGCCTCAACAGGGAAGGAAGAAGGCTGGGTTACAATCCCTACTGTGGTCAAACCAAACGAAGTCCCTTGCTCTACATATATCAGATAATTCCTGGGTTGCCTTAGGCTGCGAAATAAATAGAAATAGAAAAAGCCCTGTAAACTCTACCTAGAGTAACAAGCACAAATTAGATCTGGAAAAGATTTATATCTCTGGAAAATGTTTACTACCCAAGTAATTTTCAACAAAACCATACAAGAATGCTATACTTAAAAAGGAATGTAAAAGAAATAAGTTAACATCTCAGTGTTGAGAAACCGGCATAATTGTAGCCAACTCCTACTCTCACATAATATTATTTTAAAGATAAATGAGATGAAGCTTATGAAATATGAGTTTCTTGAAACAAAGGCTCTTTATAAATGCAAGGCACTATTTTGATAAGGAATTTGAGAAGTCCCAAATAAAGTATGACTTTTCACGTATGCTTTAAGAACTAAACCTATCTTTATGTGGTAAAATGGGAAACTAACAATTGAAATCAAGAGGGAAAATTGACAAGGACCTCACTATATGACTGACTAAAGAATTAGGGCAGAATTTATCTTTTGTTCTCCCCCAGCCTCTATAACCATAAAAAGCAACAGATAAACAACCTTGAACACCGATGAAGAATGTCACGCACCTGCACTTCCTCTTTTAGAAAAAATTTCCAGAAATACTAACATCTTTGCAAATAATTTCTATCTACACTTGTCAAAAATCATAGAAATTTCCTGATTCTTAGACACAAGACTCATGGGAACTCAGAAAAGGCACTGTCCCCTTCACTGTGGTCATGGTTAGAAAGACCTGGGAGTTTTGTTTTTGACAACTGATTATGGAAAACATGCTCTGCTGATAAGGTGACTATTACTATGAAAAATGCCATCAGCATTAGTACCTTTCTAAAAACTTAAAGACAGGAATGAGAATGAAATATAGAAGTGTGTGTGTGTACATGATGACAACAGTGATTAACAGAACATTAAACAGCTTGTGCTACATGCTTGTAGCCCTGATGTTGAGGCTCATTAATAGTTTTTTACATAAGATCCTGTACCTTCATTAAAACTATTAGTACTCAATAGTACATGAGAAACATGCTTGAATTTCCACATACTTCAGGGACTCAGGATCAGCCAACAATTCAGGAAACACATTTTAAATCAAGTATTCTGAATCCTGACTGCACATCAGAATCATTTGGAGAAGCTTTAAGGAAAAAAAAAAAAAATCCCAGCATTCCAGTAAATCAGGCAGGCATCAATATTTTGAAAGCTTCCTAAGTGATTCCAATATGCAGAGCGTAAGGCTGAGAATCACTATCTTAAATCAAGATATAAATAAGAAAAGTAAATCAAGACATATTAAATGATTACCTTTCACAACAGGTTTTTAGAAACTTTATTAATCAATTTGCTAATTGTCCTTCCCTCTTGAGTAAATTGCTATTGTTCTGCCTTTAACTATAAGAGAGAGATTATCAGGGTAACACAGGAAGTTCCTGAATGATGACTAGCTGACCTACATTTGAACAACTGCCCTAGACAGGTGTGTCTGAAGTGGTTCCTCTTTTCTCCCAACTGCCTTTGGAGTTCCCCCATCCACACCCCAGGAAGGCTGCTCAGCCTCAATTTCTGAGCTCTCCACATAGAGTCCATGTTCTCACACTGGCTGCACCTGAAGTGTGTAGCAGGAACAAGACAAAGTTAAGGAAGGAGAAGCAAGAGGGAATGAAACCCCATTCCACTTCTGGCCTGCCCTCCTTCCTCCTCTCCCATCCAGAAGGGTCTGTCTGTCTTCATGTGCTCGGGCCCCAGACTCCTTTCTCCTGCTCAAGAATGAATCTCCATCAAGTAGACTGGAGACTAGGGAGCCTCTTTTCACTACTTGAGGCGCATGATCCCCATGATGGCTGTCAGGGCTGCCTATGTGCCATTCTAAAGTGGCAAGTGGGACACATTTTTTTCCCAAAGAAACCCTGCCAGTAGTGGATAGGTCTTTACTTTTGCACACCAAACTATCAACTGATTATGATCTGAAGAAATGCTTTGAACTCCAAGCAGCTGACTTCTTAATAAAATCTTAGAACCCTGAACTAGTAGAAATCTTGAGCCTATGAAGGTTTACCAAGACAGCTTAAAAGTCTTCAACTACATGCTGCTCTATCTTCCTAACACCCCTAGGAGTCACGTCACCAGAACTAGCACAAAACCTACTTGACTGATGTAGGGATTGAGGTTGAAGGGCTAACAAGATTCTGGAATGAATCATATTAACTGCTCTGGATGGAGTCAGCAGTCCTAAACCCAAAGACATCCTCTTTCTCAAGAGTCACCTTCTGCCTATTATGTTTTTTAAACTCTTGGTCATCACGATCCAGTCTGTGTATAAAGTAGCTCTGAAGGGTAAGGGTAGCTTACTTAAGAACCTTAACTTAAGCTGATTTGTTTATTCATTCCTTGATTTAAAAAAAAAAAAAACAGTCTCAAGAAAACTCATTAGAAACAAATTCTTCCTATAAAATTTTCAACAGTTTCCAAGCATCTGGACATTAGTATTTTATCTCTTCTTTCTTTAAGTAAAACACAATTCTGAAGCAGTGATAGAATTGTGGCGTGAATATGGCTTTATTATCTGGAATTCACTCAGCTGCAGAACTACCAGAGTGGGCAGGAATTCTCTTTGCATCTTTAGAAAACAACTTGCGAAGTAAGCTGTGAAAGCACGCTACAGCCTCACCAGTCAAGCCTCACCAGAGGTGTCAACAGAGGTCCTAGCATGGAGCTGCCAACAAGCAAAATCTATAAATAGGAAGATCTGGAAAATTGTACCAAAAAGTTGAAATAGGGACTTTGAAAATCACCTGGAGCTTGTAGGGCTGAAACAGGAGCTAGAAAAGGGCTAATATTTCCTTTAACGCTATTGAATTCTCCTTTGGTTGTGTGACTTTATATTCCTTGCCACAAGCAAATCAAATCTATGTTGACAATCACCAGGATTTCTGCCTGAAGAAAAGGTGAATGGAATGAACAGACACACATGACAAAGCACTAATGAGGTTCTTTGTTCTCATGAGAATCAGTGGTTTCTGTGTGTGAAAACGCATTTGAAAATCATTCTGATTAACACAAGCAAAGTTATCTTCTCAATTAACTTACTCTTATAACCTATTTTCCAGCCCTCAAGTGTCATAAAACCCATGCATATAAAAGAGCCTAGCCATACAATGGGAAAAATGTGTCTCTAACTTTTGAAGTCTAGAGATGTTCCCTAGAACGTTCTAATGACACATGCAATGGATCCCATAAGGCATTATCTAGACTAGAACTGTCTGACAAATATAATGTGAGCACATGTGGCATGTAATTTAACATTTTCTAGTAACCACATTAAAAAAAAGCAGACAGGTAAAATTAATTTAAATAATATACTACATTTAACCAATATACCTAAAATATTCTTTCAACATATACTCAATACATAAAATTATTGAGATATTTTACTTTTTTTATACTGCCTTTGAAATCTAGTATCTAGTTCACATTACAGCACATTTCAAATCAGAAGCTAAATTTTCACTGGAAATACTTGATCTATATTTAGATTTCATAAAATTCACAGTTGAACAGGTAAATTCACTCACCTAAGCTGTCCCAAACATATTTTAAAAGATTTTTAATAACTGAATCAAGTACATTTTTAAATTAAAATTTCAAGTGGTTAAAGTTAAATAAATTAAGAAATCAGCTTCTCTGTTGCACTAGCCATTTCTTCCCTGCTCATTAGCTGCCTGTAGCTACTGGGCAACCATACGATATACCGCGGGTCAGACACTGGGGCAGTGAGCCCCCACAGGGATGAGGGGAAGCCACGAGGTGTGATGCTATCTCACATCTGTACTCAGAGACAATAAGCCTCCTAGCTGTCAGCAGAAAGAATACAAAGGAGTTAGGCTCCATCAAGTAAAGTCTTTTAAGTTCCTCTCCTTCTTCTCAATCTTTCTCTCTCTCTCTCTAACTACCTAACAAATTTCCCTGGGAGCTGAAAAACAAGTTGGTTCAGGACGCCACTTTGCAGAGTTTCAGCTCTCCTCCCCAACACAAATTATCCTGTGCATTGCAACATTTTCTCATCTGGATCATTCCTGAACTTGGTCACAATCCTTCCTAGCAGAGCCCTAGTAATATAACCCAGCTGCAACTCCTAAAGCTCTGGGCACTCTGTTTAATCCTAACTATTGCTACCATTTAGAATTTTGAACCATAAAAGAGAGTTAACTTCTCAAAAGATACTGCGCTCTTGTCAGAGGAAGGACGTATCTAATCAGGAGGAAATAGAATTAAAGGGGAAGGAAAGCTCTATACAAAGTAGAAGACATTCTAAGTCCCCTGAAAGCAAGTGTGCATCTGACCTGCCCTCTCCTGCCCGGCCTGACTCCATGCAGCAGGGAAAGCAGTAGTTGAAAAGGAGCACAGGCTCCCTAGGCTGTGGCTGATGTTTCCCCTGAGGACCTTCTTAAAAGGAAGAATGCTCTTATTCACAATAGCCAAGATGTGGAAGCAAAGCAAGTGTCCATCAATGGATGAATGGATAAAGAAGATGTGATATACATATACAATGGAATACTACTCAGCTATAAAAAAAGACAAAATCATGCCATTTATGACAACAAGGATGGACCTTGAGGGTAGTATGCCAAGTGAAACAAGCCAGACAGAGAAAGACAAATACCATATAATTTCACTCATATGAAGATAAAAAAACAAACACATAGATAAGGAGAAAGACTGCTGGTCACCAGAGAGGAAGGGGGTGAGGGGAGGGTGAAAGGGTACAAGGGCACATGTGTCCAGTGATGGATGACACCTAGACTTTTTGGTGGTGAACACAATGCAGTCTACACAGAAGCCAAAACAGAATGATGTACACCTGAAATTTACACAATGTTAAAAACCAATGTGACCTCAATAAAATAATTTAAAGAAAGAAAGGAAGAATGCTCCATAAGGTCCCCTGATAAGATACACTCTCCTCCCCATATACTCAACCTATTACTAAGATTAACCTTATAGTTTTAATGCAACTTGCATTTATTCTGTTACCAATCTAGCCATCCTTATCTGCTTTCCCCTATTCGCAAGACTAAAAAACAATACAAGTATCAGCCTGAACAAACACTCAATATTTCCTCCACACTGATTCTTCCCACTAAAACTACAAAAAGAGGGGAGGGGCAGGTCTGAGTCTCAGTTTCCTCATCTATAAAATGGAGACAATTGTGCTGACTGATTGATAAGGTTTTGAGTAAATCAAATGAGTCAAAATATGTGAAAAGGGTCATGCAAACCATGACGTATTAGTCTTATGCAATGATTTCCATTTCTTTCAGACCCAGGTTCAAAGACTAACGCTGCTTCCCTTGTCCACTCCTTTTATCAAAAGCTTAAAAAAAATAATAATAATATGCATTGTCTCATGCATTACAACATTCTATGTACGTACATTAGATTGTTGGGAGACAGAAGAATGGGTAGTATTTTCCTGAGTTCAGATTAGAAAAATAAGCCAATCTAATTTTCAGAAGCTGGCCTTGAGTGTGTTACATCTAGATGACAGGACAAACATTGATAAGATGAAAATCTCCACATGACCCTGAGTAACCTAAGACCTAAATAAAAATCCCATTCATTTTAAACCACTGTCAATAGACACTTTCTAGTTCAATAAAGCTGTTTAGAAAATGTCTTACAGTTGACTGTAGGTTTTTCACTTTATCATTCGGACTCAGGGCTTTAAGCAGTTCCCTCCCCATCCATGGACTCAGCTTCAGGTACCCCATTCAGGGCTGCCGTCCTGCCTCTCATGCTGTTCCAGGCCAGGTCTCGCCAGCTTGGACTCGCCTGACCTCCTCAGCAGACCCTGCCCTTGAGTTTGGATCCAGATCGCCTCCTTCACAGTTCCTTGCTTCCGGGTCAATGGTTTGCTGGAACTTGGACTTCGATTTTCCTGTGTCCACATCCACAGGTGGGGGCCTACCTCACCTTCACCTGCCTCTCAAGACTCCCAAAACCACACTGGAGCCCCAGGCCCTCCCACGCACCCAGGAGGGAAGGTTGTCATTAGCAGAAAACTCCACCTGAGCAGGGCCCTTGCCTGTCTTGTTCACCACCACACCCCTTGCAACTAGAGCAATGCCTCTAGGCTCACAGTAGGCACTCGTTAAGTATTTACTGAATGAATGAATGAGCCTCATTAGACAATCTCACTCAAAGCATTTGTTAACGCCAACACAAACATCTGTTGTTCTGTGTTTTCCCTTGGCCATCTACTGACTTACAAAGTTTTAAGTCCAACTGTCTACATAAAAGTCTTGCTACAAGCCACCAGCACTGCCCATCTCCTCTTACTCTTACTCTTCCTCTCCAGAAGACATGTTCACTGCCCTATTGTCCAGCTACTTGATTTGTTCTTGGGCCTTATTTCAGGCCATTCTAAGTCTCTGGAACACCTTACCTACCATGATCCCATCCCATCAACTCTGCTGCCTAATGAGACAGACACTCTAGACAGTGCTTATACTTACGCCACTGATGCCATCATTCCTCAAAAATACTTTAGAAGCACCTCTCTTAGGACTTTCAGAACCAGTTACAGGTAACAGTTTATTGCTATTTCTTGTATCTGACCAAAATCAGTTTCAAGTATAGCTTGAAAACCATACTCGTCAGACTTGACACCAAGTGATTTTGGCTATTTCCAAAATTTAAATCCCACCTCAAGGACCAAAGTGATTCATTACTCTAATCTGTGTAATGTTTTTCTCCCAGCTAGACTTTAAAAAGTGATGACGTAGACTATGACTATGTTATTGATCGCACTACCCCAAGCCTGATACACTGCAGATATGCAACTAATAATTGGTGAGTGAACGAATGAATGATCTGAACACCTTTCTAAAACATTTTTCTTTGACTCAACAAATACCTGCCTGGCACTGCCAGGTTCTGAGAAGATGGAAATGAGGAAGTCTAGAGGGGAAAAAAACTTAAGGGGAAAGGAAAAGAAAGTATTATTTATTGTCAACTCTTGTGTAACAGGCACACATATTAGTTCATTTAAATTTCCCAGCAATCAAATAAGTGTGACATTTTAATCCCCATTTTAAAGACTAAAAAACTGGGATTCAGCAATGTTACATAACATGCATAATGTTAATAAGTGACAAGCCAGTCTTTGAACCCAGAGCCTACGGAGAGCAAAATCTAGGTGCTTTCTTCCATGATATCAATCAAGAGGTGTACAATTCAAGTAAATTTTGTCTTTTTAAGTGACCACTTTTGAAACTCTGAAGGAGACAACACTTACATGGATATTTGAGGGCTGTTATGGGGTTAAGAGCTCAGTCATACTGTTTTTTAGCCACACGCCATTCTACTCTAAAAATCACATTAGGCAACACAGCAGCACTGACCTCACTCAGAAGTACTCCAAAGACCAGTTCCCTGAGCCCGACCTCCCACGGGCATCAAGAAGCCAAAGGCTTACTCAACTGGAGGTCAATGACCCTTGTACTGTGCTGATATCGAGGTGAAGGTACTTACAGTAGAAGTAGCCATGTGAATGTTGGTGGACTACAAATGCCTACGAAGCGGTGGGTGGATTAAGCAGCAGATAAACACTGGTACACATGGAATTAGAAGGAAAGAGGAGGCTTGGAAGCAGGAACAAACGTCACTAAAAGGGGCCATCTTTGGAACACATACCACAAATTACCAAGACATTTTGCCCATTCTTACCAAGAAGAAGATGAAGAACGGAGCCTTTCAACTTTCATTTCAATGACCTTTTAAAGAGGACAAAGTTTTGGGGCCGGCCCTGTGGCCGAGTGGTTAAGTTCACGCGCTTCGCTTCGGCAGCCCAGAGTTTGGTTTCACCGGTTCGGATCCTGGGCGAGGACATGGCACCACTCATCAAGCCATGTTGAGGTGGCGTCCCACATGCCACAACTAGTAGGACCCACAACTAAAAATACACAACTATGTACTGGGGGGCTTTGGGGAGAAAAAGGAAAAATAAAATCTTTAAAAAACAAAAAAGAATTTCACGTTCTTCAAAAAAAATTAAAAAATAAAGAGACGAAAGTTTCATATTGTTATCACAAAAGATTAGAGTCTAGGGACCACGTCTTCCTTTCCCTTAGATTTCTCCATTCAGTTCTAAAAATGTTTTTGAGCAGGAGCGAGTGGTGGCTCAGAGCTATGGCTTGGAGGCACCCAGGCTTGTTCTAAACCTTGGTTCCGGCATTTACTGCATGACTACGTACAAGTTACATAACTCCCTAAACCTCAGTTTTTCATCTTTAAAATGGGGTAATGACAACACTGGCTCTACCTCAAAAGGTTGTGAAGATTAAAGAGATGATACACTAGAACTTAGCATAAGGCTTAATGCATAAAAAGCTTAATAAATATCAATGACAAGTATTGTGCCAGCATTGTGGTGAATCTTAAGGACATACAGAGATACAAACATAGAGACATGGTTATTCCTGAGATGTCCTGATGGCCCCATCTGCGGTAGGCTCAAGATATCACAGAATAGAGGACTGTAAGACAAAAGACACAATGCTCACATAAAACTATTATCTATCATAGTGTGTGTGTCACTTTCAAGTGCCTTTGCAAATCATTTGTTTTTAAGCAGAGAAAAAAATGGGAAAATGGAAATCAAAAGACTCAATTCCCATAAAGATGCTGCAATAGCAGAAGTGGCCACGGCCAGGTCTGCATGTCTTGGCATGATGAGATAATCCATCTATCTGCACTGGGGAGATACTGGAGGAGAGAGATTTCAAGGTAGTTTCTGTAACACTATTACCCATGCTCTGCCCAAAGGGAAAACGTGTATTTGCGTCTTTTAACATGTTAGTGACTACAGCTGAAACATCAAGTGGTCTGCTGAGTAGAGGTTTTCCCTCTGTCTGCTACAACAACCAGTACAGGGGGCCATCTGTCAGTGGCAGCTTCACCTGGACTTATAGATCAACTCTTCAAGATCAGCAAGCATAGGTTAGGGGGTGTGGAAGGGGCCTACCTTGCTCTAATCACGAACACACTTGATCTCCTGCATTGAGGTAACTGGTTCTTTGCTAATGACACCTGTTTCCCAGTTGGCTCCATAACACTCAGGAGCAGCGTGGACTAGTATGAGCTGTCAGGAGGAGAGCCTGGGGTAACAATTCAATCAGCCTCCCTCACTATACACTCACTCTCCTTTACCTGTAACATACACCTCTTCTGTAACCTCTGAACTTAAACAGAAGGGAAAGAATGAAAACAAGGTAATACGTCAGGGAGCATGGTGCAGGGGGAAGAGCGAAGAGAAAATGAAGAGGTAAATAACATACGTTCGGCATCTTCTATGTGTCAGACACTTAAGATACGCTATCTTTCCGTTTTATAAATGAAGAAACCACATCTCAGCAAGCTTAAAGAACTTGTTTTCCAATGTCACACAATAAGTGGTGCTAGAATTTGAATCAAGGTATGTCAGATTCCAAAGCCATGATCTTTCTACATTTTCTCCCCAAAATGAGGAGTGAGGATCTTCGGCAAAATGAAAGTGGTACCATGGACTCGTGGAAGACAGTAGAAAATATATTAGAAAGTTTTTGAAAGTTCTAGTGTTTCACAAGATGACTGCTACCCTGGAGTTGGGCAATTTGAACAGAACAGAGCATATTCTGACCCAGGGTAACGTCTTTAGGCCTGGTATCAGGATGTCCTAAGAACAAGGTGCACCTGGAGAACAATGGTGGCCACCCACTCCCTCCTTGGCACTGACAAGCAGCGCATTCAAACAACATGGTGTAAGATGGTAGAAAAAGATGGGGTGGGATATGATGGGTGGAAATGCCCTAGGTATGCGGACAAATCTATACTTAATGGAAAATGTCCTCCTTGCGAGTAGAGCGTATTAAAGGAAATGGAGTCCATTTTCTTTTTGACCTCTCCTGCTTCCTACTTCCTGTTTCTTTCCTAGTACATTCGAGCAGAAAGGGACCCTAGAAATCAAGATTAGCATCCTCATTTCTCAGATGAAAAATCTGACACTAACAGAAGTATCTGAAATCACACTTCTTGTTTCAGAAATCAGGTAGTTATCAGTTCCTGTTTTCGTTTTTCACCATACACTGTAGCAAAGAGAGAGAGAGTAGACAAAAAAAAAAAAACCCCAAGAAATCAGAAATTTTACTTTGTAGACACAAAGATCTCTCTACCTATTTTGAATTTCTCTAATTTCATGACTGTGTGCTTAGAATCTTCTTCTGCCAAGTGCTATTAAAGATTTGCACTGCACCATTCACATACTATGGTCTAGGGCATTTCTAAGGCAGTTGGTTGAAGGCTGAAGGTGAGGACCTCGGGGCAGGAGGATTTCTCGTTATGCAGGGCTACCTGCACTGGTCACCTGCTTGGATGGCCAACTGTCCTCCTTTACCTGGGACTGAAGCAGTTCCTGAGATGTGGGATTTTGGTGCTAAAACCAGGAAAGTCCCAGGGAAATTGGGACTATTGGTTCCCCTATTGCCTTCAATAGGGCCATGTTCTCAACTGAGCTAATAGACCCAGACAGATAAAATGCTTTTAGCTGGACGTTTTAGCTGGTATGACACCAGCTAAATGGTAGTTAACATTTCAAGTTTTTAAGAAAAGAAGCAGGATGAAGATTAATGACTATAAAGAGCTTTGAGCCCTTGGGGAGGAAGGTATTCTCAAAGTAGGAAGTGTTAAGTCCATAAAAGAAACAATATGAGAATGCAGTGGGGCTCTTTCATACCTAACAAGTATGACTAAACCTCTAAACACTTCCTGTTCCGTCCCATGTTTTTCTGAAATTCGCTTTTCCTTATCAGCCAAGAAGGTAGAAAAAAATTGTTCTTTCTTCTCTTCTGGAGAATATCAGTGGGTAATTTCAAAACCTCCAAAGACTTCGAAAGCTTAGCAAGCTCTTGCTTTCATATAGAAATAGTATGGAGAAACACACAGCACCCATTTTTCTCCGTAAGCATCCTAAATTCTTCCTACATGTAATTTTGGATAAGTAGAAAACCATCTGATCAGGAAAGAGAAATACTTGGACTTAAGTAGCACCCATTCATTCAGCCGTCTAGTTACATTTTCACCAAAATCTTTGTTGTTAAACACCAGGTGCTAGGTGCTGAGAAAGAACCCTGAATAAGGAGACTGTTTTTATTTTATATATCACAGCATCCTAAAGATCAAAAACTGCCTTTTTGATTTATTCCTGACTCTTCGTATTGCAGTGGAGAGAGCCACTCCTAACATAAAACTTTAGACTTAAATAATTTCTCCCAGGCAACCCTTCCTGTTCACAAAGAGCAGTGGCACAAAAAGTGGTCTCATCTTCACCTTTTCTGGGTTACGAAAAGCACTGGAGGCACTTGGCCTAGAATGGAGTAGAAAGGATGTGAACCAAGGAGAGGGTTACACCAGGGAGCGTGTCAAAGGGTTCCCCTATTCACTGACTTGTAGTAAAGCTGCCCTGTATACATATTTGGGAAAGGCATTTTCGCACCTTCTCTGATCTCCTGGAAGCATGATTTGAACAATACAGTTTTCTAGGGAAGGGCAAATGGGAGCCCACTGAGGGACAGGGGCCATCGGAAAGGCTTTGTCTCCTTCTACTTCCACTCGAATGGGCTGATTGTTGGGTCCTCCAAAGCAAAAAAGGAAAATCAAAATCAAGGTCGCAAATCCACCCACGTTCTCCAGTGGAGAGAGATACCAACACCATTATCTACACCTGTAAGATGAAGCCTAGAGGACTGAGGTGACAGGGTCATGGGATAGCAGAGCAAGAGCAACTGTCAGGTGTCCACCCAGCAACATGGTCAGTTCAGGTAACAACGCCATCTTACCAAGCAGTCAACAGTCATTGAACTCAGCTGGACCCCTGGGCTGTGATGGACCTTCAGTCCTTACAACTCTGGGTCCTGCCTGCGTACAGGCCTCCTAGGAGCTCTCTGGGTCTCAGCCGCTTGCACCTTTGTGCACACTACAATTGGCTTCTTTGAGTTTGGCAATCCCAGACCAGGAGCCTTATTGGACTTCCTCTGTTTATATAAGACTTGTCAAGCAGGTTATACTGCTTTTCTGCCACTTTTCTTTCCAGACACCTCTAAAATGCCAAGGTATCAGGAAGCAAGTGAAAGGTAGGGTTTCTCATCACAATCCCAAAGACCTATAAAGGCATGCATAGGCATAGGCTCTGCCGAAGGTCTGTTGCTGTTCTCTTAAATGGTGGAGTGTGTTTTTAAGGATGGGAAGGGAGGAGTTGTCAAAGTCAAATGCACTGTGTTTCTATCATTACTGCTGGCCTCTTTCCAGGGAGAGTAAAAGGCACCCCTCGAAGCTGGCAGCAAGGCCTGCTGTTGCATCAATAATAATTTTCACTTGCACAGAAAAGTCCCCCAGAAGCGTATACATGTTTATGAACTCCCCTCTTTATTTAACAAATGTAGAAAAAGTGGTAGAGAGACACTAAATGCCTTTTTGAATCAGCAAAAAACCTAGGGATAGAACCCAGGACAGCTAGTCTTCCTGGCCGTAACCCACACAACTGGCACACCACAGGGAAAACGGTTCACTACAAAAGAGATGACCTTCAACTTCAGGCATGTGAGGAAAAAAAAAATCTTAAAAGACACTAGTTATTTTGTGGAGAGAAGAATCAATAAAACAGTAGCCCAGGGCACGTTTCTTTCCAGAGATCAAGATGGTATCTAACCAAAGTAAAGATTGTATTGGACCAGGAGTTCAAAGGCCACTATCTCCCCCATGGCATGAGTCAGTTATGTTGAGACTGCCTCGAGGTTAAGGAGCGAATCATCAAACTGCCAGCAGTCATACCAAATAGGACTAGGAAACTGCCTACTCCTGTCATACCTCCTTTTCCATTCTTAGCACAGTAGGTGACCCAGGGAGCAACGCTCTCAGATCCTGGGAGAGTCCATTTATTAGGAATGGCAATCCAACCCCTACCTGTTTCAAGATGGCTGCCTAACAGCTGGTGCTTACAGGACCTTCAGAAAATTTCTTCAGCTAAAGGTACAAAGCCTTTAAATAGGTCTCCAAGCCAAATGTTCCCACCCACAGGAGCATACTCACCAGTACACCCAGAAGATCAGATAAAATCCTGAAAACATGGGCAAAGTTCAATTGACAGCTGCCCCTTGTCGGCCACGAACTGGCACACCTGGCCATTTGGCAACTGCTCCTTCCTTTAGCAGATCTTACCTGCCTGGGCAGGAAACAGTGATAAGGCTAAAGCTAGATCATGTTGACTGCCATGGTTTGTCACACTCGAGCAAAACTCAATTTAGAAACAGGACCTTAAACTGTTGCAGGTCAGGTCAGTGCAATTCATAGAGCTATCAAAAATAACAGAGATAACGCATGTCAAAGTGTCTTACAAACTATAAAGCCCTACATACAATATTACATACTATTATTTCAATATTAAATAATGCTAAAAGCAGTATTAGATTCTAGATAAACTACTGATTACAACTGTGGAACAATAATGCTAGTATATGGTTAAAGGTGAAGAAGTCAGGCAGAGGTAGCTGGTTACTACGTAAAAAGTTTCAATTAAAAAAATCTTTTAAAGTGGTTTAAATGTTTAATAAACAATACATACGTTTAAATGCTTTCCTTTAATTATAAATGACTATGATCCAATTTGACAGTAAAACTAGTGTCGTAAGTCTTAACTTTGAAGGGGATCTCCAAACAGCCTCAAGGGCAGCCCCATCTCCTCTATCACTGTAAAGTAACATAATCTAATTTTTAAGGTGTAGACTATTCTCTTGTGAGGCATACTAGTGCTTACCAGTGTATAATCCAGCCCTAATTTACTCCTCTGTGCTGAACGAATATCTAGCTTAAAAGAGGAATGGGAGGGGGAGGCCGGCCCCGTGGCTGAGCGGTTAAGTTCACGTGCTCTGCTTCTGCGGCCCAGGGTTTCTCCAGTTCGAATCCTGGGCGTGGACATGGTGCTGCTCATCAGGCCATGTTGAGGTGGCATCCCACATGCCACAACTAGAAGGACCCACAACTAAAAATATACAATTATGTACTGGGGGCATTTGGGGAGCAAAAAAACAAAAAACAAAAGAGGAACAGACAGGCAACAGGAGCCTTTATCTAAGCCCCATGTACTGAAGTACGGATCACCAAGTCTTGTAACTGCAAACAGAGCCACCTTCTCCTGCCAGGGTCAGCTCCCATGGAGCCATCACAGGGGCACTTGGTTGTAGCACCCTGCACGGACCTGTGGACCACCAAACCTTGGTCTTCTCCCCGACACGTGTGATGCAGCCTATATAGAACATGTGCTATAATATGTTCTTCACTTTTTATAATGATGTAAATCGAGTTCACTCCTCACACTTTGAATCAAGAGTCTTAACTGGAAAGCCAGCTCCAGTTCTACTCGAGGCTATATTTTCTTAGCTCTTCATATTTCTTATTCCCTGAGTCTTTCTTTAGGATTAATATTCCCCTCAAGTAACTTCATGAGTGATTGGATGAGGGACAGACGTAAAATGATTGAAAGAAACATGGACACCACAAATAGAACAGGAAGCTCCCTCGAACATTGCTACTACAAGGAGGAGGGCCCTTACAGATGATTTCTATGTGGTGCCTATGTCAGAAAAGTTAGTCCCGTGAGACGTGCAGTTGGCTTGTGTGTGCGTACAAACAGCCTTAGTAGCCTATGGGATGTGGGCACATCTGTATTCTATAAGGTTTCTCCTGTACCAGTTTCCCAGCTGGGAGCGTTAAACACACAGCACATTCAACAGCCTGTCATCCAGGGTGGTGTTTATATATATGCTGGGCAGGCTACATCCTCAGAGCTAGCTACAAGGCAGGGCCTCTGCAAACTGGTGTCCTTCTCCCTCTGCCCATTCATAGCCTACCTACCCTCCACAGTATAGATAATATCTCTTCCCTGACGACAAGTTCAAATCTTGACACTGACATTTACTAGCTGGGTGACTTTGCTCAAGTGACTTGGCCCCTGAATCTTGGTTTCCTTGTCTGTAAACTGGAGATAAAGACACCCATCTTGAAAGGCTGTACAGATTAAATGAAATCCTGTGTGTGAGTCTAAGGCTCCGATCTCAGTATTATACAGTATGTGACACATAGGAGGAGGGGTTTCTCTTCTCTCCAGCCTAAGCACTCATACGCTTAATCCCGAATGGGTTCGTACTTTTAAATTATTTGTGTTGATAGATTATCTTCCCACTTAGATTATGCAGAATCACATCATTTTAATTTTCCCTATCCACTGCACGAGCTGTGTGCATAGTGGGAACCCAATATAACCATGGTCGAGGATACTGAACAACTGGATCATTTTCCCCACATCCAATCAATAATATCTGGTAATGTTTCTTTTTTTTAGGGGGGTGGGAAAGATTAGCCCTAGCTAACATCTGCTGCCAATCTTCCTCTTTTTGCTGAGGAAGACTGGCCCTGAGCTAACATCCGTGCCCATCTTCCTCTACTTTATACGTGGGACACCTGCCACAGCATGGCTTGCCAAGTGGTGCCATGTCCACACTGAGGACCCGAACCAGCAAACCCCGGGCCGCTGAAGCGGAACATGCAAACTTAACCACTGCGCCACTGGGCCAGCCCCCTCTGGTAATGCTTCTTGATGAAACTACTGTTGAGTTCTGGATACAACTGACCTCTCCCCTCCCCTTTGCCTCCTCATGCCTCTTCTTCCAAACACATCCCTCTGCCATTTGGAATGCCCTTAAGAACTCTCAGAAGTCAAGGTATCCATTCATTTGATCACTTCTTGAGTACGCTTCTTGAGTACATAAACATTTCCTGAGTACATACTGTGTGCCAATGAGAGGCACCGTGAATCCATCCTGGACACAGAAATGGTAAGACACGATTCTTGCCCACCCTTGAGGCAAGTGGAGGGAGTCATATGAGACAGTAACAAACACTCAAAATAATATAGCAGTCCAGATGCTAAGAGTATATACGTGAGTCCTATGAGACAAAGAGGAGGAAGTCGTAACTCACCTGCAAACACTATTCTGAAATTTTAAAAACATATATTGCCTTTGAGATAGACTTTTAATGCACTTAACTTTGTTGAAATAGTAGGTAAAAGGGAAACCCCATCCTGGTCTGTTACAAAATAGGTCAACACATTAAGGCAAATGTCCTTCCAACGAAACCCTCAGGATTGCCAAGTCCTTGTCAGTACCTTTTCTCACGTCAAGCCATGTCCAACACAAAACAAAAGAATTTTCTTGCAACTCAATCTTGGAATTCTGACCAATCCATTCACACACATATTCACAGCAAGACATGTAAGTATTTAGCACCAGACTAAGTGTTGAGTAAAAAGAAAAAAAGAAATATAAGTCTTAAAAGCTCCCTGCCAATTCCTGGCAGGGAATGGATCCTGGAGAAAAGATGCCCCCTGACCCATGGTGAACCCGATAGGAAAAAAGGGCAGAGATGGGGGTGGTAGCCAGTTCATGATAGGAGAAATACATGGTCAGAAAACTCCAGTCTTCCCAAATGGGAAGGTGGAGAACCCAACGGTAGGAGGATAAGACACTAGAGTAGCTCTACTCAAAATCTTGGTGTCATATAACAAGGAGGGTCTCCCCTACACAGCTTTGTGCTAATGCAGAGCGCCGGTCACATGCAACCAGTTTGGGAAGCCTGCAAAGTTCTCCAGCACGGATCATACACCCAGACAAACGCCACATCTAGATACATATTTACTACAAATACCTTAGTGAACTGTCTAAACAATTTTCCAAGTTAATATTTCATTCTGACTTCGCTAAGGCTTATCATTATTTCTCAGTTACCCCTCTCCCAGCTCCTTATTCCTGTCACCCACTCAACCCTCTACTGATACACAGAGCAGAAAAAAAGGCTTCCTGAAGGCCAGGTCTTGTTCACCTCTGTATTCTATTCCCTCACCCCCACTAGTACCTAGCAGAGTACCTGGCACAGAGCAGATTCTCAATCAATGTTTATGTAGTACCCAGTCATGGGACAAGCAAAGAGAAACAACGAGAAAATCAACCCTTGAAACATCACATAGTTTACAGATTCTCCCCTGAGTATAAATTCTCCTGGTGCTGACCGGCACAGACCCAATCCACATGATTGGCTGCAAATACTAAAGATCCATGGACACGCTTTGCATGGAAGGAAACTTCCTTGCAAACCCTCAGAACACATTCTCACCCTAGGAGACACCTGCTAAGAATGCTGTACCCAGAAATCCTAAACCTTGCCGTAAGCCCTGGCCACATCAACTCTGCAAAACTAGCCCCTATTAGGACCTGTCGGAGGGAAACCTGAAGTGCAAGAGTAACCGGAGACTCAGGCAGTTGACCTGCTTGCGATCTGGAGGTAGTCATAGTTTCGCTGTGAGTTTGAACCAACTGTAACCGGGCAATACCTGACAACCAACAGCCCTACAAGAACAAGAGTCAGGTGACCAGCATCCCTTATGTTGGGGGGGGAAGGGCGGTTCAGACCAAAGCCAATTCTGCTGGGTCAGGCGGCACAGGTAGGCTTCAGATGGCCTGCTCTCTCTCCAGGAACTCTCAGAAGTACGCGTTCCACCCTCCCCAACCAGGGGTCCCACATGCTTCCTGGAGGCTCTCAAGAAGACCTGCCCTTGTCCCAAGGGGCACTTGTTTTAGAAATGTTGACAGGTAGTCCAGGTAGCAGCCAGTGAAATAAAAGCTTTGTAAACAGTTAGCAATACTACCTTGGCTTGGCATGTGTGTACCCGCAGTTGTGGGAAGAAAGAACAGAGACTAAACTCACCAATGAGTCAGTCTAGGAGAAGCCAGGACAGGACAAAGAACCAGGAGAGAACACTGATGGATAAATCTAGTTTGATTTGTCAGGATGACACGACTTGTGTAATAAACGTTCACCAAACTCTGATTACATGCCTGGTACCACAGTGGGACACTGAGACGAAGAAGAGGGGATAGTCCCCAAAGAGCTCATACTCTTGAAGGTCACACTTCATGACAACAAATGTGCATTTTCTTTTTTATTCAATATTTTATTAATTTTGTTACAATACTGTTTATGAAGAGCAAGACAATGGGAGGGAGGGAGGAGGAGGAGGGATGATAGAAAGAAAGGGGAAGGAAGAAGGAAGGCAGGAAGCGAGAAAGGAAGCAGAGAGGGTTACAGGTATTAAATGTGATAATCCTTGTAAAGGACTTCTTCAGTCTCTGGCATATAGTAAGTGCTCAGTAAATATCAGCTATGATATTGATTGTTATAAGGAGCCCAAAACTGTGTCATGCTGGTCTACAATGAATACTTACGACACAGTAGGCAATATTCCAAAGGCTTATGTATTAATTCACTTAACGCTCACAAGCCTATGAAACATTAGTATGCCCATTTCACAAATGAGAAAACGTGGGCACTAAGAGACTCCCAAAACCATAACCACCCAGTTACACCACTATCAGGTGAGAGATCTGAGAATCAAACCCAGGTAGACTGATTTGAGTTCATCTTCTTATTCATTACACTGTGGTTCTCACAGTACGGTCCCAGGAACCCGGGAACTTTTTAGATTTGCAAATTCTTGGTCCTAACCCAGGCCCAGTAAACCAGAAAGTCTAGGGGAAGGGCCCAGCAAACTGTTGTTAAAAGCCCTCTAGGTGATTCTGATGAACACTACAGTGTGAGCACCACAGCATTAATTACATTAGAGGACTTCTCCACATAGTGGCTAAAGTAAGGCAGACAATAAAACGCCTCTCCCTCATTGGGACTGGCCTTGCCTGGCAACGGGCAAAGATTGCAACACTGGGGTCATCCATTTCTCTCAGTTTAGGGAGCGCCTGAGGATTGGCGCTCGGGAGAGCAATCTCAATTCTCTTTATTTTCAGAGAAGTCGATTTGGTTTCTGATTCTATACTTGGAGGTAAGGAGGCTAGGAGAGGGTGAGACCCCTTGGATGTCCTTAGAAGGGTTTAACTCCTTCAGAGCACCCCAACCTCAGTCAGCAGATGTAACAGGCGACAGTGTCCCAAAATATCTACCACTAGACTCAAAACAAAACTCGAAAAGGAAAGCTTTGCTTCTCATGTGTTAATTTAGCTCCTGACAATGTATTCCACGTGGATTTGTTCTTTCTACTGGAGTTAATTCAATCATTCAAACTTATTATCCAGTTTGTAGATTATCTAAGCCTTTTGCTTCTCCTCCCTGGAGCTGCTCGCTTTTGGCCATTTTGCTGTTCATTAGCACCTCTGCTGAGGATGAGCAGGGGAGAAGACAAGGTGAGGAAACTCAAACCAGTCAATTTTTCTCCTTGTTAGCAGTTCTGGCAGCCTTGGTGGGAGAAGAATTGTTAGTGGCTAAAATGAGACACTGGGATTATCTATGGGCTTCAACTTTCCAGCTCTCCCTGCCCCTAATTATCACATATAGTCACGCCAGCTAAGTTTACAGTGTTAGCCCCATCTCCAAGCGAACAAAAGCATAATGTTCAAGTTCTAGAATTTCCACAGAGCTAACCTATGATATCCTCTTACCTAATTACAGCTCTTAAAAATGCCAAGGTCATAGACAATTTTGGTCACAGGTGAAAAGCTCACGCCATAAATTTTAACAGGTGGCTTTTCCCACTACTCCAACTTTCCACGACTGAACTGAATACACGCATCCTGACTCTCACAAGAAAAACAAGAAATCTAACATTAATTAGGCACCTATTATATTCTAGGGTGCCAGACCCTCTGCTGGATATCTTATAAACATTACCTTGTTCAATTCTAAAACAACTGGGCAAGAAATTTTTATCCTGATTTTACAGGGAAACCAACATTTAGAGAATTTAAGTCCCAGAGTCAGTAAGTAACAGAGCTAAGATTTGGACACAGAACTATCTCCTGACCCCAAGAACCTATGCTCTTTCTGCTACACACCTCAGCCTTGCCAATCAGATTTTTCACTTTAATCCAGAACTCTGCCGTGACAGTGCTTTCGAGGATCATTTGGGGCATGACTGTGCTAATTGCTCTGTGACTTTTAAAGATGAAGGCTGTAGCTGACTGAACCTGCTAATAGCATCCTCAGAACGTCCTCCGAATATTTTCAGGTATCTACTCTTTCTCTTTCTATCAGCACTAATACAAATAACCACCAGCTTCCACCCCTTTGCCAAATCTGTACAAACTAGCACTAGTCTTGTTCATAGCTGCTGATTAGTGGGAGACCAGACATTTCCTGTACAGTAGAAGCCTGAGGCGACATCGGGAGAGGAGGTCCTACAAGACGCCTTCACTTCCCGGATGACTCAGGGCCAGCAAGTGTGCCAGGATGCCCATGCCACAGAGGCCCATGCCCAGGATGTCACCACATGACCACTTCCCATTTCAGTGAGGGAAGAGCCGAATGGTCCAGTGTGAAGGCAGAAGGAAGAAAGGGGGAAGAGACTCTGTTGACAGTCCTAATATTCCACTCCCCCATTTCCGCTCCTGTCCCTCTCCCCAGTCCCACCCTTGCTGGATTTTAGTGCCTCAACTTGCTTTTCTCCTCCCCAAGACTTGCTGGCCAGGCTGCTCCCCGTGACTCTGCCCTAGTACCCCAAAGGCACCACAGCACCTCGAGACTCTCACCGTGCGGAACACTGAGGCCTCTTGGTGTTGGCCAGAGATAAATTCATCTTTATTTAGCATCTTGTAAAATGACAAATGGGCTAGCTTCATAATTTGTCAGCCAGTCCTTCCTCGCCACCGCTGGTGAGTGAAGACGGGCTGGCGTGACTTCATCTCAGTCCAGGAAACACTACAAAAGCTTGTCCTTCAGGAAAGGAAATCTCTTCACTCCCCTACCTACAGCACGTAGTGTCTCTACCACGTTGTAGACCTGGGAGATCAGTATCTTCCACGGGTCTAAAGCTTGTTGGTATTTTTAATATGCGTTACATTGCCCAAAGAGCTTGTAAAATAATTCTGAGCAAGGACTACACTTCTTCACCAAAGAACATCAATACGATGCTAGACCTGGAGGCAGTGCCTCCTAACTTGAGACACAGGCCTCTGCCTGGAGCAAATGGATCCCAGACTCCACTGACGTGGCTCCCCAAGGCTTAGGCTTCAGCTTCCTCTCCCTGTGGGCCTGATGACAGGGTGGCAGCTCAGCTAGCCCCGGAGTAGCTTCAACATCCTTGATTTAATCCGGTCTGCTTCCATTTCTGAAGATGCCAGAGAAACCACACTGATTGCCCTAATGGACTGGACAAAACACTAAACAAATACATTCTGCACAGCCCCAACAACTTCAAAAAAGAGAGAGAAACTCAGACCCTGGGCAGTTCCAGTCTGAATGACGCTTTCTGAATCACAGGTCAGGGATCTGCCAAAGGCCCTCACACTGACTGAGCGTGAGCGTCAGGTAGCCCTAAAATGGACCCCTGCTTATTCAGAAACACAATATTGAGCATCAGACTGGTTTTCATGTGTGAAGTTGCACAGGGACCCTGTGCTTGTTTGAGCCTGTCTGGGCTAGTTTGAATGCTCTGCTGTGGCTACCTTGAAATTCTTCACAATTTTTCAACAAGGGGCTTGCATTTTCATTTTGCACTGAGCCCCGCAAATTGTGTAGCCAGTCCTGCCATGCGCTTTTAACTCCAGTCAGAGTCACTTCAAAATACCCACTTAGCCTGGGAAGAGGTGCCAACAGAAGTAGGGGGCAGTCAAGCAGGGTGTGAGACTTTGGGCTGGCAGGGATGAGGAAGGAAGGTGAGGTATGGAAGGATGACCACTCCACAGAGAGGAGGGAGCTGGTCAGGCGACAGGGTGCCCAGTGTGGGGCGATGCCACCAGTGCGATGGCGGCATCAGAAAGAGCTTCTCAAATACACATCCCAAGTACTGCTCACTTTGGAGCACTATTTTTTGGAAACTTCCCAAAGCTATCTCAAATCTTTGATTATGGGCCTCACTTTCTCTCTCTTTTTCTTGGATTTATACAAAGTCTGACTTTTCCCCAATGTTTTATAGAAGCTTGTTTCAAACGCTGACATTCTATTTGTTCTTTTCTCTCCAGCCTGAAAGACATTGCATGTGATGAGGGTTGTGGAGACTCAGCGAACTCCACTTCCAGGCTGTTAATTCTCCACTGAAAATCCACATCGATCAGCTGCAGAACACGCTGCTGCAGGAAGCAGGAGGGTCAGATACCACCGACCAGGAGGGCACTCGGGAATAGCAGGGCCACTCATAGCCTAGAGTCTGTCTGAGTGCAAACTTCCCGGTGATCATCAACAATGGCAAACTATAGAAGAACTGTCCGAAAGAACATCCTCTAAGGAGGAGCCTTGGACAAGCTTTCCCAAATTTTGCCAAAACGAGCCAGAAGACAAAGACATTGTTCCTTTGGATGCTTCAATAGCTGTCCTGTGATCACCTGCAGGTGCATGAGATTGAGCCTTTTATTAATGTTCTCAGACATGACAGCTAGAGACGGATGGATGCTCCTTACTCCTCAGCATGTGTGCGCGCACACACACCCCACAGCATCACACTATTATACAATGGAAAAAAGCAGCTGTGTTCCTTTCAAAAGGACAGTTATTCCCTTTAGGGTAAGTAAATAGTCCACAGAACCCCTGCTTGTTGCTCCAGTCTTTCTTAATCCCCGTGCACGGCCTCTCCTGCAGAACCATGAAATCAGCAGGAAGTAGGCATGCTTTATGGGCTGCGTGTCACTTAGCACTGCCTGTGCATCCTAATCCGTGATGAAATAAGGAACCAAAGCAATCACCATTAGAGCTGAAAATGTGGCACCCTTGGCTCCAAGTGTGTCCTCTCTTGGGAAGGCAGAGCTGCTTGCCTGCTTCTTGGCAAAAGAAAGAAAATGGAGCTGAGCAGTTGCCGCCGTATTTGGAGTAGGAGAACATTAACATACACGGTGCAGAAGAGCAATGACAGGCAAAATAAAAGTTTTCTGAGGCTCAGGAGAATCCATCTACCTGTGTGCACTGAAGGCCAGAAGTACCCCAGCTCCACCTTCTGAAACACCTGCTAGGATGATAGCTCCCTGCTAACCACACTGCCCCTTTCATTCCTGCAATCAAAATCCACCTTATTATTTATGATTTAAGAGAGAAGGAATCTGCACCTACTCATAAGAACTTGGTGGCATAAATCAGTCCCAATTCACAGATCACAGTCCTGCTCTCCACCTAATGGCATCCAAATGGTCTTAAACACAAGGGTAAAAAGCAAGATCTTGCTTTCTTCAACTCTTCACATCAGACCCAGAGTGCTCAGCAAATTCCCTTTTACCAAGATTGCAGGCTTGATCCAGTTAGGTCAAAGGTCATAATTTCCCTGAGCTCTCCTATTTATTTGAAGAAAGGACTGCTGAATATTTATTGATTATTATAAGAAACCTAACAAAGGAATCTGATAGAAATTCTCTGATCTGGGTTAGTTTTCCTCTATCCCCTCTTACAATGGCGATTTTCTAAGGAACTCAAAGCCTTTAATTCCAAAGGTCACAATGTGTAATTATCACCAACGTTACAGAGAGAATCAACTGTCGTAAATCTTGAATTTACAATAATCAGAGAAAACAAAACTTTGTCCAAGAATAAGGAAAACAATGTCTGACCTTCCTTAATAAGGTTGACTCACCATCAGTGGTGAGAAAGAGTGCTGATTCAGGAGCTAGCAGGGCACAGCAGTGAAGAATGCACCTTGGTTGGGACAGACCTGGGTTCAAATTCCAGATACGCCACTTGTTAGCTGTGCAGCCTTGCATGAGTTATTTAACCTCTGAGTCTTGGTTTTCTCACCTTTAAAATGAAAATAACTCAGTGAAATACGTCAGACAAAGACAAATACTGTATGATCTCACTTCTCTATGGAACTAAAAAAAAACGTAAGTCATAGATACAGAGAAGAGATTGGTGGTTGCCAGAGGCGGCGGGGTGGGGGTGGGGGTGGGGGCTGTGAAAGTGATCAAAAGGTAGAAACTTCCAGTTATAAAATAAATAACTCAGGGGAGGTAATGTACCGCATGGTGAGTATAGTTAACAATACAGTACAGTATCTTTGAAACTTGCTAAGGCTGTAGATCTTAAAAGTTCTCATCACATGAAAAAAGTTTGTAACTATATGTGGTGACAGAAGTTAAATGGACATTGTGTTGATCATTTCACAATACACATATATATCAAATCATTATGTTGTACACCTAAAACTAATACAATGTTACATATCAATTATATCTCAATAAAAAAATAATAGAATGAAAATAACGCTACCTAGGATTGCTAGTAGGATTGTTACAAGGATTAAAGGAGACAATGTTTATACAAACCACCTGGCACTCAATGCATATCCAATAATGGTGAGCATGAGCTCCGTTCCCGGCTCTGATGATCATTTTATACCTTGGTCTCATTCTCTTCATCTTCAAAATAAAACAGCCAAAATAAATAACCACTAGGATCTAACCTGACTGAAAGCTCTCAGAAAAAGAGAGTGTTTAACTCTCCACTAATGCAGTCTATCTGATGGCCAATGAAAGTGAAACAACTTATAATTAAATAATATTGTAGCATTTTCAAAGTATAGGCTCACAAAACTATCAATTTTGTCACCCCAAGAATTCCTATTCATTTCTGTTAAATAACAAAGATAGACATAATCTTCCATATTCAAAAAACCTCTCAAAACTGTCTCCATATATTACACCCTACTGCCACTGCCCAAGATCAGGGCCTTGCCATCTAACCTAGATATCATCTGTAATCACTTCCAAACTGGTTCTGATGCATCCCTCATCTCCTTTCTCCAATCAGCCTTTCTCAGCCATCATCATCTTCCCAAAGCAGAACTGACCGAGCTCCAACACCTTCACTGCCTTCTAACCGCCTTCACGATAGCCCAGACTCACGAGCATGCCTCACTTGTCCTGTGTTCCAGCCATCCACCTTCCCAAACCAAATGTCCCCTGCCCTCTCCACCAGGAAGTCTACTCTGATCCCCAATCTGTAACAATCACTTACTCTTGACCTTCCACAGCACTCCGTCTACACGTGTCTTACAGCACTGACCACTTTTTGCCTCGAGTTATAATTATTCACCTAAATAACTGTCTCTACTGCTGGACTGTAAGTTGTATCTTTCCCATCTTTGGTCCGTAGCCTTTAGAGTCATGTTAAGACATGCAGGTAGTCCATGAAGGCTTCCTGAATTATTACTTAATTGGTTAATTGGTTTCAGCATGCCCCTAATCAATATACGCTTAAGGAGAAGACGCAGGGCCGGCTAGTTAGGCAATTCATTATCACAACATCTTTGATTAGTCAGCTGTCACCTTGGAAAGCACAGTGAGCTGGAGGCAAGCCCATGAGATGTTGGGACACGAGGCTGGTTAAGTTTTGATTGGGAACAGAGAACAGGAAAGAGCAGCCTTGGTTATACGTGCGCCCAGAGAACACGGGCAGGGCAGAGCTGTTTTCTTTTGTGTCTTCCCCTCCCTCTCTTTCTCTGTCCTCTCTCTCTTATCAACTCCTTCCTCCTCTTATCTCCAAATTTAATTCATCATTCATCCAATAAATATTTAGTGAGGGTTCACTATATGCTGAGCACTGTTCTGGCTCTAAGACCACAGCACAATGATGCCACTAGCTTACATCCCAGTGCAGTGTGTCCTGCACTTCAAAGGCATCCAAATCATCTGGGGATGTTGGGGATCTTCCCAAACAGCAGGATCAGACTCTGGGTCTGGGGTGGGGCCTAGCACCTGCATTTCTAATAAGCTCTCAGCTAATGCCGAGGCTACCAGTCCACATTCTCTGTAGTATGGTTCTAGATTAAACCCTGGCTGCACACAAAAATCATCTGGAAAGTTTTATAAAATACTGGGCCTGGGTCACTTCCCCAGAGTTTCTGATTTAATTGTTCTGAGGGCAGCATGGCTTTAGAATTTATAAAAGCTCCAATGGTGATTACAATCAACATCCAAGGTTGAGAACCACTGTTCTAGTAGGAGGTTTAAAGAGGTACTAAATATTTATTTCAAATAGGTACCATGAAGAAAAATAAAGTAAGTACAACAGAAAGAAAGAGAGTATACTATTTTATATCAGGTGGTCCAGAAACGCCCTTCTGAGAAGGTGACATTTGAGCAGATACCTCAAAGATGTGCAGGAATAAGCTGTGCAGTTATCTGGCGGAAGAAGTCCATGTAGAAGAAAGAGCATGTGCAAAGGCCCTGAGGTAGGCATGTGCTTGGCATGTTTGAGAAACAGGAAAGGAAACATGTTAGTTTCCTCAGGAAACATACAAGACCATTCACTAGGAGACTTTATTAAAACAATGGTTTACAACTATAGTAAAACAGGTAATCTGATCTTAATGGGAAGTCTAGGCTCACAAAGCCTGAAAGAGGTCAAAATGAGTAATGTTTTACATCTAAAAAACACTCTGAGATGGGCAAACATTTGGAAGCCAGGGAAATGTACATGGGTATGTTAGGTCATTTAATCATCACAAGAATTGTATCAAATAGATATCATTATCCCCATTCTAGAAATAATTGACCAGAGGCTTGGGGGGTATATTCACTTGCCCATGATCATAAAAGGGTGAGATTAACCTGAATTAACTTGAATGTTAATCAACTTGATTAACCTGAATGACTTCAAGATCTGTTCTCTTTCCATTAGAAATTAACCACACACCAGGGTGTTCTCCCTAATTCTCACTTCACACATGCCCCCACCTTGGGCAGAGTGGGTGGGAGAAGGAGGGCACATGTCAGAAGTAGGAGGAAAAGGGTACAAGTGAGGGAAGAGGGGAAAAATTCAGGAGGTAAAGGAGGCAGAGAGAGAGAGAGAGAGGAGACGAGAGAAGTGCTGAAGGACAGCTGTCTCCCCCACACACGCCTTCAGCTCCTGGCTATTCACAGCTGATGCTCACAAAGCCCCGAGAGATGGTGTGCGGGTTAATTTTACATGTCAACAGGCTGGGCCGGGGAACCCAGATCTCTGGCCAAATGCCAGTCTAGATGTTGCTGCACAGGTAATTTTTTAGATGAGATTAACATTTAAATCAGTGGACTCTGAGTCAAGCAGATTATCCTCTATAATGTGGGTGGGTTTCATCCATCACTTGAAGGCCTTAAGAAAAAATAGACTGAGGTCCCCTAGGGAAGAGGGAATTCGGTCCCCAGACTGCCTTCAGACTTGAGTTGCAACATCCACTCTTCCCTGAGACTGGCCCTACAGATTTTGGACTTGCCTGCCTCTACAGCCGCATGAGCCAATTCCTTAAAATAACACTCTCTCTCTCCACACTCACACACACACACATACACATGCACCCTACTGGTTCTGTTCCTCTGGAGAACCCTGACGGATGCACGACCAGGAACATCATCCCCATCTATGATGTGATCCATCTCTGAGAGGTTTTCCCAGGCCACGTTTCTAGGAAGCAGTGAGACTGAGACTGGTGTCCGGGTCCTTGACTCCACACGGGGCCACTTTTAGAGCTGGAATTTCATCTTAAGTCTCAGACCAGGTTAAAATGCTAAAAACCTGACCACTCGCAGAATGTTTTTAATAGCATTTTTATCCCTTAAAACGGACTGGGGGATGAAATAGGGAATAAGGTAAAGGCAAATAAAAAAAAATGTACTTCACTTTGCCTACAGTTGCTGAGATCACTCTTTCTGACTTTTGTGATTGCTAAAAAGTGAGACAGGAGGGTCCATGTTGACCAGGGTTCTACCCTCCGCCTGAGGATTCAACAAAATGCTTTGTTTTTATGAGGCTTCCCCGATGAGCTGGAAAATAATGATGGGAAATTAACACAATCACAGATGCCAGCCTAAAATTTCAGGACTGAAAAACACTGCAAAAGGGCTGGAGTTTGCTGGAGCCTTGACAAAACAGGAGACAGAAAGCAGAAAAAATAGAGAAAAAAGTGATTCAGTGATGCAATTCCACCCACGGAGGAAGGCTGGGAAATACCATACAATTCTTCCTCAAAAAAATGTTGATCAAAATACTTACTGGTTCAAAAATAATGATGTTGAAGAAAGCAAGGAAATGACATATAAATCACGACTTCAGATGAGTCCTCCTCTGTATTAATTTCTGAGTAAATAAGAATTTGCACCCAAAAGGTCCCAGAAACCATTGTTACCTTATATGACTGACGTTTTGAAAATGCTTTAAGGAGAAAGGTTTGGAAAGCAGAGGGAGCAGGATGAATCTCTCACAGAAAACAATGGCATACACAAACATTCTCTTTCCTTCCAGAAAGGAATCTGGGATCAGAAACAATCTCTCTACATACCAGTGTCTAAATGTGAGAGCACAGAAGAGAGGGGACCAGGATGCATGAAGAAAAAGAAGAGAGGTATTTAAAAAGAAAGTTTCTATACTTCAATGGAATAACTTCTGCTCCATCTGCAATTGAGATGGAGAAAATAACCTCACAGGGAGAGACCCCGTTAGGCCTCCCGGCGTGTGACCGCCCTCTCGATGCACCGCTGTTACTAAAAACACTACATTCGTCTCCATGAAAAGATGGAACTCCTTCCTGGAGAAGCAGTTTTGGAAACTGAGTGGTATGGTACCATTTCACTTCTCACCAAACAGGAAAAAGCGTTAAAAACACTGAAGAAACAAGAATAATGGGTGGGGTTAGTGTCGAAAACCGGGAGAAATATGGTCGGGAAAAGAAAAAGAGAAAAGAGAGGCAAGTCTAAGGCCAGGCTCAATTCTCTGGGGACAGCCAGTTCTCCGGAAGAATGGTCAAAGGCCTTTCACACTATTTGCCCAATTCAGCTGGTTAGTACTGGTTATTCTGAAGACTGCTATTATTTCACGACAGTTGCCAAGGTCCTGGGCAGGAGAGAGGTGCCAGATATTGGCCATGCCTTGCTGAGGCCTCTGACCATACAAGCTAGCACGTCCTCATCTGAGTCAAGTACGGGGTCTAGTCTCCAGGGGCTACCCTGTAGCCTCCAGGACCTGTTTAAACACAAAGTAGGGGGCGGCTTTCTAGGTGTGACCTGAGGGAAGCCCATGACCCAACCTACCACTAACCATCACATCCTAAAGGCCCCCTATACAACTTCTCCTTGGTGTTCAGGAACGGTGGCTGCCCGACAGCTTCTCTCAAAACACCAGAGCTTTCCAGGCAGGGCAACACATTCCTACCAATGACCTCATTGGCCTGGATGAGTTCCTCAAAATGCCCTAGCTATCAGCAGGCAGAGCACAGGGCCCCAAGGCAGCGGTGTATTTTAATAATAGCCAGATCTGATATTTGCAGACCACCTTCCAATTTACAACGTATTTTAAAAGCGTTAGGAGCAGGGGCTTGGAGGTCACACTGCCTGGATTCAAATCCCATTTCTACAACTTTGTTGCCATTTTCTCATTGCAAACTGAGCATGATGACAGCAGACACCACCTGGGATTGTTGGGAGGAAAACAAGGGACAAACAGGTAAAGGACCCTGATCAGTATCCGGCACATGGGGACACGTAACAAATACAGACTGATGACTCGGCCCAACCTGGGGCGCAGGGAGACAGGGGCTCAGAGGGGCTAAGTATCTTTCCTGGTGATGAGCAGAACCAGGGTTCCACATAGAAGGTAAGGAAACACACAGATGGGACTGTGTCCGTGTGTTGGCAAGGGATGGGTGTATCTGGGGGGGGCATTACAGGAGGGGGGATGTGAGTGACCAGAGAAAGCCATAAGACTTTGGAAGGGGACAGAGTACTAAAAAGGAGAAAAGAGTACTCCAAAAATGGTCTTCTACAGAAAATCAAGGCTTCTCCTCCAAGGCCCAGACCAGAATCAGCCAAATGTTTTCTCAGCATGTGACTAATATACTGTTGATCTCCTGACGTAAAAATACTCTATTCTGTAATGCTAACCACATGAGAGGCAGAGAAGCGTGATATGCTGTATTAGTCAGGGTTCTCCAGAGAAACAGAACAATAGGATGTGCACATATATATAGCAAGAAATTTATTTTAAGGAATTGGCTCATACACTTATGGAGGCTGACAAGTCCATATCTGACGAGCGGGCTGGTGGGCTGGAGACCCAGGCAAAGGCCAATGCTGCAGGTCAGCTGTGAAGGCTGATGGCTGCCGAATTCCTTCTTGCTCAGGGGAGGTCAGTCTTCTGTTCTATTCAGGCCTTCAACTAATTAGGTGAGGCCCACCCACATTATGAAGGGCAACCTGCTTTACTCTTCAAGTCTCCCAATCTAAATGTTAATCTCATCCATAAACACCTTCTCAGAAACATCCAGAATAATGTTTGACCACATATCTGGGCACCATTGCCCAGCTAAGTTGACACATAAAATTAACCATCATGTATGCCCTTGTCTGCCTTCAGAGATCCTGTATTACAGAAAATTATGACATCTCCAAAGAAAACATGTGTTCTACAAAGACTTACAAAAAAAAGAGGCAAAGGAATAAAACTCACAAAATTCAAGACAGTGGCTATCTCGGGTGGGAAGGCAGAGGCTGGACTGGAGAAGGGACACAGGCAGGGCAGTAGTATTCTAAATCCTAAGTTGGACGGAAGTTCAGACTGTCCATTTTATCGCTATGCTTTGTAACTCACACATCTTCTTGTGTTACATACCAAATATTACATATAAAATAAAGGGGGGGAAATCAAGCTTTCAGGCCACATAGTGAGACCACCACTCAATACAGCCTCCCCTATCCACTCCTGAAGCGAGAGCTCTCCTTCTCTGATCGTATTGTGTACCCCATCCGTGGGCAGATATTGCTAGACACTTTTCATGTGCTTAGGCTGTCCCTTCTCAAATGGGTTTTAAGTCCCTTACATTCTGGGACAGTTTCTTACAACACCTTTTTATTCCCCGCCCCCCGAGTGTGGCTGAATGTCTGAGTAACTCAATAAAAACTCACTGATGGCTGAAAAACAAGGTGGGTGGGGGCAAGGATAACAGAAATAAACCAGCAGAAAAGCAGAGTTGCTTGAGCGGCACTGCGTTTCCGCTTTATGGAAGGCATTAACAGCTCCAAAGGTTGGCTTGAGAGATCAGCAGCCAGGCAGGGTGACGTGCAGGAGTCTTACATGCCTAGAATTAAACAATGCTCATCCCACGTGGTGCTGGTTTACAAATGGTAGCCACCACTTGTAATGGTGTCAATAAAGATAACAGAGCAAGACTTGTATAAGGGGATGCAAACAAGACAGGAGCAAACGTCAGACTTCGAGCAGCCAATGGGAAGTGCCTCCTGGGCATGAGGCCCCTCAGCTCCAAGTCTCCTTCAGAAAACAGAGCATGGCACCCTGGCGCTTCTAGCCAAGTCCCCAAGCAAATTTCCAATCTTTCAGGAAGCTTCCTGCCCAGTCTAGTCTGTAGCTAGGAAGACAACAAGACTCCTCAAAGAGCCAACAGTGAGGAGGGCTCCATGTGTCCTCAAACCCCTAGTCCACGCTGTTAATCCTTCTCATCAAGACTCCTCAGCCCTAAACTTGAGATGCTCCCATTGGTCCCATGAACCCCAGCTGTGACTTATTCCAATTTTGGTTACAGGAGATCAAGACCATATGCGGTGGTTAGAGCTCTCTCCTGCTGGAAACAAAGGTTAACTTGGAGAGAAAGGACAGCTTTTGATGTCCACTCACTACACAGATAAGGATAACAGAATACTGGATGGGGATAACGTCTCTGCCCAATGAACTGTGAAGGATCAGGCTGAAGAACTGTAAACACAACTGCTAAGAGAAGAACGGATAGACTTCAAATAGCTTATAAATGAATCCTGTTAAAAGGGCACTTTATATGCTATAATTTAGGAGAGAAGGCTGAGACTAAAATTACTGTAGCTATGTTCCAGTCCAGGCTCATCAAGTGACAGGCAAATACGGTCCTGTGAAGTGACACAACCAGCTGAGAGACAAGTCAGGTCACTGGCAGGTCTCCCCAGGCCACATCTGCCCTTTCCAACATGACGTACTCTAGGATAGGTCATTTTGGCCACTTGCCACATATACAACTTGGAGTTTGTGTAAGCTGGCCCTGAATCAAAGAAAGGTCCAGATTAGAATACATAAATCTATACGAAGGAGGTTGGAGGGCAGTAATTGAAGGGAAAATAATTCTCTCCTTACACTAAGAGATGGGAAATCGTCAGAGTTTATTAAGCAAACTGGGAACATTTCATGGACCACCCCCCTCCCCCAACCCCAAGGACCTACATACTGGTTCAACAATTCCAAAACTTCTCACATTTTGAAGAAAATGCTCTTCATGATGACAGAATTCTCAACACCAGCCTGCTATGTGGAATTAGAGGAACAAGCGAGAGCATGAGATGGTCCTTGGTAACACAGTGCAGACCCAGAATAAAAAAGTCTGTATCCAGCTCACATGACGAAATCCTGGAATTCAGAGAGGGGGTGATTCCCACACGCTCCAGCTCTGAGCAAAGGAGACGACCTCCAAAAGAGTAAGGCTCCAGCCACACCACTCCTGGTCATGGAAAATGAGCCCACACCTCAGGATTTCCTTATTATTTTTAAGACTACCCATTTGAGAAGCAGGGAAGGAGAATTTTTCATGTTCTCACCAACACAGTTTTTTCATCTGTGCCTCTCTTACACTGCTGCTCTTCTTCCAGAATCTGAAATTGAGCACTTCTGTTTACTTTCTTATAAGTTCCCTGAGGTTTGATTGTTGATGTCTGTGCAAGTCAGTGATTAGCATTCTGACTTCAATTCCTTCTTCAGAGGCAGCCAAAGGAGCCCAAGAAGTTGGCCACAACCGCTCCCTGGAACAATAGGCCCTTTCTACAAAATACAGGTTTGTCTTCCTTTCCAAATACACACGAGTCGGTCCTCTGGCGGAGAGGTCTACCTGACTGTACAAAATGTTCACTGTGAGGCAGAGGGCTCCCCAAATGGGAGAAACCAACCTGCAGGTCATACGTCCAACAGAGTCAAAACTTTACCCCTGGTTCCATTTATAGAACTTGAAAGGTAAATTATATGCCCCATCAGAAAGCAAACACACAGAGCTATGGAAGCAATCGTGCTGGAAATACCTGGCTCTTAGCAGTCGGGGCCTGGAGGAGCAGCTGGGCCGCCAGAAGCAAGCCTTACAGGGACTCGCCCGCCCTCTCCACCTGTCCATTTAAGAATTCCTTAGTGCTCAGTTCACTTAAGACACTCTCTCATCCATGCTGCTCCCAAAAGACAGTCCAGTTGGCCCTACTGTTTCTCTAGCACTTAAACCTGAGGTCTTTAGAAAATGTGGTGCCTGTCTAAATGAGGCCCGGGGGGCCGAGAAGGTAAGGAGGCCTCTCCAGCACAGAGGCTCAGAGCACACTGATTCACTATTTTACTGAGGAAAAGTGAATAATCCCCTCCAAAAGCTAAAGTTCATAGCATCAGGCTCTCTACCTTTTTTTAGTTTTCTTTGGGATTGCTTCACAAGAGACGATCTTGCACCTGCTCTTGCTTTCACAGCAAGAAGACATGGAGTCTTTTCCTTGCTCTGCCCTTTACAAAACCGGGGGACTTAGCCTCTTTAAGCATCAGTTCCTCTGCATGTGTACAAGGACAATAAGAACACCACCCTGCTTTTCTCACACGGTCCTTATCAGGATGGAAAGAGATAACAAAAGCAAATATTTTAAAAGCTTTCTCACAAATGAAAGGCACTGTTATTTTCATTCCTTTCACCAACCTGGATGCAGGGCCTCGGGACATCAGGCGCTCAGACACAGCAGCAGAAGGAAAGATCGCTTCTTATCATCCCTGTCCTCAGAGGTCTTGGCAGGGAACCTCCAGCGGCTGAAGTCCGAGGGAAGATTTGTAAACCTATGGAAGCTCAGGGGACGGTTTCAAAAGACGGGACTCCCACCGCTACAATAAGTCTCTCAAAGCAATTCTGGAAAAGTTCATAGGTTCAAGGCTCTCGTTTTCATTTCTCTGTGCTTCTGTGAATATCAAAAGCCCTTAAATGAATATCAAAAGCCCTTAAATACAGGCAGCTGAACTGACTCCCAGCCTGCCTTCTCATGGCAAAGGGAGGACAGAGTGATGAAAGCTGGGTGGGCTGACGGGCGGTTAGAGTTGTCTTCACTGTCCCCTCATCTTCTCCTTGGAATATTCTTCTAGATATGAGGGAATCCTGTGGTTCAGACATTTCCCTGAAAAGCTCCAACAGCATGGGACAGTTTGGAAGGTGGAATTACCTGGGTTTGGGGAGGACTGTTGTTTTAAAAGAGATGATTTTTTTTTTTCTTTTTGAATAATTTTATTTTGCCTTGCCCTTTTGTTAACATGTTAATGTTTGAAGTTAAGGATCCTAAGGTCTGGGACGTGATGTCCTTAAGACAGACTACAACAGTCCAGACCAGACTAAATCAAGATATTTTTTTGGCTACTCAGGCCGAGAAGAGTTGAACAGTCCAAAGCACAGTGGCAGTTTGCTGCAAAATTGCTCCACTATCCCAGCGCAGATAATCTAATCCAAAGTTGCTCAAAAAACATCTGAAGGCCAGGGCAGAGAATATAAAGAAAGGAGTCAGAGGCTTGAAACACACACCCCGCCCCCACCACTACCACTAAAACTTCCAGATGATCCACACACCAGGAAAACTTCGTTTTACGAGAGCCTTTGGCTGTTTTAGAACAAAATTAATAAACTTTACCCAGTGGCAAGTCATTACGAACTGTTTCCCAGAGCTATTGTGTCAGGGCACTAGTCCACATTGTCTCTTGTTTTCTGCTTAACACTATAAGTCTCTCATTTTTAGCACATTCTTACCTGATGTAGTGGCAACAACAACAGGAAAAAAAGGCCTTGTGAATTCACTCTCTTTCCCCCATTCTCCACACTCATCCTCTCTTCCTTCTCTCTTTAACCTCCAGACTAGCAGCCCTTCAAGGTGGTCAACATCCACTGACTGGTCTTGGGAGCGCTGTTCTCCCCAAGGCCCACCTTCACACATTCACTCATTCAACCACTATTTCTTGAGTACCTACTGTGTGTCAACACTGTGCTTGATGCTAGAAATTCAGTAAAAAACTAAACAGAAACAGTCCCTGTCCTCATGGTGCCTACCTCGTAGTAACACCAAGACAGACAAGAGAATGAGGAAATAAACAAAATATCTCCAAGTTGCTAACAAGGAAACAAACAAGAATCTGAGACAAAAACTACAAAAGGAGGACCTGAAAATACTTTGGGATGACCAAGATGGCTTTTCTTTTCTCTTTTGACTTTCAAAACTTTAGAAATATACATTCGTTTTAGGTGTTGGCTCTTATACTTGCAGGGCAGTCAATGACCTATCTCTTCCTAAAGTTTCCTTCCAACCTTAAAATGGAAAGGAATGACATAATTGCCATCGTTCAGTCCAGATTCCTTCAGGAAGCTCTCCAGCTCAGCCCTCAACCTCCAGGAAGGAAACTCCTCATTTCCCAATGGGTAGTGACAAGGCGCTCTGCTAGGCTCTGTGGATCATTCAAAATATCTCCTACAAGTTAACATGTATTTCCTTTCACTTAGTGGTCCTTGGAAATTAAAAAAAAAACAACCGATCAGTCAACTGCACAATGAAAACCTGGCCACTAAAGTTAAGGAAGGCCCCATAAGGATAGAGTGTGTGTTTTAAACTTCTTGGTATCATTCACATTGGCATGCCCATAAATATTATTCTGATTTTTTTATATCAAGATAACGAAGTCAGCCCACTGAATCCCCAATTGGTCGAAGCTTTTCTTTTAAAATTCATGTTCTACATCTTCAATTATTTTCATCCCACTTCTCTTGATCTTCTATATTTATACATACTCTTTTAAGTAGTGACTAAAACAGGAAAAAATACTCTAATACGGAACTGACTAATGCAAAGGTTAGCAATAGGGTTATTTTCCTCGCAACTCATATTATTTTTAGTATATTTCAGCACTTTTTCCTCAATCAGCTTTTAGTCAACTAACGACTCCTGGGTATTTTCTTTCGATACTGTTACCGTGCAGAGTTTTCCCTTTGTGCATGTGAATGTTTGGGGTCCTCCTGACATGACACTTTTTAAGAGTACTGGCTAAATTCATTTTTTCTAATTTTCCAGAGTCATTTCTGACATTTTACAACTTAGAATATAAACTGCATATATTTATGAGCAGGGACTACGTCTCTTCCTGTTAAGCTTACCATCAAAGTACTTCGTGAAGGGCCAAGTTCTTTACGGACCATTAGACAGGCTCTGATGGCCATGCTGATCATTTTTGAGGCCAACCCAGCTTTGTTCTTCAAACGTAAAGTTTATTCACTTGTATGAAAGCTCTGTTTGAGTTCTTTTGTTACCAAGAGATGAGGGGTGTGCTTCTAATGTAGCTTGGCTGATCTGTTCTAATTACAGTTATATTCCAGCTATTGTATATTACATACAATCATTTTTTTTTTTTAAAGATTTTATTTTTCCTTTTTCTCCCAAAGCCCCCCAGTAATAGTTGTGTATTTTTAGTTGTGGGTCCTTCTAGTTGTGGCATGTGGGATGCTGCCTCAGCATGGTTTGATGAGTGGTGCCATGTTCGTGCCCAGGATTCGAACTGGTGAAACCCTGGGCCGCTGAAGCAGAGCGAGCAAACTTAACCACTTGGCCACAGGGCCGTCCCCTATTACATACAATCTTAACAATCGTATCTTTCTATATGTTAGATACCACATCACTTAGCACATGGAAGACTATTAAAAAGTACCCCCAAAAAGTGCATTATTGAGTGGAAAGCCTGAAGACAGGAACCTATCCTGTCGTCTTTTATAAATTAATTCCTTCTTGCCACTATGGTTACAATAAGGAAAGATATGATAGAAATTTTACAAAGACAGAACTCTGATGTTGAAATTATAAGAATTTCAGAAGATAAAAGGGCAGGCTAGATGGACGTGGTCCAATGAACTCTGCTGTCAGCATACCTGAGGATACTGACCATGAGCAAACTCTTGTCTGTGGCTGCCTTGGTCCAGGCCCTCATCATCTCTTGCTTAAAATGTTGCAACCATATTGCTTCCGGCTCCCAACCACTCACACTGGTCTCCAGTCCCCTTCTCTCTGACTCTGATCCATCCACCACCCTATCAATCCACAGATCTAATTGGCTTAGTCTAACTGCAGATGAGGCTTCCAGGTGAGCTATTCCCCCAAACTCTTCAGCATGGCGTTCAAGCACCTCTAGCCTCCCACCATTCCACCCACTCTCTATGCGTTCCACATCCAGAGCGCTGCTCCTTGCTGTTCTTCCCACAAACCATGTGTTTTCTTTCACTTGCCTTAGTTCAGGCTATTCATAGAACGCCATATCTTCTTTCTCTATCTTGAACACCTATTCATCCTTCAAGACCCGTTTAAAACACGACCTCTTCTTTGAACCTTTCCTAAATTTCCCTCACATTCCTCAGGAGATTGACAGATCCCTTCTGGTCCCTCCTTAGTGCTTAGCACAAGGTACTACAGTTAAGCAAGTGTACAGTCGTCTCCTCCAAAACACAGTGCAATCTCTGGTCATAGGCAGAGCCCCTATATACAGTAGGTGTCCATTTGTTGCACTGACATTAATTGCCTCACTTTTCCTACTCAGCTCCCCCAAAGAATACCACTCAGGAAGACAAGGCATGCCCTTGAACATTTCATCCCAGGAAAAGGCCAAGGATAAGTCTGGAAGAAAAATCCACCTCTGGCTAAAAAAACTAAAAACTCCAAAACTCTTGAGTCTTAAAAGACAATGGCTGACTTAAAAAGGAATAAAATTCTGACACATGCTACAACATGGACAAACCTTAAAACATCAGGCTAAGTGAAATAAGCCAGTCACAAAAGGACAAATACTGCATGATTCCATGTACATGAGGTACCTAGAATAGTCAAATTCATCGAGACACAAAGTAGAACAGTGGTTACCAGGGCCTGGAGAGAAGGGAGAAGGGGGCATTAGTGTTTAATGGCTACAAAGTTTCAGTTGGGGAAGATGAAAAGGTTCTGGAGATGGATGGGGGAAATGGTGGCAGAACAACGTGAATGGATCTAGTGACACTGAATTGTATACATAAAAATGGTTAAAATGGTAAATTTTATGTTACGTGTAGTTTACCACAATTTTTTTAAGTGGAAAAAAAGACAACAGCTGAGAGTCAAATAAATTTTAAAAAAACACACACATACACTGGAATATGAAAGACCGTGATACAGTGGATATAAATTTGTTCACCAACTCTCAGATTCCTGGAATGAGAGGATCCTCCTCAAAGCTTTAGAACTAATGGTTGGAAGCCCTGCCTTCCACAGTGGGACGGAGTGTATGGGATGTATTAAAATACCTGTCATTCAATTCAACCAATATATACTGAGTACCTCCAATGTTTCAGGCCTCACGCTAGGCACTGAAAGAAGATTAAAGTTGATCAAAAATAGCCTAGAGCATCCTACAGAGAATAACTATAGCACCCAAATAACTATAGCACCGAGCTGACTTGGATTGAGATTTATAAAAATAAATACAAATGCAGTATAGGAGAAGGGACAACAGTGAGTGCAAGACAGCTTTCCAACACGAGTTCAGGGAAGGCAAAACCGTAAGCATTGAATGCAGAAAGTTGGATGCATGACGCTGGCCCAGTTGTACCTTTGTATCCCCCCTAGCAAATGAAGAGGGGGATCTCGGTATGCTCAAAGGTCCTTCCAGCTGGAGGACTCTGCCGTAACATAACAGATACATATCTAACACGGAGAACGGCCACACTTTTGGATGTTTGGCTGGATCTGACCCAGTAAGGCATTTTTCCCCCCTCTTGACCTGTCTGCAGCTACTCCATCCTGCTACTCATGAAAAAGCTCAACAATCAACAAAACTTCTCTGTATTTTACTCCTCCTCCGTATTTATAGATTTCAAAGTATCTTGCAGGATAACTCTCTAAGTTTCCAAAAATATAGAAAAAACACTCACAACTAGATATTTTTACACTAGAATTTCAGTTTCTAATATTCAAATCAAATCTTGTACATCTCTCAACGAGATCCATCTACATAAGTGGTTTTATAGGGTGGAAAATATAAGTCGTTTTATAGAGTGGAAAATAGACCTTTTCTGCCTTTTCCATATTATTGGTGTTTTATGGAACAATAAAATGCAAATGCGTAATTAAAAGGAACACTTTAAATGAATTAAAATGAACAAGATGTATCCTACCAACTTTGAGGAGTTTTTAAGTTTTATTTTTTTGGATGTGTATACAGCAAAAGTGTTATTAATACATGCAAATCCCACTAAAATCTGGTTTCCTTCAATTTGTCCCATATGTCTTCAGAAAAATAAGAAAGCTTGAATCAAGCAGAAAAGAAAGAACACTGTCCCTCCATTTTAATAATGCACTCTTAAAGGAGCAATCTATTATAATTCTCCCTTTGCAATACTGCAGTGGTTTAAGTATCTGACAAAAGAGAGGAAGAACTTTGAACGTGAAGAACATCGTGTTCTAATGGAAAGATCTTCAGAGTAGGACAGGAGGGGCTTTGGAATCTGCCTGCCTGTGTCCTAACCTATGCAGTTTCTGTCTGTGAACTTCTCTAATCCTCAATTTCCCCACCTGTTAAATAGTTTAATATAGTAATATGTAACTCAGAGCGTTTTACTGAGAATTGAACAAGCATGTAGTGATGTAAAGCTCTTTGCATAGTATCTTGTATGTAGTAAGTATTTAGTACATGTTATTTTCTGTTATTAATCAACTTGTATTCTTATTCCAATGCAACCACTGGCTGCTTTGCAACCGTAGACATTTCCTTTAGCCTTGTTTTGTTTTTGCTGAGGAAGATTAGCCCTGAGCTAACATCTGTGCCAACCTTCCTCTCTTTTATATGTGGATTGCCACCACAGCATGGTTGATGAGGGTGCAGTTCCGCATCTGGGATCAGAACCCACGAACCCAGACCACGGAATTGGAACACGCTGAACTTAACCACTAGGCCACGGGGCTGGCCCCCTTCATTTAGCCTTTTTGAAGCTTCTTGATTCTCCCTACTTCTATCTTACCTTATAAGAATAATAAGGGAAAAGCTGAAGTTACATCTATAAAGAAATTGGAGCTACTGGAAAACATTAAAGTCCCTTGCTGGTTGTGAAGGAGTAAGCTGCCACGTGTGGGGTGCCTATGTTGGGAGGCCCATACATTAAGAAGCTGAGAGTAGCCTCCGGCCAACAGCTAACAAAAAACCAAAACCCTCTGTCCTACAACCACAAGGTGGTAATCTGCCAAAAAAAGCAGATCCTTCCCCAGTCAAGTATCAGGTGAGACCACAGTCCCAGCTGGAGAAACTGCAGCCTTGTGAGACCCCAGATAAACCGTATCCAGATTCCTGACCCACAGAAGCCATGAGATAGTAAATGTGTGCTGTTTTAAGCCACGAAGTTTACGATAATTTGTTATGCAGCAATGGAAAAACTAATATTAATGTAGAGATTGGGAATACAGGCAGATACACAAGGTACAAAATACACACACACACACACACACACACAAGGGTTCCTATGATTTCATATTGCTGTGGTGATTCAGCCTCATTGGAAGACTATGGCAGGGAAGGACAGTAAACCAAGGACAGATATTTAAGAGTGAATGGTAACAATCTTCTCCATAGTAATGGGGTATGGAAAAAAAAATTACAGTTTTCTGTGGCATTTCATCAAACGTAACAACCAAAGGTTTTGTTTTCAATTTATTTTCAAATTAGGTAAGTCAGCCTTTCTGGAAACCAAATTGGGCAAGAGATTTTGTCAAGGTCCAAATCCTCTTGCCAAATTGCATTACCTTATGGGCAGGATTGGAAATCTCTCGGGACTCAGTTATGGGAAAGGCTCAGAAATCAGACGACCAGATTGGACAGCCCACATGCAACTTAGTTCACGTTAAATGAACTGACCCAAACCAGGAAATCAGAAAAGCCTTTTGTTAAGATGTGGGTTCTGAGTTCATTTTCTATTTAAATACTATAATTTTCCAGTTCCTCTCACAAACAGACACTGTATGCCATTTAACCACTCGCCCAAAGCTTCTATAGTAACATCTCCTTTCATTTTATCAGTAACTCCACTCAAACTTCTGCCCTTAAATTCTTAATTAGTCTGGGACCTTCTTAAACAATTTCCACAGAATCAGGAAACTTAAAAAGTAAGATGGTTCCTTGGAGATCACCGAGTCCTGTTCTCTAATTTTACTGGAAAAACTGTGAGGCTCATGGAATTCAAATGGCTCAAGTTTAAAAGAAGATACTTTTTACAACCTTTCAAGTGTTTCTTGAGAACAGAGAGAAGGAGTATATTTCTCTCTTAACCTTCCCTTTCATCTTTTCCTGAATCTGTTTGTTCAGATGCCTGCAGCCTCTGCTAAGCATACACTTTGGCAGGGAGGCATTTCTGTGAAGAACCAACTATGAACGGAAGAGATCTCAAGTAACTGCTGTGCATCTTACAGGCTGGGGTGACATTCATCACCCACCAACTGTCTGCCATTGCTGTCAATGCCCAAGAAATTTCAGCCAAGTCACAGCAACAAAAATAACTTATTGGCCCCTCTGCTTAAGTGATGAGTTAAAGGCACAAAAAAAATCATACTATTCTGTACAGATTCACCAACTGCAGCTTGGGGGAAAAAATAGGCAGAAAACCTATTCATTTAAATTTAACATATATTTACAGAGGTATTGCCTATAATTTCTCTATAATTTATTTTTCTACTTAACAAACACTGAATAGCAATCATGTTAACCACATTGCTGCCAGGAATACAAAGATGGTGTAAGAAACAGTCTCTGCCCTCAGAGAGTCTGCAGTCTAGTGAGGAAGTCAAATAAAGGGAATTTTATTGAGTATTTACTATGTGCCAGGCTGGTTCTAAGTGCTTTAGATGGATGAATTCCCTTAGTTCTCATTGCAACTGGATGAAGTAGGCTCTATCTTTAAACCCTACTTTACTCACAAGAAAACTAAGGTTGAGTTCTGTGCCCAGAGTTGATGTATTCATTGTTTCAACAAATATTTGCCTACTGTGTTCTAGGCACTGCTCTGGATGCTGGGGATCCAGCAGTAAACAAAAGAGACAAAAATTCCTGTTCCCATGGAGTGACTCACTGGTGGAAAGAGAAATATATTAATCAAAGAACAACTAGAATCAATGTCAGAGTGACAAGTTCTATACAGAAAAACAGAGCAGTGAAGGGACCACAAAAGGGTCATCTGGGGGAGATGGGGTAGTTGCTATTTTGAGAAGGGTGGCCCTGGGAAAGCCTCACTGATAAGATGCCATTTCAGCAGAGACCTGAGGTGGTCCATAAGCACCAAGGATGTGCAGGCAGATGGCCAGACTCCAGAATCATGTTCAGCCACTATACTTACTGCCTCTCCACCATAACACAGCGCACAAAGAGCTGGATGAGCGAAGCTCTGACTTTCCTTCTATTAACTTCTTTAAAGAGCTTTTTTTCCTCTTCTAATTATAAAAGTAATGTGTTCTTATTGAAAAAAACAGGTTTAAAATTGAGTTTTCATAGACTCTTCTATTCTTACGGAGGTTCGAGGTTCACTGGCTACAAACATCAGAGGGCTTCTCCAGGTCTGACAACACGAAGTGGAAGAGAGAAAGGGCATCATTTTATGGAAATGCCCCTGGACGAGGATTCCAGAAACTCAGGTCTGGCCCTGGCTCTGCCTCTAACCTAAACATGTTTCTGTAGGCCTGTCACCTCACCTCCCCAGGCCTCAGGAGTTCGATCACAGGAACTGCAAGGCCCTTTCTAATGCACCATGAGTCGATGATCAGGAAGCAGAAAGATGTCACTGATAATGTGGAAAAGACAAGTGAACACGCTACGGTTGCTGAACACATGAGATCCTAAAGCTCCCTGAACCTGTGGCCAGGTCAGAGCTCAGGGGGGTGGCTGAGGTTCCTCACAATCCTTCAGGATGCCCCTAGGTCAACAGTACTGGAGAAGGAATGATGAGAAGGAGGTGCCATTAGGACACAAACACCCTCCACCTGCCTACCAGATAAGGCAGCATGAGGAGAGAGCTGGAAACTCCTCAAAATCTGACTCCACATCTTATGGGACCTATCAGATGAAACCCAGTTAGGCTGAGACAAGAGAGCCTTGCTGGGTCTTGAGTCACATTGACTAGGGCAAACTCCAGAGCCTGGCAGGAGGAATTCTAATTATCTGATGAAAGGATTCCAATTGCTTAAAAGCAGTGGCCTCAGCGGCTGTTGTTCCCTTCCTCTCCTCATTATTCCTCTCCATCTTTCTCCATACTATTCTATCCCTGTCTGTCCATATCCTTCGTTTTATCATTAAACTCTCAAGCGCTAATTATCTAACGTGGAGAAATCACTATTTCAGTTCATTAGAATCTGTTCATATCACGACAATTGTCTTAAGAGTCCTCTGAATTCAGGCTAGATTGGATAACATCATGAAATAGATTGGATAACATCATGAAAAGGAAAGATAATGCACCTTCGGTTCACACAGATCAGGGTGACATGTATGAAAAACCAGAAAATCAACTGTTTCGAATAAGCTGTCTTCAGTATCCTTTGATGGATTTTGGCAAAATTCAGTACACAGAAATTAAACATGACATATGCTAAGGGACAGGCACCACCTTTACATGACCATTTCCCCATTTTATTTTTTTCAATCACATGGTGATCTAAGAGAAGAAGAGCACAGTGATACGCTGACACATAATGAATGTCGAGCTGAATTCTCTCCCAGCTCCTCGAGGAGAGGGAAAGAAGGAAAAGAACATCTTATTCCACGCACCAGCAGGGACAGGTCTTCTAAAGAGAGAGATGGGACAAACACACACTAAAGTACATGCAGATAAATGATTACGACTTTGCAGAGCTCAATATACGAAAGCAGAGAGAAGGCTGTAACAAACACAGAGACAATAACCAGGTGGAAAAAAGAGTTTGCACTGGGAAAGTTTCGTAGAGAAGATTTTTCAAAGCCCTGTTTTGAAACAGAGAGACACGGTTAGGCAGAGAGGTGCCGACTCTGTCTGTACATAATCATCCTTCTACTTAACATCTGCACTAAATGATACTAAAAATCTATTAAACATTACAGAAGACAGTGCATTTGGTTTCAAGATGGCCATCTGACTGACAGAGCTTAAAGGATGAACTGAATCTTTTTATAAAAGCAACATATGGATCCAGAATTCCAATAACTCCATTAAAAGGTATTGTAAAATATTTCACATGCATCACATCTCACATAATCCTCACAACAACCCAGTGTAGGAGCTGAGTCTTAGTGGCCCATTTTACAGCTGAGAAAACAGAGCCTCAGAGGTTAAATAATATGCCAAAAGTCACAGAGCTAAAAAGTGGCAGGGGTAGTAGACATCAGACACAGGCAAGTCTATCAAACTTTAAGTCTGTGCTCCTAATTACTGTGCTAGGTAAGTACAAGAATACAAAGAAACTATATTTCTAATAAGGTGAAACTAAAATAAAAAGACTTCCCAAAAGTCATCTAAAATATAACACGATATTATGCCATGACACAATAAAATGTGTTTCTCTACCACCATCCATTCCAATAAAAATTTTATTTGGTACAACTCCATCCAATCTTCCCAAGTACGTGTGATTGTATGCAGTGGCTGTATAATCTCTCTAGTTAGAGAGAGAATTGGTCACAGAGGACTAGCTCTTTGCTCTGAGAAGACAGACTCCTGTGGTCCACCAGCTCTCCCTGTGCTTTTCTCCAAAATCATCACTCCGTCTACTAGCCATGGAGTCTCTGAGACCAGATGGTCAGGGATGGGTGCAGGTGAGGCCACCGTCCCTGTAGCTTCCCCCAGTGCTTCAATACTAGAAAGCAGGTATATGAAAGCAGTTGGGGACAGATATAAGGTAGAGAAAGATCACTGGGGCTAAAAGACACAAGAAGTAGAGGCAAACTTTCCCCAGCATGTATTTTGCCACCCCTACGACAGAGTTATCTTGGTCCAGTCCCTGGCGAGCAAAACACTACTCCATGACCACAGACTGTTCCTGAATCCTAACTTAGGTGAACTCTATTATCCAAATAAACAAGCCAATTAGGACCAGAGGTAATTGGGATCTTCCCACTCTGGGCACATGGTCAGGCCTGCCCTCTTAGCCAACCGGATATGCCACCAAGAGGAAGGGTGAGGGATGTCACTACGTACCACAGCCCCAGATGACTAGTGGGAGAGAGGTTAGGAAAATAACTTTGGCCCATCTACAATCCTCAAAACTGAAGAGACTCACAAAAACACAAGCACGTTTGATTTCTCATCTGCCTCCACTTAACTGCACACAATGCATGTTCCAATCAAAACCAACCACTTGCCAGGGCCTGAGTGTGCCATGCTCTCCCATGCCTCTGACTTCCCTGAACTAGTCCACCTCATCCACCTCCCTAATCTATCTTGTGAACTCTTACTCATTTTCCAAATATCAGATCTAGCGTGTTCTCTCCCTCCTACCCTCAGAAATCTTCTCTTCCAGAGAGAAGTAGGCCCTCTTTCTCTATGACCTAAGTGTTTGAGCACATATCATAATACATTATAATTCTCAAAAGACAGACAGGAAGTTCTATAAGGGCAAAAACTGATTAAGATGCCTGATCAAGATGGTGCCTGCCTGGTTCATGGTAGGTGCTACATAGCATAATGCAAAGAATTGACCTGATTAGACACACGGAAGCACAAAAAAAGACTGGTCTCATAAAGAACACAGTTTTAGCTTCAAAGAGTTGAAAACGAGATAAAGTCAACAGGCACTGACTGCATCGAAGTCATATATAAAGAAAGTGCTTGCAGTGTGCCCAGAATTGTTCTGAACACTGGGTAGGACTGGGAAGATGGTAGGAGGAATAAAGTAAAAATAAGATGGTGTCTTGTTTCATGCAAAGTTTACGTGCTACTTCTTCACACCAAACTGAAATAAAAAGCAAGGAGGATTTATCTTCATTGTGCTTCCCACAAATGTTCCTCTGGCTCATAGTACTACCGAGATTTCAAAAAAATGAAGTAATATATACAAAGTAATCTCTTGCACATGGACAACTGATTATATGTGCGAGAGTATTTATAGCAAATAGCCAAATTTTTTGCAATAGCCAAAATACTAGCACCAACCTGAACGCCCATCCACAGGAGAGGGAATGAATAAACTGAGTCTAATCATACAATGGAACATTATGTAACAGACAAAGCAAATGAACTATAGCGACATGTCACCAAATGATACCAGTAAACACATTAAGTAAAAAAGTAAGTCCCAAAAGATTATATAGAGTCTGATACCCTTTTTATAAAGTTAGAAGACAACTAAACTTAAATATACATCTGTATAGATACATACTTTTTATATGTGTATGTTTTATGTTTTTATGCGGTCCATCTTAAGATCATATATTGGTGAGGGAAAGTACAGTCATGTAACACTTAACGATGGGGATACAGTCTGAGAAGAGCGATTTCGTTGTTGTACAAACATCATACAGTGTACTTACCCAAAGCTAGATGGTATAGCCTACTACACACCTAGGCTACATGGTACTAACCTTATGGGACCACCGTCGTACATATATGGTATGTTGTTGACTGAAATCTCATTACACGGCACATGACTATATGTGGAAAAGAAAGTAAGAGAATGATGCCCACAGGATTCAGATAATGGTTAACTTGGGTAGGGAAGGGAAGGAGATAAGATGTGGGGAAGACCATCACCTGGTCAGAAGTAGGTTATTTTCAAGATCCTAGCTTTTGTTTTGAGAGATGGGTTTATGGTTGCTTATTACACTACTTTAGTAAAAATGTGAAGCTAATGTGTCATGAAGTAAGGATTATAATGAATCCAACTCTTTGCAAATAAAGACCAATATCGAAACAAAAAAGAATATAAAGGAATATTATAAAATGTTGCCTGAATCTATGCAAAATGAACAGGTGTTCTGTAAGGGAGTGAGGAGAGCGTAGAGAAGACAGCTCATGCCACACTCTGCCACTAATTGATTTCCACCAGCCAGCCTGTGTCTAGATCACCAGTTGAAAGGTGGCAAGAAATACCCATCTACACATCCCAGTCTCAATCCAGGAGCCCTCTTTTTCCTCTTGGCATTTGCTGGAGGAACTCAAGTGCTGGAGAACACCAGATACACTTCGTTTACCTCAGTACCACAAAGTACTCATGGAGCAGCATTAATCTCATCTTTGAATATTCTGACCCTTTTCAAATTGCAGCATAAATTCATGCTCGTGACATTGAGTACGTGGAGCTTCTGGCAAGAACATCACTGTATTTGCGCATGAAAATCAATCAGTTCTATCTTCTTCCAGAAGTTATATTAAGCAGACAACGATCTCTCCAAATGGTTTGTGCCGTATGATCTGGAGAAAGTGTGCAGCAGATGTCTGAGAAATAGGCAAAAGGGAGGTAGGGAGGACACTCCCAGTGACAGCTAAATGATTCTGGAGAGAAGGCGCCCCAGGGCGAAACATGGTCAGCCAGGACACTGAAACACACCCAATGTCCACAAAAAACACAGCAAAGAACTCCTGCTTCTCCAAACACCCTCAAACCAAGCCCCTAACCTGAAATTTCAGTTGATGGCGGTTTATTTTTTCTTTTATAAAAAGCTAGGTAGTGAAACGTTGGAACCAGAAAGGCAAATTTTCTCGGCTCATCTAAGCCTGCCCGTTAGCGTAACTGTGGACATTTTTATGCCAGGATGACTGTAAACAATCAAGTGTTCTTCCTGGAGAAGAGTTAACCATGGTTTAAAATAAAACAAAAAAGTAAACGTACTGTGCTGTGTCTTTAAATATTCAAAGCATACCTAATGAGCACCATTCACGTTTGAGCTGCCCCTCGCCCCCCACTCCAAGTCTGGTCTCTAAATTTCCAGCAGGCCCCTTCCTCTACTTATTTTGGTTTTTGCAGGTCCTTTAACGGCACAAAACTTCCTTACAGTACCCTTGCCCTCCTCCTCCAGACACAGGCCTTTACTCTACTTCCATACTTCAGAATGTTCTTCCATAATCCCAGCAAACACCCCACATCTTCCCGCCTGGCTGAGTCCTGGGCCTTCTTCCCAGTAAATAATCTTGGTGAGATCTTGCCAAAACATTTCTTAATCACATATTTTCTTTGTCTAAAAAGAGTTAAAGATGTAGTAAGTAACCTTTGTTCCTAGTCCTTCCCACATTTTCAGGAGCCTCATGTCATTTAATGTTAAGCTTGGTTTGCTTCTTTGAGCTACCACCACTTACACTTTATTTTGGAGCCTGTATTTAAATCCTAGATTAATCAGCATGGAGTAGAAAATTGTGGTTACCCCCCCTAACTTTACTGTCTAAATATATGCAATCTTGACCAGGTGATCACCAAGGATTCTTTTAATTAGCCCCTGGGGAGCCAAAGCCAGGGCCTTGAGGCACAGCTGGGGCTGCGATTATTCTGGAAGGGTCTCCGCGAGCTACCACTCTTCTCTTGAGTTTACAAGGTTGCTCTGAAATGTAGTTTTGCATTCTTTGGCCCCAAATCCAGAGAAAAGTAAAGGACTCCCTGAGGGAGAGTGACACCACCTGGCTTTACCTTCTGCCACCTAAGAAGGTAGGTTACACACCAGCACTTAGGCCTCGTGTGAGTTGCTGGGAAGACGAGTGGGACAGTGAGCTCAAACTGCCTGATGACTGAGATTTTGTAGTTATTGATCCTGTAAGGCCAAGGGAGAAAGAGCTAATGGAAAATCAAATGAATCACTGGAAAGCCACAAGACTGAAGCAGAATTTATTAGAAATCCCAAACTCGAACAACTGAGGTTGCCCTGCAACACACCCAACGTTCCTCTATGAGATCCATCCTCCCAAGGTGTTGGGTGATCATGTTATTTTCTCGGTAAGTTCATTCGCTGGTTCTCCAACTGCTTTTCTGATCAAGTCCAAATGCCTTTAACCTGCACTGCAGGTCTTTTAAACATGTCCCTGAAACCTCACCGTTCACTCTTTCCCTGAATACACAGGTTGCTTCCAGGAGGTGGTCTGCTTCCTTTGCCCAAAAGGTCCCCCTTCACTCAGGTTTTCCTAGACCACCCTGGTATGGATAAGACCATGGCTCTGGAATCAGGCAGCCCAAAATCTAACAGGGGCTCCAGCATTTCCTTGGCATGTGACCCTGAGCAAACCTTCCCTCCATTTCCTGAGGTGTAAAACAGGAATAACAATAGAAATGCCTATCTTATGGCTGACAGGAAGATTAAACGAGTGAATACCTGAAAAATACTCGACCAGTACCTAGAACATGGTAAGCACTCAATAAACGCTGACTGCTCGCATTGTCATTATTCTAGTTCTAGAGCAATCAACTCCCTCCGGCTTTCAAACTCCTTTAGCACATATTTGCATTTGGCATTGATTACATACTGCTTTCTGATACTACTTATCTTCTTAGACCTATATCTCAATTAGGCTACAAGTTCCTTAAAGGTAAAGACTACAGCTCACGTGCTTTCCTTTCCATACCACGCTTGAAAGTGTCTTAAATGCAGGGACACAATGAATGCTTGCTATTTAACAACAACACACTAATACTGATAAAGCCCTACTCTGGCCAGAACTGTCCTATGTCCTTCACAAGCATTAGCTCACTTAGTTTATTGATTTCTCATACTCAGTGACCTTGACTAAATGAGTGTCGAACTCCTAGGGATGTATCTACTCATTTTTTATTAAAAATAATTATTGCTAAGCAAATTTGAAGGAAACAGATACTGGGGCTGGCCCCATGGCCGAGTGGTTAAGTTCGCGCGCTCTGCTGCAGGCGGCCCAGTGTTTCGTTGGTTCGAATCCTGGGTGCGGACATGGCACTGCTCATCAAACCACGCTGAGGCAGCGTCCCACACGCCACAACTAGAAGGACCCACAACGAAGAATATACAACTATGTACCGGGGGCCTTTGGGGAGAAATAGGAAAAAATAAAATCTTTAAAAAAATAAAAAAAAGCAAACAGATACTAGAGAGCATTGAGAGTCACAGCAGACTAAGTTGTTGATATGCAATCTCTGTAGCACTCCAAAAATATCCCAGACCCCTTCTGACAATCAAGGTGTGCAGAATGGTCTCTGAAGGGCATGAAAGCCCATAAAACAGAGAATGGTGAATTCCTGACAGATGTAAACAATAATTTCCTGGTCTGCCTTGGACGGCTCCAGGCCCTGGAAGAGTGGCTGAGTAAATAAAAATGAACTGAATCCATCATAAACTCCCTATCCCTCCCACTGGTGTCCCACCTACTGGGAAGAAAAATCCAATAGTTAGTCCCTGGTGAACGCAAGGGCTTTGATGTCTGGCAGATGAAGAAGACAAAGGAGGAAGAGTAATAATTTCATAAGTTGCAAAACTATCCACAGACTTTAATGTAGCTAAAGGTTAAACCTGAAGTACCAGAACCTTTTTCAGGAATGATAATAGAATTTTCTAGATTAAATCAAAGATAACATTTTAAGCTGTTTTACAACACAAAGGAATTTTACTTTGGGTTAGATCCAGTGTTGAATACTAACCTTGAAGATTTTTTGTAAAAAGAAAATACGGGAATCAACAAATAGCTGCACTGTGGACTAAATGAAATGTCTACCAATGTTTAGTCTGACTGTGGCTGGCTGTGTTTGAAGATAGGCTCACAAACTCTTTGTATGTATAAGTAAAGACTGTTTCTTTCAAATTCTTCTTTTAATGGCTGAGAAAAAAAACACTGGAATCATCCATTTTTGTTCAATCATATGAACATAATACCCCATTTTCTCTTTATTACAGAAAAGATTAAGACAAGAACGTTCTCTCATTTGCTATTACATTTAAATCAAATTTAATAGAGACCATCTTCTCTAGGCATCCTTTCTCTCCTTCCTATTACCCACATATATATTCATATGTATATGAAAATACACGTGTGTGTGACCGTTTGTCTGAGTGTGTGTTGTTGGTTCCTATACATTGATCTCCCTCTTCCTGGTTTTTACCCAGAGAAGAAGAAGTATTAAAAAGTCACAAGAAAAAAAAAGAAGTTGTCACATTTATTTTACCCAAAAAGAATCAGGAAGTGCCCAAGTTCTTATTACACAGAGATAAGGGTCTGTGCCCTTAGGAGTGTGTATATTTCAGAAGGTCTTTAAGTAGCCTCAATTTTCAGTTTCATCTTTTCTGGGATGTCCAGGGGCAATTAAGCATAATTGATAAACAAATCAGCCAAAAATTATCACAAAGTTCAATATTAGTGTATTTTGTCCCCTGCCAAAGAGTTAGACACTGAAAAGTTACACATCGCAAATGACTATAACTAAAATCAGCATTAAGAGTACAAAAAGTTTGCTTCATTAGATATACACTTCACAGGCCACCAAACTTAGTGCACCGACAAATCCCTCCACCCAGAAAGCTGCTTCTAGCTCCTTGTCTTCAGTTGGTCTCAGCTCCCATGACACTTCCTTGGGACCTCTCTGACCACCCTCCCTGGAACAGCCCACTCTCGGCCTGGTCATTCTCTGTTACCTGTTGTGTTTGTTTCAGAGCACTCATCACAATTACCTTGCTTTTATTTTACTGATTTTTCTTCTGTCTGCTCCCATAAGAATATTGGCTCATGGCTATTAAAACCTTAAAGGCCTTTCTATTATAGGCTGTATCCTCGGTGCCTAAAACACTAGGTATCAGATTTGAACTCTAGATGCTAATTAGATAACATGAAGGAATTACTGTTAGCTTTGTTAGGTGTGATATTTTGTTTATTTTTTTTAAGTCTATTAAAGACATACTTTAAGTATTTATAGACGAAACTATGTGAGAGATTTATACTTCAAAATAATAGGGTGGGACAGGGGTTCAAAGTGTGGTAGGATACAGATAGAACAAGATTAGTCATGTATTGATAATTGTTAAAGCTGAGGGATGAGCATATATAGTTTATTATACTGTTCTCTTTACTTTGGAAAATGTGTGGAAATTTCTCTAATAAAATCTTAAATCTAAATGGAAAATTAAAACAGGTAATATTCCATATATTTAACTGAACATTTATTTAATCTTGGGGTAAAGTCTTTCTAAGTAAAATATCAAAAGAAAAAACCACTAAGTTTTTTTTAAAGCTAAATAAAATTAGATGCTCATTTAGTTTATCAAATTAGCAGTGATTGAAGGCATGCCACAGATGAGAATCCATCAATGATGCACCAACTTATCTACCACTAAGAAAAAATAGTTTGATCATTTATAATTATTTTGTACTTACTGAAAGAACTTTCAGATGTACATATGATGTTTACATTCATCTTGTGCAAATATTAAAAGGAAAATAAGTGAAATTAATTGGTCACTGTGTTCCTGAAACTCTTTACATGCAGGGCCAACTCCCTTGAATTACTTTGACTCAGTGTCAACGTCTGTGACAAATGACCATCCTTATCCTCTAAACATGTGGCAAAAGGCATCTGTGGAATTAATTACCAATTAATTTTATACCACAGCGTTTAGGAAGGTCAGGCTTTCATCTTTATGCACGTTTATACAGTAATTCAAGAAATACCTCTTGGAAAGGAGGAGCTAAGCAGAGAAGTGTGGGAGGCAACTTTATGAAATACATACTGTTACAGGGAATCCCACAAGAAAACCAGTAGTAGAAGAAAAAAAAGTAACAATTCTTTAGGGAATTTTTCTTTTCTGTTTCTGAGAGCAATCTGTTTCTGAGTTTATATTCTGATGACACTTCTAGGAAAACAAACTTTAAACTCAGGCTCACAGTTTGCCTCAGTTTCTTGAGACATGAAGAGTTGCAGAAAGTAACAGCCAGACTTAAAAAGAAGCTTTGAAAGACAGCTGATGCCCTCTTTCCTCTTTCCATTCCTAGTATTCTGAACCTACATGGAAATCAGAAAGTAATGAAGCCTAGTGGTATATACATCATGGCTAAAAATGAATCAATAAATGAATTAATAAACGAATTTCTCAAGAAAGAATGAGTAAATTCACTTATTAGAGTTTTTACATTTTTATTTTACTTTAGTTGCATTATAATTTAAATATCTATAATGGAGGCATCAACATGAAAAGTGTGACTAAGTCTGTGTCTTATTTGTGAAATGTGAAATTAAAACGGTCTTGCAGAAATTTAAACAAATTTCATGAGTTTATGACTAGCAGGGATTACTGAATCTAATCAAGGCAGAATCTTTAAATTGAAACAATTAGCCTTGACAATCAAAATGTAAACAAAAATATGCCATATAGTTTTACTCACTGAATTGTGGTCTGAAGCCTTTCGACAGTGGTGAAAATAGCATCATACTTCAAGTCAGGAACTTCCATTCTAACTTCAGACTTAACCTCCTGATTTTCTGCATCATCCCATGCAAGTCACCGGACTTTGTGGTTTATGATACGTGAAAACAAAAAATAGCAGAAACCCACCAGAAAGAGGCGTAACATTTGCTAAAAAGTGTTAATAGCTAATTTTAACTATGTAAATGACTGTTTAAGGCCACAGAACCCAAATCTTTAGCACATTACAACAGAAAGAAAAGGTAGGGCTGTGTTTGCTACTCAATAAATGAGCCGAACAAAAACTATCCTGAAAAACAAAGAAAGCCAATGGACCCAATGGTGCTTCAGCCCCATGGAACCCAGATGCACGTGGCTTATAGCTGCATTGGCGTGACAAAGATCATCCTTATCCTCTATCCACATGGCAAGTATGCTGGCCATCTTAGAAAGAAATTAAGTCTAGACTCAACAGGATGCAGAGGAGAGAGGCTGGCCCAGCAGAGAAAAGGTCAGTCTCATTTCTATGCCACCAGAAAGTGTGGACCAGACTTTGAGGACCTTGAAGTCTCCTACCTACCTACACATGATATTAACGATGACACATTTTCCTTGTCCACCTTGGATCCAAAAAGAAAGATTTTGAAAAGTAGAAAGTGAAAGCATCATAGAGGAGTGAAAAACCTTCTTAACCAATGAGCCTGAAATAAAAGGTCTGAGATTCACATGAAGGAACGAGCCATTCTCAGCACTCTTCTATTTGAGCGAGACAAGCTAGAAAGATGGAGAAATGGGCAGCTGCTTTATGGCCAGGTCTTGACACGTGGTGCAACTGTCTAAGAAACTACACGAATGTTCAAATTATAGCCAGGAGGAGAAGTAGATCATCAACACCATTGGGGAGATGCTCTAATTAGTTTCCAAGCAGATCACTTTGCTGCCGGAAGGCGAAATAAGGACAGTCTATCATTTCAACGAACACTCTGCTATCTGTTCTTCCCCTCATATGAGTCTTCAATGGGGGGAGTTAATCCCTGGCTGCAGGAAAATCAATGTGTTCAGGCTGAGTCAAATTATATGAGAGATGCTTGCCCTGATGCAGTCCCTGTCCCAGCTGGATATGTACTATGGACCTTTCGGGACGAGGTCAGCTATAGCACCATCGCTAAGGGGCAAAGGTGTTTGTAATCAAAAACAAAGGAAGCAAAATGCTCCACTACCACAAGTAGCTTAGAAATAAGAAAAATGTAAACATTGATGATGTTAGATAACATGCATGGGTCAACTCTGCAATCTGGTTTCCAGCTTATTATTGATAGATCTGAAATAAATTGATTGCCCCCAACAACTGTAGGGTATTTATTTCTAGCAGCTACCATCTGAAGGGGCCAGCGTAGTTCCCTTTGTTTCTCACAGGAACACAGGATTTTCTGAATCATCACTCAGCTGACCAAAATGCTCCCCCAAAGCATAAGATGTGAACGACTGAAATCCCACCTGCATCCTTTTCACATTCAGAGGTCAAAATGTCCTCAGAGCCAGAGAGCTATCAAGCTGGATGTCTCAGCTTTTACAGAGGAGAAAACTACACACCAGGAATGTTGAGTGTCTTATCCCAGGGTACAGCTAGTCTGAATTCCCAGCCAAGGGCTAGTCCCACTACATCATGATGCCAAACTAAAAGGAAGTCAATGAAAACAGATTTGCCAACTTGAGAAGAGTAATATGATGAGAAGATGTATGAAACCAGAGGATGTCATAATGATGGATGACCACTCACGTACCCTAGAACAAGCATGTTTGAAAGTAAGGAACTGTCCCTTTCTCTAGCTCTGACACAGCAGAGAGACAGTCTATGAAAGACACAAATCACGGAATGTTATCAATGAGGGAAATTCTTCCTAAATGTGCCATTTCCCTGTGAGAGCAGAGGAGAACGAGAGAGTGACAAAAATAAATACAGTCAAATCCCATGATAGCTCCATTTTAAAAAGTATTCATTTATAGACTGAAGAAACATCAAGATCATTTAACATGCCCTAAGTGAACTTTGTGGCAGTCCGGAAGGAGGGAGAACATCATTCTATCGCCCCAGTCTCCAGAAACTAGGGAAGGGACAAAAGGAGACTCTGTGAGAAGAATTGCCAAGTTTTACTCAAGAAGGAATGTTCTTTCTCAAAATGCATATTCCAAAGAGTCTAGATGCGTATGCTATCTATGTTCTCTTATTCAGAGCCAGGAAAGAACTTGGATTCTCAGTAGCAGTTCAGTTCAGCTTTGTCAGAGAGAGACAAGAGGACGGAAGAGAGAAAGGGAAGGTGCCTCACAAAGCCAGACCCATCCATCTTCCTCTCTTTTTTCAGAGGGAGTAACTAGAATTGATCTGTGATCGCTTTTCCTGTCTCACAGGAACATCCAGAGAGCCACAGTCTTTGCAGGGAGGAGCAAATGATAAGGGAGACCGTCCTTCAGTTGATTTGGTTTGGATTTAACAATAAGCAGAAACTCAATTTAAAAACCAAACCACTGCAGCTCGTGTATAACTCAAGATTCTGAATTCACAACTAAAAATAAAAAACACCATGCTGTTCTCTGCATAAGCAAACTTCTAGCAACCTGACTACATCTGACCATACCACAGATCCACATTATCCTCAGCAAACAGTCCTGCCAAGTCTTATGTACTGATAAGAAGGATCGGGAGAGCATCAGACACTGACTCAAACACAGAATTAATCAAAGCCCATATTCTGTTTTCTATATATTCCTTCATTCAACAACTATTTATGGAGCACCAACTCTATGCCCAACACTGTGGTCACGGCACAAAACCAAGATGGGCCCTGACTTAATGGGCTTATTGTCAAGTGATAGATATAAACAGGCAATTAAAAAATCAAGTGATAGAAGTTTAAAATGGGTGTTATGAGGGCACGTGAGAGGGACATCTCATCCAGACTCAGGGAGTCCACAAAAAGACCCCTGGGGAGTGAGACCTAAGGATGAATAGTCAGTTGGGAGAAGAAAGATGGAAGGAGTGTTTCAGGAAGAGGCAATGGCATATGCAAAGACCAGGAGAGGAGAGGATGGTACCTTCACAGAATCCTGAGGATTTGGTGTGGAAAAGAGGCAGGCGAGGGTTGGGCCAGAGCCAGAGAGCCAGATCACACAGGGCGTGGGAGCCTTGTCAAGGTTAGCTGAGTTTCCACCTGAGGGCCACAGCGACAACCCAGGCTTAGGGGGAGGGAGAGGGCGAGGCAGACTGAGTAGTGCCACTACAGCTCTAGCACTTCCAAGCTGAGACTAAGAAAAGGGCATAAAGCTTGCATGCTCCATTGTATATCACCCTACCGGGCAGCTCCCACTCCCTAATGACTGTTTGCAGTCATGTCCACAGCCATCACCCAGCCTGGCGCCACTCCAAACTAACAAGGAAAGTGACATAGACAAGCAATAAATGGCACAGACTGTGACAAGAAACACAGGGCAAGGAGTAAGACAGGAACCTTCAACTTGCTTTCAGTGACTTTTTCTTTACAGTATTATTTCATTTAACCATTTCCAGGTACACATAGCTCCTCCTTAACTGTTTTTTTCTAGGGAAAAAAAAAAAAGCCCCATGTCTTAGCTTTAAATTAACATTTCTTTTGAATGTACAATATGTACTAACTAACTTTAGAGGGGTATATGATGAAGTTTGGGAGGGGCGTTTTTCAAAGGATTGAAATGCATAAACGCCCCTGCTCAGCGAAATATAGCACTTTTCAAATACTTTTCAAATAGAGATTACTACGAATAAAGGACGTCCAAGGGCTTTTCTGTTTATTTGTTTGCTTGCTTTACTTTGGCCCTTTGTAGCAGAAGTACAAATGGTGATCTCTATAAGGTCCTGTCTGAATGCTTTCTGGGTAATTTTGAGATCAATGTAAAAACACCTGGGGGCTGCAGATGATTTGGTGCAACAGAATATCTAAAAAAAATCCTGGCGTTCTTGCTCCTGCGGTAATAAACTTTCATAGGTCGGAGAACTAGGCTCACCACTGTGACTACTGCGGGGTCTGTGACTATCAATAAATATGTGCATGCAAAAAGCCAGGCCAGTCCCAGGAGCTGAAGGAAGGCCTACCTGTACCTACATAGCCTGTGACGCGTTCGATGCCTTCAATTAGTGTTGACTGAGGGGCTGCAGCTTCCCTGAGACACTGGCAGGCTGTGGCCTTCATCAGATTACCACCAGGTTCCCCACCACTCTTAGGCAGGGACATGGTCTCAGGCCTCCTGAGCATCAGGGCCCAGCTCCTGGCTCCGGGAGGACATGCTAGCAGTGACAGAGTGGGGCCGAGCTTTCTCCCTCCCCGCCCCCTCACCCCCATCATCACTCCAGAGATGGACATTCATGCTCTCCTGGAAAAGAGGAGTAGGAAGCAGCTGGCTTCCAAATGCAGAGTTTTACAACCAGGTCATCGTGGGGAAAACACCAAAAACAAACCTAAAAAAATCCCCTAGGCCCCGTGCCACAGCACACATTTTAGCATGGCCGCAGAAGGTGCCAAGTAAAGGGTGTTTCCATTTGCTCTAACTGGTTCCCGCACATCTTCATTACATTAAAAACATTATCTCCTCTTTAAATCGTAAACCCTTGAGGACAGGCGCTCTATGACCACTTTTGAAATTCTCCAACTTGGAGCCATGGTACTAATTAACAACAATTACACATAAAAAGAAAATATTACTAGTTTTTCACTTGAAACGCCCGAGCTTCCCTTCCTAGGTCACTGGCCGGCCATCTGCTCTCTGGCCCAGAATTCCTGCTTTCCCTCTTCCTCCACACGCCCATTTGAACATCCTCTGGCATTTTATATTGCTATGTTCCACGGCCTGTGGAACTAACAAGCAAGGACTTCCCAAAAATCAAGGCGAAAAAGGAAGGAAGCTAACGATCTGGCCACGCGAGCACATACTCTTTATTGTTTTCTGGATTCCGCGCATTGTACTGGCTGGGGTGGTCTGCCAGTCCCCAAGGAAAACGCCAACTGACTGTCAAAGAGCCATTACTGTTGACTTGTACCTTTTAGAGGAAGGTGGTAGGGAGGCCAGTCTTTCTGAGCAAAGAAAAATTCTCTGGGAGAGATTTGCGTTGGCAGAGAAATAAAAACTACACCTGCTTCAACCAAATTCCATAACACGGCCATTCCATTCCTGAGTTTTATGACCGAACCACATTCACAAGTTGTGAATCGCTGCCAAAGGCCAGTTTGGAGACCACGGGACATTGTCTGGCTGGGCTGGGGGAAAGGAAAAGATCATTCTAACAATAGTCACGGGCAATATGTGGCCAGGATCAAATATGGGACCGTTAGGCAAGAAAACAATTGAAAATGGAATACGGCAAGGAAATGAGACAAGCTCTCTTATGTAAGAGATAAACCGATATATTTGGGACAACTCAACTATAAAATTTGGAGAGCTTGGGAGGAAAAAAATATTGACTTGTGAAGGAATGCATTCATCCATCCAACATAGTTTTCCTCTAATCACTGCTCCTCAGACACCTCATAGTTGAGCTTCATATGAACTAAAAAGTTTAAGGTTTAGACCTGATATGACTGCCTTTTCACATGGAGAACTCTTCCAAGTCTCTCAGTCACTAGGGCAGCAAAAGGTTTAATAGCCTAACAGTGGCTTCCTTTCCATACTAAGATTTCTTTTATTCTGGTTGGCAAAATGAGCTCTTCTCTCCTACGTCAGCCCACTCTCAAGAGCTATCTAGATTTTTTTCCTCACAGACATCCCCAGATCGTTTCTCAGCAGAGTAAACTCACCTCACATCCTGCCCCACCACATCCCCTCCTTATTCACCACTCCCACCTGCTCTGAGAGCTGCCCCTTCCGCAGTCTGGATCAACACCCTCTCGTTCACACGCCCTCAGAACACTACAGCTTGGCACGATCGGAGCCACAAATGGCCTGCTGCAGGAGCAGCTACACAAATACCCAGCTCCAGCAGCTGAAACCCTCTCCCCTCCCCTTCTGTCACTGAATGTTCAAGTTCAAGGTTAGTGAGAAGTGCCAGATTTTAGAGTCTGGAAAGTCCTCCAGTCAATGAAAAGGCTGAGGGAATGCACAGGGCTTTCTTGTCACACAGCCTTCCCACAGCAGTAAGACGGCACTACCTTGCGTTCCTGGCTAATTCAGGGTTTTCCACATAGCAACTGCTCTGGCCTCTTCCAAGGTTCTGAGCGATGATGCTCACCACCTTCCTTCCCTCACCGCAAGGACATTTTACTTCCAACAGGAAGCTCAATATCGCTGAGTGGCCCGTCTCCTTAAGACATGGCAACTCTGTAATAGAGAGCGTTTCACACCAGTGACCCCACTGTTCACACACTGAGGGTCTGTGAGATTTTAATAAGGTGGCTGTCCACTATGGGGACCATGGTTTATTGGCCATACTGCTGATCCCCTCCTAAACTCTCCTTTAGCCCTGCATTTTGGTGAACAGCACTGTCTATTGTATGCAAGCTTTGTTTCACCCCATTACCAGAGGACAATTGTATTAGCCATACGAGTCTGAGTTCCTGTGTTACTTAATTGCTACACTGCTGTGTTAACGAAGTTAGGAGGGAGTTTGGCAAGAGCGTACATCACCTTCATGTACAGATATTTGTGGTTTTATTTTTCCTTTTGCCAGCTTGCCTCTTTGTTTCTATTGCCTACCATCTGCCTTTGAACGATCTAAGTGCGAGCAGATAGATTTTACTTGGAGGATGAAATGCTTTGAGCTCATCCTAGAAAAGCATTTTCATACACTGGTGTTCAGGGCATTCGCTGTTTAATAGGATCTCGGAGGCGATTCGGTTTGGGTTGGGAGTTGGTTCCTTCCCGTAGCCAGAATGCATTGTAACATAAATACCTCGTGATCACATTTTTTTTTCAAAAGGAAACAGGGTGGCCAGGGTGCCAGAACTAACTTCTCACCTTAAAATGGGCCCTGAAACACCCATGGGAGTGCAGGGGGTGAGACAGGGGAGCGGATGGTGGGTTACGCATATGATCTATTTCCTACTCATTCTGTCATTAATTCATTCTGAGTTTACAGAAAAAAAAAAGACCCAAACACGAAATATTCAAGACCTTCTGAGTTTGTGGTTTTCTTTACATGACCAAAAAACACCCAACTGAAAAGTAAATATGTTCACTCAGTTTACCTGGTTGAGTTTTTCATTTTTTCATCCCCACTAATCAGTGATTTGACTTGGACTGATCTGTTATGTTGAACATACAGCCTAAAATTAATAAAATCAACTGCTGAATCAAAAATCAGCCAGCTGGGAGACAGAAGACCTGGGTTCTAGTTTGGGCCTTAGCCTAAAATTCCTCAAAACTGTAGCTCTCAATGTCTAAATTCTGTTATTCTAATGAGCATCTGCTGAATATCAAGTGCTCAGCAGTCAGAACTGATTGGGTACGCATCGTGATGTTGCCTGTTCCATCCTTCATCATTGTGACAGGAGACCCGGAGCACTGGACAGCAGACCGAAGTTGAATGAAAGAGTCAGAAAAACAAGGCTTCCAATTCAGGCCCCTCTTAAACAACTCTCAGGCTAGAGCAGCAGTCTTGAGCTGGAATCCCAATTTCTACCCCAACTACCAAACCCCACTGGACTCCCAAGTCTAAGTTGGTGAGTCCTCGCTGTTTTGGAATTGCTGTGGAGGCTAAAACTGAGTTCTACAAAAATCCACAGCTCTCTCCTCTCCTCCTTTGCAGGACCATTGGGATGCAAGTGGGGGGACGGGGGGTCCCAGTCCTGGAAAGGAGAAATCCACAATAAGCTTTAAGGTTTTGGTTATTCCCATCACTTCTTAGAAGCAAGATAGATTTTTTTTTCTAGTAAATCAAAATATATATATTTACTGTAATGTGATGTAATATATATTTTTTATTAAGATTATGATAGTTAACAACCTTGTGAAATTACAGTTGTACATCATTATTAGTCATGTTGTAGGTGCACCACTTCACCCCTAGTCCCCTCCCCCCACCCCCCCTTTCCCCTGGTAACCACCGATCAGTTCTCTTTGTCCATATGTTAACTACCACCTATGAGTGGAGTCATACAGAGTTCGTCTTTCTCTGTCTGGCATTTTTCACTCAACATAATACCCTCAAGGTCTATCCATGTTGTTGTGAATGGGATGACTTTGTCCTTTTTTATGGCTGAGTAGTATTCCATTGTGTATATATACACCATATCTTCTTTATCCAATCATCAGTTGCTGGACACTTAGGTTGGTTCCATGACTTGGCTATTGTGAATAATGCCGCGATGAACATAGGGGTGCATGGGACTCTTGGAATTGCTGATTTCAGGTTCTTAGGATAGACACCCAGTAGTGGGATGGCTGGGTCATAAGGTATTTCTATTTTTAACTTTTTGAGAAATCTCCATACTGTTTTCCATAGTGGCTGCACCAGTTTGCATTCCCACCAACAGTGTATGAGGGTTCCTTTTACTCCACAGCCTCTCCAACGTTTGTCACTTTTGGTTTTGGATATTTTAGGAGCAAGATAGATTTTAAAAAGCCAGAACAACCCACAATCCCTGCCCCCTCGCCTATCCCTCTCCAAAAAGTATACATGACTTTAATAAAATGCTAGCAGCTCTTTGTTTTATTATAAATGATTAAAATTCTGAAAAGAACATTTTTAAAACACTATAAGGCAGGTTTCAAAGTGTAATACTTAGAGAAATGTCATGCTTTAGGTGGAATAAAACTTCACCTACTCCCCTCGCCTAATATTAAAGCTAATAAGGGCTACTTCTCATCGACAAAGAGAGAATCAGTACGATGTCTGGCCTGGTCTTAGAACTGATCTGGTAAGCCGCCTCCCTAAATCTTCTCCTCATTATTTTTAGAAGAATGAGAACTTCTCTGTTTTCCTTCCCAAAATGATGCTGCTCTGTGATGGGGTATGACTCAAACAGAATTCCTCAACTCCTTCCATCCCTTCCCAGAACAGGCTATGTTGCAAACAGGATGAAACTGCCCCGACACAGAAAAATATTACAAATGGGGAGTAATGAAAGGTCAAAGAATATGGCTACCTCCGTCAAAGTCTGACTACGAAAGCCTATTGAAAGAAATGCAGTTTCACTACTGAAATACAGCACAGCACACATTATAAACTCTGCTATAAAATGAGAAAATTATAATTCCCGATAGGCTAATACTGCGCTAGTAATGTATCATAAACATTAAAACTCTTAACATACAGAACGTAATTATTCGTTGTTGAAATTAAAGCAATAATTATAATAATTTCTAAGGTCACTATTTGAAAAAGTCATACATTTAAACTGGGTTTCTTACCCAAACTGAGAGAGACTCACATACATTACAAAGAAAAGAGTAATTTTTAAGTTTTTACTCAATAAGAATCACATGAACTATTCCTCAATTATTATAAATTTGAAATTATTGTTACATCAGAAGCTGCCAAAAATCTACTTTTCTTCTCCTATTTCTGAAGGGCATGCTTGGTAAAAGTACCAAATACTCACCCTTACGTCCTTTTAGCAAATTTAGGTAATGAAAACTGGTATAATCTCTAATTAACAGGAATATCAGTGTACCCCAAAGAACAAGAAAACCTTAAAGGGGAAAAGGAAACAATAAACTACGAAATGAACAAAACCAACGTGAACAATTAAACACGAAAACAGGTATCTGGAGAAGGAAGACGACTACGGTAGAATCATCAAAAAGCAGAGAGAGGGGCAAGAGATGGTGTGAAGATGAGCCGGTGGCTATGAGGGGCACCAGGGTCCCCAGCCCTCGGATGCAGCAAACCTGTCTCCAGGGAACTCACTTTAGCACATCCTGTTGTGAAGGTTCACAAGCCAGACGTTAGGTGTGGGAGGCTTAAGAAGGCTTAAGCTTTCTATTTTGGGAATGTGAATGAATGCATGATGAAATGAAGAGGAAACAAATTTATTCTAATAAAGAAAAAGAAAGTTCATACCTGAATAGAACATGGAAAATGCTCCCCAAAATAACTTTACAGAGGTGAAGGGAAAAGGAAGACTGGAGGAAGATGAGGAGGGAACCAAGGAGAGGTGGGGAAGTGAATGGTAGCGCTAAGTGGGCTAATAATAGACAGAAGGAAGAACTGCACCACAGGAGATAGCGACGCCAGGGAAGAAACGCAGGCTGCGAGCCTGGGAATTGCTGGTAATTATCTTATTGCACAAGAGGCAGCAAAGCCAGGGCCTTAAAAAAAGAAAAGAAAAAGTCCATCTCCTCCCCACCGCCCAGCTTCTTTTAGAAGTCACAACACAAGCTTGAGATTGGCAACTGCGGGCCTTACGCCAAAGAATCCTACTATTAGTTGTGAACAGTATTTTGATGTTCTGGGAATGCATATGGGTTTGATGTGGTGGAGGAACTAAAACAAAGCCCAGGAAAAGGGAAGCGAGTTTACGAAAAACTCTTTCAAGATGTGCGTGCATGCACGTGTGGGTGTGTATCTACTTAGACCCAATTTCAAATCTCCTGCAAAGGGAGAGCTGCAAAGAGTTGGTGAGGGTCGGGAGCCATGGCCCTGAGTTCAGTACAGCACAGCGGGGGAAAGCCAAGGGCAGGAGCACATGGGGCAGCTGCCGTTAGGCTGCTGGCCCACAGAGTCCAACATCCTGCTTCGATGATGGCCAGTAAGGAGGCGTGTGCTTGTGTGTGTTTGCTTAACAGAGGTAGCACACCTGGCTGGGCAATTGTGCAATCTGATACCACAGGGGGAAAATTTCTTCCTGATCTCAGCTTGTGATCAGATTTTGCCCCGAAGCAGAAAGCTTAAGTGTCCTTGAAACTTTCATGCAGAAGAAAGACAAACATACTAACTGGTCCTTCTCAGTATCAGCTGGGGGGTCGTAAAAATAAAGTGCGGAAAAGATCCACGGTCTGGTATCTTTGGTCACTGAGCGTTACCTTTGCCACACTGGAAGACAGGTCAGAGGTAAGGCTGTTCCTCAACAGCCCTGATTTCACACAATTCTATTTTCGATAAAAGTAATATGTTAAAATATAACAGCATACCCTTTTGTAAAGCTTGCCACATAAATGAAAAAGAGTAACAAGTTCTTTATCGGGGCTGGCCTGGTGGCGTAGCAGTTAAGTTTGCGTGCTCCACTTTGGCAGCCAAGGGTTCGCAGGTTCGGATCCCAGGTACGGACCTACACACCGCTTATGAAGCCATGCTGTGGCAGCATCCCGCACATAAAATAGAGAAAGATGGGCATAGATCTTAGCTCAGGGCCTATCTTCTTCAGCAAAAAGAGGAGGATTGGTGGCAGATGTTAGCTCAGGGCTAATCTTCCTCAAAAGAGTACAAAAAAAAGAAAGTTCTTTATCAGATCACACATCACAATTTAAGGTTTGGAAAATATGGTAACTTCTGTTGGGGGCTGTGTGCCCCTTCCATAGCTGCATGGCACTTGTTATTCCATTCCTATTTACATTTCAACAGCTCACTAAGAAGTGTCCTGAAATTTTCTCCTAGGCAGGTCAAATTTTAAGCAACTTCAAGTGAAAACAATGACTGACAGCCCTAACATAATCATGGAGGTTCAAGAGTTTGTTCTTAAGCAGGTTGCTAGAACTAAGACCGTAATTCCTCATGGAACTAAATAGGGGACAGTCCCACAGTTAGACTGTGACATACTAATTATCAAAAACCCTAGGTCCCATCAGCACAAAGCCCTAGGTTCGTGTGTTCCTGGAACAGTAAGGTTACCACTGGGTCCTGTGAGGCTGGTAGAAAGAGAGAGGAAGTGGACAGGGAAGGAAATGGCCTCTGTATATCAAAAGCCTTGGCAGAGGAGATGTTGAGCAAGGACACTAACAGTGGGAAGAAACTTGACAGCAGCGCATTGTCCAAGTATGAGTTGTATAAGGTGAGTGCTCATAAGAAGGCACATGCACACCCTTAGTGGCCACTCTCTACCTTAGCAGCTTCATAAATGTGTATTTTCACTAGGAACGCACAGGCCCACGCTTTGCTGCTCCCTAAGGAAGCCTACATCAGCATTCCTGTAACAACTCCCGACTTGCCACACTACCCCTCTTGGAGCCTATCTGAGAGAGGCAAGGGAAAACCTGGACTCCCTGCAGGACAGAAGAGCCCGGAGTAAAGCAGCCTGGAGACAGACCCACCTGTAGCCGAGATGAGATCAAGCCCAGGCGGGCTGGCAGGCAGCTGCAGCACGGGCCTGAAAAAGAGAGCCCCTGGCAGGTGGCCAGGAAAACTTGGCTGGTGACAGTTTGGGGGGAATAACTCTTACTGGGGTCTAGTTGGGTTCAGGATGTTGAAACTTTTCACATATCCTGATGCCTTGAATCCCAGCTGTATGTCAATGGCAACAAGAGTAAGGAGAAGATGAGCCATTTGGGCTTTGTGGAAGGCCCAGGTGTGTCTGCTTGTGTCTGAAAATACCTGACTTCTCCCAATTGGTTCATTTCACACTTATCAGATTGTTCATGACCCTAGTACACTCCCCCAATAGTCTCTTCTTTAAGCAAATAGCATTGAGTTGTCCACTCAAACAGAAATGTGGAGGCTGTCACACCATCCATTAGACATGACTTTGAGTTGTTTTTCTAGTTCTACGGTACACTCAGGTGTTCTCACTTGTTTAGGCCTTCAGGGCAAGACACTAGGAATAAAATAAGAGCTCCAAAGAGATCATCTCAGATAAGTGAAAAGGAGAACATGGAATCTGGAAGAGAACGTTGAAAAAAGTTGACCCAAGTGCAGAGTCAGATTCCTCCCTTTGCTTGGAAAGGCCATCACAGCCTTCAGAGAATGCGCAGAAAGCTGTGCTACTCTCTCAGGTTATCTCTACCGACCAGCTAGAAGAAGAATGAAGTGAGGGAACAACTGGGAGCCCCACACAGTGGTGACAGGCCACTGGTTCCCAGAGTATGAGAGTCAGCAACGCTAAGACCACACACGGCCACAACAAACAGCCATCGGCTCTCTCTCTCCCTGACCCAGGAGGCATCTTGAGCTGAGTCAAGAAAGAAGATGGGGGGCTGGCCCCGTGGGCGAGTGGTTAAGTTCTCGCGCTCCGCTGCAGGCGGCCCAGTGTTTCGTTAGTTCGAATCCTGGGCGCGGACATGGCACTGCTCATCAGACCACGCTGAGGCAGCGTCCCACATGCCACAACTAGAAGAACCCACAACGAAGAATACACAACTATGTACCGGGGGGGCTTTGGGGAGAAAAAGGAAAAAACAAAATCTTTAAAAAAAAAGAAAAAAAAGAAAGAGGATGGATTGGTGAATAAGTTCATTCCTTTGGGGCTGCCCAAGCTTCTTCCTGCACATCCAGTCTAAAGGTTCTCAAGCGTTTATCTCCAGTTGTCTACGTTCGTCTCTGGAAGGCGTGCAATCAAGAGGAAAGGAATGAGTAGGTGCTGTGTGTACCTGTCTGTGCAGTGCTTAGGTCTCACAAGAGCCCCTTTGGTATCCTGCCATGTGGTCCTGACACTGCAACAAAAATTGGGTCTCTACCTTTCTTCCTGCCTCTGCCTTCAAGGGGTATGTGCTCAGGATTCCAACACCGCTAGGTCTTCATCTTACATTTCTCTTACTTATCACAGAGCCCAGCACTCACTAAGCCCATAAAATAGAAACTTAATAAATACTTGCTGATTTAAAAAATTCTATTCAACTGACATACACTGGACCTCCTCTGTGCCAGATGCTGTGAGGACGCTGGAGATACAAAAATAAATCCATCAGACTCCTGCTGTCAGTGGGCTTTCACTCTAGTTAGAGGATAATAAACAATTAAACTAACCGGATCATTGCCAATAGCAGGCATGTTCAATGAGCTGTAGGATGCCATGCCTGTCAGCAATAGGGAAGGCTTAAGAAATGGGCTTCAGACGACAAGTTGTCTACCAGGCAGAAAAAGAATCAGGGGAAGACTCCAGGCATAAAAGTTCATTATGCGGTTTGGGAGGAGAGCAGGTATTGCCTGCAACATAATGTGGAGGGGGAGGTTGGAGATGATTCTAGAAAGGCAGACTATACAGGGCCTTCCTTGCATGCCATGATAAGGAGCTAGGTTTCATCCTAAACTGGAGGGTCAGAAAGGGAATGATGTGATCAAATTTTTATTTGCAAAGAATCATTCTGAGCTGGACTAGAGGGTGTAGGGAGTGGAGACAGGAAGATCAGATAGGAGACAACTGACAAGTCTGGGGCAGGAAGGCAGACAGTGTAGTCAGGATGGAACAGAAAGGATAGCGTGAGAGATATGGGCTGTGGAGCACTGCAGCAGATTGCCTTTCAGGCTGGAGACAACAGTACATCTGCCCTCCAGAAGCTTATGATCCAGTAGCCCTAAGAAACCACAGTGGATGAGTCAGTGTGCCGTGGACCACGGTCATCACTCACTCCCCTTAGTCCTGGATGCCTGTTATGACAGCACTGGCTTAAGTTGGCCTTTGAAGAATGACAGAGAGGTGACTTGGCAGAACTATTCATTACTATCCTTCTTTTGGCTGTTCTCCCCTGTGATTCGCATCCTGAACAGTTTTATTTAGCTCTATCTTTAGGGTGTAAGACTCTCAGACGGATTCTTTAAACAGAAACCTCCACCAAGAAAAGCTGCCATCTTCTCTGACATTCATTCTGCTTATCAACAGCTCTTGGCAGTACCTGACCTACGTGGGACAAAAATAAATAAATAAAAACAATAATAATAAGGCTTTGCCAGGCTAGCAAACTGATCCCGTCAGAGGATTATAAGAGACACCTGTTTTTTAACACAGCAGCTGCAAACACAGCAGAAGCATGGCATCCTAGTAACCAGAAAGAGTTCTCATTAAAATCCAATAGTAGCAGAAACTGGCATGGACCAATTTTCAGCTATGTCACCTGAATGTGAAAAGAAGTTCAAATAAGATTACGGGCCCAATAGGAACCCGGCTTTGCTGAACTTGGGAACCTGAATGACAGTTTGCTTATGGGAAGGTGATTTACCTATTCATCCAAGTATTCTAAATCCTTAAAGCAGTTATTATATACGTAGAGTATTATCATGAACATACTGAAGCTTTTTGAAATTTGGTTGACTCATACATGATGGTTGACCAAACACCTCCTCATTAAAGGCAGCTTAAAAACAAACCAGAACGTAGCCCAGTGTAGAACATGGACACTAACATAGGAACAAATAACATTCAAAATTATCTTTTCAGTTCATTCACCACTGAAGACACACACACACACACACACACACACAGAATCTACCAACATATAAACACCACAGGCAAACTACTTCATAGCTGAAATAGGTACACATTACCTTTTCAGACCAGACCAGGGAGATGCTCTTAGAAACAGCTTGTTAACAGCCCCTCACATTGCTGTTTAACAATCCGTTTATAGCCCATCAGAAAACTAACCCTCTGAAGACATATATTTCACATCTACATGTAAGGTTTCTTTGCCACCAGGCTGGGGTTTGTGCAATGTTTCACTCTATAAGCTACAAAAGAGATTATACCCCAATTTCTGTGACTTCTGATCCTGTGAGCATGCAATAGAGGTGCAAATATGCAGAGTCACAAGGACAAACCCTTGGGATAAAAGGAGAACGATGCCCAAGAAAGCCCAAGCCATACCATAGAGTCCTGACTAGCACTAAAAATAGTGCATAAAGGCGTGGTGTCAGCTACCCTCTCGTTGCTCTCCCTAGAACATGATAATTCTAACCTCCAGTGCTAATTCTAAAGCTTGAGCCTTCAGTAACTTTTTGAGGAAACCTTTCCCTGACCCAGAGAAGGCACTTCCTAGGCTTCGGAGTGTGGAGCACTTTCAATTACGAGGCCATTAACTCACACCAATGCGAACGAAGAGTGAACCTGAGATTGCGAATTTCCCCCCAAAGCCGAACACTTGCGCCCTGGGGACACTAGGACCAGCTGAGAGACTGCCTTTCTGGCAAATGGTATCCCAGAAGCCCCTGAAGTGCTAAGCATGATCAACTGCCCAACCCAAAACGCAGCCAGCTGGACTAACACTTGCTCGCCCTGCCTGGGGAAGTGTGCAGCCAGAACTTCCCCCAAAGAAGCATAACCTTGTCAAACACAGGCCCCATTCAGAGTCCCAAAAGATTAAGAAAAGAGAACCCTAAGACTATGAGAGCCCAGGAAGAATCACCAGATACGAATTTGGGGGCCAGAGCTGTGAAGTGAATTCTTCCCCATAATCCATTTGGCGTTCAGCCTGGCAGTCCACAAACACGCATCAAAGCAGAGTAACTGGATTTGCCCTGGGCTCTGAAACGTACCCAAAGAAAAAACAGAATGTGTCATGAACTCACGTTCACCTCTAACCTAGATATAAATGAACCAAGAGGCAAGAGGACCACACTCTCACCCACCCACACCTCCTCCATGGTGAGATTTAAATACCACAGCTGAAATAGAAACGTACACAGAGCCATCTTTCCCTTAAATCGGACTGCTCAACACGATGGCTAACCACAAAAGCACACACGGGCACTCCCCCTACCTTAGAGAAGCTCCACTTGGCCATTTTACCAAATTTTTCAAAACAGACACATTCTCGGAAGAGCCTGCTAACGTTAACACTGACTTGTGCCCCTGGGGCCATCTCGTCCCTCTCTGCTGGAACAACAAGGCCTTTTAGTGGGGTCTGCTTGGCTCTCTGTCTTTTTTCCTTCCAGCATTTTTAAGGTTCTTTTCCTTCTGAGGCCTTGTCCCACCTATCTCCAAGGAGAGCACACTGCCTTGCAGCCAGAGGATGACAAATAAATATTCTGCCATTGATGTCAGTGGCTCCTTGTTCATTTTCTAGGGGAGGCAGCTTAGAAAAGCCAAGGGGCCAGGAAGGGTGGGAGCATGTATACTAACAGGTGCCCTACTTGAGATGTAACTGAACACCTAGGTCCCTCCGCCCCATCTCCCTGCCTGTCTGGGTGAAAGTTAAAGATACCCTTACAGCATGCTGAAAAAGATTAGAGGATCATCACTCCAGCCTTGCTGTGCTTGCCAACATTCCCCCTGGATTCCATCGTGTTCAAAAGCTGTGTCTGACCTGCAGCTGACTCCTGCCTGCAGAGAGGCGCACCCTGACCACCTAACTCAGAGCCCTGCTAAAGCACAGGGCCTCAGAGACGCAGAAAAGCAGAAGGCAAAACTCAGAAGGCGAGCCTTTGTTTCTCTGGTTCTCCGAGGGTAAAGACCTACCTTTCCAATTGGTATGGTCTCTCCTTGCACCTCACCCTAAAGTATTCGAGTCAGCGGACTACAGGAAGGACTAAATGGCATAAAGTCAAAGAAGGAGCTGGCAGCTTTCCAGGGGATTTGAGATGTAGTCAGCCAAATCAGGTCATTCCGGTCTCCAAGTCGGGGAGAAGAGGAGACTTACCCAGACTGGGGATCTACATTACTCAGATTTGATCCCTAAATGACAACTCTCTCACCCAGTTCACCTCACTTCGAATACGGACCAGATCAAAAGATGCAAAGTGAGGGTGACTCCTGACTTGCTGGCCCCCTTCACTGGCCCTTATTGTCAATACTGGTGAGTCAGGAACGTCTGGGGCTCTACCCTGCAAAGCACAAGTCAAGTGAACCCACAACACGGATTTTTTAAATCTCTCAGATCTCAAGTTAAAAGGAGGGCACAGCAGCTACGAAATGCACCAGAGGTCCAATCCTTCAGATTTCCCATTTCCCAAAACCGAATGTGCCAACTCTGCAGCAGGATGTTGAACATGAGGACACAACGAGGCCCAAAGAAAAGAGAACTCACTTCTGCCCCTCGGGTGCCCGGCCCGTGATCACCAATCTATACAGAAAAATACGGGGCTGAGTCAGGAGACACTACAGTGTGGTTTGCTCCGGCAGGAGTCTGATTTGATGGTCAAGGATAGACTGGGAGAGACAAACGGGCTAGCAGTAACAGTGAATACTGAAGGACCCAGCGCTGAGAGATGCTGCCTTCCCTCATCGGAGCTCCTCAAAGCAGTCAAGAAAAGAGATTAGCAAACTCCCACTTCCCTTTTTGTAAAGTCTCTCTTACAGTTCCTCCTGCCCACTCCAGTGCAGATCTATTTATCCGAGTATTAATCATTAGCCTTGGAACAATACTAATTCTAAATTGTCTCTGGACCTGGATTCTTCATTAGAGACCCCAGCACTGTTTCCGGCTACACCCGCAGCAAGGCGGCCAATCTGAGCCCTGCCTCTTTCTGTCTTATCGCTCAGCAGCCCCACAGCCCCAGCTGCCACACCTAGACCCACACTTTCACTAAGGAACAAGGGGAAGTGTTAGGGAAATGGGTAACCAGAGACAAACAGGCTGTTCTGTGGGGTTTGATTTTTTTTAATACAAGGCTGATTTCTATCTGTAGCTCATTTCTTCCAGGAAATACGTTAGAGTCAGCATCTCATCTTTGGTTACTGCTTCCTCATATATAGGGGATGTGCGTGAGGCAGGGATTACTGACTTCATCATACAGATAAGTCTTCAGGAAGATAAAGTTACACGGCCTGTCATAACCCACTGGAGAGGGGACGAGGCAGCTAAGAAGAAAATCACAAACTTTCACTTGTGTTTTCTAGGAGGAGAGCCGAGGAACGTTTTCTCTCCAAACTGTAGCTCTTTCTTCAATAGTCTGAAAGTGCCCACACCTGCTTCATGGGGTTGGCAGAAGAGGCAGCTAACATTCTCCCCACTACTCCTCAAAAAGGATCACTTCCCAGTCTATATGTCATCTTCTCATTGGACATGTATATACAAAGGAGAACTCAGGAACACATTTGAGGTCCACAGCAAAGAGAATACAGCTGCTGAAAACAGATCCTTCAATCCCTTAACATTTACTAAAAACGAAGGTTCCCTCATGCCCTGAAGTAACGAATTTGGCTTTTTCAAACTCTTCTCTATAAACTTCCACTAAGAGCCATGTACTCTCTGCTCTTGAAACTGGAAATTTACCACCCCCCAGCAAACAGTGTCTGTTCTGTGGTCAGACAGACATGGAACTGCCAGTTAAACAAAAGCAGACTAAAGAATTGATGTTCTCTTTTAAGTCTCGCCCCAGTCGCAAATAATAAGCAACTGTATGAACAAGCGGATCCCTGAAGAGGTTCAAATACTTGAGTGCTGAGTAATAATGCTAGTTAAGAGTCACTGTACAGTACTTCCAAGCTTAGGATTTTTCCTTTTCTTTCATCTCTGGAAACTTATTCAGAACCACACTAGCTGTTCCCTCAAAACTTGACTGTAAGATGCAAAAGGCATTTGTTATTATCATGTAATTGCAGTTGGCTCATCTCTCCTGCTGTTGAGGCTTGTAATTCAATTAAAGTTAAAATAAGAGCTTTGCTGAGCGCTGACTGAGTGACCCCAGCCCTGTGAGAAACTCAATGGGACAGTGACAAGAGCACTTGCTGGGACTCCGTCAACTCAGGAGGCCTAGACTTTAGTCCAGGCAGTGCCACGAACGAGTCATGGGAGCTTGAGCAAGACCATTCACATCTCTGGCTTTTGTATTCTCAACTGCATAATGCAGGCACAGACTAGAAAATCTCCAGCCCCTTCTAGATCCATAAGATGTGGAGGATCTATAAAGGGGAAGAAGAACTAGTTGTTTTTTTAACAGTTTAAGGCACTGTATTAGGCAATTTACATATCCCAACAGCCCTAAAAAACAGGTATTTTTATTACTACTTCAGATAAGTTAACAGGTTCAAGATTAAGATGAACAAGTTCAAGAACCAGGATTCACACTCAGTCTGTCTACTCCAGTGTCTGTGCTCTGCCCCTAGAAGTGTTCCGCGGTACGGCCATGACTGGACCCCTCTTCTCAGCAATTTATAATCCCCTTAAGAGAAACTGACATTACAGAAAAGAACCAAAGAACAACACCAGCCAGAATGAAATGCAAATCAAAATCTGAAGCAGAGGTGATTGGAACTACGTTGTGGCCACACTGACATCACTGAGCACGTTCACTCAGAGCGCGCACACCAGCAGAGCGACGTGTCCTTTTCAGGTCATTCAGGAAATGAGATTGTTTTCCGTATGTCTGACTCCCACACACAAAGGGAAAATACCCCCGAGGAGCACACCAGGTCTGGGGAGCGTGCAGATTTACTGGATAGCTCTTTCCCGTCCTCTCCGGGGAGTAAAGTGTTTTTCATAAGTCATTCGTCCAGATAACTGAAGCGTAGCCTTTTGAAACTTAACATTATTTTTATGCCAACCATTTTTGTTGGATAGCTTTCCAAAATGCATTGCATTATTTCCTCACTTCCTATATCTCACAAAGTTTGTCCTTAACTTGGGAGTCATAATTATGATCATTAATATCATCAGTCATCGTGTGGTGCCACACAAAGGGGTTTAACTCTCTCTCTCTCTCTCTACGAGTCCTCACGATGAACCTATGCTTTCTAAATTCTTGTCTGCTTTTTATCCATTTTCCCTGCCACAGTGTTAGAGGGACACGGCCCTAAGACAGAACCCCTGATTCTGACTCTGGCTTGGCTACAAAGAGCATTGTGAGCTCAGGCTCACTACTTAAACGACAAAGAACTCAGTTTCCTCATATGTTTCATTAGAATTGGGGACCACGCTTCCTTAGTCCCCTCTTAGTGCCTCTACACCACATCTCTCTCTGCTGCCTTCCTCTATCTGCTCTGAAGACATGCCTCATGAAAGCCACTCAAATCCAGAAATTGATGGAGTCAGATGGCCAAAATTCCCTCTTCCTTCAAGTAAATTAGAACAAGGCAAGATGATCAGGTTATTAGGAGAGAGGAAAAGAAAAAAGATGATTCCTTTGTTCGTGGTGGACAATCAGGGAACATCTGCAAAGACTTCAAATAGATTCCTAGAAATCTCGGTTTTAAAGATGTACAGGGAGGATGGTTTAAAAAAAAAAAAAAAGAACAGTGTGCTCACGAATTGTTTAAAAAGTTTTAAAGGAAAAAAAGTTGTGGAAGGAAAAGAGACTGACGAGGGAATCATGCAGATAAAGACAGCTAGCACGGAGGCAGGAAGAGAGGACACAGCCTCAGCCTGTCACCCACTGAAGAAGGAACAGTTAGGCAGAAAAAGCAGAAAAGAGCAGAAAAGCAGAGAGGGAAAAGAAAGGTTTCTGAGAAAAGCAAGAAAGGCCCAAAATGAAACCCATCAAAAGACTAAATGTCACTAGCGAATGTCAGGGATTGGTGTAAAAATGGAAGCTCTGGACATTCATTCCAAGGTGGGTAGCGCCATGTGCCCACCTAGTCAACCCCACTACAAGAGGAACAACGCACCTTCAGAGGAAACCAGAGAGAGAAGGAGATTCCAGACCTGAGTAAACATCTCTGCCCACTCCATTCCTGCCTCTCAGCTTGGCTTATGTGACGCTCCACCATCTCCCCATCATGCTTAGTTTCCTCATTTTCTTCACAAAGATGGCTGTACCTGAGATTAGTGCCATGGAAAACACTCTGGAACTGTAGTCCCATGACATAGATTCTGGCCCCAGCTTTGCCACATACAGCCTGTGAGATCTTAGGCCAGTTCATCACTTAACCGCTCAGGGCTTCAGCTACCTCATTTGTAAAATGGGGTGAAAAACTGCACCCGAGGGAGTTGTGAAGAGTAAATGAAACAGTGTAGATAAAACACTTAGCACAAGGAGCAGCACGCAGCAGTGGTCAACAAATGATGGTGGTGAGGAGGAGGGGGGAGAAGAGGAGAGGCAAGTGTAGGAGCCACAGCAACTAAGACAGCAGACCTTTGACCAGACAGAATTTAAAAAGCTCCCAAAATGCAAGTCTTCCACGGTTTTCCACTAGCATGGTCCGCAGGACTGAGTGAGCTCTTCCAGGAGTCCACACTGAAACATGGGCTAATGCCTTCCTTCGTCAACCCCACCCCCACCGCCTGAAGATTCCAGATCATTTAGACAAAGACCAGGCTGAACTGTAGATTTTCACTAGGAAGAAAAGGTTATCAAGCAAATTACCAGAGCAAATAGTCTATCCGTGATGATATTTTGACAGCGAAGGGGCAGTTTCAAGCACATAATAGCTCTCATTTCTACCCAACAGATGATGTGGCACACAAGCCATTTTTGTCTGTTCACTGAGGCTCACCCTGAGATGCCCCAGTAAGCAACACTTTACCAGACTGGTTCCTGTACGTTCACAAATCAGTAAAAATGTGTTTTTAATAGGCCATAATTCTAACTTCTCACTAATTCAGTCTCATCTCTCCTCAAAAGCTAGGTTTGGCAGCAAACAGCCTTTAAGCTGAGCCCCTTTTGCTGTGGGAACCCGGAGTAAACTCACACTCATTCTATTCAACAAATACACACAGAGATTGTTTTTTTTACATGTCTAACAACAAATACAGCCATGAAGGACTCTGCCAGAAAACAAACTCCAGCGCTTTTTCTAAAGTAGCTTTCACAGAGAAAAATCTGTCATTTGTGTATGCCACACCGTAGGGGGCTTCATTTGACACCGATTCACTCAGCTGGGAGATCCACACCAAAGGGAAACTTTTGAAAATCGGTAAGAGAAGGCAACTGCTCTTCAAGTTAGTCCCCTCATCCCCTTGCCCTCAACTTTCCTCAGTGTGAGTAAATGCAGCTCAAGTCAGACTTAAGAATTTGTTTTAGTTCTACCTTCCTCCGGTGCCCACATTTGGGGTATTTTGCCCCTTGACTTACCCATGCTAAGGAGGGAAGCTATTTCTCTAGGACCAGCTGCCATGTTTTTGGCTGATGTCATTTGAGGCATAGAGCTTACTATGCATAAATGAAGGTATTAGTTTGGCTGCCCCTGGGTAAAGGAGCCTATGGCCCACTCAAGGATTTCTCAGAACAGGCCCTGATAACAGGCCCAGTGCCCTCAGCCCAAAGCAGAAGTACCAATCCCTCACACACTATAAAAAAAGTATTGCTGCATCCTACCCATCCCATCTTTGGGTATATAGCCAAAGAACTCAAAGCAGGATCTCCAAGAGGTATTTGCACACGCATGTTCATTCACCCCAGTATTATTCACAACAGCCATGAGATGGAAGTAACCCAAACATCCACTGATAGATGAATGGATAAACAAAATGCGGCATACACATAAAATGGAACATTATGCAGTCTTAAAAAAAAAAGAAGGCCATCCCGTCACATGCTACAACACGGATGCTAAGTGAAATAAAAATAATGTATGACTCTACTCATACGAGGCATCTAAAGGAGTCAAAATCATAGAAACAAAAAATAGAAAGGTGGTTACACAGGGCTAGGAGGAAGGACAAAGGGAAATTAGTGTTCAGTGGGTATAGAGTTTGTGTTGCAAGATGGAAAAGTTCTAGAGATCTGTTGCACAACAGTGTGACTATACTTAACATGACTGAACTGTATACTTAAAAATAGTTAAGATGGTAAACATAATCTTTTTTACCATAATAAAAAAAACTGCTGCAAATAGCAGTACAAATACAATTCCATCAAGCCCTTCTTCCCTCAGCCCCTACTCCTACTGCTTCCTCTTCTCACAGCTAACAATATACCCTCTCGGCCCAATGCTCCCTCCACATACCATCTTCCTTGGCACATACCTCCGTGCCCTCACACCAGCTGGCTTGTGATTAAAATGGACCAAGCTAGGAAGTGCCAGAGAGGGTGCAGCCTATTGGATCGAATTTCCTGGGCCTTTTATACATGATACACCAGGACCCGAGCAAACATGATGCAATGGCCCGAGAACCAGGAGGCCTGTGTTGCTCTAAACCAGGTTCGGTCATCGATCAGCTGAAGCAAACCATTTAGCTCTCTGGAACCCCCTCTATAAAAATGGGAGGTTGAGCCAGGTTATCTCGGAGGTGTTTCAACTCGGAAAGTCTAAAAGTTCCCTGATTTGACTGTCAAAGCAACTGGCCCGCTAATCTGAACCTTCTCAAGTCATTCCTCCAGCCCCTTGTATCTTTTACTCAATTCCTTTGTTTGTTTAGATACAAAAGCAGTTTTTGGTAATTTTATCAAACTAATAAAACATTATTATACCAAAATTCTACTGATAATAATTTTTGGATAGACACCAGGGAGTGCTCAGGTCTCCCTGAGACAGCAGAGTGGCCCTCGTAAATACTTCATGCAAGCTAGTGGAGAAAGGGGTTAAGTCACCCTGAGGTACACAGGGACAGACAGGGGAAAGGGTGCTGACCTCATCCCGTGCCTCACTCCAAATCAGCAAACATTACTGAGAAACACTTCCGTGCCAGGTGCCAAGCCAGGCACTTCGGCACAAAGATCATCACCACCAAACCCAAGGAGCTCAGAGTCCAGTAGGGGAAAGGCAGAGTCCCCCATTCGTAGCAAAATGAAAAGAGAGTTCATTCTGCTAAGGAAGCCCACCAGTATGGAGGGCAGGGCCCCAGACGACCAATACAGAGGGCAGGGAAAAGGGGACCAGGCAAGTGCTGTGACCAGTTTTTGTAATCTGGATAGCCCTCGCCGACCAGAGCACCGTGCCAAGCCTCACGAAGAACTGTCTGCTAGGCCATAACCACGTTCCGCTGCAACTTGGCTGAACTTAAAACTAAACAGGTGATTTGAAGGTGAAGGCCGATGATAGAAAAGGCAGCCTTTTCCTTCCTCCCGTGACCAGCACAGTCAGCCATGCAACCCTCTGAAAAACAATAGTGACTTTTTATGTTACTTGACCCTGTCTTTAAACTAAACAACCCCAAATGATCCGAAATAAAAGCATTTTTACTCCCATGATGAGAGTGCCACGACACACGAGGGGCAGCGCCGTGCAGAGTGACAGTGGGGCTTGGAGATAGTTCGGGTGACCTTGGGCTGGTCAACTGCCTTCTACTACAAAATGTGTGTCTGATATTAACTTCCCTAGGTGATGGAAACATGCTTATAAAGCAGAAAAGAAATATCAAAGCTATTATCGGGCATTCATTGTCAACCGCCACCAAAGAAGTGATACATACAAAGGTGTCACTGACTGACTGATTCAGAAACTTTCACTTTGGAAATTCCACCTAAATCGTACGCTATTCTTTTCTAGTAGAACAGACACTGCTCAGAAGTAAACAAAGTACTTCCCTCTATGGCTGCCTCTGGTCAGGCTCCTCTGTGCTCCATCACACCAGCTGCTGAGGAATTTACTGCCTGCTGACCAGCTGCTCATAAGCAATGAGAGCAAGTGACGAAGGTTTCAGGAGTGGAGAGGAGGAGGGAGGGAAATCTCTCCACACACAGAGAGCCTTCCACGTCACATGTCTTCAGTACATCAGATTCATCAGCTCATCCTTGAAAGCTGTGACATTCATTCTCCGCTCCACAGAAAAGTTTATTGTTTACTGGACTCTAGAAGCAATCCCAGTACTTCCTTGTGGGTTAGCAGCAAACATTTTTTATTATGCAGTCACTGTACCACATCCCAAGGACTAAATGAAACACTGTGCACATCACCAGAACATTTTCAGATGACATGGAATAATCAGGGTCCTTGATCTCCAGTACTTCTTACTGGGACCTTGTGAATTAAACAAACGCCATGGAAAAATACCCTTTGCATATGTGCACCTAAACATACACACAGTCTCAGCTGACAGTCATATACTGCTTCCATGAAGAACAATCCAAAATAAAAGTGATCCTTTCACCACTAGCGAAGAACATTAAATCTATTTTAATTACATAGAAATACACAGTTGTGAAAAGAGCTACCACAAAGGAACCGAGAGGGTCAGCAATAAGGAAAAGAATATTACGCAAACTACAGATGCAATTTTTATGTCACAGTTAGGAAAGTGTTTTGTTCGGGTTTGGGATTTGTTCTGCGTGTGTGTCTAAGGAAAGGGGCGGCTGTCCTCTTTTCTCACTAGAGTACAATGAAACCAGCCACTCGGTGGCACTTCTGCCAGCTGCACACAGACATAAGCCCATCAGAAGAGTGGGGATATGCAGTCTCCTTAGAAGAGGGATCAAGAAAAGTCACAGAAAGGATTCCTTTTTGTTGTTTTCAGGCTAAAATTACTGCCCCATAGTTGATCCAGATTTTCCTAATGTCAGATTTATTGCCATTGAGCTAAATACAATTTACTTATTTAATATTCTATTACTTAGTAACCTTTGTTTGTGTTATGGAGTGTCAAATAGATTATCCATACCATAGGATTTTCCTGAACTCACTGTAGAATCTAATTTATGCAGAAAAATAAACTAGTCGTGAAGTACCCTAAGTTCTTCATTCTGACACCCCCTCCACCACAGATGTACTGCTACCCCTAGATACGGACAAACACAGAAGCCGGAAAGTTCCACGGGGCATTTTTGTTAGGTAAAAACAAAGAAACCCAACCCACCTTTTCAGTTCACATTAGCCCAGCCTCAAACCCATGAAAATCTTCCCTGATAAGAAACACTAAAATCTGAGTCTATCTATGAAAACCTCGTAATCGAATATGATAAAACACTGTTTCCTCTAAACAGATCCAAATGGAAAAGCAGTGCTAAACCAGGAAAGGTTTCTCTAATTCCCCATAGAAGAAGAAAACAGGTTATTTGTGCATTGTTTCTGCAAGGTCCACTCAATGAACAAACACACAGTAAACGGGCCAAGCCCAAAACAAACTAACTTCAGCAGCTTCAGCCTCTCACAGAAGCTGAAGGCTCTTCCACCTGGGTACTGACACAACAGTGAAAGGAATAAAGGGCACAATAAATGCAGCGATGGGAATAACTGGGGGAGATGGACACATTATTCTGCCTCCTCACGGTGGCAAACTTTACAACAACTTTTTAGAAGCAAAAAACCGCAGAAGCACCAGCCTTTAGAGATAATATACATCCACATACACAACTACCTGGAAGCCAAGTGCTGTGTTTGCAAACATCCCCCATCCCGTATTTACAATACTGCAAAACACGGCCAGAAAGCCAGGAGATTTCTCCTCTTAGATATCCTCTCTGCACTGTCAAACAGGGAAGGTCATTTTGCCTGGTCACTTAGATAATTCCCTCTCCGCCTGCATCAGTAGAGTTTTCTACTTTGGGATTGCTCAACTTTCATATGCATCGGAGTAAAATAAACATTCAGCAACTTCACGCACCTTGGTTTAAAAAAAGAGAGCGAGAGAGAAAGAAATTCATTGTGCAATGCCCAGGAAAAGCTGACACCAGGACTGTCTCTCCGACAAGCGCTTGCAATTACAATCAGAGGAGGGGGGAAAAATCCTGTCTGATCAGACTCAGGGTGTCCTTAAAAAAAAAAAAAAAGAAAGAAATGATTCCATTCTCAACGGGGGCTGGAGAACTTCTTTTCTATGGAGACCACCCCTCGGGAACAAAAGTTATATTTCAGTCACATGTTGGGAGTAGGAGTAGGGAGCAGGTTTTTTAAAAAGCGCACTAATTACGGGGGTGTTTTGCAGTTCCAGAGACCACTCGGGTTCCTCCTGACCAATTGTCACAGGCATTTCATTGTCAAAAGAAAGGGGGTGGAGTGGGGGCCGAGGAGCCGATGGGGGCTCAGCGGGGGGGAGTAGCAAGGTTAAACTAAAGGGTATAGCAGCCGCCGCGAGCTGCATCTCCTGCTCTGGCGCCCCAAATAATTTACTGCGAACAGAGCAACTGCAACAGCCCCCTCGGAAGAGCCCAGCACGACTGCCCTGGCCGGTGCAGCGCAAGGTTTTCGAGCACGGAGAGGGAGGGGGAGAAGATCTTTACCTTAATGCTACACTGAGCAGGAGTCTCAGACATGTCTCACAGCGAGAGAGATCAGGAAGTTCTCAGTTTTTTTCCACTTTCCTTTCCTCTCCCCAACCCAGAAACGCTCCACGGCCAGCCGGACGCGGTCATTTAAGAAGTTTCTTCCAGCATCTCTCCCGGCAGGCGCCCCCGGGGTCTGCGAGCGCGCGGGGCGGGGCGGGGCGGCGCGGCCGGCGGAGTTGGGTGCGCGGGGCGGCGGGGGCGTGGGAGCCGGGCCCGAGCGCGGCGGCGGGGTCTGCAGGTCGCGGCGCGGCGCGGCGACCCGGGGCGCAGCCCGGCCGGCCTCCCGCTCTCTCCTCCCACCCGCGGCCGGCGCCCCCGCCCCCCGCCCTCCCGCCGCTCTCCCTCGCTCTCTCGAATGTTTTCCTTCCTGGAAGAGAGAAACTGAAAGGCAGAACTGAGAAAGCTCTTTGCTCATTGATCTTGAGAGTTTCAGTGCAGAAACTGACGTGAATTCCCAGCACTGAGCTCTGCCTCTTAAAGGAGCCACCAGGAAATAAAAGCTCGGGTTACAGCCCGGCATCGGGGAAATAAAAGCCGGCCGGGGGGGGAGGGGCGGCGGCGGGAGCGCGGGCGGAGGAAACCCGGGGGAGCGGGGCCGCGCGAGGCCGCGGTTGCTACCGAGGCGGGCGGCGCAGCCCACCGCAGCGCGGCCCCTGCGCGGGCGCCCGCCCTCCCCGCCGCCGGCCCTCTGCCGGCCGGGAGTCGGGCTTCCGAAGCTCAGCCAAACAATCGCCTCGCTCAAGGAACACACGTTTAAAAAACGTTACACAGGGGCCCCAGGAACCACAAACAGGTTTTATTAAACGCCTCCCACCTTCCCCAGCTCCATCTCCTAGAACATTGAAACGCACAAGGTGTTGGGTTTTTCCTCCTAAGCGCAGACGCAATGAAAATAATTAGATATGAAGGGACATTCCGGTAAGGACGCGGAATCCAAAGGAGGAAATAAAACAATAGCCTTTGTTCTGCTTCTCGACCGCTGCCTCTTTAAGAGAATCCACCAGGAAATGGGAGATCGGGTTACAGCCTGCACACCGGGAAATGTGGGGAGAGCGAGCGCCCGAGCGCGACGCCGGAGACAAAGCCGGGCCGCCGCGCCGCAGACGCAGGAGCGCGGCCGGGTGGGGGATTCCCCGCGAAGGTGGGCGCCCCGAAAGGCGGCGGCGCCGCGCGCGCCCGCGGGGGGATGCAGCGGCCGCGGGCGCTTCCCCAGCGGAGCACGCGTTCTGGGGCAAGGAAGGCGGCTGGGCAGTTATCAAAAGCAGTTGAGTTCCTTTTCCTGACCACCCCCCCCCCTTCCTCCCAGTTTCGAAATCCGCTGTCCATTTAAAGAAATAGCGGCCGCTACCAACCGAAATAGGTGACTCGACTACGAAGTTGACAGGACGTATTCCCGAAGATAACACCCCTCCCCAGGACCGCTTCTCTGAAATCGTCATTGGCCGATTGGATGACCCTGGGGTCCTGCCGGGGGAAGAATCTTTGGCTGGAAACACAATTGAAGGGAAGTTAAAGCCGGTGGGGCTGAGGGTTCTAGCCTTTGAGTAGATGTGGTCTAATCACTCCATTATTTTTATTTATGGTCTTTTAAAATGCTCTACAGAAGACGGAGAACATTATAATTATGTTTACATTCTAAACCCTGCTAAATATATAGGAGTGTAATGTATGGATGTGTATTACATTACAAATACATAAATACATATGTGTATTACAAATACATAAATACATAACATTTACAATATAATGTATACATTATATACATAACATATACAATATAATAGATTGTATTATACTGAGAAAGTGTAGTAGAGAGAGAGAGACCAGGACAGATTGCCCAGGTCCTCTCTGTCCTACCCTAGGATTTTGCCTACGGACTTGCCTTTATCTCTCCACCTAATAAAATATTCTCCGACTTTTTCACACGCTCATCAGAAGAACACTCTGAATGAGAATTTATCAAAGGGGTTGGGGTGGAAGAGTCCTGTTGCTGGGAAGGTGGGAATAATGGGGTTTTGTGAGCCTGCATGGACCTCCGCAGTTTTTGTCACCTGGCAGTCCTATTCTCCCCAAGAGATCTCATGTCCACACCAACTCCTCTCTCTTGGACCACCTATTGCCGTCCCCCTCCCCCAAGAATTACCTGCCTTTGATCCCTGGACTGATGTTGCAAAGGTTGGTTCTGATGTCCCATTGCTGGGTTAAATCCTATAAACCTCTCTATCACTTTTTACTTATCTCTATGAGCTTTGGCAACTCGCTCTCAGCTGCTATAAAAGGAAGGTGGGGTGGGTGTGGGGAATAGTGTCTATCTCATAAGGTTCTTGTGAGTGTTAAATGAACACTTGTATACAAAGTCCTGTATTACTGGAGTGCTTGCTACATATTATATGTGCTCAATTAATGTTAGCTACAATTATTTAATCTCAGGACTGAATTAACTCTCAACTTCCATTCTTATCTCCTCCTTACCTTCTTCAAGTGACTCATAGAAGTGGTAGTTTAAATTAGAATGTAGTGGTTCCAAAGCAAAATACACAATGGCAGCTGTGGCAGACGTTGAGTTTAGCCAGGAGTTGGCTAAACTTTCTATAAAGGGCCCAGTAGCAAATATTTTAGGCTTTGTGCACCAAGAGGCAAAATTGAGGACAATATATAGATGCTTACATAACGAGAGAGAAAACAAATATTTACAACTTTTTAATTAATAAAATGTAAGGTGTAATAATAGTTGTAATACAGGTCTAATAATGAGAGGAATGGAACTCTTTTAGGGGGATAACATTTCACTTAGTTGATCCCCAGTTCTCAGTAAATGTTCTCTGTCATCAAAATTGATTGCAAATGTTTATCTGTTAATGTTGATTTGTAACGAGATTTTACATATTTCACTTTTGAAAATATCTTTTCTGCCAGATAGGTACTGCCAAATAGATTGATTCATGACCATGTGATTTTACTTGAGCATATGCATTGCTGAGAAGGCATTTATACAATTCTGTTAGAATTCCATCAGTTCTCTTGCTGTTTCTCCTTAGCATCCCATTACGTTGCAGATCAGTCACTTCCAATTGAAGGTTAGGTGGGAGCGCCTCAGTTGCACAGTTAAGTGGATTTTAAATATGGAATTTTCCTTTTCAATTACATCAAAATCCAAAAACCACTGTTGGAAGTGTAGTTTGAGTTCAGAAAAAATCTAACTGTTGCAAATTTGTGTGGGAATGGAGATCTTGCTTCTTGTTTTAACTTTTGACAGCATGGGAAGTGTATAAAGCAGCTTGATATTATTTGTGATTCAAACAATGTTAGTTGTGTCAAAATGATTTAACTGCAGTATAATCTTCACGTATAGCTATATCTTGCCTTGTAGTTTTAGATTGAATTCATGAAAAACATTATTAAGTTTGTAGCAAAACTAATTTCCAAAACCGTTCAGATGTGTTCAGTAACAGTGGTTGAGGGAAATGCTTTCCATTCATTCATTCTCATTTGTCCATTATTTCTCTATCCCTTGTTTGCTGACTTCTTTTGGGTAAATTGCATATTTTTTTTCATATTTCATTTAAATTGCTAAATGATCTTTCTAGCTTTTGTGTTAAATATAGTGTTATGTTAAATATAGTGGTTGCTCTAGAAATTACAATTTGTGTCTTTAATTATTACAGTCTGTCTTCAAATAACATTGTTCTATTTTATGAATATATAAGAAACTTACAACAGCATAATTCCATTTATCCCTCTCCCATCCTTTATGGTATTGTCTTATATTTTATTTCTACCTATGTTATAAAACCCACCATACATTGTGGGTTTTTTTTTGATATTTAAAACATTGTAAATATATGTATATAATGAAGATCGTAGAATAAATGTCTCTTTTTAATCTGCCCAGATATTTATCCTTTCCGGTACTTTTTTTTCTTTTTGCAGATCTAGGATCATTTCTTTTGGGCCTCAAGAACTTCTTTTGGTATTTCTTTTTGGAGATGAAGTTTCTCAGCTTTTGTCTGTGTGAGAAAGTCTATTTCACATTCATTTTCGAAGGATCACTTTCACTGTATATAAAATTTTACAACTGACAATTTTTCCCCTTTTTGGCACTTTAAATATATCATTCCATCTCTGTCTCCATTATTTTTGGTTAAAAGTCATTTGTAGTTCATGGTTTAGCTCCCTGTGTGTAATGTCTTTTTTTCTCTGACTGCCTTTAAGATCTGCTCTCTAAATTTGGTTTTCAGAATTTTGACTATAATGTGCCTAGGTGTGGTTTTCTTTGTATTTATTCTTCTTGATGTTGGCTGCAGTGTTTGGACCTGTGAGTTGATATCTTTCATTAGTTTTGGAAAATTCTCGTCTATTTTCTTTTTGAATATTTTTTTCTGCCCATGCTCTCTCTCCTCCCTTTTTATTACTCCAGTGATACAAATATTAGGCCAGGTAACGTTGTTCTAACGATCTCAAATACTCTGTTTTGTTTATCTTTTTTTCTCTTTGACTTTCAATTTGGATGCTTTCTATTTAACTCTTCTCAAGTTTTCTTTCCTCTGTGTCATCCAACTTGCTGTTAAGCACATCTAATTCTTTACTTCTGATACTGTATTTTTTATTTTCAGCGTTTCCATTTTTGATATTTCCATCACTTTTCTGAAGTTGCGCATATCTTCAAAGGTGGTTTCCACCTTTTCTTTTAAGTCCTTTAGCATTTTTATCATTCTGTGATAATTCTAAAATTTGAGTTTTTCTCAGTTAGCTTCTATTGATAGTTTCCTTTCTTGACTATGGGTTACCTTTTCTTGCTTTTGTGGTGTGTGTCAATATTTTTATGGTGTGCTGGACATTTCATAGAAAAATACAGTAGACAATGAATTAAATGATATTTTCCTCCAAGAAGAGCCACACATTTTCTCTTAGAGGGTCACTGGAATTGGAGCTGAGTCAATATAATCTGTATTTGAGCTGGATTTGGGCTTTGTTATGATTTTTTAGTTTGATTCAGTTCACTACTGGCTCAAATATTTTGAAGGCAGAATCAAGACTTTTCCTACAAGCAAAGATTGTCTTAGAGCTCTTATTCTCAGCTTTTCTGCCCTGCTTGATGTCTTCCTTAGCTTCAAGCCTTGGGATAGGATCTCACTTCTCTCCTGCCACCACCCTCAGTCTTTCTTAGGTGAAGGCCTGGAGTGCCATGGGTTTTCCTTCAGCTCTCCTACTCCTCTACAAGTCTTTCTTAGCTGAAAGTCCGTTGTATCTCTGAAAGTGTCTCTCAGCTCTTCTTCACTACCCTTGTTTTTGTGGTCCTATCCCAGTAGTTAACGAATATCAGTGAGAAAAAAATGGTGAGGTAGTATATTTTGCTCTGTGCCTGTGACTCCTCTGGATTCTAATCTATCACATAAGCCCACACATTGCCATTAAAACTTGTTAAAAGTTAGTCTGATTTCTCCTTACCATCAGCTATGGTGGATTCCTCTTCTCTGCACTTCAGTTAGTGGCAAGTACCACTGTGTATCTTTTCTCTCATATGAAGGATTGCCATTTTCTGAAATGTAGCTCATTTAGGTTAATTTGTGCTCTCATCTCTCTGATTTTTTTTTAAAGGAAAACAACTATAATTATGTAGATTATCTTGTTTGTTTTGGGTGTTAGGAAGTGAATGTGGTCTCGTGACTTTCTTCATACTAAAGGAACAGGAACCTGAATGTCTAAACCTTAAACTAAAAGAGTGATGAGGAGGGGCAAGGAACGGGGAAGAATGAATAGTTAAGAATATGTGGAAGTGGATGAGTTTAATTTAAAAACCTACAGCCATTATTGTAGTATAATTTTATTTTATGTATTTTAAAAATGGAAATAACACTTTAAGCAATAGAAACTACAGTTAAGAAACACCAAGCATATATCTCTGCCAAACCAGAATTCCTTAACCTAAGGGGCATACTTCTTTAAATGGGGTCTGACATAAATGGTAGGGTGGGAAAGAAGAAAAGAGATGTTTATACTTATCAAAATGAGACGTGGATTTTGGAATCTTGAGAATCCAAACTTCCTTAAACTATGTATTTTCTTTATTATATCAGTCAGAGTGCAATCAGAGAAGCAGAATCACCGGTGTGTGTGTGTGTGTGTGTGTGTTTGTGTGTGTATGTGTGTAGTATATATACATATATGTATATAGTGATTCTTCTGTAATTGTATGCTGACTGATATAGTAAAGGAAATATATGTATATGGGGCAGGCAGTTGGGAAGATGGATGTAAAGTGGGTGAAATAGAGGACAAGTTAGAACTCAAAAGCATGAGTTGGAGCCCATGAGGATGGACTGAAAACCCAGTCAATTCTCATTGTCTCTTACCTTGATGGCCTGGGTGTGCTACACAAGCTGGGACTCTTTGTCAGGGAACTAAACTCATACACACATCTGACTCAGGAGTTGCAGAAGCTGAAGGAAGGTTATGGCAAAGGTGGGGCAGTCGCAGGCTCGGTTGCTGCCACACACCAATTAGGTGAGGAAGCTGATAAATGACAATGTGTGTGAGCTACAAAATGCCTGCTCCTTCATTGCTACCCTCCAAATCACACCAGACTCTCTTGTGTCCCACCCTAACTGGAAAACTACAGAGAAGGGAATTCTGGCAACCTGGCCAAGTTGTCACATTACAAAGTCCCTATACAAAGGATGAGCTTTCCACAAGCTCCCTCTAGCAGGTGTATTTTTAGAATTTTTCAGTACTCTGTCACATCTTTTGCCGTCTAACCTTCAAACTATTGTATCCCATATGTCTTCTCCCTATGGCTTCCCTGTCTTTCTTATTAATGCCACCATATTGTCAACCTCCAACTTAATGAACCTCAAAATAGTTTTTGACATGCTGCTCTCTTCTACGCCATGTATATTGCGTATTCCCAGATCTTTCTGTTTCATTCAGAGATTCTCCCCTATCTTTCCAGTCTTCTTTCCAGAAGTAGCAACTCTCCAGTTTGGATTATTGCCACTTTCTTTTTTCCACTACCAAATTTCTATAGTTCATCTATAATCGCTACTCAATCTTTCATCTCTGCTCAAATCTCTTACTTCATTACTCCCATTTCTATCCTTAGGCCTTCTCTCATGTTGCTCAAAATTCCACCCACCCACACTACTATGAAACTCTTTGTTTTCTCTCAAGTAGTACCTGAAAACCACCCTTTCATAAATCCATCTCACACTGTGTAAATGAAAGGTGCACAGAAAATAAGGAGCTAGAACGCTGGAGTGGATTTATTATGTAAGAACTGCTCAGCCATCCACTAATTATGACCTGGGAGGGTTCAGAAGACACTCCCTTTGTCAAAGCTTTAAGAAATGCTTTGTTGAAGCAAATGCCAGCATCCTTGTAGAATTCTGTAGTAGCCATTCTCGGTAAGCCATGAATGCTGCTATTAAACTGTGCTCCTGGAATTCACTGGGGATGGTGGGATACTGGAGTGACAGGTGCCAAGTGACATCACTTAACTTTCTTGACTACCAGGGACAAAGGAAAAGTGGTTGTCATAATGGACAGCAGAGCTCAAGTGATAATCAACATGGTTTGATCTTTAGTATTGGCTACTTTTTTGTGATCTCCCTAGGACTAAAATGAATAAACACCCTGTTAAAGTCCTACTTGATTTGTATACAGGTCTAGAGTAAAAAATTCTGACTTGAATCCCACAACAGACAGCACTGGATCCTCAACTGATTCCCAGACTTGATTCAGTCCAGATGGAGTAGATGCAGGGCCCCTTAGATTAAGGAGAGGTAGGTTTCCTTGAGGAAGAATCCTGCCACACTGCCAAAAATGTGGACTGTAAATCTTCCACCTATCCTTCCCCAAAGGTACTTGTGGCCACTTACCAGTGTGATTGTTACTGTCAGAAGGGAAATAACCAGACTTAGGGACAATTACTGCACACTAGCTCTGAATTAACACTGATTCCTAGAAACCCAAAATGTCACTGTGGTGTGCCAGTCAGAGTAGGGCCTAAGAAGTCATGGAATAAGTGGAGTTTTAGGTTGAACCCAACACATAGTGGGCCTGTTGGATGCCCCAATCTACCCCATGATTATTTTCCCAGTTCTGAAATGCAGAGTTAGAATTTACGTATTCAGCAAATGGCAGAATCTCCACATTGTTCCCCAAATTATGAAGGGAGGGGTTTATGACAGAAAGGCAGAAAAGAAGTCCTTAGAAATACTTTTACTTGCCAAAATAGTAAACCAAAGACAACATAGTATTTTTGGAGGAATTACAGAGAATAGTGCCACCATAAAGGCCTTAAAGAATGGGGAAGTGGTGATTTCTACTACATTCCCATTCATTTCACCTATTTGGCCTGTGAAGCGGAGATAGATCTTGGAGAGTGATGGTGGATTATGGTGAACTTAAGCAGGTTATGATTCCAATTGCTTCTGCTATTCCAAATAAGCTTTCTTTATATGAGCAAATCAGTACAATCCGTGGTACCTGGTACGCAGCTCTTGATCTGCTTAATACTTTTTCTCTTCTCTCTCATAGTAAAGACTACGAAAACAGTTTGCTTTCAACTGGTAGGGCTAGCAATAGACTTCACTGTCCTATCTCAAGCCTTTCTCAACTCCCCAGCCATCTATCATAATCTAGTCTGAAACGACCTTGATTGCCTCTCCATTCCACAGAATATCATTTTGATCTATTACACTAATGATAGCATGTTGACTGAAACAGATGAGCAGGAAGTAGCAAATATCTGGAGGGTAAGAAATCATTTTCACCAAAGTTTAGGGGCCTTCCACCTTAGGTAGTACTTCCTCTGATCTGGAGCATGGTCAAGATATCTCTTCTAAGGTGAAGAACAAGTTGCTACATCTAGCCCTTCCTATTCCAAGGAAAGATGTGCAATATCTAGGGGGCTTCCAGTTTTCAGTGGGGCTCACTGTAAGAGAAGGCTCTGCAACAGGTCTAGGCTGTGTGCCAGCTCCTCTGCCCCATGAGCCCTTTGCTCCAGAAGACCCACTGATATTTGAAATGTCTGTGACAGATAGGGATGTTGTATGGGGCCCTTGGCAGGATCCTATAGGTGAATTACAGTGCAGACCTTTAGGATTTTGGAGCAAAGCTGTACCATCTTCTAAAGATAAACGTTTTCCCGTTAAGAAATAGCTACTGGTTTGCTACTAGACCCTAGAAGTGACTTTGAACTACCAAGTTGTCATGGAACCTGAACTGCCCATTTCAAACTAGATGTGGTTTGACCCACCAAACCACTATGTTGGGCATGTACAGCAGTACTCCAACCTGAATGGAAGTAATGTGTAAAAGATTGGGTTTAAGCAGGTCCTGAAGGCACAAGTAAGTTACATGAGCCATTGGTTCAGATTCCTATAGCTCTTATTCCTGTTAACTTACCTCCTCTCTCTCAACCCTCATCTGTAGTCTCATAGGAAGTTCTCTATGTCCACTATACTATATATAGAAAAAAATCCAGGTCTGATTACAGGTGGGTTTTTGGGGTATGCTGGTGCCAGCTGAAAGTAGACAACTGTAGCAGTACCACCCCACTCAGGAGTGGCCTTAAAGGACAGTGGTTATGGAAAAATCCTTCCAGTGGTTAGAACTGGATATGGATTTGTCTTTTTTGTCTGCAGTGCTTCTGGAAAAACCACCCTTTGTTGTCTTACAAAATGCCTTAATCATCCTCATAGTATTCCACAGAGCATTGCTTCTGAACAGGAAACTGATTTTATACTAAATAAATTACAGCAATGGGCTTGAGCTCATGCTCATGAAATTCACTGAGCTTATCATGTTCCCCATCATTTTGAAGCTGTTGGCTTGATAGGATAGTGGGATGGCCTTTTGAAGACTCAGTTGTGGTGTCAGCTGGCTGGCAACACTTTGCAGGGCTAGAGTAATGTCTTCCAAGATGCAATGCAAGCACTGAGTAAGCAATCACCTCGTATGGTGCTTTTTCTCTCAGTTCCAAGAACTAAGGGGTAGAATTGGGATTGTCCTCTCTTATTAATAACTCTAATGGTCCGCTAGCAAAAAATGTGCTTCCCTTTCTCTCAACTATGTGCTCTGTTGGTTTAGAGGACTTAGTTCCCAAAGAAAGAGTGTTTTCACTTGGGACTCAATGGTCCCATCAAACTGGAAGCTGAGACTGCAACCAGGCCATTTTGAGCTTCTCATGCCACCAAACCAATGGGCAAAAAAAGTGACTTACTATATTAGCTAGTGCGATTGATCCCGCTCCTCAAGGGGAAATTGGGTTGCTACTACACAATGGAGGCAGGGAGAAGCATCTCTGGAATTCCTCTGGGGAATTCCTCTGGGATTCTCTGGGGAAACCTCTTCATACTCCTGTGTACTATGAAGAAAGGTGATAAAAAATACAACCCAAAATAGCAGGACTGCAAATGGTACAGATCCTTCGGAAATGAAGCTTTGCGTCACCCTTTAGGAAAGTTGAGGAGCTTGCTGAAAGCAGAGAATACTGGCTGGATAATTGGGAAGGAGGTTGTAAATACCAACTATGACCATGTGACCAATTGCAGAAATGAGGATTGTGGTAGTTTTGAGTGCATTTTTTCTTTGATGTGAATATATTCATACTTGCGTGTATGTGGTTTTTTTCTCTCCCATTCCTCTGCTACCTAACATAAGATATTAACTTTATACATTAGTGTTTAAGTTACAGGATATCAAAGGGGAAGTGAGATCAGCTATAAGACAAATGGACATGATGTAAAGATGGATCTCATTTGTGTATCTCTTGTGGGAGAAGATCAGTGCCTTTTCAGTTGTATGAGGGATGGGTACATCTTGTAAAATGGAAGCATGATTTTGCTATTTTCTCTATTTGGGAGTGGTTAAAAGTAGTGTATATCTCCCAAATTGAAAAACAGTGGGCTACACTAAACTGTGCTGCTGTTTTCCAATATTCCCTTTCCCTTATAGTTCTGAGTTAGAGTTAGCCGAAAGAAAAGCCTACATGAAATCTGGAAGGTAAAAGTGAAGCAGTGGCCAGTGCTTTCAGAAGTTTGTTTTAGGCAGGTATAGTGATGGATAGATGCAGAGGCCCCCATTCGATCCAAGCTTGTTCTCACTCTCCTTAAATTCCATGATCAGCCCACAGAAGCAACAGTTTCCCAAAGACTTCTCCAAAAGCTCGCCTTTTGTGGCTTCATTTGGGCATCTGGATATGCTTGGCCTCTTGGGTTTCGATGCAAGTTTTAACTTGTCCACCTGTGCCAGTGTTTCCAGTTGATTGATTATTAACTGCTCACTGGTACACTTGGAAAGGCATAATAAATGCTTGAATTTTTTTTCTCTTTATTTACCAATTCTCCACATAATGAATGATTCTCTATCATCTTCCCAAAGTAAACTACTAGCTTTTTTCCCCAAGTATCTAAGCTCATGGATTTAAACATATTTTTTGATCTGTTTTAATACATAGCAATTAGTGCCCTTAGTGATGTTCAAATTGTCCATCCTTGGCCATCTGTCAAGTTCTAATATATAATAGTTTCATTATCATTCACTACACAGTATTCTAAAATTCCTATTATCATTTCTCCTTTCATCATGCATTATTTAAACTTATGGTTTTCTTCTAAATTTTCAAGAATGTGAAATATTTTTCTCTTATTTTAATTTAATTTTTATTGGCATCTTACTTAATTGCATCGTGGTTCAAAGATTCTTGTAATTTGATACCGATATTTTGAAATTTGCTGAGATGCCTTATGTCCACGTGCAGAGGTCTACAAACTTTTTCTGTTAAAGGTCAGATAGTAAATACTTTAAGCTTTGTGAGCCATATTTTCTCTTCACCTTATCAATTTTTACTTTATATAATTTAATATTATTTTATTAGGTGCACATAAATTTAGAATTTTTACATCTTCTTGGTGAATTTGGCTTTTAAAACACTGTTATGTGTGCCCCCCTTTATACTTAATAAATTTTTAGTCATAACATCTATTATTTCTAATAAAAATCTAGCCATATCAGCTTTCTTTTGGTTAATATTTGCCGGTTATTTCTTTTTTTGTCTTTTTATTTTCAAGCTTTACTTGTTCTAAGTTTTGGTGGATCTCTTCTGAACATCACACAACTAGATTTAAAAAATCCTTTCTCTCATTATCTGCTTTTTTGACTTATGAGTATACTCCATTGGTGTATTGTGATTGTAGACTTATCTGGACTTGTTTATGCCGTGTCATTTTAAATTTCCATTTGTCGCACTTTTTCTATGGTTTTTTTTTTCTCGTTTTATGTCAGAGATAGTCGTGATTGGCAAATATTCCTTGCACTGCCCCACAGGAACACTCGAATTTAGGAGAAGCAACGTGAGTAATCCTGAGGATAGGAATGAAAGTGACATGTCACTCCTGATCCAAAGCTGGAAAGAGTGGGTTTGAGTTCTCCATGTGTTCTTTTACCGGGCTGCAACGATGTACAGCATACCCGACGGCGACGCCTTCATCAGGTGAATCCTTCAGTGACTGTGTAGAGCAGACTTTCCTACCAACCTGCATTGGTGGGCAGCAAGAGTGAGAAGCAAATTTTGTTTGTGTTATGTCAGTGAAATATTGAAGTTAATTTATCATCAAAGCATGAAGTAGCCTATTGTGACTAATATATTAACTTAAAATATTTGGAATAATTATGTTTAAAAATTTTTTCCTTTTGGGGCTGGCCCCGTGGCCGAGTGGTTAAGTTCGCGCGCTCCGCTGCAGGCGGCCCAGTGTTTCGTTGGTTCGAATCCTGGGCGCGGACATGGCACTGCTCATCAAACCACGCTGAGGCAGCGTCCCATATGCCACAACTAGAAGGACCCACAACGAAGAATATACAACTATGTACTGGGGGGCTTTGGGGAGAAAAGGGAAAAAATAAAATCTTTAAAAAAAAAAATTTTTTTCCTTTTTCCATTTTTTTCCTTTAATTAATTTCCTTTAATTCATCCCTTGGTTTGGAATGTATTTGGTCTATTTCTATTCATTTTGTATTTAGTGTGTGTATATGGGGGAGGGAGGTTGGAGGTTGCCATTACTGCCTGGGAGCCCAGCGCAGCGTTAAAAGTGTTTTTTTCAGGATCTAATTGTTTTTATTTGTATTGCTGGATCCTTCAGAGTGTCTGGAGCACTACACTACTGCAGGTGAAATCACTTCTCCTTTTTCTTACAAATACACAGATGCCCACCCCCAGTCTCCTGTCACATAAGACAGGTTCGTAGTCCCTAAGCCAAAATTGTCTGGCCAGATGAGCTTCTGAATTCATAATTTTTGGATTTAGAAAGGTAATACAGTGCACCTCTGAATCAAACATTTAAATAATTCGGCAGCCAAAAGTGTGAATATTCAGCATAAATAGGAAAAATATGTGTAATCAAATATCCTCCAGTGGCTCACATCAGATTCTGCCACCAAATTAATTATGAAAAAATATGTTTTTCATAGTTTTCTAGAATTACAAATAAGGGACTCTTGACATGTATTTCTTTAAAAAGGCTACAAAGTAATTGATTCACTTATTGATTTGTTAGTGACTTCTAGTTCTAGGGATAAATTCTGGCCACTTTAGTTGAAATTAGTGTTTCCCAAGGCTTTTTAGCAACAACGCATTTCATACTGGTTTTCACTAGCAATATCAAGGTCACCTTTTCCTGATGACCCCATTTCAGCACCATGTTTGCCAATTATAAATTTTAATTTCAGATACAAAATTTTAACGGTATCAATGTACTTTCATAGCAGGTCAACTAAAATAGTGAAAACATCTGGAAGCTATAGGGTGTGAAGGATATTTGAAGAAACCAAGTGTTTTATGGAGTAGAACATCATGAAGAATGTCAAATATATTAAAGACTTTTTAGAAGGAACTTAGGAGGCCACACGTCCTAACCTTCTATCCAATATAAGAATCCCGTCCCAAAGACGGCCCCATAGATAATCACTGCTCTCTTTTGGAACAGGTGAGCTCACTACTTAAGGCAAGCCCCCACATTATCTAACTGCTAAACTAATAGGGAGTGTTTCCTTATTCTGAGAAGGTTATTACTCTTACCCACAATCCATGCAGGATACACGCACACCTTTTGTTTTCTCCAGGATAAATATACCCAGTTCCTTCAAAATATGCAAGGATGGAAATGTTCAAATTGCAAATTTCAGAACTAGTGTCCAAAAGTAGAGGTGATAAAATCACTGAGTAAAACTCACAATAAAAAAGAATTTTCTAAATTGAGTTTTTCAATAATGAAGCATGGGGAACCTCTCATTTTTGGTGGTAAGAAAGCAGAGTGGGGGACCATTTGATTTGAAGAAGAGATTTCTGCTATGAGAGAAAGGGCTTAAACTGCCGACCTCTGAAGTTTCTCCCCAGTTCCAAAACTCCGTGATTCTTTGATTCCAAATGGTTTGGAGATGATGAAACGAAACTCCTTTTCCAGTTTCCTTCCTTCCTCCCTTAATGAATAATTGACCTCATATTAAATCATTCTTCCTAAGAAAAGTTCTGTTTGTTTTACCCAGATGTCTTTTAGTCAGTTTGAACTTAAAAGGCAATTTTTACAAAATTCCTGGCAGAAGTGCCAAATATTGATCTGTGGCTGCCAGATAGAATGTGTGTCCTGTTCTAATCTGCAGTAAAGTGTATTTCATACAGTCAAATTGGATTCAAAAGAACATTTTTAATATTTTGAATTGTATGGCTGCCACTGAGGATAACTTTTCTCATGTGATATATTATTGCTTTGTTGTCAAAAATACTTAGCAATTTAAAAATAAAAAAATATTTTAAAAATTCCTGTCGGCAAGGGCAGATATACTATAGGATTCTTAAAGTTGCATGGAAAGGCATCACAAAAACTAAGGAGCTACAAGATGCAAATCTCATTAGGCCCTAAATAAAATTCTACAGGAGCCTTCTTATAGGACACGGTCTGGATTGGGTATTGGTTGATGGTTGATTAATTAGAAAAATTGATTAAAATGGCACACACATTTCTTAAGCTTGTGTTTTACCTTAAAACATGTAAGTATATGTTTTTCAATATAGGGCCAAAGTTTTTTGAAAAAAATATTTTTTTACTTTTAACATGGGTCTGTGGATTACAGTGACACATCTTTCTCTCATAAACTACACCCATAACTCATGGTCTATCATCTCTTGTTTGAGTTTCTTTAAAGTGAATCAAGGATTTCATACCACATGTAAAGTAATTCAAGTGCAGAATCTTAGACTTTGCATTTTTCTTCTGCCAACCTTTTATAGCTGCCTCTCCACCACTAAATCAGCTATTTCTAGTACTCATGCTTTCCAATCTTTGCAAAGTGTTGAACTTAGTTTTCACAGGATCCACAACACTCTCTTTTTACACTATGTCATGAGTTTATTCAATATTTAATTAATTTGGGTAATTAAAACCACAAGTACAACTGGTAGAAACCAGTCTGGGAATAAATAGGGATGCTTGATGTACATAGAACATAACTGGAGGGAGTGGACCTGCCCAGAGCACACTAGACACCCAGTGTCTACCAGCTGCTGACGTGGCTGTGCCACGGGCACTGGTCAGTGTTCTTTACAGAGAGAATGAGAAGCATAAGTTAATCTAGAATGTTAAGACAAGTTTCTTTAAGAAAATGACTGTACTGTTGGATGTGCCCAAAAATACAATGCAGGAGTTACTGGCATAGCTGTGGCTAGCTAATAGGGTACCTTGTGTGAGTCAGAAAAAGGCATTCCTTCAACACGGTGTGGTGAGGGAAACATGGGCCAGGTTCCAGCCTCCATTTGCCCCCTTTTCACGGTACCGCTTAGGTGGGCCCTTTTGTGTAGGGTACAACCTACACAAACACCACAGCAACCCTGGCTCCTTGGACAGAATATGGATTATGATTAGGGGGAAGGGAGAGGAGCTGATCTGTACTCATGCATGAAAAGATAGGGCAGAGAAGCAGGGAGAATGGGAAAGATCTGACCTGTAAGGTAGGAAGGCTTTAGTCCTGGAAGAGACTCTGAACAGATTTCATGACAACTGACACACGCTGTCTTTCCTAGCCAACCTGAAGATTGTCTTTCCTGTGGGGGAAAGTTCTTTAGCAAAGAGGCCAATATAGTCTCTATTCATTTTAGGCTCCTGAGCTGCTCCCCCATCCATCTCCCCTGCTACTCCGCCTCCCCTGCTGCTCCGCCTCCCCTGCTACTCCATCTCCCTGCTACTCCACCTCCCCTGCTACTCCACCTCCCCTGCTACTCCGCCTCCCCTGCTACTCCATCTCCCTGCTACTCCACCTCCCCTGCTACTCCATCTCCCCTGCTACTCCACCTCCCCTGCTACTCCACCTCCCCTGCTACTCCACTTCTCCTGCTATTCCATCTCCCCTGCCACTCCACCTCCCGTGCCACTCCACTTCCCCTACTGCCACTGCTCCCAATTACAGTGAGAAGATCATTAAGACAGATCGACTTTCAGAGCTCTCCCTATCGACCTGGGACTTTTGCATTCCATTCAAAAATTTCCCTACCTATTAGGTAAGACCTATAGTTCTTTTTTCAGATGACAGGACCTTTCATTCTAGAATTCATCATGAAAAAACCAAATGAAAAGGCCGGTTGACATAGCACATTGTGAAGTTTATTCATACTCAAGTGTTAGCAGTCAATGCATTAACACACATACATAACTGACAAGGAAAAGAAATTAAAGAGCAGGTCCCTGAAAGTGAAGGAGAAAGACCAAGAGGGGGATACTATGGAAAGCAAACTGAAATCCCTCCATTTTGCATCTTATTCTTCTTCTACTATGCATGGACAGAGAGAAAGTGATTATGAATTTGGTTTTCCTTGTTTATTTTGCTTCTTGGCTCACGTGTTTTCTTGTTTTGCTTTGCTTTTTGGTATTATAGCTCAAACTTTGAGCCCTATGACATCACTAAAACTTCCCATGAGCCTTGAAGAGTTTATAGCTCTAAACAGAAGCACCATTAATATGAAGTAGCTAATTATAAAGTAGTTCATTAACTGACCTACAAGCATATTTTTTTAAAAACTATAGAACTTAGGGGCCGGCCCGGTGGCGCAGCGGTTAAGTTCACACGTTCCGCTTCTCGGCGGCCCGGGGTTCGCTGGTTCGGATCCCGGGTGTGGACATGGCACTTGGCAGCCATGCTGTGGTAGGCGTCCCACGTATAAACTAGAGGAAGATGGACACGGATGTTAGCTCAGAGCCAGGCTTCCTCAGCAAAAAGAGGACTGGCAGTAGTTAGCTGAGGGCTAATCTTCCTCCAAAAAAAAAAAAAAAACTATAGAACTTAAACACTGCAAGGAGGATCCTCCTTCCCTTTCCTGTCTGCACATGAACCTGTCGTAATATGCATGCAGTCTCATAGGGAGATGACTGCCAAGGCCTATGGGACTGTCCTTGTCTTGCCACCTATGGTCTTTAACTGCTTCAAGTCACTTCATTTCATTATTGGACTGCTCCTTGCCTTGTGTGCACGGCGTTCTCACAACTCACAAAATTGATATGGCTAACCCAACACGTGCACCATTTGAAACAAATAACCATCACTTGCCCTGTTGAATATCTTTTAGAAAATCTTTTACGCCAGCTGCTGGGGTAACCCAGCTCTCTTTCCTCTTTCACTTAATTAGGGTATTTACAGCTGTGAGGAACGTAGAGCTCACCTGGCGGGTGGCTTGCTCAGTGGTTCTCAAACTTTACTGGTTTCTCACCCAGAGGGCTTGTTACAACACAGATTGCAGGTCCTCACCCCACATTGCTGACTCAGTAGGTCTGGGACGGACCCTGAGAATTTGTGTTTCTAACAAGTTCTCCCGTGATGCTGATGCTGCTGATCTGAGGATAACACTGAGAATCAGCCCAAGACTCTCACTTCACAGTTGAGGGAAAGAACTATGAAGTTACGAAATGAATTATTTGGCCCAAAGTGACCTAGCCCACTAGTGGCAGAGCCAAGACCAGCACCCGAGTCTTCTGACTTTCATGTGCTAATTACGCACATATCCTATTGTTTCTCTTAAGGTTTATCAATTGTCTACATCACTCCCTCCCTTTTGTTTTGGCACCTGTCAGGATCTCAAATACCATTCTGCTACTTCTCTTAACCTGTACGTGAATTCACACAATAAAATTTGTTATGACTTGTAGTTGTTTTTTTTTTTTCCCTGAGGAAAATTAGACCCTGAGCTAACATCTGTGCCCATCTTCCTCTATTTTATATGTGGGACGCCTGCCACAGCATGGCTTGATGAGTGGTGCATAGGTCTGTGCCTGGGATCCGAACTGGAGAACCCTGGGCCACCCAATCGGAGCACCTGAACTTAACTGCTGTGCTACTGGGCAGGCCCCAAGTCTCTGTCGTCTTAGAGCAGTACTGGTCCTGAGACCCATCTCCCTAAGAAAAAAGTCCTGTGCCACAGTCTTGGTTCATTTTTCTTTCTGGAAAAACTTTTGCTGAATCCTTTAACAGCAAATTCCCAGTAAAATTCCCTGGTTCACATTTTGGTTTCAGGAAGATTCTTTTCTTTTTTTCTTCTTCTAGTGGACTATATTCTTTTTTTTTTTTTTTTTTTTAAAGACTGGCACCTGGGCTAACAACTGTTGCCAATCTTTTTTTTTTTTCCTACTTTATCTCCCCAAACTCCCCCCCCCCCCTTCATAGTTGTATATCTTAGTTGCAGGTCCTTCTAGTTGTGGGATGTGGGACACCACCTCGACGTGGCCTGACGAGCAGTGCCATGTCTGCGCCCAGGATCCGAACCCTGGACCACTGCAGCGGAGCGTGCGAACTTAACCACTCGGCCACGGAGCCGGCCCCTAGTGGACTATATTCTTTCAGAGAATTGTTTTGATCCCCTTCTGTTGATACGTTCTCAGGCAACCCTGAGAAGCCTTCTCTGCTTTTCTTCATACATCTTTTTTTTTTTTTTAAATAAATAAATCTGAAGAAGAAATCTCTTATAATCTCTAATTACTTTTTCTGATCAGTTTAGATTTTTGAGTCCCTTTCTGGCAGTCTCCTTCTTTCTGTCCACTGCTGCTCTCGAGCAAGGTTAACATCTCGATGGGAGCAGACCAAAGGGGCTTCTTTGCTCTTTTTCCTCACTTCACCTTAGCTCTTCATGTATGCTTCTCTCATTTCTTCTTGATCCACTTGTCTTCCTTCCACCTCCTCCCATTAATTTTCTTTCTGTTTTTTTTTTTACTTATTTATTTATTTATTTTTTTAGGAAGATTAGCCCTCAGCTAACTACTGCCAGTCCTCCTCTTTTTGCTGAGGAAGACAGGCCCTGAGCTAACATCCATGCCCATCTTCCTCTACTTTATATGTGGGACGCCCACCACAGTATGGTGTGCCAAGCGGTGCCATGTCTGCACCCGGGATCTGAACCAGCAAACCCCGGGCCTCTGAGAAGCGGAATGTGCGAACTTAACCACTGCGCCACCTGGCTGTCCCCTCTTTTCTTTTCTTTTTTTTTTTTTTAAAGACTGGCCCTGAGCTAACATCTGTTGCTAATCTTTTTTTTTTTTTAAAGATTTATTTTCCCTTTTTCTCCCCAAAGCCCCCCGGTACATAGTTGTATATTTTTAGTTGTGGGTCCTTCCAGTTGTGGCATGTGGGATGCTGCCTCAGCATGGCCCGATGAGCAGTGCCATGTCTGTGCCTAGGATCCGAACCGGTGAAACCCTGGGCCGCCAAAGCAGAGCGCGAGAACTGAACCACTCAGCCACAGGGCTGGCCCCTAATCTTTTTTCCCCTTCTTCTTCTTCTCCCCAAAGCTCCCCAGTACATAGTTGTATATTCTACTTGTAGGTCCTGCTAATTCTGCTATGTGGGACACTGCCTCAGCATGGCTTGATGAGCGGTGCTAGGTCCTGGCCCAAGATCCAAACCATGAATCCCTGGGCCACAGAAGCGGAGCGCACGAACTTAACCACTTGGCCACACCCGGCCCCTAATTTTCTATTGAAGTCTCTTGAGTTACACTTACTGAGCCTCTAACTTATCCTCTGGTTGACATCATCTTTGTCTCTTCCTGCTTTCAATATAATTTCCTCAGACTGTATGATTATTTTGCAAATCTCTTTGGGAAAAAGTATGGGATGGAGAAAGGAAAGTATGGGAAGAGCACCAATGTGTGCATTACATTAGACAAAGTGAGACTGGCAAGTCACTTGGCATCTCTGGGTCTCACTTTCTTCGCTATAAAACACAAACAGGTTGGTCTAGCAATGGTTGCAAATTCCCAGGCTATCTACAGAGTCCCGGCATGTTATGTGAATGAATTGAAGCAGAGACTGTGGGAAACTGAGGAATATGTGCAATGTCCAAAAGGCACAATGCTGCTCAGTTCTAGTTCAGCCATGGGGAAACATTGCCCACTCAGGGTTCCCAGGTCTTCCTATTTTTCAAGAGTGATCAGCAACCTAGATTTCTTAAACATGTGACCTCTCCTTATTTTAAATGTGAACAACAAATTCCAATAATGAACCATCAAAGCACGTCCCATCTGTGGGCTAGATTTGGCCTACACTGCCAGTTTGTGACCTTTAGATGAGATGCAACTTTTAAGTTTCTTGCGAGTCTAAACTTTCATAACTCTTCAGTAATATGTTTTAAAACTAACTAGCATTCCCTGGGTGCATTTCCTAAATTGTTTCCTTGCCATTTGTGTTTGTTTATTTGGCTATGGGTCTCGTATGGGAACACTCTGGAGGCTGTTGTAAAAGGAAGGTACCACTTCCTCCCCCCGCCTTTAGCATAAAGAACGAAAAGTTTTGCTCCCAGACTCAGCATCAGAATCGGCTGAGCATGCATGCTCTCCTGTGATGGCTGACTCTCTGGTGTGCACTCTCTGGTCCCGGGGTAGGCAGCCTCTGTGCAGTATAAAATTCGCTCCTCTGTTCCTGTCTGGAGGCAAAATTTTAATCCTTCCATATATTCTATGTAATGTTAACTTACAGACTAGTCTGACCAGGAGGAAGCTCAACAATCGAAGAAACACTTGAGATTCAGGAACCCAAAGAAAAGAATGGATGTTAAGTGGTAGAAGATGGAGGAACAGTCTGAAGATGACAGGAGAGCTGAACAATATCCACGAGATTCTGCTTTATCCCATTCCACATCTTCCTTAGAGATTTCCTCCAAGGGATCCTTTTGGCCATTCTCCGCAGGCTGGCCTTCCCTGAAGTGGGACTCCTCGGTCAGAGGTCCTCTCCATCTTCCATCCAAGAGCTGTCACATTTTTTTCTGGTTGGCATTCTCTGTCTTGTCACCCTTGGTCATTCACGAGTATGACCCATCGTTTCCTCCCTGTAACTGGACCTTGAGAATCTTCATCTTTTAGTGTTTCAGTGAGGTAGCAGCAGAAAGTGTTACTGATAAAGTTAGGGATCCACACACTATTGAACTCGGAAATATTTCTCAAACTGCAAGTTCTCTATAAGAATCTTTAATTTTAAAAATTTTGATTATATAACATAAATGTATATTTTAAAAAGCCATCCTTGGTAGTCTAGTGGTTAAGATTCGGAGCTCTCAGTGCCATAGCCCAGGTTCATTTCCAGTCAGGGAACTATACCAACCACCTGTGGGTTGTCATACTGTGCCAGTTGTGTGTTGCTGTGATGCTGAAAGCCCTGCCACCGGTATTTCAAATACCAACAGGGTCACCCAGGGTGGACAGGTTTCAGCGGAGCTTCCAGATTAAGACAGACTAGGAAGAAGGATCTGGCCACTTGCTTCCAAAAAAATTGGTCATGAAAACCCTATGAAGACTAGTTGAGTATTGTCTGATACGGCACCAGATGGTGAGAGGATTGCGCAAAAAGATCAGGCAGGGTTCAACCCTGTGTATGCAGGGTCACTAGGAGTCAGAATCAACTGGATGGCACTAACAACAAATATTTTGAAAAGCATGTTCTGAATGATTGGATAACCTTTTAACCAAGGATTGACATGTATTTTTCAGGTAATTCATTTATATTTGTGTTTATGATTGTCTTGTTACCAACTGTTATCATTAACTTCTAATTCAGGACTTAACTATTTCTTCAAGAAATCTTAGGGTTTTGTGAATTCTAAGTTGGAAAAATAGTTGGTGCATGGTTAGGAACTAGGCCCTGGAATAAGACGCTTCTAGGTGGTGTTTAACTCATCAGGTTATTTAACTCTCTGAACTTGTACATTCATAAAATTGGGATAATGTTAGTGAGGCCTAAATCAAATCGTGCTTGGAAAGTGTTCACACAGTCCCTGGCATATAGAAACCACTTAAAAAAAACCTACCTACTTCTACTATATGATTATTATTACCACTGCTGGCTACTTAAAAAAATTCTGTCACCTATTTTTGGTTTTGATTCTATTTTTCTCATAGATATTTCATCTAATATTTCACGATGACACGTAGGGACAGACTTAGAAGAGAGAGTTGGTAGGTAGTGATATGTTATGATCCGAGCACTCTATGAGGAACTCCTTAATAATATTATTTAAATTTCTCCCCTGCCAGTAAACTTCTATCACTCAAGATTGAATCCTCATCTTGTATCAGAATCAGCCAGCTGTCGGCCAAAATTTGTGATCCTGTGCAGAGAATTGAGTTGTCACTGGAAGCAGCTACCCAGACAAGGACTAGATTTTCCCATTCCTCCTGCACCAGAAGTTGTCTTCCTTCCGATGCCAACCTGTGGAATGTGAGCAGAAGTGATGTGTGGCATTTTCAGGTCAAGATTTAAGAAGCAGGTGTTCTTTCTCCATTGTCTCTCTCCTTCCACCAGCTGGATTCATTTGAAGATGGGGCCCTAGGGGGGGACTCAAATGCAAGATGGAAGGAGACTGGATCCTCGAATCACAGCGTGGAGAAAAGCTGCTTGCCAATCGGGAACACTTGCCTTAGGCGGTTAAATGAATGAGAACTAAACCTGTTATGTTTGTGCCATTTATTTTGGGGTCTATTATTGCTGCCCCACCATTACTCTAATTCAGAAATTGGTACTTTGAAGGAAATGCTGCTATAAGGAAAACCTAAGGTAACTGTATTTGGTTAAAGATTTGGGCAGCAGATGGCAAAGAAACAGATGTTGGATGCTGGAAAGACGGAGATCCATGTTATGCATTGGCAAGGCATTTGTAAAAGTATGTCTATGATAAAAAGCAGGATCCATTACTATAATGGACCAGTGACTGCTACATATTCCCATTTCTTCTCTTTCATCATAGGAATTTTTATTATGGTTTTCTTGTCCCTGTTTTGTCATCATCTAGTGTGAGGGGAGATAACTTCTCTGTATATTTGTATATCACCATACTGAGAAGAGCTTTAGATGGGAAGGCTTCCTATCACCCAAAGATACTGGATGTTGAGCTGTATGCTTGAATTGGATTGGACTTTTGTATGTGTCCTTGGAGTGAGAAAAGAAGGGTGTGCATGTGAGAAAAGAAGGGTGTGCATGTGAGAAAAGAAGAGTGTGCATGAATATTTGGCGAAAAGAATGGCAGAATGAGAAAGAGCCAAAATTTCTGCTCCCTCTTTATGTTATACATCAAATTTCATCTAACCTAGGATTTCATTGGTTGTCAAATACACAGTTTGTATGTACTACTAAGATAGAAAAAATGCTGCCAACTAAATATGAGTCTGCATTGAATAATTGTCCTCGATTGAACAATGCATTCCTACCAAAGAGATATTAAAGTGTGAAAAAAATGTGTAGATTAGGAGTGATGAAAAACACTAACTTTTCTGAGAACTGACTGTCCCATCTGAGACAGTATTTCCTAATTTTCTTTGTACCCAGGTGTTGCCTTGAGACTAGTTCTCACCAACAGAGTATGAGTAGAAGTGAGCTGTGTCACTTCTGGGCCAGACTCCTTAAGATGTGAGTATCTTGCCCATTCTCTCTCTTTACTTCTGTAGCTGAAACCAGATGACCATGAGATCCAGGAGACAGCAGAGCCAAAAGGGAAAAAAACCCCTGGATTCCTGAATCACCAAATGGAGGAAAGCCACCCACAGATCAGTAACACCCATCCTGGCCTGTGATGTGAGTGAGAAAGAAACTTTGATTTTGCATAAGGTATATATTTTTGGCATTTATTTGTTACCACAGTTAAAATGACCCTAATTAACACACTCTCTTACTTGTGTTATAGTAAGGATTAAAGAGATTATTATGTGTAAAGCTCTTAGAAGAGTGTCTGGAATATAATAAGCATTAAATGAATATTGACTATCATTATTATTTAGAATGCTCTTTAGAAATGCAAATAGCTTTGGAAGGGTGATATTAAACTTTTATCTTTGGAAGTTAGAAAGTTATGCTAGAAAACAACTTACAACTCAATGAATCCAAGCTCTGTCACTTCAGAGATAAACAAATGAAGTCCCTGGAAGGATGAATGCCTTGCTGTAAAATCACTTTATCAGTCGTAAGTACTTTAGTATAAATTAGTTGCTCTGTTTCAGCCAGGAAACAGCAGACTGCTATAGGAATGAGACTGTGGATGGGGAGAAGGAGTGCAGATGCCTTTGGAGTTGGATTATTATTTGGGAAGGAAAGCCTGGGATTGGGGCTCTTGGCAGTCAAAGCAAAGAAGAACAGGATACTTGGTGAGAGAGTTGAGTGAGGCAAGAAAAAACTACACAATAACATTTTCATTCCCAGTTACTAAATAGAGTGATTCATCCAAAGTTGCTTAGTAAAAAGCAACAAATATATTTCGGATGCTTGTTGGCATAAATTCCCTTTATTTGGAAATTACTTCTGGAAAAGCCTCTGTTGAAGAGGTGCGCCTTGGTGGCCATGTTGATACAATGCATCTTGGTTCTTCTACCATGGCAGATTGGAACAGAGATGAACACCTCACCCAAACTGGGACAGTCAGCATCTTCTCTCAGAACCAATGTGGAATTGGCTCTCTCGGAGTGTGTGTTAGCTGTGGGGTGCCTATGTATTAAGTAGCATCATGCCTGAAGTCAGTTTTACGGCCTAGAAAAAGCTGTGTGCAGGCCAAAACCATAGAAGAGCAGAAGTTTTGACTAAGCGAAAGGATCTGGTCTGCAGAGATAAAAATGGGGCAGACATTCAGAAAATAGCAAAGAAGAAAGGCCATGTGGCTCCAGGACTTACGGAGCATGACTGCCCCCGCCCCGACAGCTCCCATCCTCAGCTCCTGTGAGGCTGGCTTGAATAGTGCTTTCATGAGTTCTTTCTGTCCTTAAAAATAAACCCACTTTTAAAAATCTGAGCTGAATTAGTTTCTGTCCTTCAATCAAGAAAATTGGTAATAACACAGTCAATGACTAAATCAGTTAATATAAAAATCTCCTAACCATTCGTAGTTACTTACTGTCAAGCCACAACAATAAAAGTCACCTCTGCCTAGAAGGAAGGCATTATTAAAGCCACTGCTACTACTGGAACTGTGTCCTCCAGGTTCCAGTTCTATGAGTCTGGATCCGATGCTCTTCTGAATGGTCTAATTTTCTAGAGATCATCTTAGTAGTGATTTGAGTTGATGGGATCAAATTTTTCGTATTTCTACCACAACAGATCAAATAAACCAAATTTTTAGATGTTATCTTATTCAGAATTTTTGGGGGGTAAGGGGGAAGGGAGAGAGATGGAAGGGAAATTTTTCTTCATTGTGATGATAATGCATTGTATTCTTGAATGTATACAATTTTCTTTGCACATAAAATTCTTTGATACATTGTATACAATGAAGTATACATTCTTGATTGTAGAAACTTTTGGTAATATAAATAAGTAAAAGAAAAAATTCTAAAAATCATGATTTTACAACTAACAGATAACCATCAGTAATTTTTAGGGCAAAATCCCAACAACGATAAAAATGTAATCACTTGAGTATCTTGAATTGTCCTCAAGAATTCATGTAATTGTACGGGTTATATTTCTTCAGATGCTCAGAGACATTTTCTTTCAAAGAGTTTACCAAGGACCAGAACTTCATTCACTGGGAAATACTTTTGGAATCAGACTTCTTGATTCCTTCTGATGACCAATAAGTGCATTTACTTTATTCAGTTCCTTTGTTCTTCAGGAAATGAAATCATTATCAAATTGAGATATCCTATATGTCTTACAGATAAGGAAATTTAAACCATGTCCTTAGTTCTTTATATTCCCTTACCTGCCTTTTATCAGCAATTTAATGGAAGCATATTTTTTACTTCCTGTCTTCTTGTGATTCTTGTTAAGACACCAAATCTAAAATGACTTCAATTCCAGAAGGTTCTGCTTGACCACTCTAGAATCAGGATCTGTTTTATCCCCTCCTTATTCTGCTCTTTCACTGGACTCACCTCTGTTTATTTTCTAAGATGAGATATTTCATTCTTTTCCCCTTGGGGCTAGCATTCTTCATCTTTGTTCCTCTTGCCATTTTCCCTTGTTAGAGTAAATTGACCCTCTCTTGTTTTATTTACCATATTTTAAAAATGAATTATCTTCATCCCAAGTTACTTGCTGCTCACACCAGGGATTTATTGTTTTAGTGAAACCCTATGCTTTTAAAAATCAAAGTAGAAATATGAGTATGAGTTTTAGAGGTGCTTTGCTTTCTTTCACAATGTGATGTTTATTGTTAACCATATTTACTCTGTTTTCCACTAATAAAGGGGATACAGTTGGAATACTAAGTTTCTTAAAATCTGGTAACTTTTCACTGTGCTTCTCTGTGTTCTTTCCTTTTTTAATTCCAAACTTTTTTGGAGGGGCCATTTTAGGAGGACAATACTCTCTAGATTGGCTACGAGGGGCGTATGCTCCCATTCTGCTTAATTATTATCATCTTTTTTTAACCAGAGAAGTCTCACACTTTACTTGTTATGTGAAGATTTAGGTAAAGTTTTGTCCAGAGGCTGGAGGATTATCTACTTAATCTGATTACACTTAACTGTCAAGCATCGTAACTGAAGTTCAGAACTGTCAGTTACCCTCGGCAGCTGGGACAGGTGGAACAAAGGAGTCCTTCAATACTTGTGCAGTTGACAAACATTTAAGGAATTTCTACTATGTATGGGGTACTGTTCACCTATGAGTGAGCCCTGCTCTCAAGGAACTCATGGTCTAGTGGGAAAGATGAACAGATATGTGTTGCAATATACAGCATCAGCATCTGTGGCCGGGGTAAGCACAGTGTTAGAAGGGCACAGACCAGGTTGGAAATGACAGACATAGTATACGTGTGCTGAGACTTGAAGGACTAGAAGAGGTAAGTAGAGGGGAGGGTATTCTAGAAACAGAAAAGAGCTAAAAAAAATTAGAGGCACGAGAAGGGGGCTTTGGGAACTCCGAGGACTTGATGTGAGTGGTGATGGTGTGTGTGCAGTGGGGATGTGAGTGGTATTGGGGAAATAGGGTAAGATGAGATCAGATTGTGAATGGTTTGTGTGCCATGCTGAAGAGTTTGACTGTTATCCTGGAGATGCTGAGAAGCCCCTGAAGAATTTTAAACAGACACATAATGATCAGATTTGTAATTTAAAAGCAGTTCTCTGGCAGTGAGGGATGCTGGCATGGCTCCAAAGGTTCTTTTGCACATGTGCAGTGAGTAAGCTGAGCCTAGCACCAGTGAAGGCCAGAGGGGTCAGGACCACCCACCAACACCTGAACATTTCCCTCTTTTTTCTTCTTTCCTTGTTTTTCCTCCCTCTTTCCTCTCCTTCTTCCTACCCCTTCAGCCTCCTCCTTCTCTCAAATAATCTCTTAAGAAACTCTTAAAACATAAACAGTTCACGTGCAGTCTTTAAGAAATGTCACTGAAAATTTTCCACTTTGGTTGTGAATGTCTTCTGTCTTTTTTCTCTATGGTCAATGTCAAATTACTAACTGGCCAAATTTCCTTTCATGGATGCTCAAAGCTCCTATTTCTGTTTTTGCTAACTGTAATTCTTTATCTCTATCCATTATCACCTTCCACATAGGAGGGGAAAAATAGAAATTCAAGTAAATTGATTTCGCTGTTGACTCGTGGTTCTTGTAGACAGTTTATTAGTAGAATATGAAAGCTACAAGTGACCTTAATGTTTTTCATAATGTTTTAAAACTATAGGTTGGGACTCATGTGTAGGTCATGAAATCAATTTAATTGGGCATAACCTGCATTTAAAAAAAGAGAAAGAAATGGAAGATAATCTAATAGAATAGAAAATACCAGAGTGCCCTGAATATACTTAGTGTTGATATCGTTTTATGAAACTTTGTTTCAGTTATAGGCATATATGTTTTTTAATGCAGATAATACAAAATATATGTCTTACTATGGGTGGTGATCAAAACAATTAAATTTTTAAAAATAAAAAGCAATAAGGGCTGGCCCAGTGGCCGAGTGGTTAAGTTCACGCGCTCTGCTGCAGGTGGCCCAGTGTTTCGTTGGTTCGAATCCTGGGTGCGGACATGGCACTGCTCATCAAACCACGCTGAGGCGGTGTCCCACATGCCACAACTAGAAGGACCCACAACGAAGAATATACAACTATGTACGGGGGAGCTTTGGGGAGAAAAAGGAAAAAATAAAATCTTTAAAAAAAATTAATTAATTAAAAAAAAAGAAAAAACAGTAAAAAGAAAGTTTGAAAATACACTGCCCAAGATCAACTTTTTTTCCACTCTGAAGATGGAAAAAATTGAGAACCAGAGAAGTCAACTTGTTCAAGTCCATGAATTAGTGGCAAAAACAATATTTGAATTCGGGTCTTCCAACAGTCTGATGTTCTTTGAACAAAAGTTGATCAATTGCCTAAAATGAGGGCTGGAGATTGTGAATTTTGTTTACTTAATTTATACTTGAGACCACATGGTGAAAGATAATCAAATGTTCACAATGCTTTGTTATCTTAGTATTATAAGAAAACACACCATGTTTTTTTTTGCTTTGCATCATAGATGAGCACTAGATTTTGATAGATTGTCAGTTTGTGGCTTTATTATTCTTTTTAAAATTCTTTTTTGTGGAGGGGCTGGCCCCGTGGCCGAGTGGTTAAGTTCCCGCGCTCCGCTGCAGGCGGCCCAGTGTTTCGTTGGTTCAAATCCTGGGTGTGGACATGGCACTGCTCATCAAACCACGCTGAGGCAGCGTCCCACATGCCACAACTAGAAGGACCCACAACAAAGAATATACAACTATGTACCAGGGGGCTTTGGGGAGAAAAAAGGAAAAAAATAAAATCTTAAAAAAAAAAAATTTAGTAAAAAAAAAAAATTCTTTTTTTGTGGACAACTTTGGTCCATATACATTCACACTTACGTTTTGAATAAAGATAATCTAGTTCTTTTTGTTTCTCAGCTGAATGGCTGAGTAATTATTTTGGTCTTTTCTTTCACATTCCTTAACCATCTTGAAAAATAAACATTCCAGGATGTTTGGAGGCCTTTTGCCTGAAATCAGGGCAATATTAGGTATACCTCAAGACTTCTCTAGCCTTCTCTTCTCTTCTGCTTCTACCTTTGTAATCAATACATTTGCACGTTCTCTTCTTTTTTCCAAAAAGTTAAACTTTTCTTTTTTCTTCACAGAGTATTCTATGACTTAATTTCACAAAGGCAGATAAGAGTCTCCCGGGTGATAAGGGCTGGCTCTGGGTGTAGCTCTCCCTGGTAAGAAACACATTTACAAATGGAAATTTCCTTTTAAAATGTAAATCCCCTTTACAAAAGGGAAAATTTATAGTCTATTTTTAGACAGTTAGGAAGAGGTAAAGACCTTTTCCTGCATCTGCTGGTTCTCAATTGCCTTTAGCTCAAAAAAAAAAAAAAAATCCATGTATCAAAGAGGCATATTTTGGGGTGGCATATTCTGGTACCCTTCATTCTGCACTTTGAAAGCTCTTTTTTTCAGGAAGGGGCATTTCTATGGAAACAAAAAAGAAAAACAAAGGTTAATGGATAGAGCAAATTATAAACCCAGTTTCGGGGATCAGAGGGAAGTCAGTCAAAAAGATTTCTAGATGTTGGGCTCAAAGCATCTTTAGATGGTGGAATGAGTATGGCCATGGCAATCCAGCATCCAGTTTTCTGGATTGCAGTTTGAATGTCTTTGGTGATGGCATATACATCAGAGCAGAGCATGGAAGCATCCAGCAATAGCTCATAGGACTCTGTGAGATAGTCCTAACAAGGGTCTGCATGGTCAGGTTTTAGTTTTCAGTGGTGCCAAGTCAGAAGGGTGAGAGCAAAATTGGAAATGTTAATTTTTGGCAAAATGTACAAAACAGCAGGCGTTGATTTATAAAGAGGTTGAAAAGCTCAAAGACAGTAAACATAGCTAGAATTCAACACCCCAAAGGATGTGGCATATTTTTTCATTGATACATAGAATTTTTCTCTCTACAGTCACTCCGATTTCTATCAAGGATAATCAAAGTAAGACTAATTGGCTAAATAAATCCCGTCTCATTAAACTTGGCCTGATTATTTACATAAGAGCAGCAAGAATATTAACTGACCATTTAGGCTTTTTAAAGTCTGCTTTGTTGGAACTTTAAATAAGGGAACTCAGATTAGATTTTTAAAGGCATCTTGATAAAGACAGCAAGATATTTGTAAATTATCTTATAATAAACAACTTAACATAATAAAAAATAAAACATTTTAAGTAAATAAAAATAAAAGCCTCTTGAGATTAGGAAGCCAAGCTAAGAACTTTCTATCAGTCTTCACCCGCAATTCCTATAGATTTGGGTGAATTCCTCCTTTCTCGAGGTTCCCATTATATTTTAAGTCCCCTGTGCCTGTTAGGAAGTGATCTTCTTTACTCACCTGTAAGGCCAGGAACACTGTAAGCCAAGTATCAACTGAATATACCAAGAGGGCTTAGTAAGTATTGGCTTCGTACGGTCAACCTTAGTTCCTTAATACTGTTTGGTCATATCTGATTTTACGCACATCACTCTCAAATATGACGTTCCAGTCAAAGCTGTGGTAACATAACCAATGTTTCAAATTCTGTCCTATTTACAAAGAGAACAGATTCTTATCGAATGTATGCAAATATATATTACCACAAAAATAAGAATATTCAAGAAGAGTTTCCAAATTCTGGAGGGATAAGGCAGGGAGAAAAAGTAAATGTTTACTCTTTGTTCACTTTAACATATTGCTGTAAGTTATAGATAAGAGAAAAGAGAAAAAGAGTTCCTTAAATCTGGAAAACAAAACATTAAAGAATCGGAGATGTTTCAAACAAAAAAGCCCTAAGTTATAATCATCCTTGTCAGTTTATTCAGTCCCATGATATTAATTCTTGTTTTACTTTCCATGAGAGTTTCCGGAATCTTTACCCACTCTAGTGGTATGATCTTAAAGTTATCAGAAACCTGTACTCCAGAGTACTTACCAGAGTCTTTTCCATGAATCTCCTTGAAGATGAAACATTTTCACCAGTAGTTAATTGTAAACACTTTCAGAAAGAATAAGAGTACAATATTAACTCTGTGTAAATGACAAAAGACTTTAAAATGGCCATGGTTAAAGATCTGATGAGAGCTCATGATAGCATGATTGGCAGGTAAATTTGATTCTTCTGTGACATACAACATTTTATAATATATGCAATTATGATTGGTGACATTATACAAGGCCATATCATGGATAACAAAGATACTGACAAATTCTAGGAACTTTATAAAATTTCTGAAACATTTATATTAATAACATATATCCATACAAATATAACCTAAAAAAGGTTAAGAATTGCTTCTTATTTGACAATGCTTCCCTTGTTAACATATCAAATAAACCTAATTAGTTTAACATCTTTCTTTTACAAAATGAGAACAAATCCTTTGAGATTTTCCAGGTGCCTTCTGGGGAGCCTCAAAGTTATCTTGGGGTAAAAAAGACTGCATTTAGAATTTGATTTTGGGAAATTTAAAAAAAAATGTCGAAAGATTTGAATACCGGATTAGATGGGATCACAGGTTACTATTAAACAATAGTTGGTTATCTATTTAACCAAAGCGACAACAAAAGATTTCAAAAGCAAATACAGAAGGTCACATGACTGTAAATAAACTTTATCACTTTCCATATTAAGAAGTCTCAGTTTTCTTAAGTACTTGAAACATGATAAAGAGAACACAAAGCATAGGAAATTATTTTGATGAGACACAAAATTTTTGTTTTCTAGGCAGATTATGCAAAGGAAAACCTTTCACAATATCTTATTAAGAACAGACCAATAATCCATACTCAATTTCTAGATCATTACACTATTGATATTAAAATTCATTTTAAAACTTTATGATAAATACATTTAATTTTAGCCAGTTTGACCACAGGAGAAGATTTTCTCTCTCTGTTTTCTTTTACAGCTTCCTACATTTCTCCAGGTTTTTGTCCTTTATTTTCATCTTTCTCATCTGAGACAACTTGTAAATAATCAAACTACTTTTGGACAAAATTACTCTTTTTTTCCTAAACAAAAAGACATCCTTTATCTCTCACATCTGCCTTACCAAAAACATTTTATTTTCCCTGCATACTTTGCATACAGAAATGTTTCCTTCATCTTTATTATTCCTAGTAATTCATTTACATACATTGATTAGAATTCTTAACCCTTAGTAACCTTAATTTCCAGTGAAAACAAGGAAGTAGGCAATTGTGAACTGTGTATTATCTATATCAGCATCCTGGAGGTGATTAACAAACTTATGAATACACCAATTTTATAATTTTTAGAGGCATATATTTTCTCATAGTACAATTTTGCAATTTGATAAAAGAATATATTTAGTAACAGGCCCAAATATCTTTAGTCTGTCTGCAATAAGAGGTCAAAAGTAGATAAATTTATGTTTAGCAATTAATGTTTTAGTATTTTATCTTATTTGGAAATAATCTAGATAGTCAGTGAATATCCACCATTTAACTTAGTATAACCTTCAAGTTTTAAGTTAACTAAAAAATTTTGGAAACTATTTTTAAGCAGAAAGACTCAGTTATAAACTTTCATCCCACTTCCATTTAACTGACATGCTCTTAACAATTACACTTGGATTGCTCATGAAAATTTCATGAGACATTAGACAAAGCTGGCTATCCCTAAAGTTATTTTCTTGTTAACAAGTTTTGTGACCTATGGATGTTAGGCAAATATTAAAAATCACAGAAGTAAAGAACCTAAGAGTTAAACATATGCCTTAGAATGAATTTATCATTTTATAATCTTAAACAGTTTATAAGCTTAAGCATAAGCTTATTTGATTAGTAAACCCAGGTAGAATAAAATTGTACATCTGCATTATACTTAATGACAACTCTTAGGACATATCTGTTTTTACTTAATTAACAACATTAAACTAGCCTTATTTACCAAAGATTGTCTGAGATCATGTGGACTTGAAAAAAAATACGATTTGGGTTAGTTCCTATTTTTCTGACAGTTTTAGAAACACTTCATTTATATAAGTGGTTCTTTCTTTTCTTTTTTTTGAGGAAGATTAGCCCTGAGCTAACATCTGCTGCCAATCCTCCTCTTTTTGCTGAGGAAGACTGACCCTGAGCTAACACCTGTGTCCATCTTCCTCTACTTTATATGTGGGACGCCTACCACAGCATGGCTTGCCAAGCAGTGCCATGTCCACACCCGGGATCCGAACCGGCGAACCATGGGCCGCAGAAGCAGAACGTGTGCACTTAACTGCTGCGCCACTGAGCCGGCCCCTGGTTATTTTTTTTTAAGCCAATTAAAGCAGAGCTCTTTTATGAATTTTGGCAATACAATCCAGAGGTAGAAAAATATCACATGTAGAAAACATACAAATGGAGACATATATAAACATCCAGACAGACACAAATATAGATCTTATAGCATTCATTTAGAATTTTTATCCGTGGGTCATGTACAATAATACAAAACTCACTAGTTTTTATAAAATAGTTGGATCCAAATTGCGTTTCTGTCAGATAGAGCAAGTTAAGGTTACCTGTGTCGACCTAAATAAAGAGGTAAACTGAGGCAAGCACAAATTACCAGAAATTGAGTTTATTTGGGAATAGCAGAGGAATTGCAATTCAGGAAACGCATGCTGTAGCAAGCTACAGGCACTTCCATTGAGGGTTTGGGGTGAGCTATATTTATGGGCAAGGAGTGTAAGAAGGAAGTCCAAACAGAGTCCAAGCAGTAAGTTCCTTGGTTAGAAAACGGCAAGATCATCAGCGGATCTTCATTGGTCAGGAGATAAGTCTCAGTCTTCTGTCAATCAGGCATTTCCGGAATATCAGTCTTGGGATTCTTATGTTTCGTTCTTCTGAGGGTGCATGTGTGAGATTCTCCGTTTCACGTCCTCCTGTTCCATTTCAGACTGAGAAATCCTCTCACATCTGCTAAATGATGGCTAAAACTTCTTACCAATATTTGTGGAGAAGACCTTTGACATTTTCATTTGCCCTTAATAAGAAATCTTATGAAGACAGTATACTAAATTTTGAGTGAAGGACCCTTTGAAAATATCAAGTAACAATTTGTTTCCAAAAAGCCTCTTTTTCTTTTTCTTTCTTTCCATCTCAGGCAGTTATAGATGGTTGCATTAGCCAAAAGTTATCTTCTTGGAGGTTTACATTTTAAGGCGATGGTAAGATTTACGTTTCCAAGAGACAGAGAAATGGCGTATGTTTTCTCTGAGAAAGAATTTAGAGGCATATTTTCTTAAATTTAGAGCAATTACTATATAAGTTTTAAAATTTTATTTTAAGCAAAGGACAGTCTAATGAATGCATTGTGGTGGAGGTCCAAAATACATTCCTAAAGGGCACTGCATGGGGAGGCTGGAGCTGACGAGGTCTGATTACACAGTAAGGAACAGTAAAACAGCCTTGCTGAGCGTTCTCAGGGCCTTCGCTAAAGCTGTTTTCTAGCTATCAATATTTACATAAGTCTCACAAAAAGTGTCTTTTACAATTCTTAACTTTTATTTTAAGTCTGATCTCCATTTCCTAATCTTGTTAAAGGAGTTTGTTTTTACAGAGCAGCCAAGGCACTCTCCAATTCTTTTCCCTTTTTTTTTCTTTCAATCAAATCTTCCCATAAGCACCAACTGGATATTTGTTTTAGGGTGAAAACTCTCTTAAAAAAAATCCTAAAGGCATATATGATAAGCTCACAGCTAACATAACACAATTGTGTAAAACTGAAAGCTTTTCCTTTAAGACCAGGAACAAGACAAGAATGCCCATTCTAGCAACTTTTGTTCAACATAGTACTGGGTATCCTAACAAGACTAATGAGGCAAGAAAAAAATAAAAGGCATACAAATTAGGAAAGAAGAAATAAAACTGTCTCTATTTGCAAACGACATGATATTATATACAGAAAACCCTGAAGACCACCAAAAAACCATTAGAACTAATAAACAAATTCAGTAAAGTTGCAGGTTACAAAATTAATATACAAAAATCAGTTTGTATTAATATACGAAAATATACTCTAAGGAAGTATAAGAAAGAAAAATTTTTAAAAATCCCATTTGCAATTACATCAAAAAGAATAAATTTCTAGGAGTAATTTTAACTAAGGAGGTGAAAGATCTACACACTGAAAACCATAAAACATTGGTGAAAGAAACTGAGGACACAAATAGAAGGAAAGATAATCTGTGCTCATGGATTGGAAGAATTAACATTGTTAAAATGTCCATACTACCCAAAGCCATCTATAGATTCAAAGGAATCTCTATCAAAATTCTAATGGCATTTTTCACAGAAATAGAACAAACAGTCTTAAAGTTAGTGTGGAAACACAAATGACCCCGAATAGCCAAAGTGATCTTGAGAAGGAAGAACAAAGCTGGAGGCATCACATTTCCTAAATTCAAACTATCTTACAAAGGTATAGCAATTAAAACACTATGGTATTGGTATGAAAACAGACACATAGATCAATGGAACCAAATAAAGAGTCCAGAAATAAACTCACATATTTTTGGTCAATTAATTTATGACAAAAGAGCCAAGAATATACAATGGGGAAAGGACAGACTCTTCAATAAATGGTGTTGAGAAAACTGGATAGTTAGATGCGAAAGAATGAAACTGGACCATTATCTTATACCATACAGAAAAATCAACTCAAAATGGATTAAAGACTTGAATGTAAGACGTGAAACCATAAAACTCCTAAAAGAACATAGGCAGTAAGCCTCTTGGCATTGGTCTTGGCAATGATTTTTTGGATTTAACACCAAAAGCAAAGGCAACAAAAGCAAAAATAAACAAGTGGGACTACATCAAACTAAAAAGCTTCTGCACAGCAAAGGAAACCATCAACAAAACGAAAAGGCAACCTGCAGAATGGGAGAAAAGATTTGCAAGTCATATATCTGATAAGATGTTAATATCCAAAATATACAAAGAACTCATACAACTTAATAGCAAAAAAACCCAAACAGTCTGATTAAAAAATGGGCAGAGGATCTAAATAGACATTTTCCCAAAGAATATATTAAATGGCCAACAAATACATGAAAAGATGCTCAGCATTGCTGTCATCAGGGAAATGCAAATCAAAAGCATAGAGATATCTCCTCACACCTGTTAGAAGGGCTACTATCAAAAAGAAAAGAAATGACAAGTGTTGGCGAGGATGTGGGGAAAAGGGAAGCGTTGTACACTGATGGTGGGAATGTATATTGGTACAGCCACCATGGAAAACAGTATAGACATTCCTCAAGAAATTAAAAATAGAACTACATATGATCCAGCAATTCCATTTCTGGGTATTTATCTGAATGAAACAAAATCACTATCCTTAAGGGATATCTGCACACTGCATGTGCACTGCAGCATTATTTACAATTCTAAGACATGGAAACAACCTAAGTGTCCATTGATGGATGAGTGGGTAAAGAAAACTTGGTATACGTATGTACAATGGAATATTATTCAGCCATAAAAAAGAAGGAAGCTCTGCCATTTGGGACAATATGGATGGACCTTGAGAGCATGATGATAAGTGAAATAAGTGAGACAGAGAAAGACAAATACTGTATGATTAAACTTAAATATGGAATCTAAAAAAAATACACCTGACCTCATAAATACAGAGAACAGATTGATGGTTGTTAGAGCCAGGGGTCAGAGGTGGGCAAAATGGACTAAGGTGGTCAAAAGGTACAAACTTCCAGTTATAAGATAAATAAGTCCTGAGGATGTAAGGTACAGCATGGTGATTATAGTTAACAATATTGTACTGTATATTTGAAACTTGCTAAAAGAGTACAGTCATGTGTCCCTTAATGATGGGGATATGTTCTGAGAGATGCATCGTTAGATGATTTCATCATTGTGTGAACATCATAGGGTAAGCTTACACAAACCTCGATGGTATAGCCTATTGCCCCTAGACTACAAACCTATACAGATGTTACTGTACTGAATACTGTAGGCAATTGTAAGACAATGGTATTTCTGAATCCAAACATATCTAAACATAGAAAAGGTACAGTAAAAATATGGTATAAAAGATAAAAAATGGTACACCTGTCTAGGTCATGTACCATGAATGGAGCTTGCAGGACTGGAATTTGCTCTGCACGAATCAGTGAGAGAGCGGTGAGTGAACGTGACGGCCTAGGACATCACTGTGCACTACTGCAGACTTTATGAATACTTTACACTTTGTTGTTGTTACTGCTGCTTTGTTGATTCCCACTCCTAATAACCCTGTGTACAGCAGAGCAGAACACCCCTGGTCTTTGTGCCATCCTCTCATGTTCCGGTGCCATTCCACTGCTATATATAGGGTTTTGTGGCCATTTTTTTTGGAAGTGGGGGGGCCACGTCCTTCTTCCCAGTCTTAGTCTGGAAGTTCTTCTGAAACCTGTCCACCATGGTTGACCCTGCTGGTATTTGAAATATCAGTAACGTAGCTTTCAGTATCACAGCAACACGCAGCTGCCACAGTATGACAACTGACTCGACCAGGAAACAAATCCAGGCCATGATAGTGACAGCACCAAATCTTAACCACTAGACCACCAGGGCTGGCCACTGTACTCTTAGGCTACACTAAACTTATTTTAAAAATTTTCTTTCTTTAATAATAAATTAACCTTAGTTTACTGTAACATTTTTACTTTATAATTTTTTTTAACTTTTGACTCCTTTGTAACAATACTTAACTTAAAAGACAGATTGTACAGATGTACAAAATATTTTCTTTCTTTATATCCTTATTCTATAAGCTTTTTTCTATTAAAAATTTGTTTTTAATTTTTAAACTCTTTTTCTTAAAAACTAAGACAACATTAGCCTGGGCCTACTCAGGGTCAGCATGATCAGTATCACTCTCTTCCAACTCCACATCTTGTCCCACTGGAGGGTCTTCAGGGGCAATAACACACATAGAACTGTCATCTCCCAGGATAACAATGCCTCCTTCTAAGACACCTCCTGAAGGACCTGCCTAAGGCTCTTCTTGAGAAGATGTCACTCTTTTCAGAAATATATCCACTGTGGTTCACTTGGTTATTTCTTTTTTTGTCATAGATTTACTTGTCACAGATAATACACCATGAACATTCCTCTCTATTAATGAAAACCTTTCAGTGTCGGAGTCCATGGTTTCAAATTTTCTAAAGAGCTTGTTGAGGTCACCAAAGCTTCTGCTAAGCCCTTCACTATGAATTTTCTTGGGAGTTCTTTTTTTTCTCCTGCAATTTTCCTTTCTCTTGCTTCTTCTTCAACTACTCATTCCTGTTCCAGTTCTAACCACTCCTTATTAGTCAATTCCTCAGGAACTGCCTCTAGGAGCTCCTCGGTGTCATCCTCATCCACACCCAGGTTAAGTTGTTTGCCATCTCAACGACAGCCTCGTTGATTTTTACAACCTCTTCATCCTTCGCCAATCTTTTGACAACATGGACAAACCTCTTGAGTGTCTTCTTCCAGATGCCATTCATACACTCCTTGGTGACATCACCCCAAGACAAAGTAAGGTTCTTGATGCAGTCATAGACATTGTAATCCTTCCATAATTGCATCAGTGTCCTCCTCAGTTACTCAGTTATGGTGGGAATGTCCTCCTCATTTAGTAGGCCTTAAAAGCTACTGTTAGCTCCTTGATCCATTGGTTGGATCCATTGGTTGGATAGGTGGTGTTTGGAGGGAAAAACACCGCTTTGAGGTTGGGATGAAGATCACCTACAAAAGGAGACCATCTAGGAGCATTATCAACAATAAGCAAAATCTTGAAAAGTATGTGATTCTCCAAACAGCACTTCTCCATTTCCCTGGCATAACAATTCAGGAGGGCATCTTGGAAGAGAAGCTGGGTCATCCGTGACTTCTTACTGCTTCTGCGGTACACTGGCAGTGTGTGCTTATTTATATGCTTGAAGGCCCTGGGGTTCTCACTGTGCCAGATTACAAAGGGTTTCAATTTGTAGCCTGCAACACTTCTCCAAAGCAAGGCTGTTATCCTGTCTTTAAAAGCCTTGAAACCTGGCATTGACTGGGCTTCCTTATGAATGAACGTCCTTTTAGGCATCCGTTTCCAGAATAGAGACATTTCATCTATATTGAATATTTGCTCTGGCAAGTGATTTTCCTTCACAATCAGCTTATCTAGAGTTTCCAAAAATTCTTCAGCTGCCTTCACATCAGCACTCACAGACTCACCACTCATTTTCACATTATATAATGAATAACAATTCTTGAATGGTTTAAACCATCCAGTACTAGCAGTAAATTCAACACTGTAGTTGGATCCAGTCTGTTCTTTCAACATTGCAAATAAACTTTTTGCTTTGGCTGTGATCATCATTGGTGCTGAGAAGGATACACTTCTGTGTCTGGTCTTCATCCAGGTTGTTAGAAGTTTCTACATGTCTCATATAGGTGTTTTCTGAATTTACTTTAGTCTCTTTGCCTTCAATGAAACAGATCCTTTAACAGCTTTTGTCACTTTGTTCTTGTTATTCAAGATCATAGCTATGGTGGAATGGGACATGCCTGACTGGCGAGCAATAACCATCACTGATTGTCCACCTTCATAGTCCTTAATCACTTGTAATTTCATGTCCAGGTCAATCACTCAACATAGCCTCTTACTTGCAACATTAGCAATGGATTTTGTATGCTTAGGGGCCGTGATGAACAAAACAATATGAGATTAAATCAAGCACAAGAGAAAATGATGCAATCAAGAGATGAGGTAAACACCAGATGTATATGAAACTTCTGCTGTTGTAACATGGCATACTGTTTTACAGTAAACTTTTTTTTTATAAGTAGAAAGAGTATGCTCTAAAATAATGATAAAAAAGTATAGTATAGTAAATATGTAAACCAGTAACATAGTCGTTTATTATCATTATCCAGTATTATGCACTATACATAATTGTACTGCTATATTTTTATACAACTGGCAGTGCAGTAGCTTTGTTTACACCAGCATCACCAGATACACGAGAGTAACACATTGTGCTACAACCTTATGACAGCTACAATGTCAGCAGGCAATAGCAATTTTTCAGCTTCATTATAATCTTACAGGACCACTGTCACATTTACAGTCTGCTGTTGACCAAAATGTCATTATGTGACGCATGACTGTTTTCTTAAAAGTTTTCATCACAAGAAAAAACAATTTGTATATGTGTGGCGATGGATGTTTAGTAAACTTATTGTGGTAATCATTTTACAGTGTATACATATGTGAAATCATTACACCTAAAACTAATACAATGTTACATGTCAATTATATCTCAATTGAAAAAATAAATATTAAAACAAGCCTTTTAGATATAAAATACAAATTTCCAAAGACCTATCTATTCCAATGCGACTCTAAACCAATAAGCTTTTTTATGACTTAACCATGAACACAAGAGGCATCCCCAAAGATGGTGCAAAAGATGCAGCACACCGCCCCCGCCCCCACCCCGGGGGTCTAGAGTTACTCCCAAAGACAGCTTAAGAAATCAAATACCTTTGTTGTCACAAGCAGTAAGGAAGCTCTAATCTCTCACAAAAGTGAAAGTCTTCAATTGTACACCCACTAATCTGCTACACTGGATAGGCTATACTGGAATGGGACTTTTTCCCTGCACAAACTAGAAAATGAAAGAAAAAGATGATGAAGACCTCTTACGGACTAAGACCTCTTGTTAAGACAAACTCCCATGGGAGCTGGTGTGGTCAGATAGATTTGTGCACTTGTGACTTATGCACACCCTGTGTCAGGTTTCCTAGCCTGACGGTTAGCCACCAGACAGAGATCTGACAACCTGCACACCAGCCCCTCAGCTGTCAGAGACCAAGGAGAGTACCCTCTCACTGGTTACAAGCTAAGCTCTCAAGACACAAAACGAAATGGAAGGAGAATCTCTTAAGATTTTCCTTCTTATGACAAATGACTCAAAAGACCGAGACAAAGGAAAACAGTGACTTTTGCTGGGCGGCTAAGGATCAACAAGCGAGGAGTACTCAAAACCACATTTAGAAGAGTCATAATCCACAGAACTAATTCTTACAACTGTTTTTCTCTTGCTAATATAAATTTGGAAAGGAAAATACAAAGAGACTGTTACCACCCTCATTTAATCAGACTCTGCAGACAGAAATCAGAGAAACTGACTTTGGTAAGAATTTTTACCTTTTGCCAGTTTTATCAGCGGTCTGGATGTCACCTGCAGCCTCTGGGGCAAGTGCAGTGTCCTGGGCACCCCTTCGTGGTTGCCAAAACTGTAGGGGAGAAATTCTTTTTTCCTTCTACCCTCCTAGGTTCACTGGCTGGGCCCTCAAGTTGAACTGATAAGAAATATATTAGCAAGAGAAGAAAAATTTAAATACATATATATGCACGATTGTTCATGAAGAAGTGAAAACTCAAGGTGATGGTCAGATGGTTGAGGCTTATATATCATCTTAGGCTAGCCAAAGGAAAGGGAGTTTTGGGCTTCTGGGCAGGGAAGATAAGCTGTGGGAAGGTGAGAGGGAAAAAATGTCTGGTAAATAAGGTATAAGGCTTCTCAGGAGAAGAGAATCCTCTTGAACAAATTACCTCTCAGCACCTCAGTTTCCTCATTTGATGAATATAGATTATAGTAAGAGTACCTGCCTCATAGGGTTGAATATTAAGCAAATTAATCTATGTAACACTCTTAGGAGAGTGCCTGGTACACAGTATTTGTCACAGATGTGCTAGTTTTGTTATAATTTATTCTAAGTGCGATGGTGAGCCATCGAATAATTTTAAGGAAACTATCATGATCTGATTGACGTTTTGATAAGTTCCCTCTTGTGCCTACATGGGAAATAGATTAGAGGGACACAAGATTTTCTTGTGGAGAGACACTTAGGAGGCTGTTGCAAAAGTAAGGAGAAGAGATGTTAGTAGCCTAGCATAGAGCATTAACAGTGGAAACCAAGAGAAGCAGACAGATCCAAGACATACGGAAGAAGTGGAACCTACAGAACTCAAAAAATAGATTGGATGGGAGAGTGAGCAAAAAGAAGAATCGCCCAAAAAATATATTGTACTTCCTGCCACATGGATAATGTGTTCCAAACCTAACCCCTTTTTTTCAAGACATGAAGTCAATTCCTCCCCATCCCTGTATCATGGATTTAATGTTCTCTTTTTACCTGGATTGTCTTTGTTGAAATTCTTGCTTGCTCTTCACTCACACATGTTAGGACTACCGCCAAAATGGTGTGTCCGCCACCTATTTTTAACCTGCTGCCCCTCCCTTTGCCCCCAGAGATGGGATCTTACAATAGCAAGATGCAAGTCTTATCTTGTGCCACCTCAACTTCCCAGCTTCTCCTCCCAAGTCTTCAATTCATTCATTCCCTCTGCCTTCCTCTAGCAAGCTCACTAGGTGGGCCTATCACCTACTCTTATATTTTTGCACCAATGGCCTCAGTCTAGTCTTGGAATGCCATTTTCATTCTAATTGGGTATATTCTTTCTCCACCTTTACTCGTTAAATCCTAACTCTCTCACTTAACGCCATCAGAAGAGAGGTAAAAAAATTATCCTTGACTTCTCAAATTAATTCTTGTGAATTGATCCTACTCACCCTCATTTAAGTAAAAGTCAATTGACTCTTCCAGTTGTTCAGGATGAAAAACTTGGAGTCTTTCTTTATCCTGTCCTTTCTCTTACACCCTACATTAAATTTGTCAGCAAATCCTGTTGGTTTTACCTTCAAATTGTATTCCAAGTTCAACCACTTCTCACCACCACTGTTCCCTCCTTGGTCCAAGTCACCATATCTCTGCTCTGGATTATTTCAATAGTCTTTCACTGATCTGTCTGCTTATGCTCTTGCTCCCTGCAGTCTGTTCTCAGTGCAGTGGTCTGAGTGATTCTGCTAGAACATTCATATCATGTTATTCTTCTGCTCTTTCAACATCTTTCAATGGCTCACCACCTCACTCAAAGTAAAATCCAGTGTCTTGCACAGCCCCCAACATCTGGCCCAGTTCCCTCTGATTCCAGGTTTTACTAGCCCTTGCCCTCCCCCATTCGTTCCACTACAGCCTTACTGACACCCTTGCTAACTCTCAAGCACATTAGGCATGCTCCCAACTCAGGACCTTCCCCTCCTTGTTCCTTCAGACAGGTATGTGATTGCCCCAGATCTCCACATGGATGGCTCCCCCACCTCCCTCAGGCCTTTGCTCAGATACCATCTTTTCAGTGAGTCTTCTTGACTATCGCCCATTCCTACCAACCATGGCCCTCCCTATTTCCCTTCCGTATGTTACTTTTCTCCAGGACACGTCCTATCATATTATGTACATTAACCTCAGATATAAGGCACTTGGCTCCCGTCCTCTGCCCTGCCTTTGTTCTCAGTTCTTAACCAGCTAAAGTTCTTGTGGGCAGAGACAGAGTGGAGGTAGGGAGAAGTTCCAAAATGACTTCCTCCTGATAATTTAGAATTTTTTCAATTCAGCATTCTATCAAGTGTGTATGCAGTTCATTTCATTATCTTTATATTATCAACTGAAAAATATCATTCTACATTAACTTCACAATAATGTAACTTCAAGTTTTACACAAGTGAATTTTGGCAGCCCTCCTTTTTTTCACTAGTTTGTTTATTATCTATGTCCTGTCCGTGAGGACAGGAATTTTCATCGTTTTTTTTTTTAAACAGTTTTATTGAGATACAATTCACATACCATAGAATTCACCCATTTAAAGTGTACAATACAGAGGTTTTTTTTTTTAACTTTTTATTAAGATTATGATAGTTTACAACCTTGTGAAATTCCAGTTGTACATTATTGTTAGTCATGTTGTAGGTGCACCAATTCACTCTTTGTGCCCTCCCCCCACCCCCCTTTCCCCTGGTAACCACCAATCACTTCTCTTTGTCTCTGTGTTTAACTTCCACCTATAAGTGGAGTCATACAGAGTTCGCCTTTCTCTATTTGGCTTACTTCACTTAACATAATACCCTCAAGGTCCATCCATGTTGTTGTGAATGGGACGATTTTGTCCTTTTTTATGGCTGAGTAGTATTCCATTGTATATATATATCATATCTTCTTTATCCAATCATCAGTTGACGGGCACTTAGGTTGCTTCCACGTCTTGGTTATTGTAAATAATGCTGCAGTGAACATAGAGGTGCATGGGACTTTTGGAATTGCTGATTTCAAGTTCTTTGGATAGATACCCACTAGTGGGATGGCTAGGTCATACAGTATTTCTATTTTTAATTTTTTGAGAAATCTCCATACTGTTTTCCCTAGTGGCTGCACTAGTTTGCATTCCCACCAGCAGTGTATGAGGGTTCCTTTTTCTCCACAACCTCTCCAACATTTGTCACTTTTTGTTTTGGTTATTTTTGCCATTCTAACAGGTGCAAGGTGATATCTTAGTGTAGTTTTGATTTGCATTTCCCTGATGATTAGCGATGATGAGCATCTTTTCATGTGTCTATTGGCCATCCATATATCTTCTTTGGAGAAATGTCTGTTCATGTCCCTGCCCATTTTTTTTTTAAAGATTTTATTTTTTCCTTTTTCTCCCCAAAGTCCCCTGGTACATAGTTGTATGTTCTTCATTGTGTGTCCTTCTAGTTGTGGCATGTGGGACGCTGCCTCAGCATAGTTTGATGAGCAGTGCCATGTCTGTGCCCAGGATTCAAACCAATGAAACACTGGGCCGCCTGCAGTGGAGCGCGTGAACTTAACCACTTGGCCATGGGGCCAGCCCCTCCCCTGCCCATTTTTTGATCGGGTTGTTCGATTTTTTGTTGTTGAGCTGTGTGAGTTCTTTATATATTATGGAGATTAACCCTTTGTCGGATAAATAACTTGTAAGCATTTTTTCCCAACTAGTGGGTTTTTTTTTTTTTGTTTCAATCCTGTTTTCCCTTGCCTTGAAGAAGCTCTTTAGTCTGATGAAGTCCCATTTATTTATTCTTTCTATTGTTTCCCTCATCTGAGGAGTTATGACATCGGGTTTTTTTACAACTGTATCTCCAGCACTTAAAACACTCCTGGCACACAGTGTGCCATTAATAAGCATTCAGATTAGTGTTGAATTAATGAATGGCTCACGCTGTCTGTACGTGTGCTGTACATGACTCTTCTGCTCTCAGAAACTGATAGAAACCATTTGCTTAATCATAACGTTAACAAGACCATAACCTAAAATTTATACCTTACATTTGCATAACACTTTGTAGACTATAAAATATTTTCACATATATTATCTTGGTTAATCCTCACAACAACTTTATACTCCAATTTTTTATAGGAACTCAAATCTGAGAGAAATAGAGTGTTCAAGGTCATGGGAAACTGAATCGTCAATAAATTGAGTGATTTGCTCAAAGTCCACACAAGAGAACTGAAATTCAAACTCATGTTGTCCTGGCCACAAATCTGATGCAATTTATACTCCAATATCCCAACTCCTTGACTCTGTACTAGATGAGTTGCCTATGTATTCTTCAACTCTGTGTCAGTAACGTCTGTCTACTCCCCTTGGCCAACCAGGCTTAGGACAAAGACTAATAATCCAGTTGTTCAGGTTTGCTTCAGTTCTTATTAACTGTGCTAACCTAGCAAAACTGGGGCTGGCTGGATGGCTCTGCCTGGTTGATAAACCAGGATTAGGTAGTCTGAAAATGGACGTTCTCAATAGAGCTCATCTGCAAAAGTATAGATAAAGATTCAGGCTATAAATACCGGAACCAAAGACTTATAAACTCAGTTTATATACAATTGCATGAAGATAGGGACTTAACCAAGTTCCGGTCATTTAAACATGGCATCCCATAGCCTTAAAGTTACCATGGCCCGTTCAAAGGAATGATTTTTCTTATTTCTTCTCAATTCTAAGAAGGAAGGCCCTATCTTTTAAGCACTGTCCAAATTCTTGTATAAATGGCTGTTGAGTATCTACTATGTGAAAAACACAACACTTTCTTCCCTTCCTGTTCATCCATGAGCAAATATTTAGCTTTCTTGGGTTTCTTTGCAAAGTTTCACTGCTCTTAGTCATTCATCCTCATTCTTCTTCTTTCCCATCCTCCATAATCTATTCCCATTAACAGGAAATTCATTATTATTAGGGGTTTACTCTCTTTTTTATTCCTTTGTGGCTATCCCACTTCAACTATAGACTTCTTAGAGTTCAAAATCTATTTCTTTGTACTATTGCAGGTTGTAAATATTCAAAAGCTGATGACTAAGGGGAGGGAGAGGAGCCTCATTCATGATTTGAACCAGAGAAAGGGAGCAGATATTATCAGATGTCCCATTTTAATGGCATACAAATAACATGACTCAAACTGGTTCGGGTGCAGTCTGCATACACCAGAGAGGAGGAGATGGGCTGCTGACTTGGCAGGGCTTGTAAATAAGAGCTGACTTTGGTTTGGCACCTATAATTACGCCCAAGCCAGAGCTTGCATTTTGATTATCTCTCAGAAAGAAAGAAAGGAAGAAAGAAAGAAAGGAAGAAAGGAAGGAGAAAGAGAGGAGACAGGAAGGTGAAATTTTGTTTTTCCTTAATGAGACAGACTCAGACATTCAGTTTTTTCATAGGATTTATTTTCAACTGGAACTTCTCTTACAGAGGACATTTATCAGAACGGTAGAATAGAAAATGGTGGAATTATCTAGACTTTCATAATAATTGTCTCACAGATTCCATAGGAAGCTTTAATTCCAACATTGAATTAAAATTTGAGTGATTAGAAGAGAAACAATCCCTCTACCCATATCTACATATTATATCTAGATCAATTTAACAGATGTTGGTGAAAACCTACTAGGTATGAAATATTATGTTGAGCACTGCAGGGGAGGAAAAACTTTTTTCCTCTACCCTCTTAGGTTTAGTGAATACACCCCCCAATCAAACTGGTAAGAAACAGATTAACAAGAGAAAAAATCAGGTTTAATTATGTATGTACGCACAGGAGTTCACAAAGAAATGAAAGCTCAAGGAGGTGGCCAGATGGTTGAGGCTTATATACCATCTTAAACTAAACAAAAGAAAATGGATTTTGAGCTTCTGGGTGGAAGAGGCAAGGTATGAAAAGTGGAAGGGAAGAAATGTCTGGTAAATAAGGACTGTCTTGATATGCAGATAAGAGTCTCAAGTGATAAGAGTCATCTCTGGGAGGAGCTCTTTTTCTGGCATGAGAACTTTATGAATGGAAATTTCCTTTATAAATGGAAATTTCCTTTACAAAAGGGAAAAAGTACACCCTGTTTCTAGGCAGTTAGGGGGAAGTAAAGAGTTTTTCATTCATCTACTGAGTCTCAGTTGCCTTTAGCTCAAAATAATCCATATGCTAAAGAGGCATATTTGCAGTGATGTATTCTGGAACCCTTTAGTACTGTTAAAAACCAACACTCAACTAAGTAGATTTAAAGATCAAATTGGCTTTATTCCATGATTTATGAATTGGGCAGCATCCCGTCTAGCAAACAGAAAGGAGCTCCAAACAACTACACAAAATGAAAGTCTTTTATAGACAGAATGGGGTGGGAAAAGGAAATTTCTAGCAAAGAGTTGATTGTTTCAGGCAAGGTCACCTTCCTATGGGGACAGGTATGGTCTATCAGGAAGATTACCTCACTAGTACTGACCAAGTAATTCCAGATTGACTGGTGAAGGGTTACGTTCCCAGGAGAGACTGAAACTGCAATTCGGTTAGGTATCAAGTCTTCATTTGCTGACGTGGAGCTTAGCACAAGTGCTTCCATTTTGGATCTGTTGTTTCTTTTTCTAATAGTGCTAATGAAGAGTCCTTGTCCTCAAGGAAATTTAAAACCTAAAAGGAAAATACGATGAATGAAAATTACTATAGCACAAAGCAAAGGTGTTTCATAGAGGTATAAAGTGCTGTAGAAGCCAAGAAAATGTACAGTTTGCTGATGATTGAGAGGTTCTAGGTTTTATGAAGGGCACATTTTAAGAATGGGTAGGATTTGTATCTCTAATATGTGGAGAGAAAATGGCAACCATAGAGACAGGAAAGTTCAGGAAATATTTAGCGATAGGTGAGTGGTTGAAAGATATCTTAGGGGAGATAAAATGGAAAAGAAAGCAAATGCCAAATCATGGGGTATTTGAAGCTGTTTTAGCAATTTTATTTTCACTCTGTGAGTCCTAGAGAGCCACTGAAGGTTATTGAAGTGAAGGCTGACACATTTACTATAAGCTTTAGAAAGTTCTTTGACAATAATTGGAGGATGTTTAGAGGAGATGAGACTAGAGTTGGAGAATATAGTAAGGAAGCCGTTACATGATCTAGGACCTGGACTAGGTGATGAAAATGGGATACATATGAAGAATGTTTAAGACGTGGAATCCACATGATTTGGCAACTGATTAAATGCTTACATATCTGTTCAGGGGAAGGGGAGGCATGTGGTAAAAAGAAAAGGTTTAAGTTATAATTTTGTAAATGACAGAGCCCAGCTTGATTCATCTAAAAAGTAAAAAAGAGGAATTTATTTGCAAAATTAGGCTAATAACATAACTTTGGGAAAGGCAGAGATAGAGCCAGGTAGGGACAACTGAATCAGGGCCTCAGATGTCATTCTTCCTCCGTATGTTCTCTTTGAAGGTAGCCTTTATTCTTTTCTACTGCAGAGAAGTTCTCTCCATGCTTCAGGATCATTGCCACAGCCAGTCCTTCTAGCTGAGGGACTAAAGAAGGATGGGATCTTCCCCTGGGCCAGTCGAACTTTTCCAGAGATGGACCCTGGTGGAAGGGCTTGGGTCACATATCCACCCCTTAGACCAGTCACTGGGCCTGATGGATGAGGTGCTGTTTTTAGCAGGTCCCAAGAGAAAGTCATGGTTGGAGGTGAGGGAAGGTATTACAGGTGTGGCACAAGGGGAGCTACTTTTGAGTTGTGAAGCCATGTCTGCTATCCCGATGGGGGCATGGTAAAGAAGACAGAGGAATAGAAATTGTGACTGGGGTTCTGGGCCACTATGTTTGGCAGGATGGCAAGGCCTTTAACAAATAGAGGAATGGATTTGGGTAAAGTGACAAATTTCATCTTAGACATCTTATTTTTAAGGTGTTTTGGGCTATACATATGACATTGTAGAGGAATCCCTTAAAAAGTGGGGTCTTCAGTTCTTAGGAGAAGTTGGTTTTAAAACCATAGATTTGGGAAGCATTAGCATATAGGTTTATGAAGAAACTAAATGGACAAGATTGCTCAGGGAGGGGCTGGCCCCGTGGCCGAGTGATTAAGTTTGTGTGCCCCACTTTGGCAGCCCGGGGTTTTGCCAATTTGGATCCTGGCATGGACATGGAACTGCTCATCAGGCCATGTTGAGGCGGCATCCCACATGCCACAACTAGAAGGACCTGCACCTAAAATAGACAACTATGTACTGGGGGGATTTGGGGAGATTGCTCAGGGAGAAAGTATTCAGAGAGAAGAAGGTGGAGGGCAGAATCTAGGAAATTTACGTTTCTAGGCCCATATGAATATCAGGCCTAAAAGGATAAAATGGCAAAATAGACTGAGAAGAAGCTATCAAATAACAATATCCAAGAGAGGGATATGGGTAAGAAAGTGGAAAAAAGGTCATTGGTTGGATCAAATTCTAAAGCTAGTGTTTCAGTCCTGAGAGCTGTCAGTTGATAAGATTTCTAGATGTCAGGCTCCAAGCATCTTCAGATGGAGTGAGGGCAGGAAATGGCAATCTGACAGATTTTCCTGGTTTGCAGTTTGAATGTCTCTGCTGATGTCATCAGGTGTACCAATAAACTTTCTGAGTGGTCTATACAGCAACAGGCATGAAGAAGATTGCCTAAATCTTAGCTATTGTGGTGATTTCTTGAAGTTGACATCAAGTTGTTCAGCTTCAGTTTGCAGGGCTTCAGGAAAAGGGCACTTTTAGTTTTCAATGATTCCAAGTCAAAAAGGTGGGAGAAAATTGGAAATGTCAGTTTGGAGATTTGTAGCCAGATATTTGAAGAAATCAGAGGAATTCAGATCCAGGGCATTTCACAGGCAAATAACAAAACCTCAAAGAAGTTAACAAGAGTCTATATCCACAAGTGTGCATTATAGTTTCTACTGAAACATAGTTTTTCTCTCTAAAGTCACCTTCATTTCTGCCAAAGATAGCCAAATTAAGACTAATTTGTTTGTAAAATATCTGGCTTGGATAAATTTGGCCTGATTATTTACATAAGGATGCAAGAATAGTGATTGATCATATAGGTTCTTTTAATCTGTTGCTGGAACTTTTCATAAGGAATCTCAGATTGGACTTTTACAAGCCTCTTAAGGCTAGGAAGCCAAGCTGAGGACTTGCCATCAGACTTTGTAATACCTATAGATTTGGGTCAATTACTCTCTTCTCAAGGTCCCCCAAATATCCTGGGGTTCCTGCATCTGCCAGGAAGTGACTTTTACTTTCCTGGTTAGGATGTTGGGAACCCTGTAAGCAAGGTACCAGGCTATTTTTCCTAGGGGCTCCATAAAATCAATCTTAATTCCTTAAAGCTGTTTGGCATATCTGACTCTATGTACATTTTCTCTCAAATATGATATTTCTAGTCAATGCCTTGGTAATATAACCAATATTTCAAATTGTGTTCTGTTACAAGGAGAACAGATTCTTATTGAACTTACACAAATAACCATATCACCATGAAAATAAGAATAATAAGAGTTTCCAAATTCTAGAGGGATCAGGTAGGGAGAAAAAGTAATTGTTTTCTCTTTGTTCACAAAGTTATACTTTACCAAATTGCTCTAAGCCATAGGTAGCTTAAGAGAAAAAGTGTTCTCAAATCTAGAAAAACAAAACTTTAAAGAATCAACAGTTTCAAACAAAAAGTCATAAAAATTACAATCATCCTCATCAGTTCATTCAGTCCCATGTTATTAATTCTTGAAGTGCTTGAATCCAGTTTTTCCATTAGTTCTCTGAATTCTCACCCAGTTCAGTTTTATGATCTTAAAGTTATCATAAATGTGTGCTTGCCAGAGTTCTTTGCAGGAATTTCCTTAAAGGTGAAGTACTTTTGCAGGAACACTTTTGCAAAAGTGTCAGAGTAAAACAATAACTGTAAACGGCAAAAGACTTAAAAATGGCCGTAGTTAAAGATCTGATGAGAGTATATTATAATGCAATTGACAAAGAAACTTGGTTATTTCTGTGACACACAACATTTTAAGATAACTGGAATTACAAGTATTAACATTATACCAGGACATACCAAACTTCTAGGAATTTCATGCAATTTCTGGAACACATATTAATAACATATATCCACAAAAATATAATCTAAGAAGGTTTAGTATCACTTATTTGACAATGCTTCCCAATAATTTAATATATCAAATAAGCCTAATTAATTTAACATCTCCCCCACCCCCACTTTTTTGTAATTTATGAGGAGAGAGAACAAATCTTTTTTTTTAAAGATTTTATTTTTTCCTTTTTCTCCCCAAAGCCCCCCAGTACATAGTTGTACACTCTTTGTTGTGTGTCCTTCTAGTTGTGGCATGTGGGACGCTGCCCCAGCGTGGCCTAACGAGCAGTGCCATGTCCGCGCCCAGGACTCGAACCAACGAAACACTGGGCCGCCCGCAGCGGAGCGCGCGAACCCAACCACTCCGCCACGGGGCCAGCCCTGAGAGAGCAAATCTTTTGAGACGTTCCAGGGGTCCTCTGAAAAATCCCAGTTAGTTCAAGGTCAAAAGGACTTCATTTAGAATTTGATTTAGGATGTTTGTCAAAAAGAATCAGAAGATTTGGCACTTGAATAATAGGATCACAGATCATTATGAAACAATGGTTCTGGTGCTGGCCCCGTGGCCGAGTGGTTAAGTTTGCACTCTCCACTGCAGGCGGCCCAGTGTTTCGTTGGTTCGAATCCTGGGCATGGACATGGCACTGCTCATCAAACCACACTGAGGCAGCGTCCCACATACCGCAACTAGAAGGACCCACAACGAAGAACATACAATTATGTACGGGGGGGCTTTGGGGAGAAAAAGGAAAAAATAAAATCTTTAAAAAAAAAAAAAGAAACAATGGTTCTTACAATAGGTACTTACTTACCTATTTGACCAAAGTGACAATAAAAAGATTTCAAAAGCAAATACAGGTGGCTACATGGTTGTGAGCAAAACTTAGTTTTTTAAATAAGAAGACTCAGTTTTCCTAAGTAATCAAAGACTTGATGATAAGGATAATATGGAGCACAGAAAATTATTTGATGAAGTACAGAATCTTTGCTTTCTAGGCAGATTACTTGAAGATAAAGAAAAAAACCTTTCTCAATCCCTTATCAGGAGCAGACTAATAGTCTAAGAAAACTTTGTCCTTTTAACAGATGAAAGAAAATTCAATTCTAGTTTTACGTAAGTACACTACTGATTGTAAAGCTCAATTTTATAACCCTTCTAATAAAGATTTGATTTTTAGCCAGCTTGACCACACAAGGTAAAATTCTCTCTCTCTTCCCAAATTTCTATTTAGTTTTCCTTTATTTTCCCCTTTTCCATTTTGAAATAACTAGTTTTACTTGGGGACAAATTTATTTTCTTTTCCCTCAACAAAAATGCATCTTCATATCTCATACCTTCCCTTAACCAAAAACATATCATATTTTCCTTGCATGCAGAGTTGTTTCCTTTATTATTTCTAGTAGTTTTAACTACATATGTTAATTAGAGTTCTTAAGAACCCTTAGAAACCTTAATTTCCAGTGAAAACTAAGAGTGAGCAATTGTGAACTATTACACCAGTATTCTTTTTTTTCCTTTAGAATTGACGAGATTTTTTTTATAATTTTTTTTTTATTGCAGTAACATTGGATTATAACATTATATAACTTTCAGGTGTACATCATAATATAGTTCGAATTCTCTGTAGATTACATTCACCACCCAAAGACTAATTACAATTCAACTAGTATTCTTTACATTGGCAAATTTATAAATACATGTCATAATTTCTAGAAATATATGCTTCTTCATGGTATAATCTTTCTTTCTTTCTTTCTTTCTTTGAGGAAGATTAGTCCTGAGCTAACTACTGCCAGTCCTCCTCTTTTTTGCTGAGGAAGCCTGGCCCTGAGCTAACATCCACGCTCATCTTCCTCTACTTTATATGTGGGATGCCTACCACAGCATGGCGTGCCAAGTGGTGCCATGTCCACATCCGGGATCCGAACCTGCGAACCCCAGGCCGTTGAGAAGCGGAACGTGCAAACTTAACCGCTGTGCCCCTGGGCTAGCCCCCATAGTATAATCTTTCAATGTGACACAAGACATGTTTACTAACAGATCCAAATTTATCTTTAGTTTCTCTGTATTAAGCAGCCCAAAGTAGATAAACCTATGTTCAGTAATTAATGTTTCACTATTTTGCCTTATTTGGAAAAGATCTAGATATTCAATGAATTTCCATCATTTAATTTAACTTAGAAAAACTCTAAGGTTTTAAGTTTCCAAAAAGATTTTGGAAGCTATTTTTAAGTACACATACCATAAAACATAATTGTTGCGGGGCCGGCCCGGTGGCGCAGCGGTTAAGTTCGCACGTTCCGCTTCTCGGCGGCCCGGGGTTCGCTGGTTCGGATCCCGGGTGCGGACATGGCACTGCTTGGCAGCCATGCTGTAGTAGGCGTCCCACGTATAAACTAGAGGAAGATGGACACGGATGTTAGCTCAGAGCCAGGCTTCCTCAGCAAAAAGAGGAGGACTGGCAGTAGTTAGCTGAGGGCTAATCTTCCTCCAAAAAAAAAAAATAATAATAATAAAAAAATAAAACATAATTGTTGCTAAAACGTTCATCTGTAAACTCTTATTTCCCTTACATCTTTCTAAATCACTTGCTCCCAATAATTATGTTTAGACTACTACAAAAACTTCTTGAAACATTAGACAAAGCCAGCCATCATCCCAAACTATATTTCTTGCTGACAAATTTTGCAATAGAGATGATGCAAATTTATGAATATGAAGAAACCCAGGTAAAACAAAAGTTGTACGTCTGTATTGATTTTAATGCCGATAATTCTGAAGACGCATCGATTTTAACTGAAGCAACAAACAAATTAGCTTTAATACCAAGTATTTTCCCAGCTCACACGAACTGGAAAAGCACTTGGGTTAGTTTCTATTATATTTCTGAGAGTTTAGCAATCCTTAATTAATATAAGTGCTTGTTTATTTTTAAGCCAACTAAATAGAGCTCTTTTATGAATTGGCCTGGCGATACCATCCAGAGGTAGAAAAATATCTCACATCTGCAACATACATATGCAGACACCTGTAAACATACAGACAGACACAAACAGAGATTGTGTAGCCTTTGTTCTGAAATTCCAGCTGTGAGTCACGTGCAATAATACAAAACTCACTAGTTTATAAAAGAACAGTTGGATCCAAAATTTGTTGGGGCAGTTGGAATAAGTTCAGTTCACCTGCTCCGATGGCTAAAACTTTTTACTAATATTTGTGGAGAAGGCATTCAAGATTTTTCATTAGCCCAGTTTCCAAATAGTTCTTTTTTTCGCTTCTGATGAGAAACTTCTCCCTGAAGTTTGCATTTCAAAGAATGGCTCTTAGGTCCTAGAGAAGATGGAGGTGGAAAATCTACATCCCAAAGGCACAGAGAACGTATTCATATTTCCTCCAAGGAGTTTTGGAGTATATTTGACTATTATCAGAGATCTAGAGTAATTACTATTTAAATTTTTCCTTCTTTGTCTCCAGTTCAGGACAACCTGTTCCCAACATCGCAATATCTACAAGCATTTTGAGATGAATAGGGGAGGTTTTGGGCTTGGTAAGGATAGGCGAATTTTGAACTGCTTCTAGAGCCACATTTCTAGTTTTGTAGAGATTTGCAAGACAGAGAGTTGTTTCCAATTCCTCTAAGAATTGGGTTGTAACCTAAATGATATCAAAGGGTAACTTACCCATCCAACTACATTTTCTTTAATATGTTTCTTTATATCAGGGAGAAGATTTCTAAGGAAGGCGCAAATTAAAAGATTTCTATGTTCTTGAGTTTTAGAGTTTAGTTCAATATGCCTTTGAAAAGTCTATATAAAGAGTTCAACAAAGGCCTTCAGATGCTGGACTGATTAGGAATTACAAAATCCTGGAGAATGGTTTGGGAAGGCTTCAAACTAGGAACAGAAAGAAAGCTATTGAGAGAATCCAGGGAAGCCGTAATAGAAATCTATAAAAGACGACGTCAGTGGGGAAGGAGAGAGATTTAGGAGATAGAATCAACCCTTAGTTTATTGAATGAGGCCAAGGAGAAGGGAAGAATAAAGGATCACTTTCAACTTTCTGGCTTGGGAAACTGGGTGGGTGATGCCGGGATTCAGTGAGATAGGAGGTTCAGGAACAGACGCAGGCTGGTGGAGAAACATGAAGTTTTGGAATTCACATCTTTTACCTGCTTTTGTTTTATGGATACAATGTCATTCTTAATATTTCTGAAGAAACTCAAGTATTTTTGTTTTCTGCTTGTTTCTCACTTTTTGCCTTCTGTAGAATTTGGGGTCTTCAAGTTAAGAGCTTTTCTGGATTTATTCTAGGCAGACTGGCTTCTTCACCGGCTGTAGTCTCTTAGGTGTTCTAGGCTGCAGCTTACTCTGCTCTGATCATCAGTGACCACTCTTCATCCATCTCCTGACTTCCAGAACTTTGTTGGAATCTCTATTCCTCTAGTAGCTTCTGTCCCACTCTCTTTGTTGGGTGGGGTTCGAGGTGTCCACATCTTTTTATTTCTTTGCTGTGATGTTAATGTGTTTTTTTGGAAAAAAAGATAAGTGGATATGCTCAATCTGTGATCTTAAACCACAAGCTCCTGAATTTGATCTTTGATATGACATGTTTACTGGAATTATAGTATGTCTAGGTAGAGATGTATAGTAGGCAATTAGGTGTATGTATGAACTTGGAATTCAAGAGACAAGTCTAAACAGGTAAAGATTTGGAGTAACTGGTGTAGAAATGATGAGTGGCAATAACATTGCCTAGGGAGAGCATGCAGAATGAGAAGAGAACAGGAAATAAGCCTAACACTGAGGACCATCATTATTTAAGATAATTGTTTTTAGGACACAATATTCCTCGAGAGATAGGGAGACTAATGACAACTCAGAACTTTTCCTCTATGGATAAAAAGGAGTCAAATGAGCTCTTTGAGTTCATAAAAGTTGCATTTAATATATAATAAAGTATAAAAGCAGTAGTAAGATGACTAGTTGTAACAAAGTTGAACAGGGTGAGGACAGGAGTTCCAAGATGAGAGATAATCAAAGGTGTCACCATTTCCAGAAGATATCATCTAATTTTTTTGATCCTGGGCCCATTCTTATGAGTCTGCTCAATGATGGCTCCCATGATCTGCTCTCCCATCCTTCTACTGAGAACATGGCTCTGATTCAAGTACCATTGTTCAGTGAGATATGTCTTGATAGTCTCCACACATTCAGTAAATATTTATTCAGGTCTTAAAATACACCAGACTTTGGATGAGGTGTTGGGGATATAAAAATATATATGGGGCCGGCCTGGTGGCACAGATGTTAAGTGCACACGTTCCGCTTCCGAGGCCCGGGGTTTGCCAGTTCAGATCCCGGGTCCAGACATGGCACCACTTGGCACGCCATGCTGTGGTGGGTGTCCCACATATAAAGCAGAGCAAGATGGGCACGGATGTTAGCTCAGGGCCAGCCTTCCTCAGCAAAAAGAGGAGGATTGGCAGCAGATGATAGCTCAGGGCTAATCTTCCTCAAAAAAAAAAAAAAAAAAGTAGAATTCCTGCCCTCAAAGAACTCATACATGCATACACTGCCCGTCATGCTCCAATTCAGTGTTGCTAACTGCCATTATTTTATTAGCAAAAGTCTTGTCATTAGCTTTCAAGGCGAGTTTAATTATCTCTCACTCATGGTGGATATGGAAGGCCTTATTTTGGTGCCCAATGTAGCCATTTTATGTCCCTGGTTAAGCAAAATGGTGAGGATTTTTTTTACTCTATCTCAAGAGTGATAGAAATTCATCCTAATAACCCAATATAGCACAGTGCCTGGGACATAGTGAGCTCTCACTACATATTGGTTTATTAAGTCTTTTTATTTTTATTACCTCAAATTATTATTATTAAGCAAGGACTCTAAAAAAGCACAATAGCGTATTTTGGAGAGGGCCAATGAAAGAGAAGATTTTTTAAGAGTAAAACTTAAACACAGTTGGCAAACAAATCATTGGTTAAAAAAAATACAACTAATCACAGAACAATTGTTACTGTCTACTGCCTTCCTTACCCATGTCAACATCCAAACATACATGAATGCTTTTAAACCTGGAATTTTAGCTGCTGTGTCGCTAATCTCAGGTTTTTTAAAAAAAAACTCCTTGATTTTTTTTAAGTCTCCAAAAGACGGGAAAATTTAATTATATAGAGAAGAAGGATGTAGGTTGGCAAAAGGGTAAATAGAGAATTAATCTAGTATGGTGCTTTACTATTCTTACTGAAACTAATTAAATTTGTAATTAAAGGGACAACAGTAGTGATGGGATAGGAAGAAGCGAATAGATTCACTTTAAATGATGACTCTTTTCTAGTTTAGGGGAATTTTCAAAATTTCTTTGTTCATTTATTGATCCTCAATCAACAAATAAACCCAGCATGTGCCAGGCACTGTGCTGGGTGCGAGGAATTCCAAGAGGAACTCGATCCCTCTGCCTTCTCACGGAGGTATCCACTAGCAGCAAGATGAAATCCTACGGAGGAAAGTTACCGCGCAGAGTATGCGAGATGAACTAGAGCCGCCTTGCAGCCTTGTTTTACTCCAGTTGTCTGGTGCTGCCACCTGCTGGGCATTTTCTTTTTCGCCGAGTTTAACCACAGGCGTGGACAGAGAAACCAGAATTTGCTGGGTGGAAAAGCCTCCCATTTCCACCTTTGCACGCCAGACCATGCACTTTTTCTTGCCGAGTACACCTTCCCTCTCCACCAGGCCTGGTGGCACCAACGCTGACTCCTCCAGAATTGCAAGCTCCTCACTTGCCAGGGTGCTGAGTCACCTGCCCGGTATGCCCAGGGCAATTGCCTCACTTTTCTCCCTCCCACAGTTTTGCTACTGAGCTGTTTGAAGGTTTTGGCCTTCTTTGGCCTTCTTCCCTCTCTTGTCGGAGTTAGGGTTTCTTGCCAAGACACCGGTAGTGTGTGCCTAAGTTGCTTAACACGGGCAGGAAGAGGCCAAAGGCCTTTGCAGCAAACAATTCTCCCCAATTTTGAACTTACTCTCACTTCTGTATAGGGGAGTGGCGCTGTGGGTGGGGGTAGTTTGCTTACTTCCTCATAAGCAGTCTGGTTGAGGGCCTCTGGGCTGCTTCAGAATGCTGAGCAGAAGTCAGGGCTCTGGGGATTAAGCATTAAATAGGTCATTTGTTTTGCATCATCAATTCTTGAAGCGAGTCGAATGCTTTCAGGGATGGTTTCATCATTAAAAAGGAGCCCAAGAGTACCAAGTCCACCACTGACTGCATGGCCTCCCCCTCATTCTGCCCTGCTTCAAGCCAAGGGCTTCCCATGAATTGCTGAAGTTTTGCCCAGAAAACATTAGCAGTTTATTTGCTTATTAGACTACTTGGTTGGACACAAAATCGTGGAGCCCCACTTCTCCCATTGCTTGTCATCACATCAAAAATGGTTCTGGATTTAAGTAGATAAGAATGACTGTTGGAATATTACATATACTTAAAAAAATGCAAATTCTTACTTTATGCTTTTTATCCTAAGTTTTAAACCAAAAAGTAGAAAATACATTTATTTCTATCTGATGACCACCCCCCCCAACAAATTAATCACCAAATCTCTTTTCTGATACTCTATTTCTCGGTTCTTTTTCTTTCTTCCTTTAGCTTGACAGACCATTCCATCAGCTCCTTCAGCTCTCTCCCCATGCTGACCTTTTCTCAGACTCTAGTTAATGTTCTCCTTTCCTCTCCCTCTTTGCTAAAATTACCAGCAGTCATGGACCGCCTTCAACACAGCCTGGAACACTCCACACCTGAATTCTTCTTGGATGCAGCACAGCCCAGGCAGCCCCGCCCCCTTCCCTTATCCCATTTCTGAGCATGAAGTGATTTTCATGAAAAAGGTTAGTGTGAAACTTGGTGTGGACTTCAGGTGCCCCCATCAGTGCTCCGTCCAAATGCTTCCTAATGTGAAGTTATGATGTCCAATATATTCCCTAGGACAAAGGAAGACAAGAAGTGAGAGGAATGAGGAAGCCTGTTGGTGGGAGGAAAAAGAATTAGGTCAGAGACCAGGGATGTGAACGTGGGTAGTATGGGAAACAGGAGGACAAGAGGCCTGGGGTGGGGACAGAGGTAGAGGGAAGGGAGACCTCTAGATGGGATATTAACAGGGAAAGTGCGAATCGCCTCCTCAAACCGGAAGTAGTCCTTGAAAATTCGGACTCAGAAACGGGCAAGATCAAGTCTTAACTCTTCAATATATCCCATAGTGTGAACGGTTTATTTTAAGACCCCCCCCTTTTTTCCTATTTCACTATATTTCATCACTTTCACCAGAGGTACAGTTAAGAGAAGACAGGCAAGAGAGAAGTGAAAGGCCAATCTTTCAAAATTATATCCATTTTTTAATAGAAGATTTTGAGAGCATCGTTTGAAACTTATTGCTAAACCAAAGGTTTTTTCTTCTCATATCCATTTGTTCTTTTCACATTTTAATTTTATTGCTTAAAATATATTACAAAATGAGAACATGCTCTTTCTTTCAAGTCAAACAGTGCTAACAGAAGTACGTTAAACAAAAAATGAATGGTCTTGTCTCCTTTCTCCAATGCCACCCATCAAAGAGTGAATGTTAACAGTTTGATATATCTTTTTACATGTTTATAATAACGTATCTAAATAAGGACCTCCCTTTTATTCTTTTTAGAAAAATAAAATAATGTGTATGCACTCACACAGTAACTTGCTTTTTCAGTTAATAATATGTATCGACATATTAATAGCTACAAAATATTTCAGACCATGAATGTACAGCTCTTTATTCATCTCATTCTCTACCAATAGATATTTAAGCTATTTCCAGTTTTTTGATACTACAAATATTGTCAAAATAAAAATCTTTACACACATCTCTTTGCATTTTGGTTCTTTTACTTTTAAAGGATAGATTTCTAAAATTGGGATTGCGGTGTTAAAGGGTTTTAAAATTTTTTTTTTAATTTTAGTAGCCACTGCCAGGTAACTCTCCCAAAAGGTTTGGGAGTACAAACTTTACGTTATCATAAGATGACTTCTATAAAAAATTTAATAATTTCTCTATAACTGAACCCAGCTTAGCATGTGAGCCTCTATTTTAACTTGTATCCTGATAACTTAATTTACACTCAGTTTAAAACCCAGTTTCTTATGAGAAACTCAGATTAACCCTCCAGCCCCACTATTCTGGTTCTTACGTTCCTGGATGGCCTCTGAGTTTAGAGGATGCTTGTGTGAAATTGTGGCATCGGGGTGGGGCGGGGGCGTGTGAGTTTGGACCATGGGTGTCTGTCTGTGCTGATTTGTGACTCATTCTTTCAGGCTTTGAGCATTGCTCTCTGTTCCTGCTGAACCCTGCCATGGCCCCTACTTGTCACATCTAAATTCCGTGTCTTCCTTGTCCAAAACACGAAGACGCATCTGGTGCACTCAGCTTATACCACGTGCTCTCAGGGAGCCTGGTGATTCCACCTCCTTCCCTGCGCCATGCTGAGGTGTAAGAGACTCTATGAGAACCCCGGAGGCCCTTATGGCCAGCCCCAGTCCTGAGCACTACTGATCATTGCCCTGCTTAGGTGGACTCAGGGCTGTTCCGTGAGGTTTATAGTCACTCAGGTTGTCCTGGAAGACAGGCATTGTTCTTTTTGCTCTGGAATGCCTCAAACTTATTTCCATGGGCATGGAGGAGGGAGTGAGAGCACTGGGCCCCACCAGCAACAGAGCCTTCACTGCATCCCCCACAGTCCTCACTTTCCTGCCTGCTGGCCAAGCTCTTATCTCCTTTGGAGCAGGACATGGATCTTTATGACATCACATACTCCTCTCTGTGGTTATGGTATAAATATTATGTATTCGTTCCTGCAATTGTTGGCTCTGGAAATTTGAAGTCAGACTTTGGGGATTAAAAAAACACGTTTCTCTCTCAAATGCCCGGCTCTTGTAATCAAAAGCCACAGCTTTTAAGATCTTTTTTCTCCAATGGACTTTCCAAAATTATTTTCAAGAGCTTAAAAGTTAAGGATTTAATTGCTCTCTCTGTATTATCTCTGTATCTCTATCTCTAAAAATCCTAACACTCCTTGAATGGTGGGAAACAAGAGACAAGTAAAAAGAATTTTAAAAAGACCCATATAGTTAAATATCAATATATTACACTACTACAAGAACAAATATATTCATTGCACAATTAATTATGTGAGGCGATGAAAAAACTTTTATTCACAGGAATTACATCTTGGGGGAGAAATCTGATGGGAAGAAAACGCTTAAATCACCCTGAAGTGAAGACTGAGATCCTTGGAGTCCTTGGGGCATATTGTAACAAAAGTTGGTCTCCAAGCTACTACCTCTAAGACAAAGGGAGGAATTTATTTGCATCAGCGCAGGAGCTGGGAGGTTGATGAGTAGAGAGAGGGAGAGAGAGAGAAGGCAAGAGAGATGGCAGAATGATATGCATTACAAAATGTGACATACGCTGTGACTTCCTAAATCTCCAGGACAATTCTACCAAGCTAGAAGAAAAATGATTGGTCTAAATGTGGACTGGGACATAGCTGAACTTTGCCCCCAGGGTGATGCAGGGCTGAACAGAACCAACACAAACAGACAAAAAGTGTCCAGTTACTGGGAAAAGTAGAGCCTGGTCCACCTACAGCCTCACCACTGTGCTGGCAACTCCCTGGCTCCTCCTTCTTACTGTCTTCCAGCTGCCCTTGTGCCTCTGTTGCCTGTGGAGGTGCTGTGTCTTCGTGCCCTTACGGCAGAGATCTGTCTTTCCTCCTCTGCTTCAAATGCGAGCATCAGAGAGCCACAGACCTGATCCCAGGATCACTTTAAAAAAAACGCTCTTAATTTACCTCCAAGAGACATTTTTTTTCACTTTCCCCTCCAGTCTCAGCAATCCATGAAAGGTTGTACATGCATTTGACCTACCTTAAGAGTGACACTTTCACACACACATGTACACACACATGTGTATTTGATATAGTATGATTACTATTACATATTATACTCTCAAATAATACGTTATCAATGTATCCCCAGATATTGTATATTATATGTGCATGGATATGTGTGAGTTTTAAATAGTATATGTGTATATAAATCTTTCAAATAATTATATGTATATTTATACTTATAAATTTTACATACAAATAGACACATGGACCTTAACTGGCTCTCATTAAGGTCTACCTCAGCATGGTGTCACATTCAAAAGAAACACAAATTTCACTCCAAAATGACTTTTGAAAATAGTGTTTTTATCTAAATGTTTCTTAAAGAGACAGGAACTGGAGAGTTGCATACATAACACATGTCAAAACTTCTAAAAGTCCTCTTTAGGCATCTCCTTTTCCTGAAGTTTCATTCCTCTTGTGGGTAACTCACATATCTTTGTCCCATCTCTCCAGCACCTCTAGTCTCATACTTGCTTCCTCTGCAGACCTTCTCCTTTCCCATTTGCCTCCTTTTGCTTCTAGGGATGTGGGATGCCACCTCAACGTGGCCTGACGAGCGGTGCCATGTCCGTGCCCAGGATCCGAACCCTGGGCCGCCGCAGCAGAGCGTGCGAACTTAACCACTCGGCCACGGAGCCAGCCCCTTGAAGCTTCTTTAATTCTATGTCTATACCCACTCTATTCATCCTCCTCTCAAATTAGATCAATAAGGTCCCCTAGCTTATAGCCGATCAGCATCTTAGAGTCAGGAAAGGGGAAAATATTTTAAGTTCTTATGTTTTGAAAAATGTGTTTTGGCTCTGCATAGGTGGATCTTTGCAACTGGGCTTGATTTTCTGCTGGTATGCCTACCTTGTAGAGAGTTCTGACAGGTCAGTGCCCTTGCAGGAGTGCTGTTCCATGATCTGAATACCACCTCTGTTGTAACTGAGAGAGAACAAAAGTTTCTAATTTAAGAGCTATGGAAAAATTTCTGGTTAGAGAAGAGAAGCGTCTTTGTTAAGCATTTTGACTGGGAAAAGTTAGCTCACAAGGCATGGCCCAGATGGACTAGCATTGGGACAAAGAAAAGTAAATTTCCCAGCAAAAGAAAGGTAGAATTTTGAGTTTTAGGAGGCAACCCAAGAAGTTAGGAACAAACAGGAGGAAATAGAGCCACATGACATTAGTCTGGACATAATTATGTGCCGGGCTCTGTTCTAAGTATTTAACTTACGTTCGCTGATTTGATCCTCACAAGAACACTATGAGTTAAGTACTATTAATATTATCCTCATTTCTAAACGTAGAAACTGATGCACAAGGAAGTTAAGAAACTGAACCAGGTATCAGGAAAAAGCCCCAGTGTCATAGAGAATGGCAAAGAGGAACAAGACCGCAAAGGACATGACCAAGCCAGCAGCCAGGTTGATGTGCCTTCCCTTCACAGGTGCGAAAGAGACAGTGAGATGAAGGGACCAGAGCAGGGCAGTCTCTTACTCACAGCACAGCAAGAATGGGAACATCAGCATGGTAACTCTGGTGCCCGTGCTCCAAAGTCTCATGGGGCAGTCATGAGCCCAGATGGCAGCTGCTCACACAGTGGCTTGTGCCCCATGTGAGGAACCTAGGGTCAAAGTCTCAACACCTTTTATAACAAGCCACACACAGCCCAGCCCCTCTCCCCAAGGAGTGAGCTGTACAGCAGTCACACTGTCAGTGCCTTGACCCACTTAATCGCTACGTGACTGGTACAGAAACTGCTCAGGGTCAGAGGATGGTGAGGTGTTGTGGTTTGGCACACTCAGCAAGGATGTGCAGAGATGCTTGGGGCCCATGGCAAACTGCCTCTCCCAACACCAAGGTCATAGCTAGTGAGCAATAGAACTAGAATTTAAACCTGAGCTATCTGGCTCAGAATCCATTCCCTTCACACTTGCCACTGCATAGAGGCCTAGTATTGGATTTTAACGCACCAATTGTTTTATCGTGCACTGCAATGTGAGCTCCACTTTTATTGCCATAGAACTTATAAAGCATTCACACACAGCTTTAAGTCTGCAGTATTTTGGAGGTGAGGAGTTTGAGATGCCTTCTATCAGAGTGACAAATTATTTCCAAGGAACGATAGAGAGCCCAGGAGCTGAAATGCAGAGTGGAGAGAAAGAATTCATGGGAGCAGCAAAAAGGCCCAACAAAGACTTCCCAGGGCTATTGGGAAGGATGTGCAGTATCCCACCTTAAGTGGGACTGGGCTGTGGGTCAATTTTTAATAGATTTTAAAGGACAAGGTGACCTTACGAAACTGGAGGACTTGGGTACATCCAAGGGCTGACACTCGGGGGAAGGACAGATATATGATAGATAGATATATAGATAATAAATTGATATAAATGGAAGGAAGGAAGGAAGAAATTGCATGGCATTCACAGTGCTAGAGGCTGTAAAGGCTGCCATCAGCCTGTGAAGGAGCAACCATTATCTCCATTTGACAGAGGAGGAAACTAAGGCTCAGGGATGTAACTTGTCCAACACCACATAGAAATTGTCAAACCCAGAAATTTTCCCCAGCCTTTTCGAACTCAAAAATCCAGATTCTTTCTATTCTATCACACTGGCTGTTTAACCTGGGCAGGAAGGAGAGCGTGCAGAAAACATTAGTGAAGGGTGAAACCAGTCACATGAAAGCTAATCAGACTCCGTCAGCGCCCCCTACAGTGTGGGCCAGGCACATCTCCAGGGGCTGGACCCGGAAGTTGACAGTTTCCTCAGAGCCAGAACAGGGATCTTTTCCTTCAGCCCTTTGGAAGATTTAAAAGGATAATGTACTCCACCGACTTCTGGATAAAAGAATGACGTACCCTTTGGGGTTATCTAATCATGACTATCAGAATAATACTGTTTCACCAACAAGATAAAATATAAGACACATCCTGATTTCAGATGTGCTAAAATGTTGACAGTGAGTATCTTAGAATTGACGAAGTACAATATTAAAAGAAAACAAAATGGGGAAAAATTTGTCTAATACTTAAATGTTCCCTTGCTCAGAGTGACTGGAGGTAAAATGTTTTTTTCCTCTAACTGTGGTAAAGGTTGAATTTGTTTTGTCATTACAGTAATATTGATGCGTGAATTTCAACTCCTACACTGACACCTACACACATGCGCATGTGCACACACGCACACACGTGTAAAATATCTCCTGTCAACTAAGACATTGATGTTAGTGGTTGTTTCAGGAAAGGGAGACTGAGGGTCAAGGGTGGGAGCGAAATCTACTTCTCAGTGAATGTCTTTTGCATGGTTTGAAATTTTAGCATGTGCACATTTTACTTTTTAAGAACTCTATAAAAATAAATAATAGATAAACCATATTGCTATTGATGTCAACTCAAATAACTAGACTCGGAGTAACCATATTATCTATTCCCTGACCAGCCTTGATGGTAAATATTTTCCTATGTTATGCTTTCTGTGTCTTTAGGAAACTGTCGATCAATTTTAAGGCAGCTGAAGATGCTGAGTCCATTTCTATCAAAGTTACGCATAGGATCCTTTTTTATATTAGGGAGTGATCTGTATTGTGGGCCCTTTCGAGGCTTCCTTAGAGAGTCTCTGTCCTTTCTCATAAGGCAACTTCCATGCAGACAATAAACTAGAATGTACTGTGAATACCACCTCCCTACTCTTTGCACACACGTTATCTCATATTCTTCCAAAACACAGCTATAAAAACATAGTGTTTCAAATATAATAGTTCCTAAACTGCACAGTTTATGAGGCCGTTTTATACACATTATAACATTTAGGTTTCCTTTACAGCAGTGGTTTTCAGTTGGGGATAATTTTGCCCTTTGCTTCCCAGGGACATTTGGTGTTACAGCTGGGCGTGGGACTGGGGGTGGGGTGGGGTGTGGTGGGGGCTGGAGGTGTGTGTGGGGGGAGTGGGAGGGTGAAATGCTTGTGGCCTCTAGTGGGTAGAGGCCAGAGGTGCTACAATGCACTGGACAGTCCTCCACAGCCCCAAATGTCAATAGTGCTGATATGGAGAAACCACGTTTCACAATTTCCTCACATTATTCAAGGAAAACTTAATTAAAATTGCCCAAGAATGAATGGAAATCAACTGGTGGAGGTGGGGGAGAGGGGAGATGGACATATCCAACTATTGCAGGAGCAGCAAAGCATCACTAAGAGTTTTAGTACTTTGCAGATTATAAAATAATATAAATGAAGAGGATTTAATCTTCGAGGCTAGAATAGATGTTAACTGATCTAGTATTTGTACAGTGGAGGAAAACTGAAGCCCTAAAATCTTGTAACAGGTGTAGCTGACCAAAAGCAGAGCTGCTTGCAAAAGTCATGGCTCCAAACGAGTGCCCCTCAGCAAAGGAGGAAGGGCAGCATGTGTAGAAGTCAGGAGCCATCGAGGTGGAGAGACGCTGGCAGACTAATTTGCCACAGTTCACATCTGGCTGAGGTAATAGAGATAAAAGTATGTTTTTCAAAGTGCTCTGTGGCCTTTTTCCATCATGACAAATGAGTGAAGGCTTAGAATTTTGTCCATAAGAGCAATTTAAAATTACTTCATATTTTAGCAAGTCTAAAATGTTTGTGTTTAAATAAATCAAAAACCAAAAATGTGCGTGACCCTTTATCAATGACTCCTTTTATCATGATCTATAATTTCATTCAGCAGATGACAATAAAATGTAGATTTCAGCGTAATCCATGGAGAGAGCAGTAAGGAGGAAGGGCGCAGCAGCACCTTTTAATGGTGTAAAATCAATTTACAGTCATGCAGCGCGTGACGACGTTTCAGTCAACAAGGGGCCGCATATACAACGGTGGTCCCATAAGATTAGTACCATAAAGCTCAGGTGTGTAGTAGGCTATACCATGTAGGTTTGTGTAAGTACACTCTATGATGTTCACACAACAACAAAATCGCCTAAAGACGCGTATCTCAGAGCATATCCCCATTGTTAAGTTATAGGTGACTGTAGCTGAATTCTCTAAATTGCTTGGCATTCTGTACTCAGTTTAATTTTTGGTATTTAGTATCATAGGTTTCTCAGGTATGGTGAGAACAAATTCCTTCACCGTTCTTGGAAAAGACATCCTGGAGATTCTTGAGAATCAGAGAATCTGACGTTAAGCTTGTGAAAGTTAGAGAAATCCCTAAATTCAGGAACAAATCCCTTTATGCCAAAGGGAGATGATGGCGCAAGAATTCAGGTCACCAGGTAGGTACCTCTGGCCATGTATAACTTTGAGAAAAATAAAATAATAAAATTATTATGCCTTCTGTTTTTTTTAAAAAAATGGGCTATGACCAGATGCCAAAACTCCATTCTCTCAAATTCCCACAAAAAAACCCTAAAAAATGAGAGAAAATTGAAAACTTATGTTAGTGCCAATATTAAAAATGATATCCAACATGTCGCCAGAATTCGTCCATTTGGAATTTGTGGTGGACAACTCCTGGGAGCAGATTCTGTCTTGTCCAGTTTTGCTCCTTCTATCCAGGCAGTAGGTTGTGGATGTTATGTGATTGTTTCCCTGATGCTAATTAGTTGATCCAGCGTGGCGGTTTGTCTCTTTTCATTGTTTATGGGCTTTTTAGCCACACAGATATTTTTACTTGTATATATTCTAATATTTCACTGTTTTTCTTTTTTAACTTTTGTTGTAATAATTAGGAAAGCCTTCCTCATCCTAAGGTTTTATGTACACTTTCACCTACAGTTTCTCCAGTATCTATGAATGTATTGTTTATTCTTAAATCTTGAACCCATTCTGCATGATGTTGGCTATTGCTCTGAGGTAGCAATTGCTGAATCAGATTAAGAAAATAGGCTTTTATTTTGTGTTGAAAGTGTTTATCAGGAGACTTAAAAAATAACCAAATATAATACTTGAATCTTGATTGAATTCTAAATCGGGCAGATAAAAAAGTAATAATACCTATAAAAGCAATATTGTGGAAATTTGAATATGAATTAGTCATTGAACAATTTTATGGAATTACTGTTCTTTTTTCTTTGGTGTGGTAATAGTATTGTGATTTTGTTAGAGAAGTCCTCATTTTTAGGACATTCATGCTAAAGAATTTAGAGGAAAAGTGTCACAATGTCTAAAACAATTTCAAATGATCCAGCAAATAGAAAGTGTATATATATCTATCTTGATTTATCTCAATAGATTTATATTTAGCTACATAGATTATATACATAGAGAGAAAAAGCAAATGGGCAAAATATCACAATTTATGAATTTAGGTGAAGAATTCATGGATATGTACTGTACTATTCTTTCAACTTCTCAAGATTTGAAAACCTTCAAAATAGGAGCCTGAGGAAAATTGCTTATCAGCAATATATATTGAATTTTATCAGATGAATTTTTATCACCTATAACAATGATTAGATAAATTTCCTCTGATTTATGGAAGTGATCAATTATTTTGAAAGTTTTCAAATGCTGAACCATCGGTACATTCCTAATGTTTGATAGTACTTGCTTATAAAACCATTTGGTCTTGGATTTGTTTGGTTTAGAATATTGATGACCATTCATTTTTAAGGTGTCATTAATTTATTTTGGTCTTGTAATTATTCATAAGTTGATTTTAGTCATTGATGTTATCCTTGAAAATCATCCACTGTAATCATAATTTCAAATTACTATATTTATACATGGAATTTAATTATAATTTAAGAATGTCCATAACCTTGGGTGGATCTTTTTCCCATTCCTAATATTTTGTACTGGTGTTTTCTCAATTTTATTATTAAGGTTGCCAGAGATTTATCTGATTTCTTAATTTTTTAAAAGAACTAGCCAAAGATTTCAAAGATTCATACATTAATTCTTTTTCTCCTTCTTAATTTATTAATTATTCCTTTATCTTCACTCTGTTTTTTGTCTTCTTTCTTTTTGCTCATTTGCTTTTTAGTCTGCAGTGGAGGATGGAGAAAATTAAGATTGTATGTTTTCAAATGACCCAATAAACCCAATGCTGCCTTGGACAATCACTTCCCAGCCTAAGAAAACATGCACTGAAAGCAAAGTAAAACAGTAACACTTTTTAAAAGATATGACTTCAGCTTCCAACCCTACTTCAGAACTTGGTGAGCTAGTGTGCGTCCTGAGAAGAATATCCTTAACCTAAACTAAGCTGACTTGAATAGCTCTTAGAATAATAGTCGCAAATAGGTTTCATTTTATTTTCCAACTCTAATAAATTGGTAGTGGCTTCTTGAAGTTCTATACCATCAAGGATTCTAAGACTGAAGGAGAATTCAGTGGGACAGCATATCATGATGTATTAACAACGTCTGTCATGGGCTTGAGAATGGATTATGGTGGAGATATTTGACATTTCCTGACCTAAAACCAAAGCAAGTCAAGAGGACTCTTCTACCTAATTCTATCCCAAAGACTGAACTTAAGATCTTACCACTATAAAGAGATGAAAGGCAGTACTTATCATTTAAAATAAAAGCAGACACTTTGCAAGAAAAGGTAAAAATAAGACACTATTTGTCCTAATGCTTATTTTGTACAGCTCTCCTGGGACGTCCTTGGTCAATTTCCCCTTTATGGGACAAAAAAAGGCCCCTACCAAATGCAAATCAAAACCACAATAAGATATCCCCTTCCACCTGTTAGAATGACTAGCATCATAAATACAAGAAATAACAAGTGTTGGCAAAAGGGAACCCTTTTGTACCCTTGGTGGGGATGTTAATTGGTGCAGCCACTATGGAAAACAGTATGGAGGTTCCTCAAAAAATTAAAATAGAACTACTAGATGATCCAGCCATCCAACTTCTGTGTATATATCCAAAGGAAATAAAAACAATATCTCAAAGAGATAGCTGCACTCCCATGTTCATTGCAGCATTATTCACCATATCCAAGATCTAAGTGCCCATTGATGGATGCATGAATAAAGAAGTTGTGGTATATATACACAATGGAATATTATTTAGCTGTGAGAAAGAAGGACATTCTGCCGTCTTTTTTGCAACATGAATGGATCTTGAGGGCATTATGCTAAGTGAAATAAGTCAGACAGAGAAACACAAATACTGTATGATATAGGTGGAATCTAAGAAAAGCCGAACTCATTGAAACAGAGACTGCAATGGTGATTACCAGGGCATGGGGGATGTGAGGGAAAGGAGGAGATGTTAGTCAAAAGGTATAAATTTCCAGTTATAAGATACATAAGTTCTGGGGATCTAATGTACAGCATGGTGATTATAGTTAATAATACTGTATTATATACTTGAAAGTTGCTAAGAGAGTAATCTTAAGTGTTCTCACCACAAAAAAGAAATGGTAATTGTGTGACATGATACAGGTGTTAGCGAACACTATGGTCATAATCATTTTGCAATATGTAAGTGCATCAAATCAACACATTGTACACCTCAAACTTACACAATACTATATGTCAATTATATCTCAACAAAGCTGAAAAAAAGCTATCACTCACCATACACCATCCTTTCTTTGGGAGAGGGCCATAAAAATCAGCAAACTATAGCTAAATAGAAAGTTCTACTAAGATTTCTGTGCACCTTTCCGCTCAAAATAAAGATATCCCTATAAAGGATCGATAATTATGCATAAGCAATCACTCCATGTTTAGAAGATATCCTTATTTTCTATTTTAATATTGTTTTTACAGAATAGAGAGGAATCTGATCACTGAATCTAGTTCAGATGAAGTAATAGAATTATAATTGCATACTACACCTGGCAATTATTTTTGCCCAACTGGATATAACATAAAGGATCAAAGGGTTGGGAACACTTGCTACTTTTGAAGGAGTCATGTCCATAGAGGTAAATGTTACTTGTAAATCCCTTGATGTGTGCATGAAGCAGTCATGTCCTTTAGGTAAGAATTACATGCAAAACCCTCTGTGCCTGCCACCAAGAGCAATCAAATGGACATTCAGAACTGCTTAGATGCTTGAAAATATTTATCTCCCCACAGAGGACTAAAATAAGTGTGGGTAATATCTCAATATTACCAAATATTTCCTTGGAGTAGAGAATAAAAGAAATTGGACAAAAACTTCTTGATTGATCTCTGTATCTCTGTCTCTGAAAGTACTGAATCATGTTTGATTAAAAGAATTAAAGTTTCATTTTGCTTCCTGGCAATATGGAGATGCCAGTTCCCTTGACTGACCCTCTTACCAAAAATAACAACAAATGTTGGATAAATATACACAGGTGTGCCTGTGCATGTGCACACACACATACATAGAAGTTTTACAACATACAAGTTATATATATATTACATATATAAAATATTTGATATTTATATTTTGCATATACATATTTTATATTTAATAATATACTTAAATATATTTTTAAAATTTATCAATGAGCCATACAAAAGTAAGGAAATGAAGGCCCCAAACTAAGTGATGGTGGGAACTTGGAGAAATGGGGAGCTATAACTAGTTTCACGTTTGGGATGCATCTCAAACTATGTGAACTTACTGTAAAGGTAAGTATATAGGTTAATATAAAAGACAGTATATATTCTTAAAAATTTTAACCCTTTTTTTCTTCTAAATTAAAAGGCAACTGCATAAAGCAATAATTACAAATCTGTGCTGATGGGAACACACTGTATAAAGATGCAATTTGTGTGACAAAATAGCAATTTGTATGACAAATGAGGGGAAAAGGAACAGCTATATAAGAGCAAACTTTTTGTATAGAATTGACATTAGTTGGTATTAATCTAAACTATATTTTTATAAGCTAGCATATTATTAGTAATCTCCAAGGAAACCACTAAGAAAATAACTCAAAAATATAGATTAAATGCTATAACAAGGGAATTAAAATGATACGCTAGAAAATATCTATATAACACAAGGGAATGCAGTAATAGAAGAACAAAAAAGACACATGACATTTAGAAAACAAATAGCAAAATGGCAAGCAAATTGTACCTTATTAGTAATTACACTAAATGTAAATGGATTAAACAGTCCATTTAAAAGGCAGAGATTGCCAGAATGGTTTTTAAAAATGATCAAGCTATATGTTGTCTACAAGAGGCATGCTTAGATTTAAAGACACAAATACTGTGAAATAAAAGGATGGAAAAAGATATACCATGCAAGCAATAACCAAAAGAGAGCTGGAGTGGCTATATATATATATAAGGCAAAATAGACTTTAAGATAAAAATTGTTACTAAAGATAAAGATGATAAAAGGGTCAATCCATCAGAAAATTATAACAATTATTAACATATATGCACCTCACAATAGAACCCAAAATATGTGAAGCAAAACCTGACAGAACTGTGGGGAGAAATAAAAAATTCAACAGAAATAGTCAGAGACTTTAATACTCAACTTTCAATAATGAATAGAAGAACTAGACAGAAAATCTACAAAGAGGTAGAAAACTTGAACAATACTATACAAAAACTGGACCTAACAGATGTCTATAGAACAGTCCACTTAGCAACAGCAGAGTACACATTCTTCTCAAACGCACATGGATCATTCTTTAGTATAGACCATATTCTAAGCCATAAAACAAATCTAAATAAATTTAAAAGGATTAAATCCTACAAATCATATTCTCTGACCACAATGGAGTGAAATTAGGAATCAATAGCAGAAGGAAATTAAAAAAATTCACAAATATGTAGAAATCAAACAACATACTCCTAAATAACCAGTGGATCAAAGAAGAAATCTCAAGGAAAACTAGAAAATACTTTGAGATGAATGAAAACAAAAATGCAACATACCAAAATTTATGAAATGCAACAATGCAGTGCTTATAGGGAAATTTACAGCTATAAAATGCCTACATTAAAAATAGATCTCAGGGGGCTGGCCTGGTGGTGTGGTGGTTAAGTTCATGCACTCTGCTTTGGCAGCCTGGGGTTCGTGGGTTCAGATCTTGGGTGTGGATCTATGCACCTCTCATCAAGTAGTGCTGTGGCAGAATCCCACATACAAAATAGAGGAAGATTGACATAGATGTTAGCTGAGGGCCAATCTTCCTCACCAAAAAAAGAAAAAAATCTCAAAATAATAATATAACTTTCCACTTTAAGATACTAGAAAGAAAAGAGAAAACTAAACCCAAAATCAAGTAAGAAGGAAATAATAAAGATTAGAGGAGAAATAAATTAAATAGAGAATAGAAAAACAGAGAAAATCACAAAACCAAAAGTTGATTCTTTAAAAAGATGAACAAAATTGCAAACTTTTAGCTAGACTGACAAGGAAAAAAGATAGATTCAAATTACTAAAATTAGGAATGAAGAGGAAACATCATTGCCACCTTTATGGAAATAAAATGGATTATAAGAGAATACTATGAATAATTGTATTCCAACAAATTAGATAAGCTAGATGAAATAGGCAAATTCCCAGAAAGATATAAACTACCAAAACTGACCCAAGATAATATAGAAAATCTGAATAGACATACACAAAGTAAACAGATTGAATTAGTAATCAAAAAATTTCTCAAATTTCTACCAAATGTTTAAAGAAGAATTGACTTTGCCTAATATTAATCCCTGCTTTCTTTACATTTTGCTTCCTTGGTATATCTTTGCCTATCTTTTTCCTTTCAACTGTTTTTGGTCATTTTGATTTGAGTATGTTTTATAAACAGCATGGATTGTGTGTATATTTGGGTGTGCTCACAAGGTTGCATGTTTAACCAAGTTTGAGAATTACTGTCCTTTAATAGGGAAGCTTAAGAACTTCAACCTATCTTCATTATTATTACAATATACGTCTTTTTTTTTTTGAGGAAGATTAGCCCTGAGCTAACTACTGCCAGTCCTCCTCTTTTTTCTGAGGAAGACTGGTCCTGAGCTAACATCTGTACCCATCTTCCTCTACTTTATACGTGGGATGACTATGACAGCATGTCTTGCCATGCGGTGCCATGTCTGCACCCAGGATCCAAACCGGCAAACTCCAGGCCACCGAGAAGCGCAACGTGCGTGCTTAATCTCTGTGCCACCAGGCCAGCCCCAAATATACATTTTTTTATAGCATGTTATATATGTTTTGTTTTTATTCTTCATTGTTGTTTTCTGTTTTACTATTGACAGACTATGTTTCATTTTGTTTATATCTTCTTCAGTAACTTTCAAAATTAGCAACTATATTTCTCAATTTTTCAATTGAGCAAATCACAGAAAAAAAGTAAGTACATTTAATAGCATAAACATAAAACCGTATGTACATTGAAAAATATCGTAAACAAACTAAAGAACAAACAACTAACTGGGAAAATATTTGCAACAAACATAATAGATTTCCACAATACAGAAGAAGTCATGAAAAGATGGGTATTACAGTCAAATTGTATTTAGCTAAAAGAAACAGAAAAAACCCACTACAGCGGCATCACAGGTGAAAGGTCTGTTTTACTCAGGTAACAAGAAGTCCATGGGAATCTGTGCAGCGATGATACAGTGACTCCAAACATCACCAATGTCCAAGGCGTAAACCTTTTGACTCATACATTCTTAGCATGTAACTTTTATATTTTTGGTTTCAAAATGATTGCTGCCTCTCCCAGCAGTTCGAGCAGGAAAAAGGCAGCATTTGGAGAATGCAGCAGACGACTTATTTCTCAACAGGAGAGAGTGGAAATTAAAATTTAGGTTTCGCCTCCTCCATAGGAGAGTCAAGTAAGGGAGAAACATGTTGCAAATGAAGGTTGGGTCTGCCAAAATACAGTGTCAGCCATATAGACAGAATAGAAACAGACAGTGTGCAACATATGAAATTAAAAGATTTAAAAATCATGAAAAAATAATGAACATCAATAGCTATCAAAGCAATTTATGAAAAGCTGTTTGGAAGTATTCAAAAAGTTCTTTACCCTTTGACCTGTAAATTTTTTTTTTTTGAGGAAGATTAGCCCTGAGCTAACTGCTGCCAATCCTCCTCTTTTCACTGAGGAAGACTGGCCCTGAGCTAACATCTGTGCCCAACTTCCTCTACTTTTTTTATATGTGGGATGCCTACCACAGCGTGGCTTGCCAAGCAGTGCCATATCTGCACCCAGGATCCGAACCAGGGAACCCCAGGATGCCGAAGCGGAACGCGCAAACCTAACTGCTGCACCACTGGGCCGGCCCCTGACCTCTCAATTTTTATTCTAGAGCTCAGTCCTAAGGAAATAACATTAATCACAGACAAAGATTTATCTTTTAGGCTTGTTATCACAGTGATTTTTTTTGGATACCACCCAAATATTTGTCTACGCCAGTTAGCTTCTTGTAGGTTGTAAGGAGCAGATACATCTTCAGGTTGCCTCAGTTGATGGTTTGTGTTGTAAGAACATATGAAAAACAGAGAAAGAACAAAATAATCTCATCAGCCACAGACCTAAGGAACAGGACACACAGGCCTCCATGAGCACTTAAAAGCTATTCTGATAAGAAGCAGCTCCATCAATCTTATCATTTTGTCCCTTAAGAGTAGACGTCTGTTGCTCTCTGTGCAATGTTCTGCCACTGTGACGACTCAGCTTCTCTTTGTTTCTGTCCCTTCTGCTTCCACTTTTCTTTCCCCTGCCATCTAACTCAGAGTTTCTAGACCAACTGTTAGTTTTCTACACCCTCTCTACCTCATTGGTCTCCTCTTAGTCTTGCTGTTCGGAATTTTGGTATGTTTCTGATCATAGGCACTCTGATTCAGGGGTTATGTGCAGCCAGAATAATAAAGAGATTGAAATTAAACATGGACCACATCAAACTACTTACAAAATTGTTTCTTCTGTAAGTATTAATGCTCTTGAAAGTACTGCTCACATTTTAGCTACTGTCTTAAGTGCTTTTATAATTCTATTTCAAGTTTTTAAAGAAGCAAGTGTCAAAAGCCAGACCGTGTAGTGAATAAAACAAAGCAGAAAGGCTTTTGACCGGCCAGCTGGGAAACTCAGGCTATGGGAGCAATGAGTTCCGAGTTGCTCACAGACTAAGGGATTTTTATGGGATAAATACAGAACTTACCTGGCTTTTTCAGTTGATTGGTTGTCCACTGGTCTTATTCCTTCTTTGGAACAGGGTAGCTGGGTCGGGGGAACCAGGAAGTCCAGAGATGGTGTGAATAGACTTGGTGTCGGGGATTGGCTGTGGTCCTCTGCTGCTTTCAGAGAAGAGCTGTAAATTCCTGTAACATGAAGTTAAGTTTCCTTTATGTGCTTGCATTGCCTTTCTCCATTTTGTCTTTGACATAAGTGACTCCATTTTAGTTTGGTTCTGCAAAAGCCATGCTAATTATAGAGCACTTAGAAAATGCAAAAAATATACAAGAGAATAAAATGACCCACAATCCCACAATCCTAAGATAACCATTATTGATATTTTGGTATTTTTCTTAGAGTTCTTTTACCTGGGGTAATTTTTTGATTTTCTCTCCCTAATATGAAGGGAGAAATTCTGTTTTTTGAGTAACCAAAGATTAGAGTATTTATGACCAAACATAAAAATGAACTAAATTACTCATTTTTGGTGACATGCAGCGTGTGAGACCAAATGTGACCCAAAGTGGGATACCAAAGGCTATTCATGTGTTTCCATTAAAATAAAGCCTCAGGCGTTCAGTCTCATCCATGTGTAATTGTTTGTAAATAGGCTGAAGAACTGAACCCTACCTCTGAATGGCAAATGAAAGCGAAGTTTGCCAGGCGAATTCCTAGTGTAAACAAGATGACTAGGGACATGTTTGACTATGTAAGGGCTCTTGAGGATTTTTAAACACTTTAACAGCACTCTGAAATGTTTATATACTCATTAATTACTAGTTTTAAGTGGATCTCATCTGTTTGTCACGTAGAAGAATGAATAGTGAGTGAGGAACATTGGTTTACTTTCTGAGGCATCCTTCATAATCCAAAACCAAAATATGCCGTCTAGTGTTTTCTTCACTTTTCTTCGTGGTTCCAATAGTGTCTACAATTACTAAATAAATATTTGTTTAGTGAAAACAAGCCATTGAGTCTTGGAAGTCACACTCAAGATGAAGGACAGAACTCAAGATTTAACTCTTTTGTTCTCTCCTTTAAGAAGCATTCTCTGACTTCCAACCAAGATTTACATTCCTTGATCATATTTCTCATATCATATCACAGTCTATTATTTTGGTTTCTCTGTAAGTCTTTCTTGGTAGATTCTAAGCTCTATTATTACTATTTTTTCTATTTCTAGCATAATACTTAGTCCCTAATATTTTCCCAATGAATATTTGTTGGTTGAGTGAGCGCACTAGCACACAGTTTAGTGGATACATCACATTTTTTAGATTTCTAAATTTTGAGACCACAGTTTTTCATTCTCAATTTTTTAGGGCTTGCTATTCCTCTTTTGTGAGGTGCTGATTCATCTAATGGTTACCTAAAGCCACTATATTGGCTGAAGCAGGACGTGAAAAGGGCCTTACCAGGAAGCTAAAATAGTTCTCAAGAAAAACCAGAGGTTGGGGCTGGCCCCGTGGCCGAGTGGTTAAGTTCATGCGCTCCGCTGCAGGCGGCCCAGTGTTTCGTTGGTTCGAATCCTGGGCGCGGACATGGCACTGCTCATCAAACCACGCTGAGGCAGCGTCCCACCTGCCACAACTAGAAGAACCCACAACGAAGAATATGCAACTATGTACTGGGGGTCTTTGGGGAGATAAAGGAAAAATAAAATCTTTAAAAAAAAAAAAAAAAACTAGGCATAGCTTAAAAAAAAAAAAAAAAAAAAGAAAAACCAGAGGTAAATCTGTATGTGTGGATAGGCTACATAATTTAAAGACTGTGTACAGGCACCAAACAAAACCACATTGTATCAAGATTATTGAGTAGAAATAAATTCATTTTGCCACAATTAAGCTAATCTATCTTAAAATATTCTGTAAGGCAGAGTTAATTAGGATACTTTTAAATCTGTTTTTATACTTTCCAAGTGGTAAAGTCTTTATGAGACCAGGAATATATATTTTTAACAAGGATCTAAATCTGATAAATATTTTTTATTCTCTTTTCTTAACTTCTCACCACATTTTATGCTTCTTATTTGTCACTTTTCACAATTATCAGTGGAGTAAAGGATATATGTGTGTGTCTCCCCACAAAAGAGCAAACACGTGGAGGGCGAGAACCATTTTCTTATTTGTATGATACCACATTTATCTCCTAATACATTTCTCATAAAAGATGCATAGTAATTTTAATGGAACCAAAATAGTCTCAATTCTTTGCAGAAAATCAGTCAGAAAGGAAATTGATCCTCTATCTTCTTCATGTTCTAATATTTTCTGAGATTCTACGCATGCTCACTTCTCTTTTTAAAGAGCAGATTACTTGAGATAATTTCATAGTGAGAAATGAACAAAGGGAGGCACTAAGAGTGAGAAATCCTGGATTCTAAGTCCTCACTTTAAAATTGACTATCTGTGTGACCCTGGATAAAGCACTCAACTCCTCTGGCTTTGTTTTTTAATGTGCTAAACGTATTTGAATAAATGGTTAACATTTATCATTCCTTCCAGGTCATTCTATGTGAGCCAATCAATTATCCATCTTCTTTAATTCTTCTTTGCTCTTCTTACTTATCTTATGGAAATACGTTATTCTTTCCTTCTCTCATAGTCAACTACTATTCTTAAGAGATGTCTTGAGTTCTCTGGTTCTATTATTTATGAAATTTTCTCAGAGAAATGTTAAGCAAGCCACTCAAACTCTCTGGTCCATAGTGTCTCCATCTGTAAAATATGGGAATGCTAGATGATCTTCAGGTTTCCCACAGCTCTGACAATCTCAGCAAGGACCTTGGTTTCTACTTCCCCCAGAAAAGAGATGTCATCAGGCAATAAGATTTCAACTTCCCGTTTCTGAACCCATATATTTAGCTGCATCAACATAACCTCTCGAGTGAAACCTAGCTCAGGGCTAATCTTCCTCAACAAACAAAAAAACAAAAACACACAAACAAAAATTTAGAAAGTTTGCTAAGACCATTAAAACAGCAGCTCTACTTTCTCTTAAGCATCCAGCAAAACCACAATCAGTGAATCACAGAATTTCAGAGTTGAAAGGAACATGTAAGCACCATTCATTTACTGTCATTTCCTTGTTATACAGAAAAGAGAATTCAACTCCAGATTGGTTTAGCGACTTATCCAAGTGCAGTGAACTCTCCCATCCAAAAAGTGAATCTGCTGTAGGGGAGTTGGGAAACACGCTGGAATGATACAAATCAAATTGTCCCTGGGATGGTGGTTGAGAGGAACAGAACACATGGTGGTTTGATGAGGATGTACCTAGCTCTCTCCAGATAAAAAGAGAGTGGAGGACAGTCTCAGAGGAGGCCTGGAAGAAGTGAAAAAGAGGGAGAGGCTCCAGAGTCTGGCCACAAAGATGGAGTGGGCAAGGGATCTTCAGCTGTACTGCCAAAGTCAAAAGCATGGAGGGATGCCTGGCAAGCAGGCTGTAACCACAGGTGCAGATTAACAGTGAGTGCACAGGTGGAGAATCAGTTACCAAGTGGGGCCATGAATGAATGACATAGAACCGTTTTAATTTTTTGTGTGTGTGTGACTCACCAGCTTTTGGAACCTCTTCTTATATTTGGGTATTTCTAATCACATCAATCTTGGTCTCTAGAAGCTGAAAAGGCTAATTACTCTCTTTCCCAGCCCTGTGACATTTACGATGTGGATGGTTGACCCTTCTCTATTTTATATATTTTTTTAAAAGTAAATCTCTTTGGGGCTGGCCCAGTGGCATAGTGGTTAAGTTCATGTACTCTGCTTTGGCAGCCCAGGGTTTGCAGGTTCAGATCCTGGGTGCAGACCTACACCACTCATCAAGCCATGCTGTGGCAGTGACCCACATACAAAATAGGGGAAGATTGGCACAGATGTTAGCTCAGGGACAATCTTCCTCATAAAAACAAAACCCTCTTTGTAAAAGATTATGTTAGTAAAACCTTGGGTTGAGAGTATTAACAGATGAGGGAGTCATCTTGTACTTGCAAACAAGTATTATAATTCCTCATCTACTGCAAAGTTCTTCTGAAGTTATCCAAGGATTGAGTGGGTCACAGGCTTTCCTCACTCCACACGGAGGGATTTTTCTGAAATAGCATTTCCAGTCTCTCTCTGACCCCTCAATGGCTCCCCCTCAGTGCTGGGTGTGTGGGCTCAGACCCTCTCCCTCCCTTCTGGGGATGTGCTGTCTGTAGGGGGTGTGCAGTCTTACTAGCTCTTGGCCACGCAGCGAGCCTGTGGCCCAGGCTCTGTCTCTTTGAGTGTGGCTTATTATTTTAGAAAGTTAATTCATTTCATTCAATTCAGAGGAGCATTAGCAAGCCCACATGGCCCATATTTAAGGCACTTTCTTTAAATAGCTTTATCAGTATTAAATGTGTGATTTTGATCTTTAAATACCTTACTTTTATATCTTAATTAGTTTTGAATTCAGACAGGGAAAACATATGTTGTGTACTACCCCACTAAAGCCTCAACACACTGTATTATCTCTCATCATTTAAAGTTAGAACCTTACACAAAATGCCTTTAACGCGTTAAGTGGTAGACTTATTATTCACTACTATGTAATGTGTTTCTCAGCCCAGCCTGCAGGCGACAGCTTCAAGCTGCAGAGGTAGTTGCATTCTAAGTATGCTCTAGCTCTGCCAATCGAAATGTGGTCCAGGAGAAGAGCACTATTGACATCCTGAGGAGCTTGTTAGAAAAGCAGAATCCCAGATCTACAGAATCCAAACCTGCATTTCAACAAGTCCCCCTGGTTGACCCGTGTGCACATTAAAGTTTAAGACAACAGGACTGTAGAACTTTTTGTGTGAGTTCTTCTGTGCAGACTGTTCACAGAGACTAATTCTTCAGTCACTTCGAACTCTGCGTTGACTCCTCAAATAAACAACTGAGCAGTATTTATAACATCTGTTGACTCATCAAGAGCCAAGAAAAACCACTCAAATCATTTGCCTTGTTTTTCAATTGACTATTGATGTTGCTCCCAATGTCCTCAACTCTGCCAGCAACTGTTGTCACCGAAAGGCAAATAGTCTCGAAGAAGTTTATTTCCTCTGGACACATTTCTTTGGCTGCTGCAAACAAACATGATTTAATTAACTTACCCTCGGTGAAAGGCTTTCCTTGCTTGGTTAACAAATGCGTCACTCAGAAGCTTACTTTGATTGCAGTCTTATTTTCATGTTTTATTTTTGCGAAGGAATTCTGCTGTGCTGAGAAATTCCATTTTTAAACTTTCTAATTTTCTTCTGACCATTGCTTTCCTATGGGTTGGAGATACTGTGATGAGAGCTTAGTCTGATAATGTCAGTGCACAGTGTATTCTTTTAGCACAGCTATAATGTCATACTAAACACAATTCTTTGCCATCTGATACAAGAACAAAATGATCCTCACTCCACTATGCCTGAAAGTGTGATATTCGAAGCCACGGTTTGTCAACCCCAGAATAGACCACTGAGTTTTACTGAAGGATGGTCTCCAGGAATGGGAAAGGGCAAAGCCAGCTCTTTTCTCACCATGTTGGAATTGTGGGAAGAACAAGAGGAGGACGAGAGGGAGGTGCATGAGAGCAGCAATTATGATTTGGTTTCCTTTCTCCTGGCTTTGTCCACAGGGGGGAGACGCAATAGCTTAGAATGGTGTCACCAAGGGTAGAGAGGGCTTTAGCCTCCCATCAGTAGGTGGACAAGGCTCAATGCTCCATAGACAAGCTGATGCCAGCCAGCACATGTCAAAGATCTTCATGAGACCATGGGCTCCTCTCTCTCCTCCCCAAAGCTGTACTATGACTGAGAATTTTCTAAAGGGATTGTTTAAATTACCAGGGCAAGCTAAACTGTAAATTACCATCTCACTTCCTCACCCCCACTAATCAGGATGCAGGTGCTTATGAAGGGAACCAGAATAATTAAATCAAATTAAATTATTATATTTCCTCTAGAGTGGGACTGTGATTCAAGATGTGTGATTTTGTTTATGGATTATCTGTAACAGGCCAACATTCATCTGAAAGATTCTCTTTTTGACCTTTAACAAAAAAGCTCGCTTACTGCCCTCTTCCTGTTAACTGGTGCTTGTTGAGGCTTAGACTTTCCAAACATGCAAGGCTTGCTTTCTCCTCCAGTGCTCAGGGGTGATTTACATTCTCAACAGTACATCACAGACTGTCCTGACAGAGGTGTCCTCTGTCATCGTAACAGGGACAAGATCACCCAACTTCCCATAAATCACATTCCTAGATATTTACCCAAGAGAACTGAAAACATATGTTCACACAAAAACCTATATGCAAAGGTTTATAGTAGCTTTATCCATAATTTCCAAACCTTGGAAGCAACCAACATTTCTTTCAACAGTTGAATGGATAAACAAGTTGTGGTACATCTATACAAAAGAATCCTTTTCAGCTATGAAAAAGAATGAGCTGTTGATTCACACAATGACATGGATGAATCTTAAATGCATTCTGCAAAGTGAAAGAAGCCAGACCTCAAAGGCTACGTATTGTATGAGTCCATTCATATCACGCAATAGAAAAGGCAACAGTATAGGGATGGAGAAGAGATGCCAGGGATTGGGGGTGGAGGGGCAGTGGTTGACTAGGAAGAGGATTCATGGGGTAATTTTTAGGGTGACAGAACTGTTCTGTGTGATACTGGGGTGGTGGATAAATGACTGCATTTCCATAGAACTGTCCATCACAAGCAGTGAACTTTAATGTATACAATTAAAAAAAATCCATCAGGATGTTGGGGAATCCCAGGATGGAATGCAGACTTTGACAAGTGACTCTAACTGTATTACAAATGTGTGATATAACACCATGAAGGAGAAGGGGGAAAAGGAGCTCACCTAAGGAACTTCAGAAACCACCACTTACACTTGGAATTGTAAGGCTAAAGATGAAAGGAGCTGTCTGTAAACACTGTACGGGAGCAGGTAAGTTTGTTTCTCATGGGGTTACAAGCTGACAGTTCTGAAACTATTTACATGTAAAATAAGTAATAATAGACAAATAAGTAAATGTGCGGTGGATAGTGGAGCCAGGTTTTCACTGTGGGAGAGGGAAGTTATAGATTAAATAAAGGGGAAACACTAGAAGAAACCCTATGGTACTAGGTTAGAGTCAGGGACGTCAGTCAGTATGATGTTTAAATACGAGTTCATACTGATGTGTGATATATATATGCCCACAGGTACGTATAGAAATAGTTATGGATATGTGTATAAATATGGGTTAATGTATTATATACTATTTGTCTATTATATATTTATTATTGTTAGAGAAATAAGAGATATATCTGTATATATCTGTATCTATTATATCTAGATAATTATAGATGTGTATATAAACGTGGGTTAATATATTTTATACCTATTATTTATATGCTATATAATATATGTATTATGTGTATATTATACGATATATTTAGATACTACGCTATCATTATATATCTCCCAGCTCTGTCCTAGAAGCAGTGACACCCGATATAGGATTTCCAGATAAAGTACAGGATGCCCAATTGCAATTGAATTTTAGATAAACAATGAACACACAAACATAAGCCTATAACTGAGTAAACTATCTTTGGAAGGGATACGAGAAAACTGGAGCTAGGTGGCTAGAAGACGGAGGTGGGAGGAAAATTACTTTTCACTAGGTATCCTTTTACTATATGCGTGTATTTCCAATTCACAAAATAAACAATTTAACAAAATTAAACAAGCAAAACCTTTAGGTAATTTAGTAAATAAAAATATCTTCTAGGAATTGGATAAAAAGTGACTGCCTAACTAACTTTTTAAAATTTCACTGCTTTTTAGGGAAACTACTTATACTTGTTTAATTATAATTTTGTGTATTTTCTTTTTAAACGGAGAGTCTAATTAACCTGTGCAATTCACTGTTAGAGAATCTCATAGAGACAAGGTAGCTTACTATAATTCTCAATTAAAAAAAAAGCAAGCTTTCAGGCCCTCTTCTGGATAAGAATGGCCTCTACTGTGATACTGCAAGCCAGAATGAAGCTTCCCAGGTCTCTAGAGGCACATGGTGATTGACAGAAAGGAATGCTGGGGTCAAGGAGGAATTTTCTCCCACTGAGCAAGTGCAAAAAACCATAGACCAGGAACACTGGGGGGAAGTGGGAAGGGACAGTTGGCCGTCGGAACAGCAGGCTGCACCGATTGTGCCGAGCAAGATATTATAAGAGAAAGAAAGTAAGAGGGCCACAGGAAGGGCTAAGACTTGAACAGGCCTTCTCTCTTGTCCACGGAACTGAATGGGGCTGGGAAGTTGTTTTGGAAATGGAGTCTAACAGAACCACTCTCTCTTTTACCTCCAGGTCAGCAGATGTGGAGCACGGACCAACCTTTCCTCCTGCCTGTAGGGACCTCGCTCTCCTCCTGAGTGACTTCTATCTAGAGGACAATGCTCTCAGTTTGATACAGGACTGACGAGTAGAGTTCATAATTCCTTTACTTCAGTCTTGTTTCCTGAACTGCAGGAAGTAAAGAAGAAAGACGTCAACTTCATGAAGACTTAGGGGAAAGTTTAGATATTCTTCTCTACATTTGTGGCCCCCTTCTTTACCCTCTTAAGCGAAGGGAGAACTTCCTGATCAAATACTCAGATCTAGCTTCCTTGATAAGGCTTGGCTGGAACTAGACAGCCTGCACTACTTTGTGGGCAGGAAGAAAAACACTTAAAGAAAACTCTCACCCCACATAGCTCAGAGAATTCACTGTCTGCACCACTCCCTTTAAAACAAAACAAAACAAAAACGTCTTTGGTACTGTGGCGAGCTTCAGCTGAAATCCCACGGACACTTTTCCTCTGGTTTGGGTTGGGAGAAGGGAGGTCACCCTTTAGCAATTGCATCACCCTTCCTTGCATTGCTATTTGTCAGTGCTTTTATATGAGTGTTTCCTCATTTGCTGCTGACTAGCAAGCTTAGGTAGGATGGCACTATTGATGACATGCGACTGCATGTGCTGCTGTGCAGTCCCCTGCTTGATTCTTCCTTGCTGGGTGAGAAAGGGATAACAACTGTGCTAAGAGGGAAGACACGGAGAAAGCTCTAACAAGGGTGGAGGAAACTGTTCCTAGCTTCATGATAGCTCGCTGTGACAGTCTCTACCTTCAGGGTTAAGGCTTAGGTAAGCAATCACACCCTCTATCATGGTGTATTGGAAAGAAGTGGACTGGAAACCAAAAGAACTGGGTTTGAATTCTGGCTTTGCCACTTGTATTATGAGTACAAGTTACTTGACACCTTTACAGTTGTGTTTCATCATCTATAAGATGTGAGGAATCAAGAAATGAAAATTCTTGCAAATACCATTTTCTCATTAAGCGCTGGTTGAATCTGAATGATACCTCACGAGAGTCTCATCGTTCATCGTTCTTAAGTATCTAGATTTGTTCTTCTCAAAGACAGAGTTTCTGATCAGTAAAGGTTCACAGTTGAAGGGAGTACTCCACAGAGACCAGGAAGTCAGTTTACAAAGAGGTTTGAAATATTCAGCAGGAAAGGTCAGGGGTTAAAAGAAAAGGATTATTCAGGGAGCATATAATATGCCAATCTTTATGTGTGTAACCTGTAAACACTTATTAAGGAATCAGTTATACTATAGCATTTGATACTTTTATGTTCAGTACGTATTAACAGAGTTAATTTATTAGCATACAAAAATGACACAAAAATAACAGGTTTTTTTAATCTGCTTATAGCTTGATGGGTTTTTTTATTGTCATCATTTTGATCAATCTTATAGAAATTTTTCTTTTCAAATTCTATAAACCTATTTCTCTCCAACATCCTTGAATGCCTTTGACGTGACTAAAATCCCCTTTCACTCAAAACAGCATTCATTTTAACGTATTTGACTAAAAACAGGTGGAACTCTAAATAAGTTTCACCAGATAACATAGCAAATCATATAGGATTTGCATACTTCATGTTAAAGAGCCTTGGGATATAGTAAAGAGGAGAATGAGGGGCCAGCCTGGTGGGGTAGCAGTTAGGTTTGTGCATTCCACTTTGACAGCCCAGGGTTCGCCAGTTCGGATCCCAGGGGCAGATCTATGCACTGCCCATCAAGCCATGCTGTGGCAGGCCTCCCACATATAAAAAAAATGGAGGAAGATGGGCACAGACGATGTTAGCTCAGGGCTGATCTTCCTCAAAACAAAAACAAAAACAAAACAAAACAAAAAGAAGAGAATGAAAATGTGCATGACATTCACTTTGGCCTGAGTTCCTCTGATCTCTAATTTCCAGCCCAGATGTCAAAGACACAAGAACACCGTTGTCTGAGGGGAACAACTTCTCCAGTTTTTCCTACATCCCAGCCCTGTTGCACCAAGCACAGGACCATCTCTCATCGTGCTTTTTGGGCTTCCTGCTGCTGCACCACCTCTACTTGTAATGCATGTATGGTCATGGGTTCATGGGTTCCATCTAGTGGTTACTACTCAAATAACCTAAAAGTCAACAACATTTTACAGGCAGATTCTATGACATTTAATCCACTCCTAGTTTCCACACTTGGGGAAGCCTAGACCTAAAGAGATGAAGCAAAGCATTCCTGGCACGTAGGTGGTTAGGGGTAGCACAGAGGCTAGATCCCGACCTGCTGACTCCGGCCCATTCCCAGCCACATTCACTGTGTTCTCCTCCTACCTGTCCCTCCTCCCCTGATTTTAGCCAGAGAGGGGGACTCTGGTATGACACTGTTCAACTGTATGACACTGTTTAACGATACATTCCTTTCCAGCAACTTAAGCATTCAATTCTAAAGCATAAGTAAGCAGGAAACATAAAAATGAACAATTCAGATGATCACAAATATAGCAATAGAAAAGATTAGGTACTTCCATTGTGTATATTGTAAAGGTTAGTATGCTTTAAAATTCAGCAATAAGATTTGTTGAATGCACGAAAGATACAGTAGATTTCAGTGTAGGAAGAGTCAACGGAGGAGATGGAAATCCATTACTTTCTTGGATGTGAAGGAGTGGAGAAGATGGAGAAAGTCTCTGGGACAGGGCATTTCTGGAATGTGGAAAAGCATGACAAAGGAGGTATTAATATGATGAAGAGGTTGGTTGGATTCCCTAGGCAGATATGTATCAGAAATTTTTAAAATACTTTTTCTGTTATTTTACCTATTAATAGATTTTTAAAGTGTGTGGTATATGTTTTGACACAGGTTTATACCAAGAAATTCATTGCCACAATGAAGATACTGAATATATCCACGACCACCCAAAGCTTCCTTGTGCCCCTTCGTAATCCTAATTCCTTCCTTTGGCCCCTCCCAACTCAGACAACCAGTAATCTGCTTCCTGTCACTGTAGATGAGTTTACATTTTCTAGAATAGAAATACCTTTAAAATTTTTTGTTTTAAAATGATTTTAAACTTGTAGAAAAACTGCAAGAATAGCACAAGAACTTCCACACATCCTTCATCCAGTTTCTCCAATTGTTAACATTTTACCACATTTGTCTTATCATTCTGTCTGTCTGTATGCTTATACATATTTTTGTTATTATTTTTTTTCTGAACCAGTTGAGAGAAGGTGCAGACATGATACCCCCTTGGCCTTTATTACTGCAGTGTGTGTTTCCTTAAAACAAAGACAATATATAACCAGAGTGAAACCACCCGGATCAGGAAATTCGTGTTGCTATAATACTTCCATCTAATCCATAGACCCCATTCAGATTTCAACAGCCATCTCAATAATGCTCTTTATAATCTCAGAATCTAACCAAGGATCATGTGCTGTATTCAGTTGTATGTCTTTTCTAGTCTCCCTCAATCTGGAACATTTCCTCATTCTTTCCTTGTTTTGCACAACTTCTACATTTTTTAAAGAGAGCAGGCTAATTACTTTAGAATGTCCCTCAACTTGGGTTTGTCTAATGTTTCCTCATTATTAGATTCAAGGCATTTTTGTCAGGAATTTCATGGAAGTGATGCTGTCTTTTCTCATTTATCAGGAGTAACTTAATGTTGATTTATCCTATTACTGATAATGTTATATTTCATCACTTGATTAAGATGGTGTTGGCTGTTTCTATTATAAAGTTAATTAGTAAGTATTCTGTGCTTATTAATTAATAGGCAGGTAGTAAATATTTTGGAGAGATATTTTGCGACTATATCCATATCTTTATCAAAGTTTCACTTACTAGTTTTAGCATCCAATGGTGATTCTATCTAAACTAGTTATTACTATGACAGTTGCCAAGTAATAAATTTTCAATTCCATCATTCCTTTTGTTATTTATTAGTCGACATTCTACCATAAGATAGAGCTTTCTCTTCTTCATATTTATTTATTCATATATTTATATCAGTACTGACTCGTGAGTTTTGATTTTTTAACAGATTATAAATAGTTAATATCATTTATCTTCATACTCAAATCTTCCCAGATTTGGCCAGGGAGCCCTTTTAAGCTGCCTCCTGAGCCCTTTGGGCAGGTCTTCATAGTTCTCTGAGTGCTTCTTAACTTTCTGGCAAACAAAATTTCCAGACTCATCTTGTTCTTTTCCTGGCCAAGCCCTGGAATCAGACGTTTCTCCAAGGAGCCCAAAACTGAGATTTGAATGCTAAGATGCTTATTGCAAATTAGGTTCAATGGGGTGTCATTGCTTCTAAGCTTCTCAGTGCCCACAGCTAGGAAGTATAACACGCCTGTACATTTATATCTATTTCCCTATCTATCTATCATGTGTCTATCTCAAAAAACCATGACTTCAAAATGATACCTCCAATTCCAGTCCAATACCACAGTTTCTCCTTATCACATTTGTAACATCTTTCTCCAACACTGAGAAATGCCCTCCCACTGTCCTCCATACATTTACTACTTGTTTACTCCTCTTGCATGAAGCCAGTCTCCCAGCTGTGCCAGCCTTGCCCCCAGCCCCAGCACCATTTGAGTCACCCAATTCCGAAAAAAGGGAAGGTGAAAGAGGAAACTATTTTCACTCTTCTCTTTCCTCATTCCCTACATGTACATTATTTATTTTCTCTTTTAAACGTTGCTCAAATCCCTTCTCTCTTCTCCATCCCTACTTCCACTGCCTGAGTTCAAGCTCTTAACAGATGCTACTGCTCCTGGTTCGGCTCCCACTGATCTATTCTGCATATGGCAGCCCAGAGGATCTTTCAAAACATGAATATGACTGTTATTCCTCTACTTTAAACTCTCCACTGACTCCTCATTGTCACAGGGTTAAATGAAAGTCACTTAACTTTCCATGACCTGGCCCCTGTCCACACCTCCATTCTCACGTTGGCCTCTCCCTCCCTTAGACTATTAACAGTGAATTTTTGCAGCTCTCTGCATATACCATGTTCCATCACTACCATTTGTGCATCATGTTCCCACCATTCAGCAACCTCTTTTCCTGAACTCACTCTTAGAAATCCTGCTCAGGTCTTTCTGATCTAAAAAACTTTTCTTGACACCCTTTCCAGTGGTTAATTTCTCCTTCTTTCTATTAGTCCTATTCCTTGTATACAAGTTTATTGTTCAGGTCTCACTCACCACTGTTTTCTGTATTTATTTTCATGTCTGTCTCCCCTACCAAGTAAGCAATCCAGAGGAAAGGAATAGATTTATTTGCCACTGTAGTTCTAGTTTCTCCCATTTGCTATACACCTAATAAATGCTTACTGAATTGAAAGAGACTTTTTTTTGGTCTAGAAAATATAGAGAGAATGATGTGGCAAAGAAGAACTTGGGTGTATGGTGCTTTAGGTATTTATTACTACATAACAAGGCACCCTAAAACATGTGCAACTGTTTTATTGCATAAATAAATAAACAGCAACTGTTTATTATTTCACATGATTCTGTGGGTTGAGTGGGCAGTTCTGCGTCATCTGGTGTCAGCTGGACGCTGGGTGGCTGGAAGATTTAAATGGCTTCACTCCTGTGCCTGGATGTTGGTGCTGGTCACTGGCTTGGAGCTCAGCTGACACAGTCAGCTGAGACGTCTCAGTCTTTCTCCATGTGGGCCTCATCATGTGGCTTCTCCGGCTTCCTCACAGCATGGGGGCTGGGTTTCAACAAGGAGTGCTCCAAGAGAACAAGTCCCACAGACAAGTTTACCAAGAATCCATTGCATCATGCTTGCTAATGTCCCAGTTGCCAAAGCCAGTCACATAGCTAAGTCCACTGTCAACATGAGAGGGAACTATGCAAGGACATCACACTGAGGGTTGTGGTTCATTGGGGAAAACAAAGTAACAGTCTACTATGGGGGGATGTTAGATCTTTTTGAGTATCATAATAAAAGGCTTTGAAATTCTGAGGAAGAGACTTTTAAATCTAAGAAAATAATGAAATGCAAACAATGCAATATCTTGAAAAGAGAAGTACCTGGGGTCAAATACAATGGAATCTCTGCAAATATAATGACTGGCACCCACACCTGACACTTTCCTTTCCATAGGCTAAATGCATGAGGCAGCAACTGGAGTCAGCAAAGAAGAATCCACATTGGAAGTGAGTTATCTAATCCAGTATTTAAAAAAATAGTAGCAGAACTCTTATTTCAAATTGATTCTTATAATAAAAACCAAACAGAAACAGGTAAGGCAGGGTACTCATGGTTATTTTATTTAAATTGACATGTTTTGGGTACCCCCTATTTTCATGTATTTTTGGCAACTTTAATAATAAAAAATAAATAATAAAATAAAATTTAAAATCCACTTTGTAAAATAAGACGCACAAGAGAAAAATTGCTTGGAGTAAAGGTTTGAAGTTTTGCCCGCTCCATTCTCTCTCACAACTCTCTGTCGCTGACAGCCCTGATACCTCTGAGGAACGCAGCGCAGCCAGAGATCATAGTTTAAAGACTGTAGACTAGTTTGACTAGAAGATGCCTAGGGGACATCAATATACATATTTCGATATTTAAAACACTTAGTAAAATCAATAATCTGTGATGGATGCTGTCACACAAGAGTTGACCACGTTAATGGGGCTGATTCAGTAAAAGATTCCTTGAGCTGGTCTAATAATATACGCAGTAACTGAGATCTTAAACTGTACTGTATTAGTTTGCTGGGGCTGCTTGTAAGCCACAAACGGGGTGCCTTAAAACAACAGAAATTTATTCTCTCACGATCTGGAGTCTAGATTCCAAGATCAAGGTGTGGGCAGGCTTGGTTCCTTCTGGGGGCTCTGAGAGAGAAGGCCTTCCACGGCCTCTCTCCTTGTTTCTGGTGTTTGCCAACAAGCCTTGGCATTCCTTGTCTCATAGAGGCATCACCCCGCTCTCTGCCTCTGTTGTCGCAGTGTATATTCTCCCTGTGTGTCTGTCTCTCTCCTTATAAGGACACCAATCATATTGGATTTAGGGCCCACCCTAATCCAACAAGACCTCATCTTAACTTGATTATCTGCAAAGACCCTAATGGCAAAAAGAGTCCCAGTCACAAGTCCCAGTCACATGTCCGAGGTGGACGTGAAGTTTGGGAGGACACTATGGCCCAGAAGGCATGTCTGTAACTGGGGGCGGTGGTGAGTGGCGTTCACTCAGGGCGGCTCCCTCTTTCACTTCACATATCAGGCCAACACTGGTCACTGAGAACTTCACGGGCCTGCTCATCACTTCTTAGCTTCTCATACAGAAGAGCGCACTTTAAAAAACAGTTTTTGAGAATCATTTCCAGTGATTTAACATTATCGTAAGGTAATAAAAGAATTTTCTTTTAAATGAGGGCTTAAAGGAGAATGCAAACCCCACTGCAGCTCAGCAGTGGATGTTTTAGGAGTTGTGTCAGGGAGATGGGGGTCAGATATGGCTTTAGATAACGTAGCAAACTTGAGCTCACTTGGGAAGCTCTTTAGGCGATTGGATAAAATAATATTCCTAAATACTTTGTTCAGAGACTAGGACTGAATATGTTTGCAACCTGCTCCACCAGCCAGCACACCCCTGAATTCTGAAGTCACAGAATGCATGAGGAGCTACCACCAGCATGGGTTTTCCCTTGGCCCTGGAGGCAGTCGGTGACCTTAAAAGACTGGCCCAGCTGAGTCTCCTTAGGGTATTTCATATCCTGTGGGCACTTTTACCCCAAATCCCAGACAATGGCTTTTAGTCCCCCACGCTGCTGCTCTAAGAGGCAGAAATGGTGCTGCTGGGTGGACAAGGCAGGGAGGAGCTGGGCGTGGTCAAGGTTTACCAAATGCTGCTGCCTTACATCCTCTACCCACCCCCCACCCTGGCAGCTGCCCAGGAGCCTACTGTTCTCTGCTGCTTACTGCCACCATGAACACAGGAAACGGGGGTGGGTACCTTCTGATTTCTGATTGAGGATGTGGAAAGTGATGCTGCAGGGATCAAAAGTAGAGAACTTTCTAAGCCGTTTAAGAAACTGCATTCCCAAGGCATTTGTTAAATGGATTCCAGCAGCAGCAGCAGCGGCCGCAGTAGCAGCAGCAGTGGCCCCCAGAAAAATCCAAAGAAGCGTTAGTCTGTGCAATGTTAACACCATTGTCCCGTGAATACTCTCCCAAAGACGGCTGGAGGCAGGTGGCTCCCTGCCAAGGGCACTGAGCAGCAGAGCAAGGGAGGGTAGGAAGCTGTGCTTTGTGCTCGGCTCGCTTTTCAGGAGTCATGCTGTTTCCTGTGTTAAGAGAGCTGTGTGGTCTCCGCGGGGTGCTAGGAAGGCTTGGATGGGACCATTTGAACTTACTTCTGGCTCATCACTGAGTTAATGCTAGCTCTTTTCATTTCATCTTACCTTTACTGTGATTTTCCTGTGTTCTGTGCTCCGTGCTTAATTTTAAAGCGCTCACAGATAGGAGTAAGGCTGCCTTTGTCCTGAAAACATTCAACGTCTGCCGTGTGGTTGGGATCAGGGTTGGCTGAGTGCCCACTAGACACCTTAAGCAGGCACTTGGGAAACTACAAAAGCAGAGAAACAAAGGGTTTTTTTGGTTTTATTTTAAAGAATGATATGTTTTCCTCCAAAAGCATAAAAGCTTGAATTGTAGAAACTATGAATGTTATTAACTATGAATCTTATTGTTTAATGTTTAGGACACCAAAATATTTTAAGATTTGTAGGTTTCAACCTGGCCCTGTAGTGGGTGTGAAAAATATGTACACAAATAACTCTAACATAAGATAGAATGTGATAAATACCATAAGGGAGTGCCACAATGCCAGTATACTGAGATACCCAGGGACCACAAAGTCTCTATGGAGGAGGTGCTGTTTGAAGTGGATTTTGATGACTAGGTAGGAGGGGTTGGAGCACACAATCTCCAAATCCATTTAAGTCTCTTTAATGCTAATTTGCAGAGTGGGGCAGTGGGGAGGGGAATGGGAAGGGTGCTCCAGGCAAACGGACTATCTTGGGAATCCAGAGGCATGGTGGGAGAATTATGAGCTTTCCCATGTGCCTGGAGAAAAAGGCACGTGAGAGGTCAAGGATCTCAGGGCCCAGGCGGGTCTGGCAGAGGAAGGGTTCCTCAGACCTCCTTTCCTCGCCTCATCCCAGGCACTGCTTCCTACAGGAAAGCAGGAAAGACTGCTTTCCTTTCCATACAGCGTGTCCCGTCTGTACCCGACCCTGCTCGGGGTGGAGGGAAACCACCGTATGGCTTTCTTGTTTGATGTTCTGAGTGCTCAGCCCAGCGGTCTATGTTCCTGCACTGCTTCTGTGTACTTAGAGCTGACATTTAGAGGACGATATTTGAGCATGCAGCGCCAAGCTTCCTGTGCAAAGTACAATGAGTTCGTGACTGTACCCAGAGCTACAGACATTCTCTTTTGTCTGTGAGCTGCCTGACCAAGGTGTTCGGCCTCATTAAGAATGAAGTGGGCACATGGGAACGTTTTCAAGGACATCAACTCATGCTGCTTGGACAGAGGAGAGCCACCCGGTGAAAATACCCAGGCTTCTGCCCAGTGCAGGGCACACCCTGGTTCAAAGTGTGGTCTTGTCCTCAGCACTTCCGTGACTCTTTATGCATCCTGGTGCCGATCTGACCTTCCCCACTCCTGTGTGGTGCTCCTGCTACCTCCCCTCGGAGCACCCTTCTAGAGAATCCTTGTGTCTCCCACTTGTGCCCTTACACATTGCTGAAACTCTCATGTGCATCTTATTCACAGGGTTATGATGGCTCATTCCTACCCAAATTTATTTCCTCCTTGATCTCGTTCCTTTTGCTTTGTTTCCATCAAGGGTGAACACCTAATATTATTGACATAGGGAAATCGGTAGTAACTTGAGGGGTACAGTTCTAGGAGCCGTATGACCTGGTGAGAGAAGTCCTGTGTAGTCACAGCAAGAGAGGGAGGTATGCATGAACACCATAACAAACTTAACAGAAGAGTTTAAAGATAAAGATGAACAGTGTTACCGTTTTAGTTCAAAGGTAAAACATTTGCAAATTTAAGACATACTTACACATGTATCCCTCTTGGGGACTTGGAAACATGGTTTTGCAAAACAACTCTAGCTGCCAGTTAGCAGAGGAAGACAAGTGATAGATGTTAAAAACTGTTAACTGTTCACAGACCAAGAGAAATTGACCCATAGAAGGGAGGGTGTTTTCACATTTGCTGTGTTTCTTATCTCCACTGCTTCCCTGAATATGCACATTTACTCTGGAGTGATATTCCAGATTATCCAATACTTGTATGTGTGTGCAGACACTGGGGAAGAGAGGCTTGAGTTGGTAGTAAAAAGCTAACTATGTGACCGTGGGCAAATTATTTGACCTCTTTCAATGTATCTGTCCTCACTTTTAAAATGAGGAGGTTGGACTAAGCTTTCTTCCATCTTTGACAATATATGACTAACAGAAGAGAACACTGTACAGATTAGCAAATACAGTCTCAGGATGCAGAGCTGGCTTTGATCCTTATAGCTGTGTGATCTGAATGAAGTCATTTATTCTCCCTGAACCTACTTCATCCGTAAATTTACAGGATTGTGCTCTGTATTCTTCATAGTCCCTTTGAGCTCTAATGTTTTGTAATTCTCCTCAGTTAGGTAGAAATCTTATTCATTCTACTCTCACGTCGGGGGAGAGGGCAGGGAATTGGGAGAGGCCTGAGATTAATTATCATTAATTTTCTCTCACTCGCTCTCTCTGTTTTGTCCTTTCTCTCTTTCCTTTCTCTCCCTGCCTCCCTCCCCAACTTTCTCCCCTATTATTCTTCTAGAAAACTGGGAATGTTTCCTCATAATCAACGTTGCAGACCCAGCTTTCCCCAGCGAGTCCTAAAACCTAGCTCTGGGTGGGAGCAGAAGAGGGTTGAAATGCTTAGCTCTTTGCCTGGTTTGTTTGTAAGACAGTTTACTGGAAGCCCTGTGGGTTGCGGGTCATTAGGCTCTGTAAGCTGTCAACACTTTGAGCCTTGTATTGCTTAGGAATAGGTTTGGCTGAGGGTGACATTGAAAACCAAAAGTAACAATGGCTTTGAAAAACAGAAGTTTATTTCCTTCTCAGGCAATAGTCTGGAGTTTGCAGTCCAAGGCGGGCACGGCAGCTCTGAGCCATGAAGTCCTCTGGATTCCAAGCTCCTTTGGCTTCCCAGTCCCACCGTCCCTAAGCTATAGCCCTCCACCTTTTGATCCAGGCCAGAAAATGCTGTGGAAAAGCAAAGAAGAGGCCTGGAAGCTGCCGCGCTGTACTTTCCTTATACCCATTGGCCAGACATCAGTCACATGACCACACCAGCTGCAAGGAAGGCTGGGAATTGAGGTCTCCCTTCTGGGTAGCTATGGATGCAGGCAAAAGTTGAGGGCTCTATCACCTTGGACAAAGGGGAGAATGGGTATTGGGAACAACTAGTCATCTCTGCTGCTATCTCCATCGGACTAATGAGTCTTGGATATGTTCTCCAATGGTTAGAAAACAGAGAGGAGAGGAGTGAGTCCTAGGACTTCAAATATCCAGCATCGTCTTGTTTCTCTTCATTCTTTCTTATCTTAAAAGACTCCTGGCCATTCCCACTAGGCATGTCTGTCTCCCAAGACCTCCAAACCATTCGTGTATTTACTCATCTACAAAAGTTTGTTGACTACCTTCTTTGTGGCCAGCACTGTATTAGGCAAGGAGACCAGAAAGACGGGTGAGGTACAGTCCTTTCCCTGAGGAGTCCACGTTCTAGCAGGCAGAAGCAGACACGTTGACCAGTTGCCCTGAATTGTTACAGAAGCACTGATAGACACCTGAACTGGCTCTAGTGGGATGTAAGAAAGAAGTAGTTAATTCTAACTTCTAAAACAGACGAGAGAGAGGTAAAGAAATGGCTTCATAAAGGAAGCCTCCATTAAACTGAGTGCTTCAAGTTGAAATCCTTGGGTGGAGGCCACAGGGCAGAGGCTGTGCCCTTTTTCTTCGTTTTTACTTCTTCCTCCAGGACTAATATGTTTGACTTACAATCACCTATATGTAAACAGATCAAATTGGCTGCTGTCCTATTAAAAATATAGTATCTTTGGCTAAGCTCAAGTTACCAACTTGCATATTTATTTACGTGGCAATTCCTGTAACCTCGCCTCTTAAGAAAACTTGCCAAAATAAAGTGAATTACCAAAGCCAATTAACTGCAAAAATACCCAAACTTTAATTCTAGGTAAAGGTTACAGAACTTGGCACAATGTAAGCCTCGAGGGGTCTGTAGAAGAGGTGAAACAATTGCTTTTACGTGGAGAAATTACTGGGTTCTGTGCAAATCCCATTGTAAGCAAGATAATAGAATATGGCTTCACATTCACTAAATTATTGAGGCATTGTCTGCTCAATTACTAACATTCAAAGATTTTTTTCCTCTAGTTATCATAAAGGGAAGTAAAGGTGGAACTGAGAAATTTAAAAGCAGTAAAACTTGATGTTTAGGAGAATACGACATCATCCACAATATATAATTTTGAAAGATTAAAAATATGTTTACTTCACCACAAAAATTCAAGGCTGCTTAAATTCTTTCAGTTAGACAGCCCAAAGTGAACTTTCAGGTTCTTGCAAAGTCTTCTTCCCCATGAATTTTCGTTGACTAAGTCAGCAAGAAATTCTCCTTTTTTCTGAAGTTTCAAAATATGCATTTTTCTATGTATGAAACTTATGTTTCCTTGTGTATTATTTTTTACTTTCCAATTTTAAAATCCTTGGAGGAGATCTTTTTTGCAAGTATAAAACTCAATTTTGTAAACGTATTCAGTATCTAATAAAGCAATATGAACTATATAAAGCAGAGGTCCACAAATTTTTCTCAGTGAAGGGCCAGAGAATAAATATTTTAGACTTTGCAGGCCACATACAGTCTCTATTGCATATTCATCTTTGTTTATGTCCTTTTTTCTAAACAAGACTTAAAAATGTAAAAACCATCCTGAGCTCGTGGACCATAAAAAAAACAGGCTTCATTTGACGTGTGAGGTTTGCCAACTCCTGAAAAGCCTTGATTTCAAAATCTTACATACATATAAATCACAGTAATACAAAGCAGATATGTTAATGCTGTATAACAGAAGTACATGTGTGAATATGCAGAATTTGGTCCTCTGCCAGGGTTCTTCTTCTTTCTAGTAATGGTATCATTATCCATATAATTATGAAGCCAGAGACCTTGGAGTCATCCTCAACACGACCCTCTTTCTTCTCCTTATACTTTGTCTTTAATCTATCATCAACTTTTATCCATTTTATCTCCTAACACCTCTCAGATTGATCTACCTCTCTATCTCACTGCCACACTCCTATAAAACTGACACCGTCCTTGACTTGGAATGCAAGACTCCTAACTGGTGTCTCTAACCCATTCTCCTCTATTTTGCTTCCCTATCAAAAATGTATTATGCCTCCTTCCTATTTCTCTTCCCCTTTCCTCTCTCTGTTTTCCTCCTCCTCTCCTTTCTCCTCTACTTCCTTTCCCATCCCTTCCTGAATAATTCATTCTAAACCATCTGCAGTCCGGGAGGAGGTGGGGGACTTATGTGGCTCAGTGTTAGTGTCTGAGCCTGAACTGAGTGAAGATTGTCCATGTGGGAAGAGTGCGTCCTGGTGTGGGTGTCAGAGCCCAGGAAAATCAAGGAAAATACTCTAATGGACAACGGCCTGGAATGGGGGTTCAGGGCTGAAATGGGGAGGGATGAGAGATAAGTTGCGTACACTGGAACTGATCAAATAGGTAAATATATTTAAGGATACTAGAAGCCAGGTTTTTCACTCGCTGAGGAGGAAATTATAAATGCAGCGAGAAAAAAAACTAGAATGATCCCAGTGAGCTGTGGTGTTGGATTGGGAATGGAGGTATCTGCAAACTCATGGCTTTCAATATGTAAATAGATATACAGACATAGTTATAGATGTAAATGTGATTGTGTGTATGATTTTGTGTATATGTGTCTTGTGTATGTGTGCTCCTTAGCTCTGTCAGTGACAGCCCAGTAGCAATGAGCCCATCTAATATTCAGATCTTCACTTCTAAGTACCATTTCCCGGTAAAAGACACCAGGATTCCTGGAAGTGTTGGCCAAGCCTGGGGCTGGGTAGAGAAAATATAAGATGAGCCTAGAACATTTTATTATGCCCCCAAACAAGGAAGTATTCCAAACAAAAAACAACAATGACAATAACAAAAAAACTAAGGAGAAACGGCAAAAAGACTTGAAGCTGGTTTGAATGGGCACCGACTGGTCAAATCTGCTTTCTTATGCAGCCCAGTACTTCTCAAATTTTCCGTGTAGTTACCAACAAAAATATTTGTTTACAATACAGATTTATGAGCCCCATCTCCAAAATTTTAGACACATTTGTCTGGGGTGGGATCTAAGAATATACTCATTTTTATCAAGCTGCCAGGTGTTTCTGATGCAATTGGTCTGTGGACTGCACTTTAAAAACTGTGGATCCAGCCTCTATCTCTTCTTTCTCTTGTCCCATTTGTCGTCATTTCCTTCCCCTGTGCTACATGGGCTGTGGTGGTTCTACTTTCGCTGAATTAGTTTCAGATGATTAGGAAAGTCAACAGTGAACTTTTTGCAGAGTATTTTTAATAAAGTAGGAATATGTGAAAAGCCGATTACAGTGGGCTGAAGACTAGAAGGGGTCAGAAGCAGTTGAAGGGTTTGCTCTTGAAAAGACGGGAGAAGAGAAAGAAAATATGGGCAAACACTCTGGGACAGTTTGAGGTGGAAAGGAGGGACTTCCAGGGACTAGGAGTTGGAAGGGCCCATGTGGTCAATAAAGAAGGCGGTGGTGGAAATCCTGCCATTTTGACAACATGGATGGACCTTGAGGGCATTATGCTAAGTGAACTAAGTCAGAGAAAGCCAAATACTGTATGATCTCACTTACATGTGGAATCTGAAAAAAAGAAAACAAACTCAACTTGGAAACAGAGAACAGATTGGTGGTTGCAGAGGCCAGGGGTAGGGGATGGGTGAAATGAGTGATGGTGGCCAAAAGGTACAAACTTCCAGTTATAAGATAAGTAAGTCCTGGGGCTCTAATGTACAGCATGGTGACTATAATTAATAATACTGTATAGTATATTTGAAAGTTGTTAACAGAGTAAGTCTTAGAAGTTCTCATCCTGGGGCTGGCCTGGTGACATAGTGGTTAAGTTTGCATGCTTTGCGTGTTTTGGTGGCCTGGGGTTCATGGGTTCAGATCCCAGGCACAGACCTACACACCACTCCTCAAACCATACTGTGGTGGCATCCTACATACAAAATAGAGGCAGATTGGCACAGATGTTAGCTCAGGGCCAATCTTCCTCATCAAAAAAAAAAAAAAAAAAAAGAAAGAAGAAAGAAAAAAATTCTGCAAACACATGGACAAAGAAAACAGTTCAGTGGTTATCAGGGGAAAGGGGGTGGGGTGTGGGCACAGTGAGTGAAGGGGAGCACTTATGTGGTGACAGTCAAGAAATAACGTACAACTGAAATCTCACATTGATGTAAACTATTATGAACTCAATAAAAAAAAGTTCTCATCACAAGAAAAAATTTGTGACTATGTGTGGTGATGGTTGTTAACTAGACTTATTGTGATCATTTCACAATATATACATATATGGAATCATTGTGTTGTACACCTGAAACTAATATAATGTTACATGTCAATTGTATCTCAGTTTAAAAAAAGGAGACATCATCATTATCTATTGGGTGTAAGGGAGGGGTCAGACTGGATGACTGAGAAGGATGAAGTAAGATTGTAACAATTGTCCTGGGAATTTCTGTAGAAAATCAGTTAGGGGCAAACAAAAGAATGACTCAGGCTTTGGCTGCTTTACACTCACAGTCTTAAAATTGGAGGGATAGAGGAGACTGATTAGACTCTGAATTGAATGTCTTAGATGGCCTCTGTGATGTCCCTGTAAACTGACAGGATATTTATTGTCCCAATGCCACCATTTCACATCTTTGGCCACCTCAGACTGTTCTCCCTCTCTGCAATTTCCTCCTTTGTCTAAGTGTACTATGGGGGAAGGCTTCACCCACCTTGTACATGGGAACCCTTCAAATGCAGGAAGAGGCTGAGCCATTGCCAACAAGTCTTCTTGAGGGTTAGCATCCTTATAATTTCTGATTCTTCTTCACTTATTTCGTGTCCCATCTTTATTCTCATTTCTCTCCTCAGATTGTATTTTTCTTTGTATATTTCCCTCTTTCAGTTCTAACGAAATGGTTTGACCAGTGCAGAATAGAGCAGAATCCTTATCTTTTAGGGTCTAAATATGGTAATTCTGCCAAGATAGCCCAGGATTACATTAGCCATTGGGGTGGCAGAGGGGTATGGGAGGTAAAAGGACATTGACTATTGACAATATCAAGTTTGCTGTCTGCTAAAATGTTCATATCTTTTCTTCATGTCCTACTGCTAAGCCATATTGCATCCAAACTATACGTAGCTGAGATATTTTGGTGGCTCATTTGGTGTCTCATTGTTCTATTGATTTATTGGAAAACACCATGAATATGAAATAATGTCAAAGGCTTTCTTGTGCTAATATGTGGCCAGGGCCTGAAGAGTGCTATTGATCTCTTCCCTCTGTGATTTCAGATTGCATTTAGATTCTTTAGTTTCAATACATATGTGGCACCATAACACTTTCAAGTGTCTCCCAACTCTAGTTTGCTCCCCAGTTGATTGCAAACTACTTTTGGGCTAAGAACCTTATGTTACCCATTTCTGCATCTCCAGCACCCACCTACATAGTAGGTCTTCGTTACTGAGTGATGGGCTGGTGAGTCAGCACAATGAGAAGACTGGCATGAGAATGCATACTTATGGATCCAGGTAATGGCTCTCAATGATTGACAACATCCAAACATAGAAAAACAGATATTAAGTTCCTCCTGAAGCAAGAACCCACTGCTACCTTTGATATACTCTTGCAAAACAAAAAAAGTTGACCCTGAATTGGATCAGGCCTCTGGATATAACTATGAAATTATGAGAATTGGAACAGAAGAATATGTTCAATGGCACTGCAGGGATGTGTAACAGCGGGCCCTCCAGGACCAGTTCAACTGAACCCATCTCTTATCAACTGAGTGATTAAGAATTGCCTTTCAGAAAATTTGAAGTCACGTAGCCAGAGCATGTGCAGAAGAAGAAATCTTGATCTAAAATGACCACAGAACCAAAGAATCTCCTCCCCATGGAACCAAAGGACCGGGACATGACCAGAACTTAAAAGTTGGACTCCTTTCAGAAGCGAGAGGTCTGTCACTCTGTGTTAAAATTCCTTCCCCACCTTACCAAATGTTCAGAACCTCATCATAAATGTTTAGAACTTTACCATAAAAGCTTGAAGCCCACCAATCAAAACCTTTCCAGCCAGAGTTTCTGCACACCAGCCTGTTCTCCCTAACCTCTTAAATTTTGCCCCAAATCCTGAACTGGGGAGACAGATCTGAGGGCATGTGCCCCCTGTCTCCCTGCAGATCAATCCCAAAAGTTGATGCCATAATGAATTGGCTTGTTTATGTGCATCAGGTAGGAGAACTCCATTTTTGCACAATAACAGATGCAGCTCAATGAAATCTAGACTGTGGGAAAAGTCCACAGGACAACAACCAGTTTCTTCAATTAAAATAAAAAGGCAAGAAAAAGTAGATAAAGGGAGTAATCTATAGATAAAAAGAGACTTGGGAAATGTATCAACTCATCACAAAGTTTGTGTCTTATTTTGATCACAATTCAAACAAACAAACGGAGAACATTTTAAGAGAATCAAAGAAATGTGAACACTGAGCACTTAATGATACTAAGCAATTATCAATATTGTAGGTGTGATAACAGCAAAAATCAAATGGACTCTATTCTTTTTTGTTGATCTCTATGTCTACATTTATATTAATAAAATACTATATTGATTACTATAGCTATATTTTATTTAACAACAAACACAGAATTTAAGTCCTACTTTAGTTTCTTAAATAGGATACAAAACACATGAACTACAAAAGAAAAAAAGATAAATTAAAACAAAAAACTTCTATTCTTTGTATGCTGTTAAGAAAATGAGAAGATAAGCCTCAGACTGGGAGAAAATATTTGTAAAACACATATCTGAAAAAAGGCTACTATCTAGAATATATGAAGAACCCTTACAACTTCGTAATAAGACAAAGAATCCAGTTAAAAAAATGGGGAAAATGTTTGAACAGACATTTAAATAAAGATGATGAGTACAGATGTGAAAAGATACCCAACATTATTAGTGACTAAAGAAATAGAAGTAGAGCCACAATGAGAGGCCATAACGTACTCACTAGAATGACCAAAATGAAGAAGACAGACAACACCAAGGGCTGTTGAGGGGGTGGAGGAACTGGAGCTCTTATGAATTTCTGGTGAGAGTATAAAATGGGTAAGCCGCTTTGGAAAACAGTTTTGTAGTTACTTTACAGTTAAACATAAAACCATTCATGTGACCCATCAACCCCACTCCAAGGGAAATGAAACACCAAGGCCTATATAAAAATGTTTACAGCAGATTCATTCATAATAGCCTCAAACTGGGAACTATCTAAACGTCCCTCAGCTGATGAAAGGATGAACAAATTGTGGTATATCCATACAGTGGCGTACAACTTCGCAACAAAAAGGAACAAACTGCAGATCCTTGCAACAACATGGATCAAACTCCACAGCATTTTGTTAAGTTAAACAGTCAGATGTAAAAGACGGAGTACTATATGATTCCATTTATGTGACATCTTGGAAAAGGTAAAACTATAAAAACAGAAATCAGATAATGGGAGCTGGGAGATGGGAGTGGAGGCAGAGATTGACTTTGAAGACAAGGGAGCTCTTCGGGGTGATAAAAACTTTCTCTATCTTAATTGTGATTGTGATTAAACAATTATATTCAAGTGTCCAAACTCATCAAACTGTATACTTTAAAAAGGTAAATGTCATTGTATGTAAATTACAACTCAATAAACCTGACTTTAAAAAATTAATGAGGGGCTGGCCCTGTGGCCGAGTGGTTAAGTTCACGTGCTCCGCTGCAGGTGGCCCAGTGTTTCGTTGGTTCGAATCCTGGGTGTGGACATGGCACTGCTCATCAAACCACACTGAGGCAGCGTCCCACATGCCACAACTAGAAGGACCCACAACGAAGAATATACAACTATGTACCGGAGGGCTATGAGGAGAAAAAGGAAAAAAATAAAATCTAAAAAAAAAAATAAATAAAAAATTAATGAATAAAGTGGATCTGAGCACAGAAGTTCTGAATTCTCCCAGAACTTTTCTGGGAAAGTCAATTTACACGCTAATTATTCCTCATAGGGCTAAAAATTATTTGTCTCTGCCCATAGTGTTCCACTGAGACCACAAGTATAATTTTACATGGTGACGAGAGGGAAGCAGGAAGAAAAAAATGAGAAACACTCTCAGGCTGGTTATTTGGGATTAAAAAATGAAAACAGTTTGTTTTATTCACACAAAAGGAGTCCGGCTTATTGAAGGACCTTCATAATGAGGAAACTTCTGAGGACCTCACCCGTTGTTCACTAAACTTTTATGAAGCAAAATGGTTCCAATTTGCTGTGATGACCACTTTACAGAAAGTTTTTCAGATTCTACAGAGTCCTAGGTAGAAGTAGCTGTAATGAAATTGCAGGTTGTACAGCAGTGAATTCTTACAGGATAGCCTTTATCTGTAACCTTCAACCCTCCTTCAGGGCTCGTTCTTCCTTTCCTTTCAGATAGAAAAATGATTTGGAAAATGCACTACCTGAGGAACTGAGTGATTCACAGGCTATTTCCTCTAAGAGAGAGGGCTCCTAAAGAAGGAAATGCTTAATACAAAGAAATCTCTGGTTAATTGTGCTTTCTCACTTCCTTGGGGGAGGCATGGCCTGGAGCAGACTCCCCATTGACCCTTGAGTTGAGTTGCATCAGTGATAATGTACTCTGCTGTTGCACTCACTCCAGAAAAAATTGAATTTCTATCCAGTGAGTGCTTGTTAGTTGTTTTAGCTCACAGAAGAGGGGTTAGGAGGCAGGGATGTACTGGAGGGTGCTTCCTCTAGCTGTTAGCATGGGCACCATGATTCGATAACTTTCCCTGTAGCTCTGGGGTTGGTTGATGTTGGGTCTGTGCTCACAGGTTAATTTAAGGCTCTATCCTTAGTCTTCTTTTGGTCTCAAGCTTCAAACTCTTCCCTTGTGATGTAATTCTCTCCCGTACTTCAACTGCCATGAATATGCTGACAGTTATCAGCTTCATCTGCTTTGGGTCAAGAACCGTAAACTGGGCTGGCCTCGTGACCGAGTGGTTAAGTTTGTGCACTGTGCTTTGGCGGCCCAGGGTTTCACTGATTTGGATCCTGGGTGCAGCATCCCACATAACAGAACTGAAAGGAGGTACAACTAGAATATAAAACTAGGTACTAGGGGGCTTTGGGGAGAAGGAGGAAAAAAAAAGATTGGCAACAGATGTTAGCTCAGGGCCAATAAGAAAAACCCCCCCAAAACCATAAACTCAACCAACTATTGGCATCTCCACTGACATGTCACTACCATAATGTAACAGGTATGCTTCTTATTCTAGTCCTTATTTAAGTGATGGCTCATAGATCAACCCCATCACCAAAGTCAGAAAATTGAGCTTCATCTCTCTCTCCTCCCCTGTGTTCAATCAGGCTTCAAATCCTAAGGAGTCTAGCTCCTTCATATTTTCAAACATTTGCTCCCGTTCTCATTTTCACTGCCTTGCTTCTAGTCCCTATTGTTTAGCATACTGATGATTAAAACAGTCTTCCACCTAATCTACCTGCCAGTACTGGACATTTGACTTTTATATTTTGGCCTTTCCAGAATCCAGCCCTTCACTTCCTACATTGGGAATCCTTTAGTTGTCCCCCAATATGCATTTCCCTTCTTCCATAGTAATAGAACTTTAACTGACCACGTGGCCACACAGAATCCTGACTATGTCTTTCAGCTTTTCTTGCTGCTAGGTATGGCTAGGTCATCAAGTTCTGGACAATGGCTTGTAGAGAGAAGCAAGACATGCAACTTTCAGGTTGTGCTCTTAAAAGAAAGAAGCATGCTATTTCACTTTTTCCCTTGTTCCTGTGGCTGGAATAGAAAAGTGATGGTAGGAACTGGAGCAGCTGTCTTGGACCATGAAACAGAAACTATGTGTGGATGATTGCAGAGTAAAAATACAGTGGGAGGTTGGGCCAGCACTCGCTTCACAGAGGAGAGCTCCCAAACCAACACAGGCCTTTATATGAAGGAGAAATAAATGTCAACCTTGTTTACGTCATCATTAATTTTGATCTTTGTTACTGTAGCCAAACGGATATCTGATCTAATACTCTGCTCCTGAAGTCATAGTGGCCATCGGTAGCCCTCACAGCTACCTAGCAACCAAGGCACGGGCAGATGGCTGAGGGCTGACAATGCCATGCTCCCCCTGGGTGACTAGGACAAATTCAGGACAGCAGTGGCAGCGATGTCCTGCTGCAGCAGAATCCTCTTGGTCAAACTGTTCCCACTCTGAGACTCCTGCTGCGCCTCCTCCAGTCTGCCTTTGCTCCTGCCCATTTCCAAGCCTGCTCTTCCAGCCTCTTGATTATTTGGTGTGCTCCTGATCTCCTTCTAATAAATTCCTATTTTTATTTAAGTGAGTAGAAGAGGTTTACGTGACTTGCAACAAAAAATTCCAAATTGATGTACTAAATTCCAATTTCACCTTCTTCCAATCTATTCTCTGCACTGCTGCGTGTGTGCTATTTGTAAACAAAGGTCTAATCCCACATTTCCACTGCTTAATACCCATCAGTGGTTCTTCAGTCATTTCCTACAGGATAACCTTCACAGTGCGGCATGTGAAACCTTCCAGGATCTGGCCCAAGCCTCCCTCCTCAGCTTTCTCTCTTGGTGTCTGTCTCTACATCTTGTGGTTTAGCCATGGCAAGGCACCTGGCAGGTTCAATGTCTGTACCTCATCTCTCCTTCTGCCTGAAACTGCCAGCCCCTCCTTCTCACATCTGCCCATCAACTCTCATTCAACAGACACCTTGGGGTTCCTGCCTCAATAAAGCTTTCCTATCTCTCCTTACCCTGGTCACCCCTAGATTGTCAAGTCTACCCTTTGGGCTGCACACTGCACCCTTAATCATGCTTCTTCCCCCTCACCATGATCTCTGCTGTGGGCTCACCTGTCTTTATGACTGCCTCCCCCATCTTGTGTTATCTATTTTTCTATTTCTAACATCTCTTATATGGTTGGTGCTTAACATACACGTTTTAAATGAAAGTGAACCCCCTTTTTATGAAACATTTGAAAAGTTTAAAAACCAATCAGCAGGTGGCAGCCGAGTCATTCTGTTAAAACCAACCATTGCACTTCTAGAATGCTTTTTTAATTCACACGAGCCAGCGGGTGGCGCTCTCTGACACAAAAGCCTTTCTCATTGGTTGAGTCCCTAGCTGCTTCCTTTTCTTCCTCCCTGTTTCCTTCTAGGAAACAGCGGATGCGTGGTAAATCATCATATATGTTTGTGCACATCAGTGTTCGAAATGAATCCATCTACATGCACACAGTTTACTATTATTGAGAATTTTACTATTCACTGTCTTCACCCACAAGTCTTTGCTATTCCAGGAAACTCTTGCCCAGGGAGACAAAATTTGCAAAATCAGATTGTTCAACTTTCCAGTCGGTTGCATCAAACAGCTGTGTACTCCTCAAGACTCTTCAAAACCCCTTGCTGCCCACCAATTCTTGTTATTATATCAAAATCTTTACCAAATCCTAATCAAGTCTCCACATTGAAAAACTCACCTTAAACCAAACCCCAAAATGTCATAAATATCTTGCCCTTGCCCTCCAGCTCTGAGATGCTGCTAGGACTTAATCTAGGTAGTTATCTCCTTCACGGCAGTGAGCAATCAACTCAATTTACCTGATCCAGATTGTTTTATTGGTAATTGGGAGGAGGCAGCATTTGACAACATGTGTAAACCTGAGCGTACAGGTGTATTCTAGGGCTTTGCTACTCAAAATGTAGGGCTTGTTAAAATGCAGAGCCTCGGGCCCCCAGTCCCACAGAATCAGAACTGACACTTTAACAGGACGTCCAGATGATCCTTGTGCACACTGAAGTCTGAAGTATGTTCTTAGGGCGTTACCTTGGTTTCTTCTAAAGAATGAGTACAGGCTGAAAGTTTAAACTTTAAAGAACAATCGTTTTTCTTTTCTTTTGTTTTTAGTTAGTATTAAAACCAAAAGAATAGAAGGAAGATTTGGACTGAAGCCTCTGCTTAATAAGGAAATCTTCGAGTTATACAAAAACTAAAGTATAACATTATAAAGATATTAAAAAGACTCCATGTCAGCAAATGGAATTATGCACCATTGTTTTGGAAAGCTAAATAGTATTCCATTTATGGAGGAATCATAGCATATTTAATCAGTCTTTTATTTTTCCCATATTTTAGTAAATATAAACAATGCTACAGTAAATTTCGTTAACCGACACATTCATGTGCCTGTCTGATTATGTCTTTGGAAAAGTTACTAGACATAAAATTACTCGATCAAACCTCATACATAGTTGAATGGTATATATATATCTCTCCAAATTATCCTCTAGGAATATTTTATCAATTTATTGGCAAAGAGATAATATCCATGGATATTATCATTCTTTTGTCTTTGTGAAGCTGGCCAGGGGCCAAATGGTATTTCCTTAGAATCCTCTTGATTCCTTGTGAGGATGAACATTTTCATATTTTATAGGCCATTTACATCTCCCTTTTGTGAACTGTCTGTTCATAGCCCTTGTCCGTAGAAAATGGTGTATTTTTCTGTTTCTTTTTTATTTGCAAAAGTTCTTCATATATCAATGACTTTAAGCTTAAAAGAATTTTAAAAAATAAGGAAATCTTCAATTTTGTTTCAGATAGACCTGCCTTAAGAGGATGAGTGGGTTTTTTGAGTATTTGGGAAATGTATCTGATGAATTCACTTAAATCATTTTTCCTTGATTTCCTAGGTTTCCTGCTGGTGTTTCTTAGGAGAGACCTGTGAAACAATTGATGCACGATATATCATAATATATGGAGCATGGGCGTGTATTTCCTAGATACGCTGCTTAATCCACAGGCATATTGTGTACTCAGTAACATTTAAGCAGCTAGTGATATAAAAGTTTTCTTCAGAAAGTATTTTTAATCTGCATTTGTTATTTACCCCATACTCTCTTATATATTGTATTACTACCTTTTTTGAGATGTGAGCCCCATTTGTCTTAGAGATTTCTGCTGATAACCCAAACAGATGTAACAGAAAGAATACGGCATTTAGGTCAGAAGATATGGATTAAAGTCACAGTTCTGTCACTTCCTGGCTGTGTGACTTAGGGCTTTCCCCTTAACCTCTCTGAGCCTCAGTTTTCTCACCCTGAAACGGGGAAAATATTATCTATGTACACGGGATTATTTGGGGATCAAGAGAGTTAAAGTTTGTGATAAAAGTTTTATAAATCAACCTTTGTGCTTATGGTCATTTATCTTAAGCACACTGCCACAGTGTCCACTTATTACTATGCATTACAATAGTGGATATTAATGAATTAATTAAGGCACCACATCATTTCAATAGGAATAGAAAGAGAAGACCAGAGTTTCCAGAGACAATGGCTTGCCATTCAAAAAACTGTTTCTAATGGTAGAAAATTTTGGCAATTTGGAGGGTAGGATTGGTTTCTGGTTTTGGTCAGAGATATCTCTTATCACACCCCACATTAGCTACCTACTTAATTCTGCCTCAGACAGGCTACATCCATTTTGTTTAAAGTATTAAATCAGGAAGTACCTCTCTCCTTTACTCAATTTTCTTTCAAGTCAGCCTCTCTGAAAATTACACAATCCACTGTTTTTTTCCACTGCTATTTATCGAGCTTGTTTTCCCCACCATGACTGGTGCTGTGCTTACACTAAGGCTTGTAGGCAAATTATTGACTTCCTCTCATGTTATGCAGAAAAACACAAAGGAGAGAACCCTGCCTGAACCACCCAGGTTAGTAGAATGCCTAGAGGGAGTAACTGTATTTGGTTTGTGTTTCAGAGCTTGTTGCTGTGGAAGGGCCATTGTGAAAGCTCTGAAAATATTAGGACCGTACCCTACTACTCCCATGAGTGATTTGATAAACGTTACTACTAGTGAATTTGATTATGACTCAGTCATAGAAAAACAACAGAAGCAGGAAACAGGGACCCTGAGTTTGGGTTCTGTCTTTATTTTGTTGTGTAACAAACTTGGAACGAGAGTCCTGGACAGGCTTGAGTCCTGACTCAGCCGGTGACTAGTTGTTTGGCCTTGGGTGAGTCACTTAACTTCTGTGAACCTTGATTTCCTCGTGTAGGAGGTGGATGACATTGTAGGAAGTCTTTCAGCCATACAGTTCTGAGATTCTGAGAAACAGGCATCGATGGTTGGCTGCAGCCCAGAGTTGTCCAAAAGATCTACTGATTGCCCCAGGAAACAGATGACTGCTCTGAGACCCACTTGGGTGGTGGTTCCAGAGCAGCCATTTACCAGACAAGTGACTCAGGAAAGCAGCAGGTGCTACAAGAAAAGATCTGGGTCTTACAGGGATGCGATTATCCCATAACATGTGCTCCTCCCTCCCACTCCCCACGTCCCCGTGCTCTTCTGTGAATGTCCTTGTTTTAACATCTAGATTACAGCCTTCTCCTTTCCCTTTTCCAGATGATCTTTTGCGCTATCACAAGAATTATCTTTCGAAAATGTAAATAAGATCATATCACTTCTCTGTTTTAAATTGTTGACAATTTTATGTTAACAATTTGTATTCGTCCTGAAACTTAAGGAATTCAGAATCTGGCCCCAATTTTACATTTTACTAATTGCCTTCATCTCTGTCTCCAAAGCATGTCTTCAGACTGTCCATATGGAACTTGTAAGTGTTCTCTTAGCCCACCATGGGCTTTCCCAATGCTGTGACTATTTATACATGACATTAATTTTATAGGAAACATACTTCTTAACCATCAGGTGAGCTATTTCAAGTTCTAGCTCAAGGGTCATCTCTTTTAATCTCTTTATTCCCTCTGCTTCTGTTGCACTGATGACAGTGATTTACAATTATTGGTTGTTTTCATGGCTAGTTCCCCAACTAGCAGATGGGCTTCAGGGATGACAGGCATATGGTTTTATTCTTCTTTATTTCCTGCAAAGTGCTTAGCACACTTCCTTGAATGTGGTAGTGCTCAATCAACGCTTGTGGGTAAACAAATACTCTCACAAAGCAAAGCAGGAGGAAGGTCTCTTCATCTTCTCTTGACACATCCACTAGACTATTCTGTGCATTATTTATCATTTATATCATTTAATGTTTATTTGTTATCATTAACAAATTAAGGCAAAACCAATTGGTCCAGAAGACATTAAGGATGGTTTTCTCAAGTGCAAGATTTGAGAGTGGAGGTGGGCTGGGGACGGCAGGATGGAGGGTGAATGAGAAGTAGGTGGATGGAGTAAGTGGGACCATTTATCTCAAGACTTTCATTTGAAAAAGTCCTTCAGGAGGACTTTTTGATGTCTCCAAATGAGATTTATACATACAGTTACAGGGTATACGTTTAGACGATTGAAGATGTTCACCATAAGACTTTAAACTTGCATTCCATTCTTGGAGGATCACACTGCTTGTAATGTACCACAAATTATTTTTTAAAATTAAAATTATATTGCTACTAGCACAATAATATGATATTATATTTTGGTATATATATATATATTATATATTTTCTTAATTTTTTGGGGGGGGGCAGTGAGGAAGATTGGCCCTGAGCTAACATCCATTGCCGATCTTCCTCTTTTTGCTTGAGGAAGATTGTCGTTGAGTTGACATCTGTGCCAGTCTTCCTCTATTTTGTATGTGGGATGCCACCATACCATGGCTTGATGAGTGGTGTGTAGGTCTGCACCCAGGATCTGAATACGCTAACCCCGGGCCACCAAAGTGGAACACACAAACCCAACCACTAGGCCACCAGGCTGGCCCCTCGTAATTTTTTTTTTTAATATCATAGAAGCCTCAAAAACTGGAAGTGACTGATGGCCTCTCCTGACTTTTGAGGTTCCTAGGCCAAATGGTCAATGCAAAATAAGTTACTATCGCACACCCACAAGGTCAGTAAAAGTTTAAATGGGATCATACCAAATATTGGTGAGGATGTGGAGTACTGAAAACTCTCATACACTTGTGGCAGGAATTTAAATTGGTACAATCATTTTTGAAAATAAATTTTAATGATTTGGTACAAATGAATATATGCATACCAATGGGCCAGCAATACTACTCTAGGGCATATGTCTTAGAGAGACTGTAGCACATACTCACCAAAATAATTGAATAAGAAAGTACTTAGCAGCATTGTTTGTAATAATCCCAAACCAGAAATAATTTACATACCCATAATACTAGAATAGACAAGTTTTGGTAAAATCATAAAATGAAATACGATGTAGCAATGAAATTGAATGGTCTGAATCTGCATGAAACTATATGGTCAAATCTCACAAACATAATGTTATGTGAAAGGAGCAAGTTCGATGAACACATATATGAATAAAGGTGAAAACCAATATGTCCTGAACTCCTTCAATAGCTAAGAGAATTCAAAGTAGAATCTCGAAGAGCTGTTTGCATATGATGTTCATCGCAGCATTATTCACAACAGCCAAGAGACGGAAGCAACCCAAATGTCCATCAACAGAGGAATGGATAAAGAAAAGGTAGTATGTGAATTGAATTGAATGTTATGCAGCCTTAAAAAAGAAGGAGATCTTGTCACACGTTACAACATGGATGAACCGTGAGGACGTTATGCTAAGTGAAATAAGTCAGTCACAAAACGAGAAATGCTGTATGATTCCACTTATATGAAGTATCTAAAGTAGTCAATATCAGAGATACAGAAAGTGGAAATGTGGCTGTCAAGAGCTGAGAGAGGAGGCAGATTAATGTTTAATGTATATAGTTTCAGTGTTGCAGGATGAAAAAGTTCTAGAGATCCATAGTGCAACAACGTAAATATACTTAACACTACCAAACGGTACACTTAAAAATGGTTTAAGATGGTAGTAAATTTCATGTTATGTGCTTTTTTAACCACAATTTTTTAAGAGAGGAAATGTGTGAAAAAAAATCAGATTATACCACTAGTGGTCTTAAAAATATTGTTTAAATATTTAAAAAAACATTTAATATGAAACTACACTTTTTGGTAATTCTTTAAAATAAGTTAATAGCAAGAGAAAAAAAACCCCTTGCGCCTGGAGTGAGGAGATATTTTTCTGTATTGAATAGAGACAATAAAAGCAATTGGCTTGGGTATAGACTGAAAGATCTGTGTATGATGGAAAAAGCACACCTATTTATTCAACAAACAAATAAGGATGTAATTTGAGAGCTACTGAGATAAGTTTAAGTATCACAGTCAGGCAAATGAAAACTTATTCTCATTTGCCAGATATTTCAATTATTCAACAAATATTATTAACAGCACATGATGGGCTAGGAGCGGGCATGAGCTTGTGAAACACGAATGAGCTCACCGTCTTGCAAGTGTGAGTAAATATGAAACTGAATCGCAGAGGGAGGATATGCGACCCTCTCTTGGCCGACCGAGGAAACCTTTCCCGAAGGAACAACATCTAATCTGAAGGTGACAGAGAAGGATGTAATAAGCTGAATGAAGTTTGGGGATCTGGAGGGGCAGAAGTAAAGAGAGCGTGGTACGTTAGAGAATGGAAATACCTTGGTGTGGCTGCAGTTTAGATCTTGTGTTTATGGAGGGTAGTTGAAGGGATCCTAGTGCTAGAGGCCTGAAGCGAGCTAGTGCCCAGAAATGAACTTGGGGAAGTAACCAAGACCTTTGTATTAAAAGAATAGACTTTAGGGGCCCGCCTCGTGGCGCAGCGGTTAAGTGCCCACGTTCTGCTTTGGTGGCCTGGGGTTTGCCGGTTTGGATCCCGGGTGCAGACATGGCACCGCTCATCAGCCATGGTGTGGTAGGCATCCCACATATAAAACAGAGGAAGATGGGCATGGATGTTAGCTCATGGCCAGTCTTCCTCAACAAAAAGGGGAGGATTGGCAGCAGATGTTAGCTCAGGGCTAATCTTCCTCGAAAAACCCAGAAAACAAAAAAGTATAGACTTTATCCAGAAGGCAGTGAGGGAACCAGTGAAAGGTTTTAAGTGGGACAAAGAGGAAAAAGGTTTGCTCTTTAGGAAAATCACTCCCTCTATACTGTGTTCATTAAATTGGAGGAGGCAAGACCAAAGACAGGGAGACAAGATAGGAGGTTGTTGCCAATAAAACATGAGGGCATTCAATTGGGAAGGGAAAAAAGGCACAGATTAAAAAGCTACGTGAGAAATAGACTCAACAGGATTAGTTCATTAGATCTGTGGGATAAAGGAGGAAAAGGAGACAGAAACATTTGACAAGTTTAGCTCCTGGGTAGAGATGAGCAATAGAGAGTAGCAGAGATGAGCAACATTCTCTGAGAGAGGTGAGGCAGGACGGGGAACAGGTGTTGATGAGAGAAGAGCTCTGTTTTGGACTTTTTTTGTTTTGAGGTCCTTGTAGAAAAGCCCTCAGATAGTTGGATATGTAGGTCTGGGGTTCGAAGACTGATTTGGTCTAAAGACATAAAAGCTCCCTTATGGTATGACCTTGTTACTGAGCTAGCCTGGAATCCTCTTCCTGATACAGTGGGGCACTTTTATTATTAATGTTTTAGTTAGTAATGTTTTGAGTGGAAGACATATGAAAGCTTACTGCACCCAGGAATAAATTATCAGTGAAGGCTGGTCGCGTTCCAGTGGGAAATCTACACTCTTAATAACGTCGCTTGGAGAGAAGTCCCTCCACCTTTGGAGTAAATTGCGAGATCTTTCTGAAAAACGTCATCTATGGAGTCAGTCTAGCATTGCTTATGCTCTGAGTCTTTTACAGTCTGCTCTGAATGTGGTTTCTCTAACATCTTTCCTAACGCCTCTAAAGAAAGATCTGTGAGAGTGGCAGCAGAAGATAGACATTCTCCCCTTCTTTCTATTGTCCCTTGCTCCTTCTTCTTCTTTCTCTCTCTTCAGGTATCCCTTGAAATCAAAAGCAAGAGAGTTCCACAAACAGCCAAATCTAGATTTTGGTTTGGCTTAAACAAGAATATTGCTTCACATTGTCTAATATAATCCTACGGAACCTAAATTATGCTAAAATAGACAAAAACAAAACATAGCAAGACAATAAAAGAAAATAAAACAGAAAAAGCCTCCATAGGTCCATTAGGAGAGAAAAGAATGAACTTTTTTGTGTCCCTGCTATGTGCTTAGCACTCGGGTATGGATTATATTTTGTTATTTTATTTGATCCTATAGCAGTTCTAAGGGCTAGTATCATTTCCATTTTTAAATATGGGGAAACAAATTCAGAAAGAATAAGTAAGTAATAATAGCAAGTTTGAAACGTATAACTGCTTCCTATTTTAGCTTCTCAAGAAAAATTTTCTATGAGCACTTGTAATTTCACAGTTCGTAATATTGCAACTCTCAGGATTGCATTTTCTTTTATACAAATCAACGCAGAAATTTTTACTTTTCAATTTTTAAAACATGGGTTTTCCCATTTAAACTAGTGGTTCTCAATTAGGGGCGTATCTTTTCCCACAAGGACATTTGTCAATGTCCAGAAACATAAAAATGTTGTCACAACTTGGGGAGGTGCTGTTGGCATCTAGTTGGTAAAGACCAGGAATGCTACATCCTATAATCACAGGGGCCACCACAGCAAAGAATTGCCTAGCCCCAAATGTCAACAATGCCACGGCTGAGAAACTCTGATTTAAATTGAAAACAAAGTTCTTAGATGTAAGTTATTAAATGTTACACTTTTCAATATGTGTGTTTTCATGTCATTTTATTTAGAAATAAGAATATTGCTAGGAATAGTACGTTTGTTTGTTCTCTGCTTTGGTAATTAAAACAGGGTAAATCTCAGTTTAATTCCAGGAAAGCCAAATTCCTAACTATTACACTGGTCAAATTCACCAAAGAGGACAAGAAAATCTAACGAGGGAAAGAGACTAACTGTTGCAACCAAGTATTTTTAGAGATAATTGAAGTATCAACTGCTCTTTTAGCAGTTTCTTTACGTCAAGAAACATAACAATGTTTACGTTAACATTAAAGGCAGATGTGAATGAATTATCAACTATCCAATTTTCCTGCTTTGTCCTCTTAAGACATCTATAAGAATGACACATGGCGCGATTATGTCCTAGTCGCTTCCTAAATTACCGCGAAATGTCAAAAACGTTTAATCAGTGTTCGTGACATAACAAAAATACTATCGATGTGTAGTTTACTAACAAGAAGATCTTTGTAGTGGGCTGAATGGTGGCCCCTCAAAAGATATGCCCACGTCCTAATCTCCAGAACCTGTGTATGTGACCTTCTTTGATGCGAGGGTCATTGTAGATGTAATCCAATTAAGGATCTTGAAGTGAGATCATCCTAGATTATCAGGATGGACCCTAAATCCAGTGACAAGTGTCCCTATAAGAGAGACGCAGAGAGGAGAAGCCATCTGAAGACCAGAGAAAGATTGGGGTTATGCTGCCGCTAGCCAAGGAACAGCTGGAGCCGCCGGAAGCAGGAAGAGGTGAGGAAGGACTGCCTCGCAGACCCGCCAGAGAGAGTGCAGCCCTACAGACTCTTTAATTTTGGGCTCCCAGTCTCCAGAACTGTGAGGGAAGAAATTTCTGTTGTTCGAAGCCACCCGGTTTGTGGTACTTTGTTACAGTATCCTTTGGAAACAAATATAATCCTTTTTCTGCAAAGATGAGTTCAAGAGCACAAATAGCAAAGGAAAGATGAAATGAAGAAAGAAATTTGAAAACTTGTTAAGAGGAGCTTCTATTCTCCAGATATTAAGACAAAAAGCCAACAAGAACATTATATCCCATTGGAAATTGCTCAACTGGGAGGAAGAGAAATTCCATTGCTTGGTCATTTATGGGGTTGTTATTTTTGCAGTTTAGTATTAACGAAGCATGCTAAATACATGAAGTGCTGCAAAAGACAGGACAGATGATACAGAAAGGAGCTGTTTCACTGGTACTACTTTGCTCTGCCAGAATTGAAATGGTGGCCAGAAGACACTTGAATGATGTGATATAATTGAAGTATTTCTCTCAGAGGGAATCAAGGAAGACTTCACAGAAGGGGTGACATCTAAGCTGGATCTTGGAACTTGAGTAGGAGTTTCCCAGGCAGAGAACAGAGTGGAGTCAGGGCAGTTGACTATCTCACAGAAAATATAACATGTGCCAGGGCATAGAGATGAAAATTGTATGTCGTGTACTTGGGAATAATAAGTAGTTCTAGTTGGTTAGTCCCTCAAGTGCACAGGTGGTACTGGTAAGAAATAAATTAGGAAAAGAAGGTAGAGACTGGATTGAGATGAGTTTTTATGCTTTACTGTGGCTTTTGGCTTTATTTCTGTGGACAATGGAAAATCATTAAAGAGGGGAGTGCCCTGATTAGATTTATCAAACTTATGGTAGATGAAATAGTAGCCCTTCAATGCTGGAATATGAGATCAGGTACTGAAGATGCTGGGGCCACTATGGATCTCTGAATGAGCCTGGGTCTTGAGAATGGCCTTTTCCCCTGTTCGGGTACTCCTGCCACCTGTGCTTGAAGACAGTAAGGCACTATTGACTGTGGTCAGACGAAAGAGGAGTAATTAGTTGATGACGCATATTGGAGTAAGCATGGTTTTTCTAACTTAATGGGGAAAATGAGATGCCCGCATATGGAAAATAGTTTTGAATTAGTACAAAGGTTAGATATGACAGACACACACACATAGTATGTATATATGTAATATTTTTTAGATGTTGATTTCTTTATTTTTCTCCCATGCTTAAAATTTTTCAAAGATCCACTTAGTCTAGCTATTGTTATCAGACTTTATTTAAGAATCACCTGGGAAGGCTGTTAAAAACATAGATTCATAGGTCCTATTCTCTGGAGTAGGGCCCAGAAATTCCTATTTTTAGCCAGTCATCCTGTGGATCTGAAGTAAGGGGTATTTCCCACTGAGTTACAGGATGGAGCCCAAGCTCCCTAACACAATATGCAAGGCCCTTTATCTTTCTCTGGTTTCCCAGCAAATGTCCAGTCCTGAAATGTGTGCTCTTGTCTCAGCCAACTCACCACTTTGTTTTAAACCCACTTGGCTTTATTATGCTTCAAATGTTCCGCCATCACTTTCTACGTTCTCTCCATCCCTAATCGGCAAACCCCCTTTCTGCGAAGTGTCTCAGGCCAGGCTTTCCTCAAGATCTTCCTTCCCAACCCCGTAGTTACTTAATTTTTACACCATATCTCCATGGATTTTATTCAGACATGCATTGTCACTCATGTTATATGATGTGCTATTATTTCTGTGTAGGCTTCTCTCTCTCATGAGTTTTTGAAATCTTGAAAAAGAGAACTCGTAATTTTATTCTTTTTGTGAGTATGGTTCAGCATACTGCATGGCATCTGGTATGTGCTCAGTAAATGGTCAATGAGTGAGGATTGGAGGGGTGGGTGTACCTGGAGTCAGACAGAGGTGATTGAACAACAAAATTCTCGTTTCAGTCTAAGAACCAGAATAGAACCTTTCCTTTCTCTGTAAATGGGAGCAATTACAGAAAGAATTCCTGTCTTGTGGCCTCAAGGAAGAATCAAGACTTCTTATCCTTTCAGTGAAATCTCTTCACAGGAATTAGCAAAGGGATAAGGCAACCAGCAGACCATCTCGCACCCAAAGGCTAATTACTTATCTTTTCCTAGTGATTGACCTTAATGGTCTGGTGAAACATGGCTTCAGGCTCAGAATGTCCTGCCCCATCTGTAATTTCCCAGTCTTCAAAGTTCAAACCAAATCCTTCTCCAATACAAGTTTCTCAATTTCTAATTTCAATCACATCCTTCTGAATTCTCATAGCATTACTTCTACTTCTTCTTCTTTTTTGCTTTATTATATATCTGCCTCCTAAACTAGATTGTAAAATCAAAGCCTGGGACCCTATGTTCTTTCCTTTTCCCCATTTTTCCTCTCAAATGAGGATGGGAGAGGATAGCAGGAGAGACAACTCTTTCCTCTTAATTTTGCACATAATAAGTAGTCAACAAACATTTGTTAGGAAAAAACAATGAGTCTCATGTTTACTTGGTTCCAGCCTTAGGAATGACCATTGTCGTGTGAAGTTAGACTCGTTACTGAGTCAAATTATAGGGAATTATTCATATTAATGGCTTAGTTATTATTGTTTTAACTGGAAGTGGTATGAAGACTTACTACTCGAAGGAATGTGTCACCAGTGAAAGTTGGTGGTGAGTCACTGGAAATCTATCCTGAAATAATGTCAAATAGAGATGATTCGTGCCACAAATGCAGTGGATTACAGGACCTTTTTGAATAATCATAGCCATGGTATAAGTTTAGCATTCTTGCTTTTGCTCTGAGTCTTTTCTAGTCTTTCTGGAACATGGTCTCTTCAGGTTCTTTCCTGTTTCCTCTTACCTTTGTTTCTGCTTTTTATTGCTTCCCTGGTAAGGTTCTTTCACAACCCATTCTGACTGTTCACTTCTTCCCACCCTTCATGAGCTCATTTAGCTTTCTCCTCCAGATTCTCTTAGCTTTCTTCTTTAGCTTACCTCAAAAATACTAAGAAATGCTTCCTGAATCAATTAACCAATAACCGCATTAGTATTTGCTTCCTGTTGTCTATCTTTTGGGTCTAAGTCCTTTGTGTTAACATTTAACTGCTTCCTTCATCCGCAAGGATTGTGTCTCACCCTTCTTTGTGGTCTCCACAGTGTCTAGCCCAGTGAAGCACAAAGCAATTCAAAACAAATACTTGTCCTGTGAGAGAATAAAAGGACAGAACTCACCTGGTTGGGTGGTTCTTGGTACAAGGAACATACAGCCTTGGTACTGGGCTTTGTCAGGCTGATTCTCCTGGAAACTTGATTGTCTTGATTCTGCTCTTAAGTAGATGCATTTGAATGGGGGGCTCCTGCTCAGCAGAAGGTGTTCATCCTTGATATTTAAGGTAACTAGGAGCAGTGGGGCTGGAAGAATTGAGGAACTATCCGCCAGATTAGCACAGTAATGTTTACAGTCTTTATGAGTGTGCATTCTATGAAAATCTGGCTTCCTGAGTACTAGAGGCCAGGCACTCCCCGCCAGGAATTTTGTTTATCTGTGCTCTTTAAGCAAAGATGTGATCAATAGGTCTGGAAATATAGTCACGAACAACGGCTAACACAGCACACCGTGTGGGAAAAAGTCTAGCTTGCGAATCAGAATGCTTGACATCTGGCTTTGGGCCGTTTGTTCTGGGTCTTTAAGATCAGGGTATGTGACAAGATTTCTGAAGTCATTTCAAGTCCTAACATTGTGTGATTCTGAGTCATCCTTATTTTACTGTGAGATTCATTATATATGGATTTCCTTTGTTCTGGCAGTGGAAGCAGAATGACATGTTACAGTGGTTCATAGCTTGCCTCGAGGTGTCAGATACCAGGGGTTTGTGTTCTAGGTACAGCCACTCGCTAACCGAGTGACCTCAAACAAGTAGTTTAACTTTCCACTTTGTTCATTCATTATGTTCATAAATTGGGAATAATAGTACTTACTTCGTAAAATTGCTGTGCAGATAAAAATCAGTTTTATTTATATAAATTAAATATACATATACCTAGCCCTTGGAACAGTGATTGGCACAGAGTAAGCGTTCAATAGATATTAGCTGTTATTCTTCCAGATTTGATTCCTTAATTATACTTTGCTTAAGCTGAGCTTACTGTGAGTGGGCATTCCTCAAGTACATTCCGGCAGCTCTGTGTAAAAGGAGGGAATAACGTGGAACACAGACTTAAATTGAATTGAAGACCTTTGTTGCTGTTCTGAAATTATGTTCTTTATTTCTCACTATTAAGCCATATTGAAGCACCAGTTCCAGTAGAGGAAAACCAGCTATGCACCTTTCATCTATTTGACTCATCTGTGTTCCTTTCAGAATCCATCTAGGTTCTGGCTCTTCCTCTACCAACATGCACAGTTCCTGTCTCTCTTCTCTGCCATGCTTTCCTTCTTAGCGCTTGTCCTGTATAGCATACAAGATATTTATTTATTTATTTTTTACTTCCTTAACTTGTCAGTTGCTCCTTCTACAATATTATGCTTCATTAGGGCCAGTAACTTTGTTTTGGACTTTGCTTGGTTCCTAGCAACCTAGAATTCTAGCACCTAGAATAGTTTTTGGTACCTTGCAGGTACTCAGTAAATATTTGTTGAATGAATTAAGTCTGGTATGTATATTTATCTCATGAAAATTTCTCTCTCGTGTCTCTTAGTTTTATTCATACTATATTGCGAGAAGACCAGGCAACTGTGAGTGAAAAAAAATTAACCAAGCTCATTTCCCTGTCACCTCAGGACCTTTGCACTTACTGTTCCTGCTGCCTGGAACACTCTTTCTCCAGATCGCATATGTCTCTCTTCCTCACTTTGTGGAAAGCCTTTCTCAGAGAGACCTTCTGAGAGACCCTGTATAAAATAGCATATCCACTAACTTCCTCCAGACCTGCCACCCCAGCACTATCTGTTACATTTCCTTAATGATTTTTTCCATACTACTAATCCCATCTAATTTATCTATATTTACTCATTTATTGATGTTTCTCTTCCTTCACTACAGTGGCAGGAACTAACCTGTTTTATTTTCTACTGGTACTTAGAACAATGTCTGATACTCAATATGTATTTGTTAAATGATTTAACATAGATGTCAGAATATGTAAAAAGGATGGCAGCATTTAGATCTTCTTTAAAAAATAATTTACCCCTTTTATAAAGGTGAGCTATGCTCACTTAATACAATTATTATTAAAATAAATGAGAGACATCCAAAATCTTATTATACAAGTAGAATCACACAATATATAATTTGATAGTGTTTCCTTCACAGTCTTTCATATGTGCCTCTTATGCCCTGTTTTTATTAAGTTATAGGCAAGATGAATATATAATTTTGCAATTTGCTCTCCCTCTCATTACAGATTATTATATTAAAGGTGTTCCCCACATTGCTTTTAAAATCAAGATGGTGTATTGCCAATGCAACCTTAAAGCACAATTCAAAATTCTATATTTTCTCTCCCATTCCTTCGTGAGTTAAAACTCTTTTTTTTTTTTTTAAATCCCTGAACTACATGGTAGAAAGGAGGTAGATATACAGTTCTAGAAAAGAGACTGAGAAAGAGGAATTTCCTTCTTTTTCTTCTAGTAAGAGCATCTCCCTACAACACCCACTGCCTTCACAGGGCAACACTCATCCTTGGGGTTTCATATCTTCATGCCTTCCTTGAAGCCTTCTAGCATCAGATAGAGTGCCCCTCATGCACACTCCCCATTAAACAAATGGCATTGCAATTGGCTGCCTGCTTGCTTCTCTTCCCCTCTGGATTGTGAACTCCCTAATGGCAGTGATCAGGTCTTATGCACCATTACATGTTCAATGCTTACCTCAGGGCCTGGAATATGATACTCAGGTAATTTTTATTGAATGAATGAATGAAAGCCCATCATGGACATGTATGATCTCATATCTTAGCCTGTACTTGCTTGAAGTGTTTTCCCCCTCTTTTTAAGCATTTTACTCTTTAGACTCATTGTATGACACATTTGTCTTGCCCATTTGATCAGAGCTCCTTGAGGATAAAGAGGAGAATCATGTCTCTTTGGTGCTTGGAACAGTGCCTGACTCAGAAAATGTACTCAACCGATGGTGTGGGAATGTGTCCAGAAATCGTAAGGAGCATATATTCTTCCTTATCCTCCTCATTATCATCATCAATATCTTCTTTATGGCCCTGAATTTACTAAGAGGGGTAATAGTGTGTCCCTGCCTTGGTAGCAATTATGAGTGTAGGCATAGAAGGAAAAGTATAACAACAACAAAAAAGATAAATGACAAGCTAAGTGCCAAATTCGTGATGCAAACTGCAAGTTCTCTGGGAAGAACAGATTGTGGGTTCGCCTGGTTGGAAGCAGCTTCTTGGGACTTGATCGACATGTAGGACTCAGCCAAAATGAAGAGGGTATGGTGGGGGCTGAGGTGATGAGGCTCAGGGCCCAAAGCTGAGCCACACTGCTCTGGAGGCAGCCTGGATCTGGGCGCCAGCTTTATGCCCTTCAGAAACTGGGCAAACAGTCCAGGCTCAGGTTACACTCAGGAATGGCTTGGGAACTCCAATGGAGAGTGCTTCAGCTCTGTTCCAGCTCACGGTGGAACAGTTGAGGGGACAGGATGAGAAATGGATGGAGTGATGTGTGAGGACATGTGCACCTGCACCTGGTAAAGCCTTCCTTTGTCTCGTTACTTCTCAGAGTTTCTTCAAGCTTGCTGCTTCTTTTTTTCCTCTCATCTTGCAACTGAGGCCTAGTTTATCGCTGATCTTTTCCTTTGTCTTCTTCCTTTCCTTCTAACAGGATTTATTGACCCAGCGTTCCAATCTTCCTCTCATTTTCACTGTCCCCATCCCCTAACTTTATTTCCTCAACAGAGGAAAACTAATTTTAGAGCGAAACCGTAATCTAACAGCTAATTGGATTTTGCGAGCACTCATGTTTCCACAGTATACTTTTCAGCTACAGAATATATTTCATCTTTTTCCATTTCTGTGGGTTTTTTTCTTTCAAGTTCCATGGTTCTTTTAGCTTTATTTATTATGATTATTTTGAATAAGAGGACATGGTCGTAATGATGTGGGTGGGTCTCTGATGCGTTGTGCTTGCCATTTCTTACAAATCCTTCCACTGAATTACTAAACTGTCATCTCTGCTCAATTCCCAGCATACGCAATACATTTTTATTTGAAAGTGACAGTGGTATTTAACATGATTCCAAGTTACTTCCAACTTATAATCTTCCTCCTTTTACCTTTCTCATCCTTGACTTGCATTGAACTCTTTGATTTGGTCCCTTATGTGCAATGACTCCTGCTCATTCAGCCCTTGATCATGGTCTCAATAATTTTAGTGGATCATCAATCAATTCTCTTTTACCAGAAAGAGACTTGAAAGTGGGGAAGGGCCTGGGCCTGAGTTTTGCTTTATCTTCGCACAGCTGACCTCTGCTTTGTTTCCCAGCACGTTTCCCCCACCCCCCAGAGACTAAAGGATGCCTGCCATGAGGAGAACGACCTTGGCTCTCTTATTCCTGCTTCCTCTGCTCCAAGGGAGTCCAGTTCCAACCCCAGGTAACTCAGTTGCTCTCTGGGCCCTGAAAACTCTGCCTCCTCGCTGTTCCCTCTGCCACCAGTCAATTTTTACATTTTTTGCATTTTAAGTATGCTTTAAATGTTTCAGTAATGCTTGGTATTTCCAAGGTGTTGAAATCATGCTTTCAGGAAATCGTGGAGACAGCCTGGTTTCCTGGTTACTAGCTTCCTCACTCACCTTGAGGAACTCTCCATGAATCCCACCTGTCTGGCTGAGCTTTTTGGTCTGTTTCCAACGCCAGTAATTATTTCATTTGTATAGAAATGTTTTTTGAGGATCTGTAATAAATTAGACATAGACTTTGGTTAAACAAAGCCTGCCAGGATCATGTTGGGTGAGTGACAAAGAAAAAGTCTTGGAAGCAGAGCATTGGGTAACGCAATTAAGAAATATTAGCATTAAATCTGTCATCAAAATTGCAGTAGGGGAGGCTGTGAGGATTTGTTTGCCTTCCAGACTAAAACTGTTTGGGGCCTGGAAAATAATAATAACAAAAAGCAACATTTGCATCTTTTTTTCTAGAGATCAGTGTAACAATTCTTCAGATGGGGCTGTATCATACTGCTTTTCCCCTGGAGGAAGCAGCTGAAGGACACAATAAGTGGTAAAATCAGGGAAGGATTCCAAGGCTTAAATTTACTCTGGTGTTGGTAGGTTTCTGCCTCCTTTGCTGGTGAGCATCTCTGACCTCAGCCTTGGACGGTGGAGGAGAGCCAGAGACAGAGAAAAGCCATTGTGGGAGTTCTAAATGACTCTTCTTGAGCTTGCTTGGATATCTCACTTGCGTGCCTCACCTGCCACCCTTAATAACTTTTGACTGAATGATAATTCTTCTAACTGAGATGGCAATGTGAAAGTACCTGGAAACAGAACAAAGTTAATTGTTCTATATCAGTATTAGACATGATCACTTCTACAGTGTTCTTTTTTTTTTTTGGTGGGGAAGATTGTCCCTGAGCTAACATCTGTGCCAATCTTCCTCTATTTTTTTGTATGTGGGATGCCACCACAGCGTGGCTTGATGAGCGGTGTGTAGGTCCATGCCCAGGATCTGAACCTGCGAAGCCTGGGCCGGGTGAAGCAGAATGTGCAAACTTAACCAATACACCACTAGGCTGGCCCTCGGTGTTCTTTTTTAATATCAACAATAATAAGGATAAATTTGGATAATGACATTCAGTTTGGTCTGCAGATAGAACAGGACCATAGGACTGGTTTTATGGGAGTAATTCAGAGTGTGTTTGTGCTTGTGAATTCCCAAACGTCTCAGTTATGTCTAAATGTTTTTCTTTTATCTGAGGAAATTCTCATTCCTGACAGGGGACGCTAGATAAGACAAGTGACAGGGAAAAGGCATCTGTTCCATAACTGAGAAGAATTAACTCTTTCTGTCACACAAGCAATGTAGCAAAGGCTGTGCTGTCCAATACCGTAGCCACTACCAGTAGATAATTATGTAAATTGAAGTAACTAAAATTACATAAAATTAAAAATTCAATTCTCAATAGCCACATGTGACTAGTGGTTATGGTACTGACAGTGCAGCCAGAAAGCATTCCCATCGTTGTAGAGATGATAGAGGACTTCGGGCGTGCCCTCTCCTCTCGTGTCTCAGAGTGAGGGAAGTGGGAGAGAGACTTACACAGACTTTGCTGAAATGCTCAGTTTCTTGCTTGTGTTTGGTCGATTGCCTTTTATTTAGTGTCTTCCACAGGGAACAATGCCCACAAACTAAGGCATACCAGTGGAGAATTCAGTGACGGTTTGGAACAGGATTTCCGTTGGGAATTCTTTGAAGATTCATTTGAACCATTTAGTGAAGAATCCAGAAAAGAACCCACTGGGAAAGCCAGAGAAACAATCAGGAGAACATCCTCAGGATCACCCCAGTACAGTTGGGAAGGCAATTCTGATTATAACTGGCAGTAGACCAGCAGCCTATTTGGGAATCCAATGGACAAAGAACGTGAAAAATATAACAGGAAGAAAACTGGCAAGGTAATTCCTCTTTTGAATATTGTTTGAAGAGTCTGGGACTCTCCCTTTACTTCCAGTAAGATTTTTCTTTTAAGACTCCCTTTATGGCCTTTAGTGGGATTACAGCAGCATCATTATCCCCTTGGGACTCTGACTCTGTTGACACTATGCTCCCAATCAAGGCTTTTCCTGATCTAGGGATAGCCGGAAAATTTAAGATTTATCCTGCTTTCTCTTGGAGTCCCACAGGCATGATCTGGGGAAAGGCTACTATGCCAGCACTGTGTAAATGAAGGCACCGCACTTCCTGGGGCAGGTCGGGTGACTGGGACTTGTGAAAGAGGGGATGCGGTCAGCAGGCTCTAGAATCTGATTTCATTCTCTTGGGCCATCTAGTCACAGGGGACCCCAAGACCACGGTAGACAAATAGGGTCTTAAGATCACATCAGCGTTAATCTCATGAACGTTTTATCCCAGAGAGTATCTTCTTGTTCTTTATCAAGCTTTGAGAACCTACTCTCTTCCAGGCCTATGGCTAGGCTCTGGGGAACACAGAGAAGATTTAGATAGGACTTGCTTCTCCAGATTGTTATAGTCTAATATTCTGTGATTCTATCCCACGTGCTTCTGTAGCAGAGTATTTCTGGAATGCCATGACTGGCTTCTCTTCCGATGAGACTGTCTCTAGTATTAGGTCTATTTCCTCTGGCTGTCTTCAAGTGAAACAACTGTATCTTGTTATATATATTATTGCAGGAACAGTTAGCCTTGGGATGGAATTAGCCAATTATCAACACCTCACCAGAGTGATACATTTGTTACAATTGATGAACCTGTATTGACCATCATCGTCCATCGTCTACATTAGGGTTCACTCTTGGTGTTACATGTTCTATGGATTTGGACAAATGTATAATGTATAATGTAGCTTCCATTACAGTATCATACAGAGTAGTTTCACGGCCCTAAAAATCCTCTGTCCTCTGCCTATACTTCCCTCCCTTCCCTCTAACTTTTATACATGTTTATTTTTCTTTGTCTGCAATAACTCAAATGTCAGACTTTCTGATTTTTTATACTCCCTCCTACTCCTTTTTCACATAAAGGACACTGGGAAATCAACCACTAGAAATGAGAAGGGAGAATTATGTATTCTTTGATCCCATCACTGAAATTACCATATTTTTTTTTTTGTAGCTTCTATGTCTGAAACTCCATGACTAATAAAGATTCCAGATCAACTAATTGCGACTTTCTGTAGGATGAAGATGGATGTCTTCCTGATAGCACATTTCTTAGGCACCCATTGCCTCAGGGCTTCTCTGAATCCAGTTTCTACTATGCATTTAGAAGTGGAAAACAAGAATTTACTTTTAATGCCTTTGGCATCTCAAAGAGAGCAAAAGAGCTCCTCCCATAGAAATTGATAATGTCCTGTGGTGGAAAGAACACTGGATTTAGAGTCAGATTTTAGTCCCAACTCTTCTATGTGTGCTTAGTAGGTGATGTTGATTGTAGTATTGGCTATTTATTGAGTCCTTACTGAGGGCAAGCACTATTCTAAATCTTCGCCACAATCCTATGAGGTAAGGTATCCTTATTCCCGTATTACTTATGGGAAAACTGAGGCATAGAGATGTTAAGGAATTTGCTAAGAGGCAGTGTTGGGATTGGAACTCAGACAATGTTACCTGATCTTTCTGAACCTCCCTTTCCTTCCCATTAAAATGAAGGTATTGGGCCATTTATTCTCTAAGTTTATTTCTATCCTAAAACTCTATGGGTCTGCGAGGTTTTACAGATGGAGACACGACCATGAAGGGTGTTTGGTTTCACATAGTAAACATGAAAAGTAAGGTTGGGTGCCCTGGGTAGCTGTTTTCGTCAGGACAGCAGGAACTTTCCTTTCTGACTCTCTGGTTTTCTTTTTTGTTTTGGGCATGAAAAAAAATGTTTCATTTTTTTAAGGGCATGAATGTAGCATCAATTGAGACAAAGGAGGTAGTATCTGTTTCTTAAAGGGAAGCATGGATTAACCCATTTTTCTCACTTCACTATCAAGTCCTGAAGATATTCAATCAAATTGGATTGATCTTCTGCTATATGAAGAATGTGGCTGGGGATATAGAGAAAGGGATTGACTTTGCTGGGCACACTGGGGCTCCTTGCTGCCCATGGAAACTTGAAGGAAATACATCAAATTTTCTCTACCATTGATGCTGGGTAACTGCCCACACAAGGCCACTTGGATGAGGCACCTTAGTCAAATCACAAAGCCCTTGAAGGCAAAATACTGGTCTACCTCTTCTTCCAGAAACTTTTCCATGACTAATCTTTAGTGGATTCTTGTAGTTCTTAAAAAATATTTGATGGCTTAAACCATCAAGTATTTTTCTGTGCCTTAAGCAAGAGAACTTGCAAGCTTACGTGCTCGCAGTAGGACTTCCCAGCTAGACATAGAGCTTGAACATGAACAAAGTGTTTGCTTTTATGTGGGTGGGCTGTTCTTCATGGAAGTAAAGAATGGAATAAGTGGAGAATGTATTGATCTTAATTACTTGGAAATGCATTAGAATTTGTCTTACTTTTCATTATTTCCTGCTGTAGGTATAAAATACATTAGGAAAATGTGCTTGTATGTATTTCTCCATAAGTGATGGTGAAAAAAAATGCCAATCATAAGACGTTTTGGGTTTCAAAAAGAAAGGATGAGTAATTGGATGCATCCTAGTATTTCCAGAGAAGACTTATTCTGGATGAGCTGACTGAGGCTCTTCAGAAGTCATTGTCCATTTAGTCCGGCATGATTCAATGTGAAAAGAATTCTAGAGGTCTTGGTCTACGTCTTAGTATTGTACTAACTAGCTGTGACCTTGAGCAAGTCACTTACCAACTTGAATTTCTATTTCTTTGTTCAGTACTCAATACGTATTTATAGAGGCAGCAACACATTCCTTCTGCTTATATCCTCTGGGAAATGCAGTCTTCATATTGTGCCATCCTGTGCCAGCTAAGAATCAGGGATGCTATTACTGTGGGAGAGAAGAGGAGAATGGGTACGAGGGAGAAAAAGCAATCTCTGTCTGGGGTACAAACACAAACAACTCTTGGTCCTTTCCTAAAAGGTGCTTACTTTGGTGGGAGAAAACAGAAGTGTAAATAGGGAATCAAACATATTTTTTGCTACTCTTTGCTGTCATTTATGCCAACACTTCTACCATCTGACACTTTCATTCTCTTACTCCCTTTTGTCTCCTTTCCCTCTGCCTAAACGATGCCCTTGTCAACTGTTACAAAACAAAGTTCAACTGAGTAAATTTTTAAGGTCTTATTGGCTTTATTCAAAGATTCATGAATCAGGCAGCATTCAATCCAGTTGACAAAAAGAAGCTCTGAGGAGCCATACAAAATGGAAGAATTTTATAGGCAGAAGGGGGTGAGAACAAGGAAGTTATACTAAATGAAAAGGCAGGTTGGTCTTTGCAAGGTCACTTTCCTTTAGGGGATGGGAGAGGTCTATTAGGAAGATAACCAGTGCTGATCAGGAGATTCCTGATTGACTGGTTTAAGATTCCATTTCTGGGATAGCTGAACCTGTAATTAAGTTAAATTTCAGGGTGTTGACTTAGGGCTTAGCATAAGCAATTCCATTTTGAGTCTGCTTTCTTGTTTTTAATACTCCTTACCTAAAAACTGAAATAACTGCCCCCCTCCAAAAAAAAAAAAACCACCTCGCTTTTTCTGTGGATCTCTTTGCCCCTCTGCTTACTTCCTGCCCTATTTTTCTTTATTCTTGACCTCTCTTGGCTGTACCTGATGCTGTTTACCATCTCCTTGAAATTCTCTCCTTCTTGTTTTCTGTGTCCATCTAACATTCTGGTTTTCCTACTTCTCTAACTTCCGTTTCCTTTGCTGACTTTTCCTCCATCTTCCTAAAGGAAAGCATTTCCCTAGACCAAGCTTCTGCCTAGTCCTCCTGGCTTTTTGCATCTGTCTTGGAATCGTATCCATTGTTTGGTCATGGTCATCACTTTGAGGGAAATGAATCACGCATCTCAATGCATAAAGCAAAATCATGATCATAAACCAGAGCCTCATGGGCTTCAGCCTCATGTTTTTTACTGCCTGTAGGATAGTTCTATCAAGGTTCTCTTAACAGGAGTATTGCCAGCAAGGCCTTTCCATCTTCAAAATTGCCTCCTAATTTTCATATACCATCTGGAATTTAGAGACTAATGGCTTAATAGGAGTTTTGCCCACAAGGCTCAAGATTCTCTTAAAGCACCTAAATTCCACTAGCCAAACTCATCTTGCCCACTCCTGCAAATCCACTCCTCACCAACCTTCTACTCCTCCCAATACCATTCAGAAACTTGCTCCTGGTTTGAACCCTTGTGTATGTCATTGGAATAATTTGTACTTTACAACCTGGAGTCCTTTTCCTTTCTCTGGACACTCGCTTCTCATATCAAACATGTAAACATAAATTGCTGATCGTATTGCTTACTACCTTCATGGTAAACTTGCTACTCAATGTCTTGCTTGTGCTGCTGTGATGATCCTCTTCTCTTCTTTCCTTTATATTCTTTTCACTGCCTGTCTTCATGCAATATGAATTGGATCAGTTTAAGCTACTAAAAAACCTTAGATAACATGCCATTATCTACCAATGAGTCAAATCTCTTTTTTTTTTAAAAATAGAGGAAAGGATTTTTTTTTTAGAACATATGTAGTTTGACGCTTTATTTTTTATTATTTTTTTTTAGATTTTATTTTTTCCTTTTTCTCCCCAAAGCCCCCTGGTACATAGTTGTATATTCTTCGTTGTGGGTCCTTCTAGTTGTGGTATGTGGGACACTGCCTCAGCGTGGTTTGACGAGCAGTGCCATGTCCGCGCCAAGGATTCGAACCAACGAAACACTGGGCCGCCTGCAGCAGAGCGCACGCACTTAACCACTCAGTCACAGGGCCAGCCCCTCAAATCTCTTTTGTCTACCATTCTAAGTTAAGTGTTTCATTACCTGGCCTCAAATTTCCACATTCTCTGGAACATACCTTTAAGACAAATTAGACTACTTGATGTTTTCTGAACGTGTCCTCCACTCTCCTATCTCTGTGTCTCTGTGTGTTTACTTGGACTATGCCTTCTTCCTGAAAACCCTCCGTTTTATCCATCGTTCTCCCCTGATGAAATCTATAGAGTCTGATTAAAATGCTACATCCTTTATGAAGGCTCTCTTGAACTTCTATTAACCAGAAATACCTTTAGACTCAGAGATGTAACTTGTTTGTCTTTGTGTAGCTAGAGTCCAGCATAGTTTCTGATTCATTGTGTTGTTCAACAACTGTTGACTTAATGGACCACCATTAGTTGAATATAATCTCTATCCCTTCTGGATCACTACAAACCTTGTACTTATCTTAGGGCTCTTGTCATATTACATCTTATAATTCATTTATTTTTTTCATAGCTTTGAGATATTGGGATAGTAAAGAATTTTTCACAAAAGAGCTGATCCATAAATGTGCCTTTAATGAATGAATTCCAGGAGCGGGGAGGTTGGCTTCTTAGCCAGAATGTTTGCTCAAATGGTTAGAACTGGTGCTAAGAATTAATTTCTCCTAAGATTATATTCTGTAACCTTTCTACCTCCGCTACTAGATGGTGTGATTCTTGGAGGCAGGGTCCATTCAACTCTGCATCCCCAGCACACTTTCAGGCACTTCATATTCATTCAACTAAACATTGGTTCAACAAAATTGTTTGGGTAATGTAATCATGGTGGAATGGTAGTGGTATGATTCTCTAAGGAAGGAGTAGGGGACAGGCCAGGTGGTCAATGAGACTGTAGCACTGTTGGGAGGAGCCACAATTTCGGGCTCTTCCTAACAGAACAACAGTACTCCTGTTCTTAAGAGAGATTCTCTTAATATACTTTTTTAAAGAAAACGGTACGAGGCAATATTGCTGGAGGAAACTCAGTGATCAAGAGAGAAAAAAAAATGGTATACAAAAGATTTTGTGACTTTGTTTTGATTGCCTTGGGGATTTACCAAATACAGTAATGGGGATTTCCATTTCCTATCCATCCTTTAACCTCCTTTCAGCTTTACTTAGTGAGTGTTAGGGTGGTTAAGGGATGGTTTAAAATGCATGAGCTAATTTGGTTCAACAATAATGGGCAAGGCACCTACTTATGTGTTGTTAGAAAACATGTCATAAAGTTGTATAAGTCTATGTCCCTGTCCTCTGAACTGTCAATATAGTTGAGGCAGAGACAAAAGGAAGGAATTAATCCTGAACTATCAGAATAATTGCCCTTGACACCAAGATGATGAGTAGAGGTGAATCTGTATAAATGATGGGAATTGACTTTGAGCCTTTCTGCCTGGACTGAATTCTGCCTCTACCTGTTATTAACTCTGTAACTTTGGGCAAATTACTTAAATTCTTTGTGCCTCAGTTCCCTCATCTGCAGTGACAATAATTTACATGCCTTTTAGAATTGTTATGAGGATCAAAATGAGTAAAGTACTTAGAATTTGTAAAATACTTACCATTGTGTTTGGCACATAGTAATCATCATTTAGTCATTATTAACCATTATAATTATTTTTAAAATTTTTATTTGTGGTAAAAAGTCATAACATAAAATTTGCCACTGAACCATTTTTAAATGTATAGTTCAGTAGTGTTAGGTATATTCACATTGTTGTGCAACAGATCTCTAGAGGTATTTTATGTTGTAAAACTAAAACTCTATATCCATTGAACAACAACTTCCATTTCTCCCTCTTCCCAGACCCTAGCAACCCTCATTCTACTTTCTGATTCTATGAGTTTGACTACTTTAGATACCTGTATAAGTGGGTCTTTTTGTGATTGGCTTATTTCACTTGGCATAATGTTTCAACATTCATCATATGACCTTGCTTGTTCATCCATACGACCTCATTCATAGCATGTGACAAAATTTCCTTCCTTTTTAAAGGCTGAATAATATTCCATTGTATGCATATACCACATTTTCTTTATCCATTCATCTTTTGATGGACATTTGGGTTGCTTCCATCTCTTACCTATTGTGAATAATGCTACATTGAACACGAATGTGCAAATATCTCTTTGAGATCCTGCTTTGAATTCTTTTGGATATACACCCAGAAGTGTGATTGCTGGATTGTATGGTAATTCTATTTTTCACTTTTTGAGGAACCTCCATATCGTTTTCCACAATGGTTGCACCATTTACATTCCCACAACAGCGCATAAGAGTTCTAATTTCTCCATATCCTTGCCAAGATTCATTATTTTCTGTTTTCTTTTTTTTTCTTTTAAAGATTTTATTTTTTCCTTTTTCTCCCCAAAGCCCCCCGGTACATAGTTGTATATTCTTCGTTGTGGGTCCTTCTAGTTGTGGCATGTGGGACACTGCCTCAGTGTGGTCTGATGAGCAGTGCCATGTCCACGCCCAGGATTCGAACCAACGGAACACTGGGCCGCCTGCAGCGGAGCGCGCCAACTTAACCACTCAGCCACCGGGGTCAGCCCACTGTTTTCTTTTTCTTTTTTTTTAATAGCGGTCCTCCTAATGAATATGGGATGGTATCTCATTGTTATAACTATTTTTTTTCTTATCAGTTAGCTGCTGGAACCTCCCACCCTGTCCCAATGACTTAAAAGTGACTGATCTTGAGGCAAAATAGTTCACAGACAGAGACATTGTTGTCAGTCTCAAAATTTCCCATGAAGATATGTACTAGTGCCAAAGAAAACATGGGCCTTAAAACTATATTCAAACCCAGTGAAATCCACTTTTGGTGTCCCATAGTGTGTTTCCTTCCTTGCTCATTCACCACCAGGCAAGACTCTCAGTCAAATCTCAGGAATCATCATTCTTTTCATTCTCCTCTTCTGTCTCCTTTTTGTTTTTTAGCATAGGGGTTTTGACTCTGGGAATTCAAGTAAAAGGCTAGAAAATCAACTCTTGGGAGCCTATACATATCTCTTGGTGGGGGTGCCTTGCACGACATTCAATCAGCCACCTAGTCCCTTTAATCTCACCTTCGTAATGTCAGCCTAACCTGCAGTAGCTCTTGCCTGTGCAGTGTCACAGCTGACCTGCTTTCTATTTGTGCAGGTTCGGTGAATCTTATTACAACAATCTTTGATTCAACAACCTCAATGACTCCATTTTGCTGGCAGAATAATGACTCAACTCTTTAGTTTTTGAAGTTCTCCTTGGTCTGGTTCCAAATGTTATTTCAGACTCTCTCTCACCACCTCCTCTCCTGCTACCCCCTTTCCCTCACCCTCTCACTATATTCTCCAATCAGAAACTTCTCTGTAATGAGAATAGTTAATCTTACAGTTTTAATTCATTCTTCAGGGTCCATTTCAAGCTATAATAATGATAGTTGCTAATCATTGATTGTTTACTATGTATATGCCAGTTATCAGTTTACAGAGATTCATTCATATAATTCTCCCAAAGACCCTGTGAAATGATAACTATTATCACCTGTATTTTGCAGACAAGGACAACTGAAGGATAGAGTGAACTGGGCAAGCCCAACTTCTCACAAGGACCTGGACTCATGTCTAGACTCTCTTAAGTCCAGAACCCAAGGTTTTAGATACTATTCTACTGCTCAAACAATGGATTTGATGATGGTTTCCCACCAACCCCTTGTTAGAATTCAATACAAATGAATCATCATTTATTTGGCAACTGCCCTGTGTAAAGCACTATAACAGACTCTGTAGGAGTGGGCAAAGCACAGTTGATTACGATGGCTCCAGCCTCAGCGCTTCACAGCCTAGGAATTAATATGTTCTTCCTCTACATTTTCAAATTTATTATAGTTGACATGACATGACACCTTGGACATTCTATTCATGGACATTTTTGAATCTTTCAATACACTGATACTTCCTTTTGCCTAGAGGCCTTTCTGTTTACTTTCTGTCCCTCCATAAATCCAGAGAGATGTTTATTGAATTCAAATAAATCCCACTCTTACTTCAACTTGTTCCATCTTCCCCATGGAGCTTTGCAGTGCAATGCTCCTTTATGTTCCCACTCTAAAACAATATTATCAACTCACTGGGGACCCAGGCCTTTTTCATCTTCAGCACCCAATAATAGTAGCTAATTTTTATTATTTACTTTCCTTATTCCAGGCACTTTACATGAATACATTAATTTAATCCTTACAGCAATGCAATGAAGTAAAAACTGCTTTTATCTCCGTTACTTAGAAGAGAAAACTGAAATACTGTAAGTTAAGCAACTTTCCCAGGCTTGCCTAATTATTACTGGCAGAGCCAGGATTTACACTCAGGCTGGTGGACTCCAGAGTCTGTGATTTTGACCTCTTTGCCTCTTCGGCTCCAGCCACTGCATTTCACAGTGACTCTGTAAACATTTGTTAGATACCAGCTTTTTCTTTGTATCCCTGGCCCTGCATTAGATTTCTTAGTATCTTATTATAAACTGCCTTTGTAATATACATCTGTTGGCTTCATGGTTATAACTTTAAAGAAGGAATCCACTTTGGGGCTTTTTTTGAATTGCCCAAAGTACTTAGTGTAATTGTTGGGTCACTGAACAGATGCTGGAAAAATGCTTGATCTGACCTTAGAAGACCGGGCTAATCCTTATCCATATCTAATCTGTGAGGTCAGATGGCCCAAGTCACAATATCTTTATCCCCTTCTGGGCTCCTTGTTCCCCAGGGGAGAAACTTGAGTCTTAGTCTCTGGCAACTGCTTCCTGAGGGGAGAATGATCATTGGGGTTTGAAATCATAGAGGCATCTTGCCCTGGGTCAAATGCCTGGTTCCATGCAGGTGCTTCAGCGCTTGTGTCTGTTGAGGTGGGAATCAGGGAAGGACAGAGATATATCCTGCAGGATATCACTTCCAGCTCAACCCACTCGCCAGAAACTGATCTCGGTCTGAAAAGAGTAGATGCAAAGGCTTTTGAGTTCCTTTAATGTCCGGGGGAAACTTTCCATATTTTCTGCCAGGCCTACTTCTTAGCATGTAATGTACAAATCAATTTAATACAATCAAATTAATACCACATATTTTCCAGAAGGAAGGATGGTCATAGTTTTATTTTTTCCTGCTCTAATCAGATCAAATCTGTGATAATTTCCTTTAATTCTGGTGTTTCCTTTTTAGAAGACCGTAGACAAATGAGATCAGAGACTAATGACCAGGAGTCATCTAGTCATTAATTTATTTATCAACATTTTCATTACTGCCAATGTAACAGACGCTGTGTTTGGTGCTGGAGAAATTTGAGAGCACAAGATAGGGAAAAAACTCACACTTTTTTAGGGTAGTGAAGAAACTAGAAAGTAAAACAATAGCTACTTTTGACATCTGAAGAGAGAAGAAGGACCTAATTTCATAGATGTGGCTCCCAAGAATAAAACTGAGGCAAACAAGTTGAAATGACAATAAGGCATATTTTAGCTCTTGGAAGGAATAATTGTCCAAGGATGAACTATTCGTTTCAAGGTAGCGAGTTCTCTATCACTAGGGCTGTCCGGCCACTTGACAGGCATGCTATACAATGAAAAAAAATACTCTTATATTTAAAAAAAAGACATTGGGTGTCTGATTGAGCTGGATACAATTTAATATGCCTTCAAGCCTTGAGATTACCTGATTCTATAACATTTCATGCCAAATGTAAAGGCAAGAAAGTCAAAATATTTTAATAATATGAAACAGAATTATAACCCTGTTTAATAAAAAAGTCCCTATAATTATAACCTTACAATTCTATTAGATCTCACCTTAGCAGAGGCCTGGTTCCTCCCTGGGACCCACTGTGCCGATTACCTCACAACACTCAGGGGGTGAGAAAGAGTAATACGACTTCAAGGGAAATCAAATTGCTCGTATATTTCAATATAGAAGTCACCAGATAGCCACTTGTTCACTGACTCTGGGGGAAACTGAGGCATATAAAAGTGGTGCCATGACCTTTGGAAGAACATCTGAAGCAGTGCCTACAATTTTAAGTGGTTAGCTACAAAACAAAGCTTCTAGAAGAAGCTGGTCACTTCTGCCCCTTTAATACCTTACCTCCTAAGTCCAGCTCTCCTCAGAGAATTCAGAGATTCTATTCTGCACTGTTGGAAGTCGATTCTGCCACTTTGCTGAAGTAGGAAATATTCTCAGATTGTGGCTGATGCAAACACAATTCCCCCTGCTTCCACTGGCAGGTGATTTACTGGGTTATTGTCTCATTTGAATTCAATGTTTGTTGGTGTTATTTGCCTAGAGTTTTTCATGAGCTTCTTGCTTCCCAAGCTTCTGACCATTGTGTTTGGGTCACGCTTCATCGCACAGGACTTGCCAAGGAAATTTAGTTTCCAGAAAAACAAAACGTTCTCTAATGGATATGTGTGTTTTCCCCCTGCCTTTAAGGTGAAGCCTGTGTAGTGCCGCATTTCACAGGACAAAGCTAGCAATGAAGAGATCAGGGAGATAACTGGGCCGAGCGGGGTGTGGGGGATGGACAGACCAGGACGGGTCCGATGGACAAAGGGTCGACGACGACACAGCACACACATAGTAGAGTGGTCGAAGGCCCTAGCGTCAGAGTGCCCAAAGATTTGCTTCTTGATTCTCTCACACTTACTGTGTGACCTTTCCCTAACCTCCCTGTGCCATGGTTTCTTCATTGAGAAAAGGAGAATAATAAGATTACCTTAGGTTTGGTATTAGGATAAAATAATGTATGCCTATGGCACATAGTTAAGCACTTAATAAATATTAGCTCTTATTATTACTATTACTGAGAGATTTCTCTCAATGGTATTGCCAACCCTGAGGTTTCTGAGGCGCAGGAATCAGCTGTGACCATTTAAGTAAAGAAAACTGAGACTTAAAGGCCTCGTGGGAGTTTGAGCCTGTGATGGGACTTGTGCGTTAAGCGATAAACAGCTCCTTTCCGATAAGGGTCGTAATTGAGCGCTGAGACTGGTTTAGGTGAGTCAGTCCCTGACTCTAGCAGTCTCAGCTTATTTTGCATCTACCGTGAGGGTTAGAGTCCGTGCTTCAGCCGATGCACGGCAGCTTAACAGTGCCCCCTAGAGGCCTGCGAGGGTCACTAGCAGGAGCCACGTCCACACGGCCAAGAAGTACTTGCTGTTAATGACAGCTCTAGAGCGTGAATATCTGCAGGTGAATCTGGAGTCATTTAATCTCTCAGCTTCTAGGTTCCTCACCAGAAAAATAGGGATTATAATACTTCCCACATATGACCCAGGTGAGAATCAAATAAAATAGTAGCACATGTGAAATCTTAAAATTTTAGCTATTTCTGTTATTATTATTATTGTAGTAGTAATTACTCTTTGAGAGACCCGCTGGTGTTAGAAGATTGTTTATAATAGGACTCTGCCTTATAATCAAAGTAGCCAGCAAGCTGTGACCAATATTCTTAGTCACCACTCTGATACAAAGCAGCATTTCAGGGGCTCAGTAAAGCTTCAGCCTAGATGACAAACTTGCAACTTTAGGCCAGGAGGGGAGTCGTCCGCGACCTGCTGGAATTTCTCCCCTGCCTCTCTGAGAAGCACATAATTGCTGCTAATGGTAATGGGGCAAGGTGACCTAATTTCGCAGTTAAGGACCTTATCAGAGTTTTCCTCCAGCTCCTCCTTGCTTCTCCCTCCCCCAGCGTTTCCTTTTCTTCGCTCCAGGGGCGTTCACATTGTGTGTGGGCGAGGCTTGCATTTTTTTTTTTTTTCACCACCACCTGGGAATGCCGCCTTCAGGGACCTAGGGCTGAGGGTTACATAAAAGCCCAGCGAAGCTCTGGGCCCAGCACCCCTAAGACCTGCCACCTGCCTCCACACCTTCGAGAGGCTCCTGCACTCCCCACCGGCACCATGCTCAGGACGGCCCTGGTCCTCTCTGCTTGGTTCGGTCTGGCTGTGACTTACCCCATCGCATTCCAGGGTAAGTGGACTGTTTGGACGTCTTTAGAGAAGAGGGCTAAAATCCTTTCACGGTGTCTGCCGTGTGTATGAGTACGGAGAAAGGGGCAGACAGAGACAGAGACCTGCAGTGAACATCATAAAATGAAATGGGTAAAATTTATATCAACTTGGGCTGGAGGTGGGTAGAAAGCGCTTGGGCTGTCTTGTTCTTTTTTGTCTCCTTTAGAATTCATACACATTATCAATGACCCGGTGCTATCTGCCGACCCAGAGCCAGTGGTTGTCCTGGAGCCTGAAGAGCCGGCTGTTGTCATAGAGCCGCTCACTGGTGGAGAGCTGGTCATTAACCTAGAGCCAAGTGAGGAACTAGATTTAACCGCTGACCTGGAGTCGACCACAGACCTGGAGTCGACCACAGACCTGGAGTCGGCCACTGACCTAGAGTTGACCACAGACCTAGAGTCGGCCACTGACGTAGAGTTCTTTCGTGGTGGAGAATTGACTACTGAAGCGTATTTGAAGAACACACAGGCTTTTGGTAAGTGAGGTTTCTGGCTTCAGAGGGGGCCTGGGCAGGAGTTGGTGGGCTCCCATCTTTTGCATTTCTGAGGGAAAGTCTGCTTTCCTCCAGTGTACTTGATTCCTTTCATAAGCTTGTAATCACACCTGTCTTCCATTTTGTTTTCCTAGAATTGTCTACTGCTGTGGAATCAAGCACCCTCAGCTTTGAGAAAGAAGCCACTGAGGCCACAGGTAAGAATTCCTGTCTTCAAGATTCCTCCCTGCCTCCCTTACCTTGTTTATAGCTCCTTGCAGAGGAATGTCCTATGATAACTTACACATTTGGGGATACTTTTGGTGCTTTGTTCTCTGAGGTGGAGTAAACTTGGCCAAAAGAGCTTTGAAACTTGAGGAAAATGGAAGCATTTTCCCAGATTGTCAGGAGATGAAACCAGTTGAATACCAGCATAGCTCCAGCCCAGAGATCTGCCCTGACTGATCTCCAGGACCAGCCTTCTGGGCTTCTCTAAAGAGGGCGAGCTCCTTGGTATCTCCAAGGGTTGATGGATGTGGTGGCAAGAAAAACGTTAACAATTTCCTTTTCTTTTCCAGTTGACTACAATTCAGTTCAGCCAGAGAGCTTTGCCAACAAAGATTACGGTAAGTGTAAATCTTATGTGAATTTAGACTGAACAGAAGAAAAAGAGACTTAGAAGCTTCATGAGTTAATCAGTGTTTCTATCTCTGCTCCTCTCTCTCTCAAGCCTCCATCAGTTTTCATTTTTCTGTCCACCACTTAGCCAAGGGGTCATAAGATTCAATGTCTTCCACTCCTACAAGCAAACCCCAACAGTTTGAGGGGTGCCTGGGACTTTTGATGTGAAAGAGCCTTGGACCTTACGTACAAAAGCAAATTTCTAAACAATTTGATTCTTATGTCTACAAGTAATAGCTAGTACATATTGAGATCTACTGTATTCCAGCACTGCTCTAAGTGTATTGGGAGATTGCAGGCAGTAGTGGAGGAATCTAGAAATTGTGTTTTAGTGGAGGCTGGAGGGCCCATTAAAAAGGGTTGGTTCTCTGGCTTTAAATTCTTGCTGTTCCACTAACTGTCTTCCTCAAAGAATATACCTCATTTGCAAAAATGAAAAACTCTACCTCAGGATTGTTTTCTAACTAGCCAACCTGTAGTGGTTGATTAATAAGTTAACGTAAATGAATGATGTCCTCCATCCCACCCACCCCCACCCCTATCCCATGGAGCAGTAGGAAAACTCTCATGTTTGACTCCAAGAGCAAGAAGCAGCCTCATGGCCCAGATCCCTCTGATCATTTCTGCTAATATCTAGACCCCATGGCCTGCTTATCAAGAGAGGCTTTCTGACTGCGGCGATTACCAACAAACCAAGAAACTTTGTTATTGTTTTTTTTCCTGTAATGCATTTATTTTATTTTTGTTTTTTCCAGTTTTATTGAGGTATAATTGACATATAACATTGTATAATTTTAAGGTGTACAACACAATGATTTGAAATATGTATATATTGAGAAACTTTGGTTTTTAATAGGAAGAGAAAAATCCATGGAGGTTTTAACCTTTTAAATTAAGAAACTTACTGCTTTATTTCTAGAAGTTGTCACTGCTGCTTATTTCGATGAGCCCATCCTTGTAGCATCAGGTAAGTCCAAAGATCTTTGACTTTTCTGCCTATTATGGTCTTTAGGGAATATGTTTGGGGAAGCTTTCCAGAACAGACTCAAGAAGGGGCTCTCTGGTAGGTACTCTGCCCGTGTTTACACCCTTCTCAGCCAGGAGCCACACTCACTGAGCTGAATTTACTTTTGGGCGAGAAGAGAGAATATGGCTCTTACACATGAGGATATAACCGGTTCACATGCTACTCTCAGGGCTTCCAAGTATGAGTGTAGACCAGCCCTTCACCCAAATCCTTCTCATGGAGTCCATTTGCATTCCATTTCCACCGGGAAGATTTCAGGCGTGACAGAGTGCCATGGCAGTTAGGAGAAGGAAAGTTTCAGTGCCACAGACTCAGTGGAGTCCTATGTTAACCAGGGCTACTTGAGGTTATTGGCTGAATGCACACAGTGAATGCTAGACACACATTACTGGAAGTGAATAAAAACCATTTCTTTACTTAATTGCAGATGAGCCCATCACCTCATTTGGAAACGACGAGTCCGTCTCAGTGCTTTTTTGTAAGTTTCTTCTGTCTTGCCCCTGATATCTTACTAGAGATTTGATATCATTTTCAGTGCTGTTTTTTTTTTTTCTGAGGAAGATTTGCCCTGAGCTGACATCTGTTGCCAATCTCCCTCTTTTTTTGCTGGAGAAAGATTGGCCCTGAGCTAACATTCATGCCAGTCTTCCTCTATGTTGCATGTGGGTCACTGCCACAGCATGGTTGACATGTGTTGTAGGTCTGTACCCAGGATCTGGAACTGTGAACCTGAGTCGCTGAAGCAGGGCACGCTGAACTTAACCACTATGCCATGGGGCTGGTCACTTAAGTGCTGGTTTTAATCCACTGGGAAAGAATTCTAAACAGTTTTCCCAGATGCTGAGATCAGCTATAAAATCTAAGGTGGAGGTTAAAGACAACCTCTCTTCTCTCTGAGGTTTATCTTCCAAGTCTGTCTGGATTTTCAGTAACCAAATAGGCATAGGGTAAATAAGTCCTCTTCCTTGAGTTTCCCAAGATTCCTTTTCTTCCTGTTTTTCTCTGAGATGTGGATTCCAGTCCAGGCCACGGAATCTTTTTAAGGGAGAACCTGAAGAAAAGGCATCAGGTTTTCTGATGCAAAGAACATGTAATTCAGTTAAAAACGGTAAAGCCTTGGGGCCCTGAATCAGAAGGTGCCAGTTCTAATACTTGGCCTCACTCTTGGCTTTTTTGGAAGCCACTAACATGGTCTCTTTGTGAAGTAAAATGGATACCCAGACAGTGTGTAAATATCTCATGTAAGGCACCAGGAGAGGAAGGGAGAATGGAAATTTGACCTTAAAGAAATTGAGTCTCATGCTGACGGTCACAGCAGGAAGTGGGAAAAAGATGGGCCTGATCTTCTGAGCACTAGGTTCTCTTGTTTCTCTTTGTAACCCCTGTTTTTTTGTTTTAAATTTAGAAAATGAAGCAGATTTTCCGTTAGCTGTGCCCATCACTCTGCTAACCACAACTTTCTAAGAAGATTCTGAGCTTCTGGACAAGCCTATCATTTCAGTATAGGAAATTGAATAATTGTAAAAGACTATGAGATATAGGATGTACGCAGCTGAAGATAAACAGAGGAGGGAATTGTATACAGACAGAAGAGGGGCATCTCTTGACCATGCCCGTTTAATATGGGGTCAATAAATGTTCCTTTGAAATAAATTCTGAGAGGAGTTTTTATTTTATGAGGGAACAGATTACTTAGTTGCCTTGTGTTAGTACCAGTATTCATTTATTCCTCTTTGATAGATACTTTATAACCAGGCTCCAACTCTTGATGGCTGCAGGAAATGTGAAATGAATCTATGGAAACTATCTTAGTTTTCCTATTCCTGCTGTAACAAATTACCACAAACTGAGTTGCTTACGACAACACAAACCTGTTATTTTACAGTCTTATAGCTCTGAAAGGCATCTCACTGGGTTAAAAACCATGTGTCAGCAGAGCTGAGTTCCCTTCTGGAGTCTTTATGGAAGAACCCATTTTCATGCCCACTTTCCTTGGCCCTCTTGCATCTTCAAAGCCAGCAATGACCCGTTGATTCTCACATTACATCACAGAGTCACTGACACTGACTCTACGGCCTCCCTCTTTCACTTTTAAGGACCCTGAGAACACATTGGGCCCCACTTGCATAATCCAGGATAATCTCTATTTCTAGGTCAATTGATTAGCCATCTTAATTTCCCTTTACCATGTAATTTAACATATTCACTGATTCTGGGAATTAGTAGGTGAGCATCTTCGAGGGCCCATGATTCTTCATACCACAGACAGGATAGGACGTCTTAGTCTAGAACTGGTTTGGTTCAGTGGGGACTGGGGGTGGTAGTAGAGACAGTTACCCAACCTTTTCTAATGTTTACGCTAGATTTTGCAAAAGGGTATATATGTGTTTATGTAAAATTGTTGGTATTGCACATATTTCTGCTTTACAGTATGTATATGTAATTGTGTAAATAACAAACAAAAATGGCAGAAATTTACTTTAGAGTGGTGTTCAGATTTGGGAGTGGGAAGATACCGATTCAGTGATATCTCTGCCACTTAGGAACCCCAGCTGCCTCCTGTAAAATGAGTCAACTGTATCAAAGCAATTGAAAGTTCCTTTGTGCTCCTCAATGATTTCAACATAGGCTACACCAATGCTTGGAATCATTAACTTAAAGAACTATTAACTTATTAGTTTGTCTAAGGGAGAAATATTCTGTGTTCACTAGTGGTTTTTATACAACATGCAATATATCTCTCACTCTTATGATGGATTTGTACCAGAACACATGAGATTTTTGGATTCCTTGTCTTGCCTTCATCAATGGCCTTGTCTCAGGGCTTCTCTTTCAAATAGCAAGGTAGTTTCAAGGCCTCCACTGATCTCTTTTAAGACTATAAAACTATTTCCCTTCTTCCAGTCTCTATTTTGCCAACTTCTTTTTCCATTTCCTTTTTAATTTTAAGCAGATTTCAGCATGGAATTTTATGATAGACCATTGGAATTACTTGTGAAATTTAGCCAGGAGAAAGTATTAGCGGACTCAAAATAGGCAATCAGTATCTATCCAGAATGGAAAAAAAATTCATTTCAGATTCCAACTGATCAGTTAAAAGTGGCAGCCTAGGGGCTGGCCCCATGGCTGAGTGGTTAAGTTTGCGTGCTCTGCTTTGGCAGCCCAAGGTTTCACCAGTTTGAATCCTGGGCGTGGACATGGCACTGCTCATCAAGCCATGCTGAGGTGGCATCCCACATGCCACAACCAGAAGGACCCACAACTAGAAAAAAAAAATACACAACTATGTACCGGGGGGCTTTGGGGAGGAAAAGGAAAAAGATAAATCTTTAAAAAAAAAAAAGAAGTGGCAGCCTAGAGAATAGCAAGTTGAGAGCCCAACTCGGGGATTGGTTGAAGGGAGAATTTGTAGCACGTGTGCTGAGTATTTGCTGATCCTGGTGTAAGTGGTAGTTGAAGCTATGGGTTTAGATGAAGTCACTTAGGAATAGTGTATATATTAGGAGGAGTAAGGCACTGGAGAGAGCCCTGTGGGAACTTGATACACAGAGCAGGGAAATGGTGAGGAGCGCCACCCAATTACTGTCCTCATAGTAACAGCTACCACTGAGCTGAGAGGTTTATATGAGTTATTTGCTCTATGTCCAAGTTCTGTACAGTATTGATATTACTAATTATATGAAATCAATTAATTTTACCCAGAATTAATTGTACAAAATAGTAAATAACATTTAACATAAATTTTGTACCATTTATATATAAATATAAATATTGGACAAATTTTGATAATGACGTAGGCTATTCTGTTTCTGTAATCCAGAAGGCCCCCCAATTTTCAAGCATTTGGTTTACTTTAGATCATTTATATTTAATGTAATTACTGATATGTTGGTTCTCAAGTCTGTCATTTTACTTTTTGTTTTCTGTTTATCTTGTTTTTTCCCCCCTGTGTCTTGCCTTCCTGTGGGTTACTTGAATGTTACAAAAAGACTTCATTTTGACTTATCTATGGTATTTTTTAAGTGTATCTGTTTGTACAGCTTCTTTTAGTAGTTGCTGTAGGTGTTATGTTATATACACATAATGTATCACAGTCTAATTGGGTTAACATTTTTCCACTTTGAGTGAAGTGTAGAAATCTCACCTCTCTGTACCTTCCTCTGCTTATAATTGTCTTAAATATTTCTCTACATACACGTAGACCCATATCAAATAGCATTATAAATTTTTGCTTCAACTGTCAAATGTTTAGAAAGCTCAAGAGAAAAAGGAAGATGTATCTTATTTACCTGTATTTCCCCCTTTCTATGTTTTTCTTCTTTCTTGATGTTTCAAAGTGCTTTTTATCATTTCCTTTCTGTTTAGAGAACTTCCTTTAGCCGTTCTTTTCAGGTATGTCTGCTAGTGACACACTCTTTTGTTTTCCTTCGTCCAGTGTCCTTATTTCCCTTTCATTCCTGAAAGATAATTTTACAATATATAGAAATCAGGATTGACAGTTATTTTCTTTCAATGCTTAAAAAATATAGTGTTACTTCCTTCTGGCTTTCATGCTTGATGATGTTTTGTGCTGTCATTTGTATTGTTTTTCCCCTATAGATAAGTTGTTTCTCTTCCTGCTTTCAAGATTTTTTCTTTATTTTCAGATATTTGATTATGATGTGTCATGGTGTGGATTTCTTTGGGTTTATCTTAGTTTGAGTTTGCTTGCTTTTTTAAATCTTTAGGTTTATGTCTTTTGCCAAATTGTGGAAGTTTTCAGCTGTTATTTCTTTGAGTTCTGTCTCAGGTCTGCCCTGTTTTTCTCCTCCATCTGGGACTCAGATGACATGAATATTAGGCCTTTTGTTATAATCCTGCAGGACTCCGAGGTTCTGTTATTTCTTTATTTTGTTCTATTTTTCTCTCTGTTGTTCAGATTGGGTAATTTCTATTGTTCTATCTTCAGGTTCGTAGATTTTTTTCCCCATACTGTTGAGGCCATCCATTAAGTTTTAAAATTTTGATGATTATAATTTTCAGTTCTTAATTTCCTTTGGTTCTTTTATACATTTTGATTTATTTGCTGGGAATTTCTCTTTCTTTGCTGAGATTTTTTGATTTTTTTCATTTGTTTTAAGCATGTTTGTAATTGCTCATTGAAACATTTTTATGATGAATGCTTTGAAATCTTTGTCAGATAATTCTAATGTCTCTGTCATTTCTGTTCTGGCATCTACTGATTATCAAGTTCATTCAAGTTGAGATTTTGCTGATTCTTAGTATGACAAGTGATTTTTCATTGAATCAGGATATTTTAGGTATTACAAGACACTGGATCTTATTTAATCCTGTCTTAGCTGGCTTCCTATGACACCAATCTGGTAGGGGAGAGGTGCAGGCACTACATTACTGCTAGGTGGGGGTAGAAATACAGGTTTTCCCCTCAACTTCTGCTGACACCCAAGCAGGGGAGGGTGAGAGATGGAATTCTGGCTCCCCTCCAGGCCCCACTAAGGCCTCCACTGATACTGCCTTGTCTGAGAGGAGTAGGAGTGCTCATTACTGCTTCCCATGTGGACTCTACTGGCACATCACTCCCCAGTGTGGAAAGGAGGGGTGCTTCTTTACTGCTGGTTGGGGAGAGAAGTCCAGGCTCCTCACCTGGTCTCCACTGACATCATGTGGTTGCGAGAGTGAGGGCCTCAAACAGCGAGGTGGGGATGAAAGTTCCAGTTCCTACTCAGCCTTCTCTGACGCTACTCTGGAGGGGTTGAGGCACCTTGTTATGGCCTGGCAAGTGTGGAAGTCTAAGCTCCCCACTCGGGGCCATACTTTTTTCTATGATGTTTGCTTGTAGTGGAGTGTCTGAATCATTGTCTGAATGTTTTCTGCCTTGGTAGACCATCTGTTTCCTGGTCCTTTGGCTAGAAAGAATAGGCTTTTGTTGGAGCTTTTTTCATCTGTACCTGTTGGTATTTCTGTGTTACTGGGTTTTTCAACTACAAGTCAGGGATTTATAAAGCAAAAAAAGAAATCTAGAGAACTTGCTGTCATGTCATTTCTTGGGTCCCTATGTCAGCTGCCTTGTTCTCTCCAACTTTCGGTCTTCTTATGTTTGTTTTATGTGTCACATTCAGGGTTTTTAGTTGTATGCAGTGGGAAGAAGAGGAAAAAGTGTGTATACTCCATCTTTCAGAAGCAGAACTTGGCTTATTTTAGACATAAATAAAGAAGCAGCAGGCAATTTTTCAAGTGGGACTGGACTTTGTTTCCCACATTGAAACACCTGATGGAAGATGACTTGGAGAGGCTACTACTCTATGTATAGGTAGAGAATAGGCTGAGTCTTTTATATGTCAAAGTGCAGAATCATTGGTATTTAGAAGAAGGATACATAGGTATCATTAATGTTCACTAGCAATCAGATGATATACCATGATGGACTCATTCAGCAGCATTCCTTTTAGATGGCTTGTCTGCTTCTTTTTTTGAATGCTTCTAGAGCTAAAGAGAGAAGCTACTTATCAAATCACCTATTTTTTTGATAATTTATTGTTAGAAAGTTGTCATGAGGAAGAAGGAACAAAATCACTCTCTTTGAGTAAAAGAATAAATGAGTTTACATTTGTTGAACTTTTATTGTCATATGCTGTGCTAGGTAATTTTACATGCATTGTGTGTTTAACTCTTATAAATAACCCTGTTACATTATCTATGACAACATAGGTTAAAATTATAAAACTTATACCAATTCTAAAATTTTTCACATAAATCAGTTTTTTCTGTGTGTCTGTGTGTGAGGAGGATTGGCCCTGAGCTAGCATCTGTTGCCAATCTTCCTCTTTTTTTTTTCTTCTCCCCAAAGCCCCAGTACATAGTTGTGTATTCTAGTTGCAAGTCATTCTAGTTCCTTCATGTGGGATGCTGCCACAGCATGGCTTGTGGAGCAGTGTGTAGGTCCATGCCCGAGATCTGAACTGGCAAACACCAGGCTGCCAAAGCAGAGCGCATGAAGTTAACCACTTGGTCACGCGTCCAGCCCCTAAATTAATTTTTTGTATTATGACAGGAGGATATTTTCATTGTGGAAAACTTGGATAAATAAAAACATCTGGAGAAAATACAATTCATTGCCCATAGTCCTTATCCAGTGATAACTGCTACTAGTATTTTATTTTTTCCTCTCATTCTATACACATTGTTTTATGTAGTAGTGATCATACTATATGCATGGTATTATTTCTTCCTTTTTCACTTACCATCATTATTTAATAAACATTTCACTACGTTATTACAAAACTTTATAAAATTTTTAATGATTGCATGAATCCATTTTTATTTTATCATTTCTCTGATGTTGGCTACTTAGGTTGCTTTTATTTTGGAAATAATAGATAGTACTGTATCAAAAATTCATTTATTTGATCATTTAAAAAAATATTTGACCAGCCCTGTGCTAGGCATTGAGGACACAAGGATGAGCAAAAGTAGACCCAGTTCTCCTCTCATGGAGCTTAAAGTCTGAAGCAGTGCTGTCTGATATAACTTTCTGTGATGATATAAATGTTCCATATCTGTGCTATCCAATATGGTAGCCATATGGTAACCACTAGCCGTATGTGGCTGTTGAGTCCTTGTAAATGTAGCTAGTGTAAGCGAGAAACTGAATTTTAAATTTTATTTAATTTTAATTAATTTAAATTTAAACAGCCACACATGGCTTGTGAGTATTGTATAGAACAGTGAAAATCTGAAGAAAATGGGGTTATAAATCAATGGGGTTATAAATACACTAATGGATGTGTAATTACAGGTTGAAATAAGAAGTCAGAAGGAAAGGAACATGATTCCACGCAAGTTTATAACAAAAGAGAGTATGTAGGAGTTAACTAGGCAAAGAGAAGGTGGGGAGTGGAGAACGTTCTAGGGTGTGGGAAGAGAATACAAGCTTCGGAGGGAAGGAGCAGAAAGGACAGAAGAGGGCAGTCTGAAAGAGGGATGATGAATGAGCGAAAGGGAGAGTGAGATTTGAGATGTGTCTGGAGAGGGAGGAAAGGACCAGATGATGCCAGCCTGGATGGCCACCTCCTGGATTTTAGTCTTTATTTTATTAACTATTGGGAGTTTTAAAGCTGGGGCTGGCAGAAGTTTTTTATGTTATCACATATATGGTTTGAAAAGCTTACTCTGGCTGCAGACTACAGCTTGGAGAAGGATTTGGAGGGAAAGCTAGAATGGTTACAGGTCACCAAGTAGGAAGGATATTGTAGAGTGCAGGTGAGCAGGGCGATAGAGATAGAGAAAAGTGGATGGAGTTGAGAAATATTTAGAAAATTAGAAAAGAGGACAAAAATTGGTGGTGGATTTTATATGTGGAATGAGACCAAGCCAAAACTATAGATTTTGTATTGCATGAGTGTTTGGATGACAGTCCCTAGAGTTAGGATTACCAGATTAATTTTGTTTTGGAAATATTGAGTGGTGCCTTTAAAATATTCAAATGAAGATGTCAAATAGGTAAAAGTGTGAAGCTCAGTAGAGGTCTTGGCAAGAGATACAACTTTGTGTCATTGGCACATAGATGATAATTGAAGCCATGGGCAAAGATGACTTTTTCTTTTTTTTTCAGGTTTACTGAGGTATAATTGACAAAATGATATATATTTAAAGTGTACAGTGTGATGAGTGGATACATATACATTGTAAAATTACCATAAACAAGTTAATTAACATATCTGCCACTTCACATTGTGACTTTTATTTTGGGGATGAGTTTTTCTAAGGAGATAGTATATAGTGAGAAGAGGCAAGAACCTAAAACAAAATTAGAGAAATTTCATAGTTTCATGGCTAAATAGAAGGAGATGCATCTGCAAAAGACACACAAGGCTTTATCTCCTAGATGGTGGGAGCTGTGATTTTGTAGTCATCATTATGTCCTAAACTTCTAGTATAATAACTGGCATAGAGAAAGGACTCAGTAAATATTTAATAAATGAAAGAAGTAATGAGTGGAGCAACCAGAGAGTTAGAATATAAAACTGGTAGGTACAGTGTCATGGAGCCAGAGGAAGGAAGTGTTTTAAACAGGACAGAATTTTAAACAATGTCCATTGCTGCTGAGAAGCGAGTTAAGATGAAGATTGAAAAAGGTTCATTGATTTTAGTACCCTGATATGAGCTATTTAAATGTAATGATGGTAATAGAAGCCTTGGTTTATAAGCCTTTGGCAGCCTTTTGTTTTGATTTCTTAGCATATTGGTAAATTGCTTTCCTAAAATATAACTGAGAATGATTATAGTTTAGTATTAAAAACATTTCTTATCCTCTTTCTTCTCAAAGACCCTCCCCAAACAAAAACAACAGGAAACAGAAGTGCAACACCATCTTTGATAAAATCCATAGGACAAATATAAGCCACAACATATGAAGACTGAAAACAGGCAGAGTGGTTAATGACATAACAGAAAGGAGAGTGGTAATACTCAAATAGCTGTGCAAGTCTGACTAGGGGGAAGTGGTACCAAATAGAAGTATGTGGATTGGTCTCGTAGAACACTGGGAGGCTCGAGGATCACAGACACCAGGTGCTGTGAAGGTTAGATTGGAAGAGTGATGATGGTGGTGAGAAAAATGACAGGAAACAGTTAGGTCTATATTTTCCCTTATTCCGGTAGGAGAGAGTAGGTTTATTCTCTAGAAAAACTGAACCAGAAAGGCACTGGACTGGGGGAAAACTGCCACTGAAGAGGATACAAGTGAAATGCTGTTCTAAAAACAAGGCAGTCAAGTGAAAGCCTATACATATAATGAATGGAGAGATGCCCAACTTCTTACCCTGACCAGCTCCAACGTGCCAGCAGTGAAGATCGAGCTTGCCAAGTAGGAGATACAAAAATTCATCCAAAGACTTGGAGCTGTGTCAGGGACAGTATCTGGAGACAGAACTTCAACAAGATAGCTCTCAGGTCACCCAATCGCCCGACTGTGAGGCACGTGATTCTGCTAAACTCTTGCATGTGATTCCGCAAAACTCTTGCAAATGCAGATGGAATTTTCTGATTGTCTTAGTGTGTAACTCTTATATATGAACAGAAAGCAAAGGATCACCAGATATTTGAAAAAAACTCCATCAAATACAGCTCGAGTAAAGAATAAAAAGGAAATTCAGAGGAAACATAGACAATATGAGGAGCAGAGGAAACCTTTAAGAAACTGTAATTAATATACTCTGAGGGATAAGAACAGATATTACATTCCTGAAGCAAGAATAGGATGCTATTAAATAATCAACCAAAAGACAAAAAGAAATATTGGCAGTCGCAAATTCAGTTGGTGATAAGTTCTATTGAAGATAAAGTTAAAAAACTTCTCCATAAAATAGAACAAAAAGGCAAAGAGACGGTGAATCAATAGGTGAGGAAAAAAATAAGAAAATTCAACTAACACAAATTCCAAAGAAAACAGAGAATACATCAGGAAAGAAATTATCGTTGAAACACCCCAGTGCATCTCTCAGAACTCAAGGATGCTTCTCCATATCGAAAGTGTCCAGTGATTATTTGCAGGCCCACACTTAACACCCACAGAGTCCAGAGCAGGAATACGAAGAGGTCTGCATAATATATTTCTAAATATTTACAGGTTATAACCAAGCTAGAACCACGGTTCAGGTCCTGTTTCTACCCAAGTGCTGCAGCCTGTTCCTTGGAGACTGCCCTTTTGGCCAAGCCTAGAGATTAAAGGAGCCATGTGTTCCCCTGCACCAACCATGACCCTGCAAGCTAAGAGGTGGGAGGGGCAGGCTGTCTGCTAGAATAGCAGGTTGGAAGCTGGACTGGGCCCAGGACTGACCTGGTCAAGTTCCTGTAGGAACCTGCTAGGCAAGTTTTCCTCCCTCAGGCCTCTAGCTTCTGATTTAGGATTTCCAGTAAGTCCTGGAAACTACACCACTAAGCATACGACTGGCAGGGAGTGCAATTAGTAGGGAGGAGGAGAACCTGCCTGCCTACGTGTGATTTTGGTGGATCTGAGGTGACTAAGTTTAAGGAAAGGTAGGCATTTTTCCTCTGGTGCCCCAGGGCAGAAGTGGTGAATTTATTCTCTTCACGTGTCCTCAGTCCTGCATCTTCAGGCCTGGAGGCCCCAGGTTAGCCTGAGCCTCTCTCCCATGATTCCTGCTTATTTTATTTAGTTCTTGAACTTCTAAAATATTTTCCAATGATAGTAAAAGGAAAAATCAATGTCTTCGTTTTAGTGCAGGGCTCCTTCTAAATTTCAGGGACCAGGACAGTGGCCTCTCTTGGAACCCTGAGCGCCCATACAATAAATGGAAAAAAGATCCACATCAATGTATACCTAATTAAATTTTAGGGATAAAAACGATACTGAAGATTTCAGTGAGACAAACAGTCATACGCAAAAACTTAAGAATCAAGGGCCAGCCCAGTGGCGTAGTGGTTAAGCTCGTGTGCTCTGCTTTGGCAGCCTGGGGTTTGCCATTTCATATCCCAGGTACGGACCTAGCACTGCTCATCAAGCCATGCTGTGGCAGCATCCCACACAAAGGAGATGAAGATTGGCAGTAGATGTTAGCTCAGGGACAGTCTTCCTCACACACACACAAATTAAGAATCAGAGTGATAGTGGAACAGCAATGGAAGTCAGAAAACAGTGGAACAGTGTCATAAAAATTCTGAGTAAAAATAATTTGCAACCTAGAATCCTATATCCAATCAGATTATCAACTGAGCATGTGGCTAGACTAAAGTCATTCTGATACATGAAAGATCTCAAAATATTTTACCTCTCATGAACTGATTTGCAAGCAGATATAGTAGGATGTGCTTCGCCAAACAAAAGGAAAACTAAGAAAGAGGAAAACATTAACTCAGCATGTATGTTATCCTACTTAAGAGGGAGAAAAGGGAATTCTCAGGACAAAAGCAAACTATCTGACAGGTTTGAAGGCGAGGAAAATTGTATTGAGAGGGATTTGTTGGAGGTTTCAGGAAGACTTAGATGTTTAAAGAAAACCAAACAAATGAAAACAAAGATAATTATTAGCTCCAGGAAAAACAAAAAATTTTGCAAGGAAGGAAATGCAAGTATAATTAACAGGTGAGCTTAGATACAGAGTAGTGTTGACATTGGTGACTACAGGATACAACTGTAAACAAAAGGCAAAACACCTTCTCATTTTAAAAATTGTAACTATCAAGTTTCCTTCAGCACCTGGAGCTGGACACCTCGCTGCAGGGCTTGCTGGGAGGAAGCAGACCCATTCGTATCATTCCTCCCACCTCTGTCCAGGTTAGAAACGATTTGGAGAGATAAGGTTGTCATTGGAGATCAAGGAGGGAGGGATGGATTAGAGGTGGAGACTTCCTTCTCCTTCCCTCTCAGCTCTTTCTTCTCTGATGTCAAATGAGGAAGGCTCCAAGAGAATCACTTGTAAAGGATGGGGCCTCTCCATAGAGCTGTTTGACATGGCACCTGGCTTCTCCCAAAGGACACGATGAGAGAGGGAGGGAGAGACAGAGACAGAAATATTGAAGACCAAAAGAGTGGCCCAGTTGAAGCCAGAGCTTCTTTTATAATTCAATCTCACAAGTACATATCACCATTTATGCCATATTTTATTGTTCACACAGACCAATCTTGTTATAATGTGGTAGGAGACTACACAAGAGTTTGAATACTTAAGGGGTAGGCTGGTTATCTCACAAAAATAACTATTTTGATTAAAAAAGCACGCCTTTTTAGATATAACACTAAAGATATGACCCATGAAAGTGAGGGGGAACAAATATGTCACCCCAAAATGTGCTACTTTGGCATGTCGATTGTTTTGAATTGAAGGCAATTAGGACCCAGAAACTCAGGAAAAGCTTTTTACCTCTCCCTTAACTGCCTAAAACAATTTAGGTAGGGGTCCAATACCAGGAAAAGAGCTATTATCAGACATAAGTCAGAGAGACTTATCTGCATGGCATGGCAAATATCTGTTTATAGAACAGTTGCTCTTCTCATCTTCCTGTGAATTGTTGCCCTCCTCTTTGAAACCCCAGATCCCTACCCTTTTCTTCTTAGCTCAGGATTGTATATAAGCCTCAATTGCTTGACTGCCTTGGAATCTTATGTCTCTGTGGGGCTCCTGTACCTACGTAATTAAATTTGTTTTTCTCCTGTTAATCTGTCTTAGGTCAATTTAATTATTAGACCAGCTAATGAACCTAGAGGGGAAGAAGGAAAAATTTTTCCTTCCCAGCAGTAGAAGTAATTAAACTGAACTTCATTAAAATTAAAAATTTCTGTTCTGCAAAATGCCAAGAGAATTAAAGACAAGTCACAGACTGGGAGATAATATTTGTAAAAGACATCTGATAAAAGACAGTTATCCAAAATAGACAAAGAACTCTTAAAATGCAACAGTAAGAAAACAAACAACCCAATTAAAAAATGAGTCAAAGACCTTAACAGATATCTCACCAAAGAAAATATACATAAGCATATGAAAAGATGCTCCATATCATACATCATCAGGAAAATGCAAATTAAAACAACAATGAGACACTACTACATACTTATTGGAATGGTCAAAATCCAGAATACTGACAACATCAAATGCTGGTGAGGATATGGAGCAATAGGAGACCTCATTCATTGCTGATGGGAATGAAAAATGGTACAACCACGTTGAAGACAGTTTGTTCATTTCTTACAAAACTAAACACACTCTTACCATATGATCCAGCAATCACACTCCTTGGTATTTACCCAAAGGAGTTGAAAATTTGTGTCTGCAAAGCAACCTGCACATGGTTGTTTATGGAAGTTTTATTCATAATTGCCAAGATGTCTTTCAGTAGGTGAATGGGTAAATAAACTGTGGTACATCCAGACAATGGAATAATATTCAATGCCAAAAAGAAATGAGCTTTCAAGCCATGAAAAGACATGGAAGAATCTTAAATCCATATCATTAAGTGAAAGAAATCAATCTGAAAAAGTGACATACTGTATGATTCCAACTATACGACATTCTGGAAAAGGCAAAATTATGGAGATAGTAAAAATATCAGTGGTTTCCAGGGATGTAAGGATGGGGAGGGGAGATGAGTAGGTGGAGGACGAAGGATTTTCAGGGCAGTGAAAATGCTCTGTATGACGTTATAATGATGTGTGTATGTCATTATCTATTTATTCAAACCCACAGAACGCACAATACCAAAAGTGAACCTCAAGGTATGGACTTTGGGTGATTATGATGTGTCAGTGTGGATTCTGTCGGTGTCGCAATCCAATGTACACATCAGGATAGATGCGGAGAGGGCTGATGGCCACTCTGAGTTTATTATAACCAGCGTTTCAATATATACATAGCTTACATCTGTTAAACATACACAGGTGTTCTGGATGAAGTAATTAGCGAATGCCAAGAATTCTTAGTGATTTCTCAAGGAGCCCTCCCTTGGCCTCTGTTTTGATATTATCATGTTATTGCTGTGCTCCTATATTTTTATCTCAGAGCAGGCAAGGTCTCTTAGGCAACGGTCCCTCTTGCTCCAGATATCCATATCGTTTCTCCATCTGTGCCCCCGGGCGGCCGCCGCCTGGCTTAGGTTGCCCCCCCAGGGGGTCTTACCCGTCATTGGCTAACCGGCCTTCTCACCTCCGGGTCACAGTTTGTTGGCAAGCTTTTTCCAGTGATTATTAACCCTTCCTATGTCAGGGGCAGCTACAGATTCATTAATTATAACGAATGTACTACTCTGGCAAGTGATGTTGATAATGGGAGAGGCTATGCATGTGGGGGTGCAGGGCTACATGGGAAATCTCTGTACCTTCCTTTCAATTTTGTTATAAACCTAAAACTGATCTAAAAAGTAAAGCCTTAAAAAAAATTGGAAGAAAAGCGAAAAAAAATTAAGAAGATTAACAATTTTTGTGTATTCAGAGAAGGCTTCACGGTGATGACATTTGAGCAGATTCGAATAAAGTGAGGAAGCATGCTTGATAAAGGTAGGAACAAGCTTGCTATGTTGGAGAAAATACTAAGAAGGCCACTGTATCTAGAGTGGAATATAGAATGAAGCATAGAGAAGTCAGTTCAGAGATAGGCAGGGGTCCAATCAGGTAGGATGTTGGCCATAATAACAAATTTGGATTTTGTTCTGATGGAATAAAAGTGATGGCAATTCACTGGAGAATTTTGAGTAGAAGAGCAATATGATTTAAATGATTGGGGTGCAGAATTGACTGTTGGAACAAGAGTGGAATTGCTGTAGGAGTAAACTAGAAATAATGTTTGCTTAGAGGGGCTGGTAGTGATGAAAATGATGAGAAATGGTTGTATTTGGGATTTATTTTGAAGATAGAATTTCAAAATAATAGAATTTTACTATTGAGCCAGATGTAATGTGATGTGTGAGGAAGAGAGAGAAGTTAAGAATGACTCCTAGTTGGCTTGAACAAACAGATAAATGTAGACACTATTTATTGAAGCAGAGAAGAGTTAGTAAGGAATAAGTTTGTGGCTGCAGGAGCGAAGAACGAGAAACAGGGGAAGAGCTAGGATAGAAAGTGAGGTCCCTGAAGCTGTTAAGAAAGTGCTCCAAGAAGAAGAGCGTGATCAAGGTGTCACATTGCTGAGAGGTCAGGTGAGATGAGGTCTGAGAATTGGCCATCGGGTTTGGTAGAACGGAGGTCATTGATGACCTTGGAAAAAACGGAATGGTGAGTACAAAAGCCTCTAGGGAATATGTGGAAGATGAAATGGGAGATAAGAAAGTAGAGGGCAATGATCTAGACAGGTTTTTCAAGAAATTTTGCAATAAAGAGGGCAGACGGTGTGGTATGTGGAGAAGCATTATGGGTCTCGGGAGAGCTTTGCAAAAATGGGAGATATTACAGCAGATTTATGCCGATTGGACTGGTTCTATAGAGAAGCAGAAATTGAAGATGCAGCGGGAGACAAGGGACATAATTGCAGAAGACAGATCCTTGCCTAGGCAATATGGTATGGAATTCAGTGTGAAAGTAAAAGATAGGAACAAGGAGGCTTCACCCACAAAACAGGAGAGAAGCTAGAGAACAGGGCCAGGCCTTAGTGTGGGTTAGTCAACTTGAGATCATTCTTTCCAGATTTCTTTGAACTTCTCAGTGACATTTTTGAGGGAATCAGTAGGGGGAGGCCAACTGCCTAATACCGAACCATCCTCGCAATCCTATTTCAACATGATGTATTATTCTTTTAACATGTTGTTGACTTGTTTCGATATTCTTGAGAATTTTTCCTAAAGAAATGTCTTTGCAGGTCTGTATATTCTGTTTGGTGAACCTCACAGAATAAATTTAAAAACCTGTTAACTTTTTCTATGTTTGAGAAAAATTTAAATAGTGTAGGAATTGTGTGTTCTTTAATGATATAAAAAGTTAGATATTAAAATTGGCTGTGTTCATTGATGTTGGAGGTAACACTGGCACGTTATTAGAGACAGTTTCCTATAAATTTCTTCCATTTCCTTCATGGTTATTTTCTATTCACCTTTTCCTAAGCTTCTTGAATCAAATTTGGTAATTTATATTATACAATAATGTCAATTTCTCTGAAATTTTCATATCAAAATAGAGCTTTACATAACGTTATCCTGTTGTTTTAAAAATCTATGCATCTCTGATTAATTTACCCTTAACCCTTTACCCTTCTGAAGTTTGCACTGTTTTCATTTTTTTCTTGATTATTATTATAAGAAGTTTGTCTCTTACTGTTTTAGCTTAAGAACCAGCTATTGAATCTGTTATAAATTAGATTTTTTTTTTTCTCATTCTGTATTTCCCTAACTTAGTGGTGGACAAGGTTTAACATTTTTGTAGGCAATGCTTCATTATATTAACTAACACATTCCTGATCTGGTAGAAGTTTAAGAAGTCTTTTCATTTCAAATTGTCATGAATTACATTTCACTACTAAATGTCTACCAGTATAGACGACAGACAAGCAGGTATTCACTTATTAAGAAAATCCAAAAACTAATAAGAGTTTTACAAATAGACTGGCAAGACAGAAAATGCTAAAAAATATATAGACAATGTATCCCTATTTTTTCTTTTATTTTTAAAATTTGGAAGCGACATTGTCAGAGAATATTGTGATTAGATCTTTTGACAAAGCAATCTGAAAATTTTTAATTTGGAAACATTTAATTCCTTACAATTTCATGTCTACTGTTCTTCTCTAAAATAGTTATTACGGAGAGGTGAAGGCAATCTCTGCTAGGTTTTTATGTACCTTATCTTGTTACTTAGGGTAGGTATTACAATTATAGTCATTTTATAGATGAGGAAGCTGAGGCTCTGAGAGTTTAAGTAGCGTGTTAAAAGTCCAGAGCTGGAGGAAAAAGAGTTAGGACTTCAAGTCATGCCTGAAGGACTCCAAATTCCTTACTCCTTAAAACACATCAAGCTGTCTCTTTTATGAAATCCTTTCAGGTTTTGTTAAAGAATGGTGGCGGCAGAGTCGAGCAATGATAAAAATGAGAGAAAGGGTGTAGTGCTTTAGGGGGAGAAGAAGCCTAGAACCACATTCACTTCCCTAGCAAGCAGGCTAAATTATTTTGTAAATTTTAAGAATTCTACCAGCCTATGCAACTTCCTCGCATTTCTTATATTTTCCTTGTTTCTTTGGAATTAATAGGATATCAGTAAAAGTTCTGAAAAATAATTTAAGAAAATAGCATTTGTGATGTAGAATGTAGAGAAGGGAGGAACGCTGGAATTCTTTCACTTGGCAGCTGGCTTGTGAGTAAAGTGTCGGGGGGAGGGAAGAGGCAACATCAGGGAGAAAGAGGAGAGATCTATTCCTGACCTCAAACAGGGAACAAAGCAAAAATGTTTTCTAGGAAAGTGGCTCAAGATGAAGCTTGCTGGAAGCATCAGTGGAGAGGAGTCTTGATGTTCCTGTGCTGTGTTCATAGCCCTCAAATTCCAGACTCACAAACACCCAGAATGAGAGATGGCACTCAGAAATTGGATGCTGAATATTTTAATGGTATATTGAAGACAGACTGCATTGTTCCAGTGTCATGGCTTTCTGAAGGGCTGTTATCTTCAAGTTCATTTTCTGAAACAAATAAACAAGAAAGGAAGTTGATAGAGGATCCAAGACATGGCAGGTAGTTTCTAATCCATTGCTGGCATTAACTGAAGTCAAGTAGGTGAGAGCCCATCTTTCTCCCTCCCTCCCTTCACCCTCTCCCTGTTCCTTCCTAATTTCTTTCTGTCTACTGTTTTTATGTACCTGGGAGACAATGTGCTCTAACTGGTTGGTTGAAGATGAATGAAAAAGATTATTCTTAGGAAGTTTATCTTTTGGCCGTTATTGAAAATGTTCAAAGATACATTTACAAACATGGTCATTGCAACATATTGTATAATTGTAAATAATGGAAAGCAGCCTAAATGTCCACTAGCAGGGGGTTGGTTAAAGAAATCTTGGCATAGCCACACAATGAAATAGTATACAATTCTAAAACGAAACCAAAATTTAAAAAAACACCAAATAGAGTCATTTATCTCTATCAACTGGAAAGGAAATTTTCTAAGAAATATGTTATTTGAAATGAGTAATGTTAAATCTTCATATGAAGTATGATATCATGTGTTGAAAAAGAGGGCTATGTATGTTTATATAGGCATAAATTTTTCCAAAAGGATGTTCAAAAGCATTAACAGTGATGGCTTTTGGGGGAAGGAAGTGGGGAGATAGGATGAAATATGCCTTTAGATTTAACTTCACACTATTCTGTTTGGTTAGCTTTTTTTCTTTTTTTTTACTGAGGGCATGTATTAATATAAAAGTAAATATTTAAAAACTAGATAACATTTAGCAGCATAAAATTAAAGTATCATCTATCAGGTACACTGGACCCAAGAAGCCTGCTATGGGGCAGGACTGAGCAAAGAGTGGTCATGTAGAAACTGGAGCTGAGAAATCACTGACTCCTGAGGAGGAGCAGAGGGGAGGACCAAAGGGAGAACACTGCTCTACTTCCTCATTACCAGCCCATTTTAAGACAGATAATCATTGGGAAACAGGTAACTTATAGCAGTGTTTCTCAAAATCAGAATTACCTTGGGCAGCTTGTTAAAAATACAGGATCTTTTTACTCTTTTCCAGAATATCTGAATAGAAATCTTTGGAAATGGGGTCCTGGGCTATACAATGTCTACATGGTTCTGGTTGATTCATTGGCAGGCACACTAATATTTGAGAACTGTGGGAGTTAGGGCCTTTGATAGAGAATGAACTTGAATTATACCCATCATTGAGTTCCAGATTACTGGGGTGGTGGGCCTTTGGGAGGTCTTGTTGGTCTACCCCCTGGGGGGTGATGGCCTCTGATGCCTTCCAGGAGGAGGTGGTGGAGGATGGTGTTGTTGGCCTCCTGGTCGGGGTGGTCTCTGCTAAGGAGCATCCTCTTGGTTTCCGTCATCAGAAGGAGGTCTAGGTCAGAGTCCTACTGGTCAGGGTGGTCTCTGTTGTGGAGCATCCTTTTGGTTTCCATCATCAGAAGGGGATCTAGGTGGGAATACTCCAGGAGGTTGTCTCTGAGGCTCCTGATCTGGACTCTGGCTTGAGTTATCTTCATCTGCAAGGGTATGGCCACGAGAATAGATGAGTTTAGCGATCAAAGAATCCCCTCTCATTTTCATCTCTGATGACCTTATCCGAAGTCCCTTTCTCCCAGAACCTGCTTCAAAACTTCCAACCTCCCTCCTGCCTACTGCTTCCTTATGCAGTAGTCCTCTTACTGTGCTTACCAGTGATATTGAAATTCTAGTTGTTTGCTCCTGAGACAAACATGTGACTTTAATTTTGATGAAAAAGTAGATCTTAGATATCTTAGAATTGCCAGAGAATTTCTCCAAGTACAGAGTTAAAGCAAAGGGCTTATTAATGTCACTCATGTTGCTAGCTATATTTCAGGCCACTGACGTAATTTGACAACTATTATTCTAAGTCTGGCCACTTGGGCTCCACGGGGAAACCTCAGGCTCCAAGACTCAGGTAGAGAAATACTATGAGAGAGAGAGAGAGAAACAAAATGCTGGACCATAGGAGATTCTCTAAAGAACTGTGGGAAATTATCAGCCACAGGGGCATAGTTAAGTTGAGAAACACCGAGAAAGGGGACCCAGACCCTTATTTCTCTGCATTTCTCCTTAACCCATAGATTTATAGAGAGGAACATTGGGGAATCAGGAAATGGTTGAGGGGTTGCTTCTCAGCAGGATGGAGGAGTCAGAATTAGGACTCCTGCCCTTTTTCTGTCACCTCTCAGCAGTCATTGCTGGCCTGAGGGAATAGGCAGCACACTCCTGTGGTCATCCAGGCCAGAGATGTCTCTGTTATTCAAGTTGGAGCCCTGCTCATGGTCCCCAGAGTCAGGATTGGTTAAACAATTGCCTATATCTCTGGGTACTAACATTAATTAATTCTTGACAGGAAATGATGATAATAAGACATTGGAGAACTGAAAAGTTCCTGAGAAAAGAAAGGAAAGAAAGTTGGTTGAAGATTAAATGGTATTTATCTGACATGAGGGTTGAATACTCTTCATAGGAGTCTTCTGGAAAAAGAAGCACAAGATGAAAAGTTAAGTGCCAATCTTTCAGAGCTCACCACTGTTCTACAGGGAAAGGAACACTTCCATCCACTACCTGTCTATTCCCTAAGTTAACTTGTCACCATGGTCTATGATATCTTTGAAAAGAGCGGAAGATGTAAGGGGGTGGCAAGGTTGTTAGTATCCTGAGTATCAACCACAAACTCAAAATAGAAAAGGCCCTTTTTATGCTTCCTAGGATCCCTCAAACCCTAATGCTAATTTAAGCTAAGTGCTGTGGGATTTCATGTTTTTGCATACGTCTGCCCTCTTTCTTCATTTTAACTACTTGACTTATATTAACATGTTTTCTCAAAGAGGGTGACCAGGGGTAAGCATTTGGATACAATCTTCCACATATCGTTTATAGCACATTGAAATATTAAATATGGATGGGAGAAAAATGAGAACATTGGATTCTGGTATCTCTATATCTCTATGTAAGAGAGAGAAATTTCATATCCCATTCTCTATCTCTGAAATAGCTCTGATGTGCATTTATCTTCATCTATATGGCTTCCCCTATCAAGGACACCTCAACCACTGTCTACATTGATTATTGAAATATCCTCACAACTGAACTTCCCTGTACCATTCTCACCATCTCCCAGTGCATCCTCACAAAACAGTCAGAGAGATTTTTTCTAAAAATGTAAATCTTACATTCTTGTTCCCCTGGTCAAAATTCTTTACTGGGTTCCATTGCACTTAAAGTATATGGCCTTGGCATGAAATGAGGACATGACTGGCCTTATCCTTGTCTTAAGAACTATGCAGCCTCCTCTTTCCTCTCATTTCTTTCCCCTCCATACCCTCTTCCTCACTGCAGTGCAATCTGCCAAGCCCCAAGCAGAGTCCCAATACCTCCCCTCCCCATTTTTTTTTTTTTTTACCATTATTTGGGCAGTGAGCTGAGATCAGGGTCAGCAAGGCCACTGAGAGCATGACCAGCATCATGTTGGAGGAAGCTCTAGAGTTTCTCCCAACTCTGCGCTGGGAGAACCCGGTTGGCTTCCTTTATAAAGACAAGTAGAACAATGGAATCTTTGAGCTCCACACTGCATGGACCTCATCTCCTGAAAGATTACGTGATAGTTTACTCAGTCAGGTCAAGTGCATCCCTTATTTCTTTTGGAGACTTAGCTTAGAAGGATGGGATGATGTCCCATAGGATGTTGTTATTGTCTCATTTCTCAAATGTACAACATATGACTTGGGAAGTTTTTGAGGGACAGTGTCCAAGCAGTCAGTAAAGGTATTAGAAATGTTCTGTCATCATTTGATTTTCAGTCTGATAGTAAGGCTGTTTCTCTGTTCTAACATTGTGTTGTTCATGTGTGTGTGTGTTGACAGTGATCTTATAGCCAAAAGTGAAGAAGGTCAGTATCTCTGGCCACTATTATGGACCAAATTCCATGAGTCACACTGTGTGTGTGTACCTTTATATGATATTTAGCTAAAATTTTTGATGATACAGAGATCATTTCTGCTTGTCTTTGAAATGTGTGAAAACATACCCTTCTGCTCACATGGACAACAGAAGCTGGACCCTCAGCCTGTTCAGGCCCACAGAGTTCATCCAAGATTCTCTGTATCTGTCTTTAGTTAGGGAAGTCTTCTCATTGTAGAACACAGGTGAACTAAAACTTTCTGTTCTTATTAATATTCTTGGGAGTTATGATATTCTGTGAATGCAAAGGTCGACACAGAACCTACGATGGGATTTCTAGAGCAGAACAAAATGAATAGACACTTCTTGAATGTATCATGCTATTTTAGGTCTCTCAGACTTCTATGCTGTTTTCCTTTTTAAGAATCTTGTGTGAGATTCAGTTTATGACTTACGTCTTTGAGGAAATATTTCAACCACCCCTGCTAGTATATTAGTGGCCACAATTATGCACTTGAATAATACAGTCTGATACCCCCTTCAAAGCCTCAATTGCATAACACTGATCTTCTATTTTTCAGTGAGTTTCTGTCCTGTAATGTGTTTTCTCAGATTATTCTTCAACACAGGGAATTTTCTCTGCAATATTCAGATGCTCATTCCTCCCCACTTTCCTTCTGAAACTTATTTGTTGATATTTTATCTCGAATCAATCTTCCCCATGTTTATTTTCCCTCTTATGTCTAGCTTTTTTTTTTTTTGCTATGCATTTTGGGAAAATTCCTTTATTTAATCATCTAAATCAGGGGCATTCTACTCTTCCTTAGTTTTATTGCCTTTTGTGTATAAAATCTGGCAACAAAGTATTGTGTTTCCAAAAAGGTCTTCTTAAGTCACCTGCATTGGTTGCCTTTTCAGCTGCTGATCATTGTTATATTCAGTAGTTGCCAGCTCATCCTTCTCAGTGGAAATCAAGATGATTCAGTGTCATCAATTGCCACTTATTTCAGAACTAGTGTAGGTCTTATGTTGTTCAGTTTTATGCAGAACCTGTTGGAATTTGAAGATAGTTTGGTTGGAATATCAGAAGCGAGTCTGTGTGGCTGGAAACCCTCAAGACAGGCCCTGAGCAATGTGGATGAGTGGATCCTGTGCCATGTACCTGAGTGTTTGGGTCTGGCCTTTTCTGAATTATTGTAGATAATATTACAGGAAGGATTTCTAATATAATGGAGTTTGCTACAGATGACTTTGCACTTGCAAGGTTACCAGGCAGACTGAGTTTTTTTTTTTTTCCTGGCAAGATTGTGGATTTTTTCCAGAATAGGGGTTATGTTAGCAGTTGGCAATTCTTCTCTGGTTATGTGGGAATGCAGACTGGTTCTAGCTGGGCTTTGTGGGAGAAAGGGAGTAGTTCATGGGCCTAACTGATACCCTTATGTTATTGGGATGACTGCCCCTGGTTTCTTCTGACATTATTTTGGAAGAGAAACTGGAGATGATCAGTCCTGACCAGGTGGCTTATGACAGACCTTCAGATAGGGAGAGAGAGTCAGAGATACAGAAGAGAGGGGAGTGCCAGGCAGACTTACTCACATTATGTGGGTGGCTGCAGAAGGGGCAGTCCTGATGGAAGGCAGGCTTCTCTTCAGCTTGGGGAGCACTGGAGGAGAGCAGGGCATTCTGCAAAATATCACTAAGTTCAGGTCTTTCACTAAACTTCTCCAATGTCAGTGATGAGATGAGTGAAAGAGCGCAGTGTGTTATGAAAGAATAAATATAAGCTGTGAACTCACCTGACACTCCTGAAAAAGAGGATATGGAAGAGGCAAAAGAGAAGACTGTTAATTATGAGGAATGGAGTTGAAGGAGTGAGCAATACTATAGCAGGAGTTTAGGTACCTTAAGATGAATTGAAGCTCTCAAGCAATCTACTTGCCTTCTATACATATGTTTAACTTAAGGTGTCACAAATGGAGTTCCTGATTTCCAGACCATAAAACCTGCTCTCCTTCAATCTTTCCTCAGTCAGCGACAGTTGTTTCAGCCGTTTGTCCAAAAATTTAGGAGTCATTCTTGACCTCTCTTTCCCCCCACCCCACTGCCCATTAACAAATCCAGTGGACTTCACCCTCAAAATATATCTCAAATATGACCACTTCTATGATCTCTACCATGAGACCTTGTGATTCAGCAATGAGTCTCTCTCTCCTGGAGCACTAGCAGCCTCCCAGCTGGTCCTGGTAACAGTCTTGCTTTCCATCACATCCCATGTCAGTCTCCTCACAACAGGATAATCTCATGAGTATCAGTGACAGTGAAATTCCCTTTTTATGATTGAGGCCTTTTATGTGTCCTTCTGTGTGTGTGAACTGACTGTTCATATCTGTCTCTGACTGGTAGAATGAAAGTTCACAGGGACCAGATGGATAAATCGTATAAGGCTAACTTGTTCAAGGAATAGAGAGGACAAGCATTCAGAATACCTCCTGGATGGATCTGTACCATTATCCAGGACAGTGGAGATACAATGTTCTGAGTCCCAAAAAGTCTGTCCAATGTGTTCATGGTTATGGATGATGAGTCTGAGTCAGTGAGGCTTAGACTTTCAAAACATAATCGTTCTCCCCAGGCTCGGCGGTTCATAAGTCAGACCGAGATGGCTGTGTGAGTGTGTAGGCCGATGTGGATGAATGCCATATACACCTCTTATGACAAGGACTATCATCCACCTCAGAGTTTTATAATTTTCCAGATGACTGTAGAGCAAAGCACCGTACATCCAGGCATGAACAGAGTTATCACCCTTAGCTCTTCAGCCTCGTATAGTCTGGTCCAGCACATTCTTGAACATACACCTGTAGAATTGAAACAATAACACTTGCAATCACATTTGGTCATTTAGATATTGGTTGTTTTGTGGTTTTCTTAGTGTTTGGTTTAATTTCTTTATATATTGTAGATGTCAATGCTGTGTATGATATATATTTTGTAAATATTTTCTCCTAACACCTTGAATGTCTTTTAACTTTGTTCATGTTTTTTATTATAAGGACTTTTAAGTTTGATGTCCATAAATATCTTAATCTTTCCTTTTATATCCATGTGTTTTGTGTCTCGTTTCAGAATTTTTCCTAGTTTACTGCCATAAACACCCCTACCTTGCTTCCTCACCTCACCACTACAGACATTCTCACTCTGCTTCTTCACCTCAACATCATAAACATACGTATATTTTAAAGAAGAAGATAATACCACTAAGGCAGGTATTAACTTTTTTCGTGTGTATGAGGAAGATTGTGCCTGAGCTAACATCTGTTGCCATTCTTCCTCTATTTGCTTGAGGAAGATGTTCCCTGAGCTCATATTTGTGCCAATCTTCCTCTATTTTGCATGCAGAATGCTGCCACAGCATGGCTTGATGAGCTGTGTGTAGGTCCATGCCCAGGATCCAAACCTGCGAACCCTGGGCTGCCAAAGTGGAGCATGCGAACTTAACCACTATGCAACTGGGCCAGCCCTGGCAAGTGTTAATTTTTATCAAAGACCTACAGCATAGTTTCACATGAAGGAAGTTGATGCCTCTTGTGATGGATTTAAAGATATCTCCACAAATTACTTGATACTCCTCCTCTCAAGTGGTGGAGCTTAACTTCCTTCTCCCTGAGTGTGAACTAGACTCCACTTCCAGTGAACACAATAGGGTAGAAGTGATGGAGTGTTATTTCTGACAAGATCATGACTTCCATGCCGGTTGTGCTGTCTCACTCTGTGCAGCCATACCTTTCTCTGGGGGAAGCCAGCCGACCTGTCATAGGGCAGCCTGGGGACAGTGAACCTAGTTGGCATGTTGTGAAAACACTCAGCATATGAAGTGGTCCATGTGGTAAGGAACTGAGGTCTGCCAGCCACCATGAGTGCGTGTGGAAACAGATTTTCCTGTGTTGAGCCTTGAGATGACTACAGTCCTGGCTGACAGCTTGACTGCCACCTCCTGAGAGACCATGAGCCATAACCACCCAGCCAAGCTGCTCCTGGACATCTAACCCACAGAAACTGTGATATAATAGATGTTTGCTGTTTTAAGCTTCAATGTTTGGGGCAATTTGTTGCATAGTGACAAATAAGTACATCACCTCCTGTTAATATCTTGCCTCTTTTAAAGCAATGAGTCTTGCAAAGGACTCAAAGAAACAACTCTTGCATTATGGAAAACATACCTAGTTCCTCAGCCTGGCTTATATCATTAGAGTCACCATTCAGGATGTAGTTTTGTTGTTATGTATGATAGATATTACAAACTCAAGAATAGATTATATTTTATTTCTTCTAATAAACGAGCAGATGTGGGGCTTCCCAGTTTACTCCACCATAAATTTTATCCATCAAGAGGAGACTGTGCTGTGCAGAAAAACATTTTACAGAAGAACTTAAAATTGAAGGTAAGTAATAAGGAAGAAGGAGAACCCACATAACTTCAAATATAATCAAGTGCCCAGAGTCAGATGAATTGCATCTTTGATTATAGGGAGCTTGTAAATGTGATCTTAAAGTTAGAAATTTTTGAGACAAGGAAGTTGCATGAGAGATAGGAGCATAAAGACAAGCTTTTAGAACTCCTACCCCATAAAATAACATAAGAGAAAGGTTAAACAAAAAAAAAAAAAGAGTCAGAGGATGATCAGTGCTGAAACTGTAGGAGAGGTGTTGATTGTTGGCCAGCCTGTCAGCATCTTTTCTTGGGGGAACTACTTTAGTTCTTCTCATCCCATTAGAGCTTCTAGCCATAGTTGCCCAAACCCAAGGCCACTGGGGTTGGCGTATGATCCATTCTGGGCCAATCATAGTACGTAACCTTTCCCATAGTGATTGGCTGAGGAATTGTCATCAGATTAAAGCATATCTAGTCAGTGTCTCCAAGGGTTTCATGTATGAATGAGTTGCTCAGATGAGAGGATGGAATATGGAGCTGCTGGCAGTCATTTTGGCAGCCCTAGGGAAAGAGCTGAGACATTAGTGAAAGCCTTTTAATTACATTTTGAGCCACTGATTCCAGTCATATTTGAGGTCCCCATTATTTGCATATTCAATTTTCCTATTTTACTTAAGCTAATTTTAGTTGGGTTTTTTTGCATTTGGAACCAAAACGATCCAGGTGGAAAAAATGTGTGCTAATTGCAAAACAGAAACTTTGAGATATTTCTTCTAGAAACAAAAACTACTAGACTTCTCTTGATAAGGTATCAGCACACATTTTGTGAAACAACTGGGCACTTGTTCTGTCATATTCCATAAATTTGACTTTCTGAAGTTGGAGGATTGGCTGCAACGAGTCATATTCTGCCCCTTTTGGAGCCCCTTTTTCTATCATAGACCAATAGTATTTAGAGGTGTTTTGGGCAGCTAGAGGGGAGAGTAGATATTGCATGCCATGTTTTTTCCAACCTGTCTTTATGTAGGTACTCTTTGCTTTATTCCCTTTTCAGTAGGAATAATGTGAGCCTTTTATTCAGAGTTTGGTAGAACAATTATAATTTACAAAATGTCTTATTAAGACTTGCCACAATTAAATTAATTACATGTCTATTTTGAGAAGCAATAGAGAATATATTTATCAATTTGAAGATATAAAGCCAAAAATTCTATATTTGGTAGATACCAAAATGAGGATCTGAAATACTCTCAGTTTTAAGCTATAATTGGTCATGTATGAAGTTCTGTATGGGTTTTAAAAATTAATTATTCAGGTAGCAGTTTAAACAAAATATTTTTGTTTCAGTCAACTGCTAGCTCAGTAAGAGTTAATAGTGAGAGCCAGTATGTAGGAAAATAAAATCATACTTAGTGTTCATTAACAGAAGTATATTGACTAGATTATTGGAGTTGAGGATAAATCTGACTCTGAAGGATAGTTCCCCAGATCCTCTGGTCCCAGCACATGAAGTGTGTCAATCTTTTCATGAGAATTTCTTGCTCGGGTTCTGTGCCTGTAGAGATCCACTTGGATAGATTCTCACCATTCTATATGATTTCAAAATAGATGGAAGAGCCAGACAAAATCCAAATTTTCTTTTGCCACTTGAGGTCAGCAATCTCATTGTGCAGGTTTCTTTTTTAATACTGATTTTGTTATACCAAAGTGTCATTTAACACAATGAAATTTTCCTAACATTTTTCCTAATGGGAATGTGTAGAAGTTATCAATGTACCATGACAGAATAAATATCAGAAACAATATCACCAAATGAAACAAAAACAGCAGCAGAAGAGGAGTTGTATAAGCTTCCTGATAAGGATGGTCAAGGTTAAAGGAAAGTAGGTAGAGAACAGTTTACAGCTTGGAGCAACATCAGATCCTTAATCCTTGTTAAGACTCCCAAGCAATCCAGCCTCAATCCCTCATTCTACTCATTTGTGACAATTTGGGTTTTTTCTTTTTCTTCTGAAATATTAAAAATGTGTTGACTGATGCCCTTTATCCTGAACTATCCTTCGATATTGATTTTTAGGGGATTTCTATTAAGAATAAGTACAGAATTTTAAACTAACACCTTTTCTGTGGCTACTGAGAGGCAGTCCACTGAGAGTTTAAGAACTTTAGCACAGGGCAGTCCTGTTGACAAAGACTTGTAAGTCCATTAAATCAGGATATTTTGTTTGTAGTCACATAACATATGAAATATATCTGAGCAAATACAACTGTATAATAATGCCTTTACACACTATCCAATGCATTTTAAATATTTATTGACTGTGTAATTTAATTAACTTTACTCTTTAGAGCAATAGATTTCCTGCCTGCTTTTTCTTCTTCTTCTTCTTATTCCATTTTTGAGATGAATATTTAATAATTTACCTTAAACCATCTAGAATTTATTTTTTTATGGCACGAGATAGGAATTTAACTTTACTTTTTATTCATAGTTTGTCTGGGTTAAGATTTTTATATTTTTCCATTAATATTGATAACTAATCAGTGTGTATGGAAGTCCCCTCTAAACACAACACAAATCCCTTCTGGAGGTTGTTTTTTCTCCCTTTCCACACCATAACATTGCCCACTAATGTTTGATTAAAATCAGCTATAATTCTATTTATAATTTAAAAAATTTATTTTCACAGTTTTGGACAATTATTTCTGATTTCTTTAAGTTTTATAGCTATTTCATTAGTAGTTACTGAGGCAATTATTATTTCTAATCATCTTTCCTTATTCTATTTTCTTAGTCATTGCCATTCGTTACTGTACAAATGTGCCCATTTATCCCTTTCACCTTTTCCCCACCTCCACTCTCGTCTGGTAATCACCAATCTGTTCTCTGTATTTATGTGTTTATCTTTCACATATGAGTGAAATCACAAAGTATTTGGATTTTTCCATCTGACTTGTGTTGCTTAGAATAATGTCCTAAAGTTTCATCCATGTTGTTGCAAATGGCGAGATATCATCTTTTTTATGTCTGAGTAGTATTCTGTTGTATACATATATATATATATATATCACTTCTTCTTTATCCATTGATCCATCAATGGACACAAGTTGTTTTCATGTTTTAGCTATTGTGAGTAATGCAGAAATGAACTTACGGGTTCATACATCTTTTTTGAATTAGTGTTTTTGTGTTCCTTGGATAAACACCCAGAAGTGGAATAGCTGGATAATATGGTAGTTTTAGTTTTACTTTTTTGAGGAATCTCCATACTGTTTCTCACCATGCGTACACCAATTTACATTCCCACCAGTCCTGTGCAAGTGTTGCCTTTTCTCTATATCCTATCCAACACTTATTTCTTATCTTTTTAATGATAGCTATTCTGACGGGCATGAAGTGATATCTCATTGTGGTTTTGATTTCCACCTCCCCAATGATTAGTGATGTTGAACATCTTTTCATGTGCCTAATGGCTATCTGTATATCTTCTTTTGAAAAATCTCTAGTTAGATCCTTTGTCCATTTTTTAATCCAGTTGTTTGTTTTTTTGTTGTTGGGTTGTATGAGTTTTTTAAATATATTTAGGAAATTAACCCCTTATCACATATATGATTTGAAAATATCTTCTCCCAATTGGTAGGTTGTCATTTCATTTTGTTGATGGGTTCTTTTGCCATGCAGAAGCTTTTTAATTTGATGTAGTCTCATTTTAAAATTTTTTCCTTGGTTTCCTTTGCCCGAGGAGACATGTTCAAAAAGATATTTTTGACACTCATATCAAAGAGTGTACTGCCTATGTTTTCTTCTAGGAGTCTTATGATATCAGGTCTTCCATTCAAGTCTTTGATCCATTTTGAGTTAATTTTTTTGTATGGTGTAAATTAGTGATATGCTTTCATTTTTTTGCATATGGATGTCTAGTTTTACCAACATCATTTATTGAAGAGACTTTCCTTTCTCTGTTGTATGTTCATGGCTCCTTTGTCAAAAGTTAGCTGTCCCTAAATGTGTGGTTTTATGTCTGGGCTTTCACTTCTGTTCCATTGATCCGTGTGTCTATTTTTCTGCTGGTTTCCTGCTGTTTTGATAAATATAGCTTTGTAGTATACTTTGAAATCAGAGAGTGTGATACCTTCAGCTTTGTTCTTTTTTCTCAGGATTGCTTTAGCTCTTTGGGATCTTTTGTTGTTCCATGTAAATTTTAGGATTCTTTGTTCTATTTCCACGAAAAGTATCATTGGGAATTTGATAGGGATTGCAGTGAACCTGTAGATTGCTTAAGGTAGTATGGATGGTTTAACTATGTTTATTCTTCCAATCCATGAACATGGAATATCTTTCCATTTCTTTATGTCTTCAATTTAATTCAGTAATGTCTTATAGCTTTCAGTGTACAGATCTTTCACTTCTTTTGTTAAATTTATTCCTAGATATTTAATACTTTTGGTTGGGATTCAAAATGCGACTGTACTCTTGATTTCTCTTTCTGCTATTTCGTTGTTAGTGTATAGAAATGTAACTGATTTTGGTATGTTGACTTTGTATCCTGAAACTTTACTGTATTCGTTTTTTATTTCTAATAGTTTTTTGGTGGATTCTTTAAGGTTTTCTATATAAAAATCACATCCTCTGTTAATAGTGAGAATTTTACTTCTTCTTTTCTAATTTGGATGCCTTTTATTTCTTTTTCTTGCCTAATTGCTCTGGCTAGGACTTTTAATACTATGTATATAAGAGTGTTGAAAGTGGGAATCCTTGTCTTGTTCCTGTTCTTTAGGGATAGCTTTTACTTTTTCACCACTGAGTATAATGTTAGTTGTGGGTTTGTTGTATGTGGCCTTTATTAGGTTAAGGTACTTTCCTTCTATACTTATTTTATTCAGAGTTTCTATCATAAATGGATGCTAAATCTTGTCAAATGCTTTCTCTACAGTTATTGAGATGATCCTGTGATTTTTATTCTTCATTTTGTTAATGAGATGCATCACAGTGACTGATTTGTGGATGTTGAAGCATCAATGCATCCCTGGAATAAATCCCACTTGATCATGGTGTATGACCCTTTTAATGTGTTGTATTTGATTTGCTAATACTTTGTTGAGGGTGTTTGCATCCATGTTCATCAGTGATATTGGCCAGTAATTTTCTTTTTTTGCATTGTCCTTGTCTGGTTTTGGTATCAGGGTAATGTTGGCCTTATAAAATGGGTTAGGTAGTGTCACCTCCTCTTCAATTTTGGAAGAATTTGACAAGGATAGGTGTTAATTCTTCTTTGAATGTTTGGTGGAGACTTCTGGCCCTGGACTTTGGTTTTTTGAGAGATCTTTGATTACTGTTTCAATCTCCTTGCTAGTAATTTGTCCATTCATATTCTCTATTTCTTCTTGATTCAGTTTTGGAAGGTTGTATGACACTAAGATTTTTTTCCATTTCTTCTAGGTTATCCAATTTGTGGGCATAGAGCTTTTCATAGTGTTCTCTTATAATCCTTTGTGTTTTTGTGGTATCCATTGTAATTTCTCCTCTTATCTTTCTGATTTTATTTGTTTTACCCTTTCTTTTTTCTTAGTGAGTCTAGCTAAAGGTTTGTCAATTTTGTTTATCTTTTCAAAGAACCAGCTCTCGGTTTATCAATCTTTTCTACTGTCTTTCTAATCTCTATTTCATTTATTTCCACTCTCATTTTCATTATTTTCTTCCTTCTCTTGATTTTGGGCTTCATTTGTTCTTATTTTTTCTAGTTCTTTTAGGTATAATATTGAGATTTTATAATATTGAGATTTTAGGTATAATATTGAGGTTTTTCTTGTTTCTTGTGGTAGGCCTTTATTGCTATAAACTTTCTTCCTAGTACCACTTTTGCTGTATCTTATAGATTTTGGTATATTGTATTTCATTTTCATTTGTCTCCAGGTATTTTTTGGTTTCTCTTCTGATTTCTTCATTGATCCAATAGTTTTTCAGTAGCTTTTTGTTTAATCTCTACATATTTGTGATTTTTCCATTTTTCTTCTAGTAGTTGATTTTTAGTTTCATGTTGTTGTGTTTAGAAAAGATACTTGATAATGTTTCAATCCTCTTAAATTTATTGAGATGTTTTGTGGCCTAATATGTCCTCTATCCTGCAGAATATCCCATATGCATTTGAAAAGAATGTGCATTCTGCTGTTTTTGGATGTTCTATGTATGCCTATTAAGTCCATCTTGTCTAATATGCCATTTAAGGCCAATGTTTCCTTATTGACTTTCTGTCTGGATGATCTATCCCTGATGTAAGGGGGGGTATTAAAGTTCCCTACTGCTATTGTGTTACTGTTAATTTATGTCTTTTAATATTTGCATTATGTATTTAGGTGCTTCTATGTTGGGTGCATAGATATTTACAAATGTTATATCTTCTTGTTGGATTGTCCTTTTATCATTATGTGATACTTTTCATTGTCTCTTGTTACAGTTTTTGTTTTAAAGTCTAACTTGTTTCATACAAGTATTGCTATCCCAGCTTTCTTTTAGTCTCCATTTTCATGGAATATCTTTTCACATCCCTTCACTTTCAGTCTGCAAGTGTCTTTAGACCTGATGTGTTTCTCTTGCAGGCAGCCTATGTATGGGTCTTGTTTTGTTTTGTTTTTTTTTTTTTATCCATTAAGCCACATTCTGCCACCTTATGTCTTTTGAGTGGAGCATTTAGTCCATTTACATTAAAGTAATTATTGATAGGTGTGTACTTATTGCCACTTTGTCACTTTTTTCTGGATGGTTTTGTAGTTCTCTGGTTTTTTTTGTCTCTTGTTTTCTTCTGCTGTGATTTGATGACTTTCTGTAGCATTATGTTTGGGGTCCTTTTTCTTTATTTTTTTTTTGTATTTGTTATGGGTTTTTATATTGTGGTTACCATGAGGTAGAATTCCTTTAAAACAGTTATTTAAATTGTGAATCCATTCTCTCTGTGTCTAAAATTTTTCTTTATGTTTATTTTCTCTTTTCCAATGTATGCTGGGAAATATGTTAGCATTCTCTTTATCTCACTAATTCAATCTTTGTGTTCACTCTGCTTTTTAGACCATCTACTTTAAAACAATGGTTTACATTTATCATAATTGTTTTCTTTCTATTATGGAAGCTTGCTTTCTTAAATTTAGTGCTCCTGAGAATACATTGTATTTACAGTTTTTTGCATCTTTTCTTATCTGTTTTCTGCAGATGGAGGTGGATTTGTTTTTATGGTTAGTATCTTCTTTAAATGATGCATGTTTCTTCATAGGTTTGGTAAAATTTAGGGAATTAAGTCACGGTTATAAGAGTGGATTGAACAGTATTGATAGCTGGAGTATACATCCTCTGCCCAGAAATAAAATCCTGTTTGAGTCAGTGAATGCAGTTCCTGATAGTAAGATCTCCACTAAATGTGTCTGTAAGGCAACATTTTAAAAAAAGGAAATTTTTTTTTTAAAAGCTATTCTTATTGGTGTGTTAAGCTACTGTTACAGTTGTATAGAATAGCCTCTCTTTGACTCCTGTCTCAGGGATATTTACAAATATATCCAATTTGCTGCTTCACATTCCTCTCACAACTATTTAGTTCTAGGAGTCTAAAAGAGTGCTTTACAACTTTCCTAGGGATTTTCATTTAAGTCACTGACAATCACTCTACTGATATTGAAACTGGCATTCCTGATTTTTGTATACGCACAAGCAATAACCCATCTGGCCAAAAGAGATTGTGAGAGGTCATTAATTTTATGTGACAGACTAATTTCAGAGATACAACAAAAAATATGTCTTTTAATCAATGAAATACTGTTTTTAAATGAAAATTGTTGAGAGAAATGGGGCAGAAACACTATAATATCACAATAGCTTTATATTGCATATGTCAGGATTTTTTTTTACAGATATTATAGGCATAAAGAGCTACAGATGATGTAAATAAGAAATAATAAGAATGTTATACCATGTTAATCTAGCCAAAAATATTCCTAAAAAATTTAAGCATTCTTTCTGGTGCCTATGGAATAATTACCAATATTGACCATTTATTAAAAGATAACTTAGACTGTTGTTTGTAGATCACCTGCATCAGCATCACTTGGGATATTTATTAAAAATGCAAATTTCCAGACTGCATCGTACCTTACTAAATCAGTATCTATAGGATTAAAGTTCAGGAAACTTTATTTTAAACCAACACTCAGATAACTTTGATATGCTTTAAAATTAGAGAACAACTTCCAATTGGAGTATTAAGAAAAACTCAACAAATTCTAACAAAAGAAAATTGGTAAGCTTCTTTAGCTCAGCTGTGAACCACAAGTTAGACTTTAGTAATTAATTGTTGACAAATTCTTCTAACAATTTGAAAATGAAAGAGTTTCTAAGAAACTCCAAGGTTAAAAAAAATCAAACCTGAAAATAACAAACTACTTAAAAATTTATAAAAGTTGGAATCTTATATGTTAAAAATCTGTAGATTCAACGAATATTTTACTCATAAAAATTCATGGAATTAAATATTTTTATTACTAAACAATATGGTAGGAAAATAAGTGAAATAAATATTAAATTTAAGGAAATAGCAGAACAACAAAATAAACCCAAGAAAAACAGGAAAAAATATAAAGCTACAATCAGAATAAAAACAAAAAGAGAACTTTAAGTAAATCCAAGACTGCTCTTTGCAGTAGATAAATAAATAAAACAATAAGCTAACATAATTAAGAAAGAAACCAGGATAGATGAAATGAAATTGATTATAGAAATATATAGTACAACTCTATGCCAACTAATTTTAAATTCTGAATAAAACATGATTAATAAGCTATAAACTAACACAATTTAGTCAAGAATATATGATTTACATGACTAGATCAATATCTATGGATGAAGTTTAGAAAGTTGTTAAAAATCACTTCTGTTGAAAAGGACAGGTTCACATGACTTTAAGGATTCTTTTAAATCTTCAAGGAATAGACAGCTATTACTGTTTAAACGCTTCTACAGCATAGAGAAAAGAAAAAATTTCACACATTTTCATAAAGCTATCATTATTCTGACAATAAAATATTCTACATAAGCAGAAGTAGTTGTTATAGATATTATAACAAAAAATGAACAAATATATATGTTTATTTATTCCTTTGAGTTTTTTTAAATAATGAAAAACTGAGAACAACCTTGCTACTCTTTAGTCATTTTATATAACCATTAAAAATTATTGTGCATGAGTTTTAATCAAGAAAATGAAATACAACACATGAATTTGCATTGTCCTTTGACCCAAGTTCTCTGAAATGATTGAAAGTACTTTTATTAAAAAAAAATTTCTTTTTTGAGGAAGATTAGCCCTGAGCTAATATCTGTTGCCAATCCTCCTCTTTTTGCTGAGGAAGACTTGCCGTGAGCTACCATCCGTGCCCATCTTCCTCTACTTTATGTGTGGGATGCCTACCACAGTATGGCTTGCCAAGCGGTGCCATGTCCACTTATGGGATCTGAACTGGCAAACCCCAGGCCACTGAAGTGGAATGTGTGCACTTAACTGCTGTGCCACCAGGCCGGCCCCTGAAAGTGCTTTTAAAAGAATGACTTCATAATGTTTCTGAAAAATAACAGAGAGTATTAATTGAAAATATTAACAGAGATCATTAACTGAGTAATTGTGGATTAGAAATTTTTGAAGACTTCCTAAAGGTAGAAAGCATAGGCTATTGATGAACAGAGATACAAGATGGAAGGACACTCATAGTTGAAAGCACATATAAGAAAAGACAGCTGAGGAGGTTAGAATGGTTCAATATTTCAAGCTCAGAGTTGAGTAGATATCAGGAGTGGGAGGTCACCCTATAGGGTTATTAATTGAGATAAATTACAATTTTGAGAATTTCAACTCTCTGCTTCTTCCATTGATGCTGAGCAAAGGACTCTAGTATGCTTGCTACCAGGTTAAAAGACTGAGTGCGTGTTCTCTGTCCTAACTTCTAAGAGACAGCATAGTACCTAGATACCCAAGATTATAGATCTTGAGAAGAAGGCAATTGTTTTGCGGACAATGATCATAAATCTTCTGGAAAATGGCTTGGAACTAATACATAATTGATGTACAGCAATGAATGAGGAAACCCAAGGTCCTTTCTGCTTTAGTGACCATCAGTGGATGATGCAAGATAACCTGAAAGGACTCTTAACCAAATCTTTTAATACTCATAATAAGATAGTGTTTTCAGAAGATTCAGGAAGGGAATTGAAGCCTTACCAGAGTTTACTGAAGAGATTCATTTTCTCATGATTTATAGGAAAGCATCAATAGAGAGAAGGGCATGTATAATAATTTTTTAAGACTCCTATCTCAGATTCTAAGTTTCGTTAAAATACAGAATCTCATATAAAATGAAGCACACGGTAGCTAATATCGCTGTAGAAGTGAGAACATAAATATCCTTTATTCTTCAAGCTTGGATGTGTCAGCTGGGTTAAGGTTTAAAGATTGAATAGATCAGGGGAAAGTCATTCTGTCAACGATGGCTACAGTCAACCATGAGAATCAAGGGTGTTTCTAAGGTATGACATTTCCTTGTTGGGGAAAGATGGCATTAGACCCTGGGTCCAGACATAAGGTTGAGAGGCTGCAGAACTGGTAAGTATCCAAGGCCAAGAGAAGTTAAGGCCTGATGGCAGGTCTTATGAGTCTTGGACATTGAGACTGTTAATGTCCTCAAAATAAACCATCTAACCACTGTGGTGTCTTTAGGGCCTATTGAAAACCAGAGAGCAAAAATTGCTGTTTTACAATAAGTAATGAGGTAGCAATTTCAGGACATCAAAAGTCTTTGAGGTCATTCAAAGTGTTGTTCTATCATCCGTTCATTCCCTATCAAAGAAATATTACACAGCATTAGATATTACCTTGTTAGTTTCAGTGCCTTGCACATGAGAGATCTTTTTACATGTCTAAGAATATACGATACTTGACATTGAAAAATTAAAGGGACACAAGGGATGGTAGAATATTCTCACATTACACAGTCTCAGAATAACATTGCTAATACCACCACCAAAAATACAATTTTTGAGAGCAGTTGAATTTTATTGTCAGTTTTTTTTCATATGCTCTCCCCATTTTCCCTCCTATTTTTAAATCGTTTTACATACCTACATTGTGAGATCATATAACCGTTACTTCTCTCTGAACCTTCACTTACTTTTAGTTCTACAAGTAAGTGTACGTTTAATGCTCCAGCAATACTTACATTGATTCATTCTAGGCATTTTGGTGTCTGAGACTCATTCTCCAGTAAATGCTTCAGGAAGGGATCATGAGAACAACATTCCCTTAGTTAACAACAGTTTATTTATGCCCTTTTACTGGAATGTCAATTTTGCAGATAGAAAATCATGTTTTCTTTCATTCTGCATCTTAACTAAGTTACTTTATTTTATTTTGACAAAGAATGTTATTACCGAAAACTCTCAGGATGATCTACTTTTATTCCTATTATAAGTCACTGCAATTTTTCAGAGCTGCCCAAGGAATTTTTCTTTTTCTTTAAAGTCTAGTGATTATATTAGGATTTGGCTTTGTGTTGGTTTTTCTGGGTCAGTACTCTCAGATAGGTAGTTTGTTTTTTCAATTTCTAGTTTCAAATTCTTTTTTTTTTTAATTTCAGGAAAATTTCTTGTTAGTGTTTTTAGAGTTTTTTCTATTATCCTGCTGCAGTTTTCTTGTTTAGGGACTCCTATTAACTGTAGATTTGCTCTTCTTTGGCTATTTTTCAATATTTTTTACTCTCTCTAAAACCCCTATCTCTTTCTTCATTCCATTGTGATTTAAAATTTATTCTTCCTTTTCCCCCCAATTTCTTTTAAGGCATTATTCTTCGTTTGTATTAATTTTTGTGCTCCTAGTAATTCAGGCTTTGATTATGAATTGCCTCTTTTTCTTTTATTTCTAAGTCTTCCTTGAGTACCGTTATCTCATCTCTATAAGGCTATGTTTTTTGTCTTTTCTCTGGACATGTCTTTTTGAAGTGCTTTCATTGTCTGTAGAGATGGTATTTTGCTTCTTATTCTCCTTTTTCTTGTAATAATTTTGTATGAAGTTTGACTTACATTCTGTAGCATTTAAAACATTTTTATATATAGTCACTTTTACATAGACCTAAACTTGTAGAAGGAGGCGTGTATCAGGATAGCTTTTCTAAATTCACAAAGCTTTCTCTTCTGTTGTTTTCTTATACTACTAAAAATGCAATGGCTCATTTTTAAAAATTTCCTGGCTATGTTGCTCTGCTCCATTTTTATCTGGATTGTCTCCTTCTTTATCTCTTTTGTCCCTGGTCTGCTCAATTGTGATTACTCCCTCAGCAGTTTCTCCTCACCTGGGGCTCTGCCTGTAAGGAAGCTGTGGGGGTTCAGTTTCGAGTGTTTACCTGGCACAGACTGCTCCCACCTTTTACACCTCATGCAGGACACTTGCACTCAGCCGTTACTAGAATAGGCAGAGCCCTGAGTTTCAGCTGCTCTTCTTACTTTGGTCATCAACGTGTTCTGCTGATTCCTGCTTGGCTCTTGTTCTTAGGCTGATCAGAAGCAGCTGCCCTCTGCTTCCTACATACAGCCAGGAACATGCAGTTCTTGAGGCTCTTGCTTGTTTGTTCTCACTCACTTGTATTTTGGGTTCTTGGGAAATATTGTCACCTAGATTTATGGTAAAAATTGTTCATGGGTTTTTGGCTTTGTTTTCTAGTTTTTCAGGCAGTTTTTCTGTGGGAATTTGAAAAGATTAAAAAATAAACTTCTATTGCTAACGTCTTTTCAAAATTTCATAACATTAACTTTTTTTATGGAATAAGGAATTTATTTTTTCCAACTTCATTGAGATATAATTGAGGTAAAACATTGTGTAAGTTTAAAGTGTACAATGTGATGATTTAATGCACATATATATTGCAAAATGACTACCACAATAAGTTTAGTTTACAGATCCTTCACCTCACATAATTACCATCTTGTGGTTGTTGTTACTGTGAGAGCATTTAAGATCTAACCTCTTGGGGCCCACCTATAGCTGAGTGGTTAAGTTTGTGTGCTTCACTGTGGTGGCCCAGGATTTTGCTGGTTTGGATCCTGGGCTTGGACATGGCACTGCTCGTCAATCCATGCTGAGGCAGCGTCCCACATAGTACTACCAGAAGGACCTACAACTAGAATATACAACTAGGAACTGGGGGGCTGTGGGGAGAAGAAGAAGAAAAAAGCCCTCAACCCCCTAAACCCCCCCAAAAAAAACTAAAAGAGAAGATTGGCAACAGTTGTTAGGTCAGGTACCAATCTTTAAAAAAAAATAAAATAAAAATGATCTAATCTCTTAGCAACTTTCAAGTATACAATACGGTATTCTTAATTATAGTCACCATACTGTACATTAGATCCTCAGAACTTATTCTCCTTGTAACTGGAAGTTTTTACCCTTTAATCAACATCCCTTTTCCCCCGACCCCCAGCACCTAACAACGACCAATCTCCTCTCTGTTTCTACAGATTTGTTTTTTTTTTAATATTCCACATATAAGTAAAATCATACAGTATTCTATTTTTATGTCTAACTTATTTTACTTAGCACAATGCCTTCAAGGTTCATCCCTATTGTCACAAATGGCAGGACTTCCTTCTTTTTTATAGCTGAATATCATTCCATTCTCTATATATGCATACCATCTTTTCTTTATTCAACCATCAACAGATACTTAGGTTGTTTCCATGACTTGTTTGTGAATCACGCTACAATGAACATGGAGGTGTATATATCTCTTCATGTCAGTGATTTCATTTTCTTCAGATATATACCCAGAAGTGGAATTGCTGAATCATATGGTAGTGTTATTTTTAATTTCTTGAGGAACCTCCAAACTGGTTTCCATAGTGGCTGCACCAATTTACATTCCCACCAACAGTGAACAAGTGTTCCCTTAACTCCACATCTTTACCAGCACCTTTTATCTCTTGTCTTTTTGATGATAGCCACTCTAACACATGTGATATCTCATTGGGTTTTGATTTGATTTCCCTAATGATTAGTGATGCTGAGTACCTTTTCATGTACTTGTTGGCCATTTTATGTCTTCTTTGGAAAAATATCTATTCAGGTAATTTGCCCATTTTTAAATTGGATTCATTGTTTTTTTGCTATTGAGTTGTATGAGTTTCTTATATATTTTGGATATTAACTCCTTATCAGATATGTGATTTGCAAATACTTTCTCCCATTCCATAGGTTTACTTTTCATTTTGTTTATTGTTTCTTTTGCTGTGCAAAAGCTTTTTTAGTTTGATGTGGTGCCACTTGTTGATTTTTGCTTTTGTGGCTTGTGCTTTTGGTGTCTTATCCAAAAATAATTGTAGAGACCAATGTCAGGGAGTTTTCCCCTATTTTCTTCTAGGAGTTTTACACTTTCAGGTCCTACATTTAAGTCCTTAATACATTTTGAGTTAATTTGAGTGAGTATAAGATAGAAGTCTAATTTCATTTTTTTGCATGTGAATATCTAGTGTTCCCAACACCATTTATTAAAGAGACTATAATTTCCCTATTGAGTATTCTTGGCTCCCTGTCAAATACCATTTGACCTTATATGTGTAGGTTTATTTCTGGGTTTTTGCTTCTGTTCCATTGGTCTCTGTGTCTGTTTTTATGCCAGCACCATAGTGTTTTGATTACTATAGTTTTATAATATAATTTGAAATCAGGATTTAACTTTTTGTAATTTATATATCACTTTATGTACTTAGTATATCATCCAATATATATTAATGGAAATATATTTGATTTAACCTTAAATTGTACAAAATATATCAAGGAAAAACTACATTAGTTACTGGTGGAAAATACTGGGATAGTTTTCCCCAAATTTAAAAATCTTAGGACCGAAAAAAAAAAAGACAGGTGGACAGCTCATTTACCCATTTTATATATTTTTTTTACTCAAGCACTTCATTTAAAGTTTTAAATATTAATTAAAAATGAAGAAAATTAACTAACTGAAGTAGAATTGAAAGCCTAATTAAAATCAGACATTTAACCTTGTCTTCATAAACAGAGTTGTGGTTAATTTTTATAATTTCAAGTTTGAAAATATTATGCTGAAAACAGCATTTAAATGGCACAATTATGTCAAGCATGGCATGGCTGGAAACTATACAGCAAAAAATAATATATAGGACTGAATACAAATATAAATTTTTTATATAGCAATAACCAAAAACAAAAAATCATGACAACCAACAAACCAAACAAGGTTAAATAATAAGTGAGAAACTGGGATAAGTAGTTGCAACATTTTTGAGAGACAGTTACTTTTTACAAATGCTATAATAAAAGATTCAAGACTGCCTTCTTTGTCCATTGCTCAATGGTGTAATTCATGTATAAAGCTCGAGACTTCTAGATGCAAGATGCAGGGTCACTGTTCTTGCTGGGATGTGGGATGTTCACTATGAGATATTCGTGGTTGGGAGTTTGTTTCTTCTTTTCTTAACTAAAGGTACAGACAGAAAGAATGGTCTGAACTATTCTTGACCAACCAATAAATAAGAACACACTGCATTCTGTCAAATGTGTCCTTCTTATCCTTCATCCCATTTTGTGCTCATGAGAGTATGTTCTTATTTTACAGGACATATTCCTACCTACTCATTGATCCAAAAGGAAGATCAACGATCATCTCTGCTCCTGCCTCAGCCTGGTGGCATCTTTAGCATCTGTTTCTTAGACTGCCTGGGGACTTGGAAATAGATTATTGAAGATTTAAAGGGGGTGACAAACAACAAGTCTGCCTCTCAGCTTTAGTGTCAATTGAGAAATAGTCTCAGGAATCACACATACTTAAGTGGAAGCATTAGGTTTACCATGAATAAGACTGAACTGGAGAAACAATGTTTCCTATGGCTTGAATTAAGCTATCAAATATAGTATCTCTAAATATAAATTACTTCCCAAGATGGAAAACCTTCCTTTTTAGGGAAGAATCTGTCCCAGGAAGTTGAAGTTGACTGTATGAAGGGGCAAAAAAGATATTTCTCTCATGGAAGAATCACTTGGAAAAGATTAGAGAAAATTCAGGAAGGGCTGAACTGTATAGGCCCAGTGGCTTCTTCAGTCTCATCGATTAAGTAGGTAAGAGTAACTTAGGGCCAGAGATAAGTAGTGTTGCTCCCATTCTCTGTCCTGAGGAGTGAAGGTTCTCATCCTTCTGTGGAGTCATGATAGGGAGATGAATAAGTCTCTTTGATACTCTCTAGGTCTTTGTTCTATTAGAACCCATTTAGTGTAATCATCACCACCTGTGATCAACCAGCGGCCTGTCTCTCTTAGGAGAGGAGACTAGTGCCAACTCATGTTCAGGAAAGCTCTCTTCTAATACCATGCACTGCCTTCTTTTGTTTTCCATGGGAACTACTTGACGAGAGTTAAACTGTTACCCCTAGAAGGCTCTGAAACTGGTCAGAAGAGCTAATTAAATCAGCTTCAGGACCCAGTTCTATAGTTGCCTGAAGTTTTCCTCTAATTCTTCTTCCTGTTCCAAATTATGCCTGGCAAAATGCTCCAAAGGAGTTCAGCAGAGCTTGGGAAATGAAGTCAAATGCTATAATGTTATAACCAACAATGTTAATAATGCTGTGAATTTTGATATAACTCCTTATTATCAAATTATAGAGTAAAATTATCAGTCCCAAATTAATTTCACCTGTTTTTGTAAATTCATGTACAAATTAATCCTCACCAAGATTTATTCTGCTCATTATTGGCTACAGGTCCTCACTCTGATTCCTGGGTACAGTCGTGACAGAATTGCTCTTCTCTGCAATGGTGCTGTTCCTTCAGGATATCTTAAGTCATATTTCATATGTTCTACCTTTTTTGAATCCAGAGAATTAAGAAGTTCACAGCATCAAACCAACACACAGAAAATTTAGCAAACAAAGCCTGTTTTCAACTCCAGAGCAGTTCTAGGCAAAATTTTGGTCTCAGAACCCAGGTTGTGTAGTATGATTTAGACTAAATTCTATTGCCATCAAAGACTCTATCAGACCACGTCTGAGGATGGAAATGTAGGCAGAAGTTTGCTTGGTTTAGCCTTACCAGGATGTCCGTCAGTCTTGCCACCTGTCCAGTAATCCATGATTGGGGAATTTAAACTCAGTTGTGAGAAATAGCCATTCAACAAGTTAGTTGTTGAAGAGAAACACATTAAGTCACACCACAGGGATGGGGTCAGCAAGTTTAAAACTTTGAGAAACTCTTCAAGACAAACGATCAGACTTTTTTCAATAAATAAATTGTAGGGGAAGATAAGAGATGATGAGAGATTCTGCTGATTAAAAGAGACTTGAGAGATATATCCACCAGTTGCAAAGTATGAGGTTTATTTGGATTCTGATCCCCCGAAAAACCTTTAAAATGAATAAACGTAATTATTAATTATGAGACAGTCAGATACTTGAACACTGACTAGATATTTGATAATATTAAGGAATTATTGTTGACATTTTCAGTATATTAATAATGGTTAAGAAACATCATCCTTATCTTGTAGAAAGATACACACTGAAATATTTGAGGATAAAAAACTGATATGTTATTTAGGGTATGCTTTAAATTAACACAGGAGAGGATGAGAAGATGATGGTATTGATGTAATTAGATTGGCCCAGAGGTGATAATTGTTGAAGTTGCATTATGAGTATGTGGATGCGTATTATTTTATTCTGTACGTTTTTTATGTATCTATGTTTTTTTAAAGGAAGATTAGCCCTGAGCTAACTGCCGCCAATCCTCCTCTTTTTGCTGAGGAAGACTGGCCCTGAGCTAACATCCGTGCCCATCTTCCTCTACTTTATATGTGGGACACCTACCACAGCATGGCTTGCCAAGTGGTGCCATGTCCGCACCTGGGATCTGAACCGGCGAACCCAGGGCAGCCAACGCGGAATGTGTACACTTAACCCCTGCGCCACCGTGCCGGCCTCAGGTATTTGCATTTTTGTAATAAAAACTTTTAAAGATATTAATTATGGCTCTGTGGTGAGCATACCAGGGGGGAAATTCAGCTCTGCAAATTGTCTGCTCTGTAGAAGTGGAATTTATGTCAACTGGCTTGGGTATCTTTTCTTTATTGTCTGCCCCTATCCTCCATGCTCTGCTACTGGAGAGGCTGACTTGCGCCAATGGACTCCTTTTATTTCAGTTTCCAGTTGGTTTTGGCCAATAGGAAATTAGAGAGACACAGGACAGTGAAGGTCATAGCAGAGTGGCAAGGTTCCTGGATGGGAGATTATAGCTCATATCAGGTAACCTCTCCATTCAGCTCTGTCTTGGGGTTTTGGGAACTTCTGTCCTTGTGCTTTAGGTCTAAAGCTGATAATGACATCCGTTTCCAGACCCTATCGTACAGCTCTATTCCTTATTATTTCCCTATATACTTCCCACGTTATTAAGTTTTCCTCCAAATACCCAATTTGAGTGTGTTATCTATTTCCTGCCGGGACCCTGATTCATAAAATGTCTAAAACTTCTTATATTCATTTCAATAGATTTCTGATGTCCTGGTGCTGAGCTGATTTGGGCCCTAGGTGGTAACACAGTCTGGTAACTACTCATGAGCAGGCTTTTTACTCCCTGCTGCTGATGTCTCTTGCTGTGAAATTGCTTAGATGTAAAAGCCTTGCTGGGTAGGATGTTTGTTCCAGCAGGATGATCACCATCAGCAGGAGGATCCCTGGCACTGGGGTTCTAAAGTTACCAGTAAACAGCACTACACCTGCTGTTGCTCCTTCTGGTTTTAACCCCAAAGGGCCTAGGGAGACCCAATGCCTTTGCCATTTGCTCCTCAAGACCCTGTCTTCCCTCTACTTCTGATTGTTCCAGGCCATGAGTAAAATTTCTGTTGGCTACATCCTTTTTCTCCCTTTTGTGGGATATTCCTCCAGGGTTTAAAGACTTCTATGAACCCCACTTATTTTAGAAATGGCCAGGTGATATACAACAATCTTCAGCTATATCTAAATGCAGTCTGTTTCTTTTTCTACTATCTTGTGGCTAACACTGTTGGTTGGAATGTCATACCTTTATTTTTTTTAACATATCTTTTGTGTTCAAGTTCTCAGATATATTTTGTTCTCCAAAATACTCTTCTTGATTACATTTGTTGATTCCTCACAGTGAAAGACAGGAAGTCAATAAATTCTGGCTCTGATAAAAGAACTTCCATTTAATAGATTTTGTCCACCTTCACCTCACCATGGATAATGCCACTTAAGAATTATTTTATCAAAAGAACGTGGAACCCTCACCTCGACCTCATGTAGTATTCCTGCGATACCCCCTGCCTTAGTAGACCTCGTGTTCATTGCTTCTACTTTCAGAGACCTAATTCCTCAAATATCCTAATGATTTTTCCCTAGCACACCAGAAATACTTGCATCCTTACCTACAATATATGTGTCAGCCTGAAAATCCTGTAAGCTGTTTTGACTGATTTTCCTGTTTCTTTCCCTCTAAAATGTATAAGCATTTTATGTAACAGCTCTTGAATTTCATCTGTTATTTTTTTTTTTTGAAACTCGGTCACCCTCTCCAATCTAGAAACAATGAAAGCATCTCTCTCTTTTCAATTTCTTTTTTCCAAATAATTAAATACAGGTTCATCTCATTTTTACTTTCACATATGTCTAGCCTGGGCTCTAGAGTCTCACTTTTCCTTACATTGTTCACTAGCCCATCATAAATTCCTCAGTCTTTCTCCTAAGGAAAATTTTCTTCCACTACTTTAATCAGCTTTTCTTTTTTACCCTTCATTTTTCTATAACTACATTCTGATAGTTACATTTAAGTGTAGATGTCAGAAAACAAACTAGAACAAAACAAACACCAGAAAAGACTCCTTTTTCTCTCAGAGACAGTATTCCAAGAATCAGACTTTTATATTTCTGATTTCTTTTTGAGGTAGAGATAATTTGAGATGTTTCAAGCTGGGGAGATTGCATATTCCTTCTATGAAAAGGGTCCCAAAGCTTTTAAATGCGTGAAGCTATAGACTTGAATTATTTAGAAGTATTAATATAATTAATAAATTGGAGAGGCCATTTGTGAGTGTGACTCATACTCTGTGGAGAAGATATTTGAATGTAATAAGTTTTTCTTTCATGGACTTTTCTTGGCTTTAGAACATGAGGCTGTCTAAAAGGTCTAGTGCTGATGAATTAAGCACTGAAATCTCATCCACTGGTACTCTGTAGCCTAGCGTCTATCCTTTTTCATTCTTAAACAAGTTTCATTTTTAGAGCCGTTGTACATTATAGAATAATTGTAAATGTAGTACAGAGAGTTCCCATACTCTGCAGTCAGTTACCCCCATTATTATCTTACATTACTATGGTATATTTGTTGCAATTAATAAATCATTATTGCCATATTGTTATTAATTAAAGTTCATGCTTTATTCAGATTTCCTTAATTTTTTGCCTAATGTCCTTTTTCTGTTCCAGGACCCTATCCAGGACACCATATTACATTTAGACCAGATCCCCTTGGCTAAACCACTCTTGGCTCTGACGGTTTCTCTGACTTTCATAGTTTCTGATGAACTTGACACTTTGGAATAGTATTGATCAGGTATTTTGTAGCATGTGTTTTTACTGACATTTGTCTGATATTTTTCCCATGATTAGACTGGGGTTATGAGATTCTTTTTTTTTATATTGCGGCAATGTTGGTTTATAACAGTATCTAAATTTCAGGAGTACATGGTTATATATTTCATTTTCTGTGTAGACCACATCGTGTTCAGCCCCCAAAGACTAACTACAACCCATCCCCACACACGTGCCCAATAACCCTTCCCCCTTCTTCACTTACCCCTTCCCTCTGGGAACCACCAATCCAGTCTCTGTTTCTCTGTTTGTCGTTGTTTTTATCTTCTACTTACGAGTGAGATCATATGGTATTTGACTTTCTCCCTCTGACTTATTTCACTCAGCATAATACCCTCAAGGGCCATCCATGTTGTCACAAATGGCCAGATTTCATCCTTTCTTATGGCTGAGTAGTATTTCATTATGTATATATATATTATCTTCTTTATCCATTTGTCCCTTGATGGGCACCTAGGTAGCTTCCAAGTCTTGGCTATTGTGAACAATGCTGCAATGAACAGAGGGGTGCATATATCTTTATGCTTCTTGCTTTCACGTTCTTGAGGAAAATACCTAGCAGTGGAATACTTGGATCATATAATAGATCTGTTCTTAATTTTCTGAGGAATCTCCATACTGTTTTCCGTAGTAGCTGCACCACTTTGCATCCCCACCAGCAGTGTGTCAGGGTTCCCTACTCTCCACATCCTCTGCAACATTTATTGTTTCCTGTCTTGTTAATTATAGCCATTCTGATGGGAGTGAGGTGATATCTCATTGTAGTTTTGATTTGCATTTGCCTGATAATTAATGATGTTGAACATCATTTCATGTGCCTGTTGCCCATCTGTATGTCTTCTTTGGAGAAATGTCTGTTCAGATCTTTTGCCCATTTTTTAATTGGATTGTTAGGTTTTTTTTTTTGTTGATATATGTGAATTTTTGTGTATTTTGTATATCAACCCCTTATCAGATATATGGTTTGCAAATATCTTCTCCCAATTGTTAGGTTGTCTTTTTGACTTATTGATGATTTCCTTTGCTATGCAGAAACTTTTTAGTTAGATGTTGTCCCATTTGTTTATTTTTCTACTGTTTCCCTTGCCTGGTCAGACATGGTATGTGAAAGTGTGCCACCGTTGAAGAGTGTACTGCCTATGTTTTCTTCCAGAAATTTCATGGTTCCAGGTCTTATATTCAAGTCTTCAATCCATTTTAAGTTACGTTTTGTGTATGGTGTAAGAGAATGGTCTCCTTTCATTCTTTTGCATGTGGCTGTCCAGTTTCCCAACACAATTTATTGAAGAGACTCTCCTTTCTCCATTGTATGCTCTTGGCTCCCTTGTCAAAAATTAGCTGTCCATACAAGTATGGGTTTATTTCTGGGCTCTTGATTCTGTTCCATTCATCTGTCTGACTGTTTTTGTGCCAGTACCATGCTGTTTTGGTTACTATAGCTTTGGAATATATTTTGAAATCAGGGAGTGTGATATCTCCAGCTTTGTTCTTTTTTCTCAGGATTTCTTTGGCTTTTTGGGGTCTTTTGTTGTTCCATATAAATTTTAGGATTCTTTGTTCTGTTTCTGTGAAAAATGGTGTTTGGACTTTGATAGGGATTGCATTGAATCTGTAGATTGCCTTAGGGTGTTGTAGTTTTCGGTGTACAGATCTTTCACCTCTTTGGTTAAGTTTATTTCTAAATGCTTTATTCTTTTGGTTGCAGTTGTAAATGGGATTGTATTCTTACTTTCTTTTTCTGCTAATCTGTTGTTAATGTATAGAAATGCAATTGACTTTTTATGTTGATTTTGTATCCTGTAATTTGACTGTATTCATTTATTATTTCTAAACATTTTTTAGTTGATTCTTTAGCATTTTCTGTATATAAAATCATGTCATCTGCAACTAGTTACAGTTTCACTTCTTCTTTTCCAATTTGAATCCCTTTTATTTCTCTTTCTTGCCTGATTGCTCTGGTTAAGACTTCCAATACTATGCTAAGTAAGAGTGGTGAAAGTGGGCATCCTTGTCTGGTTCCTGTTAGAGGGATAGCTTTCAATTTTTCTCCACTTAGAATGATATTTGCTGTGGACTTGTCATATATGGCCTTGGTTATGTTGAGGTACTTTCCTTCTATTCTCAGTTTATTCAGAGTTTTGATCATAAATGGATTCTGTATCTTGTCAAATGCCTTCTCTGCATCTATTGAGTTGATCATGTGATTTTAATTCTTCATTTTGTTAATGTGGTGTATCACATTGATTGACTTGCAGATGTTGAACCATCTTACATCCTTGGAATAGATCCCACTTGATCATAGTGTATGATCTTTTTAGTGTATTGCTGAATTCATTTTTCTAGTATTTTGTTGAGGACTTTTGCATCAATATTCATCAGTGATATTGGCCTGCAATTTTGTTTTTTTGTGATGTCTTTGTCTGGTTTTGGCATCAGGGTAATGTTGGCTTTGTAGAAGGAGTTAGGAAGCCTCCTCTCCTCTTCAATTTTGTGGAAGAGTTTGAGAAGGATAGGTATTAAGTCTTCTTTGAATATTTTGTAAAATTCACCAGGGAAGCCATCTGGTCCTGGACTTTTATTTTTTGTGAGGTTCTTGATTACTCTTTCAATTTCCTTACTGGTGATTGGTCTATTCAAATTCTCTATTTCTCCTTGATTCAGTTTTGGCAGGTTGTATGATTCTAAGAATTTATCCATTCCTTTAGATTATCCAATTTGTTGGAATATAGCTTTTCATGGTATTCTCATATGATCATTTGTATTTCTGAGGTGTCTGTTGTATTTTCTCTTCTTTCCTTTCTGATTTTATTTATTTGGGCCTTCTGTCTTTTTTTCTTGGTGAGTCTTGCTAAAGGTTTTTAAATTTTGTTTATCTTTTCAAAGAAACTGCTCTTAGTTCCATTGGTTTTTAGTCTCTATTTCATTTATTTCTCCTCGGTTTTTATTATTTCTTTCCTTCTACTGATTTTGGGCTTTGTTTGTTCTTCCTTTTCCTGTTACTTTAGGTGCACTGTTAGATTGTTTATTTGCAATTTTTCTTGTTTGTTGTGGTAGGCCTGAACTACTCTAAACTTCCCTCATAGAGCCACTTTTGCTGTATTCCATAGATTTTGCCATGTCATATTTTCATTTTCATTTGTCTCCAGGTAATTTTTGATTTCTCCTTTGATTTCTTCATTGACCCAATCGTTGTTCAGTAGCATTTTGTTTAATCTCAACATATTAGTGGCTTTTCTGATTTTCTTCCTTAGTTAATCTCTCATTTCATACCTTTGTGGTCAGAATATATGCTTGGTATTATTTCAATCTTCTTAAATTTATTGAGACTTGTTTTGTAGCCTAATATGTGATCAATCCTGGAGAATGTTCCATGCGCATTTGAAAAGGATGTGTATTCTGTGGTTTTTGGGTGCAATGTTCTATATATACCTACTAAGTCTGTCTGGTCTAATGTGTCATTTAAGGCCAATATTTCCTTATTGATCTTCTGTTTGGATGATCTAGTCATTGCAGTAAGTGGAGTGTTAAAGTCACCTACTATTATTTTGTTTCTATTTCTCCTTTTGTGTCTGTTAATAATGTCTTTATATATTTAGATGCTTCTATGTTGTTAGTTATTTACAAGTGTTATATCCTCTTGTTGGATTGTTCCTTTTGTTATTTTGTAGTGTACTGCTTTGTTAGGACTGTTTTGTTACAGTTTTTGTTTTAAATTCCGTTTTGTCTGATATAAGTCTTGCTGCCCCAGCTTTCATTCTTTGTCAATTGCATGGAGTATCTTTTTCCATCCTTTATTTCCAGTTTGTGAGTGTCTTTAGGTCTGAAGTGTGTCTCTTGTATGCAGTACATGCATGAGTCTTGTTTTTTTATCCAATTGGCCACCCTATGCCTTTTGGTTGAAGTACTTAGTCCATTGACATTTAAAGTAGCTATTGATAAATATGTACTTACTGCCATTTGTTACTTTTTTCTGAGTGTTTTAGTAGTTCTTTTCTGTGCCTTTCTTTTTCTCTTCCTCTCTTCCCTTGTGGTTTGATGGCTTTCTTTAGTATTATTTTTGGGTTCCTTTCTCTTAATTATTTGTGTATTTATTGTAGGTTTCTGGTTTGTGATTATCACGAGGTTCATATATAATAATCTACATAGATTGCAATCTATATTGAGTTTATGGTCTCTTTAGTTTGACCTCTTTCTAAAAGTTATACTCCTTTACTCCTCTCCTCTCACATTTTGTGTTTTGTTGCTTTTTTAAAAGACTTTATTTTTCCTTTTTGCCCCCAAAGTCCCCCTGGTACATAGTTGTATATTTTTAGTTGTGGGTCTTTCTAGTTGCGGCATGTGGGACGCTGCCTCAGTATAGCTTGATGAATGGTGCCATATCTGTGCCCAGGATATGAACTGGCAAAACCCTGGGCCACTGAAGTGAAATGCGTGAACTTAACCACTTGGCCACTGGGCTGGCCCCTTAACATTTTATGTTTTTGATATAATATCTAACCTGTTATTTTGTGTATGTGTATCCTCTTACCATTGAAATAGGTAATTTTAGTACTTTTGTCTTTTGACCTTCATATTATCTTCTTAGGTGAATGGACATTTACTGTATTTTTGCCTTTACCAGTGATTTTATTGCCTTTAAAAAAAATAATTTTCTTATTCCTATTTGTGGTCTTCTCTTTCCCACTTAATTAAGTCCCCTTAGCATTTCTTGTAAAACTGGTTTCTTGGTGACAAACTCCTTTAATTTTTCCTTTATTGGGAAACTCTTTATCTCTCCTTCCATTCTGAATGGTAACATTGGGGGATAGAGTATTCTTGCCTGCAGGTGTTTTCCTTTCAACCATTTAAATATATCTTGCCACTCCCTTCTAGCCTGTAAGGTTTTTGCTGAGAAGTCAGCAGCTATCCCTATGGGGTTTCTTTTGTATGTCACTTGATGCCTTTCTCTCACAGCTTTTAAGATCCTCTCTTTATGTTTAATTATCGACATATTAATTATAATGTGTCTTAGTGTGGGCCTATTTGGGGTATCTTGTTTGGCACTCTCTGAGCTTCCTGTACTTGGATGTCTGTTCCCTTTCTTAGGTTAGGAAAGCTTTCAGCTATTATTTCTTCAACTAGATTCTTGCCCCCTTTGTCTTTCTCTTCTGGTGCACCTATAATACGAATGTTAGTGCACTTGATATTGTCCCAGAGTTCCCTTAGACTGTTAGCATTCTTTTTAATTCTTTTTTCTTTTATCTGTTCAGCTTGGGTGATTTCCTCTAGTCTTTTGTCCAGTTCAGTGTTCTGTTCTTTTGCATCATCTACTCTTCAATTGAATCCTTCTAGTGAGCTTTTCATTTCCAGTATTGTGTTCTTCATTTCTGATTGGTACTTTGTTATATTTTCTAATTCTTTGTTGGCATATTCACTTTGTGATGATTCACATTCTTTTCCCTAGGTCAGTGAGCATCCTTATGATTTTTTGTTTGAACGCTTTGTTGGGTAGGTTGTTTATGTCTGTTTCATTTAGTTCTTTTTCTTTGGTTTTGTCCTGTTTCCTTGCTTGGGACATATTCCTTTGCCTCCTCATTTTGCCTCCTTTTCTGTGCTTATATCTATGTCTTAGGTGGTCAGCTATGTCTCATGATCTTGAGGAAGTGGCCTTATGTAAGAGACATCTTTTTGAGGCCCAGCAGCATGCTTCCCTTGTCTCACTGGTTCCAAATGTTCCAGGAGTGACCCCTGTGTGGGCTACATGTGTCCTTCTGTTGTGGGAGAGTTGATCTTGCTGCAGATGCCCAGGGAATCTAGGCTGTCCCCTGGCTGGCTGGTTGTAATGCTCAGCTATGGGGGGCTTCTATCGACCCTACAGTCACTTTATCGAGTTTGGAGAGCCCCAGCACAGTTGGCTGCAAAGTCTAATAGCACGTTCCTCTTGCAGTTTTTCTGTTAAGTAAGTAGACCCCCAGTGTGGCTGGTTGCTAGGCTCAGGGGCTTACAATTGTTGTAGGCCTCTGGCCTGCAAGGCTGTTGTCAACTTTCGCAGGATTGCAGTTGAGTGGGGTGGTCACAGGCATGAGAGCACCCCATAGTTTCAGGCTTTGGAAGGCGAGGCCAATCCCTTATGTGATTGATAAACACAGGTATTCTGTTGCCAATAAGCCGCATGGCTCACACACACTGTACAGGTCCACACACACTGTAAATACAGTCCTGGCTTGTATACACATCCTGATCCTCTGGATTGTACCTAGTCGCCCCACTCAGAGGTCCCTACACCCTGCCCCCATGCCCCACATACTCTATCCTACCCCACAGGGGCAGACCCACTGGTCTGCTTGCAGAAGATCCAGGTACCCAGTCTATGTAGGCCCAAGAGTTGCCCAAGGGCTTGCTGTTGGGTGGAGCTAGGCCTTAGGGCTGCTGCCTGCCCTAGCTGAGCTGGATTAAATCTGTGCTTTAGTGGGCAGAGCAGACCCTGGGCTAACAGGCTAGGGGAAGAAGTCCAATGGCATCTGCCAGCATTTGTGTTAGCCCTCCAGTACTAGGTCACAATAATGGCTGCCAGCAATGTCTTAGTCCGTGGAGAGGTCTCACCTCTCACTGAGATGCACCCAGAGCCTATGATGTGAGTCTCTTTTCACCAAAGGACTATGAACCTTTCTTTCTGGTGATTTTAGGTTGCTTTCTGAAATGGGTGAATTTGTGCATGAGCCCTTTAAGAGATAACTTTATTCCACTGATGTCTGATATCTTTTCTAGTTGTATTCCTCGTTGTAGTTTATAGCTAGCAAAGCCAGATATTATGAGACTCGTTTCAGTTGTGCTGAGTTTTAAGGATGCTTATAGCAGGAATGCACTCCAGCTTGGGTCCTCCACTCCTCCAGGGAAGGCTGTGTACCTTAGGCTTGCTCCTGCCTGCCTGCGATGCTCCATGGCTTGCAAAGGTGGCTTTTTTCTCTTCATACAGGAATCTCTGCCTCAGTCAGGGCTGTCCCTTGTTGTGGGGATTCTTTTTTGTCCAGTGTTTTGTTCTCTTTCAGAGACAATTCTTCCAAGAAAAGTTGTAACTTGGTTGTGCTTATGGGAGGAGGTGATTTCAGAGTCTTCCTATGCTGCCATCTTGACACCAACCCCTATGGGATTCTTGGTTGGAATACCAGACAGGTAAAGTTAACATGGTATTCATTACATCATATCAAGAGTACATACTATCAGTATAATTTATCACTATTCATGCTGACCTTGATCACTAGCCTGACTCAGTGTTTGTCAGGTTTCTCCACTGTGAAGTTATTCTTTCCCATCCTTTTCATAGTGTAAGGAGTGGAGAGTTATGTTCCACATGCTTGAGGGTGAGGTATCTATATAAACTATTTGGAATTATTCTGCATGCATGGGAGGTTTGCCCTTACCGCTCCTTTTTTTCCCCCCCAAATGAACCCTTCCTTACTTTCTGGTACTACAAAGGGCTTCAGGCTTATCTTGTATATTTTCTGCCCCAGTCCAAGAATTGGCCATTTCTACAAGCAGGCTTAATTCCTTTCACTGGACAATAGCATTAGAAACCAAGATCTGGGTGCTAGATATGCTCATTACTACTGAGGTGTCATTGCTTCTAGTCCCTTACTAAACTCATGTTTATAAACTTACATATAAACATCTCTGTGTGTAAAAATAGTGGTTCATCTATATCTATATTAAGTTGAACATAAATTCATACTGATGTCTCCAACTTTAACCCGTTAACACATGGATCATTCTAGCCCCCTCCTCTTGCTTATCTGCACACTTCCACTCCAACAGTGTGAAACCTGGCTCCCCTCATCTGCCATCCATTTACTCAATTTTTCAGTACCAGTGTACATGTACAAAAGCATCAGAATTGTTAATCTAGTACCTCTATGGGAAACAACGTTATCAACTATCTTGCAGTGCGTATGTAGTTTCTTTTGCCTTTGTTTTACAAACTCTACTCATTTTCTAAGTTACGTACGTCTGCACCCATTTCTCCCTACTCTCTTTAGTGAGCTTGTTTCATGCTTTGTAACACAGTTAGATTGTTTTGTCACATTCTGCATTCCACTGGGAGATTTTCCTAAACTCCTAAATGATTTTTAATATTCAATGGGTTTTGAAAAATGTGTAGTATCATGTAGCCACAATTACAGTATCATAGAGAACAGTTCTACCACTCTGAAAAATCTCCTGTGCTTCTCCTATTTAATCCTTCTTCCCCTCCCTCCTGGAAACTATGGATATTTTTCCATATCTATAGTGTAGCCTTTTCCGGAATGTCTTATAATTGGAGTCATAGAGTATGTAGCATTTTCAGATTGACTTCTTTCACTTAGCAAGATGCACTTTAATTTATCTATATCTTTTCATGACAATAACTTATTTCTTTTTTTCACTGAATAATTTTCCATTATATGTGTGTATAACAGTTTATTTATCCATTCATTTACTGAAGGACATCTTGGTTGCTTCTAGTTTTTGACATTGTGAATAAAGCTGCTATAAGGATTTGCATGTGGGTTTTTGCATAGAAATAGAATTTTAAATCACTTTGGTAAATACCTAGGAGTATAATTGCTGGATTGTATGGTAAAACTATGTTTAGTTTTGTAAGCAACTGCCAAACTAAACTGTCTTCCAAAATGGTTCTACCATTTTGTATTTCCACCAGCAATGATGGAGAGTTGTTGTTGCTTTGCATCCTTGCCAGCAATTGGTATTGTCAGTTTTTTTTGGATTTCAGCCATTCTAAGATTTGTGTAATGATATCACATTGTTGTTTTACTATGCAATTCCCTATTGACATATGATGTTGATCATCTTTTCATATGCTTATTTGCCATCTCAATATTTTTTCTGGTGAGGTGTCTTTTTAGATCTTTCACTCATTTTTTTATTGTGTTTGTTTTCTTACTGTTGAGTTTTAAGAATTAGTATATTTTGGATACAAGTCGTTTATCAGATGTGTCTTGCAAATAATTTCCTTTAGTCTGTGGCTTATCCTTGGATTCTTTTCAGAACATAATTTTCATATGGTTCAACTTAGCAATTTTTTCTTTTATGGATCACACTTTTGGTGTTGTATCTAAAAATTCACCACCTAGCTCACTTAGATTTTCTCGTTTTCTTCTGCAAGTTTTATAGACTTGCATTTTACATTTAGTTTATGATTCCTTTTGAGTTAATTTTTGTGAAAGATGTAAGGTTTGTGTTTAGGTTCAAATTTGTTGTTGTTTTTTTTTGCATATGAAGGTTCAGTTTGTTAAAGAGAACAGCCACAGGCCCAAAATGTCATCACTTGTGCTAAAACCCGTAACACTAAACCTAGATTTAATACCTGGTCTAATTGCTGTTTTGACCTTCTGCAGAAATGTAATCTTAATCAACCATCTAGAATTTTCTGGTCAGTACAAGTGAGATAATCTGTCTTGTGGGCCCTCTCTATCCTTCAGACGAAGAAGAAGTAATCTCCATGATATAACCCTGGCTATTCTCTTTCTCCCAGAAGGAGATGTCCTGGTTTGAAATAATCCTTTCTTTTCTTTTGCTAATACCTTCTTACCCCATTCTCCATCTTCATATAAAAATCTTCCATTTTATACATCCCTCAGACTGCCCTTCTAGTTGCTAAATGGGATGCTGCCCAATACATGAGTCATTTAATAAAGCCAATTAGATCTTCAAATTGACTTGGTTGAATTTTGTTTTTTAACAAGTTGTTTCAGCACCATTTTTAAGAAAAACCATCTTTTCTTCATTGCGTTGCCTTTGATCCCTTGTCAAAACCCATTTGGCTATTTCTAGGATCTCTAGTCTGTTTCTATGATCTATGTGTCTATTCTTTTGTCAATACCATACTGTCTTGATTACTGTAGCTTTAGTAATTCTTCCAATTTTGTTTTTTTTCTTCAGTATTGTGTTGGCTAGTCTAGGTCTTTTGCTCTCTATGTAAACTTAGAATACATTTTTGAAATATCTACAAAATAACTTACTGGGATGTTGATTAACACTGCACTGAATCTATATATTGAGTTGGGAATTAGCTGCTAAGAATTGAACACTTAACAGTGTTGGGCATTCAATCCATAAACACAGAATATGTCTGCATTTATTTACATATTCTTAGATTTCTTTCTTCAGAGTTTTGTAGTATTCTGCATGTGTAGCTACCTTTTCATTTGAAAGTTTTGTCTTGTGATTTTCCTAAGAGACATCATAGGAAGTAAAAATCGTTCTGTCCATCCAGTGCTCATAAAGTGAAACACTGAAACTGTGCTTTTCTTGTTATGGGCTTCATTGGAACTAAAGTGTTTCCCTAACTAATGTTAGTCCCTTTCCCAAGTTCTATTAAGTCCAAAAAGCTAAACCTCAGTGATTCAGGTTAATGTCAGCTCCAGTGATCTCACACTAAAGTCACAGAGACCTTATAGTAAGGCCATGAAAGTCTCTCTAAAGACATGGAGATCTCTTAGCAAATTCTAAATGTCTCACTTAGTTTTTGGGTCCTGTGTGCTTCTTGACTTAGAAAACCAGGATGTTTTGCATGACTCGCAAGCAGATTCTTCAAATTTAAACAGATGAAAATTTTCAGTTGTGCCTAGGAATTTGCTCTTCACTTGAAGACAGTGAAAATCACTAGATTATCTCATGCTGCTTTTTATGCTCTATCTATTAGGCCAAATAAAGCTTACTAGTCCATCTGTAATGGTCTCCTGAATTATGATTATGGGAAGATAAGGAGTCCTATAGGATTTTTTTGTGTATCTGATAAGTTCTTAATCTTTGAACTCAGATGTCAGTTTGTAACCAGTTCTGCTCTACTGATCTTACAGCAGATAGAAATGACTATTATATAATTCCTGGTCTTGGACCTGAGTAGTAATGACTGTTAATAGTAACTCATACTTGTATACAGTTTAAAAATTTACAAACACTTTTACATGTTTTATCCTTTTTAATCTTTAATTTTGTGACTTAAGAACTCTTTGTTCCATTTTAAGAGAGAATGTCCATAAAACCCATTAGTAAATTGGTTAGCTCTAAATTCACTTGACTTCTCATAAGGGAAGAAATTGAGGCTCAGAGAAATGGGTCAGTCAGTCAGTGAGGAAGCTGGTCTCACTTCCAGCTACCATCTAGTGCTTTCCATGGTGCTATCCATCCTACCCTGCCCTTTCACTCTTATGCCTTTGAATGGGGAAATAGCATCAGAGTCTTCAAAGGAGGAATGATTAAATCAAAATGAAAACAGAGATCAAGATCTGGAGGCCCTGAAGGGAGATGCAGCTCACCCACTCTGACTCACTTTAAGGTACCAGAACTGGTCTATTGTATCTAACATAATACACACTGGGAAAGTGGCATTTGGACATAGAGATTGGCTGTTCCCCAGCTACGAGGAAGGAAATTAATGCATTCAGGTTCAAACATCTGCCCCTCAGTCAAGTTTGTGTCCCTGTGGAAGCTAAAGAAGAAGATAATATGTGAAGGATCTTGCTGAACCATAAAAAGTGGCATGCAATAGGTATGAACAGCCCAGATTCTGGAGCCAGAGGGTCTGAGTTTGAACCTCAGCCCATAACTTCCTAGCTTTGCGACTAAATTTTCTGATCACCAGTTCTGCTGGGTTGGGGTTTTCCCCCACTGCCAAGCAATTCTGACACCTACAAATTTACTAAGTTTTGACACTATTTGGAGGCAGCATTGGATTCCACAGGTTAATATTCAAAGTCCAAAAGACTGCCCTCCACTTCAGAACCAATTCCAAGTCCAGATTACTACCTGTACTCCTGACCTACTGACTACAAATCAGAGGTTCCCACAACCTCCTCCTTGGGTTTGGGTAATTTGCTATAGTGGCTCACAGAACTCAGGAAACCAGTTTACTCACTAGATTACCGGTTTATTCCAGAGGATATTAAAGGCCGCGAATCAATAGGCAGATGAAGAGATGCATAAGGTGAGGAGCTGAACAAAGGAGCTTCTGTACTTGAGGAGTTTGGGGCTCAGCATGGTGGCACATGGAAACATTCTGGCTCCCAAATCTGGAAGCTCTCTGAACCGTCTTGTTTTTATGGAGGCTTTATTACATAGGCCTGATTGATTAAATTATTAATATTAGTGATCTATTCAACCTACAGCCCCTTTCACCCCCTGGAGGTGAGGTGGTGGAACTGAAAATTCCAACCCTCTAAACACATGGTTGGTTCTCCTGGCAACCAACTCCCATCCTTAGATGTGGTCTCAAAATAACCTCATCAGCATAACAAAAGACACCTTTATTGCTCTCTTCCTGTAGGCAACTCTAACGGTTTCAGTAGCTCTGTGCTACAAATGGAGACAAAGACCAAATATATATTTCTTCTTATAAATCACAATATCACAGTGCCCTTGAGCAGATTACTTAACCTCATTGTGCCTTGGTTTTCTTTTCTAAAACAAAAGGATAGTTGTATGGTAATAATAAATTCCATAATTAATACATTAATGTAATCATTTAAATTATGTAAAGCATTTAGAACACTGCCTGACCTATGCTATTTGTTGCTGTTGTTATTATTGTTATTAATATTTGACCATAGGGGTTGAGGAGAAAGATTGTGCTAAATGGAAACAATTTATGTGACTGAAAAATATAAAATCAAAGAATACTCCCCCTGGGCTCTGAGAGTCTTCTGTGGGTCAATTTATGTAAGTTAAACATTAGTTATTTCAACGCAAAATTTCTAGTTCATTTCTACATGTACGTCGTGGATTTCCTTGGTATTAAATATTTGGTCTTTAGGGTTGGGGTGGAGTAGAGAATTCAGAGATAATTTGTGACAAGAGATTTTCACATATTGAGGTATATGGGGTAGCCATTTTGGTTTAAAGTTTATCTGGCCTAAACTAAAGAAGGCTGACTTATGGCCTATCAAACCTACAATGCATATCTGCTTTAAACATTAAAGTAAAGAGTGCATTAAACATTACCTCAAAGTAAATAATGCACTCTCTTAAAATAAGAATGCATACCTCCTCTCCTAGGACATCAGTATAGGTAATGCTCTATCAGGAACATCCTTTTGGTAATGTTCATGTTAGTACTCCTGAAGATAAGTTCTCTTTCCTGGACATCAGGGTCACATTGACCTGCTAATTTGCAACTGAATACCACTTTGAAACTTTGATGAACATGTATCCTGGGCAAGCTTAATGTATGTTCTGAAAAGGTTTAAAACTGTACTGAAAACCATATTTCTCTGGAACACATTCTTCCTTTGTGGAAACTGCCTTCTGGAGTTATAATCCTCACCTTGACTCAAGCAAAACTCACCTTATCTCTTTTACCCATAGAATGACTATTGGTTATTTTGCATTGATGTTTCTTGGAACAGGGCAGCAGGATTTCAGAGAAACCCACCAGAGACCACCTGTAATCTACATCAAACTGGTGCTCCATGCAACATGAGCTCATTGAGCCCCTCCAGCTTCACTCCACACTTCAGGTGCTCCTGGTGAGTTTTGCTAAAATCTAGACATTCTTATTTAAGTCATAGGTTCTCACTTTTATTTGAACTGTTTCAAGTCTTAAGACTAGATGTCTTAAGGGGGTATTGGTACATATCCTAGGTAAGAAGAACTTAGGGGTAATATCCCAGGTAAGAGAAATGTAAGGGAAATATTCTAGGTAAGAGAAACCTGAGGGAATATGCTAGGTAAGAGGAACTATGGGGACTTTCCTAGGCCAGGGGAGGCTAGGGGGAACTTTGGAGTGAATTCGGCAGGCTGATCTTTTAATTTGGCTTTAAATTGGAAAGAATTGTGTCTATAAAGTCTGAACAAATTATTTAACAACAAAATGAGAGACTGAACTCATTTATCTCTGAAAAGAAGGGATACCAGCTCCTTACAGGTTTAAGGTATTCTCAGGTGACTGAGAACTTCATGGAAGTGTCTTAAGTTGAGCCTCATGACATACAGTGGTCCCATAGGAAATTGCATTGTGATCATTCACATAAATTAACTAAAAGCTTGTCCAGGGATGCACACATATAGATTAGTCATCAAGTGGTCCAAGCCCCCACAGTAGTTTTAGGATACTTGTGAGAGAAACCAAGACACATAAATGAGTGTTCATGTCATTTTGGAAGTGACAGTTATAAGCAGCACACTTCTGACCCCTGTCCTTAGAAATTGTTCAGAAGTTATAGTTAAAAATTAAAAACAGGGAATCATGCTTCTAAAAGCTGGCCAATTCTTGAATGGGCAGCCTCCTCTTGTAACTCTGGATACTTGCAAGTGCTTAACAAAATGATGATAACTGTAAATGGCTGCATCTTTGCATCAAAACAGCCAGGATAATTTAAAATCATGGTGGCCACTTTGGGGCTCCTTTGAACTTTCAAAATTTGTCTTTTGTCCACTAGGCTTAAGAGCCATGGAACGGAGAAATATTTAATAACTAGAGTAAAGAGTGCCACCTTCTGACATAATTCTTCAAAAATTAAAGGCTCTGGAAGCTGTAAATATTTACAAAGAACAGCATAACCTTACTAAGCTTGTTTTACCCCCTGAGGACTTGGTTTGACAATCCTCAGGTTGGGGGGGCCCAAAAATTTTGTTGTACCCCATTGCAGTCAGAGATGGTCAGAAAGAAATTTGGGTTGCACCCCAATGGCAGCTAAGAGTCCTACCAGACTGCTGCCAGCCTCAAGGGAATTGCATTGGCCATTAGAAGGAATGTTCCAATGAGGTAAGATCATTTAAGAAGTGCACTTGAAACCAAAGGCTTCAAAATTCCAAAATAACCTTATTGAAAGTTTTGTTGCAAAAATCTAATAAAAAAATTGGTATAAGAGGTACCTAAAGGGAAAGTCTATTAAATCATCTTTACTGACACTCCCATTATCTACCTGTGAAGGAGGGACTAAGATGAGCTCCTCCTCAAGTTAATGAGACTGAGATTTCCTGGGAAACTGCTACCCCTAAACAGTCAGGGGGAAACTAAAATTAAAAACTAATGGAGTTGTTTACTGCTGCTAGGAATAGGTACTCTTTGTCTTGGCTGAAACCTGACTAGATACTTAAAAGGATTTAGCAATGTATGATCAGAAATTTGGCCAAATTGGGAGCTGATATTCAAAGCCTGATAGGGATTTTTTTGGCTTTATTCCCTAAATTAAGATAAAATTATGTACCCAGAGGGAAAGAAGAAAATTAAAGACAATATAATTGGATGGGGGGGGGGGTGTCAGTACTTTGATAAATAGTTAACTTCCTCTGTTTATCTAAAAAATCTTGTGACCTCTCTGGAAGCAATTATCTAGATCCTCCCAGATTCCTGAGACTGAAGTAAAAAAAAAAAAGGGAGGAAAAGCTTTTTGTGATGCAGACTGTTATGAAAGCACACTTGCCCAAAAATCTAAGGAAAATGTTACAAATGGAGGCTATAAAATTTTTGTTACATCTATCTGTGTATTTATGTGTGTGTCTATAAATTTGTTATATACGTGTGATATTTTTCTGCCTCTGGATTGTATAATTTCTAAAAGAGCTCTACTTAATTGGCTTAAAGTAAGTACTTACATAAATGTAATAGAAACGAACTCAAATATCTTTCAAGTGAATGTGATATAAAATAATCTTCAGTAAATGAAAGCTTATTTAAATTTGTTGGTTTGATTGAAATAAGCATGTCCTTAAGGTTATCAGCATTGGCTATTATGCAGACATGCAATCTTCATTCCACCTGGGTTTAGTAGTTAAATGAGCTGATGTTATTTCTGTTAAAAAATTAGTCAGGAAAAATAATAGCTTAAAATAATAGCTCATTTTGTCTAATATCTCATGAAGTTTTTGTAAGCAATCTAAACATAATTATTGGAAACAAGTAAATAGATGCAGGTAAGATAAAACTTTTAGGTGAACTTTTAATCATAATTATGTGTTATGGTATATATGTACTAAGAATAATTTCAAAACTTTTTGATAACTTGAAACATTAGAGTTTTGTTAAACAAAGCTAAATGATAGAAATTTATTGAGTATCTAGGTCATTTCCACATAAGATAAAATATTAGACATTAATGATTAAATATAGGTTTATCTACTTTTGGCTTCTTATTACAGAGAAACTAAAAGATGTTTGGGACTATTAGTAAACAAGTCTTGTACTCTATTAAAAGACTTTACTATGAAGTACCATGCTTCTAGAAATTATAAAAAGTATTTATAAATTTGTCAAGACACAGAATGTTGATATGAAAGACAGTTCATAATTTCTTATTTCTTAGTTTTCACTAAAAATTAAAGTTTCTAAAGGCTAAAAGTTCTAATTAATATATGTGATTAAAGCCATTGAAAATTAGTAAGGGAAACATCTTTGTATTCCAGGAAAGTAAGAAGCATATTTCTAGTAAAGAAGGTAGGTGTAAGGAATGCAGAAATTTTTGTCCGAAAGTACTAGAAAAGAGGGAAGATATGGAACAAATTCTGGATGTAAAAAGGAAAATTATAGAAGGTTTGTGGAACAGGAAGCCCGAGGAAGGAGTTTTGTGCATGGTCAAGTTGACTAAGATTGAAATGAATTTAATTAGGTGAATAGTTTTAATATCAAATATAAGCTGGTACAAAAATTAGAATTTAGTTTTCTTTCTCTTTAAAGGATAATTTTCTTGGGCTTTTAGTCTGCTCTTGATAAAAAGATTATGGAAACGTTTTTTATTTACTTTTGAGTAGTCTATCAGAATGGTAGGTATTTTATGTTTTATCAAAATTAATTTCCTGTATTGTTTTTTATTAGGTTTTAATCATAAGAGCTAAGGTTTTTCTTACAGCTATTTAATTTTATGCATTTTCCTGAAAATATTTAATTGTCACCATAGTTAAATGGATAATTAAGCATTATTTCACAGTGACCTATGATCTTGTTTGACTAAGTGTTTTAACATTTTGACAAGCTTTCCCAAAATTCAAATCCTAAGTGAAGTCTTTCTTTTGACATAAGCAACTATAAGAATTTTCAGCAGGCACCTGGGACACCTCAAACAATTGGTTTCTTCTTATAAAGAAGGAGATATTAAACTAATTAGGCTTGTTTGGTATGTTAAATTACATGGGAAGTATTGTCAAATAAGTGACACTTAGCCTCCTGTATGAATATCTTTGTATGCCTGTAGGTTATAAATATGTGTTTTAGAAATTATATAAAATTTCTGAAAAAATTTCTAATGCATCCTGGTATAATGTTATCACTTGTAACTCTAGTCATTATTGTAACCCTACTACATTTCTTCCAGTATAGCAGGAGGAAAATGACCATGGCTGCATTTTATTATCTAATTTGGTTTACAGATGGATCTTACTCAAAAGATGAGCAGGGACATTACTGGGCTGGAGATCTTTTCCAGCCTTGAGAATGCCTACTGCTCTTAACCCTGCTAACCCAATGAAAGATTTCCTTCTATAGGCTCAAGAAATTGCCATGGAAGAAGAGAAACAAATAAGGCAATGAGAAGGGGGAATTTTTCACATGACCACACAGATGTGGTTTGGGCCCGATAAAAAACCCATAGTGTCTATTGGAGCACAATTGCTACTGCTCCAGCATATATATCAATTAACTCATTGGGCACCTGAAAAGATTATTTTATGGGGAGAACCATATTATTTTGAAACCTTCACCCACAGTGGCTCATAAAGCATAGGTTTCTTGTATTATATGGCCTAAATATAATCCAGGAAAACACTATATGGGTCACAAGACCACTTTCCTCTTCCTAAGGAACCCTTTGAGGTATGGCAATTGGACTTTGTTCAAATGTAAACATCTCAAGGTACACTTCTATATCTTAGTAGTGATCTGTATGTTCTCACATTGGGTTGAGACCTTTTGTTGTAGAAGAGCAATGGTCCTAGAAGTAGGCAAATTATTATTGGAAAGAATAACTCCTGTTTGGGAAACTCTTACCAAGTCTTATCATCCCCAATCCTCATGTTTGGTATAAATAACTAACAGCACTATCAAAACTCAACTGACAAATCTGTCAGAAGTATTTACTCTCTCATGGCCAAAAGCTCTTCAGTTAGTGCTCCTCAATCTTAGATCTACACCCTTTGGTAAACATTGGATGTCTCCTTTTGAAATAATAACAGGACAACATATGGAATTAGATGAAGGAATGTATGAACCAACTTTACACAAAGGAGATATCTTACATTATTGTCAAGGTCTCATTGAGACACAAAAGAAACGAAAGATTGGTAGCTGATTTCTTTCACAATGAGCTCCCAGGAGGACCATGGAGTTCAAACTGGAGACTTTGTTTATTGGAAGAAACATCAATTAAAAGACTCTCTGCAGCCCAGTTGGAAAGGACTATATCAAGTACTTTTAACCAATCCATGGATAAAGTGCATGGTTAAAAGCAATCCATTCACTGAAAAATTAAAGAGCATGGACTCATGGATTCACATTTCTCATTTGAAAAAAGGTCTCTCTGCCTGGGTGGATTTCAACTTCTATTTCTCACACCTGATTTTGACTTACTAAGACAAATACCTCCAAACCAGGATGATAATATGGCATCTGTTGTTGATAGGTGTCCCAAGACTGGACCAGGTCTGTATTTCCAATCTTATATCTCTTCATTTAAATCCTTTTTTTGGTAAGATTGGAATGCAGGCTAGAGCGATGATTGCTCAAAAACTTGAGATAGTTGATCAATCTTATAACTCTGGATGAATTCTTTTCCTGACAAAGACTATGCCTAGAACTTATTCTTTTAAACTAGTCATGGAAGTCATGCAAAATCACATTTCCAATGTTTGTGTGATAATCTAAAGATAATTGATGTTACGTAACCTATGAAATGCTTCCCTGTTGACATATACTGTTATGCTTGGCCACAATACATGACTATTTCCCCTGAATGTGGATAACTGGGCAAGTCAATAAAATAAAAGCCTAGAACTGACGGACATGATGGACCAAAGGCAGGCAGCAATCACCTTTGCACCAAGGGACAATATCTTGATCATCAGTGCTTTCTATTGAAAGATTGTTGATCAAAAGGAGTAAATAACTGAAGCCAGGTACCTGAAAGTAACTGTAAATATTCAGTAAGAACATGATTACCCTTTGACCTTGTTCCCAATACAGACACAGAAGAAAAATTTAATGTTGTTAATTTGCTGTTTTCTTGTTTAACCTGAAGGGTGACTCAGGGGTCACAAGGATGTATGAGCTTGTATTGCAAAAGAAAAAGAATGCTTTTAAGGAAGTTATGATCACCAGATAAACAGCCCCAGCTGCTGTTGACATCCAGAAGTCTGATTGCCCATGGACTTATCTGGAGTGAAAGAAACATGAATTTCCCCTTTGTTTCTCCAAAACTCCTCCTCCCAAGCCCCTTAGCTCCAAAAAGACCCCCTGCTTTCTTCTTTCATTAGGGCAGATTTGAGGGGACCTATCCTCCTGCCTTCTTGTTTTGGACCATTTGAATAAAGTCTTCTCCATCTCCAACACTGATATCTCAGTGATTGTCTTATTTCATGAACTTGAGATTAAGAGGTTTGGTATCATAACAAGAGATTTTCACATATTGAGCTATGTGGGGTAGCCATTTTGGTTTAAAACTGATTCAGTCTGAGCTAAAGAAGCCTGACTTATGGCCTGTCAAACATACATTGTACATCTGCTTTAACTATTACTGTAAAGAGTGCATTAAACGTTATCTCAAAGTAAAAGATTACACTTTCTTAAGAAAAGAATGCATATTTCCCATCCTACAATATTTGTCTCAGTAATGCCCTATTGGTGACACACATTTTAGTACTCCCGAGGATAAATTCTCTTTCTTGGACAGCAGGGTCATGTTGATGTACTAATTTCCAGCTGAATATCTGTTTGAAATTTTGATGAATATGTATCCTGGGCATGTTTAATCTGTGTTCTTTGTTCTAAAAAGATATAAAACTGTACAGAAAACCAAGTTTCTCTGGAAGATATTCTTCCTTTGTGGAAACTGCCTTCTCAGCTTCCAGTAAAACTCATCTTCTCTCTCTCACCTATAGAATGGCTATTATTTATTTTGCACTGATGTTTGCTTAACACTGCCCTAGGAAATTTCAATGTAGGGACAGGTAAAATATTGCCTATAAGGGCTTAAAAACTATACTTGTTGAAATTGAAACCAGATCTTCAAAATCAGAATCCCAGCTGTATGGAGTTTTGAATGGGGAAAAATTATAGCAATCATTTAATTCAATCACTTTTAAACAGCTTTTCTGGTAATTTTTATTTGGATGTAATTCCAAATTCACTGGAAAAGTTGTGAGAATAGTAGGAATAACTCCTGCGTATCCTTTACTCAGGTTCACTAATTGTTAACATTTTGCCCCAATTGTTTTCTCATTTGTGTTTTTTCTCTCTCTCTTACACACACACACACACACCCCAACACACCCACATACACACCCATATCTGTTTTCTGATGCATTTGGGAGTAAGTTGCAATATGATGCTCCTTTACTTTGAAATACTTTAAAGTATATCTTTTAGGTACAAGGACATTGTCTCACCACAGTACAGTAGTCAAAAGTAGGAAATTTAACACAAAAAGCCTCAATTATCTAACCCACAGTCACATGGAAATGTACTTAATTGTCCATTAGTGCCTTTTATAGATAAGACTTTTGCGTGGTCCTGGATCCCATCCAGAATCATGCACTGCATTAGTTTTATGCCTCAATAGCTATACAGTTTTCTTTAATGTGGATCAGTTCCTTAGCCTTCCTTTGTCTTTCATAACCTTGAAATATTTGAAGTATACAAGCCAGTTGTTTTGCAGAATGTCTCTCAATTTGAGTATGTTGGAAGTTACTTCATGATTAGCTTTAGGTGGAAAGCATTTTTGAGAGAAATGCCACAAAGATGATGTTGTGTCTTTCTCAGTGAAGCAGAGATCAGAAGGTAATGATGTTGGTTTGTCTCACTATTGGTGATGTTAGTTTTGATCACTTGATTAAGGTGGTGTCTGCCAGGTTTCTCTGCTTTAAAATGATTATTTCTTCCTTGGTAATTGAAAAGTAATTTGTGGAGAAAACTTTGAGACTATGTAAAGACTCTGTTCCTTAAAATTTCACCTACTACTTTTAGCATCCATTGATGATTCTTGTTTAAACAGATTGTTAATTACTATGAAAGTGGCAAAAACAGCCATTTTCTAACTCTATCATTTCTTCTGCACTCAAATATTGTCTTAGTAAGGTAAGGAAGATCTTTCTCTTCTTTCTTCCTTCCTTCTTCCCTCTCTCCCTACCTCTCTCTTTCTTTCTCTTTCTCTCTCTTTCTCTTTCTTTCATTCTTTTTTCTTTCTTAAAGTATAGACTTTAGATTCATATTTCATTTGGTAGGCTATAATTCATTGTTGTTATTATTTACATTGATGCTCATATAATCCTGAAATTGTCCAATGGGAAAGCTTAAGGCTAGCTCCTGTGTCATTTTGTTATGTCTCCATTTTTTTTAAGTCTATCCTTCTTTTATAGCCCAATAAGGTATTTTAAGATCATCTGCTACTTTTATTGTCTCAGGGGTAGAATCAACTATATTCCCAGGGATCTCTAGTTTCTTCTAGTGCAGAGTGGTAATTAGAAAGCAATTTCTTGGAAGTAGTTATGCACATTACTACTTGTGGTATTATTTCCTTTAGGTTTTTTCAGCCGGCAGAGCTAAGAAAAACACAGGCACACACATGAACATATATTTGTGTCTCTTAAAAACCATGAGCTCCTACTGATACCTACATTCTGATTCAAGAGCACATGACAGTTTTCCCCTTTCTATATTTACAGTTATCTTATTCAATTTTAAGAAATCTGACTCCCACTGTGCTCCATATATTTACTTATTTGCCCAATGTTAAAAATCTGAAAGTGGTTTCAGAATTGCTACTTATCACTGGGGGCAAAATAACACTAACTAGAATTTAATATTTATTTGCAATGACTTTTTGTCTTTAGATTGAGTGCATATAGCCAAAGTAATATCTTCCAAGGTGAATTATTTTAGTTTGGTTATGCTATTTATTTGAAACATAATTAGCTTTATTTCTTTTGTGTGTTTTAAATTTCTATTTTATTCCCCATCTTTGTTTTTATTCATTTTTAGAGTATATGAATCATTAAAATGATACCAAAAGTCAAAATTATACAAAAAGCTATATCTTGCCAATCTCCAATCCCTGCAACCCCCTTTCCACCCACTTCCTGTGGGTAACTAATCTTATTAATTTCTGGCTTATCTGTGTTGTGTTTGTTTTTGCAAAAATTAACAGATATATGAACATGTTGTTTTCTTCTTCCTTTCTTACAAAAATGGTAGCATTTATGCATTTCCCCTTTAAGATTATATCTTGGAGATCATTCCATATCAATTCAAAGAGATCTTCCTCATTCTCTTTTGCAGTTGCTTAGTACTTCCTTGGATGGGTACACTATAGTTTACTTAACTACTCTCCTAGAAAGTAATGTTTAGGTTGTTTCAATATTTTGGGAATACAAACAATACTATAATGATTAACTTTGTTCATATTTATTTCCTTGTGGTTGGAATCACATCTTCAGAGTAAATTCTGGGAAGAGGAAATGCTAGGTCAAAAGATAAGCACATATGTCATTTTGTTAGATTTATGTTCTATAGGCGTTATATGAATTGGCAAATCTACCAGCAATGATTTTTCCTCTTTCCCTACAGCCTCACCAACTATGTTGAGAAGCTTTTTAAAATTTTTGCCAATCTGATAAATGAGTTATAGTTTTAATTTTTATTTCTCTTATGAGTGAATTCAAATTTTTTTTATATGTTTAACAGCCATGTAGCCTGTTTATAATGACACAGGCAAATAATATCTTCTTTTTGCTCCACATAAGAAGACTCTCGGCATCTATACATAAAATTTTGGTTTTCACCTGCTATTTTTATTTTTATTTACAGATTGTCTCCTAGCGTACTCAAGGGGTTGGGTTAAGTGACTGTGAGTTTTCTTTTTGGAAACAAAAGCATGAGACTTTGGTGAAGATCTTGAAATCATTCAGTTTGAAAAGACAGAATATTAAAGTGTAAGTTTTGCCATGCTTTCCATCTGAATGCACAGTATTATTGCTGTATTTTTTATTGGATTGCCCAATGTGTAGATTAAGAAGTGCCAATTCTGGACTAGCTACATCAGAATTATTGAGGTATCTTAAAATAAAATTCTTAGGGCCTTCCTCTAGAGAGTCTGGATTACTGGATCTTGGGTTGGATCCTAGAATCTGTATTTTTCACAAGCTGATGATTCTGCCAGGAGCAGTGTTAAGGTGTTTTGGAATCTCTGTTTTGGTGTGTGCCTCAGAGATAAACCCTTTAGCAAATGGTGAATGGAATTAGTGATTCTTACAAGCTTGTGTAATCCAAAATTTTATGTGATATAAAAATGATTTTTACTTACTTTGCAGTGAGGAAGGGCTTCCCCTTAGGCACATGTGTCCAGCACAACGCAAACCCTTAGCCTTTAACTCTCAGACATACTCAGCCAGGCTGTCCCAGGCTCTCCTGTTTAAGCCTTTATTCGACAGCCTCAGCCCCTGAAATCCATAGGAAAAGAAGCCACTAAAAGTTCTCTCTTAATACCTATTGTCTTCCAACCCAGGATTCCTCATCCAGAACAAGAAACTCAGCACAACCACCTTTGAGTCAGTTCAGGTATCCTTTCCACGTTCTCACAATGGCATGAGTGAGACAAAATTATTCATATAAGCTGACTGAATAAAATAGCAGAAATAACAGTGAAAGGCAGTATGATATAGTGAGTAAGAACATAGATTCTAGAATCAGGTAGAATGGCTTTGCATCCTGCCTCTTCTATTTCTTAGCTGGTGAATCTGGGCAGGGTATTTAACCTTTTCTGTATCTCAGTTTTGACATATTCCCCTAAATGGGGATAGTGATAGCACTTAACTCCTAGGGTTATTAGCAGGACTAAATGAAGCAAAGTTCATAAAGTACTTAGCTTGTTCCATAGAAAATACCTTATGAGTATAAAAGTTACTAAACATAATTTGATACAGGCTTCAAGATTGAGAGAGAGAGAGCTTCAATGTGTCCCTAAGAGAGGAAGAGAATAGAATGCATGGCACAGTACAAAATAGAGACATAGTAAATGACATGTTAGATGGGGAGTCTTCTTAGTATAGTGACTGCCTGAAGATCCCCCAGAAGAGTAGTTTTGAAGAACTCCCTCTCTCCCTGTGACGTTGGGGTGAACTGACTGTGGGAGGCAGAATAGTGATGCCCAGTGATGTCCAATCTCCAGAGCCTGTGAATATGTTACCTTATAAGCTAAAAGGGAGTTTGCAGATATGATTAAGGGTATGGGATTTGAGATAGGGGAGATTATCCTGGATTTTCTGTGTGGGCTCAATCTAATCACCACAGCCCTTCAAAGCAGAGAATCTTTCGCTGCCATGGTCAGAGAAAGAGACGCAGTGATAGGATAGGGGGATCACTATGCAGGTTGCTTTGAAGATGGAGCAGGAGGCCATGAATCAAGGAATGTAGACAGCCTCTAGAAGCTGGAAAAGGCAAGGATCACCTCTTGGAGCATCCAGAAAAGAACACAAACCTGCCAACACCTTGACCTTAGCTCGGTGAGTCCCATGTCAGACTTCTAACCTATAGAAGTATGTAGTAATAAACTAGTCTGCTTTTTAAAATTGTAGTTAAATATTCATAACATAAAAGTTACTATTTTAGCCATTTTTTAAGTGTACAGTTCTGTGGCATTAAGTGAATTCACATTGTCGTGCAACCATCACCACCATCCATCTCCAGAACATTTTCACCTTCCCTGTTTGAAACTCTGTACCCTTTCAATACTAACTCCTCATTCCTGCCTCACCCCATCTCCCCACCCCCACCCACGACAACCTCTATTCTACTTTCTGTCTCTGTGAATTTGACTCCTCTAGAAACGTCATATAAGTGGAATCATACAAGATTTGGTTTTTGGGACTGGTTTATTTCCCTTAGCATAGTGCCTTCAAGGTTCATCCATGTTGTAGCATGTGTCAGAATTTCCTTTCTTTTTAAGGCCGAATAATATTCCATTGTATGCATATACACACACAACATTTTGTTTATCTAGTCATCTGTTGAAGGATACTTGGGTTGTTTCCACCTTTTGGCTGTTATGAATAATGCTACTCTGTTTGAGTTCCTGCTTTCAATCCTTTGGGTTATAACCCAGAAGTACAATTGCTGGATATATGGTAATTGCATGTTTAAGTTTATGAGGAACTGTCATATGAAAAAGGGTTACAGTTTCTCTACACCCTCGCTAACACTTTTTATTATCTGTGTTTGGATTTTTTTTTTCAATTTAAATCATAGGCATTCTAATGGACTTGAATGTGGTATCTTATTTTTTTTTTTTTGAGGAAGATTAGCCCTGAGCTAACTGTTGCCAATCCTCCTCTTTCTGCTGAGGAAGACTGGCCCTGAGTTAACATCCGTGCTCATCTTCCTCTACTTTATATGTAGGCTGCCTACCACAGCATAACTTGCCATGCAGTGCCATGTCCACACCCAGGATCTGAACTGGCAGACCCTGGGCCGCTGAAGTGGAATGTGTACACTTAACCACTGTGCCACTGGCCTGGCCTCTTATTTTGGTTTTGACTAACATTTTCCTAATGCTTAGTCATGTCAAGTATCTTCTCATGTGCTTATGGGCCATTTGTGTGTCTTCTTGGGAGAATTGTCTCTTTAAGTCCTTTGGCTATTTTTTAATTGAGTTGTGCTTTTTCACTCTTTGAGTTATAAGAATTCTTTGTATATTCTGGAAATTAGTCCTTTTTCAGATTTATGATTTGAAAATATTTACTTCCTTTCCATGGGTTGCCTTTTTACTGTGTGGCCATTGTCCTTTGATGCAAAAGTTTTTAATTCTCATGAAATCCAATTAATATTTTTTTCTTCTTTTGTTGCCAGTACTTTTGGTGTCATATCCAGGAAATCATTGCCAAATCCAATGTTACAAAGCTTTCCCCCTATGTTTTCTTCTAATAGTTTTATAGGTTTAGCTCCTAGTTTAGGAGCTTTGATCCATTTTGAGTTCACTTTTGTATATGGTGCAAGGTAAGGTTCCAACTTCATTTTTTTGCATGTAGATATCCAGCTTTTCCAACACCCTTTTGTTGAAAAGACTATCATTTTCCCATTGAATGGTTTGTCACCCTTGTCAAAAACTATTTTATCATATATATGGAGTTTATTTCTGGTCTGATTTTTATATTGCATTGGTCTGTAAATCTGTCTTTATCAGTAACACACTGATTACCACGGCTTTGTAGTAAGTTTTGAAGTCAGGAATGTGAGTCTTCCAACTTTGTTCATCTCTTTAAAGATTATTTGGCTACTGGGCGTCCCTTGAGTATCCACATGAATTTTAGGATAGTTTTCTTTTTCTGCAAAATACATTGTTTGGGATTTTGATAAGGATTGAAGTGAATCTGTAGAATGCTTTTGGAAGTATTGACATCTTAACAATATTGTCTTCATCTATGAACATGAAACATCTTTCCATTAAATTTGTGCATATGAAGATACTAAACTCATGATAATTTTTTCAGGAGCACTGGGAGACTAACACGCTGATCAAATAAGTAAATCTATGTTACTGTGTCCAGTAAATTGATTGATTTTTAGAAATCACTTAAAGATAGAAAGTACTAGTTATTCATCATTAATGTATGTAACTTCCCACCCACCTCCCTTTATCATGAGCCCATTTTTCTCCTCTGTTCCTGGGAACCCCTCTGCCATCACCTGTGGAGAGAAGCACGGCCATTCCATCCATCTGGGCTTATACCTTAGGCTGTGGGTCAGGCCCTCCAGGATCACTGAGCTACAGTTGACCTGGCCTGGATGAGGAGAATGACCCAGCCAACTCAAAGAAGGATGAAAAATAGGGTATGTCTGTTGTTTTAAGCCATTAAGGTTTTGAGTGGTTCTTATGCAGTAACTATTAATTGATTCAACCTCTCTTCAAAGAGGCCCTCTCTGACCCCCTATGTTAAAAGCCCTCTGGCTCTTAGAATCAGTCTGTCCAGTTATTTTGCTTTGCTTCCTCAAAGACTTATCTCCATCTGAAAGTTTACTTTTAATTGATTTCTTAGTTATTTTACATATGTACTCATAGGGCAGAAACTCCGCAAGAGCAGGGACCCCCATCTTGTGCACCGTGATACCTCTAGCACCTAGAGCAGTTCCTGACACCTAGAAGATGCTCTGAAAATAGTTGTTCAATAAATGTCTGAATTAATAAAATGGGTTCTATCTCTCTCTAAAAAGCTTCTAAAGTGCTGAAATCTAAGTATACAGTAAATTGCATTATTAAGCCGATGAATTCTCCTTTTAATCAATAAAAATTACTCCCAGAGTTTTGCAATTGGTTTAAGTTATTGTTGATATTCAATATGCTTGCAGTTTGTGCTTTTCTTTTGACTTTATGAATAAATTTGCTGAAGTTTGGGAAAAGTTGTGTCAGGATTTGCTTGCTAGTTACAATTTTAAATTAGAAATCTAATTCTGACTTCTTAATACTTGAGATAGATGATCTCATCGTGTATTTAGTTCTATAGATTCAACCTTGAAACTAACTCTCTTCCCTAAAAACTATTCCTGCACTTTAGAAATGTTGCCAATAGGTAGCGCTCCTGACCTGCAATCTATTAGTGTGAATTGAAAAAGGAAGTTATTACATATATATATTTTTCAATTTCAGCTTTATTGAGGTATAGTTGACATATAAAATACTTAGATATTTAAAATGTACATCATGGTGAATTTATGTGAATATACATTGTGAAAAGATTCCCCCCATCTAGTTATTTAATACATCTATCACCTCACATAGTTATCTTTTTTGTGATAGCATTTAGTTTTACTCTTTAATCAAATTCCAATTATACAATACAGTGTTATGAACTATAGTCACTGTGTTTTACATTAGATCCTCAGATCTTATTCACTTTATAGCTCAAAGTTTGTACCCTTTTACCAACCTCTCCCTATTGACCCCACCCCTTAGGCCCTGGCAACCACTTTTTACTATCTGTTTCTATGGTTTGTCTGTTTTTTTTTTTTTTTTTAAAGATTTTATTTTTTCCTTTTTCTCCCCAAAGCCCCCCGGTACATAGTTGTGTATTCTTCGTTGTGGGTTCTTCTAGTTGTGGCATGTGGGACGCTGCCTCAGCGTGGTCTGACGAGCAGTGCCATGTCCGCGCCCAGGATTCGAACCAACGAAACACTGGGCCGCCTGCAGCGGAGCACGCGAAGTTAACCACTGGGCCGCGGGGCCAGCCCCTGGTTTTTTTTTTTTTTTGATTCCTAATATAAGTGATTCGATGCAGTATCTGTTTATCTTTCTCGTATATTGCTTTATGTTCTTGGCAGTTCTCAGTGTCTGCTGAGACACCAGATGCTCCCTCTGCAGACTCAGTCAAAGCAATTTGCTATGACAACCTTTGTAGTTTTGTATCTGTGATCTTGTGCCTGATTCCAGGGATTTGGGGAGTCACGAATACTTGGAATACAAACAAGGGTGCTCTTTCCTTTTTTAAAAAAGTAAGATTTTTATTTATTCCTCAGTCATATTCTAAGTGCTGCAAATGAAGGAGTGAGTAAGATTGGCAAAACCACTGCTCTCATGTAATTTGCATTTTAGAGGCAAGAAAAACAACAAACAAAGAAAAAAGAAAATAATCAATATTTGTTAGTAATAAGTGCTATGGAAAAAAATAACAGCAGGGCAGAGAGATATAAATTAACAGGGGTGATGGCAATGGGAGGCCTCATTGAAGAGGGGACTTTTGCATAGAGACATGTGGCAGTTAAAGTGAACCATGTAGATTTCAGGCAGAAGGAATATCCCTCAAGCCTGTGAGGCTGGAGGGGCCTAGAGTGTTTGAGGAACACCTGAAAGGCAGTGGAGCAACAAAGGGGGTGAGAAAGAGAGAGTGGCTCATTGAAAGGTCAGACAGGGGGCTGGGGTAGGGGATAATGAGCTGATCATGTAGAGTTTTGTGACCAATGAGGGTTGTGAATTTTACTCTGAGTGAAGTGGGGAAGCCAAAGGAGGGTTTTGAGCAGAATTCTGACGTGGTTTGATCTACATATTACTGGAATCCCTCTATGTGGGCTACAGTAGAAGCAGGGAGACCAGCAGGAGGCTTCCACAATAATCTAGATGAGAGGAGATGGTGACTTGGAACAACCACTATCCCAGTGAGGTGACAGTGGGAGGAGTGAAGAGTGGCCAATTTTGGATATATTTTGAAGATAGAACCAAATAGGTTTGCTTGTCCACTGTAAGTGGGTGTGAGAAAAATGCATTCAAACTGTGATGTCTTTGTTCATACCAACAATTATAATTTACATTTGTGATTTATTTTTACTTTTTAAGCCACTTTCACAAGTGGTTATTTATTTGATACTTAGCAATCCTGTAGGTGGAAATTATTTTATTTTTACTAATGCTGAAATAAAGTATAATAAAGTATTAGTAAGAAATAGACTTTTTAACAAGTCTTTTGAAACAGGTCAGGTTCCTTGCTCTCTCCCTACTCCAATTCTGGAGATGCCATAGAAGTGAGGGGAGAGTATTTAGATTTGAAGATAAAGTAAAAATTACAAGAAACGTTAAAAAGATAGAATGTCGTTGTGACATTGTGTAGAGAAAATAGTAGCTTAAGCCTGGGAATAAACATGGTTGAGAGAGATATTTTGATTTATACTCTCTTCTATCTACCATACTGAAGATCAGTTTCTGGCCCATCCATTATAAGGCAGACAAATAGCAATGCCAGCTCAGAGCTGTAGGGTCTATGGTATAACATCTGGGCTCCATAGCCCGGGCTGAAGAAGGTAAGAGATAATCACACATGATTGGCAGACCTTGAGCCACCCCAAGTTCCTCTTCTTACCTCAAAGGCTAGGGAGTTACAATTAAACAAGAAAAGATCTTGGAAAAGGGCAATGGCTGGTGTAGAGGAATAGCAGTTCCCCAAGGTGAATAGTCATTTGGTGAGGGTTCAGCAGATCATGTGGTTTCCCTTAGTGACACACATCGTGAGTGCACATGCTCCACCTTCTTAAAATCATCAGGAAGATCAAAACCTAGAGTCTGTGCTTTGGCCATTCCTTGGTACTCATTGTCAGACAAAATAACTGGTACTCTCAGGGAAACATGAGAGCATGGGAAAAAATAATCTGACAACTGAAAAGACCATTCACTACAAAAAATATATAAAAATCCTGAGCAATCCAGACAAAAATGAATGAGAACTATTTGAGCATGAAGATAAGGAATTTAAAATCTGTTTTATAGATATCCTCAAAAACATAAATGAGAGGGTGGAGGGAGGAAAAAATGAGAGTACTTGTCTGATTAGTATAGAATTTCAGTTTTGCAAGATGAAAACAGTATGGAGATTTACTGCACAACAAAGTGCATAAACTTAGCACAACTGAACTGTACAATAAAAATGGTTAAGATGGTCAATTTATAAAAAACCAAGACCCATGTATATGCTGCATACAAGAGACACACTTCAGACCTAAAGACATTCACAAACTGAAAGTGAAAGGATGGAAAAAGATATTCTGTGCAAATGGCAAAGAAAAGAAAGTGGTGGTAGCAATACTTATATCAGACAAAATAGACTTTAAAACAAAAACTGTAACAACAGACAAAGAAGGGCACTACATAATGATAAAGGGAGCAATCCAACAAGAAGATATAACACTTGTAAATATCTATGCACCCAACACAAGAGCACCTAAATATATAAAGCAATTATTAACAGATATAAAAGGAGAAATAGACAGTAACAGAACAATAGTAGGGGACTTCAACACTCCACTTACACCCATGGATAGATCATGCAAACAGAAGATCAATAAGGAAACACTAGTCTTAAACCACACATTTGACCAGATGACTTAGTAGATATATAGAACATTCCTTCCAAAAACCACAGAATACACATTCTTTTTAAATGCACGTGGAATATTCTCCAGGATTGATCACATATTAAGCCACAAAACAAGTCTCAATAAATTTAAGAAGATTGAAATACTACCATGCATCTTTTCTGACCACAAAGGCATAAAACTAGAAATCAACTACAGGAAGAAAATCAGAAACACCACAAAAATGTGGAGATTAAACAAAATGCTACTGAACAATGATTAAGTCAATGAAGAAATCAAAGAAGAAATAAAAGAATTCCCAGAGTCAAATGAAAGTGAAAATACTACATGCCAAAATCTATGGGATACAGCAAAAGCAGTTCTAAGAGGGAAGTTTATGGCAATTCAGGCCTACTTCAACAAAGAATAAAAATCCCAAATAAACAATCTAACAGCACATCTAAAGGTACTGGAAAAAGAACAAACGAAGCCCCAAATCAGCAGAAGGACAGAAATAACAAAAATCAGAGCAGAAATAAACGACATTGAGACTAGAAAAAATTATTGAAACCAAGAGCTGGTTCTTTAAAAAGATAAACAAAATAGACAACCCCTTAGCTAGACTCACCAAGAAAAAATAGAGATGCCTCAAATAAATAAAATCAGAAATGAAAGAGGAGAGATTACAACGGACACCTCAGAAATACAAAAGATAATAAAGGAATACTATGAAAGGCTATACGCCAACAAATTGGATAATCTAGAAAAAATGCATAAGTTCTTAGAAACATACAACCTTCCAAAACTGGACCAAGAAGAAGTAGAGAATTTGAATAGACCAATCACCAGTAAGGCGATCAAAACAGCCGTGAAAAATCTCCCCAAAAATAAAACTCCAGGACCAGATGGCTTCCCTGGTGAATTCTACCAAACATTCCAAGAAGACACAATACCTATCCTTCTCAAACTCTTCCACAAAATTGAAGAGGAGTGGAGGCTTCCTAACTCATCCTACAAAGCCAACATTATCCTGATACCAAAACCAGCCAAAGGCAACACAATAAAAGAAAATTACAGGCCAATATCACTGATGAACAATGATGAAAAACTTCAACAAAATGCTAGCAAATCGAATAAAACAATACATTAAAAAGATCATACTTCACAATCAAGTGGGTTTCATTCCAGGGGCAGAGGTGATTCAACATCAGCAAATCTATCAACGTGATACATCACATTAAAAAAATGAAGAACAAAAACCACACGATCATCTCAATAGATGCAGAGAAAACATTTGACAAGATACGGCATCCATTTATGATAAAAACTCTAAATAAAATGGATATAGAATGAAAATACCTCAACATAATAAAGGCCATATATGACAAACCCACAGCAAATATTCTCAATGGAGAAAAACTGAAAGATATCCCTATAAGAACCAGACAAGGATCCAGATAAGGATGCCCACTGTCACCACTCTTATTTAACAAAGTATTGGAAGTCCTAGCCAGAGCAATCAGGCGAGAAAAAGAGATAAAAGGGATCCTTATTGGAAAAGAAGAAGTGAAACTGTCACTGTTTGCAGAAGAGATGATTTTATATATAGAAAACCACTAGAAAACTTTTAGAAATAATAAATGAATACAGTCAAGTCACAGGATACAAAATCAACCTACAAAAATTAGTTGTGTTTCTATACACTAACAACGAAGTAGCAGAAAGAGAAATTAAGAATACAATCCCATTTACAATTGCAACAAAAAGAATAAAATACCTAGGAATAAACTTAACCAAAGGGATGAAAGATCTGTACACTGAAAACTATAAAACATTGTTGAAAGAAATCAAAGAAGACACAAAGAAATGGAAAGATATTTCGTGCTCTTGGATTGAAGAATTAACATTGTTAAAATGTCCATACTTCCTAAAGCAATCTATAGATTCAACGCAATCCCCATCAAATTTCCAACAACAATTCTCACAGAAATAGAACAAAGAACCCTAAAATTTATATGGAGCAACAAAAGACCCTGAATAGCCAAAGGATACCTGAGAATAAAGAACAAAGCTGGAGGTATCACACTCCTTGATTTAAAAATATAATACAAAGCCATAGTAACCAAAACAGTATGGTACTTGTACAAAAACAGACAGACAGATAAATGGAGTAGAATTGAGAGCCCAGAAATAAACCCATACATTTATGGACAGCTAATATTCAACAAGGGAGCCAAGAGCATACAATGGAGAAAGGAAGTTCTCTTCAATAAATGGTGTTGGGAAAACTGGACAGCCACATGCAAAAGGATGAAAGTAGACCATATCTCACACCATACACAAAAATCAACTCAAAATGGATTAAAGACTTGAATGTAAGACCCGAAACCATGAAACTTCTAGAAGAAAACATAGGCAGTGTGCTCTTTGACCTCGATCTCAGAAGCATAGTTTCAAGTACCATGTCTGACTGGGCAAGTGAAACAAAATATAAAATGAACAAATGGGACTACATCAAACTAAAAAGCTTCTGCACAGCAAAGGAAACCATCAACAAAATGAAAAGACAACCTAACAATTTGGAGAAGATATTTGCAAACCATATATCAGATAAGGGGTTAATATAAAAAAAAACAAAAAAATACAAAATATACAAAGAACTCATATGCCTCAACAACAAAAAAACCAACAACCCAATTAAAAAATGGGCAAAAGATCTTAAGAGAGATTTCTCCAAAGAAGATATACGGATAGCCAATAGGCACATGAAAAGATGCTTGACATCATTAGCTATCAGGGCAATGCAAGTCAAAACTACAATGAGATATCACCTCACTCCCATCAGAATGGCTATAATTAACAAGACAGGAAACAACAAGTGTTGGAGAGGATGTGAAGAGAAGGGAGCCCTCATACACTGCTGGTGGGAGTGAAAACTGGTGCAGCCACTATGGAAAACAGTATGGAGTTTCCTCAGAAAATTAAGAATAGATCTAGCATATGATCCAGCTATTCCACTGCTGGGTATTTATCTAAAGAACATGAAAACACAATTGCATAAAGATACATGCACCCTTGTGTTCATTGCAGCATTATTTGCAATAGCCAAGACATGGAAGCAACCTAGTGCCCATCAAGGGACAAACGGATAAAGAAGATGTAGTATATATACATAATGAAATACTACTCAGCCATAAGAAAGGATGAAATCTGGCCATTTGTGACAACACGGATGGCTCTTGAGGGTGTTATGCTAAGTGGAATAAGTCAGAGGCAGAAAGTCAAATACCATATGATATCACTCATAAGTAGACGATAAAAACAATGACACACAAACACATAGCAACAGAGATTGGATTGGTTACCATAGGGGAAGAGGGAGGGAGAGGGCAAAAGGAGAAATTAGGCACACATGTGTGGTGATGAACTATAAGTAGTTTTAGGGTGGTAAACATGATGTAATCCACACAGAATTTGAAATATATTACAATATACATCTGAAAGGTATATAACGTTATAATCCAATTTTACTGAAAATAAAAAAAACCCTAAAAGCTAAACTAAAAAAAAAGACGGTCAATTTATGTTACATTTTTTTTCACTACAATAAAAAATAAAAAAAAGATAATGGGACAACTGGTAACATCAAGTAGGAAGAATAGGTTATAACAAAGAAAAAATTGTGAATACTGGATATGAAAAAATACATAAATAAAGAACATAATTGTTGAGATAGGCAGTAGAATAGAACCAGCTTTAGAACAAGGTAGTGACTGAAAATCATGTGAAGATCTCTCCTAGAAAGTATCACAAAAAATAAAGATACTATATGTATTTATGTATATATATTCATATATATGGAGAGAGAGAGAAGAGGAATAAAAGTTTAGAAATGTTAATATCCATATAATGAGTCTCCCAAAAGTAAGAGAAAAGAAAATGAAGCAAAAGACATGTGAAGAAAAAGAATGGCATATTATTTCACAGAATAAAGATGAAAGACCCATCATTGAAAGAACTCATAGAGGGGCAACAGGAATAACAAGAGAAGGACAGCCGTGCAAAACAGGTTACAGGAAATTTAGGAACATTAGAGTTGATGAGAAAATATTAACAGTGACTAAAGCATAAGAGAAGATCGTGCATAAAATAAAAATATATTGACATTAGAAGTCAACAGCAACACTGAAGGCAGGAAAGAAATGGAGTAATTTTTTTTAAAGTATGGAAGAAAAAGACTTTAAAGATCTAATGTACATCCAAGCAACTATCTTTTAAATTAAGGGGACAATAAATGTATTTTCTGGTATATAAGGCCTCAGAAGACCCTCTCTTAAAACACTTTTTGGAGGAAGGTCTCCAGAAAGAAGAGCACTATATCCGGGAGGTGGCAATGAGCTGTGTGGCATGTAACATGAGTAAAATCACTTAATAAATTTAATTTTATCTAAAAAGACAATTCCCTTCCCTTGAAATTACACTCATAAAAATCAAGAACCAAATTGGGAAGATATCAAGATAGTTTGCGGTAAAGGTGGGGAACAAAAGACACCAAAGGGAATAGACAGCATGTTAAAGTCCTACTGTCCTGTTCAGTGAGAAGATGTGCATTTTGCTAAGTTTCAGAAAATTAAAGGAAAAAATAAACGCAATTAAGGCTTTATTATATTTTGAGTAGAATATATACCTTCCACACCAACATAAAACAATCTGATCTATGCAATGGAAGGCGGGAAAGGAGAAATGACGAGAAACAACAAGAAATGATGGAAAACAGAGAATAGGAAATGGGCTGGTAGAAGGAATACTGAATATAATAGTAATCAAAATAAATTACATAATTACTTTAAACTCCTAGATCAAAGACAAAGACTTTAGATTTATTAGAATAGTCCAAAAGAAACTTGTTAATAAGAGATAAGATAATATGGATAAAAGAGATGGCAAAATGAGAACAAAGAGATGAAAACGGACACCAGGAAACCATGAATTGAAGGAAATCTGGGGTAGTAAATTTGTCATCAGACAAAATAGAATGCAGTGCCAAAAAAATGAATCTCAAAAGCAAGGAGGCATGTTTATCATGGTAAAAGAAAGGATAGATAAGGAAACCATAACAACTATTAATATATTGCGCCCAAGGATGCTATCACAATTATATACATTAAGGAGTGAAATATTGTGCGATAAAGAGAGAACAAGCAACAGGGAAGATTTAGACACATTTCCTGAAAAACTCATAGCTCAAGCAAGCAAAAATAAGGAAAGATATAAAAGATATTATTAAGCTTGAACATATATAACATATAACACTTTATTCAGAAGTAGAGACTACAAATTATTTTGAGCACCCATGAATAATTCTTGAAATCCACTATATACATAAATTTTAAGGAATGAACTTCAAGAAAATATGAAGGTTCATATCGATAGTAAGAGGACTGCTTAAACCTCTGTGACTTGAACCTTAAATAATATACTATAATCTTTGATTAAAGAAAAAATTATAAGGAAAGAAATTTACAACTGAACAACAGTGAAATAATTACATGATATATATTGTGTGATAGAGATAAAGAAAATTCCTTTTGAACAAGATCCATAATTTAAATTTTCTTTATTTAAAGAAACATCAAAGAACAAAAATGCTTAAAAAGTTTTTATAGTGATAAAATACACATAACATAAAAGTTATCATTTTACACTTTTAAGTAAAGAGGTTTGTAGCATTAAGTACATTCACATTGTTGTGCAACCATTACCACCATCCACCTCCGGAAATTTTTCGTCTTCCCCAACAAAACTCTGTACCCATTAAATGCTAACTCTCCATTGTCTGCTTTCACAGCCCTGGGCAACCTTCATTCTAATCTCTGAGTCCACGAATTCAACTACTCTAGGAACTTCATATAATGGATATCATAAAATATTCACCCTTTTGTGACTGGCTTATTTCACTGAACATAATGTCTGCAAGGTTCATCCATGTTGTAGCATGTGTCAGAATTTCCTTTATTTTTAAAGACTGAGTAATACAGTCACCCATCGCTTAACAAGAATACCTTCTGGGAAATGAGTTGTTAGGCAATTGCTTAGTTGTTGTGAGAACATCCTAGCATGTAGTTGCACAAACATAGATGGTATAGCTTACTACAGACCTAGGCTATGTGGTACTAAGCTTATGAGACCACCATTGTACATGCAGTGCATTGTTGACCAAAACATGGTTACATGTCTCATGACTGTGCTCCATTGAAAGAGTCCCTGGACCCAATTGCAACCTTTGTGTGTGGAGTCTTTCCACACCAACAAGCAACTCTTAGGCAACAGCAGGGTGTTTGCAAATTCAACTCAGCTCTGACACAATCTACCTCGAGATAGAATCAGCTTCCACAGGTGAAGGGCTCAGTCCCACAAGACCACCCTCAATTTCTGATGCCAGCTGCAAGTCAAGGTTGTTATCTCTGCTTCTGACACAAATTGGAGGTTCCAGCAAGTCCCTCCAGCTCAGGATGCCAAGTGCAAGTTGGCATTGTTACTTGCACTTCTGACCCACTGGGTATAAATCAGAGGTTCCCATGATGCCCTTCTTGTGTTCCATTAACTTGCTAGCACAGCTCACAGGACTCAAAAAAATCAGTTTGCTTACTAGATTACTGATTTATTATGAAGGAGATTAAAGGATAGGAATCAACAGCCAGATGAAGTGATACATAAGGGGAGGTCCTGCACAAAGGAACTTCTATCCTCGTGGAGCTTGGGGCTCGGCATGTGGCATGTGGAAGCATTTTGGTTGCCCAAGATGGAAACTCTCCTAATCCCCTCTTTCTGGATTTTTATGGAAGCTTCGTCACATACGCATGATTGATTATCTACTGGCCTTTGGTGATTGATGTAACCCCCCCAACTACTCTCCTCCCTGGAAATCAGAGAATGGGAATGAAAGTTCCAACACTCTCCTCATGGTTGGTTTTCCTGGCAACCAGTCTCTCTCCTTAGGTGCTTTGCTAAAGTTGCCTTGATTATCAGAGTTTATGTGGCAGGAGAAAGAGCATGTTATGAACAAGACACTCATTTCACCTTTATGGCACTGAAGCATTGTCAGGCACTGAGGGCAAGAGACCAAATATGATCACACAAGATTCTCCCATTGCTCTTATCAGTCAGGAGATTCCAAGGGTTTTGGGAGATGGGAGTCAGGAACTGTGGATGAAGAACAAATATATCTGAGGAATATATTTTGGTCATACGAATGACCAAACATTTATATTTCTTACAAAGCATCACATGCAATGTATGCATAGACCACATTTTGTTTATCTAGTCATCCATGGGAGGACATTTTTGTGGCTGTGATCTTCTGACTATTGTGAATAACACTGTTCTGCACATGCGTGCAGAATTATATTTGAAACATTTTTTCAGGTTTATGTATTTTGTCTTGTGAACCACACTGAATGAGTTTAGAAACTTGTTAACCTTTTCTATATTTGAGAACAATTTCAATATTACAAGAGTGATATGTTCTTTCATGATATAAAAAGTTAGATATTGAAATTTGCTATGTCCATTGATGCTGGAGGTAATAGTGATAGGTTGTTGGAGACAGTGTTGGATCAAAATCTGCCATTTCTTTCTTGGCTCTTTTCTACTCAACTTTTCCTAAACTTCTTGGGTCAAATTTGGTAATTTAAGTCATCTTACAATAACATCAACATCATTGAAATTTTCATATCAGAATAGAGTTTTACATCATGCTTTCGTGTTCTTTTTAAAATTGATGCACCTAGAGTTAATCTTTCATTTCTGGTTTGTATTGTTCTCTGTTCTTTTATCCTTTATTAGAATTGTAAGAACTTTGTCTCTTTCATTGTTTTCATCTAAGAACCAGCTATGCAATCTGTTAGAAAAGAGTATTTTGTTTTCTGTATTCGCAGTCTGGATACTCTAAGTTGAGTGGTGGGCCAACTTTGATCTGATGAGAGCAATACTTCGTTGTGTTCTCTAACACATTCCTGATGTGGGAGAAGCTTAAGAAGTCTTTACATTTCAAAATGTCATCATTTAAATGTCAATGTGAAATGTGTAACAATATACACAACAGACGAGTAGATACTCAGAGAAAATTCCTAATAAGGCATTTCCACATAGAATGGTAAGGGAGAAAATGCTAATAAATATAGACAAAGTGAGTTTTTTTCTTTTAAAAGACAGAAGAGACCTTGTCAGAGAATGTAGTAATTAGATCTTTTGACAAAGCCTTCTCAAATTTCTAAATTTGGGAACATTTAATTGCTAATAAGTTCGTGTGTGTTGTTCTTTCCTCAAATAGTTATTAGGAAGAGGTGAGGTCAATCTCTGAAAGTTTTTTGGTAGCTTACTCTGGATCCCTTAGGGTAGGTCTTACTATATCTTCATTTTGCAGATGACGAAATTGAGGGTCTGAGAGTTGAAGTAGTGTGGTGAATGTCCAGAGCTGGAGGAAAAAGTGTTAGGACTTCAACTCAGTTTGAAGGACTCCAAATTCCTTGCTTCTATTTTACAATGCACTACGCTACCTCCTTTATGAAATCCACTCAGGTTTTGTTAAAGAATGTGGGGGGCCTAAGGTGCGAGAGAATTGAGCAATGATAAAAATGAGAGAATGGGGTATAGTGGTTTAGGGGGAGAAGAGGCCTAGCACCACATCCGTTTCCCTAGCGAGCAAGAGAAATTATTTCGTAAATTTTGAGAATTCTATCAGTCAATGGAACTTCCTCACATTTGTTATATTTTCCTTGTTTCTTTAACATTAATTTCCTTCAAAGCTCTGAAATATGATATTAAGAAATAGTATTTGTGATGTATCATCCAGAGAAGGGAGGACGACAGGCATTCTTTCAGTTGGCAGCTGGCTTGTGAATCAAGGTGTTGGGAGGAGGGAGGAGGTGATAGCAGGGAGAAAGAGGAGAGATCTATTCTGTTCCCAAAGAAAGAGCAAAGTAAAAATGTTTTCTAGGAAAACGGCCCAGGGTGACGCTTGTTGAAAGCATGAAAGAGAAGGGGTTTTGATGGTCCTGTGCTGTGTTCACAGCCCTCAAATTCCAGACTCACAAACACCCAGAATGAGAGATGGCACTCAGAAATTGGATGCTGATTATTTTGTTGATATATTGAAGACAGACTGCATTGTTCCAGTGTGAAGGCTTTCTGAAGTGATCCTATCTTCATATTCCTTTTCTGAAATAAACAAGAAAGGAAGTTGACAGAGAAGCCAAGACATGGCAGATAGTTTCTAATCCATTGCCGGAGTTACAGAAGCAAAGTAACTGGGACCCAATTTTTCTCCCTTGCTCGCGCTCCCTGTTCCTTCCTAATTTCTTTTTGTTTCCTGTTTTTGCACACCTAGGAGATAATGTACCCTAAGTAGTCGCTTGCAAGATGAATGAAATAGATTATTCTCAGAGAGTTTATCTTTTGTTTGTTATTGAAAATGTTCAAAGATACATTTACAAAGATGCAACATATTCTATCATGGTAGAAATGGAAAGCAGCCTACATGTCCACTAGCAGAGGGCTGGTTATAGAAATCTTGACATAGCCACACAATGAATTAGTGTCCAATCATAAAACAAAACCAAAAAAAGACGAAACAGGGCCTTGTACCTCTATGAACTGAAAAGAAAGTTTTCTAAGAAATATGTTATTTGAAATGAGCAAGATTAATTCTGCATATAAGGAAGATATCATTTGCAAAAATAAAAAAATTAGTTTATGTTTAAATAGGCATAAATTATTCTAGGAAGGTGTTCAAAAGTGGTATAGTGGTTGGTTTTGGGGAGGGATGTGGGGAGATCGGACGAGGTAAGCATTTAATATTTAATTTCACACCATTCTGTTCTGTTACTTTTATTTTTTTTTACCTTGAGCATATACTAATATAAAAGTAAATATTTAAGAAACTAGGTAAGTTTTAACAGTACAAAATTGAAGTATCACTTATCGGGGACAGTGGACCCAGGAAGCCTGCTGTGAGGCAGGACTGAGCGAGGGTGGTTGAGTTGAAGCTTGAGGTGGGAAGTCTGTGAGCCTGAGGAGGAGCAGAGGGGAGGACCAAAGGGAGGGCACTGCTCTACTTCCTCATTACCAGTCCATTTCAAGACAGGTAATCTTGGGGAAAAAGGCCTCTTATGGCAGTGTATCTTAAAATGGAAATTACCTTGAACAGATTGTTAAAAATAAAGTCTTGACCCTATTTTAGAATATCTGGAGAGAAAGCTTTAGAAATGGGCCCTAGGACTATGCACTTTCAACATGTTTCCAGTTGATTCATTGGCAAAGTGAAGTTTGAAACTGTAGGTATTAGGGCCTTTGATGGAGAGTGAAATAGAATCATACCTATCATTGAATTCCATGTTACTGGGGTGGCTGGCCCCCTGGAGGTGGTGGTCCCTGGGGCTCTCCAGGAGGAGGTGGGGGAGGAGGATTTTGATTGCCTTGTGGTCTGGGTGGTTTCTGCTGAGGAGCATCCTCTGGCTTGTCATCCTCAGCAGGGGATCTAGCTGGGCGTCTTCCTGGTTGTGGTGGTTCTTGCTGAGGAGCATCTTCTTGGTTTCCATCAGCAGGAGGGAGTCCAGGTGGAGGTCCTCCAGGAGGTGGTCTCTGAGGCTCCTGTTCTAGGCTCTGGCTTGGGGCCTTTACATCTGCATAGGTAAGACACAAGCATAGATATGGTTTTGGATCAAAGACTCCCCTCTCATGTTGATCTCCGATGACCTTAGCCTATGGTCCCCTTTCTCCCAGAACCTGCCTGAAACCTTCCAACCTCCCTCCTGTCAACTGCTTCCTTATGCAGTAGTCCTCTCTTAAGATGCATAAGAGTGATATTGGAATTCTAGTTCTTTGCTCCTGAGACAAACATGTGACTTTTATTATGACAATAGAGCTGGTTGTAGATATGTTAGAATTCCCAGAGAATTTCTCAAAGGACAAAGGAAAAGCAAAGGGATTATTAAAGTTACTTATGTTGCCAGTTATATTTCAGGCTGCTGACATAACTTGACAACTGTGACTCTAAGTCTGGCCACTTGGAGTCTATGGGACATCCTCAGGTTCCAAGACCCAGGGAGAGAAATATTAAGAGGGAGAGAAAGACAGTGATGGCCCACACAGGATTCACCAAAGAATGGTGGGAAATTTTTATCAGCCACAGGGACATGGTCAAGTAGAAAAACAGAGAGAAAGGGGATCCAGATTCTTATTTTTTTTTGCATTTCTCCTTAAACAATAGATTTATAGAGAGGAACATTGGGGAAGCAGGAAACAATTGAGGGGTTGATTTTCAGTAAGATGGAGGAGTCACAATTAGGACTCCTGCCCTTTTTCTGTCACCTCTCCAGCGATCATTCCTGGCCTGAGGGAACAGGCAGCACACTCCTGTGGTCATCCAGTCCAGAGTCACTTCTGTTATCCAAGTCGGGGCCCTGCTCTTGGTTCCTAGAATCGAAGTTGGTTAAAGGATTGCCTATATCTCTGGGGTAATGACATTAATCAATATTTGATAGGAAAGTGATGGTCATAAGACATTGGGGAACTGAAAAATTCCCGAGAAAGGAAGGGAAAGAATGTTTATTGAGGATTAATTGGGATTTACCTGATACGAGGGGTGGGGCTACTTTTCTTAGGAGTCATCCAGGAAAAGAAGCACAGGATGAAGTGAAAAGTGAAGTCCCAAATCTTTCAGAGTGCACAACTGCTCTACCAGGAAAGGCACCCTTCCAACCACTACCTGTATATTTCATAAGTTAACTTGTCTGTCATGGTCTGTGATGCCTTTGAAAAGGGAGGAAGATGTAAGGGGATGGCAAGGTTGTTACTATGCTGGGAATCCACTACAAACTGCAAATAGAACAGGCCCTTTTTGTCCTCCCTAGGATTTCTCAAACCCTAAAAGTAATTTGAGCTAAGTGCTGTGGTATTTCGTGTTCTAGTGTACTTCTGCCCTCTTTCTTCCTTAAGTATTAACCTTATATTAACATACTTTTCAAGAGGGGTGAGCAGGGGTAAACATTTGGATACAATCTTCCATAAATCGCCCACAGCACACTGAAATATTAAATGTGTGGGAGAAAAATGAGAATGTTGGGCCCTGGTATCTCCATATCTCTACGTGGAGAGAAAGAAATCTCCTATCCTCTTCTCCATCTCTGAAATAGCTCTGATGTGTGTTTATCTTCGTCTATATCGCATCCCCTAGCAAGGCTACCTCACTCACTGTCTATATTCATTTCTGTAATATCTTCATGACTGAACTTCTCCTGTACCAGTCTCACCATCCTCCAGTGCATCCTACACTGCACAGGCAGAGAGAGTTTTCTGAAAATGTAAACCTTACCTTGTCATCCCTCTGGCTGAAATTCTTTCTTGGGTTCCAACAGTACCTTAAATAAATTACAAGGTCTTGCCATGAAATGAGGACGTGACTGGCCTTCTCTTGTGTCAAGAAGTCTGTAGCCTCCTGTTTCCTCTCATTTCTCTCCTCTCCATACCTCCTTCCTCACTGCAGTGTCATCTGCCAAGCCCCAAGCAGAGTCCCAATCCCCTCCTCCCCATTTTCATTTTTTTACCATTATGTGGGCTGTGAGCTGAGCTCAGGGCCAGCAAGGCCACTGAGAGCATGACCAGCCGCATCTTGGAGGAAGCTCTGGAGTTGCTCCTGACTATGTGCTGGGAGAACCCGGGTGGCTTCCTTTATAAAGACAACAGAACAATGGAATCTTTGAGCTCCACACTGCACAGACCTCATCACCTGATAGACTAGGTGATAGTTTACTCAGTCAGGTCAGGTGCATCCCTTGTCTCTTTTTGGGACTTCGCCCAGCAGGATGGTGTGGCTAGGATATTGTTAGTGTCTCATTCTTAATAGGTACAATGTGTGACTTGGGTAGTTTTTGAAGGAACCATGCCCAAGAAGTCAGTTCAGATGTTAGAAATGTTCTGTCATCATTGGATTTTCTGTCTGATGGTGAGGTTGTTTCTCTATTCTTACGTTGTCTTGTTTGTTTCTCTGTATGAGTGTGTCTGTTTGTGTGTGTGTGTTGACAATGATTTTATAGCCAAAAGTGAAGAAGGTCCGTATCTCTGGCCATTATTTTTCCCCTAACTATATGAATCATGGTGCATGTGTGTACCTATGTGTATGATATTTAGGAAAAATTTTTGATGGTCCGGAGAACATTTCTGTTGAACTTTGAAATGTATGAGGAAAGCACACCTTGGGCTCACATTGATGACAGAAGGTTGACCCTCAGCCTGTTCGGGCCCAGAGAGATCATTCAAGATTCTCTGCATCTGTCTTTAATCAGGGAAGCCTTGGTGTTGTAGAACACAGGTGAACTACAACTTTCTGTTTTTATTAATATTCTTGGGGTTATGAAACTTAGTGAAAGCAAAGGTGGACACTGAAGCCACCGTGGGATTTCTAAATTTGAACAAGATGAATAGAGTTGCTTGAATGAATCATGCTATCTTATGTCTCTAAGACTTCTATGCTGTTTCCCTTTTCTAGAATCTTCTGTAGGATTCAGTTTGGGCCTTATTTCTTCTAGGAAATACATTTTACCACCCCCACTTATCAATTAGTGGCTAAAATTATCCACTCCAATAGTATAGCCGGATGCCCACCAAAAATCCTCTCTTGCATTGCACTGATCGTCTAGTTTTCATTCAGGTTCTGTGCTGGAATGTGTTTTCTCAGATGCTTCTTCAACACAGGGAAATTTCTCTGCAATATTCAGATGCTCATTTCTCCCCACTCTTCCTCTGAAACTTATTTGTTGCTACTTTATCTCTTGAATCAATCTGCCCTATGTTTCTTTTCTCTCATGTCCAGCTTTTTTTGTGTGTGTGTGTTTTCTGTTTTTGGCTATGCATTCTGGGAGAATTCCTTTATTTAATCATCTTAATCAGAGGCTGTTCTGCTCTCCACCAGATTTGTTGCTTTTGTGTGTAAAATTTTGCACCAAATCATCGCGTTTCCAAAACGGTGTTTTTTTTTTTTTTTAAAAAGATTTTATTTTTTCCTCTTTCTCCCCAAAGCCCCCTGGTACATAGTTGTATATTCTTCGTTGTGGGTCCTTCTAGTTGTGGCATGTGGGACGCCGCCTCAGCGTGGTTTGATGAGCAGTGCCATGTCCGCGCCCAGGATTCGAACCAACGAAACACTGGGCTGCCTGCAGTGGAGTGTGCGAACTCAACCACTTGGCCATGGGGCCAGCCCCCAAAAAGGTGTTTTTAAGTTACTTGCATACATTGCCTTTTCAGCTGCTGATCATTCTGTCATATTCAGTAGTTGTCAGCTAATCCTCAGTGAAAATCAAGCTGATTCCATGTCATCGACTGCCACTGATCTCAGAACAAGTGTAGATCTCGTGTTACTGTTCAGATTTTTTGCAAGTCTTGTGGGAATCTGAGATAGTTAGGCTGGGATATCACAAAGAGTGCCATGTGGCTGGAAACCCTACAGGTAGGCCTCAGGAGGAATGTGGATGAGTGGACCCCTGAGTGTCTGGGTTGTGCCGTCTCTAATATGTTGTTCAGTTTTTGCGCAGGGCTAGTGAGAATTTGCGGATAGTTTGGATGGGATATCACAAGGAGGGCCATGTGGCTGGAAATCCTCAAGACAGGCCCTTGAGCACTGTGGATGAGTGGATCCTGTGCTGCGCACATGATTGTCTGAGTCTGGCCCTCTCTGAATTGTTGCACAATACATTAAAGGAAAGTTTTGTAATACAATGGAGTTTGCTCCTGATAACTTTGCCCTTGCAAGGTGACCAGGCAGACTGTTTTTCTCTTTTTTTTTCCTGGCATAATTATGGATAAATTCCAGAAGGGGGGAGATAGTAGCAGTTGGCCATTCTTCTCTGATTGCACTGGAAAGTAGAATGGTTCTAGCTGGGCTTTGTGTGAGGAAGGGAGATGTCTTGGGCCTAGCAGTTTCCCTTCTGTTATTGGGATGACTGTCTCTGATTTCTCTGTATGTATTTTACAAGAGAGACTGGATATGAGCAGTCCTGACGAGGCGGCTTATGGCAGACTCTCAGGTTGGTTAGGAGGGTCAGAGATAAGGATGAGAAGGGAGTGCCATGCAGACTTAGTGACACTGTGTGGGTGGCTGCAGAAGGGGCAGTCCTGATGGAAGGCAGGCTTCTCTTCAGCTTGGTGAGTACTGGAGGAGAGTAGGGCATTCTGCAAAATATCACTCAGTTCAGGTCTTTCCCTAAGATAATTTTTAAAAAGTCATATAGGTAGACAATATATTATCGGACTCCCCCTTGGTTCCTCCCAGATAACATCTCTCTGAGTCTTGGGTCACCATGGTAACAGATGCCTAAGGAACTAAGAGTCAACCTCTGTCTGTTTCTTGCTGGCTGAGAGTAGCACCCCACAAACTGGACTTGCACGAGTGTCCAATAGGCGGCCTCCTGACATCATGGAACCAAAAACTCCACACCAAGATCATGTTAATGCCACCATTTTGAGAGTTTGTTTCCTATGAAGAGCCATGAAGCTTGACTACACTTGTGCAGATCATCAGTTTTCTCCTTCCTCGTTGCCTCCAATCATCTCCCTCCACACTGCAGACCACCTTGCCCCTCTACCCCATAAATATCTCTAGTCCTCATGTTTGGGGAGGCAGATTTGAGACTTGTTCTCCCATTTCCTCACTTGGCTGCCTTGTGAATAAACCCTTTCTCTGCTGCAAACTCATCATCTTGGTGATCAGCATTTGGCGTGAAGGGCAAAATGAACCTGGTTCGCTAAGAACAGTACTTAGCTTTTATTACAATTCCCGGCTGAGGAATTGACATGTGATTAAGACATATCTCATCAGGGTCTTCCAAGTGTTTCATATATGAATGAGTTGCTGAGATAAGGAGGTGGAATATGAAGCTGCCGGCACTTATTGTGGCAGCCACTCATAGAAAGCTGAGAGATTGATTAAAGCCTTTTGACAACATTTTTGAACCACTGAATCCAGTCATATTTGAGTTCCCCATTATTTGAATATTCAATTTTCCTTTTTTACTTCAGCTAATTTTAGTAGAGTTTCCTGCATTTGGAACCAAAATGATCCTGCTGGAGGAAAGAGGGCTAATTGCAAAGCACAAACTTTGAGATATTTCTCCCTGAAACCAAAACTATCGGACTTCTCTCAGTAAGGTAGTAACACACATTTTGTGATACAGTTTGGAATTATTCTGTCAAACTGCATACATTTGACTTCCTGAAGCTGGAGGAGTGGCTTCAACTAGTGATATTCTGCCCCTTTTGGAGCCCTTTATTCTGTCAGAGACCAATCATATTTGGAGGTGTTTTGGGGAGCTAGAGGGGAGAGTCGACATTGCATGCCATTGTTTTTCCAAACTGGCTTTATTTAGGTCCTCTTGTTTTATGCCTTTTTCAGTAGGAATAATGTGAGCCTTCTATTTAGAGCTTGGTAGAACAAACACAATATAGAAAAAGCCTTAGGAAGAGTTACCGAAATCAAATTAAGGACACGTCTGTTCTGAGCAGAGATAGAGAATATATTCCTCAGTTTATGGACATAAAACTGAATGTTCTGTTAAATTTCATAGATATCAAAATCCGAATGTGAAATACTCTCAGTTCCAAGCTATAATCAACCATGTATGAAGTTGTTTATGAGATTTAAAAGTTAATTACTCAAGTAGCAGTTTAAGCAAAATCTATTTCCGTTAATGGTTAGCTCAGTAAGAGTTAAGAGTGTGAGGCAGGATTAAGAAAACAAAATCCTACTTAATCATTCACAGGATAAAGTATAATGGCTAGACTATTGGAGTGGTGGATAAATCTGAGGCTGAGGGATAGTTCCTCAGATCCCCTCCTCTACACACATGAAGTTTGTCAATCTTCTTCAGAGATGTTCATGAATGAGCTCTGTGCCCTCACAGAGATCCCACTGGATAGATTCTCATCATTCTTTCTGATTTCAAGATAGAAGGAAGAGCCAGAGGAAATCCCAAATCCTTTTTTTGACTTGAGGTCAGTAGCCTTATTGCGTAGGTGTCTTTTATTAATACCGATTTTGTTATGCTCATTGTAAAAGTGTCATTGAATCCAGGAAGTTTTCCAAATAATGGGAATGCATAGAAGTTATCAATGTACCATTACAGAGCAAATATCAGAAGCGATATCCCCAGAAGAAACACAAAGAGCACCAGGGAGGAGTATATGAGCTTCTTGCCAAGGATGAAGGTCAAGGGTAAAGGGCAGTAGAGAACCAGATAGCTCTTTAATCCTTGTTTAGATTCCCAAGCAGTCTAGCTTCAATTCCTTATTCTGCTCATTCATCACAATTTGGTTTTTCCTTTTTCTTCTGCACCATTAGAAACGTGCTGACTGATGCCCTTTATCATGAATTATCCTTCAGTACTGATTATTAAGGGGTTTCTATTGGGACTAAGTACTGAATTTTAAACTCAACCTTTTCTGTGGCTACTGAGAGGCAATGCATTGAGAGTTTAAAACTTCAGCGTAGGGCAGTCCCGTTGACAAAGACTAAGAAATCCGTTGGGTCACAAATCTTATTTGTACTTCGCTAACGTATGAAATATATCTGAGCATATATAACTGTGTGAGAATGCCTTTTTATACATTCTAACCAAGTGCCTTTTAAATACTTACCAATTATGTAATTTAACAAACTTTATTCTTTCAGGTAATAGATTTCCTGCCTGCTTTTCCTTCGATTTCTTTTTATTGTTCTTATTCCTTTTTTGTTGAGATGACTATTTAGTGTATTTTCAATCATCTGGAATTTATTTCCTTATGGCATGAGATAGGAGACTAATTTTTTCTGCATGAACAGCTTATTTGGATTAAGACTTTTATATTTTTCTATGCATGTTGATAACTAATCAGCATCTATTGTGGTCGGCTCTGGACGCAACACAAATCTCCTCTGAAGACTGTGTTTTCCCTGGTTCTCCAAGATACCGTTTCTTATTCACCTTTGATTAAAATCTCCAAGAATTTTATTTTAGTTTGGAAAAATTATCTTCACATTCTTGGATATTAGTTCTGATTTCTTTAAGTTCTATTGCTATTTCGTTAGTAATTATTGAGACCATTATTATTTAGAATCCTCTTTCCTTATTTGTTTTTCTTGGCTCCCTTTGTGTTGGTTTTAGTGGAGCAATTCTTTCAAAAATCCTTGCAAGTCTGAAAAGTTCTTATTTGCGTTGACAAGTAAATAGTAGCTATCTTAGTTGAAGATGTTATCCTTCAGGAATTGCGAACAGATTAGTTTAATATTTTAAAGCTTGCAAAATTTCAAATGAGAAGTCTGAAGTCAACATGATGCTCCTTTGTTTCTTGGCAATGTCTACTCTTTGGCTTCCCATTGTACTTTTAGAAGGATCTTTGAATCTTCTGCTTAGATTTGAATTCAAAAATTTCTCCCGGTTCTTCCTGGGGAGTTTTTACATTATTTTCCCTTAACATTTAGAGAGTCTGGAATCATTTTAACTTTAGAAAAATTGTCATATTATTTTATTGATAATTCATTCTTTATAATCTTTATTTTAGAACCCTTTTAAACAGTTATTAAAATGTTTAAATCTGTTCTCTGTGTTCTGAAATTTTCCCTTACACTTCTTTTCTCTCTCCTCTTTTCCATTGTATCGTGGGAAATACGTTAATATTCTGTTTTCCTCCCTGTTTCAATCTTTATCTCTGTTCATTCTGTTGTTTAGGCCGCCTACTTTAAAACAGTGTTGTAAATTTATCATAACTGTTTGCCTTCTATTATGGCAGCCTACTTTCCTATTTAGCGCTCCTGATGACACTGTTTCATTTACATCTTTTTGCCTCTTTTCTTTTCTGTTTCCTACAGGTGGATGTAGTACATAACTGGGTTTGTTTGAGTGTATAGTAACTTCTTTAAGTGACATTTGTTCCTTCATTTGTTTGGCAGCATTTAGAGAATCAGCTCCATTGATGAACTGGATCTAGATCAAGCGATATTGACAGCTGGAATATGCATCCTCAGCCGAGATGAGAAATCCTGTTGGAGTCAGCGAATGCAGTTTCTGATAGTAAAATCCATTAAATCTGTTTGTAAGGCAACGTTTAAGAAAAAGATTATATATTTTTTTAAAAAGCTGTTTTTGTTGCTGTCTTATGCTGTTGCTACTGTTGTGTAGTTAGCCTATCTTTGACTCCTGTCTCATGGATATTGACAGATATTTCTGATTTAGTACTCACCACCTCTCCCACAACTGTTTAGTTATCATGATCTAAAAGACTGCTTTACAATCGTCCTTCAGACTTTTGTTCAAACCAATGACAATCAGTCTACAGATATTAAGCTGGCAGTCCTGATTTTTGTTCCTGCACCAGCAATGATTCATCAGGCCCAAAGAAATTGTAAGATGTCATTAATTTTATGATACAGACTGATTTCAGCTTTGCAATAAGAAAAAATATGTCCAGGAATCCATGAAATATTGTGTTTAAACAAAAATTGTTGGAAGAAATGGGCAGAAACACTACAACATCACAATAGGTTTATATACATTCGTTGTTTTTTCATAGGTGTGGACATAAAGGGCTATAGGTGATGTAAATAACCAATCATAAGACTGTTCTACTATGTTAAGGTATCCACAAGCATTCCCTCAAGAAATTTAAGGATTTTGTTCAGTGCCCCTGGAAGATTTCCCAATATTGATTATTTATAACAATATCCCTAGGACTGTTGTTTGTAGATCAGGTGCATCTGAATCACTTGGAATATTTATTAAACTGCAAGTTTTCAGCCTCCTTTGGAGACAGAGTAAAGAAGTAGCTGCAGAACCAAAGCTCTGGGAACTTCACTTTAACAAACACCCCGATGCTTTTGATACACTTTAAAACTAGAGAACAGCTATCCAATTAAAGTACTAGAAAAACAGCCAATCCTAAGAAAGAAACTTAGTAAACAGCTTTCTTGTCCACCATGAAACACAAGTTAGAATTTAGAAATTAATCATTGACAAACCCTTCTAAGAACTTGAAGACGAAAGCAAAAGCATTTCTAAGGAATTCTTAGGTGGAAAAAAGTCAAATGTGAAATCACAGACTATTCAAGAATTTAGAAAACGAGTATTCAGTTTGTTAAAACCTATGGATTAGATCAACATTTTCCTCATAAAAATTTCTGGAATCAAACGCCTTTGTCACTAAAGAAAATATTAGAAAAATAAGTGAAATAAATAATAAATTCAAGGACATAGTGAAAGAAAAACAAAGTAAACCCAATAATCAGCAAATACAATGCTAACCTCAGAATAAAAATAAAAGCAAAATTTTAAATAAATGCAAGAGTATAATTTGAAATAAATAAATAAGCTTACCTAATTGAGAAAGAAACTGTGGATGATGAAAGGAAATGGATTAAAAAATAGAAACTACAACTCTATACCGAGTTATATTAAATTCTGAGTAAAACAAACACTTAGTAAAATATAAATTCACACAGCTGAGTCGGAAATATCTGATTGACACAAAGAAACCAAAATCCATGGATGAAATTGAGAAAGATGGTAAAAATGACCTCTTTAAAAGAGAGAATTCCACATGGTTTTAAATGTTAGTTCTTTTAAATCTTCAAGGACTAGACCATGAATATACTATTCCAATTATAATACAGCATAGAAAGAAGGAATATTTTGCACTTATTTTCATAAAGCTACAATCATTCTGATAACAAAATAATCTGTATAATGAGAAGCATTTCATTATGGAGAAACCCCCCCAAAAATGTATATATGCTTATAAATTTCTTGGAGTGTTTGTAAATATTGAAAAGAAACTTGCTGTTCTTTAGTCATTTCAGGTAACCATTAAAAATTATTCTGCATGAGATTTGATCAGGAAAATGAAACAGAAGTCATGTATTTACATTGCCTTTTGAGGCAAATTCTCTGAAATAATAGAAAGTATTCATAAAAGAATGAATTCAAAACACTTTTGAAAAATAGAGTATTAAGTGTAGATTAGAAATTTATGAGGACTTCCTAAGGGTAGAAAGCAGGGCTTTAGAGGAACAGAGAAACATTATGGAAGAAAAGTCATAGTTGAAAGCACATCCAAGAGAAGACATCTCAGGAGGTGAGAATGGTTCAGAGTGTTGGAAGTCAGAGTTGAGTAGATATCAGGAGTGGGAAGTGGCCCTGGAGAAAACATCAGGATGATTAATAGAGATAAACTTCGTTTGAAATTCTGGGTCTTCAACTCTCTACCTCTTCCATCGCTGTGGGAGGAAAGACCCCAGTGCACTCACCACCAGGTTAAAATACTAAGTGTGTGTTCTCTGTCCAACCTCCAATGAGGAGGCAGAGTACCTAGGTATCCAAGATTGTAGGTCTACAGATGAAGGCAGTTGTTTTGCCCACCATGACCATAATTGTTTTGGAAAATGGTTTGGAGCTAGTACATAATTAGTGTAGGGAGATGAGTGTGGAAAATCAAAGGTCGTTTGTGCTTTAGCGACCTTCAGTGGATGGTGCAAGACAACCTGAAGGAACTCTTCACCAAATCTTTTAATACTCCTAAGAAGATAGTGAGAGTTTTCAGAAACCTCGGGAAGGGAATTGAAGCCTTGACAGAGTTTACTGAAGAGGTTCATTTCCTTATGATTCATAGGAAAGCATCAATAAAGAGAAGGGCATGGATAATAATTGTTTAAGACTCCTATCTCAGATTCTAAATTTCCTTCAAATATGGAAACTCTCATATAAAGTGAGGTGCACAGTAGCTAATATTGCCATTGAAGTGAGAACAGATGTATCCTGTACTCTTGAAGCTTGCACGTGTCAGCTGGGTTAAGCTTTAAATGTTGAAGTAGATCAGGGGAATATCATTCTGCCAATGATGGTTGCAGTCAACCATGAGAAAGAAGGGTGTTTCCAAGGCATGACATTTCCTTGTGGGGGAAAGATGGCATTAGACCCTGAGCCCAGGCATAAGGTTGAGAGGCTGCAGAACTGGTAAGTATCCAAGGCCAAGAGAAGTAAAGGCCTGATGGCAGGTCTTATGAGTCTTGGACATTGAGACCTTTAATGTCCTCAGAAAGAACCATGTAAGAACTGTGTCTTTAGGGTGTATTGAAAAGGAGAGAGCAAAAATTATCGTTTTACAATAAGCAATGAGGTGGGAATTTCAGCACATCAAGAGTCGTAGAGGTTGTTCAAAGGGTGGTTCTGTCAGCCCTTCATTCCCTAATCAAAGAAATAGTCGGCAACATTAGATATTACCATGTTAGTTTCACTGCCTCGCAGGTGATAGACATATTTCTATGTCTCAGAATCTATGGATTCTTGACTCATTGAAAAATTAAGGGGACATGAGGGGTGATGGGATGTTCTCACATTACGTAAACAGTCTCAGAATAACAACATTATGACTCAGCAGTAATACGATTTCTCACCACAGTCAAGTTATATTATCGCTAAGTTTCGGGGTGTTTTGTTCTAAGCAGTACTAACGGAAACAGAATGGGTCTTTCAATAGATAATACATGTTAGCTTAATTGGCTATGCTTTTTCTTTTTTAGTGGCACATAAAATGATGGTGTATTTGAGAATCCACAGCATGCTAATTCAGTGAAACGCAATAAGAATGAAAAGTCTTTACACGGTAGTACCAATATTGTTTAAGGACACTAACACTACTTTTGTGTATTTTATAGAGAATTTCCGAGATAGCAAGAGTTTGTCAGGAAATGGAATTCTGTGTCCTAATGTCTGCAGTTCTACAATGTCAATATACGCTTCCCTGAAAATCTGTGGTAATTTATGATGATAGGAGCAGTACATGAAGATACTTGGTTTGCTGACATCTTCTCCATTCCTTGATATCTGGTATTTTTATAATTTTGTAACTCTAGAAGACAAAAGGTACTTCATCTTAATGTATATCTTCCTGATTATCAGTGAGAGTGGAATTGCTTTGTATGATTATTGGCCATTTATGTGTACTTTTGTGTGTGTGAAATGACTGCTCGTATCTGTTTCTGAGTAGTAGTCAGAAGGTTCACAGGCAGCGTATGGATAAATCAGATAAGGCTAACTTGTTCAAAGAAAAGAGAGGACTGACTGTCAGAATGCCTCATGGAGGGATGTTCACCATTATCCAGGAGCGTGCAGGTAGTGTTCTGACCCCCCCAAATCCTCTCCAGTGTGTTCATAGTTATGGGTGATGAGTGGGACTCAGTGAGTGTCAGATTTTCTGGAAGCTGGACTGTCCCCTCCGGGCTCAGCAGTTCATCTCAGCTGAGATGACTGTCTGAGAGTGTGTAAGCCGATGTGTATTAATGCCATAAACACCTCATATGGCCAGGACCACTGTCCATATCAGAGTTTTAAAATTTTCCAGATGACTATGTGGTAAAGCACCATACATCCAGACATGAGCTCCATTCTCACCCTTTGCTCTTCAGCCTATTATAGTCGTTCCAGTACTTTCTTGAATATAGACCTGTAGACGTGAAACAATAACATTTTCTATGACATTTATTAATTTTTCTATTGGTTATTTTGTAGTTTTCCTAGTGTTTCATTTAGTTTCTCTCTATATTGTGGATATTAATTCTGCGTATGAGAGACATTTTATAAATATTTCCTCCTTATCCCTTCAATGTCTTTTCACTTTGTTTAGGTGGTTTTTATTATGAAGATTTTAAATTTTTGTTGTACTTCAGTTTGCCTATCTTTTGTTTACATCCCTGCATTTTGTGTGTCATTTCAGATTTGTTTTCCTACTTGACTACCTTAAACACCTCTACTTCACCTCCCCACCTCACTGTTATAGACATTCTCACTCTACTTCTTCACCTCAACATCATAAACATACATAAATTTTGTAAAAATCACGTTTGCCTCCTTAAACCATTTGAAATTAATTTTTGTGATTGCTCTGTGATAGACCTCTGAAATTAGTGTTTAAAGATAATTGGATACAAAGAAGGAAATTTCCAGGTCAATATTGCTGATGAACATAGATGCAAAAATTCTCATCAAAATAATAGCAAATTGAATACAGTAGTACATGAAATGGATCATATTCCATGATCAAAGTGGATTTACACCAGGAATGCAGGCATGGTTCAACATGCACTAATCAATCAATGTGATACACCACGGTAAAAAAATGAAGAATAAAATTCACACGATCATCCCAATAGATGTGGAGAAAGCATTTGAGAAGATACAGGATCCATTTATGATAAAAAGTCTAAACAAAGTGGATATAGAAGGAAAAACCACTACATAATAAAGGCCATATGTGACAAACCCACAGCAAATATCATCCTCAATGGAGAAAAGCTGAAAGTTCTCCCTCTAAGAACGAGAAGCAGACAAGGATGCCCACATTCACCACTCTTATTTTTAACATAGTACTGGAAGTATTAGCCAAGAAATCAGGCAAGAAAAGGAAATAAAAGGGATCCAAATTGGAAAGGAAGAGTGAATCTGTCACTACCTGCAGGCGATATGATTTTATACATAGAAAACCATAAAGAATTCCCTAAAAAACTTAGAAATAAGAAGTGAATCCAGCCAAGTTGCACGATACAAAACCAATATACAAAAATCAGAAGCATTTCTATACACTAACAACAAAGTAGCAGAAAGAGAAATTAAGAATACAACCCCATTTATAATTGCACCAAAAAGGATAAAATACTTGGAATAAACCTAACTAAAGGAGCGAAAGCTGTACCCCAACACCTATACACCATAGTTGAAAGGAATTGAAGAAGACACATAGAAATGGAAAGATATTCTGTGCTCTTGGATTGGAAGAATTAACATAGTTAAAATGTCTATACTTCCTAAAGCAATCTATAGATTCAATGCCATCCCTATCAAAGTTCCAACAACATTTTTCACAGAAATAGAACAAAGAACCTAAATATTTGTATGGAACCACAGAAGACCCCAAATAATGAAAGGGATCATGAGAAAAAAGAAGAAAGCTGGTGGTATTACACTCATGAATTTCAAATATACTACAAAGCTATGAACCAAAAGGCATGGTAGTGGCACAAAAACAGACACAGAGATCAACGGAACAGAATCAAGAGCCCAGAAATAAATCCGCACATATATGGATGGCTAACTTTCAACAAGGGAGCCAAGAACACACAATGGGATCGGAGAGGCTCTTCAATAAATGGTGTTGGGAAAACTGGACAGCCACATGCAAAAGAATGAAAGGAGACCATTATCTTACACCATGCACTAAAATCAACTCAAAATGGGTTAAAGACTTGAATGTGAGATCTGAAACCATGAAATTTCTAGAAGAAAACATAGGCAGTACACTCTTCAACACTGGTCTTAGCAGCATTCTTTCAAAAACCGTGTCTGACCAGGCACTGGAAACAATAGAAAAAAATACACCAATCACAGGACATCAAACTCAAAAGCTTCTGCACAGCAAAGGAAACCATCAGCAAAACGAAAAGACAACCTAACAATTTGGAGAAGATATTTGCAAACCATATATCAGATAAGGGGTTAATATCCAAAATATACGAAGAACACATACATGTCAACAACAAAAAACCTAGCAACCCCAATTAAAAAATGAGCAAAAGATCTGAACAGAGATTTCTCCGGAGAAGACATACAGATGGCCAACAGGCATGTGAAATGATGTTCAACATCATTACCTATAAGAAAAATGCAAATCAAAACTACAGTGAGATATCGCCTCACTCCCATCAGAATGGCTATCACTAACAAGACAGGAAACAATAAATGTTGGAGAGGATGTGGAGAGAAGGGGGCACTCATACACTGCTGGTGGGAGTGCAAACTGGTGCAGCCACTATGGAAAACAGTATGGAGTTTCCTCAGAAAATTAAGAATAGATCTAGCACATGATCCAGCTATCCCACTGCTGGGTATTTATCCAAAGAACATGAAAACACGAATGCATAAAGATACATGCACCCCTATGTTCATCGCAGCATTGTTCACAATAGTCAAGAGTTTGAAGCAACCTAGGTGCCCATCGAGGCACTAATGGATAAAGAAGATGTGGTATATATGCACAATGGAATACTATTCAGCCATAGACTTGGTGAAATCCGGGCATTTGTGACAACAGGGCTGGCCCTTGAGGGCATTATGCTAAGTGAAATAAGTCAGAGGCAGAAAGTCCAATACCATATGATCTCACTCATAAGTAGAAGATCAAAACAATGACACACAAACACCTAGCAACAGAGATTGGATTAGAGGTCACCAGAGGGGAAGGGGGAGGGAGGAGGGTGGAAGGGTTGATTAGGCACTTGTGTGTGGGGATGGATTGTAACTAGTCTTTGGTGGTGAACGTGATGTGATCTACACAGAGTTCGAAATATATTATGATGTACATCTGAAAACAACATAAGTGGACTGAATGCTCTAGATAAGAAAAAAGGCTACCAAAATGGATAAGAAGCAAAGCAAACGAAGAAAAACAAAATGAAGAACAAAAATCACAAGATCATCTCAATAGAGACAGAGCAAGAATTCGATGAGATCCAGCTTCCATTTATGCTGAAAAGTCTCAATAAAATGGGTAAGAAATAATGTATGTCAGGGCTGGCCTTGTTGCTCAGTGGTTAAGTGTGCAGGTTCCGCTTTAGAGGCCTGGGGTTCACTGGTTTGGCCCCAGTTGCGAACATGGCACCACTTGGCAAGCCATGCTGTTGTAGGTGTCCCACGTATAAAGTAGAGGAAGATGGGCACAGACGTTAGCTCAGGGCCAGTCTTCCTCAGAAAAAAAAGGAGGATTGGCAGTAGTTAGTTCAGAGCTAATCTTCCTAAAAAAAGAGAAAAATTCAGTTATCCAAAGATGTCCTGTAGAGTGTCCTTGGTGATTTGAGATGCTATGAAGGATAACCTCACATGTAATAAAAGTTTCTTAAAAAAAAAAATAATGTACCTCAACACAATAAAGGCCATATATGACAAACCCATGGACAATATCACAATCTATGATGAAAAACTTAAAGCTATTCCTCTAAGAACAGGAAAAGAACAGGGATGCCCACTCTTGCCACTCTTATGCCAGATAGTACTAGATGTCCTAGCCAGACCAATTAGACAAGAAAAAAGAAATAAAATGTATCCAAATTAGAAAGCAAGAAGTAAAACTCTCCCTGGTTCTGTATGACATGATTCGATAATAGAAAACCCTAAAGAAGTCACCAGAAAACTATTAGAAATAATCAAAACTGCAGCAAAGCTACAGGGTGAAACATCCACTTAGAAAAATCAGTTGCATTTGCATACTCCAGCAACGAACTAGCATAAGGAGAGGTCAAGAATCCAATCCCATTTACCATGGCAACAGAAAGACTAGGATACTTAGGAATAAATTTAACCAGAGAGGTGAAAGCGCTATACACTGAAAATTGTAAGGCGTTATTGAAAGAAATTGGAGAAGACATAAAGAAGTGGAAAGATAGTCCACGCTCATGGATTGCAAGAATAAACATAATTAAAATGTGGATGATACCTTAAGCAATCTGCGGATTCAATGCAATCCCAATCAGAATCCCAATGACAGTTTTCACCGAAATAGAACAAAGAATCCTAAAATTTGTATGGAAGAGCAAAAGATCCTGAATAGCTCAAGAGATCCTGAGAAAAAAGAACAAAGCTGGAGGCCTCACAATCTCTGACTGCAAAATATACTACAAAGCTCTAGTAAGTAAAATGGCATGGTACCGGCACAAAAACAGATACATGGATCAGTGGAACAGAGCTAAAAGCTCAGAAATAAACTCGCACATCTACGGACAGCTAGTTTTTCACAAAGGAGTCAAGAACATACAATGGAGAAAGGAAAAGTCTCTTCAATAAACGGTGTTGGGAAAACTGGCCAGCTACATGCAAAAGAATAAAAGTAGGCCATTGTCTGACACCATACACAAAAATTAACTCCAAATGGAAAAAAACTTCCATGGAAGACCTGAAACCATAAAACTCCTAGAAGAAAATATAGGCAGTACACTCTTTGACATCAGTTTTAGCAGCGTATTTTCAAATATCATGTCTATTCAGGCAGTGGAAACAAAAGAAAAAATAAGCAAATGGGACTACGTCAGACTAAAAGCTTCTGCAAGGCAAAGGAAACTATGAACAAAATGAAAAGACCACCTGCCAATTGGGAGAAAATATTTGCGAATCATATATCTGACCGGGGTTAATTTTCAAAATATAGAAAAAACTCATACAGCTCAACAACCAAAAAACCAAACGACCCTATTGAAAGATGGACAGAGTATATGGACAGATATTTGTCCAAAGAAGATATGCAGATGACCCAGAGGCACATGAAAAGATGTTCAACATTACTCTGTATCAGGGAAATGCAAATCAAAACTACAATGAGGTATCACCTGAAACACATTGAAATGGCTATAATTAACAAGACAGGAAATAATAAATGTTGGTGAGGGTGTGGAGAAAAGGGAACCCTCACACCCGGCTGGTGGGAATGCAAAGTGGTGCAGCCAGCATGGAAAACAGTATGGAAATTTCTCAAAATATTAACAATAGAAATACCATAGGATCCAGCTATCCCACTACTGGCCATTTCTCCAAAGGAAGTGAAATCAACCATACTAGGAGATTTATGCATCCCTGTGTTCACTGCAGCCTTCTTCACCAGAGCTGAAAAGCAACCCAAGTGCCCATCAACTGATGAATGGATAAAGAAGATGTGCTATATGTATAAAATGGAATATTAGTCATAAAAAAAGAGGGAATCACCACATTTGTAACAACATGGATGGACCTTGAGGGTATGATGTTATGCAAAATAAGCTACACAGAGAAAGACAAACACAGTGTGATTTCACTCATATGTGGAAGATAAAGAAACACACGGATAAGGAGAACAGATTAGTGGTTTCTAGGGCAGAAGGGGGTTGAGGGTGTATGTGAAAGGGGTAAAGGGACACATATAAATAGTGATAGATAAAAACTAGACTGCTGGTGGTGAGCACAGTGTGGTCTATGTAGAAACTGATATGTTATAGTGTTCACCTGAAATAACACAATGTCGTAAACCAATACGACCTCAATAAGATAATTTTAAAAAAGATAATTGGTTAGCTAATTGTCCCTAAACTATATTGAATAACCAAGTTTCCTGCAGTGATTTGAATTGCTCTCTTCATCACATGTTAAATTTCTTTACATGTGTGGCTATGTAGCTCAATGTCTATTGATCCTTTCTTTGTGCCTAGCATGGTGATAAATGTTTTTTATTCATTTTAGTCTTCGCAATAGCCCTTTGATATCTGCATTATGTTCACTTTTGAGATGAGGAAATAAAAGCATAATAGGATTGAGTGACTTTCACAAAGCCAAACACGTTGTAAGCATCAGCTATATTTAGGAAATGCAATGGAGAGAGAATGACTTTGTTTGTAAGAACCATTTAAAATTTCTGCAATCAAAAAATCAGAAATGCAGATTATACAGTCAAACGTGTAGAAATACAAATATCTGGATGGAAAATTGCAATAGCCTAAAAAAACCAAGCTTTTCTGGAATTCTGGAGTAAATAGATTTGCACTGCTGTCCTGTCACCTAGTCATTTCACTTCTACAATTTTGTTCACGTGTCTCGTTTGTGGTTGTCTCCTCTCCCATCCCTCTGATCCCTGGGCATTCATTCCTTCTTTATGTCATCTTATAGGTTTTTTGGGGGCATTTGGAAAGAGCAGAAATAAACATATGTGTTCAATGCCCCATGTTGAAAACAATCAGTATCTTTATGTGCAGTTCTGATCCTGTAACTTCCTGGCTTCATACTCTGAGAGCATTCCTACATCCTTAGATTAAAAGGACAAAGTCCTTGATAGAGCATAAAAGAGCTTCTACAAATGGTCACTTTGTTTCTTTCTTTCCTTTTTTTGTTTGTTTGTTCAAGTTACTCGCAAGGTGGATTGCTATCTCTGTGCCTAACTTAGAAGCATCAGCACAGTCCTTTTTCCCTGGCTGCATTAAACATACCATGAACATGAGTTTATAGTCAATGGTAAATTTCCACAGTTTTCTTGGTGAGTAGCTCAACTGCTTTTTCAACCCTAGAAAACAATTTTAGGTGAACAATCACTGTTTTCTACTCCAATAATCTGATAAAGAAAGTTTCCTATAAGAGACACCCGTACTTTCAAGTCTACCAGTTAACCAGCCTTAGAACTATGAAAATTAACTTCTCAATATTACAGGAAAATCCTTTGTCCATTTTACTAAACAGACAGACAGAAACTCAAGTTTCTGATGAGGCACAGAATGTGTTTGGATTTGTCTGAAAATTTCACTCAGTTTGTTTGTTTTCTAGCTAAACCTAATCTATCCTTGAATTTCCTGATAATCTTAAAAATGTCTTTTTAGGTTTTTGTGGAACAAATGCTGGTTTGATCAAATTTGGATCTGAACAAGTTTTACTTGTTGCATTTAGTAGGTCTTGCATTTTCAGTGAAGTTAATGAAGCTTAAGCTTTGGGGTCCCTCATCTACACAGGCCCCTTCCAAGGCCCTGGGAGGGGCCTAGCAATTTTGCATTCATCATTTTGTATTGTTTTTCTTAAAGAGAGCAATCTAAATTATACAAGCTTTAAGCTCCAGAAAAACCTGGATTCTTCCCTATATTTGGTTGTTACAAATAGTTTTTGTTTCTAGATGAAGAAATCTAGAGAAGGGCGTCCTCTCTCCTTTCTCCCCATGCCGTTGCTTTATTGATGTAAGTGGGTCATATGTCTTTAGGATTGTCTCACATTCTGGATATGTTGGCTCTCTTTTCATTGTGCCGTTGAACTTGTTAGGCTATCCCCTGTATTTCCAGGAAGCTGGAAGTTAGTTCCAGCGGCTTTTGGATTCAGAACTCCAGCTTAATATTGAATTCTGTCCTCCCTCTCCTCCATTCCATTCCATGTTCCACCCACCTTAAAAATCTTTCTCTTCTTCAAGGGCTCCCTGCCCTATCCCAACTCCTGTCCTTTGCATTATACTGTTCTCTCAGCATTGAAATTCTTTCCATCACCTTTATTACTAAAATTCCATCCATCTTTCCAATCTTAATTTAGGTTCCCTTCCTCTGGCTGTCCTGCAGTGCCTCTTAGATATCACTGCTGTGTGTTCCCTCAGCCCTGTCTACATCTCTATCTCACCTACTGCCATGATGTTTTGATTATGCAGTGGTTATGTAAACCCAAGACCATCAGCCCAGGTGTCTGAAAAATGCCACTTTCTTTGTTTTTCTCTATTTTAACTTAATTTCTATCTCTTGCTCCAATTATTTTTCATTCTGGTTAATTCAGGGTACACCCAGTTATTTCAGGATCTTTCTGCTCTAAGTATCATCCAACCCTCTACTTCAGGTGCCATGTAAGTTCTACCAGGACATTAGTGGGAATGGGGTCTGTGTGGTTAGTAGCCACATTGTGCTTCATCTTAATCCCTCAGGTCTCCATTTGTTGGTCCCATAATGGCACTGATGGAGACTTTCGAGATTCTCCCCGGTTATGGATGTTAGTCCACTCTGGCATCCACTGCTGTGGCCCTCTGTCCTCTCTCTGGTTTGGCCATCTTCCAGGGATGTTCATACCTATCTTGGTCATCTTGGAAAAGACTTTCCACTTGACTGTGCTGTGTAGACAGGGACCATTTGTCTAAGCATCTCTTTGTAGTCATTCCTAATCTGTTATGTGTCTTCCACCTGGACAAGAGGTTTTCTGCACAAGGCTTTCTGCCTCCTCAGACTTTGCCAGAAGGCCAGATGCAGATATCTTTTGTTTCATTTTTCAGAGCTTAGTTTTGGATCTCTTATTCACTCCTGGGTACTTCAAATCTGTTGTAGGTTTTGAAGATGTAAGCCAGGTGGTAGGGGGCCCTTATCAGAGACCTAAAATGTATCGGTCTCCATTTCTTTCCTCTTAGGCTTTCTTTCCTTCCTCAAGCCTAAGTTTCCTTCCTTTTTAAGGCTGAATAATATTCCATTGTATGCACATGCACACCACACTTTGTTTATAGAGTCACCCGGTGAAGGATATTTGGGTTGTTTCCACCCTTTGGCTAGTGTGAGTAATGCCACTCTTTGCTCAGAGGTTGTACAGACTTCTGTCTGAGTTCCTGCTTCAGTTCTTTTGGGTATAAACCCAGAAGTAGAATTTCTGTATATTTGGTAATTTGATGTTTAAGATTTTAGAAACTGCCTTACTGTTTTCCACAACTGCACAGTTTTAGATTCCTACCAGTTGTGTATAAGTGTTACAATATTTCCACATCCTTGCTAACACTTGTTATTTTCTGTTTTCTTTTTCAAAAAAAAATCATTCTAATGGGCTTGCAGTGGTATCTTAGTTTAGTTTTGAGTAAAATTTTCATATCATTTAGTGATGTTGATCATCTTCTCAGATGCTTATTAGCCATTTGGATGTCTTCTTGGGAGAATTGTCTATTCAAGTCCTTTGGCTATTTTGTCATTGAGTTGTGTTTCTGTTTACCTTTTGCATTGTAGTAATTCTTTATATATTTTTCGTATAGTACCTTTAGAAAGTTTTAATTCTCAAATATTTTCTTCCATCCTGTGGGTGGTCTTTTTACTTTGTGGTGTTTTCCTTTTGATGTGGAGGTTTTTAATTCTGATCAATTCCAGTTAATATTTTCCTTTTCTCTTTTTGCCTGCATTTTTGGTGTCATATCCAAGAAATCATCGCCAAGTGCAATGTCATGGTTTCTAATAGTTGTCTAATTTTAGCTCCTATGTTTAGGTCTTTGATCCATTTCAAGTTAACTTTGTACATCGTGCAAGGTAAGGTCCTAATTCCATTTTTTTGTATGTGGATATCCAGCTTTCTTGACAACATTTGTTGAAAAGATGGTCCTTTCGCTGTTGAATGGTTTGGCACCCTTGTCCAAAAGCATTTGACATATATCTGGAGTTTATCTCTGGATTCTGTTGCATTGGTCTCCATATCTGTCTTTATGCCGGTACCACAGTGATTCCCACAGCTTTTTTTTTTTTTTTTTTAGATTTTTTTTTTATTTTTCTCCCCAAAGCCCCCCGGTACATAGTTGTATATTTCGTTGTGGGTCCTTCTAGTTGTGGCATGTGGGATGCTGCCTCAGCGTGGTCTGATGAGCAGTGCCATGTCCGCGCCCAGGATTCGAACCAACGAAACACTGGGCCGCCTGCAGCGGAGCGCGCGAACTTAACCACTCGGCCACGGGGCCAGCCCCGTGATTCCCACAGCTTTGTAGTAAGTTTTTCAGTCATGAATGTATGATTTCCAACTTTGTTCTTCTTTTTACAGATTATTTGGGTATTTGGTGTCCCTCGAGTATCCATATGAATCTTAGGATAGAGGTTTCTTTTTCTGCAAAAAGATGCTGTTGAGATTTTGATAGGGACTGCCTTGACTGTATATTGCTTTTTGTGTTATTGACATGCTAAAAATATTAAGTATGCCTCTCTATGAATGATCTATGATGACATGGGGAGCCACCGGAAGGTTTTGATCAGGATTCCGACATGGTCTGATCTATATGTTACTGGAATCACTCTGTGGGTGCTGAAACAGGAGAAGAGAGACCCATAGGCGGCTTCCACAATAATCTACATGGGAGGTAATGGTGACTTGGACCAGCCACCATTCCACCAAGGTGACGGCAGGAAGAGTGGTCAAATGTGGATATATTTTGAAGACAGAGCCAAATAGCTTTTCTTATCCACTGGACCCGGCTGTAAGACAAATGCATTCAAACTATGATGACTTTGCTCCTACTAATAGTTATATTCACATTGGTGAGGTATTTTTACTGTATTTGGTGAGGAAGTTTGGCCGTGAGCTAACATCTGTTGCCAATCTTCCTCTTTTTGCTTGAGGAAGATTGTCACTGAGCTAACATATGTGCCAATCTTCCTCTATTTCTTTGGTCTGTGGGACACTGCCACAGCATGGCTTGTTGAGTGGTGTGTGGATCTGTGCCTGAGATCTGAACCTGTGAACCCTGGCCGTCGAAGCGGAGTATGTGAACTTAATCACTACGCCACTGGGCCAGCCCCTGTTTTTGCTTTTTAAACCACTTTCACATGTGGTTATTTATTTGATGCTTGGCAACACTGTAGGTGGAAGTTATTTTATTTTTATCAATGTTGAAATAAAGTGTTTGTAAAACAGAGGCTTTTTAAATAACATGTGAAATAGATCCAGTTCCTGGCTCTCTGCTTAATCCAATTCTGGAGATGCCATAGAAGTGAGGGGAGAGTATTTGGATCTGAAGAACTAAAGTAAAAACTGTGAGAAAGCTTAAAGAGATAGAACATTGTTATGAGATGGTGTGAGTGAAAATAGTAGCTTGAGGTTGAGAATAGATGGGAAACACGGATAAGGGAGATACTTTGATTTATTCACTCTTCTGTCTACCATACCACAAGATAGTGAGTTACAATTAAGCGAGAAAAGATCTTGGCAAGGAGCAATGGTTGGTGTGGAGGTACAGCAGTTCCCCAAGGTAAACAGTCATTTCGTGGGGGGTCAGCATACAGGGGCTGGTCCCACTCCATGACATGAATGTCCTCCTCGAGAGGGCACATCCTCCACCTTCTTAAAATCATCAGGAGTCTCAAAACCTTAAGTCTGTGCTTTGGCCACTCCTTGGTACTCATTGTCACACAATATAATTGATACCCTCAGGGGAACATGAGAGCATGGGAAAAATAACCAGACAACTGAAAAGACCATTCACTACAAAAAATACATGAAAATCCTGAGCAACCTTAGACAAAATGAAAGAGAATGATTTGAGCATGCAGACAAGACGAGACAAAAGATCCAACATTGAAAGAACTCATGGGGGGGCAACAGGAGCAACAAGAAAAGGACAGCCACACAAAACAGCTTACAGGAAACTGAGAAACATGAGAGTTAGTCAGAAAATATTAACAGTGACTAGGGAGAAAGAGAAGATCATACCCAAAATAAAAATATCAGATTGACATTAGACATCTCAACAGCAACACTGGAGGCAGAGAAGAAATGTAGTAACTTTTCTTTAACGTATTGAAGGAAAAGACTTTCAAGATCTAATATATATCCATTGAACTATCATTTAAATTGAGGGGACAATACGTGTATTTTCTAGTGTATAAGTCCTCAGAAGACCCTCTCTAAAAACCCTTTCTGGAGGAAGGCCTCCAGAAAGAAGAGAGCTATATCCCACAGGTGAAAATGAGCTGCGTGGGCTGTAATGTGAGTAAAATCACCTAGTAAATTTATTTTTGTCTCAAAAGGCAATCCTTTCCCTTGAAATTATAATCATACTAATCACAAACTGAGTGAGGAAGATACCAAGACAGTCTGTGGTAAAGTTGGGGAACAAAAGACACCAAAGGGAGTAGACGGCATGTTAAAATCCTAAGCTCATGGTTGAAGCAGGCAAAAATAAGGAAAGATAGAAGTGATATTGTTAAGCTTGAACATATATAACATATAGAACTTTATCTAGAAGTAGAGAAGACATTATTTTGAGCACCCAAGAATCATTCTTAGAAATCGACCATAGGCATAAAATTTAAGGAAGGAATTCATTGAAAATATGACAGTTCATATCGATAGTGAGAGGATAATTTAAACCCCTACGACTTGAAACTTAATATAGTATAAAATAACGTTGGGTTAGAGAAAAATTATGAGGAAAGAAATTTACAGCTGAACAACAGTGAAATCATTATGTGATAAATATTGTGTGATAGAGATAAAGCAAATTTCTTTGGAACGAGATTCATAATTTAAAGAAACATCAGAGAACAAAAACACTTAAAAAAGTTTTTAGTGATAAAACACACATAACATAAAAGTTACCAGCGTACATTTTTAAGCACAGGTTTGTAGCATTAAGTACATTCACATTGTTGTGCAACCATTACCACTATCCATCTCCAGAAATTTTTCATCTTCCCCAAGGAAAAATCTGTACCTATTAAACACTAACTCTCCATTGTCTCCTTCTGCAGCCCTGGGCAACCTTCATTCTACTTTCTGAGCCCATGAATTCAACTACTCTAGGAACCTCCTATAAATGACATCCTAAAGTATTTGTCCTTTTGTGACTGGCTTATCTCACATAGCATAATTTCTTCACGGTTCATCCACGTTGTAGCATGTGTCAGAATTTCCTTTCTTTTCTAAGGCTGAATAATACCATCATGCATCGCTTAACAACGAGAATCGCTTCTGAGAAATGAGTGACTAGGCAACATTGTTGTGCAAACATCCTAGAATGTACTTGCATAAACCTAGATGGCATAGCTTACTATGCACCTAGGCTATGTGGTACTAAGCTTATGGGACCACCATTGTATATGCAGTGCATTGTTGACCGAAACATGGTTACATGTCTCGTGACTATATTCCATTGAAAGAGTCCCTGGACCCAATTGCAACCTTTGTATGTGGAGCCTTCCCCACACCAACAAGCAATTCTTGGAACAGCAGGGTGTCTGAGAATTCAACTCAGCTCTGACACAGTCTACCTAGACATAGAACCAGATTCCACAGGTGAAGGGCTCAGTCCCACAAGACCACCCACAACTTCTGATGCCAGCTGCAAGTCAAGGTTGTTACCTCTGCTTCTGACCCACTGGCTACAGATTGGAGGTTCCAGCAACCCCGTCCAACTCAGGATGCCAAGTGCAAGTTCAGGTTGTTCCCTGCACTTCTGACAGACTGGCTATAAATTGGAGGTTCTCACGATGCCTTTCTTGGGTTCCATTCATTTGCTAGCACAGCTCACAGGACTCAGAAAAATCAGTCCGCTTCCTAGATTACTGTTTCATTACAAAGGAGATTAAAGGATTGAAATGATCAGCCAGACGAAGTGATACATAAGGGGAGGTCCTGAACAAAGGAACTTCTATGCTTGTAGAGCTTGGGGCCCAGCATGTGGCATGTGGAAGTGTTTTCGTTGCCCAAGGCGGAAACTCTCTCAATCCCCTCTTTCTGGATTTTTATGGAAGCTTCATCACATACGCATGATTGATTATCTACTGGCCTTTGGTATTGATGTGACCTCTTCCACTACTCTTCTCCCCGGAAATCAGGGAATGGGAATGAAAGTTCCAAAACTCTCCTCATGGTTGGTTTTCCTGGCAACCAGTCTCTCTCCTTAGGTGCTTTACAAAAGTTGCCTTGATTATCAGAGTTTATGTTGTGGTAGAAAGTGCATGTTATGAACAATAAGACACTCATTTCACCTTTATGGCACTGAAGCGTTGTCAGGAACTGAGGGCAAGAGACCAAATATGATCACACAAGATTCTCCCATTGCTCTTATCAGTCAGGAGATTCCAAGGATTTTGGGAGATGGGAGCCAGGTAGTGTGGCTGAAGACCAAATATATCTGAGAAATATATGATGGTCACCTGAATAACCAAATATTTATATTTCTTATAAATCATTGCATGTAATGTATGCATAGATCATATTTTGTATATCTAGTTATCCATGGAAGGACATTTTTGTGACTGTGATCTTCTTACTATTGTGAATAATGCTGCTCTGAACATGTGCAGAGAATTATATATGAAATACTTTTTCAGGTTCATGTATTTTGTTTTGTGAACCACACTGAATGAATTTAGAAACTTGTTAACCTTTTCTATATTTGAGAACAATTTCACTATTAGAAGAGTGACACATTCTTTCATGATATAAAAAGTTAGATATTGAAATTTGCTATGTCCATTGATGCTGGAGGTAATAGTGATAGGTTGTTGGAGACAGTTTCCGATCAACATCTTCCATTTCTTTCATGGCTCTTTTCTACTCAACTTTTCCTAAACTTCTTGGGTCAAATTTGGTAATTTAAGTCATCTTACAATAAGATCAACATCACTGAAAGTTTCATATCAGAATAGAGTTTTACATCATGCTTTCGTGTTCTTTTTAAAATTGATGCACCTAGAGTTAATCTTTCATTTCTGGTTTGTATTGTTCTCTGTTCTTTTATCCTTTATTAGAATTGTAAGAACTTTGTCTCTTTCATTGTTTTCATCTAAGAACCAGCTATGCAATCTGTTAGAAAAGAGTATTTTGTTTTCTGTATTCTCATTCTGGATACTCTAAGTTGAGGGGTAGGCCAACTTTGATCTGATGAGAGCAATACTTCCTTATGTTCTCTAACACATTCCTGATGTGGGAGAAGCTTAAGAAGACTTTACATTTCAAAATGTCATGATTTAAATATCAGTGTGAAATGTGTAACAATATACACAACAGACGAGTAGATACTCAGAGAAAATTCCTAATAAGGCATTTCCAAATAGAATGGTAAGGGAGAAAATGCTAATAAATATAGACAAAGTGAGTTTTTTTCTTTTAAAAGACAGAAGAGACCTTGTCAGAGAATGTAGTAATTAGATATTTTGACAAAGCCTTCTCAAATTTCTAAATTTGGGAACATTTAATTCCTTATAACTTTGTGTGTGTTGTTCTTTCCTCTGATAGTTATTAGGAAGAGGTGAGGTCAATCTCTGGAAGTTTTTAGATACCTTACTCTGGATCCCTTAGGGTAGGTATTACTGTATCTTCATTTTGCAGATGAGGAAACTGAGGCTCTGAGAGTTGAAGTAGTGTGGTGAATGTTCAGCCCTGGAGGAAAAAGTGTTAGGACTTCAACTCAGTTTGAAGGACTCCGAATTCCTTGCTTCTATTTTACAATGCACTATGCTACCTCCATTATGAAATCCACTCAGGTTTTGTTAAAGAATGTGGGGGGCCTAAGGTGCGAGAGAATTGAGCAATGATAAAAATGAGAGGATGGGGTATAGTGGTTTAGGGGGAGAAGAGGCCTAGCACCACATCCGTTTCCCTAGCGAGCAAGAGAAATTATTTCGTAAATTTTGAGAATTCTATCAGTCAATGGAACTTCCTCACATTTGTTATATTTTCCTTGTTTCTTTAACATTAATTTCCGTCGAAGCTCTGAAGTATGATATTAAGAAATAGTATTTGTGATGTATCATCCAGAGAAGGGAGGAAGACTGGCATTCTTTCAGTTGGCAGCTGGCTTCTGAATCAAGGTGTCGGAAGGAGGGAGAAAGAGGAGAGATCTATTCCTGTTCCCAAAGAAAGAGCAAAGCAAAAATGTTTTCTAGGAAAATGGCCCAGGATGAAGCTTGTTGAAAGCATGAAAGAGAAGGGGTTTTGATGGTCCTGTGCTGTGTTCACAGCCCTCAAATTCCAGACTCACAAACACCCAGAATGAGAGATGGCACTCAGAAATTGGATGCTGATTATTTTATTGGTATTGAAGACAGACTGCATTATTCCAGCGTGAATGCTTTCTGAACGGCTGTTATCTTCATATTCCTTTTCTGAAACAGACAAGAAAGGAAGCTGATAGAGAAGCCAAGACATGGCAGGTAGTTTCTATTCCATTGTTGGAGTTACAGAAGTGAAGTAAGTGGGACCCCATCTTTCTCCCTCTCTCGCTCTCCCTGTTCCTTCCTAATTTCTTTTTGTTTCCTGTTTTTACACACCTGGGAGATAATGTGCCCTAAGTAGTCACTTGGAAGATGAATGAAATAGATTATTCTCAGAGCGTTTATCTTTTGTTTGTTATTGAAAATGTTCAAAGAGATATTTACAAAGATGCAACATATTCTATCACGGTAGAAATGGAAAGCAGCCTACATGTCCACTAGCAGGGGGCTGGTTATAGAAATCTTGACATAGCCACACAATGAATTAGTGTCCAATCGTAAAACAAAAGCAAAAAAGACCAAACAGGGCCTTGTACCTCTATGAACTGAAAAGGAAGTTTTCTAAGAAAGGTTATTTTAAATGAGCAACGTTAATTCTGCATATTAAGTAAGATATCATTTGCAAAAATAAAAAGATTAGTTTATGTTTAAATAAGCATAAATTATTCTAAGAAGATGTTCAAAAGTGTTATAGTGGTTGGTTTTGGGGAGGATGTGGGTAAGTTTTAGCAGTATAAAATTGAAGTATCATTTAGCAGGGACACTGGACCCAGGAAGCCTGTTGTGAGGCAGGACAGAGCAAAGAGCGGTCCAAGTGGAAACTTGAGATGGGAAGTCTGTGAGCCTGAGGAGGAGCAGAAGGGAGGACCAAAGGCAGGACACTGCTCTACTTCCTCTTTACCAGCCCATTTTAAGACAGGTAATCTTGGGGAAAAAGGTGTCTTATGGCAGTGTATCTCAAAATGGAAATTACCTTGAACAGATTGTTAAAAATAAAGTCTTGACCTTATTCTAGAATATCCAAAGAGAAATCCTTATAAATGGGCCCTAGGACTCTGCACTTCCAACATGTTTCCAGTTGATTCATTGGCAAAGTGAAGTTTGAGAATTGTAGGTATTAGGGCCTTTGATGGAGAGTGAAATAGAATCATACCTGTCATTGAATTCCATATTACTGGGGTGGCTGGCCCCCTGGAGGTGGTGGTCCCTGGGGCCCTCCAGGAGGAGGTGGGGGAGGAGGATTTTGATTGCCTTGTGGTCTGGGTGGTTGCTGCTGGGGAGCATCCTTAGAAGGGGATCTTTCTGGGTGTCTTTGGGGTCCTCTCTGCTCAGGAGCATCCTGTTGGTCTCCATCAGCAGGAGGGGCTGGAGGTGGAGGTCCTGCTGGTGGGGGTTGTGGTCCCTGGGGCCCTCCAGGAGGAGGTGGGGGAGGACGATTTTGATTGCCTTGTTGTCTGGGTGGTTGCTGCTGGGGAGCATCCTTAGAAGGGGATCTTACGAGATGTCTTCCTCTTTGGGGTCCTCTCTGCTCAGGAGCATCCTGTTGGTCTCCATCAGCAGGAGGGGCTGGAGGTGGGGGTCCTGCTGGTGGGGGTGGTGGTCCCTGGGGCCCTCCAGGAGGAGGTGGGGGAGGAGGATTTTGATTGCCTTGTGGTCTGGGTGGTTGCTGCTCAGGAGCATCCCCTAGGTTTACATCCTCTGAAGGGGGTCTAGGTGGGCGTCCTACAGGAGGTGGTCTTCCTCCAGGAGGTGGTCTCTGAGGCTCTTGCTCTTGGCTCTGGCTTGAGTTATCTTCATCTGCAAGGGTATGACAGAAGAATAGATGAGCTTAGTGATCGAATTCTCCCCTTTCCTTTTCATTTCTGATGACCTTTTCCAACACCCTTTTTTCTCAGAGCCTGCCTCCTAACTTCCAACCTCACTCCTGTCCACAGCTCCCTTATGCAGTAAAATCTTAATGTGCACACCAGTGATATGGAAATGCTAGTTCTTTGCTCCTGAGACAAACATGTGACTTTGAGTTTGATGAAGCAGCAGTTCTTAGATATCTTAAAATTCCCAGAGAATGTCTCTAAAGGCAGAGTAAAAGAAAAGTGATTATTAATTTCACTTATATTGCCAGTTGTATTTCGAGCCACTGACATAACTTGCCAACTGTGACTCCCAGTCGGGCCACTTGGGCTCCATGGGGGAACCTCAGACTGAAAGACCCAGGTAGAGAAATACTAAGAGAGAGAGAGACAGTGATGGCCCACACAGGATTCACTAAAGATCTGTGGCAAATTGTTATTGGCCACAGGGACACAGTCAAGTGCAGAAACATGGAGAAAAGGGAGCCAGATCCTTATTTCTTTGCATTTCTCGTTAGACCACAGGTTTATAGAGAGGAACACTGGGGAAGAAGGAAAAAACCTAGGGGTTGGTTTTCAGTAGGATGAAGGAGTCAGAATTAAGACTTCTGCCCTTTTTCTGTCACCTCTCAGCAGTCATTCCGGGCCTGAGGGAACAGGCAGCACACTCCTGTTGTCATCCAGGCCAGAGACATCTCTGTTATTCAAGTTGGGGACCTGCTCTTGGTTCCCAGAATTAAGGTTGGTTAAAAGATGGCCTATTTCTCTAGGGTACTAACATTAATCAATATTTGACAAGAAAATGATGATAATAAAACATTGGAGAATTGAAAAATTCTTGAGAAAAGAAAGGAAAGAATTTTGATTGAGGATTAATTGGGATTTACCTGATATAAGGTCGGCATACACTTCATAGGAATCATCTAGGAAAAGAAGCACAGGATGAAGTGAAAAATGAAGTCCCAAATCTTTCAGAGCTCACAACTGTTCTACAGGGAAAGACACCCTTCCAACAACTACCTGTATATCTCATAAGTTAGCTTGTCTGTCATGGTCTGTGATGCCCTTGGATAGGGAGGAAGATGTAAGGGGATGGCAAGGATTTTAGTATCCTGAGAATCAACCAACCTAGGATCCTTCAAAGCCTAATGCTAATTTAACCCAAGTGCTATAGTATTTCATGTTTTAGTATACTTCTGCCCTCTTTCATCATTAACTATTAGATTTATATTAACATGCTGTTCAAAAGGGGTGACCAGGAGAAAATATTTGGATACAGTCTTCCATAAATCGCCCACAGCACACTGAAATATTAAATGTGGGTGGGAGAAAAATGAGAATCTTGGGCCCTGGTATCTCTCTATCTCTATGTAGAGAGAAAGAAATCTCCTATTCTTTTCTGTGTCTCTAAAATAGCTCTGACGTGTGTTCATCTTCGTCTATATCGCATCCCCTAGCAATGCTACCTCACTCACTGTCTATATTCATTACCATAATATCTTCATGACTGAACATCTCCTGTACCAGTCTCACCATCGTCCAGTGCATCCTTCACAGCACAGTCAGAGAGACTTTTCTCAAAACATAAACCCTACCTTGTTTTTCCCATGGCTGAAATTCTTTCTTGGGTTCCAACTGCACTTTAAATAAAATATAAGGACGTGGCATGCAATGAGGACATGACTGGCCTTATCTTTGTCTTAAGACCACTGTAGCTTCTTCTTTCCTCTCATTTCTCTCCCCTCCATACCTCCTTCCTCACTGCAGTGTCATCTGCCAAGCCCCACGAAGAGTCCCAATACCCCCCGCGCCATTTTTGTGTTTTTACCATAATTTCGGCGGTGAGCTGAGCTCAGGGCCAGCAAGGCCACTGAGAGCACAACCAGCAGCATCTTGGAGGAAGCTCTGGAATTGCTCCCGACTCTGTGCTGGGAGAACCCGGGTGGCTTCCTTTATAAAGACATCAGAACAATGGAATCTTTGAGCTCCACTCTGGATGGACCTCATCACCTGATCGACTACGTGAGAGTTTACTCAGTCAAGTCAAGTGCATCCCTTGTTTCCTTTTGGGACTTTGCCCAGCAAGATGGTGTGGAGAGCTTGTTGTTGCTGTCTCATTCTTAAAAGGCACCACATGTGACTTGGGTCATTTTTGAAGGAACTGTGTCCAAGCAGTCAGTACTGATGTTAGAAATGTTTATGTCATCATCTGATTTTCAGTCTGATGGTGAGAGTGTTTCTCTGTACTAACATTGTCTTTTGTGTGTGTGTGTGTATGTGTGTGTATGTGTTGACAGTGATCTTATAGCCAAAAGTGAAGACAGTCCGTATCTCTGGCCATTATTACACCTCTGGCTCTATGAATCATTGTGTGTGTGTACCTGTCTTTATGATATTTATCAAAATTTTTTGATGAAAATTAGATCATTTCTGTGTAACATTGAAATGTGTGAGGAAAACAAATGTTTGGGCTCACACGGATGACAGAAAGTTGACCCTCAGCCTGTTCGGGCTCACAGAGATCATTCCAGATTCTCCGCATCTGTCTTTAATCAGGGAAGTGGCTCTGTAGAACACAGGTGAACTAAAACTTTCTGTTCTTATTACTATTCTTAGGCATTATGATATTTAGTGAAAACAATGGTGGACACAGAAGCCACTGTGGGATTTCTATATCTAAACTAATGAACACAGAGTCGTTTGAATGAATCATGCTATTTTATGTCTCTAAGACTTCTATGCTGTTTCCCTTTTCTAGAGTCTTCTGTAGGATTCAGTTTGGGCCTTATTTCTTCTAGGAAATACATTTTACCACCCCCACTTATCAATTAGTGGCTAAAATTATCCACTCCAATAATATAGCCGGATGCCCACCAAAAATCCTCTCTTGCATTACACTCACCGTCTAGTTTTCATTCAGGTTCTGTGCTGGAATGTGTTTTCTCAGATGCTTCTTCAACACAGGGAAATTTCTCTGCAATATTCAGATGTTCATTTCTCCCCACTCTCCCTCTGAAACTTATTTGTTGCTATTTTATCTCTTGAATCAATCTGCCCTATGTTTCCTTTCCTCTCATTTCCAGCTTTTTGTCTGTGTTTTCTTTTTTTGGCTATGCATTCTGGGAGAATTCCTTTATTTAATCATCTAAATCAGGGGCAGCTCTCCAATAGCTTTCTTGCTTTTGTGCGTAAAATTTCGCACCAAATTCTCATGTTTCCAAAAAGGTCTTTTAAGTTACCTGCATTCATTGCCCTTTCAGCTGCTGGTCATTCTGTCATACTCAGTAGTTGTCAGCTCATCCTTCTCAGTGAAAATCAAGCTGATTCAGTGTCATCAACTGCCACTTATCTCAGAACAAGTATAGGTCTCGTATTATTGCTCAGTTTTTTTGCAGGGCTAGTGGGAATCTGAGATAGTTAGGCTGGGATATCACAAGGAGTGCCATGTGGCTGGAAACCGTAAATGTAGGCCTCATGAGCAATGTGGATGAGTGGATCCATGAGTGTCTGGGTTGTGCCCTCTCTCATATGTTGTTCAGTTTTTGCGCAGGGCTAGAGAGAATTTGCGGATAGTTTGGATGGGATATCACAAGGAGGGCCATGTGGCTGGAAGCCCTCAAGACAGGCCCTTGAGAACTGTGGATAAGTGGATCCTGTGCTACGCACCTGATTGTGTGAGTCTGGCCCTTTCTAAACTGTTGCACAAAACATTAAAGGAAAGTTTTCTAGTTACAATGGCGTTTGCTCCAGATAACTTTGCCCTTGCAAGGTGATCAGGCAGACTGTTTTTCTCTTTTTTTTTTTTCCTGGCATAATTATGGCTATATTCCAGAATGGGGGATACAGTAGCAGTTGGCCATTCTTTTCTGGCTGCATGGGAAAGCAGAATGGTTCTAGCTGGGCTTTGTGGGAGGAAAGGAGTAGTTTCTAGGTCCCCATTATTTGCATATTCAGTTTTCCTTTTTTACTTAAGCTAATTTTAGTTGGGTTTCTTGCATTCGGAGCCAAAGTGATCCTGCTGGATAAAAGAGCGCTAACTGCAAAGCACACACTTTGAGGTATTTCTTCCTCAAACAAAAACTACTCGACTTCTGTCAGTAAGGTAGCAACACACATTTTATGAAACAACTCAGAATTATTCTGTAAAATTCCATATATTGGATTTCCTAAAGTTGCCGACTGGCTGCAACAAGAGTCATATTCTGGAGCCCCTTTTGCTGTTCCAGACCAATCATATTTGGAGGCGTTTTGGTGGGCTGGAGGGGAAAGTTGGTATTGCATGCCATTTTTTTCCCCAAACTGGCTTCATGCAGATCTTTGTTTTATGCCTTTTTCGGTAGGCATAATGTGTGCCTTCTGTTTAGAGCTTGGCAGAACAAACACAATATGGAAAAAGCCTTATCAAGAGTTACCAGAATTAGATTAAGTGCATGTCTATTTTGAACAGAGATAGAGAATATATTTATCAATTTGAGGGCATAAAGCTTAATTCTATTAAATTTGATAGATATGAAAATCAGAATCTGAAATATTTTCATTTCTAAGCTATAATCAACCTTGTATGAAGTTCTCTATGAGATTTATAATCAACCTTGTATGAAGTTCTCTATGAGATTTAAAAATTAATTACTCAAGTAGCAGTTTAAGCAAAATCTGCTTGTTTCAGTTAATGGCTAGCTCAGTAAGCGTTAAGAGTGTAAGCAGTATTAAGAAAATAAAATCGTACCTAGTCTTTAAGAGAAGTATAGTGAGTAGACTATTGGAGTTAAGGATGAATCTGTGGCTGAGGGATAGTTCCTCAGATCCCCTCCTCCAAACACATGAAGTTTGTCACTCTTTTCCAGAGATGTTCATGAATGGGCTCTGTGCCCTCACAGAAATTCAGGTGGATAGATTCTCATCACTCTATATGATTTCAAGATAGATGGAAGAGCCAGAGGAAATCCAAATTTCCTTTTTTGACTTGAGGTCAGCAATCTTATCGTGTAGGTTTCTTTTTTAATGCTGGTTTTGTAATGCTTATTGTAAAAGTGTCATTTAGCCCAGGAAGTTTTCCTAACATTTTCCCAAATAATGGGAATGCATAGAAGTTATCAATGTACCATTACAGAAAAAATATCAGAAACAATATCCCCACATGAAACAAAAAGAGTACCAGAGAAGTGTATCTGAACTTCCTGCCAAGGATGAAGGTCAAGTTAAAGGCAAGTAGAGAACAGGTAGCTCTTCAATCCTCGTTTAAATTTCCAAGCAATTCAGCTTCAATCCCTTATTTTACTCATTTGTGACAATTTAGAGTTTTTCCTTTTTCTTCTGCAGTATTAGAAACGTGTTGACTGATGCCCTTTGCCATGAGCTGTCCTTCAACATTGATTACTAAGGGATGTCTATTAGGAATAAGTACAGAATTTTAAACTCAACTGTTCCTGTGGCTACTGAGAGGCAATGCAGTGAGGGTTTAAAACTTCAGCACAGGGCGGTCCCATTGAGAAAGACTATTAAGGCCCTTAAGTCAGAAATTTTGTTTGTACTTACATAATGTATTAAATGTATCTGAGCATACAAAACTGTATGGGAAGGCCTTTGTGCACATTCTAACCATTGCCTTTTAAATGCTTATCAATCATGTAATTTAATGAACTTTACTCTTTAGGGTAATAGATTTCCTGCCCATTTTTCCTTAGGTTTCTTCTATTGTTCTTATTCCATTTTCGTTGAGATGAATAGTTAATGTATTTTCAATCATCTGGAATTTATTTCCTAATGGCATGAGATAGGAGATTAATTAATTTTTTTATGCATAAACGGCTTCTTTGGATTAAGATTTTTGTGTTTTTTCAACATTGATAACTAATCAGCATCTATTGCGGCCTGCTCTGGACACAACACAAATCCCCTCTGAAGACTCTGTTTTCCCTCTTTCCCTAATATACTATTTCTTACTCACGTTCGATTAAAATTAGCTAGAATATTGTTTTAGCTTAAAAAAGTTATCTTCAGATTCTTGGACATTATTTCTGATTTCTTTAAGTTTTATTGCTATTTCATTAGTAATTATTGAGAAAATTATTATTTCTAATCCTCTGTCCTTATTCTTTTTTCTTGGCCCCTTTTGTGTTCATTTTAGTGGACAAATTCTTTCAAAAATCATTGTAATTCTGAAATGTTCTTATGTGCTTTGACAATTAAACGGTATATATCCTAGTTTAAGAAGTTATCCTTCAGGAATTTTGAAAAAATTAGTTTAATATCTTAAATTTGCAAAATTTCAGATGAGAAGTCTAAAGTCAACATGATGCTCATTTATTTGCTGGAGATGTCTACGTTTTAGTTTCCTATTGTACCTTTGGAAGGCTTGTTTACTTTCTCCTTATATTTGAATTCATAAATTTTTCCAGATTCTTTCTGGGAGTGTTTTTAACATCACTTTCTATTAGCACTTAGTGAGTCTGGAATAATTTTCACTTTAGAAAAGTTGTCTTAGATTATTTTACTGATAATTTATTCTTTATATTTTTAATTTTAGAACCCCCTCTAAACAGTTATAAAAACTTTTTATTTTTAATTTCAGTAACATTGGTTTATAACACTATTTAAATTTCTGGTGTACATCATTATATGTTGATTTTTGAGGTGAATATATCATGTTCACCACCCAAAGACTAATTACAATCCATTACCACACACATGTAATCACCCCTTTTGCCTTCCTCCCTCTCCAATTCCCCTCTGGTAACCACCTATCCAATCTCTGTTGCTATGCATTTGATTGTTGTTGTTTTCATCTTCTACATATGAGAGAGATCATATGGTATTTGATTTTCTCCCTCTGACTTATTTCGCTTAGCATACTACCCTCAAGGGCCATCTATGTTGTCACAAATGGCCAGATTTCATCATTTCTTACGGCTGAGCAGTATTCTATTGTGTGTATATACTACATCTTCTTTATCCATTCATCCCTTGATGGGCACCTAGGTTGCTTCCAAGTCTTGGCTATTGTGAATAATGCTGCAATGAACATACAGGTGCCTGTATCTTTATGCATTCGTATTTTCATGTTCTTTGGATAAATACCCAGCAGTGGAATAGCTTGATCATATGGTAGATCTGTTCTTAATTTTCTGAGGATACTCCATACTGTTTTCCATAGTGGCTGCACCAGTTTGCACTCCCACTGGTAGTGTACAAGGGTTCCCTTCTCTCCACATCCTCTCCAACACTTACTGTTTCCTGTCTTCTTAATTATAGCCATTCTGATGGGAGTGATGTGATATCTCATTGTAGTTTTGATTCGAATTTCCCTGATAGTTAATGATGTTAAACATCTTTTCATGTGTCTGTTGGTCACCTGTATATTTTCCTTGGAGAAATCTCTGTTCAGATATTTTGTCCATTTTTTAATTGGGTTGCTAGTTTTTTTGCTGTTGAGACGTATGATTTCTTTGTATATTTTGGATATTAGCCCCTTATCTGATATATGGTTTGCAAATATCTTCTCCCAGTTTTTAGGTTGTGTTTTCATTTTGTTGATGCTTTCCTTTGCTGTGCAGAAGCTTTTTAGTTTGATATCATGCCATTGCTTATTTTTTCTGTCGTGTTCCTTGCTTAGGCAGACATGGTATTTGAAAAAAGCTGCTAAGTCCTATGGTGAAGAGCATTCTGTCTAGGTTTTCTTCTAAAAGTTTCATGGTTTCAGGTGTTACATGCAAGTCTTTAATCCATTTTGAGTTGGTTTTTGTGCATGGTGTAAGATAATGATCTACTTTCATTCTTTTGCATGTGGCTGTCCAGTTTTCCCAGCACCATTTATTGAAGAGATTCTCCTTTTCCCATTGTATGCTGTTGGCTCCCTTGTCAAAAATTAGCTGTCCATATATGTGTGGCTTTTTCTGGGCTTTCAATTCTGTTCCATTGATCTGTGTGTCTGTTTTTGTGGCAGTACCATGCTGTTTTGGTTACTATAGCTTTGTAGTATATTTTGAAATCAAGGATTGTGATACCTTCAGGTTTGTTCTTTTTCCTCATGATGCGTTTGACTATTCTGGGTCTTTTGCTGTTCTGTATAAATTTTTGGATTCTTTATTATATTTCTTTGAAAAATGTTGTCGGGACTTTGCTAGGAATTGCATTGAATCTATAGATTGCTTTATGAAGTATGGACATTTTAACTATGTTAATTCTTCCAATCCAAGAGAATGGAATATCTTTCTATTTCTTTGTGTTGTCTCCAATTTCTTTCAACAATGCTTTATAGTTTCAGCGTAAGTTTGTTCCTAGGTATTTTATTTTATTTTTTTGGAATTGTAAATGGGATTGTATTCTTAATTTCTCTTCTGTTACTTTGTTGTTAGTGTATATAAATGCAATTGATGTTTGCATGTTGATTTTGTATCTTGCAACTTGACTGTATTCATTTCTTATTTCTAAAAGTTTTTTTAGTGGAAAAAACTTTTAGGGTTTTCTATATATAAAATCATGTCATCTCTAAATAGTGGCAGTTTCACTTCTTCTTTTTTAATTTGGATCTCTTTTGTTTTTTTTCTTGCCTGATTGCTCTGGCAAGGACTTCCAATACTACGTTAAATAAGAGTGGTGAAAGTAGGCATCCTTTTCTGGTTCCTGTTCTTAGAGGGATAATTTTCAGTTTTTATCCATCGTGAATGATACACTGTGGGTTTCTCATATATGTCCTTTATTATGTTGAGATTCTTTCCTTCTGTACTTATTTTATTCAGAATTTTGATTGTAAATGGATGTTGTATCTTGTGTAATGTTTTCTGTGTACCTATTGAGGCGATCATGTGGTTTTTTATTCTTCATTTTGTTAATGTGGTGTATCACGTTGATTGATTTGCAGATTTTGAACCATCCCTGCATCCTTGGGATAAATCCCACTTGATCATGTTGTGTGATCTTTTTAAAGTATTGTTGTACTCCATTTGCTGATATTTTGTTGAGGATTTTTGCATCAATGTTCATCAGTGATATGGGCCTGTAGTTTTATTTTTTTCTGTTGTCCTTACCTGGTTTTGGTATCAGTGTAGTATTGGCTTTGTAGAATGAGTTAGGAAGCTTCCCCTCCTCTTCAATTTTTTTGGAAGAGTTTGAGAACGATAGATGTCTTCTTTTAATGTTTGGTAGAATTCACAAGGAAAGCCATCTGGTCCTGGGCTTTTATGTTTTGGGGGGTTTTTGATTACTGATTCAATCTCCTTACTGGTGTTGGTCTATTCAAATTCTCACCTTCTTCTTGATTCGGTTTTGGAAGGTTGTATGATTCTAACATTTTTTCATTTCTTCTAGATTATCCAATTTGTTAGTGTATAGTTTTACATAGTAGTCTCTTATAATCTTTTGTATTTCTGAGGTGTCTTTGTAATGTCTCTTCTTTCATTTCTGATTTTCTTTGAGCCTTCTCTCTTTTTTTCTTGATGAGTCTAGTTAAAGGTTTGTCAATTTTGTTTACCTTTTTACAGAACAAGCTTTTGGTTTCATTGATTTTTTCTATTGTTTTTGTAGTATCTATTTTGCTTATTTCTGCTCTGATTTTTATTATTTCCTCCCTCCTGTTGATTTGGGGCTTTGTTTGTTCTTCTTTTTCCACTTCCTTTTGGTGCACTGTTATATTGTTTATTTGGGATTTTTCTTCTTTGTTGTGGTAGGCCTGAATTGCTATAAACTTCCCTCTTAGAACTGCTCTTGCTGTATCCCATACAAGTATTTTCATTTTCATTTGTTTCCAGATGTTTTTTGATTTCTCCTTTAATTCCTTCATTGACTCAATCATTGTTCAGTAGAATTTTGTTTAATCTCCAGATTTTTGTGGCTTTTCTGATTTTCTTCCTGTAGTTGATTTCTAGTTTCATATCTTTGTGGTCAGAAAAGATGCTTGGGGTTATTTTGATCTTCTTAAATTTATTGAGACTTGGTTTGTGGCCTATATATTATCAATCCTGGAGAATGTTCCATGTGCATTTGAAAAGAACATAAATTCTGCGTTTTTTCGATGGAATGTTCTATATATATAAATCTATTAAGTCCATCTTGTCTAATGTGTCATTTAAGGCCAATGTTTCCTTGTTGATCTGCTATTTGGATGATCTATCCATTGGTGTAAGTGCAGTGTTAAAGTCCTCTACTATTATTGTGTTACTGTCTATTTCTCCTTTTATATCTGTTAATAATTACTTTATATATTTAGGTGCTCCTATGTTGGGTGCATAGATATTTACAACTGTTTTGTCTTCTTGTTGGATTATTCCCTTTATCATTATGTTGTGCCCTTCTTTGTCTCTTGTTACAGTTTTTGTTTTAAAGTCTATTTTGTCTGATATAGTTACTGACACTCCAGCTTTCTTTTCTTTGCCATTTGCATAAAATATCTTTTTCCATCTTTTCCCTTTCAGTTTGTGAGTGTCTTTAGGTCTGACGTGTGTCTCTTGTATGCAGCATATATATGGGTCTTGTTTTTTTTTTATCCAATCAGCCACCCTATGCCTTTTGATTGGAGCATTTATTCCTTTGACATTTAAAGTAGTTATTGATAAATAAGTATTTATTGCTGTTTTGTTACTATTTTTTTCTGAGTGTTTTAATAGTTCTTCTCTGTTTCTTTCTTCTTCTCTTGCTCTCTTCCCTTGTGGTTTGATGGCTTTCTTTGGTAATATCTTTGATTTCTTTCCTCTTATTTGTTTATTTATTATAGGTTTCTGGTTTGTGATTACATGAGGTTCATATATAGTGTTCTAGGTATATATCAATCTATATTGAGTTGACAAATCTCTTTAGTTTGACCTCTGTCTAATAGCTCTACTCTTTTACTCTCCTTATTCCACATTTTATATTTTTCAAATCATATCTAATCTCTTATTTTGTGTGTGTCTATCCATTACTCTCATCATTGAAATAGGTAATTTTAGTACTTTTGTCTTTTAACCTTCATGTTATCTTCATAGGTGGTTGACCTGCTACCGTTACTGTATTTTTGCCTTTACCAGTGGTTTTATTAACTTTTTTTGGATTAATTTTCTTATCTCTATTTGTGATCTTCTCTTTCCCACTTAAATAAGTCCCTTCAGCATTTCTTGTAGAATTGATTTCTTGGTGATAAACTCCTTTAATTTTTGCTTGTCTGGGAAATTCTTTCTCTCTCCTTCCATTCTGAATGATAACCTTATTGGATAGAGTATTCTTGGCTGTAGGTTTTTTCCTTTCAACACTTTAAATAAGCTGTGCCACTCTCTTCTAGCCTGTAGGGTTTGGCTGATAAGTCTACTGACATCGTTATGGGTTTTCCTTTGTATGTTGCTTGTTGCCTTTCTCTAGCAGATTTTAGGATTCTCTCTTTATCTTTAATTTTGGACATTTTAATTATAATGTGTCTTGGTGTGGGCCACTTTGGGTTTATCTTGTTTGGTGCTCTTTATCCTTCCTGTATTTGGATGTCTGTTTCCTTCCACAGGTTAGGAAATTTTTTAGCCACTATTTCTTCAAGTACACTCTCTGCCCCTTTGTCTCTCTCTTTTCCTTCTGGGATACCTATAATACGAATGTTAGTGTGCTTGATATTGTCTCAGAGTTCCCTTAGACTGTTCTCATTCTTTTTAATTTTTTTTATTTTTTAAAGACTGGCACCTGAGCTAACAACTGTTGGCAACCTTCTTTTTTTTTTTTTTTTTTTTTAATTTTCTTCTTCTTCTCCTCAAAGCCCCCCAGTACATAATTGTATATTGTAGTTGTAGCTCCTTCTGGTTGTGCTTAATTCTTTTATCTGTTCAGCTTGGGTGATTTCCTCTAGTATTTCATTCAGCCTGCTGATCCCTTCTTCTATATCATTTACTCTGCTATTGATTCCGTCTGGTGAATTGTTCATTTCCGATATTGTATTCTTCATTTCTGATTGGTTCTTTTTTATATTTTCTAATTCTTAGTTGATGTTCTCACTGTGTTCATCCAGTCTTTTCACAATATCAGTGAGCATCCTTATGAATTTTTGTTTGAAATATTTTTCAGGTAGATTGCTTATTTCTGTTTCATTTAGTCCTTTTTTGGGGGGTTTTGTCCTGTTCCCTTGCTTGGAAGGTGTTCCTTTGCCTCCTCATTTATGCCTCTTTCTCTGTACTTATATCTATGTATTAGGTCAGTCAGCTATGTCTCATGTTCTTGGAGAAGTGGGCTTATGTAAGAGAGGCCAATTGAGGCCTAGCAGTGTGCTTCCCTCTGGTCACCAGTTCAAATGTTCCAAGAGTGACACCTGTGTGGGCTACTTGTGTTCTTCTGCTGTGGCAGGGTTGCTCTTACTACAGATACCCAGGAACCTAGGCTTTCTGTCCCTGGCCGGCTGTTTGTAAATCGGATTTGGGGAGCCCCAGAATCATTGGCTACAAGTTCTAATAGCACACTCCTGTCACAATTTTCCTGTTAAATGAGTAGGCACCCAGTGTAGCTGGTTTCTAGGCTCAGAGGCTTACAGTTGCTGTAGGCCTGAGGCCTTCAAGGCTGTTTTCAGTTCCCTTAGGATTGCAGCTGAGTGGGGCTGGCCACGGCTCCTGGGAGCACCCAACTGTTTCAGGCTTTGGAAGGTGGAGCTGATCACCTTTGTGGTTGTTTGTGAGGCACAGGTCTTTTGCCACTGATAAGCCCCATCCCCACATGTCTACACACACCATCAACACAGTCCTGGCCCATGCACACTTCCTGACCCCCTGGAATGTACCAAGTCACCCTACTACAGAGGCCCCCACCTCTCCACCAATGCCCACCACAGTTCACCTGGTCCTCAACAGGCTTTGCACCACAGAGGCACACTTACCTGCCTGTAGAGGATCCAAGCACTCAGTCCATGTAGGATGAAAAATTGCCCAAGGGCTTGCTGTTGGGTGGTGCTGGTCCCTAAACCAGGCTACCTGCTCTAGCTGAAGTGGATTAAATTTGTGCCCTAGTGGGCATGGCAGACCCCTGGGCTAACAGGCCAGGAGAAGAACTCCAATGGTGTCTGCCAGTGTCTGTGTCAGCACACCTGTACTAGGTCACAACAATGGTTGCCACCAATGTCTCAGTCTCTGGAAAGGTCTCACCTCTCACCAAGATGCACCCAGAGCCTACCAAGTGAGTCTCTTTTCACCAAAAACTGTGTACCTTTCTTTCTGGTGATCTTACATTACCCTCTGAGATTGGTGAATTTGTGCATGGGCTCTTTAAGAGCTGGCTTTTTTCCACTATGTCAGAAGCTTTTCTAGGGGTATTCCCCATTGTAGTTAGTAGCCAGCAAAGCCAGATATTATGAGACTCATCTTGATTGTGCTGAGTCTAAAGGATGCTTATAGTGGTAAAGCTCCCATGCTCGGTTATCCCACTCCTCCTGGGAAGGCTGCATACCTTAGGATTGCTCCTGACTGGCCACGAAGTGCTGCAGCTTGTGAAGGTGACTTTTGCTCTCTCCGAAAAGGAATTTCTATCTCTTCCACCTCAGTCTGGACTGTCCCTTATTGTGGGGGTTCTTTTTATCTGGTTTTCAGTTCTCTCTCGGGGTAACTGTTCCAGAGTAGTTGTAAATTGGTTGTGTCCATGGTAGCAGGTGAATTCAGAGTCCACCTATACCACCATCTTGACACCACTCTTCTATTGAAACTTTTGAATTTATTTTGTATGTTCTAAAATTTCCTGTCACTCTTATTTTCTCTTTGCTCTTTTCCAACGTATTGTGTGAAATATGTTCACATTCTCCTTACCTCACTCATTCCATCTTTATCTATGTTCATTCTGCTACTTAGAGCATCATTCTAAAACAAAATTGTAAATTTATCGCAATTGTTTTCCTTCTATTATGGCAGCCTGCTTTCCTCAATTTAGTGCTCCTGAGATTATAATTTCATTGACTTCTTTTTGCCTTTTTTCTTATGTGTTTTCTACAGTTGGGAGTAGTATGAAGGTTGGTTTGTTTTTGTGTATAGTAACTTCTTTAAGTGATGCATTTTTCTTTACTTGTTTGATAAGATTTAGAGAATTACCTGTGTTGATGAAGTAGGTCTAGATTGAACTTTATCGACAGTTGGAGTATAAATCCTCAGCCCAGATGAGAAATGCTGTTTGTGTCAGTGAATGTGGTTTCTGATAGTAAGATCTCCATTAAGTGTATTTGTAAAGCAACATCTAATAAAAAGGTTATATTGTTTTTAAAAAATTGTTTTTATTGGTATCTTAACTTTGTGCTAAAATTGCATAGAGTTAGCTTGTCTTTGACTCCTATCTCAGTGATATTGAAAATGTATCTGATTTGCTACTCCCCACCTCACCCACAACTATTTCGTTATTGTGGTCTCAAAGACTGCTTTCCAATTGTCCTTCAGACTTTTGTTCAAGCCAATGACAATCACTCTACAGATATTGAGCTGTCATTCCTGGTTTTTGTACCTGCACAAGCAGTGACTCATCAGGCCCAAAGAAATTGTAAGATGTCGTTAATTTTATGATATGGACAGATCTTAGAGATGAAATAAGAAAAAATATGTCTTGGAATGAATGAAATACTGTGTTTAAGCAAAATTGTTGGAAGAAATGGGCAGAAACACTGTTATATCACAATACCTTTATATACATTTGTCATGTTTTTAAAAGATGCTGTAGACATAAAGGGCTATAGATGATATAAATAACAAAAAATAAAACTGTTCTACTATTTTAATGTATCTAAGAGTATTTCCTAAAGAAATTAAACCACTTTGTCCAGTGCCCCTGGATTAATTAACAATATTTACCCTTTATTACAATATCTCTTAGACTGCTGTGTGTAGATCACATGCATCAGAATCACCTGAAATATTTATTAAAATGCAAATTTTGGGGCTCCATTGGAGACATAGTATATCAGTATCTATAGATTAAAGCCATAGGTACTTCATTTTAACAGACACTCAGATGATTTTAATACATTTTAAAATTAGAGAACAGCTATCCAATTAGAGTACTAAGAGAAACTCAACAAATTCTAAGAAAGAAACTTAGTAAACAACTTTCTTGCCCACCATGAAACACAACTTAGAATTTAGTGATTAATTATAGACAAAACATTCTAACATGAAAACAAAAGAGAAAACATTTCTAAGAAATGTTTAAGTTTAAAAAAATCAAATGTGAAATCACAGACTACTCAGGAATTTGCAAAATGAGAGTTCCATGTTTTAAAATCTATGAATTAGATCAACATTTTACTCATAAAAATTTATGGAACCAAATGCATTTATTACTAAAGAAGATTTAGAAAAGTAAGTGAAATAAATATTACATTAAAAAATAGTGAAAGAAAAACAAAGTAATCCCAATAGTATGAAGCAAAAATAAGGCTAAAATCAAAATCAGAAGAAAATTTGAAATAAACCCAAGACTATCATTTGAAATAAATAAGTAAACAAAATAAGTGTACCTAATTGAGACAGAAGCCATTATTAATGAAATGAAGTGGATTAAAAAAATGTATATATATATACTACAACTCTACAGCAACGTATATTATTTTCTGAATAAATCACACTCAAATATACATTGACACAACTGAGTCATGAATATATGATGGATACAAAGAGACCAATATCTATGGATGAAATTGAGAAAGTTGTTAAAAAAGTAAATCTTTAAAAGGGGCAATTCCACATGGTTTTAAGTGTTAATTTTATAAATCTTCAAGGAATAGACCATGAATATGCTATTCAAAATATGCTACAGCATTGAGAAAAGGAGAATTTTGCACTTATTCTCATAAAGCAACCATTATTTTGACAATAAAATATTCTGTGTATTCGGAAGTATTTAACTATGGACATCATGCTTATAAATTTCTTTTTTTAAAATACTGAAAACAACCTTGCTGTTCTTCAGTCATTTCATGTAACGATTAAAAATTATTGTGCATGAGATTTGATCAGGAAAATAAAATAGAACACATGTACTTATACTGCCTTTGACCCAAAGTCTATGAAATAGTAGAAAGTATTTTTTTTTTTTTTTAAAGATTTTATTTTTTCCTTTTTCTCCCCAAAGCCCCCCGGTACATAGTTGTGTATTCTTCGTTGTGGGTTCTTCTAGTTGTGGCATGTGGGACGCTGCCTCAGCGTGGTCTGATGAGCAGTGCCATGTCCGCGCCCAGGATTCGAACTAACGAAACACTGGGCCGCCTGCAGCGGAGCGCGCGAACTTAACCACTCGGCCACGGGGCCAGCCCCTAGAAAGTATTTTTAAAAGAATGAATTCATAACATTTCTGAAAAATAACAGAGAGTATTAACTGCAGATTAGAAATTTATGAAGACTTTCTAAAGGGTAGAAAGCATAGCTATAGAGGAGCAGACAAACACGATGAAAGGACACTCACAGTTGAAAGCAAATCCAAGAGAAGACAGCTAAGGAGATGAGAATGGTTCAGAGTGTTCCAGCTCAGAGTTGAGTGGATATCAGGAGTGGGAGGTGGCCCTGGAGAAAACATCAGGATGATTAATGGAGATAAACTGTGTTTGAAATTCTGGGTCTTCAACTTTCTACTTCTTCCATAGATGTGGAGGAAAAGACCACAGTGCACTCACCACCAGGTTAAAATACTAATTGTATGTTGTCTGTCCAACCTCCAATGAGGCAGCATAGTACCTAGATATCCAAGACAAAGGCAACTGTTTTGCCCACCATGACAATAATTCTTTTGGAAAATGGTTTGGAACTAATACATAACTGGTGTACAGAAATGAGTGTGGAGACTCAAAGACCATTTCTGCTTTAATGACCATCAGTTGATGGTGCAAGAAAACCTGAAGGAACTCTTCACCAAATCTTTTAATACTCCTAAGAAGATAGTGAGAGTTTTCAGAAGCTTCAGGAGGGGAATTGAAGCCTTGACTGAGTTTGCTGAAGAGATTCACTTCTTTATGATTTATAGGAAAGCATCAATAAAGAGAAGGGCGTGGACGACAGTTTAAAAAATTTTACAACACCTATCTCAGATTCTAAATTTCATTAAAGTATAGAACCTCTTCTATAAAATGAGGCACACAGTAGCCAATATTGCTGCAGAACTGAGAACAGATGTATCTTTTATTCTTCAAGCTTGGATATGCCAGCTGAGATAAAGCTTAAATGTTGAAGTAGATCAGCAGAACCTCATTATGCCAATGATGATTACAGTCAACCATAAGAAAGAAAGGTGTTTCCAAGGCGTGACATTTCCTTTTTGGGGAAAGATGGCATTCGATCCTAGGCTCAGACATATGGTTGAGAGCTTGCAGGATTAGTAAGTATCCAAGGCCAAGAGAAGCGCAGGCCTGATGACATGTCTTATGTGTCTTGGACATTGGGACTCTAAATGTCCTCAAAATAAAACATATAACAGTTGCTGTGTCTTTGGGGCCCATTGAAAACAGGAGAGAGAAACTGCCCTTTTAAAGTGAGCAATAGGGTGGAAATTTCAGGATGTAAAATGTCCTAGGGGTCATTCAAAGAGTTCTTCTATCACCTCTTTGTTCTCCAATCAAAGAAATATTACAGTGTTATATATTACCATGTTAATTTCAGTGCCTTGCATGTGAGAGATTTTTTTATATCTGAGAATATATGGATTCTTGACTTATTGAAAAATTAAGGGGACACAAGGGATGACAGAATGTTCTCACATTACATAAGCAGTCTTAGCATGACAACATTAATGCTACCACCAACAATACAATTTCTGACCACAGCTAAATTTTATTTTTGCTAAGTTTTGGGGTGTTTTATTCAAAGCGATTGTCACCAGAGCAGGAGGAGTCAACAGATAATGTGTGGTAGCTTAATTGGCTATGCTTTTTCGTTTTTAGTGGCACATAAGGTGATGATGTATTTGACAATCCATAGCATGCTGAATTCAGTGAAATGCAATGAGAATGGAAAGTCCTTAGATGGTAGTGCCAATAATGTCTAAGGACACTAATACTAATTTTGTATATTTTATAGAGAACTTCCTAAATTGCAAGTGTATTCCAAGAAATGGAATTCTATGTCAAAATGTCGGCAGTTATAAAACGTTAATATAGATTTCCCTAAAACTAACTACACTAGTTCATGATGATAGGTGAAGTACACGAAGATAGTTGGTTTGCTCAAATCCTCTCCATTCATTGATATCTGGTATTTTACAGTTTTGTAACTCTGATATGCAAAAATGTACTTAATATTAATGTATAGCTTCTTGATTATCAGTGAGAGTGGAATTGCTTTGTATGATTATTGGCAATTTAAATGTCCTTTTGTGTGTGTGAAATGACTGCTCGTATCTGTTTCTGAGTAGTAGACAGAAGGTTCACAGGCAGCAGATGGATAAATCAGATAAGGCTAACTTGCTCAAAAAATAGAGAGGACTGACTGTCAGAATATCTCATGGAGGGATGTGCACTATTATCCAGGAGAGTGCAGGTAATATTCTGACCTCCCAAATCCTCTCCAGTGTGTTCATGGTTATGGATGATGAGTTGGAGTCAGTGAGGGTCAGACTTTCTGGAACCTGGACTGTTCCCTCCAGGCTCAGCAGTTTATAATTTAGGCTGAGATGACTGTCTGAGAGTGTGTAAGTCGACGTGGATGAATGCCATAAACACCTCAAATGACCAGGACCACCATCCATGTGGTAGTTTTATAATTTCCAGATGACTACACAGTAAAGCACTATACATCCAGGCATGAACTCCATTATTACCTTTAGCTCTTCCACCTACTATAGTTGGCCCAGCACTTTCTTGAACATAGACTTGTAGACTTGAAACAATATCATATGCTATGACATTTATTAATTTTTCTATTGGTTATTTTGTAGTTTTCCTAGTGTTTGGTTTAATTTCTTTATATATTGTGGATATCAATCCTGCATACAAAATATATTTTGTCAATGTTTTCTCTTAATCCCTTGAATATCTTTTAAATTTGTTCAAGGTGTTTTTTATTAAAAAGAAATGTTTTTGAAAATGAAGTCATTTCATTTCAAAAAATCCTCAAGAAATTATTCCTTTTTTTCACAGTTCTTTTTTTTAAAGTGCGGTAACATTGGTTTAATAACATTTAAATTTCAGGTGTACATTGTTTTATTTTTCATTTTCTGTGTAGATTACGTCATGTTCACCACCCAAAGACTAATTACAATCCATCACCACACACAGGTCCCTAATCACATCTTTTGCCCTCCTCCCTCCCCCATTCCCCTCTGGTAACCACCTGCCCAATCTCTGTTTCTCTGTGTTTGTCGTTTTTACCTTCTACTTATGAGTGGGATCATACAGTATTTGACTTTCTCCCTCTGACTTATTTCTCTTGGCATAATATCCTCAAGGGCCATCCATGTTGTCACAAATGGCTGGATTTCATCATTTCTATGGCTGAGTAGTATTCCATTGTGTATATATACCACATCTTCTTTATCCATTCATCCCTTGATGGGCACCTAGGTTGCTTCCAAGTCTTGGCTATTGTGCATAAGGCTGCAATGAACATAGGAGTGTAGATATCTTTATGTATTCATATTTTCATGTTCTTTGGATAAATACTCAGCAGTGGAATAGCTGGATCATATGCTAGATCTATTCTTAATGTTTTTAGGAATCTCCATACTGTTTTCCATAGTGGCTGCCCTCCCATCAGTAGTGTATAAGAGTTCCCTTTCTCCATATCCTCTCCAAAACTTCTTGTTTCCTGTCTTGTTAATTATGGCCATGCTGATAAGAATGAGATGATAGTTCACTGTAGTTTTGATTGCGTTTCCCTGGGAGTTAATGATGTTGAACATCTTTTCATGTGTCTTTTGCCCATTTGTATATCGTCTTTGGAGAAATCTCTGTTCAGATCTTTTGCCAATTTTTTAATTGGGTTGTTAGTTTTTTTCGTTTTTGAGATGTATGTGTTCTTTGTATATGTTGGGTATTAACCCCTTATCAGATATATGGCTTGCAAATATCGTCTCTCAATTTTTAGGTTGTCTTTTCATTTGTTGATGGTTTCCTTTGCTGTGCATAAGCTTTTTAGTTTGATGTTGTCCAATTTGTTTCTTTTTTCTATTGTTTCCCTTGCCTGGTCAGACATTGGTACTTGAAAATATGCTGCTAAGACTGATGTCAAAGAGTGTACTGCCTATATTTTCTTCTAGAAGTTTCATGATACCAGATCTTACACTCAAGTCGTTAATCCATTATGAGTTAATCTTTGTGTATTGTATAAGGCAAGGATCTACTTTCATTCTTTTGCATGTTGCTGTCCAGTATACCAACACCATTTATTGAAGAGACTCTTCTTTCTCCATTGTATGCTCTTGGCTCCCTTGTAGAAAATTAGTTTTCCATATATGTATGGGTTTATTTCTGGGTTCTCAATTCTGCTCTATTGATCTGCGTTTCCATTATTAGGTTATTACCATGCTGTTTTGGTTACTATAGCTTTGTAGTATATTTTGAAATCAGGGATTGTGATACCTCTAGCTTTGTTCTTTTATCTCAGGATTCCTTTGTCTACTTGGGGTCTTTTGCTGTTTCACATAAATTTTCAGATTCTTTTTTCTATTTGTTTGGAAAATGTTGTTGGGACTTTGCTAGAGATTGCATTGAATCCTTAGATTGTTTAGTGAGTTTGGACATTTTAACTATGTTATTCTTCCAATCCAAGAGGATAGAATGTCTTTCCATTTCTTTGTGTCTTCTTCAATGTCTTTCAACAATGTTTTATAGTTTTCAGTGTACAGATCTTTCACTTCTTTGATTAAGTTTATTCTTAGGTATTTTATTCTTTTTGTTGCAATTGTAAATGGGATTGTATTCTTAATTACTCTTTCTGGTACTTTGTTGTTAGTGTATATACATACACATGATTTTTGCATGTTGATTTTGTATCCTGCAACTTTATCATAATGATTTATTATTTCTAAAAGTTTTCTGGTGGATTCTTTAGGGCTTTCTCTATATAAAATCATGTCATCTGCAAATAGTGACAGTTTCACTTCTTCTTTTCCAATTTGGATCCCTTTTATTTCTTTTTCTTGCCTGATTGCTCTGGCAAGGACTTCCAATACTATGTTAAATAAGAGTGGTGAAAGCGGGCATCCTTTTCTGGTTCCTGTTCTTAGAGGGATAGTTTTCAGTTTTCCTCCATTGAGAAAGATATTAGCTGTGAGTTTGTCACATATGACCTTTATTATGTTGAGGTTCTTTCCTTCTGTACTTATTTTATTCAGAGTTTTGATTGTAAATGGATGCTCTATCTTGTGTAATGTTTTCTCTGCATCTTTTTTGGTGATCATGTGGTTTTTATTCTTCATTTTGTGATTATAGTCTATCATCTTGATTGATTTGCAGATGTTGAACCATCACTGCATCCCTGGAATAAATCCTACTTGATCATGTTATGTGATCTTTTTAATGTATTGTTGTGCTCCATTTGCTAGTATTTTGTTGAGGACTTTTGCATCAGTGTTCATCAGTGATATTGGCCTGTAATTTTCTTTTTTTTGTGTTATTCTTGTTTGGTTTTGGTAGCAGGGTAATGTTGGCTTTGTAGAATGAGTTAGGAAGCTTCCCCTCCTCTTCAATTTTTTTGGAAGAGTTTGAGAAGGATAGGTATTAAGTCTTCTTTGAATGTTTGGTAGTATTCACCAGGGAAGCCATCTGGTCCTGGACTTTTATTTTTTGGGATGTTTTTGATTACCGTTTCAATCTCCTTACTGGTGATTGGTCTATTCAAATTCTCTATTTCTTCTTGATTCAGTTTTGAAATGTTTTGTGATTCTAAGAACTTATCAATTTCTTCTAGATTATCCAACTTGTTGGCCTGTAGTTTTTTGTACTATTTTCTTATAATCTGTTGTATTTCTGAGGTGTCCTTTGTAATATTTCCTCTTTCATTTCTCATTTTATTTATTTGAGCCTTCTTTACTTTTTTCTTGATGAGTCTAGCTAGAGGTTTGTCAATTTCATATGTCTTTTCAAAGAAGCGGGTCTTTGTTTCATTGATTTTTTTCTACTTTTTTAGTCTCTGTTTCATTTATTCCCACTCTGATTTTTATTATTTTCTTCTCTCTATTGATTCTGGGCTTTGTTTGTCCTTCTTTTTCCAGTTTCTTTTGGTGTACTGTTAGAGTGTTCATTTGGGATTTTTCTTTTTTGTGGTGGTATGCCTGTATTGCTATAAACTTCCCTCTTTGCACCGCTGTTGCCGTATCTCATATATTTTGGCATGTCGTGTTTTCATTTTCATTTGTCTCCAGATAATTTTTGATTTCGCCTTTGAATTATTCATTGAACCAATCTTTGTTCAGTAGCATTTTGTTTAATCTCCACATCTTTGTGGCTTTTCTGATTTCCTTCCTCTAGTTAATTTCTAGTTTCATCCCTTTGTGGTCAGAAAAGATGCTTGGTATTATGTCAATCTGATTAAATTTATTGAGACCTGCCTTGTGGTCTAATATGGGATCAATCCTGGAGAATGTTTCACGTGCATTTGAAAATAATCTCTATTCTGCAGATTTTGGTTGGATTGTTTTGCATATATCTACTAAGTCTAATGCATCACTTAAGGCCAATTTTTCTCAATTGATCTTTTGTTTGAATGATCTATTCATTGGTGTAAGTGGAGTGTTAAAACTCTCTACTGTTACTGTGTTACTGTCCTTTTCTCCTTATGTCTGTAAATAAGTGCTTTATGTACTTAGATTCTCCAATATTGGGTGCATAAATATTTACAAGTGTCATATCCTCTTGTTGGATTATTCTCTTTACCATTGTGTTGTGCCCTTCTTTGTCTCTTGTTACAGTTTTTGTTTTTAAGCCTGTTTTGTCCAAGTATTGTTATCCCAGCTTTCTTTTCATTGTAATTTGAATGGACTATGTTTTTCCATCCCTTCACTTTCAGTTTGTGAGTGTCTTTACTTCTGAAGTATGGCTCTTGTATCTAGCATATATATGGGTCTTGTTTTTTATCCACTTGTTGAACTTATGCCTTTTGATTGGAGCATTTATTCCATTGACATTTAAAGTAGCTATTGATAAGAATGTACTTATTTCCGTTTTGTTCCTTTTTCTGGGTATTTTAGTAGTTCTTCTCTGTTTCTTTCTTCTTCTCTTTCTCTCTTCCCTTGTGGTTTGATGGATTTTTTTAGTATTATGTTTTGGTTTCTTTCTCTTAATTATTTGTGTATTTATTATAGGTTTCTGGTTTGTGATTACCATGAGGTTCATATATAATAACCTACACATATAGCAATCTATATTAAGTTGGTGATTTCTTTAGTTTGATCTCTTGGTAAAAGCTCTACTCTTTTACTCCTTTCATCCCACATTTTATCTTTTTGAGATCATATTTAACATCTTTTTTTGTGTGTATCTGTTATCGTCTTATCATGGAAGTAGATAATTTTAGTAATTTTGTCATTTGACCTTCATAGGTGTTTGATCTGCTACTTTTACTGTGTATTTGCTTTTACCAGTGATTTTATTGGGTTTTTAAAAAATTTCTTATTCCTGTTTGTGGTTTTCTGTTTCCCACTTAAATAAATCCCTTTAGCATTTCTTGTAAGGCTAGATTCTTGGTGATAAACTTCAGTTTTTGCTTGTCTGGGAAACTCTTTATCTCTCTGTCCATTCTGAATGATAACCTTGACAGGTATAGTATTCTTTGCTGTAGGTTTTTCCTTTCAGCACTTTAAGTATATTGTGCCACTCTCTTCTAGTCTGTAAGGGTTCTGCTGAGAAGTCAACTGATAGCCTTATGGAGTTTCCTTTGTATGTCACTTGTTGCCTTTCTCTTGTGGCTTTTAGGATTCTGTCTTTATCTTTAATTCTTGACATTTTAATGTGTTTTGATGTGGGCCTCTTCAGGTTTATCTTGTTTGGTGCTCTCTGTGCTTCCTGTACCTGGATGTCTGTTTCCTTCATTAAGTTAGGAAAGTTTTCAGCTATTTCATCAAATAAATTCTTTGCCCCTTTGTCTCTCTCTTCTATTTCTGGAATGCCTATAATACGGATGGTAGTAGACTTGATGTTGTCCCAGAAGTCCCTTAGACTGTCCTCATTCTTTTTAATTCTTTTCTCTTTTATCTGTTAAGCTTGGGTGATTTTCTCTGGTGTTTCATCCAGAAAGACCTGACCCATTCTCCTGTATCATCTACTCTGCTTTTGAGTCCCTCTAGTGAATTTTTTATTTCCAGTTTTGTATTCTTCACTTCTGATTGGTTCTTTTTTATATTTTGCAGTTCTTTCTTGAATTTCTCACTGAGTTAATCCATTCTTCTCCCAAGATCAGTAAGCATTCTTATGGCTTTTTGCTTGAGCTCTTTGTCAGGTAGGTTGTTTATTTCTGTTTAATTTAGTTCTTTTTCTGGGGTTTTGTCCTCTTCTCTTACTCAGAATGTGTTCCTTTGTTCCTCATTATGCCCCTTTCTCTGTGCTTATATCTATGTAGTAGATACATTACTGATCATTCAGCTATGTTTCCCAATCTTGGTGAGGTGGCCTTATGTAAGAGATGCCTTATGAGGCCCAGCAGTGTGCTTCCCTCTTGTTACCAGTTCCAAAATGTTCCAGGAGTGTCCTCTGTGTGGGTTGCATGTGTCCTTATTTTGTGGCAGGGTTGCTCTTGTGCAGGTGCCTGGAGAGGGTAGGCTGTCCCCCTGACCAGTTGGTTGTAATGCTCAGCTGTGTGTGACTGTTATGGACACTTCAGTCACTTTGTTGGGTGTGGGGAGCCCCAGCACTGTTGGCTGTATTGTCTAACAGCACATTCCTGTTGCAATTTTCTGTTAAGTGAGTGAGCTGCCAGCATGGCTGGTTGCTAGGCTCAGGGGCTTACAATTGCTGTAGGCCTCTGGCCCCCAAGGCTGTTGTTAGCTCTCTCAGTATTGCAGCTGAATGGTACTGGCCCTGGCATGGGAGTACCCTATTGTTTCTGGCTTTGGAAGGTGGGGCCAGTCCCCTATATGGCTGTTGAAGAAGCACAAGTCTGCTGCAGCTGACAAGCACTATGGCCCACAGGGCCACACACCCTGTCAACACTGTCCTGTCCTGTGTGCATGCCCAGACCTACTGAAGCAGACCCAGTCACCCCACTGCAGAGGCCCAACATGCTCCACCAATGCAGGTCTGCCCCTCATGTACTCCCTGCCCCACAGAAGTGGACTCACTTGCCAGGCTGCAGAGTTTCCAGGCACCCTGCCTATGCAGGCCCACAAGTTGCCCAAGGGCTTGCTGTTGGATGGGGTCAGTCCCTAGGGTGGGCTGCCTGCCCAACTGAGCTGGATTAAATTGGTGTTCTAGTGGGTTGGGCAGATCCTGGGCTAACAGGCCAGGGGAAGACTCCAATAGCACCTTCCAGGATCTGTGTCAGCACACAAGAACTAGGTCACAATAATGGCTGCTGCCAATGTCTCAGTTCCTGGGGAGGTCTCATCTCTCACCAAGATGGAGCCAGCGCCTGTCAAGTGAGTCTCTTTTTACCGAAAGACTGTACCTTTCTTTCTGGTGAATTTAGGTTGCTTTCCAAAACTGGTGAATTCATATGTGGGCCCTTTAAGAGCAGGCTTTTTTCCCCTTATGTCTGATAACTTTTCTCCAGGTATTCCTTGTTATTGTTAGTAGCCAGCAAAGGCAGATACTATGACACTTGTCTCGGTTGTGCTGAGTCCAAGAGCTTCTTATTGTAATTCTCCCCCACTCACATCCCCTGCTTCTCCAGGGAATGCTTCATACCTTAGGATTGGTCCCAGCTGTCTTTGAAGCACCACAGCTCAAATAATGTTTTTATCTCTTCAGAAGGGAATTTCTGCCTCTTCTACATCAGTCAGCACCTTCCCTTGTTGTGGGGGTTATTTTTATCTAGTTTTTTGTTCTCTCTCAGAGGTAATTGTTCCAAGAGTAGCTGTAAATTTGTTGTGTCCAAGGAAGGATGTGAGTTCAGAGTCTGCCTACACTGCCTTCTTGACATCATCTGCCTTTATAGTAGTCTTCCAATTTTGTTTTTATTTTTTTTGTCAGTATGTTTTGGCTGGTCTAGGTCTTTGCTGTCTATGTAAATGTTGAATGTATTTTTTAAATATCTACAAAATAGCTTTCTTGGATTGTGATTGGTATTGCATTGAATTTATACATCAAGTTGGGAAGAATTGAAATCTTGTCATTATTGAGTCGTTCAATCCCCAAACACAGAATATCGCTGCACTTTTTTAGATATCCTTTAATTTCTTTCACCAGAGTTTTGTAGTGTCCTGCATATCTGGCTACTTTTTCATTTGAAAGTTTTGGCTTGTGGTTCTTCTAAGAAACATCATAGGAAGGAAAAATCGTTCTGTTCATCCAATGCTCATAAAGCTAGACGCTGAAATTGTACTTTTCTTGTTATGCAATTCATAGGAACTGAAGTGTTATTTCCCTAACATTAAGTCCCTTTGCCAAGACATATTAAGTCCAAAAAGCTAAGCCTCAATGAGTCAGGTTAATGCCAACCCCAGTGATCTCACACTAAAGTGACAGAGGATCTCATAGTAGGTGTCTAGAAACCTTCCTTCTTAAGGTCATAGAGGTTCTAACACTAAAGTCACAAAGGACTTATAGTAAGGCCACGGAGATCTCACTAAAGCCACAGAGATCTCTTTCCAAGTTCCAAATGTCTCACTCAGCTTTTGGGTCCTACGTGCTTCTTGGTTTAGAAACCCAGGAAGTTTTGCATGACTCCCAAGCAGATTCTTCACATTTCAACAAATGGAACTTGTAAGGTGTGCCTAGGAACTTGCTTTTGTCACTTAAATACAATGAAAACCATTAGATTGTCTCATGCTGCTCTTTATGCCTTACCCATTAGACTAAATAAAGATCACTAATCCACCTGCAATAGTCTTCAGCATTATGATACTGTGAAGGTAAAGAGTCTCATAAGATGTTTTGTTTATGCAATCAGTTCTTTTTCTTTTTATTTTTTTGAGGAAGATTAGCTCTGAGCTAACTACTGCCAGTCCTCTTCTTTTTGCTGAGGAAGGCTGGCCCTGAGCTAACATTCGTGCCCATCTTCCTCTACTTTATATGTGGGATACCTACCACAGCATGGCGTGCCAAGCGGTGCCATGTCTGCACCCAGGATCCAAACTGGCAGACCCTGGGCTGCTGAGAAGCAGAACATGCGCACTTAACCACTGCACCACCAGGCCAGCCCCTATGCAATCAGTTTTTAATCTTTGAACTCAGAGTATCAATTTGTACCCAGTTCTGCTCTAATAATCTCACATTAGATAGAAATGATTATTATATAATTCCCGGTCCTGGACCTCTCGCCAATTAGTTGCCCAAAGAAACTCAAAGGAGGCTTTGGAAGCACTTAACAGCAATGAACTATAAGAGATGCAATCACCAACCACCCTTAACTAGTCCAAACTCCACTGCAAGAGCAATGCCTGTGCAACAGACCAAGAAGTGCCCAAGAGATTACTTTTGCTTCATTTTAAAGTTGAGCTCTGTGCCCCAGGAGGAGCTTAGGCCTTATTACCATAGTGTGTGATGTATATGTAAGCATGTTTTCCCACTAAGCCTGTGCAAGTGGATATCCACCTCTCCCTTTTGAATATTCATTCCCCATTTGAAATGAAAGGCCCCTGTTTTCCCTTTCTTGAGAACCATGGCTTAAGAAGGGATTACCCCTTGTCGCCTTTACTTGTTGCAAATAAATTTTACTTTGTGGGACAACTACTTCTGGTGAAGACTTTGATATCAAATCACCAAGAAGTGGACTCATTTTGGTTTGGTAACAGAATTGGGTGGTAATGACTACCAGTTGTAACTAGTGCTTGTGTATAGTTTAAAAGTTTATAAGAATTTTTACATATTCTATCCTTTCAATCTTTAATTTCATGATGTAGGACCTGTGTTTGTTCCATTTTAAGAGAAAATGTCCACAAAATCCATTACTAGATTCATAAGTTCTAAATTCACTTTAATTCTCACAAGAGAAGAAGCTGAGGCTCAGAGAAATGGTTCAGTCAATCAGCAATGAAGGTGGTCTCTATTCCAGATACCCCCCAGTACTTTCCATGGTGCTATACATCTTTCCCTGCCCTTTTACTCTTGTGCCTTTGAATGGGGAAATGGCATGAGAGTTTCCAAAGGGGGAGTGAATAAATGAAAATGCCAGCAGAGATCAAGATCTGGAGGACCTGATGGGAGATGCAGCTCACTGACTCTGACTCACTTGAAGGTGCCAAACCTGTTCTACCATATCTAACATAATACGAAATGGAAAAGTGGCCTTGTGACACAGAGAGTGCGTGTTCCCCAGCAAGAAGGAAAGAATTAATACAATCACTTTGAAATATCTGTCCCTAAGTCAAGTTTGAGAGCCTGTGGAAGCTAAAGAAGAAAATAATATGCCAAGGTCATGCTGAACGGTGAAAAGTGTTATAACGTAGATATTAAGAGCCCAGATTCTGGAGCCAGAGGTTCTGGGTTTGAATCCTAGTCCATAAATTCCTAGCTTTTGGCTAATTTTTCAGATCACCAATTCTGATTTGTTGAGGTATTTCCTCATACCACCAAGCAATTCTCTGACAGAAGCTGGGTGTCCTAAAATTTAACTAAATTTTGACACTATCTACCCAGAAATAGCATCATAGCCCACAGGTGAAGCATTCAAGCCCACAAGATTGCCTCCACTTCAGAGCCAAATGTAAGCCCAAATTGTTACCTGTACTTCTGACCTACTGACCACAAATCAAAAGTTCCCACAACTCCTTCCTTGGATTTGATTAATTTGCTAGAATTGCTCACAGAACCCAAGAAACCAGTTTACTTACCAGACTACTGGTTTATTATAAAGGATATTAATGGCTGGGAATCAACAGCCAGCTGAAGAAATACATAAGGTGAAGTCCTGAATAAACGGATTTCTGTCCTTGAGGAGTTTGGGGCTCAGCATGAGGCACATAGAAACATTCTGGCTCCCTTACCTGGAAGCTCTCTGAACCCTTCATTTTTTTTTATGGAGCCATAGACATGATTGATTAAGTCATTGGCCATGGGTGATCTATTCAACCTCCAGCCCCTCCTCCCTTCCTGGATGCCAAGGGGTGGAAGTGAAAGTTACAACCCTCTAATCACAAGGTTTGTTCCTCTGGCAATTGACCCCCATCCTTAGGTGTGGTCCCAAAGTAACCTCATTAACATAACAAAAGTCATCTGTATTGCTCTCTTAACTTAGGCAACTCCAAGGGTTTTAGGAGCTCTGGGCCGGAAATGGGGACAAAGACCAAAGATATATTTCTTCTAATAAGTCATAATACCACAATGAGCTTGTGCAGATTACTCAAGCTCTTCATGCCTTGGTTTTTCCTTTTTTAAAAAATAGGAATGATAATATTATAATTAATTAAATTATTAATACATTAATTTAATAATTTAAATTAATTAACACCTATAAAGCATTTAGAACTGTGCCTGGCATATGCTATTTGTTGTTGTTCTTGTTGTTATTATTATTATTATTCTACCATGGAAATTGAGGAGAAAGATTGTGCTAAAAGGAAACAATTGACCTGAGATTAAAGCAAAAATCAAATAATACCCTGGGCTCTGGGAGTCTTCTGTGGATTGACGTACATAAATTAAATATCAGTTATTTCAGTGCAAAATTTCTAGCTCATTTCTACACCTACATTGATTTTTCATGTTTTATGGCTATTTGGTCCATAGATCTGGGGTTGGGGAGGGAATTCAGACGTAATTTGTTTAATACCACCCTTGGAAATTTCAGTGCAGAGATGGGTAAAATATTACACATAAAGACTTAAAAATTGTTTGTTGAAATTGAAGCCAGATTTGTCAAATTATGGCCCTTTGTGCCAATGGATTTCTGATGAAATCCAACTAATCTTTTTCTTTTTTCTTTTGTTGCCAGCACTTTTGGCATCATATCTAAGAAATCATTGCTAACTCCAGTGTCATGAAGATTTCCCCCTATGTTTTCTTATACTAATTTATAGTTTTAGCTCTTATGTGTAGGCCTTTGATCCATTTTGAGTTAATTTTGTACATGATGTAAGGTAAGGTTTCAACTTGCAATTGGATATTCAGCTTTCCCAACACAACTTGTTAAAAAGATGTCCTTTCCCCATTGAATAGTTTGACACCCTTGTCAAATCCGTTTGACCATATATATGGAGTTTATTTCTGGACTATTTATTCCATTGTATCGTCTATATATCTGTCTTTATGCCAGTACCACACTGATTACCATGGCTTTGTCGTAAGTTGTAAAATCAGGAATGTGAGATTTCCAACTTTGTTCTTCTTTTTAAAGATTATTTGGTGTCCCTTAAGTATCCATATGAATTTTAGTATAGAGCTTTCTTTTTCTGTGAAATACATTGTTAGGATTTTGATAGAGACTGCAATGACTCTGTAGGTTGCTTTTGGAAGCATTGACGTCTTAACAATATTAAGTGTTCCAATCTCTGAGCATGGAATGTCTTTCCATTAAATTTGTGTCATTTTAAGACACTAAATTTATGGTAATTTTTTCAGCAGCACCAGGAGACTAACACACTGACCAAATAAGTAAATCTATGTTCAGTTTTTCCAGTGGATTAACTGAATTTTTAAAATCACTTAAAGTGGAAAGTACAAGTTATTCATCATTAATGTGTGTGACTTCCCACCCGTCTGCCTTCACCATGAGTCCATCTTCCTCTCCTGTTCCTGGGAACCCCTCTGACATCGCCTGTGGAGAGAACCACAGCTATTCCATCCATCTGGGCTCAGACCTCAGGCTGTCGGTGGGCCCCTTCAGGATCACTGAGCCACAGCTGAGCTGGCCTGGATGAGGAGAATTGCCCAGCCAACTGAAAGAAGGATGAAAAATAGCACGTCTGTTGTTTTAAGCCACTAAAGTTTTGAGTGGTTGTTATGCAGTAGCTGTTGATTGATCCATCCTCTCTTCAAAGAGGCCTTCTCTGACCACCCTGAGTTAAAAGCCCTTTGGGTCTTAGAATCAGTCTGTCCAGTTATTCTGCTTTGTTTCCTCAAAGCCTTTATCTCTATCTGAACTTTTTTTTTTTTTATCGATTTCTTCGTTATGCACACATAGGGTAGGAACTTCACAAGAGCAGGGACCCCATCTTTTGGACTGTGTGCGCCCAGTTCCTGACACTTAGCAGGTGCTCAGTAAATAGTTGTTTAATAAATGTCTGAATTAATAAAATGTGTTCTACCTCATTCCAAATAGCTTCTAGTTAATGCGCTGAAATCTGAGTATACAATAAATTGCATCATTAAACCAATGAATTCTCCTTATTATCAATAAAAGTTACCCCCAGATTTTTGTAATTGGTTTAGTTATTGTTGACATTCAATATGCTTGTAATTTGTGCTTTCTGTTGACTTTATGAATAAATTGCTGTAAGTTGGGAACAACTGTGTCAGGAGTTGCTTGTTAGTTACAATTTTAAACTAGAAATCTAATTTTGACTTCTTAATACTTGAGATAGATGATCTCATTATGCATTTAGTTTTGTAGATTCAACCTTGGAATTGATTCCCTTCCCTAAAAACTATTTCTGCACTTTAAAAATGTTGCCAATAGGTGGCACTACTGACCTGAAATACATTAGTGTGAACCGAGAAAAGTTATTGCCTGTACATTTCTTAACTTCAGCTTTATTGAGGTGTAATTGACCTATAAAATAGGAAGATATTTAAAGTGTACATTATGGTGAATTTGTATAAATATACATTGGAAAAGGATTACCACCATTCATTTAATTAATACATCCATCACCTCACATAGTTATCTTTTTTTTTACTACAGCATTTAAGTTTTAATCTTTAATCAAATTTCCGTTATACAATTCAGTGTTATCAACTATAGTCACTGTGTTTTACATTATATCCTGAGAACTTATTCACTTTATAGTTGAAAGTTTGTACCCTTTTTCCAACCTCTCCCAAATTGACCCCATTCCCTAGGTCCTGGTGACAACCTTTTTATTGTCTGTCAAGCATTTGACTTTGTTTTTGAATCCACATACAGGTTATACCAAGCAGTTTCTGTTTCTCTTCCTTGCCTATTGCTTTGTGTTCTGGCAGTTCTCAGAATTTAACACCAGATGCTCAGCATTTAACCCTAACCCTAACCCTAACACTCAGTCAAAGCAGTTTGGTACCACAGCCTTCATAGTTTTGTATCTGTGATCTTGTTCTGGATTCCAGCTATGCAGACCTTGGGGTTTGGATGATAACCAATATTTGGAATATGAAGAAAGGAGCCCTTTCTTTGAACAAAAAGGTCATATTTTTATTAATTTCTTCTTCAGTCATATTCTAAGTGCTGCAAATACAGGCGTGAACAAGATTGACAAAACCACTGCTCTCATGGAGTTTGAATTTTAGAGGCAAGAAAGATAACAAACAAAGAAAAAGGAACAATTTAATCAATGTTTGTTAGTAATAAGTGCTATGGGAAAAAAACAGCAAGGGGAGGGATTATAAATTAACAAGGTTTGATGGCCATGGGAGGCCTCATTGAAGAAGGGACTTTTGCATAAAGACATGTGGCAGTTAAAGTGAACCATGTGGATTTCAGGCAGAAGGAATATCCCTCAAGCCTGTGAGGCTGGAGGAGCCTGGAGTGTTTGAGGAACAGCTGGAGAGCAGTGGAGCAATAGAGGCATGGATGAGGGAGAGAATGGCGGGCTATGAAGTCAGACAGGGGGTTGGGGTAGGGGGTAATGAACTGATCAAGTAGAGTCTTGTAACCAATGAGGGCTGTGGATTTTACTCTGAGTGAAGTGGGGAGTCATTGGAGTGTTTGAGCAGGATGCTGACATGGTCTGATCTACATATTACTGGAATCACTCTGTGTGGGCTAGAGCAGAAGCAAGGAGACCAGAGGGAGGCTTCCACAATAATCTAAATGAGAGGAGATGGTGACTTGGAACAACCACTATCCCAGTGAGGTGACAGTGGGAGGAGTGAAGAGTGGTCAAATTTGGATATATTTTGAAGATAGAGCCAAATAGGTTTGCTGGTCCACTGTAGGTGAGTGTGAGAAAAATGCATAGGAACTATGATGACTTTGTTTTTACCAACAATTAGAATTTACATTTGTGATTTATTTTTACTTTTTAAGCCACTTTCACAAGTGGTTATTTATTTGATGCTTAGCACCCCTTAGGAGGAAATTATTTTATTTTTACTATGCTGAAATAAAGTATAAAAGCATTAGTAAGAAATAGACTTTTTAACAAGCCTTTTGAAACAGGTCAGGTTCCTGGCTCTCTCCCTACTCCAATTCTGGAGATGCCATAGGAGTGAAGGGAGAGTGTTTGGATTTGAAGATAAAGTAAAAATTTTGAGAAACCTTAAAAAGATAGAATGTGATTGTGACATGTTGTGAGAGAAAACAGTAGCTTTAACCCGGGAATGGACATGGTTGAGGGAGGTACTTTGATTTATACTCTCTTCTGTCTACCATACTGCAAGACCAGTTTCTGGCCCATCCAGTATAAGGCAGACAAATAGCAGTGCCAGCTCAGAGCTGCGGGGTCTAGGGTATAACATCTGGGCTCCATAACCCAGGCTGAAGAAGAGAAGAGATAATCATGTATGATAGACAGGCCTTGAACCATTCCACCTCCTCTTCATACCTCCAAGGCTAGTGAGTTACAATTAAGTGAGAAAAGACCTTTGAAAAGAGCAATGGCTGGTACACAGGAATAGCAGTTCCCCAAGGTGAATAGTTACTTCGCAAGGGGTCAGGAGATCATGCTGTGTTACCCAGTGACCTGAGTGTCCTCCAAGGGAGTGCATATCCTCCAGCTTCTGAAAACCATCAGGAGGATCAAAACCTTGGGTCTGTGCTTTGGCCAGTCCTTGGTACTCATTGTCAGACAAAATAACTGATACCTTCAAGGGAACATGAGAGAATGGCAAAAACTAATCAGACAACTGAAAAGAACATTGACTACAAAAAATAGATAAAAATCCTACGCCACCTTAGATAAACTGAATGAAAATTTTTTGAGCATCCAGATAAGGAGTTTAAAATACGTTTAATAGATATTCTCAAAAAGATAGATGGTCAGGGATGGAAGCAGGGAAAAATGAGAGTAGTTGTCTGATTGGTATAGAATTTCAGTTTTGCAAGATGATATTGGTCTGGAGATTTATTGCATAGCAATTTGAATATACTTAGCACAACTGAACTGTGTAATAAAAATGGGAAGTTTATGTTATGTGGTTTTTACCACAATAAAACATTTAAAGAAAGATAAATTGGAAAATTAGTAATATCAAGTAGGAAGAGCAGTTTATAACAAAGAAAAAAATGTAAATATTGAGCCTGAAAAAATATATAAATAAAGAACATAGTTATTGAGATAGGTCGTAGAATAGAACCAGCTTTAAAACAAGGTAGTGACTGGAAAATCATGTGAAGATCTCTCCTAGAGGGTATTAAGAAGAAATAAAGAAACTGTATATATATGTATGGAGAGAGACAAGAGGAATAAAGCGTAGAAGTGTCAATATCCATATAATGAGGCCCCTAAATTAAGAGAAAATAAAATGAATTAAAGGACATAATTGAAGAAATAAAATGACAAATTATTTCAAAGAATAAAAATGAAAGACTCATCATTGAAAGAATCATAGAGGGACAACAGGACTGAGAAGAAAAGGACAGCCATACAAAACAGATTATAAGAAATTTAGGAACATCAGAGTTGATGAGAAAATATTAACAGTGACTTGGGAGAAAGACCAGATTGTGCACAAAATAAAAATATCAGATTGATATTAGACTTCTCAACAGCAGCAGTGGAGGCAGGAGAATGGAGTAATCTTTTGTTTTTTATTTAAGATTTTATTTTTTTCCTTTTTCTCCCCAAAGCCCTCCGGTACATAGTTGTATATTCTTTGTTGTGGATCCTTCTAGTTGTGGCATGTGGGACTCTGCCTCAGCATGGCTTGATGAACAGTGCCATGTCCGCGTCCAGGATTCGAACCAATGAAACACCGGGCCGCCTGCAGCGGAGCGCGGGAACTTAACCACTGGGCCACGGAGCCAGCCCCGAGAACGGAGTAATCTTTTTGAAAGTATGGAAGAAAAAGACTTTAAAGATCTAATGTACATCCAGTCAATTATCATTTAAATTGAGGGACAATAAGTTTATTTTCCGGTATATCGGTTCTCAGAAGACCCTCTCTAAAAACATTTCTTGGAGTAAGAATTCCAGAAAGAAGTGAGCTGTATCCTGGAGGTGGCAATGAGCTATGAGGGTTGTAATGTGAATAAACTCACTTAGAAAATTTAGTGTTTGTCTAAAAATGTAGTTCCCTTCCCTTGAAAGTATAATCCTAATGATCAAGAACTGAATTGGGAAGACATCAAGATGACCTGTAGTAAAGGTGGGGAACAAAAGACACCAAGTGAGTAGACAGCATGTTAAAATCCTACTGTCTTGTTCAGTGAGAAGACACATATTTTGATAAGTTTCAGAAAATTATAGGAAAAAAACACAATTCAGGCTTTATTACATTTTGAGTAGAATATATGACTTTCACACCAACATAAAGCAATTTAATCAATGCAATGGAAGGCAGGAAAGGAGAAGTAAAGAGAAACAAAAAGAAGTGATGGAAAACAGAGAATAGGAAATAAGCTGGTAGAAATAATACTGAATATAATAATAATCAAAATAAATTACATAATTACTTTAAACTCCTAGGTCAATGATGGAGACCTTAGATTGGTTAGAATAGTTCAGTACTAATTTGTTTATAAGAGACAAAAAATACAGATAAAAGAAGAGAAAGCAAAATGAGAACAAAGAGATGACAAAGTGGACACCAGGAAACTATGAACTGAAGGAAATCTGGAGTAGCAAATTTGTCATGGGCCAAAATAGAAGGTAATACCAAAAAAATAAATCTCAAAAGCAAAGAGGCAAGTTTATAATGGTAAAAGAAAAGATAGATGAGGAAGCCATAACAATTATTAAGTTATTGCCCCCAAGGATACTATCACTAATATATACATTAACAAGTGATAATATCATATGAGAAAGTGATAACAAGCCTAAGAGAAGATTTGGGCACATTTCTGGAAAAACTCATAGCTCAAGCATGTAAAAATAAGGAGAGACATAAAAGATATTATTAAGCTTGAACATATATAATATATAAAACTTTATCCAAAAGTAGAGAATACACATTAATTTGAGTACCCATGAGTCACTCTTAAAAATCTACTGTGTACATAAAATTTAAGGAATGAACTTCATAGAAAATCTGAAAGTTCATATCAATAGTAAGAGGATAGTTTAAACCCCTACGACTTGAAACGTAAATAATATACTATAAAATAACCTTTGATTAAAGAGAAAATTATAAGGAAAAAAGTTTACTATTGAACAACGGTGAAATCATTACATGATAAATATTGTGTGATAGAGATAAAGCAAATTCCTTTTGAAGGAGATTCATAATTTAAAGAAACATCAGAAAATAAAAATACTTAAAAAATTTTTATAGTGGTAAAATATATCTAACATAAAAGTTACCATTTTAATCATTTTAAAGTGTACGTGCTTGTAGCATTATGCACATTCACATTGTTGTGCAACCATTACCACCATCCATCTCCAGAAATTTTTCATCTTTCCCAACCAAAATTCTGCGCTTGTTAAACACTAACTCTCCATTGTCTCCTTCTGCAGCCCTGAGAAACCTTCATTCTACTTTCTACTACTATTTCTAGTAGTAGAAATAGTACTATTTCATCCATGTTACAGCATGTGTCAGGATTTCCTTCTTTTTTAAGGCTGAATAACACAGTCATACATCTCTTAATGACAAGGATACCTTCTAAGAAATGAGTCAGTAGGTGATTTCCTTGTTGTGCAAACATCCTAGAGTGCGCTTGCACAAACCCAGATGGTATGGCCAACTATACACCTAGGCTATATGGTACTGATTGTAAGGGAACACCATTGTACATGTGTTGCATCGTTGATGGAAATGTCTTGTGTGGTGTGTGACTATATCCGTTGAAAGGGCTCCTGAGCCCAATTCCAACATTTGTGTGTGGAGGCCTCCTTACATCAACAAGCAATTATCAGACACCAGCAGGATGCTGATGGGTTTGGGGACACCCTGCTGGAGTCTGAGCATTCAACCCAGTTCTGACACAGTCTGCCTAGAGATAGAATCAGGTTTCACAGCTGAAGGGCTCAGTCCCACAAGACCACCCTCCACTTCAGATACCAGTTGCAAGTCAAGGTCGTTACCATTGCTTCTGACCCACTGGCTACAAACTGAGGTTCCAGCGACTCCCTCCAACTCAGGATGCCAATCACAAGCTAAGGTTGTTAGCTGCACTTCTGACCAACTGACAATAAATCAGAGGTTCCGATGACTCCCTTTTTTGGGTTCAATTAATTTGCTAGCACAGCTCATAGAACTGAAGAAAATCAGTTGGCTTACTAGATTATCAAATTATTACAGAGGAGATTAAAGGATACAAACCAACAGCCAGATGAAGAGATACATAAGGTGAGCTCCTGCACAAATGTACTTCTTGCCTCATGGAGGATGGGGCCCCTCATGGTGGCATGTGGAAGTGTTTTGGTTGCCCAAAGTGGAAGCTGTTTGAATCTCCTCTTTCTCGATTTTTATGAGGGCTTCATCACATAGGCATGATTGGTTAACTCATTGACCATTGTTGATTGATTCAACCTCTAGCCCATCTCTCCTCCCCAGAAATCAGGGAGTGGGACTGAAAATTCTTTCTCCTCATGGTTGCTTTTCCTGGCAACCAGCCCCTCTCCTTAGGTGCTTTGCAAAAGTCACTTTAATGAACCTAAACTCCGTTGTAGTGGAAAAGGCTTGTTATGAATAACAAGACATTCATTTCAACTTTATGGCTCTGAAGCATTGTCAGGAACTGAGGAGAAGAGACTAAATGTGATAACAAAAGATTCCCCCATTACTCTTATCACTCCAGAAGTTCCAAGAGTTTTGGGATCTGTGAGCCAGGAAAAGTGGATAAAAACCAAATATATCTGAGAAATATATTTTGGTCATCTGAATGACCAAAATTTATATCCCTTATAAATTATAATATCACATCCATTGTATGCATATACCACATTTTGTTTATTTAGTCATCCATGGAAGGACATTTTTGTGGCTGCCACCTTTTGACTATTGTGAATAATGCTGCTCTGAATATGAATGTACAAATATCTCTGAAATATTTTTGGTCTATTTATTTTGTTTGTGAACCACACTGAATGAATTTAGAAACTTGTTAACCTTTTCTATATTTGAGAACTAAATATTATCAGAATTATCTGTTCTTCTATGATGTAAAAAGTTAGATATTGAAATTTTCTATGTCCATTGATGTTGGAGGTAATAGTGATAGGTTGTTGGAGACAATTTCCTACCAAGTTCTTCCATTTATTTTGTGTTTTTTTCTATTCAACTTTTTCTGAACTTCTTGGGTCAAATTTGGTAATTTACATCATCTTACAACAATGTGAACTTCCTGGAAATTTTCATATCAGAATGAAGTTTTACAAAATGTTTTCCTATTCTTTTAAAAATGTGTGCATCTAGAGTTAATTTACCCTTTTCATTTCTGAAGTTTGTATTGTTTTCTGTTCTTTTTTCCTTTAGTGGTATTGTAAGATGTTTCTGTTTTTCATTGTTTTAGTCCAAGAACCAGGTATGGTATCTATTATAAAGGAGTTTTTTTTTGTTTCTGCTTTCTTATTCTAGATCCTGTACTCTAATTTGGGTGGTGGACAAATTTTGATATTATGTAGGCAGCGCTTCATTATATTAACTAACACATTCTTGATTTGGTAGAAATTTGAGAAGACTTTCTATTTCAAATTGTCATGAAGTAAATGTCAATATTAAATGTGCAACAATATACACAACAGACTAGTAGATACTCCGAAAAAAAACCAAAAGACTTTTTCAAATAGAGTGGTAAGGGAGAAAATGCTAAAAAATACAGACAAAGTGATTTTTTTTCTTTTGTTTTTAATATCTCAAGAGATGTTGTCTGAGCATACTGTGGTTAGATGTTTGGACAAAGCAATCTGAAAATTTTTAATATGGGAGGATTTAATTCCTTACAATTTCACTTCTACTCTTCTTTCCTCAAGTAGTTATTAGGAAGAGGTAAGGTCAATCTCTGCTAGGTTTTTATGTATCTTGTCTTGTTACTCTCGATCCCTTCAGGTAGGTATTATTACTATTCTCCCTTTATAGTTGAGGAAACTGAGAGTTTAAGTAGCATGCTCAAAGTCCAGAGCTGGAGGAAAAAGAGTTAGGACTTCAACTCATGTCTGAAGGACTACAACTTCCTCGCTTCTATTTTGAAACACATCATGCTACCTCCTTTATGAAATCCACTCAGGTATTGTTAAAGAATGATGGGGGGCCTAAGGCATGAGAGAATTGAGCAATGATAAAAATGAGAGAATGGGATATAGTAGTTTAGGGGGAGAAAAGGCCTAGAATCACATCCACTTCCTTAGCAAACAGGATAAATTATTTTGTAAATTTTAAGAATTCTGTAAGCCTATGAAACTTTCTCACATTTGTTATATTTTCCTTTTGTCTTTGAAGTTACTAGTATATCAGTAAAACTTCTGGAAAATAATTAAAAATAATAGTATTTGTGATGTAGCATACAGAGAAAGGAGGAACACTGGAATTCTTTCAGTTGGCGGCTGGCTTGTGAATAAAGGTGTGGAGGGGAGGGAGGAGGCAACAACAGGCAGAGAGAGGAGAGATCTATTCCTGTCCCCAAAGAAAGAACAAAGCAAAAATGTTTCTAGGAAAGTGGCCCAGGATGAAGCTTGCTGGAAGCATCAGTGCAAAGGAGTCTTAATGTTCCTGTGCTGTGTTCATGGGCCTCAAATTCCGGACTCACAAACACCCAGAATGAGAGATGGCACTCAGAAATTGAATGCTGAATATTTTATTGGTATATTGAAGACAGACTTGCATTGTTCCAGTGTCGTGGCTTTCTGAAGGACACTTATTTTCATATTCCTTTTCTGAAACAAATAAACAAGAAAGGAAATTGATAGAGAAGCCAAGACATGGCAGATAGTTTCTAATCTGTTGCCGGTGTTACTGAAGTGAAGTAGGTGAGAGCCCATCTTTCTCCCTCTCCCCTGCTCCCTCTGCCTGTTACTTCCTCATTTCTTTTTGTCTACTGTTTTTATGCACCTAGGAGATAATGTGCTCTGAATAGTTGCTTGCAAGATGAATGAAAAACATTATTCTCAGGTTGTTTATATTTTGGTTGTTATTTAAAGTGTTCAAAGATATATTTACAGAGATGGTTGCTATCACATATTCTGTAACTGTAAAAACTGGAAAGTGGTCTAAAGCTCCATTGGCAGGGGGTTCGTTAAAGAAATCTTGATACAGCCACACAATGAAATAGTATACAACTATAAAACATAACCACAAATAGACCAAATAGAGCCATGTATCTCTATGAATTGAAATGGAAGTTTTCTAAGAAATATGTTATTTGAAGTGAGCAACATTAAATCTGCATATAAAGTATGATATCATTTGTAAAAAAATGATTAATTTATGTTTATATAGGCACAAATTTTTCTGAGAGGATGTTCAAAAGCATTAAGAGTGGTGGTTTTTTGGGACGGAAATGGTGAGATAGGATGAGATAAGTCTTTAAGATTTAATTTCATACCATTCTGTTCTGCTGGTTTTTTAATTTTTATTTTTTTACCTTGAGCATATATTAATTTAAAAGTAAATATTTTAAAAACTAGATAACATTTATCAGCATAAAATTAAAGTATCATTTACCAGGCAAACTCGACCCTCAGAGGCAGGGTGTTAGGCAGGACTGAACAAAGAGTGGTCAGGTGGAAACTTGAGACAGGAAGGCATTGAGTCTGAGGAGAAGCAGAAGGGAGGACTGAAGGGAGAACACTACTCTACTTTCTCATTACCAGCCCATTTTAAGACAGATAATCATTGAGAAAAAGGCAACTTACAGCAGTGTATCTCAAGGTTGGAATTACCTGGGAAGCTTGTTGAGAATACAGGATTTTGACTGTATTCTAGAATATCTGAATAAAAATCTTTAGAAATGAGTCCAAGGACTACGTAATTTCCACCTTTCCAGTTGATTCATTGGCATACTAAAGTTTGAGAACTGTAGGAATTAGGGCCTCTGATGGAGAGTGAACTTGAATCATACCTGTCATTGAATTCAGGATTACTGGGGTGGTGGGCTTTGGGGAGGTCTTGGTGGTCTACCCTCTGGGGGTGGTAGCCTCTGAGACCTTTCAGTAGGAGGTGGGAGAAGACCATGTTGATTGCCTTCTGGTCTGGGTGGTCTCTGCTGAAGAGCATCCTCTAGGTTTACATCCTCAGAAGGGGATCTAGATAGGCTTCATCCTTGTGGGGATGGTCTCTGCTGAGGGCTATCATCTTGGTTTTCATCTTCAAAAGGGGGTCTAGGTGGGAGTCCTCCAGGAGGTGGTCCTTACTGAGGAGCATCATCTTGGTTTTCATCATCAGAAGGGGGTCTAGGTGGGAGTCCTCCAGGAGGTGATTTCTGAGGCTCCTGATCTGGACTTGAGCTATCTTCATCTGCAAGGGTATGGCACAAGAACAGATGATCCCAGTGATGGAAGACTCCCTTCTCATTTTGATCTCTGATAACCTTATCAGACAGTCCCTTTCTCCCAGAATCTACCTTTCAACTATCAATCTCCCTCCTGCCCCTGCTTCTTTAGGCAATACTCCTCATAATCTGTGTACCAGTGATATTGAAGTTCTGGTTCTTTGCTCTTGAGACTAACATGTGACTTTAAGTTTGGTGTAAAAACAGGTTAACTGTGACTCCAAGTCTGGCCTGTTGGGCTCCATGTGGTAGCCTCAGGCTCCAAGACTGAGTTAGAGAAATACTAAGAGAGAGAGACAAAGACAAAGTGATAGCCCACATGGGATTCAACAAAGATCTGTAGCAAATTGCTATCAGCCACAGGGACACAGTCAAGTGGGAGAAACACGGAGAAAAGGGACCCAGACCCTTATTTCTTTCCATTTCCTCTAAAACTATAGATTTATAAAGAGGAACATTGTGGAAGCAGGAAACAACTGAGGGGTTGGTTCTCAATAGGATGGAGGAGTAGGAATTAGGACTCCTGCCCTTTTTCTTTTAACTCTCAGCAGTCATTCTTGGCCTGAGAGAACAGGCAGCACACTCCTGTGATCATCCAGGCCAGAGATATCTCTGCTATTCAAGTTGAGGCCCTGCTCATGGTCTCCAGAATCAAGATTGGTTAAAAAATTACCTATATCTCTGGGGTACTAACATTAATCAGTATTTGACAAGAAAATGATGATAATAAGACATTGGGGAACTGAAAAATTCCTGGGAAAAGAAGGGGAAAAAAAGGTTGATTGAGGATTAATTGGGATTTACCTGATGTGAGGCTGAAATACTCTTCATAGGAGTCTTCTAGGAAAAGAAGCACAAGATGAAGTGAAAAGTTAAGTCCCAAATCTTTCAGAGCTCACAACTGTTCTACAGGGAAAGGAACCCTTCTAACAACTACCTGTATGTACCCTAAGTTAACACTTCAGCCATGGTCTGTGATGCCTTTGGAAAGGGAGCAACATGAAAATGGGTGGCAGAGTTTTTGCTACGCTGAGTATCAACCACAAGCTCAAAATAGCAAAGGTCCTTTCTCTCCTCCCTAGGATCCCTAATGCTAATTTGTGCTGAGTGCTGTGGTATTTCAATGTTGTGTTTTAATATACTTCTGCTCTCTTTCTTCATTAACTACTTGACTTATAATAACTTGCTTTTTCAAGGGGGTGACCAGGGGTAAACATTTGGATACAATATTCCACTTATTGCTCAGAGCACATTGAAATATTAAATGTAGGTGAAAGAAAAACAAGAACTTCGGGCCCTGGGATATCTATATCTCCATGTAGAGAGACATAAATTTCTTATGCTATTCTCTCTCTCTAAAATAGTTCTGATGTGTGTTTTTCTTCATCTACACTGCATCCCATAGCAAGGCCACCTCATCCACTGTCTACATTGATTACCATAATACCTTCACGACTGACCTTCCCTGTACCAGTCTCACCATCCTCCAGTGCATCCTTCACAGCACAGTCAGGAAGACTTTTGTAAAACCATAAATCTTACCTTGCCATTTCCCTGCTGAAATTCTTCATTGGGTTCCAACGGCACTTTAGATAAAGTATAAGGCCATGGCATGAAACGAGGACATGACTGGCCTTATCTTGTCTCAAGAAGTCTGTAGCCTCCTCTTTCCTCTCATTTCTCTCCCCTCCATACCCCCTTCCTCACTGCAGTGTGATCTGCCAAGCCCCAAGCAGTGTTCTAATATCTCCCTCCCCATTTTTTTTTTTTTACCATTATTTGAGCTCTGAGTTGAGCTCAGGGCCAGCAAGGCCACTGAGAGCAGGACCAGCAGCATCTTGGAGGAAGCTCTGGAGTTGCTCCCAACTCTGTGCTGGGAGAACTCGGGGGGCTTCCTTTATAAAGACAAGCAGAACAATGAAATCTTTGAGCTCCACCCTGGGTGGACCTCATTACCTGATAGACTAGGTTATAGTTTGTTTACTCATGTCAAGTACATCCTTTATTTCTTTTTGGAACTTTGCGCAGCAGGATGGGGTGGGTAGGATGTTGTTATTGTCTCATTTATCAAAGGTACAACATGTGACTTGGGTAGCTTTTGAAGGAACAGTGTCCAAGCAGTCAGTACAGATATTAGAAATGTTCTGTCATCATTTGATTTTCAGCCTGATGGTGAGACTTTTTTTCTGTTCTAACACTGTGTTGTTTGTGGATGTGTGTGTTTGTGTGTTGTCAGTGATCTTCTAGCCAAAAGTGAAGAAGGTCAATATCTCTAGCCATTACGGCCTAAAAGTTTATCAATCATGATGAGTGTGTGTGTACCCATGTGTATGATATTTACCTAAAATTTTTGATAATGTTGAGATCATTTCTGTTGACTTTTAAATGTATGAGTAAAACACACTATTGGGCTCACATGGACAACAGAAGGTTGACCCTCAGCCTGTTCAGGCCCAAACAATTCATCCAAGATTCTCTGCATCTGTCTTTAACCAGTGAAGTCTTGGCGTTGTAGAACACAGGTGAACTAAAACTTTCTATTCTTATTAATATTCTTGGAGGTTGTGATATCTAGTGAAAGCAGAGGTAGACACAGAACCCACCTTGAGATTTCTGGATCTGAACAAAATGAATACTCAGTTCTTTGAATGAATCACGCTATTTTATGTCTCCAAGACTCCTTCAATGCACTTTCCCTTTTCTAGAATCTTCTGTAAGCTTCAGTTTGGGTCTTATTTCTCCTAGGAAATGTTTTAACTACCCTCACTGATGTATTAGTGGCCACAATTATGCACTTTAATAATATAGTCTGATACTCTTTCAAAGCCTCAATTGCATTGCACTGATATTCTAGTTTTCAGTCATGTTCTGTGCTGGAATGTGTCTTCTCAGATTGTTCTTCAACAAAGGGAAATTTCTCTGCAATATTCAGATGCTCGTTTCTCTTCATTTTTCTTCTTAAACTTATTTGTTGATATTTTATTTCCTGAGTCAATCTTCCCTGTGTTTATTTTCCTCTAATATCTAGCTTTTTTTGTTTGTGTGTGTATTTTTTGCTATGCATTTTGAGAAAATTCCTTTATTTAATCCTTTAAATCATGGGCTATTATGCTCTTCACTGTCTTTGTTGCCTTTTATTTGTAAATTTGGCAAAAGGAATTGTGTTTCCAAAAACGTCTTTTAAAGTCACCTGCATTGGTTGCCTTTTCAGCTGCTGATCATTGTTATATTCAGTAGTTGCCAGCTCATCCTTCTCAGTGAAAATCAAAATGATTCAGTGTCATCAATTGCCACTTATTTCAGAACTAGTGTAGGTTTCATATTATTGTTCAGTTTTTGTGCAGGGCTAGTGGGAATTTGAGAATAGTTAGGATGGGATATCACAAGGAGGGCCATCTGACTGGAAACTTTAAAGATAGGCCCCATGATCAATGTGGATAAGTGGACACTTGAGTGTTTGGGTTTGGCCTTCTCTGATACGTTGCAGATAATATTAAAGTAAAGCTTTCTAATACAATGGAGTTTGCTACAGATAACTTTGCCCTTGCAGGAATGACCAGGCAGACTATTTCTTTCTTTTCCTGGTATAATTATGGATTTATTCCAGAATGGGGTATATATTAAGAGTTGGTCATTCTTTTCTGGCTACATAGGAAAGCAGAGTGGTTCTAACTGGGCTTTGTGGGAGGCAGGGAGTAGTTTTGGGGGCTTAAGGGTTTCCCTTCTGTTATTGGGATAGCTGTCACTGATTTCTCCAGACATATTTTAGAAAAACTGGAGATGAGCCATCCTGACCAGGTGGCTTAAATCAGACCTTCAGGTAGGAGAGGAGGGTCAGAGATAAGAAAGAGTGCGGAGTGCTAGGCAGACTTCCTCACATTGTGTGGGTGGCTGCAGAAGAGGCAGTCCTGGTGGAAGGCAGGCTTCTCTTTGGCTTGATGAGTACTGGAAGAGAGCAGGAATTCTGCAAAATAGTTTGTGTCCTTTCACTAACATTCTCCAATGTCAGGAATGAGATGATTGAAAGAGAGTAGTGTGCTGTGAAAGAATAAATATCAGCTATGAACTCTCCAAAATGACAAAAATAGAGATTATGGAAGAGTTGAAAGAGATGACTGTTAATTAGGAGGGATGGGGTTGAAGCAATGAGTAAGACTGCAGCAGTAGCTTAGGCACCTTAAGATGAATCAAATCTCCCAAGCAATCCACTTGCCTCCTATATGTATGTTTAACTTAACATGTCAGAAATAGGATTCCTGATTTCCAGATCTTAAAACTTGCTCTCACTCAATCTTTCTTCAATTAATGACAGTTGTTTGTTTCAGCCATTTGTTAAAAAATATAGGAGTCATTCCTGACCTGTCACTCCCCCCACCCCACTGCCAATTAGCAAGTCCAGTTGATTACACATCTCAAAATATACCTGAATGTCAGCACTTCCATAATCTCTACTGCAAAATCCTGTGGTTCAGCAATGATTCTCTCTCTCCTGGAGGACTTCAGCAGCCTCCCAGCTGGTCCTGGTAGCAGTCTTGCCCTCTACCACCTCCCAGGTCAGTTCTCACAACTGCCAGAGTGATCTTTGAAAACTGTACATTAGCTCCTGTCATGTTTTGGTTAAAATCCCCCCAAATTTTCCCCTTGCACTTGTAGTAAGATGTACATTGCATACCTCAGCTCTTTCAACAACCACATCTCCCTGTTTTTCTTGAGGAGTGCTAAGCTCTCTGAATGTGACAAAAAGCAGAATATTCTTATATTTTATCAGGCACTAGTTTGGCTGGAACTCTATATGGTGGTTTTACTAGGAAAGATGAATATTAACAGAGCAGGTAAACTTGTGCTGAGAGAGTGAGTGAATTGCTTTTGGTCCCTGTGATCGAAGAAGTGTTCAAGTGAATTAGAAGAAGTGATGGTTCATTGAATTAACTAAGCATTCTGATAATATAGTTAGTAAATAAAGGTAATGTTCTTTGAGGAGAATTAACCTGTGATTAAATCTACAAATTCTGGCTATACTATTATGATGCTGGTCCATATATTTTATTTTCATGTTGAATCACCATAAATATATATTCCACAATTATTTCAGTGTATCGATATTCTATCAACCTTTCCTAGCATGGGGTGATTATACTAGGTAACGTTTAGTAAGCAGTTGCTATGTACTTTTTAATCCTCAGGAAAACCTTATTAAGTTGGTATGGTTATTACTGTTATCTCAGTTTCACAGATGAGATGCCTGAGGTGCACACCCAGGTTGTTACAAAGGCATTGGGTGGTGGTGAGTTGAAGGCAGTTGGGCTCCAGAGCCTGTGTTCATGCTGATTGTGCTCCAGTGCCTGCTTGCTTGTCACACATTTATTTATTTAGAAGGTGAGAGGGAATGAGGCCAGAGAACAAACAGAGGTTAGGAGATGGTTAAGGTAAGACTTTTCTGGGATCATAATAGATGACGTGAGAAAAAATTGTTTTCTGAGTAAATAACTGTATTTTAAAGTCATAAACGCATTTACACAGGTTTCTAGTATCTTGTTCTTCTCCCTTTCATATAAAGATACTCACATAGATTAATTCTGCTAGGTTCTGGGCCCTAGAGCCAGTGTCACTTTGTCAGTGATTAAGGCTACAGAAGAAGGCATTGCTCACCATCTCTGTGGTCAAGTGTCTGCAGCCTCAGCTCACTCCTGTTTCAGCAATGTCGGGGGGGTTTCTGAAACTTTCAACTACTCTTCCTCCGAGTTCATAGAGAAATAAAGTCACAGTTATTTTTAACATGGTACCTAATGTGACAATATCTCACACATATTTTTATGAAGGTATACAAAATGCAAGTAAGCAGATTTCCTTAAATGAAGAACTTTGTTCAAGTGATTAATGAATAACTCACTTTTCCTCAAGGTGGACATGTAGCTCTTCTTTCAGAACAAGGACTTTGTCCCTCCTGTTTATGAATGTTGGTTTTACTCTAAACTGCTACCATATCTTGTTGATTTCATGATGCACACTTTTACATGTTCACCTTGTAAATTGGGATGTGGTAAATTATATTTTCCAACGTTGGCCATGGCAATATCTTCCATTTAACGTCTCTTATTACAATGAGATTTCTCCTTTCTAGAAGCTGGGTCTCTGTCCTGTCCCTTGGAACTGGGTGGAACTTTATAACTGCCTTGACCAGTAGAGTATGTCAGAAGTGATGTTTTGTCACATTTGAGTCTAGGTGAAAAAATGTCACACAATTCCAATTTGTTCCCTTAGGAACTTGACCAGATGCGATGAAGTCCAGACTACCTTTGCATAGAGACCACATAGGGAGGCTGAGTATATGTGTTCTGGCTGAAAGCTCAACTGAGGTGTAGACTATAGCCAATATCAATTGCTAGATGTGTGAGTTAAGATGGCTCCAGGTGATTCTTGCCACCAGTTGTTCAGTCATAATCAGCCTTAGAGTTGTTAAAGGCCCTAGCAATGTGGAACAGAGAAAAGGCAAAGCTTCTGTTCCTTGTTCAAATTTCTGACCCACAGAAACCATGAGTACAATAAAATGGTTCTTTTATGTCACTACATTTTGTGGTGTTTTGCTCTAAGAAATTGTAACTGAAACAGGATGAGTCTTAGAATTGATAAGGTGTGATAGCTTGATTGGCTTTCCTTTATCTTTCTTAGTGGCACATAAAATGATGTATTTGACAATCCACAGCATCCTTGATTCAGTGAAATGCAATGAGAATGAAAAAATCTTTACAAGGTAGTGCCAACAATGTCTAAAGACACACACTTTTTTCTATTTTATAGAGAGTTACCTAAATAACAAGTATATGCCAGGAAGTGGAATTCTGTGTTAAATTTTCTGCAGTTATAAAATGTTAATATATATTTCCCTAAAAATAGCTCTACAAATTTACGATGGTAGGAGCAGTACATGAAGATACTTGGCTTGCTCACATCCTCTCCATTCCTTGATATCTGGTACTTCTATGTTTTTTTTTAACTTTATATACAAAAAGGTGCTTAATTTTAATGTATATCGTCGTGATTATCAGTTAGAGTGGAATGCCTTTTGTATGACTATTGGCCATTTATGTGTCTTTTTGTGTGTGTGAACAGACTGCTCATATTGTCTCTGACTAGTCGACAGAAGGTTCACAGGCAGCAGGTGAATAAGTCATCTAAGGCTAACTTGTTCAAAGAATAGAGAGGACAGACAGTCAGAATACCTCGTGGAGATCTGCATCATTATCCAGGAGAGTGGAGGTACAATGATCTGACCCCCAAAATCCTCTCCAGTGTGTTCACAGCTATGGGTGATGAGACTAAGTCAGTGAGGGTTAGACTTTCTGGAAGCTGGGCTGTTCCCTCCAGACTCAGCAGTTCATAAGGTAGACTGAAATGACTGTGTGAGTGTGTAAACTGATGGGAATTAATTCCACACACACTCCATATGACCAGGACCACCATCCATCTCAGAGTTGTATAATTTTCCAGATGACTATAGAGCAAAGCACCATACATCCAGGCATGAACACAGTTGTCACCCTTAGCTTTTCAGCCTAGAATAGTCGGTCTAGCACATTCTTTCTTTCTTTTTTTTATTGAGATTATGATAGTTTACAACCTTGTGAAATTTCAGTTGTACATTATTGTTTGTCAGTCGTGTTGTAGGTGCACCACTTCACCCTTTGTGCCCACCCCCCACCCCACCTTTCCCCTGGTAACCACTAATCTGTTATCTTTGTCTACATTTTTAAATTCCTCATATGAGTGGAGTCATACAGAGATTGTCCTTCTTTAACTGGCTTATTTCACTTAACATAATTCCCTCAAGGTCCATCCATGTTGTTGCAAATGGGACGATTTTGTTCTGTTTTACTGCTGAGTAGTATTCCATTGTATATATGTACCACATCTTCTTTATCCAATCATCTGTTGATGGGCACTTAGGTTGCTTCCATGTCTTGGCTATTGTAAATAGTGCTGCAATAAACATTGGGGTGCGTAGGACTTTTGGGATTGCTGACTTCAAGCTCTTTGGGTAGATACCCAGTAGTGGGATAGCTGGGTCGTATGGTAGTTTTATTTTTAATTTTTTGAGGAATCTCCATACTGTTTTCCCTAGTGGCTGCACCAGTTTGCATTCCCACCAGCAGTGTATGAGGGTTCCTTTTTCTCCGCAACCTCTCCAACATTTGTTACTATTAGTTTTAGATATTTTTGTCATTCTAATGGGTGTAAGGTGATATCTTAGTGTAGTTTTGATTTGCATTTCCCTGATGATCAGCGATGATGAACATCTTTTCATGTGCCTATTGACCATCCATGTATCTTCTTTGGAGAAATGTCTGTTCATGTCTCCAGCCCATTTTTTGATCCAGTTTGATTTTTTTGTTGTTGAGTTGTGTGAGTTCTTTATATATTATGGATATTAAGCCTTTGCCAGATATATGACTTGAAAATATTTTTTCCCAGTTAGTGGGTTATTTTTTTTGTTTCAATCCTCTTTTCATTTGCCTTGAAGAAGCTCTTTAGTCTGATGAAGTCCCATTTGTTTATTCTTTCTATTGTTTCCCTTCTCTGAGAAGACATGGTGTCCAAAAAGATCCTTTTAATACTGATGTCAAAGAGTGTACTGCCTACATTTTCTTCTAGAAGCCTTATGGTTTCAGGTCTCACCTTTAGATCTTTGATCCATTTTGACTTTATTTTGGTGAATGGTGAGAAAGAATGGTCAATTTTCATTCTTTTACATGTGGCTGTCCAGTTTTCCCAGCACAATTTGTTAAAAAGACTTTCTTTTCTCCATTGTATACCCTCAGCTCCTTTGTCAAAGATAAGCTGTCCATAGATGTGTGGTTTTATTTCTGGGCTTTCAATTCTGTTCCATTGATCAGTGCACCTGTTTTTGTACCAGTACCATGCTGTTTTGATTACTGTAGCTTTGTAGTATGTTTTGAAGTCAGGGATTGTGATGCCTCCCGTTTTGTTCTTTTTTCTCAGGATTGCTTTAGCAATTCGGGATCTTTTGTTGCTCCATATGAATTTTAGGATTCTTTGTTCTAATTTTGTAAAGAATGTAATTGGGATTCTGATTGGGATAGCATTGAATCTGTAAATTGCTTTAGGTAGAACGGACATTTTAACTATGTTTATTCTTCCAATCCATGTACATGGAATGTCTTTCCATCTCCTTATGTCATCATCCGATTCTCTCAGAAAGGCCTTGTAATTGTCATTGTATAGGTCTTTCACTTCCTTAGTTAAATTCACCCTGAGGTATTTTATTCTTTTTGTAGCGATTGTGAATGGTATTGTGTTCTTGAGTTCTTTTTCTGTTAGTTCGTTATTAGGATATAGAAATGCTACTGATTTATGCAAATTGATTTTATACCCTGCAACTTGGCTGTAGTTGTTGATTACTTCTAAGAGTTTTCCAATGGATTCTTTGGGATTTTCTATATATAAGATCATGTCATCTGCAAACAGCGAGAGTTTCACTTCTTCCCTCCCTATTTGGATTCCTTTTATTCCTTTTTCTTGCCTGATTGCTCTGACCAGGATCTCCAGTACTATGTTAAATAAGAGTGGTGATAGAGGGCATCCTTGTCTCATTCCTGATTTCAGGGGGATGGCACTCAGTTTTTGCCCATTGAGTATGATGTTGGCTGTGGGTTTGTTGTATATGGTCTTTATTATGTTGAGGTAGTTCCCTTCTATGCCCATTTTGTTCAGAGTTTTTATCATAAATGGCTGTTGGATCTTGTCAAATGCCTTCTCTGCATCTATTGAGATGATCATGTGGTTTTTATTCCTCAGTTTGTTGATGTAGCATATCACGTTGATTGATTTGTGGATGTTGAACCATCCCTGTTTCCCTGGTATGAATCCCACCTGATCCTGATGTATGATCCTTTTGATGAATTGCTGAATTCTGGTTGCCAAAATTTTGTTTAGAATTTTTGCATCTATGTTCATCAGCGATATTGGCCTGTAGTTCTCTTTTTTTCTGCTGTCCTTGTCAGGGTTTGGTATCAGCGTGATGTTGGCCTCATATAATGTATTAGGAAGTGTTACATCCTCCCTAATTTTTTAGAATAGCTTGAAAAGAATAGGTAATAAATCCTCTCTGAAAGTTTGGTAGAATTCCCCCGGAAAGCCATCTGGTCCTGGGGTTTTATTCTTTGGGATGTTTTTTATTGCTGTTTCAATCTCTTTCCTTGTGATTGGTCTGTTCAAATTGTCCACTTCTTCTTGAGTGAGCTTTGGGAGATTGTAGGAGTCCAAGAATTTATCCATTTCCTCTAGGTTATCCATTTTGTTGGCATATAATTTTTCACAGTATTTTCTTATAATCCATTGTACTTCTGCCGAGTCTGTTGTTATTTCTCCTCTTTCATTTCTGATTTTGTTTATTTGAGCTTTCTCTGTTTTTTTCTTTGTATGTCTGGCTAGTGGTTTGTCAATTTTATTTATCTTCTCAAAGAACTAGCTCTTTGTTTCATTGATCCTTTCTACTGCCTTTTTCACTTCAATAGCATTTATTTCTGATCTGATTTTTATTATTTCTCTCCTTCTGCTGACTTTGGGCTTTGTTTGTTCTTCTTTCTTTAATTCGGTTAGGTGTAGTTTAAGATTGCTTATTTGGGATTTTTCTTGTTTGTTAAGATGTGTCTGTATTGCAATGAATTTTCCTTTTAATACACTTTTGTTGTATCCCATAAGAGTTGGTATGGCATGTTATCATTTTCATTTATCTCCAGGTATTTTTTGATTTCTTCTTTAATTTCTTCAATGATCCATTGCTTGTTCAGTAGTGTATTGTTTAGTCTCCACATCCTTGTGCCTTTCTCAGCTTTTTTCTTGTAATTAACTTCTAGCCTTATAGCATTATGATCAGAGAAGATGCTTGTTATTATTTCAAGTTTTTTAAATTTGTAGAGGCTTGCCTTGTTTCCCAGTATATGATCTATCCTTGAGAATTTTCCGTGTGCTCTTGAGAAGAATGTGTATTCTGCTGTTTTTGGATGAAGTGTTCTATATATGTCTATTAAGTCCAATTGTTATAGTTTTTCATTTAGCTCCACTATTTCCTTGTTGATTTTCTGTCTGGATGATCTGTCCATTGATGTGAGTAGGGTATTGAGGTCCCCCACTATTATTGCGTTATTTTTAACATCTTCCTTTAGGTCTGTTAATAGTTGCTTTATGAACTTTGGTGCTCCTGTGTTGGGTGCATAGATATTTATAAGTGTTATTTCTTCTTAATGAAGTGTCCCTTTGATCATTATATATTGTCCCTCTGTCTTTCTCTTTACCTGCCTTATTTTGAAATCTGTTTTGTCTGATATAAGTATTGTCACACCTGATTTTTTTTTGCTTGCTATTAGCTTGAAGTATTGTCTTCCACCCCTTCACTCTGAGCCTGTGTTTGTCCTTGGGGCTGAGGTGTGTTTCCTGGAGGCAACAAATTGTTGGATCTTGTTATTTAATCCATTTTGCCACTCTGTGTCTTTTTATTGGAGAGTTCAATCCGTTTACATTGAGGGTGATTATTCATGCATGTGGGCTTAATGTTGTCATTCTGTCACTCATTATCTAGTTTTCCTGCATTACCTTTTTTTCTCGTCCTGTGTGTTTTAGCCTACCCATTGACTTCTGCAATTTCTTATGCTGAGTTTCTTAGATTTTTCCTTATTTATGTTTTGTGGCTCTGTTCTGTTCTTTAGTTTAGTGGCTACCCTAAAGTTTGTATTTAGAATGTCGCATATAATATAGTCTATTCTCTGGTGGTCGCTTTCTTACTTGGCCTGGACTGATTTAGTCCCTTTGCTCTTCCCCTCCTAAATTATTATTTTCATCTCTTATTCCAACTCGTTTTATAAGTTTGTAGTTAGAGTGATAAGATCGTCTTTACGTTGGTGGTTTCCTTACCTTTATCCTAATGCTATAATTGAATATTTGCTATCCTATTCTGGTTCTATCTATCTGTCTCCCTACTTTGTGGTTTGTGACCCCTTTCTCCCTTTTTTTCTTTTTTCAGGTATGAGAGCCTTCTTGAGGAATTCTTGTAGTGGAGGACTTTTGGTTACAAATTCCCTTAACTTTTGTTTGTCTGGAAAAGATTTAATTTCTCCCTCATATCTGAAGGATATTTCTGCTGGATAGAGTATTCTTGGCTGAAGATTTTTATCTTTTAAAGTTTTGAATATGTCACTCCATTCTCTCCTAGCTTGCAAGGTATCTGTAGAGAAATCCGCTGAAAGTCTGATAGGAGTTCCTTTGTAGGTTATTTTCTTTTGTCTTGCTGCCCTGAATATTCTCTCTGTCTTTCATTTTTGCCATTTTTGCTACTATATGCCTTGCAGTAGGTCTTTTTACACTGACAAATCTAGGAGATCTGAAAGCTTCCTCCACACACATTTCTCCCTCAAGCCCTAGATTTGGGAGCTTCTCTTCTATAATTTCATTAAGCACACTTTCTGCTCCATTTTTCTTTTCCACATTCTCAGGAATTCCGATGATTCTTAAATTCGTTCCCTTATTGAATCTGCTATTTCTCTGATATTTTCCTCATTCTTTTTAATCCTTAGTTCTCTTTCTTCCTCTGCCTGGAGCCATTTAGCCTGTCTATCTTCGATTATGCTAATTTGCTCCTCTATGGTGTCTACATGGGCATTCAGGGAATCCATATTCTGTTTTACCTAGTCCACTGTATTTTTCATCTCTAGTATTTCTGATTGATTCTTCTTTATAGTTTCAATCTCTTTTGTGAAGTAACTCCAGAACTCGTTGACTTGTTTCTCTATCTTTCCCTCTACCTCATTGAGTTTTTTGATGATAGCTACTCTGCACTCATTTTCAGTTAGTTTACCTATTTCCAAGTCCTCAGGACTTAATTCTGTGTTTTTATTGTTCTCCTTCTGGTCTGGAGCTTTTATAAATTGCTGGATGGTAGAGGAGCGGTTTGTGTGCATGATGGTATTATTTGGTTGCAGTTACAGCCTGTCACCACTAGATGGGGGGGGGGTCGAGAGCTGTGCATTCTGAGCTCTCCACCTTCAGGCAAGATGGCAGCACCCAGCGTGGTTTGCGGGGAGGAGGGGCACTTTCTCTCATGCGCCAATCTGGATTCTGATCAGCTCTTGTTCTCTGGTCTCCCAGGGCCCTGGCTTGATGGGGTCCCTGCACATGGAAGCTTTCCCCTGTCAGCGGGTCTCCACTGCAATGGCGGTGGGAGTCCTGGATGATCCCCTAGTCACATGGTCCCTCCCCCACTCCTTCCCTCACCCACAGCAGCAATCCCAGTCTCTAGGGGAGGGAGCAAAGTTCTCTCTTACCCCGTTCCAGCTCCTCTGAGGCCGGCTGCAGCCTCTCTGTCCTCCTCCATCGTCTTGTTTCTGTAGTTTTCTGACAGTCTGGCATTAGGTTTATTGTCTGAAATTCAGTTTTTCCAAGCCTTTGTTGTAGTTTGGAGGGGAGAGAGTCCTGGGTCAGCTCACCCCGCCATTTTGCTCTGCCTACCTCTCTGGTCCAGCACTTTCTTAAACATAGAGCTGTAGACTGGAAACAATAACATTTGCAATGATATTTATTCATTTTTTTATCGGCTGGTTTTTAGTTTTCTAATTGGCTTAATTTCTTTGTGTGTTGTAGATATCAATCTTGTGTATGATATATATTTTGTAACTATTTTCTTCTAATCCCTTGAATGTCTTTTAGTTTTTTTCAGGGTGTTTTTTTTTCAGACTTTCGAGTTTGATATACTTAAATATCCTAATCTTTTCTTTTATATCTGTGTGTTTTGTGTCTCGTTTCAGAATTTGTCCTATCTTACTGCCATAAACACCCTTCTTTCACTTCCCCACCTCACCACTACAGACATTCTCACTCTACTTCTTCACCTCAACAGCATAAACATACACACATTTTAAAAAATGAATCACATTTAACTCTTTAATCCATTCAAAATTATTTTTTGTGATTACTATGTAGTAGACTCTAAAATGAGTGTTTAAAGATAATTGGATAGGTAATTGTCCCTAAACTATATTGAATAACCAAGTTTCTTTCAGTGATTTGAATTGCCATCTTTATCATATATTAAATTTCTTTATATGCACGGCTATATAGCTAATCAACATCAATTGATCATGCCTTTCTGTCTAGCATGACAATAAATGCTTCATGTTAATTCACTCTTTGATGATTTTCTGTATTATGTTCACTTTTCGGTTGAAGGAATAAAAGCTTGATATGATTGAATGGCTTTCCCAAATCCATGCACTTTATAAGTATTAGCATAGGCAATACAATGAAAAGAGAGAGAGAATTTGGAAAGAATGACTTTATTCATAAGAACAATCTAAAATTCCTAGGATCAAAAGACATGAAATCCAGAGCATACACTAAATGTAAATGAAAATCAATTTCTGGAGAGAAAAATGCAATATTCTAAAAATATTTCTTGGAGTTTTTCAATTTGCCTACAACCAATTGAACTTGTGTTTTCTCCCAAATTCAGTCACAATATTCCTAACTGACGTCATGAGGAATAGGCACATCTCTCATGAACTATACTTAGAGACAACCCATATTAAAATTGGAGTATTTTCCTTATTAGCAAATCTTTGGCCCTGATTTTTGGAAACCATGGTTCTCCTCTATAGTGTGAAGGATCACTGGACTCTTTCTTCCTCTTCTTGGGACTGACAACATCTTAATAGAGCCACACTAGACTTCTATTGTGAGCCTGTTGGCTGAAAATTATGCTAGCTCTGATTAAATTCTTTTGATTCTTTTGATCAAGTCCAACTCTGATAGATGGGGCTTGAGGGGTGCCAATTCTACCTCCTATAACAGAATAATAGTGATCTACATATGATCAGCCTCTCCTTTTCTTTCTTGAAAGATCATTTGCTTTTCCATGAACAAATGCTGCATTCAAGTATTTTAGTCCTATTCCCTACTGTGCCTTCAGGTGTCTTCTACATGCATCTGAACGTCTATTCTCCACTTCCAACAGTGTATCATGTTTTCATTTCTTCCCAGTTCACACCAGAGTCCTTGCAGAATAATTTGGTATATTTACTGCTTCTTCCCTGAACATCTTCTGTGTCTCCATTATGTTAAAGACCAAGTAAACAGATTAGTAGGAAAGAACATATAGTTCTTTAAATTGGAAGGACTTTCTAAAGGACAGTGTTATACAGGGGTCATATAGAGATTATAACTTAGTTGGAAGTCTTAGGTCTTTGGAAGAAGGTGTTCTATAAGAAGACTACTTTTCATCTTTCTCCAAAATGTCATCTACTTTACCATGGCTTCCTTTATCACATGTTCCTCCCTTTTTCCCTTGGGAAAACCCATCTTTCTTGCAGAATTTGGTTCTGCTGCTCTGGCCCTTGTTTTAACTTGAAAAGTAGAATAGCTCAAAAGTAGAATACCTAAAGTAGAAGCTTTAGTGGGTTGCTAGTGGAAATCTTCTGAGTAGTCACTGCCAATCCAAAGGGGAAAGAATAAGATCCAGTACTGCGAATGCCTTTCAGGATCCCTTCCAAGATTCAGTGTGGCTAAATATTCACTTATTTTTTTTTTAAATCTTGGAAGTAGATATTGCCACTAAGACGTATATTAATTTTTATAGGAGACACACAGTGTAATTTCTCATGAGTAAAGTCAATGTCTTTAGTGATCATTTAAAAAATACGTCCAAAAATTTCTTGATACTCCTCCTCTCCAATGGTGGAACCTAGTTTCCTTATTCCTGAGTAGGGACTGGACTCACTTCTAGTGAATAAAATATGGCAGAATAGATGAGATGTCACTGGGTCACAAAAAGACTGTGAGTTTCACACTGGCTGTGCTCTTCCATTCTGTCAAATCACAGCTTCCTCTAGGGGAAGCCAACTGTCCTATCATAAGGCAGCTCTGGGGAGATGGAACCTAGTCGTCATGTTGTGAGGACACTCAGCCTTTGAAGAGGTCCATGAGATAGGGAACTGAGATCTGCCAGCAATCATAAGTGAGCATGGAAGCAGAGGTTCATCTGCTGGGCCTTGAGATGACTACAGTCCAGGCTGACAGCTTGACTGACACTTACTAAGAGACCCTGAGCCATAACCACCCAGCCTATGCACTTCTAGACACCTAACCCACAGAAACAGCAAAATAATATATTTTTGTCTTTCTTTTTTTTTTAAAGATTTTATTTTTTTCCCTTTTTCTCCCCAAAGTCCCCCGGTACATAGTTGTATATTCTTAGTTGTGGGTCCTTCTAGTTGTGGCATGTGGGACGCTGCTTCAGTGTGGTTTGATGAGCAGTGCCATGTCCGCACCCAGGATTCGAACCAACAAAACACTGGGCCCCCTGCAGCTGAGCGCACGAACTTAACCACTCGGCCACGGGGCCAGCCCCTAGATATTTTTGTCTTTTAAGCTGATAAATTAGGGGTAATTTGTTGTATACAACAAATAAGCAAATCACCTCATGTTAATATCTCGCCCTTTTCGAGGCAACAACTCTTGCAAGAGACTCTAAGAAACAACTCTTGTGTTAAGGAAAACATACCTAGTTCCTCAGCCTGGCTTGTATTACGAGAGTCACCATTCAGGATGTAGTTTTTGTTGTTGTTATCTATGACAGATGTTGCCAATTAAGGAATAGATTATTTTTTATTTCTTATAATAATTAAATGAATATGGGTCTTCCTAGTTCATTCCACCACAAATATTATTCATCAGGAGGAAACTGTGATGTGCAAAAAAAAACATATTATAGAGGAAATTAAAATCCAGGGTTGTTAATAAGCAATTAGGAGAACCCGTACAACTTCAAATGTCTTCAAGTACTCAGAGTCAGATGAATTGCATTTTTGATTATAGGGAACTTGTAGACACGTTCTTAAAGTGAAAAAGTGTTGAGATGAGGAAGTTGAAGGAGAGATAGGAGCATAAAAACAAGCTTTTAGAAGCATCCAAATTGAACATAATAACATAAGAGAAGGGAAAAAATAAAGAGTGGGGGGATGGCCAGTGCTGAAACTACAGGAGAGGTGTTGATTGTTGGCCAGCCTGGCAGCATCCTTTTTGGGGGGTGGGGGGGAACTGCTACAATCTCTGTGGTTCCATTAGAGCTTCTAATCATACTTGACCAAACCCAAGACCACTGGGGTTGGTGTATGATCCAGTCTGGGGCAATCATAGTATTTAACCTTTATCATAATGATTGGCTGAAGAATTGCCATGTGATTAAAACATATATAGTTAGTGTCTCCAAGTGTTTTATATATGAATGAGTTGCTAAGATGAGGGGATGGACTATGGAGCTGCTGGCAGCCATTTTGGCAGATGCATGAAGAGACTTGAGAGGTTGATTAATGCCTTTTGAAAAGTTTTGAGCCACTGAATCCAGTCATATTTGAGGTCCCTGTTATTTGCATATTCAATTTCCCTTTTATTCTTAAGTTAATTTTAGTTGGGTTTCTTGCGTTGGGAACAAACAAAATCCTGCTGGATAAGAGTTCTGATTGCAAAGCACAAACTTTGAGATATTTCTTCCAGAAACAAAAGCTACTGGAGTTCTCTCATTAAGGTGGCAGCACACATTTTATGAAACAGTTGGGGATTATTCTGTCAAATTATGTAAAACTGACTTCCTAAAGCTGGAGGATTGGCTGCAACAAGTCATATTCTGCCTATTTTGGAGCCCCTTTTCCTGTCACAGACCAATAGTATTTGGAGGTGCTTTGGGGGCTAGAGGGGAGAGTAGATATTGTATGTCATTTTTTTCAAACTGGCTTTAGGTAGGTACTCTTTGTTTATGCCGTTTTCAGTAGTAATAATATGAGCGCTCTATTTAGAGCTTGATAGAAAATATACAACATAGAAAAAGCCTTATTAAGAGTTACCAAAATTAAGTTAAGTGTACATCTATTTGGGACAGAGATAGAGAATATATTCATCAATTTGAGGACATAAAGCTGAAAGTTCTATTAAATTTGATAGATCCCAAAATCAGAATCTGAAATACTATCAGTCCGAAGCTATAATAATACAGTCGTATAATGTATGAAATTCCTTGTGAGATTTAAAATTTAATTTCTCAAGTAGCAGTTTAAGCAAAATCCACTTGTTTTAGTTAATGACTAGTCTAGTAAGAGTGAAGAGCGTGAGCTAGTATGTAAGAAAATAAAATCATCTTTAGCATTGAGTAGCAGTAGCATAGTGACTAGACTGTTGGAGCTGTGGATAAATCTCATCAGGAAGAAATGTTCCTCAGATCCATGAGGTTTGTCAATCTTTTCCAGAGAATTTTATGAATGGGCTCTGTGCCCTCAAAGAAATCAAGCTGGATAGATTCTCATTGTTCTATATTATTTCAACACAGACGAAAGAGCTAGAGAAAATTCAAATTTTCTTTTTCCACTTGAGGTCAGCAGCTTCATTGTGCGGGTTTCTTTTCTAATACTGATTTTGTTACGGTCATTGTAAAAGTGTTATTTCACTCAGGAAGTTTTCATAACATTTTTCCAATGATGGGAATGCGTAGAAGTTATCAATGTACCATGACGGAATAAATATTCCCAGGTGAAACAAAAAGAACAGCAGACAGGAGTTATATGAGCTTCTTGCCAAGGATGAAGGTCAAGGTTAAAGGCAAGTAGAGAACGACTAACAACTTTGAGCAATGTCAACTCTTTAATCTCTTTTAGATTTCCAAGCAATCCAGCTTCAATCTCTTAATCTACTCATTTGTGACAATTGGTTTTTTTTCCTTTTTCTTCTGAAATATTAGAAATGTGTTGACTGATGCCCTTTAGAATAAACTGTCCTTCAATATTGATTTTTAAAGAGATTTCTATTAAGAATAAGAACAGAATTTTAAACTAACACCTTTCCTGTGGCTACTGAGAGACAATGTACTGAGAGGTTAAGAAGTTCAGCACAGGGCAGTCCTGTTGACAAAGACTTGTAAGCCCATTAAATCAGAATATATTGCTTGTACTCACATAACATATGAAATATGTCTGAGCATATATAACTGTATGAGAATGCTTTTGCATGTACTCTAACCAACTGCATTTTAAATACTTATCAATTATGTAATTTAATAAACTTTACTCTTTAGATTAATAGATTTCCTGTCTGCTTTTCCTTAGGTTTCTTGTGCTGTTGTCATTTCATTTTTGTTGAAATGAGTATTTAGTTTATTTTCAATCATCTGGAATTTATTTCCTTATGGCATGAAATAGGAATTTACCTTTAGTTAATTTTTTATGCATAGACACTTTGGGATAAAATTTTTATATCTTTCTATTAATATTTTTAGCTAATCAGTAGCTAGTGAGGGCCCATCTAGACACAACACAATCTCCTCTGAGGCTGTTTTTTCACTTTTCCCCCAACATACCATTTCTCAACTATATTTGACTAAAATCAGCTAGAAAAGTATTTTCCTTAACAAAATTTATCTTCACCTTCGTGGACATTATTTCTGATTTCTTTAAATTTTGTAGCCATTCTATTAATAATTATTGAGTCGATTATTGTTTCGATTCCTTTCTTTTTTTACTGTAATTTCTTGGTCCCTCTTGTGTTAGTTTTGGTAGACAAATTCTTGCAAAAATCACTACAAGTCTGAAATGTTCTTATTTCCTTTGACAATTAAATACTAGATATCTTAGTTTATAAGAAGTTATCCTTCATGAATTTGAAAATAATTCATTTAAGATCTTTAAGCTTCCAAAATTCCAGACAAGAAGTCTAAGGTCAATATGATGCTCATTTATTTGTTGGCAATTTCTACTTTTTGGTCCCCCATTGTACCTTTTGAAGGCTTTTAGAATTTTCTCTTTATATTTGAATTCAGTAATTTCTCCAGGGTCTTTCTGGGAGTGTTTTTAACATTTTTTCTTAGCACTTAGTGAGTCTGGAGTCACTCTCACCTTAGAAACATTTTCTTATTTTATTGATAGTTCATTCTTTATATTTTCTTATTTTAGAACCCCTATTAAACAGTTATTAAAACTTTTGAATCTATTCTCTAAGTTCTAAAATTTCCTTTTATACTCATTTTCTCTTTTCCAATATATTCTGGGAATTACTTTAACGATATCTTTGCCTCACTAATTCAGTCTTTATCTATATTCGTTCTGCTACTTAGACCTTCTACTTTAAAACAATGTTTTAAATTTACCACAATTATTTTCTTTCTATTATCGCAGCCTGCTTTCCTAAATTTAGTGCCTCTGAGAATACCATTTCATTTCCATTTTTTTTTTGCCTCTTTTCTTATCTGTTTTCTATAGTAGTAGTATGGAAGTGGGTTTATTTTTGTGTATAGTAACTTCTTTAAATGATGTATGTTTCCTTTGTTTGAAAAAATTTAGGGAATCACCTGCATCTATGAAGTGAGTCTAGATTGAACTGTATTGACAGCTGGATTATAGATCTTCAGCCCAGATGAGAAACCCTGTTTGTGTTTGTGTCAGTGAATGCTGTTCTTGATAATAAAATCTGCATTAAATATGTTTGAAAGGCAACATTTAATAAAAAAGCTTATATATTTTAAAAACCTTTTCCTATTGGTGTCTTAAGCTGGTACTGTATTTGTGTAGAGTTAGCCTATTTTTGACTCCTGTCTCAAGGATATTGACAAATATATCCGACTTGCTACTCCTCACCTCTCCCACAACTAGTTGGTTCTCACTGGACTTTCATTCATGTCAATGGCTATTTCTCTACAGGTTATTGAGCTGGCAGTCCTGATTCTTGTACATGCACAAGAAATGACTCATCTGAACCAAAGAGATTGTAAAATGTCATTAATTTTATCATACATACTGATTTCAGAGATGCGATAAGAAAATATGTTTTGGAATCAATGAAATATTGTGTTTAAGCAGAAATTGTTTGAAGAAATGGACAAAAATACTATAATATCACGATAGCTTTATGTACATTTGTCAGCTTTTTTTTAAACATATGTCATAGACACAAATGGCTATAGATGATGTAAGTAAGAAATCATAAGGGGCTGGCCCCGTGGCCGAGTGGTTAAGTTCGCGCGCTCCGCTGCAGGCGGCCCAGTGTTTCGTTGGTTCGAATCCTGGGCGCGGACATGGCACTGCTCATCAGACCACGCTGAGGCAGCGTCCCACATGCCACAACTAGAAGAACCCACAACGAAGAATACACAACTATGTACCGGGGGGCTTTGGGGAGAAAAAGGAAAAAATAAAATCTTTAAAAAAAAAAAAAAAAAAAGAAATCATAAGACTACTCTACTATGCTAACTTGTCCACAAATATTCCCTAAAGAAATTTAACCAGTTTGTCCAGTGCATATGGAATAATTACCAATATTGATCATTTATTATAATAGCCCTTAGAATATTGTTTGTAGATCATCTGCATCAGAATCACGAGATATTTATCAAAAATCATAATTTCCAGATACCACTGGAGACATAGTAAATCAGTATCTATAGAACTAGAGCTCTAGAAACTTCACTTTAAACAAACACTCAGATGATCTTGATACACTTCAAATTAGGGTTCTAAGAAAAACTCAACAAATTCCAAGAAAGAAAATTAGTAAGCTGCTTTCTTCTTCATCATGAAACACAATTTAGAATTGAGTAATTAATTCAAACTCTTCTAAGAACTTGAAAATTACAGAGAAAACATTTCTAAGAAATTCCTAGGTTACAAAAAATCAAACGTGAAATCACAGACTACTCAGGAATTTACAAAATGGGAATCCAATATGTTCAAATCTATGGATTAGATCAACATTTCATTCATAAAATTCATGGAATTTAATACTTCTGTTACTAAACAAAGTATTAGACAAGTAAGTGAAAGAAATACTAAATTCAAGGAAATAGCAAAAGACAAGCAAAATAAACTTGATAATAACAGGCAAAATATAAAGCTAAAATCAGAATAAGTTAAAAACAGAAATTTAAGTAAATCTCAGATGGTTATTATCAGTAAACAAATAAATTAAATAAGCTAACCGAATTAAGAAAGAAACCATGGTTGATTAAATGAAATGTATGAAAAAATATATACTACAACTCTTTGCCAACTCATATTAAATTTTTAATAAAACAAATTCTTAATAAAATATAAATTAACACCACTGAATCAAGAACATATGATTGATTTGAATAGACTAATATCCATGGATGAAATTGAGAAAGTTGTTAAAAATTACCTCCATTAAAAAGAACAATTCCACATGGTTTTAAGTGTTAGTTCTTTTAAATCTTCAAGGAATAGACCATAATTATGCTATTTAAACTACTCTACAGCATAGAGAGAAGGAAAATTTGGCACTTATTTTCACAAAGCTACCATTATTCTGAAAGTGAAATATTCTGTGTAGTCAGAAGTAATTAATTACGGACATCATAAAAAATGAGTATGTATATATCTTATAAATTTCTTTGAGTTTTTATAAATATTGAAAACAACCTTGCTGTTCTTCAGTCATTTCATATAACCATTAAGGATTATTGTGCATGAGATTTGATCAAGAAAATGAAGTAGAACACATGGACTTATACTGCCTTTGACCTGAATTCTCTGAAATGGTACAAAGTACTTTTAAAGGAATAAATTGTAACATTTCTGAAAAATAACAGAGAGTATTAACTGTCAATTAGAAATTTATGAAGATTTCCTAAAGGTAGAAAGCATAGCTATAGAGGAACAGAGAAACACGATGGAAGGACACTCATAGTTGAAAGCAAGTCCAAGCAAAGACAGCTGAGGAGATGAGAATGGGTCAGAGTGTTCCAGCTCAGAGTTGAGTGGATATCAGGAGTATCAGGTGGTCCTGGAGAAAATGTCAGGACGATTAATGGGCGTCAACTGCATGTTTGAAAATCTGTTTCTTCAACTCTCTACCTTTCCCACTGATGCTGAGGAAAGGCCTCTAGTGTACTCACCACCAGGTTAACGCTGAGTGTGTGTTCTCTGTCCTAATTCCTAAGAGGCAGCTTGGTACCTAGATACACAAGATTATAGGTCTTGAGATGAAGACAATTGTTTTGCAGACAACGACAGTAAGTCTTTTGGAAAATTGTTTGGAACTAATACATAATTGATATACAGAAGTGAATGGGGAAACTCAAAGGTCATTTCTGCTTTAGTAACCATCAGTGGATGGTGCAAGACAATCTGAAAGGACTCCTAAACAAATCTTTTAATACGCCTAAGAAGAGAGTGAGTGTTTTCAGAAGCTTCAGGAAGGGAATTGAAGCCTTGACACAGTTTACTGAAGAGATTCATTTCCTTATGATTTATAGGAAAGCATCAATAAAAAGAAGGGCATGGACAATAGTTATCTTAAGACCCTATCTCAGATTCTAAGTTTTGTTGAAATTTAGAATCTCTCATATAAAACAAGGCACACAGTAACTAATATTATTATAGAATTGAGATTAGATATACCCTTTATTCTTTAACCTTGGACATGCCAGCTGAGATAAGGTTTAATGTTGAAGAAGACCAGGAGAAAGTCATTCTGTCAATGATGACTACAGTCAACCATGAGAAGCAAGGGTGTTTTCAAGGCTTGACATTTCCTTGTTGGGGAAAGATGGCATTAGACCCTGAGCCCAGGCATAAGGTTGAGAGGCTGTAGAATTGGTAAGTATCCAAGGCCAAGAGAAGTAAAGCCCTGATGGCATGTCTTATGAGTCTTGGACATTGAGACCTTTAATGTCCTCAAAATGAACCATGTATAACTGTCGTGTCTTTGGGGCCTACTGAAAACAGGAGAGAAAAATTGTCCTTTTAAAATAAGCAATGACATGGAAATTTCAGGACATCAAAAGTCCTAGAAGTCATTCAAAGGGTTCTTCTATCATTTCGTAGATCTCTAATCAAAGAAATATGACAAAGCATTAGATATTACTATGTTAAGTTTCAGTGCCTTGCATGAGAGAGATTTTTTTTTTATAGCTGAGAATACATGAATTCTCAGCTCATTGAAAAATTAAGGTGACATAAGGAATTATAGAGTGTTCTCACATTATATAAACAGTCTCGTAACGACAATATTAATTCTACCACCAACAAAAGAATTTCTAGCAGCAGTTAAATTTTATTATCACTGAGTTTTGGGGTGTTTTGTTCTAAGCAATAGTAACTAGAACCAGATGCGTCTTTCAGTTGATAATGTGTGGCAGCTTGACTGGCTATGCTTTTTCTTTCTTAGTGGCACATAAATGATAGTGTATTTGCCAATCACAATATTTTAGATTCAGTGAGATACAATGAGAATGAAAAATCCTTACATTGTAGTGCCAGCAACATCTAAGGACACTGATACCACTTTTGTGTATTCTATAGAGAATTACCTAAATAATAAACATATGCCAAGAAACGGAATTCTGGGTCAAAATGTCTGCAGTCATAAAATGTTAATATATACTTCCCTCAAAACAGCTGCACTAATTTACGATGATAGGAGCAGTGCATGAAGATCCTTGGTTTGCTCGCATCCTCTCTATTCCTTGATATCATTCCTTTGTGCCTAGCTCAGCATCAAGTGCTTTACATTCATTAGCTCTTTTATTCTTCACAATAGCCCTTTGATATATGTATTATATTCACTTTTCACATGAAGGAATAAAAGCTTAATATGATTGAGTGACTTTCACAAAGCCATATACTTTATATGTATCAGCATTGATAAGAAATATGGAGAGAGAGAGACTTTATTCATAAGAATAATTTAAAATTCTAGGATCAAACAAGAAAAAATGGAGATTATACAGTAAATGTGAAAAAATATAACTTTCTGGATGGAAAAATGCAATATTCTAAAAAGGCCAGTTTTTCTGGAATTCTGGAGTAATTGATTTGCACTGCTCTCCTCTCTTACATGCCTGATTTCAGCTTTTCTTGATTCACTAACTGTTAACTTTCACATAGTCATTCCAGTTCCACAATTGTGTTCATATTTCTTTTTTACTGTCATCTTCTCTCCCATTCTTCTTATCTCTGGTCATTAACTCCTTTTTAAAATTTCATCTTATAGCTTAATTTGGGAATTTGGAAAGAGCAGAAATAAACACGTGTTCAATGTACCATGTTTAAAAAAAACAATTAGTGACCTTTCTGATGTGTAGTTCTGATCCTGTAACTTCCTGGCTTAATACTCTGAGAGCACTTCAACATGCTTAGGTTAGAAGGACAAAGTCCTTGATAGACTTTAAAAGAGCTTCTATAAATGGTCCTTTTGGTTCCTTTTTTCTTTTTCTTTTCTTTCTGTTCTCTCTCTTCTTTCTTTTCTTTTTTCTTTCTTTCTTTCTTTTTCTTTCTTTCTTTCTTTCTTTCTTTCTTTCTTTCTTTCTTTCTTTCTTTCTTTCTTTCTTTCTTTCTTTCTTTCTTTCTTTCTTTTTCTTTCTTTCTTTCTTTCTTTCTTTCTTTCTTTCTTTCTTTCTTTCTTTCTTTCTCTCTCTCTCTCTCTCACTCTCTCTCTTTCTTTCTTTCTCTCTCTCTTTCCTTCTTCCTTCCTTCTTTCTTTCCTTTCTTTCTTTCTTTCTTTCTTTCTTTCTTTCTTTCTTTCTTTCTTTCTTTCTTTCTTTCTTTCTTTCTTTCTTTCTTTCTTTCTTTCCTTCCTTCCTTCCTTTCTTTCTTTTCTTTCTTTCTTCCTCCCTTCCTCCCTTCCTTCTCCTCCTTCCTTCCTTCTCTCTCTCTGTCTTTCTTTCTTTTCTGTTTATTCAAGTTACTTACAAGGCAGATTGCTATCTATGTTCTTAATTTAACAGAGGAATCTGCACAGTCCTTTTTTACTGGCTGCATTAAATATAGCATGACCATAATTTTCTGGGTAAGGACCTTAGCTTATTTTTCAACCCAGAAACAACAATTTTAAGTGAACAAACACTGTTTTCTACTCTAATAATCTAACAAATATAGTTTCCTATAACAAACGTCCATAGTTCCATGTCTACTGGTTAACCATCCTTAGAACTTTGAAAACAAACCCCTTGATGTCATACGGAAATCCTGTCCCTTCTAGTAAACAGACATAGACAGAAACTCAAGTTTATGATAAAGAAAGTGTTTGGATTTTTCTTAAAATTTCACTAATTTTCTTTGTTCTCTAGTTAAACTTAGTGAGTACTCAAATTTTCCTGATTGTCTCAAAATTTTTTTTTTTTACATTTTTGAGCAACAAATGCTGGTTTGTTTAAACTAGGATCTGAACAAGTTTTATGTGTTGCGTTTGGTCAGATTTGCATTTTTTATGAAGTTAATGAAGCTTATACTTTGGGGTCCCTCATTTGCCCAGGCCCTTTCCAAGACCCTGGGAGGGGCCTAGTAATTTTACATTCATCATATTGTATATGTTTTTTAAAGAGAGCAATCCAAATTACATAAGTTTCCCCTACACAAAACCTAGATTCTTCTCCATATTTGGTTGTTACATTTCTTAATCTAGAGAAGGGCATCCTCACAGAAGAATCTTACTTCACCAAGCTCATCCTTCTTCTTCAGTCTCCAACTGAATACAGAGAATTTGAGCCTGAGCGCAGATCCGTAGCCTCATGGAAACCTGCAGGGTGTCCTCTCTCCTTTCTCCCCATGTCATTAACTTATTGATGTAAGTGGGTCATATGTCTTTAGGATTTTCCCACATTCTGGATACGTTAGTTGTCTTTTTGTTGTGCCATTTAACTTCTTTATCTCCTGTATTTCCTTGAATCTGGAAGTTAGTTCTAAAGGCTTTTGGGTTCAGAACTACAACTTATTACTTGAATTATATCTCTCCCACTCCCCCATTCCATTCATGTTCTACTCACCTTAAAAGTCTTTCTGTTCTTCAAGGGCTCCATGCCCTATCCCAACTCCAGTCCTTTGCATTATACTGTTCTCTCAGCATAGAAATTCTTTCTCCAATTCACCTAAAGCCAGTTGGAATTGTGTTTTATACCAAATTCAATCACAAGATTCCTAATTGACATCATGAAGAATAGACACATCTCTCATGAACTTTTCTTAGAGATAACTCATATTAAAAATGGAGTATTGCCGTATTGCCTCTATTGACAAGTCTCTGGCCATGTTTTTTTTTTTTTTTGGAAATCATGGTTCTCCTCTATAGTGCAAAGGACCACTGGACTGTTTCTTGCTCTTCCTGGGACTGACAGCATGTTATAGAGCCACGCTAGATTTCTATTGTGAGTTTCTTGGTTGAAAATTATACTGGCTCTGATTCAATTCTTTTGATCAAGTCTATCTCTGATAGACAGGGTTTGGGAGTTCCCAATTCTATCTCCTATAACAGAATAATATTGACCTGGGTATGATCAACCTCTCCTTTTCTTTCTTGAAAGATGTTATTTCTTGTTTCATGAGAGATGGTTAAATATTTTAGTTTCATTACCTATTGCGCCTTCAGGTGTCTCCTGTGCTCATCTTAACATGTATTCTCCACTTCCAACAGTCTATAGTGTTTCCATTTCCAGCCCTGTTCACATCAGAGTCTTGCAGAATAGTTTGGTGTATTTACTGCTTCTTCCCTGAATATCATCTGTGTTTCCATAATGTTAAAGACAAAATGAATAGATTTTTAGGAAGAAACATATAGTTCTTTAAATTAGAAGGACTTTCTGAAGGAGGGTGTTATAAAAGGGACCTACATATATTATATCCTTAACTTAGTTGGAAGTATTATTTGTTTGTAAAGAAGTGGTCCTACAAGAAGACCACTTTCCATCTTTCTTAATGTCATCTACTTTACCCATACTTCCCTTTATCACGCATTCTTCACTTTTTCCCCTGGGAAAAGCTGTCTTATTCACAGAAGTTAGTTTTGCTGCTCAGACTCTTGTTATGACTTTAAAACTAGAATAGCTCAAGCTTAGCTAGATGCTAAGGAGGATTTTCTGGCTATTACTGCCATTCCAAAGGGGCAAGGACAAGGTGCAGTCCTGTGGATGCATTTCAGGATCCCTTCCAAGGTTCACTGTAGCTAAATCTTCACAGTTTTTTTTTTTAAATTATGGAAGCAGGTATTACCACTAAGGCAAGTATTAATTTTTATCAGAGATACACAGTGTAATTTCACATGAGGAAAGTCAATGCCTCTTGTGATCTTTTCATAGTCTAAGGCGTGGAGAGTTATGTTCCACCTCCTTGAGGGCGAGTTATCTGTATAAATTATTTTGAATTATTCTGCACAGGAAGTTTGCCTCTTCCCTCCTTTTTTTTTCAAATGAGCACTTCCTTACTTTTTGGTACTACAGGAGGCTTCAGACTTTCTTTGTATATTTTCTGCCCCAGTCCCGATATCAGCCATTTCTATGAGGAGCCCTACTTCCTTTCACTGAACAATAGCATTAGAAACCAAGGTCTTAGGGCCTGCTCTGTGGCCTAGTGGTTAAGTTCAGTGTGCTCTGCTTTGGTGGCCCAGGTTTGAATCCCGGGTATGGACCTACATCACTCGTCAGCGGACATGCTGTGGCAGTGACCCACAAACAAAATAGAGAAAGATTGGTACAGATTTTAGCTCAGGGTGAATCTTCCTCAGGAAAAAAAGATCAGGTTGCTCTGTATGCTCATTGCTCCTGGAGTGTCCTTGCTTCTAGTCCCTTGCCAGCTCATGTTTATAAACGTATATATACATATTTCTACATGGAGAAATATTGGTTCATCTATATCTATATTAAGCTAAACATGAGTTCATACTGATGTCTCCAACTTTAGTCCATTACCACATGGATCATTCTAGTCCCCTCCCCTTGCTTATCTGCACACTCCCACTCCAACAGTGAGAAAACTGGCTCCTACCTTCTGCCACACACTTACTTAATTGTTCAATTGCAGTGTATATGTATAAAAGCACCAGAATTGTTAACAAGTACCCCTGTGGGAAACAACTTTAGCCACTATAGTGCAGTCCTTGTGTACAGCTTCTTCCGTCTTGTAGCTTTACAAACTCCACTCATTTTATGTTATCCAGGTCAGCTGCCATTTCCCCCCACTCTCTTAATGAGGTTATTTAATACTTTTGTAATAAAGTTAGATTGTTTTGTCACATTCTGCATTCTGTTGTGTCATTTTCCCAAACTCCTAAATGAATTTTAGTAATTTTCACTCATTAATTTCACTCTTTGTGCTGTAAAACTCAATGCGTTTTGACAAATGAGTAGTGTCGTATAGTTACAATTACAGTATCATATAGAATAGGTTCACCACCCTGAAAAATATCCTATAGTTCACCTATTCAATCCTTCCGCCTCTCCATCCAGGACCCCATTGAGGTTACAGCCTTTTCAGACTGGCTTCTTTCACTTAGCAACATGCACTTTAATCGTTCATGTCTTTTCATGACTTAATAGCTTATTTCTTCTTTTCACTGAATAATATTCCATTGTGTGTGTGTACAACAGTCTACTTACCTATTCACCTAGTGAAGGAAAACTTGGCTGCTTCTAGTTTTTGACAATTATGAATAAAGATGCTATGAATGTTCATATGCAGGTTTTTGCACAGACGTAAATTTTGAAATCACTTGGGTAAATATCTAGCAGCAGAGTTGCTGGATTGTATGGTAAAACTATGTTGGTTTTTGTAAGAAACCCAAGCCTGTCTTAGAAAGTGGTTCTACTATTTTGCATTTCACTGGCATAAATGAGAGGTCTTTTTGCTTTGCTTTCTTGCCAGCAACGGTATTATCAGATTTTTGGCTTTTAGCCATTCTAACAGGTTTCTAGGGTATCTCATTATTTTTTTAATTTTCCATTCTGTATTGACATATGATGTTGAGCATCTTTTTTTTTTTTTTGAGGAAGATTTGCCTTGAGCTAACATGTGTTGCCAATCTTCCTCTTTTTTTTGCTTGGAGAAGATTGTCCCTGAGCTAACGTCTGTGTCAATCTTCCTCTATTTTGTATGTGGGTCCACACCACAGCATGGCTGATGAGTATTGTAGGTCTGTGCCTAGGATCTGAACCTGTGAACCCAGGCTGCCAGAGCACAGAGCATCAAACTGGACCACCAGGCCACAGGACTGGCCCTTGAGCATCTTTTTGTGTATTTATTTGACATCTGTATATTTTCTCTGGTGAGGTGTCTTTTTAGATCTTTCATCCATTTTTTTATTTTGCTTATTTTCTTTTATGTTGAATTTTAAGAATTCTTTGTATTTTTTTAAAATTTTTTTATTATTCTTTTTATTGCAGTAACACTAGATTATAACAATATATAGCTTTCAGATGTACCTTGTAATATATTTCGAATTCTGTGTAGATTATATCATGTTCACCACCCAAAAACTAATTATAGTCCATCCCCTCACATGTGAGCCTATTCACCCCTTTTGCTCTCCCCCCCATTCCCCTATGGTAACCACCAATCCAATCTCCATTGCTATGTGTTTGTTTGTTGTTGTTTTTATCTTCTACTTATGAGTAGACTTTCTCACTCTGACTTATTTCACTCAGCATAATACCCTCAAGGACCATCCATGTTGTCACAAATGGCTGGATCTCACCATTTCTTATGGCTGAGTAGTATTCCATTGTGTATATATACCACATCTTCTTTATCCATTCGTCCCTTGTTGGGCACCTAGGTTGCTTCCAAGTCTTGGCTATTGTGTATAATGCTGCAATGAACATAGGGGTGGAAGTATCTTTATGCCTTTGCCTTTTCAAGTTCTTTGGATAAATACCCAGCAGTGGGATAGCTGAATCATATGGTAGATCTATTCTTAATTTTCTGAGGATACTCCATACTGCTTTCCATAGTGGCTGCACCAGTTTGCACTTCCACCAGCAGTGAACAAGGGTTCCCTTCTCTCCACATCCTCTCCAACACTTGTCGTTTCCTGTCTTGTTAATTATAGCCATTCTGACTGGAGTGAGGTGATACCTCATTGAAGTTTTGATTTGCATTTCCCTGATAGCTAACGATGTTGAGCATCTTTTCATGTGCCTGTTGGCCATCCGTATCTCTTCTTTGGAGAAATCTCTGTTCAGATCTTTTGCCCATTTTTTTTTTTAAAGATTTTACTTTTTCCTTTTTCTCCCCAAAGCCCCCCGGGTACATAGTTGTATATTCTTTGTTGTGAGTCCTTCTAGTTGTGGCATGTGGGACGCTGCCTCAGCGTGGTTTGACGAGCAGTGCCATGTCCGCGCCCAGGATTCGAACCAATGAAACACTGGGCAGCCTGCAGTGGAGCGCGTGAACTTAACCACTCGGCCACGGGGCCAGCCCCTCTTTTGCCCATTTTTTAATTGGGTTGTTGGTTTTCTTGTTGTTGAGATGTATGAGTTCTTTGTATATTTTGGATATTAACCCCTTATCTGATATATGGTTTGCAAATATCTTCTCCCAATTGTTAGGTTGTCTTTTCGTTTTGTTGATGGTTTCTTTGTATATTTTAGATACAGGTCTTTATCAGATGTGTTTGCAAATATTTTCTTTCAGTATGTGGCTTGTCTTTGGATTACTTTCAGAACATAAGTTTTAAATTTTTGTGTGGTTCAACTTCTCACTTTTTCCATTCATAGATCATGCTTTTGGTGTTGTATCTAAAACTTATCACCTAGCTCATCTGGGTTTTCTCTTATGTTTTCTTCTACCAGTCTTAAAGATTTCCATTTTGCATTTAGTTTATGATTCATTTTGAGTTAATTTTTGTGGAAGGTGCAAGGTTTGAGTTCAGCTTCGTTTTGGGGTTTTTTTTTTGCATATGAATGTCTAGTTTGTTAAAGAGAAAAGCTACAGGCCCAAAATGGCATCACTTGTACTAAAACTCATGACAGTAAACCTAGATTTAATATCTGATCCAATTTCATCTCATTTTCATCAGAAACGTAATCTTAATCAACAGTCTGGAATTTTATGATCAGTACCAATAAAGTAATATGCTATGTGGGCCCTCTCTACCCCTCAGAGGAAGAAGAGGCAACCTTCATGATAAAATCCTTGCTATTTCCTTCCCCCTAAAACAGGATGTCCCGGCCTGAAACAATCTTTTCTTTTCTTTTGTGCCTACCTCAACCTCTATCTGCCTGTAGAAAGCTTCCATTTTGTGCACGTCTCAGATCGCCCTTCCAGTTGCCAGATGGGATGCTGCCCAATTCATGAATCACTTAATAAACCCAATTAGATCTTCAAATTTACCCACTCAAATTTTTGTTAACTGGTTTGGTGGCAGCATCAGGATCTGAAGTGAAATTATAATGGCATTCAGGGACAACAAGAAACACAGGCATGGTGCCCCATGCAAACCTTTGAGTCTAGTCTTTCTCACCATTTCTGAGAGCCATTGGTAAGTTCCTGTGGGGTTTGAGCTCTGCTCTTTTTTTGCATTCAAGCTCTCAATCTAATTGGCTTTCCTTTACAGGTCAATTCAATTTGAGGTGGTAGATGATTCTACCTCGAGCCCAATTGAGCTGGTAGAGGATACTGCCAGGAACCAATTGAGCTGGCAGATGGTTCTGTGCAGAGTGAAGCCCCTAGACTTTCAGATCATGATTCCTCAGATGGAAAGCCTCCTCCCTTAGCTCTGTCACTGAATTCCACATTGGGAACTGTTGATGGTTTGGTCTATAGCTCCCCATTTGTTTGAAATCCTTCCCCAGTTTCCAAGTTGGGAACTGCTGGTGGCAGCTGCAGTTCTCCATTTTGTTTGGAATCAGTCCACAGTCCCCATTTGTTAGGGTTTGCTGGTCCTATCCTCTCCTCCAATCCAAGGTCCCACTGGAATTGTTGGAGGTGCCCACAAGGCCTTCTTGTGGGGAGGTTACTGCCAATATATTGACCTGTACCTGTTTGTCTTGTTTTGTGTAGATAAAAGCTAGCTGCCAGTGGGAATCTCATAAGTTAAAAAAGCCTCAGACAGTGGTGGGCATGGATTGAGTATTTAAAGGTTTTTAGAGAAATGGTCACTTTCAGATTGACAGTAAGTCACCTGCTTGTCTCAAGAAAATTTTTCTGCAGTGAGATCCTTTTGGGGCCCAGGACAGGCTGCCTAAAAGTATTCCACAATGGCATATTGATTATTTTGAGTTAAAGTTACTTAAAAAGCATAAAGGACATTCTATCCCTCCAGTCCCTTCTCCTCCTGAAAGTAGGAAATAATTCTCCCATGTGAAAGGTACTCTGCCTGCATCCTTATCACCAGAGTTAGGGAATTCAGGGCCGAGAAACCTAAATAGACAAACCTTGCTAACTAAATAGCCCATGCCTAAACACTGCTTAAATTCCTCACTATGTACCTCAAATCTAAGTTCCTTTGTCCTGTCATTTCTCATAAATTAACTGTTTCTTTGTGTAAAAGATATATATATATATATATATGCATATATCCCTGCTTTGTTTACTCTCTGAGCATCATTTCTCTATGGTCTCCAGTACGTATGCATTAAACTGGATGGTTCTCCTGTTAATTTGGTCTTGTGTCAGTTTTACTATTAGTCCAGCCATAACAACACAAGAAAGTGAGAAAGGGGAGTTTTCCCCACCCCTACAGTCCCAACTCCACTGCTTGTGTTTCTGAGATATTAGTTTGGCTCTGAGAAACCCAAAGGCCTAACTAGAAGAAATGAGATCCTTTATATCCAAAGAATTGAGCATGTCACCTTCCAGCACACCTGTTTATTTTACTTACAAGACCTGTGGTCCCAGAGGCTGCAGATATTTGCGAAAGAAGGAAAATCTTGGTGAAAATGGCCTAGAATTCCAATAGCCTTTGTGAGGAGCATTCCAAATAGGTGAGAAAAGCAAGGGCTCCCAAATCTAGCACATTGGAAGCTTCATTGCAAAAGGCTAAAGAAAAATTAAATAGATAAGATGAAACTAAAACAATAAGACTATTGATGAGACTCCTACTGCTCCCCTCTATCATCCTTTATGTGAGTACTCATTCTAGTCATCTTCTGACTCAGTTGTTTTTCTACTTTGAAGAGACTAGAGGACAGCAAACAAAAATCTGCTAAGCTAGTTGCTTTACAGCTGCAGCCACAAGGCCAGAGATCGTAAGAACACCTGGGTCTCCTCCATTACAACCTCCTAAGGGTCTGTTATCAAAACACTGACCCAGAAATCATTGTCTCTATTGTAATCAACTAGGACACTGGAAAATAGATTTTCTTCAAAGGTTCTATGCAAATTCTTCTCAAATGTCCTCCTACCTGCCTTCAAAGGAAGGCTCCCATATGAGCCCCTTCTAAAGTTTATGGGACTCTGAGAGATTTTCTGGAAAACTGCTATGTTATTCCTTTAACCAGTCAAGGGAAAATTAAAATTAATTGCATTGTTTAATACTGCCAGAAATATTTACTGTTTTTCCTGGCTAAAACCTGACAAGATATTTGTAAGATTTAATGAACTTTTGATCAGAAATTTGGCCAAATTGGAAACTGATATTCAGAGGCTGATAGGGAATTTTTTTAGGCCTTCTCTCCTAAGCTAAATGTACCCAGATGGAAAGAAGCATTCCAATAGCAGGTGGATGGATGTATCATTCCTTTGACATCATTTAGAGGGCAACTCAGTTCTTTGGGGCATTGGAAACAACTATACTTGTGTTGTGAATCTCTGAATGGCCAAAGGTGTAACTCTATGAGTGGTTCACAGTTCAACTTTTGTCAGTTCCAAAACCTCCCCTATTCATCTCAAAATTCTTGTAGATATTGGGACATTAAAAACGTTATTTGTAAATCAGCCAATCCACAGAATGCTAATGGAAAAGACACTTCTTATTTGTTCACTTCTTAACTTTCACTAGATGTTAAGATTTTTAAATGATAAGAATTCTAATGAGGATTACCTGCTAGAAATAATAAGGGAAACAACTCTGTCTGAAAGGAAAATAAGATGTGCTTTCGGTTAAGAAAAGATGTGAGGTATGAAGAGGCATTCTTGTTAAGGGAAATGAGACTAATTTTGTCTAAATTAGAACTTCTGGTTATTTCATAATGGGTTGGAGGAAAATAAAAAACAAAGTTGGGAAGAGAGAGAGAATTTTACCTTATGTAATCAAGCTGGCTAAAATTAAATTGTTATAAGTATTTTAAAAAGAAGCTGTAATATCTGTAATGTACCTCTACTTAAGTAAAACTGAAACTTAATTTTAAGTCACCTGCTAAAAGGACAAAATTTTTTTGGACTATGTTCTGCTCCTGGTAAGATATTGTGAAAGTTTTCTCCCTGGAGAGCTAAGATATTATGTCTTACCCACTGTGCTCTTTACTGTCTTCATCAGGTCTTTGATTACTTAACAATGAGTCTTCTTAATATTAAAAAAGGTATTTTGGTAACAATTATGTAACCTGCCATATTTGCCTTTAAAATCTTTTATTGCTACATTGGTTAAATGCATAATTAAGTGCTGTTTCATGATAATCTGTGATCCTGTTTAGTCAAGTGTTCAAACATTTTGATATCTTTGACAAACTTCCCAATCAAATTCTAAAAATGAAGTCTTTTTGACCTGACAGAAACTTTGGGATTTTTCCAGAGGGCCCCTGGAACATTCAAATAGAAGTGTTAAGCAGGCTTACTTGATATGTTAAATTATTGGGAGGCATTTTCAAATTAAAAGTAATACAAGACCTTCTTTATGTTGTATTGGCATAGGTATAAGTGTCTTAGAAATTATGTAAAATTTCCAGAAATCTGACATGTTCTGGTATAAAATGTTGTTTGTCATCAAAATTGAGGCTCCTGCTAAAAGAACCAAATCTGAATGTTGGAGAAATGCTCTAGCCGACTATCACGTAAAGGCAGCAGCAACAGAATCTACAAGGAAGATGGCACGTATTATGAAGTATCTTGTTTCTGCAAAATAATGACCTCTCATTGCCAGAGTTTTTGCCATCCTGATGTCCTTGTAACATGGCAATAGTATGCTGCTAAATCTGAGAAGTTAAGATGAGTAAACAACGGCTGTAAATTAAATGACTGGGAAATCCACTCATTTATTGGTGCTATAGGAAACCCAAGACGTCCACTTCTTTCTTCCTGGCTCCCTGTTAAGCCTCATTTTCAATTTTTGCATTCTTTCACCCACCATAGAATTTATGACTCAAATTATGACTAGACAGTGGGAATACTTCTGTTAATTTAAAAAACAATCTACCAGCAATGTCTGACTTGCCAGGTCCCTAATCTTGGAAAAACTATTTTTGTCCCTAGAGGCTCATTCAACACCTGCAGCTGGACTTCAATCAACTGTCACTTAGTATGGGTTATCAGTACGTTTTTCTTATTGCATGTATGTTTTCTGGATGGGATGAAGCATCCCTTTGCCACAAGGTCGATGCTCTCACAGTGGCTGAAACTAATGGACTCCCTTGAACTAAGGCATTGTGTTTGGTCTTGCTAAATATTTGGAGGACTCCCTTCAGAAAACATAATCTTACTCCACATGAGATAGTCACCATCAAACCAGTGATTATTGGTATACAACCTTCTGTTAATCCTTTGTTGTCTCCTGCTAGTACGACCAGCTACTGTAAATCTCTAATGTATTATGCTCAAGCCTATCATCAACAGGTTAAAGAAGGCTTCCAAGTTCCCAGTTCAAAGGATTCTGTTGGTTACAGTATAGAGCCTGGTGGCCAGGTATTCTGACCATGTCATCAGAAGAAGACAGCCCTCAAGCCCCATTGGAAGGGACTTTGACAAAAACTCCTCATCCCTAACACTGCTACAAAACTAGAAGACATTGAGCCTTGGATAAACATCTCACAGCTAAAGAAGGCTGCATCTGACATCAGGTCCTATACAGATGCTGGAAATCTCTGAATCAAATTGACAGGGAAGAAAAAGTAGCTGAGGTAGACTGCTTCTGCCCAAGATGATGGATCAAGACTTTGTACTTTAAGTAAACATAAAACCCTTTCTCCTTTTCTTTCTTTCTTTCCTTTACTCCAGCATTGGCTTAGAAAGATAATGCCATCATCCATATCTCCTAGGCCATTGCTAAAGGGGGGCAACCTATGAAAGGTAGAACAACTTTTTATTTCAGGCTAGGAGAAAATCTAAATGACCCCTGGCTTGGACAGGCAAATCCAGCAATTCCTATGAATGAATCCATTAACAGTGCTACCTTAGTGGAAATGATTTGTGCTTAGACAGGATTTACCCTTGTCTGTGGTGATTATCATTCTCTTTGGGCCTCTGAATGCCTAGATGGCTGGCATACAGCTACTCAATGCCTATTAGGTTGTCTAATTGTGCCCCTAACTATGCTAGAAAGGATCTATGAGGAGGTTTAGGCTTTCATGATTAAGGATTCACTTCCTTTGGCAAGTCCTTACTTCCCTGGTCAGGAATAAATACAAATGAGGCTATAATCAGAAACCTCTCAAAAATATTGCAGAATGTACTGTTAAAGCAATAGCTGCCAGGGGTGGCCCAGTGGTGCAGCAGTTAAGTTCACATGTTCTGCTTTGGCGGCCCAAGGTTCGCCGGTTCGGATCCCCAGTGTGGACCTATCCACTGCTTGTCAAGCCATGCTGTGGTAGGCATCCCACATACAAAGTAGAAGAAGATGGGCATGGGTGTTAGCTCAGAGCCAGTCTTCCTCAGCAAAAAGAGGAGGATTGGTGGTAGATGTTAGCTCAGGGCTAATCTTCCTCAAAAAAAAAAAAGCAAAGCTGCCCAACAAAATCCATATACTCTCTGGCCAAAGTTGCTCTTGATAACGGAATAGCCCTTGATTATCTTTTAGCTGAGCAAGGAGGTTCCTGCTTTGGCCAACTCCACCTGCAATACCTGGATCAATACTTCTAGAGAAGTTAAAACTCAGCTATGTAAGATCAATGAGCAAGCACTTTGCTTGAAAAGATGACTCCTTCAATGGGTCTTTCTTTGACTTATTTAATCTTGATTGGTTTGGATTTTGGGGACCATGGCTCTGAAGTGCACTTCAAACTTTGGGAATTATCCTGTTTACAGTTACCGTAAAAATTCCCCTGACACATTGTATTCTCTCAAGCTTTAAAAGGGTGTTTGCAGCCACTAACTACTAGGCAAATGATCACCCTAAGACTGGAACATCAGAAAAGAAGTGAAGAGAATAACTGACGAAAGATATGAACTAGAATCATGACCTGTGAACATCACAGGGATTAAGCACAATAGCATGACCTGTGGACACAATACCAAGGATCAACAAAGCTGCCAGAACTACAGAACGGTAACTGAGTGGGACTAATGCCTTAAATTTTGATCACATCTCTCAGTCAAGATGAAAGTGTGATCAAATGGGAGAAAGAGAAAAACCACAGGCCCCAAATGGCACCACTTGTGCTAAAGACCATGATACCAAATATAGATTTAATACCTGATTAAATTGCAGTTTTTACCTTCCTCAGAAATGTAATCGTAGTCAACCATTCTGTAAATTTCTGGCCAGTATCGGTGAGGTAATCTGTCATGTGCAGCCTCTCTATCTTCCAGAAGAAGAAGAGGCAATCTGCTTGGTAAAACACTTGCTGTTTCCTTCCTTCCAAAAGAAGACGTCTGGGACTGAAACAGTCCTTTCTTTTCTTTTGCAAATACCTTATAGACCACCCACCTCCTGCCTATAAACACCTTCCATTTTGTACAACCCTTCGGAGTGCACTTCTAGTTGCTAGATGGCATGCCTGCCTGATTCATGAATTATTTAATAAAGCCAGTTAGATCTTTAAATTTAAATGTAAAAACAAATTACTCATTTGTTAACAAGTTGTTCCAGCACCTTTTTTTGGAAAGACTAACCTTTTTCCGTTGAATTCCATTTGTTCCTTTATCAAAGATCAATGGCTATTTCTGGCATCTCTATTCTGTTCCTATGATCTATGCGTCTATTTTTTTGTTAATACCATCCTGTCCTGATTACTGTAGCATTATAGTAAGTAGTGAAATCAAGTAGTATAAGTCTTCCAACTTTATTCTTCTTCAGTATTGTGTTGGCTAGTCTAGGTCTTTTGCTCTCTAAGTAAATTTAAAATGTGCTTTTACATATCTATAAATGGCTTGCTGGGATATTGACTGGTATTGCATTGAATCTATATACCAATTTGAGAAGGATTGAAATCTTATCAATAGTGAGTGTTTCAACCCATGAGCATAGAATATCTCTGAACTTATTTAGATATCCTTTGATTTCTTTCATCAGAATTTTACAATATTCTGCATATCTAGCTACATTTTCAGTTTAAAGTATTGGTTTGTGGCACTCCTAAGAAACATCAAGGAAGTAACAATCGTTCTGTCCACCCAGTGCTCATAAAGCTAAACACTGAAATGGTACTTTCCTAGTTATGGCTTCATCAGAGCTAAAGTCTTATTTCCCTAACATTAAGTCTCTTTCACAAGATTTAATAAGTGCAAAAAGCTGAGCCTCAGTGACTCAGGTTAATGCCAGTCCCAGTGATCTCACCATAAAGTCACAGAGAATCTCATACTAGGATTCCAGAAAACTTCCTCATTAAGGTCATAGAGGTTCTCACACTAAAGTCACAGAGGCCTTATAGTAAGGCCATGGAGGTCTCACTAAAGCCACAGAGATCTCTTTCCAACTTCCAAACGTCTCACTCAGTTTTTGGGTCCTGTGTGTTTCTTGGCTTAGAAACCCAGGAAGTTTTACATGACTCCCAAACAGATTCTTCAAATTTTGATGAATGGAAACTGTAAGATTTGCCTAGGAATTTTCCCTTGTCATTTGAATACAGTGAAAACTACTGGATTATCTCACGCTGCTCTTTGTGCCTTACCTAGTAAGCCAAATAGAGATTACTAGTCTGTCTGAAATAGTTCTTCTGGATTATGACAATGGGAAGATAAAGAATCCTACAAGATTTTCTGTTTATCTGATCAGTTCTTAATCTTTGAACTCAGAGTATCAATTTGTAACTAGTTCTGCTCTAATAATCTCACAGTATATAGAAATGATTATTACATAATTCTGGCACCTGGGTAGTAATGATTGTTGATAACAACTAATCCCTGTAAATAGTTTAAAAGTTCACAAGCACTTTTACATATTCTATCCTTTTAATCTTTAATTTTGTGACTTAGGAACTGTTTGCTCCACTTTAAGAGAGAACATCCACAAAACCCATTAGTAAATTGTTAAGTTCTAAATGCACCTAACTTCTTTTAAGGGAAGATGCCGAGGCTCTGAGAAATCAGTCAGTCAGTGAGTGAGGGAGCTGGTCTCAATTTCAGGTACCACCCAGTGCTTTCCGTGGTACTACACATCCTTCTTTGCCCTTTTACTTTTATGCCTTTGAATGAGGAAATGGCATATCAGAGTCCCAAAAGGAGGAGTCGAGAAATGAAAATGACAACAGAGATCAATACCTGGAGGCTCTGTAGGGAGATGCAGCTCACTGACTGTGACACACTTGGAGGTACCAGGACTGATCTATCATATCTAACATAATACACAATGGGAAAGTGCAGAAAGCGCGTGTTCCCCAGCAAGGAGGAAATTAAGACATTTAGTTACAAATATCTGCCCCTAAATCAAGCTTGCGAGTCCCTGTGGAAGCTAAAGAAGAGTATAATATGCAAAGGGTCTTCCTGAATCATGAAAAGTGGCATAACATAAGTATGGAGAGCCCAGATTCTGAGCCAGAGGGTCTGGTTTGAATCCCAGTCCATTACTTCCTAGCTTTGTGACTAATTTTTCTGATCAGCAATTCTGATGTGTTGGGTTTTTTTCCCACACCACCAAGCAATTCTCTAACACCAGCTGGGTGTTCTACAATTTAACCAAGTTCTGACACTATCAGATTCCACAGGTTAAGCATTCAAGTCCACAAGACTGCCCTACACTTCAGAACCAATTGCAAGTCCATGTTGTTACCTGTACTTCAGACCTACTGGCTACTAACCAGAGGTTCTCACATCTCCCACCTTGAGTTTGATTAATTTGCTAGTGTGGCTGAGAGAACTCAAGAAAGCAATTTACTAGCTAGAGTACTGGTTTATTGCAAAAGATATTAAGGGACATGAATCAATCACCAGATGAAGAGATATAGAGGGCAATATCCCGAACAACAAAGCTATGCTCCTTGAGGAGTTTGGGGCTTGGCATGGTAGCACATGGACACGTTCTGGCTCCCCTACTTGGAAGCTCTCTTAACTCCCTTCTCTTTTTTTTTTTGTGAAGGCTTCATTACAAAGGCACAATTGATTAGATCATTGGCCATTGGTGATTGATTCAACCTCCAGACCCTCTTCCCTTCCTGGAGGTCAGGGAGTAGAACTGTAGTATCCAACCCTCTAATTACATGGTTGGCTCCCCTGGCAACTGGTCCTCATCCTCAGGTTCTTTGCAAAAGTCACCTCGATTAACATAAACTGAGTTGTTGTGGAAAGAGTTTGTTATGAATAACAAGACACTAATTTCACTTTTATGGCTCTGAAGCATTTTTAGGAACTGAAGACAAGAGACCAAATATGATAACAAAAGATTCTTCCATTGCTCTTATCACTCAGGACATTCCAAGGGTTTTAGATTCGGTGAGCCAGGAACTGTAGATGAAGATCAAATGTATCTGAAAATATATTTTTGTTGTTTGAATGACTAAATTATATATATTTCTTATAAATCACAATATTGCATCTATTGTATGCATAGACCACATTTTGTTTATCTAGTCATCCCTGGAAGGACATTTTCGTGGTTGCCACTTTTGGCTATTGTGAATAATGCTGCTCTGAACATGGGAATACAGATATCTTCGAAATATTTTTGCAGGTCTATATATCTTGTTTTGTGATCCAAACTGAATGAATTTAGAAACTTGTTAACCTTTTCGATATTTGAGAATAACTTACATATTATAAGAATTATGTGTTCTTCCATGACATAAAAAGTTAGATATTAAAATTTGCTACATCCATTGATGTTGGAGGTAACAGTGATAGGTGTCCTATCAACTTCTTCCAGTTCTTTTGTGTTTTTTTCCTATTCAACTTTTCCTAAACTTCTAGGGTCAAATTTTGTAATTTACATCAATTCACATTAATGTTTAATTAATTAAAGATTCTACTAGAATAGAGTTTTACATGATGTTTTCTTCTTATTTTTAAAATCTACGCACCTAGAGTTAATTTCTCGTTTCCATTTCTGAAGTTTGTATTGTTTTACGTTCTTTTTCCTTTATTAGAATTTTAAGAACTTTGTCTCTTTCATTGTTTTAGTCTAAAAGCCAGCTTAGGAATCCGTTAAAATATTTTTTTAATGTTTTCTTATTCTAGATACTTTATTTTGGGTGGTGGACCAACTTTGATATTATGTAAGCAACACTTCATTATATTAATTAACACTTTCCTGATCTGGTAGAAGTTTAAGAAGACTTTCTATTTCAAATTATCATGACGTAAAGTCAATATTAAATGTGTGACAATACACACAACAGACTAGTAGGTGCTCAGAACAAAAAACTAAAAAGACTTTTACAAATAGAATGGTAAGACAGAAAATGCTAAAAAAAAAAAAAACAAAAAACATAGACAGGGGGTTGGCCCTGTGGCTAGTGGTTAAGTTCACATGCTCCACTTTGGTGGCCTAGGATTTCACTGGTTTGGTCCTGGGCGTGGACCTAGCACTGTTCATCAGGCCATGCTGAGGTGGCATCCCACATAGCAGAACTAGAATGACCTACAACTAAAATATACAACTGTGTACTGGGTGGGGGGGAGCTTCGAGGAGAAGCAAAAAAAAGGAATATTGGAAATACATGTTAGCTCAGGGCCACTCTTTAAAAAAAACATAGAGATAGAGAGACAGTGATTTATTTTATTTTCCTTTTAAAATCTGGAACAGACATTGTCTGAGAATATTGTGATTAGATCTTTTGACAAACCAATTGGAAAAATTTTAATTTGGGAGGATTTAATTCCTTACAATTTCATGTCTACTGTTCTTCCCTAAAACAGTTATAAGGAGGAGAGGGGGTCAATCTCTGTGAGGTGTTCAGGTACCTTATGTTGTTACTCTGGATCCCTTAGGGTAGGTATTATAATCACCCTCATTTTACAGAGAGGAAACTGAGGCTCTGAGAATTTAAGTAGCGTGCTAAAAGTCCAGAGCTGGAGGAAAAAGAGTTAGGACTTCAACACATTACTGAAGGACTCCAAATTTCTTGCTTCTATTTTAAAACACATCATGCCACCTCCTTTATGAAATCCACCCAGGTTTTGTTAAAGAATGTGGGGGGCCTAAGGTGCGATAGAATTGAGCAGTGATAAAAATGAAAGAACAGGGTATAGTGGTTTAGGGGGAACAGAGGCCTAGAACCATATTCACTTCCCTAGCGAGCAGGATAAATTATTTTGTAAATTTCAAGAATTCTATCAGCCAATGCAACTTCCTCACATTTGTTATATTTTCCTTGTCTCTTTAAAATTAATTTCAGTCAAAGCTCTGAAATACGATGTTGAGAAATAGTATTTGTGATGTAGCATCCAGAGAAGGGAGGAAGACTGGCATTCTTTCAGTTGGCAGCTGGCTTGTGAATAAACGTGTCCGGGGGAGGGAGGAGGTGATAGCAGGGAGAAAGAGGAGAGATCTACTCCTGTTCCCAAAGAAAGAACAGAGCAACAGTGTTTTCTAGGAAAGTGGCCCAGGATGAAGCTTGCCAGAAGCATCAATGAGAAGGGGTCTTGATGGTCCTGTGCTGTGTTCACAACCCTCAAATTCCAGACTCACAAACACCCAGAATGAGAGATGGCACTCAGAAATTGGATGCTGATTATTTTATTGGCATATTGAAGACAGACTGCATTGTTCCAGTGTGAAGGCTTTCTGAAGGACACTTATCTTCATATTCATTTTCTGAAACAAACAAACAAAAAGGGAAGCTGAGGGAGAAGCCAAGACATGGCAGGTAGTTTCTAATCCATTGCTGGTGTTACTGAAGTGAAGTAGGTGAGAGCCCATCTTTCTCCCTCTCCCCTGCTCCCTCTGCCTGTTCCTTCCTAATTTCTTTTTGTTTCCTGTTTTTATGCACCTAGGAGATAATGTGCTCTAAATAGTTGCTTGCAAGATGAATGAAAGAGATTATTCCTAGGTTGTTTATCTTTTGGTTGTTACTGAAAATGTTCAAAGAAATATTTAAAAAGATGGTCACTGCACATATGCTACAATTGGAAAAAATGGAAAGTGACCAAAATGTCCATTGACAGGGTTGGCTAAAGAAATCTTGGCACAGCCACACAATGGAATAGTATACAATTGTAAAACAAATCCAAGAAAAGACCACATAGAGCCATATATCTCTGTGACCTAAAATGAAATCTTTCTAAGAAATATTTTATATGAAATGAGGACAATAAATCTGCACATAAATTATAATACCATTTGCAGAAAGTATTAATTTATGTTTATATAAGCATAAATTTTTCCAAGGGGATGTTCAAAGGGTTAACAGTGTTGGCTTTGGGGGAGGGAAGTGGGGAGATAGGAAGAGATAAGCCTTTAAGATTTAATTTCATACCATTCTATTAATTTTATTTACCTTGATCATATATTAATTTAAAAGTAAATATTTTAAAAGCTAGATAACATTTAACAGCATAAAACTAAAGTGGTATTTAGCAGGCACACTGGGCCCAAGAAGCCTACTGTGAGGCAGGACTGAGTAGAGTAGTCAGGTGGAAACTTGAGATGGGAAGTCTTTGAGCCTGAGGAGGAGCAGAGGGGAGGACCAAAGGGAGGACACTGCTCTACTTCCTCATTACCAGCCCATTTTAAGACAGGTAATCGTGGGAAAAAAGCCCACTTATGGCAGTGTCTCTCAAAATTGAAATTTCCTTGGACAGTTTGTTAAAAATAAAGTCTTGACCCTATTCTAGAATATCTGAAGAGAAATCTTTAGAAATGGGCCCTAGGACTATCCCATTTCAATGTTTCCAGTTGATTCATTGGCAAAGTGAAGTTTGAGAACTGTAGGCATTAGGGCCTTTGATGGAGAGTGAAATAGAATCATACCTGTCATTGAATTCCATATTACTGGGGTGGCTGGCCTCCTGGAGGTGGTGGTCCCTGGGGCCCTCCAGGAGGAGGTGGGGGAGGACGATTTTGATTGCCTTGTGGTCTGGGTGGTTGCTGCTGAGGAGCACCCTCAGAAGGGGATCTTGCTGGGCCTCTTCCTCTCTGGGGTCCTCTGTCCTGAGGAGCATCCTCTTGGTTTCCACCATCAGGAGGGGCTGGAGGTGGGGGTCCTGCTGGTGGGGGTGGGGGTCCCTGGGGCCCTCCAGGAGGAGGTGGGGGAGGACGATTTTGATTGCCTTGTGGTCTGGGTGGTTGCTGCTGAGGAGCATCCTCAGAAGGGGATCTTGCTGGGCCTCTTCCTCCCTGGGGTCCTCTGTCCTGAGGAGCATCCTCTTGGTTTCCATTATCAGGAGGAGCTGGAGGTGGAGGTCCTGCTGGTGGGGGTGGTGGTCCCTGGGGCCCTCCAGGAGGAGGTGGGGGAGGAGGATTTTGATTGCCCTGTGGTCTGGGTGGTCGCTCCTGAGAGCCGTTATTTGGGTTTCCGCCTGGTCGGGGTGGTCGCTCCTGAGAGCCGTTGTTTGGGTTTCCGCCTGGTCGGGGTGGTAGCTCCTGGGAGCCGTTGTTTGGGTTTCCGCCTGGTCGGGGTGGTCGCTCCTGAGAGCCGTTGTTTGGGTTTCCGCCTGGTCGGGGTGGTCGCTCCTGGGAGCCGTTGTTTGGGTTTCCGCCTGGTCGGGGTGGTCGCTCCTGGGAGCCGTTGTTTGGGTTTCCGCCTGGTCGGGGTGGTCGCTCCTGAGAGCCGTTGTTTGGGTTTCCGCCTGGTCGGGGTGGTCGCTCCTGAGAGCCGTTGTTTGGGTTTCCGCCTGGTCGGGGTGGTCGCTCCTGAGAGCCGTTATTTGGGTTTCCGCCTGGTCGGGGTGGTCGCTCCTGAGAGCCGTTGTTTGGGTTTCCGCCTGGTCGGGGTGGTCGCTCCTGGGAGCTGTTATTTGGGTTTCCGCCGTCGGAAGGGGCTCTAGGTGGGCGTCCTCCGGGAGCTGGTCTCTGATGGTTCTGATTTGGGTTCTGGCTTTGTTCCTTTATGTCTGCATGGATATGGCGCAAGAATAGATGACTTAGTGATGGAGGCCTCCCTTCTCAGATTGAACTCTGATGAATATACGCAACAGTCCCTTTTTCCCAGAATTTGCCCCTCAACTTCCCACCTCCCCCTTGCCCACTACTTCCTTTTGCAGTAGTCCTCTTCATCAGCATACTAGTAATATTGAAGTTCTAGTTCTTTGCTCATGAGACAAACATGTGAGTTTAAGTTTGATGAAAAAGCAGGTCTTAGATATCTTAGAATTCCCAGAGAATGTCTCCAAGTGTAGAGGAAAAGCAAAGGGATTATTAATGTCACTTATGCTGCCAGTTACATTTCAGGCCACTGACATAATTTGACAAATGTGCTTCTTCTGTCTGGCCACTTGGGCTCCATGGGGAAGCCTCAGGCTCCAAGATTTGGGTAGAGAAATACTAAGAGAGAGAGAAAGACAAAGTGATGGCCCACACGGATTCACCAAATAACTGTGGCAAATTTTTATCAGCTATAGGGGCACAGCTGAGTGGAGAAACATGGAGTAAAGGGACCAAGACTCTTACTTGCACTACTGCTTAAACCAGAGAGTAACATTGGGGAAGCAGGAGCAGTTGAGGGGTTGGTTCTCAATGGGATGGAGGAGTCAGTAATAGGACTCCTGCCCTCTGTCTGTCACCTCTCAGCAGTCATTGCTGGCCTGAGAGAACAGGTAGCACACTCCTTTTGTCATCCAGCGCAGACACATCTCTGTTGTTCAAGTTGAGGTCCTGCTCACAGTCCCCAGAATCAAGGTTGGGTAGATGATTGCCTATATTGCTAGGGGTATTAACGTTAATCAATTCTTGACAGGAAAATGATGGTAATAAGACATGGGAGAACTGAAAAGTTCTTGAGAAGAGAATGGAAGGAATGTATATTGAGGATTAATTGAGATTTACCTGATATGAAGGCAGAATATTCTTCGTCGCTGACATCTAGGAAAAGATGCACAAGATGAAGTGAAAAGTTAAGTCCCAAATCTGTTAGAGCTCACACTTGTTCTACAGAGAAAGGACCCCTGCCAACCACTATCTGTCTGGACTCTAAGTTAACTTGTCAGCCATGGTCCGTGATGCCTTTAGAAAGAGAGCAACATGTAAGGGAGCGGCAGGGTTGTTACTATGCTGAGTGTCAACCACAAACTCAAAATAGAAAAGGACCTTTTTATCTTCCTTAGGATCCCTCAAACGCTAAAGTTAATTTAAGCTAAGTGCTGAGGTATTTCATGTTTTAGTATACTTCTGCCTTCTTTCTTCATTAAATACTTTTACTTACGTTAACATGCTTTCTCCAAGCCGGGCTACCAGGGATAAACATTTGGATATAATCTTACACGTATTGCTCACAGCACATTGAAATATTAAATATGGGAGGGAGAAAAATGAGAACATCAGGTCCTGGTATCTCTATATTGCTATGTAGAGAGAGAGAAATTTCATATCCTCTTCTCTATCTCTGAAATAGCTCTGCTGTGTGTTTATCTTCATCTATATGGCATTCCCAGCAAGGCCACTACATCCACTGCCTGCTTTGATTACCATAACATCTTCACGACTGGCCTTCCCTGTACCAGTCTTGCCATCTTCCAACGCATCCTTCACAGCACGGTCAGAATTTTCTAAAAACGCAAATATGAGCTTGTCATTCCCCTGCCAAATTCTTTCTTGGGTTCCAGCTGCACTTTAAATAAAATATAAGGCCTTGGCATGAAATGAGGACATTACTGACCTTATCCTTATCTTAAGAACTATGCAGCCTCCTTTTTCCTCTAATTTGTCTCCCCTCCCACACCATTCCTCACTACAGATGATCTCCTGAGCCCTAAGCAGAGTCACAACAGCCCCCACACCCTTTTTGGTTTTTACCACTATTTGAGCTCTCAGCTGAGCTCAGGGCCAGCAAGGCCACTGAGAGCAGGACCAGCAGCATCTTGGAGGAAGCTCTGGAGTTTCTCCCAACTCTGTGCTGGGAGAACCCAGGTGGCTTCCTTTATAAAGACAAGCAGAACAATGGAGTCTTTGAGCTCCACACTGGATGGACCTCATCACCTGGTAGACTAGGTCAGGTCAGGTCAGGTCAGGTACATCCCTTCTTTCTTTGTGGGACTTCGCCCAGTGGGATGGTGTGGATAGGATGTTGTTAGTGTCTCATTCTTAATAGGTACAACGTGTGACTTGGGTTGTTTTGGAAGGAACCGTGTCCAAGCAGCCAGAGCAAATATTAGAAATGTTCCTTCATCATTTGATATTCAGTCTGATGGTGAGATTGTTTCTCTCTTCTTCCATTGTATTGTTTGTGTGTGTAACTATGGGTATGATATTTAGCTAATATTTTTGATGATATAGAGATCATTTCGGTTTAATTTTGAAATGTATGAGGAAAACACACACTTGGGCTCACACAGATGACGGAAGGTTGACTGTTCATGCCCCAGAGATCCTCCAAGATTCTCTGCATATGGTTTTAATCAGGGAAGTCTTGGTGTTGTAGAACACAGGTGAAATAAACTTTCTATTCTTATTACTATCCTTGGGGATTATGATATTTAGTGAGAGCAAAAATCGACACAGAATCCAACGTAGGATTTCTAGATCCAAACAAATTGAATACATAGTTTCTTGAATGAATGTTAATTTACGTCTCCAAGATTTCTGTCTGCTGTTTCCTCTTTCTAGAATCTTCTGCAAGATTCAATTTAGGCCTTATTACTTCTAAGAGATATATTTAACCACCCCCACTGATAAACTAGTGGCTACAATTATGCACTCCAATAATATAGTCTGATACCCCTTCAAAGCCTCAATTGCACTGCACTAATCTTCTAACTTTCAGGTAGTTTCTGTGCTGGAATGTTTTCTCAGATTTTTCTTCAACACAGGGACTTTTCTTCACAGTACTCAGACGCTCATTTCTCTCCACTTTCCTTCTGAAACTTATACATTAATATTTTATCTCATGAATCAATTCTCTCTGTTTATTTTTCATTTTATATCTAGCTTTTTTTTTTTTGCTATGCACTTTGGGAGAATTTCTTTAATCATCTAAATCAAGGGCTAGTCTGGTCTTCACTAGCTTTGTTGCCTTTTGTTTGTAAGATTTGGCAAGAAGGTACTGTGTTTCCATAATCATCTTTTTAGGTCATCTGCATTGGTTGCCTTTTCAGCTGCTGATCATTCTATTATATTCAGCAGTTGCCAGGTCATCCTTCTCGGTCAGTGAAGATCAAGATTAGTCAGTATCATCAGCTGCCAGTTATTTCAGAACTAGTGTAGGTCTTATGTTATTGTTCCATTTTGTGTAGGGCTAGTGCGAATTTGAAGACAGTTTGGCTGGAATATCACAAGGAAGTCTGTGTGGCCGGAAACCCTAAAGACAGGCCCTTGAGCAATGTGGATGAGTGGATCCTGTGCTATGCACATGAGTGTCTGGATTTGGCTCTTTCTGAATTGTTACAGGTAATATTAAAGGAAGGCTTTCTAATACCATGGTGTTTGCTACAGATAACATTGCCTTTGCAAGGTGACCAGGCAGACTGGTGTTTTCTTCCTTGCATTATTATGGATATATTCTAGAATGTGGAATATATTAGCAGTTGGCAATTCTTCTCTGGGTATGTGGGAAAGCAGAAGGGTTCGAGCTGGGCTTTGTTGGAAGAAGAGATTAATTTCTTGGGCTTAATAGTTCCCCTTATTTTATTGGAGTGACTGTTATATCTCCAGACATTATTATGGAAGAGAAACTGGAGATGATCAGTCCTGACCAGGGGGCTCATGGCAGACCTTCAGGTAGGAAAGGAGGGTCAGAACTAAGGAAGAGAGGGGAGTACTGGGCACACTTATTCACATTGTGTGGGTGGCTGCAGAAGGGGCAGTCCTGATGGAAGGCAGGCTTCTCTTTGGCTTGGTGAGTACCGGAAGAGAGCAGGGCTTTCTGCAAAATATCACTCAGTTCATGTCTTTCACTAAGCTTCCCAAATGTCAGTGATGAGATGAGTGAAAGAGAGTAGTGTGTTGTGAAAGAATAAATGTCAGCTATGAAATCACCAGACACAACAAAAATAGAGGGTATGAAAGAGAAGACTGTTGGCTGTCTGAGAATCTTTCTCCAGTAAATTCTTCAGAAAGGGCCCATGAAAACGACATTTCCTTAGTTAACAGTTTCATTGTTCTTTTTACTGGAATAATAATTTTTCAGACAGAAAATCACATTTTATTCTTTCTGTATCTTTAATTTGTTACTCCATTTTTCTTTGGCAAAGGGTGTTATTGTTGAAAATTCTAAGGGTGATCTACTTTTATTCCTGTCACAGGTCATTTTCCATTTTTCAGAGATGCCCAGGAAATTTTTTAATATTTGCTGTTATTGTTATTGTGAGAACATTTAAAATCTAATTTCTTAGCAACTTTCGGGTTTACAGTACAGTACTGTTAACTATAGTCACAATACAGTACATCAGACCCTCAGAACTTATTCTTCTTATAACTGGAAGTTTTTACACTTTGACCAACATCTCCTCATTTCCCCCATCCTCTGGCAACCACCAATCTACTCTCTGTTTCTATGAGTTTGGGTTTTTTAGATTCCACATGTAAGTGAGATCATACAATATGCATTTTTCTGTATCTGACATTTCATTTAGCATAATTTCTTCAAGTTTCATCCATGCTGTTGCAAATGTCAGAATTTCTTTCTTTTTTATGGCTGAATAACATTCCATTGTGTGTTCTTTATCCATTCATCCATCAATGAACACATAGATTGTTTCCATGTCTTGACTATTGTGATTAATACTACGATGAACATGGTGGTGCAAATGTCTCTTTAAGATAGTGATTTCATTTCCTTTGGATACACTTAGAAATGGGATTGCTGGATCATATAGTAGTTCTATTTTTAATTTCTCGAGGAAACTCCATACTGTTTTCCATAGTGGCTACAGCAATTTACATTTCCACCAACAGTGCACAAGGGTTTTCTTTTCTCCTCATCCTCACCAGCATTTCTTAGCTCTTCTTTTTTTTTTTTTTTTTTTTTTTTGACGATAGGCATTTTAACAGTTGTGAGGAGATATATCATTGGGTTTTCATTTGATTTTTATGATGACTAATGATGCTGAGCTCCTTTTTATGAACCTGTTGGTCATTTGTATGTCTTCTTTTTGGAAAAATGTCTATTCAGGTTCTTTGCCTATTTATTAACTAGATTCTGTGTTATTTTGCTATTGAGTTGTATGAGTTATTTATATATTTTGGATGTTAACCCTTTATCAGATATCTGGTTTGCAAATATTTTCTCCCATTCCATAAGTAGACTTTTCATTTTGTTGATTGTTTCTTTTGCTGTGCAGAAGTTTTTTAGTTTGATGTAGTGCCGCTTGTTGATTTTTGCTTTTGTGGCTTGTCCTTTTGGTGTCCTATCCAAAAAAAATCATTGCAAAGACCATTGTCAAGGAGCTTTCCTCTATGTTTTCTTCTAGGGGTTTTACAGTTTCAAGGTTACATTTAAGTCTTTAATTCATTTTGAGTTAATTTTGTGAGTGTAAGATAAGAGTCCAATTTCATTCTTTTGCATGTGAGTATCCAGTTTTTCCAACATCATTTATTGAAGAGACCATTCTTTCTCCATTGAGTATTCTTGGCTCCCTTGTCAAATATTAGTTGACCATATATGCATGGGTTATTTCTGGGTTCTCAATTCTGTTCATTGGTCTCTGTGTCTGTTTTTATGCCAATACCATACTGTTTGGATTCCTATAGCTTTGTCATATAGTTTGAAATTACAATTTAACTTTTTGCGATATAAAAAATCACTTAATGTACTTACTTAACATGTCACTCAATATATATTAATGAAAATATATTTGAATTAACCTTAAATTGTACAAGACATATCAAGGAAAAACTACATTAGTTGCTGGTGAAAAATATTGGGGCAATTTTCCAAATATTAGTAACAATCTTACGAGTTAAAAAAATGATAGGCTGACAGCTCCTTTACCCACTTTATATATATTTTTTAGCCAAGTTCTTCATTTAAAGTTATAAATATTAATTAAAATGAACAAGAATAACTAACTTGAGGTAGAATTGTAAGCCTAACTAAAAACTGACATTTAACCGTGTTATCCTAATCAGAGCTGAGTTTAATTTTTACAATCTCAAGTTGGAAGAGTATTATGTTTAAGACAGCATTTAAATGGCAGAATTATGTCAAACATGGTATTGAACTGGAAACTATAAAGCAAAAGAATGATACACAGGACTGTATAAAAGTATACAATTTTTATATAGCAATAACAAAAAATTTAAAAATCCAACTACAAACCAGAGGTAAAATAATAAATGAGAAAATGAGATAAGTGGTTCCAATATTTTAGAGAGATAAGTGCTTTTTGCAAACATTGTAATAAAGGGCTCAAGACTATCTTCTCTGTCAAATGCCCAATACTGCAATGCATGTATAAGGCTAAACACCCTACATGCAACAAGCAGGGTCACTATTCTTGCTGGGATATGGGATGTTCATCTGAAATGTTTATAGTTGAGTTTCTTTCTTCTTTTCTTAACTAAAAGTACAGACAAAAAGAGTGGTCTGAGATATTCTTGACCAACCAATAAGTAAGAACACACTCTACATTCTGTCAGATGTCTCTTTCTTATTGTTATGCCTCATCCCATTTTGTGCTCAAGAGATTATGTTCTCATTTTACAGGACATATTCCTACCCACTCGTTCATCCAAAAGGAACATCAACAATCATCTCTGCTTCTGTCTTGGCCTGGTGGCATCTTTAACATCTGCTTCTCAGCCTGCTAGGAACTTAGAAAAAGTTTATTGAAGATTTAAAGGGGGCAATAAACAGCACATCTCTCTCTCAACAGTGGTGCCAATTGAGAAGCAGTCTCGGGAATCACACATATTTGAAAAGTATCAGCTTTAACATGGGTAAGGCTGAACTGGAGAAATGATGTTTCTTGTATCCCGAAATGGGCTATCAGATATAGTATCTCTGAATGTAAATTACTTCCCAAGATGAGAGGCCTTCCTTCTTTAGGATAGAATATGTCCTGGGAAGTTGAAGTTGACTGTATGAGTGATTAAAAAAGATATTTCTCCCCTGGAAGAATCACTTGGAAAAGATTAGAGAAAATTCAGGATGAGCTGAACTTCATGTACCCAGTGGTTTCCTCAGTCCCATTGATTAGGTATGTATGAATAACTTAGAGCCAGAAATAAGTAGTGTTTCTCCCACTCTCTACCTGGGGAATGGAGGTTTTCATCCTTCTGCTGAAGTGTGAAGACTGGGAGATAAGTCTCTCTAACATTCTCTAGGTCTTTGTTCTACTATAACCCATTTAGGGTAATCATCACAACCTGTGATCAACCAGGGGTCTGTTTCCCTCAGTTGAGGAGACCGGTGCCGGCCTGCCTCTCTTAGGAAAGGAGACTAGTGCCAACCCATGTTCAGGAGAGCTCTCTTCTAATACCACACACTGCTTTCTTCTGTTTTCTATGGGAACTACTGGAGGACACTTAAACTTTTACCCCTAGAAGGCTCTTAAATTGGCCAGAAGAGCTAATTAAATTAGCTTCAGGGCCCAATTCTATAGTTGGCTGAAGTTTTCCTCTTATTCTCCTTTCTGTTCCAAATTGCTCCTGTCCAAATGCTCTAAAATAGTTCAGCAGAGCTTAGGAAATGATGTCAAATGCTTTTAATGCTAAAATGTAACAATGCTCAGTGTTATAATGTTACAATGCCCAATGTTGAAAATGCCTTGAATATGGATATAACTCTCCATCATCAAATTTAGAGTGAAATTATCACCCCAAAATCAGTTCATCTGCTCTTGTAAATTCATTTACAAATTAATTCTTACCAAGATTTATTCTGCTCATTGTTGACTGGAGGCCCTCACGCTGAAGCTTGGATATAGTCATGATGGAGCTGTCTTTCCCTGCAATAGTGTTGTCCCTTCAGGACATCACAAGTCATCTTTCATATGTCCTACATTTCAAGAGTTCAGAGAGTTAATAAGATCATAGGATCAACCCAAACCACAGAAAATTTAGCAAACAAGCTTCTGGTCTTTAATCCCAAAGGGCCTGGGGAGACCCAATGCCTTTGCCATTTGCTCCTTAAGACCTTACCTTCCCTCTGCTTCTGATTATTCCAGGCCGTGAGTAAAATTTCTGTTGGCTGCATCCTTTTTCTCCTGGTTGTTGGATATTCCTCTAGGGTTCCTCTCATGAACCCCACTCATTTTAGGAATAGCCAGGTAATATATAACAATCTTCACCTATTTCTAAATGTGGTCTGTTTCCTTTTCTACTATCTTGTGGCTAACACTATTGTCTGGAGTGAGATACTTTCATTCTTTTAATATATCTTTTGTGTTCAAGTTCTCAGATATGTTTTTCCCCCAAAATACTCTTCTTGATTACATTTGTGGATTCCTCACTGTGAGAGATAGGAAGTCAATAAATTCTGGCTCTTATAAAAGCCATTTTGTCCGTCTTTACCCCACTGTGGGTAATGCCACTTAGGAATTATTCTATTAGAACAAAACCTAACGTAAACCTTGACCTCATATAGTAGTCTTGCTACACCCCCTCCCTTAGTAGATCTCATTTTCATCACTTCTACCTTCAGAGATCTAACTCTTCAAATATCCTGATGATTTTTCCCTAACACCCTGGAAATACTTGCATCTTTATGTACAATATATGTGTCAATCTGAAAGTCACGTATTATTATTTTGACTGATTTTCCTGATTTTTCTCTCTCACATGCATAAATATTTTATGTAACAGTCCCTGACTTTCATCTGTTTTTTTTTGAAACTCAGTCACCCTTTCGAACCTAGAAAGAGTGAAATATCTCTTCCTTTTCAATTTCTTCTTTCTGAATAATTAAATACAGGTTCACCTCCTTTTTCCTTTCACATGTGTCTATCCTGGCCTCTAGATTTTCGCTTTTCCCTAGATTACTCACAAACCCATCATAAATTCCTCAACTTTTCTTCTAAGAAAAGCTTCCTTTCGTTACATTTATCAGTTTTTATTTTGTCGTCTTCATTTTCGTATGACTACATTCTGATAGTTATGTTGAAGTACAGATACCAAAAACAAACTAGAACTAAATAAAAAACACAATAAGCCCATTTTTCTCACAGAAACGAGATTCCAAATATGAGACTTTTTACATTTCTGATTTCTTTTTGAGGTAGTGATAACTTGAGTTGTTTCAAGCAAGAGGATAGTATATTCTCTTCGTGGTAAGAGTTCCCATTCTTTTAGATGGATGAGGGTACACAACTGAATTATTTAGGGATATTAATATAATTAACAAATTGGAGAGACCAGTTGGTAAGTGTGACTCGTAGTCTGTGGACAAGATATTTGAATGTGATAAGTTTTTCTTTCATAGACTTTCCTTGGCCCTAGAACCTGAGGCAGTTTTAAATGCCTAGTTCTAATGAGTTAGGGACTGAAATCTCATCCACTAGTACTCTAGAGCCTAGCATCTGTCCTTTTTCATTCTTAAAGTTTTATTTTTAGAACAGCTATACGTTATAGAAAAATTATGAACATAGTACAGAAAGTTCCTATACCCTCCTCCCAGTTTTTCTTATTCTCCGATATTATTATGGTATATTTGTTACCATTAATGAATCTATATGGATATATCGTTTTTAAGTAAATCTCTTACTTTATTCATATTTCCTTAGTTTTTATCTAATGTCCCTTTTCTCTTACAGGACTCTATCCATGAGACCACATTGCATTCAGCTATCATATCTTTAAATAAACTCTCTGTTCCCTTCTTCCTCTCTCCTCCTTCTGGGATACCCATTATCCTTATGTTGCCCTTTCTAATGGAGATGAGTATTTCTTGTAGACTTTCTTCATTTTTCAAAAATCTTAGTTCTCTCTCCTGTTCCACCTGAATCATTTCTAGATATCTGTCTTGGAGCTCACTAATTGCTGCTTCTATACGGTTTGCTCTATTTCTAATGCTTTCTAATGTATTCTTCATCTCATTTATTGAGTTCTTCAGCTTTAGAATTTCTGTTGGTTCTTTTTTAGAGTTTCAGTGTCCTTGGAAAACTACTCCTTTTCTTCATTAATTTTATTCCTGAGCTTATTGAGCTGCTTTTCTGAGTTTTCTTGTAAATTGTTGAGTTTCTTCATGACAGCTGTTTCGACTCCTCTATCAGTTAGATCACAATCTTCCCAAGGCTTTAAGTTTGCTCTGGAGAACTGTCATTTTCTTTTTGTGATACCACGTTACCATGATTTTCCATGGTGCTTGATGTGTTGTTCTTCTGCCAGTGCATTTGAAGTAACGAACACCTTTCTTATTTAGGTAAAACTGTATTTACATTGATTCTAACAACTTAATACGTTGCTAATTAGAGGTCTGTCTTTTGTTTTCCAGTAGGTAGCACTACAGCATAGTTTTTTGGTTTCTCTTACCTGTGCTGCCTCTGACTTTATTTGACAGCCTTCACTTTCCACTCTCTACAGCCTCTGTCAGAGGTGTCACCAGTGCCCTTGTCCTTGCTGCTTTGCCTCCCGGGATCACTGGCGCCTTGCTGCTGCCGGTGTTGTTGTGGCTGCAGGCTCTTCCTCCGCAGCGGGGAGAGGGGCAGCTTGGGGGGTAAGCTAGATTCATAGATGCTTTTCCTGCATTCAACGTTGTCAGGTTCTCAGGCACCAATGGTGCAGGTAGAAGGACAGGAGTTTGGGGCATTGCTGTGGCTGGGGGACTGGGGTCATGGGCCCCGCCTCTGCTGCTTTCCAGTTCCCTGTGGCTGTGGGAGTGGCTGCAACTGGAGGGCCAGAGTTGCATGTGCCACCTCTGCTGCTGCTAATGGGTTCTCTGGGGGTGTGGACACCAGTGTAGCTGGGGGTAGTGCTGGAGTTGTGTACACCAACACCATTGGGGGGGCCGAGGTTGCAGGCCCTGCCTTTGCTGCTGCTAACAGGTATGCTGGGGCTGTGGGCTCAGCTGCTATGGCTGGGGGTCTGGGGTCACAGGTACTGCCTCTGCTCTTCTCCTCGTTCCACTTTCTCTGTGCATTCTACTCCACCCACATTCAGATGTTATATATATGTGGATCCATCCTATATCCTGGTGTGTAGATCAGAGGAAACTTTGTTGAATTAGGACTGTCCTACTGGTTGTTGATTGAATGGGAGAAACAAAAGGAGTCTCACAACTCCATGATTCTGATGTCACATCTCCACATTGCATTTAGATGTCAGATCTCCTTAGGCTTCTCTTGATTGTGACAGTTTCTAGGATTTTCATTGTTTCTGATGACCTTGTTGGTTTTGAAGAGCACTGGTCAAATATGTTTTTAGTATGTCTTTTAGTTGAGATTTGTCTGATAGTTGTTCTTGGATTAAACTGGGGTTGTGGGATTTTTGGCTAGGAATACCGCAGAGGTAAAGTTAACATGCCATTTAATCACACCATATCAAAAGTACATACTATTAATATAATTTATTGCTATTGATGTTGACCTTGATCACTTGGTTGAGACAGTGTCTGCAAAGTTTCTCCACTGTGAAGTTACGCTTTGCCCCTGCCTTTTGTAGTGTAAGGAGTGAAGTGTTATCTTTCACCTCCTTGAGGGCGAGGTATCTATGTAAGTTATTTGAAATTATTCTGCACAGGAGATTTGTCTCGCCCCCTCCTCTTTTTTTAATGAGCCCTTCATTACTTTCTGGTTCTGCAGAAGACTTCAGGCTTATCTTGTATATTTTCTGCCCCAGTCCCAGAATCAGCCATTTCTACAATGAGCCCTAGTTCTTTCCCTTGGCCAATAGCGTTAGAAACCACTATCTGGGTGCAGGATAGGCTCACAGCTAATGGAGTGTCATTGCTTCTAGTCCCTTACCAACCCATTTTATATACTTATGTGTAGATATTTCTATGTGTAGAAATACTGGTTCATCTATATCTATATTAAGCTAAACATGAGTTCACACTGATGTCTCCAACTTTAATCCATTACCACGTGGATCATTCTAGCCCATCCCCTTGCTTATCTGCAAACTCCCACTCCAACAGTGTGAAACCTGGCTCCCACCTGTCATCCATTTACTCAGTTGTTCATTTCCAGTGTACATGTATAAAAGCATCAGAATTGTTAACCAGTGCCTCTATGGGAAACAACTCTAGCAACTATAGTGCAGTTCTTATGTACAATTTCTTTTCCCTTTAATTTTACAAAATCCAGTCATTTTCAAAGTTATGCAGGTCAGCACACATTTCCCCTTACTCTCTTCAGTGAGGTTGTTTCATACATTTGTGATAAAGTTTGATTGTTTTGTCACATTCTGCATTCCATCATGAAATTTTCCCAATCTCCTAGATAATTTTTTAAAACATGAGCTCATTAAAGTTCACTTTTTATGCCATAAAACTCAGTGGGTTTTAACAAATGCATAGTGTCATATAGCCACAATTACAGTATCATAGAGAATAGTTTCATCATCCTAAAAAGTCTTCTGTGCTTCACCTGTTCAACCCTTCTCCCCCTCCCTCCTGACAAACACTGATCTTTTATGATCTTTACAGTTTTGCCTTTTCCAGAATGTCATGTAATTGGAATCATAGAGTATGTAGCATTTTCACACTGGCTCTTTTCACTTAGCAAATGTGCTTTAATTCATCCATGTCTTTTCATGACTTAATAGCTTATTTTCTTTTCAGTGAATACTGTTCCATTGTGTGTGTATACAATTGTTTATTTATCCATTCACCTATTGAAGGACAACTTGGTTGCTTCTAGTTTTGACAATTGTGAATAAGGATGCTATAAACATTTGCATCAGGTTTTGGCATGGACACAGATTTTGAAATAACTGTGGTAAATACCTAGGAGAACAATTGCTGGATTGTATGGTAAATTTTATAAGAAAGCACGTTAAGCTTTGTAAGAAATTGCCATATTGTCTTCCAAAGTGCTTTGACCATTTTGCATTTCTACCAGGAATGAATGAGAGTGCTTGTTGCTCTGCATCCTTGTCAGTTTTTTGCACATTAGCCATTCTAATAGGTGTATGGTATATCTCATTTTTTTTTAATTTGCAATTCCTGAATGACACATGATGTTGACCATTTTTTCATATGCTTACTAGCCCTCTATATATCTTCTCTTGTGAGGTGTCTCTGTAGATCTTTCACCTAGTTTTTAATTGTGCTATTTGTTTCCATATTGTCAAATTTTAAGAATTCTTTGTATATTTTGGATAAAGTCCTTTATCAGATGTGTTTTGCAAATATTTTCTTTCACTCTGTGGTTTGTCTTTGGATCTTTTACAGAAGTTTTTGGCTTTCATAATGTTCAACTTAGTAATGTTTCTTCACGGATCATGTGTTTGGTCTTTTATTTAAAAACTCACCACCTAGCTCACCTAGATTTTTCTCTTATGTTTTCTCCAATAAGTTTTATAGATTTCCACCCATTTTATAATTTATTTATGATTCCTTTTGAGTTAATTTTTGTGAAAGGTATACAGTTTGTGTTTAGGTTCTTTTTTTTTTTTTGACATATGAATGTCCAGTTGTTCCAGTGCCATTGTCATTGTTTGGAAAGATTATCTTTTCTCCATTGAATTGCCTTTGTGCCTTTGTCAAAGATCAATTGACTATATTTGTGTGGATCTATTTCTGGGCTCTCTATTCTATTCCAATGATCTATGTGTCTATTCTTTTGTCAATACCTAGCTGTCTTGATTACTGAGGCTTTATAGTAAGTCTTGAAATCAAGTAGTGTAATTCTTCCAACTTTATTCTTCTTCATTATTGTGTTAACCAGTCTAGGTCTTTTACTCTCAATATAAATTTAGAATGTGTTTGTTAATATCTACAAAATAGTTTACTGTGATTTTGATTGGTGTTACACTGAATCTATACATCAGATTGAGAAGAATTGAAATCTTATCAATAGTCTTTCAATCTATGAACATGGAATATCTTTTGATATTCTTTGTTTCTTTTTATCAGAGTTTTGTCATATTCTGCATATATAGCTACTTTTCCATTTTAAAATTTTAGCTTACAGTCCTGCTATGAAACATTATGGGAAGTAAAAATCATTCTGTCCATCCAGTGCACATAAAGCTAGACACTGAAATTGTACTCTTCCCTCTTATGGATGTCATTGAAACTAAGGTGTTATTTCCCTAAAATTAAATCCCTTTCCCAAGACCTATTAAGTCCAAAAAGCTAAACCTCATTGAGTTGGGTTAACGCCAACCACAGTGGTCTCACACTAAAGTCACAGATCTCATACCAGGGTTCTGGAAACTTTTATTATTAAGGCCAAAGAGGTCTCTCATGAAAGTGACAGAGATCTCTTACAAAGCCCAAATGTCTCACTCACTCAGGTTTTTGGTCTTAAGTGGTTCTTGACTTAGAAATCCAGGAAGTTTTGCATGACTCCCAAGCAGATTCTTCAAATTTCAACAGATGAAAATTGTAGAATTTGCCTAGGAATTTGTTTTTGTCATTTGAATACAGTTAAAACCACTGGATTATCTCATGGTGCTTTTTATGCTTTGTCCATTAGATCAAATAGAGATTACTAGTCAGCCTGTAATAGTCTTCTGCTGTATAATGATGGCAAGGTAGAGAGTTCCATAGGATTTTTTGTTTACCTGATCAGTTCTTAATCTTTGAACTCAGAGTATCAATTTGTACCCAACTCTGCTCTAAGGATCTCACAGTAGATAGAAATGATTATTACATAATTCCTGGTCCTGGACCTTGGTAGTAATGACTGTTAAAAGTAACTAATAGTTGTATATCATTTAAAAGTTTACAAGCATTTTTACATATTCCATCCTTTTTAATCATTAATTTTGTGACTTAGGAACTGTTTGTTCCATTTTAAGAGAGAATGTTCACAAAACCCATTAGAAGACTGGCAAGTTCTAAATGCACTTGACTTCTCATAAGGGAAGAAACTGAGGCTTAGAGAAATGGGTTAGTCAGTCAGTGAGGAGGCTGGTCTCAATTCCAGGTATCAGCCAGTGCTTTCCATGGTGCTATATATCGTGCCCTGCCCTTTTACTCTTATGTCTTTGAATGGGGAAATGTCATCAGAGTCCCCAAAGGAAGAGGGAATAAATTAAAAGGGCAGCAGAGATCAAGATCTGGAGGCTGTGATGAGAGATGCAGCTCACTGACTGTGACACACTTGAAGGTGCCAGGACTTATCTATCAAATCTAACATAATACACAATGGGAAAGTGACATTTAGACACACAGGCTTCCTGTTCCTCAGCAAGGAGGAAAGAATTAATACATTCAGTTTCAAATATCTGCCCCTAAGTCAAGTTTGAGTTCCTGTGGAAGTGAAAGAAAATAATATGCTAAGGGTCTTGCTGAACTGTGAAAAGTGTCATAACATATGTACGAGGAGCCCAGATTCCGGAGCCAGAGATTCTAGGTTTGAATCCCAGTCTATAACTTCCTAGCTTTGTGACTGATTTTTCTGATCACTAGTTCTGTTGTGCTGGGATTTTTCTCCAGACCATCAGTCAATTCTCTGACACCAGTTGAGTGTCCTATAATTCAACTGAATTATGACACTTGGAGATAGCATGGGATTCCATAGGTTAAGAGTTCTAGCTTACAAGACTGCCCTTCATTTCAGAACCAATGGCAAGTCCAGGTTGTTACCTCACTTCTGACCTAAGGCTACTAATCAGAGGTTCCCACAACCCCCTCCTTGGGTTTGATTAATTTGCTAGAGCGCATCACAGAACTCAGGAAACTAGTTTACTCACTAGGTTACTGGTTTATTACAAAAGATATTAAAAGATACAAATCAATAGCCAGATGAAGAGGTACATAGGGTGAGGTCCCAAATAAAGGAGCTTCTGTCCTTGAGGAGTTTGGGGCCTGGCATGGTGGCACATGGAAGCATTCTGGCTCCCCAACCTGGGAGCTCTCTGAACTCCCTCCTTTTGTTTTTGTTATGGAAGCTTTGTTATATAGGCAGGATTAATTAAATCATTGGCCATAGGAGATTGATTCAACCTCCAGCTCCTCTGCCTCCCTGGATGTCATGGAGTAGAATTGTGGGTAACAACTCTCTAATCACATGGTTGATTCCCCTGGCAACCGACCTCCATAGTTAGGTGAGGTCCCCAAGTAACCTCCTTAACATAACAAAAGACACCTTTATTGCTCTCTTTACTTAGGAAATTCCAAAGGTTTTAGGAACGCTGTTCCAGAAATGGGGAAAAATATATATATTGCTTGTTATAAATCACAATATCACAGTGACCTTGGGCAGATTATTTAACCTCTTTGTGCCTTGGTTTTTCTTTCCTGAAAAATAGGGATGGTAATATTATAATACTCAATTAGGTAAATAACACATTAATTTAGTAATTTAAATTTCTTTTCACATGCAAAGCGGTTAGAATAGTGTGTAGCATATCCTATTTGTTGTTGTTATTATTACTCTACTGTGAGGGTTGAGGAGAAAGATTGTGCTTAATGGAAGCAATTGACTCGAGATTTTAAAAAAAATATAGCAAACAATACTTTTACCCTGGGCTCTGAGAGTCTTCTGTGGATTAATTTATGTAAATTAAAACATCTGTTATTTCAATGCAAAATTTGTCACTAATGTCTCCATGTACATTGTGTGTTTCATTGCTATTAAACTGTTTATTCTGTAGGATTTGAGTAAGGGAGGGAATTCAGAGATAATTTGCTTAACACCACCCTAGGAAATTTCAGTGCAGACAAGGTGAATTATTACCCATAAAGGCCTGCTTGTTGAAACTGAAGCCAATTTTCCAAAATACAGCCCACTGTTCCTCTTCTGTAACTGACTAAAAGATATGCAGGAGCTATATTTAGACATTACAGCCTCCATTGTTACTTAGGACTGTTTAGTGAGAGAAATAAATTCAGCAATCAAAAAATCAGCACACTGAAATCATGGAATGAAAAGTAGGAATACAGTGATTTCTGTCATTCTTAGGAGTGCATTTTGTCTGAGTTATACGTGTATTGTCTCTTTATACTTGCAGTGACTCCTTTCAAGAAAAGCAGATAAGAATCCTAGATGTATAGATTTTTGAGGGGAAGAATTATAGCAATCATTTAGTCCAATCACCTTTAATCAACTTTTTTGGTAATTTTTTATTTTGATATAACACCAAATTTACAGAAAAGGTTACAAGAATAGTAGGAATAACTCTTGTGTACCCTTTGCCCAGGTTCACTAATTGTTACTATTTTGCTCCATTTGTTTTCTCATTTGTGCTCTCTCTCTCTCTCTCTCTCTCTCACACACACACACACACACACACACACACACACATATGTTTTTCGATGCATTTGGGAATAAGTTGCCATATGATATTCCTTTACTCCTAAATACTTTTATATTTTTTAGATACAAAGGCATTCTGTTATATTATCACAGTACAATGATCAAAAGTAGGGCATTTAACATAGAAAAGCTCAATTATCTAATCTACAGTCATAAGTAAATTTAGTTCATTGTCCAATAATCCTCGTTATAGATAAGTTTTTGCCTGGTCCTGGATCCCATCCAGAATCATGCCCTGCGTTAGTTTCACAGCTCTATAGCTCTATAGTTTTCTTTAATCTGGATCAGTTCCTCAGCCTTCTTTTGTCTATCATGATCTAGACATTTTGGAAGAACACAGGCCAATTATTTTGCAGATTGTTTCTCAGTTTGGGTATGTCAGATGTTTCCTCATGATTAGATTCAGGTTATGCATTTTTTGGGGGAAACCACAAAGATGATGTTGTGTCTTTCTCAGTGAATCGAAGATCAGAAAATAGTGATGTTGGTTTGCCCTATCATTGATTATGTAAGCTTTGATCACTTGTTTAAGGTGGTGTCTGCCAGATTTCTCTGCTTTAAAATTATTATTTTCTTCCTTTGTAATTAATAAGTAATTTTGGGGGAAAGCTTTGAGATTATGTAAATACTCTGTTCATTAAAATTTCACCTTCTAACTTTAGCATCCATTGATGATTCTTGTTTAAACAGGTTGTTAATTACTATGATAGTTACCAAATAGTCATTTTCTAACTCTTTCATCCCTTCCACACTCAAATATGCACATTATAATGTAAGAAAGATCTTTCTTCCTCCTACCTTTCATTCTTTTCTTTCCTTCTTTCTCTCTCTCTCTTTCTTTCTTTCTCTTTCTTTTTAAATTTTTTTCCTATCAGTATGGACTTTTAGATCCATATTTCATTTAGTGGGCTATAATTCATTGCTATTATTATTTAGATTGATGCTCAAATTATCCTGGATTTGTCCAATGGGAGAGCTTCAAGCCGACTCCTGTGACATTTTGATATGCCTCCATCATTATTTTTTTAGTATAGCCTTATTTTATGGCCCAAGCAAGTATTTTAGGATCATCTTGTATTTTTATTACCTCAGGGCCGGAATCAGCTACTTTTCCAAGGATCTCTGGTTTCTTTTAGTGCAGAGTGGTAATTAGAAAGCAACATATGGGAGGTAGTTGTGCTCATTACTAATTGTTGTTTTATTTCTTTTAGGTCTTCTCAGCAGACAGAGCTAAGAAAAACACACATACACACATCTGTTTTTGTCTCTCTCTCTTAAAAACCGTGAGTTCATAGTGATACTTACAATTCCAATTCAAGAACCCATGCCAGTCTTCTCTGTATTTACAACTCACTTCTTCAATGTTAAGAAATCTGGCTCCCCAGATGCTCAATATATTTGCTTATTTATTGAATATTAGAATCCCAGAAAGTAGTTTCAAAATTGCTACTCCATATCACTGGGGTAAAAATAACATTAACTAGGGTTTAATATTTGTTTATAATTATTATTAATTTACTGAAGTATAGTTGAAATACAGTATTATATTAGTTTCAGGTGTACAACAGTTTTTTGACATTTATGTACATTTCAAAATCATCACCATGGCAAGTCCAGTAACCATCTGTCACAATACATAGTTATTTCAATAGTATCGACTGTATTACCTGTGCTGTATACATCCCTGAGATTTATTTTATAACTGGAAGATTCTACTTCTTAATCTCTTTCACCTATTTCGTGCATCCACCCAACTACTGCCCCTCTGGCAGCCACCAGTTTGTTATTTGTATCTATGAGTCTGTTTCTATTTTGCTTTGTTTGTCTGTTAGTTTTTTAAATTCCACGTATAAGAGAAATCATACAGTGTTTGTCTTTCTCTGTCTGACTTATTTCACTTAGCGTGATACCCACTAGGTCCATCCTTGTTGTCACAAATGGTAAGATTTCATTCTTTTTGTGGTTGAGTAATATTCCACATCTTCTTTATCCATTCATCTATTGATGGACGCATAGATTTCTTCCATATCTTTGCTACTGTAAATAATGCTGCAATAAATATAGGGATGCATATATCTTTTTGAATTAATGTTTTTGCTTTCTTTGAATACCCAGAAGTGAGACTGCTTGATTGTATGGAAGTTCTATCTTTAATTTTTTGAGGAACCTCCATACTGTTTTCCATAGTGGCTGTAGCAATTTACATTCCTACCAACAGTGCATGGGGGTTCCATTTTCTCCATATCCTCACCAACACTGCTTCTTTGTTGTCTTTTTGATAATAGCCATTCTGACAAGTGTAAGGTGAAATCTCTTTGCAGTCTGGATTTATATTTCCCTGATGATTAGTGATGTTGAACATCTTTTCATGTATCTCTGACCATCTGTATGTCTTCTTTGGAAAAATGTCTATTCATGTCCTCTGCCCATTTTTAAATCATATTGTTTGTATTCTTCTTATTGAGTTGTATGAGTTCTTTCTTTATTTTGGATATTAACCCCTTATTGGATATGATTTGCAAATATCTCCTCTCATTCAGTAGGTCACATTGTCGTTTTGTTGATGGTTTCCTTCACTGAGCAAAAGCTTTTTGTTTGGTGTGGGCCTTTTTGTTTATTTTTGCTTTTGTTGCCTTTGCTTGAGGAAACAGATCCATAAAAATCTTGCTAAGACCAATGTCAAAGAGCTGACTGCATATGTTTTCTTCCAGGATTTTCATGCTTTCATGTCTTGCATTAAAGTCTTTAATCCATTTTGAGTCTATTTTTGTATATGGTATAAGGTGGTGATCCAGTTTCATTCTTTTGCATGTAACTGTCAGTTTTCCCAAAACCTTTATTGAAGAGACTGTCTTTTCCTCGTTGTATATTCTTACCTCCTTTATTATGGATTAATTGACCATATAAGTATGTGTATACTTCTGGGCTCTCTATTCTGTTCCATTGATCTATGTGTCTGTTTTTGTGCCAGTACCATAGTGTTTTGATTACTGTAGCTTTGAAGTATAGTTGAAATCAGGGAGCATGATAGTTCCAGCTTTGTTCTTCTTTCCCAAGATTGCTTTGGCTATTCAGGGTCTTTTGTGTTCCCACACAAATTTTAGGATTATTTGTCTTATTTCTGTGAAAAATATCACCAATATTTATTAATTCTTTCAATCCATGAACCTGGTATATCTTTCCATTTTTTTGTATCATCTTCAATTTCTTTCATCAATTTCTTATAGTTTTCAGAGTACAGGTCTTTTACCTCCTTGGTTAAATTTATTCCTAACTATTTTATTCTTTTTGATGCAATCATAACTGGGATTGTTTTCTTAATTTCTCTTTCTGATTGTTCACTATTAGTGTATAGAAATGCAGTAGATTTCTGTATATTGATTTTGTATCCTGCAAATTTACTGAATTCATTTATTCAGTTCTGATAATTTTTGGTGGAATCTTTAGGGTTTTCTAAATATAGTATCATGTCATCTGCAAATAGTGACAGTGTTACTTCTCCTTTGCAATTTGAATGCCTTTTATTTCTTTTCCTTGCCTGATTGCTGTAGCTAGGACTTCCAATAATATGTTGAATAAAATTGGTGAGAGTGGGCACCTTGACTTGTTCTTGATCTTAGAGGAAAAGTTTTCATCTTTTCACCATTGAGTATGATGTTAGCTGTGGGTTTGTCATATATGGCCTATATTATTTTGACATATGTTTCCTCTATACCCAGTTTGTTGAGATTTTTATCATAAATGGATGATGAATTTAATCAAATGCATTTTATGCATCTATTGAGAAAATCATAAGATTTTTATCCTTCATTTACTTAATGTGGTGCACCATGTTGTTTGATATGTAAATATTGAACCGTCTTTCTATCTCTGGAATAAATCTCACCTGATCATGGTGTATGATCCTTTCAACGTATTCTTGAATTCAGTTTGCTGATATTTTGTTGAATATTTTTGCATCTGTGTTCATCAGAGATATTGGCCTTTAATTTTCTTTTTTGGTAATGTCTTTGTTTGGTTTTGATATCAGGGTAATGCTGGCCTTGTAGAATGAATTTGGAAGCAGTCATTCCCCTTCAATTTTTGGAATAGTTTGAGAAGTGTAGTAACTGTTCTTTAAATGTTTGGTAGAATTCACTTGTGAAGCTGTCTGGTCCTGGACATTTGTTCTTTGGGAATTTTTTGATCATTATTTCAATTTCATTACTAGTAATCAGTCTGTTCAGATTTTCTACTTCTTCCTCAATCTTGGAAAATTTTATGGTTCTTGGAATGTATCCATTTCTTCTACATTGTCAGATTTATTGGTGTATTATTTCTCCTAATAATCTCTTATTATCGTTTGTATTTTTGTGATGTTGCTTGTAACATCTCTTCTTTCATTTCTGATTTTATTTATTTGGGCCCTCTCTCTTTTTTTCTTGATAAGTCTGGCAAAAGGATTATTGATTTTGTTAATCTTTTTAAAGAATCAGCTATTTAGTTTCATTGATCTTTTCTATTTTATTTAGTCTCTATTTCATTTATTTCCACTCTGATCTTTATTATTTCCTTCCTTCTACTAACTTTGGCCTTTGTTTGTGCTTCTTTTTCTGTTTCCTTCAGGTGTAAGGTTAGATTATTTACTTGGGATTTTTCTCATTTTCTGAGGCACGCCTGTATTGCCCTGAACTTCCCTCTTAGAACTGCTTTTGCTGCATCTTGTAGATTGTGGAACATTGTGTTCCATTTTCATTTGTCTCAGGATAGTTTTTGATTTTGTTGTTGACCCTTTCCTTGTTTAGTAGCATATTGTTTAGCCTCCATATATTTGTGTTTTTTCCTTTTAATTAACTCTAGTTTCATACTAGAGAATTTGCTTGTTATGGTTTCAATCTTCTTAAATTTATTGAGACTTCTTTTGTGGTCTGATATGTGATCCATCCTGGAGAATGTTCCATGTGCACTTTAAAAGATTGTGTAATCTGCTACATTTGTTCAGAATGTTCTGTATATATCTATTAAGTGCGTCTGGTCGAATGTTTCATTTAAGGTCAATGTTTCCTTGTGATTTTCTGCCTGGATGATTTATCTATTGATGTAAGTGGGGTATTAAAATCCCCTACTATTATTGTACTGTGTCAGTTTCTCTCTTTATGTCTGTAATATTTGATTTATGTATTTAGGTGCTCCTTTTCTAGATCAGGTATTTAGAAGTGTTATATCCTTTTGTTGGATTGATGCTTTATAATTATACAATGCCCATATTTGTCTCTTGTTACAGTCTTTGTTTTACAGTCTATTTTGTTTGTATTTGTTTGTATTTTTACAGTCTATTTATTTGTATAAGTATTGCTACCCCAGCTTTCTTTTCATTTCCATTTGCATGGAATATCTTTTCAGTCCCTTTGCTTTCAACCTGTGATTTCTTTAGATCTAAAGTGAGTCTCTTGTAGGCAGAATGTATATAAGTCTTAGTTTTTTAATCTATTCAGCCACTGTATGTCTTTTGATTAGAGAATTTAGTCCATTTACATTTAAAGTAATTGTTGACAGATATGTACATATTGTCATTTTGTTAATTGTTTATGGTTGTTTTGGTAATTCTTCTCTGTTCCTTTCTTTGTCTCTTGCTCTCTTCCCTTATGATTTGGTGACTTTCTTTAGTGTTATGTTTGTATTCCTTTCTCTTTATTTTTTGTGTGTAGGTTTTTGGCCCATGATTACTGTGAGGTTCATATATAACAACCTATGTATTCAGCAGTCTATTTTAAGTTGATGATCACTTAAGTTCAAGGGCATTCTAAAAGCACTAGATTTTACTCCACCCTCCCATTTTTATGTCTTTGAAGTCATATTTCACATCTTTTTATTTTGTGTATACCTTAACAACTTATTATGCATATAAATGATTTTACTAGTTTTGTCTTTTAACTTTCAAACTTGCTATATAGGTGATTGATCCAGTACCTTTACTCTCTGTTTGGCATTACCAGTGAGACTTTTTCTTTTATAATTTTCTTATTTCTAGTTATGGCCTTTTCTTTTCCACATAAAGAAGTCCCTGTAATATTTCTTGTAAGGCTGGTTATTAGTGATGAAATCCTTTAGCTTTTGCTGCTATGGGAAACTCTTTATCTCCTCTTCCATTCTGAATGATAATCTTGCCAGATAGAGTGTTCTTGGTCATAAGTTTTTTCCTTTCAGCACTTTGACTATTTTGCCATTCTCTTCTGGCCTGTAAAGTTTCTGATGAAAAATCAGCTGATAGTTCTATGGGGATCCTCTTGTATGTAACTAGTTGTTTTCCTCTTGCTTCTTTTAAGATTCCCTCTTTATCTTTAACTTTTGACATTTTAATTATAATGTGTCTTGGTGTGGGTCTCGTTGGGTTCATCTTATTTTGGACTCTCTGTGCTTTGTAGACCTGGGCGTCTGTTTCCATCATCAGGTTAGGAAGTTTTCAGCCCTGATTTCTTCAGATAGATTTTCTGTCTCTTTATCTTTTCTTCTGGGACCATTATGATGTGAATGTTATTATGCTTGATATGTCCCAGAAGTCCCTTAAGCTATCTTCATTTTTTTTATTGTTTTTTTTCTTCTTGCTATTCCAATTGTGTGATTTCCAATTAACTGTCTTCCAGATGACTGATCTGTTCCTCTACATCATGTAGTCTGCTATTGATTCCCTCCAGTGTATTTTTCATTATGGTTATTGTATTCTTCAGCTCTGATAGATTCTTTTTCAGATTTTCTGTCTCTGTGTTGAACTTCTCACTGTGTCCATCCATTGTTCTCTCAACTTTATTGAGCATATTTATGACCTTTACTCTGAACACTTTATTTGGTAGATTGCTTATCTCCATTTCATTTAGTTCTTTTTCTGAGGTTTTGTCTTCTCCTTTGATTTGGAACATATTCCTTGTCTCCTTATTTTTCCTAACTCTTTGTGTTTGTTTCTATGTATTAGGTAGTTCAGCTACGTCTCCCAGTCTTAAAGGGATGGCCTTATGTAGAAGGTATCACATGAGACTAGTAGTGTGCTCCCCCCTAGTCACCAGTCAGTTGCTCCAGGTGTGTTCTCTGTGTAGGCTGCATGCACCCTCCTGTTGTACCTGGGGAAAAATTGCTCTGGGTGCACTGGTATGCATGGCTGGACCTCCAGCGTGGGAACTACTTTGGAGGGGCTATGTTGCTGGCCAGGGCCACCTGCCAGGTGTGGCAGAATGGTAACCACTTTGATGGAGCATTGGCTGAGGGAACCCTGGAGTGGGGCAAGTGGTACTAGCAAGGTAGATGGAGATTGTCAGAAACGGCACCTGCCTGGCCCAGGTAAGGTGGGTAGAAGGAGACTAGAAAAAATTGGCACTGCCAACACTTCCATCCAAGAAAGTTTTAACAGATCCCTGCCTCTCAGAACTCATCCTAAAATTACTCAGAGAATCTCCTTCATGTATAACCCATGCACTTTTCAAACTCCTGCCTCTGTGCTTGGACTTGGAGAGAGTGAGTCTGTGTATGTGCCCTTTAAGAGCAAAGTCTCAGTTTCCTATAGCCCTCTCACTTTCCTCAATATATTTCCTCACTGGTTTTCAAAGCCAGATGTTATGAAGGCTCATACTCCTGGTACAGGTCCCCAAGGATGGGGAGCTGAGGTGGGTCTCAGGCCCCATACTTGTCTGAGAGAACATTTACAGCTGTGATATCCCTCCCACTTGTGGGTCACTGTACTTGGGGTGCGGGTACACAGTAGACCGTGTCTCTACCCCTCCTTCCAGACTCAACGTGGCTTTCTCTCTATATCCTTAGTTGTAAAAAATCTGTCTGCGGGTCTTCAGGTCAATTTCAGCAATAGTTATTCTATATGTAGTTGTAGTTTTGGTGTGTCTGTAGGAGCATGTTAGCTAAGGGTCTTCCAATTCTGCCACTTGATTCAATCTCTCCTACAATTATTTTTTGTCTTTAGATTGAAGGTAAGTAGTTAAAGTATTCTCTTGCAAGGTGAGTTCTTTTAGTTATGTTATTTATTTGAAATATAATTAGGTTTATCTATTTATGTGTTTTAAATTTCTATTTTATTTCCCTAGCCTTCTTTTTATTCATTTTTTTAGTATATGAAATATTAACATAGTACCCCAAAGTCAAAATTATACAAAATTTTATGTTCTTCCAATCCCCAATCCCTTCAACCCTATTTCTATCCAGCTACCATGAGTAGCTAATCTTGTTAATTTTTGGTTGAGGTATCTTGTGTTCCTTTCAAAAATAAGCAGGTATATGCATATGTTCTCCCCTCCTTTCTTACAAAATGGTAGTATATAGGCATTTCCCCTTTGCTTTTTCCCATTTAACAACCTATCTTGGAGATTATTCCATATCATTTCATTGAGAGCATCCTCATTCCCTTTTACAGCTGCTTAGTACTTCATCGGGTGAGTACACCATAGTTTATTTAACCACTATCCTGTGAATGAGCATTTAGGTTGTTTCTAGTATTTTGCAAATACAAAAAATGCCTTAAAGATTAACTTTGCTCATATTTTGTTTTGTTTGTTATTGGAAGTACATCTTCATGGTAAATCTTTGGAAGGGAAAGTACTGGATCAAAAGATAAGCACATATGTAGTGTTCTTAGATATCACTGAATTACACTCTATAGACATTATACCAATCAGCAAAACTACCAGCAATGAATTTTGCTGTTTCCCCCTAGCCTCACCAATAGAATATATTGATAAGCTTTTAAAAATTTGTGCCAATCTCATAAATGAGACATAGTTTTAATTTCCATTTCTCTTATGAGTGAATTCAAACTTTTTTTTAATGTATGTTTAAGGGCCGTGTAGCCTGCTTATAATGACACAGGAGAACAATATCTTTTAGCTCCACACAAGGAAGACCCTCAGCATCTTTTCATGAAATTTTGGTTTTCACATGCAACTGTTATTCCTACTTACCAATTGAATCCTAGCCTTCTCAAGAGGTTGGGTTAACTGTTTGTTGAGGCTTCTTTTTTGGAAACAAAAGCATGAGATCCTGAAATCATTCTGTTTTAAAAATCAGCATATTAAAATGGAAGTTTTACCATGCTTTCTAACTTAATGCAGTGTTATCACTGTAGTTTTTCAGAAACTGGATTGCCTAACGTATTGATTAAGAAATGTCAATTCTTGGACCAAGCACTTCAGAATTGTTGGGGTGTCTTAAACAAAATAAAATATTTAGGCCATGCCGCTAGAGATTCTAAATTACTAGATCTTAGCTTTGACACTATAATCTGTATTTTTAACGAGCTAATGATTCTGCCAGAAGCAGTGTTTTGGTACTTGTCAATTGCTGTTTTGGTGTGTGTCTCCAAGATAAAGTCTTTAGAAAATGTTAAATGGAATTAGTGATTCAATCTAACTACATCCCAAAGAGACAAACTAGAGTAATCCAAAATTTTTATGATGTAAAAATGGTTTTTACTTTTTTGCAATGGGGAAGAGCTTCCTTTAGGCACATGTATCTACCACCACACAAACCCTTAGCCTTTAACTCCCAGACACACTCAGCCAGGCTGTCCCAGGCTCTCCTGTTTAAGCCTCTATTTGACAGCCTCAGCCCCTGAGATCAGTGGGAAATGAAGCCACTAAAAGTTCTCTCTTATTATCTGTTGTATTCTAACCTAGGATTTCTCATCCAGAACAAGAAACTCAGCACAACCACAGCTGAATCGGTTTAGATTTCTTTCTTGCTTTTTCACATTTGCAAGAGGAAGACAAAAGAATTCGTGTAGACTGACTGAATAAAATAGTAGAAATAACAGTAAGAGACAGTATGGTATAGTAAGTAAGAGCAAAGATTCTAGAATAAGGTTGACTGGGTTTGATTATTTGTTATCAATTAGCTGGTGCATCTGGGAAAGTTACTTCATCTCTTTCTCTGTACCTCGGTTTTGACATATGTAAAAGTGGGGATAGTGATAGTACTTGCCTCATATGGTTGTTAGCAGAATTCAATGAGTCAACATATACAAAATACTTAGCTTGTTGTATAGGAAATGCTTTATGAGTACAAAAGTTACCAAACATAATTTGATAGAGGTTACAAGAATGGGAGAGTAAGCATCAGGATGTCTCCGTAGAGGAACAGAATAGAATGGCACAGTACAAGAGAGAGACATACTCAATGACCTGTTAGACGAGGAGTAGACCTGGTCTTCTTAGTGTAGTGAACTGCCTGAAGATCGCCAAGAAGAGGAGTCTTTGAATAAATGCCTCTCTTATTGTGTCCTGGGTAAACTGACTGTAGAAGGCCGAATAGTGGCCCCCAGTGATGCTGACATCCTAATCTCCAGAACCTGTGAATGTGGTACCTTACATGGAAAAGGGGAGTTTGCAGATGTGATTAAGGTATGGAATTTGACATGGGGGAGATTATCCTGGTGGATTATCTGGGTGGGCCAAATCTAATCACCAGATTCCTTAAAAGCAGAGACCCTTGTCATGCCATGGTAAGGGAATGAAATATAGTGATAAAAGAAGAATCAGAGAGATGCTATGCTTCTGATTTAAAGATGAAAGAGGATGCCCTGAGGTAAGGAATTCAGACACCCTCTAGAATCTGGAAAAGGCAAGGATTATTTCCTAGTCTCCAGAAAGGAACACAACCCTGCCAACACCTTGACCTTAGGTCGGTGAGACCCATGTCAAACTTCTAGCCTGCAGAACTGCATAGTACTAAATCCTTCTATTTTTTAAGATTGTAGCTAAATATTCATAACATAAAAGTTTCAGCCATTTTTTAAATTTACAGTTTTGTGGCATCAAGTACATTCACATTGTTGTGCAGCCATCACCACTGTCCATCTCCAGAACTTTTTCGTATTTCCCAATTGGAGTTCTATACCCATTAAACACTAATTTGCCATTCCCTGGCCCACTAGCCCTGGGCAAGCTCATTTAACTCTCTGACTCTATGAATTTGACTACTCCTGGCACCTCATAAAAGTGAAATCATACAATATTTATCTTTTTGTGACTGGTTTGTTTGCTTAACATAACGTCTTCAAGGTTCATGCATATTGTAACATGTCAGAATTTCCTTCCTTTTTAAGGCTGAATAATATTCCCTTGTATGCACATACATGCCACATTTTGTTTATCTGGTCATCAGTTGAAGGACGCTCAGGATGCTTCCACCTTTTGCCTATTGTTATTAATGCTGCTTTGAACATGGGTTTACAAATATCTGTTTGAGGTCTTGCTTTCAATTCTTTTGAGTATAAATCCAGAAGTAGAATTTCCAGATATACATTAATTCTATGTTTAATTTTTTGAGGAACTTTCATACTGTTTTCCACAGCAGCTGTACCATTTTACATTACCACCAGCAATGTACAAGGGCTTTAATTTCCTTATATCCTTGCCAACACGTGTTATTTTCTCCTTTATTATTATTATTATTATTATTTTTAGTAATAGCTATTCTATTGAACTTGAAATGGTATCTCGTGGTTTTAACTTTCATTTTCCTGTTGCTTAATGATATTGAACATCTCATATGTTTTTAGGTCACTTGTATGTCTTTTTTAGAAAATTGTCTATTCAAGTCTTTCAGCCATTTTTTAATTGTTTTTTTTTTCCTTTTTTAAGTTGTAGGAATTCTTTACATATTCTGTATATTAAACTCTTTTCATATTTATGATTTGCAAGTATGTTTTTCCACTCCGTGGGCTGCCTTTTTACTTTGTTGATATTGTCCTTTGATGCAGGAAAGTTTTTTAATTCTGATAAAATCCAATTTTTTTTCTTTTGTTGCCTACACTTTTGGTGTCATATATAGGAAATCATTGCCAAGTCCAATGTATGAAGATTTTCCCTTATGTTTTCTTCTAATAGTTTTATAGTTTTAGCTCCTATTTGTGGATCTTTGATCCATTTTGAGTTAACTTTTGCATATGGTGCAAGATAAGGTTCCAGCTTCATCTTTTTGCATGTGGATATTCTATTTTCCCAAAATCTTTTGTTGAAAAGGCTGTCCTTTTCCCATTGAATGGTTTGGCCTTCTTGTCAAAATCCATTTGACCACATATGTGGACTTTATTTCTGGACTCGTCATTCAATCGCATTGGTCTATATATTTGTTTTTATGTCAGGACCACACTGACTACCATGGTTTTGTGGTTAAGTCTTGCAATCAGGAATGTGAGATTTCCAACTTTGTTCCTCTTTTTAAGGATTATTTTGGCTACTTGGTGTCCTTTGAGATTCCATACAAATTTTAGGATAGAGTTTTCTTTTTCTGCAAAAGCATTGTTGGGTTTTTGATAGGGATTGCATTGACTCTGTAGATTACTTTGATAGTATTGACATCTTAATAACATTAAGTGTTCCAATCTATGAACATGTAATGTTTTTCCATTAAATTTGTGTCATTTTAGGGCACTAAATTTATGGTAATTTTTTCAGCAGCACCAGGAGACTAAAACACTGACCAAATAAGTAAATCCATGTTCAATGTATCCAGTGGATTAACTGATTTTTAAAAATCACTTAAAGTGGAAAGTACAAGTTATTCGTCATTAATGTGTATGACTTCCCACCCATCTCCCTTCACCATGAGCCCATCTTCATCTCCAGCTGCTGGGAACCCCTCTGCTATCACCTGTGGAGAGAACCACAGCCATTCCATCCATCTGGGCTCAAACCTCAGGCTGTAGGTGGGGCCCTCCAGGATCACTGAACCACAGCTGAGCTGGCCTGGATGAGGAGAATTGCCCAGCTGACTCAAAGAAGGATGAAAAATAGTACATGTCTGTTGTTCTAAGCCACTAAGGTTTAGAGTGTTTGTTATGCAGTAACTGTTGATTGATTCATCCTCTCTTCAAAGAGGCCTTCTCTGACCACCCTAAGTTAAAAGCCCTCTTGCTCTTAAAGTGAGTCTGTCCAGTTATTCTGCTTTGTTTCTTCAAAGACTTTATCTCTATCTGAAAGGATTTTTAAATTGATTTGTTAGTTATTTTAAGTATGCACACATAGGATAGGAACTCCACAACAGGAGGGACCCCATCTTGTGGACTGTGATGCCCCCAGCACCTAGAGCAGTTCCTGACGCTTAGCAGGTGCTCAGTAAATAGTTGTTCAGTAAATGTCTGAATTAATAAGATGGGTTCTACTTCATTCCAAATAGCTTCTAGTTAGTGAGATGAAATCTGATTATATAATAAATTGTATTATTAAGCCAATGAATACTCCTTATAATCAATGAAGCTTACTCTCAGATTTTTTCAGTTGGTTTAAGCTCTTATTGATGTTCAATATTTTTGTAATTTGTGCTTTTTCTTTGACTTTATGAACAAATTTGCTGAAGTTTGGGAAAAATCATATCGGGAGTTTCTCATTAGTTACAATTTTAAACTAGAAATATAATTCTGACATCTTATTACTTGAGATAGATGATCTCATCATACATTTAGTTTTGTAGATTCAACCTTGAATCAATTCCCTTTCCTAAAAGCTATTCCTGCACTTTTAAAATGTTGCCAATAGATGGCACGCCAGACTCACAATTTATTATTCTGAACTGAAACAAGGTATTGCATATATATTTTAAAATACCAGCTTTATTGAGGTATAATTGACATATAAAATTGCAAGATATTTAAAGTGTACATCCTGCTGACTTCATATACATATACATTGGGAAAGAATTACCACCATCTAGTTAATTAATACATCCATTACTTCATATAATTATCTTTTTTATATCACAGCATTTAAGTTCTCTTCTCTTATCAAATTTCAATTATACAGAACAGTGTTATCAACTATAGTCACTATGTTTACATTACATCCTCAGACCTTATTCATTTTATAGCTAAAAAGTTTGTACTCTTTTACCAATTTCTCCCTATTTACCCCAACTCTCAGACACTGGAAATCACTATTCTACTCTCTGTTTCTATGGGTTTCACTTATTTTTAAAGATTTCACATATAGGTGATACCATACAGTGTCTGTCTTTCTCTTTCTTGCATTTGCTTTATGTTCGCAGCAGTTCTCAGTGTTTAGCACAAGCTGCTCCCTTTGCAGACTCAGTCAAAGCAATTTACAATCTTCTGAGTTTGTATCTGTGATCTTTTTCTTTTAAAGATTGGCACCTGAGCTAACATCTGTTGCCAATCTTTTTTTTTTTTTTCTTTTCCTTCCCCAAAGCCCCCCAGTACATAGTTGTATATTCTAGTTGTGAGTGCCTCTGGTTGTGCTATGTGGGACACCATCTTAGCATGGCCTGATGAGTGGTGGCACGTCTGCACCCAGGATACGAACAAGTGAAATCCCAGGCCACTGAAGCGGAGTGCATGAAATTAACCCCTTGGTATCTGTGATCTTGTTCTTGATTCAAGCTACCCAGACCTTGGGTTTTGGGGAGTCACCGTATTTGTAATACGAAGAAGGGAGACCTCTCTTAAAAAAAATCACATTTTTACTAATTTATTCTTCAGGCACATTCTAAGTGCTGCAAATGGAGGAGTGAGCAAAATAGACAAAGCCACTGCTCTTGTGGAATTCGCATTTTAGAGGCAAGAAGGACAACAATCAAAGAAGAAAGAAAATGATTTAATCTATATTTGTTAGCAATAAGTGCTATGGGAAAAAAAAAAAAACAAACCAGCAGGAGAAGGGGCTATAAATTAACAGGGTTCGATGGCCATGGGAGGCCTCATTGAAGACGGGACTTTTACATAAAGACATGTGGCAGTTAAAGTGAACCATGTGGATTTCAGCAAAAGGGATATCCCTCAAGGCTCTGAGGCTGCAGGAGCCTAGAGTGTTTGAGCAACAGCTAGAGGGCAGTGGAGCAATAGAGGGAATGAGGAAGAGAGTGGTTGGCTATGAGATTAGAGAGGGGTCTAGGGTGAGGGGCAGTGGACAGATCATGCAGAGTCTTGTAACTAACAAGGACTTTGGATTTTACTCCGAGAGAAGCGGGGAGCCACTGGAAGGTTTTGTGCAGGGTGCCGACGTGGTCTGATCTACATATTATTGGAATCACTCTGTGGGGGCTGAAGCAGAAGCAGGGAGACCAATAGGTAGCTTCTACAGTAATCTAGAGAGAGGAGATGGTGATTTGGACCAGCTACCATCCCAGCAAAGAAGCAGTGGGAGGAGTGAAGAGTGGTCAAATTTTAATATATTTTGAAAATAGATCCAAATAGGTTTGCTGATTGACTGTGGGTATGAGAAAAATGCATTCAAACTCTGGTGACTTTGCTCATACCAACAATTATAATTTGCATTTGTGATTTATTTTTACTTTTTAAACCACTTTCACAAATGGTTATTTATTTGGTGCTTAGCACAACCCTGTGTGTTAGAAATTCTTTTATTTTTATTAATCTTAAAATAAAGCATTAATAAAAGTAGGCTTTTGAATAACTTTTGTGGAACAGGTCAGGTTCCTGGCTCTCTCCCTACTCCAATTCTGGAGATGCCATAGAAGTGAGGGGAGAGTATTTGGATTTGAAGAACTAAAGTAAAAATTGTGAGAAACCTTAAAAAGATAGAATGTGGTTGTGACATGCTGTGAGAAAAATAGTAACTTGATCCTGGGAATGGACATGGTTGAGGGAGATGCTTTGATTTATACTCTCTTCTTTCTACCATACTGCAAGATTAGTTTCTGGCCCATCCAGTATAAAATGCAGACAAAGAACAATGCCAGCTCAGAGCTGCAGGGTCTATGGCATAACATCTGGGCTCCATAGCTCAGGCTGCAGAAGGGAAGAGATAACCACATGTGATAGGCAGGCCTTGAGCCATTCCACCTTCCCTTCATACCTCAAAGGCTAGGGAGTTACAATTAAGAGAGATAAGATCTTGGGAAAGAGCAAAGACTGTTATAGAGTTACAGCAGTTCCCCAAGAGGAACGGCCATTTGGTGAGGGGTCAGCAGACAGGGGGTGGTATCACTCAGTGACAGGAGTGTCCTCTTCTGGAGTATACATCCTCCACTTTCTTAAAATCATCAAAAGGTTTAAAACCTTGGGTCTGTGCTTGGGCCACTCCTTTCTACTCACTGTCAGCCAACTAACTGATGCCCTCAGGGGAACTTAAGAGCACGGGGGAAAAAATAGTCAGACAACTGAAAAGAACATCCCCTACAAGAAGTAGATAAAAATCCTGAGCAACCTAGGTAAGATGAATGAGAACTATTTGAGCATCCAGATAAGGAATTTAAAGTATGTTTAATAGATCTTCTCACAAAGATAATACATCAGGGGGTGCAGGGAAGGAAAAAGAGGATTAGTTATCAAATGGGTACAGAATTTCAGTTTCGCAAGATGAAAGTGGTCTGGAGATTTATTGCACAAAATGTGAATATACTTAATGCAACTCTGCTGTATACTTAAAAATAGTTAAGTTGGTAAATTTCATAATATGTGTTTTTACCACAATAAAATATTTTTAAAATACGTAAATGAGGAAACTGGCAACATACAGTAAGAAGATAAGGTTATTAAAAAAGTATAAATGTTGAGCATGAAAAAAAATAATATAAATAAAGAATATAATTATTGAGATAGATAGTAGAATAGATCCAGTTTTAGAACAAAGTAGTGACTAGAAAATCAAGTGAAGATTTCTCCAAGAATGTATCTGGAAGGAATAAAGAGACAATGTATGTATGTAGATGTATACATGTTAAAAGATGTAGAGAAGAGCAATAGCAGTGTCAATATCCATATAATGATAGTTCCTCAAATTTAAGAGGAAAAAAGTGAAGCAAAGGACGTAATTCGAGAAAAAAATGACAAATTATTTCATAGAATTGGACATGAGAGATCCACCATTTAAGAACTCATAGAAAGGCACAGGAATGACAAGAAAGGGCAGCAATACAAAATAGCTTATAGGAGATTTAGCAACATCAGAGTTGATGAGAAAATATTAATAATGACTAGGGAGAAAGTAAGATCATGTAAAAAATTTTAAAATCAGATAAATAGTAGAATTCTCAACAACAATACTGGAGGCAGGAAGGAAATGGAGTAATTTTTTTTAAAAGTATGGAAGAAAAAGACCTTAAAGATCTAATGTTTATCCAGTTGACTATCATTTAAATTGAGGGGACAAGAAGTGTATTTTCTGGTATATAAGCCTCAGAAAACCCTCTCTGAAAATGTTCTTATGGAGGAAGGACTCCAGAAAGAAGTGAATGATATCCAAGAGGTGGCAATGAACTCTGAGGGCTGTAATGTGAGGAAACTCACTTAGTAAACTTAATTTTTGTCTAAAAAAGCAATTCGCTTCCCTTGAAATTATAACCATAATAATCAAGAACTGAAACTGTAAGACACCAAGATAGTCTGTGGTAAAGGTGGGGATGACTAAATGAAGACACCAAATGGAGTAGACAGCATGTTAGGGTCCTACTGTTCAGGGAGAAGACCCACATTCAGATAAGCTTTAAAAAATTAAAGAAAAAAAAACCACTATTCAGGCTTTATTACATTTTGAGTAGAATATACGACTTTTACATCAACATAAAGCAATTTAATCTATGCAATGGAAGGCAGGGAGGGAGAAGTAAAGAGAAACAACAGGAAATGATGGAAAACAGAAAATAGGAAATAGGCCAGCAGAAATAATACTGAATATAATAGTTATCAAAGTAAATCACATAATTAATTTAAACTCCTAGATCAAAGACAGAGACTTCAGGTTGATTAGAAATAATCCAGTAAAAATTTGTTTGTAAGAGATATAAGAATACAGATGAAAGAAGAAAAAGCAAAATCTGAACTAAGGAACGAGAAAGTGGACACTAAGAAAACATGAACTGAAGGAAATCAGGAGTAGAAAATTTGTCACCAGATGAAGTAGAGTGTAATGCCGAAAAAATAAATCTTAAAAGCAAAGAGGCAAATTTATTATGGTAAAAGGAAGGACATCTCAGGAAGCTGTAACAATTATTAATATATTGCCCCCAAGGATGCTATCACAAATATATACATTAACCAATGACAATATTGTGTCAGAAAGAGATAACAAGCATAAGGGAAGATTTGGACACACTACTTTGAAAAAACTCATAGATCAAGCAGGCAAAACAGAGCCAAGATATAAAAGTTATTATGAAGCTTGAACATATGCAATATATAAAACTTTATCCAAAAATAGAGAATACACATTTTGAGCTCCCATAACTCATTCTTAAAAATATACTGTACACACAAATTTTAAGGAATAAACTTCATATTAAGTATCTCTTTAAATTAGAGATCAATAGTATGAGGATAATTTAAAATCTCCATGAGGGGCCAGCCCTGTGGCCGAGTGGTTAAGTTCGCGCGCTCTGCTTCGGCGGCCTGGGGTTTCGCCGGCTTGAATTCTGGGCATAGACACGGCACCGCTCATCAAGCCGTGCTGAGGTGCCATCCCACATGCCACAACTAGAAAGACCCACAACTAAAAGATACACAACTATGTACCGGGGGGCTTTGGGGAGAAAAAGGAAAAATAAGATCTTTAAAAGCTCCATGATTTGAAACTTAAATGATATAATATAAAACAATCTTTAGTTAAAGAGAAAAGTATAAGAAAAAATATTTACAACTAAACAATGAGATCATTACATGATAAGTATTGCGTAATGGAGATAAAGTAAATTCCTTTTGAAGGAGATTTATAGCTTTAAAATACATTGGGAAACAAAAATGCTTTAAAAATGTTTATTGTGGTAAAAAATACATAAGTTATCATTTTAACCATCTTTAAGTGTACAGTTCTGTGGCATTGAGTATATTCACATTGCTGTGGAACCATCACCACCGTCTATCTCCAGAACTTTTTCATCTTCCCCAGTTGAAACCCTGTACCTATTAAACACTAACTCTACATTGTCTCCTGCCCCCAGAGTTGGACACCCACCATTCTACTTTCTGTCTCCCAATTTGACTACTCTAGGAACCTCACATAATGTCTTCAATGTTTATCTGTGTTGGAACATGAGTCATAATGTTCTTTCTGTTTAAGGCTGAATATCTTTCCATTATATGCATAGACCACATTTTGTTTACCTAGTCATCCACTCAAGGACACTTGGGATGCTTCCACCTTTTGGCTATTATGACTAATGCTTCTCTGAACACGGGTGTACAAATATCTGATTGAGTCCTTTTCTTTAATTTCAGCTATATACCCCAAAATATTTTTTGACAAAAATGAGTTAAGCATTCAAAAGATTTGAAAGAATAATAAGCAAAAGAAACAAGGAATAGAAGAATTAATAAAGAAAAGGACAGAAATTGATAAATTAAAAACGCAGTAGATTCCCAAATAACATGCTGTTTCTTTGAAAAGTTAATATGATAGAAGCCAGCCCAGTGGGAAAGCAGTTAAGTTTGTGCACTCTGCTTTGGTGGCCTGGGGTTTGCTGTTTTGAATCCCGGGCATGGACCTATGCACTGTTTATCAAGCCATGCTCTGTCAGGTGTTCAACATGTAATGTTGAGGAAGATGGGCATGGATGTTAGCTCAGGGCCAATCTTCCTCAGCAAAAAAAAAGGAGGATTAGCTCAGGGCTAATCTTCCTAAAAAAAAAAAGTTAATATGATAGAAAAACTGCCCAGAATGATCAAGAAAATAAATTTTAGAGGGGTTAATTAAAAATAGACACAATAATAACAGGAATAATAACAACAATAATAATAAAAGAAACAGCAGCCACAATAGAAAGGAAAAATGTTATGAACAACTATATTCCAATAACTTTTTGATAATCTAGTTGTGGAATATCAAAATTACACAGGAAAATTATAAAATACTCAAATTGGCACGAGAAAAATGTTAGGAAAGTTGGATAAGAAAATTATCATTAAAGAAATTGAAATGGTAACCAAATCATATCAAAAGACTATTTTAGATTTCAGATGAAATTTATCTAATTTGGAGGGAACCAAAAATACATTGTTTATACAGTTGATTTCCATTGATCTGTGTGGTTAGTGTGATCCTTTGATGTGGCAAGTGGTCTCTGACCATTCTTCATAAGGGTTGTTACCCTTCATAAGAATATCCACATTGTTGGGATTTTGCGGGGGGTCTCAAGAGGTTTACCTCTGGCTTCTCACACCCAGAGTTAGCTTTTGTAGACTCTAGGTTATATGCTGTTTCACATCGGCTGTTGGCTTTAAAAAAATCCAGAACTTTTATGTCTTTTTCAATTTAACTACTGTAAAATACAAAATGCAATTTTCTTCAGACTTGAACTTTTGCAGTTTATTTTTTAACTTCAAATGAAGTTCATAACCTCATTACATTTTTGACTTTTTTTTCAACATATCATAGTTTTCTGAAACCTTTTTTGCAAGTGAATTCACTATCAAACAGTAAATATCTGAGCTTTGAGCAATCCGCAAATTTTATAATTATATTGTTTGATGACAAGGCTAGATAATGTTGACCAGCTCAGCTTCCTTCCTCAGGGCACAAGAAATATAATTTTACATGGCTCACTTATTTTACCAGCTAGCTCATACTTCTATTTATTAGCCTTTAGAAAAATTCATGAAAGAAACTCACAAAGCATCATGCTGAAAATGTGATGGGGCCATGGTTATAGCATTACTTTGAGCTACCTTAACTACCTCTGTAGTTAATTTGATGTAGTTCTCATTTAGCCAATACTGGTTCCTGGTGATCTCCATTTTCCTTTCTAAGTGTTCACAAGATATCCTTGAAATAACGTGTTTTTAAATTTTGCAGAATTTTCATATTAAACTTATAGGAGAGTCATAGTTTCCAGAATCAACATTTTAGACTGTAAGCTATGTGGCTATGTTTTGACTTCTGGATCCTTTCTTTGTTTCTAATATTTGTACAGTGGTTTCACAATCAAGTATATAGCTTCTTTTGGTATTAGATGAGTTTTTTCCCCCCTGGGCCTGCCTTATTACTAGAACTCATTTGTAGTGCCAAGAAAAATGTTTGTTCTCTTTCTTATTTTGGGCCTTAATTACCAGTAATGATTTTTCCCTAAAACTCTCCCAGTTTATTGATCTTTCTGAACAGTAAAATAGAAGCAAATAAGTTGTCTTCTCTTTTTTGATTTAGAATTGATAAATTCATGTTGGCAATACTCTGATGTTGTTATAATCATTTCTCTAATCCCAGAAGACATAGATTAAAAAACAAATCAGTCTTTTTTGGGGAAGGGAGATATAGGAGACAAGAGCCTCATTATTTGGAAGGACCTGGATATCCTAGAGAGGAAGAGGAGATTCTGAGGACCAGCCATCTGCTGAAGAAAATGTTGTAGACCAACAAAATGGGGGTTTGAGAAGACACTAACCAGTACTTTGGGGGAATATTTTGAGTGAGGAGCTGATGCCAACTTATTTGAGAGATAGTTTGTTAGACTAAGGCATTCAGTTTCTTAGGGAAAAAAATTGCAAATTTGGTGGATAGAAAGGAATAAGGTAAAAAAAGACAGAGGTGGGGTGGGTCCCGTGGCCGAGTGGTTGAGTTCACGGGCTCCATTGCAGGTGGCCCAGTGTTTCGTTGGTTTGTGTCCTGGGTGCGGACATGGCACTGCTCGTGGAGCCATGCTGAGGTGGTGTCCCACATGCCACAACTGGAAGGACCCACAATGAAGAATATACAACTATGTACCAGGGGGCTTTGGGAAGAAGAAGGAAAAAAATAAAATCTTTAAAAAAAAAAAAAAACAGAGGTGCTTAGAGCCACTGCTTTTGATTCAACTATAAAATAAAAGAACAGAGAAATATGCACAATGGGCAAAATATAGCTGGTGCCCCTATAGAACTGAATAGTCCTCCAATGGAGAGAAGGAAATCTCATGTTGAAAGGAAGGTATAATGTCTAATTACTAAACCCCAAACATCAGGTTTAACAAACTCAGACCAACTTTGGAAACAATACTTACATAGTTGTAGATAGTTCTGAGAGTATACGTGTGGATGGATTGTCACTGGGGAACAGGACCCCAAAGGAATTTTAGAGCGAGCAGAAATACTTGTTATGAATTGATCCAAAGAATTCTGCAGTCATCTTCTACTTGCTAGTGAATGTGGAAGTGCTTCAGAGGGATTAACCATGGGGTTAACCAATAGTGTTCTGTGGCATTCTCCCTCTGCTTACTTTGTTCTACAGGCTGAATCCCCAAAGTTTAGGGCCACATATTCCAGTTGTAGGATGGCGTATTTTGAATATTGAAGTCAGAATTGGATAATGTTGTCAAGTCTATAGTATCTGTATATATTTTAATATACTTCGTTTTACACATAATTATCAATTTCTGATTCTCAAATACAGCTTTTTAATGCGTCCAATGATTCAATTTTTGAGAGTAACAAAAACAAGTTTCATTCTAGGTTTCAAATGCATTGATAGTATCTGTTAAAAACTGTTCTCATGTCAGACTAAAAGCTCGTATAATTCCTATAATCACTTCTATATACTACATTAAGTTCAAAATAGATGACATCCTGCTGATATTTCATATTGTAGGAATTCTAAGATAACTTTTTAAAAGATTGATAGCTTTTAAAATTTACTGAGAACTGTAGACTATGAGTAAATTAATAACTGCCTTCCCATTATCTGTCAGTATCCACATATGTAAATTAAGAAGCTTATTTTCCTGTGATCACTGAAATTTTCAACTGATTAATCATGTTTGCTTGTTATTGAGTTTAGTGATTATATGAAAACTAGGCCCAGCTGAACTTTAAGGAAATATATCTAATCTGTATCCATAGATAAGAGCAGATAGAACGTGGTCCGCTGGATGAATGCAGCGTCTTCCCAATCCCCCCTTTTCCTGGTCAATGCAGGAGAGTGTGTGGGGCCTGGGGAGCTCCCAGAGTGCTGGGTTCAGGGTGGAATGAGAGGTTGGTAATGTGACAGAGCATTCGATGTTACTGGGATAGTGACACACTCCAGGATATTCAGTGTGTTTGGAACATTCATTGTTTCTAGATTTGATATTATAAGGATGTGGTCTTCATATGCCATCAGTGTGGACTGCTCCATGTGTCCAGATCTGTCACTGACTGGAGAGTGCTATTTGGACTGAACATTCAGTCTGGTGTTTCATTGTGTCCAGATGGGCAGGTATGTTCAGGCCAGCCATTGTGTCTGCCAATTTGTATTGTTTTAACTGAAATGTTGTCTCTCTGGAGTTGTCAGTCTTTCTGAAAAAGCAATGTTTCTAGAATGTTCAGTTGTTCTGGGTTGTCAGTGTGTCTGGAATAGTCAGTCTATCTGAGCATGTGGTGTGAAGGCCATGTGCTTGTTTTTGTTTTTTCCTTCTTCTTCTTCCCAAAGCCCCCCATTACATAGTTGTATATTCTAGTTGTAGGTCCTTCTAGTTGTGCTACATGGGATGCCACCTCAGCATGGCCTGACGAGCAGAGACATGTCTGCACCTAGGATCCAAACCGGCAAAACCCTGGGCTGCCAAAGCAGAGCTCACAAACTTAACTACTCAGCCACGGGGCCAGCCCCAGGGCCATATGTTTTTAAAGGCCTTCTACGTACTTATATACAAACTCAGCCTCTAAGGTGTGAATTGCTTTAACTTTGCCAAATTGCTTAATATGGACATTGATGTCAGAAGCAAAGCCTCAGACTTCCACAAATTGCTAGTGGAGCCCTAACGCTGCTGCACCACAGAAGCGAAAGTAGGTAAATGGTGTTCTTTCTGATGTGTCCCACGACACGTTTAAACACCGAGTCAGGCCATCATCAGAACCTTAGGGAGTTTCCCATGGTCCATTCCTATTTGGGTCCTGATTGCTTGAGTATGTCATCTATTGCTAGTTTTCTTAGTCTTGTTTTATCGGCTTGGTTAGTAAAAATTATTTTCTTGCCCATTATATGGTTGATTATTATACTTGTCAATGCAAGTAATCCATAACCAATCTATAAATCAAAACTAGGGTGAGTTTATTATGAGCCAGATCTGAGGATTATCCCAGACCCTTCCTTCTCCGAGGAAGGAAAGGCACCAAAGAAGAGGGGTGTACAGAGTGGTTGCATACCGTCAAAGAGCATGTATCACATATGATTAGAATGTCTGTTTTACAACAGTCATGAGATTGCCTAGCTGGCACAGTGATTCACAGCAATTAATGAACACAGCAGGCAGCAGGTCTGTGGTCTTGAGCTGGGTGATCACAGCAGGTCAGCCGTCAATCCCTAGCCTAGGGAGAGATGCTTATTCTTAAGGAAATGCCAATGTGGGGAAAGTTACACCTTTTTTTTTTTTACATCTTTTTTTTTTTTTATCTTAAGGGCATTTGTTCTTGTCTTTGGGACATAGTAAATACTTAAAGCAGATATACAATGCATGCTCAATGGCCACATCAGGATCTTTTGGGAAAACAAGGTCAGGACAAATTAGTTTTACACCAAATGGCTTCCTCATATACTCCAATATATCCTATTGCTTGCCATTTACTTATCATAATTAATTTCTAAAGTTAATATGATATTATTCATATTTGTTTAATTATTATGACAACTTTAAGGAAACAGTATAAAAAGGTTCCCTGGAGTCCCATGCACATACATCCACCTGGATAGAAATGTGTAATTTACTAGTCATGTGAACTTGGGCAAATTAATTAAACTCTCTGTATTTCAGTTCCTTCATGTATAAAATGCAGAAGATAATAACACCTATAATAGGACTATTGTGAGGATTAAATGAGGTAAAACATGTAAAGTGATTAAACAGTGTCTTGTTCATAGAGAGAATTCACTAAGTCTCAGCTGTTATTTGTATTCTTGTTACTTTGAGGGGAATAATGTATTTGAAGTTAGGTCAGATCATGCAGTGATCTTACACTAACAGCCTTAATGATTACCCTATACTGTAGTGCTTCCTTTATGCCCGAGGGAGATATAAAATAAGTTTTAATAATATAGGGGGTGTAAGGTAAAGAAGGCAGCACAGTATTAAGGTGTGGAGGGATGAGAGCTATGTGTGCTCAGTACAAACAATAAAAGGAGTATGTTGTAGAGAATTCAAAACAGCAATGCAATTGACTAAGTCAGTCTACTTTTTATTATCATGATGCACATGTAATTCAGTGACGGAATACTCCTCTTATTGGGAGCAGAGAGCTCCCATCCCCTTCTCTCTTGGTAGGCCACACATACAGGGCCTACAGGGCATTTTTTGCCTACCCAAGTATGCCTACAGCTGTTATTGGATATAAGCTTAAAACTGAGCAATAATTTTAGTTAATTAATTGTGTAATTTTTTCTTATGTAGTCAGGAAATTGCTTTCATACATTGGAAAGAAATTTAAAGATAATGATATCTAACGTGAAGAGAGTTTGCTCACCCATTGCACAGCAAGCCAATGTCTGACACCAGGGGTAGTGGAAGAAAGTAGGAGTTTTATTACTGCACAGTGCTGAGCAAGGAGAGAGGGCAGCTAATGCTGAAACCCCAAACTCTCCAAAAAGCTAAAAGGAAGGGTTTTTATTTGGGGTTTTCAGTGGTGGGGGGGGAGCATATAGCTTTGCTGGTGGGAGCTTTCCCACAAGCCTGTCTTTGGCCTTGAGACTACTTGCAGAGAGGAGGGAGACCGTGACCTTGCTGGTCAGCAGCTTTCCCACCAGCCTGTATCTCCTTGTGGGGAGGAGATAATGAATCCAGGTGCTTTTCCTTGGCAGTGTCTGTCTCCATGGTGGATAGTAGATTCTGGAGCCAGGAAGCCAGGGAGTAAGCAGGGGGTTAATGTTTTGGTTTTAACCCCACATATGCTGGGTTTAATGTAGGGAAACTGATGTCAGGGTCGGTATCAATAATAATGATTAATCACTTGTTTTCAGTACTTCTGTGCCTGGTACACAATGGATATTCAATCAATATTTTCAAAGTTAATGTGTATTTCCTTGAACCCAGATAAACACTGGAAAATATTTATCTGAATAACTGACTACACAGTAAGCATACACACTGCTCCAATTCATAAATCATTTCCAAAGTATTCTGTTGCACATTCCTTATTAATTATGATAAAATTAATTGTTTTACCTCCAAAATTATGTAACATGCATAATTTTTGTTATATTACTGCTAGAGCCTCTTAAACAAAATCATCTTGAGGCATCCAAATTAGTTGGAGATGGGACATGCACAATTTAGATTTCTACATAATTTGCATCTTTAATAAAGAGAAATGTATTTCAGTCACAATCATATATGAAAATCATGATCTAAGGGCATATAGGAAGGTCATGTGTAGAGCTTGGGTTGGAAACCATGTTGGGCTCTGTGAACAGAACAGGAGTGCCTCCTGATTAAAGATTCAGTGATAAGAGCAATGGAGGGAAAATTTATGAATTCCAAATAACAAGTACATGTTGATACAACAGATTACTTGTAAATGAATTGTTCAATTGTTCAGAAATTACATTGAAAACTCAAGTGGCACCTTCTCTCTGAAGCTATGCTGTGGTCAGTGGAGAGTATCTTCATGACTGTGGCAGTGGTGGAAATTATAATGGGAATTTTAAGAAATGGATTGTTTAGACTGGCAAATTTAATTGATTGGGTTAAGAACCAGAAGATCTATTTGACTGATTTCATCCCTTCAAACTTAGCTATATCTAGAACATTTTTGTTATGGGTGTTCCTATTAAACGTATTTATAATGCTTATCTATCCAGATATAGATGACATTAGGAACCTAATTAAAATTATTGACATCCTCATTAGTTTCAAAATATTCAAGTATCTTGCTTGCCTCGTGTTTCAGTATTTTTTATTTGCTTAAAGTAGTACTTTTCTACCATGCCATTTCGTTAGTCTGTAGTTGAGGATTAATAGTGTTATTTTCATGAGGCCTGGCTCTGCGTCTGAGTGGTTAAAGTTCCACGTGCTCCACTTTGGTGACCTGGATCCACAAGTTCAAATCCCAGACATGGATCTACTCCACTCACCAGCCATGCTGTGCCAGTGTGCCACATACAGAAATCTCGAGGAAGATTGGCACAGATGTTAGCTCAGGGCTAACCTTCCTCAAGCAAAAATAGAGGAGGATTGGCAACGGATGTTAGCTCAGGGAAAATCTTCCTCAGCAAAATAAAATAAAATAAAAGTGTGTTATTTTCATATTTTTACTGGTATGCTTGTTTTTCTAATCATTCATCATTTCAATGATTGAGAAATCAAATTATTTCTGGATCAATGTTGATATAAAATACAAGAGAAACTCCAGTAGGAAAGTTGGTGTGAATGACACCCAATTTTCTGTTGGCCAGTTTCTCATTAACCTGGCATCTATTCACTTTAATACTTCTCAAATCTTGTGCTCCATGTCAATTATCTCCCTGTGGAGATAACTGTCTCGCTGGAGCTGAAGCTCCCGATATTGGCTCTAGAGATCCAAGGCAGGGTCTGTGAGAGCTGTGAACATTATGATTGCTTTCTTTTCTTCCTCTTCCCCTACAATTTGGAAATTTGTCTATCATCTTTAAGCTACTTTATACTCAAGAGGAAAATAGCTGTGCTAGGTGGCCATGTATCTCTCAGCTCACTCATTTGTCTTGATTGTGGGGAACAGCAAGTTTGGAAATGCCTTTTTGACTTTGCATTGGCAACTAAAAAATATTTCAAAGCAGCAAAAAGAAGAAATCCTTAACTTCACATATAGACTTAAAAACTTTGGCTTTATTTGTTTGTATCTTTGAACATCAGTGAATTTTCAAAGAATTGTCAGAACTGTATTTCAGATAATCATAGGCAGCTTTTAGCCAGCAGGCAGCCAACAGAACTTGCTCACTGTAGATTTTACTGGTTGTTGGTTTGAGTTACCTCAAAACTAGATTGTATTCACTCCATGCTTATCTTCGGGGATGCCTGGAAGTCTGGTACTGATTCAATACAAGGATAAGATATGACAGCTGGTGATTTATAACATGCTGTTTAAAGTTTCAAACTCCCTTAGAGGCATCCCATACTAGCTTGTACACATTGTTTAAATGGGGGGTAGGGAGGAGATAATTTGATGTTTTTCACCTGACTTAGCGTGTTATACAGCCTGGTTTTAGCTACATGACTGCAAGGTATAAAAGAGCCCTCTATAAACTTGTTCCTGGGCTCCCCTGAAACGAAAATACCTTGCAAATATCTTGGGATTTTAATCTGAAGATAAAGCTTATCCTATGGGACTGAGGACCCTGGGGGCTTACTTGAAAAGTTTTAGACCCCTCTATCATTGCCTGTGCTTTCTTTTTCCTGCAGTACGGTAACCTTTGCCATTTCTAAAGCTTCAGGTGCTTCTACCCTGTGGAATCTTGTGAATCCTTTTAATTACTTAACCCTGTGTAATTAACTCGTTGAAAAAAACATTTTAAAAAGTAGGTTAAAAAACAAGAAAGATTTCAACCATTCTCGTTGTTTAGTCCCACAAAACTACATTGTTACATTCCTGTTAAAAATCACTAGACAAGGAACTCAAAAGGATTCAAAAAAATCTTCATCAACACCGAATTGCCAGTCCTCCGGTTTTGAGACAGTGAACTGATCACATCTGTTTATTTCCCCACCTTCCCGTATTCCACTGAAGTGATACAATAAATAATTGAGGAAAATTGAGTCTAGAAAAGAGTGGCTCAAAAAATAGCCCTCAATAAAATACAGTAAGGGAAGAAAATGAAGAGAAGAGAGAAATTCAAAATAGTATCCTCAGGGAAAGTAATGATTTGGTGCATTAAAAGGTAAGAAAGGTTGTAAATTGAAATATAACTCCTGAAATTTTAAACATATAACAATAGAGACAATGACTAGCAGAAAGCACAGTGCTTAAAGGGAACTTAGTGATTTAGAAGATCAAGTCAAAGAATTCTCTCAGAATGGAGTGAATATATATATATATGAAAACTGTAAGTAAAGGGAAATAACTTGGGGAAGATAAAGCCAGGTGATCCTATATTCATATAAAAGAAATGATAAAAATAGAGATAATAGGAAATAAATAATCAAAGAAATAGGAAAACGTTCCTCAGTGGAAAAAATACTGATTTGCAATTCAAAAGGACTGCTGAACCCTGTATAGGAATATTGAAAAAAGACATACCTCTAAGCACCCTAGTTCATTCACCATGTTCCAAAGAAAAAGAGAAAAATGACACATGGTTCTAGACAGAAACAAAGGTTACCTACACAGGAAATAGAGTAGACTGTCTCCAGCTAGAAGACAATGACGTAATGTTGCCAGATCTTTGAAGAGAAACAGTTGTGAATGGCTTTATATATTCAGTCATTCTGTCATTCTAGTGTGAGAGTAAAATCAAGTCATTAATGGACATGCCAGGACCCAGAAATACCACTACACATGCAAAATTCCTGAAAAAATAGAGCTAAATCAAAGCAAAAGGATCAAGAAAAGCAACGATGTGGTTGATGAGCAGCAGTGGTGAGCACTCAAACCAGTAAAACCTATATTTGTTTAAACAATTTCTTTGTTTATGTGGCTCTGGACTTTATTTAAATGCATAGGCAAATAAATGAAATGAGTAATTACGTAAAGAACAGTTAACAGTAGTCTGGAACTAAATTCCAAATGTGTTCAACAAAACCTGAGAGGTAGGAAGAACTCTGAGAGAAAAGAAATTATAATGAGAGGTCTCATCTTGTTGGAGCAGAAGCATTATGATAGATCCTGTTAAATGTTTTATGCTTATAAAGAATTATGAATTTGATTCTATTTATACACATTTAAGAGAAACTACTAGTAGATTAGAAATCCAAAGCAGAAGTTTTTCACCACTGGATTAAAAAGTAAAGGCAGTATAAAATCTTGGTCAACACAGCAAAATCAGGAAAGAAAAATAAAAGAAAACAAAGGAAAGCAAAATAAGCAAGAAAAGACAAAAATAAGGTACCAGTCATAAGATCAAATGTACTAGTCACCACTAGAGATGGTTTTAATTCCCTAAAATCTCTCAGACTTTGTTCTCAGATTCCCTCTGCTCCCAGCCCTCTGGAGTCAGTGTTAATTAACAGTATTAATCAACAGTAATTGACAGCAGTCGGTATTAACAGAGGGTTTTAATAGCGCTATTGATAATTATATAGATGTTTGTGATATGTATGTCTATGTATTGTCAGATCACCTCCAAATTGGATAAAAATCCATCTTTTCTATTAATGTAATAGAATCATAAATATATGGATGTGTGTCTGTTCCCATGTTTGTATTTTCCTTGATTTATTCCATTGTTAGCTTCTGAAAAATGGTGATTACTTTTAAAATACTTAAATAAAAATGTATTTTCACTTAAGATATAAAGAAAAAATAGGAGAAATAATTTAGTAGGTGAAAAAAAGAAAGCCATGTTTCTTTTTTATGGTCATTTTACATTAATACACAGAGAAAATAAATCATGGAAGAGTGGATGTTACCAACAATGTCCAGTTGTGCCTCAGATGACAATGGCATACAATTATTAGCTTCATTCTTCCACATTATATCCATTAAGAAATTCTTGTCCTGCTCAGTTGAAGGTTTACATCACTGAAAACCTTTCAATTTGCTCTATCTTGACCTATCATCCTAATCAAAGCAATAATTAAATTTTACCTGGGATATTGCAACGAGCCTTAGACTAATATTTCTACATTCATTATGGCCACCCTACAATCCATTCTCAGCCACAGTAGTCTTTTAAAAATGCAATGTTTATCATGCCACTTTTTGGCTTAAACTTACCAAAGTCTTTTCATTGGTTTTACCATAAAGATTAAAATAATCTCTATAGTCTTGCATGATCTGGCCACTGAAAAGAAATTTCATTCTCATCTCACGCAGAGCTCCCTCCCTTACTTTTCACCGCAGCTACCAAGGGCCTCCTTTCAGTTCAACAAAAGAATCGATCTCATTCCTGCCATTGAACATTTGAACCAATCCTTCCACCTAGAATACTCTTCCTTCTCATCTTTATCTATCCAACTCTTAGCTCTTCATAGATCTCAGTTCAAGTGTCACTCCCTCAGAGAAGTTAACTACAGTTACGGTATAGTCACAGAGTTCCTGTTCTTCAAATTACTGACTTTGTAATTGCATTCTACTATAATGTTGCTCTCTTTGAATACATTGTGACCCTCCAGAAAGCAAATCCTTACCTGCCATGCCTATCATTTTATCCTCAGACCTAGCATGGTGTCTAGCACCTGATAGGCATTCAGTAAACATTGGCTGATTTAATGAATAGATTTTTGGCTCCAGTGGTTTTGATGGGGCTAAGTAATGGCAAATAAAAGGTAAACATATCAGTGTTAACTCTGAAAATGTGTATCTTTTTCTATGTTCACCACAATAATCTGAGAGTAAAGTTAAAGAGGAATTGACATTATGTGGCATAGTATTGTAAATTTTTATCTCAGTGGGGACAATGTGGTTGTGTTGGTCAATGAGCATCTGGAAAATGTTTCTCCTTCTCAGGATAGTTACTGAAATTGATGTTTCCGGTTTGAATTTGGCCTATTTTTAAGCCAGGACAATGTTTTTCTAGTTTTTTTTTTTTTTTAAATTCAAATGTCTCTGAGTAGGCTACACATTCTATGTTTTGTCACATTCTCCATCCTTGCCTATTGTATCATTCTTCACACCATTAATTTTTTTTTTAAAGATTTATTTTTTTATTTTTTCCTTTTTCTCCCCAAAGCCCCCCGGTACATAGTTGTATATTCTTTGTTGTGGGTCCTTCTAGTTGTGGCATGTGGGACGCTGCCTCAGCGTGGTCTGATGAGCAGTGCCATGTCCGCGCCCAGGATTCGAACCAACGAAACACTGGGCCGCCTGCAGCGGAGCGCGCGAACTTAACCACTCGGCCACGGGGCCAGCCCCTTCACACCATTAATTTTTATCAATTGCATGATACTCAGACATCTTTGAGTTTGTGAACATAGATTAGAGCACAATGCCTCTGAGAATTAATGCTAGAGATGGGGATCAAATGAGTTTACAGAACCACGAGGGAATAACAATGCTGGGAATCTTGAGCTTTTTATGGGAACTGATATAAACATGGGTACAGGGCAAGGTGTAGTAAGTCCTGACATCTCCAACTGTGATGGTAGGCAGAATGTTGAGCACAAAAATAGACATCTCCCGGGGCCAGCCCAATGGCACAGCAGATAAGTTCACATGTTCCGCTTTTCGGCAGCCCGGGGTTCGCTGGTTCGGATCCTGGGTGCGAACATGGCACTGCTTGGCAAAAGCCATGCTGTGGTAGGCGTCCCACATATAAAGCAGAGGAAGCTGGGCATGGATGTTAGCTCAGGGCCAGCCTTCCTCAGAAAAAAGAGGAGTATTGGCAGTAGTTAGCTCAGGGCTAATCTTCCTCAAAAAAAAAAAAAAAAGACGTCTTCCTTGGAGCATGTGGAGGGTCTCCTTTCGTTTCTGTTTATGGACTTGCAGAGGCTGAGGGAGTGATGGGGGCACTCTGAGCTCTGGGCCCTTCTTTTTACTTCTAATGCGATATAATACAAAACAAACAAAAAAACTAAAGGTATTCCCTCTAAAAGAAAAGAGTAAAACAACTTCATTTTTGAATATGCAAAAATCTTTAAAATCCTAAAATAGTACATTTAACTATGTTGTTGCAAAAGTGTTAAAATAATAGTATTATAACTAAGGTTTATTTCTACACAGGATGCTTCAACATTAGGAATATATTAGTGTAATCATTCTCATTATTGCATTAAACATAAAAGCCATATTGATCATCTCTGGATATGATAAAATATATTTGATGTAATTCAGCATACATTTCTGTTAGATTCTAACATAATAAGGATTACTTATAAACTAATAAGAAACGTCATAATGAGGCTCCTCAAAAAATTAAACATAGAACTACCAGATGATCTAGCAATCCCACTTCTGGGCATATATCTGAAGGAAATGAAATCAGTATCTTGAAGAGATATCTCCACCCCCATGCTCATTGCAGCACCATCCACAATAGCCAAGACGTGGAAACAACCTAAGTGTCCATTGACAGAGGAATGGATAAAGAAAATGTGGTATATGTATATAATGGAATATTATTCAGCCATAAAAAAGAAGGAAATCCTGCCTTTTACAACAACATGGATGAATCTTGAAGGCATTATGCTAAGTGAAATAAGTCAGACAGAGAAAGACAAATACTGTATGGTCACACTTATATGCAGAATTTAAGAATGCTGAACTCATAGAAATCAAGAGTAGAATGCTGGTTGCCAGGGGCTGGCTGGGTGGTGGAAATGGGGAGATGTTAGTCAAAAGGTATAAACTCTCAGCTATAAGATGAATAAGTTCTGAGATCTAGTATACAGCATGGTGACTATAATTAACAATACTGTATCATATACTAGAAAGTTAAGAAGGTTTATCTTAAACATTATAATCACACACACACAAAAGGTAATTATGTGAGGAGATGGCGGTGTTAACTAACCTTATTGTGGTAATCATTTAACAATATATATGTTTATCAAATCATGACATTGAATATTTTAAACTTACACGTTATATGTTAATATCTCAATAAAGCTGGAGAAAAAAGAATATTAGGTAAATAAGTTACACTTTATTTGCATAAAATATTATTTTCCAATTATTTGTACACTCCTTTTCTTTTGTGCAATAAAGATTGTTATATTAGACACACAGCCTATAGAGTGTACATTATATGTAAAAGTAGTTCTTGAAAACAGTATACTTAAAATGGAAACATTTTAGATATCATCATTAAATTCAGAAATCAGCCAAGGATATTTTAAATATAATATCCATTATTCAGAATTTTTTTAATAAATACTGAATAATAAGATGTAAAAAATGAGGTTTAAAAAAACGAAAAAGAGTATCATCCTTGCAAATGTTATAATTGTCTGCCTTTAGCACACACTGGAATCTAAAGAAAAACTTTTTTATAACCAAGAAAAATAATATGTCCAGTCATAGATAAATATTCAAAAATCAATAGTCATCTTCTTATACAAAACAATTGGAAAATACAATAAAATAAATATGTATTCGTAACAGTAACCATTTTATAAAAACTAATGAACATAGTAAGAATTATGCAATAGCTATGTGAAGAGAAATATAAAATTTCCAGAAGGACATAACAATTTTGAATAAATTGAGAGCATAACATTTTTTGGATAAGTAAATTATTTTAATACAGAAATATAAGAAAATTGTAATCAAATTTTAAAAGAGTTTTTTGGGAGTTTACAAATATTTCTATTGCTTATCTAAAAAGATAAATGAGATACGAAAGATTATACAATTCTGAAAAAGTAAAGTGAGTGGGACTTGGCTTGTTAGAAATCAAAATATTATAAAGTTAAGTAATTAAAATAATGTAAGTCTTGTGCAGTAAAAGATCAATTGGTCATTTGAAGTAAATAAGGTGTCTAGAAAAATTTGTGTATATAACAAAGTATAAACATATAAAATAGCATATAATAAGAGGCAGCATTTCAAATAGGTTATAAAATGGTTATTCATAAATGTCATTTGAGCATTGACTATTTATTAAGACAATTTAGATATTTGCCACACAATTTTTGTTTAAAGATTGGCAGCTGAACTAACATCTGTTGCTAATCTTCTTTCTTTTATTCTTCTTCTTCTTACCCCCAAAGCCAGCCAGTTCATTCTTGTATATTCTAGTTGTAGGTCCTTCTGGCTGTGCTATGTGGCATGCCACCTCAGCATGGCCTGATGAGAAGTGCCATGTCCGCGCCCAGGATCTGAACTGGCGAAACCCTGGGCCACTGAATCAGAGCGCGGGAACTTAACTACTTGGCCCTGGGCCCGACCACTGCTACACGATTTTTGAAAACAATTCCGGTGGAAATGAAAAAAATAAATTTTAGAAGCACTAGAAGAAAGCACAGTTCATTTTTTTAAAATAATCTTTGGATTGGTCAGGTGCCTATATGCTAGAAAATAGAAAACTTAACTCACAAATTGAACATGGTAAATAAAATACTGCTATATAGCGTTTGACTCCAGAAACCGGTTAAAATGTAAAATTTCTAGGAAAACATTAAGTCATATAAGAGACAAAGCTCTCATAGTCTTCATATATGAAAAAGATAAATAAATATAAAGAATAAGCATATTAAAAATGGACAAAAAATAAATATGCAGTCCACAAATACTCCTATATATGGTTACTACACATTGGAAAAGTTTCAAATTATCACTAATAATCAATGAAAAGAAATTGAAAATATTAATAAAATTAGCAAGTGTATTTTCAGTCATTGTTGGTGGGAGTATAAATTGTTATAGTCATTTCGGTCGATCACCAAGTCCTGTCAATGCAATTAGTCTCTGTATAGACAGTTTGACAATTCATGGTCTGATTTCTAAGTAAACAGCTGTAAAATAACATGTGTACAGTTATCATGATTTCTTAATTATACAGTGATTTTCTTTCCTCTGTGACCAATATTTCAAGTCAGGCTCTCCTTCTATTCCAACTGTGTTATGGGATAGGCGTGCACATATTTTTAGCAAACTTTTTCAATTCGTTTCATCATTGTAGAAGGTACTTTGTGACTTTTAAAAAACTATTTTTACAGGATTAACTTTTGCATTTGTGGTGGTATCTGACACAGTAACATCTCATTTACTAATTTGAAAGTTAAGGATTGGTACATAATTTTGCATATTTTCTGAGACAAGCTTATATCCATGATTCATTCTAGTTGTGAACTGCAATGTGTGTCAAATTCTGTAGAAGAGAAAATGAAGACAAAGTCTAACTTTAGAGGTGAAGCTTTATTATCCTTATGACCACAGACTTAAATTATTAAATAAAAGAAAAAGAAAAGGAAAAACAAACAACAATAACAACAAACTCCACAGGTCGGATCCGTGACCCACATCATGGGCAGGTGTAGATGTTTGTTGAAATCCCGTAGAGTAACTGCAGGGATTTACAGACAGTTCATTTTGAAAATTCCAACCTGCACTCACACTGTGAATTCTTAACACCATACACATTGAAAAAACCCCATATATTGGGTGCTTAGGGCAGACAAAAAAGATAAAAATGGCATTGATGACCCAATCATCCAGTCTCCTACCTCTGGCCTGACTCCCAGATCTGAGGGTCACCCTTGGGACGGACATGGTTTAAAGGTGACATAGTGTTAAATGGCTCCATAAGGACCATGTCTGAAGTGTTTGGAATCCATTTTTTTTTTTTTTAAAGATTTTATTTTTTCCTTTTTCTCCCCAAAGCCCCCTGGTACATAGTTGTATATTCTTCGTTGTGGGTCCTTCTAGTTGTGGCATGTGGGACGCTGCCTCAGCGTGGTCTGATGAGCAGTGCCATGTCTGCGCCCAGGATTCGAACCAACAAAACACTGGGCCGCCTGCAGCGGAGCACGCAAACTTAACCACTCGGCCACGGGGCCAGCCCCTGGAATCCATATCTTTTTAATCTCTGGGAGAACCCCAAAAGTAGGGCTAGATATGAGAGTTTCATTCTAATAAAATTGTTTTAACACCAACTGTGTTGCATTCAATGAACAGGGCTCTTTCTACTTCTATCTGCTTCTGTTACATGGAAACGAGACCAACTTTTCTCTGGCGCCTTTCTCTATGGCATAAGGGAGAAGATTTAATTAATATTGGCTCAAGGAACCATATTTAACAAATTAAACATTTGGTTTTTTTGCTGAGTCATACAACCTGCACCCAGTTAATTAAAAATAAATTGAGCCAACTTATACTCACTATTTAAATCCAACTATTTTCAGTGAATACCAAGATACTGTAGAAGAAAACTCCAGTTGTGTAGGCTACCATCTGCTTTGCTTTTTGTCATCCTAACCAAGTTTTGTTTTTTGTTTTTGTTTTTGTTTTAGTGAGGAAGATTGGCCCTGAGCTAACATCTGTCTCAGTCGCTGATCTTCCTCTTTTTGCTTTAGGAAAAGTGTCCCTGAGTTAACTTCTGTGCCAATCTTCCTCTATTTTGTATGTGAGACACTGCCACAGCTTAATGAGTAGCTTGATGCGTGGTGTGTAGGTCCACACCCAGGATCCAAACCCATGAACTCTGGGCTGCTGAAGTGGAGTGTGCAAACTTAATCACTACACCACCAGGCCAGCCCCAATCCTAACCAAGTTTTGATAACCTTAAAGAGAATTTTGAAAATGGTCTTTACAAGTGAATCATGAGTATAAAATTCTATTCTGAGTATAGGAGATTAAAAGAAATCTTTATTAGCATTATTCAGAAAATTCATTTGGAACAAGAGCTCTTTAAAACAAGATTGGGACCTGTTATTGAACACTCAGTATATGCGAGGCATGGTGTTAGGAATTTTTTATACGTGAACTCATTCAATCATCAGAATAAACCTTTAAAGTAGTGTTATTATAGCTACTTTACAGAAGACAAACAGAGCTATGCCAGCATCCCAAAGGTTCCTTCATGCCCCTTCCTTGTTGTTATTGCCACCCATCTTCTCAAAGATAATCATTATCCTGATTTCTAACACGATAGTTAGTTTTGCCTCTTCATAAAAATAGATATGTAAATTTTGTGTCTGTGTTTGTGAGATTCACCCATGTTTCACTTAATTTAAGTTTGTTTAATTTACATTGTTTTATAGTATGAACACTGCTATGAACATTCTTATGTATGTTCTTAGGTAAATATCTACACATATGTAAATAAATCATTTCACCCCGAACTAAACATATAGCAAGAGTTTTATAAATGCTATCTATTATTATTACTGTTGTTATGATTATTTTTTATAATTAGTAAAGCATGTGACTAAAACTATTTAGGATTTCCCCACCAGGTATTGTTTGAGTTCTTCTCAACTGACTTCTTGGCTCACTTCTAAATCATTCAAGTATTTTAAAAAAGACGGAAAAACAAGTGGGCATACATACCATATCAGTTACTACTCTAAACAAGACGAGAACTACTCTAATTAATACAGACACCACTTATGCTAACATAAGAAGGGCAAATACTGGAAAACTAAATTTCCTTTGGGGCTCAGTTCTCAGACTTACAGATAAGAGAATATTGTTGATGTTTTATACCTTGAATCCAGTAATTCTTCAGATACAGATTCTCATGACACATGCACAAAACAGAGAATAAGAAATGCAGAGTAGTGCCGTTAGGTATATTTGTAGATCTTCAAAAAACTTGGCTTAATGGTAGGGTATAGGACATGCCATAGACTCTATTCTTCCCATTCTAGACAGTGTTCTGATCAATATTTTTTTTCACATACTTGCACGAAGATACATTAAGGTTGACTTTTAAAATTTACAATCTGTAAATTCTTTCCTTAGATTATCTTCCACAGCTAAAGATACAGACACAAATTTATTAGGGAAAGAAAATGCAAAAAAGAGTGACAGAATGTCAGCCTGCATTTGCATGTTAACAAACAAGAGATTATCTTGTCACCTATCACTTTGCATAGAAAATTGCAGTCTATGGTTATGGTAAAAAGAAAAAATAGTTTTTGCACATTAATTTGTGTCCAGAAACCTTGCTAGATGATCCTATTCTAACAATATATTGAAGAATATGTTTGGATTTTCTGTGTGCTCTCAGTCATAATCTGTGAATAAGGACAGTTTGTTTTATGCTTTACAATCTTGTATATTTTATGTAATTTTCTTATCTTACTAGAATTGGTGAAAAGCTCCAAAAAATAGACACAGTAAGATGTTTATCACTGATTTGGTCCCAAACTCAAGGGAAATGATTTCAATGTATCATCAATAGGTATAACACTTATTCTAGGTTTTTGTAGACAACTTTTTATCAAGAAAAAGAATATTTTGTTCTATTCCCAGCTTGCTAAAAATGTTTGTTATGAATAGATGTAGAATTACGTTAAACTTTTCTGGTGTTTCTCCTTTAATTTGTTAATGTATTGACTACATTAATTGGTTTTATAATGTTTCATTATTGGGATCTCATTGACTATGCGATCTATGGCAGTTTGGATTCTGTTTAGTAAACTGTTCTTGCTATGTTAACTGAGGACCTTCTTATTACCTACTTGTAAGTGACCTTTTATTAATATCGGGAAATATTGATTACTATCTCTTTGTAACACACCTTGCTCTTGATTGCTTCAAAACTCTAGTTTCTTGGTTTCTCTCCTCCATCTGACTGCTTTTTAGTCTTTCCTTTGGTTTCTTCATGCTCTGGTGTTTCTCGGGGTCCTTAGAGTTCACCACTTCTTATGGAACCAAGTATGTGTTGATGATCCCCAGATCTCTACTTGTAGTCCAAATTCCCTTTCTGAGCTACAGCCACAAATACCCACGTGCCATCCATCTTTCCACTCGGATGACTTACAGGTAGTCCAAAACGTTCAAAACAGAACTCGCCATCTTCTAACTTTTCTTCTTTCTCCTACCCCTTGGCTTCTAAACCTACTTTCCCTCTGGGGATTTCCCCAGACCACAGTATTCCATACATTCAAGTGCAAAAGAAGAAGCTTGAATGTCATTGCTGGCTTCCCTTTGTTTGTACAGCCCCCAAATCTGTCACCAGCACTTGCTCATTCTACCTCCTAAATGCTTCTCATAGCCATGAATTTCTCTCCATCTCTAGGCGTTAATCCAGTCAAAGCCATCATTCTCATCTTGAAAAATTACCAGATTTCTTCATTTTCATTCAGATTTTCTTTATCCAATAAATTTCTTCCTTCCTTCCTTCTCTTTTTTCTTCCTTTCTTTCTCTTTCTTCCTGTAATTTTACCTAAATTAAAATAATCTTGTTCATACAAAATAATTTACCAATAGTTTATTACACATCATCATTCTTGAAATATACACTTATAAAAATTAATAGAATTTAATGGAGGAGTGTGACAACATTGTAAAGGGTCAAGTTTTTAAAAATTTCATTCATTTTTTTGGATGTTGACTGGCAGCACTTAATACTGGAATAGATATCTGTTTACTGACACACCAAGACACAACGTCTATAACTCTGAGTCAATTTATGATGCATTGATGGCTTTGATCAAAATCATTGTTCCTAGAATGTATAACAGATACTTTTGTTTACTATTTCCTTATTTCATTTGAAATGATTTTCTACCTATTTTCTGTCTATTAAGGCTAAATTGACAGAATTATGTCTCTGGCCAAAAGAAATAGAACACTTAGTACAAAGATAAAGAGCAACTGGGAAATATGGCTAATTGTGAACATGTTCTCTGAGATAACTGAGGACTATTTAGATTGAATTTCAGTAAATTATCAGAAGACTTTAATTTCAGAAAAGTAGTTCAGGTTTTGGTTTCTTTTTGTAAATTGCTCCATCAGTCCAAAATATGATTTACCAGTTTTCTCATGAAATTCTTAATATCTTCAAAATCTGAGACAAATATCACCTCCCTTTCTCTCCTTGACAGTAATGCTTATAGTTACCTTTTTTGTGTTCACATTTTATTCTTACTTCTATCTCATTGTTTCTTTCTGAGTAGTTTTCACTATTTTATGGGTTTCCTGATCCTTTTTTTTTTTTTTTGTAGTAATCTATATTGCATTCGGAAAAGGGTCTGATACATAGCAGGTACTCACAATATATACTCATTGAATAATAGCTAAATTATTTAGACTATTTCTAGAGCTGTTTCCAGCCACAAACAAAGGTTCTTTTTACCCATCACACAAGAGGGGCCAAAATTAAAACTGGAACACCAGGCTTACGGCAAGGAAAGGGGTTTATTTCAGGGGATGTCAGCCAGGAAACGAGACTAAGCCCTCAAATTTGTCTCCTTGAAGATGGGTGGCAAGGGGTTTTAAAGGTTGTGAGGAATGCGGCTGCTTGTAGAGAGGGGGAGCATGTGGCCTTGCTGGTTGGTGCCTTCCCACCAGCCTGTGTTTGGCCTTGTGAAGCTGCTGGCAGGGAGGAGGTTGGTGAGATAAGTGAACCCACAGGTGAGTGTCATGGATTGTCTGCCTCCATGATGGATGGTGGATTCTGGCATCAGGAAGTCAAGCAGTTGGGATCCGGGAAGCTTCAGTTTCTTGATATCCTCTGGATATCAGTTTCCCTGGAACAAACTTCCAAGGACCCATAACTAGCCAAAATGTTAGTGATGCTGGCCCTGATATCAGTTCCCCTACATTAAACCCTGCACATATGAGGTTAAAACCAAAGCACTCTTTCCCTGCTTACTTCCCAGCTCTCTGGCTCCAAAATCCACTATCTGCCAAGGAGACAAACAGCCAAGGTTGCCCACCTGCAAATTTCCTTATCGTCTCCTCCTCCCTGCAAACAGCCTTCCTCCCTAGGCCGAAGGCAGGCTGGTGGGAAAGCTCTGACCAGCAAGACCACTGACTGCCCCCCGATCTACAAGCAGCCACATTCCTCACAAAGCTTTAAAACCCCTCGCTTTCCCTCTTTTGGGAAGACAAGACAAAACAAGACAAATTTGAGCGCTCACTCTTGTCTCCTAGCTGATAACATCTGAAATAAAAAAACCCTTTCCTTGCGGTAAGCCTGGTGTTCCAGTTTTTATTTGGCCCCTCTTGAGTGGCAGGTAAAGAACCTGTGTTTGTAGGCGGTAACATCAGCATGAGCCCAGCCGGGCTCTAACAACTCATAACTTCTATTTGCATTGTGTGATGAGGAGGTCAGTGCTCTAATCTCAACACTAGCTTCATGTATGTGTGAAGCTAAAGGTTAAAGAAACTGATATTTACATACGAATATAACTAAAGAGGAAGGGAAAGGGGAGGGGGCTCAGAAGTGCCAGGTTTCAGATGACACAGACCCTTGGCTACCTCTCTGTAGACAAAAGTGTCAGATCTCCTGAATGCGACATTCCTAAGGAATGTAAGAAAACATTAGTTATTCTCTTATCAGAGTGAGACGGAATGATTTAGACAGAGGACTTGAAACTTCTGCTAACAAGTCATTCTTTCTATCACTTACTGACTGGCTACTGATTGGCTTGCCTACAAGCAGTTCTAAGTGTTTCTCTAAAACACACTGTGAGAATAAGCCCAGGGGTGGGGTGTGTGTGAGGTGGGGTGGTGGTTATTTAGAGTTGGAGTCTCCCATGTTAACTCAGTTTCAGAGCTCAGAGCTTTCTATGAAAAACAGCTAAGATATTTGGATCCAAATGGTATAGTATTTCAGGTGAGGAAGGAAGTACGAATCAGTGAAAAAGAATCTAGCCCTTGTTTGCATGCACATATATTTGATGTTAACTTTTTATCATTGCCAGAAGTGGAAATTTTCATTTGGTGACAATGATAAATGGATGCACAACCTGTTTAGTTTGGAAATTAGTAGCTCTTTCATAGAAATAATAACATTTTCATGAAAGTATATGAGACTGTATACTTTAGCAGATCGTTCTGGATTAAGATTGGAATTACAACAAAAGCAGAAAGATTTCCTGAAGTATATGTGAGACTGTGTCCAAGGAGGTTCTGCTTAAGATTGGAATTACAATAAAAGCAATGAAGATAAGTATCAAAAATGGACGCTATTCTGTAACAACTTGAATATAAATTTATCATTGAGACATAGTATTCGAAATCTGGAATTTTTTTTTGTGTGGAAATGTTCACTGTATTGGATAATATCTTTCTGATGCTGGCAGGAGTGGAATTCATAATCGGAATGTTAGGGAATGTGTTCATGGGGCTGGTAACCTTCTCTGAATGGGTCAAGAACCAAAAGATTTCCTTAGCTGATTTCATCCTTACCTGCTTGGCTATCTCCAGAATCACTCAACTGTTGGTTTTATTGTTTGAATCATTTATGCTGGGACAACCTTCGTGTTTCTATGCCACTTATAAACTAGCAAAACCTATCACTTTGCTTTGGAGAATGACTAATCACTTAACCACATGGTTTGCTACCTGCCTAAGCATTTTCTACCTCCTTAAGATAGCTCACTTCTCCCATTCCCTTTTCCTCTGGCTGAAGTGGAGAATGAACAGAGTGGTTCTTGTGATTTTTGTATTTTCTTTATTGTTTCTGATTTTTGACTTTCTATTGCTAGAAACATTTAACGATCTCTTCTTCAATATCTGTAAAATAGATCAAAGTAATCTGACTTTATATTTAGATGAAAGAAAAATTCTTTATGTTAAAACCCAGATTCTTCTTAGCTTGACCTATTTCATACCTATTGCTCTGTCTCTGATTTCGTTGCTCCTTTTATTTCTGTCCTTGGGAAGACACAGCAGAAATTTGAAGCTCAACTCCATGGGCTCAAGAGATTCCAGTACAGAGGCCCACAAAAGGGCCATGAAAATGGTGATGTCCTTCCTCTTCCTTTTCGTAGTTCATTGTTTTTTCACACAATTGACACATTGGATACTTATGTTTTGTAACAGCAAATTCACAAAGTTTGTCTTATTAGCATTATATGTCTTTCCTTCAGGCCACGCATTTATTTTGATTCTGGGAAATAATAAGCTAAGACAGACAGCCTTGAAGGTACTGTGGCATCTTAAAAGCTCCTTAAAAAGAGAAAATCCATTAGCTTTACAGGATAGACTTTCCAGAGCCTTTTCAAAGATAGTAACTCAGTGAGGAAACTTTGAAAATCAATTTTCACTTCTACTATTTTTTTCTACTGGGTTCTTTTAAGTGTTGTTGAGCATAACTGAAACTTTCTCTAGAATAGGTTGCTTTGTATGATAATTCGCCATGGTCAGCCAATATAATTTAAAAAGTAATCATTTTTGTTTAAAACATTGGTTACCAATATTTTAAAGTTTCAAATATTCTTTCAAGGAGAATCTAAATTATTTCATTTTACATGCAAAACATGTGTGTAATTTCAACACATATTTGGGAGAAGAGGCATGTCGTTTTTTAGAAATCAAGATAAATTGCAATTAACTAGGTAGAAGATGTATAAAATATTGATTGAAAATTCATTGAGCAACTAAAGTCACGGGGGAAAAAAGCATGACCTCATAGCTTAAAAGTCTAAGTTTTTTTGAATGGAAAAGCACTGCATTGTTGTTATCAGAGATTTTGTTGATATCAAGGAAATAGGATGTTTGATAATAAGAATAATATTCATAGTGCAAGATAATATAAATTGTCTGTGAGTAGAAACTGGTAATATCCCTATAATACTGATCTTATTTGAAACCCCAAGTTGTAAACATTCTAGGCACTTGTTAATTTTGCTAAATTCCAGTATATGCAATGTGCATTTTCATAGGGCAGAAATCAATATTTCTACCATGTTATGCAATAGAATTAAAAATATATACAAGGATTATTTAATTCAAAATCACACTCATATTGCTACTGCTAAAAGATCATAATTATGTTTTGAGAATGATTACCTTTGGGCCTGTGCACACACACTTTATTGTAATCTGATCATTAGAGTTCTTAGAGAAACAAATGGAAACAGGTCAAAAGGAAAGGTGGAGAAAGTAAAGTTCATAACAGAACATCACATGTTTAGAGCAAATTTTGGATGTGCATATGTATATATTGTGCTGTTTTAACTATAATAATCTAAATTTAGAAATTGTAACTAAGGTTAAGGATGGGAAAGTTTATTATAAAATTTTGAATATGATGGCATGCATTATAATATTGTACAGATGTTATATATGTATACATAATGGAATTCTTTAAAAGTGAAGAATTCTTTTTTAGGGTTTATCTTTGACGTATTCTTTAGATTGTGTTCTATTAGAGAAACAAAAAGCTGCAATTAAGTGATGATAAATATGTGGGTTGTAAATTAATCTTGATGGAGCCATAAGCAAGGGAACTGTTCTAGGGTAGTTCCTTGGAGCTGAGAGTGATGTTAGAATTATTAACATCTCTCCCTGCCTTCCCACATCATATGTAGGAAACTAAACTGCAAGCCCATCTAGGCTGTGTGGTGCTTCTGTGTATCAATAACAATAATGATGTCGATGATGGTTTTAATGATAAGAAATATAGTGTCTATTTTACTAAGTAATTTACATTTTACAAAATAAAATGTAAAAATATTTTTTGGACACCAACTTAGTATTTTATCAAAGATTATCATTGTAATTATCTTGTCTTAGTAAAAAGTAATATACAAATCAAGCTGAATTCAGATTCAGATACTGAGTTTGTTTTGCTTTGGATATTCTTTCATATAAATGACTTAAAGATAATCTTGTACTCTTAATAAGGTGATAACCAAAAACATTATTTAGTTTTTAGTCTAACTAAACTTTTCTTTGGTAAGGAAGATAAAGTAATTGAGCCCACTTACAAGCAAATTTTGCTTCTAATAAGTGGCCCTTAGGAATGAATGAGTGAATTTCTAACTAGGATTAAGGCCGTTCTTATGCAGCAACCTTAGGGAGACAAGACTACAAGGAACAGGATCCTATTCCTGACAAAGAAGTATAACAAAAGACTAGTAAAATAAGCCAGGCCATAGACTGGGGTTATTGCAATTGATGGATGTATTGTAATCTGCATATTTGAACGGCAGGTGAGATCAAGCTCTGCACCTCCACTTTCCCCATAACAAAAGCTTTTGTGGGGGACTCAGCAGCAGCCAAGCCACAATCCAAGAAGAGCCACTCCGAACGTGTGTGTTGCCAGTTCATACAACCTGGAGAAGATAGACAGATATGGCCATATATGATCCTGGGACCGAAGTGTTGGGGAAAGATGGAGATTACAACTGATTTCTTTTCAACTAATCCTTCTCTCACCTACCAAATAAATGTTCATTTTAAGAATCTGGGTGTAATCATTGTATATTTCATTTATCAACCCAGGTGATTTATAGAAGAGAAACAAATAACCTGTTTCTGCTGCTGAAATAGTCGTAGCTCTGATCTCTAGGTTTAGTGTTGAAGGCATCTGATAAGACATAAATCAAGCACAGCAAGGCATGTTTTCTTGAACCCTAGTGAATAGACATATCAGATAGAAATCCATAGCTATACTGATCTCTGAGAAAGAGGCATGCCAAATTCCTCAATGTCTCACGTGGTTAACCTGCTCTCTCCATAGGTGACTTCTCCTAGCAAGATCTTCATTAGACCCCATCTCCTCTGAGCATCCTTTAAGGAGCATTTGCATCATCACATAGTCATTCCCAAACCTATCATTTGAGACACTGGATATGATGTCTAGAGAAATCTATGTCTTATTCAGGACCTTAGAACGAATCTTCACAAAAACAAATTGATCTGAAACGTTTGGTCACTTTGAGAAACATATATATGCAAACCTTTTTGTTTCCTTGTATACCAAATCCCAGTCACAGAGTACAGCTTTTCAAATTTTACTTTTTATTTCACATCAATATAAATGCAGCCATAGAAGACTAAGGAAATGCTCAACAATTCTTATTTTGAGCATGAGACTCTAATGCTCGCCAGTGTGGGGGTTGGTGTTAGCAACTTAGACTGGCCTTGTCTTTGGTTTGTCAAGGAGAAGAGCCAATGGGGATATGTTTGCTCCCTAAGGATTTTGAGGACAAAAATTATAGCCTTCAGTTTTGAAAATTAAAGTAGTTTGCCAAGTGAGACAAAAATCTACAATGAAACATAAAAGGGTGTTCATGGAGGGCAGTAATTAAGTTGGGCAAACATTCTGCATTTGTGAGAGATGAAATCTTTGTCCCTTCAAGCTGTGACCTTGGCCCCAGCTAATTGCTTCTTAGGCTAGGGTAGAGCCAAAGAAACACTGAAGGTCTCTTTCACCTCAAAAAACACAAAGGCCAGTACTTTAATTTAGTGACTATCAAAGGAAATGTTGCTAAGTTTGATGCGTGAAAGTTCCAAGTTGTGATTCAAAAATAAGCGGGAGGCTATTTCTTTGCTTGCAAATAAATGGGGATGCTTGCTGTTGATAGGATCAGAGACAGCATCACGGCTAGGGGAGCATTTGTTGCTGGCTTCTCTGAGACTATTGGGAGATCTAAAAATGTGGTCTTGAGGAGGAGAAAGACAATAGAAAGAGTCAAGAAGAGAGCTTATGTATGTTATTTCACTGGAGATTCACAGACACAGGGAGGAAACAGGAAGAATTCAAGTCAAAAAAGATAATATTAACGATAGAAGCTCATAAGATCTTCAGCTGATTCACCTTTATTTACATTCACATAAGCAGTACTTCATCATTATATAAGTATTACTCAGTATTGCTACGGAGATCAAGATTTTGTTTGAATTAAGCCAAAGTGGACTGCTGAATGTGTTTTCTCATTATTTCGTGGAGGAAATGTCATTCTTTCTACTGGTCATTATAAAATCAACGTTCATAAATTTTCTGATTTCAATTATAGTCATCACTATAAGTTTAGACTAATTATTTTGGATTGTCACTACAGCATATACATAAATTTATTTAATCATTACCTGCCCAGACGTTTTGTAATAATATATTTACACACAAAATATCACTTTTTCTTTATCATGTATAATACAATCATTTGAAGAATGAGGCATATAAAGGCAGTTTAACCCAGGAACTGAGACAGATCTGTAGTTATGCAGATTTTTAAAACTGTGATTATTAGCTTGGAGTTTGAATTTAACTCATAGCATGTGGCACTTGTGATTTTTATACTTGTTATTACAACCTTTAGATTTAGTTTCTTCTTTAGTGAAGCTGTGAACTTAAGTATTCTTTAACAACTAAGCATCTCCTGGCTGACTTGCTGCTATCTGGTTTTTGTTGCTCCTGAACCATGCCTCCCAATGGAGTCCTCTTCTCAGATAGCCTTCTATACCATTTCAGAGCATTTCTGAAAACATCAGTTATATCTAGGCCTTCCTGCTCCCCTGCCACAAAATCTAGAGCTTTCTACCTATCTCCAGCTCCCCGGGCTGGAAACAGTTCTCTTTCATGAAGAAAAGTACAAAGGCCCCCACATTCTGGGTGCTAGACCTGCAAGATTTTATGATTCTTTATGACTTCTGGTTTGAACCAGGAAGACAAGAGAGCAGGGTTGGTTATTTCAGGGTTAGTATAGGAATCCTTCATGAGTTCACATGTACGTTGTAAAGTTTTCTCGTTTTAAGAAGTAACTTTCTTTTTTTTGCTTCTATACGAGTTTCACAGTCGTCTTATTCATTTTCTCTTTTTCTGTGCTCCCAATAGGATTACCAACTAAGTTAGCACTCATTCATTTAACAAACAGCTATTAAGGGCCTCCTATTTGCCAGGTCTTCCTTGTTCTAGGAATTGGAAAAAGATCAGTGGACAAGAACAAAATAGTTCCTTCCCTCATGGAGCTTACGTGATTGTCAAGGTAACTGGTGGCTAAGGTTACGTAGTGTAAGTGCCTGTTATAAAGCTTTTGACTGTCAAGTCATCCATTTCAAAGACATCTCGAATAAACATATGGCCAGCTGTATGACACAGTACTAGGAAAACACCTGGATAAGAAGCCAGGCCGCTCCCACCCATGGAGTTCCCATAGAAAGGCCTGGGTAACTCAGATAACTGACCACTTGAGCGACCCAGCTTTCCCCTTCTCAAGCCCTAATTCCTACTCTTATGTTTTGAATTCACCAATAAAGAGTGGCGTTCTAACACCTCACCCTTAACCCCAAACCCCAGCTCTGTGCTTTCTCTCCCTCTCCCTGCGACTTCTCTGTGTGGCCCTGGGCATGCTGTGTACCCTCCAGGACCTGTAAGTAATAAACGTTGTTTTTTCAAAGTTTCCTGATGGTCTTTGCTGAGGTGGGTCTTGAATCATGATAAGAACCCCAAGGGCTTGTCCAGCCACAATGCTGGCTCTGGAAGGGAAATGTCTGTGGGGGCTCACAAGTAGTATGAGCCCAAGTAAGTCCCTCATGCATTCCTAGCCAAGAGCCTCACTAGGGACAAGCTGAGACCAACACAAAACAGGTTATTTGTCAGAGTCAAAACTGGCTGAATGGGGAATGCACTGTCATAGGACAAGTGGGCAAAAATCCTGTCTTGTTCCTGGAGAATCCTTATAGATTTGCAGTTTGTGATGGAAAGATTTTAGCTTGGGATTAGGAGGCCCTTTAAAGCACATATCAAGGAGCTTTCTGTGAGTGCTAACAATATATCCCAGACTAATTATGTCAGAGTCCTTGGCGGTGGCTCACAGGCATTAATAAATATATATACTTAAAGCTCCTAGGGAATTTCGATGGGCAGTCAGGATTGAAAAATCATCATACTAGAGTTACCTGTTTGTCAAAATAAAAGACAAGCTAAAATATATTTTACTGTAAATTAATTTTTTATGGGATAAAGAATTTTACCAAAAGCAGAATTAATGAAAAGGAGAAGCTCCCTACCATGCCTCTACCCTCTTTTTTTGCTTTTTGTCTACCTTATTTTTTCCTCACAGCTCACAATAGCTTATTCAGAATCAAATAGGCAGTAACGTATTGGAAACTAAAATAAAAAATTCAGAGCAATAGCTCAGATGGAGGTCTAATTTTGGTACCTTTGCATATACTTTTATATCATTCCGGAAAATCATTTCTGTTTTTACCTATTTCTTCAAGAAATCCTAAAAAGTTTTTTTTCTTTTACATTAAAGACAAGAAAATTGTCTATGGGAGTTGGAAACAGGAGTGGGGAATGGAGATAAAAGGGAACAGCCGAACAAACTTTTGTGCAAAATGTGGGGCTTATATCTGCAGACCTCAGACCCATGTGCCTGATGCCACTTCCTCTGCCCCTGAGATCTCCAGAAGGCAAAGAAACTGCAGTTGTCCATCCTCTGGGCTTGGAGAGGAGCAAAGCAGAATGGAGCCTGCAGGTAATGACGGGATTCACCACAAGGTTGTTGCTCCCAGCTCAGGTACAATTAGGTAGCAGAAGGTTGTAAGAACACCTGGGATGGGGAGTCATGGGCAGAGGGTGATGATATTAAACACCTTCTTTTATAAACAAAACTCTTTTAGTCTAAGCCTAATTATAGCATAGCAATGTTCTAAGCATTTTGTTTGGGGTGATGAAAAAGTCTGGAAATAGATCATAGTGATGGTTGCACAACATCGTGAATATAATTAATGGCCCTGAATTGTGCACCTAAAATGGTGAAGCTGGCAAATTTTTTTATATATATTTTACCACTCCTAAAAAGTTTTAAAACCCAATCCAGTTGTCACTACCATCATGAAACTAGAATTAACAATTGGCCATACATTTTGTAGCACCGCCTTCTGTTTACAATTGCATTTTGGTCAAATTTTTGTGACATTCAATAGTAACAGTTTATTTAATGTTGCCTTTTCCATCACTGTGTGAGCTCCTTGATGTTGCTTCTGTTTATTACACTTATTTCATCTATAATAGTATCTAAGTATTATGGATTTTACTAAATGGAATTCATGAACAATGCCTGTATTATAGAGATCACTTTTAGAGAATTCTATTAAAATTAGCAAACTTGAATCCAAACAGTATCGAGTTTCAATTGAAAAGGAAAGTACCAATCAATGTAAAGAAATCTGTCTCATACTTGCATGTTGCAACTTTACTTTTCCAGATGTCTTCAAAAGTGGAAAATTTTGGAAAATTTCGTCTGCTGGTGCCAATGACAAGTGGCACATTCACTAGAAATCAGTAGCTGATTGAAAGTAATGTTACAGTTTTTCATTAAGATCTGTGAGATTGAATCTCCTTGCACATAGTTCAGACCTACAGCTGGAATAAAAGAGAAAGATCTTTCATGAAGAAAAGTGAGATGGTATCAGTTTCTTTGAGCATTTTTAATATAAAAGTGAAAAATATCAAATGATATTATTCCACAACATTTTGAGAACAAAAAATCAGTGATATATAGTATTAGCTTTCTAGATTCTTCCTGCAGTACCGCCATCTGGAATTGAAAGCACTTTTCTGATAGTGGCAATAGGAGAATTCATAACTGGAATGTTGGGGAATGCGTGCATTGTACTGGTTAACTGCATTGACTAGGTGAAGAGTCAGCAGCTCCCATTAGCGGACTGCATCCTCACCAGCCTGGCTATCTCCAGAACCAGTCATCTTTGGGTAATACTACTTGGTTAATTTGTCATATTGCCACATCTATATGCCAATGATAACTAGCAAACTTGGTTGGTATATTTTGGACACTGACCAATCCCCTAGCTACCTGGTTTGCCGTCTATCTAAGCTTTTTCTACTTCTTTAAAATAGCCAGTTTCTCTCACCCCTGCTTCTCCTGGCTGAGGTGGAGAATTAGCATAGTGTTACTTGTGCTTCCACTGGAGTCTTTGTTCTGTTTTTCAACCTTGAATTGACAGATACAATTAATGGTTTCTCAATTTAGTCCTCAGATGTAAGTGAACTTCTCTATCTTAACAGCTTGTTTGTTGTCAGTTTGATCTACTTAATCCCCCTTCTTCTGTCCCTGAACTCACTGCTCCTTTTATTTCTCTCTTTGATGAGACATACCAGGAATTTGCCGCTGGACTCTAGCTCTTAGGGACCTCAGCTCAGAGGCCCAGAAAAGGGCCACGAAAATGATGATGTCTTTCCTCCTCCTCCTCATGGTTCACTTTTCTTCCACTCTGTTAACAGGGTGGGTTTTCCTTATACTGAAGAAACATTGGGCCAATTTGGTTAATGTCAACTCTTTTTCCTTCAGGCCACACATTTATCCTAATTTTAGGAAACAGCAAGCTGAGGCAAAATGCCTTAGGACTATTGTGGCATCTTAATTGTCACTGGAAAGGGTGAAACTTTTAGCTTCAGAGACTTTCTCAGAACTTTTTATATTCCCAGAGAATTAAATTAATGAAGAGAAACTGAAGATCCACTTTAACTTCTGCTTTTCACAGTAAATTCTTTTAGATGCTATTGAGCATCACAAACTCTCCCTAGAATGGCCTATGGACTATCAATCTACTCATATAGCCAGATATGTGAGTAGGTTTTTTTTTCCTTCCTTAAAATTGGCCCTGAGTGAACATCTGTTGCCAATCTTCCTTTTTTTTTTTTTCTTTTCCCACAGCCCCAGTACACAGTTGTACATCCTACATGTAGGTCATTCTAATTCCTCTGTGTGGGATGCCGCCACAGAATGGCTTGACAAGCAGTGTGCAGGTCCGCAGGCAGGATCCAAACAGGCAAACCCTGGTTGCCGAAGCGGATCACATGAACTTAACCACTCCGCCACCGGGCAGGTCCCTGTGTGTAGGTTTTTTAAAAAGCAAACATCATTGTCATTATAACACTTGCTAGTAACAAGAAAATATTTGAGACAATATGAATATAAAATATTTAATGCAACATGTATTAATTTTATAGGTACTAGCAAATATTTATTAAACTTATACGTGAGGGAAAAACATGATTATTTAGAGATAAAAATCCCTTGCAAGCTGGAGTAGGTGGAATATTTGTACCTGTTAAGTTAAAAAATAAACAAGGAATAAAAATGCTAGAAACAGATAATCTCATAACAACAGACATAACTTTTAAAACAAAGGAACAGTCTATCCTTCAGAATCCAAACTAGAATAGACACTACCTCTGTAGAATAAGAGAAAAATCAATTTGATTTGTAAAAAGAAAGTGAATAATTATCCCTAAGTGTATAATAATACTTATAGGTCTAGCTTACAAGGATCAAGATCATACTTGGACACTGAGTTTGTGTTGGGTCTATGCGTGCATAAGGATTATATGAATACTAGTGCTCCTTGTCAGAGAGGATAAACACAACCAACTCACCAGGGATGCAAACAGAAAGTTCACAAGAAAAGATCACATATTAGGGGCTGGCCCAGTGGCACAGCGGTTAAGTGCGCATGTTCCACTTTGGCGGCCCGGGGTTTGCCAGTTCGGATCCTGGGTGGCGGATGTGGCACCGCTTGGCACGCCATGCTGTGGTAGGCGTTCCACATATAAAGTAGAGGAAGATGGGCACGGATGTTAGCTCAGGGCCACACATCCTCAGAAAAAAGAGGAGGCTAGGGCAGCAATTAGCTCAGGGCTAATCGTCCTCAAAAAAAAAAAGGTCACATATTTATATAAGTTTTAGACATGTTTGTGTGTATATATAGTGCTGGATTGACTTTTATAATAAAATAATTGACGTGAAATCAAAGTAGCCGAAAATGTATACAATCTTAAGGCCAGCAGGTGGTAAAATTGTGCTTGCTAATGATATTACAATTTTGAACATAAAAGTTTGTAATATAGTAATTTTAGAGATTATAAACATATTAAAAAACTATCAATGATAAAGAAATCTTTGCTAGGGTTTACAATTGGCATAATTTCCCAATGGTAGAAGCAAACAAAAAACAAAAACAAACCAGAAAATAAATGTTGAAAATATGTGAGTTATGAGTTAATTTTGATGTAGCAGTAGGTCCACAAGCGTTTTGTAAAGTTTACTCTTACTCCAGGGAACTGTGTTATGGGGTGCTCTGACGTACCCATGATGATGACCATGATACACGTACGTACACACCTACCTAGAGATTTAGAGTTTTCAACTGCATTAATTATGTTGGACACTGTATAAGAAATTACCTGGTAGGCAGTGGGAGAATTGGATGAAGTGGTCAAAAGGAACAAACTTCTAGTTAAGTACTGGGGATGTAATGTACAACATAACGACTATAATTAACAATGCTGTAGGGCATTTTTGAATGTTGCTAAAACAGGGGATCCTAAAACCTCTCATTACAAGGAAAAAGACTTTTTTTGATAGCTATACAGTTGATGAATGTTAACTAAACTTCTTGCGGTAATTATTTCACAATATCTGTAAGTCAAGTCATTATGCTGTACATCTTAAACTTACACAGTGCTGTACGCCACTTATATATCTCAATAAAACTGAAAGAAAAAAATAAAAAGAAATTTCCTAGTGATTACCACTTGGATTATCTTGCTTTAGGAAAGGTGATATTCCAACCATACTGGCTATACTTAGGTTCAGATATTGAGGATAATTTGGTTTAGAACCTATCCCTTTCAGTAAAAAGGGCAAAGATCACTTCGTACTTATTAGAAGTAAGTATATTTAGTTTTCACCTTTAGATTTACATTTTAGTGTCACTAAACTTTTAATGACCAAGATAAAAAATATTTAAACAACTATGCACAGCCCTTGATTCCTACAACTGGGATTTAGCAGTAAATGTCTCACGAGAATCAAGTCTTCACTTCTCATGTACTAATTGTAGATAGATGAAGCTATAAGAAACAGGGGCCTATTGCTCATAACAGAAGCACAGAAAATCACTATATTAGGTGCATATATAGAGAGTAATGACTGTGTGTCATGAACCACCATATAACAGTCCACTCACTAGTCACACTGGTTACTGCTGTCCATAGAGATCTCTGACCCGTGCTGGATGACCCAGAATAAAGCTTCATTTATAAAACTGTTCAGATGGCTGGTTTGATCAATTCAGAAAAAAGTCAGACAATGTATTTTTCTGGAGGAGGGTTATTTGTAGAAAAAATCACAGGTGACAGATGGGCAACTTTTAATTTTAGCAACTTTGGGGTACACCATGTAGATACAGCTTCAGAAGACAAAGGCACTATCTTAACTTGTATATTGGTACCCTATTCCTTACCCTCACGTCTCAACGAGTTAGTTTTAAAAATAACTTCTTTTTCCTTTCATATAGATATAACCTGACCTCTGAGTTTTAAGGCTTCTATTAATTAAAATCCTCTTTGACTTCAGTTTGAGATGCTTTCAAAGTTTTCTTTTTATCAACTAAAAAGCTAAAATAGTCTCTTGAAAAACAGCTCATTTTTTCAAATTAAGCATCTTTTTATTTCTTTATCTGTTGGGCAATCTCTGTTACTGTGCCAATGATTTCAGAACCAAGACATTCTAGGTACAGTATTTCATTAGTGATTCGTGCCTTTTGGTTGTGTGATGATTTATTTTTCCTCATTTTGGTTCACATGAAAAGGAAGACCTAACCTACTTCACTCAGGATATGAACCACCTCCATTCCTCTTTATTGCTCATTGATGCTCTCCATTACCTTACTGTGAATAAATCCACATACTTGGTGTGTGAAAGCCTTAAGGATGGTCAAGAATTTCTAATGTTCATTGCAGATTCCTAATTAGGATAGAAACTGGCAGGAGTGCCCTCAGATGTACTGCAATTAAACTACTAGGAATTCTAGTTTCTTCTTTTCATTTGTTGAAGGCACTCAATTGTCCCGAGTACTGCTGAGATTTGTATTTGTGGGGAGTTTGGGTAGGGAGCTGACTTAAGCTGCAAAAAGTTTCATGACCTGGCCGGGTGGTAATCCTGCTGGGCAACAGAGTATCAAGTGTTCTCATTAAAACTGCAAGAAAGTTCCCACATTCACGGTAAACCAAGAAGCAAATTGATGAGACTCAATTCAACCCAATTGTTCGGAATTCTGATAGGTACTGCAGAGGTTCTTTTTTTGGTCCACTTGCCTGAAAACTTCCAAGTCTACTCTTCAGACTACTTTCCAGGCTCAAAGTTGCTGGAATAAGGATTTTCCTCTCCCTCTTCTTTTGTCCCTATATTCCTAAACCTTCCCTTCCCACCCCTTTATGTCTCTAAGTGTAAGTACTATTTTCTTCTTGGCTCTATCAAGTGCTATTAATGCTCCACCAGGAAAAGCCCCCATTAAAACAAGACTACAAGATTTTGTAAGAGAACATTTAGTTAGGCCTCCTGAGGGCAGTGATGGACATAGTTTTAAAATTCGTGATTACCTGATCTCTACTCCTTCAAGGGAAGGAAAGCATTTCCTTTCCATTCTAGGGGAAATGTCCTTTCCTGTCTCCCTCCATCCCCTTCCTTCCTCTCCTCAACCAATAGGCCAAATGACTTTAGGCAGCAGGATATAAAATATTTGAATTTACATGTCAGACCATATGGAATATTTATATTCCAATACACAAAGCCCTCAATAATTACATTTAAAAAAAGATATTGCCAAACGATTACCCAGGTAATAACTTCTCTTTGAAAATTTGAGAAAAGAAAACAAGATTACCTAGAATTACCTAAACATTAAAAAAAAATTGAATCCCTCATCAAATGCCTCTTTAGGAATAAACTTGAAATTCAGTTGTAGTTTGGAAAGTTACTATGACCTTGGGAGTTACTCAAGCTCTTTAAATCCCAGTTTCCTTATCTGAAAATGATGAAAACGTCTTCCTCATAGTGTACACGTGAGAATTATGGAGATCATGTATGTAAATAACTCATAGTTCCTGGTATTAAAAACGCAATAAAATTTTAAAATGATGCTGTTAGTGATGATATGCTCTTTTAGCCAAGTAATCACATGTATTTTTACAATTAAAAAAAAATTTTTGTTCCCTAATCCTTAAATTATATGTTACTATGATTACTATTTCCCTTTTATAGTTAAACTATAACACAGTCACTATTTCCCCCACATTTTTATCAGTTAAATTCAGAAACGAGTTTTTTTCTTTTTTGGTCAGAATTACACTACCTTTTTGCTTCTTCATGCTTGAGGGATCTCTGGACCAATCATCCTTCTTCATGATAGCCTGAAAAAGCTCAATTTATGGGCAATAAAGTGGATCACCTTAATATCAGGGGCTAATATTTATTTATTTCCTTTATTGACTGATGACTATGTGTAGAAAAGCCAACTAATTTGGTATTCATTCAAAATATTTATTATCTACTTTGCATTAGGCAACGCTGTAGGTGGGGGATAGAGCAATGACCAAAACAAAATCTTTGGTTTCATGGATGTTACCTGGAAGGATGCCAAGAGGAATAAAACTACTTGTAAACTAGAATAAGTGGTTTAGTCAGGGCAAAAATCTTGGTTTCTTCCCTCGGGAACTTCATTGAGTTGTATCATGTGGGAAGAAAATACACAACTAGGTTTAAGAGCAATTGTGAAGAATAAACGGTAAATTATGGAGCTTTCATTCAGTTCCTACTATACATTTGCTGATAGTACAGGCTGTAAAGTTGGATAGGATACAGTACCTTCCTTCCGATCTAATTGGAGGATACGATAAATAATAAGTCCATTAAAGTGCCTTAGTTTCTTCAGTGTAACAAAAGCCTGATCTGAAGAAAAAGGGCTGAAGAAGGCACATGTTCACGTAGCCACCCGAATGGAGCATCTTTCTATCTTAACCATTCCAGGGCTAACAGCAGTCACATTCTTTTAGGTTACAAATTGGGATGTTAGTGCCTCTAAGGAACAGTGATGCCCACCATATGTAAGTCCCTTGGCATTACTGAATCATTTCATTGATCAAATTACATTTATGATATTTTAGACTAAAATGTTTTAGTTCCTGCACTCTATCACAGCAATATGTAATTACCAAGGGAAGTGATTATAGAAACCTATCTTTTGGGATATTAAAAAAAAAAAACCCAAAATCACATCTGATAATTAGTGCGCACAATTAAGCAAAAATAAGGCAGCTTACGAAAATGGCATAAGATGATATTTACACAGCCCCCAAAAAGAGTAAAAGAAATGAATTCTAATCTGGTCCGAGGAATCTGAGGAAAAAAACAGGTAGAGTAACCACAGACAAAAAAATGACAGAGAAGGCAGAAAAAAGTGTAAGTAGAAAGAGGAGGATGTGCTCAATAGTTTGGCTGGAGAACAGGAATAAAGGGTAGGAAGAACAGTTACTGACAGCCAGACATGGTGTTCGAGGGGTGCTTATTTCATAACCCCAGAGTATACTTGTTTGCTGGACACAATTAGTGTAAATATGGAACCCTCTAAACAACTTAAATCTTTACTTTGGCAAATAATGGCCCCTTTGGGCTCAAAAGTCTCAACCCAAATCTTCCTGCAGGCGCTTCTCCACACCTACAGAGTCGGTACTCTACTTAAAACCTCCACTGGAAAAGCAGGCATTCCGTGAGTGAGTTTTAAGTTTTATCCACATATTAATGCAATATTCTGTTATAACAAGTACTGTTTATTGTGTATGTATCAAGGACTCAGGCAGGTTTATTTTTAATTTTCAGACTGACTTTTCAAGGTGGATATTTTTACCCTAATAGTTGAGGAAACAGGGGTTTAGGCAGATTAATGGACTCACCTAAGACCACAAAATTAGAATTTGTATTTTAACAGAAGTTTGCCTGATTTAAGTGCTCAATCCCATTTTACTACCGAAGCTCTTAACCAGTAGCATTTCAATTACCCAGGAATTTTTAAAATGAAGTTTATTTCAATTAATTCTTAATCAAAGAAATATATATAGTTAAGAAAAATCAAATCAAAATAATACTGTTAGATGGGTGGTGGAAAACAGCAATCCTCCACCTTTTCTCTACTGTTCCCTGATTTTTTTTCTCCCGAAACAAACACTTTTAACTCTTAGCTGTTTCTTATTGCAGTTTTTTTCTAATAACGTTTATACTGCTTCTTTATTGACTTTTTCTATATTAGAGCTTGACTAATTTTCCCCCATTACACACACATCTCTCTCCTCTCGAATCCTAATGTTACATAATCATTTCTTGTTACATTGGTAATGTTTACACAATTATGACTGACTTTATATGACTAGTATTATTACAGTTGAGGTATGCAGTGTAGTTTCTTGCAAAACTTTATTTTTCCTGGGGTTCATAATTGCCTTAGCTTTGTTTTCTTCATTAAAAAAAAAAAATCTGCAGACCACTAATTCATCTCCAGCCTGAAAAACTAAACATCTCTTGACTCCATATTCAAACCCACTAGGTAGTCTCAGTTTTTTTTTTTTTAGACATTCCACCTGAACTCTCCATCTTTAGGCATTTCTTGTTGACTTCATGCTGTACTCTCCTCCCCCTTTAGAACAGTTATGTTACTATTTTAGTAACTTTATAGCTACTTTAAATAATATGTATTTCTTCCTCATCAACAACAGACAGTATCTTTCAACTTTCCACTTTGTAAGAACACCACTACCATCCCATTTACCTTCCCCTCCCCCTTTGACATCCTCACTTGAAAACTGTACTTTTACATTATCAAGGCTGGTAACATTTGCATTCTACTTCGTAACCATAATTAAATATTCTCTTAAAAGATGAAAACCATAAACATTTACATTATTATGATTATTTGTTATTCACTAAATAGCCAAGCTTTGTGCTTTACAACTGAATTTCTTTCTCTTTGGCTCCAAGGTCTAGAATCACATGCTACTCACAGGGACACTGAAATTCAGTACACTGTCTTACACTCCAACCCTCTGTTCAAAATCCTGCAGCATTTTACACTGTTCGGTATTAAAAGGATGCTTTTCCTCTATAGTTCTGGGTTTTTCTCATTGAAAATTTCTGATTGTCATTGTTTTCTCTTGTGGAATTGAAGAAATATATGCCTTCCACATCATATCCTTAAGATCTTCAGCTTCTTACTCATTCAATGTCTTGCTTACAATCCAATCCAATACTCCCAGAATTTATGATTTCTTATTTTAATTTGGACAAGCTTGTTGTAACTTAAAAATTTTTCTTCCTTAAATTTTTAGCAGGCTTCCTTTTCTACAACGCATCCTGTTCGTCCTGTTTTTGTTTTAAGGATGCACAGCTTGTTAAACATCGCCGTAAGCCGTCAGGGAGATTCTTCGCTGTTCCCGGAAAATCGCGCGTTTCCTCTTTCTAGCCAAGGCAGGCTTTCCGCGACCCTTTGCGGAGCTGGGTTACGAGAGGCGAGCGCAGCCGCGGAGGGCTCCCAGGCATTCTCGCGAGACTGCGGACCTCCTTGCTCGCAGCCCCGCTTCGCCTCCGGGCCTCCTGGGAGTCCGCCATTGTGCTGGCCCGGGAGCCCAGCAGGTCCGTCACGGCCCTAAATGTGTACCTGCAAACGGATGTTGAGGATCACGGAGCCCGCGACGTAGAAGTACGGAAAATTCATGCGCAGCTGCCAGGCCAGCTCGAAGAAGGCGAGCAGGGTGCGGGAGAGCCCCTTGCAGAAGACCCCGTAGGTGCTGGGGCTCGCGGCCGGGCTCGAGACGCTGAGGGCCAAGGAAGACGGAGCCGCCGCGATCGCCATGGACCCGGTGTCGCCGCTGCCCCAGTGCCTGGAGCTGAAGGTCACTGCAGGCCCCGCGGACCCCCGACCGACGGCTGCGCCTCCCGCTGCCGCCGCTTCCTCCCGAGCGGCGCTCGGCCCGGCGGCCGCTGGCGCTCCGCCCCTTCCTGTGTGCTGCCCGTGACGGTACTTGGCATTTAGAGCTTAGTACGTGGTACGTGCGCAACGGGTTGTTTATACCTGTGCCGTACACGTTATTTTATATAACGTATATGAACAGCCATACAGATTTTGTTTTCCCTTTAAAATAAAGGAAACTAAGTAAAATTGTTTAATTTGCATTAGGACACACAGTTTGTAAAGGTCAAAGCCTGGATTAAAACTCGGGTTTGTCTGCTGTTTGATCTTGGATGTTAGCCAGGAATCTTACCTTGTTTGATTTCATAAAATTAACCTCAATATTAGGACAAAGTGGTCTCCTTACATAAGCCAGTTTAGGCACAAAGTCTCCTTGTTCATAACATACCATAACTGTAAAGGATCAAATCTCGGGCTATGATTTTTCTATGTATATGGATTATTTCAATTGCAAGTGACAGAAAGTACACACTTCTTTAAGAAAACAAAACATATATGCGCACACATATACACATACATGTTTGTGAGGGGTTTTTTGGCAGGACATACTATACAATATCACGTTCCCACCCATGTAAACCCGTGAAAAATCCAGATTAGGTTTTTGTAAGCTTCTATCGTTTCTGCATGGAGATGCACCTGTGAAACTTGTGGTTGGGTGCCAAAGCTTGGAATACTTCTAACATCTGCTTCCAAACTCTGAACACTCTGAGGGTAGCATAATCTCCGCTAGCCAATACTCTTCTCGTGTTTAAATGATGCATGTTGCATTACCTTTTCTAATCTTCCATTTTAACTAGTAAGCACTGTATTTTCATTATAGACAATGTCTGCATTCATAGGTTACTCAGATGTGTGACTTCTGATCAAAACCTTCAGATTACAGTCTAGTTCTGAAAAGGTTTGTTCAAATATCCCATGTCTTGCTCTGCACCGAATAGCTGTAGTATTCAAAGCACAATTAATGTATCCTGGAGGACCTCTGTGTTTATACATCATACTGATTGTATGATTAGTAAAAATAACATGCCACTGTGAAATTTGTAAAACGTAATTGTGTGTCTCAGCTAGAATTTCTGCTGCAACTTTGCTGTACAAATACTACCTCAGCAAGCAGACACTTAGAGGAACTGATTACAAGTCACTTAAGACAGCTTCTAAAATATACAATATTTTAGAATATAAAATATTGTGAAGAGTAGTGTAAGATGAATGACAACCCTGAGAACCAGGAGAAGTTGTATAGTTTTAGTACACAATTTACCTGAAAATTGGAAGAATAATAGATAGAGGTATTCAGGGTACAGAAATCATGAAGTCCCTGCATCTTCCGTTTCCAACAATATAAAACTGTGGACTGATTTTTTTCTTCCACCCTTCCTCTGTTGTTCTCCCACCCCCAGCTCTGGTTAACTCCGTGAAAACCCTGTCCTCCACCCTGAGCCTCTGGGGAACATAGCAGTCATCTACTGATAACATGGTTAGGGTGATGTAGCTATTCCAATGGGAAAGGAATAGGCCGATAAGAGCCGTCATGAAGCTCCAACTCCTACTCATTAATGCTGTAAAGCTGATGAAGGATTTCCATCAGGTGAAAATGACAGTGGAGGGTGGGATAGGACCAACGTTTTACATGGTTGTGGTTTTTATTCTGTCTCTTGATCTTTAGCCTTGAATGACTGCACACTTCCTGCCAAGTAAGCACATATAACTAAACTATCAACAATAACACGTCTTGAACCATTTCTCTAGATGGTGCTTCATTGACTCTTAACTTGGCTTTCCTTTCCTAATCTTCTTCTACTATTTATTACTCTATATTCTCGATTTAGTACTTTTTAATGGCTATTTGATTAATGATCCTTTGGAAAAGTTTAAAGGTAAGCTGCAGTGGGTCTGCAAAGTTCTATATTGGCAATTCTCAACTTTTTTTTTTAAAAGAATTTGCCAATATAAGAGCTCTATATGAGAAATACATTCAGCATGCAAGGATTGGATGAAAATTATACAAGCCTAAATGCAAGAGAAAAATGACAAATCAGCGACAGAAAGCCTGTCTCATATTTGCATGCTAACAAATTGAGTTCAGCCTTTCAATCATTATCACACACAGAAACTGAAGTTGAGTGGAAACTTTTATGCAGGTTTAGTAAAATTCATTGAAAGGAAAACAGACTGTATCAGATGATACCAATGATTAGGTCCCATAGCAACAATGAGCAATTTCTGGGTCAAGACTATTCAGGCATCAGATACGTGTCATACTGAAGCAAACCATTAGCTGTAACATTGGGAGATTAAGACTTCTCTCCAGGTATCTAGAAAAATACCTGACATACACATTATGTCTAGATGCTTAGCTTTGAATCTCCTTCAGTGGACCTTGTAATAATTCTGTGATATTTTTTAATGATTGTGTTTATGCTTAAACTAACAGAATAGATTCTTTTAAAAAAATTTCAATGAGTTCATGCTATTTCCAATTCAAATTTTGTATATTTGTTTTTTCTGCTGAAAATACTGGTCCCTAACAACAAAAATTTAACATAATTATTTGCATCTGTGTGTATAATAGTTTCAAACTAACAATATTTAGGTTATTTTAGCAACATAATTAAACCAACTTAAGATTTCTCTTATCTTAGAATATATCCTACTGGAGATAAAAAGTCAAATTACCATGTTTTAACATCATTTGAAACAATTCCTCTTTATGGTTAAACCATCCAGACAAGTTTCTTTGCTTTATTTTGCTTTTGATTTTCACAGATTAATATTCCATTCATTTTGATCTAATTTTGTTTATGATGATGTAATAAATTTTCATGGTAGAAAAGGCAAAACTTCAAGACAATGTATAGTCAGAAGTCAAGCCTCTTTCCTGTCCTTTCATCGCTGTTTCTTTCTATATAGGAAATCATTTTTTAGAATTAGTTTTTGGTTAGAAGGTCTTCCACCCTTTCTTAGATAATACATAGCACACTATACACATTTTTCTGCATCTTGCTTTTTTAAATTTAACCACATAAATGGAGATGATTCCATGGCATGCCATAGCAATCTTTGTCATTCCTTTTTACAGCTGATTAGTACTCCATTTATCCCTTCTCTCTGCACTTATTCATGGACCCAGCTGAAGAAAGCTTAACAAATTTCAACACATTTTCCCCAGTTTATTGAGGTGTATTGAAAAATAAAATTATAGTATGTTTAGAGCGTACAACACGATGATTTTATTTACCTGTACATTGTTAAAGTATTCCCACAATTGAGTTAACACATACATCACCTCAAATATTTACTTTTTTTTTGTGAGAACACTTAAATTCAACTCTCTTAGCATATTTCAAGTATACATTACAATATTATCAGCTGTAGTCAGTATGTTATCACATTAGATCCTCAGACCTTATTTATGTTATAACTGAAAATTTGTACCCTTTACCAACCTCTCCCCAATTCCCCCAGCCCCTGGCAACCACCAGTCTACTCTTTTTATGAATTTGATGTTTTTTTTTTTTAGATTCCACATATAAGTGATACCGTGCAATATTTGTCTTTCTCTCTATGGCTTATTTCACTAAGCATAAGCCCTGCAAGTTCACTCATGTTGTCGCAAATGGCAGGATTTTCTTCTTCCTTTTTTTTTTAAAGGCTGATTAACATTCCATTGTGTATGTACACTATTTTTCATTTATCCATTCATATGTGTGTGGATACTTAAGTTCTTAGGTTGTTTCCATACTTGGCTGTTGTGAATAAATACTGCGATGAACATGAGAGTATGGATATCTCTTCTAGATAATGATTTTCTTTCCATTGGATATATACTCAGAAGTGGGATCACTGGATCATATGGGAATTCTTGAGGAGCCTCCATACTGTTTTCCATGGTGGCTGTATCAGTTTACTGTCTCACCAATAGTGCACCAGGGTTTCCTTTTCTCCACATCCTTGCCAGCACTTGTTATATCTTTTCTTTTTGATAATACACATCCTAAGAGATGTAAAGTGATATCTCATGGTGGTTTTGATTTGCATTTCTCTGATCATTAGTCATGTTGAGCACCTATTAATGAACCTGTTGGTCGTTTGAAAGTCTTTTTTTTAAAACTTTTTTTTTTTTAGGAAGATTAGCCCTGAGCTAACTGCTGCCAATCCTCTTTTTGCTGAGGAAGACTGGCCCTGAGCTAACATCTGTGCCCATCTTCCTCTACTTTGTATGTGGGATGCCTACCACAGCATGGCTTGCCAAGTGCTGCCATGTCCGCACCCGGGATCCGAAACAGCGAACACTGGGCCACCAAAGTGGAGTGTGCGCACTTAACTGCTGTGCCACCGGGCCTGCCCCTTGAATGTCTTCTTTGCAAAAACGTCTGTTCAAGTCTTTTGCCCATTTTTTAATCAGATTATCTTAGAGTTTCTTTGCTATTGAGTTGTGTGAGTGCCTTGTATATTTTACATATTAACCCCTTATCAGATATATTATTTGTAAATATTTTTTCTCATTCCATAGATTGTCTTTTTTATTTGTTGATAGTTTCCTTTGCTATGCAGAATCTTTTTAGTTTGATGTAGTTCAACTCATTTATTTTTGCTTTTGTTGCCTTTGCTTTTGGTGTCAAATCCAAAAAATCATTGCCAAGACTAATGTCAAGGAGTATTTTCCCCATGTTTTCTTCTAGGAGTTTTATGATTTCAAGTCTTAAGTTCAAGTCTTTAATTCATTCTGAGTTGATTTTTGTGTACAGTGTAAGATGCTGGTCCAGTTTGTTTATTTTGCATTTGAGTATCCAGTTTTTCCAACACCATTTACTATCCTTCCCCCATTGTATATTCTTGGCACCTTTGTTGAAAATTAGTTGATGTTTTAACAATATTAATTCTTCTAATCCATGAGAATGGAGTATCTTTCCATTTATTTGTGTCATCAGTTGTCTTCTTCAGTGTCTTATAGTTTTTACTGTATGGATCTTTTACCTCCTTGTTTAAATTTTTCCTAAGTAGTCTTTTCTTTTTGATGTTATTGTAAATGGAATTTTATTAATTTCTGTTTCTGATAGTTTGTTGTTAGTGTATAGAAAACTGATTTTTGCATATTGATTTTGTATCCTGCAACTTTACTGAATTCATTTATTAATCCTCACAGTTTTTTTTTTTTTTTGGTGGAGTCTTTAGGGTTTTCCATGTATAATATCATGCCATCTGCAAATAGGGACACGTTTAGTTCTTCCTTTCCAAATTGAATGCTTTTTATTTCTTTTTCTTGCCTGATTGCTATGGCTAGGGCTTCCAGTACTATGTTGAAAACAAAAGTGTCAAGAGTGAGCATCCTTGTTGCTGATCTTAGAGGAAAAACTTTTAGGTTTTCACCATTGAAAAGTTGTGGGCTTGTCATATATGGCCTTTATTATGTTGAGATAACATTCCCCCTGTACAAGTATGTTGAGCATTTTTATCATGAGCAGATGTTGAATATTGTCAAATGCTTTTTCTGCATCCATTTAGATGTTCATATGATTTTTATCTTTCATTCTATTAATGTATGTCACATTTATTGATTTGTAAATGTTGAAATATGTGTCACATTTATTGATTTATGTGTATTGAAATATCCTTGCATCACAGGAGTAAATCTCACTTCATCATGGTACATGATACTTTTAATGTACTGTTGAATTTGGTTTGCTAATATTTTGTTGAGGATTTTCGCATCTCTGTTCATCAGGGATATTGGCCTGTAACTTTTTTTTCTGGTAGTATTCTTGTGTAACTCTGCGTTCAAGGTAATACTTCATAAAATGAGTTTGAAAGTATTTCCTTCTCCTCTGTTTTTTGGAAGAGTTTGAGAAGGATTAGTATTCTTCTTTAAATGTTTGGTGGAATTTGCCAGTGAAGCCACCTGGTTCTATGCTTTTCTTTGTTGGGAAACTTTTGATTAAAGATTCAGTCTCCTTACTAGTAATTGGTCTGTTCAGATTTTCTATTTCTTCATGATTCAGTCTTGGTAGGTTGTATGTTTCTAGAAATTATCCATTTCTTCTAGGTTATCTAATTTGTTGGATTATAATTGCTTAGAGTAGTTTCTTATGGTCCTTAGTATTTCTGTGTTATCAGGTGTAATGTCTCCTCTTTTATTTATAATTTTATTTGTTTTAGTTTTGCTTCTTTTATTCTTAGTCTGGCTAAAGATTTGTCAGTTTTATTTATCTTTTCAAATAACCAGCTCAGTTTCATTGATCTTTTCTATTGTCTCTATAGTTTCTGTTTTTTGTTTATGCTCTTATCTTTGTTCTTCTTTTTCTAGTTCCTTCAGATATAAGTAAGGTGGTTTATTTGAGAATTTTATTTTTTCTTAATGTAGGCATTTATTGCTGTAAACTTCCCTGTTAGAACTGCTTTTGCTGCATCGAATTTTGGTATGTTGTGTTTAGATTTCCTTTGTCTCAAGATATTTTTTAATTTCCCTTTTGATTTCTTTTTTTTTTCCTTTGTGAGAAAGATTGGCCCTCAGCTAACATCTGTTGCCAATATTTCTCTTTTTGCTTGAGGAAGATGGTCCCTAAGCTAACATCCACACCAATCTTCCTCTATTTTGTATGTGGGATGCCACCACAGCATGGCTTGATGAACAGTATATAGGTCCATGCCTGGGATCTGAACCTGCGAACCCCAGGCTGCCACAGCGGAACGCACGAGCTTAACCACTATGCAACCAGCCCTTTGATTTCTTTTTTGACCCATTGGTTGTTCAGCAGCATGTTTTTTAATCTCCATATATTTGTGAATTTTCCAGTTTCCTCTTATTACTTATTTCTAGTGGTTGGGAAAGATGCTTGTTATGATTTCAGTATTAAAATTGTTCAGAGTTGTTTTGTGGCCTAATGTGATCTCTCATGGAGAATGTTCTGTATATGCTTGTGAACAAAGTGTATTCTGATGATGTTAGATGAGTGTTCTGCAAATGTCTGTTAAGTTTATCTGACCTAATGTGTAGTTTAAGTCAAATATTTCCTTATTGACTTTCTGTCTGGATGATCTATCCATTGTTTAAATTGGTTATTGAAGTTCCCTACTGTTACTGTATTGCTGTCTATTTCTCCCTTCAGGTGTGTTAATATTTACTTTATATATTTAGGTACTCTTGTGGTGGGCTCCATAAATACTACAATTGCTATATCATCTTGATGAATTGACACCTTTAGCACAATATAGTGAATTTCTTTGTCTATTCAGTCTGTTTTGTCTGATAGGAGTATATCTACCCCTGCTTTCTTTTGGTTTCATGGAATTTCTTTTTCTGTCCTGTCACTTTCAGTCTGTGTGTGTCCTTAAAGCTGAAGTGAGTCTCTTGTAGGCAGCCAGTGGTTGGGATTCTGTTTTTTTCAATCCATTTAGCCACTCTATGTCTTTTGATTGGAGAATTTAGTACATTTACATGTGAAATAATTATTTATAGGTGAGTACTTACTGCCATTTTATTAATTGTTTTCTGGCTGTTTTGTAGTCCCTTTTTTCCTTTCTTCCTCTCATACTCTCTTCCTTTGTGATTTGATGCTTTTCATTAGTGGTAAGCTTTGATTCCTTTCTCCTTGACTTTTGTGTATCTACTCTAAGTTTTTGCTTTATAGTTCCCTTGAGGCTTACATAAAACATATCTTCTATATACTTTTTATTAAATTATGATATTTTACAACCTTGTGAAATTTCATTTGTACATTATTGTCAGTCATGTTGTAGGTGCACCCCTCCACCCTTTGTGCCCACCCCCACCCCCCCTTTCCCCTGGTAACCAGTAATCTGTTTTCTTTGTTTACATGTTTAACTTCCACATATGAGAGGAATCATACAGAGATTGTCTTTCTCTATCTGGCTTATTTCGCTTAACGCAATACCCTCAAGGTCCATCCATGTTGTTGTGAATGGGATGATTTTATCCTTTTTTATAGCTAATATTCCATTGTATAGATATATACCATATCTTCTTTACCCAGTCATCAGTTGATGGGCACTTAGGTTGCTTCCATGTCTTGGTTATTGTAAATAGATTAATTACGCGGCCACATTAAATACCTGATACTGGGGAAGAAAAGGGCAAGAAAAACCATCATGAGGGCTTTGGTCTGTATTCAAGAATTTAATAGAAGTCATCAGGAATTATAACTGGGTGAACCAGAAGGTAGGAAGGTGGTGTGGGCAAGAACTACTAATTTAGATGGCTGTGGATTCTCCTCTCTTCACAGATAGTAACATTTGAATAATGCATCCACAACGCTTGCCCTAAAAACAAGATGTCAGTAAGTAGCAATCCTTCTAAACAATTTCTCTCACCTCCGTGCATTTTCTCTTAAATTGCTTATTTCTTCTCTAAGTTTTCTTTTGTGTGTTTCACAATGAATTCTAGTCTTGGTGTTTTCTTTCTTGACTTAATTAGTTTAGCATCTTCTAGAAAAGACTTAGGATCATTTTTCTAGGTTTCTGCACTCTTCTCTAGTTTTCCCTCAAGTGAAAAAATCTACATGTAAAGCCCCTGTATCATAAATAATACTGGCAAGCTTTCAACCTCTCTTTTATGAGTGGAGATTCAGGAAAGCTGGTATTTTGATCCAAATGAGCTAAGAATTAGAGCAAAAAGAAAACTGCAAATCAGTGCAAGTTATTCTTTCTCATATTTGCATGATAATCAAATTGAATTCAGCCTTTCAATCATCATCACTCATAGAGTTTTACAGCCTAGGATTAGCAGAACTGTTTTTTGGGAAGAAAAACTATGTTATTACAAATTTTTTCCCTTGACATGTTTTAAAGATTTCTAGATTAAAACTGTACAATATAGCATCACATACTTGCTGCACTTCACAAGATATGGAATAAAGTGAAGCCGACTCTACTTCATCCTTAGAGATTAAGATTTTCCTCTCTAGATATTTCAGTTGAATTGGAGAATATGTGGCTTTTGGTAGAATTAGGAGAATTCATGATATGAGTTTTTTGGAATTGTTTAATAGTACCAATAAATCACATTTGTTGGCTCAAGTGTCAGATTTCCTTGGGTGATTTTATCCTAACAAATTTCTCCTCAGAATTGGCTGTGTTGAATACTATATGTAAGTTTTATAATTAAAAATATTTTATACTGTTTTTATATCACTTCTGTATCCAAATATTAAACCAGGAAAAAAACTCCACAGTTTTCCTTTGTATGTGGTCTACACTTTTGACTCTCTTATTTGCCATTTTTTTGTATATCTGTTAGTGAACCATATTATTATATTTGGTTTGTTCTAATTTTTAAGATCTTTAAGATCGCCTCCCATTCATGTTATTCAGGTGTGTGTTGATATAAAATTAACAAAGTCTTGCAATTCTTTTGGTCTATATTACCTTCTCATGCATCACACTTTGAACCTTATCATTTGAGGCCTACTGGGAGTTGAGTATGACTATAGGTCAAATCACTAAGAGGATGTAGGGATATGTCTTGAGGAGGGTCAGCATTCCTCTCCAAGGCAACTACCTCCAGGAGAAGTCATGACAGATTTTTGAGGCAGGTAAGACAACCCTCCTCAGTGAGGGGAGGGAGGCTGCTTCATCTGACAAAGGAGGCTAAGTAGAATTGAGGGGTTCAAGGTCCCCCAGATTCTTTGAAGTCTCTCCATATAGTCCCATCCCAACTTCTGGAGTCTCTCTTCTTTTTAAAGAATGCCCTGTTATTTACACAGGAGGTTGTAAGGTTGTGAATTCATCTATTACAGGACTTGATATGGTTTGTTTTTCAGAAATGTCAGCCTTTCTGTATGGGAGAGAAGAATTTGTTTTATAAAAGTTATAGAAACATTAGGATCTTTTACTTGCATTTTTAGCGAGAAATTTGAAGTCTTAAACTCATCTATTTCTTTCTCCAAGTTTCCAGCTCACTTAGAAACAACCAACCAATCCAGTGTAAGTCTTATTTTCACTAATATATTTGATGGTAGCAACCACTTGCTCACCCTAAGCCTTGCCTTCTATAGACATTTGATTACAGGTGACTCCAGATGATAATTTACGTAACCGTTGTGTTACTGCATGTCATGGATTACCAGTGTCCCCTTTACCATTGTAAACAGGGTCATGAATGACCTTAAATCTAATTGTACGAGAAAACTAATTTCAGAGAACTCAGGTCCACTTCCAAGAATGTATCCTAAGGATTTCATTTCCTTGGAACTATTTCCATGACCACTGTTTGGATCAGTTAGGGTTTGATAAGGGAAGTGGAATCACTGTGAGGGATATAGAATAAGGGCTTATTATAGGGATTAGACCTCACACAACTGTGAGAGCTTGTGAAGAAGTCTAAAATGGAAGGCTCTGCCTATGTACCTGGTTGTGGGTTGGAAAACAAGTTAGGTCAGCAATGCTGGCAGTCAGGAAGAAAATCTGGATGTAAAGCAGAGGAGAACGAGGATAAACCAGAAGTAGTAATGACAAACTATAACCCTGGAGGAAAAACCAGACTCTGCGTCTAACTCGAACCTCACATATGTAGGTGACATGTAGAAGAGGCCAGTACCCTTTACCACAGAGGTGGACACACTTCCAGACCAGGACTCCAAGAAGCTAAATGAGGATCTCCAGTGGAGCTGGATGAACTGGAGGCCTGACCGATGCTCCAAGTCAGCAAAGTGATCCAGAAATGAGCAGTTATGTACTCAAGTGGCATCAAGTATTGCCCAATTAGCCATATATGTGAGATATCAGAGCAAAACTGCCTCGCCCGCATCACTTAGGCTAGTTTATTTTGCTTAATTTCTGCGAAACATGCTAGAATCACTCAAAGATTTACCCTGAAAAGTAAAGGAGAATGAGTGCTAGAGAAAAACTAAAAGAAATAATATGTAAAGATGCAATGAATGAGGGCCATCTATTGGTAAAACATATTATAAAAATAGAAAAATAGTATCCAGATTAGTCGAAGGCCCAGAAACATGGACAGCATCTTTCATACACTGCAGGACAGAGCATATAGTGGAATTTTTCTCTTGAGGGGTATTTAGTATAAATATACATATACTTTACATCTATGTCTATGTACTCACACATACATATTTGATGTACTTATTTTGGACCCAATTCTAAAAATTTATCATAAGAAAATAATTGCAGATGTGCAAAGTGAATTAGTTCTGGAGATCAATAGTTAATTAACACTAATAAAAAAGCCTAAAATTTTTTTTAATTCATAAAGCATTATAATGCATCGATATAACAAAATGACACATGATCATTAAGTGAAATATAGAGCAGCCTTTCCCAAAGTGCTGAAGATCACTGGTTCAGTAGTGTATTAATAGGTATTACAAGGAACCAGTTCTTAATTATCAAATAACTTTTGGTCGTGCTGGGTTAAACAAAATTAAGGAGTACAATTTTTTTTTTTGAATTTACAGACTCTCTGTATACTCTGTTAATATGTAAGAGGGAGTACTGTATGTGGGGTTTCCCATATTTTTTTGTCCACGAAATCTTTTTCTTTTCAGGGAATACTGTTTGTGTGTGTGTGTGTGTGAGGAAGATTGGCCATGAGCTAACATCTGTGCCAATCTTTCTCTATTTTGTATGTGGGACGCTGCCACAGCATGGCTTGATGAGCGGTGTGTAAGTCCACACCTGGGGTCCAAACCTGCAGATCCTGGGCCACTGAAGCACAGTGCATGAACATAACCACTATGCAACCAGGTGGCCCCAGGGAATATCTTTTAATTCTAATATTTTGTGGAATTTAACTTTAGAAACCCTGATATTGAGGGACTCTGTGTCTGTGAGGAATAATTTCATTTCTAAAAACACATGTAGGCTCATGTGTCAGTTTGGATGAAACAATGAATAGAAACATAAGAGTGTACCCTACATCAAAAGACTTCATTGAGAGATGGGAACAGAAGTTGGCAGTGTAGGCAGCCTCTGAACTCACCTTCTTTCCCAGACACAACAAATTTACAACTACTCTTGGAAGAATTCCCTAAGAGAGAACTGAAAACTGGATAAAAACAACCCACACAACAAGGGATGGTGCTGACTGAGGTGGAAGGAGGCAGAAATTCCTTTCTGGAGACAAAAAAAAAAAAAAAAGCCACCTTTAGCCATGACACTTTACAGTTGACTGGGACCAATCCTAAGGTATGAAGCCTTCCATAGAGGAGTGAGGGATCTAACCAGGAAAGCGTTACCTGAAAAGGCAGCTTTTGGACTCATCACAACTGAAATAAGTGTCATAATATCTGGCTTTACTGGCTATTAATAACAATGGGGAATACCCCCCCAGAAAAGCTATAGACATAAAGGGAAAAAACCCTATTCCTAAAGGGCCCACACACAAATTTGCCAGTTTCAGGAAGCAACCTAAAATCACCAGAAAGAAAGGTACATAGTTCTCTGGTGAAAAGAGACTCATTAGATAGGCTCTGCACACATCTCAGTGAGAGATGAGACCTCCTCAGGGACTGAGACATTGGCGGCAGCCATTATTGTGTCCTACTACAGGTGTGCTGACATAGACACTGGCAGACGCCATTGGAGTTCTTCCCCTGGCCTGTTAGCCAAGGAGTCTGCCCTACCTAGTAGAGTGATGATTTAATTCAACTCAGCCAGGGCAGGCAGCCTGCCCTTGGGATTGGCCCTACCCAACAGCAAGCCCTCAGACAACTTGTGGGCCTGCATAGGTCGGTTACCTGGAAACTCTGCAGCCAGGCAATTGGGTCTGCCTCTGCAGGGGAAGGCAGTGTGCAAGGGGTGGGCCTGCATTGGTGGTGTGTGTGGGGCCTCTGCAGTGGGGTAACTAGGTCCACTTCAGTGGGTTGGGCACCCACATGGGGCAGGACTATGTTGAAGGAGTGTGTGGCCCTATGGGCGGTGAGGCTTGTCAGCTGCAATAGATTCATGCTTCTCAAAAAGCCACCTGGCATTTTGGTGCCACCTTCCAAAGCCTGAAACAATTGGGTGCTCCCATGCCTGGGATGGCCCCACTCAGCTACAATGCTGAGAGAGCTGACAACAGCCTTGCAGGCCAGAGGTCTACAGCAATTGTAAGCCCCTGAGCCTAGCAACCAGCCACACTGGGGGCCTACTCACTTAACAGAAAAATTGCAACAGGAATTTTCTATTGGACCTTGCAGCTAATTGTGCTGGGGCTTTGCATGCCCAATAAAGTAACTGAAGAGTGCAGAGCAGCCATATACAGCCAAGCATTACAACCAGCCAGCCAAGGGGACAGCCTAGCCTCCCTGGGCACCTGCAACCTTGCCACAACAGAAGGACGCATGTAGCCTACACAGGGGATATTCCTGGAATATTTTGAACTGGTGATGACAGGGAACCACACTGTTGCGCCTCAAAAGGCATCTGTTACACAAGGCTACCTCTCCAAGATTGGGAGATGAAGCTGACCTACATAATACACTGATATAAGCACAGAGAAAGAGGCAAAGTGAGGAGTCAAAGGAATACATTCCAAGTAAGGGGACAGGAAAAGACCCCAGAAAAAGAACTAAACAAAACAGGGATAAATAATTTACCTGACAAAGAGTACAAACTAAGAGTCATAAGGATGTTCACTGATCTTTGGAGAAGAATGGATGAACTCAGTGAGAACTTCAATGAAGAACTGCAAAATATAAAAAGGAACCAATCAGAAATAAAGAGTTCAATACTGGAAATGAAAAATTCACTAGAGGGGCTCAAAGGCAGAATAGATGATACAGAAGAATGGATCTGTGAGCTGGACAAAAGACTAGAGGAAATCACCCTAGCTGAACAGATAAAAGTAAAAAGAATTAAAAAGAAGGAGGACAGTCTAAGGGACCTCTGGGACAATATCAAGTGCACTAACATCTGTATTATAGGTGTCCCAAATGGAGAAGAGAGAGACAAAGGTACAGAGAATCTATTTGAAGAAATAATAGCTGAAAACTTTCCTAAGGAAGGAAACAGGCTTCTAGGTAAAGGAAGCACAGAGAGCACCAAACAAGATATACCCAAAGAAGCCCACACCAAGACACATTATAATTAAATGTCAAGAATTAAAGAGAGAATCCTAAAAGCTGCCACAGAAAGGCAACAAGTGACATACAAAGGAAACTCCATAAGACTATCAGCTGACTTCTCAGCAGAAACCATACAGGCTAGAAGGGAGTGGCATGACATATTTACAGTGGTGGAAGGAGAAAACCTACACCCAACAACATTCTACCTGGCAAAGTAATCATTCAGAATGGAAAGAGAGATGAAGAGTTACCCAGACAAGCAAAAAGTAAAGAAGTTTATCACCCAGAATCCCCTTACAAGAAATGCTAAAGTGATTTAAGTGGAAAAGAGAAGACCACAAACAGGAATGAGAAAATTATTTTTAAAAAAGAAAAAAATCACTAGTAAGGGCAAATATACTGTAAAGGTAGCAGATCAACCACCCATGAAGCTAATAGAAAGGTCAAATGACAAAAGTACTAAAATTATTTCCATGATAACAGGGTGATGGATATAAACTCGCCAAAAAAAGAAGTTCGATATGATATCAATAACATAAAATGTGGGAGGAGTGGAGTAAAAGAGTAGAGCTTTTAGCAAGAGGTCAAATTTAAGAGGCTATCAACTTAATATAGATTATTATATAAGAAGGTTATTATATATGAACCTCAAGGTAATCACAAAGCAGAAACCTATAATAAATACAGAAAAAATTAAGAGAAAGGAACCCAAACATAACAATAATGAAAGCCATCAAACCACAAAGGAAGTGAGCAAAAGAAGATGAAAGGAACAGAGAAGAACTACTACAACACCCAGAAAAACAGTAACAAAATGGCATAAGTACATTCTTATCAATAGCTACTTTAAATGTCAATGGACTAAACACTCTATTCAAAAGACATAGAGTGGCTGATTGGATAAAGAAGCAAGACTCATGTGTAAGCTGCACACAAAAAACACACCTCAGGCCTGAAAGTGAAGGGATAGAAGAAAATACTTGGGCACCGGCCCCGTGGCCAAGAGGTTAAGTTCACTCACTCTGCTTTGGCTGCCTGGGGTTTCACTGGTTCAGCTCCTGGGTGCAGACATGGCACCCCTTGTCAGGCCACACTGAGGTGGTGTACTACATGCCACAACTAGAGGGATCCACAGCTAAAATATACAAGTATGTACTGGGGGATTTGGGGAGAAAAAGCAGGAAAGATAAAGAAGATTGGCAACAGTTGTTAGCTCAGGTGCCAATCTTTAAAAAAAAAAAGAAGATGCTCCATGCAAATGGCAGTGAAAAAAAAGCTGGTGTAGCAGTACTTATATCACACAAACTAAAACAAAAACTAACAAGAGATAAAGAAGCACAGTATATAAAGATAAAAGGAACAATGCAACAAGAGCATATATCACCTGTAGATATCTACACACCCAACATAGAAGCAGATAAATATATATAAAGCAATTATTAACAAACATAAAAGGAAAAATATACAATAACACAATAATAGTAGGGGACATTAACACTCCACTTACACCAATGGATAGATCATCCAAACAGAAGAACAATAAAGAAATATAGGCCTTATATGACACATTAGACCAGATGGACTTAGTTGATATATACAGAGCATTCAATCCAAAAACGGCAGAATACCCAGTCTTTTCAAATGCGCATGGAACGTTCTCCAGGACACATCACATATTAGGAAACAAAACAAGTCTCAATAAATTTAAGAATATTGAAATAATACCAAGCATCTTTTCTGACCACAATGGTATGAAACTAGAATTCAACTACAGGAAGAAAATTGGCAAAGCCACAAATATGTGGAGATTAAATCATTGTTACTGAAAAATGATTGCATCAATGAAAAAAATCAAAGGAGAAATAAAAAAATACCTGGATAAAAATGACAATGAAAATATGACATGCTAAAATTTATGGGATACTGTGAAAGCAGTTCCAAGAGGGAAGTTTATAGTAATACAAGCCTACCTCAACAAACAAGAATAATGTCAAATAAACAATCTAACAGTGGACTTAAAGGACTGGAAAAAGAAGAACAAACAAAGCCCAAAATCAGTAGAGGGAAGGAAACAATAAAAACTAGAGCAGAAATAAATTAGAGTATAAAAAATAGAAAAACAAATGAATGAAACAAAGAGCTGGTGCTTTGAGAAGATAAAAATAATTTACAAGCCTTTAGCTAGACTCAACAAGAAAAAAAGAAAGAAGGCTCAAACAAATAAAATCAGAAATGAAAGACAAATTACAACAGACACCTCAGAAATACAAAAGATTATAAGAGAATACTACAGAAAGCTATATGCCAACGCAGAAGAAATGGATAAATTCTCAGAACCATACAACTTCCCAAAACTGAATTAATAAGAAATAGAGAATTTGAATAGAGCAAACACCAGTAAGGTGATCAAAACAGTAATGGAAGTCTTCCCAAAAAATAAGAGTCCAGGACCAGATGGCTTCCCTGGTGAATTCTACCAAACATTCAAAGACTTAAGACCTATGCTTCTCAAACTCTTCCAAAAAATTGAAGAGGAGAGGAAGCTTCCTAACTCATTCCATGCAGCCAACATTACCCTGATACAAAAATCAGACAAGGACTGCACACAAAAAAGAAAATTGCAGGCCAATATCACTGATGAACATTGATGCAAAAACCCTCAACAAAATACTAGCAAATAGAATACAATGATACATCACAAAGATCATACACCATGATCAAGTAGGATTTATTCCAGGGATGTAGGGATGGTTCAACATCTGCAAATCAATCAACATAATACACCACATTAACAAAATGAATAAAAATCACACAATCATCTCAATAAATGCGGAGAAAGCATTTGACAAGATACAGCATCCGTCTATGATTAAAACTCAATAAAATGGGTATAGAAAGAAAGCATCTCAACATAATGAAGCCCATATATGAGAAACTCACAGCTAATATCATTCTCAATGGAGAAAAACTGAAAGCTATCCTACTAAGAACAGGAACCAGATGAAGATGCCCACTTTCACCACTCTTATTTAACATAGTATTGCAAGTCCTAGCCAGAGCAATGAATCAAGAAAAAGAAATAAAAGGGATCCAAATTGGAAAGGAAGAAGTAAAACTGTCACTATTTGCAGATGACATGATTTTATATATAGAAAACCCTATAGAATCACCAAAAGACTTTTAGAAATAATAAATGAATACGGTAAATTTTCAGGATACAAAAGCAACTTACAAAAATCAGTTGCGTTTCTACACACTAAAAATGAAGTAGCAGAAAGAGAAATGAAGAATACAAACCCATTTACAATTGCAACAAAAAAATAAAATACATCAGAATAAACTTAATCAAAGAGGTGAAAGACCTGCACACTGAAAACTACAAAACATTGTTGAAAGAAATTTAGCAAGACACAAAGAAATGGAAGATATTCCATGCTCTTGGATTGGAAGAATTAACATCATTAAAATGTCCACATTTCCTAAAGCAATCTACAGATTCAATGCGATCCTCATCAAATTTCCCAACAACGTTTTTCACAGAAATAGAACAAAGAATCCTAAAATTTATATGTAACAACAAAGTCTCCTAATAGCCAAAGAAATCCTGAGAAAAAAGAAAAGGTGGAGATATCACACTCCCTGATTTCAAAATATACTACAAAGCTCTCATAGTCAAAACAGCATGGTACTGGCACGAAAATGGACATACAGATTGGTGGGAAAGAATTGAGAGCCATAAATAAACCCACACATCTATGGACAGCTAATTTTCAACAAGGGAGCTAGTGGGGGTGGTAGGAGGTGAAAGGGGTGATTAGGCACATGTGTGTGATGATGAATTATAAGTAGTTTTTGGGTGGTGAACATGATGTAGCCTACATAGAAATTGAAATATAATGATGTACACCAGAAATTTATGTAATGTTGTAAACCAATGCTACCGCAATAAAAATATATAAATAAAAAAATTAAAAAAAAAAGGTAACATATAGAATGCTAAACAAAGCTTATATCCGGTGTCTTCTGGGAGCAGAGGGAACAAAGAGCCCTGATAAAAGACTGCGCAGGTGAGAAAATAATGTGAATCTAAACAAACTCCACCACATGTTATGTTTGTGGGGCAGCAAGAGGCCTCCTGAGATCAACTTTTAACAACAAAGCTTTTGTTCAATGTTCCTGGGATGAACCTTGTATTGCAAAGCACATGATAACCACAAAGCTTCTAAATCAGATTGCATATAGCTGCTCATTATGGGAAACGGAAGTTGTTCATTTAAACCGTAACTGTAACCACCAGCTTGATAAACTGACAACGCCACTGTAAATTGGGTAGATTCTTCTGTAAGTGAGAGAGCTCTGGGCTCACTCACCTAACTTTCCCTTTGCAGATTGAAATAAATGTTACTTCTACAAAAAAAATGACATCATTGAAGTCCTGATCTGTCACCTGTAGCTACATGATCTCGAGCAAACTATTTGAACTCTGTGATCTCCGGTTTGCATATTTTCAAAAGAGAACATTCTTCTATCTCTACTAAATGATGTTTTAAAGAAGCAAATGTGAAGTCAAGGATAAAAATACCTTGTAATGTAAGCAAATATCTAGAGAATATTCCGTTTGAACTTCAACTACTGAGATTCATTTTTGCCAAGTTTTCCCAACTAATGAATTATTTACAGACACCTACCTTTTCAGCCTAGGTAGATTGAATTAATAGTGCTTTTTATTTGTTTCCTTTTTCAGTCCCATAATGAATGATGATGCTGATTATTATGACGATGATGAATTTCCATCTCTAAATTCAGTTTTATACACCAATTTTAATTCTGCAGATGGCTCTTAGAAGCTCCTACTTGAGGAGTTCCATGTTTTTCTCATATTCATTTTCCAGTAGGGCAGAAGGTGAAACGATGAAAGAGAATCCTTCTCCATTTGCATGTAAGCAAACTAAGTTCTATTCTTTCACTCATATTAGAAATAGTTTACAGCAAGCATTACTATAAAAGGAGAAGTATCCACATTTTTTTGAAAGAAATCTCAAACTAAAACATTTTAAATGAACTGAAATGGTTTCCCAATGTAAGATGAGGACCAGTGTGATAATAGAATCTGGTGATTATTGAAATCAGGAATGGAAGCCCCTATAAAAACAAAGAAGCACCACAAAAAATACTAGTTTTCAATCCATCAGTTGATCAACAGTGCTGTTGGGGATGGTAATTTTCCACTCAGAAGAAACTCAAGTGCTGAGGACAACATCTTTTTGGTTGTCTTAACAATGGAATTCATACTTGGTACTTAGGGAAATGGATTAATTGCTATAATCAACTTCATTGACAATGCAAGACACAGGAAAATAAGCTTCATTAACCTCATCCTCACTAACTTATTCATAAGCAGAATATGCTTCTTAACCTGATACTGATGGATTGATTTCTACTGGTGCTATATGCAGATCCACATAACATTGGTCAACTTGGAAAAACTAATACTCTGTTTTGCATAATGATCAACTATTAAGTGTCTGGTTTAACATCAGCCTCAGCATCTCCTATTTCCTGAAGATAGCTATGTTTTTTACAAACCTTTTCTTGATTAAAGTGGAGAATTAATAGGGTGTAATATTTTTCTAAGGTCTTTGCTCTTTTTTTCTTTTTGCATCCCAGTGATAGACCATGTAATTCCAGATATTTTAAATCTAGAAACAAACAAACCAGACTTGGAAGATTAATATGCATGAAACAAAACTATTATTTTTGTAGTGCTTATCAGTGTTGAGATCACTACACCCATAAATATTTCCATAGCGTTGGTTCTTCTGTTACTTCCTTCTTCCTGGAGGTATATCTAGCGGATGAAGTTCAGTATCTCAGGGTCCCAAGATCCCAGCATGAAGCTCATGGAAAAGCCATGAGAATGGTGATTTTGTTCTTCTTTCTCTTTTTCACGTATATTGTGTTGATTCTAATAATAGTTACAGCCATTTATTGTCCCCAGACAAGCTGATATTGACATTTGGTAAAGTAATAGCATCTGCCCATCCTTTAGGTGATTCATTTATCCTAGTTTTGAGAAACACCAAGCTGAAGCAACCTTCTCTTAGGATTTGGGGGCAGCTGAAGTGCTTTCTTAAAGGAAGGAAAAAACTCAATAAAAAATGACTCTCAAAAAGGAAAGTGTAGGAAAATAAGTATGCTAAGAATGTTTGGGGAGTTTAAAAAATCTATTTCTATGTTCTCCCATTGGACTTTCTTATATTTTAGAACATATCCCTGGAATAGAATCTTTTCTATATGTCTAGAAATAAATATATACATATTTATAATTATATAATTTACAATGTGTTTATAATCTCACAATTTTATAATGAACTCAGATGCATTTTATTTGTGTTGAATGACACCTGAGGATGTAGACAAACTGTATTGTTCCTTAAGAATTTTCCATCAGCTTTGTAACAGACTACCACAAATTTAGTGGCTTAAACTAGCAAACACATGTATTATCTCACAGTTTTTTGGGTCAGGAGTTGGAGCAAGGTTTAGCTGTGTTCTCTGCTTCAGGATCTCACCAAAGTGAAATAAAAGTTTTGGCGATATTGCATTCTCTCTGCAGGCTTCACTGGAGAAGAATCCACTTCCGAGCTCACTCAAGTTGTTGGAGGAATTCATTTTCTTGTGGTCCTCTCCACAGGCGCTTCATAACATGGCTGCTTACTTCTTCAAGGCCAGCAGGAGTCTGTCTCTCCCCTCTCCTCAGCAGGGGAGGCCCAGCCACTCTTAAAATCTTTACCTGATCACAGCAGGCCCATGAAGGATAATCTCTCTTTCAATCAACTCAAAATCAGGTGATTTAGGATCTTGATTATCTAAAAATCCCTTCATAGTTGCCATATTCTGCAGGCCAGAAGTCATCGCAGGTCCTGCCCACACTTATGGGAAGGGAACTATACAGAGTGTGAACATCAGGGAGCAGTAATCACGGGGAACAAAAGTTTTCCGTTTTGATACAGTCCAATTTATCAGTTCATTAATTTTATGAATCATGCTTGTAGTATTGTAACTAAAAGGCATGCCTAACTCATGTTTAGATAACTTTTCTTCTATAGTTTATAGTTGTTCCTCTTACATTTAGGTCTATAATCATTTTTGAGTTACTTTTGTGTATGGTATGAAATAAGAATAAAATTCATCTTTATAAATGTGAATATCTAATTATTCCAACTTCATTTGTTAACAAAAAGATAATTTCCTTGTTGACTGCCTTGACACCTTTTTTGAAATCAATTGACCATGATTGTAAATATTAATCTGGGCTCTCAATTGTGTTTCATTGATATATATGTGTGTCTTCTTGAGAGTACCATACTATCCTGATTAATGCAGCCTAGTAGTAAACTTTGATATTAGAAACTGTCATCCTCCAACTTTGGTCTTTTTTTTTTTTTTGAGGAAGATTAGCCCTGAGCTAACTACTGCCATCCTTCTCTTTTTTTGCTGAGGAAGCCTGGCCCTGAGCTAATATCTGTGCCCATCTTCCTCCACTTTATATGTGGGATGCCTACCACAGTATGGCTTTTGCCAAGTGGTGCCATGTCCGCACCTGGGATCCGAACTGGCGAACCCCTGGCCGCCGAGAAGTGGAACATGCGAACTTAACCGCTGCACCACTGGGCCGGCTCCCCAAATTTGCTCTTTTTTAAAAAAATTCTTTTGGCTATTTTGGGTGCTTTGCATTTCCATATACATTTTAGGAATAGTTTTTCACTTTCTTCAGATAGATTCTACTGGGAATTTGATAGGGATCACACTGAATATATTGATCATCTCTTTAACGAAAATACTCTCCTCATTCCAGATTTCAGTTCAGTTCTCCTCCTTCCTTGCTCAGCTCTCTGATGAATTTAAAATGTAATGTTGGCAATTTGTTCCCTGTATCCTTGTTGTTGTAGGAGGAAATCTATTCTTTTTCAACTAACTGCGTTGTTCTCCTAAGTAGGATTCCTCACAGGTTAACTCTGAAGTATCAAATACCACAGGGTCAAATGAATAAGTAACAAGCCTCCATGCCTCCTCTGTAGCAGAGGGGCGAGAGGGAACGTGCTTTACACAGACAGGATGCTCACTCCTCACAAAGACACTGGATGAGGATTTCATGACCATCTGCATTTTACTGATTGTACTGAGGCAGAGAGTGGTTTTAAAACAGAGTCCAAGATCAGAGACATATGAAGCTGAGAATTTGGGTTTTCCATCCTGGCAATCTGGATCATAGATACTCTGCTAAAAAAATCCTAAGTTCTATAAAAACTGACACTGAATAAAATCCAATGGCAGAGGTTGATTTTAACATCTATTAACCTTAAAAAATAATATAGCCAAAAATGAATTAAACAGAAAAAGACAAATCCTGATATTCTTATTGGAAAAATCTAGAATCAGTGATGGAAAACACATATTCTTTTGAAGTCCCAAGGGAATATTTACAAAATCCATGACTACTTCAATTACATATTAATATTTAATATTGAATACAGTCAGAAACTTTATCAAAGACCTAAGCATGAGAGATATGTTTGATAGCTATGAATAATGGGTTGAAAAGCCTGCATGGGAGAAAAGGGGATTTAAACCTAAATGACCTCCTAAGCCTGATTTTATACTTTTTGAAATTATAGGACAATAATTCCATCCATGAGATGTATGTGTGAATTTGTATGTGTTTATAAACTTATAAACAATAAATTTATACATAAGTTTTAGTTTTCAGCGACTACATTTAGGGTGCAATGGCTTTCCTGGTGTTCTTAAGAAAATCTTGGATGCTTTCGATGAAAAAGGTTTGAATTCCTTCTACATTTAATCTGACATTAAAAAAGATAAATAAAAACATAGAGTTAATGAGCCTAATTATGAGCCGTCTCCCTCTAAAATTTTAGACATTTGCTGTATGTTTTATGTACTGGGTTTTTAAAGTTAGCTAACAACTAATGCTGATGAATACAAATTATGGAGAGGTTAAACAAGGAAAAAAATTGCAAAGCGATATGTCCTTCTTTGCATGCTAGCAAATGAGAATTCAGCTTTTACATCAACATCAGTTATGAAATAATCTAGCCCATGGCAAGGGCACATGGTGGATAAATAGGAGTTAATTTGAGCTGTTGTAGGAGTAACAATGTTTTCCATGAAGACAGCATTGAGCTCTTCCATCAGCATAGTTTGTTGCTTTCCTGCTTGACAGCAGTCACAGAATTTAAAGAAACAAGAACTTTACTGAGCTCAGAGCTCAGCTGAACATAGGAGTTAAGGTCAGAATTTTAAAGGAATCACGGCTAGTGATATTAGACTTGGGTTTTCTTTCTTTTTAGACATGATAACTTTACTACCAAGCATTTTTTCTGTCCTAATAACGACAGAATTTGTTCTGGGAAATTTCGCCAATGGCTTCATAGCACTGGTGAACTGCATTGACTGGGTCATGAGACAAAAGATGTCCTCAGCTGATCAAATTCTCACTGCTCTGGCGGTCTCCAGAATTGGTTTGCTCTGGGTAATCTTTTTTTTTTTTAAAGATTTTATATTTCCCTTTTTCTCCCCAAAGCCCCCCGGTACATAGTTGTGTATTCTTCGTTGTGGGTTCTTCTAGTTGTGGCACGTGGGACGCTGCCTCAGCGTGGTCTGATGAGCAGTGCCATGTCATCGCCCAGGATTCGAACCAAGAAACACTGGGCCGCCTGCAGCGGAGCGCGCGAACTTAACCACTTGGCCACGGGGCCAGCCCCTACTCTGGGTAATCTTAATAAATTGGTATATGACTGTGCTTCCTTCAGTTTTTCATAGTTTAGAAGTAAGAATTATTGTTTTTATTGCCTGGACAGTAAGCAACCATCTTAACATCTGGCTTGCTACTAGCCTCAGCATATTTTTTTACTTGCTAAAGATAGCTAATTTCTCTAGCCTTATATTTCTTTACCTAAAGTGGAGAGTTAAAAGTGTACTTCTCGTAATACTGTTGGGCGCTTCGGTCTTTTGGGTTTCTCATCTTGCAGTGCTATGGGTAAATAATAATGTGCAGACTAATGAATTTGAAGGAAACATCACTCAGAAGACCAAATTGAGGGATATTGTAGCTCTTTCGAATTTGACTCTATTCACGCTAGTAAACTTCATACACTTTTCTATGTCTCTGACATGTTTTCTGCTGTTAATCATTTCCCTGTGGAAACATCTCAAGAAGATTCAGCTTAATGGCAAAGGATCCCATGATCCCAGCACCAAGGTCCACATAAGAGCCATGCAAACTGTGGTCTCCTTTCTCTTGCTATATGCTGTTTACTTCTTGGCTCTAGTTATCTTAGTTTGGAGTTCTAATAGGCTGGAGAGTCAACTGCTTATCATGCTTTGCCGGCCTTTTGAAATACTCTATCCTTCAAGCCATTCATTTATTCTGATTTGGGGAAACAAGAAGCTAAGACAGGCCTTGCAAAATATACGAAATATTATAAGATTACCATACTATTAACCATTTTGTTTGAGGTAAGCAATCTAATTTTACAAAATATTGTAAGAAAGTCTTCATGATTAGGAAGCAATGTGTATTTCACATAGATGTTCTATGTTATCCTCTTCCAGTGGAAGAATTTCTGATCTATATTTATGCATCTTTAAGAATTGGCAGCTTATCTCAGAAAAATCATTGCTATTTTCTATTGTAATTAGGATCAAGCTTATGTATCACAATGTGGGTAGATTTTATTGTTTAACCTCCCATCTTTTGGATGGTAATGATATTCACTTCTACATAACACATTGAGCATGTGTTTTTGGCTAGAAATTATTCCACCACAAATTGTTACATCATGGCTAATAGAGAGCAATCAGAACTGTTGTTAGGAAAAGATGCACACAATAAAATTCAAGCGTGGTAAACATATTTAGAATAAATGCGCAATAAACAGTACTGAGGTATATTGCATTTAATACAAGTAGGTGAAAAACTTAGAAAAAAATCAGGTTGCACAATCGGGATGGAGAAGAAAGAAAGTTATTATGACTTATTTTCAATGCTTCTATGTTTTCATACACAGGAAAGTTATTTCTTATGTTTTTTGAATTAAGAAGGCTTTTTTCAAAGTAGAGTTCTGATGTCAAATTGTTCAGTTTTCTTCTAAACCACCTTTTGGCCTCTGAATTACCAATCACCTTCTCCATCATACTACCTAAAAATTCTTTTTAAACTTCAGATAAGAACACTCAAATCTTCCCTATCTTAAAAATATATTCACAATAAGAATAATAACAAATTATGGTACAAAATTCAATGACCTGTCTGCATCTATTAAAATGGTATGTATGATGTCTGTGAAATAATTAGAGGGAATATCTTCAAGATCTGTTCTTTTATAATATTGTGGAAAATGATGCAATAGAACGAATTTTAACATATTTTTTATAGCAAATTGTATTATAAGAAAAAAATGGATAACCTTGTTTGAAAACTGAATTTACATGCATATATACATTAATTCTCAGTATTATGAAATTTTAACATTATCTAAATCTTAAAATAAATCATTTCCACATCTGATTTATTCGTTTGTTTTTAGTCACCTGTCTGCCCCAGTAGATTATAAGGAGTATAATGCAAGGATCTTGTCTATCTTGTTTTCTTGTTTCCGCTGACTCCCAGGACATAAAAGCCAGCCCATGGAATAGTTGGTCCAAATGATATTCTAATGAATAAAAAAATGGAGGAATAAACCATATTACGATTGGAAAACCAATGAAAATGAGACCCCTCACAAAATCTACAGGTTGCATGAATTTCTTGGTTTGGTTTCTTCACCATTCAAATGCCTCTAAACAAATCCACACACTCTCAGTTCCAATTTCTGCATTAGACCGGTAGAGAAAATGCTGTCACCAATAGGCTTCAAAACATAGAGTGACTCAAACACAAAATACCCTTAATACTGCTCTTTTAGCAGTACTGCTGTGTTGGGGGGGCCTTGTCTATACAGTTATCCAGGAAATCAGGCTGATCTAAAGTATGCCATCTTTAACATGTGGCTTCCAAGATTGCTTGGAGTCATCTCCATTCCAGACAGTCAGGAGGAGAAAGGGATATATAAGAATGTGCATACGGAGAGTTTTTGGTACCAGCCTGTAAATTGTGCACATAATTTTCACTCACATGACATTGTTCAGATTTCAGTCACGTTGCCACAACCTTGTGTAAGTGAGGTGGGAAATATAGTGTCTCTATTGCCCAGGAAGATGAGGAGAACATGGAATTTGGGACATGGAAGATGGAGGGCACTTTGTAATAATCCAATTGAAGTAACCAATAAGTTACTGTAAAACAAAAGAAGTTTCTCCTTTTAGAAGCATGGTGTAGCTTGTTTATGTCACTTTAATAATTTGTAGATGTCCTTACATCAGTCTTCAGTATCAGTTCTTTTGTCTATTTCTTCATAAATTCTAAACAATTTAAGTTCATGCTAAATGGTCCTATCTTCATAAAGCTGTATTTGATTCTCCACTGTAGTGTTGGTAGCTTCTTCCTGTATATTCCTAGTATATATTACATATAACATCTGATTTAGTTCCTACAATATTAAGTACTAATTATTTATAGTTATTTGTTCTGTACTTGGATGTGTTCTTTGAACTAGAAATAATTGCATTAAATTACTTTTATAAATAATCTTGAATCAACAGAAATACATGATAAGTAGAAAGATGTCATTGATGAGTAACAGATAATTAAAATTTAATATTAATTTTAATTAATTATGCCATTAATTTTAAATTAATTTTATTCTAAAAATTACTATTCAAAATCTAAAATATTTGCCTTTGAATATGGTCTACAAGAGATAAAGTATAAATTTGTGGAGAATAATCTCTCTTATATTTGCATGTTTACATACCTGCCTTTATCCTTTTAGTCTTTAGCACAAATGGAAATTTGCAGATGGTACCAAGGATAAGTGGATATCATTAGCTGAAGTTAACTCTGGAAATTATGTTGTAGCTGTAAGTAATAAGAAAGGTATTCATGAACCTTTGTATCTCTTCACAGAACTGTTTGGTCTTTATCACTGAAATTACATTATAAATAGACTGAACTATTCTTTCATGAAGATCTCTGAAACTATATTACATAGCAAAATTTTGGCTGTACTGTCTGGAGTTATGATGAGAACATTCATAAAAAGCAACATAAGTGTATGTCATTATGCACCTGTTTAACTATAATGCTGTCAGAGACTTACAACATTAGAAACATTTTCATAGAAATGTCAGTTGGAATTAAGCTCTCCTTTCTGGTCATGGCAGCAGGAGAACTCATCTTACGAATGCTGGGAAATGGGTTCATTGCACTGGTAAACTGCATCCAATGGGTCAAGAATGGGAAAATCTCATCAGCTGATTTCATCCTTACCACCTTGGTATGGCCAGAATCATTCAACTGTGGATAACACTATTTGGTTCATTTGATGTAGGGCTATTTTCACATCTGAATGCCACTAGTAAATTAGCAAAAGCGATTACTATTCTTTGGGCACAAACTAATCACTTGCTTGCCACCTGCCTAAGCGTTTTCTGCTTCCTTAAGATCGCCAGTTTCTCCCACTTCTTGTTCATCTGGCTGAAGTGGAGAGTGAACAGAGTGGTTCTTGTACTTTTCCTGAGGTCTTTCTTCTTATCTCCTGCTAGTCTTTTAATGCAGGATGCTCTTATTGAGTTGTGGATGAATACGTATGGAGTACATGAAAGAAACATGACTTTGCATTTACATGTAAATAAAATGTTCCATCTTAAAAGCCTTCTTCTTAGTTGACCTATGTTATCCCCTTTCTTCTGTCCTTGACCTTTTTGCTCCTTTTATTTCTGTCTTTGGTGATACACACCAGGAATTTGTAGCTCAACCTGATGGGCATGAGGGACTCCAGCACAAAGGCTCTTAAAGGGCCATGAAGATGGTGACAACCTTCTTCCTCCTCTTCATCATTTACTTTATTTCCACTCTAATAGCAAGTTAGATCTTCCTTAAGGTACAAAGGTTTCCGGTTATGATGTTGTTGTGGTGTTTTCCACCATCTTTCCCTCAGGCCACTCATTTATTATAATTTAGGAAACAGCAAGCTAAGATAGATCACTGGAGATTACTGTAGCATCTTAAATTCTCTCTTGAGAAAAGCAAAACTTTTAGCTTTATAGGCAGAATTTAAAAGGACGTCCTATATTCTATGGGAAAATACCTTAATAGAAGACCTTGTATCTTCATTTTCAATTTCAATATTTCTTTCATTGGGTTCTTAAAGGTGTTGTTAAACAGCACAGAAATTTCCCTTAACAACTGCTGTTAACTAATTGTATTTTCTCCAAGTGATTTTACTTCAAGTAAACGAAATATCTCTGCTATAATAACACTTTCTGGTAGGAAAAGAGTATTTGAGACTAAGATGAAAGACTAGAAAAATATACAATGAACTATTAATAAATATTTATGTAATATACAATGCAATATGAAGAAATGTATATGAAATCAGTTATAGAAAGGAAGAAGAGTAACATAATGTTTTAAAACTAAAGATAAACTCGAAGTTAGAATAGGAAAAGGATTATAAAATATTAATTGTAATAATATTTCACATGAATATAAAAGTGTAAAAATTAGGCTGATATTATGAATTTTGGAAACAGTATGAAGCAATGGGAATTTTCATATACTAATTCTAGGATTAAATATTGGTACAGCTACTTTAGCCAACAGTATGGCATATCTGATTAAAGTGAAGATGCATATCCTAACACCCAGTAATTGTACTCCTACTTTTATTCCTTAGAAAATCTTTGGTACATTTGCAACAGGGTTCATATATAGGAATGTGCATATTGCTGTTGTTCTTAATAACTAGAATTGAGGTGCTACACAAATTTCTCTCACTGATAAATGGGCATAATAGGGGCCAGCCCAGTAGTGTAGTGGTTAAATTCATGCACTCTGCTTCGGTGGCCCAGGGTTTGCAGGTTTGGATCCCAGGCATGGACTTGCACACCACTCATCAAGCCTTGCTGTGGTGGTGTCCCACCCACAAAATAGAGAAAGATTGGCACATATGTTAGCTCAGTGACAATCTTCCTCAAGCAAAAATAGGAAGATGGGCAACAGACCTTAGCTCAGGGCCAATGGGCCAATCTTCCTCACCCCACCCCCAAAAAGTGTATAATAGAATATTGATATAGGAGAATACTATACAGCAATGCAAATGAATAAATTAGAGCTCTTGTTTACAACAGGATCTGTATAACAAAGATCAACAAATTAGAGCTACATAGATAATGCATACAGAATATTAAAAGGAAGTATCAAGAAATAAACAAAAAAGTCACTTTAATCCCAGTTACATAAACTTAAAAATTAGGTGGACTATATACTTTTTAAAATTTATATATTTGTGGCAAAACTAAGTGAAACGAATTAATGATTATTGTAACAATTGCGATAGTAGCGAGGGAGGAAAGGGAAGGGAAATGGCATCAATACGAATGTGTATATGCGGATTGTCTGGATAGCCGGCAAAATTCTGTATTTTGACTAAAATGTAACATGGGTGTTAATGTTATAATTTTTCATCTGACTTTGCATTTATGTTTTCTTATGTCCTATATGTGTGTTAGATTTCAAAATAATGAAAATGTTTAGAAAGCAGAAAAAAATGAAGTAAGTTAGTGAATACAATTAAGCTGGAGCAACATCTTCTCATAGATACCACTGTAATTTGAATTCTGGCTGACTGAAGAGCAATACAGGATTATGCGGGTGTGAAATCCAGGATAAAATTTAAAAAAAGTTACTTTAATGAAGAAAAGGAAGATATAAGCAGAAATTATAAATCCACATTCTTAGTGCTAATCTTAATTTGAAACTTCAAATTTTAATATCTAGATTTTTCTACCCACATTTTGTCCTAATTTCCAATTTAATTATTTACAGTTCATATTTTAAAGTGGTAGATGAGAAAACTTCCAGTGAATTAAAGCATAGAGGTAGATTAGAAAAGGTAGATTAGAAAAAGTAGATTAGAAAATTTCTGATGAATTAAAGCATAGATATCAAATACCCATGACAATTAAGTTGGTCTTTAAATTGAATAACAACACTCTTCTTGCCACCATCCGAAGTTTATAATCATAATCACACACTAAGTATTGATGTGTGTGTCTAACTAGGCATGAGCATACATGTGTTGAGGCATATATTTTATTACTGTACATTTTTTTAGTTCTTTGTTAGAGAAAAAAAGACATACATATAAATAGGTACGTTTGTTAAAGCATGATACATATTCACTGTGATGTTTGGATATGTTTATGTATATGTAATGCTACTTTGACTGCTGTAATAAAATAACCCAGATTTAGTCACGCTAGCTGGGAATGCAAATAAGCAGATGAGAGAACTTTGCTTGCTATTGATGTCATTAAAATATAAAAGAAAGATGATTTACTGTACTATTTTATAGAGGATATAAGTACATGTCCATATGAAAATGCAATAAAAGCAAAGTACTGTGTGTTTGAGGTAACTTTTGCCATACTTTTTAGAATGTAGTAGAGAAAAATATAGCATGTAAATCATTACGAATATGTTGATTTTAAATTATTTTTGATGAGGTATGAAGTGAAGGTGTTCTTCTAGGCTAAGCCCCGATGGTAAGAATGGTATGAGTATCATAAGGCCATGGGGAAGATTGGTAGTGTTCTATCTCAGTGAACTTTGTCAATTAGAAAACTAGACAAAGTCACATCAATCATTTAGAGTTTTCCCATTTAGCTGCCATCATCATGATCATGATGTATCTCATTTAGTGATATGTATTTGAGATGTCTATATATATATATAATTTGGACAATGTCTAAGTAATTTCCTAAAGATTATCATTATAAGTAACTTACCTTAGTAAACAGCAAAGTTCAAGTCAAGCTGAATACGTTTAGAAACTGAATTTGTTTTACTTTGAAATGTATTATGTGAGGGGCTGGCCTGGTGGCGTAGTGGTTAAGTTCACACGTTCTGCTCCATCGGCCCAGGGTTCACTTCGAATCCCGGGTGTCGACTTATGTGCTGCTTGTCAAGCCATGCTGTGGCAGGCGCCCCACATAAAATAGAGGAAGATGGGCACAGATATTAGCTCAGGGCAAGTCTCCCTCAGCAAAAAGAGGAGATTTGGTGGCAGATGTTAGCTCAGGGATAATCTTCCTCAAAAGAAAAAATAAGTGTATTACTTGAGCAAATTATATATAGATGATTGCAAACTAATCAGGAGATAACTAGAAAAAGTGTTTAGCCTTAAGTGTAAATAAAATGCCTTTAATAAAAAACATAAAGTAAATAAATCACTTTATGAACGTGCTTTTATTTCTAAAGAGAGAGCTTTAGGAGTCAGTGGACCAAATAGGAGTAAGCCTCTGTATCTTGTCTATCATCCTAGGTAATGACGAAATTCTAAGGCACAGAGCCCCATTTGTGATGATAGAAGCAGAGTAAAAGGATTACAGAAAAATTAAGCCATGAAGTAAGATACTGTCACTGTGCTTGATGTGTTCTAATTTGCTTATTTGAATGGCATTTGAAGATCAAGTTCTACTCCTTGACTTTCCCTGGAGTAAGAGCCTATAGTGATGAGCCTGCAACAGAAAAGCTGCCATGTAAGAACTACTTACATTACATTCACTGCCAGTTCCTTTCAACTTAGTGGAGGATGACTAGACTATAATTTTATTCTATTCCTTGAGAAAGGTTTAGCAAAGTAGAGAATTGTTAGCATTTTCTTGTTAACACTACTAAAAATAAAAATGTTTCCTTTCAGAGCTTGGTATGAATATTTTATTCCATTTCCCCATAGAAAATGACTTATGGAAGAAGGACAAAAGATTGCTCCTAACACTGAAACAATAAGACTGAGAAAATGAGTAGTCAAGATTAAGAATTCAATAGACATATTTAATAACAAATTAGACACAGTGGAGAAAGAATTAGTGAATTGAAATTAAGTACCCAGAACAAAACATAGAAAGACAAAGAGTTGGAAAATAGGCTAGAGGGTGAGAGACATGAAGGTTACATTCAGAAAGTCTAACATACTTCTGGGGTTCTGGAAGTTAGAGGAGAGAAAACGGGGTGGAAGCAATATTGAATGGCATTTGGAAACCAAGTTTTACTCCTTGACTTTTCCTGGAATGAGAGCCTGTGGTGATGAGCCTGCAACAGACAAGCTGCCATCCAAGAAAAAATACTTACATTACAATCATTGCCAGTTCCTTCCCAGCTTGGCTGGGATTTTATTCTATTCTGCAAGAAAAATTTGGCAAAGAAGGGAATTGTTACATTACTAACAGTACTCAAAATAATACTTGTTATTTTTAACACTACTAACAAGTGTACTTGTAAACACCACAAAAAATAAAAAAGTTTTCTTTCAGAGCTTCGTATTAAGAGCATTTTATTCCATTTCCCCTTAGAAGATGACTTATAGAAGAACATAAGATTGTTCCTATCGTTTAAACAAGACTGAGAAAATGAATGTTCAGTAGACAGATTTAATAACCAATTAGACACAGTGGAGAGAATTAGTGAATTGAAAAATAACCACCCAGAGTGAAACATAAAAAGACAAAGAGATGGAAAAGAGGCTAGAGGGTGAAAGACGTGAAGGTTACAGTCAAAAAGTCCAAAATACTTCTGGAGTTCTGGAAGATAGAAGAGATAATGGGGTGGAAGCAAAATTACTGAGATTTCCATAAAAATGTATCAGTCCATTGATTGACGAAATCATCAAACCTCAGACAAGATAACTAAAACAATTTAACATATAAACATTACAGGAAACCAAAGTCCAGGAAAAAAAATATCATAAATAGCCAGAGAAAAAATTGCAAATTATATTAAAAGGATCAGGTGTTTGAAAATAACTGATTTCGACCAAAAATGGAAGCTAGAACTGCATGGAATAATATCTTCAAGGTGTTTCAAAAGAAGAGCAGACTTTTCATAAACAGAAATTCAAAAAGATATTTTTCAGATAGAATAAATATTATTCCAAATATGAAGTTTAAGATGCAAGAATGACTGTAAGTTAATGTACATGGAAAATACATGTGTAAACGTAAATGCATGTTGACTGTCTAAAACAATCATGTTTTAAGGGGTTAAAATACAGAATGAATAAAATATATGAGAATAACAACATAGAGACTGAGGGTGAATGTGAAAAGGGTAAATTTAGTTGAATTGTACTTTGAACTTTTCATTTTCTGTGACAAGAGTCAGCGTACCATATTCAAGAACCCTGCTATTCTACTCCTGTTTATATAGCAAGACCAAGGCATCAAATAGTATGTAAAAGAATGCTCATAGTAGCATTATTTAAAATAGTTCAGAAAAGAAATGCCCGCTTAATGAGTGTTAACTAGACATATTGTGGTTGTCATTAGCAATATATACAAATATCGAATCATTATGTTATATACCAGAAAGCAATATAACGTTATATGTCACATTATACCTCAATAACAAAAATCTAATGAAGACAAAAACAGAGAAACAGCCCAAACATCTGTCAGCTTAGAATGAATGCATATTTTAGTAAACTCATTCAATGAACAAACACAGAGAAATGAAAAAGAATGAACTAAATGTACATGCAACAATGTGGATAAATTTGTGAAACATAATGTTCAATAAAAAAGAAGTCAGAAAACATAACGTATTAAGGGTTTTATTTATGCAATTTAAAACAGCATGCAAAACAAAGCTACAGAGTTTAGAGTTACACATTTGGGTGGTAAAGCATAAAGCCAATCAAAGAAATGATCATGACAAAGTATGGATATTGGCCACTCAGGAGAAGTGGAGACAGGTGTAGTGATTGAAAAGTGGCATGAAGGTGACCTGTGCTGTTGGCAATGCACCATTTCTTGACCCGCATGGTGCTTACATGGGTGTTGCCTTTGTGATAAATAACTGCACTTCACATTTTTGTTCAGGCTATTTCTAAGTGTGCATTATAATTTTTAATAAAAACTCTCAGTTAGGAGAAACTTCCCATAAAATTCAATCATTATGGAGTTCATTATATAGCTAGGGGGAAAATTCACAGTCTATATAGTACTCAAGTCTAAGAATTAAAGTGGGAACTTTCTTATTTTAGTTGCAATATGCAGAAATTTGAGCTGATGGTATGAGCAGCTCTCAGAATTTTACAAAAGCATTCTTCCAACCTTAATTATTCACCTCCCATGACAAAAGTTTGACATACTGCATCTATTTTTCCTCTGGCTCCTGAACTGCCGAAACACCAAAGGTAAAGGGTGAACATGTTTTCTATACATTTAGGTTAGCAGGGTACTTGTATTAGTTTGCATTTGCGGCAAAACAAACCACTCAAAAACTTCACTGTTAAATTAAGTAGGTATTTATTTCTCTCATGTTTGCACCATTCATTTTTCTAGGCTGGATTGTATTGGATGCCTCTGATGATTTTAAATAGGCTTGGCTGTGTATCTGGGAGCCAGTTATGGTTTGGCTGATTAGCAGTTTAGGCTCCATCTTTCTGGAGCATCTTCACTCCGTGAGTCTCTGATTCTCCTCTTGGGAGCAGTGCACTAGCCTGGGCAAGTTCTCATGGTGATTGTAGAGAAGCAACACTGGGCTAGCCTCAGGATTGAAACCATGTCAAGTCTAACAATTCTTCATTTTTCAATGCTAGTTTACACGATTGAGTTCAGAGTAAAGGGACAAGGAATTCACCTGGACATCATGGAGGATACAGTAATATTGCAGGTGAAAAGGTATAGATACAGTGGGGATTAAAGAATTGTAGGACATTTGAGGAATTGCAGGAAAAAGAATTACAGGACTACCCCAGTCCTCCCTCTTGGCTACAGTTACTAATTTTTCTCCCATATACAAACACTCGTTCCATTTGAGCATCCCCAAAAGTCTCATTCAATTACAGCATTAAGCTTGAATTCCAGGATTTTTTAATCTACATATTGTTTGGTTATGGCTCCTTTGCATCTGGAAAACAAGGAATTAAAAAGACAAGTTATCTACATGTCAAATATGTAGTACACAGGGATGAAACAGGACAGGATAACCATAACAAACAGTCCCATTGAAAGAGGGGAAGAAGAGGGAACCTACAGCAATTCTGGCTCATAGAAATTCTGAACTCACATGTGGAAAATATTTTCATGCCCCTCTCTGTTGCGATAGAGCCTGTTTCTTGATTAGGCCTCTGTTGCGCTTTCCAGTCCATTGTTCTCTATAGCTGTTGGCTTTGCCCTCTGGGATGTTCTTCTTTCCCTATCACTATTTTTGAATAGTTCTTAAGAGCGTAGTGGAAAATATGCCCTGTGAGTAATGTTTCAGGCTGCTTCTTGATGTGGAAGGGTGGGGCCCAGATACCTTTTTACATTTAAACAGTCTCAGTCCTGGCTGGCAGCAATTTTACAATAGAGCCGACTCAAAAATATTTTGCATTTTATATGTATTTGATTATAATATATTCCGTGAGTGAAAAGCCATATCCATACTTTTTGTCAGGACTTATTCCTCTCTGTATAGATTAATCATGCCATTTTAGTACATCAGGTTGCTGTTGGAAAACCCTCTTAAGATTGAGCAAATCCTGCCTTCCCAGCACTCTTTGCGCCACCGGAGCCAAGATGGAGGAGTACACTCGGGAACCGTGCCCCGGGCGAATTGTGGATGACTGTGGTGGGGTCTTTACGATGGGCACCATAGGTGGTTGTATCTTTCAAGCAATCAAAGGCTTTCGCAATTCTCCGGTGGGAGTGAACCACAGACTGCGCGGGAGTTTGACAGCTATTAAAACCAGAGCTCCCCAGCTGGGAGGTAGCTTTGCAGTTTGGGGAGGTCTGTTTTCCATGATCGACTGCAGTATGGTTCAGGTCAGAGGGAAGGAGGACCACTGGAACTCCATCACAGGTGGTGCCTTAACAGGAGCCATCCTGGCCACGAGAAATGGACCAGTGGCCATGGTCGGGTCAGCTGCGATGGGTGGCATTCTCCTAGCTTTAATTGAAGGAGCTGGTATCTTGTTGACGAGATTTGCCTCTGCACAATTTCCCAACGGTCCTCAGTTTGCTGAAGACCCCTCCCAGTTGCCTTCAGCCCGGTTACCGTCCTCACCTTTTGGAGACTACCGACAATATCAATAGGACTTCCTTCCCAGGATTTCCTCAATAGAGTGAGCTGCAGTTCAAGAAAGGATCTCAGAACATCAACTTACAGTCTGTTTTTAAAACCATAGGTGGGACAGCTGTGGCCCAACAGGCTAGGAAGAGACATTTAGCACATTTTTCTATTTAAAGGAACATGGAAGGGGGTGTTAAGAGATAATACATTTATTTATTCACACTTGGATTAAATTTATGAGCAAAGTAAATGTCTCCTATCTTTAAAAGGAAATATAATAAGTGCTTAGGACATGAAGGACCATAGGGCAGACAACAGGGAAACATGCCCATCATTCCTTGGGGACTTCTCTGCCTGGATTTGTGCATTCTGTTAGACAATAAAAACTCCCGGAACTTGCTCTTTCTTTTAAGATAAGTTGTAGAGTTCTACTTTTCATCCTCACACACTTCAAATAATATCCAGTGCTTTGAAAATGGCATGTTTTGTAGTTAGACTCTCATCTCACTCGAAGTAGATCATGTGTGAGAAGAATGTTGCCGAGTCCACGTGGATCCTTCCACATGCATTCCTTCTGGATTGACAGCTAGGGTGGAGCACACACCCTTCACTTTGAAAGTAAAATGTCCTATGTCTTGGTGTTAAGGATGTCAGATGCAAAACTGTACCTTTGAGGCTGCTGTGTCTTGACTCTTGACCGTCAGAACCCTCAGACACGACTTCCTTCCAGTAGACCCACTTCTGCGTGAGCAGAATTCACAGAGGGAGGGGGAGCGCTGGAGGTCTGATGTTTATTGGGTGCTTGAAATAAAATGTATGCTGTTTTTAAAAAAAAAAAAAAAGATTGAGCAAATCCCATAATTCTTGAGCTCTCTCTGTCTTCTCTAAATTCTCTTTGCAAACTGGATAGTTCCGTTGGAGGTTATCTATTTCTTTTAGTACCATATTATATATGGCTAAATGCAATCATTTGATGCTGTCAACATTTTATCTCATGATCTCTTCACCCAGATACAACAGTTCATTTCATTCATTTTCTGTCTTCCAAGTTATCTTGAAAACAGAATTTCAGATATTTCACAAGTGCCTCACATGTGCCACCATTTTTACAGCCTCCTCTATCAGTTTTCTCAAAATCAATGCCACAGGTTTGGCTCTTGTTGCCATTATGGCCCACTTCTAATACCAATTTTTGTATCAGTTAGCTTTCACTGTCTAACAAACACAAAACTCAGTGATGGACATCAATAAACATTTATATTTACGTATCTCTGGAGACCAATGACTAGGCTGGACTTTCCTAGACCTCTCTGCTGTTTTCAGATGGCCAATTATGTGTCTGAGGTTCAAGTGGAGGCTAGTTGATTAAAGCTGGACTTGATGTAGCGCTTTGGATCCTCACACCTCTCATCCTTCTCCCTGGACCACTTCACCAGTCTGGACATGTCCTTCTCATGGTGATAGTTTAATATGTATAACAGTGAATGAGGCCCAATAAACAAGCTGGAGAGATTTAAGCCCCAGTGATTCAAGACACTGCTTGAAAAATATCTGCTAACATCTAGTTAACCAAAACAAGTCACATGGCTGAGCATAGAGTCAAGGAATGGAAGACATCCTTCTTCTTATGGTGAGAGGGTATACAAAGTTACAGGCTGATGAATTGGGATCAACGTAAGCAATCTACCACAGAATCTCTTACATTATAAAAGCAATTCCAAGGAACATTTATATCCTTTTATATACTTGAGTCTCTCTTATCCACTTCTATCTGGAATTTCCATCTATAATATCTTAAATATTTTTGAGAACTCCATTTTGATTTATATTACAGAGATGACTACTACTGCTTTCTTTTTTGGGTTTTACAAATTCTATTTTTTCATGGAAGTTTCTTACAAGTCCCCCCATTCATCCAGCTGTAAACTTCTAACAGTTTTCTGCTTATCAATGAATCCATTCTGTTAATTCCTCCACTTGTTGCACTCATCTTTTCCATGGAAACTTACTGGTGAATTTGCTTCCTCTTTATTAAAAATACTGGACAGGCAATGATTATATGTGCCCCTTTTGTTCATATTTTCCCCCATCCTAGCATTGTTTGTCTAAATTTTACATTTTGGGGACCCTTGTTATAGTAAGATTTATGGTAAAAATATGTTTTACTTTTAATGAAAGCAACTATTATTTAAATAAATTCAACCCATTTTCTTGTCATTGATTAGGTAATATAATCCCAAGTTATGTCTCATCATCAGACATCCACTCCAAGTTTGAATTTAGTCCATTTCCGTCTTGCGTGGCTCTCCCTCTCTCATCTTCCATATACTTTCCTTTAATATCCTAATTTTACATATTTTTATACATTTTGATACCTAATACATGTCATTCTTAACTTCTGAGCCACATTTAGGCATATCTTGAAATTCAGTAATGCCCGAAATGTCTCCATGTTCTATTAATGCTTTTTATAGTTATCTGAGCCATAAGAACTCAGAGTATGTCAGTGCCAGAGCCAACATGAAGATTCAGGGTTATCTTCCATTTAGGCTGAGCTATAAGCCCAGCACTGTCTTATTTCCAAAATCTTTGTGCTTTTGATGACACAACATTAGCTCTACATTGAGGTAAAAATGATTCTTTATCCGGAACCAAATTGAGCAAAAGATTCCTAAGTCTATCTCACAATAAAAACATTGATGTTCAAATATAACTGTAGGGTGTGGATTTTCCTATGTTAGTGAGAAGTATTTCAGTTTTAGATCAGAGAAAAGAAACTCAAACAGATTTATGGCTTAGAGAACTGAAAATTCAGGGATAGGGCCACTTATTGTACGGGGCATGGGAATTGCCCACCTCAAAATGTATCTCTTTGGCTTAATTATTTTTAAGAACGAAAGACTCTGAAAGAAACTTTGACCTTTGCCCTAACTGCCTAAAAGAATTTAAGATAGAAGGCCTGTTACAGGAATGAGCTTACCATAACATAACCTTGTCTATACCAAGCGCAGCAAACACTTGTTTAACAAATCTTCACATTTATATTCCCATGTAAATTGCCTTCCTCCACTTTGAACCCCAAAACCACTACCCACAATATCCTCTGTCTTTAGCTGAAAGTGATATTTAAGGTGGCAATTTTGGCCCTTCTGGTGAGTTACTCAGTTTTCCTGGGTTTCTCCTACGTAGACATGTTATAAGGCTTTGTTTGATTTTCTCCTGTTATTCTATCTCATGTCAATTTGATTCTTAGGCTAGCAGGAAGGACCTAGAGGGTAGAGGAATTGTGTTCCTACCCTACACTGGATATAGCTGAAGGTAGGTAACCAGCTCTGAAATTATGAAAGAAGGTATGATTGAGAAATGGGGTGTGACTCAATTCCAAATACAGAGACACTATCCACCCCTTCTGAAAACTAGAAGATGCATTGGGCTATTCAAGATCACAGAAGTAATCAACAAAAATCTTTCCAACTTCAGATACTCTAATACTTGGGGATCCACCTACATTTTCCACCACTTTCTTCTCTTGCCAACCCATAAAAACTCTATCTTTGAGTACACTAACCCAAACTGTGTGAAAGAAATATTAGAAATATCAATAACATGGCCACATTAAATATCTGATACTGGGGAAGAAAAGGGCAAGAAAAACCATCAGGAGACCTTGGTCTGACCTCAAGAATTTAATAGAAGTCGTTAGGAATTATAACTAAGTGAACCAGAAGCTAGGAAGGTGGAATGGGAAAGAACAACTAATTTAGATGGCTGTGGATTCTATTCTCTTCACAGATATTGCCATTTAAATGATGCAACTACAGTCCTTGTCCTAAAAAGAAGACATCAGCAATAGAGATCCTCTAAATAATTACTCCATTCTCTGTGCTTTTGCTCTTAAACTTTTACCTCTTCCTTAAGTTTTATTTTCTGTGTTTCACAGCGAACTCTCACCTTGATATTTTTTTTTCTTTGCTTAATTGGTTTAAGATCTTCTAGAAAAGACTCACAATCTTTTTTTTTTTTCTGGAAAAGAATTGCTCTGAGCTAACATCTGTTGCCAATCTTCCTCTATTTTTTTTTATCCCCAAATCCTCAGTAGGTAGTTGTATATTCTAGTTGTAAGTCCTCCTAGTTCTTCAATATGACCCGCCACCACAGCATGGCTCCTGACAGATGAGTGGTGTGGTTCTGCGCCTGAGAACCAAACCTGGGCCAGTGAAGCAGAGTGTACCAAACTTTGACTGCTAGGTCATCAGGACTGGCACTCATAATCATTTTTCCAAGTTTCTGGACACTTCCCTGGGTTTGCCTCAAGTGAGAAAATGTACGTGTAAGCCCCTATATGCTGAATAATATTGGTACGATTTCAACCTCTCTGTTGTGAGTGGAGATTCAGGAAAGCTGGTATTTTGATCCAAATGAGCTAAACATTAGGGGAAAAAGAAAACTGCAAATCACATCAGGTTATTCTTTCTCATATTTGCATGATAATCAAACGGAATTCAGCTTTTCAATCATCATCACTCATAGTGTGTTACTCCCTCGGATTAGCAGAACTGTTTGATTGGAAGAAAAACTGTTATATGTTATTACAATTTTTTTGCCCTCAGCACGTCTGAAAAATTTCTAGATTAAAACTCTATGATAAAGCATCACATATGTGCCACACTACATGAGATATGGAACAAAGTGAAGCAAAAATTAACTGCATCCTTAGAGATTAGGATTTTTCTCTCTAGGTATTTCAGTTGAATTGGAGAATATGTTGCTGATGGTAGAATCAGGAGACTTCATGATAGGAATTTTTGGAATTGTTTGATATTAGCCATGAACTGCATTTGCTGGCTCAAAAATCAGATTTCCTGGGGTGAATTTATCCTTACAAATTTCTCTTCAAAATTGATTGTGTTGAATACTATACATAATTTTTTTATGATAAAAATATACTTTATGCTATTTTTTGTATCACTTCTATATCCCAATATTAAACAGAGGGAAAAAACCCCACTGTTTTCCTTTGTACATGGACTGACTCCCTTGTTTGCCATTTGTTTTGTATATCTGTTAGTGAGCCCATATTATTATATTTGGTTTGTTCCAATTTTTAACTCCTTCCATCTTTAGGACCCCTTCCCATTCATATTCTTCACGTGTGTGTTGATAGAAAATTAACAAAGTCTTGCAATTTTTTTGGTCTATGTTACCTTCTCATGCATCACACTTTGAATGCCATCATTTGAGGCCTGCTGGGAGTTGAGCATGATTGTAGGTCAAAGAACTAAGAGGAGGTAAGGATACATCTAGAGGAGGGTCAGCATTCCTCTCCAAGGCAACCACCTCAGGGAGAAATCATGACATGTTTTTGAGGCAAGGGAAGACAACCCTCATCAGTGAGGGAAAGGAGGCTGCTTCATCTGACAATGGAGGCTAAGCAGAATTGAGGGGTTCAAGACCCCCCAGATTCTTTGAAGTCTCTCCATATATCCTCATTCCAACTTCTGGGTGCTCTTATTTTTAAAGAATGCCTTGTCATAGACACATGAGGTTGTAGGTTTGTGAATTCACTTTGCAATGTGATTCATCTATTACAGGACTTGATATGGTTATGTTTTCAGAAATTTCAGCCCTTTTGTACAGGAGAGAAGGATTTCTTTTGTAATAGTCATAGAAATTTCCTGATCTTTTACTTGGACTCTAAGCTAGGAATTTGAAGTCTTAAACTCATCAATTTCTTTCTCCAAGTTTTTCCACACACTTAGAAGCAACCAACCAACCTATTTGTACGTCTTATTTTCACTAATATTATGATGGTAACAACTACTTGCTCACCCTAAGACTTGCCTTCTATAGACACTTGATTACAGGTGCGTAAAGATGACAAGTTAAGTAACTTATTTCATTGCATGCCGTTGGTTACCAGTGTCCTCTTATCATTGGAAACAGGGTCATGAATGACCTTATGTGTAATCATATGAGAAAACCAATTCCAGAGAACTAAGATCCAATTATGAGAATGTATCCTAAAGGTTTAATTTCCTTGGAACTACTTCCATGACCACTGTTTACATCAGTTAGGGTTTAATCAGGGAAGTGGAATCACTGTGAGGGATATAGAATAAGGACTTATTATAGGGATTAGACCTCACACAACTGTGGGAGCTTGTGAAAAAGTCTGAAATGGGAGGCTCTGCCTTTGTTGTGGTTGTGGGTTGGAAGGCAAGGTAGGTCAGCAATGCTGGCAGTCAGGAAGAAAATCTAGATGTAAAGCAGAGGAGAACCAGGATAAGCGGAAGCAGCAATGACAAACTATAACCCTGGAGGGAAAAACAGACTCTGCATCTGTTTCTCACTGGAACCTCACATATGTAGGTGACATATTGATGAAGCCAGTGCCCTTTGCCATAGAGCTGGACAGGCTTCCAAACCAGGATTCCAAGAAGCTAAATGAGGCTCCACAGTGGAACTAGATGAACTGCAGGCCTGGCTGATACTCCTGGTAAGCAAAGTGATCTAGCAAACCAGCAGCAATGTAATCAAGCATCACCAGTCTTGACCAATTCAGCGATATATGCAAGATATCATAGCAAAAATGCCTCCTCCCCCTCACTTAAGGTGGTTTATTTTCTTTAAGGTCTTAGAAATGTTGTAGGATCAGTCAAAGGCTTACCCAGAAAAGTAAAGGAGGATGAATAGCTAGAGAAAAAACTGAAAGAAAAAATGTATAATGATGCAAAGAATGAGGAGCATTATACTGGTGCTGGCCCTGTGGCCAAGTGGTTAAGTTTGCATGCTCTGCTCCTGTGGGCTGGGGTTCACTGGTTCAGATCATGGGTTCAGACTTACGCACAGCTCACCAAGCCATGCTGTGGTGGCATCCTACATAAAAGAACTAGAATGACCTACAACTAGGATATACAAATATGTCCCGAGGTTTTGGGGAGAAAAAAAAAAGAGGAAGATTGGCAACAGATGTTAATTCAGGGCCAATTGTACTCATTAAAAAAAAAAAGCATAGAAAATAAAAACCACCTGTAGAAACAGGTCTGTGAGGCTTAAAAAGAAAAAACCCCACAAAAATAGAAATGGTGTCTAGAGTAATCAAAGACTCAGAAACATGGGCATTGTCTTTCATACACTGCACGACAGAGCATTTAGTGGGATATGCCCTCTTGAGGGAAATTTACTATAAAAATACTTTATGTCTATCATCTATACACACATATATATTTGATGTACATATATACTATATGTATGTGATATATTTTGGGCCCATTTCAAAAAATTTACTGTAACAAAATAATTACAGATGTGCAAAAGGAATTGGCTCTAGAGACACATATAGATTTTAACATTAATATAAAAGCCCCCAATTTTTTTAATTCTTAAAAGCACTATCATGCATCAATGTAACAGAATGACACATGGTCCTTAAAAGAGATATAGAGCTGTGTTTCCCAAAGTTCTGAAGATCACTGGTTCAGCAAGGCATTAATAGGTATTACAAGGAAGCAGTTCTCAGTATCAAATGATTTTCTATGATGCTAGGATAAGCATAATTAAGCATTAGAAATTTTTTTTTATCACAGGCTCTCTGTATACTCTGTTAATATACAAGAGGGAGTACTGTATGTGGGGTTTCCAAATTTCTTAGTCTATGAAATCCTATTCTTTTCAGGGAATATCTTTTAATTCTACTGTTTTGTGTAATTTAACTTGAGAAAATCTAACATTGAGGGGCTGTGTATCAGTGAGGAATAATTTCATTTCTAAAAATACGTGTAGGCACATGTGTCAGTTTGGATGCAAGAATAAATCCAGTAGAAACGTAAGAGTGCTACTCTGGACCAAAAGCCATCTTTGAAGGCCTGATCTGTCACCTGTAGCTACATGAACTTGAGCAAACTATTTGAATTCTGTGATCTCCAGTTTGCAAATTTTCAAATAGGATATTCTTCTATCCCTACTAAAAGATGTTTTTAATAAGTAAATGTGATGTCAAGGATAAAAATACTTTGTAATGTAAGCATAGATCTAGAAAATATAGATCAGTATTATTGTCATTATCAAAATAAAGATTATTCTGGTAAAAATAGTATGTTTTTTTGAACTTCAACTATTTAGATTCATTTTGCCAATTTTTCTCAATTTTTGAATTATTTGCGGCCACCTACCTTCCTTCAGGCTAGGTAGAGTTGAATTATTGGTGCTTTTTCTTTCTTTCCTATTTTAGCACTATAGTGAATGATGATGCTGAATGTGATGGTGATGATGAATTTCCATCTGTAAATTCAGTTTTCTACACCAGTTTTAATTCTGCAGATGGCTCTTAGAAGCTCCTATTTGAGAATTTTTGTATTTTTATAATGTGCATTTTTGAGTATGGTAGAAGGTGAAACAGTGAAAGAGAATCTTTCTCCATTTTCATGTCAGCAAATTAATTCTATTTTTTCACTCATATTAGAACATGTTACACCAGGCATTACTATAAAAGGAGAAATAGCCACATTTGTTGTGAAGGAAGTCACAAACTAAGGCATTTTAAATGAACTGAAATGGTTTTCATAATGTTAGCTGAGGGCCAGTGTGAAAATAGAAGCTGGTGGTTATGGAAATGGAATGGAAGCCCTTATAAAAACAAAGAAGCCCCACAAAAAATACTAGTTTTCAATTCATCAACTGCCCATCTGTGCTATTGGGGATGGTGATTTTCCACTCAGAAAAAATGTCAAGTGAACATGACAACCTGCTTTTTGTTGTCCTAAGTATGAAATTAGTACTTGGTGCTTAGGGAAATGGATTGATTGGAATAACGAACTATATACTCTGGGTAAGACACAGGAAAATCAGCTTCATTAACCTCATCCTCATGAGCTTATCCGTAAGCAGAATGTGCTTCTTGATTATGATACTGTTTGATTCGTTTCTGCTGCTGCTGTCTTCAAATCCACATAGCATTAATCAAATTGGAAAACCTAATATTCTGTCATGCATAATGATCAAGCTCTTAAACGTCTGGTTTGATACCTGCCTCAGCATCTTCTGTTTCCTGAAGATGGCTACCTTTTTTTCCGTCTTTTTCTTTGATTAAAGTGGAGAATTAACAGAGTCGTTATTATTATTTCTCTGAGACCCTTGCTATTTTTTCTTTTTATCATCCTACTGATAGTCCATCTAATTCCTGATATTTTTAATCTCGCAACAAACAAGACTTGGAGGATTAATATACATGAAACACAATCCATTATTTTCTTCGTGCTCATCAGTGTTGAGATCACCATGCCCATAACTATTTCCGTAGCATCAGTTCTTCTGTTACTTCTCTTTTTGGAGGTATAGCTAGAGGATGGAGTTCAGTATCACAGGGTCCCAAGATCCCAGGAGTTAAGCTCATGGAAAAGCCATGGGAATGGTGACTTCGTTCTTCTTTCTCATTTGGATTTCTGTTGTGTTGACTTTATAATAATTACAGCCATGTATTGTCCCCTAACTAGCTGATATTGACATTTGGTAAAGTACTAACATCTGCCCATCCTTTTGGCCATTCATTTATCCTAATTTTGAGAAACAGCAAGCTGAAGTAAGCTGCTGTTAGGATTTGGGGGCAGCTGGAGTGCTTTCTAAAAGGAAGGAAAACATAAACTCAATAAAAAATAACTCTCAAAAAGGAAATAAGTATGGTAAGACTGTTGCAAGAGTTTCAAAATCTTTTTCTATGTTCTCTGTTTTGACTTTCTCATATTTTAAAACAAATTTCTGGAATAGAATATTTTCTATATGTCTGAAAATAAATATGTGTATTTATAATTATATAATTTACAATGTATTTATAATTTCTCAATTTTATAATGAAATCTGTTGCATTTTTTGTTTTATATATTGAATGACACCTGAGGATGTAGACAAACTGTATTGTTCTTTAAGAATTATCCATCAGCTGTGAAACAGATTATCATTAATTTAGTGGCGTAAACCAACAAACACATGTATTATCTCAGAGTTTTTTGGGTCAGGAGTCTTAGCAAGTTGTGACTGTGTTTTCTCCTTCAGGATCTCACCAAGATGAAATAAAAGTTTTGATGATATGTCATTCTATTTATAGGCTTCACTGGAGAAGAATCCACTTCCAAGCTCACTCAGGTTTTTGGTGGAGTTCATTTTCTTGTGGCCCTCTCCACAGGCACTTCATAAGGTGGCTGCTTACTTCTTCAAGTCCAGCAAGAATCTCTCACTCCAGAGAGACCCAGCCACTCTTTTAAAACTTTACCTGATTACATAGGACCAATGAAGGAAAATCTCCCTTTCAATTAACTCAAAATCAATTGATTTTACCTCCAAAATCCCTTGATGCTTGCCATATTCTGCAGCCCAGAAATAAGTGACATGTCCTGCCCACACTGTGGGACAGTAAATTATATAGAGTGTGAACATCAGGAATCTGTATTCAGAGGGAGCAAAAATCTTCAGTTCTGATGCAGTCCAATTTATCAGTTCATTAATTTTATGAATCATACTTGGTATGTATCTAAGAGGTCCAGCTAACACAAGCTTTGAAAACTTTTGTTCTGCATTTTCTTCTAATGTTTGTATTTGTTGCTCTTACATTTAGGTCTATGATCAATTTTGAGTTAATTTTGTGTATGGTATGAAATAAGGATCTAAATTCATCTTAATAAATGTGAATATTTAATTGTTCCAACTTCATTTGTTGACAAATGATCATTTCTCCATTGATTGCCTTGATACCTTTTTTGAAATCGACAGTGAATTTATTTGGTTTTTTTAAACCTTTAAATATTGATATATTTATTCATTTGGATTTAACAATTTATCATCTGTGGAAAATTGACCAAGTTTTCAAAAAGGCTTTCCTTTTAAACAATAGAAAAATCATTACAGTCAGATGGTACCGTACAGACGGTAACATCTTCCTATCATTAATTTGAGAAGTGAATGTGTAAATATGTGTCAACGTGCATCAAGATCTGGATTTAGGATAGCCATTTTTTAATGGATTTTGATTGTCTGCAAAGAAAAATATGAATTCATGGTTCTCATGTGAAAAATGGAAATAATCACAAAGACCGAGTTATTTAAAATATGTAGGTAGTGCACATTCATGGTTAAGATCAGGCTCCTTTGTGGGGGAAATGGAAGACTGGTTTGGTAAAGTATAGAAGTGTATAAATACTAAGCAAACGATTATGGTGATCATAATTTAAAATTAAACACTAGTAAATGAAAATTCTTACTGCTTAAATTAACTATTTTAAAAGCACTTCCAGGGGCTGGCCCCTGGCCAAGTGGTTGGGTTTGTGCACTCTGCTTCGGCAGCCTGGGGTTTGATGGTTTGGATCCTGGGCGCAGACCTAGCACAGCTCATCAAGCCATGCTGAGGCAGCATCCCACACTGAGGAACTAGAGGAACCTACAACTAGGATATACAACGATGTCCTGGGGGGCTTTGGGGAGAGAAAAAAAAAGAGGAGATTGGCAACAGATGTTAGCTCTAGGCCAATCTTCCTCACAAAAAAAAAAACATAACAAAATCAAAAAACACTTCCAGTCTTCCTCCCTCAATTAACACTCTTCCTCCTGCCTAAATTTACTGGGGAAAAAGAAGTTGGGGAAAATAACTTGAATTTTATTATAAGTTACAAAATTGCCAGTCATTTAATCTCCTCCACCTTTTCTGCAGAGAACAAATTCCATTGTAATACTTAGCAGAAGAAAATGAAATTTGGGGCATTTTGATTTCTTTAAACAATCACTGTTGCTGTGTTCTTACTAAGTTAGCCCTGCCAGCAGGTGTGGAATTCAGTTCTTGTATTCGCCGTGCAGCTTCTTCTTCCTGTGGTGAACATGACTTAGAGAAAGTGGTGACTTGATATTTAAGCGATCCCTCTCCACCTCCTCTTCCTCATTGTATCTCTCATCCTCATCCTCATCTTCCACATCACTGCTCTGAGGACTGGAGACCTGAGACTCCAAAGGGGAAGGTGATACTGAGGAAGGCTAGGATATTGAAATCCTTCTGTCGTTGGTGGTGATGTGGATTTCATATGGAATTTATCTGGAAAAGCTCTGCTTAATGTCAGGTACCTGGCATGCTGGTAATATCTGCCGAAGTATCTCCAATCCAGAAGATCTGAGAGCCTCTCAGTTTGGTTCTTCTGGATAATTCTCTGGCGGTGTGACTGTTTGCAAAATCCATAGAGAAACTTAGTTGATTGCAGGAATCATCCAGAGAGCAGAACTGCCTGTCAATGATGTAAATACCCTATGCAGTTGGATCAGCCATGTGCTCCTGCATGAAACAGCCAAAGCCAGAAAGATTGGTTGTCACACTGGGGATGCCCATCACGGTGCATTCAGCTGGAGTATAACCCCACAGTTCACAGTACGATGGAAATACTCCAAGATGACAACCTCAGACAAACTCTCCGTAATCCATGGGTAATAAGGGGCTTGTGGAGGATAGGACCTCTGGGTGCAAAATCACCTGGTGGGTTCTGGGGGCATCTTGGTGAGAGGAGGGACCTCTCCAGAGACTGAGACATTGGTGGGGGCCATTGTTCTGGTCTAGGCGTGTTGGCACAGACCCCGGTGGGCACCATGGAGGTTCATCCCTTGGCCTGTTAGCCCAAGTTGACAATGAATTTAAATGTTAGTGGGGACTTTCAGTTGTGTCTCTTTGATCTCTATGCTTGTCTTCATGGAGTACCATACTATCCTGATTATTGTAGCCTAGTAGTAAACTTTGACATTAGGAACTGTAATACTCCAACTTTGTTATTTTTTTTTTTTAATTGTTTTGGCTATTCTGGTTGCTTTTTAGTTCCATATACATTAAGGAATAGTTTTTCACTTTCTGCTAATAGATCCTGCTGGGATTTGATAGAGATCACACTGAATATATCGATCATCTCTTTAACTGAAAAGACTCTCCTCAGTCCAGATTTCAGTTCAATAGTTCCTCCTTCTTTGTACAGCTCTCTGATGAGTTTAAAATGTAATTTTGACAATATATTCCCTGTATATTTGTTGTTTTAGGAGGACATTTTGCCTTTTTCAACCTGCTACATTGAATCCTAAGTGGGAGTCCTCACAGGTTAACTCTGAAGTATCAAATACCACAGGATCCAATGAGTAAGTAACAAGCCTCCATGCCCGCTCTGTAGCAGACAGGCGAAAGGGAACGTGCTTTACACAGACAGGATCCTCACTCCTCACAAAACCCACTAGATGAGGATCACATTACTATCCGCATTTTACTGATGATTGTACTGAGGCAGAGAGTGGTTTTAAAACAGAGTCTAAGATCAGAGATATATGAAGCCGAGAATTTGGGTTTTCCATCCTGGCAGTCTGGCTCCAAGATCCTCTGCTAAAAACAATTATAAGTGCTATAAAAACTGAAATTGCATAAAATCCAAGGGTACAGGTTAATTTTAACATCTATTAGTCTTAAAAATAATAGTAAAACATGAATTAGAAAAAAACCCCCCAGATATTCATATACGGAAATGTCTGGAATGTGCAATGGAAAACATATATTCTTTCTAGAGCCAAGGGAATATTTACAAGATCCCTGAATATTTCAATTAAATATTAATATTTAATTTGGAATAGACTCTGAAACTTTATCAAAGACCTAAGCATGAGAGATACATTTGATAACTATGAATAATCAGTTGAAAAGCCTGCATGGGAGAAAAGCAGGGTTCAAACCTAGATGACCTCATGACTCAGATATCACATTTTTGAAATTATAGGACCATAATTCCACCCATGAGATGTATGTGTGAATATTTGTGTGTGTATGTTTATAAACTTGTAAAGAATAAATTTATACATAAGTATTAGTTTCAGCAACCAGTATTTAGGGCCTATTGGCTTTCCTGGGGTTCCCAAGAAAATCTTTGATGCTTTTCATAAGAAGCTTGATACCTTTCTACATAAATCTGGCATTAGAAAAATAAATAAATCCACAGTGCTAATGATCCTAGCTATAAGCAAGCTTCTTCCAAAAGTTTAGACATTCACTGTATTTTTTATGTATTAGGTTTTTAAATTTTGTTACAACTAATGTTGATGAACACAAAGTATGGAGAGGTTAAACAAGGAAAAAATTGCAAAACAATATGCCCTTATTTGCATGTCAGTAAATGAGAATTCAGCTTTCATATCAACATCAGTTATGAAATAATCCAGCCAATGGCAAGGACACACAGTGTATAAATAGGAGTCAAGGAAAAAATTGCAAAACAATATGTCCTTATTTGCATGATAGCAAATGAGAATTCAGCTTTCACTTCAAAACCAATTATAAAATAATCCAGCCTATGGCAAGGACACACAGTATGTAAATAGGAGTCAATTTAAGCTGTTTTGGGAGCAACAATGGTTTTCATAAAGACAGTGCTGACCTCCTCCATCACCATAGTCTCTTGCTTTCTTGCTTGACATTGGTCACAGAATTTGAAAGAAGAATTTTACTGAATATTCCAGCTGCACATAGAAGTTAATATCAGAACATTAAAGGAAACACTACCAGAAATATTAGACTTGTTTTTTTCTTTCTAGACATGGTAACTTTACTACCCAGCATTTTTTCCATCGTAACAATGACAGAATTTATTCTGGGAAATTTCGCTAATGGCTTCATAGCACCGCTGAACTTCATTGACTGGGTCAGGAGGCGAAAGATGTCCTCAGCTGATCAAATTCTCATGGCTCTGGCGGTCTCCAGAATTGGTTTGCACTGGGTAATAATAATAAATTGGTACACGACTGTGCTCCATCCAGTTTTATATAGTTTAGAAGTAAGAATTTTTGTTCATATTATCTGGGCAGTGAGCAACCATTTTAACATCTGGCTTGCTACTAGCCTCAGTATATTTTATCTGCTCAAGATCGCTAATTTCTCTAGCCTTATATTTCTTTACCTAAAGTGGAGAGTTAAAAGTGTAATTCTGGTAACACTATTGGGGACTTTGGTCTTTTTGTTTTTTTATCTTGCAGTGATATGCATAGATGAGGAAACACAGATTAATGTGTATGAAGGAAACATCACTGGGAAGACCAAACTGAGGGATATTTTACATGTTTCAAATATGACTGTATTTGTGCTAGTACACTTATTACCATTTTCTATGTCCCTGACATGTTTTCTGTTGTTAATCATTTCCCTATGGAAACATCTCAAGAAGATGCAGCTTAATGGCAAAGGATACCAAGATCCTAGCACCAAGGTCCACATAAGAGCCATGCAAACCGTGTTCTCCTTTCTCTTGCTATATGCCAGTTACTTACTGGCTCTAGTTATCTTAATTTGGAGTTCTAGTAGGCTGCAGAATGAACTGCTTCTCATGTTTTGTGAGGTTCTTGCAGTGCTGCATCCTTTAAGCCACTCGTTTATCCTGATTTGGGGAAACAAGAAGCTAAGACAGGCCTTGAAAAACATAAGAAAGATTATAAGATTACCATACCATTAACCAATTTGTTTTGAGGTAAGCAAGATAATTTTATAAAATATTGTAAGAAATTCCTCAGGATTATGAAGCAATGTGTATTCCACATACATATCCTATGTTATCATCTTTCCATGGAAGAATTTGTGATATATTTATGCATTTTTAAGAACTGACAACTTATCTCAGGAAATCATTGCTATACCATTGTAATTAGGACCAAACATATGTACCACGGTGTATTTAGATTTTATTGTTTGAATTTCCAATCTTTTGGATGGTAATCATATTCAACTCTAAATCACACATTGAGGATGTATATTTAGGAAAGAAGTTATTCCACCATGAATTCTTTCTTCATGGTTATTAGAGAGCAATCAGAACTGCTGTTCAGAAAAGATGCACACAATAAAATTCAAGATTGACAAACATATTTACAATACATTTTATATATGTGTGCAAAAAACAGTACCAAAGAATATTAGATCTAATACAAGTAGATGGAAAGGTTAGAAAAAATGAAGTTGTCCAATGGGGATGAGGAGGAAAGAAAGCGATCATGACCTGTTTTCACTGCTGCTGTGTTGTCGTATGCAGTTAGGAAAGTCATTTCCTACAGTTTTTGAGTTAAGAAGACCTTTTTTGAAGCTGAGATCTGATGTCAAATTATTCAGTTTTCCCCTAAGTCACCTTTGGGCACTGAATTGCCAATTGTCTTCTCCATCGTGCTACCTAAAAATTCTTTTTAAACTTCATAGAAGAACACTCAAATCTTCCCTATCTTAAACATATGTTCAAAATAAGAATAGTAACAAATTATGGTACATAATTCAATGACTGTTCTACATATTCTAAAATGGTATCTGTCATGCCCATGTAATAATTATATGCAATATCTTCAAGATCTGCTTTATTATAATCTTGTGGAGAATGGTGGAGTAGTGTACTAATATATTATTGACAGCAAGTTCTGTTCTAAGAAAGAAATGTATAATCTTGCTTAATAATTGAATTTTCATGTTTATATTAATTCTTAGTGTTGTGAAATTTTAACAACATTATGTAACCCTTAAGATAAATCATTTCCACATCTGATTTATTCATTTGCTTTTAGCCATCTATCTGCCCCAGTAGTATATAAGCCGGGTAATGGGAGGATCTTGTCTATACTGTTTTCTGCTGACTCCTCATATATAAAAGCCAACCCACAGAATAGTTGGTCCAAACGATATTCTGATTGCTAAATAAATGGAAGAATAAATCATATTAGGGCTGGAAAACCAATGAAAATGAAACCCCTCACAAAATCGGCAGGTTGTATGGATTTCCTGGTTTGCTTTCTTCACCATTCAAATGCCTCTAAAGAAATCCACACACTCTCAGTCCCAATTTCTGCATTAGACCGGCAGAGAAAATGCTGTCACCAATAGACTTCAAAACATAGAGTGACTCACATACAAAATACATTTAATACTGCTCTTTTAGCAGTACTGCTGTGTCTGAAGAGGCTTCTCTATGATCCAGGGAACCAGGCTCCTCTAAAGGATGCCATCTTTAACACGTGGCTTCCAAGATTGCCTTGGAGTCATCTCCATTCCTGACAGCCAGGAGGAGAAAGGCATATGGAGGAGTGTGCATGGAGAGAGTTTTTGGGACAGGCTTGTAAATTTTGCACACAGTTTTCACTCACATGACGTTGGGCAGATTTCAGTCACATTGCCACAACCATCTGTAAGGGATGTTGGGAAATAAAGTTTCTCTCTAGCCCAGAAAGAAGAGGAAAACATGGAATTTAGGACTTGGAAGTTAAGGGAGCTTTAATAATTCAACTGAAATAGCCAATAATTTATTGTAAAACAAAAGAAATTCCTCTGTTTAGAAGCATGACGTAGCTTGTTCATGTCACTTTGATAATTTGTAATATCCTTACATCAGTCTTGAATATCAGTTCTTTTTTTCTATTTCTTCATAAATTCTAAAGAATTTAAGTTCAAACTAAATATTTCTATCCTCGTAATCCCATAATTGACTCTCCACTGTAGTGTTGTAGCTTCCTCATGTGTATTCCCAGTATATTTTGCTTATAACATCTGATTTAGCTCCTACCATGGTATGTACTAATTCTTTACAGTTATTTGTTCTGGGACTTGGATATGTTCTTTGAACTGGAAATAGCTGCATGAAATTATTTATATAAATCATATTGAATCAACAAAAATACTTGAGAGGTAGAAATGCCTTATTGATGAGTAACAAATAATGACTGAATTATTAAAATTTGATTAATTTGTTAGTTATACAATTAATTTTAATTTTAAATTAAAATTTTTTTCTAGCAATTTCTATTCAAAATCTAAAATTTGTGTTCAAACATATGGCTCAAGGGAGTGAAATTACAAATTACTGGAAAATAATCTCTCTAGTATTATCATGTTTACACACCTAACTTCATCGTTTTAGCACAAATGAAAATTTGCAACTGAAGCCAAGGATAAGTTGATGTAATTAGCATTTATGCTGGAAATTATATAGTAGGTGACTTGAACTACTAAGAAAGGTATTCATGAAGATTTGTATCTCTTAACAGAACTGTTTGGTTTAGCACTGGAATTACAATGTAAATAGGATGAACTATTCTTTCATGAAGATCTCCGAAACTATACCACATGGAAGAATATTGGCTGAACATTCTGGAATTATGAAAACATTTATAAAAGCATTATAAATGGGTGTCAACCTGCAACTGTTTAAACCTGTCAGCAAGGCACCACATTAGAAATATTTTCCTAGAAATGTCAGTTGGAATGAAGGTCTACCTTCTGGTCAAGGCAACAGGAGAACTCATTTCAGGAAAGCTTGGAAATCAGTTCATTGGACTAGTAATCTGCATTGAATGGGTCAAGAATGGGAAGATCTCAACAAGTGATTTCATCCTTACCAGATGATTTCATCCTTACCAGCTTGGCCATGGGCAGAATCATTCAACTGTGGGTAACACTATTTGGTTCATTTAATATGGGGCTATCTCCACATCTGTATGCCACCAGTAAACCAGCAAAAATGGTTACTATTCTTTGGGCACTAATCGATTACTTAACTAACTACCTGGTTTGCCATCTGCCTAAGCATTTTCTGCTTCCTTGAGATAGCCAATTTCTCCCACTTCTTTTTCATCTGGCTGAAGTGGAGAGTGAACAGAGTGGTTCTTGTGCTTTTCCTGTTGTCTTTTTTTTGATTGTCTGTTAACCTCTTAATGTAGGATGCTTTTAAAGAGTTGCGAATGAATACCTATAGAGTACATGAAATATGCATGACTTCGCATTTAGATGGAAATAAAATTTTCTATCTTAAAAGCCTTCTTCTTCTTAGCTTGACCTATGTTATCCCCTTTCTTCTGTCCCTGACCTCTTTGCTCCTTTTGTTTCTGTCCTTCACAAGACACAGCAAGAATTTGCAGCTCAGCCTGTAGAAAGGAGGGACTCCAGTACAGAGGCCGATAAAAGACCATGAAAGTGGGGACAACTTTCTTCCTCCTCTTCATCATTTACTTCATTTCCACTCTAATAGCAATTTGGATTTTCCTTACGGTCCAGAGGTATCAGGTTATGATGTTTGTCATCGTGATTTCATTCATTGTTCCCTTAGTCCACTCATTAATTATAATTTTGGGAAACAGCTAAATGAGACAGGCCACCCTGAGACTACAGTAGCATTTTAAATTCTCTCTGAGAAAAGCCAAACTTTTGTCTTCACAGGAAGAATTTAAAAGGACCTCCTATATTCTATGGGAAAACACCTTCATAGAAGACCATGTAGGTCATTTTCAATTTCCACATTTCTTTCTTCTTGTAGGTACTAAGAAGCACAGAAATTTCCATTGCAAGTGCTGTTCACTAATCATATTTTCTCAAAGTGATCTTAGTGTTTGACTAAAAGAAATATCTCTGCTATAAAAACATTTACTGATAACAAAAGATTATTTGAGATGAAGAAGGTTATAAAAATGTATAATAAAATGTTAATAAATGTATATGTACTGTTGAACGCATATAAATAAATGTATATGAAATCACAGTCATAGAAAGGGAAAAGAATATTGTAATGTTTTCAAACTAAAAATAATTTCAAAATTAGAATAGAAAAAGAGTTATAAAATGTTAAGTGTAATATAAATGTAATAACACTATTTAAATATAAAAATATAAATAATAGTCTCACGTTACTAATTTTGGGAAGGATCTGAGGCAATGGGAATTTTCATACACTATTCATAGGACTATAAATTGTAAAACAACTTTGTGCAACAGTATGGCATTATGTAATTAAAGATGTATATCCTAAGAGACATTAATTGCACTTCTATTTTTATACCCTAAAAATATTTGGTGCATGTGTGCCAGGATATATATGCAAAAATGTGTATATTGCTATTTTTCTTAACAGTTGAAATTGAGAAGTTTTACAAATGTCTATCAGTGATAAAATGGATAAATAAATCATGGCATACTGATACAATAGAATTATACACAATAATGGAAATGAAAAAATTAGGTCTCTAAATTTTTATTTCTTTGTTAGAGAAAAAAGACATAAACATAGAAAAGTAATTTGTAAAGCATAATACATAGTCAATGTAATGTTTGGATACGTTTATGTATATGTAGCACAACTGTGACTGCTGTAATAAAATAACTCAGATTTATTCACAGTAGGTGGGAATGCAAATAAGTAGGTGGGAGAATTTTCCTTCTATTAATAATAGCAATAATAAATAATAAGTCATTGCTAATGATGATATTAAAATATGAAAGAAAGATGGTATACTGTGTTATTATGTAAAAGATATACTCATGTCTATAGGAAATTGCAATAAAAGCAAAGTATTCTTTGTTTGAGGTCACTTTTGTTACAAACTTTAGAGTGCAGTAAAGGAAAAAAATAGCAAGTATGTCATCAGAAATATGTTGGTTTTAAGTTACCCTTGATGAAGTAGCCAGTGAAGTTATTCTTTCAAGTTAGCCCTTATGCTGAGAATGATGAATGTATCATAAGACCATGGAGAAGATTGGTAGTGTTATCCTAACACAGTGAACGCTCAAACTTAGAAAACTGGATGGAGATTAATCCATCAGTTAGAGTTCTCCCATTAGCTGCCACCACCACCACCACCATCATCATCATCAGTATTATGCATCACATTTATTGATTCATATTTGAAATATTTATATACATATGTTAGACAATGCCTAAGTAATTTCCTAAAAATCATTGTGGGTAACTTACTTTAATAAGTAATAAAGTTCAAGTCAAACTGAATATATTTAGAAATTGAGTGTTCTTTGGTTTAAGTGCATTACTTGAGCAAATTATTTATGAGATCTTAAAATCACAGAGTTAAGGCACAGAGCCCTGTTTCTAACATAGCAAGTTGAATAAAAAGACTACTGAAAAATTGAGTCGTGGAATAGGATTGTGTCACTGTGATGTTGTATTACATGTTGCTTATTTGAATGGCATTTAGAGATTAAGCTCTGCTCGTCTTTCCACATATCATGGGCTTGTGGTGATGACCCAGCAATAGATAAGCTGCCGTGCAAGAAAATCCATTACCATTTCCTTTCAACTTGGTGGAGAATGACTAGACCATGATTTTATCTATTCTGTGATCAAAGTTTGGAAAACAAGGGAATTGTTAACATTTTCTTGTTAATGCTACTAAAAATAAAAAAAGCTTTAAGAGCTTGGTATTATGAATAGTTTATTCAGTTTCCCCACAGAAGATGATTTATGGAAGAGCAAGAGATTGTCCTTATCGCAGAAACATTAAGACTGAGAAAATGAATAATCAAGATTAAGAATTCAATAGACATAAGTAATAGTCACAGTGGAAGAGAGAACTGGTGGATTGGAAGATAACTACCCAGAATGAAGCACAAAGAGACAAAGAGAAGAAAAATACAGGCTAGAGGGTAAGAGACGTGAATGTTACAGTCAGAAAGGCTGATATATTCTGGAATTGTGAAAGATAGAAGAGAGAAAATGAAGTGCAAGCTATATAGCTGAGATTTTCTTTTTTAAAGACTTTTTTTTTTCCTTTTTCTCCCCAAAGCCCCAGGGTACATAGTTGTATATTCTCCATTGTGGGTCCTTCTAGTTGTGGCATGTGGGACACTGCCTCAGCGTGGTTTGATGAGCAGTGCCATGTCTGCACCCAGGATTCGAACCAACGAAACACTGGGCCACCTGCAGTGGAGTGCACTGGACCACGGGGCCAGCCCCTTGCTGAGATTTTTTTAAAAAGTGATACAACGTTTCAGCTCATTGATTTAAGATAATAAGATAATGAGATAAGATAAAAAAAATTTAACTTACAAACACTACAGGAGATCAAAGATGAAGAGAAAATCTCATAAACAGCCAAAGAAAAGATGCTATATTAAAAGTTACAACTTTTGATGTGAATTGTTTTTCAATTTGAATGATTTTTAAATGAGCTTGGTATATACCTGTGAGCCAGTTACAGTTTGGCTGATTGTCAATTTAGGTTGGATCTTGCTGGGAAAACTTGACTCCAGAGGTCTCTCACTGGCCTCCTAGGACCAGTGTATTAGCCTGGGTATGTTCTTATGGTAATTGAAGAGGAGCAACACTGGGCCAGCCCCAATGTGAAAGTCATTTCAAACCTCTTTGTGTCACATCTGCTAATTCCCAATTCATTGAAGGAAGTTTATAAGATTGAGCTCAGAGCCAAGGGACGAAGCAGTTATCCTGTCCATGTTGGGGGATACTACCAAAGTATCTTCAAAACACTATAGCTACCGTGAGAATTAAAGAATTTCAGAAAAATGAAACAATCCATCCCAGTTTATGGTCTTGGTTAAATTATTCATGTTCCTGCCATATATAAAATATGCTCATTCCTATGTGAGCATCTCCCAAAGTCTCATTCAGTTACAGCATTAGGCTTGAATTCCAGGATCTTATGATCTACATTCAGTTTGGTTTGTCTCCTCTTCAATGCTAATCAAGGAATTAAAAAGACTATTTATATACCTGGCAAAGATGTAGTACACAGGGTTGAAACAGGACAGGATAACCATAACAAACAGTCCCATTCAAAGAGGGGAAGAAGAGAAACATACCACAATTGTGGCTCATAGCAATTCTGAAATAATGTGTGGAAAATATTTTCATGACCCTCCGCTTTGTTTTGTTTTTTTTAACATTTATTTACTTGAAAATTTTTTCCAGTTTTATTGAGGCAAAATGGACAAAAGAATTGTAGTATATTTAAAGTGTATAACATAATCTTTTGATATATGTATACATGATGCCAGAATTCCCACAATCAAGTTAACACATCCATCACCACACCAAGTTACCTTTTTTTATGAAAAAGCTTAAGATTTACCCTCTTAGCTAACATTATAGTATTATCAACTATAGTTACCATACAGTACGTTAGATCCTCAGAACTTATTCATCTGATAACTGAAAGTTTGTTCCCTTTTAGCAACCTCTCCCTTTTCCCCCACCCCCAGACCCTGGCAACCACTTTTCTACTCTGTTTCTATGAGTTTGCCACATCCTTTTTTTCTTTCAGGTCCTGCATATAAGTGATACCATATATTGTTCATCTTCTCCATCTGGCTTACCTCATTTAGCGTAATGCCCTCAAGATCCATCCATGTTGTCGCAAATGGGGGGATCTTCTTCTTTTTTAATGATGAATATCATTTCAGTATATATATATATATATTTTTTTTATCCATTCATCTGTGAACAGATACTTAGGTTGTTCACATAACCTGGCTACTGTGAATAATGTCGCAATAAATGTGGGAGTAAAGATATCTCTTCCAGATAATGATTTTGTTTCCTTTGGATATGCCCAGACATGAGATTGCTGGATCACATGGTAGTTTATTTTTTAATTTCTTGAGGAAACTCCACACTGTTTTCCATAGTGGCTATAGCAGTTTATATTCCCACCAAGTGTACAAGTTTCCTTTTATCCACATCCTTGCCAGAACTTCTCTCTTATCATTTTGATAACAGCCACTGTAACAGCTGTGAGGTGATATCTCACTGTGGTTTTGATTTGCATTTCCCTCATGATTAGTGATGTTGAGCACCTTTTCATATATCTGTTGTCCATTTGTATATCTTCTTTGGGAAATGTCTTTCAGGTCCTTTGCCCAATTTTAAATTGGATTATTTGTTTTTTTACTATTGATTTGTATGAATGCCTTGCATACTTTCGATAGTAATCACTTATTGGTCTGTGATTTTCTCCCATTTCATAGGTTGCCATTTCATTTTGTTGATGGTTTCCTTTGCTTACCTGTGCAGAAGCTTTCTAGTTTGAGGTAGCCCCACTTACTTATTTTTGCTTTTGTTGCCTTTGTTTGTGTCAAATCCAAAAAATCATTGCCAAGAGCAAAGTCAACGAGCTTATCCGTATGTTTTTTTCTAGGAGTTTTATGGTTTCAGGTTTATGTTCAATCTTTAATCCATTTTGAGTTAATTTTTGTGTATGGTGTTAGATAGGAGCCCAATTTCATTCTTTTGCATGTGGATATCCTGTTTTCCCCACACCGTTTATTGAACAGACTATCCTTTCCTCATTGTATATTCTTGGCGCCATTGTTCAAAATTAATTCACCATTTAGGTATGGGTTTGTTTCTATACTCACTACTCTGTTCTATTCATCTTGTGTCTGTTTTCATGCCAATTCTGTACTGTTTTTATTACTACAACTTTGTGACATAATTTGTAATCAGGAAGCATGGTGCCTCCAGCTTTGCTCTTCTTTCTCAGGATTGTTTTGGCTTTTCAGAATCCTTTGTAGTTCCATACAAATTTTAAGACTGTTTTTTCTATTTCTGTGAAAAATGCCATTGGAATTTTGATAGGGATTGCATTACATCTGGAGATTGCTTTGGGTAGCAATTTTAAGATGGTTTTTTCTATTTTTGTGAAAAATGCCGTTGAAATTTTGGCAGGGATTGCACTGCATCTGTAGATTGCTTTCCGTAGTATGGACATTTTAACATTATTGATTATTGCAACCCATGAACATGGAATAGCCTTCCATTTTTTGTGTCTTCTTCAATATCTTTCAATAATGTCTTATAGTTTTCAGTACAGATTTTTACCTCCTTGGTTAAATTTATAACTATTTTATTCTTTTTGATACTATTATAAATGAGATTGCTTCTTAATTTCTTTTTCTGATAGTTTGTTGCTAATTCATAGATACACAGTGAGTTTTGTCTATTGATTTTGTTTCCTGCATTTTTACTGAATTTATTAGTTATTCATTTTTTTGGTGGATTCTTTGTGATTTTTTATATCTAATATTGAGTAATTGGCAAACAGAGAAAATTTTACTTCTTTCTTTCTTATCCGGATGCCTTTTATTTCTTTCTCTTGCATAATTACTCTGGCTGGGACTACCAGTCTGATTTTGAATAGGAGTGGAGAGAGCGGGCACCCTTACCTTGTTCCTAATGTTACAGGAAAAGCTTTCAACCATTCACCATTGAGTATGATATTAGCTGTGGGCTTGTCATATATGGCCATTATTATTCTGAGGCATATGCCTTTAATACTTAATTTTTTGAGAGTTTTAACTTGAAAAGATGTATTTTGTCAAATACTATTTTTGCATCTATTGGGATGGTAATATGATTTTTATCTTTCATTCTATTAATGTGGTGTATCACATTTATTGATTTCCATATGTTGAAACTTCTTTGCAGCCCAGGCAAAACTCCCTGTTGAGCATAATGTATGATCCTTTTTTTTAAAAAGTTGAGATATAATTAACGTGAAATATTGTATAAATCTGAGGTGTACAAAGTGGTCCTGTTATATCTGTATTTTGCAATATGATTACTATAGCTAGGTGTATGATCCTTTTAATGTGCTATTGAATTAGGGGCTCTGATGTTTGGTGTATATATATTTACTATTGTTATTTCTTCTTAATGAATTGACCCCTTTATCATTCTATAATGACTTTCTTTGCCTATTATTACAATGTTTGGTTTAAAGTCTATTTTGTCTGATATAAGTGTAGCTACCTGTGCTCTGTTTTGGTTTCTCTTTGCATGGAATATCTTTTTCCATCTCTTCTCTTTCACTCAATGTTTGTCCTTAAAGCTGGAGTGAATCTCTCATAGGCAGCCTATGGTTGGGTCTTGTTTTCTTATTCATTCTGCCACTCCATTTCTTTTGATTGGAGCATTTAATCCATTTACATTTAAAGTAACTGTTGATAGGTATGGACTTATTACTGCTATTTTGTTATTTTTTTCTGGTTGTTTATAGTTTGTTCCTTTTATTTCTCTTTCTCTCTTCCTTTGTGACTTGATGATTTTCTTTAGTGGTATGCTTAGACTTCTTTCTCTTTCTCTTTTGTGTATTTATATAGGTTTTTGTTTTGTAGTTACTACGAGGCTTACATAAAACATGTTATATTTTTAATAGCTTCTTTGAAGCTGATAACAGCTTAACTTTGAATGCATATAAAAGCTCTACATTTTTACATCCTCCCACATTTGATGTTTCGATGTCACAGTTTACATCTTTTTATATTGCATATCAATTAACAAGTTGTAGCTAGACTTATTTCTAATACTTTTAACTTTTACCTCTTACCTCTATACTAGAGTTACATGTGATTTACACACCACCATTACATTATTAGAGCATTTTAAATTTAACTATACAATTTACCTTTACTGGTGAGATTTATGCTTTCATGTGTTTTCATGTTACTAGCTTCCTTTAGTTTCAGCTTGAAGAAATCCCTGTAACATGTTTTGAAGGGCAGTCGAGTGGTCTTGAACTCCTTCAGCTTTTGTTTGTCTAGGAAAATCTTTCTCTCTCCTTCAGTTCTAAAGAACAACTTTACTGGATAGAGTTTTATTGGTTGATAGGTTTTTTTCTTTCAACACATTATATGTGTATTATCCCATTCACTTTTGCCTGCAAGGTTTTCTTGAAAAACGCTCTGATGGTCTTATAGAGGTTTCCTTATACATAACAATCGCATTTCTCCTGCTGCTTTTAAGATCTTTTCCTTTAACTTCTGGCAATTTAATTATATGTCTCAGTGTGGGTCCCTTTGGATTTATCTTATTGGAACTTTATGGGCTTGCTGGATATGGATGTTTGTTTGTTTCCCAGTTTTGGGAAGTTTTCAGTCACTATTTCCTTGAATAAGCTTTCTCTACTTTCTCTTTTTCTTAGACTTCTGTGACATCTGTAGTGTGTATATTGATCGATTTGATGATGACCCATAAGTCTCTTAAGCTATCTTCATTCTTTTTCATTCCCTTTTCTTTTTGCTCCTCTGATTGGATTTCTACTTCCCTGTCTTTGAGTTCACTGATCCTTTCTTCCTCTTGACTAATCTTCTGTTGAACGAGTCTGTTGAATTTTCACTTCAGTTATTTTATTCTTCAGCTCTATGATTTCTGTTTGGTACATTTTTATATTTCCTATGTCTTTATTGAAATTCTTATTTTGTTCATGCATTGCTCTCCTGGCCTCAGTAAGCATTGTTATGACCATTATATTGAACTCTATCTAGTGAGTTACTTTTCTCCACTTCATTAAGGTTGGTTTCTAAAGATTTACCTTATTCTTTTGTTTGGAATATATTTTCTTGTTTCTTCATTTTCCTTGACTTGTTGGTTTTTACACGTTAGATAAAACAGCCACCCCTTCCAGTCTTGGCAAACTTGCTTCATGTAGGAGATGAACCTCATCTATCATCCTGGCCTGAGAACCTGGTTGCCACTGAAACTTCTGTGATTTCCCAAGCTGCTGTATTTTTTCTTAGCAGCTCCCAGTACCTGAGGGTGTGTCAAGACCTGCCGGTGTTCCAAAGGCTTAGGAAATGTCCACATGCATTTTCAGGCTCCCAGATGAGTACTAATTGCCTGCCCCTTCAGCTCCCTGAGGCAGGGTAATTGGAAACCCAACCTTTAGTTGCAGATAGGAAAGGAAGGAAATTAAATATGCAGTCTAGGCCCTTTCACAGAAAAAACTGCAGGGTGTTTTTGCCCACTCACTCTGTGTTGAGCCAGAGAGAATAGTCACTGGGAGTGACTGTGTACCCAGATATAACCACGACTTTGCTTTGTGTAGTCCTGAGGGACTCATGAATACTGATTCTAATTAGCTCCCAGAGCTAGTTGATTTGAGAACAAGTCCATTGGGTAGCAGCTGCAACAGCTGTGGTGCTAGATGTGTGGACATGCTCTTTAAAGAGGAAAACTGGAGACATGGTTTTAGTGTTTCAGCAATCTGGCTCTAGCTCTTCAGGCTCTCAGAAAGATCCCAGTCACTCCCACATACAGACTGATTTTATCTGGAACCTTAGGTAGCAGCTGGGAAAGGATGCAGTCAAATCCCTTTTGGGGAGAAATTGGGAGGTGGCATTTTTGCCTGCTCCCTCTGCACTGAGCCTGGGGGCTGATTTCTGTGGGAAGTGCCTAAGTGCTCATTTGAAAACTGCTTTTTTTGTTTAATGTGGTCCTGTGTGACTCATGAATGCTGAGCCCTTTTGGCTTTCAGAGCTAGGTGATTTGAGGGCTAGTTTCTCAGGTGGAAGTTGCACAAGTTGGGGTGCTAGATATGTGAACAAGCTCCTTCCAGGGAGGAGCAGGCAACTTGATTTTATTGTTGTTGTGAGCTAGGGGGAGAATGCTGGGGAACTGCCCACCAGCTATTTTGGTCTCCTGCAATGAATCCAGTCAGCAAGTAGCTGTAGACTGATTAAAAGCCAGATCCTCAGGCAGCACTTGGGGAGAATGCAGTCAAACTCCTTCCAGGGAAAAACTAGGAGATGGATATTTTGCCTTCTCCCTCTATCCTGAGGCTGAGAGTATCACTGTGTGGAATGCTTACACACACATTAATCTTGCTTTTTTTGCTATGGTCCTGTGGAACTTCTGAATGCTGAGCCTCCTTGGCTATCAGAGCTAGGTGATTTGAGGTCCTTTCTGTCAGGTGGCAGCCATAAAAGTTCGTGCACTAAATGGGTGGACAAGTTCCTCCAGGAAGAATCTGGTGATTGGTTTTGTTGTTGGAACAAGCCAGATGGAGAATGTGGGGGAAGTAGCCACTGGTTCTTTTGGTCTCCTGGATGATCCACGTCGACGTCTAGACACAGGCTGATTAGAAGCTGAACTATCATGCAGCAGTTGAAAAAGGATGCAATTAAACCTCTTCAGGGAATCACTGGGAGATGGGTTTTGGCCTGCTCCCTCTGCACTAAGCTCAGGGAGGATAGCCACAGGGAGTACTTGTGCACCTGTTTAGTAACTGCCTCTTCAATTGCTATGGTCCTGTGGGATTCATGAATCCAAGCCTCCTTGGCTCTCAGAACTAGGTGATTTGGGGCTCATCCCTTGTGTGATAGCTCTGAAAGTGGGGTGCTAAGTGTGTGGTCCAACTCTTTGCTCCTTAGGGAGAAGCTAGGTTTGGGATTTCCTTCCCAATTGTAGGGTGCTGTGCTGGGAGTGGGTTTTATGGAGAATATGTCTCAGCCTTTCCTACCTGTTTCAATGTGGGTATTTTCTTAGTCACCTGATCTGTAGGAATACTCAACCAGTTTCCAGATTTCTCTCAGAGGGAAATACTCCATGTATATTATGTGTCTGTGGGAGGAGGGAAATTCAGGCGCCTCCTATGTCACCATCTTAGTGGTGTCACCCCCTCTGTTTTGGCAGTAGAGTTTATTTCTTGGTTAGGCTCCTGTTGTGCTTTCCAGCCCATTGTTTTCTATGGCTGTTGGTTTTGCCCTCTGGAATGTCCTTCTTTTTCCATCGCTGTCTTTGAAAAACTTTGAAGAACGCATTAGAAAATATTCTGTTTGAGTAATGTTCTCAGCCTGCTTCCTGACTGTAGAAAGTTGGGGGCTCAGACATCTTTTAACCTTTTAAACAGTCTCAATCCAGGCTGGCAGCAAGTTTACGACAGAGCTGACTCAAAAACCTTTTATGTTTGTATGTATTTGATTACTCTCTATTCGACGAGTGAAAAGTCATATCTACTTCTTTTCAAAACTTACCTCTCTCTCTGTAGACTAATCATGCCTCTTTAGGCGTGTCAATTTACTGTGGGAAGACACTTAAGATTCAGCAAATCTTCCAATTCTTGGATTCCATGTTTCCTCTAAATTCTGCTTGTAAGCCTGATAGTTCCCGTCTTTTAGTATCATATAATATCTAACTAAAAACAAACATTTGATGCTTTCAACATTTTCTCTTGTGATCCCTTCACCCAGATGCAAAAGTTCATTTCATTCATTTTCTGTCTTCCAAGTAATTTCAAAAGACAGAATTACAAATATTTCACAAGGACTGAAAATGGGCCACCATTTTTACAGCCTCTTCTATCATTTTCCTCAAAATCAGTGCCACATTTTGATTGCCATAGTATATTTGTTGACTTTATATATTTTTATGCATTTTTATATGTAATACATGCCATTCTTAATATCTGAGCTACGTTCAAGTATATCTTGAATTTAGTAATTACTGCCAGAAATGTCTCCATCATCTATTAATGCTTTGTGTAGTCATCTTAGTAAATAGTATGGGCTGAAGAACTCAGTTTATAAGTGCCAGAGCCAGGATTGGACTTCAGGCTTCTCTTCTATTTAGGCTAGTATATAAGTCTAGGACTGTCTTATCACCAAAACCTTTGTGTGTTTCATTAAACAACATTAGCTCTAGATTGAGGTAAAAGTGATTCTTTATCAGGAACTAAACTGGGCAAAAGATTCCTAAGTCTATCTCATAGCATTAACCATTGATGTTCAAATGCAACTACAGGGTGTGAATTTTCTAATATTAGTCAGGGATATTTCAGTTTAGGTCAGAGAAAAGCAATTCAAACAGATTTATGGCTTATATAACTGAAAATTACAGGGATAGAGCAATTTCTTGTATGACTAGATTTAAATGAACATGACAGCTCTGGCCAAGCCCAAAGACAAGTCTTGAAAATTAGCAGACTTGTTCTCAGACTCTATAGTAACAATAGGATGAATTCTTTCACACCCTTGCACCCTCCTATGACCCCATTATTCATCTCATGTAGGTAGACTCCCTATCATGATGTTATCCTTATTAATTTTAATGATTTCCATCCTGTGATAGGTAAAATAATGGCCCTCAGTGATGTCCATGTCCTATCCCGAGAACCTGTGAACCATGTGTTGTTGCAAGGCAAGGAAGAATTAAGAGTTACAGATGGAATTAAGGTTCCTAATCAGCTCATCTTCAAACACGGAGATTATTTTGGATTATCCAGTTGTGTCTATGGGAAACACAAGGGTCCTTTTAAGTAGAAGAGAGACAGGAGAATCAGAATCAGAGAAGGAGATGTGATGATGAAACAGATTAGAGTAATGTGGTTGCTGGCTTTGTTGAAGAAAGGGTCCTTCATATTAGGAATGTGAGCAGCCTCTAGGAGGTAGAAAAGGCAAGGAATAGATTCTCCCCTAAAGCCTCCAGAAGAAATGTATTTGCTGATGCGAGGATTTTCTCCCAGTGAGACCCATCTCAGCTTATAACCTCCAGAACTGAAAGGTAATAATTTTGTGTTGTTTAAGCCACTACATTTGTGATAATTTGTTACAGCTGCAATAGAAAATAAATACATTTTTTTAATGAAAAAAATCACTGAATTCTTCACTATAGATACCTTCCATATTCATGAATTATGCAAACATATAATTTCTGATCATGTCTTCTTCATATAATCTGTTTCTTAAAAGTTCTGGTCAAATTTAAAGATATGTACCTGAACTAGTTAAAATTATCCAGAGAATGAAAATCAAGAGGATATAGGATATAGATATAGGAAGCCATGAGAATGGTGACTTTGTTCATCTTTTTCTTTTTGATTTATATGGTGTTCATTCTTATAATAGTTTGCAGCCATTTATTGTCCCCTAACAAGTTGATGTTGACATTTGGTAAATTAACAGCATCTACTCATTCTTTAGGCCATTTATTTATCCTAATTTAGAGAAACAGCAAGCTGAAGTAAGCTGCTGTTAGGATTCGGGGGCAGCTGAAGTGCTTTTTAAAAGGAAGGAAAACATAAACTCAATAAAAAATGACTCTCAAAAGGGAAAATAAGTATGCTAAGAATGTTTGGGGAGTTTAAAATATCTTTTTCTACATTCACCGATTGGACTTTCTTATATTTTAAAACATATTTCTTGAACAGAATCTTTTCTATATGGCTATATGTATATATTTATAATTATATAATTTACAATGTATTTATAATTTCCCAATTTTATAATGAAATAAGATGCATATTTATATGTTGAATGACACCTGAGGATACAGGCAAACTGTATTGTTCTTTAAGAATTATCCATCAGCAATGTAATAGACTATCACAAATTTAGTGGTTTAAACAGACAAATCCATGTATTATCTCACAGATTTTTGGGGTCAGGAGTGTGGGCAAGGTTCAGCTGTGTTCTCTGCTTCAGGATCTCACCTAACTGAAATAAAAGCTTTGCTGATATTGCATTCTTATTTACAGGCTTCACTGGAGAAGAATCCACTTACAAGCTCACTGAGGTTATTGACAGAATTCATTTTCTTGTGGCCCTCTCCACAGGCACTTCATAATGTGGTTGCTTACTTCTTCAAGGCCGGCAGGAATCTCTCTCAATCAGGGGAGGACCAGCCACTCTGTTAAAGCTTTACCTGATCACATCAGGTCCAGGAAGGATAATCTCCCTTGATTAACTCAAAATCAGTTGAACTGGGATGTTAATTATATGAGAATTCCTTCATGCTTGCTGCATTCTGCAGGCCAGAAATAAGTCACAGATCCAACCCACACTTTGGGTAAGGAATTATACAGGCCGTGAACATCAGGGAACAGTAATCACAAAGAGCAAAAGTTTCAATTTAATGCAGCCCAATGTATTAGTTCATTAATTTTATGAATCATGATTTTGATATTTTATCTAAGAAGTCTACCTACCCTAAGTTTAGAAAATTTTTCTTCTATGGTTTCTTCCAAACTTTATAGTTGTTCCTTTTACATTTAGGTTTACAATCAATTTAGAGTTCATTTTGTGTATGATATGAAATAAGGACCTGAATCATCTTTATAAATTTGAATATCTTATTGTACCAACTTCATTTGTTGACAACAAGATCATTTCGCCATTGATTACCTTGACACTTTTATGGAAATTAATTGACCATGAATGTAATTGTTAATCAGGGCTCTCAATTTTGTTTCATCCACATATGTGTGTCTGCATGTGAGTACCACACTATCTTGATTATTGCAGCCTAGTAGTAAACTTTGACCTTAGGCATTGTAATGGTCCAACTTTGTTCTTTTTAAAAAAATTCTCTTTTAAAAGAAGAATTTCCATATACATTTTAGGAAAACTTTCTGAAAATAGAGCCCTCTGGCATTTGATAGGGATTGCACTGAATATAACTCCATCTCTTCAGTGAAAAGACTCCCCTCATTCCAGATCTCAGTTCAGTTTCTCCTCCTTCCTTGCTCAGCTCTCTGATGAATTTAACATATAATTTCGACAATTTGTTCTCTGTATCCTTGTTGTTTTAGGAGGAAATTTTGCCTTTTAAACCTACTACTTGACTCCTAAGTGGGAGTGCTTACAGGTTAACTCTGAAGTATCAAATACCACATGATCAAATGAGTAAGTAACAAGCCTCCGTGCCTGCTCTGTAGCGACGGGCAAAAGGGAACGTGCTTTACATAGACAGGATGCTCACTCCTCACAAAGATCACTGGATGAGGATCACATTACTATCTGCATTTTACTGACGATTGTACTCAGGCAGAGAGTAGTTTTAAAAGAGTCCAAGACCAGAGATATACGAAGCCAAGAATTTGGGTTTTCCATCCTGGCAGTCTGGGTCCAAGATCCTCTCCTAAAAGCAATTATAAGTGCTATAAAAACGGAAATTGCTTCAAATCCAAGGGTAGACGCAGATTTTAAGACCTATTAATCTTAAAAAACACTAAATAGTCATAAATGAATTAAGGAGAAAAAATGATATTCATATATGGAAAACTCTGGAATCTGTAATGGAAAATACATGTTCTTATGAAATACCCAAGGGATATTTACAAAATCCCTGAATATTTTAGTTAAATAGACTCAAGAGAGAAACTTCATCAAAGACCTAAGCATGAGAGAGAAGTTTGATAGCTATGAATAATGAGCTGAAAAGCCTGCATGGGAGAAAAGGGGGATTTAAACCTAGATGACCTCCGTAACCTGATTTTACATTTTAGAAATTGTAGAACAATGATTCCATCCAGGAGATGTACGTGTGAATTTGTGTGTGTGTCTTCATGAACTTTTAAACAAAGCTATTAGTTTTCATCAACCAAAGTTTAGGGTATACTCCATTCCTGCGGTTCCCAAGAAAATCATGAATACTTTTGATAGGAAAAGCTTTAATTCTATTCAGAAATCTGGTATTAAAAAAAATAAATCCATAATATCGATGATTCTACTTATGAGAAATCTCCATCTAATAGTTTAGAAATTCAGTGTATGTTCTATGTATTGAGTTTTTAAATTTTGCTAACTAATGTTGATGAACACAAATTATGTACAGTTTAAACATGGAAACCATTGCAAAACATCTCATTTGCATGCCAACAAATGAGAATTTACATTTCACGTCAACATCTGTTATGAAATAACCCAGCCCATGGCAAGGACACATAGTATATAAATAGGAGTCAATTTGAACTGTTTTGGAAGTAATGATGTTTTTCATTGAGCTCTTCCTTCAGCATACCTTGTTGCTTTCCTGGTAGATATCGGTCACAGAATTTAAAAGAAACAAGAAATTTACTGAACATTCTGAAATCAGCTGCACATAGGAGTTAAGGTCAGAATATTAAAGGAATCACAAGCAGTGATATTAGACTCTCTCTTTTAAATCTAGACATGATAACTTTACTACCAAGCATTTTTTCCATCCTAATAACAACAGAATTTTTTCTTGGCAATTTTGCCCATGGCTTCATAGCACTGATAAACTGCATTGACTGGGTCAAGAGACAAAAGTCGTCCTCAGCTGATCAAATACTCACAGCTCTGGCGGTCTCCAGAATTGGTTTACTCTGGGTAATATTAATAAATTGGTATATGACTGTGCTTCCTTCAGTTTTTTGTAGTTTAGAAGTAAGAATTATTGTTCGTGTTGCCTGGACAGTAAGCAACCATTTTAGCATCTGGCTTGCTACTAGCCTCAGCATATTTTATCTGCTCAAGATAGCTAATTTCTCTTGCTGTATATTTCTTTACCTAAAGTGGAGAGTTAATAGTTTACTTCTTGTAATACTGTTGGCAACTTTGGTCTTTTTGGTTCCTCACTTTGCAGTGCTGTGCGTAGATGAGACTATGCAGACTAAAGAGTATGAAGGAAACGTCACTCGGAAGACCAAATTGAGAGATGTAGGCCTTTCAAATATGACTCTATTCACGCTAATACACTTCATACCCTTTACTATGTCCCTGACATCTTTTCTGCTGTTAATCGTTTCCCTATGGAAACATCTCAAGAAGATGCAGCTTAACGGCAAAGGATACCAAGATCCTAGCACCAAGGTCCACATAAGAGCCATGCAAACTGTGCTCTCTTTTCTCCTGCTATATTCCGGTTACTTCTTGGCTCTAGTTATCTCAGTTTGGAGTTCTAATTGACTGAAGAATGAACTAGTTCTCATGATTTGCCAGGCTCTTGGAATGCTGTATCCTTCAAGCCACTCATTCATCCTGATTTGGGGAAACCAGAAGCTAAGAAAGGCCTTGAAAAATGTAAGACAGATTATAAGATTACCACACGATTAACCAAATTTTGTGAGGTAAGCAATCTAATTTTACTAAATATTGTAAGAAATTCCTCAGGATTAGGAAGCAGTGTGTATTTCACATACTTATTCTATGTTATTATCTTCAAATTGAAGAATTTATGATCTATATGCATTTTTAAGAACTGACAACTTATCTCAGAAAATCGTTGCTCTTTTCATTGTAATTAGGACCAAACCTATGTACCGAAGTGTGTGTAGATTTTTTGTTTGAACCTCCAATCTTTTGGGTGTAATGATATTCGATTCTAAATCACACATTGAGAATGTATGATTGGGATAGATGTTATTTCTCTTGAATTCTTACTTCATGGTTAGTAGAGAACAGTCAGAACTATTGTTAAGAAAAGATACACACAATAATATTTGAGTGGCAAACATATTTAGATTAAATTTTATATATGTGTGCAATAAACAGTACTGCAGAATACTACATTTAATTTAAATAGATGAAACGCTTAGAAAAATATCAACTTGTACTATAGGGATGAAGAACAAAGAAAAACAATCATCACCTGCTTTTAATGCTGCAATGTTTCATATGCAGTTAGAAAGTCATTTCTTATGGTTTTTAATTAAGAAGACCTCTTTCAAAGTTGAGATCTGATATCAAATTATTCAGTTTTCCTCCAAATCACCTTGGACCACTGTATTGCCAATCATGTTCTCCATCATGCTACCTAAATATTCTTTTTAAACTTCAGATAAGAACACTAAGATCTTCCCCATCTTAAAAACATATTCACAGTGAGAATACTAACAAATTATGGTACATAATTCAATTACTTTTCTGCACATATTAAAATGGTATCTGTGATGTCTATGTAATACTTACAAGGAATATCTTCAAGATCTGTCTCATTATAATCTTTTGGAAATGAAATAGAATGTTAATATATTATTGATAGCAAGTTCTATTATAAGAAAGAAATTTATAGCCTTGTTTAACAACTGAATTACATTTCTATATTGATCCTTAGTATTATGAAATTTTAATAACACTATCTAAACATGAGATAAATCATTTCCACTTTATTGATTTGTTTTTAATCATGTAGAGAACATGCTATCACCAATAGGCTTCAAAACATAAAGTGACTCAAACAAAAATACTTTTAATATTGCTCTTTTAGCAATACTGCTGTGTCTGAGGGCGCTTCTGTAGGCAGTTGTCCCAGGCATCAGGCTGATCAAAAGTTTGCCATCTTTAACCTGTGGATTCCAAGATTGCCTTGGAGTCATCTCCATCCCAGACAGCCAGGAGGAGAAAGGTGTATGGAGCTGTAAAACAAAAGAAGTTTCTCTGTTTACAAGCACCGTGTAACTTATACATGTCACTTTGATAATCGGTATATGTCCTTACTTCAGTCTTGAATATCGGTTGTTTTTTCCTATCTCTTCATAAATTCTAAAGAATTTAAGTTCAATGTAAATGTTTCTATCTTCCTAAAAACATAACTGATTCTACAGTGTGGCACTTGTGGCTTCCTCATGATTATTCCCAGGATATTTTGCTTATAACTTCTGATTTAGCTCCTACAAATATTAAGTACTAATTATTTATAGTTATTATTCTAAGACTTGGATGTGTTCTGTGAACTAGAAATAATTGCATTAAATTATTTCTATAAATCATATTGAATCAACAAAAATACTTGAGAGGCAGAAGGATCTCGTTGATGAGTAACACATAATGACTGAATTTTTAAAATATAATATTATAGTTATTATGCAATTAATTTTTATTTTAAAATATGTTTGTTCTAGTAATTACTATTCAAAATCTAAAACACTTGCATTCAAATGTATGCCTCAGGGGAGATAAAGTATAAATTTGTGGAAAATAATCTCTCTCACATTTGCATGTTTACACACCTGACTTTATCCTTTTACTCATTAGCACAAATGGAAATTTGCAGCTGCTGCCAGAGTTAAGTGGACATCATTAGCGTTTACTCTGGAAATTACATAGTGACTGACTGAAAGTAATAAGAGGAGTATACATGAATCTTGTCTCTCTTAACAGGACTGTTTGGTTTACCACTGGAATTACAATATAAGGAGAATGAAGTATTTCATGAAGATCTCAGAAACCATATCACATAATAGAATTTTGGCTTTGCTTTCTGGAATTATGATGAAAACATTTATAAAAAGCATCGTAAATGGATGTCAATCTGCAACTGTTTAACTATAAAGCTGTCCATGAGGCACAATATTAGAAATATTTTCATGGAAATGTCATTTGGAATGAAGGCCTCCTTTCTGGTCGTGGCAACAGTAGAACTCATCTTAGGAACACTATCATATCCCTATTGATTGCCTTGATACTTTTTTTGAAATCATTTGACAATGAATATAAATGTTATTCTGGGCTCTCAAATGTGTTTCATTGATCTATATGTCTGTCTTCACGAGAGAACCACACTATCCTGATTAATGCAGCCTAGTAGCAAACTTTGATATTAGGAACTGTAATCCTCCAATGTTTTTCTGCTTTTAAAATAATTCTTTTGGCTATTCTGGGTGCTTTGGCATTTCCGTATACATATTTTAGGAACAGTTTTTCACTTTCTACAAATAAAGCCTGCTGGAATTTGCCAGAGATTCCACTGAATATACTGATCATCTCTTTACCTGAATAGGCTCTCCTCATTCCAGATTTCAGCTCTGTTGGTCCTCCTTCCTTGCACAGCTCTCTGATGAGTTTAAAACCGTTTGGCCATTTATCCCCTGTATCTTTGTTATTGTAGGAGGAAATTTTGTCTTTTTCAACCTGCTACATTGTACTCCTAAGTGGGAGTCCTCACAGGTTAACTCTGAAGTATCAAATACCACAGGATCCAATGAGTAAGCAACAAACCTCCATGCCTGCTCTGTGGCAGACAGGCGGAAGGGAACGTGCTTTACACAGACAGGATGCTCACTCCTCATGAAGACACTGGATGAGCATAGCATTGTTATCTGCCCTTTACCAATGATTATACTGAGGCAGAGAGTGGTTTTAAAAGAGAGTCCAAGATCAGAGACGCATGAAGCCGAGAAGTTGGGTTTTCCATCCTGGCTGTCTGGTTCCAAGATCCTCTGCTAAAAACAATTATAAGTGCTACAGAAACTAAAATTGCAAAAAATCCAAGGGTAGAGGTTGATTTTAACATCTACTAATCTTAAAATAAAACAGTCAAAAATGAATTAAACAGAAAATACCCCAGATATTCATATTGGAAAGGTCTAGAATATGCAATGGAAAACACATATTCTTTTGAAGTGCAGGAGGAATATTTACAAAATAGTTAAATATTTCAAATAAATGTTAACATTTAATATTGAATAGACTCTGAAACTTTATCAAAGACCTACGCATGAGAGAGACGTTTGATAGCTATGAATAATGGATTGAAAACCCTGCATGGGAGAAAAGGGGGATTTAAACCTAGATGAACTCCTGACTCTGATTTTCCATTTTGGAAATTATAGGACAATAATTCCATCCCTGAGCTGTATGTGTGAATTTGTGTGTGTGTGTTTATAAGCTTATAAATAAGAAATTTATACATATGTATTAGCGTTCAGCAACCAGCATTTAGGGTCTATTGGCTTTCCTGAAGTTCCCAAGAAAATCTGGGATGCTTTTGATAGGAAAAGCTTGAAATTTTTCCATAAATCTGGCATTAAAATATAAATAAATACATAGTGATAATAATCCTAGTTATAAGCAAACTCCCTCTAAAACTTGAGACATTTGCTGTATCTTTTATCCATTGGGTTTTTAAATTTTGCTAACAACTAGTGCTGCTGAACACAAATTATGGAGAGGTTCAACAAGGAAAAAATTGCAAAACAGTATGTCCTTATTTACATACTAGCAAATGAGAATTCAGCTTTCACTTGAACATCAGTTATGAAATAATCCAGCCCATGGCAAGGACACACAGTTCTATAAACAGGAGTCAATTTGAGCTGTTTTGGGAGTAACAATGTTTTTCATAAGACAGTATTGAGCTCTTCCATCAGCATAGCATGTTACTTTCCTGCTTGACATCGGTCACAGAATTTGAAAGACACAAGAACTTTACTGGACGTTTCAGCTGCACATGAAAGTTAAGTTCCAAATATTAAAGGTATCACGACCTGTGATATTAAACTTGGCTTTTTTTTTCTTTCTAGACATGGTAGCTTTACTACCAAACATTTTTTCTGTTCTAATAATGACAGAATTTATTCTGGGAAATTTTGCCAATGGCTTCATAGCACTGGTGAACTACATTGACTGGGTCAAGAGACAAAAGATGTCCTCAGCTGATCAAATTCTCACAGCTCTGGCGATCTCCAGAATTGGTTTGCTCTGGATACTATTAATAAATTGGTATACAGCTGTGCTCCGTACAGGTTTATATAGTTTAGAAGTAAGAACTGTTGTTCATGTTGCCTGGGCAGTAAGCAACCATTTTAACATCTGGTTTGCTACTAGCCTCAGCATATTTTATTTGGTCAAGATAGCTAATTTCTCTAGCTTTATATTTCTTTACCTAAAGCAGAGAGCTAAAAGTATACTTCTCGTAATAATCTTGGGGACTCCAGTCTTTTTGGTTCCTCATATTACAGTGCTATGCTTAGATGAGAATATGCGGACTAATGAATATGAAGGAAACATCACTCAGAAGACCAAATTGAAGGGCGTTTTTCACCTTTCATTTATGACTCTATTCACACTAGTAAACTTCATACCATTTTCTATTTCACTGACATCTTGTCTGCTGTTAATCATTTCCCTGTGGAAACATCTCAAGAAAATTCAGCTGAATCTAAAAGGATCCCAAGATCTCAGCACCAAGGTCCACTTAAGAGCCATGCAAACTGTGGTTTCCTTTCTCCTGCTACATGTCAGTTACTTCCTGGCTCTAATTATCTCAGTTTGGAATTCTGAAAGGCTGAAGAATCAACTATTTGTCATGCTTTGTGAGGTTCTTGCAATGTTGTATCCTTTAAGCCACTCATTTATCCTGATTTGGAAAAACAAGAAGCTAAGATCATACTTGAAAAACATAAGAAAGATTATAAGGTTACCATACCATTAATCAATTTTTTTGAGGTAAGCAATATAATTTTACAAAATATTGTAAAAAATTCCTAAGGATTAGGAAGTAATGTGTATTTCACATACATATTCTATGTTATCATCTTTTAACGGAAGAATTTGTGATATATTTATGCATTTTTAAGAACTGACAACTTATCTCAGGTAATCATTGCTACTTTCCATTGTAATTTGGATCAAATGTATGTACCACAGTGTATTTAGATTTCGTTGTTTGAACCTTCAATCTTTTGGATGGTAATGATATTCAACTCTAAATCGCACATTGAGGATATATATTTGGGAAAGAAATTATTCCACCATGAATTCTTTCTTCATGGTTAATAGAGCACTATCAGAACTTTTGTTAGGAAAAGATGCACACAATAAAATTCAAGGTTGACAAACATATTTAAAATAAATTTTATATATGTGTACAAAAACAGTACTGAAGAAGAATGTTAGATTTAATACAAGCAGATGAAAAGCTTATAAAAAATCAAGTTCTACAATAGGAATGAAGAGGAAAGAAAAATTATCATGACCTGTTTTCAATGCTGCTATGTTTTCATATGCAGTGAGGAAAGTCATTTTGTACAGTTTTGAATTAAGAAGACCTATTTTGAAGTTGAGATCTGATGCCAAATTATTCAGTTTTCCCCGAAACCACCTTTGGGCCTCTGAATTGCCAAACCACCTTCAGGCCTCTGAATTGCCAATCATCTTTTCCATCTTGCAAACTAAAAATTCTTTTCAAACTTCAGATAAGAACACACACAGTTTCCCTATCTTAACAATACATTCACAATAAGAATAGTAATAAATTATGGAACAAAATTCAATGACAATTCTGCATATATTAAAATTGTATCTATGATGTTTGTTTAATAACTATAGGCAATATCTTTAAGATCTGTCTTATTACAATCTTGTGAAAAATGATGAAATAGTAGATGGCTAGCCAGTTGCATTATAAGAAAGAAATGTATAACCTTATTTGACAACTGAATTTGCATGTCTATTTTAATTCTTAATACTATGAAATTTTAACAACATTTTGTAAAGCTTAAGATAAATCATTTCCACATCTGATTTATCCATTTGTTTTTAGTCATCTGTCTGGCCCAGTAGAATATAAGCAGTATAATGCAAGGATCTTGTCTATCTTGTTTCTTCTGACTCCCCAGGACATAAAAGCCAACCCATAGAATAGTTGGTCCAAATAATATTTGAATGACTAAATAAACAGGTGAATAAACCATATTAGGACAGGAAAATCAATGAAAATGAAACTCTCACAAAGTCTGCAGGTCGCATGGATTTCCTGGTTTTGTTTCTTCACCATTCAAATACCTCTCAGTTCCAATTTCTGCATTAGACTGGATAGATAAAATGTTGTCACCAATAGGCTCCACAATAGAGTGAGTCAAATAAAAAACACATTTAATATTGCTCTCTTAGCAATACTGCTGTGTCTGAGGAGCCTTCAATATGCAAGTTATCCAGGGAATTATGCTGATCAAAAATATGCCATCTTTAACATGTGGCTTCCAAGGTTGCCTTGGAGGCATCTCCATTCTAGACTGCTGGGAGGAGAAAGGCTCAAGGAGGAGGGCTCATGGGGAGAGTTTTTGGGACAGGCCTGTAAATGGTGCACCTAACTTTCACTCACACAACATTGTTCAAATTTCAGTCACGTTGCCACAATCATCTGCAAGGGAGGCTGGGAAATAGAGTCTCTGTATATCCAAGAAAGAAGAGGAGAACATGGAATTTAGGACATGGAAGATGGAGGGCACTTCCTATTAATTCAACTGACATAGCCAATAAATTATTGTAAAACAAAAGAATTTCCTCTGTTTAGAAGCATGACGTAGCTTGTTCACGTCACTTTATAATTTGTAATGTCCTTACATCAGTATTGAATATCAGTTCTTTTTCTATTTCTTCATAAATTCTAAAGAATTTAAGTTTAAACTACATATTTCTATCCTTGTTAACCCATAATTGATTCTTCACGGTAGTGTTTGTAGATTACTGATGTGTATCCCCAGTATATTTTGCTTCTAACATCTGATTTACCTCCTACAATGTTATGTACTAGTTATTTATAGTTATTTGCTCTAGCACTTGCATGTATTCTTTGAACTGAAAATAATTATGTAAAATTATTTCTATAAATCATATTGAATCAATAAAAATAGTAGATAGGTAGAAGGATCTTATTGATGAGTAACAAATAATGACTAAATTATTAAAACTTAAGATTAATTTTAGTTATACATTAATTTTAATTTTAAATTAAAATTCTTTCTAGCAATTTAAATTCAAATCTAAAATATTTGTGTTCAAACGTATGACTCGGGAGTTGAAAGTACAAATTAATAGAAAATAATTTCTCTCATATTTGCATGTTTACAAACCTGACTTCATATGTTTAGTCGTTAGCACAAATGAAAATTTGCAGCTGGTGCCAAAGATAAGTAGACATTATCATTAACTCTGGAAATTATATAGCAGGTGACTCGAACTACTAAAAAAGGTATTCACGAAGCTCTGTCTCTCTTAACAGAACTGTTTGGTTTAGCATTGGAATTACAATATAAATAGAATGAACTATTCTTTCATGAAGATCTCTCAAACTATACGACATGGCAGAATTTTGACTGTAAGTTCTGAAATTATGATGAAAACATTTATAAATATGTCATAAATGGATGCCAATCTGCAACTGGGTAGTCTAAAGCTGTCATTAAGGCACAACATTAGAAATATTTCCTGAGAAATATGAGTTGGAATGAAGGTCTCCTTTCTTGTCATGGCAACAGGAGAACTCATCTTAGGAATACTGGGAAATGGGTTTATTGGATGGGTAAACTGCATCGAATGGGTCAAGAATGGGAAGGTCTCATCAGCTGATTTCATCCTTACCAGCTTGGTATGGCCAGAATCATTCAACCGTGGGTGACACTATCTGATTCATTTATAATGGCACTGTCTTCACATCTGTATGCCACCAGGAAACCAATAAAAGTGGTTACTATTCTTTGGGCACTAACTGATCACTGAACTACCTGGTTTGCCACCTGCCTAAGCATCTTCTGCTTCCTTAAGATGGCCAGTTTCTCCCACTTGTTTTTCATCTAGCTGTAGTGGAGAGTGAACAAAGTGGTTCTTATGCTTTTCCTGGGAACTTTCTTCTTGTTGTCTGTTAACCTCTTAATGCAGGATGCGCTTAGAAGTTGCGGATGAATATCTGTAGAGTACACGAAAGAAACATGACTTTGCATTTAGATGTAAATAAAATGCTCTATCTTAAAAGCTTTCTTCTTAGTTTGACCTATGTTATCCCCTTTCTTCTGTCCCTGACTTCTTTGCTCCTTTTGCTCCTGTCCTTGATGAGACACACGAAGAATTTGTAGGTCAACTTGATGGGCATGAGGGACTCCAGCACAGAGGCCATAAAAGGGCCATAAAAATGGCGAAAACCTTATTCCCCCTCTTGATAATTTGCTTTATTTCCACTCTAATAGCAAGTTGGATCTTCCTTAGGGTACAAAGGTATCATGTTATGATGTTTGTCATGGTGATTTCAACCATCTTTCCCTCAGGCCACTCATTAATTATAATTATGGGAAACAGTGAGCTGAGACAGATCATCTGAGACTACAGTAGCATCTTAAATTCTCTATGGGAAAAGCCAAACTTTTTCTCCATAGGTAGAGTTTACAAGGGCTTCCTATATTCTATGAGAAAATACTAGAAGACTGTGTAGGTTCATTTTCAATTTCAATCTTTCTGTCTCCTTCTGGGTGTTGTTAAACAGCACAGGAATTTCCCTTACGAGTGCTGTTAACTAATCATTTTTTCTTAAAGTGATCTGACTTAGTGTTCGATTAATGAAATATCTTTGCTATAATAACACTTGCTTATAAAAGATTATTTGAGGCAAAGATTATAAAGATGTATAATAAATTATTAATAAATGTGTAAGTAATATAGAATACAATATCAATAAATGTATATGAAATAGTCATAGAAAGGGAAAACGAGTAATGCAATTTTTAAACTAAAGATAATTTCAAAATTAGAATAGAAAATGGGTTATAAAATATTAAGGGTAATATAAGAGTAATAATACTTTATTTAAACATAAAAGTATACATAACAGTCACATCTTAATAATTTTGGAAAGGATCTGAAGCAGTGAGAATTTTCATACATTATTCATAGGACTATAAATTGGTAAAACATCTTTATGCAACAGTATAGAATTATGTCATTAAGGTGAAGATGTATATCCTAAGAGACATCAATTGCAGTCTCATTCTAATACACTAAAAATCTTTGGTACGTGTGTACCAGGATATATGTGCAAAACTGTATACATCACTATTTTTCTTAATAGCTGAAATTGAGAAGTCATACAAATGTCCATTAGTCAGAAAATAGATAAATTATGGCATACTGATACAATGCAATACTACACAATAATGAAAATGACAAAATCAGATCTACAAACTTTTTAGTTCTTTGCTAGAGATAAAAAGACATAGGCATAGAAAAGTAATTTGTAAAACATAACAGTTATGCAATGTAATGTTTAGATATGTTTGTACAGATGTAGTAGTACTCTGACTGCTGTAATAAAATAATTCAGATTTATTCATAGTAGGTGGGAATGCAAATAAGTAGGTGGGAGAATTTTGCTTGATAGTGGTGCTATTAAAATATAAAAGAAAGATTATATACTGTATTATTATCTAGAAAACATACATGTCTAAGAAATTGCAATAAAAGCAAAGAACTATTTGTTTGAGATCACTTTTGTCATAATTTTTAGAAAGAAGTAAAGGAAAAAATAGCAAATACATCATCAGAAACACGTTGATTTTAAGTTACTCTTGATGAAGTAGTACGTGAAGTTAATCTTTCCATTAGCCCCAATGCTGAGAATGATGTATTTATCATAAGAACATGGAGAAGATTGGTAGTGTTCTCCTATCATAGTGAACTCTACTACTTAGAAAACTGGATGAAGACACATCTGTCAGTTAGAGTTCTCCCATTTAGCTGCCACCATCATCATCATCATTATTATGTATCACATTTGATGATTTATATTTAAAGTCGGACAATGTCGGACAATGTCCAAGTAATTTCCTAAAGATCATTGTGGGTAACTTACCTTAGTAAATAGTAAAATTCAAGTCAAACTGAATCCATTTAGAAATTGAGTGTTCTTTACTCTAAGTGCACTGCTTGAGCAAGTTATTTATGGGAGATCTTAAAATCACAGAGTTTAGGCACAAAGCCCTGTTTCCAATATTGGAAGTAGAATAAAAAGACTACTGAAAAATTGAGTCATGGAATAGGATTGCATTATTGTGATGATGGATTACATTTTGCTTATTTGATTGATATTTAGAGATCAAATCTTGCTCCTTGTCTTGCCGTATAACAAGAGCCTGTGGTGATGGCCCAGCAATAGATTATCTGCCAAGAAAGAAAATCCATTAACAGTTCCTTTCAACTTGGTAGAGAATGACTAGATGATCACTTTATCTTTTCCAAAAGTTTGGGAAAAGAAGGCAATTGTTAGCATTTTCTTAACACTACTAAAAATAAAAAAGCTTTAAGAGCTTGGTATTATGAGTGTTTAATCACTTTCCCCATTGGAAATGATTTATGGAAGAAGACCAAGAGATTGTCCGTGTCACTGAAAGAATAAGACTGAGAAAATGAATAATCAAGATTAAGAATTCAATAGACATAAGTAACAACCAATTAGACACAGTGGAAGAAAGAATTAGTGAATTGAAAGATAACTACTCAGAGTGAAACATAAAGAGACAAAGAGATGGAAAATACAGGCTAGAGGGTAAGAGACACAAACATGACAGTCAGAAGTGTGACATTCTTCTGGAATTCTAGAACATAGAATAGAGAAAATGAAGTGGTAGGAATATTGCTGAGATTTTTTCTAAAAGTGATAAAACATTTCAATTAATTGATATAAGATGATAAGATAATGAGATAAGATAACAATAAAATTTAACTCATGAACACTACAGGAAACAAAAGACCAAGAAAAAATATCTCATAAATACCCAAAGAAAAAGAATAGGTTATATTAAAAGGAATGACTATTTGAATAATTTTTAAATAAGCTTTGTATGTTCCTGGGGGACAGTTATAGTTCAGCTGATTGTCAATTTAGGTTGGATATTGCTGGGAAATCTTGACTCCAGAGATCTCTCATTCTCCTCCTAGGGCCTGTGTATTAGCCTGGGAAGGTTCTCATGGTAATTGAGGAAGAGGAATACTAGGAAAGCCCCAATGTGGAAGTCATTTTAAATCTCTTTGTGTCACGTCACCTAATCCTCAATTCATCAAAGGAAGTTTACATGATTGAGCTCAGAGCCAAGGGACAAGGCAGTCATCTTGGCCATGTTGGAGGATACTACAAAATTACTTTCCAAAGCCTGTAGCTACAGTGAAGATAGTGAAGATTAAAGAATTTCAGGAAAATGAAGCAATCTATCCCAGTTTACACTCTTGGTTAAATTTTTCAGGTTCCTCCCATATATAAAATATGCTCATTCCTATCTGAGCATCTCCCAAAGTCTCATTTAGTTACAGAATTAGGCTTGAATTCCAGGATCTTATGATCCATATTTGGTTTGGTTTGTCGCTCTTCATTTGGTAATCAAGGAATTAAAAAGATAAGTTGTCTCCCTGACAAAGATGTAGTACACAGGTTTGAAACAGGACAGGATAAACATAACAAAAAGTCCCATTCGAAGAGGGGAGGAAGAGAAACATACAGCAATTCTAGCTCATAGGAATTCAGAAATAATGTGTGGCAAATACTTTCATGACTCTCTTGTTTGTTCTCTTTCTTTAAAAATTACTTATTTTAAAGTTTTTTCTAGCTTTATTGAGCTAAAGTTGACAAAAAATTTAATATATTTAAGGTGTATATCATAATTTTTTGATATATGTATACATTATGCAAGAATTCCCACAATCAAGTTAATTAACAGACCCGTCACTTCACATCGTTACTTTTTTAAACGAAAAAGCTTAAGATTTACTCTCTTAGCAAAATCAATGACACAATTTAGTATTATCAACCATAGTTACCATGCTATACATTAGATCTTCAGAACTTACTCATCTGATAACTGAAAGTTTGTTCCCTTTTAGCAACCTCTCCACTTTTCCCCCACCCCCAGCCTCTGGCAACCAATTTTCTACTCTCTGTTTCTATGAGTTTGCCCTTTTTCGTTTTTTTTTAGGTCTCTCATATAAGTGCATTGTTTGTCTTCTCTGTCTGGCTTATCTCACTTAGCATGGGGCTCTCAAGATCCATCCACGTTGTCACACATGGTAGGATCTCCTTCTGTTTTAAGGCTGAATGATATTTCAGTATATATAGTATATTAAATTATACTATATTATATATATATATCATATTAATATACTATTACATATATTGTATCTATCTATCTATCTATCTATCTATCTATACACCACATTTTCTTTATGCATTCGTCTGTGAACAGACACTTTGGTTGTTTCCATATCTTGGCCATTGTGAATAATGTTGCAACAAACATGGGAGTATAGATATCTCTTCCAGATAATGATTTTGTTTCCTTTGGGTATATACCAAAACATGAGATTGCTGGATCACATGGTGGTTTATTTTTAATTTCTTGAGGAGCCTCCATACTGTTTTCCATAGTGGCTATAGCAGTTTACATTCCCACCAACTGTACAAGAGTTCCCTTTTCTTCACATCTTTGCCAGAATTTCTCTCCTTACTTTTTGATGATAGCCATTCTAACAAATGTGAGGTGACATCACACTGTTCTTTTGATTTTCATTTCCCCAATGATTAGTGATGTTGAGCACATTTTCATGTACCTATTGACAATTTGTATGTCTTCTTTGGGAAAATGTCTTTCAGGTTCTCTGCCCATTTGTAAGGATTGTTTGTTTTTTTGCTACTGATTTGTATGAATGCCTTGCATATTTTTGATATTAATCCTTTATCAGATCTGTGATTTTCTCCCATTTCGTAGGTTGCCTTTTCACTTTGTTAATGGTTTCCTTTTCTGTGCAGAAGCTATTTAGTTTGAGATAGTCTCTCTTATTTTTGCTTTTATTGCCTTTGTTTGCGTCAAATCCAAAAAATCATTGTCAACACCAAAGTGAAGGAGCTTATCTGTATTTTTTTTCTAGGAGTTTTATGGCTTCAGGTTTATGTTCAATCTCTAATCCATTTTGAGTTTATTTTTGTGTATGGTGTTAGATAGGAATCCAGCTTCATTCTTTTGCATGTGGATATCCTGTTTTGCCAAGACCATTTATTGAAGGAACTACCCTTTCCTTATTGTATATTCTTGGTGCCATTGTCCAAAATTAATTCACTATATATGCATGGGTTTGTTTCTGTGCTCACTGCTCTATTTCATTGATTTATTTGTCTGTTTTTATGCCCATACTGTACTGTTTTGATTACTATAACTTTGTAACATAGCTTGAAATCAGGAAGAGTGATACCTCCAGCTTTGTTCTTCTTTATCAAGATTGTTTTGGCTTTTCAGAGTCTTTTGTGGTTCCATATATATTTTAAGATTTTTTTTCTATTTCTGTAAAAAATGCCATTGGAATTTTGACAGAGATTGCATTACATGTGTGGATTGCTTTGGGTAGTCTGGACATTTTAACATTATTGATTCTTTGAATCCATGAACATGGAATATCCTTTCATTTATTTGTGTCTTCATCAATATCTTTCATTAATGTCTTACAGTTTTCAGCAGAGATTTTTCACCTTGTTGGTTAAAGTTCTGCCTAAGTATTATACTCTTTTTGATCCTATTTTAAATGAGATTGTTTCTTAATTTTTCTGATAGTTTGTTGTTAATATATAGAAACACAATGGCTTTTGTATATTGATTTTGTTTCCTGCATTTTTACTGAATTTTTTGTTAGTTCTCCATTTTTTGGTGAATTTTTTATGATTTGTTTATATATAACATTATGTCATTTGCAAACAGACAAAATTTTGCTTCTTCCTTTCTTATTTAGATGCCTTTTATTTATTTCTCTTGCATAATTGCTCTGGCAGGGACCTCCAGTATTATTGAAGAGGAGTAGAGAAAGTGGGTGCTGTTGTCTTTTTCCTAATCTTATAGAGAAAGGTCTCAACCATTCACCATCACGTAAGATCTTTGCTGTGGGCTTATCAAATATGGTCTGTATTATTCTGAGGTATGTTCCTTTCATACTTAATTTGTTGAGAGTTTTTAACATGAAAAGATTTGAGTCATTGCCTTCTTTATTGATAACAGTTTCTAGAGATTTAGTCATCCTCTCCGTCCTGGTACAGAGAGGAATTTACCCTAACAAATGGAGATTTCTCTTATAAGTGTAGATTTTCTTTACACATGGGTAATTTCTACTAGGTTTTCAGAGCTTTTCCTGTGTCTGCTGTTTCTTAAAAAGAATCAACCTAAAATATTTCTTATGCCAAAGAGGCATATTTTGGGGTGACAACTTCTCTTCCTGGTCCTGTGGTTACAAAAACGTACTTTATACTAGGAAAAAAAAAATGTTTCCCTTTGTACATGGACTACTAATTTGACCCTGTTGTTTGCGGTTTTTTTTTTTGAATATTATTATATTTGAGTGCATATTATTATATTTGGGTTGTTCCAATTTTTAATTCCTTCCATCTGTAGGATGCCTTCGGATTCATGTTCTTCAGTTGTGTGTTGATATAAAGTTAACAAAATCTTACAATTTCTTTAGGTCTATATAACCTTCTGTTAGGGCTCAGGGTAGGCCACCCCAAAATATCCCATAATAGCATATTGATTATTTTGAATTTGAGTTACTTGAGAAGAAAAAGAGCATTCTGACCCTCCTATATCTGTTCCCCTGAAAGCAGGCAATAAAATCTCCTCTGCGAAAGGTGCTCTCACTACATCCTTATCACCACAGCTGGGGAATTCAGAGCCAAGAAACAAACCTTGCTAATTTACTACCTCAAGCCTAAACTCTGCTTAAATTCCTCACTAATTATGTACCCCAAACCTAAGTTTCTTTGTCCTGTCAATTCTTCACAAATTTATTGTTTCTTTGTGTAAAAGATATATATACTCCCTACCTTGTTCACTCTCGGAGCATCATTTCTTTGTGGTCTCCAGTACATGCATATTAAACTGGGTTTTTCTCATGTTAATCTGGTCTTGTGTCAATTTTACTGTTAGTTGAGTCACAAGAACACAAGAAGGGAAGAAAGGGGATTTTCCCCTGCCCTGGCAGTTTTGGGGAGCCAGGCAAGAGAATCACCAGCTGGGAAACTGCTTTCTCCTTGAAGCTGTTGCAGCTCAGAGATCCTGGGACCTCTGACATAGAAGCCAGAAAAAAGGTAAGCCTTCTTATGATGTCAGCCTCCCAGACCTCTGCCTGCAGAGTCCAATGGGAATGAAAGTGGTGAGAGTTTCTTTTTCTCTCTCTAAATTTAGATTAGCAGGAGAAAATATTTGTGAAACTAGTTTCTTGGACGTTAGTGACTTTGGCATCTGGTAATGAGTACTTTTGGTTTGTTGATCCTTTCCTCCAAGGGAAGGTCTTTGATTTCCTTTGTCTCTGCCTGTTGAGTCATTTGTCATAAGGAGGAAGAACCATAGGGCAGGACAGAAGGTACAGGCCCTTGATATGCCTGCTGTTGGAGCCAGCCTCACAGACTGGGAAGCTTTACTGTCCTTACCACCTGTGTCTATTTAGACCAACTTTGCTGTGAGTCCCCTACATAAAAACCAGATGAGGCTTTTCCTTCCATTTTGTTCTATGTCCTGAGAGCTTGGCTTTGTGACAAGTGAAAATGTTTTCTCTTGTCTCCACTATCCAGAAGGTGAATTTACTGGAGTGCACCTGATGGCCAGTTGAAAGACTGGGGCTCTGAGACATGCAGTCACAAGCAGCACTCTCTCTCTCTGGCTGTGCCAGCTCTCAGGAGAGTTTGTCATAAGTCCAATCCATAAGGGTTCTTGTCACCTCAACTCATTAGTGCCAGAAAAATCCCATTCCAGTAGCACCTGCCCGGGGTCACAGATTAGCAGGTCTGTGACTGCAGGTGTCTCATGCTCTGGTGGAAGACTGGAGACACCATTTTCATGACATCATCCTTACTGCCTGTGCCACAGGGTCTTTCCTTTCTAGACTATTTTTGGGAGTGAACTTTTGGATCTTGTGAGGGCTGCTTCTTTTGCATTCTCTTTCAGGGATGCCTCTTGCATCTGTTTGTTAAGTTATAAAAAGGCTTATTGGTTTGAGTTGTTGTTAAGATCCCACCATCAATGGCCAGATGATGGATCCTTTAAATTGGAAAAACTTCTAAGTTGGAAAAAATTTTTGAGAGCTCTCATATTGGTATAATGGCTAGCCGTTAAGACTTCCTTAATAAGATAGAAAGACAGAAATTAGAAGAAAAATCAAGTCCACTCAGACCCCTTCTTATCTGCCTTTAGACGTTTGTAGATATCATTTTTTTTTAAAAAAATCAAAACATTAAAAATACAATTGTCTGGCACTTAAAAAGGAAAAGGAAGGGGGCCTGCCCTGTGGCTGAGTGATTAAGTTCACATGCTCTGCTTTGATGGCCCAGGGTTTCACCAGTTCTGATCCTGGGCATGAACCTAGCACTGCTCGTCAGGCTATGCTGAGGTGGTGTCCCACATAGCACAACTAGAAGGAGCTACAACTATAATATACAACTGTGTACTGGGGGACTTTGGGGAGAAGAAGAAGAAGAAAAAATTGGCAACAGATGTTAGCTCAGGGCCAATCTTCAAAAAAGAAAAAGGAAAAGGAAAAAATTATATGACAGCTAAACTTAAGGGCTCCCTAACAAGAAGAGAGAACAAAAATTTAGAATTAACGCAAAATGTAAAATGCCCTTTTAAAAATCTTGCTTCTTCTGCCTATTTTAGCTTCATTTTCCTGCAAGATTTACCAGGCTAATCTCTAAGAGTATACAGGTTACTCATGTAAATACTGAAAGGCAGAAAACAAATTCAGCAGGAGCATCTAGGACAGGAAATACAGCTCACTTTGCTGGGTTCTACAATCAGGCTCTGCCAATTTCAGGCCTTCCTATGTAATATCCTTGTAGATTTATTCTACAACCACCTCCCATGGAATTCATGTCTCCTGAACGACAGTCCTTTTACCTCCACTGGGTGGCCACTTTGTAATGCCTGGTCAAAAGAAAAAAAATGTTTTTTCACTTTGTCCCTTCCTTTCCAAACCCAGACCCATCAATTATTGACCATTCTCTCCCAGGGATAGCTATTAACCTTCTTGCTTGCCTTGCTTTTTGTCCTAAGGTCTTGGTTTATCTTTCTGCCTGCCTGGGATATGCATGCAGCCTGTCAGTTCTTTCTTTTGTCTATCTTTGGCGATGACTCTGAATCTTAGGAAGGTAATAATCTTTAAGGACACTTCTTGAGTCTACAGAGTTGTTTAATATGCCAAAAATATTTACTGTTTGTCTCAGATGAAAACTACAAGATATTTAGAAGGATTTTTTTCGTAGCTCTATGGTCAAAAATTGGCCCAATTAAAAACTAATATTCAGACCAAGGTAGAAATTTTTTTATAGGCTTTCTTCCTTGAGTTAAAATAAAGCTATATACCCAGAGAAAAGAAGCAAATTAGGAATAATGTAACTGGAAATGAAGATCAACCTATGACATGATAAACAAATGGCAAGCAATAGGATATGCTGGAGTATATGAGGAAGCCATTTGGTGTAAACCTAATCTGGCCCAACCTTGTTTTCCCAAAACGGACTGGCATGGGCATTGATCATGCATTGTATATCTGCTTTAAGCATTTGCTGTGTCCAAAAAGGCAAGAACAAATGGCCTTAAGAGAAAGATGCAACTTCTCCCTTTTGGCATTTCCTTAAGGATAAGCATCTCTCCCTAGGCTAGAGAGGATTAGTGCTCACTCTGTGAGCACACAGCTCCAGAAAACAGACCTGCCACTGTGCTGTGTCCACCAAGACAGCAGATCTATTGCCTGCTGTGTGAATAGCTGTGTTGTGCCGGCTAGGCAAGCTCATGACTGTTGTAAAAGGGACATTCCTATCATACGTGATGTATGTTCTTTGTTCCAAGATGGCATATACCTGCTCTGTGTACCCAACTTCTTTGGTGCCCTTCCTTCTTTGGGGAAGGAAGTCACTGGGCTAAGTTAGTCCTCAGATCTGTCTCATAATAAACTCACCCAAATTTTGATTTATAGATTGGTTATGAATTATTTTCATTGACAGATTTAATTTATGTTACAATCCAATTTCTAAGAAATGAAGAACAACTGTCCTTATCTTACAAATCTTTGTAAAACTAAAATGCAATGCTAAAGGCAGTTCAATTTCACCCATTCCCTTTCACCAATCCCAAAACTTCCCCTATTTGTCTCAAAAAGCTTGTAATCTCACCAGGAACTCTTATTTAGATCATCCTCAATTCCTAAGACTGAAGGAAAATTTTAAATCACAATTACCCCCAAATTCTTGTAAAAACACTTTCATTTTTTTCTCTCTGTCCCTTAAAGCTATAAATTTTGCCATAATTTTAAAATGTAAACACCCTAAAAGATAACTGCCTATAATTGCCTGAGACTAAACCTGGCTAACTTAATCAGTAAAGCCTGAGGTTAAAAAAAGGGAAAAAAATATTTATTTTAAACACATGCTTCCAGAGAGGCTCTTTTTCCCCAAATCTAATTCATGGCCTCCTTGTCCAAAGTAAATATAAGTTTTAAAAGTCTTCTCCACAAACTTTAACAACAATAAATACCTTTAAGTAGGTAACATCAACTTGTCTCATCGTCTAGTGACACAATTATTTATAAATTAGTGAGTTTTGCATTGTACCTGATTCATGGCTGAAATTTTTAAAATAAAATTATAAGATCTCTGTGTCTGTCTATATATATATACATATCTTATAGATATGATATTTTTCTACCTCCAGATAGTATTAGCAAAATGATTTCTATAGAGCTCTATTTAATTGACTTAAAGAAAGCACATATAAATTATTTCTGAATATAATAAAAACCAAGTCAAATGTTTTTCAAGTTAACGTGATATAAAATAATCTTTGGTAAATCAAAATTTACTGAAGTTTGTTGATTTAGTTAAAGTAAACACGCCTTCAGAGTTATCAGCATTTGATATAATGCAAATGCAACTTTTATTCTATCTGAATTATTAATCAAATAAGTTCATGTTATCTCTGTTATAAAATTTGTTGACAGTAATAATAATAACTTAAGATAATGACTAACTACTTTAATGTCATAAAATTTTCATAAATTATCAAGTACGATTGTTAAAAAATAAATTATATAGATAGTGAAATAAAGATTTTTGAGTACAATAATTATGTTTTGTGGTATGTGTACTTATAAATAAGTTCCCTGGGTCTTTTTAATGACTTAAAACTTTAAAATTTTACTAAGTAAGGTTAAATGATAAAAAGTTCATTAAATATCTATATCATCTCCAGATAAGAGAAAATAATAAAACATTTATTACTGTATAGTGGTTTATCTACTTTGACTTCTTATTACAAAGGAACTAAAAAATAAATTTGAATCTATTAATAGACATACTTTGTGTTTTATTAAAAGATTACACTACAAAAAATATGTTTATAAAAATTATAAAAGATATGCATAAATTTGCCAATCTGAAGAATATAGATATACCATCCAATTCACAGTTGCTTACTTCTCAGTTTTCACTAATAACTAAAGTTTCTAAGTGTTAAAATTCTAATTAATATATGTAATTAAAGCTACTAAAATTGTAGGGGAAAATCTCTGTTTACAAAGAAAATAAGATGTATGTTTTTCATAAAAGGTATAAGAATGGAAAAACATTTCGTTAAAAAAATAATTTTGTCTCAAAATAAAACTGATTATTTCTGGAAAAAAAGAAGGAGAGATTGAGAAAAGAGAATTTTACCTTGTGTGATCAAGTTATCAAAAATTAAGTAGTTATTTTAAGAATTTAAAAAATAATCTTCAATATCAATATTATTTTTATATAAAACTGGAACTTAATTTTCTTTTCATCTCTTAAAAGAACAAGAATTTTCTTGACATATTGGTGTTCTCTTGACAAGAGATTATTAAATATTTCTCCTAATTTTTTGTATTTTCTCAGAACTATTTCCTGTGCTTTATGTTAAAAGTTGAGTCTTTTTTCTACTTAAAAGAGCTAAAGTTTTGCAGCTTTGTAAACTTATTTGTCTTTGAAATATTCTTGTCACTTTGGTCAAATAGATAAACATAGTTTCATAGTGATCTGTGATCCTATTTAGGCAATGTTTTAAAATCTCCTTGATATTTTCGATAAACTTCCACAGATCAAATTCTGGGTGAAGTCTCTTTGACCTCTAGTTAACTCTGGGGTCTTTCAGAGGATCCTTGAAACATCTCAAAGGATTTGTTCTCTCTTTATAAAAAGAGGGATATTAATCTAATTAGACTTATTTAATATGTTAAATTACATGGGAAACATTACCAAATAAGAAATAGCATTGTCTTATTTATGTTGTACCTATATAAATATATGCTATAAGAGTTCCATAAATTATGTGAAATTTCTAGAAGTGTAATATGTCCTGATATAAAATGTTGTTTGTTATCAAAAGCGAGGCTCACATCAAATATCAGGAGAATGTTTTAGCTGACTTTCATGCAAAGGCAGCAGTAACAGAATCTATAAGGGTTATGACACATGTAGATGAAGTCCATTCTGCTTCTGTCAAAAGAAAAAAAATAACTCCTCATTGCCAAACTTTTGCCATCCTGATGTCCCTGTAACATGGCAACAGTCTTCTCCTGAATCAGAGAAATTAAGATGGATAAACAATGGTTGTAAATTAAACAGTTGGTGCTATGGGAAACCTAAGATGGTTGCTTGGTTATTCCCAGCTCCCTGGCAAACACTATTTTTCAGGTTTCACACTCCTTCACCCAATAGGAAAAACTCTTTCTGTCCCCAGAAGCCTCAGAACTCCTCCCTCTGGGTCCTTTGAGCACCTCCAGATGGACTTCATTCAACTGCCACTTAGTACGAGTTGTCAATATGTTCTTATTATACGTATTTTTTCTGGATGGATTGAAGCCTTCCTTTGCCACAAAGCTGATGCCCTCACAGTGGCAATTAAAACTGTTTGAAAATGTGTTTCCCACATGGAGGATACCTTCCACAATCTTCAGTGATTGAGGCACCCATTTCATTGGACAAATCATACAAGCCTTAACAAAAATCTTACAAACTTCTTAGAATTATCACTGTCTCTATCACACTCAATCATCAGGCAAAGTTGAGAGAGCTAATGGAAAAGCTGGATTCAAGCAGAACAAGAATTAATTACATGGGACTAAATGAACTGATGAGTATGATTATAATTTTTATGACTTTTTGTCTCAAAATTTAGTTTAGTTAAAGATTTAAGGAAAACTTTTTTATTTTCTCTTAAATGATCTATAAATTACAGCAACTTGGTAAATTATACCTTTGTAAGCAGAATTGAAACAATTTCTTTTTCTCCCTATTTGATCCCTCTAGAATTCAGAAACTCTCAGTAGTCTTATTTTCATGACAAAAATTTATTTGCAAAGTTCACTATGAATCCATTCTCCCAATAACAGGACACAGTGAGAAACGTTGGTTATATTACCAAGGGTTTGACTGGAAGGTCATGTTTGAGAAAGAAATGCATAAACTCAGATATGACTAAATAAACTTAAGGAATTAAGGTTGACTCTATGAAGTTGACAAAGCTTCTTGGAAAAACAGCCTGGTCCCTCACTCTCAGGATTCCTTACAGCCTAACCAGGTGAGTAAAGAAAGTCATTTCCAGGAAGTTACAAGAACCTCAAGATATGTTGGGAGGATCAAGAGGAGAGGAATTCACCCAAATCTGTAGATATTGCAAGCAGAATATTTGGTTTGGCTTCTTAGCCTCGAGAGGATACTAAAAGTTCAATCTGAGATTCCTTATGATAAGTTCCAGCAAAGCAAATTTTAAAAAGCCTATATGATTAATCACTATTCTTACTGTACTTATGTAAATAACTAAGCCACGTTTATTAAAACTAGATTTATTTTACAAACTAACTAGTCTTAATTTGACTATCTTTGATAAAAATGGTGATTTTAGAGAGAAAAATTGTTTTAGTAAAAACTATAATATACACGTGAATATTAGATTGTAGTGCTGTTAATTTTCTTTGAAGTTTATAATTTACCTAAAAACTGGACTAGATCTTAAATTCTTCTAATTTCCTAAAATATTTGGAAAGACCTCTCCAAACTAACAATTCTCTGACTTTTCTCCCACTTTTGACTTGGAATCAAGAACTAAAGCTGGCTTTTTTTCCCCTGAAGCACTGCAAACTGAAGCTGAACAACTTGATATAAAATTAAGAGAGATTGCCACAACAGCCAACGTTTAGAAAATCTTGGTGCCTGTTGCTGAGTAAGCCATTCAGAAAGTTTACCGATCATTTGACGACATCATAGAGGCATTTCAAACTACAAAAGATGCTTTGACAATGACATCTAGAAATCTTCTTGATTGGCTACCCCCTAGAATCAGAAACTGGTTTATAATTTGCTGCAACCATTAACCATTCTTTTTCTTGATTTCCATAGAAATGACTCATTAAATACCTGATTGCTTGCAACATACATTTAACTTTGGGAACCTACTTGCATCACTGCCTCCTGAAATGAGACACAACTGTTTAATTGAACTGACCTATTTTCAAGGCTAAAGGATTAATTCAGTGAAATAATGAAACAATATAGCTGCTCAACTTTTGATATGTGAAACATCCAGGGAAGTTTCAGAGGAGGGAAATGTTGGGGCCCAAGGAAGGCCACCCCAAAATATCCCACAATAGCATATTGATTATTTTCAGTTAAAGTTACTTGGGAAGAAAAGCGACATTGTGACCCTCCTTTCCCTGTTCCCCTGAAAGCAGGAAAAAGATCTCCCATCTGACACCTTCTCTCCCAGCATCCTTATCATCAGAGCTGGGGATTTCAGGGCTGAGAAGCCACATAAACAAACCTTGCTAATCTACCACCTCAAGCCTAACTCTGCTTAAATTCCTCACTAATTATGTACCCCAAACCTAAATTTCTGTGTCCTGTAAATTCTTCACACATATATTGTTTCTTTGTGTATAAGATATATATACTGCCTATACTGTTCACTCTCCAAGCATCAGTTCTTTATGGTCTCAAATACTAACGTATTAATCTGAGTTTTTCTCCTGTTAAGCTGGTCTTGTGTCGATTTTACTATTAGCCCAGCCACAAGAACACACTAAGGGGAGGAAGGGGACTTTCCCCCACCCCGACACTTCTCATGAACCATACTTTGCTCCTTATCATTTGAGGCCTCCTGGGAGTTGAGTATTATAATAGGTCACGGCACTAACAGGAGGTAAGGATATGTCTTGAGGAGGGTCAGCATTCCTCTCCAAGGCAACCACCTCAGGGAGAAGAGGTTTTTGAGACAGGGGAATAACAAACTCCTCGAGAGGAGAGGTAAGCAGGTTTATTTGACAAAGGAGGCTAAGTAGAATTGAGGGGCCCAAGGTCTCACAGATTTTTTGAAGTCTCTCCATACTTCCCCGTCCCAACATCTAGAGTCTCTCTTCTTTTTAGCGAATGCCGTTCATTAACAAAGAAGGTTTTGAGGTTGTGAATTCAGTTTGCAATGTGAGTCATCTGTTTCAGGATCTGATATGGTTTGGATTTCAGAAATTTCAGCCTTTCTGCTACAGGAGAGAAAGATTTCTTTTATAATAGTCATAGAAACCTTCTGATCTTTGACTTGGATTTTAAGTTAGGAATTTAAAGTCTTAAACTCATCATTTTCTTTCTGCAAGTTTTCCAGCACAATTAGAAACAACCAACCAACCCATTTGCACTTCTAATTTCACTAATATATTTGATGGTAGCAACCACTTGCTCACCCTAAGCCTTGCCTTCTATAGGCACTTGATTACAGGTGGCTACAGATGGCAATTTAAGTAACTATTATGTCACTGCATATCATGGATTACCAGTGTCCTCTTTACCACTGTATGCAGGGTCTTGAATGACCTTAAATCTAAGCATATGAGATAACGAATTCCAGAGAACTCAGATCCAATTGCAAGAACATATCCTAAAGGTTTCATTTCTTTGGAACTACTTACATGACCAATGTTTGCATCAGTTGGGGTTTAATCAGGGAAGTGGAGTCACTGTGAGTGATATGGAATAAATGGTTTATTATAGGGATTAGACCGTCACAGCTGTGAGAGCTTGTGAAGAATTCAGTTATGGGATGCTCTGCCTTTGTGTCTGATTGTGGTTTGGAAGGCAAGGTAGGTCAGCAATTCTGGCAGCCAGGATGAAAATTAGGATGTAAAGCAGAAGAAAACCAGGACAAACCAGAAATGGCAATGACAAGGTGCAACCCTGGAGGAAAATCCGAATTCTGCGTCAATTTCTAACTTGAATTTCACATAAGTTGGTGACATGTACAGGAAGCTAGTGCCCTTTGCCACTGAGCTAGACAGGCTCCCAAACTAGTACACCAAGAACATAAATCAGGCTCCCTAGTGGAACAGGATGAACTGCAGGCCTAGCTGATGCTCAAGTAACAAGTCATCCAGAAAATGAGCAATAACGCACTCAAGTGGCATCAACTCTTTCCCAATTCAGACATATACGTAAGATATCACAGCAAAAATGCCTCCCCCTCCCTCTGCTTAAGGTTTGCAAAACATCATAGAATCAGTCAAAGACTTACCCAGAAGAGTAAAGGGGAGTGTATAGCTAGAGAGAAAACCAAAAGAAAAAATATGTAAGGATGCAAAGAGTGAGGGCTATCTATTGATAAAACATATTATACAAATATAAAAATCATATCCAGAATAGTCAGACTCAGAAATATAGACAGAGCATATAGTGCGATATTCTCTCTTGAGGGGAATTTAGCATAAATATACATATAATCTATGTCTATATCTCTCTACACACACATACACATTTGATCACATATATACTATGTGCATTTGATATATTTTGGACCTAATTGCAGAAATTTATCTTCATAAAATTTTCTTTATTTTCATAAGAAAATAATTACACATGTGCAAAGGAAATTGTTTCTAGAAATGCATATAATGTGTAAACATTAATTAAAAAGCCTAAAAATTTTTTAATTCTTTTTTTTTCCTGATTTCTTCTCCCCAAATCCCCCCAGTACATAGTTGCATATTTTAGTTGTGGGTCCTTCTAGTTGTGGCATGTGGGACGCCACCTTAACATGGCCTAATGAGCGGTGCCATGTCCGCACCCAGGATCCAAACCCTGGGCCACCAAAGCAGAGCACACAAACTTAACCACTTGGCCACGGGGTTGGCCTCTTTTTAATTCTTAAGAGTACTGTGATGCATCAATATAACGGAATGACACATGGTCATTAAAAGAGATATAGAGCAGTTTTCCCCAAAGTCCTAAAGAGCATTTCTTAAGTAGGGTATAAATAGATGTTACAAGGAAGCACTTCTCAACTATCAAATAATTTTGGGCAAGGCTAGGTTAAGCAAAATTAAGCATTACAATTTTTTTTAATCACAGGCTCTCTGTATACTCTGTTAATATGCAAAAGGGAGTACTGTATGTGGGGTTTCCCAAATATCTTTGTCTATGGGATCCTTTTCAGTTCACAGAATATCTTTTAAGTCAAATTTTTTGTAGAATTCAACTTGAAAAACTCGAATACTGATGGACTGTGAATCAGTGATGAATAATTTCATTTTTAAAAACACATGTAGGCTTATATGTTAGTTTGGATGCAACAATAAATATAGTAAAAATGTAAGAGTGATACTCTGGATCAAAAGTCCTCGTTGAAGACCTAGTCTGTCACTGGTGGCTACATGATTTTGAGCAAACTATTTTAATTCTGTGATCTCCCATTTGCACATGTTCAAAATAGAATATTCTTATATCTCTACTAAATGATGTTTTAAGAAGCAAATGCAAAGTTAAGGATAAAAATTTGCTTGAATGTAAGCACATATCTAGAGAATACTGATCAGTATTACTGTAATTATCAAGTAAAGATTATTCTGGTAAAAATAGTATATTTCAAACTTCAACAAATGAGATTCATTTTTGCCAAGTTTTCCCAATTTATGAATTATTTGCACCTACCCACCTTCTTTCAGCCTAGGTGGTTGATCTATAGGTGCTTTTTACTTTTTCCTCTTTTAGCACTATAGCGAATGATGATACTAATTGTGGTGGTGATGAATTTCCATCTCTAAATTCGGTTTTCTACACCAATTTTAATTCTGCAGATGGCTCTTAGAAGCTCCTACTTCAGGATTTGCATGGTTTTTTAATGTTCATTTTCATTTAGAGCATATGGTGAAACACTGAAAGAGAATCTTTCTCCATTTGCATGTAAGCAAACTAAATTCTATTCTTTCACTCATGTTGTAACATAACAAGTTAGAACAGCCATTACTAAAAGGGAGAAATATCCACATTTGCTGTCATGGAAATCACAGACTAAGACATTTGAAGTGAACTGAAGTGGTTTTCACAGTGCTAGCTGTGGACCCGCGTGAGGACCAGTGTCATAACAGAAGCTGGTGTTTATTGAAATGGAATGGGAGCTCCAATAAAAACAAAAAAGCACAAAAAAATACCAGTTCATGAATTTATCAACAGTGCTATTGGGGATGGTAATCTTTCACTCAGAAGAAATGTCAAGAGCACAGGACATCTTATTGGTTGTCTTAACCATGGGATTCATAATAGGTATTTGGGGAAATGGATTGTTTGGAATAATCAACTTCACCAACTGGGTAAGACACAGGGCAATCATCATCATTAACCTCATCCTCAACAGCTTATCCACAAGTAGAATATGTTTCTTGATCCTGATGCTGATTGAATCATTTCTACTGGTGCTGTCTGTACATCCACATAGCATTGGTCCATTTTGAAAAACTAATAATTTGTTTCACACACTGATAAAGCACTTAAGTGTCTGATGACGTCTGCCTCAGAATCTTGTTTCCTGAAGATAGCTACTTTTTTTCATCTGCTTTTTCTTTGATTAAAGTGGAGAATCAACAGGGTGATTATTACTATTTTTCTAGGGTCTTTGTTTTCTGTTGTTTTTAGAATCCTGGTTATAGGCCATATAATTCCTGACATTTTAATTCAAGAAACAAACAATACTTGGAAGATTAATAGGTATGAAACACAAACCATTATTTTCTCAGTGCACATCAGTGTTGAGATCATGACGCCCATAGCTATTTCCATAGCATCAGTTCTTCTGTTACTTCCTTCTCTTTAGAAGCATACCTAGAGGATGAAGTTCAGTATCATAGGGTCCCAAGGTCCCAGCAGTGAAGCTCATGGAAAAGCCATGAGAATGGTGACTTCCTTCTTATTTCTCTTTTTGATTAATATTGTGTTGATTCTTATAACAGTTTATAGGCACTTATTGTCCCCTAACAAGCTGATATTGACATTTGGTAAATTAACAGCATTTACCCATCCTTTAGGCCACTTTTTTGATCCTAATTTTGAGAAAGAGTAAGCTCAAGCAAGCTGCTCTTAGAATTTTGGGGCAGCTGAAGTGTTTTCTGAAAGGAAGGAAAACATTAACTCAATAAAAAATTATTTTCAAAAAGGAAAATATAGGAAATAAGTATGCTAAGAACGTTTGGGGAGTTAAAAAATCTATTCCTTGGTTCTCCCATTGCATTTTCTTATATGTTAAAACATATTCCTGGAGAATGATGTCAGCAACATGGTAGAGTAAGTTGTTCCCTTTATCTCTCCTGCTTCAAACTACAACTAAATGGACATTCACTGATTAATGGAGGATACTCACACAGCACAACAAGATGACTGAGATACCCATGTTGCTATACATCCAAAGTTGGATGGACTACCCCTGGGGAGTTGGTGGAGATAGGTGACCGCTCTCTGGCCCCCTGCAGCCCTGTGCATGGGTGTGGCTGCTCTCCTGGCTGGAGCACCCATAGCACTACTGCAGCCCGGAGGGTGGGAGCATGCTTCAGTGTGACTGTGGAAACAGGTAACAGCATCCCTGAGCCCCTGCATGGTAACTTTTCCATCTGGTGGTAGAGCCTACTGTGATCCTGTGCTCCTAGGGAGTGCCCAGGCTCAGACCCAGTGGGCAGACCTTGCCCACCAAGCCCACAGGCTGGTGCTACATACAAGGAGGCAGTGGTGGACCAAGAAAATAAGTTCATGGCTGCCACAAATGCCGATAGTATGGCTGCAGCTCAGAATAGAGGAGCCCATCTCTGTGGGACTATGGGGGCGTGCACCAGCTGCTCTAAGCCCCAGTGTCATCACTTTCCAATTTAGGAGAATAAGTCCACAGTGCTGCTGTGGTCCCAAGGAGTGACCCAGTCTCAGACAGGCACAGCTGAGAGGGATTGCAGCAGGCTCAGAATTCACAGTTCCTACCCTCCACCCAGGGGTAGCAGGTGGAATCTGAGACCAGATACTATCACTATACAAAGCACAAATCCACCCCATCAAATGGTATGAAGAGGTATGTTCATACACCAGACCAGAAAGAAAAAGACAAATACCTAGAAATCAATCCTTAAGGCACAGAGGTTTACAATTTAAATGACAGAGAATTCAAAATAGTTATCATAAAAAATCTCAATGAGTTACAAGAAAATACAGACAGACAGTTCAATGAAATCAGGAATAAAATTAATGAGCAGAGGGAATTCTTTAGAAAATGGATTGAAACTATATAAAAAAATGAAATCAGAAATGTTTAAGATGAAAAACATAATGTATGAGATAAAGAAGAATCTGGAGTCCTTAATTAATAGAGCTGATTTGAGGAAGGAAGAATTTAGAGGATAGAAATATAGAAATGCTTTATATGGAGGAGGAGAGAGAACCTATACTAAAAAGAAATGAAGAAATTCTCCAAGAAATATTAGACTCAATTAAGAAATGCAATATAAGACTTATAGGTATTCCAGCAGTAGAAGAAAAGGAGAAAGGAGCAGAGAGCTTGCTCAAAGAAATAATAGATTAGAACTTCCCAAACCTGGGGAAAGGGCTGGAATGGCAAGTAAAAGAAGCCAATAGAACTCCTAATTACATCAATGTAAAAAGACATTCTCTAAGAACGATAATATTAAAACTGGCAAACATCAATGACAAAGAAATGATATTAAGGGCAGCAAGGCAGAAGGAAGTAACCTGCAAAGGAACCCCTATCAGGCTTTTAGCAGATTTCTCAGCAGAAACCTTATAGGCTAGGAGAGAGTGAGATGATATATTCAAAATGCTGAAAGACAAAAACCTTCAGGCAAGAATGCTCTATCAAGTGAAAACATCCTTCAGATATGATGGACAAGTAAAAGCTTTCCCAGATAAACAAACGCTGAAGGAGTTCATTGCTATAAGATCCCCTTACAAGAAATCATAAAGAAGCCTCTCACACCTGAACAAAAAGAAAGAGTTTGCAAAGACTTGAGCAAGAGACAAATAGGCAGACAAAATCAGCAAATTATATCTCTCTTTCAGAACAGATTAGCAAAAGATAACTATAACATTAATGATAAAGGGAAGGAATATATCAAGAATAAATATAACCACTTCATTTTAGCCTCAAACTCACAACATAAAATGGAATATGTTGTGACAACAATAACTTAGAGGGGGAAGGGGAGAGGGATGGAAACTGCTTAGATGAAGGACATAAGAGGCCACCAAAAAATGGACTATCTCGTCTATGAGATCTTTTATACAAACCTCATGGTAGCTACAAAACAAAAAGTCGGAACGGAGACATAAATGATAAATAAAGAGAAAACTGACAACACCATCATAGAGAGCCACCAAACTGAATTGGCAGTCCAAAATACACAGGATGAGAAACAAGGGAAATACAGAAAAAACAGAAAACAAGTGATGAAATGGCAGCATTAAGCCCTCATATATCAGTAATCACTATAAATGTAAATGGATTGAATTGTCCAATCAAAAGACATGGAGTGCCTGGAAGGATTCAAAAACAAGACCCAACAATATGCTGCCTACAGGAAACACACCTCAGCTCTAAAGACAAACACAGGCTTACAATGAAAGGATGGAAGACAATACTCTAAGCTAATGGCAAACAAAAGAAAGCAGGTGTTGCCATATTATTTCAGATGAAGTAGGCTTCAAGATAAAAAAAGCAATGAGAGAAAGAGGGGCAGCATATAATGATAAAAGAGACACTCCACCAAGAGGACATAACACTTATAAATATATATGCATCTAACACAGGTGCACAAGGTACATAAAGCAACTATTAATTGACCTGAAAGGAGATATCAATAGCAACATAATAAAAGTAAGAGACCTTAACACCCCACTTACATCAATCAATAGATCTTCCAGACAGAAAGTCAACAAGGAACTAGGGGAACTAAACAAAATCTAGACCAGATGGACTTAATAGATTTATATAGAACACTCAATGCAAAAACAGCAGAATACACATTCTTCTCAAGTGTACATGGAATACCCTCATAGAGCCTATGTTGGGAAACAAGGCAAGCCTCAATAAATTTAAGAAGGTTGAAATCATATCAGGCATCTTTTCCAACCATAATGCTATGAAACTAGAAATCAACTACAAGAGAAAAGCTAGTAGAGTGACAAATATCTGGAGACAAAAAAACATGCTACTGAACAACCAATGGATAATTGAAGAAATTAAAGGAGAAATTAAAAAAATCTGGAAAAGAATGAAAATGAAAATACACCATACGAACTCATATGGGATGCAGCAAAAGTGGTCCTCAGTGGGAAATTCATAGCAATATAGGTGCACCTTAACAAACAAGAAAAATTTCAAATAAACAATCTTAAACTAAAAGAAGAGCAAACTAAGATTAAAGTCAGAGGGAGGAGGGAAATAATAAAAATTAGAGCAGTAATAAATGAAATTGAAATCAAACAAACAGTAGAAAGGAGCAATGAAACTAAGAGCTGGTTCTTGGAGAAGATAAACAAAATTGACAAACCCTTAGCCAGACTCACTAAGAATAAAAAGAGAAGGCTCAAATAACTGAAATTAGAAATGAAAGAGGAGAAATTATAGTAGATACCACAGAAATACAAAGGATTATGAGAGTACTATGAAAAACTCTATTCCAACAAATTGGATAATCTAGAAAAAAATGGATAAATTCTTAGACTCACATAACTTCTCCAAATTGACTCGAGAAGAAACAGAGAATCTGAATAGACCAATCACAAGCAGAGATTGAAACAGTAATCAAAAAATAAAAGTCCAGGACCAGATGGTTTCTCTGGAGAATTCTACCAAACATTCAAAGAAGATGAATATTTAATACCTATCCTTCTCAAATTATTCAAAAAGTTGAAGAAGACAGAACACTTCATAACACATTTTATGAGATCAACATCACCCCGATGCCAACTCCAGACAAGGACAAGACAAAGAAGGAAATTACAGACCAAGATCATTGATGAATATAGATGCAAAAATCCTCAACAAAAATTGGCAAACCAAATACATAAATACATTAAAAGGATCATACACCATGGTCAAGTGGAATTTATACCAGGGATGCAGAGATAGTTCAACATCCACAAATGAATCAACATGATACAGCACATTACAAAATGAGCAATAAAAACCACACAATCATCTCAATAGACACAGAGAAAGAATTTGACAGGATCCAACATCCATTCATGATAAAAACTCTCAATATAATGGGTATAGAAGGAAAGCATTTCAAGATAATAAAGCCAAATATGACACACTCATAGCCAACATAATACTCAACAGGGAAAAATGGAAAGCCATCCCTCTGAGAACAGGAACAAGACAAGTGTGCCCACTCTTGCCACTCTTATTCAACATAGTACTGGAGGTTTTGGCTGGAGTAATTAGGCAAGAAAAATTTAAAAATGTATCCCAATTGACAAGGAAGAAGTAAAACTCTTGCTGTTTGTAGATGACATGTTTTTATATATAGAAAATCCTAAAGAACCCATCACAAAACTATTAAAAATATTTGACAACTACAGCAACGTAGAAGGGTACAAACTCAACTTACAGAAATCATTTGCATTTCTATACTCTAATAATGAGCTAACAGAAAAAGAATTCAAGAATACACTTCCATTTACAATCACAAAAAAATAGAATGAGATATCTAGGAATAAATTTAACCAAGTGGGTTAAAGACCCAAGAAATGAAAACTATAAGACATTATTGAAAGAAATTGATGATGACATAAAGACATGGAAAGATATTCCACATACAAGAACTGGAACAATAAACATAGTTAAAATGTCCATACTACCTAATGCAATCTACAGATTCAATGCAATGCCTATCAGAAACCCAATGACATTCTTCATGGAAATAGAGCAAAGGATCCTAAAATTTACATGGGGCAAAAAAAGAACCCAAATAGCTAAAGCAATTTAGAGAAAAAAAAGAACAAAACTGGAGACATCACAATCCCTGACTTTAAAATGTATTACAAAGCTACAGTGATCAAGACAGCATGGTACTGGTACAAAAACAGACAGAAAGATCAGTGGAACAGATTTGAAAGCCCAGAAATAAAACCACACATCTATGGACAGCTAATCTTAGACAAAGGAGCCAAGAACATACAATGGAGTAAGGAAAATCTCTTCAATAAATGGTGCTGGGAAAACTGAACAGCCCCATGTTGAACAGTGAAGGTAGACCATTATGTTTCACCATACCCAAAAATTAACACAAAGTGGATTAAAGACTTGAAGGTAAGAAGTGAGGGGCCAGCCCGGTGGCACAGCAGTTAAGTTCGAAAGTTTCACTTCTCTGTGGCCTGGGGTTTGCGAGTTTGGATCCTGGGTGCGGACATGTCACCGTATGGCAAACACCATGCTGTGGTAGGTGTCCCACATATAAAGTGGAGGAAGATGGGCATGGATGTTAGCTCAGGGCCAGTCTTCCTAAGCAAAAAGAGGAGGATTGCAGGTAGTTAGCTCAGGGCTAATCTTCCTAAAAAAGAAAAGTGAAACCATAAAACACGTAGAAGAAAATATAGGCAGTATACTCTTTGAAATCAGTCTTAAAAGGATTTTTTTGAATACCATGTCTACTTGGGCAAGGGAAACAAAAGAAAAAATAAACAACTGGGACTTCATCAGACTGAAGAGCTTCTGCAAGGCAAAGGAAACCATGAGCAAAATAAAAAGACAACCCATCAACTGGGACAAAATATTTGCAAATCATATATAAGACAAGGGGTTAATCTCCAAAATACATAGAGAACTTATACAACTCAACATCATAAAAACTCAGAACCCAATCAAAAAATAGGCAGAGGATATGAACAGACATTTTTCCAATGAAGCTTTACAGATGGCCAATAGGCACATGAAAAGATGTTCAACATCATTAATCATCAGGGAAATGCAAATGAAAACTACAATGACATATGAACTTACACCTGTTAGAATGGCCAAGAAAAAAAACAACAAATATTGGAGAGGTTTTAGAGAAAAGGGAACCCTCATACACTGCTGGTGGGAATGCAAACTGGTGCAGCCAGTATGGAAAACACTATGGAGATTTCACAAAAAAATAAAAATAGAAATACCATATGATCCAGCTATCCCACTATTGGGTATTTATCCAAAGAACTTGAAATCAACAATTCAAAAAGGCTTATGTAGCTTTATGTTCATCACAGCATTATTCACAATAGCCAAGATGTGGAAGCAACCCAAGTGCCCATCACTGGTGAATGGATAAAGACTAGTACATATATACAATGGAAACCACTCAGCCATAAGAAAAGACAAAATCATCCCATTTGCAACAACATAGATGGACCTCGAGGGTATTATCTTATGTGAAATAAGCCAGACAAAGACAAACAGTGTATGATTTCACTCATATGTGGAAGACAAATAAACACATGGACAAAGGAACAGATTAGTGGTTTTCAAAGGGAAGAGGGTTGGGGTGAGCATGAGGATTAAAGGGGGACATAGATATGGTGACTGACAAATCATAATGTACAATTGAAACGTCACAGTTATAAGCTATTATGACCTTAAGAAAATTTTTAAAAAACAACAGAGTTGCATCCAACACAAAATTAAAATTCATTAAAAAGCCATCCATATAATGCCTGATAACCTAAGAAAGCTAACTTTTCTAACGTATTAATGACAAAAAAGAATAAAATAGGTATACTAGAAAAAAAACATATTCCTAGAATAGAATCTTTTCTACATGTCTAGAGATCTATACATATTTATAATTTTATAATTTACAATGTATTTATAATTTCACAATTTTATAATGGAATCAAATGAGTTCTTGAATATGTCAAATGACACCTGAAGATGTAGACAATCTGTACTCTTCTTTAGGAATTACCCATCAGCTGTGTAACAGATAACCACAAATTTAGTGGCTTAAACCAACAAACACATGTGTTATCTCACAGAATTTTGGGGGTCAGGAGTCAGGGCAAGGTTTAGCTGTTTTCTCTCCTTGAGGATCCCAACGTGATGAAATAAAAGTTTTGGTAATATTGCTTTCTATCTGCAGGCTTTGCTGAAGAAGAGTCTACTTCCAAGCTCACTCAAGTTGTTGGCAGAACTCATTTTCTTGCAACCCCAATCCACGAGCACTTCATAACGTGGGTGCTTACTTCTTCAGGGCCAGCAGGAGTCTTTCTCACTCAGGAGAGTCCCAGGCACATTTTGAAAGCTTTATCTGATTATTTCAGGCCCATGAAGGTTAGTCTTCTTTTCAATTAACTCAAAATAAGGTCATTTGGGATCTTAATTATCTGCAAAATTACTTCAAATTTGCCATATTCTTGAGGCCAGAAGCAAGTCACAGGTCCTGCCCACACTGAAGGACAGGGAATTATACAGGCTGTGAACATCAGTGAGCAGTAGTCACGGGGGGCAAAAGTTTTCCGTTTTGATGCAGTCCAATTTATTAGTTCACTAATTTTATAAATCATGCTTTTAGTATTGTATCTAGGAGATCTGCTTATATCAAGTTTAGAAAACTTTTCTTCTATACTTTCTTGTAAAATTTGTAGTTGTTTTTCTTACACTTAGGTCTATGCTCAATTTTCAGTTAATTTTTTGTGTAGTATGAAGTAAGGATCCAAATTCATTTTTATAAATGTTAATATCGAATTGGTCCAACTTCATTTGTAGGAAAGAAAAGATCATTTCCCTATTAATTGCCTTGACAACTTTTTAGGAATCATGACCATAAATGTAAATGTTAATCTGGTCTCTCAGTTGTTTCATTGATATATATGTCTGTCTTCTGGAGAGAACCACACTATCCTAATTAACGCAGCCTAGTGCTAAACTTTGATATTAGGAGCTATAATACTCCAACTTTGTTATTTTTTAAAAAACTTCTTTTGGCTATTCTAGCTGCTTTGCATTTCCATAGACATTTCAGGAATAGTTTTTCACTCTCTGCTAATAGAGCCTCCTGGGATTTGATAGGGATGTCACTGAATATATTGACCATCTCTTTAACTGAAAAGACTCTCCTCATTCCAGATTTCAGTTTAGTTGGCCCTCCTTCCCTCCACAGCTCTCTGATAAATTTAAAATACAATTTTGGCAGTTTATTCCCTGTAACCTTGTTGTTGTAGGAGGAAATTTTGATATTTGAATCCACTACATTGTACTCCTAAGTGGGAGTGCTCACACCTTAACTCTGAAGTATCCGATACCACAGGGTCAACTGAGTAAGTATGAAGCTTCCAAGCCTGCTCTGTAGCAGACAGGCAAAAGGGAACGTGCTTTACACAGACAGGATGCTCACTCCTCACAAAGCCCACTGGATGAGGATTCCCCTATTATCTGCACTTTACTGATGGCGATACTGAGGCAGAGGGTACTTTTAAAACAGAGTCCAAGATCAGAGATCTATGAGGCTGAGAATTTGGGTTTTTCCATCCTGGCAATCTGGCTCCCAGATACTCTGATAAAAACACTCATAAATAGTATAAAACTGAAAGTGAGTAAAATCCCAGGGGAGAGGTTGATTTTGATATCTGTTAATCTGTCCAAGATCAGAGATCTATGAGGCTGAGAATTTGGGTTTTCCATCCTGGCAGTTTGGCTCCAAGATCCTCTGATAGCAACAATTATAAGTGCTATAAAAACTGAAACTGAGTAAAATCCAAGGATAGAAGTTGATTTTAACATCTATTAATCTTAAAAAATAATAAGTATTCAAAAATGAGTGAAACAGGACACAAACCTCATATGCATATATGGAATAAGTTTGGAAACTGCAATGTAAAACACATATTCTTATGAAGTGTCCAAGAAATATTTACGAAATCCCTGAATATTTAATTAAATATTAATATTTAATATTAAATAGACTCAAAGGAGAAACTTTATCAAATGCCTAAGCATGAGAGAGAATTATGATGGTATGAATAAAGGGTTGAAAAGCCTGCATGGGAGAAAAGGGAGATTTAAATCTAGATGACCTCCTGACACTGATTTTCCATTTTGAAATTATAGAACAATAATCCATCCAGAAGATGTATCTGTGAGTTTGTGTGTATGTGTTTATGTGATGTAAAAAAATGTATTAGTTTTCAGCAACCAGTGTTTAGGGTGTGTTGGCCTTCCTGGGGTTCCCAAGAAAATCCTGAATGTTTTTGATAGGAAAACCTTGAATTCTATTCAGAAATCTGGCATTAAGAAAAATAAATAAATCCATAGTACTGATGATTCTAGTTATGAGAAATCTCTCTCTAAGAATTTAGACATTCACTGTATTTTCTATGTATTGGGTTTTTAAATTTTTCTAACAACTAAGGTTGAGGGACATAAATTATGGAGAGGTTAAAGAAGAAAAAATTTGCAAAACAATATGTCCCTATTGCATGCTAGCAAATGAAAATTCACCTTTCACTTCAACATCAGTTACAAAATAATCTACCCTATGACAAGGAAACACAGTCTATAAATAGGAGTCAATCTGAGCTGTTTGGGGAGTAACAGTGTTTTTCATAAAGATGGCATTGTGCTCCTCCATTAGCATTCCCAGTTACTTTCCTGCTTGACATCGGTCATGGAATGTAAAAGAAACATGAACTTTACTGAGTGTTCTCAAATCAGCTGCACATAGGAGTTAAGGTCAGAATATTAAAAGAGTCATGGCCAGTGATATTAGACTTGTTTTCTTTTTCTACATATGATAACTTTACTACCAATCATTTTTTCCATCCTAAAAATGACAGAATTTATTCTAGGAAATTTTGCCAATGGCTTCATAGCACTGGTGAACTGCATTTACGGAGTCAAGAGATGAAAGTTGTCCTCAGCTGATCAAATTCTCATGGCTCTTTCCATCTCCAGAACTGGTTTGCTGTGGCTCATGTTAATAAATTGGCATGCAACTGTACTTACTCCAGTTTTATATAGTTTAGAAGTAAGAATGATTGTTCGTATTGCCTGGGCAGTGAGCAACCATTTTAGCATGTGGCTTGCTGCTAGCCTCAGCATATTTTATTTGCTAAAGATAGCTAATTTCTCGAGCTGTATATTTCTTTACTTAAAGTGGAGAGTTAAAAGTGTACTTCTCGGAATACTGTTGGGGACATCGGTCTTTTTGGTTTCTTATCTTGCAGTGCTATGCATAGATGAGAATACACAGACTAATGAGTATGAAGGAAAGATCACTTGGAAGACCAAATTGAGGCACACGGTATACCTTTCAGATATGACTCTATTCATGCTAATAAACTTTGTACCCTTTGTTATGTCCTTGACATGTTTTCTGCTGTTAATTATTTCCCTATGGAAACATCTCAGGAAGATGCAGCTCAATGACAAAGGATCCCAAGATCCCAGCACCAAGGTCCATCAAAGAGCCATGCAAACTGTGGTCTCCTTTCTCTTCCTATTGTCCTGTTACTTCCTGACTCTAGTTATCTCAGTTTGGAATTCTAATAGGCTCCAGAATGAATGGCTTCTCATGCTTTGCCAGGCTCTTGGAATGTTGCATCCTTCAAGCCATTCATTTATCCTGATTTGGGGAAACAAGAAGCTAAGACAGGCCTTGAAAAATGTAAGAAAGATGTTAAGATTACCATACCATTAACCAATTTTTTTGAGGTAAGCAACCTAAATTTACAAGATATTAAAAAATTTTTTCAGGATTAGGAAGCAATATGTATTTAACATAGATATTCTATGTTATCTTCCAATTGAAGAATTTATCATCTATATTTATGCATTTTTAAGAACTGACAACTTAACTCAGGAAATTATTGCTATATTCACTGTTATTGGACCAAACATTTGTACCACAGCGTGTGTAGATTTTATTGCTTGAACCTCCAATCTTTTGGATGGTAATGATAATCACTTCTAAATCACAAATTGAGGATGCATGATTGGGAAAGATATTATTCCTCTTGAATTCTTACTTCATGGTTAATAGAGAACAATCAGGACTGTTATTATGAAAAGATGCACACAATAAATTCAAGACTGAGAAACACATTTACAATGAATTTTATATATGTGTGAAATAGTACTGAGGATTATTAGATTTAATACAAGTAGGTGAAAAGATTAGGAAAAAAATCAAGCTATACAATAGGGATGAAGAACAAAGTAAAATGATCATGACTTGCTTTTAATGCTGCAATTTCTTCATATGCAGTTAAGAAAGTCATTTCTTATGGTTTTTGAATTAAGAAGACCTATTTTGAAGTTGAGATCTTAAGTCAAATCATTCAGTTTTCCTCCAAACCACCTTGGGCCTCTGTGTTGTCAATCGTGTTCTCCATCATGCTACCTAAAAATTCTTTTTAAACTTCAGATAAGAACACTTAAATCTTCTTGATCTTAAAAAAATGTTCACAGTAAGAATAATAATAAATTATGGTACAGAATTCCATTACTTTGCTGCATATATTAAAATGGCATCTATAATGTCTATTCAATACTTAGGAATAGCTTCAAGATGTGTTTAATTATAATTTTTTTGGAAATGATGAGTAGAAAGTGTGTTAATATATTATTGATAGCAAGTGCTAATATAAGGAAGAAATTTATAATCTTGTTTAACAATCAAATTGCATCTTTATATTGATACTATTATGAAATTTTAACATTATCTAAACCTAAGGTAAATCATTTCTGCTTTATTTGTTTGTTTTTAGAAATCTCTCTGCCCCAGTAGAATAAAAGCAGTTATAATGCAAGAATCTTGTCTAGCTTCTTTTCTGCTCACTCCACAGGACATAAAATAGACATAGAGTAGTTGGTCCAAATGACTAAATAAATGGATGAATAAACCATATTAGGAGTGGAGATCCAATGAAAATGAAACCCCTCACCAAATCTGTATTGGATTTCCTGGTTTTGTTTCTTCACCATTTAAATGCCTCTGAAGAAATCCGCACAACCTCAGTTCCAATTTCTGCATTTGACTGCCTAGACCAAATGCTGTCACCAATAGGATCCACAACATAGAGTGACTCAAACACAAAATACATTTAATATTGCTCTTTGAGCAATACTGCTATGTCTGAGCTGCCTTCTGTATGCAGTCATCCAAGGAATCAGTCTGATCAAAAGTATGCCAGGTTTAACATGTCACTTCCAGATTGCCTTGGAGTCACCACTATTCCAGACAGCTGGGAGAATGGCATATGGAGGAGTGTGCATGGGGAGAGCTTTTGGGATGGGCCTGTAAATGGTGCACATAATTTTCACTCCCATGATATTGTTCAGATTTCAGTCACATTGCCACAACCATCTGTAAGGGAGGCTGGGGAATATGGTCTCTGTGTAGCCCAGAAAGAAGAGGAGAACATGGAATTTAGGACATGGAAGTTTAGGGCACTTACAAATATTTCGGTTGACGTAGCCAATAAGTTATAGTAACACAAAAGAGGTTTCTCTGTTTAGAAGTGTGGTGTAGCTTGTTCAAGTCACTTTGATAATTTGTACATGTCCTTACATCAGTATTGAATATCAGTTCTTTTATCTTCTCTTCATAATTCTAAATAAGCTAAATGTTTCTATCTTCCTAAAAACATAATTGATTATGCACTGTAGTATTTTTACCTTCCTCATGTACGTTCATAGTATATTTTGCTTATAACTTCTCATTTAGCTCCTACAACATTAAGTGCTAATTATTTATAGTTACTATTTTATGACTTGGATGTGTTCTTTGAAGTAGAAATAATTGCATTAGGTTATTTCTATAAATCATGTTGAATCAACAAAAATACTTGAGAGGAGGAAGCATCTTATTGATGAATAACAAATAATGAAAGAATTATTAAAGGTTAATGTTAATATTAATTAATTATGCAATTAATTTTAAATTATTTTTTCTAGTAATTACTATTCAAAATCTAAAATATTTGCCTTCAAATGTATGGCTCAGGAGAGATAAAGTGTAAATTTGTGGAAAATAAACTCTCACATTTGCATGTTTTCATACCTAACTTTATCCTTCTAGTCATTATCACAAACGAAAATTTGCAGCTGGTGCCAAGGTTAAGTGGACATCATTAGCATTAACTCTGGAAATTGTATAGTAACTGACTGTAAGTAATAAGAAAGGTATTCATGAATCTTCTATCTCTTAACAGAATTGTTGGATTTATCACTGGAATTACAATATAATGAGAATGAACTATTTTTTCATGAAGATCTCTGAAACTTTATCACATGGTAGAATTCTGGCTGCACTTTCTTGAGTTATGATGACAACATTCATAAAAAGCATCATAAATGGATGTCAGTTTGCAATTGTTTAACTATATAGCTGCCAGTGAGGCACAATATTTGAAAGATTTTCAAAGAAATGTCAATTGGAATGCAGGTCTCCTTTTTTGTTGTAGCAACAGGAGAACTCATTTTAGAAATGCAGGGAAATAGGTTCATTGGACTGGTAAACTCATCAAATGCATCAACAATGGGAAGATCCTATCAGCTGATTTCAACCTTACCAGCATGCTATGACCAGAATCATTCAACTGTGGGTAACAGCATTTGGTTTATTTAACGTGAGGGCTCTTTCCACATCTGTATGCCACCAGTAAATCAGCAAAAGCAGTCACTATCCTTTGGGCACTAACCGATCGCTTAACTACCTGGTTTGCCACCTGCCTAAGCATTTTCTGCTTCCTTAAGATAACCAGTTTCCCCCACTTCTTGTTCATCTGGCTGAAGTGAAGAGTGAACAGAATGTTTCTTCTGCTTTTTCTGGGGTCTTCCTTCTTGATGTCTGTTAACCTCTGAATGGAAGATGCTCTTAATGAGTTGTTGATGAGTCCCTATTGCATATATGAAAGGAACATGACTTCACTTTTATTTAGATGTAAATAAATTTTCTATATCAAAAGACTTCTTCTTAGCTTGACCTATGTCCTTTCTTCTGTCACTGACCTCCTTGCTGCTTTGCTGGTGAGACACACCAAGAATTTTCAGCTCAATCAGATGGACCGCAGGGACTCCAGCACAGCAGCCCATAAAAGGGCCATGAAAATGTTGACGACCTTCTTTCTCCTCTTCAGCGTTTGCTTTATTTTCGCTCTAATAACAAGTGGGATCTTCCTTAAGGTACAGAGGTATCAGGTTATGGTGTTTATCATGGTGATTTCACCCTGCTTTCCCTCAGGCCACTCATTCGTTATAATTTTTGGAAACAGTGAGCTCAGACAGATCACTTGAGACTACTGTAGCATTTTAAATTCTAAGAAAAGAAAACTTTTATCTTCAGAGGCAGAATTTTAAAGAACTTCCTATATTCTATGGGAAAAACCCTAACATAAGACCTTGTAGGTTTATTCTCAATTTCAGTGTGTCTTTCATCAGGACCTTTTAGGTGTTGTTAAATCACAAGAAATTCCCTTACTACATGTGTTACAAAGTCATATTTTCTCTAAGTGATCTGGCATAGTGTTGGATTAAAGGAAATATCTGTGCTATAATAACACTTTCTGGTAACAAATGAGTATTTGAGACTGTGTAAAAAGATTATCAAACTATATAATAAATTATTAATAAATATTTATGTAATTGTTAATGCAATATGGGTAAATGTATGTGAAATCACAGTTATACAAAGGAAAAAGAGTAACTTAATTTGTCAAACTAAAGATAAATTTGCATTTAGAATAGGAAAAGGATTAAAAGATGTTACGTGTACTAATGTTTTATGTAAATATAAAGGTATAAAAATTAGTCTGATATTATGAATTTTGAAAAGAGTATGAAGCAATAGCAATTTTTATATACTACTGCTAGAATTAAAAATTGGTACAACTACTTTGGCCAACAATATGGTGTATTTGATTAAGTTGAACATATGTATCCTTAGACCAGTAATTGTACTCCTACTTTTATACCTTAGACAATCCTTGGTGCATATGCACCAGGATACATATCCCGTAATGTGCATATCACTATTGTTCGTAACTGGAAGTGAGATGCCACCCAAAGCTCTATCCTTGATAAAAGGGACATAATAGGATAGTGACATAAGAGAAAACTATACAGCAATGAAAAAAAAAACAAATTAGAGCTCCACGTTTACAGTAGAATCTGTATAACAAAGAAAACCAACAAATTAAAGCTACATAGATAATGCCCATGGAAAATCGAAAGGAAGTATCAATATATTAAAAAAATGTTCAGTATAATCCCAGTTATACAAAGTTAAAAAATAGGTGAACTGCATAGTTTTTAAAATTTATTATATTTGTGACAAAATTCTAAAGTGAAACAAATTAATTATTATCATAATAATTGGCTCGTAGGGAGGGAGGAAAGGGAAGCGAAATGGCATCAATAGAAAGTTGTATATGGGGAATGTCTGGATAGCTGGGAAAATTCTGTGTATTGCCTAAAATGTAACATGGGTATTAATGTTATAATTTTTTCTCTTACTTTGCGTTTATGTTTTATTATGTCCTATTTGTATGTTATCTTTCAAAATAATGAGAATGTTTAGAAAGCAGAGAAAAGAAAGTAAATTAGAGAATGAAAAATTAAGCTAGAGCCACATATTCTCATAGATACCATTGTAATTAGATGTGTGGTTGAATAAAGAAGAATATAGGGTTATGGTAGTATAAGATCCAAGTTAAAATTGAAAAAATATTTTTATTTAAGTGACAAAGAGGAAGTTGTAAGCAGGAACTATAAATCCATATTTTTAGTACTAATCTTTTTTTTTTGTGAAGAAGATTGGCCCTGAGCTAATATCTATTGCCAATCTTCCTCTTTTTGCCTGAGGATGATTGTTGCGGAACTAACACCTGCTCCAGTCTTCCTCTATTTTATGTGAGATGCTGCCACAGCATGGCTTGATGAACAGTGCTAGGTCCATGCCTGATATCCAAACCTGGGAACCCTGGGAAGTCGAAGAAGAGTGCGAAAACTTAACCACTATGCAACCATGTTGGCTCCCTCTTAGTACTAATCTTAGTTTGAAACCTCAAATTTTAAATATCTAGATTACTCTGCACACTTGTTTTCTCATTTCCAATTTAATTATTTTCAATACGTATTTTAAAGTGGCACAAATTAGTGAATTTCCAATGAATTAAAGCATAAATACCAAATACATAGGACAGTTATCCCTGTTTATCATTAAATTAAATAACTACACTCTTCTTGCTACCATCCAAAGTTCATAATCTTAATCACACACTAAGAATTGACGTGTGTGTGTGTGTGACTATGGATGTGTGTTGAGGCATATATTTTGTTACTGTAAATTTTTTAGTTCTTTGCTAGAGAAAAAAGACATAGACATCAAAAGGTAAATTTGTTAAAGATAATGCCTATTCAGTCTGATGTTTGAATATGTTTATGTGTATGTAATGCTACTTTGACTGCTGTAATAAAATTACCTGGATTTAATCACAGTAGCTAGGAATGCAAATAAACAAGTGGGAGGATTTTGCTTACTAATGATGCTCTTAAAATATGAAACAAAGATTATAAACTGTATTATTTTATGGAGGATTTATGTACATACCCATATGAAAAGGCAATAAAAACAAAGTATCGTGTGTTTGAGGTAACTTTGCCATACTTTTTAGAACATAGTAAGGGAAAAAACTAGCAAGTAAATCATCATAAATCTGTTGATTTTAAGCTATTCTTGATGAATTAGTACATGAAGGTGTTCTTTCAGGCTAAGGTCCAAAGCTAAGCATGATACAGCTATCAGAAGGCGATGGGCAAGATTGGCAGTGTTCAATCACAGTGAACTCTGCCACTTGGAAAACTGGATGAAGTCACATCTATCATTTAGAGTTCTCTCATTTAGTTGCCATCATCATGATCATGATTTATTTCATTTAATGATATATATTTGAAATGTTTCTATACACAATTTGAACAATGTATAAGTAATTTCCTAAACATTATAATTTTGCGTAACTTATCTTAGTAAACAGCAAAATTCAAGTGAAGCGGAATACATTTAGAAATTGAATGTGCTTTAGTTTAAAATGTATTACTTGAGCAAATTATTTATAGATGATTGCAAACTCATCAAGAGGTAACTACTAAAGAGACTTAGCTTTTAGCATAAATAAAATGCCTTTAATGAAAAAAAAAGAGTAAATAAATAAACCTCTTTATGAACAAATTCTTATTTCTAAAGAGAGGGCCTTAGGAGTCAATGGACCAAATAGGAGTAAGCCCCTATATCTTACATATCATCCTGGGTGATGATGAAATTCTGAGGCACAGAGTCCCATTTGTAACAATACAAGCAGAGTAAAAGGATTACTGAAAAATATTGAGCCATGGAATAAGACGGTGTTAGTGTGATTGATGTATTCTATTTTGTTTACACTACTGTTACACTCCTAATTGTTAGACTACTTATGCTAACAACTTATACTAACAACTTTTATTTTTAGCACTACTTGTTAACAATTCAAAAAATAAGAAAGTTTTCTTTCAGAGCTTGGTATTCTTAGCATTTTATTCCATTTCCCCTTAGAACATGACTTATAGAAGAACCAAAGATTTTTCCTATCACTGAAACGAGTGAGGAAACAAATATTCAAGATTAAGAATTCAACAGACAGATTTGATAACCAATTAGACACAGTAAAGACAGAATTAGTGAATTGGAAAATTACTATCCAGGATGAAATATGAAAAGACAAAGAGGTATAAAACACGGGCTAGAGGGTGAGAGACGTGAAGGTTATGGTCAGAAAGTTTAACATACTTCTGGATTTATGGAAATAGAAGAAAGAAAATGGGGTTGAAGCAATATTGCTGAGATTTCCCCTAAAAGTGATACAATGTATCAGCTATTAACTGAAGAAACCATCAAACCTCAGAGAAGATAACTAAGGAACTTTAAATATAAACATTACAGGAAACCAAAGTCCAAGGGAAAAATCTCCTAAGTGGCCAGAGAAAAAAAGGCACAATATATTAAAAGGATCAGGTGTTTGAAAGACAGCTAATTTCAGACAACAAATGGAAGTCAGAACTACAAGGAATAATATCTTCCGTGTGTTTCAAAAGAAGAGCAGATTTTTCATAGCCAGCAATTCAATAATATATTTCTCATATAGAAGAAATATTGTTTCAAATACAAAGTTGAAGATTCAAGAATGACTGAAAATTAATGTAAATGGTAAATATGTGTATAAACCTCAATGAATGTTAACTGTCTAAAACAACCATGTTTTGTGGGGTTAAAATATATAATGAATAAAATGTATGAGAATAACAACATAGAGACTGAGAGCAAATGTGAAAAGGGTAAATTTAGTTGAATTGCATTTTGAACTTTTCATTTTCTGTGAGGAGAGTCAGAGTATCATATTCAAGGACCCTGCAATTCTACTGTAATTGTATACCAAGATCAGAGCATCAAATAGTATGCAAAAGAATGCCCATAGGATCATTATTTTAAATAGCTCAAAAAAGAAACAGTATGGCTAATGGATGTTAACCAGACTTGTTGTGGTAATTATTTGCAATATATACAAATATTGAAACATTTTATTGTATACCTGAAGCTAATATAATGTCATATGTCAATTATACCTCAACAAAAAAAAATCTAATGAAGATAAAAAATAGAAAAGCCACAAATACCTGTCAACTAAAAATCTACAAATACACAAATATTTTAGTGAACTCATTCAATGGACTAAGACAGAGGAATGAAAAGGAATGAACCACATGTACATGCAACAATGTGCATAAATTTGAGAAACATAATGTTCAATAAAAAAGAAGCCACAAAAAATAATGTAATTATAAGATTTTATTTACAAAAGTTCAAAAAGCAGACAAAATAAAGCTACAGAGTTGAGAGTTGCATTTTTAGGTGGTCAGGTATAAAGAAGATGAAGGAAATGATCATCACAAAGTATGGATATTGGTCACTCTGGAGAAGCGGAGACAGGTGTAGTGATTGGAAAGTGTATGGAAGAGACACGGGCTGTTGGTAATGTGCCATTTCTTGACCTGCATGGTGCTTGCATGGGTGTTTGCTTTGTGATAAATAATTGCACTTCACATTTTGTTTAGGCTATTTCATGTGTGCATTATAATTTTTAATAAAAAATTCTCAATTAGGAGAAATTTCCCATAAAATTCAATCATTATTATGTTCATTATATACCTCAGGGGAAAATCTACCATCTGTCTGATACTCAAGTCTAAGAGAATTAAAGTGGGAACTTTCTTATTTTAGTTGCAATATGCAGAAATTTGAGCTGATCATATCTGCAGCTGTCAAGAGCTTTACAAAAGCTTGCTTTGACCCTTAATTGTCTACATCCCATGACAAAACTTTGATATACTCCATTGTTCCACCACATGCCCAGTTGGGTGAGCAGTGCAGGATAGGTTGCCCAGAGACCGAAGAAAAGACCTGGAGTCAGCGAACGAGACATATAGGTTTATTGGGAGTTACTTACAGGAAAGGTCCAGTGGCAGCCAGCTGGACCACAACATGCACCTGCCACTGCCCCCTGAGAGAAGCTTGCTTAAGTAGGCAGAGGACAAAGGCTGCATGCTGGTCAAGGGGGACTGTCCCTGTATGACCTGCATTCCAAGACCAGAGCACCGCTTCCCCACCACCCCAGGGCTTCCGTGTTCCCCCAGACCATGAGGGTCTTGGAGCTAACTCTCCCATGAGAAAGCAGCTGGGTTGGCCAAGCCCAGGACTGTTATCATCCTGAGTGCTGGCTCATAGGCCAGACAAGGAGCCTCAAGGACACATGGTTTTTAAAGGGGCACACCTGTTAATGTCCCTACATCCATCTATTTTTCCTCCAGCTCCTGAATTACTGATACACCAAAGGTAAATGGGTGAACATATTTTCCACAGTTAGGTTAGCACAGTACCTGTATTAGTTTGCTTTTGCTGAAAAAGGAACCACTCCAAAACTTCACTGTCAAATTATATAGATATTTATATCTCACATGTCTGTACAATTCAGTTTTTCTGGCTGGACTGTCTTGGATGGCTCTAATGATTTTAAATGGTCTCGGCCATCTCTGGGAGCCAATTATGGTTTGGCTGATTGGAAATTTAAGCTGGATCTTGCTGGGACAACTTAACTCCATGAGTCTCTGATTCTCCTCTTGGGAGCAGTGCACTAGCCTGGGCAAGTTCTGGTGGTGATTGTAGAAGCACAAGACTGGGCCAGCCCCAAGAGGAAGTCATTTCAAACCTCCACTTATGTCAAGTCTGATAATTCCCCATTTTTCAAAGCAAGTTTACATGACTGAGTTCAGAGTGAAAGACAAGATAGTCACCCTGGCCATGGTGGAGGATACAGCAATATTGCATGTCAAAGGGTATAGATACAGTAGGGGCTAAAGAATTGCAAGAAATAGCAGGAGTTGCAGGGAAAAGAATTACAGGACTACCCCAGTCCTCCTTCTTGACTATAATTATTCATTTTCCTCTTGAATATAAATATACTAATTCCATTTGAGCATTCACCAATTCAATTAATCATTCAATTATAACATTAGGCTTGAATTCCAGGATCTTCTGATCTACCTCTTGTTTGGTTATGGCTCCTTTTTATCTAGAAAAAAGGAATTCAAAAGACAATTTATCCATATGCCAAAGATGAAGTGCACAGGGATGAAATAGGGCAGGATAACTGTAACAAACTGTCCCATTCAAAGAGGGGAACAATAGAAACATACAGCAATTCTGGCTCATGGGAATTCTCAACTCACACATGGAAAACATTTTCGTGTCCCTCTCCTTTGCAGTAGAGCCTGTTTCTTGATTAGGCCCCTTTGGTGCTTTCCAGTCCATTGTTCTCTACGGCTTTTGGCTTTGCCCTCTGGGATGTCCTTTTTTCTCCATCACTATTTTTCAATAGTTTTGAAGAGGGAAATGGAAAATATGCCCTTTGAGTAATGTTTTCACCTGTTTCTTGATGCAGAAGGTTGGAGTCCAGATACTTTTTTACATTTTAGAGAGTCTCAGTCCATACTGGCAGCAATTTTACAATAGAGCTGACTCAAACACGTTCTTCATTTTCTATGTATTTGATTATAATACATTCCATGAATCAAAAGTCACATTCAAACTTTTTGTAAGCACTTACTTCTCTCAATATAGATTAACTGCACCACTTTAGGCATACTAGATTGCTGCTGGAAACACTCTTAATATCCAGCAAATCCCACAATACTTGGGCTCTCTCTGTCTTCTCTAAATCCTCCCTGCAAACTGGATAGTTCCTTTGGAATTCATCTCTTTCTTTTAGTACCATAACTATATGACTAAAAGCAATCATTTAATGTTTTCAACATTTTGCCTCATGATGTCTTCACCCAAATACAAAAGTTCATTTCACTCTTTTTCTGTCTTCCAAGTTGTCTTGAAAGAAGAATTACAAATATTTCACAAGGTCCCAACATGTGCCACTACTTTTACAACCTTCTCTATCTGTTTTTCCAAAATTAATGATACGTATTTAGGCTCTTGTTGCCATTATGGCCCACTTCAAATACCCATTTTTGTACCAGTTAGCTTTCACTGTGTTAACAACCACAAAACTCAGTGATGGACAGCAATAAGTATTTACTTTTTATATATCCCTGGAGACCAATGATGTAGGCTGGAATTTCCTAGACATCACTGCTGTTTTCAGATGATCAGTTATGTGTCTGGAGGTCAATTGGAGGTGAGTTGATCAAAGCTGGACCTGATGGAGCCACTTGGATCCTCATATCTCTCATCCATCTACCTGGACCAGTTCACTAGTCTGGACATAGTAACAGTTGAATATGTATAATGGTGAATGACGCCCAGTATGCAAGCCCCAGTGATTTAAGCCCCAGTGATGCAAGACACTGCTTGCAAAATGTCTGCTAACGTCTATTTAGCCAAAGCAAGTCACATGGCTGAGCATAGAGTCAAGGAATGGAAGAGATCCTCCCTCTCTGGTACAGGCTGATGAATTGGGATCTATGTAAGGAAGCCACCAAGGTATCTCCTACACTGTAAGCAAGATTTGTATCCTTTTATACACCCTAGTCTCTATTATCTACTCTTAACTGGAATTCTCCATCTATGGTAAGATCTTAAAGATTTATGATGGCTCCATTTTGCTTTATAATACAGAGATGATTATTACTGCTTTCTTTCCAGAATTCTGCAAGTTTTGCTTGTTGATGGACATTTCATACAAGTCCCTCCCTTTGTCCAGGTGTATACTTCTCCTCAAAGTTTTCTGCTTATCAATAACTCCATTCTGTTAGTTCCTCCATGTGTTGCATTCATCTTTTCTCTGGAATCTTCTTACTGGTGAGTTTTCTTGCTCTTTATTAAAAATACTGGGCAGGTAACCGCAGAATATGCACTTTTTGTTCTTATCCCCCCCGTATTATTTTTCTAAATTTTACCTTTTGAGGACCCTTGATATAGTAAGTCATATGGTGTAAATATGTTTCATTTTTGATGGACGCAACTACTGTTTAAATAAATTCAACTCATTTCCTTGTCATTGACTAGGTAATATGATCCAAACGTACATCCCATCATCAAAAATCGACTCTAAGATTTAATTTAGTCCATTGTCATCTTGCCTGATTCTTCCTCCCTTATCTTCCATATACTTTGTTTTAATGTCTTAACTTTATATATTTCTATACATTTGGATACCATGTCATTCTTAACTTCTTAGCCACATTCAGGTATATCTTGAATTCAAAAATTAATCCCAGAAATGTCTCCATGTTCTACTCATGCTTTTTGTAGTCACCTTAGCCATAAGAACTCAGTTTGTAAGTGCCAGAGCCAGAAATGAGATTGAGGGTTTTCTTCTATTTAGGCTGGCCTATAAACCCAGAACTGTCTTATTTCCAAAATCTGTGTGCTTTTTATGATTCAACATTAGCTGTAAATTGAGATAAAAGTGATTCTTTAACAAGAACCAAAATTGGGCAAATGATTCCCAAGTCTCTCTCACAACATCATCACATCTGTTCAAATGGAACAACAGGCTGTGGATTTTCTCATATTAGAGATATTTTAGTTTTAGGTCAGAGAAAAGCAACTCAAACAGATTTATGGCTTATACAACTGAAAATTCCAGAGATAGGGCAGCTTCCTGTATGGTTAGATTTAGATGACCATGACAGCTCTAGCCAAGCCCAGAGATAAATCTTGAAAATTGGCATACTTGTCCTCAACCTCTATAGTAATAATAGAATGAATTCTGTCACAGGGTTGCACCTGGCTATGAGCCCAGTAGTCATCTCATGTAGGTAGATTCCCTATCGATGGCCTTATTCTTTATTACATTGAATAGCCTTCCCTCCTGTGGTGGGTAAAATAATGACCCCTCAACAATGTCCATATTCTAATCCCTGGAACCTGTGAATCATATTATGTTGCAAGGAAAAGGGGAATTATGGGATGCAGATGGAATTAAGTTTGCTAATCAGCTGACCTTGAAATGTGGAGATTACCCTGGATTGCCATGGAGCTGCCCCTGGAATTACGAGTCCTTTTAAGTGGAAGATAGAGACAGGAGATTCCCAATGAGAGAAGGAGATGGGAAGACGGAAGCAGAGAGTAAAGGATCATGGTTGCTGGCTTTGAAGAAGAAAAGGGACCTTAGGCTAAAGAATGCAAGCAGCCTCTAGAGGCTGGATAAAGCAAGCAATTGGTTCTCCCCTAAAACCTCCAGGAAGAAGCGTTTCTGTCAACGCATTGATTTTATTCCACCGTAGTTTTAGATCAGTGAGATCCATTTAAGGCTTCTGCCCACCAGAATTATATGATAACAAATTTGTATTGTTGAAGCTACTAAATTTGTGATCATTTGTTATAACAGTGCTAGGAGACTAATCTACCTCCTTATGCAAAACACACTGAATTTTTCACCACAGATAACTTGTGATATCTATCTGTTTGGACAATGATATTCATGGCATACCCAAATATTTGATTTCTGGCTTCTTTCTATAACCTGTTTCTGAAAAGGACTGTTTAAATTCCAGAATATTTCCTTTCCATGTACTGCACAAATTGGCAGGTCAGTTTCAGCCTGATGGGGTGCACTTACCATATCCATGAATATCTTTATTTCCAAATGTCATATTGACAATGTGACTGGTACATGAACATAACTCACAGTTTGATTATACTCTTTAATTTCAAACATCCTATTCCACAATCTCCAATTGCAGTAGTTGTTGTCTCCAATCTCACTAGTTGTGGTCCCACTACCATGCTAGCATCAAGCCAGAACCAAGAGGTTTAGCAACTGGTAACTCAAGACAATTTCTAAGGTATAACAAGCTAGATATGGCTGAGGGTAGATAACCAGCTCTGAAAATTATGAAAGAAAGTATGACTGAGCAAAGGGGTGTGACTCAATTCCAAATACACAGACATTATCCATCCCTTCTGAAAACTAGAAGAATAATGCATTGGGCCATTCAGCATCACAGAATTAATCAACACAAAACTTTCCAACTTCAGATACTCTAAAACTCAGAGATCCATCTACATTTTCAACTGCTTTCTTCTCTTGCCAACCCATGAAAACTCTACCTTCGATTACACTAACCTAAACTGTGTGACAGAAATTTTGGAAATATTAATAACACAGCCACATTAAATACCTGATACTGGGGAAGAAAAGGTCAAGAAAAACCATCATGAGGCCTTTGGTCTGTCTTCAAGAATTTAATAGACGTCATCAGGAATTACAACTAGGTGAACCAGAAGGTAGGAAGGTGGTGTGGGCAAGAACTACTATTTTAGATGGCTGTGGATTCCATTCTCATCATAGATAATGACATTTAAATAATGTGTCCACAGTCTTTCTCCGAAAACCAACACATCAGCAATGGTAATCCTTCTAAACAAAGGCTCTTCCCTCTGTGCATTGCTCTTAAACTGCTTACCTCTTCCTTCAGTTTTCTTTTCTCTGTTTCATTGTGATTTCTCGTCTTGATATTTTTTTTCTTGACTTAATTGGTTTAGGATCTTCTAGAAAAGATGGGATCATTTTTCCAGGTTTCTGCACACTTCTCTGTTTTTCCTTCAAGTGAGAAAATCCATATGTAAACCCATATACCATGAATAATATTAGCAAGGTTTTAACCTCTCTTTAGTGAGTGGAGGTTCAGGAAAGCTGGTATTTTGATCCAAATAAGCTAAGCATTAGGTAAAAAAGAAAACGGCAAATCAGTGCAACTTACTCTTTCTCATATTTGCATGATAATCAAATGGAATTCAGCCTTTCAATCATCATCACTCATAGAATGTCACTGCCTAGGATTAGCAGAACTGTTTGATGGAAGAAAAACTGCTCCACGTCATTACAAATTTTTTGCCCTCAACATGTCCGACCGATTTCTAGATTAAAACCGTATGATAAAGCACTGCATATCTGCCACACCTCATGAGATATGGAACAAAGTGAAGGAAACAATTAACTGTACCCTTGGAGATTAAGATTTTTCTCTCTTTAGGTATTTCAGTTGAATTGGAGAATATGATGCTGACAGTAGAATCAGAAGAATGATAGGAGTTTTTTGGAATTGTTTGATAATACTCATAAATTGCATTTATTGGCTCAAGTATCAGATTTTCTTGGTTTACTTTATCCTAATAAATTTATCTTCAGAATTGGTTTTGTTGAATACTATGTGTAATTTTTTATATCACTTTTGTATCCCAATATTAAATCAGGAAATAAGCCCCACAATTTTCCTTTGTACGTGGACTATTCATTTGACTCTCTTGTTTGCCATTTTTTTTTTGTATATCTGTTAGTGAGCCCATATTATTGTGTATAGTATGAAATAAGAATCTAAATTCATCTTTATAAATGTGAATATCTAATTGTTCCAACTTCATTTGTTAACAAAACGTCATTTCCCCATTGATTTGCCTTGACACTGTTTTCAAAATCAATTGACTATGAATGAGATTGTTAATTGGGGCTTTCAATTGTGTTTCATCCACATATATTTGTGTCTTCATGAGAGTACCACACTATCTTGATTAATGCAGCCTAGTAGTAAACTTTGACATTAGCACTGTAATCCTTCAACTTTGTTGTTTATTAAAAAATTCTTTTGGCTATTCTTGGTGATTTGCAGGTCCATATACATTTTAGGAATAGTTTTGCTTTCCGCTAATAGAGCCTGCTGGGATTTGATAGGGATGTCACTGAATACATCGACCGTCTCTTTACCTGAAAAGGCTCTCCTCATTCCAGATTTCAGTTCAGTTGGCCCTCCTTCCTTCCACAGCACTCTGGTTAATTTAAAATACAATTTTAGCAATTTATTCTCTGTATCCCTGTTGTTGTAGGAGGAAATTTTGCCTTTTTCAACCTGCTACATTGTACTTCTAAGTGGGAGTTCTCAGGTTAATTCTGAATTATCAAATACCACAGGATCCAATGAGTAGGTAACAAGCCTCCCTGCCCGCTCTGTAGCAGACAGGTGAAAGGGAACGTGCTTTACACAGACAGGATGCTCACTCCTCACAAAGACCACTGGATGAGGATACCACTATTATCTTAGTTTTCCTGGTGATTATATTGAGGCAGAGAGTAGTTTTAAAACAGAGTCCAAGATCACAGAATTATGAAGCCGAGAATTTGGGTATTCAGCCCAGCAGTCTGGCTCCAAGATCATCTGCTAAAACCAATTATAAGTACTGTAAAATCTGAAAGTGCATAAAATCTAAGAGTATAGATTGATTATCACATCTATTAATCTTAAAAAATACTGAATAGTCAGAAACGATTTAAAGAGAAAAAATGATATTCATACATGGAAAACTATGGAATCTACAATGGAAAACATGTTCTTATGAAGTGCCCAAGGGATATTTACAAAATCCTTGAATATTTAATTAAATATTAATATTTAATATTAAATAGACTCAAAAGAGAAACTTTATCAAAGATCAAAGTATGAGAAATATGTTTGATAGCTATTAATAACAGGTTGAAAAGCCTGCGTGGGAGAAACGGGGGATTTAAACCTAGATGACCTCCTGACTCTGATTTTACATTTTGGAAATTATAGGACAATAATTCCACCCATGAGATGTATGTGTGAATCTATGTGTGTGTGTGTTTATGACGAGCTTGTAAATAGAAACTTTTTATATAAGTATTGGTTTTCAGCAACCAGCATTGAGGGTGTATTGGTCTTCCTGGGGTTCCCAAGAAAATCCTGGATGCTTTTGATAGGAAAACCTTGAATTCTTTCTCCATAAGTCTGCTATTAAAAATAAATAAATAAGGCCAGCCCTGGTGGCCTACTGGCTAAGTTTAGTGCATTCTGCTTCAGTGTGCCACGTTCAGTTCCTGGTTGTAGACCTACGCTACTCGTTGGTGGCCATGCTATGGCTTCAGCTCACATTCAAAATAGAGGAAGATTGGCAATGGATGTTAGCTCCGCGCAAATATTCCTTGGCAAAAAAATAAATAAATAGATAAATAAATAAATAAATCCTTAGTGATGATGATCCCAGTTATAAGCAAGCTCCCTCTGGTAGTTTAGACATTCAATGTATGTTCTGTTTACCGGATTTTTAAATCTTGCTAACAAGTAATGTTGATGAATAAAAATTATGGAGATGTTAAACAAAAGAGAAAATTGCAAAACAACGTCCTTATTTGCATACTAGCAAATGAGAATTCATCTTGTACTTCGGCATCAGTTACAAAATAATCCAGCCTACAGCAAGGACACACAGTATGTAAATAATACGTCAATCTGAGCTGTTTTCAGAGTAACAAGGTGGTTCCTAAAGACAGTATTTAGCTCTTCTGTTAGCATACCTTATTGCTTTCCTGCTTGACATTGGGCACAGATTTTAAAAGAAACAAGTGAAACCAGCAGAGTTAGCCATTGATGATTAAGTAGCTAGGAACTAAAGGTTTTTTTCCTTTTTGCAATTACTGATTATAGCTTTTAGCTGTTTAACCCACCCATTGTCAACTGTGCTGTTTAGGCAATATGCTATCTGACTCCCACTAGGCTCCTATAGATTACATCTTTCTGGAGCCTGGGTCACCATGGTATTGGGTATGTAAGCTGTTTTTCAGGAATTAGAACTCCTTGTCTGCATCAGGCTGGTTGAGACCACCAACTCATCAACTGGGCCCATGTAGATGTCCAATAGGTGACCTTTTGACATCAAGAGGCTAAAAACTCCACCCTCAGATCATGCTAATGCCACCATCTTGTGGACATGGGTCCTATGAAGAGGCATGAAATCTGACTATGCTTGTGCAGATCATCAATTACCTCACCTCCAATCACCTCTCTCTACATTTCAGACTACCTTGCTCCCTATCCCATAAATATCTCTGAGTCCCTATTTTTGGGGAAGCATATTTGAGGCTCATGCTCTTGCTTCCTTGCATGGCTGCCTTGTGAATAAACTCTGTCCCTGCTACAATATCGTCGTCTTGGTGTTTGGGTTTCTGGGTGGCGGGCAATAACAAACCTGGCTCAGTAAAACAAGAACTTTACTAAGCATTTAGAAATAAGCTGCACATAGAAGTTAAGGTCAGAATATGAAAGGAATCAAGACCAATGATATTAGACTTGGATTTTTTTTTCTTCCTAGACATGAGAAGTTTACTACAAAGTATTTTTTTAATCCTAATAATTACAGAATTTATTCTGGGAAATTTGCCAGTGGCTTCATAGCACTGGTGAACTGCACTGGCTGAGTCAAGAGATGAAAGACGTCCTTAGCTGATCAAATTCTCACTGCTCTTGTGGTCTTGAGAATTGGTTTGCTCTGGGTAATATCAATAAATTGGTATACAACTGTACTTACTCCAGTTTTATATTTTAGAAGTAAGAATTATTGTTTATATTGCCTACACAGTAAGCAGCCATTTTAGCATGTGGCTTGCTACTAGGCTCAGCATATTTTATTTGCTCAAGATAGCTAATTTCTCTAGCTTGAGAGTTAAAATTTTATTTCTCAGAATACTGTTGGGGAGTTTGGTCTTTTTCATTTCTTATCTTGCAGTGCTATTCATAGATGAGAATATGCAGACTAATGCATATGAAGGAAACATCACTGGGGAGACCAAATAGAGGGATTTTGTAGGCCTTTCAAATATGACTCTACTCACGCTAGTAAACTTGATACCCTTTACTATGTCCCTGACATCTTTTCTGCTGTTAATCATTTCCCTCAATGGCAAAGGATCCCAAGATGCCAGGACCAAGGTCCACATAAGAGCCATGCAAACTGTGGTCTCCTTTCTCTTGCTATATGCCAGTTACTTCCTGGCTCTAGTTATTTCAGTTTGGAACCTAACAGGTGCCAGAATGAAGCAGTTTTTATGCTTTGCCAAGCTCTTAGAATGCTGTATCCTTGAAGCTACTTATTTATACTGATTTGGGGAAACAAAAGTTAAGACAGGCCCTGAAAAATATGAGATGGATTATAAGATTACCATATCATTAATCAGTATTTTTGATATAAGGAAACTATTCTTACTAAATATCGCAAGAAATTCATCAGGATTAGGAAGCAATATGTATTTTATATAATATTCTTTATCATCTTCCAATAGAAGAATTTATGAGCTATCCTTATGTGTTTTAAAGAACAGACAATTTATCTCAGGAAATCAATGCCTTTTCATTGTAATTAGGACCAAATATAAGTACCAAAGTGAGTTTAGATTTTATAGTTTGCACCTCCAATATTTCAGATGGTCATGATTTTCAATTCTAAATCATACATGAGGATGTATGTTTGGGATAGATATTATTCCACCATGAATTCTTACTTCATGGTTAATGGAGAGCAATGAGAACTGTTGTTACAAAAAGATGCACACAATAATATTAAAGAATGGCAAACGTATTTAGAGTACGTTTTATATATGTGTGCAATAAACATCACTGAGTAATATTAGATTTAATACAATTAGGTGAAAAATCTAGAAAAGATTAGGTTGTACAACAGGGATGAAGAAGAAAGAAAAATGATCATGACTTGTTTTCAATGCTGCACGTTTTTATATGCAGTTTGTAAAATCATTCTTTACAGTTTTTGAATTAAGAAGACCTTTTTAGAAGTTGAGATCTGACGTCAAATTATTCAGTTTTCCCCTAAACCACATTTGGCTCTAAAATACCAGTCATCTCCACCATCTTGCTACCTAAAAATTCTTTCAGACTTCAAATATGAACCCTCAAATCTTCCCTATTTTAAAAATATGTTCATGATAACAATAATAACAAATTATGGTACATAATTCAATGACCTCTATGTATATATTAAAATGGTATGTAGGATGTGTGTGTAATAATAGCAAGGAATATATTCAAGATCTGTTCTTTTATAATCTTGTAGAAAATGATGAAATAGTAAGTGTATTAATATATTTTTGATAGCTAGTTCTATTATAAGAAAGAAAAGTATAACCTTCTTCAGCAACTGAATTTACACGTCTCTATTAATTCTTATATTATGAAATTTTAACATTTTATAAATCCTAAGATAAATCATTTCCACATCTGATTTGCTCCTTTTTTTGGTCATATGTCTGCCCCAGTAGAATATAAGAAGCATAATGTGAGGAGCTTGTCTATTCTTGTTTTCTGCTGATTCCCCTGGACACAGATGCAGCCCATAAAATAGTTGGCCCAAATGATATTCTAATGGCTAAGTAAATGGATGAATAAACCATATTAGGAGTGGAAATCCAATGAAAATGAAACCCCTGACAAAGTCTGCAGGTTGCATGGATTGCCTGGCTTTGTTTCTTCACCGTTCAAATGCATCTAAACAAATCCGCACACTCTCAGTTCCAATTCTGTGTTAGACCGGACAGACAAAATGCTGTCACCAATAGGCTCCACAACATAGAGTGACTCAAACACAAAGTACATTTATGATTGCTCTTTTGTCAGTACTGCTGTGTCTGAGGAGCCTTGTCTATGCAGTTATCCAGGGAATCAGTCTAATCTAGATTATGCCATCTTTAACAGGTGGCTTCCAAGGTTGCCTTGGAGTCATCTCCATTCCAGATAGCCAGGAAGAGAAAAGCACATGGAGGAGTGTGCATGGGAGAGTTTTTGGGACGTGACTGTAAATTTTACACATAATTTTCACTCACATGACATTGTTCAGATTTCAGCCACATTGCCACAACCATCTGTAAGGGATGCTGGGAAATATAGTCTCTGTATAGCCCAGAAAGAAGAGGAGAACGTGGAAGTTAGGACTTGGAAATTTAGAGCACTTAGAAATAATTCAGTTGAAATAGCCAGTAAGTTATTGTAAAAGAAAATAAGTCCCTCCATTTAGAAGCAAGATGTAGCTTGTTCATGTCACTTTGAAAATTGGTACATGTCCTTGCATAAGTCTTGAATATCAGTTCGTTTTTCTATTTTCTCATGAATTCTAAAGAATTTAAGTTCAAACTAAATGTTTCTATCTTCCTAAAAACATAATTGATTCTCCACTATGGCATTTGTATCTTCCTCATGAATATTCCCAGTATATATTGCTTATAACTTCTGATTTAGCTCCTACAATATTATTTATTAATTATTTACAGTTATTAATCTAAGACTTGGATGTGTTTTTCAAACTATAAATTGCATCAAATTGTTTCTATAAATCATATTGAATCAGCAAAAATGTTTGAGAGGTAAAAGGATCTTACTTATGAATAACAAATAATGACTGAATTATTAATTTACAAAACATTTTAATTAGTCATACAATTGATTTTCAAACCATTTTTTTTTACCAACAATGATTGTTCAGTATCTAAAATATTTGCATTCAAATGTATGGCTTAGGGGAGATAAAGTACAAATTTGTGGAAAATAATCTCGCTCATATTTTCATGTTTACTTACTTGACTTTATCCTTTTAGTCATTAGCACAAATGGAAATTTGTAGGTGATGCCAAGTATAAGAGAACATCATTAGCATTAACTCTGGAAATTGTACAGTAACAGATCGTAAGTAATAAAAAAGGTGTTCATGAAGCTTTGTAACTCTTAATAGGACTGTTTGGTTTATTACTGGAATTACAAAATAAATAGAACGAACTATTCTTTCATGAAGATCTCTGAAACTATATTACATCAGAATTTTGGCTGCACATCCTGGAATTATGATGAAATCATTCATAAAATGCATTATAAATGGATGTCAATCTGCAACTGTTTAGCTCTAAAGCTGTCAGTGAGGCACCACATTGGAAATATTTTCCTAGAAATGTCAGTTGGAATGAAGGTCTACTTTCTGATGTGGCAACAGGAGAACTCATTTTAGGAATGCTGGGAAATGGGTTCATTGGAGTGATAAACACTAGCAGATGGGTCAAGAATGGGAAAGTCTCATCAGCTGACTTCAACCTTACTAGCTTGGCTCTGGCTAGAATCATTCAACTGTGGTTAACACTATTTGATTCAGTTATAATGGGGCTCTCTCCACATCTGTATGCCACCAATAAACTAACAAAAGTGGTTAGTATTCTTTAGGCACTAACTCATCACTTAACTACCTGGTTTACCACCTGCCTAAGCATTTTCTGCTTCCTTAAGATAACCAGTTTCTCCCACTTCTTTTTCATCCCGCTGAAGTGCAGAGTGAACTGAGTGGTTTTTGTGCTTTTCCTGGGATCTTTCTTCTTGTTGTCTGTTACCTCTTAATGCAGGATCAGGATGCTCTTAATGAGTGGTGGATGAACACCTGTAGAGTATATGAAAGAAACATGACTTTGTATTTAGATGTAAATAAAATTTTCTATCTTAAAAACCATCTTCTTCTTAATTTGACGTATGTTATCACCTTGCTTCTGTCCCTGATCTCTTTGTTGGTTTTATTTCTGTCCTTGGTGAGACCCACCAAGAATTTATAGCTCAGCCTGATGGACATGAGGGACTCCAGAACAGAGGCCCATAAAAGACCATGAAAATGGTGACAACCTTCTTCCTCCTGTTCATCATTTACTTTATTTCCACTCTAATAGCAAGCTGTATTTTCCTTAAGGTACAGAAGTATTAGGTTATGATGTTTGCCATGGTGATTTCAACCATCTTTCTCTTGGGCCACTCATTTATTGTAATTTTGGGAAATAGCAAGGTAAGACAGATAACGTGAGACTGCTGTGGTGTCTAAAATTCTCTCTCGAGAAATGGAAAACTTTCAGCTTCATAGACAGAATCTAAAAGGACGTCCCATCATCCGTGGGAAAATAACTTAATAGAAGACATTGTAGGTTCATTTTCAATTTTAATATTTCTTTCACTGGATTCTTTAAAGTATTGTTAAACAGCACAGCAATTTCTCTTACAACTGCTGTTAACTAATCATATTTTCTCAAAGTGATCTTACTTTGAGTAAAGGAAATGTATCTGCTATAATAACACGTTGATAACAAATGAGTATTTGAGACTAAGAGGAAAGATGATAAAAATATATAGTGTCTATATATAGAAGTCACATCAATTTTATATTTTATAAAATATAGTGAAAAATACATAGTGATTTAATAAATGTTTATATAATACAATGCAATATGAAGAAACGTATACAAAATCATAGTTATACAAAGGAAAAAGAGTAACTTTTAATGAATTCAAACTAACAAATTTGGAATTAGAATAGGAAAAGGATTATAAAATGTTAAGTGTAGTAGTGTTTTATATTAATATAAAAGTGTAAAAATTAGTGTGATATTAAAAATTTTGGAAAGAATATGAAGCAATGGGAATTTTTGTATACTACTCCTAAGAATAAAAATTGTTATAACTGCTTTGACCAACAATATGGCATATGTGATTAAAGTTAAGTTGCATATTGTAACACCCAGTAATTGGACTCCTACTTTTATACCTTAGAGAATCTTTGGCACATATGCACTAGGATACATATACAGGAATATGCATATCACTCAATAACTAGAATTGAGATGCCACCCAAAGTCCTATCACTGATAAAAGGGATATAATAGAATATTGATATAAGAGAAAACTATACAGTAGTGAAAATGAACAAATTAGAGCTCCATGTTTACAATAGAATTTGTGTAACAAAGAAAATCAACAAATTAGAGCTACATAGATAACGCACACAGGAAATTGAAAGGAAGTATCAAAATATAAATTAAAATATTCAGTATATTCCAAGTTATATAAAGTTAAAAAAATAAGTGAACTATATAGTTTTAAAATTTATTATGTTTGTGGCAAAACTCTAAAGCGACACAAATTAATGTTTGTTGTAATAATTGGGATAGTAAGGAGGGAGGAAAGCAAAAGAAAATGGTATTAATAGAAGGAATACTGTGCAGTTTCTTGAAATCTGACAAAATTCTATATTTTGACTAAAGTGTAACATGGGTATTAGTGTTATAATTATTTCTCTTACTTTGCAGTTATATTTTCTTTTGTCCTATATGAGTGTTATGTTTCAAAATAATGAAAATGTTTAGAAAGCAGAAAACAGAAAGTAAGTTAGTGAATACAAAATTAATTTGGAGACAAATATTCTCATAGAGACCATTGTAATTAGAATTCTGACTGAATAAAGAGGAATATGGGATTATGGGAGTATGGAATCAAAGCTAAAATTAAAAAAAATTAAATGAAAAAAGGAAGAATAAGCAAGAATTATAAATTCATATTCTTAGTGCTAGTCTTAATTTGAAACTTCAAATTTCAAATATGTAGATTTTCCTGAACACATTTTTTTCTAATTTCCAATTTAATTATTTACAGTACATATTCTAAAGTGTCAGAAATTTGTGAATTTCCAATGAATTAAGGCATAGATATCAAATACATAGGACAATTATCTCTAAGCTTATCTTCAAATTGAGTAACAATACTTTTCTTGCTACCATCCAAGGTTTACAATCATAATCACATGCTAAGAACTGACGTGTGTATGCATAATTATGGATGAGCACGTGTGTGTTGAGGCATATATTTTGTTACTGTAAATTCTTTTAGTTCTTTGTTAAAGGGGGAAAAGACATAGATATGAAAAGTTAAATTTGTTAAAGCATAATACATATTCGGTGTGATGTACGGATATGCTTGTGCATATGTAATGCTACTTTGACTGCTGTAATAAAATAACCCAGATATAATCACACCAGCTGGGAATGCAAATAAGCAGGTGAGAAAACATTGCTTGCTCTTGATGCCCTTAAAATATGAAAGAAAGATGATTTACTATATTATTTTACAGAGGATATATGTTCATGTCTATATGAAAATTCAATGAAAGCACAGTGCTGTTTGTTTGCTATAACTTTTCCCATACCTTTAAGAATGTACTAATGGGAAAAATAACAAGTAAAGCCCCTAAATATGCTGATTTTGAGTTACTCTTGATGAAGTAGTAGGTGAAGGTGAGCTTCCAGGCGAAGCCCTGAAGCTAAGAATGATAGGGGTATCATAAGGCCGTTGGGAAGATCAGCAATGTTCTATCACAGTGAACTTTGTCACTTAGAAAAAACTGGATGAAGTCACATGAATCATTTAGAGTTCTCACATTTAGCTGCCATCATCATCACCATCATCATTATCATCATGTATCTCATTTGATGACATATGTTTGGAATGTTTATATGCATAATTTGGGCAATGTGAAAGTAATTTCCTGAAGATTTTCATATGGGTAACTTAACTTTGTAAACAGCAATGTTCAAGTCAAGCTGAATACATTTAGAAATTGAATTTATTTTACTTTAAAATGTATTACTTGAGCAAAATATTCATACATGATTGAAAATTCATCAGGGGATAACTACAAAAAAGATTTAGCTTTCATTGCAAATAAAATGCCTTTAATAAAAAACATAAAGTAAATAAATCACTTTATGAACAAGCTCTTATTTCTAAAGAGAGAACTTTAGGAGTCAGTGGACCAAATAGTAGTAAGCCCCTGTACCTTTTATATCCTCCTGGGTGGTGATGAAATTCTAAGGCACAGAGCCCCATTTGTGATGACAGAAGCAGAGCAAAAGGGCTACTGAACAATTAAGCCATAAGAGAACAGAGTGTCACTGTGATGGATATATTCTATTTTGCTTATTTGAATGGCATTTGGAAATCAAGTTCCACTCTAAAGGAAAGCTTTCCCTGGAATGAGAGCCTGTGGTGATGACCCCGTAAGAGACAAGCTGCCGTCCAAGAAAACTACTTACATAACATTCACTGCCAGTTCTTTTCAACTTGGTGGAGAATGACTAGAACATAATTTTACTCTGTTCTGTGAGAAAAGTTTGGCAACAATGGGAATTGTTACCATTTGCTTGTTAATACTACCAAAAGTTAAAAAGTTTCCTTTCAGAGCTTGATATGAACATTTTATTCCATATCCCCATAGAAGATGGCTTATAGAAGAACAAAAGATTGCTTCTATCACTGAAACAATAAGACTGAGAAAATGAATAATCAAGATTAAGAATTCAATAGACATGTTTAATAACGAATTAGACACAGTGAAGACAGAATGGGTGAATTGGAAAATAACTACCCAGAATGAAGTATAAAAAGACAAAGAGGTGGACAACACAGGCTAGAGGGTGGGAGACACAAACGTTACAGTCAGAAAGTCTAACATACTTCTGGATTTCTGGAAGTTAGAAGAGAGAAAATGGGGTGGAAACAATATTGCTGAGATTTTTCCAAAAGTGATACAATGTATCAGTCCATTGATTGAAGAAATCATCAAATCTTAGACAAGATAACTAAAACAATTTAACATATAAACATTACAGAAAACCAAAGTGCAAGAGAAAAATCTTATAGGTAGTCAGAGAAAAAATTGCAGATTATATTAAAAGGAGCTGATGTTTCAAACACAGCTGATTTCAACAAAAAATAGAAGCTAGAATTGCATGAAATAATATCTTCAGTGTGTTTCAAAAGAAGAGTAAACTTTTCATAAACAGAAGTTCAAAAAGATATTTTTTCAGATAGAAGAAATATTATTCCAAATACAAAGTTGAAGATTCAAGAATGACTGAAAATTAATGTAAATGGTAAATACATGTGTAGACTTCAATGAATGTTGACTGTCTGAAACAATCATTTTAGGTGGGGCTAAAATATGTAATGAATAAAATTTATGAGAAAAGCAACTTTGAGACTGAGAGTGAATGTGAAAAGGGTAAATTTAGTTGAATTGCAGTTTGAACTTTTCATTTTCTGTGAGGAGAGTCAGAGTTTCATATTCAAGGACCCTGCTATTCTACTCCTGTTTATATAGCAAGACCAGGGCATCAAATAGTACGTAAAAGAAAGCTCATAGGAACATTATTTACAATAGCTCAGAAAAGAAACAGCCGAGTTAAATTATGTTAAATACACATATTCTTGTGATCAGTTGCAATATATGCAAATACAATATGGATACAATATATACAAATCTAATCGTATTATACATATGAAATTAATGTCATATGTCCATAAAGCCTCACAAAAAGAAAATCTAATGGAGATTTAAAAAAGGAAATAGCTCAAATATCTGTCAACCAAGATTGAATGAATATTTTTGTAAACTAATTCAATGGACTAATACAGAAAACAAAAAAGAATGAACCACACGTACATGCGACTGTGTGGATAAATTTGAAGAACATAATATTGAATAAAAAGAGAAGTCACACAAAAAAATATTATAGGGTTTTATTTACAAAAGTTCAAAAAGCAGGCAAAACAAAGCTACAGAGTTGAGAGTTGCACATTAAGGTGGTAAAGTATAAGAAAATCAAAGAAGCGACTGTGACAGTGTATGGATATTGGTCACTCAGGAGAAGTGGAGACAGGTGTAGTGATTGGAATGTGGCATGGAGGTGACCTGGGCTGCTGGCAATGTGCCATTTCTTAACCTGCATGGTGGTTACATGCCTATTTGCTTTGTGGTCAATAATTGCACCTCACATTTTTGTTTCCCTATTTCTAAATCTGCATATAATTAAAAAAATCTCAGTTAGGATAAATTTTCCATAAGAATCAATGATTATTGAGTTCATTATACACTTAGGGGGAAAATCCACCGTGTGTGTGGTACTCAAAGTCTAAGAGAGATAAAGTGGGAATTTTTTAATTTTAGTTGCAATATGCAGAAATTTGAGCTGATGGTATCTGCAGTTGTCAGAGCTTTACGAAAGCTCTCTTCAAGCATTATCCACCTCCCATGACAAAACTTTGATATACTCCATCTATTTTCCTCTGGCTCCTGAACTGCTGATACACCAAAGGTAAAGGGTGAACATATTTTCTACATAGTTAGGGTAGCGGAGAACTGGTATTATTTAGCTTTTGCTGAAAAACAAACCACTCAAAAACTTCACTGTTAAATTCCATTAGATATTTATATCTTACATGTTTGCACAATTCAGTTTACCTACACTGGATTGTGTTGGATGGCTCTGATGATTTGAAATGGGCTCGGCAATGTATTGGGGAGGCAATTATCTTTCGCCTGATTGGCATTTTGAGCTGGATCTTGATGGGGCAACTTAACTCCGTGAGTCTCTGATTCTCCTCTTGGGAGCAGTGCACTAGCCTGGGCAAGTTCTCATGGTGGTTGTAGAATAGCAAGACTGGGCCAGCCCCAGGGTGGATGCCATTCCAAACCTCTGCTTATGCCAGATCTACCAGTTTCCCATTTTTCAAAGCAAGTTTACAAGACTAAGGTCAGAGTCAAGGAATAAGGTAATCACCCTGGCCGTCATGGAGGATATAGCAGTATTGTAGGTGAAAGCATAGTGGGGATTAAAGAATTGCAGGGAATTTGAGGAATTGCAGGAAAAAGAATTACAAGACTACCCCAGTCCACCCTCTTCACTACAATTACTAATTTTTCTCCTATATACAAACATACTCATTCCATTTGAGCATCTCCAAAGTCTCAGTCAATTACAGCCTTAGCCTTAAATTTCAGGATCTTCTGATCTACATCTTGCTTGGTTATGTCTCCTTTTCATCTGGAAAACAAGGAATTAAAAAGACAAGTTATCTGCATGTCAAAGATGTAGTAAACAGGACTGAAACAGGACAGGCTAATCATCACAAACAGTCTCAGTTTATAAGGGGAAGAAGAGCAAACCTACAGCAATTCTAGCTCATAGAAATTCTGACCTCACATGTGGAAAATATTTTCATGCCCTGTCCTTTACAGTAGATCATGTTTCTTGATTAGACCCCTGTGGTGCTTTCCTGTCTATTGTGTTCTATAGCTGTTGGCTTTGGCCTCTGGGATGTCCTTCTTTCCCCATCACTGTTTTTGAATAGTTTTAAAGAGGGCAGTGGAAAACATGCCCTTTGAGTAATGTTTTCTGCCTGCTTCTTGATATTGAAGGTTAAGGTCCAGATTCCCTTTTTACATTTTAAAGAGTCCCAGACCAGACTGGCAGCAATTTTACAATAGAGCTGACTCAAAAACGTTTTTCATTTTCTATGTATTTAATTATAATATATTCTGTGAGCCAAAAATCATATCCATACTTTTTATCAGCACTCACTTCTCTCTGTATAGGTTAATCTTGCCACTTTAGCCATATTAGGTTGCTGTAGAAAACACTCTTAAGATTCAGTAAATCCCACAATTGTTGAGCTCTCTATATCTTCTCTAAATTCTCTTTGCGAACTCGATAGTTCCTTTGGAGGTCATCTCTTTCTTTGAGTTCCATATGATATATGACTAAAAGCAGTCATTTGTTGCTTCAACATTTTTTTCTCATAATCTCTTCACCCAGATACAACAGTTCATTTCCTTTGTTTTCCTTTGTCTTCCAAGTTATCTTGAAAACAGAATTACAAATATTTCACAAGTGCCTCACATGTGCCACCATTTTTATAGGCTCCTCAATCAGTTTTCTCAAAATCAATGCCATATATTAAGGCTCTTTTTGCCATTATAGCCCACTTCTAATACCAATTTTTGTACCAGTTAGCTTTTATTGGGTAACAACCACAAAATTCAGAGATGGACCACAATAAATATTTATTTCTTATATATCTCTGGAGACCAATGACATAGGCTGGACTTTCCTGGGACTCTCTGCTATTTTCAGATAGCCAATTATGTGCCTGAGGTCAACAGGAGGTTAGTTGATCAAAGGTGGACCTGATGGAGCAACTTCGATCCCCATATGTCTCATCCTTCTCCCTGGACCAGTTCACTAGTCTAGACATGTCCTTCTAATGGTGATAGTAGAGGTATAACAGTGAAGAAGGCCCAATATGCAAGGCCCAGTGATGTAACTCCTAGCAATGCAAGACACCGCTTTCAGAATATCTGCTAACATCTCATTAGCCAAAGCTAGTCACATGGCTGAGCATACATTCAAGGAGTGGAAGAGATTCTCCCTCTCATGGTGAGAGAGTATACAAAGTTACAGGCTGATGACTTGGGATCACCTTAAGTAATCTACTACAGAATCTCATAAATTCTTAGCAATATTTATGTTCTTTTGCATATCTCTGTCTCTTATTATCTACTTTTATCTGATTTCATCCATCCATAGTAAGATCTTAAAGAGTTTTGATAGCTCCATTTTGATTTGTATTACAGAGATGACTACTGCCTTCTTTTCTGGATTTTGAAAATTCTGTTTTTTCATGGAACTTTCCTAGAAGGTCTGACATTTGCCCGGGTATAAACATCTCACAATTTTCTGCTTTATATTAACTCTGTTCTCTTAATTCCTCCATAGGTTGAACTCACCTTTTCCCTGGAGCCCTACTGAAGAATTTGCCTCCTCTTTGCTAAAAATACTGGGCAAACAATTACTGTATGTGTACTTTTTTGTTCATATTCTCCCTCTTCCAAGCATTATTTGTCTAAATTTTACATTTTGGGGACCCTCGTTATAGTAAGATATGTGGTGTAAATATGTTTTTTTTGATGGAAACAACTATTATTTAAATAAATTCAACATATTTTCTTGTCATTGATTAGGTAATATACTCCAAACACATGTCCCATCATCAAACATCCACTCCAAGTTTGAATTTAGTCCATTGTCATCGTGCCAGTTCTCCCTCTCTCCTCTTCCATATACTTTCTTTTAATGTCCTAATTTTATATATTTCTATACATTTTGATACCTAATACATGTCATCCTTAACTTCTGACATACATTCAGGTATACCTTGAAATTCCATAATTAATACCAGAAATGTCTCCATGCTCTATTAATGCTTTTTGTAGTCATCTGACCCTTAAGAACTAAAGTATGTCAATGCCAGAGTGAGTATGGAGATTTGGTCTTATCTTCTATTTAGGCTGTCCTATAAGCTGAGAACTGTCTTATTTCCAAAATCTGTGTGTCTTTCCTTACAGAACGTTAGCTTTAAATTGAGGTAAAAGTGATCTTTATCAGGAACCAAATTGAGCAAAAGATTCCTCAGTCTATCTCACAACATAAACATAGTTGTTCAAATAGAACTGCAGGGTGTGGATTTTCTCATACTAGTGAGAGAAATTTCAGTTTTATGTTAGAGAAAAGCAACTGAAACTGATTTATAGCTTATACAACTGAAAATTCCAGGGATAGAGCAGCTTCTTGTATGGTTAGATTTAGATGAAATGACAACTCTGGCCAAGCCCAAAGATGTCTTAAAAATTGCATACTTGTTCTTAACTTCTGTAGAAAGAATTGTCACCTGTCTGCACCCTACTATGACCTCAATGTTCATCTCGTGTAGGTAGATTCCCTATCAATGATGTTAACGTTTATATATTTATATATATATATGTCTTTCCAGTATTATATATTATAAATACACTATATTATATTTTATAATCTTTCAGGAATTATAACTAGGTGAACTGGAAGGTAGGAAGGTGGAGTGGGAAAGAACAACTAATTTAGATGGCTGTGGATTCTATTCTCTTCATACATATGGACATTTAATTATTGAAATCCATGGCCCCTAAAAACAAGACAACCATAATAGAAATCCTCTAAACAGTGACTCTGCCTTCTGTGCATTTGCTCTTAAACTGCTTACCTCTTCCCTAAGTTTTCTTTTCTGTGTTTCATAGTGATTTCTGGTCTTGATTTTTTAATTGACTTAATTGGTTTAAGATCTAGAAAAGACTTAAGATCCTTTTTCCAAGTTTCTGTACCCTTCTCTAGTTTTCCTTCAAGTCAGAAAATCTACAGGTAAGCCGCTGTACCATTAGTAATACTGGCAAGCTTTCAACCTCTCCTTTGTGAGTGGAGATTCAGGAAAGCTGGAATTTTAATCCAAATAAGCTAAGATTTAGGACAAAAAGGAAACTTCAAATCTCTGCCAGTTATTCTTTCTCATATTTGCATGATAAATTGAATTCAGCTTTTCAATCATCATCACTCATAGAGTGTTACTGCCTAGAATTAGCAGAACTGTTTGATGGAAGAAACATTTTTACATGTTACTACCAATTTTTTGCCCACAATATGTCCAAAAGATTTCTAGATTAAAACTGTACATTAAAGCATCATATATGTGCCACACTTCACAAGATAGGGAGCAAAGTGAAAGAAACAATTAACTACAGCCTTAAAGATTAAGATTTTTCTCTCTTTAGGTATTTCAGTTGAATTGGACAATATGTTGCTGATGGTAGAATTAAGAGAATTCATGATAGGAACATTTTTGGAATTGTTTGATAAGCTGCATTTGTTGGCTCAAGTGTCAGATTTCCTTGGGTGACTTTATCTGAACAAATTTCTCTGTAGAATTGGCTGTGTTGAATACCACATGTAAATTTTTTATAATAAAAATGACGTCTAGCAAGGGCTCTCTCCACCTGTGCACACAGAAGGGAATACTGTGTGTACACTGGTCTTTGAGGGAAAAGAAGTTATCACACATTCAATTGGTAATGAGACAGAAGGACAGCCTCTCAACTCTTTCTCCCCAAGCCAGTGTATGAGGTAAGGTTTAAATGATCAGGGAGGGCAGGCTGGTATGCAGAAGCACTGGCAGGATGAATTTCGATTGGCAGATCAAAATTTTCTCTTCTGTGCATGCTCTTGGCTGGCTGGCTGACTCTGAAAAATAGCTTTAACATTTTGTTGTCAAGATGTGGGCAGCACAGGAAATAGGGTGAAAGCTGTTACGTAGGTTTAAGTCATTGCCTTCTCTATTGATAAGAGTTTCTAGAGATTTAGTCGTCTTCTACTATCTGGCATAGAGAGGAGGGGACCCTAACAAATGGGGATTTCTATTATAATTGTAGATTTCTGTTACAAATGGGTAAATTCTACTAGGTTTTCAGAGCTTTTCCCTGTGTCTGTTCTTTCTTAAAAATAATCAGCCTGAAATAATTCTTATGCCAAAGAGGTATATTTTGGGGTGACAAATTTTGTTCCTGGTCCTGTGGTTAGAAAAAAGTATTTTATACTATTTTTTTATATTGCTTCTATATTCCAATATTTAAATAGAGAGAAAAAGACCCTACTGTTTTCCTTTGTACATGGACTACTCATTTGACTCTCTTGTTTGCCATTTTTTTTGTATATCTGTTAGTGAGCCCATATTTTTATATTTGTTCCAATGTTCAATTTCTGCCATCTTTAGGATCCCTTCTTATTCATGTTCTCCAGGTATGTGTTGATATAAAGTTACCAAAACCATACAATTCTTTTGGTCAATATTAGCCTCACATGCGTCACACTTTGAGCCTTGTGATTTGAGGCCTGCTGGTAGTTGAGTAGGTCAAAGTGCTAAGAAGAGGTAAGGAAATGTCTTGAGGAGGGTCAGCATTCCTTTCCAAGATGACTAACTCAGAGGGAAGTCATGACAGGCTTTTGAGACAAGGGACGACTACCCTCCTCAGTAAGGGGAGAGAGGCTGCTTCATTTGACAAAGGAGGCTAAGTCGCATTGAGAGGTTCAAGGTCCCCCAGGTTCTTTGAAGTCTCCCCATACTGCCCCATCCAAACTTCTGGGGTCTCTCTTCTTTTTAACAAATGCCCTTCATTAACAAAGGAGGTTTTGAGGTCGTGAATTCACTTTGCAATGTTATTCATCTGTTTCAGGATCTGATATAATTTGATTTTCAGAAATTTCAGCCCTTCTGTGTAGAAGAGAAGGATTTCTTTTATATAGTCACAGAAATGTTCTGATCTTTTCTTGGATTTTAAACTAGGAATTTAAAGTCTTACACTCATCATTTTCTTATTCCCAGTTTTCCAGCACACTTAGAAACAACCAACCAACCTATTTGTACTTCTTATTTCATTATCATATTTGATGGTAGCAACTACTTGCTTACCCAAAGCTTTGCCTTTTATAGACACTTGATTACATGTACCTACAGATGATAATTTAAGTAACTATTATGTCACTGCATGCCATGAATTACAGGTGTCTGCTTCAATATTGTAAATAGAGTCATGAATGACCTTAAATCTAAATATACAAGAAAAGTAATTCCAGAGAACTCAGATGCAATTACAAGAACATATCCTAAAAGTTTGGCTTCCTTGGAAGTACTTTCATGGCCAATGTTTGCACTGGTTATGGTTTAATCAGGGAAATGGAATCACTGTGAGTAATATGGAACATAGGGTTGATTATACAAATTACACCTTAAACAATTCTGAGAGCTTGTGAAGAAGTCCATAATTGAGGCTCCACCTTTTTGTCTGGTTGGAAGGAAAGATAGGTCAACAATGCTTGTAGTCTGGAAGAAAATCGGGATGTAAAGCAGAGGAGAACAAGGATAAATAGGAAAAAGCAATGATAAAGTGTAACCCTGGAGGAAAAACCGAACTCCATGTCTGTCTCTAACTCAAGCCTCACATTTGTAGGTTACATGCAGAGGAAGATGGTGCTCTTCTGTTACTGCCCAAGGTGGGGGCACTGTCTGCCCACTGCAAGACATGCCAATAGTCAAGAGGTAAAGTGGTAGGAAAGAAAGGACTTTATTACAGCTTGCTAGTGAGGGGGAAGATTGACAATTAATGTCCAAAAGACCCATTTTACAGAACAAAGACTAAAGCCTGCTTATATAGGGGGCTGGTCTTCAAGTGGGACAGACATCTACTCTTAGTTCCTGGTAGTCTTTTATTTTACTGGATATGCATCAGAGACCAGAGCAAGGCCCTAAAGCATGAGCTATCGGTTGACAGTGATGATGGCTATCAGTATAGATGCTTTGCCTGGGAGGTCATAACATTCTTAAGGAATTCAAAAGAACAAAGTCATCAACTTACAGCAGCTGAGAAGGGCCATAAGATCTATGTAGTATGTCTGGGTTAGTTAATCAGAGGATATTCAAAGTTATAATATGGTTTCTTTTCTACAATATGGCTTTGCTTATGTCAACTTTGTGTTGAGCCAGTATCAATTCCCAACTTTTGTTGTTCATCCTAAATCTTGAGGGATGTCCTGTTGATAAGGGGCATTAGTTGTTCCATCTCATTGAACCAGTCTTAGTAAGACAGTGATGCAGGTAGGCTCCCAAATTTAGACCTGCTTTGTGTAAGCAAGTAAGCAGGTATTTAATAAGACAAAAAGAAAAAATATTAATGATGGGAGCAAATTATAAACCAGTTTCAGAGCCCAGGGGGCAGCCTGTCAAAAAGATTTCTAGATGTCAGCGTCAAAGCATCTTTTTAAGTTTGAAATGTCTCTAATGATGTCATTGGGTATTCAGGTATATTTATCAATGGCTTGCATAGCAACAGACATGAATCTCTCTTAATTTTATATCAAGTCCTCCAGCTTCAGTTTGCTTGGCTTCAGGAAAATGGGCAGGTTCAGTTCTCAATGATTCCAAATGGAAATGATGGAAAAAATTGAAAATGGTAGTTTGGAGATTTGTATCCAGATATTTCAGGAGACTAGAAGAATTCAGGATCCAGTCTAGTTAACAGATAAAACAAAAATGTCAAAGATAATTAAAGAACTAGAATCTAATATCCATGAATGTGTAGTACAGTTTCTATTAAAACATAATTTTTCTCTCTAAAATCACCCCAATTTTTTATAAAAGATAGCCAAATTAGGAGTAACTGGTTTGCAAAATAAGTCTAGTTCCATAAAACTTGATCTAGTTATTTTCATAAGTGCAGCAAGAACAGTCATTGACCATATAGGCTCTTTGAAATCTGCTTTGCTGGAACATTTTATAAGGAACCTCAGATTGAAATTTAAAGACCTCTTGAGGCCAGGAAAGACAAGCCAAGCATTTGTCATCAGGCTTCACCTTTAATATCTTAGATTTGGATGGATTCCTCTCTTTTTGAGGTACGCCAAAATATTTCGAGGCTCCTTGCACCTGCCACAGAAGAGAACTTCATTACTCACCTGGTAAGGTTACTACGAGACCTGTAAACAAGGTACTAGGCTGATATTTCCAAATGGCTTTATTCCAGAAAGTTGAAATTTATTCCTCAAAAGCTGTCTCATCATATCTGAGTCTTTATGTTTTTCTCAAATACGACGTTCCAGTAAAAGCCTTGGTAATATAAGCAATGTTTCCAATTGTGTCCTGCTATAAGGAGAACAGATTCTTATTGAACTTATGCAATAATTATATTGTCATGAAAACAATACTCACTCACTAGGAATTTCCAAATTCTAGAGAGACCAGATAGGGAAGAAAAAATAAATGTTTCAATTCTGCTTACAAAGGTATGATTTACCAAATTGCTATAAGTTATAGTTAGTTTGAGAGAAAAGAGAAAAAGATTTCCTTATATCTGAAAAAAACAAAACATTAGAAATTCAGCAATATTTCAAACAAAAGTCATAAAAATGATAATCATCCTCATAAGTTCATTCAGTCCTGTGTAATTGATTCTTGCTCTTAATCCTGTAAGTTTCATGAAGTCATCTATTTCTCTGCTGGAGTTCTATAATTTCTTACCCAGTTCAGTTCTATCATCCAAAAGCTTATGAGAAACCTGTATTCTAGAGAAAGCACCAGAGTCCTTTCCATGAATTTCTCTGAAGAAGAAACATATTTTGCAAAAGCATCAGAGTAAAATAATAACTGTCTGTAAACAAGAAGATCAAAAAATAGCACTTGATGAAGAAATTTGGTCAATTTCGTGACATAAAACTTTTTAAAATAATAACCAGAATTATGACTGATAACCAAGTCAGATCAGAATTTTAGTAATGTTATGCAATTTCAAAACACTTATATCAATAATAGTCACCAACAATACCAAAGGTCCCTATGAAACAATATTTAGCTATCCATTTAACCATGGTGACAACCAAAGATCTTGAAGGCAACCAGAGAGAGCAAAATATCTTGAAAAATTTAAGAGAGAGACCTCAGTCTTTTTGAACATAGGAAATTATTTTAACAAAACCTAGTTTTTCTGTCTACCTAAAGGTAGACATTCAAAAATAAAGAAAAATCTTTATAACCTCTTTATCAAGAGCAGACCAAAAGTTCAAGAAAATTATCCTTTTAAGAGAAAGAAGACCAAATTCTAGTTTTGCACCAGCTTACTTTTGACATTAAAACTCATTTACTTAATTGGATTTACATTAGTCTTATTCAATTCTACTATGCATAAAACTCCTGAGGGTTTTGCTTTCACAAACTTTCTGTTGCTAACTTTTTACATTCAGAATTTGTCCCAAATTTTTTTTCCTTTTCTCTTTCCTAGTACTTTAGGACAAATTTATCTTTTTTTTATTTTTTACAAAACAAACAAAAATCTCTATTCTTTATACCTTCTCTACTGAAAATATTTTACTTTCCTTGTATAAGACTTTCTAGAAATATATGGTTTCCCATGAAAAATTTCTCAACATATACAAAACATGCCTATCAACAAAAATAAGAATGTTTTTGGTTTCTCTGAGATAAGAAACCAAAGGCAGACAAATCTATGCTTGATAATGAATTTCTAATATTTTATCTTATGTGCAAATGACCTAGATACTCAACAAAATTTTATCATTTAATTTAATGTGGCAAAACTCTAAAGCTTTACATTACCAAAAAGGATTTGGAAGCTATTTTTTTGAGTATACATGCCATAAAACATAATTATTGTACACACACATGCATCCATTTTCATCTGTCTAAATCATTTGTTTCCAACAATTATGTTTAAATTACCCACAAAAATTTCAGGAGAGATTAGACAAAATTAGCTATCATTCTAAGCTATTTTTGCTGAAAGATTTGTAACATGGATATCATGAGCTTATTTCACTAGTAAACCCAGACTGCATGTCTGCATCATCTCAATGCTGATAATCCTATGCCTATTTTAATCAAATCAACAAACTCAAACAAGGCTTTCATTTACCAAAGATTAATTTATATCAGTTTAACTTGAAAGACATTTAGGTTAGCTCCTATTACATTTAGAATTTATGTAAGTGCTTACTTTAAGCCAATTTCAATAAAGCTCTTAATTTTACCCATATCATCCTGAATTAGAAAAATATCTCACGTTTACAACATATACATATAGACACATACATGAACACACAGGTAGACACAGAGACCTTATGTTTTCTGTTAAATTTTTATGAAACAGGTGCAACACAAATCTAACTAGTTTATGAGAAACATTTCATTTCAAACAATGGCTTTAAGGCCCTAGAGAAGATGGGAATAGAAAATTTACATCATAAAGGCATAGAGAAACCATTCAAGTTTTCTCCAAGATGGAATTTCTGGGGCAAAGCCATGCAATTGAAAGTATTTGCAATTAGTTAAAATGCACTCAAGTGGTGAGTCTTCATGGATGCTTGGGGTGTTCCCCATGGCAGTAAAGCTTGTGTCTGACTGAGAGTGAGCCTGGAGAAGGGCACAGAGCTTGACTTCAGGTATCAACATAAGATTTAGTCAAGCTCCACACAGCTTGGGCACTTAGTCCCTGAGCCAGCACAAGGCAAACCAGGGAGGCAAGAGGCAAAATCCTGGTGGGGACCAGGGGCTGGGGCTCCCAATGCTGAGATTGAGAGCCCCTGGAAAAATATTTTCAAGTTTTTGATTTTACAGAAGGTCCACGTTCTGCTCAGGTCCAGCCTGAACTTAACCTCAACTTCTTAAAAACAGAAGAGGTGATGAATGAGACAGACAAGGAAGGGGAAGAGGTGATCAGGCTTCACCCTTACAGCCTCTTCCCAAGAGTTATCAAGATAAGGGCCACACAAACAAAAATTCCAAATCCAAAGAAAGAACTTGTTTATAGAACAAATTACAGGTCTCTTGCCCTCACAACTGACTCAGTAGGCACCTAAAATACTCAACAGATTCTTGACAGGAAAGAAAACAAGGTTCTAGATTGTCAGTCAAGTGACTCACCCTGGGGCCAACCTGGAATCACTCTAGTTGTCCAAAGACCGGAAGAGAGCTCCCAGCGTTAGAGCCTTTGACTCTTTAAAGATTTCTTTGTTTCTCAGTTCAAAAGCTCAAAAGGAGCGCAAAATAACCACTGTAATTTAAAATTATCCCAGATTATTTTGCCAGTTATTTACCTTTATCCTCATTTTCGAGGGCTTTGCCCAAGGTGACCATAACAAACAAGGTAATTTCTGAAGGGAGTTTGTTACTATCACCAAGAATCTCAGTCCCCAAACAGCCAATTTTAAGCTGTTTATTGACACAGACACAGACAAACCAGACACCAGTGAACTATTTCCCAGCTTTAGGGTAAAAAGGTCTACAACTGTTCCCACTCTGAGTGTATGCACAGATAGTCCTATTGGTCCCTAGATGACCCTGCTGTACATGGAAGGACCCTAGATGGAGGGGAAAGAAGTTCACAGGCATCCCCAATGTGACTTACCCTACTCCAGATTGAGCCCGTTGATGTAGCTGTTTCTCTTCCTGCCACAGTCAGTGTTGGGATGCAGCCAGTGTTGGTAAAGGAAAGCAGGAAGCGCAGTTTTCTGAGACAAAGAGAGCCTTGGCAGCCACTAGGGATTTACTCATCAGGTTTCCCATCCCAGGTTGACTGGACCTGAGCAGGACTTAATGTCCTAGCTGGGTTGCCAAAGTTGTTACTGCCCAAGGGTCATCTGCCCATGTCAAGACATGCCAGTAGACAAGAGGCAAGCTGGTATGAAAGAAAGTACTTAATTACAGCTTGCTGGCAAGGGGGAAAAGGGCTGACTAATGTCTGAAAGAACCATCTTACAAAAGACTACAGCCCAGTTATATAAAGAGCTAGTCTCCATGTGGGGGAGGCATCTGATCTCCATGTAGGGGCGGACATCTGGTCTTAGTTCCTGATAGTTTTTTGTTTTACTGGATATGCATCAGAGACCAGAGCAATGCCCTATATTCTAATCTTCCAGTTGTCATTGATGATGGCTATCAGTACAGACTTCCTGCCCAGGGGTCATCACATTCCTAAGGAACTCAAAAGAACAAAGTTATCAAACTATGGCATCTGGGAGGAGCCAAAAATCTACAGAGTGTGTCTGGGTTGGTTAATCAGAGGTCATTCAAAGTTACAATATGGTTTCTTTTCTACAATATGGCTCTCCTTGTGTCAATCTTGTGTTGAGTTAGTATCACATCACCACAGAGTGGGAGAAGCTTCCAAACCAGGACACTAAGAAGCTAAGTGAGGCACCAAAGTGGAACACAATCAACTACAGGCCTGGCTGATGCTCCACATCAGCAAAGTGAGCCAGCAAGTCAACAACAATGTACTTAAGTGGCATCTAGTCTTGCCCAATTAACTCATATATGCAAGATATCATAGCAGAAATGCCTCCTGCCTCCTCATTTAGAGTAGTTTACTTTGCTTAACATCTGGGAAACATCATAGAATCAGTAAATGGCTTACCAAGAAGAATAAAGGTGAAAGAATAGCTAGAAAAGAAATTGAAAACAAAATGTGTGTAAACATGGAAACAATGGAGGCCATATATTGATAAAATATATTATAAAAGTACAAAGATGGTATTCAGACTAGTCAAAGGTTCAGAAACATGGACACTGTCTTTCATATACTTCAGGACAGAGCATATAGTGGGATATTCCTTCTTGAGGAGAATTTAGCATAAACATAGATATACTTTATGTCTTTGTCTATGTACATACACATGCATATTTGATGAACATATGTACTATATGTTTTTGATATATTTTTGACATAATTCTAAAAATTTATCACAAAAAATAATTATAGATGTGCAAAGAGAATCAGTTCTAGAGATGTTTATTGTTTATTAACATTAATATAAAAGCCAAAAAAATTTTATCTTTAAAAACATAATGTGTCAATACAACATAATGACAAATGGTCATTAAAAGAGATATAGAATAGTGTTTCCAAAAGTTCTGAATATCACTGGTTCATCAGGGTATTAATCATTATGACAGTGAAAATGTTCTCAATATCAATGATTTAAGGTAACATTGGGATAAGCAAACTTAAGAATAAAGAATTTTCTTTTTTTAGTCACAAGCTCTCAGTATACTTTATTAATATACAAGAAGGAGTACAGTACATGGGGTTTCTCAAATTTCTTTGTCTATGTAATCCTTTTCTGTTCAGGGAATATCTTTTAAGTCTAATGTTTTGAGGAATTTAACTTGAGAAACTCTTATATTGAGGGACTGTGTATCAGTGAGGAATAATTTAATTTTTAAAAACACATGTAGGCTTATGTATCAGGTTGGATGCAGAAATAAATACAGTAGAAATGTAAGAGTGCCACTCTGGATCAAAAGACCTCATTGAAGACCTGATCTGTCACCTGTAGCTACATGATCTTGAGGAAATTGTTTAAGTTCTGTGATCTCCAGTTTGTGTATTTTCAAACTAGAATATTCTTCTATCTCTACTAAATGATGTTTTTAGAAGCAAATGTGATGTCAAGGATAAAAATACCTTGGAATGTAAGCGCATAGCTAGAAAATATTGATCAACATTACTGTAATCATCAAAATAAAGATTATTCTGGTAAAAATAGAATATATCTTTTAACTTCACCTATTCAGATTCATTTTTGCCATATTTACCCAATTTATAAATCATTTGCAGAAAATTTCCTTCCTCCTCTCTAGGTAGACTTGAATTATTTATGCTTTTTATTTGTTTCCTTTTTAGTACTATAGTGAATGATGATGCTGATTATTTTGATGATGATGCATTTCCATCTTTAAATTCAATTTTCTACACCAATTTTAATTCTGCAGATGGCTCTTAGAATATCCTACTTGAGGATTTTCATGTTTTTTTAATGTGCATTTTAAAGTAGAGCAGAGGGTGAAACAATGAAAGAGAATCTTTCTCCATTTGCATGCAAGCAAACTAAATTCTATTCTTTGACTAATGTTAGAACATAACAAGTTACAGCAGACATTACTAAAAAGGGGGAATATCCACATTTGTTGTGAAGGAAATCACAAACTAAGACATTTTAAATGAACTGAAATGATTTTCCCAATGTTAGCTGAGGACCAGTGTGATAATAGAAGCAGATGTTTAGAGAAATGTCACGGAAGCCCCCCCCCCCCCCCACCCCCCGCTGGCCCCGCCAAAAATAAGCATTACAAAAAATGCTAGTTTTTAATTCATCAACAGTGCTATCGGGGATGGTAATATTTCACTCAGAAGAATTTTAAAGTGCACAGGAAAACATTTTTTTGTTGTCTTAACATGGAATTCATAATAGGTATTTGGAGAAATGATTGATTGGAATAATCAACTTCACCGACAAAGTAAGACACAGGAAAGTCAGCTTCATAAACCTCATCCTCACTAGCTTGTTCACAAGCAGAATATTTTTCTTGACCCTGATACTGACTGAATCATTTCTAGTGGTGTTATCTGCACATCCACATAGCATTGGTGCATTTTGAACAACTAATCTTCTGTTTTGCATAATGATCAACCACGTAAGTTTCTGGTGTGACACTTGCCTCAGTATCTTCTATTTCCTGAAGATTACTACTTGTTTTGCATTCTCTCTTTTTCTGATTAAAGTGGGGAATTAGTAAGGTGGTTATATCTATTTTTCTGGAGTCTTTGTTCTTTTTAGCATTCCAGTGTTAGACCATAGAATTCCTCATATTTTAAATCTAGAAAAAAACAAGACTTGGAAGATTAATATGTATGAAACACAAACCATTTTCTTAGTGCTCATCAGTGTTGAGATCACCATGCCCATAACTACTTCCATACCATCGGTTCTTCTGTTACTTCTTTCTCTTTCGAGGAACATCTAGAGGACGAAGCTCAGTATCACAGGGTCCCAAGATCCCAGTAGTGAAGCTTATGGAAGAGCAATGAGAATGGTAATTTCTTTCTTCTTTCTCTTTTTGATTAATATTGTGTTGATTCTTATAACAGTTACAGCCATTTATTGTCCCCTAACAAGCTGATATTGACATTTGGTAAATTCATAGCAACTGCCTATCCTTTAGGCCATTCATTCATCTTAATCTTGCAAAATAGCAAGCAGAAGCAAGCTAATCTTAGGATTTGGTGCAGTTGAGATACTTTCTAAAAGGAAGGAACAGGGCTGGCCTAGTGGTGTAGTGATTAAGTCCACATGCTCTGCTTCTGCAGTCTGGGGTTCTGCAGTTCAGAATTTGAGCATAGACCTAGCACTGCTTATCAGGCCATGCTCATGTGGCATCCCACACTAGGATATACAGTTATGCACTGGGGCTTTGGGGAGAAGGAAAAAAAGAGGAAGATTCACAACAGATGTTAGCTCAGGGCCAATCTTTCTCAAAAAAAAAAAATCAAGTTAAACAACAACAAAAAAATGAAAGGAAGGAAAACTTAAACTCAGTAAACAATGAATCTCAAAAAGGAAAATATTGGAAAATACTTATGCTAAGAATGTTTGGGGAGTTTAAAAAATCTATTCATTTGTTTTCCATTAGACTTTCTTATCTTTTAAAACATATTCCTGGGGAATGATGTCAGCAACTCAGTGGAGTGAGTTGTTCCTTTTGTCTCTCCCCTTCAAACTACAACTAAATGGAAATTCATTGATCAAAGGTGGATACTCACACAGTACAATGGGATGCCTGAGAGACCCATGCTGCTATACATCTGAAGGTGGATGGACTACCCCAAAGGAGGTGATGGAGATAGGTGAGCACTCCCTGGCACCCAGGCAACCCTGTGAATGCATGTGTCTCCTTTCCTGGCTGGAGCAACCATAGCACCACTGCAGTCCCTAGGGTGGGAGTGTGCCTCAGCGTGACTGTGGAAACAAGTGACAGAAGCCCTGAGCCCCTTCATGATCACTTTCCCATCTGGTAGGAGAGCCCACAGTGACCCCATGGTTCCGAGAGTAGCCCAGGCTCAAACCATGTGGGGAGGCCCCATCCATCAAGCGCAATGACTGGCATGACTTAGGAAGAAGTGGCAGTGGGTCCACCTACCTGAGTGAATGACTTCCCACCAGCTGAGAATGAGCAGAGTACCACTGTGGCCCTGAAGGTGGAAGCATGCCTTGGGGGGACTATGGGAGCAGACAGTGCGTGATCAGTTTCCTGTTCAGAGGGTGAGCCTACAGGGCCTCTGTTGAACCAAGGAGTGGCTCAGGCTCAGACAGGCACAGCTGAGAGGGACTGTGGCAGGCTCAGAATTCACAGGTCCTGCCCACCCCCTTAGGGGAGGCAGGTGGAATCTGCAACTAGATACTATCACTATGCAAAGACACAAATCCAACCCATCAAATAGTATAAAGAGGTATATTAATACTCCAAACCAGAAAGAAAAAGACAAACACCTAGAATTCAATCCTTAAGGCACCTAAATGTACAATCTAAATGACAAAGAATTCAAAATAGCTATCATTAAAATAAATTCAACTGGTTATAAGACTAAAGTCAGAATGACAGTTCAATAAAATCAGGAATAAAATTAAGAACAAGGGAATTCTTCACAAAAGAGATTGAAACTATAAAGAAAAACCAATCAGAAATGTTGGAGATGAAAAACACAATTAATGGCATAAAGAAGAATCTGAAGTCCTTAAATAATAGAGCTGATATTACAGAGGACAGGATTAGCAATTTAGAGGATAGAAATATAGAAAGCCTTCATGTGGAGGAGAACAGAGAACCAAGACTAAAAAGAAATGCAGAGATTCTCTGAGAAATGATTGACTCAGTTAAGAAATGGAACATAAGAATTATAGGTATTCAAGCAGCAGAAGGGAGGCAAAAGAGCAGACAGCTTGTTCAAAGAAATAATAGCTGAGAACTCCCCAAACCTGGGGAAGGAGCTGGAATTACAAGTAAAAGAAGCCAATGGAACTCCTAATAACATCAATGTAAAAAATCCTTCTCCAAAGCATATATTAGTAAAACTTGTCAAAGTCAATGACAAAGAAAAAAATTTAAGGACAGTAAGGCAGAGGAAAATAATCTGCAAAGTAACCTCTATCATGCTTTCAGTGGATTTCTCAGCAGAAAGCTTACAGGCTAGGAGAGAGTAGTATAATAATATTCAAAATTCTAAAAGACAGAAACCTTCAGCTAAGAATAATCTATCCAACAAAAATATCCTTCATATATGATGGAGAAATAAAAACTTTCCCAGATAAACAAAAGCTGAAGGAGTTCAACACCACAAGACCACACCCACTCTGCAAGAAATGGTCAAGAAAGCCCTCATACCAGAAAAAAAAAGGATTTACAAGGCCTTGAGCAAGGAGATAAATAGGCAGAGAAAATCAGAAAATTGCAATTCTCTCAGAACAGATTTGCAAACAATTATAACATTAAATATAAGGGGACAGAAAATATCAAGAATAAATATAATCACTTCATATTAACCTCAAACTCACAACACAAAATAGAATAAGTTGTGACAACAGTAATTTAGATGGGGATGAGGACAGGAATGAAAACTGCTTAGACTAAGGACACACAAGGCTATCAGAAAATGGACTATCTCATCAATGACAGCTTTTATGCAAACCTCACAATAACCATGAAACAAAAAAACCAGAACAGAGACACAAATGACAAATAAAGAGGAAACTTAGAAAATCCTCATAGAGAACCACCAAACTGAATTGGCAGTCTGAAAGACATGGGCCTAGAAACAAAGGAAATAAAAAGTTTGAAAACAAAGGATAAAATGGCAGCATTAAGCACTCATATATCAATAATCACTCTAAATGTAAATGGATTTAATGCTCCAATCAAAAGACACAGACTGGCTAGATGGATTCAAAAACAAGACTGAACAACATGCTGCCCCTGCAAAACATATTGCAGCTATAAAGACAAACACAGGCTTATAGTGAAGGGATGGAAGACAAGACTCCAATCTAATGGCAAATGAATGAAAGCAGCTGCTGGCTCACTCATATCAGACAAAGTAGGCTTCAAGATAAAAAAGGCAATGAGAGACAAAAAGGGGCAGTGTATAATGATAAAAGGGTCACTCCACCAAGAGGACATAACACTTACAAATGCACTTAACAAACGAGCACCAAGGTACATAAAACAACTATTAATTGACATAACAGGAGATATTAATAGAAACAAAATAAAAGTAGGTGACCTTAACACCCTCCTTACATCAATGGATAGATCATTCAGTCAGAAAGTCAACAAGGAAATAGTGGAACTAAATGAAAAACTAGACCAAATGGACTTAGTAGATATATGGAGAAGACTCCGTCCAAAAACAGCAGAATACACATTCTTCTCAAGTGTACATGGAACATTCTCAAAGATAGACCATATGTTGGGAAACCAGGTAAGCCTCAGTAAATTTAAGAAGACTGAAATCATATCAAGCATCTTTTCTGACCGTAGTGCTATGAAATTAGAAATCAACTACAAGGAAAAAGCTGGGAAAGAGACAAATATGTGGAGACAAATAACATGCTACTGAACAACCAATGGATTATTAGAAATTCAAGGAGAAATCACAAAACATTTGGAAAAAATGTACATACATCATACCAACACATATGGGATGCAGCAAAATCAATCCTAAGAGGGAAATCCGTAGTAATAAAGGCTAATGATAACAAACATGAAAAATCTCAAATAAGTAATCTTAAACTGTGCTTAACAAAACCAGAGAAAGAACAAACAAAGACCAAAGCCTGCAGAGAGGGAAATGACAGTTAGAGCAGAAATAAATGAAACTGAAATTAAAAAAACCAGTAGAAAGAATCAATGAACATAAGAGTTGGCTCTTTGAGAAGATAAACAAAATTGACAAACCTTTAGCCAGACTCACTAAGAAAAAAAGAGGGAAGTCTCAAATAAATAAAATTGGAAATGAAATAGGAGAAATTACAGCAGATACCACAGAAATATACATGATTATAATTTTTAGACTCATACAACCTCCCAAAATTGAATCAAGAAGAAATAGAGAGTCTGAATAGATAACCACAAGTAAAGAAATTGAAACCATAATCAAAATCCTCCTGAAAAACAAAAGTCCAGGATCACATGGCCTCTCTGGTATCAAACATTCAAAGAAGATTTAATAACTATCCTTCTAAAACTACTCCAAAAAATTGAAGAAGATGGGACACTTCCTAACTCATTTTACAAGGGCAATATCACCCTGATCCTAAAGCCAGAAAGGACAACACAAAGAAGGAAAATTACAGGCCAATATTGCTGATGAACATAGATATGAAAAGCCTGAAGAAAATATTGCCAAACCTAATACAGCAATACATTAAGAGGATCATACACCATGATCAAGTGGGATTTATACCGGGGACACAGGGATGGTTCAACATCCTCAGATCAATGAATGTGATACAGTGCATTACACAATGAAGAATAAAAACCACATGATCATCTCAATAGACACAGAGAAAGAATTTGGTAGTATCTAACATCCATTCATGATAAAAATTCTCAACAAAATGAGTATAGAAGGAAAGTAGCTCAACATAATAAAAGCTGTATCTGACAAACCCACAGCCAATACCATACTCAATGGGGAAAAAAATGAAAGCTATCCTTCTTAGAACTGGAACAAGACAGGGGTGCCCGCTCTCGTCATTCTTACTCAATATAGTACTGGCAGTTTTTGCCAGAGTAATGAGGCAATAAAAATAAATAAAATGAATCCAAATAGGCAATGAAGAAGTGAAACACTCGTTGTTTACAGGTGACATGATTTTATGTAGAGAAAACCCTAAAAAAAATCTATTGGATAACTATTAGAAATAATCCAAACCTACAGCAAAGTTGCAGGGTACAAAAGCAACTTACATCAATTGGTTACATTTCTGTATTCTAATAACAAACTAACAGGAAGAGAAGTCAAGAATACAACCCCATTTACAATTGCAACAAAAAGAACAAAATTTTCAGGAAAAAATTCAACAAAGGAGGTCAAAGACCTATACAATGAAAATTATAAGACATTATTGAAAGAAATTGATGATAACACAAAGAAAGGGAAAGACACCCCGTACATGTGGATTGGAAGAATAAACATAGCTAAAATGTCCATATTACCTAAAGGAATCTACAGAGTCAATGAAATCCCAATCAGAATCCCAATGACATCCCTCATGTAAATAGAACAAAGAAACATAAAATTCATATAGGGTAACAAAAGATCCCGAATAGCTAAAGCAATCCTGAGTAAAAGGAAAAAAGCTGGAGGTATCACTATTCCTGACTTCAAGATATACTAAAAAATTATAGTATGGTCCTGGTACAAAAACAGGCTCAAGATCAAAGGAACAGAATTGAAAGCTCGGAAATAAAACCACACATCCGTGGACAGCTAATCTTTGACAAAGGAGCTAAGAACATACAATGCAGAAAGGAAAGTCTCTTCAATAAATGGTGTTGGGAAAACTGGACAGCCACATGCAAAGGAATGAAAATAGACTATCATCTTTCACCATACCCAAAAATTAACTCAAAATGGATTAAATACTTGAAGGCAAGAAGCAAAACTACAAAACTCCTAGAGAAAATATAGTCAGTACACGCTTTGACATTGGTCTTAGAAGGATTTTTTCGAATACCATGTCTACTCAGGCAAGGGAAACGAAAGAAAAAATAAATAAATGGGACTTCATCAGACTAAAGAATTTCTGCAAGGCAAAGGGAACCATGACCAAAACAAAAAGACTACCCACAAACTGGGAGAAAACATTTACAAATCATATATCTGACAAGGAGTTGATCTCCAAAATATATAAAGAACTCATAGACTTAACAACAAAAAAACAAACAATCTGATCAAAAATGGGCAGAGGATATGAACAGACATTTTCCCAAAGATTTGCCAATGACCAAGAAGCACATGAAAAAATGTTCAACATGACTAATCATCAAGGAAACACAAATCAATTCTACAATGACATATCACCTCACACCTATTAGAATAGCTATAATTACCAAGACAAAAAACAGCAAATGTTGGAGAGGTTGTGGAGAAAAGGGAACCCTCATACACTGCTGGTGGGAATGCAAACTGGTGCAGCCACTATGGAAAACAGTGTGGAGATTTCTCAAAAAGTTAAAAATAGAAATACCATATGATCCAGCTATCCCACTACTGTTTATTTATGCAAAGAATGTGAAATAACAACTCAAAGAGACTTAAGCACGCCTATGTTCATTACAGCATTATTCATAATAGCCAAGATGTGGAAGCAACCCAAGTGCCCATTGACTGTGGAATAGATAAAGAACATTCAGTATAAACAGACAATGGAATACTACTCAGCCAGAAAAAAGACAAATTCATCCCATTTGCCACAACATGGTTGGACCTTGAGGGTATTATGCTAAGTGAAATAAGCCAGACAGAGAAAGACAAACACTGTATGATTTCACTCATATGTGAAAGATAAATACATGGATAGAGAGAACAGATTAGCAGCTCGCAGAAGGGAAGGGCATTGGGAGTGGGCATAATGGGCACATTTATATGATGAATGGCAAATAATAGTGTACAAAGGAAATTTCACAATTTTATAAACTATTATGACATTAAAAAAATAAAATAAAGGACATGGGTGGGTCCAACACAAAATTATAATTCACGAAAGTAGCCAGTCCTTATAATGCTTGATGACATAGGAAAGCAAACTTTCCTAATTTACTTATGGTAAAGGAAAACAAAAAAGTTATGCTAGGAAAATAACCTATATTCCTAGAATAGAATCTTTTCTATATGTCTAGAAAGAAATAAATACATATTTAAAATTTATAATTTGCAGTGTATTTATAATTTCACAATTTTATAATGAAATCAGATCCATTTTTCATATATGTCAAATGACACCTGAGGATTTAGAAAATCTGTATTGTTTTTTAGGAATTGTCTATCAGCTGTGTAACAGATTACCAAAAATATAGTGGCTTTAACCAACAAACCCATGTATCATCTCATAGATTTTTGGCTCAGGAGTCTGGGCAAGGTTTAGCTGTGGTCTCTGTTTCAGGATCTCACCTCACTGAAATAAAAGCTTTGCTGATATTGCATTCTATCTACAGGCTTCACTGGAGAAGAATCCACTTCCAAGCTCACTCAAGTTGTTGGCAGAACTCATTTTCTTGCGACTCTCTCTATAGGCATTTCATAGCGTGGCTGCTTACTTCTTCAAGGCCAGCAGGAGCCTGTCTGACTCAGGGGAGGCCCAGCCACTCTTTAAAAAGCTTTTCCTGATCACGACAGGCCCATGAAGGATAATGTACCTCACAATTAATTCAAAATTAATTGATTTTACTTACAAAATCCCCTCATGCTTGTCATATTCAGCAGCCCATAAGTAAGTCCCAGGTCCTGCCCACAGTGAAGAACAAAAAATTATACAGGGTGTCAACATCAGGGAGCAGTAATCACAGAGAGCAAAAGTTCTCAGTTTTGATGTAGTGCAGTTTATTAGTTCATTAATTTTATGAATCATGCTTTTGGTGTTGTATCTAAGAGGTCTAGCCAACGCAAGTTTAGAAAATGTCCTGCATTTTCTTCTAAAGTTTGTAGTTGTTCCTCTCCCGTTTAGGTCTATGATCCATTTTGAGTTAATTTTGTGTATGGTATGAAGTAAGGATTTAAATTCGTCTCCATAAATGTGAACATCTAATTGTTCCAACTTCATTTGTTGACAAAAAGATCATTTCCACATTGATTGTCTTGGTATCTTTTTTGAAATCAATTGACTGTGAATAAAAATGTTAATCTGGACTCTCAATTGTGTTTCATTGATCTATATGTGTGTCTTCACGAGAGAACCACATTATCCTGATTAATGCAGCCTAGTAGCAAACTTTGATATTAGGAACTGTAATCCTCCAATGTTTTTCTGCTTTTAAAATAATTCTTTTGGCTATTCTGGGTGCTTTGGCATTTCCGTATACATATTTTAGGAACAGTTTTTCACTTTCCTCAAATAGAACCTGCTGGGATTTGACACGGATCACATTGAATACATCGACCATCTCTTTATCTGAAGAGACTCTCCTCATTTCAGATTTCAGTCCAGTTGGTTCTCCTTCCTTGCACAGCTCTCTGATGAATTTAAAATATAATTTTGGAAATTTATTCCCAGTATCATTGTTGTTCTGGGGGTAAATTTACACTTTTAAACCTGCCACGCTGTACTCTTAATTGGGAGTTTTCACAGGTTAACTCTGAAGTATCAAATAGCAAGAATCATACGAATAAGTAACAAGGCTCCGTACCTGCTCTGTAGCAGACAGACGAAAGGGAATGTGCTTTACGCAGACAGTGTCCTCACTCCTCACGAAGACCAGCGGATGCAGATAGCATTATTATCTGCACTTTACTGACAGCTGTACTGAGGCAGAGAGTAGTTTTAAAAGAGAGTTCAAGATCAGTGAGATATGAAACCGAGAATTTGCCTTTTCCATCCTGGCTGTCTGGCTCCAAGATCCTCTGCTGAAAACAGTCATAAATTCCATAAAATTGAAATTGCTTAAAACCAAGGGTAGAGGTTGATTTTAACATCTATTAATCTTCAAAAATAATACATAGTCAAAAATGAATTAAATAGAGAAAAAAACCTGACACTCATGTATAGAAAACTGTGGACTCTGCAATGGAAAATACGTATTCTTTTGAAATGCCAAAGGAATATTTACAAAATCAGAGAATATTTCAACTAAATATTATTTTTAATATTGAATAGACTCAAAGGGAAACTTTTGAAAGACCTAAGCATGAGAGAGAGTTATGATAGCTATGAATAATGGATTGAAAAGCCCACATGGGAGAAAAGGGGGATTTAAACCCAGATGACCTCCTGACCCTGATGTTACACTTTGGAAATTATGGAACAATAATTCGATCCATGAGATGTAGGTGTGAATTTGTGTGTGTGTGTGTGTGTATTTATACACTTATAAACAAGAATTGTATACATAAATATTAGTTTTCAGCATCCAGCATTTACAGTGTATTGGCTTTCCTTGGGTTCCCAAGAAAATCTTGGATGCTTTTGATAGGAAAAACTTGGATTCTTTCTACATTTAATTGGCATTTAAAAAAATAAATAAAAACGTACTGATAGTGATCCTAGCCATGAGCAAGTTCCCTCTAAAAGTTGAGACTTTTCCTATGTGTTCTATGTATTGGGTTTTTAAATTTTGGTAGAAAGGTGGAGTGCGAAAGAACAATTTAGATGACTGTGGATTCTATTCTCGTCATAGATATTGACACTTCAATAATGCAGGCATAGTCCATGCCCAAAAAGCCAGACAGCAGCAATAGCAACCCTTCTAAACAATGAGTGCACCTCTGTGCATTTGCTCTTAAACTGCTTACCTCATCTCTAAGTTTTTTTCTGTGTTTCACAGTGAATTTTAGTCTTGATGTTTTTTTCCTGAATTAGTTGGTTTAGGATCCCCTAAAACGGACTCACAGTCATTTTCCCAGGTTTCTGCACCCTTCTCTGGTTTTATCTCAAGTGAGAAAATCTACATATACGTCCTTGTACCATGAATAATACTGAGAAGCTTTTGCCCTGACAAGCTTTTGCCCTCTCTGTTGTAAGTAGAGGTTCAGGTAAACTCATATTTTGATCCAAGTGACCCAAGTATTAGGGTAAAAAGAAAACTGCAAATCAGGGCAAGTTATTCTTTGTCACGTTTGCATAATAATCAAATTGAATTCAGCATTTCAATCAACATCACTCATAGAGTGTTACTGCCTAGAATTAGAGGAAAGGTTTGATGAGAAGAAAAACTGTTATATGTTATTACAAATTTTTTGCGCACAACCTGTCAGAAATATTTTTAGATTAAAGCTATACAATGAAGCATCACATATGTGCCACGCTTCACGAGATATGGAACAAAGTGAAGCAAACTCTTAACTGCATCCTTAGAGATTAAGATTTTTTTCTCTTTAGGTATTTCAGTTGAATTGGAAAATACGTTGCTGATGGTAGATTTAGGAGAACTCATGTAGGAATTTTGGAATTGTTTGATAGTACCCACAAACTGCCTTTCTTGGTTCAATTATTAGATTTCCTTGAGTGAGTTTATCCTAACAAATTTATCTACAGAATTGATTGTATTGAATACTAAATGTAAAATCTTTTATGATAAAAAAATACTTTACACTATTTTTTGTATCACGTCTATATCCTGATTTTAAGCCAGGAAAAAGGCCCACTGTTTTGCTTTGTACATGGACTACTCATTTGACTCTCTTGTTTGCCATTTTTTTGGTATATCTGTTAGTGAGCCCATATTATTACATTTGGTTTGTTCCAATTTTTAATTCCTTCCATCTGCAGGATTCCTTCCTACTCATATTCTTCAGGTATCTTTTGATATAAAGTTGACAATATCTTACAATTCTTTTCTTCTATATTATCTTCTTGTGATCACATTTTGAATCTTATCATTTGAGGCCTGCTGGGAGTTGAGTATGGCTATAGGTCAAAGAACTAAGAGGAGGTAAGGATATGTCTAGAGGAGGGTCAGCATTCCTCTCCAAGGCAACCACCTCGGAAGGAAGTCATGACAGGTTTTTGAGGCAGGGAAGACAACCGTCCTCGGTGAGGGGAGGGAGGCTGCTTCGTCTGACAAAGGAGAATAAGTAGAATTGAGGGGTTCAAGGCCCCCAAGGTCTGCCAAACATCACAAAATCAGTCAAAGACTTACCCAAAAGAATAAAGGAGAATGAATAGCTAGAGAAAAAACTGAAAGAAAAAAATGTCTAAAGATGCAAAGAATGAGGGCCATATATTGGTAAAACATTAGAAAAATACACAAATGGTATCCAGACTAGTCAAAGCCTCAGAAACACGACAGTGTCTTTCATATAGTGTGGGACTGAGCATATAGAGGGATATTCCCTCTTGAGGGGAATTTAACATACATACGCACATACTTTACATCTACATCTGTGTACACACATACATATGTGATGCATGTACATGCTATCTGTATTTGATATATTTTGGACCCATTTCCAAAAATTGATCATAACAAAATAATTTCAGATGTGTAAAGGGAATTAGTTCTAGAGACATGTATAGCTTACTAACATTAATATAAAAGCCAAAAGGTTTTTAATTCTTAAAAGCAGTATGATGCATCAATATAACAGAATGAGATGTGGTCATTGAAAGAGGTATGGAGCAGTGTTTCCCAAAGTTCTGAAAACCACTGGCTCAGCAGGGTATTATAGTTGTAGCAAGGGAGCAGTTCTCAATATCAAATAATTTTCAGTGATGCTGGGTTCGGGAAAAATAAGCATGACAATAATTTTTTTGAGGAAGATTGGCCCTGAGCTAACATCTGTTCCCGTCTTCCTTTACTTTATATGTAGGGCACCTACCACAACATGGCTTGATAAGCAGTACATAGTTCTGCACCTGGAATCTGAACCGGTGAACCCTGGGCTGCCAAAGCAGAGTATGTGAACTTAACCACTGCGCCACCGGGCTGGCCCCTGACAATAATTTTTTTAATCACAGGCTCTCTGTATACTCTATTACTGTTCAAGAGGGAGTACTGGATGTGGGATTTTCCAAGTTTCTTTCTCTATGAAATCTTATTCTTTTCAGAGAATATCTTTTAATTATAATGTATTGTGTAATTTAACCTGAGAAACTCTCATATTAATGGACTGTGTATCAGTGAGAAAAATTTCATTTTTTAAAAATGCATGCATGCTCATGTGTTAGTTTGCATGCAACAATAAATACAATGGAAATGTAAGAGTGCTACTCTGAATCAAAAGATGTCATTCAAGGCCTGATCTGTCACCAGTAGCTGCATGGTCTTGAGCAAACTATTTAAATTTGGGGATCTCCAGTTTGCATATTTTCAAAATAGAATATTCTTCTATCTCTACTAAATGATGTTTTTCAGAAGCAAATGTGATGTCAAGGATAAAAACACTTTGTAATGTAAGCCTATATCTAGAGAATGTTGATCAGAATTACTGTAATTATCAAACTAAAGATTATTCTGGTAAAAATAGCATATTTCTTTTAAATTTCAACTACTGAGATTTATTTTGGCCATTTTCCCAATTTATGAATTATTTGCAGGCACCTAAGATCCTCCAGCCTAGGTAGAGTTAAATTATTGTTGCTTTTTACTTATTTCCTTTTTAGTACTATAGTGAATGATGATGCTAATTGTGATGGTGAAGCTGAATTTCCATCTCTAAATTTAGTTTTCTACACCAATTTTAATTCTGCAGATGGCTCTTAGAATATCCTACTTGAGGATTTTCATGTTTTCTAAAGTGCATTTTAGAGTAGAGCAGAGGGTGAAACAATGAAACGGAATCTTTCTCCATTTGCACATAAGCAAACTAAATTCTATTCTTTCACTCCTGTTAGAATGTAACAAGTTACAGCAGAGATTACTATAAAAAGGGAAATATCCACATTTGTTGTGAAGGAAATCACAAACTAAGACATTTTATATGAACTGAAATGATTTCCACAATGTTAGCCGAGGACCAGTGTGATAATATAATCTGGTGTTTACTGAAATGGAGTGGAAGCCCCAATAAAAACAAATAAGCACCACAAAAAATACTATTTGCAATCCATCAATTCATCAACAGTGCTATTGGGGATGGTAACTTTTCACCCAGAAGAACTGTCAAGTGCACAGGACAACATGTTTTTGGTTTCTTAATTATGGAATTCATACTTGGTATTTGGGGAAATGGATTTATTGGAATAATGAACTATATTGTCTGGGTAAGACACAGGAAAACCAGCTTCATTAACTTCATCCTAACGAGCTTATCCATAAGCAGAATATGTACTGGATCATGATACTGATTGATTCATTTCTGATGGTGCTGTCTGCAGATATACATAGCCCGGCCAATTGGAAAAATTGATATTCTCTTTTACATAATGATCAACTACTTAAATGTCTGGTTTGACACCTGCTTCAGCATCTTCTTTTTCCTGAAGATCGCTACTTTTTTTCCCCCATCCTCTTTTTCTTTGATTAAAGTGGAGAACTAACAGATAGTTATTATTATTTTCCTGAGGTCCTTGCTCATTTTTCTTTTCAGCATCATGGTGGTAGTCCATATAATTCCTGATATTCTAGATCTAGAAACAAACAAGACTTGGAAGATTAATACGTATCAAACAAAACCCACCATGTTCTCAGTGCTCATCAGTTTTGAGATCACCCTGCCCATAACTATTTCTATAACATTGGTTCTTCCATTATTTCTTTCTCTTTGGAGGCATAGCTAGAGGATGGAGTTCAGTATCACAGGGTCCCAGGATCCCACAAGTGAAGCTCATGGAAAAGCCATGAGAATGGTGAATTCTTTCTTCTTTCCCTTTCTGCTTTATATTGTGTTGATTCTGATAACAGTTACATCCATTATTGTCTCCTAACAAGCTGATATTGACGTTTGGTAAATTAATAGCATCTGCCCATCCTTTAGGCCTTTCATTTATCTTAATTTTGAGAAACAGCAAGCTGAAGCAACCTGCTGTTAGGATTTGGGGGCTGCTGAAGTGCTTTCTAAAAGGAATGAAAGCTTAAACTCCATAAAAAATGACTCTCCAAAAGGAAAAATTAGGAAAATAAGTACACCAACAATGTTTGGAGAGTTTAAAAAAAACTATTTCTATATTTTCCCATTGGACTTTCTTATATTTTAAAATATTTCTGGAATAGAATCTTTTCCATATGTCTAGAAATAAATATATACATATTTATAATTATATAATTTAAAATGTATTTATAATTTCCCAATGTTACAGTGAAATCAGATGCCGTTTTTATATGTTGAATAACACCTGAGGATGTAGACAAACTGTATTGTTCTATGAGAATTATCCATCAGCTGCATAAGATTACCACATATTTAGTGGTTTAAGCCCACAAACACATGTATTATCTAACAGTTTTTTGGGTCAGAAGTCTGAGCAAGGTTTAGCTGTGTTCTCTGTTTCAGGATCTCATCATGTTGAATTAAAAGTTTTGGTGATACTGCATTCTATCTACAGGCTTCATGGGGAAGAATCTACTGCCAAGCTCACTCAAGTTCTTGGCAGAGTTCATTTTCTTGCGGCCCCATCCACAGGCACTTCGTAATGTGGCTGCTTACTCCTTCAAGGCCAACAAGAACCTCTCTCGCTCAGGGGAGGCCCAGCCACACTGTTAAAAGCTTCTACCTGATTACATCAGCTCCATGAAGGATAGCATCTCTTTCAATCAGTTAAAAATCTATTGATTTTACCTGCAAAATCCCTTCATGGTTGCCATATTCTTGAAGCCAGAAGTAAGTCACAGGTCCTGCCCACACTGAAGGGCAGGGAATTATACAGGGTGTGAACATCATGGAGCAGCAATCAGAGGGAGCTAAAGTTTCAGTTTTGATACAGTCCAATTTATTAGTTTATTAATTTTATGAATCATGCTTTTGGTATTGAATCTAAGAGGTCTAGCTAATGCGACTTTAGAAAATGTTCTGCTGCATTTTCTTCTAAAGTTTGTAGTTGTTCCTCTCCCGTTTAGGTCTATGATCCATTTTGAGTTAATTTTGTGTATGGTATGAAATAAGGATTTAAATTCATCTTCATAAATGTGAATATCTAATTGTTCCAACTTCATTTGTTGACAAAAAGATCATTTCCACATTGATTGTCTTGACATCTTTTTTGAAATCAATTGACTGTGAATAAAAATGTTAATCTGGACTTTCAATTGTGTTTCATTGATATACATGTGTGTCTTCATGAGAGAACCACACTATCCCGATTATGGCAGCCTAGTAGTAAACTTTGATATTAGGAACTGTAGTCCTCCAACGTTTTTCTGTTTTTAAGAAATTCTTCTGGCTATTCTGAGTCCTTGGCATTTCCATACATATTTTAGGAATAGCTTTTCACTTTCCTCAGATAGAACCTGCTGGGAATAGACAGGGATCACACTGCTTATATCGACCATCTCTTTATCTGAAGACTCTCTTCATTTCAGATTTCAGTGCACTTGGTCCTCCTTCCTTGCACAGCTCTCTGATGAACTTAAAATATATTTTTGGAATTTCATTCCCTGTATCAGTGTTGTTCTGGGGGGAAATCTATTCTTTTTCAACCTGCTACATTGTACTCCTAGGTGGGACTCCTCAAAGGCTAACTCTGAAGTATCAAATACCACAGAATAAGTAACAAGCCTCCATGCCTGCTCTGTAGCAGACAGGGAAAAGGGAACATGCTTTACACAGACAGGATGCTCACCCCTCAAAAAGCCCACTGGGTGAGGATCCCCCTGTAATCTGTATTTTACTGATGATTATGCTGAGGCAGAGAGTAGTTTTAAAATAGAGTCCAAGATCAGAGATGTATGAAGTTGAGAATTTGGGTTTTCCATCCTGGCAGTCCGGGTCCAAGATCCTCTGCTAGAAACAACTGTAAGTGCTTTAAAAATGGAAATTGCATAAAACCCAAGGGTAGAGGTTGATTTTAACATCTATCCATCTTAAAAAATAATAAATAGCCAAAAATGAATTAAACAGAAAAAAACCCTGGTATTTATATATGGAACACTCTGGGTTCTGCAATGGAAAACACATATACTTTTCAAATGCCAAAGGAATATTTATAAAATCCCTGAACATTTCAATTAAATATTAAATATTAATATTTAACAGACTCAGAAACTTTATCTATACGTGTTTTATAGCTATGAATAATGGTTTGAAAGCCTGCTGCATGGGAGAAAAGGAGGATTTAAGGCTAGAGGACCTCCTAACCCTGATTTTACATTTCATATTGTAGAACAATAATTCCATCCACGAGAAATAGATGTGAATGTGTGTGTGTGTTTATGAGCTTGTAAACAATAAATTTATACATAGTTTTCAGCAACTAGTATTTAGGGTGTATTGGCTTTCTTGGGGTTCCCAAGAATATATGAATGCCTTTGATGGGAAAGCTTGAATTCTTTCCAGAAATATGTCATTAAAAAAATAAATAAACACATAATGATAATGATCCTACTTATAAGCAAGCTCCATCAAAAAGTTTAGACATTCACTGTATGTTTTATGTATTGGATTTCTAAATTTTACTAACAAATAATGTTGTTGAACACGAATTGTGGAGAGGTTCAACAAGGAAAAAATTGCAAAACGAGATGTCCTTATTTGCATGCTAGCAAATGAGAATTCATCTTTCACTTCAAAATCAGTTATGAAATAATCCAGCCTACGGCAAGGACACACCGTGTATAAATAGGAGACAATTTCTGCTTTTTGGGAGTAACAATGTTTTTCATAAAGACAGTATTGAGCTCTTCCATCTGCATAGTCTGGTGTTTTCCTGCTTGACATCGATCATGGAATTTAAAGAACTTTAAAACAGGGAAAACATGGAAACAAGAACTTTACTCTACATTCCAGCTGCACATAGAAGTTAAGCTCAGAACATTAAAGGAATCACGACCAGGGATATTAAACTTCTTCTTTTTTATTTCTAGACATGGTAAATTTACTACCAAGCATTTTTTCTGTCTTAATAACGACGGAATTTATTCTGGGAAATTTTGCCAATGGCATCATAGCACTGGTGAATTGCATTGACTGGGTCAAGAGACATAAGATGTCCTCAGCTGATCAAATTCTCACTGCTCTGGCTGTCTCCAGAATTGTTTTGCTCTGGGTACTATTAATGAATTGGTATACAGTTGTGCTCCATCCGGGTTTATATAGTTTGGAAGTAAGAATTTTTGTTCGTATTGCCTTGACAGTAAGCAACCATTTAAACATCTGGTTTGCTGCTAGCCTCAGCATATTTTATTTGCTCAAGGTAGCTAATTTCTCTAGCTTTATATTTCTTTACCTAAAGCGGAGAGTTAAAAGTGTACTTCTCATAATACTGTTGGGGACTCTGGTCTTTTTGGTTCCTCATCTTGCAATTCTATGCATATATGAGAATATTCAGACTAATGAGTATGAAAGAAACATCACTCAGAAGACCAAATTGAGGGACATTTTTCACTTCTCATATATGAGTCTATTCATGCTAGTAAACTTCACACCATTTTCTATGTCGCTGACATCTTTTCTGCTGTTAATCATTTCCCTGTGGAATCATCTCAAGAAGATGCAGCTCAATGGCAAAGGATCCCAAGATATCAGCACCAAGGTCCACATAAGAGCCATGCAAACTGTGGTCTCCTTTCTCTTCTTGTATGTCAGTTACTTCCTAGCTCTGGTTACTTTAGTTGAGAGTTATAATAGGCTGCATAATACACTGCTTGTCATGCTTTCTGAGGCTCTTGCAATGCTCTATCCTTTAAGCCACTCATTTATCCTGATTTGGGGAAACAAGAAGCTAAGACAGGCCTTGAAAACCGTAAGAAAGATGATAAGATTCCCATACCAGTAGCCAATTCTTTCTGAGGTAAGCAATCTAATTTTATAAAATGTTGTAAGAAATTCCTCAATATTAGGAACCAATGTGGGTTTCACATAGATATTTTTGTTGTCATCATTCAATGGTAAAATTTGTGATCTATATTTATGCGTTTTTAATAACTGACAACTTACCTCAGGTAATCATTGTTATTTTCCATTGTATTTAGGACCAAACACATGTATTGCACAGTGTATTTAGATTTATTGTTTGAACTTCCAATCTTTTGGATGGTAATGATATTCAATTATAAATAGCACATTGAGGATACATGTTTGGGAAAGAAATATTCCACCATGAATTATTTCTTCATGGTTAATAGAGAGCAACTAGAAGTGTTGTTAGGAAAAGATGCACAAAATAAAATTTCAGATTGACAAACATATTTAGAATACATTTTATATATGTGTACAAAAAATGGTACTGAAGAATATTAGCTCCAATAGAAGTAGATGAGAAGCTTAGAAAAAAATCAAGTTGTACAATAGGGTCAAGAGGAAAGAAAAATTATCATGACCTGTTTTCAGTGCTACTATGTTTTCATAAGCAGTTGGCAAAGTCATTTCCTACGGTTTTTGAATTAAGGAGATCTTTTCTGAAGTTGAAATCTGATGTCAAATTATTCAGTTTCCCCCTAAACCACCTTTGGGCCTCTGAATTGCCAATCATCTTCTCTATCTTGCTACCTAAAAATTCTTTTCAAACTTCAGATAAGAGCACTCAAATCTTCCTTATCTTAAAAATATGTTCACTACAAAAATAGTAAGAAATTATGGTACATAATTCAATGACCATTCTACATATACTAAAATAGTATCTATGATGTCTGTGCAATAATTATAGGGAATATCTTCAAGATCTGTTTTCTATAATTTTATGGAAAATGGTGAAAAAATGTGTTAATATATTATTCATAGAAAGTTCTATTATAAGAAAGAAACATATAACCTTAACAACTGAATTTACATGTCTATATTGATTCTTAGTATTATGAAATTTCGACAATATTATGTAAATCTTAAGATAAATCATTTCCACATCCTATTCATTCATCTGTTTTTAGTCATCTATGTGCCCCAGTAGAATACAAGCAGCATAATGCAAGGATCTCATCTCTCTTGTTTTCTGCTGACTCCCCAGGACATATAAGCCAGCCCATGGAGTAGTTAGTCCAAATGATATTCTGATGAGTAAATAAACATATGAATAAACCATATTAGGACTGGAAAACTAATGAAAATGAAACCCCTCACAAAATCTGCAGGTTGCATGGATTCCCGGGTTTGGTTTCTTCACCATTCAAATGCCTCTAAACAAATCCACGTACTCACACTCCCAATTTCTGCATTAGACCAGGGAAAGAAAATGTCACAAATAGGCTCCACAACATAGAGTGACTCAAACACAAAGTACATTTAATATTGCTCTTTTAGCAGTACTGCTGTGTCTGAGAAGCCTTCTGTTTACAGTTATCCAGGGAATCAGGCTGATCAAAAGTATGCCATCTTTAACAGGTGGCTTCCAAGATTACCTTGGAGTCATCTCCATTCCAGACAGCCAGGAGGAGAAAGGTGTCTGTAGGAGTGTGCATGGGGAGAGGTTTTGGTGCTGGCCTGTAAATGATACACATAATTTTTCACTCATATAGTGTTGTTCAGATTTCAGTCACGTTGTCACAACCATCTGTAAGGGAGGTTGGGAAATAAAGTCACTCTCCAGCCGAGAAAGAAGAGGAGAACATGGAATTTAGGACATGGAAGTTTAGGGCACTTTGTAATAATTCAGTTGAAATATCCAATAAGTTATTGTAAAACAAAATAAGTTTCTCCATTTAGGAGCACGGTGTAGCTTGTTTATATCACTTTGATAATTTGTAATATCCTTACATCAATCTTGAATATCAGTTCTTTTTTGTATTTCCTCATGATTTCTAAAGAATTTAAGTTCAAACTAAATGTTCCTATCTTCATAAAACCATAATTGATTCTGCTCTGTAGCATTTGTAGCTTCCTTGTGTATATTCCCAGTATATTTGTTTATAACATTTGACTTAGCTCTCACAAGGTTATGGAATAATTATTTGTAGTTATTTCTTCTGGGACTTGGGTGTTCTTTGAACTGGAAATAATTGCATTAAGTTATCACTGTAAATCATATTGAATCAACAAAAATACTTGATAGGTAGAAGGATCTTATTGATGAGTAACAAATAATGACAGAAATATTAAAATTTAAGATATATTTTAATTAGCTATACATTAATTTTACATTAAAATTTTTTCTAGCAATTTCTATTCAAAATCTAAAGTATTTGTGTTCAAACTTATGGCTCAGGGGAAATGAAAGTACAAATTAGTAGAAAATAATCTCTCATATTTTCACGTTTGCACAACTGACTTCGTCATTTTAGTATTAGCACAAACGGAAATTTGTAGCTGGTGCCAAAGATAAGTGGACGTGATTAGCATTTACTCTGGAAAGTATATAGTAGATGACTTGAACTACTAAGAAAGGTATTCACGAAGCTCTGTATCTCTTAACAGAACTGTTTGATTTCTCTCTGGAATTACAAACTAAAGTGAATGAACTATTCTTTCATGAAGACCTCTGAAACGGTATTACATAGCAGAATTTTGGCTATATGTTCTGGAATTATGATGAAAACATTTATAAAAGCATCATAAATGGGTGTCAATCTGCAACTGTTTAACTCTAAAGCTGTCAGTGAGGCACAACATTAGAAATATTTTCATAGAAATGTCGATTGTAATGAGGGCTTCCTTTCTGCTCATGGCAACAGGAGAACTCATCTTAGGAATGCTGTGAAATGGGTTCATTGGGCTGGTAACCCGCATCAAATGGATCAAGAATGGGAAGAGCTCATCAGCTGATTTCATCCTACCAGCTTGGCTATGGCCAGAGTCATCCAACAGTAGGTAACACTATTTGGTTCATTGAATGTGGAGCTATCTCCACATCTGTATGTCACCAGGAAACTAGCAAAAGCAGTTACTATCCTTTGAGCACTAACTGATCACTTAACTACCTGGTTTACCACCTGCCTAAGCATCTTCTGCTTCCTTAAGATCGCCAATTTCTCCCACTTCTTTTTCATCTGGCTGAAGTGGAGAGTGAATAGAACGGTTCTTGTGCTTTTCCTGGGGTCTTTCTTCTGATTGTCTGTTAACCTTTTAATGCAGGATGCTCTTAGTGAGTTGTGGATGAATATCCATAGAGGACGTGAAAGAAACATGACTTTGCATTAAGTGAAAATAAAATTTTCTATCTTAAAAGCCTTCTTCTTCTTACTTGACCTATATCATCCCCTTTCTTCTGTTCCTGACCTCTTTGTTCCTTTGTTTCTGTCCTTGATGAGACACACGGAGAATTTGTACCTAAACCTGATGGATATAAGGGACTCCAGCACAGAGGTCCATAAAAGGACCATGAAAATGGTGACAACCTTCTTCCTCCTCTTCATCATTTACTTTATTTCCACTCTAAGAAAAAGTTAGATCTTCCTTAAGGTACAGAGGTTTCAGGTTATGATGTTTGTTATGGTGATTTCAACAATCTTTCCTTCAGGCTACACATTAATTATAATTTTGGGAAATAGCAATCTAAGAAAAATCATCTGAGATTACTGTAAATTCTCTGTGAGAAAAGCAAAAGTTTTATCATCATAGGCAGGATTTAAAAGAACTTCCTATATTCAATGGGAAAATACATTAATAGAAGACTATGTAGGTTCAATTTCAACATTTCTTTCTCCTTGTAGGTGTTTTAGGCAGCACAGAAATTTCCCTTACAAGTGCTTTTACCTAAACATATTTTCTCAAAGTGATCTGACTTAGTGTCAGATATAAGGAAATATCTCTGCTATAGTAACATTTGTTGATAACAAAAGATTATTTGAGACAAAGAAGATTGTAAAAATGTATAATAAAATATTAATAATTGTCTAAGTAATATACAATGCAATATGAGTGAATGTACATGAAATCAGAGTCATAGAAAGGGAAAAGAGTAATGTAATTTTTTCAAATCAAATATAGTTTTAAAATTAGAATAGAAAAAAGATTATGAAATGTTGTGAAATGTAAGTATAATAACACTTTATTTAAATATAAAAGTATAGATAATAATCTGATGTTGCAAATTTTGGAAAGGATCTGAGACAATGGGAATTTTCATAGAACTGTAAATTGGTAAAACAACTTTGTGCAACAGTATAGCATTGCGTAATTAAGGTGAAGATGTATATCCTAAGAGAAATTAATTGCACTTCTATTTTTATATACTAAAAATCTTTGGTACATGTGCACCAGGATATATATGTAACAGTGCGTATATCACTATTTTTCTTAATAGCTGAAATTGAGAAGTCATACAAATGTTCATCAGTGATAAAATGGATAAATTATGGTATACTCATACAATAGAATTATACACAATAATGAAAATGAAAAAATTAGATCTATAAATTTTTTATTTCTTTGTTAGAGAAAAAAGTCATAGACATAGAAAAGTAATTTGTAAAACTAAATGTATGCTCAATGCACTGTTTGGATATGTTTGTGTATATGTAGCCCTTCTTTGACTGTTGTAATAAAATAACTCAGATTTATTCATAGCAAGTGGGAATGCAAATAAGTAGGGTGGAGAATTTTGCATGCTAATCATGCTGTTAAAATATGAAAGAAAAATGATATGCTGTATTATTATGTAGAAGATATGCACATGTGTATGTGAAATTTCAATAAAAGCAAAGAACTATTTGTTTGAGGTCAGTTCTGTCATAATTTTTAGAATGCAGTAAAGGAAAAAAATAGTATGTACATCATCAGAAATATGTTGGTTTTAAGTTACTCTTGATGAAGTAGTCAGTGAAATTATTCTTTCAAGTTAGCCCTGATGCTGAGAACAATGTATTTATCATAAGACCATGGAGGAGATTTGTAGTGTTCTCCTGTCATAGTGAACTCTGCCACCTAGAAACTGGATAAAGACACATTCATCAATTAGAGTTCTCCCATTTAGCTGCCACCGTCATGATCATGATCATCATCATTATGTATCATATTTAAGGATTAATATTTGAAACGTTTACATACATATGTTGGACAATGTCTAAGTAATTTCCTAAAGGTCATTGTGGGTATCTTACCTTAGTAAATAGTAAAGGTCAAGTCAAATTGAATATATTTAGAAATTGAACGTTCTTTAGTTTAAGTGTATTACTTGAGCAAATTATTAACAGGTGATCTTAAAACCACAGAATTAAGGCACAGAGCCCTTTTGCTAACATTGGAAGTAGAATAAAAAGACTACTGAAAAATTGAGTCATGGAATAGGATTGTGTCCCTGTGATGTTGTATTACATTTTTCTCATTTGAATGGCATTTAGTGATCAAGTTCTGCTCCTTGTCTTCCACCATAATGCAAGCCTGTGGTGATGACCCAGAATAGATAAGCTACCATGAAAGGAAATACATTACCAGTTCCTTTCAACTCGGTGGAGGATGACTAGATGATGATTTTATCTATTCTGCAACCAAAGTTTGGGAAAAGAAATGAATTGTTAGCATTTTCTTGTTAACAATCTTAAAAATAAAAAATACTTAAGAGCTTGATATTATGTGTGCTCTATTCAGTTTCCCCATAGGAGATGATTTATAGAAGAAGAGCAAGAGTCTGTTCTTATCACTGAAACAGTAAGACTGAGAAAATGAATAATCAAGATTAAGAATTCAATATGCATAAGTAACAAACAATTATACACAGTGGAAGAAAGAATTAGTGAATTGGAAGATAACTACACAGAGTAAAACATAAAGAGACAAAGAAATGGAAAATACAGGGTAGAGCGTAAGAGACACGAATGTTACAGTTGGAAAGTCTGACACACTTCTGAAATTCTGGAAGATAGAAGGGAGAAAATGAAGTGGAATAATATTGCTGAGATTTTTTCCAAAAGTGATAAAACATTTCAATTTATTGATTTGAGATAATAAGATAATGAGATAAGATAGCAAAAAATTTAACTTACAAACACTACAGGGAACTAAAGACCAAGAGACAATCTCAGAAATAGCCAAAGAAAAAGAATAAATGATATAAAAAGGAACAACTATTTGAAAGATTTTTAAATAAGCTTGGTATGTATCTGGGAGACAGTTATAGTTCGGTTGATTGTCAATTTAGTTTGGATCTTGCTTGGGAAAACTGAATTCCAGGATCTCTCACTCTCCTCCTAGGACCAGTGTACTAGCCTGGGCATGTTCTCATGGTAATTGAAGAAGAGCAACACTGAGCCAGCCTCAACGTGGACGTCATTTCAAACCTGTTTGTGTCACAGCTGCTAATTCCCAATTCATCAAAGCAAGTTGACATGATTAAGCTCAGAGCCAAGGCTCAAGGCGGTTATCCTGCCCACAATAGAGGATATTACAAAATTACTTTCTAAAAGCTGTAGCTACAGTGAGGGTTAAAGAATTTCAGGAAAATGAAGCACTCTATCCCACTTTACACTCTTGGTTAAATTATTCAGGTTGTTCCCATATATAAAATATGCTCATTCCTATCTGAACATCTCCCAAAGTCTCATTTGTTTACAGAGATAGGCTTGAATTCCAGGATCTTATGATCCATATTTGGTTTGGTTTGTCTCCTCTTCATTTGTTAATTAAGGAATTAAAAAGACAAGTTATCTGCCTGGCAAAGATGTAGCACACAGGGTTGAAACAGGACAGGATAACCATAACAAATAGTCCCATTCAAAGAGGCGAATAAAAGAAACATACAGCAATTCTGGCTCATAGCAATTTTGATATAATGTGGAGAAAATATTTTCATGATCCTCCACTTTCTTTTGTTTTTTTTAAATTTATTTATTTTAATTTTTTTCCAGCTTTATTGAGATAAAATTGGCAAAAATATGGTAATACATTTAAAGTGGTTTTTTGATATATGTATACATTATGCAAGAATTTGCACAATCAACTTAACACATCCATCACCTCACATGGTTACTTTTTTTTATGAAAAAGCTTAAGATTTACTTTCTTAGCAAAAACAATTATACAATGTAGTATTATCAACCATGATTACCATACTATGCATTAGATCCTCAGAATTTGTTCATCTGATAACTGAAAGTTTCTACCCCTTTAGTTTACCACCCCCCCTCCCCTCAGCTCCTGGGAACCACTTTTCTACTCTGTTTCTATAAGTTTACTCTGTCTTTCTCTTTTTGTTTTTTTAGCTTCCACGTATAAGTGATACCATGCATTATCTGTCATCTCTGTCTGGCTTACTCAGCTTAGCATAAGACCACCAAGATCCATCCATATTGTCACAAATGGCGGGATCTCCTTCTCTTTTAAGATTGAATAACATTTCAGCATATATATCTAAATACATATGTATATATATGTATATGTATATATAGCACATTTTCTTTTCCATTCATCGATAAACAGGCATTTTGGTTATTTCCATACTTTGGCCATTGTGAATAATGCTGCAACAAACATAGGAGTACAGATTTTTCTCCCAGATAATCATTTTGTTTCCATTAGGTATATACACAGACATGAGATTGCTGGGTCATATGGTAGTTTATTTTTAATTTCTTGAGGAATCTCCATACTGTTTTCCATAGTGGCTAGAGCAGTTTACATTCCTACCTAGTGTACAAGAGTTCGCTTTTCTCCACATCCTTGCCAGAACTTATCTCTTATCATTTTGATGATAGCCATTCTAACAGGTGTGAAGTGATATCTCACTGTTCTTTTGATTTTCATTTCCCTGATGATTAGTGACATTGATCACCTTTTCGTGGAACCATTGGCCATTTCTATATCTTCTTTGGGAAAATGTGCTTGGTTCTTTGACCATTTTTAAATTGGATTGTTTGGTTTTTTGCTGCTGATTTGTATCAGTGCCTTGTATATTATGGATATTAATCCTTTATTGGATTTGTGATTTCTCCCATTTCATAAGTTGTCTTGTCACTTTGATGATGGTTTCCTTTGCTGTGCAGAAGCTTTTTAGTTTGAGGTAGTCTCACTTACTTATATTTGCTTTTGTTTCCTTTGTTTGCATAAAATCCAAAAAGTCATTGCCAACACTCAAGTCAAGGAGCCTGACACTGTTTTTTTTCTAGGAGTTTTATAGTTCCAGGTTTATGTTCAATCTTTAATCCATTTTGAGTTAAGTTTTGTGTGTGATGTTAGATAGGAGACCAACTTCATTCTTTTGCATGTGGATGTCCTGTTCTCCCACACCTTTTATTAAACCTTTCCCCATTGAATATTCTTGGTGCCATTGTCCAAAATTAATTCACCATGTATGCGTGGATTTGTTTCTGTGGTCACTGCTCTATTCCATTGATCTGTGCATCTGTTTTTATGCCAATATCATACTATTTTGATTACTATAACTTGTAACACAGTTTGAAATTGGGAAGAGTGATGCCTCCAGCTTCGTTCTTCTTTCTAAAGATTGTTCCACTTAGCTCTGTGACCAATTTTGAGTTAATTTTGTGTATGATATGAAGGATCTATAATCATCTTTATAAATGTGAATATGTAATTGTTCCAACTTCATTTGTTGGAACAAAGGTCATTTCCCCATTGACTGCTTTGGTAACTTTTTAGAAATCGTGGCCATGATAGTAAACGTTAATCTGGAAATTTGAAAGAAATAAGAACTTTACTGACATTCCAGCTACACACAGAAGTTAAGTTCAGAATATTAAATGAATCATGACAAGTAATATTAGACTTAGCTTTTTTGTCTTTATACACGTGGCAACTTTACCACCAAGCATTTTTTTCTGTCCTAATAACGACAGAATTTATTCTGGGAAATTTTGTCAAGGCTTCATAGCACTGGTGAACTGCATTGACTGGGTCAAGAGACAAAAGATGTCCTCAGCTGATCAAATATTCACACTCTGGTGGTCTCCAGAATTGGTTTGCTCTGGGTACTATCAATCACTTGGTATACAACTGTGCTCCTTCAAGTTTTATATAGTTTAGAAGTAAAAATTATTGCTTGTATTGACTGGACAGTGAGCAACCATTTTGGTGTCTGGCTTGCTACTAGTCCCAGCATACATTTTTGTTCAAGATAGATAATTTCTCTAGCTTTGTATTTCTTTACCTAAAGTAGAGAGTTAAAAGTGTACTTCTCGTTATGTTGTTAGGGACTTTGGTCTTTTTGGTTCCTCATCTTGCAGTGCTATGCATGGATAATAATATGCAGACTAATGAGTATGAAGGAAACATCACTCAGAAAGCCAAATTGAGGGACATTTTATACCTTCCAAATGTCACTCTATTCACACTAATACACTTCATACCCTTTACTATGTCCCTGACATCTTTTCTGCTGTTAATCATTTCCCTGTGGAAACATCTCAAGAACATGCAGCTCAATGGCAAAAGATTCCAAGATCCCAGCACCAAGGTCCACATAAGAGCCATGTAAACTGTGCTCTCCTTTCTCTTTCTATATGCTGGTTACTTCCTGATTCTAGTTATCTCATTTTTTTTTTTAATATTTCATTTTTCCTTTTTATCCCCAAAGTGCCCCTGGTACATAGTTGTATATTTTTAGTTGTGGGTCCTTCTGGTTGTGGCATGTGGGACGTTGCCTCAGCATGGCCTGACGAGCAGTGCCATGTCCACGGCCAGGATCTGAACCGGTGAAACTCTGGGCCACCAAAGTGGAGCACGCGAATTTGTCCACTCAACCATGGGGCCGGCCCCCTCAGTTTGGAATTTTCATAGTCTGCAGAACAAACTGGTTTTCATGCTTTGCCAGGCCCTTGGAATGTTGTATCCTTTAAGCCAGTCATTTATCCTGATTTGGGGAAACAAGAAGCTAAGAGAGGCCTTGAAAATTATAAGAAAGATGATAAGATTACCAGACCACTAACCAAATTTTTTTTAGGGAAGCAATCTAATGTTACAAAGTATCATAAGAAATTCCTCAGGATTAGGAAGCAATGTCTATTTTACATAGATATTGTAAGTTATCATCTTTCAATGGAAGAATTTATGAGCTATATTTATGTACTTTTGAGAGCAGACAACTTATCTCAGGAAATCATTTCTATTTTCATTGTAATTAGGTCAAAACATACGTACAACAGTGTGTTTAGATTTCATTGCTCGAACCTCCAGTCGTTTGGATGGTAATGATTTTCAGTTCTAAATTACACATTGAGGATGTATGTTTGAGATAGAAATTATTCCATCATGAATTTCTTACTTCATGGTTAATAGAGAGCAATCAGAACTGCTGTTAGGAAACGATGCACACAATAAAATTTGAGTGAAAAACATTTAGAATAAATTTTATATATGTGTGCAATAAACAGTACTGAAGAAAATTAGATTTAATACAAGTAGAAGAAAAGCTCAGTAAAAATCAAGTTGTACAACGGGGAAGAGGGAGAAAAAAAAATGATCATGACCTGTTTTCTATTGCGCAATGTTTTCAAATGCACTTAGGAAAGTCATTTCTTACAAGGTTTTGAATTAAGAATATCTTTTTTGAAGTGGATCTGAGATCAAATTATCAGTTTTCTCCAAAACTGCCTTTGGGCGTCTTAATTGCCAATCATCTCCTCCATCTTGCTACATAAAAATTATTTTTAAACATCAGATAAGAACACTCAAATCTTCCCTATCTTAAAAATATGTTTACAAAAAATATGTCACAATATGTATATAATTCAGTGACCTTTCTGCATATATCAAAATGGAATATATTATATCTATGTAACAATTATATCAACTATCTTGAAGATCTATTTTATCATAATCTTGTGGAAAATGATGAAATAGAAAGCGTGTTAACATATTTTTGATAGCAAGTTATAAGAAAGAAATGTATAACCTGTTCAACAATGGAATTTACATGTCTATATTAATTCTTAGTTGTATGAAATTTTAACATTATATAAACCTTGAGATACATCATTTCCACAGCTGATTTATTCATTTGTTTTTAGAAATCTCTCTGCCCCAGTAGAATATAATCAGGATAACGTGAGGATCTTGTCTATCTTGTTTTCTGCTGACTCCCCAGGACATAAAAGCCAGTCCATAGAATAGTTGGTCCAAATGATAATCTGATGAATGACTAAATGAATGGGTGAATAAACCATATTAGGACTGGAAAACTAATGAAAAAGAAACCCCTCAGAAAATCTGCAGGTAGCATGGATTTCCTGGTTTTGTTTCTTCACCATCCAAATGCCTCTAAACAAATCTGCACACTCTCAGTTCCAATTTCTGGATTAGACCAGAGGGAGAAAATGCTACCACCAATAGGACCCAAAATGTAGAGTGACTCAAACACAAAGTACATTTAATACTGCTCTTTCAGCAGTACTGCTGGGTGTGAGGGGCCTTCTGTTGGCAGTTATCCAGGGAATCAGGCTGATCTAAAGTATGCCATCTTCAGCATGTGGCTTGCAAGATTGCCTTGGAGTCATCTCCATTCCAGACAGCCAGGAGGAGAATGGCATATGGAGGAGTGTGCATGGGGAGAGTTTTGGGGACAGATCTGTAAATGGTGCACATAATTTTCATTCATGTGACCTTGTTCAGATTTCAGGCACGTTGCCACGACCATCTGTAAGGGATGCTGGGAAATAGAGTCTCTCGATAGCCCAGAAAGGAGAGGAGAACGTGGAATTTAGGACACAGAAGATGGAGGGCACTTAGAAATAATTTAATTGAAATAACCAATAAGTTAATGTAAAACAAAAGAAATTCCCCCATTCGAAAGCCTGGTGTGGCTTGTTCATGTCACTTTGAAAATTGGTATATGTCCTTACATCAGTCTGAATATCAATTCTTTTTTCTATTTCCTCATGAATTCTAAAGAATTTAAGTTTGAACTAAATTTTCCTATCCTTATAAAACCATAATTGATTCTGCACTGTAGTGTTTCTAGCTTCCTCATGTACAACCCCAGTATATTTTTCTTATAACTTCTAATTTAGCTCCTACAGTGCTGTGTACTAATTCTTTAAATTTTTTTGTTCTACAACTCAGGTATGTTCTTTCAACTGGAAATAATTGCATTTAATTATTTCCATAAATCATCTTGAATCAACAAAAATATTTGACAGGTAAAAGGATCTTACTGAGGAGTAACAAATGATGGCTGAATTATTAAAATTTAACTTTAATCTTAATTAACTACACAGTTAATATTGAACTAAAATTCTTTCTAGCAATTTCAGTTCAAATCTAAAATATTTGCATTCAAACGTACGGCTCAGGGAATATGAAAGTACAAATTAGCAGAAAATAATCTCTCTCATGTTTGCATGTTTATGCACCTGACTTCATCCTTTCAGTAATTAGCACAAATGGAAATTTGTAGCTGGTGCCAAGGATAAGTGGACATCATTAGTGTTTACTCTGGAAATTATATAGTAGGTGACTCAAACTACTAAGAAAAGTATTCATAAAGCTCTCTGTCTTTTAAAATGTTTGGCTTATCACTGGAATTACAATATAAATAGAATGAACTATTCCTTCATGAAGATCTCTGAAATTATACTACATGGCAGAATTTTGACTTTACATTGTGGAATTATGATGAGAACATTTACAAAGGCATCATAAATGGATGTCAATCTGTAACTGTTTAACTATAAAGCTGTCAGTGAGGCATGGCATAAATATTTTCATAGAAATGTCACCTGGAATGAAGGTCTCCTTTCTTGTCGTGGCAATAGGATAACTCATCTAAGGAATGCTAGGAAATGGGTTCATTGGACTGGTAAACGTCATCGAATGGATCAAGAATGGAAAGGTCTCATCAGGTGATTTCATCCTTTCCAACTTGGCTGTGGCCAAAGTCATTCAACTGTGGGTAACTCTATTTGGTTCATTTAATGTGGGTCTATCTCCACATCTGTATGCCACCAGGAAACTAGCAAAAACGCGGTCACATTCTTTGGACACTTACTGATCACTTTACCTGGTTTGCAACCTGCCTAAGCATTTTCTGCTTCCTTAAGTTGGCCAATTTCTCCCACTTCTTTTTCATCTGGCTGAAGTGGAGAGTGAACAGAGTGGTTCTTGCAATTTTCCTGAGGTCTTTTTTCTTACTGTTAATCTCTTAATGCAGGATGCTCTTAATGAGTTGTGGGTGAATACCTGTAAAGTACAGGAAAGAAACATGACTTTGTACTTAGACAGTAATAAAATGTTCTGTCTCAAAAGCCTGTTCTTCTCAGGTTGACCTATGTTTTCCCCTTTCTTCTGTCTCTGACCTCTTTGTTCCTTTTATTTCTGTCCTTGCTGAGACACACCAAGAATTTGCTGCTCAACCTGATGGGTATGAGGGACTCCAGCATAGCGGCCCGTAAAAGGGCTGTGAAGATGGTGACAACCTTCCTCCTCCTCTTCATTATTTACTTTGTTTTCACTCTACTAGCAAGTTGGATCTTCCTTAAGGTATAAAGTATCAGGTTATGATGTTTCTCATCGTAATTTCAACCATCTTTCCCTCAGGCCACTCATTAATTATAATTTTGGGAAACAACGAACTAAGACAGATAACCTGAGACTACTGTAGCATCTTACATTCTCTCTGGGAAAAGCAAAACCTTTATCTTCATAGGCAGAATTTAAAAGGGCTTCTTATATTCTATGGGAAAATAGCTTAATAGAAGACCTTGTAGGTTCATTTTCAATTTCAATTTTTCTCTCCTTGGGTCCGTTTAGGTGTGGTTAAATAGCAGTGAAATTTCCATTGTAACTACTGTTAGTTGATCATATTTTCTCCAACTGGTCTGATTTAGTGTTCAATTAAAGGAAATATCTCTCCTATAATAACACTTACTGATAACAAAAGATTATTTGAGAAGATTATATAAATATATAATAAAATGTTAATAAATGTATAAGTAATATACAACGCAATATGAAAAAATGTATTTGAAATTACATTCATAGAAAGGAAAAGACTAATGCAATTTTTCCAAGCTACAGATAATTTCAAAATTACAATAGAAAAAGGATTATAAAATGCTAAATATAACATAAGTGTAATAATACTTTATATAAATATAAAAGTGTAAACATTAGTCTACCGTTACTAATTTTGGAAAGGATCTGAAGCAATAGAGATTTTCATACACTATTCATAGGATTATAAATTAGTAAAACAACTTTGTGCAACAGTATGGCATTATATAATTAAGGCAAATTTGTATATCCTAAGACACATTAATTGAACTCTTGTTTTTATACACTCAAAAACTTTGGTACATGTGCACCAGGATATATATGCAAAAATGTGTATATTAGTATTTTCCTTAATAGATGAAATTGAGAAGTTGTACAAGTGTCCTTCAGCAATAAAATGAATAAATAAATTATGGCATACTGATACAATACAATAGGATACAATAATGAAAATGAACAAATTAGATCTATAAATTTTTTAGTTCTTTGTTAGTTAAAAAAAAGAAAAAGACATAGACACCCAAAAGTTATTTTTAAACTATAATACATAGTCAATGTAATGTTTGCATGTTTTTTGTATACATAGAACTACTTTGACTGCTGTAATAAAATAACTCAGATTTATTCATAGTAGGTGGGAATGCAAATAAGTAGGGGGAGAATTTTGCTTGCTAATGATATTATTAAAATATGAAAAAAGATATATTGTATTTTTAGGTAGAGGATATACACATGTGTGTAGGAAATGGCAATAAAAGCAAAAAACTATTTGTTTGAGGTCACTTTCGTCATAATTTTTAGAATGTAGTAAAAGAAAAAAGAATAGCAAATACATCATCAGAAATATGTTGATTTTAAGTTACTCTTGATGAAGTAGTTGGTGAAGTTATTCTTTCAAGTTAGTCCCAATGCTGAGAATGATGCACGTATCATAAGACTGTGGAGAAGATTGGCAGTGTTCTCCTATCACACTGAACTCTGCAACTTAGAAAACTGGATGAAGACAAATCCATCAGTTAGAGTTCCCTCATTTAGCTGTCATCATCATCATTATTATGTATTACATTTAATGACATATTTGAATTGTTTATATTCATAAATTGGACAATATCTAAGTAATCTCCTAAAGGTCATTGTGGGTAACTTACCTTGGTAAATAGCAAAGTTCTAGTGAAACTGAATACATTTAGAAATTGACTCTTCTTTAGTTGAAGTGCATTATTAGAGCAAGTCATTAATAGGGGATCTTAAAATCACAGAGTTTAAGCACAGAGCCCTGTTTCTAACATTGGAAGTAGAATAAAAGGAATACTGAACGGTTAAATCATGGATTGTGTCCCTGTGATGATGTATTACATTTTGCTTATTTGAACAGCATTTAGAGATCAAGTCCTGCTACTTCTTTTTCCACATAACAAGAACCTGTGGGGATGAATGAGCAATAGGTAAGCTGCTATGCAAGAAAATCCATTACTAATTCCTTTCAACTTGTTAGAGAGCTACTAGACCATGATTTTATCTATTCTGTGACCAAAATTTGGGATAAAAAGGGAATTGTTATCATTTTCTTGTTAACATTGCTAAAAATAAGAAAGCTTTAAGAGCTTGGTATTATGAGTATTTTATTCATTTTCCCCATAGAAGATGATTTATAGAGGAAGAGCAAGAGATTGTCCTTATCACTGAAACAATAAGACTGAGAAAATGAATAATCAAGATTAAGTATCCAATAGACATAAGTAATAACAATTAGATGCAGTGGAAGAGAGAATTAGTGAATTAGGAAGATAACTCTCCAGAATGAAGCACAAAGAGACAAAGAGGGGGAAAACACAGACTAGAGGGCAAGAGACATGAACATTACAGTCAGAATGTCTGAAATACTTCTGGAATTCTGGAAGACAGAAGAGAGAAAAATGAAGTGGGTGCAATATTGCTGAGATTTTTTCCGAAGTGATAAAATGTTTTAATTCATTAAGATAATAAGATAATGACATAAGGTAACAAGAAAACTTCACCTATAAACACTGCAGGAAACCAAAGACAAAGAGAAAATCTTATAAATAGCCAAAGAAAAAGAGAGTAGATTATATGAAAAGGAACAACTATTTGAATGATTTTTAAATGAACTTGGTGTATACCTAGGAGCCAGTTACAGTTTGGCTGATTGTCAATTTAGGTTGGATCTTCCTGGGAAAACTTGATTCCAGAAGTCTCTTTTTCTCATTCTTGGACCAGTGTACTAGCCTAGGCATGTTCTCATGGTAATTGAAGAACAGTAATTCTGGGCCAGCCCCAATGTGGAAGTCATTTCATACCTCTTTACCTCATGCCTACTAATTCCCAGTTTATCAAAGGAAGTTTGCATGATTGAGCTCAGAGCCAACGGACGAGGCAGTCATCCTACCCACAGTGGAGGATACTACAAAATTACTTTTGAAAGACTGTAACTACAATGAGAATTAAAGAATTTTAGGAAAATGAAGCAATCTATCCCAGTTTACACTCTTGGTTAAATTATTCAGTTTCCTCCCATATATAAAATATGCTCACTCCTACCCGAGCATCTCCCAAATTCTCATTTAGTTACAGAATTAGGCTTGAATTCCAGGTTCTTATGATCCACGTTTGGTTTGGTTTGTCTCCACTTCATCTGGTAATCAAGGAATTAAAAACTCAAGTTATCTGCCTGGCAAAGATGTAGTAAACAGGGTTGAAACAGGACAGGACAAACATAACAAGCAGTCCCACTGAAGGAGGAGAATAGTAGGAAACATACAGCAATCATGGCTCATAAAAACTCTGAAATAATGTGGAGAGAATATTTTCATGACCTTACACTTTCTTTTGTTTTTTTTAAAATTTATTTATTTTAAAATTTTTTCCAACTTTATTGAGATAAAATTGACAAAAATATTGTAATATATTTAAAGTGATTTTTTGATATATGTTTAAATTATGCAAGAATTCCCACAATCAAGTTAATTAACATATCCATCACCTGACATGGTTACCTTTTTTTATGAAAAATCTTAGGATTTACTATCTTAGCAAAATCAGTTATACCATATAGCATTATCAACCATAGTTACCATGCTATACATTAGATCCTCAGAACATATTCATCTGATAACTGAAAGTTTTTTCCCTTTTAGCAACCTCTCCCTTTTCCCTCACCCCCAGCTCCTGGTAACCACTTATCTACTCTCTGTTTCTATGAGTTTGCCACCCTTTTTTTCCCCTTCAGATTCCACATGTAAGTGACATCATGCATTGTTTGTCTTCTCCGTCTGGCTTATTTCACTTAGCATGATGCCATCAAGTTCCATCCATTTTGTCACAAATGGCGGTATCTCCTTCTCTTTTAAGATTGAATAATATTTCTGTCTACACACACACACACGTTCCACATTTTCTTTATTCATTCACCTATAAACAGACACTTAGGTTGTTTCCATACCTTGGCTATTGTGAATAATGTTACAATAAACGTGGGAGTATGGATTAATTTCCTAGATAATGATTTTGTTTCCTTTGGACATATACCCAGAGATGAGATTGCTGGGTCATATGGTAGTTTATTTTTAATTTCTTGAGGAATCTCCATACTGTTTTCCATAGTGGCTAAAGCAGTTTACATTCCCACAAAGTGTACAAGAGTTCCCTTTTCTCCACATCCTTGACAGAACTTATCTCTTATCATTTTGATGATAGCCATTCTAACAGGTGTGAAGTGATATCTCACAGTTCTTTTGTCTTGCATTTCCCTGATGACTAGTGATGTTGAGCATCTTTTCATGTACCTGTTAGCCATTTGTATGTCTTCTTTGGGAAAATGTCTTTCAGGTACTTTGTCCGTTTTTAAATTGGATTATTTGTTTTTTGCTATTTATTTGTATGAATGTCTTGCATACTTTTGATGTTAATCCCTTATCAGATCTGTGATTTTCTCCCATTTCATAGGCTGCCTTTTTGTTTTGTTGACAGTTTCCTTTGCTTACCTGTGCAGAAGCTTTCCAGTTTGAGGTAGTCCCACTTATTTATTTTTACTTTTGTTGCCTTTGTTTGTGTCAAATCCAAAAAATCATTGCCAAAACCAAAGTCCAGGAGTTCATCCCCATGTTTTTTTCTAAGAGTTTTATGGCCTCAGGTTTTGTTCAGTCTTTAATCCATTTTGAGTTTATTTTTGTGTATGGTGTTAGATAGGAGTCCAATTTCATTCTTTGGCATGTGGATATTCCGTTTTCCCAACACCATTTATTGAAGACACTATCCTTTTCTCACTGTATATTCTTGGTGCCATTGTCCAAAATTAATTCACCATATATGCCTGGGTTTGTTTCTGTGCTCTTTAGTCTGTTCCATTGATTCGTGTGTCTATTCTTATGCCAATATGATACTGTTTTAATTACTCCAACTTTGTAACATACTTTGAAATCAGGATGAGTGATGCCTCCAGCTTTGTCCTTTTCAAGATTGTTTTGGCTTTTTGGAGTCTTTTATGGTTCCATACAAATTTTAAGATTGTTTTTGCTATTTCTGTGAAAAATGCCATAGGAATTTCGCCAGGGATTGCATTGCATCTGTAGGTTGCTTTGGGTAATATTGACATTTTAACATTATTGATTCTTCCAATCCATGAACGTGGAATAACTTTCCATATATTTGTGTCTTCTTCAATATCTTTCAATAAAATCTTATAGTTTTCAGTATAAATTTTTCACACCCCTGGTTAAATTTATACCTAAGTATTTTATGCTTTTTGATACTATTGTAAATAGGACTGGCTCTTAATTTCTTTTCCTGATAGTTTGTTGTTAATGCATAGAAACACAATGACTTTTGCATATTTTGATTTTGTTTTCTGCATTTTTTTACTGAATTTGTTTATTTGTTCTACCATGTTTTGGTGGATTCTTGGTGATTTATTATATATAATATTATGTAATTTTCAAACAGAGACAATTTTACTTCTTTGTTTCTTATCTGGATGCCTTTTATTTCTTTCTCTTGCATATTTGCTCTGGCAGGGACTACCAGTATTATTTTGAATAGGAGTGGAAAGAGTGGGCATCCTTGTCTTATTCCTTATCTTAGAGGAAAAGCTTTCAACCATTCACCTTTAAGTATGATATTAGCTGGGGGGAGGGGGGGCGGATTTCTGTGGGAAGTATGTGAGTGCTCATTTGAAAACTGCCTCTTTTGTTTAATGTGGTCCTGTGTGGCTCATAAATGCAGAGCCCTTTTGGCTTTCAGAGCTAGGTGATTTGAGGGCTAGTCCCTCAGTTGGCAGTTGCAAAAGTTGGGGCGCTTGTATGGACAAGCTCCTTCCAGGGAGAAGCTGGCAACTTGGTTTTATTGTTGGAGTCAGCCAGGGAGAGAACACCAGGGAACTTCCCACCAGCTATTTTGGTCTCATGGGATTTCAGTCAGCAACTAATTGCATGCTAATTAGAAGCCAGACCCTCAGGCAGCAGCTAGGAAAGTATGCAGTCAAACTCCTTCCAAGGAAAAATTAGGAGATGGATATTTTGCCTTCTCCCTCTATGCTGTGCCCGAGAATATAGCTGTGTGGAGTGCTTACAAGCCCGTTTAAATCCTGATTTTTGTTTGATATGGTCCTGTGGAACTCCTGAATGCTGAACTCCATTGCCTATCAGAAGTAGGTGATTTGAGGTTTTATCCCTCAGCTGGGAGTCATAAAAGTTGGGGCACTAGATGTGTAGACAAGTTCCTTTCAGGGAGTAGCTGGTGATTTTATTTTATTGTTGGAGCAAGCTAGAGGGAGAATGTGGGGGAAATGCCCACTGGCTCTTTTTGTCTCCTGGATGATCCCAGTCTACATCTAGACACAGGCTGATTAGAAGCTGAACTATCAGGCAGCAGCTGGAAAAGTATTATGCAATTAAAACCCTCAGGGAATCACTGGGAGATGGCCTTTTTACTGGTTCCCTCTGCACTAAAGCCACAGGGAGTGCTTGTGCACCTGTTTAGAACTCCTTTTTTGTTTGCTGTGGTCCTGTGGGATTCATGAATACAAGCCTCATTGGCCTGCAGAGCTAGGTGATTTGGGGCCCATCCCTTGTGTGATAGCTTTAAAAGGTGGAGTGCTAAATGTGTGATCCAAACTCTTTGCTCCTCAGGGAGAAGCTGGAAGTTGAGAGCTTCTTCTCAATTGTAAGGTGCCATGTCAGAAGTGGGGTTTATGGTGAGAGTATGTCTCAGCCTTTCCTGTTAGTTTCAATGTTGGTATTTTCTTAGTTGCCTGATGTGTAGGAATACTCAATGGGTTTCTAGATTTCTCTCAGAGGGAAATGCTCCGTGTATATTCAGTTTGTCTGTGGCAGGAAGGAAATTCAAGAACCTCCTATGTCGACATCTTGGTGACGTCACCACCTCTGCTTTGGCAGTAGAGTATATTTCTTGATTAGGTTCCTGTTGTGCTTTCCAGTCCATTGTTTTCTATGGCTGTTGGTTTTTTCCCTCTGGAATGTCCTTCTTTTTCCATTGCTACTTTTTAATGACTTTGAAGAGGGCATTAGAAAATATTCCATTTGAGCAATGTCCTCAGCCTGCTTCTTGATTGTAGAAAGTTGGGGGCTCAGACACATTTTTACTTTTAAAGAGTCTCAGTCCAGGCTGACAGCAATTTTACCATAGAGCTGTCTCATAAGTGTTTTGTGTTTTCTATGTATTTGATTACTGTCTGTTCCGTGAATCAAAAGCCATACCTACACTTCCCAAAACTTAACCCTCTCTCCGTAGACGAGTCACGCCTCTTTAGGCATATCAGGTTGCTGTGGAACAACACTTAAGATTCAGCAAATCTCACAATTCTTGGGTTCTTTGTCTCCTCTAAATTCTGTTTGTACACCTGATAGTTCCTTTCTTTTAGTATCATATAATATCTAACTAAAAACAATTGTTTGATGCCTTCAAAATTTGGTCTTGTGATCTCTTCACCCAGATGTAAAAGTGCCTTTCATTCATTTTCCGTCTTCCCAGTAATCTCAAAAGACAGAATTACAACTATTTCACAAGGACTGAACATGGTCACCATTTTTACAGCCTCCTTTGTCATTTTCCTCAAAATCAGAGCCACATTTTGGTTGCCATAATAGATTTGTCACAACAATGGCCCACTTTGAATACCAACTTTTGTACCAGTTAGGTTTTAGTACACAAACACCACAAAACATCAGCGATAATCAATAACATTTGTTTCTCATATATGTCTGAAGAGCAGTGATCTAGGTTAAATTTGCCTAGACATCTCTGCTGTTTTCTGTTGGGCTCAGTTGTGCGTCTGGGGGTGAACTGGAGGTTAGTTGATCAAAGCTGGGCCTGACGGAGCACCTTGGCTCTTCATATCATTCATTCTCCTCCTTGGACCACTTCATTAGTCTGTACATGTCCTTCTCATGGTGATAATGGAAGTATAATAGTGAACAAAGACCAATCTGCAAGCCTCAGTGATGTAAATCCAACAATGCAAGACTCTGCTTGTAAAAATCTACTGACATCTAACTGGCCAAAATATGTCACATGACTGAGCACAAAGTCAAGGAATAAAACAGATCTTCTCTCTCATGGTGAGAGGGTAGAGCAAAGTTACAGGCTAAAGAATTGAGACCAAATTATGCAATCTACCATAGTATCCCATATATTATAAAAGCAACTCCAAGGAAGATTTACATCCTTGCATATACCTGAGTCTCAATTTTCTACACTTATCTGGAGTTCTTCATCTACTCTAAAATTTTCGAGCTCATTTTTATTTATATTACAGAGATGACTGCCACTGCCTTCTTTTCTGGAATTCTTCAGATTCTATTTTTTGTGGAACTTCCTGCAAGTCCCCACATTTATCCCAAGTGTAAACTCCTCATAATTTTTTGCTTATCATAACTCTCTTCTGTTATTTGCTCTAAAGCTTGCACTCATCTTTTCCCTGAAGTCTTACTGATCAATTTGCTTTCTCTATTTAAAAAATACAGGCAACTACTTTCTGTGCACTTTTTTTGTTCGTAATCTTTCCCTTCCTAGCATTACTTCTCTAAATTTTACCTTTAGAGGACCATTGTTATAGTAAGATACAGGGTGTTAATATGTTTCATTTTGATGAAAATACTTATTATTTAAATAAATTAACCCATTTTCTTGTCACTGAATAGGTAATATAATGCAAAGACAGTTTCCATCATCAGTTAAACATCGACCGTAAGTTTGAATTTAGTCCATGGTCATCTTGCCTGGTTCTCTCTCTCTCCCTCTCTCATCTTCCATGTGCTTTCTTTTAATGTCCTGACTTCATATATTTTTGTGCATTTTCACATCTAATACGTGCCATTCTTAATACGGGAGCCACATTCAAGTATAAGTTGAAATTCAGTATAATTAACAACAGAAATGTCTCCATATTCTATTAATGCTTTGTGTAGTCATCTTAGTAAATAATATGGGCCCAAGAACTCCCAGTTTATAAGTGCCAGAGGCAGGATTGGGATTCAGGCTTATCTTCTATTTAGGCCAGTATATAAGTATAGGACTGACTTATCACCAAAATCTTTGTGTGTTTCATTACACAACATTAGCTCTAGATTGAGGTAAAAGTGATTCTTTATCAGGAACTAAACTGGGCAAAAGATTCCTAAGTCTATCTCATAACATAACCATTGATGTTCAAGTGGAACTAAGGAGTATGAATTGTCTTAGATTAGTCAGGGATGTTTCAGTTTTAGGTCAGAGAAAAGTAACTCAAACAGATTCACGGCTTATGCAAGTGATAATTCTAGGGATAGAGTACCTTCTTGTATGCTTAGATTTAAATGGACAAGACAGCTCTGGTCAGCCCAAAGATAAGTCTTAAAATTAGCATACTTGTTCTCAACCTGTATAGTAACAATGGGATAAATTCTGTCACATGGCTGCACACTCTTATGGCCCCAATATTTGTCTCATGTAAGTAAACTCCCTATCAGTGATGTTATCCTTATTACATTTAATGACCTTCCCTCCTGTGATAGGTAAAATAACGCCCCTCACCAATGTCCATGTCCTAATCACCAGAACCTGTGAATCATGTTATGTTATAAGCCAAGGGAGAATTAAGGGTTTCAGATGGAATTAAGGTTGCTAACCATGTGACCTTCAAATGTGGAGATTATCCTGGATTATCCCAGTGGGACTATTGGAATCACAAGGGTCTTTTTAAGTAGAAGAGAGACAGGAGAATCAGAATCAGAGAAGGAGATGGGATGATGAAAACAGAGATTAGAGTAATGTGGTTGCTGGCTTTGAAGAAGAGTCCTTGATCTTAGGAATGTGAGCAACTCTAGGAGGTGGAAAAGGAAAGGAATGGATTCTCCTCTAAAGCCTCTAGAAGGAATGCATCTGCTGACACATGGATTTTAGCCCAGTGAGATGCATTTCAGCTTATGACCCCCAGAACTGTATGATAATAATTTTGTGTTGTTTAAGGCACTATATTTGTTATAATTTGTTACAGCTGTGATAGAAAATAAATACATTTTTTAAATGAAAAAACTCACTGAATTCTTCACCATAGAAACCTTCTATATTCGTGAATTATCCAAACATATGATTTCTGATCATGACTCCTTCATATAATCTGTTTCTGAAGTACTGATCAAATTTCAGAATATGTGTCTGTACTAGTTAGAATTCTCCAGAGAATGAAAATCAAGAAGATACAGATATAGATATAGATATAAAAGAGATATAGAAAGAGATTTATCATCAGGAATTGGCTTGTGTGATTATAGATGCTGAGAAGTCAAAAGATATGCAAAATAGAAATCCAGGAAGGCTGATGGCAATGTTCCGTCTGAGTGTAAGGCCTGAGAACCAGGAGCATCTCCTGGTTTCAGTCAGAGTCTGAGTCTGAGGTCAGGAGAATACCAACGTGGAGCTTGAAGGCAGTTACACAGAGAGAAAGTGAATTCTCATTGCTCAGCCTTTTGTTCTATTCAAGCCGTCAATGGACTGGATGCAGCCCACATATTGGGGACAACAGTCTGCTTTATTCAGTCTACTGATTCAAATGTTAATTTTATCCAGAAACTTCATCACAGATACACCCAGTATAATATTTAATCAAATATCTGTGCATCCTGTGGCCCAGTCAAGTTGACACATAAAATTAACCACCACAAGCCCATCTCTTGCCAGCTTAGCACCCATCACATCTCCTTAAATCATACTTGATCTCCAAATAAAGACAATAACAAGTCCAGGCCCTGTGGCGTAGTGGTTAAGTTTGTGTGCTTAGGGTTCACCAGTACAGATCCCAGCACAGACCTATGCTCCACTTATCAAACCATGCTATGGCAGGCATTCCACATGTAAAGTAGAGGGAGATGGGCACAGATATTAGCTCAGGGCCAATCTTCCTTAGCAAAAAGAAGCTGATTCTTGGTGGATGTTAGCTCAGGGCTAATCCTAACCCTAAAAAATATCTTTTAAAAAACCAGTAAAAATAAAGACATTAACAGGTAATAATTTTGCCTAATATGATATAACTATCCTGTGGACAACCAAAAACATACTAAGCCTTTTCCTAGAAGAAGTGGAAAGATTGTTGGGTGATGTTTACTCTTTTTGATATTCTCTAACTTAAAAACTATGATACAAAATGAACAATACTTGAATACTATGGTATTAAGTCAATACATCTTATGTTACATGATAAGAGAATGAATGAGGGAACAAAACAAAGATAGTCATTTTACATATATATATATATATATATATATGCACACATGCACAAACATAGTCATAAAAAATAGAGGAGGCACTCATGACAATTACAGTCCTCATTTTTGTAACTGGTCACAAGGTCATAGCTGATATTTATAATTACCTTCTTCTACTATCCATTCTGTATTCCCTTTGAATTCAGCAAGCACCTCAGCTGGTCCTTGCCCAAACAGTCATTCCTGAAGCATCTTGGCCATTAGTAGTACTGCCTGGATTGCATTGTTATAGTTTTCCATTGTCCTGAATCACTTGGAGACTATCTAGAAGATCTCTGTACTCCAGACATACTTTTTCTTTCCCCCATCATGTAGCAGTAGTCCAATTTCTTCTTGGTGGTCAGGATCAATTACCCCAACCAGCACAGTGTCTCCCCTCTTTGCCTGTTGATTCAGAGGCCTCAGGAGTCAAAAATAGCTGGGAAGCAGTCTTAACTTACAATTCAATGAAATGATGGTTGTATCTCCTGCTAGAAATGTTCCTCCCTTTTAAACTATGACCTCCAGGCCAGCAGAGCATAAGGTCATGTTAACAGGAAGCAAAACTTTTGCCACTGGGTTACTAAGGATAACAGTGAATGGTACCACTTCTATTTCTACCCTTGATTGCTGGAGTCTTGAATTCTGGTTATTGGAGAATGAGCACCATATATTGGATGCAGATTCCAAGCATATGTAGCCTTCTAGAGAACCTTGGACCAGATCTGCAAGTTATTGCCAACTCCCTGGCACTGTAAGTGAGTCTTCAAAAGGCCATTCTACCACTCTGTCAAGCCAGCTACTTCAGGAAGGTAGGGAACCTGATAGATGTGTGAATTCCATTAGCAGGAGCCTATTGTAACACTTCTCTTGCTGTGAAGTTACCTCCTTGATCAGAAACAATCCTGTGTGGAATAACTTGATGGTGGAAAAGGCATTCTGTAAGTACATGTATCATAGTTTTGGCAGAAGCATTTTGTGCAGGGAAAGTCCACATCCAGAATAAGGGTCTGTTCCAGTAAGAACATGTTGTTCTCTCCATGATGAAAGCAGTTCAATGTAATCAACCTGCCCCCTGGTAATTGGCTGAGCCCCTTGGGTAATGGTGCCACATCTGAGACTTAGTGTTGGTCTCTGATGCTGGTAGATGAGGCACTCAGCAGTGACCTTAGCCAGATCAGCCTTTGTGAGTGGAATTTCATGTTGCTGAGCCCACGCATAATCTCCACCCCTGCCACCATCGCCACATTGTTCATGAGCCTATTGGGGAAGGCCAGGGGTGGCTGGGGAAAGAGGCTGATTGGTAGCCACAGAAAATGTCATCTTATTCACTTGATTATTAAAATCCTCCTCTGCTGAGGTCATCCTTTGGTGAACATTCACATGGGACACAAATATCTTCACTTTTTTTGCCCATTCAGAGAGATATGTCTATAAACCCCTTCCTCAAATTGCCTTTTCATGAATTTTCCAATTGTGTTCCCTCCAAGTCTCTGACCACTTAGCCAAACCATTAGCCACAACCCGTGAATCAGTATAGAATTGCACATCTGTCCATTTCTCCTTCCAACCACAGCAAACAATCAGATATACTGCTTGGAATTCTGCCCACTGAGAGGACTTCCCTTCACCACTGCCCTTCAGGGATGTCTCAGAAAGGGGTTGTAGTGCTGCAGCTGTCCACTTTTGAGCGGCGCCTGCATATCCGGCAGAATCATTTGTAAACCAGGCATAAGTCTTTTCATCTTCTGTCGACTGGTTGTAGAGAACTCCCTATAAGGCCATAGATGCAGGCTGGGAAAAAAAGGCAGTGTAGCAGAAGCAGGGACCATGGGCATTTACCACTTCTTCATGTAACCTACTTGTGCCTCCATATTCTGCTTCCATTTGATGATGACTGTTGCTGTTCATGCCCAACTTTATTGCTTAGTGGGTCAGATAACACCCAGTTCATGATGGGCAGCTCAAGTTGCATAGTAACTTGGTGGCCATGATTAAGAGCTCAGTCTCTGCTAAGGCCCAGTAGCAGACCAAGAACTATTTCTCAAAAGGACAGTAAGTGAGATGCAGGAGGTGGCAGGGCTTTGCTTCAGATACCTAAGGGCTTGTACTGTGATTTTTTTATAGAGGCCTGACAAAGGCTCCAAACAGCATCCCTATCTGCCACTGACACTTCATGTGAGAGACTTTATAATCATCTTATTTATATTCTCCAGTGGTAGGTGAAGATTTAATACTCATACAATAACAGGTAAAGACTTTTGTCAATTATATCAAGAAACACAGAGAGCTTCTTGCCTTGATTGTACAACACCAGCCTCCGGACAGAATAAATATAGAACCCCAAAATTCATTAGTAGAAAGAGCACCATTCTCCTTTCCAGAAGAAGCAAGATATATTCCTGCAAAAACAAACAGATTAACAAAAGACTAGAAAACCAAATTCTGGGGCATGTCTCACCTGATGGAGAATAGATCTTCCCTACCAGATAGACCAAAACCCAAATTCTCAGGCATTGCTGTTGTATTCGTTTGCTATTGCTGTGTAACAGATAACTTCAAATTTAGTGACTGAAAGCAACAAACTCTTGTTTATTATCTAACAGTTTTCTGGGGTCAGGAGTCTGGGCAAGGCTTAGCTGTGTTCTCTGCTTCAGGGTCTCACCCAGCTGCAATCAAAGTTTTAACAATACTGCATTCTCATCTGCAGGCTTGCCTGGAGAAGACTTCACTGCCAAGCTTGCTCAACTTGTTGGCAGAATTCATTTTCTTGCGGCCCTCTCCACGGGCACTTCATAATGTGGCTGCTTACTTCTTCAAGGCAGGCAAAAGTCTCGCTCACTCAGGGGAGGCCCAGCCACTCTTTGAAAGCTTTACCTGATTACATCAGGCCCGTGAAGGGTACTTTCTCTTTCAAGTAACTCACAATCAGTTGTTTGTGGATCTTACCTATCTGCAAAATCCCTTCATGCTTGCCATTTTCTGCAGGTCAGAAACAAGTCACAGGTCCTGCCCATACTTACAGGGAGGGAACTGTACAGGGTGTTAACATGGGGGAGCAGTAATCACAGGAACCATGGTAGGCTCTGTACACCATAGCTGCCACAAATGAGGAATAATACATTGACAGCGCACCAATTGGAACCACAACCAAACTGGCCAACATTCAGAATCATAAATAAAAACAAAGATTCAGTAAGAAAAGAGAAACATAGAGTTGGTGAAAATCCAATTCTCTTACCCGTTAGGACTTGGAGCCTGGAAGAGACATGCCTGGGCTTGAACAGCCCATAACTGACTTTATTTGTCTCACACGGTTTAGTTAGTTGGCTCTAGCACATGAGTCCACCTGGGCATCCTCTGGCCATGAAAAGAGTCAAAGTATAATTTTCAAAAAGTTGAAAGCATGAATCTCCTAAAAATATAAAGGCAATATGTCAAAGATTTATTTGACTCATTAATGGGAAAACAGCAAATGGTAAGGCTGATTCCATATCTCTGACTTTCCATCTGGGGTCAGATTCCTCCTGCTTGAAGAGCATCCTTTTTAGAATTTCTATTAGTGAGGTCCTGCTGGAATTTTGTTCATCTGAAAATGTTTATTTTACCTTCGTTTTTATTTATTGTGTTTATTTTTAAAATTAACATTATTGAGGTATAATTTATATATAGTATAATATACTCATTTTGAATAGTTTGGTGACCTTTAACTATTGTGTACACCCTTGAAATGATAACCATGATAAAGAATAGAACAAAAGCCACCCATAGGAGTAATATTATTACCTGCATTTTACTGATGATTATACTCCGGCAGAGTGTAGTTTTAAAACAGAGCCCAAGATCAGAAATACATAATGCAGAGAATCTGGGTTTTCCTTCCTGGAAGTCTAGCTCCAAGATCCTCTGCTAAAAACAATATATTGTAAAAATTACCTAACTGAATAAAATCCAAAAGCAGAGGCAGATTCTAACATCTATCAATCTTAAACATATTAAGTAGTCAAAATGAGTTAAACAGAGAAAATAAAACTGAATATTCACACATAGATATGTCTAGTTCTTACAATGGAAACCACAAGTTCTTTTGAAATTTCCAAGGAATATTTATAAAATGTATGAATATTTTTGTTAAATAATTAGTATTTAAATATTAAACTCAAGAGAGGAACTTTATCAAGGCTTAATCATAAGAGATATGTTTGATAACTATTAATAGTAAGCTGAAATTCTGAATGAGAAAAGATGGATTTAAACCTAGATGACTTCCCTGAGACTTATTTTCTTCTTGGAAATTGTAAGACAATTATTTCTTTCCATCCATCAGATGTATTGTGTTTGTGTGTGTATGTGCGTGTGTGTCTACTTATCAGCCTGTGAAAAATAAAATTATACATAAATGTTAGTTATCAGCAATCAGCCTTTATGGAATATTGGCCTTACTGAGATTCCCAGGAAAACCTTGATGCTTTGATAGGAAAAGCTTAGATTCATTCTATGCAAATCTGATATTAAAAAAAATTCCATAGTGATGATGGTCCGAGTTATGACCAAGCTCCATATAATAATTTAAATTTCACCATATAATCTATGTAGTGGGTTTTACCATTTTACTAAATGACAAATAACTTTGATGGACACAAATTACAGAAGAGTTAAATAAGGAAAAAAATGCAAAACAATGAAAGAGAATATGTCTTCATTTGCCTGCTAGCAAATGAGAATTCAGCTTTCATTTCAACATCAGTTATGAAATATTTTAGCCTGTGACAAGGGCATAAAGTATATGTATAAGAGATAATTTGAGTTGTTTGGGGAGTAACAATGTTTTTCATGAAGATAGCATTGAGCTCTTCCATTAGCATACCTGATTTTCTCCTGCTTAACAGTGATCACAGAATTTAAGGAAACAAGAACTTTACTGGACATTCAGCAATCAGCTGCACATAGACGTTGAGGTCAGAATATTAAAGGAATCACGACCAGTGGCTTTTTTTTTTTTCGAAACATGATACATTTACTACAAAGTATTTTTTTCCATCCTAGTAATAGTAGAATTTCTTCTAGGAAATTTTGCCACTGGCTTCATAGCACTAGTAAACTGCATTGACTAGGTCAAGAGACAAAAGATCTCCTCAACTGATCAAATTCTCCTGGCTCTGGAAGTCTCTAGAATTGGTTCACTTTAGGTAATATCAATAAATTGGTATACAGCTGTGTTTAATCCAGCTTTATATAGTTTAGAAGTAAGAACTGATGTTTACATTGCCTGGATAATAGTCAATCATTTTAGCATTTCTCAGGGCAAACTTTGGCCATTCCATAACTCTAGGAGAAATATCACTAGGATATACTCTTGACACAGTCATATCATATATGTGAAGTGGAGACAAGGCAGAACATCAAAATTAGATGATCTATCACAATAGTTTTAAAAAAGCATATAAAAGATTTTGTAAATTTGTATATATGTACTTTCTATTGTGAATGTTATCTCTTTTTAACAATTTTTTTTCTAGCTGAGTATTGTATATACAAAAATGGCCTAACTAAAATATTATTTTTAGATATCTTTTCTGTATCCTTTCTAAATAAAATTTTTATTGTCATATTACAAACTCAAATAAAATAATAATTGTACAACTTAATGAATATTTCAGTCTAGGGCCTCTAAAACCAGAACCATAGTCAGGTATTAAAATACTTACTTGGGAAGGCGACATCCAGGCAACAATGAGGAGTACATACAGAAATGAGGCAAAAGAAGATGTGGAACAATGTGCTGTGCTGTATTACTCTGTCAGCTGCCACCTCACAATGCATTGAGAGAGAGTACAGTGGTCAGCTTACACGTTCACTAGGCACACAGGTCTTTTCCAGGAGGGTTACAAGGGGGAACCACATGTAACATTAGTCCATGGAAGAGAGAGAGGAAAGGGAATGTATCTTCTCAGCTCTCTCCTGTCTTCTATTACCCATTGGCCGGGGTTTACCCAAGGCAGAACTAACACCTCTGCTCATTTAGCCCTTTGGTAGTCATTTAGAAAGATAGATCCACACTCTATAGTGTGGAGTTCTCCAAAATCGACAAACCATTCAAGTCCAAATAGAAGGACGATCTGGCTCAGGCAGGGGGCTGACCAAAAGAATAGGCGACCATCAAAGGAATCTCAGGAAGCACACAAATTTGTGTCCAGTATAGTCTACCCCTTGTGCTACTCAGATGTACTCATGCCGTCCAGTCATGGCTGGCTTTCTGAATGCATGACCTGTGCAGTTGCACAGGGGCCTCATGCTTGGTTTAATGCTGTGCTCTCACCATTTTGTTTTTAAAACACAGGGTAGGTCTCTGCCAACAAGGTGATGGATTTGCACTAATTCACCAGGGATTTACTCTTCCACTCTGCCATGGGGCTTGTCAGTGACACACGCAGTGTTCTTGCCTTACAAACGTATCTAACAGCTTTGAATCTGCTGACACATCTGTTGCAATGGGCAGAGCAGTGTGGACCACCACAGTCTACACCTGCTGAAGAGCCCTCTCTTGCTGTGGGCTCCACTGGAAACCAGTAGTCTTTAGAGAAACTCCATAATTGTGTCGTAGTAATATTCTCAAATGTGCTATATGTTGGCTCCAAAATCCAAAGAGGCCCAACAAACACTGTGCCTCTTTTTTAGTGATAGGAAATATAAGATTGAGTAACTTGCCATTTACATTAAAAAGATGTCTCAGCATGGGAACCAGACCATTGGACCCCTAATAACATCACCTATGTTGTAGGTCCCTGAATCTTCTCAGGACTTACCTCTCTTCTTTTAGTATTTTACTCTTGTTTAATTTTATAGTATTTTATCATATTTAAAGAACTTGCCATTTCCTGCTCACAGGTAGCAGTTAATACAATATTATTAATATACTGACTTAGCATAATGTTTTGCAAAATATCAAAAGAAGTGAGAGCAAGAGCAGTGACATAGCCCAGACTTAAAACAGTGAAGGTGTGCTATTGTTCTTACCACATGAAGGCAAATTGTTTTTTCTCCCATAATAGGTATAAGTTAAAAAACATTTACCAAATCAATAGCCACATACAAAATGCCAGAGTCTGGGTTCTGCTCAATAAAGATACCCCATCCTGGAGAGCATCTGCAACTAATGTTTACGGTAATCTGCATTCATCCTATAATCCATTTGGTTTTGGCAGAGGCTATATAAGTTGGTTAATTCAACAGGGATATGATGAGTACCACCATCCCCTGTAACTTTCAAGTTTTTTGTGATGGAAGTAATCAATTCCATTCGATGGAGAATATGGTTATGATTTTTTATTCATTATTTTGCCAGGAGGGGATAATCTCAGAGGTTTCCCCTCGGTCATCCTTACAATAATGTCCCTTACTCCACAAATCAGGAAGTATTATGAGAGTTCTCCATCTCCCAAATCTATCTACTTCAATTATGCATTCAGGAAGGGGTAAATAACTACCAGTCCATTAGATTCACTTTGGCATGGACAAGAGCCAAAGTTCTAGTTAGCATCTGATATTCAAAACATCGCAATGGCGTCTGGTATTCGGGCATCCAGGTACTAGTGTTAGTTAAGGCCCCATACTTAAAAGTTCCAGATTATATGGATACATGCCTTTTCCTCTGGGCACTGTTATCTGGTAAAAGATTGCAGGTCTTTGGGAAAGCACCATGTGAATACATTCTGAATATTCTTGTAGTGGATTTGTAGGATCCTTTATCAAGGGGACTTCGACTCCCCTTCAATCACTGAATGCTGGTTCTCTGAGTTGGCTCAGTCCTAAGAGCTGAGTGATTTTCTACATCAAAGACTGACTTGAGGAACCAACTCTTCACCTCTATTTCCCTTTGTTGACAAATTACAAAGTCCCTTCAATTACTCACTCATCAACATGTTCCAATAAGGCTGTTGCTCTCACCACTTCATTGAATCTGACCTTAGCAAAATCACAGTAAGTCTATGTTACCAATGGTGAGGCTTCATCTTGCAAGACTTAGCAGCACTGGGCAAAGCTAATTTGCATTCCAGGACACTGTTCTCTCCTGGTTTCTATCTGTGCTCACTGGCACCTCTACTCAGTCTTCTTTGCTGGTTCTTCCTCTTTTCCCTAAACTATAAATATCAGAGAGCTGAAGGGCTCAGTTCTTGAGTTCTTGACCAGTTATGTTTACTTTGTTGGTTATCTCATCCAGTCTTCTTGCTGATAATGTACACAAACAGTTAAATAGAGATGAATAAGGCTGATTATTCACTTATATATGCATACATATATTTTTATGTATCTCACCATGGAGAACATAGTCTTTTTTTTTCAAATGTCCAAGTTACATTTTAAAATAACACTACCAAAAATCTAGAGAGAAGAAGGGAGCTTGAATAATATTTTTGTTTGAATTTCTGCTAAATCAGAGTGATGGTGACTCAGAATCTAATATGATTTTATTTAAAATAGCAATATAGGTATTGATAGATTGATAGGCAGAGGTTATCATTATAGACATAATGATCTAAGTAGAGAGACACATAGATAGAATTATAGTTGAGTAACCCATTTTTTTTATTACTTGCATTTGGTACTGTCAGCATATAAAGCTTTTCAGGAATGAAAAAGTTAAAATGAAATACGTTAACCTCTTCTCTGTACGCCTAAACATAACTTTGACACTGAAATGGACAGAGACACTGCTCCTCTGTCAGGAACTGACTTGTTATTCTGTTTTCTGGATGTAATGTGTGGGAAATTATCCTTGTTGCCATTCTCATCTTGTCTGGGAAAGGTTGTCTTTCTCTAAAAGTTTGTTTGAATGAAAACCTAAAGTGTTTTCAATCCAGAGTGAAAAGGTGGAGTGGTGGGGGCCTCAAGGAGAGCTTCTCTGGGCTGAGTGTGGTCCTTGCTAGGACTAGAGTTCTGCTCTCTTTTCTAAGAACTCATAAAGATTCAGCACTAGCACCACTCCACATACCTTGGCCCAAGGTTGTTTATATGCTGTCTTCTTTCTCAACCTTGTTACCTGGAAACAGACAAAGGGACCTTCCTGTCTTCAATGATGGTATGTTTGTACTTCTGTTCTTTATATTTTTTCCTTAAACTTTGCCTATGCTGGTGCCTTTTATCTTCTCAATATTTTTCCTCTACCCGTAGGGCATTTGCTAAAGTTTTAAGATTTTTTTAAATTCACTTACTTTGCTCAGTATTGCTTCCGAGTGCTCAGGGATGGGTCAACCCTTCACACCTTTATCTTGTCTGCCACCTTTGAAGTTAATGACACATGACTTGCTGCTTTCTTTGGTAGCTACTGATGAATTTATTTCATTGGCTTCTTGCTTACGTTTTTAGCTATTGAAGGAAAATGATTGTGTCATGCTGCTTACTCTCTTGTCTTGAACATCCTTTATCTACATTGGTGCCTGTAGTGAAGGTCATGGAGCACATACTGCTGGCGAGGATGAGGAGATGTGGCTAAAATCTGAAGGTATTTGGTACCAATGGAGAAATGTGCCCTACTGGGCAGGAGAGAGATACAGAATGAGGAGGATTCTTGTTTTATGGATGAACTCATTCAAACTCAGTGATTGCTTTCTGGGACAACAGATAGATTTCTGTCTCTTTTCATATGCACAGAAAAAATATTCCCAAAGTTTACTGAATATTACATTTAATACTCAAAATAAAAACTTGGAAGTTCTTTTTAAATAATGTGTTAATAACCATCATATTATTAAGCATGAGATAGATATATTATAAATGTCAATGAAGACATGAAAAGCCTGAATTATTGGAGTAGAAAGAGAGGGGATTTTGATTCAAATAAATGTATGTGCATGCATGTGTGTGTGTGTCCATGTGTAAAAAGTAAAATGATAAATTAGTGTGATTCCTAGTATTTTGTAGGAAGAGTTTTGGATAACAAATGGATAGATGCCTATGCAAGCCTAAGGTTGAAGTTTTTATAAAATTCTTATTTCCTGCTATTTGTATTAGAATTTTGTAATGTTACTTGCCCAGAACTCAAGTTGCCAGACTCACATATTTAAATAAGGCAAAAAAGAGAAGACAATGGAAATGAATATATCTTTATTTGCATGTTAGCAAATGAGAATTCAGCTTTTCCTTCAACATCGACTACAAAAGTCCTCAGCCTCTAGTAAGGCACATAGTATCTTGATGAAATTTCGCTGAGCTGTCTGGGGAAATGCAATGATTTTCATGAAGAAAGCCATGAGCCTATCCGTTGGCAAATCTTGACGTTTGCTGGTTTGACATTGTGCACACAGTTTTTTAAAGAGAGAATAGTATTGAATCTTCAAGAACCAGATATACATAGCATTTTAGATGACTGCATTTAGAAATTTCCAGCAGTGATATTAGACTTTGGATATTCTCTTACAGACAATGGTCAGTGTCGTACAGAGCACACTTACAATCATTCTAAGTGCTGAATTCATAATTGGAAATTTAGGAAATGGATTCATAGCACTCGTGAACTGCATTGACTGGGTCAAGAGGAGAGAGATCTCTTCAGCTGATCAAATCCTCACTGCTTTGGCAATCTCCAGAATTGGTCTGCTCTGGTTAGTATCTATAAACTGGTATATATCTGTGTTTTTTACAGTTTTACTTGTGCCTGGAAAACTGTTAAGAGTGAATAGTATTGGCTGGACAGTGACCAATCATTTCAGCAACTGGCTTGCTACAAGCCTCAGCATCTTTTATTTTCTCAAGATAGCCAGTTTTTCTAACTCTATTTTTCTTTACCTAAAGTGGAGAGTTAAAAAGGTGATTTCAATGATACTGCTGGTGACCTTGGTCCTCTTGATTTTTAATATTGCACTGATGAACATGCATATTAATGTCTGGATCAATGAACATAAAGTAAACATGACCGGCACTTCTAGGATGAGCAACTTTGTACAACTTTCCACTCGTACTTTATTCATTAACACTCTGTTCACTATCATACCCTTTGCTGTGTCCCTGATAATTTTTCTTCTGCTTATCTTCTCCTTGTGGAAACATCTCAAGAAGATACAGCACAATGCCAAAGACTCCAGAGATGCCAGCACCGAGGCCCACATAAAAGCCATGAAAAGCATGATTGCTTTCCTCCTACTATTTGCCATTTACTTTCTGTCTCTTTTTGTGTCAATTTGGAGCTTTAAATTTCCAGAGAGAAAGCAGATCATTATGTTTTGCCAGGTTATCGGAATTATCTATCCTGCAGGTCACCCATATGTCCCGATTCTGGGATACAATAAGCTGAGACAAGCCTTTTTTTCAGTGCTGTGCTGGCTTAGGTCAAAGATGGAGAATCTTCAGGCCCGTAGACCATTTAGAGATTCATCTTGCATATCCTGGAGGAAAATCAGTTGATAAGAAATTCTTGTATGATATAAATTTATTCTTCCCCAATATTCTTCAATTGTGTGTAACATTGTGAATTTTATAAAGAATGTTTGGAATAAACACTATCCAAATCCTACAATTTAGCAGAATATATACAAGCATTTATAGAATATATATAAGTAGTATACATATACACAGAAGGAAATGCATATGGACCACTTAAATATGAGCTATTTACAATAACAAATAATATGAATTTTGTGTCAATCATTAAACTTTTTGAGATTTTAAAGTGAGAAACCTATAATATATGATGCATGTGTGTATATTTGTAAGACAGTTACTAAAAATGGAACTTTATACTTTATACACATAACTGTATATTCCTAATCTAGAAACTGTGCCTAAAATTTCAGATTAAAAATGAAGAATAAAATATAGACTATTGGAAATCACATACATTAAATCTATTGTCTCAAATGTAAGACCCAATTTGCAAACAATTTTTAGAAATTCCTCAGAATCATGAAGCTGCTTTATTTCAATTATCTTTTCAATACTATTAGTTTCAATTAAAGAATTCTTGAGTTATATTTATCATTACTAGGAATATATACTTCACATTTGGAAACAAGCTGTACTTCCAATGAAGTTTTAAAATATGGAGCACAATGCTTTTTAATTTTAGTAAGACTACTAAGTCTTGATAGTCCTTTAACCGTGTATAACTTTTTGAGAGACTGGTGTTTTTGTTTTATTTTATTTTATCGTGTACCTCTGTTTTACTTGTGAGTGGAAAACAACTAGGTCATAGGAACAGAAATTTAGAGTAACTCGTGAGTAACCAACATATAATGAGATAAACTTTGAATATGTGTATATGTTATTAATGTTGGTTGTACAGATGAAATGAAAACTAAATAAAATGGGTGAAAAATTTAGAATAAATTAAGTCTAAGGCTGAGGTAAAAAAAAAGCAATCATATCGTATGTCCTGTATTCAATATTATTAAATCTTGAATGTGATAGAATCCTTTATCTTTTTAGAAATAAAGAATTCTTTAATATGGCTTACATTCACAAAAAAATCTCTGCAAGTGCAACCTTTGTGTTGGAAATAGATTTTCTTGTTCTGCTAATGTAATTCATTTATTCATTCATTTACTCATTGAACAATTATATGTTGAACATCTTTTCTATATTCCTTTTGACGATATTTTAAGAAGATACATATGCTATAAAATAAAAAATGAGCATATGTAGTAGGTAGCCACTAAAAAGAAGGAAGTTATAATATTTATGTACTGGGTAATCAGTATACTTCATAACTTGTTAATACTTCACATGTGCATAATACCATTTTTCTTGTGAAGAAACTGAAGTTCTGAGATATGAAATGACTTATCCAGCAGTGCGTGAAGATGCAAGCACAGAACTAGAGTAACAATCCCCAGGAGAGTGCAGCTGCCCCCAACCTCAGATGAAACATCAACAGGATGAGGCTGCTCACAGACACATCTGGAATCTGGTGGTTAAAGCCTGTGAAAAATATGTAATTTTGGTGATTATTAAATGTTCTTATTTTTTCTATGATATTTGATACCTGATTAATGTGCCTACAAATAGGTAATTGTTTCGTTCGTTGAGTTTGAAGCCAGTTGCCTTACTAAACTGTCCCATGTGCTCTTTTTAAAGCTCATTTTCATCTTTTGCAGATAGAAAATATCATCTACATATAATGATTATTTTACTTTTTCCTTTGAATTATTAAGAATTCTCTCTTTTTTTTTGGTGTTGGTTTTTATAATGAAATGGCTTGAACCTTCAAAATGTTACATAACTATGGTGATAACTGGTATCTTTGTAACTGGAGAGTTTTCTAGTGTTTCACCAATAACTATAACATTGACTTTAGCTTTGGGATAAACACTTTTAAAAATCATCTTCAGAGAGAATTTTTCTCTTCCTATCTTTCTATGTGTGATAGTCTAATAAAACCTTCATGAAAAGTATCAAATGTGTGTTTTATTATTTTATTTAATTTTTGAGGAAGATTGGCCCTGAGCTAACATCTGTGCCCATCTTCTTCTATTTTATATGTGGGACTTTGGCTCAGCATGGCTTGATAAGTGGTGCATAGGTCCATGCCCAGGATCCAAATCAGCTAACCCTGGGCTGCCGAAGTGGAGCACGTGAACTTAACTGCTATGCCAGTGGGCAGGCCCCATCTTCTGTTATTTATGATGATCATATATTTCCGCTCTCTGACCACATAAAATAGTGATACATGTTAGTAGTGGTACACAAAACAACGGTATGTCTTCTAGTCTATGCATAGATTCAATGAAATATCATATATATATTCACACATATATATATATACACATATTGTAATAAAACTGCAACCATCAAAGGAAAATTAAAATTCAGAAGGTAAGTACAAAGTAATGAGAGGTAATCTCCAAAGGGGGAAATATCAATTTGAATAACATGAGAAATCTTATCAAAAAATGACGTCAGGGGCCAGCACCGTGGTGCAGTAGTTAAGTTCAGTGTGCTCCTTTGGCAGCCCACATTTCGTTCCTGGGTGTGGACCCACACCACTTGCAGGCATCCATACTGAGGTGGTAACCCAAATACAAAATAGAGGAATATTGGCACAGATGGTAGCTCAGCTTGAATTTTCCTTTGCAAAAATAAATAGTAATAATAATAATATGCCAGAAGACAAATGATTCATATTTTCAAAGTGATAAAGAATGTAACTATAATCCTGAACTCTTGGCTAAAAATTTGTTCTGGGTATTGAATTAAATAATATTATTTCCAAATAAAAAAGATTGAGGTTCCTTACTACACACACCTATAATAAATATATATATATATATATATATAATATATATATATAATAAATGCTACTAATGATCTACTTTAGCAAGACTATTATGGACTGAATTTTGTGTCCCCTGAAATCCATATGTTGAAGCCCTAACCCCCATTGTCACTGTATTTGGAGATAGGGCCTTTCAGGAGGTAGCTGAGGTTAAATGAGCTCGTAAAGGTGGGACCCTAATGCAATAGAATTGGTGTCCTTATAAGAAGAGGAAGAGACATCAAGAGTCTCAGAGGAAAGACACTGTGAAGACACAGTGAGAAGTCGGCCATCCGCCCACCACCAGAAACTGCCCGCAGTGGCCACTTGATCTTCGACTTCCAGCCTCCAGAACTGTGAGAGAACAAATTTCTGCTGTTTAAGCCACCCATTCTGTGTTATTTTGTTATTGCAGCCCAAGAAGACTAATGCAAAGGGAAAAAATAAGTTAAAAGGAAGGATTGGGATGGAAGGAGCAATGATGAGCAGATGAAATGTTAAAATAGACTGGTAAAATAGCTAAGTGTTGACTTATATAAATTGTGATGAAACTGATATTTTGTAGTTTGAAGCAAGCTAGTATGAAAATTCTACAAAACATTAACTGCACGCTCAAAATTGCTAAATTTTATTCCATATAAATTATAACTCAATAAAGCTGGTTAATAAAATGAAAAAATCTGCATAACGCATATTGGAAGAGATGGCAAGTGCAAAAGGTTTTTAATACATGCCAAGGCATTTGCCTGTATTGAAAGGAAGCAGTGGTTTAGCTCAGGCACAATTAGAAAAGAAACACATCACATACACTAACAAGTATGTTTTACTTGATAAAGAAAATACTACAAGTAGACAAACTCCTAAATAGAGAGCTGGGAAAAAGAAACAATATTAGTTCCACCAACCTAAGACAAGGCAGACAAAGAGAAGTGGAGAAGAAAAGAGAAAGCATGACTGAAAACCACAAGTAGGACATTAGAAATGAGTCCAAAGTTATGAGAAATCACTAAATGAATTGTTAGTCGTTAAAAGGGAAAAACACTCAAATTTTAGATTAGTAAACATATATGTATATTTTATATTATTTTGTAATATATTTTATATAATAAAACCTTACATATTTTTAAATTTATAAATTTCATATATTTTATATATATGCATATATATTTTTCATTTGAGGGCGATTAGCCTTGAGTTAACATCTGTGCTCATCTTCCTGTATCTTATGTGGGACATCTGCCACAGCATGGCTTGATAAGTGGTGCATAGGTCTGCACCCAGGATCTGAACTGGGAATGCTGGGCTGCTGAAGCAGTGTTTGAACTTAACTGTTGCACCATCAAAATGGCCCCTATATTTTATATATTTTATCCTGTACACAAGAGTCACACCTAAAAGAAATAAATGAAAAATGGTTGAAAATGAATGAATAAAGATGTGAGAATACAAATGGTCAAGTTCTCCTAGATGCTTTCCAATATTCAGTCTTTCCTTCTAGGTTAGTGACAGAGCACTAATATTATCTTGTGCATCTTGGTGTCTAAACTGCTTAACTTTGGACGTTTTTGTTAGATGAGCGATAAATAAACTTCCATCCACTTAAATCACTAGTATGTTTTTACTCATCTATTTAGCTTTGTAATATGAAGCTCAATTCTGAACTAAACTACCAACCAAACTAAAGTGAGCAACACTAATATCAAAGAAATAATTTTTAAGGTAAAATTCATCAATATTTAAAGAGAGATATTTAAACTAATAAAAAGAAACAACAATAAACAAGAGACAATAATTAGGGGCATGAGTGCTTTTAAAAATATAGTACCAAATTAAATAAATCAAATTTTAAAAAAATGGACCAAACCCTACACATCAATATATGTGAAAATATTAAATATTTCACAGGCTGATAGATCAAGTAGAATTTATAATTATAAAGAGGATGTGAGTAACACAATTAAGTTTAATCTAATAGAGTTTAATCTGATAGAGTCCTGTATAAACAGAGAATGCACAATCGTTTCAAAGAAACATTTATCTTCTGCATAGATCATGTAATAGGCCAAAAAAAATTCTCAATAAATGAAAAAGATGGCTACAACACAAAATATATTCTGTAATCATCACAATTCAATATTTTAATTAAACAATAGTAATAGTAATCATAATAATAATAGTATTGATATTCCATAATCTGGAAAGTAAACTACTCATTTATTCAATCATAGGCAAAATAAAACAAAACAAAAAAATATGTTGGAGTAAATCCAAAATTTGGAAATGAAAAAGAACAAAAGCACTATCTAAGTGGAATCTTGAAAATTTCAGCCTAAGCTGGAAAATTAATATGTATGAATTCATTTATTTAAAAAAATGTTAAAAATGATTAATGGGCCAATTATTTAACTCAAGAATACAGAAATGTTGAGAGGTTAATGAATATATGTGGAATAAGCCAAATGCCATAGTGCAATGAAAAGAAAATGCAGATGCAAATGAGCATGAAGAATTAAAGGGGAAACAGATTGTGAATAAACATATTCTAGAACAAATATGCTGCTGCAAATTCTCAAGCACTGGGTTAAATATACAATACCAGCCCTGAAGTCTCCTCTGAAGGCACTTTGGCCTGAAATACATTAAGGATACAGGAGAAAACACGTGAATATGATGTCACACTTCAAGTCTTTGTCAATATGTAATTTTTTAATACTAAGCAAAATATTGATGGCAGATGTTAGAGGATCTTTTATTCCCTATGCTCAATGAATTTTCATTAAATGGAAAAAAGCAGTAAAAAAAAAATTAGAGGCTGGCCCCATGCCCCAGTGGTTGAATTCACGTGATCTGCTTTGGCAACCCAGAGTTTTGCTGCTTTGGATCCTGGACATCGACCTAGCCTGGATCATCAAGCCATGTTAAGGTGGCGTCCCACATAGCAGAACTAGAAGGACCTACAACTAGAATATACAACTATGTACTGGGGGGCTTTGGGGAGAAGACCAACAAAAGAAGAAGAAAAAAGATTTACGACAGATGTTAGCTCAGGTGCCAATCTTTAGGATAAAAAAAAGACATAAAAATGAATGACAAAATACATGTTAAAAAATAGAAAAAAGTTAAGAATAGAATAATGTTTACTTAGTTTTATTGTATATAGAAATTTATACTCAATGCTCTACATGTTTTATCAAGTATAATTTTGAACACAATTATACCACATTTGGTGCATAGGGAACCAGGAACAAAAAAGGTTAAGTACCTTGCCCAAGGTCACACAGCTAGAAAGTGGAAAAAATTGAAATGTTAGCACAAGCAATCTGATTCCTAAGCTTGCATTATCAACTAGCTTATAATCTGAATATAATAATGAGAGAGGAAATTAATGAGAGAAAATTAAAATAAAATATAGATGAGGTTAAAACCAAAGGATTCTTTGTGAAAATCAATAAACAGACCAAAAGCAAATACACAATATTAGAAACATAATAACTGTACATAGTAAAACAGGAAGTGGTTTATATAAGCACAAATTTTCAGCAAAAAATTCAGGTAAATTGGATATTTTTTAGTGCTTGTCTCAGTAGTGCCACAGCTTCTCCAGTGCCAGGGTCCTGAGGTGCATGCTGATCTGCAGTACCCTCAGCACCTTTTTCCAGCATGCCTCTGGAGCAGTTTCACAGCAGAGCACCTCATAAGATATCTTTCAGTGAACAGCTTTCCCAACACGCAGGAGGTAGATTTCTGGCAAGGTCTAGACAGTGGATTTCTAGCATTTTCTGGTGACACAGCTCTGTGAGCCATAGCCGTCCCATCTTCAACAAGGTCTGGTTCTGAGCATGAATGAGTGGAAGGTTTTCCTTGGGCGCCACATCTTAGACCCAGGGAGAATGACTCTTCCTTATATCTTCTATTTCTATATTCTGTAGAGGCCTCTTTACTTCTTTCTATCAATCCCTCAGGACTCCAGTCCTCTGTCACAGTTAATCACTCTTTATGTTAAACTATTCCTCATCAAATTTCTATGTGGTGAAAAAGACAAAACAGATTTTTTTATTGCAGACAACATGTTTACCTACAGATAATTCACAAAGTAATAAATTTATCAAATAAAATAAGTTTAGCAAAATTGCCAAAGTATCCATGCATATCCATTCACCAGTAAAAACTAATGAGAATATGACATTTGAAATTGAACTTTTCCACAGTTGCAATAAAAACTATAAGGTACCTGGAAATAAGTCTCCAAAGTAATACATCATATATTATTGAGACATTTATTAAATTGTATTGAAGAGCATAAAATAAGATTTAAACAAATTTAATAGATACCATATTCTTGAGAAGATAGAATCAATTTCCTAAGATAGAAATGGTGTCCAAATCCTTGTGCCCAATGCAATTCCAATCAAAATCACAATGGAATTTCAGGAATATTTGTAAAATTGCTGAATATTTTAATTAAATAATTAATATTTTAACATTACATAAACTGAAGAGAAAAATCTTTGTTACAAAACTAAGTATGAGAGATATACTGGATAAATATTAAAAATGGCCTGAAAACCTGATGTAAGAGAAGAAGATTTAAATCTAGATGACCTCCATGATATTCACTTTCATTTGGGAAATTATGGGACAATAACCTGTGTCCTACATTTCCTTAGAATTTTTCAGGAGACCAAATGAAATGTGTACGTGGTGTGTTTGTGTGTGTGTGCGTGTGTGTGTGTGTGTTTGTGTGAAGACAATAAAGCTGTTTATAAGTACTGTTTATCAGCACTCAATTTTAGAGAGTGTTAGCTTTCCTGAGGTTCCTAGGGGAACTGGGAAGTTTTTGATAGGAAGAACTTGGAAAACTTATGGATAAGTTCCTTTAAGTCTTTCTACGTGGATCCAACATTTTTGCTAAAATAATCTTCATTGATAATGATCTATTAGGGTCATCACTACATGACTAAGATCCATCTACCAATTTAGACATTTGCTGCACGTTCTATGTATTAGATTTTAAAATTTTACTAGCTAATGTCTAAGCTTGATGAATCCAAGTTATGTAGAGGTTAGGAAAGGCAAAAATTGCAAAACAGTGAAAGAGAATATGTCTTTATTTGAATGTTAGCAGATGAGACTTTAGCTTTCATTTAAAAGCCAGCTATGAAATATTCTAGCCTATGGCAGACACACAGTGTATGAACAAGATTTCGTTTAACTTGTTTTGGGATTGTTTTTCATAAAGACCGCTTTAAACCCATCCATTAACATATCTTGTTGTTTTCCTGCTTGACATTAACCTCAGAATTTAAAAGAAAACAAGAATTTTACTGCACATCCAGAAACTAGGTTCTTGTGGAATTTTAGGTCACGATATTAAGGAAGCATGACCAGTGATATGAGGCTGAGCACTTTTTCCCCCAAGGCATGATAAGTTCACTACGGAGCATTTTTTCCAACTAGCAACTGAAGAATTTGTTCTAGGAAATTTGGCCAATGTCTTCATAGCATGGGTGCATAGAACTGCATTGACTGAGTGAAGAGAAAAAAGATGTCCTCAGCTGATTAAATTCTAACTTCTCTGACAGTCTCCAGGATTGGTCTACTTTGGGTAATATTAATAAATTGGTATTCAATTGTTTAACCCAGCTTTACATAGTTTAGAAGCAAGACTATTTATATTGCCTGGTCAATAACCAACCATTTTGGCATCTGGCTTGCCACTAGCCTCAGTATATTTTATTTGTTCAAGATAGCAAATATCTCCAGCTTTATTTTTCTTCACTTAAAGTGGAAAGTTAAAAGAGTGGTTCCCGTGATACTGTTGAGGACTTGGATCCTTTGGTTTTTCATCTAGTAGTGGTAAGCATAGATGACAGTATGTGCATGAATGACTACAAAGGATGCATCACTCGGAAGACCAAATTGAGGGACGTTTTACGCCTTTCCAATTTAAGTATATTCACCCTAGCAAACTTCATACCTTTTATATGTCACTGACATCTTTTCTGCTGTTAATATTTTATCTATGGAAACATCTTAAGAAGATGCAGCTCAATGGCAACGATCCCAACATCCCAGTACCAAGGTCCACACAAGAGCCATGCAAACTGCAGTCTCCTTTCTCTTGCTATATGCTGGTTACTTCCTGGCTCTAGTTATCTCAGTTTGGAGTTCTAATAGGCTGCATAACAGACCACTCATTTATCTTGATTTCAGGAAAGGAGAAGATAAGACAGGCCTTTCTGTCATTTCTGTGGCAGCTGAGGTGCTGGCTGAAAAAAAGAGAAGTAAGTGGGCCAGTATGTGTCTTCTAGCAAGAAACAAACTATCAGTCTTTATAAGCTTTATATATGTGTGACAATAAATAATAATGACTTGATGGTACAGATAAGGAAGATTAAATTTAATACAAGTAGGTAAAAAGCTTACAAAATTCAAGTTGTAGAAGAAGCATGGAGGAGAAAAAAGCATGGAGAAGAAAAACCGCAGCCATGAACTGTGGTTAACGATGTTAAAATGATTTTTTATGTTGAATTCTTATTACGGAAAACCCATACAAATTCACATGTGATGAGGTATTTCTTTAAGGCTTACTTTCCATGAGAAATTTCTTCAACTTGAAGGCTTTTTGTTTGGTGTGACTTAGTTTGCTTTTCCAGTCCTACTTTCTTTTCAGATTCATTTATTTGGAGACATTAAAATAAGAAACATTTAAAATATGTAATGTGAACATATACATTCATGAAACATTTGGTTACTAAGCATAAAAGTTATTTTTACTTTGCACTCTATATACTTCATAATCTGTTAATTCTCTCATACATATTAAGATAAATTTATTTATAATGCTCATCTTTAATAATATGTCAGATGTTAACCTCTAGTTTGGGAGTGGTTTATTGAATAACTTGATTTAATTGGCATACTGGATTTTTATGGAAAGTGATCAAGAGTAGATATTCTGAATAATCCCAAAATTATGAAATAATTTTAATATAGATTAAAAAATGATGCTTATGTTCACCAGGATCTATGTATAAGAATATTCATAACAGCATTATTATAGGAGTATATTCCGTCAACAGTAGAATGGATGAATAAAATGTGGTAAATTCATCTAGTTGAACACTATTAAACAACAAAAATAAATAAGCTACAATTTCATACCACCACACGGATAATTGCTTCACATAAATACAATTTTAAATAAAAGGAACTAGAGTCTCCCCTCCCCCCAAAACAACCCCCACATAAATGATTTCACTTTCCTGAGAACCAGAGTTAGGCAAAAATGAAACTATAATATCTAGAAATCATATTTATTTATGTAGCAAAACAACAAAGAATATTACGGAAATTACTTCCACAAAGGATGGTGGTTCTGTTTGGGAATAAAATAGGTGCAGTGGTCAGGAAGGGGCATGCAGTGAGCTTCATTTTTTTTTTTAACCAGTGTCCAATTTAGAAGAATGTATTAAACTAAACATCCTCTTCCTCTTTATCATAGCTTCTTTCAAAAATGTTGTCACTATTATTAACTACTTTATTCTAGAAAAATGTATCATATATTTTGCTTTTGCATGTATTAAAAACCCCATCAGGGACTGGACCAGTGGCATAGCAGTTAAGTTCAGGTGCTCTGCTTTGGTGGCCCAGCGTTTGCCATTTTGGATCCTGGGCACAAACCTACACACCACTTATCAAGCCATGCTGTGGTAGGCATCCCACATATAAAATAGAGGAAGATGGGCATGGATGTTAGCTCAGGGCTAATCTTCCTCAGCAAAAACAGGAGGACTGAGGGCAGACATTAGCTCAGGGCTAATCTTGCTCAAAAAAGACAAAAAAAACCCCATCATACATTGTTATTATTTTTAAACAATCATATTCCACAAGACAAAAAAAAAGAAAAAAATCTTACATGTTTACCCTTGTGGTTAGCCATATCTGATGCTGTCATCAGATATGACAGCATCTTTGTATAGATTCCTATTTCCATCTGGTATCACTTTCTTCTTGCCTTGAGGATGTCCTTTCAGATTTACTGTAGTGTATGTCTGCTGGTGATAAAGTCTTTTTGCTTTTTATGTCTGAAAAGGTCTTTATTTCTCCTTCAGTTTTGAAAAACATTTTGCCAGAGTATTTTAGGTTGAGACATTTTTTACCTCTTCCAGCACTTTCAAGATGCTACAGTAGATTCTTGCTTACACTATTTCTGAGTAGAAATCTTCTACCATTCTTATTTTTTTCCTCTGAACATAACATTTTTTTCTCTGGCTGCTGTTAATATTTTCTCTTTAGAACTACTTTTGAGAGAAATTTCATTACGATGTGACTTGGTTTAGCATTTGTTTTTGTTTCTTGTGCTTGGAGTTATTGAGTTTCTTGGGTTTATGGTTTTATCATATTTGGGAAAATTTTGCCCATTATTTCTTCTCCTCAGCCCTGCCTTTTTGATCACTCTAATTACACATCCATTAGGCCTCCTGAAGTTCTCCAAAGATCAACAATGATGTTTTTGTTTTTCAAAGTTCTTTTTCTTTCTATGCTTCATTTTGGATAGTTTCTGCTGCTATGTCTTCAAGTTTACTAATATTTTCTTATGCAGTGTCTAATCTACAGTTAGTCCCATCCAGCGTCTTTTGTTCTTAATCTCAGATATTGTAATTTTAATCCCTAGAAGTTCAATTTGGGTCTTCTCTATACCCTCCTTGTATCTTAACTTTTTGGACATGTGGAATAGAGTTATGATAACTGTTTTAATGTCTTTGTGTGCTAACTCTAAAATCTGTGCCAATTCAAATTTGGCTGTGTTGATTTTTCTTCTCATTTTGGGTTATATTTATTGCTTCTTTGCAGACCTGATAATCTTTGATTAGATGTCAGACATTGCGAATTTTACCTTGTTGAGTACTGGATATTTTTGTATTCCCATAGATATTTATGAGCTTTGTTCTGGGATGCAGTTAAATTACTTAAAATCAGTGTGACACTTTTGGGTCTTGCTTTTAAGACTTGTTAGTCAGGATCAGAACAGTGTTAATCGAGAGCTAGTTATTCCCCACCAATGCGGCAAGACTTTTATGTGTATTCTGCTCAGTGCCCTGTGAAATATGAGGTATACCAGTGTCTTATTCCATTGAAATTGCAGAAACAACAACAGCAAAAATAGGCTGGGTGGCTTATGAATAACAGAAATTCATTTTTCACAGTTGTGGAGTCTGGGAAGTCCAAACTCAAGGAGCAGGAAGATTCAGTGTCTGGCGAAGGCCCATTTACCTGTTCATAGATGGAGGTCTTTGAGCGTCCTCACATGGCAGAAGGGACAAGGGAGCTCTTTTGAGTCTCTTTTATAAAGACACTAATCCCATTCATAAGGGCTCCACAATCATGAGCTAATCACCCCCCAAAGATCACTCTTCTAAGTTAAATTACGTTGAGAGTTAGGATTTAACATACGAATTTAGGGGGAACACAAACATTTAGTCTATAGGCCTGGGCTATAGCTAGGTTCTTATTCCTGCATCGTGCCCTGAAACTTTCTCAAGGCCATCTTCTTGGGTAATCATAAGTCTCACGTTATTTCTTTCCCATCTCTCAGGGATTAGTGTCCTTCATTCCCTGATGTTTAGTGTCTTGAAATCTGTTATTTCATATATTTTCTCTGATTTTTAAATTTTCAGATAGGAGGGTAAATCTGGTCCAGATTATTCCATTTTTGTGAGAAGTGGAAGTTCCTAAGTCAAAGTTCTTTGGATAACTTTTAGTTTTTTTATTTGAATCTCTTCTTTTTAAAAAAATCATTTAAAACTCAATGAAGTTAATTATTTATCTACTAATTAGTAATTATTTTGCCATAAAATACCTCCTTAGAGACAATATTCTTTACTAATAAATTTCTTATTTCAGTTAAAATAAAAATAAATAAATAAATAAAACTACTATGAGAATTCATGTCAAGTATTTGCATGAGGATATGATCTCGTTTCTCTGGAGTAAATACCAAAAAATGGAATGTCTGAATCATAGAATACATATTTGTTTAGCTTTTTAAGAAACTATATATCTTTGCTTCAAAGTAGTTGTGTCATTTTATATTCCCACCAATCCACATATCCATCAACAAGTGAAAGGATAAATTAATTTTGGTGTTTTTTCACACAATGGAGTACTACTCAGTGATAAAAAAGAATGAACTATTGACATATGCAGAAATGTGTATAAATCTTACTATAATTATGCTGAGTGAATTAGACTTCTAGCCAGACGAAAAAGAGTATATGATGTATGACTTCATTTACATTCTAGAATATTGAAACTAATCTACAGTGAGAGAAAGTGCTTGCCTGGGAATGGTCTCGGGGGAGTGGGCAGTGAAGGATGTGGAGGAGTAGCAAAGAAATTACAAGACATGAGGAAATTTTGGGGGTAATATATATGTTTGTTATTTTGATTAAAGTGTTGGTTTCACAGATATATAAATATGTGACACTCATCCAATTGTACACTTTAAGTATGTGCAGACTATTGTATCTCAATTAGTATTAAAAACAGTTCAGGAGGAAAACTACACACAGATATGTCTTCTGAGAAACTTTCTCTTTAAGACTTTTGAAGAGTTCAGTCTTTTCACTTTCCTTTCCCTTCTGTGTTTTGGCATCCCAGACCTTCTGTTAATTGGGATATGATGTATGGGAAATCTCCTTTTTGGCTTGTGTACCTTATGTGAAACTGGTTTGTCTTTCCACAAGGCCTACTTTTTGAATGCAGAAGGCTGTGGGTATATATGTGTGTGCACATATATGCATGTTTGCATGCATGCTTGCATGTGTGCGTGTGATAGGGGGATAGAAGAGTAGCCACAGAGAGCTCCTTTGGGGTTAGTCCTACCTTTCTTGCGATCTAGGTTCTGTTTCATCTTCTAAACTCCCATGAAAGCCCAGTTTCAAAGCCCACTCCATTATCTTATCTTTGTTTACACTTTTGTGGAAGTTGGTGTGTTCCTCAAATTCAGCTCAATGTTCTGAAAGATGCCAAACCTGGAATACCCATCATACTTTTGCCTAGGTGGTGTGTTGGGATTTCTACTCTTGAGAATTTTTCCTTGAAATTCCCCATTTTTGCCCTTCTAACTCTTCAATTTAGATTACTCTAAATTAGAGAGTAATATTGACAGTTTTATAGGATTTTCTTGAGTACTTTATTGCTTCAATATTGTTTTTTGAAAGTTAGTAGGAATAAGTATTATGATTTTACTCCACCACCTTGTTTAGGAAACCTATAAAATTACTTACTTACATTGGAGTTTGATTTGACAGTCAGAGAGCAGATGTTGCTGGAGAGATGTAAGAACAAGCTGAATAAAATCCAAAGGTCTTTGATAGGGGAGTGGGTATTACTGAGTGGTGGAGAGGCACAAAATGAAGACAATGCATGCTCTGCAGATGAGCCTCTCCTCTTCTCAATATTGCCCATATCTGGCTTTAACTGAGAGACTGCTTTGTGGGATAAAGGGAGAGTTCAATCACTTCTTACAAGCCCTGTAAATGGTTCCCAAAGTTTGCTGAATATTTTCAGTTGAGTATTAAATAATATCAAGTGTAGTCATGTTTTAAAGATATCTTGATATCTAATATTATTTTCAACATCAAGAGAAGCTTAGTGAATGTTAATGAAGGAATGAAAGTCTGAATTATTAGAGAGATAGGCAAGAGGTTTTGAATCCAAATGATTTTCCTAAGCCTTATTTTCCTATTGCCAAAAAGAAGACAGTCATGGGGCTGGCCCCGTGGCCAAGTGGTTAAGTTCGCGCACTCCGCAGCAGGCGGCCCAGTGTTTCGTTGGTTCGAATCCTGGGCGCGGACATGGCACTGCTCATCAGACCACGCTGAGGCAGCGTCCCACATGCCACAACTAGAAGAACCCACAGCGAAGAATACACAACTATGTACCGGGGGGCTTTGGGGAGAAAAAGGAAAAAATAAAATCTTTAAAAAAAAAAAAAAGAAGACAGTCATTCCTGCACAACAATCCCACAAGGTTTCTGCGTATGGACACTTACCAACCGTTCATTGGTAAATAAATATAAATTATTGGCATCCCATTCAGGAGTTGTGGCTTCTCTGGGTTCACTTAGGAAACTTGAATGCTTTGGATAGCACAAGCTTTGCGTAAACTATGGAAACGTCCCTTTGGTCTTCTTTCATCACACCTCAATGGTAACAATTTTAGTGTTCACCAAAGTGCATACACTAATGTAGATTTTTGCTATGTTATGTTGTTATGTTAGAGCTCTATGCATTGAATTTTTTAAGGTGATTGAAAATAAGTCAAACTGGTGAACAAATTGTGTAGAGATTAAATAAGGCAAGCATTGCAAAATAATGAAAGAGAATATGTGTTTATTTGCATGTTAGCAAATGAGAGTGCAGTTCTTTTATCATCAAGTGTGAGAAATTTCACTTTGAGAATACACAGGATCTGGATCAGAGTGCAGCCAGCTGTCCAGGAGAAAACGATTTTTATAAAGAGAGCTATGTGCCCATCCGTCAGCCCACCTTAGTGCTTTCTGCCTTGATATTGAGCCTACAATTTTTTTAAAGGAAGAAACTGTGTGTTCAAGAAACAAGTAGAAATACTATTTAAGTGCAGTAAATCAAGAAATTGTCAACATTGCAATTAGACATTGAAGCTCTCTCTTTACAGACATGGTAAACGCCTTGCATAGCTTCATCTTCGTTTTAATAAATATAGAAATAATAACTGGTAGTTTGGCGAATGGATTCATAGCGCTGGTGAACTGCATTGACTGACTCAAGAAACAAAAGATCTCCTCAGCAGATCGAATCATCACTGGTTTGGCGAGCTCCAGAATTTGTCTGATTTTGGTAATAACGGTGATCTGGTTTACAAAGGAGTTTTATCCATCTTCATATACAAATAGAAAGAAAGTTACGCTTATTAGTATTGCTGGGACCATGGCCAATCATTTTAGCTTCTGGCTTGCCACAGGCCTCAGCTTCTTTTATTTTCTCAAGATAGCCAATTCTTCAAATTCTGTTTTTCTTTACCTAAAGCATAGAGTATATCCTTAAATTTTTTTCTCCTATTAATCTTCTCCCTATGGAAACATGTCAAGAATATGAAGCGCAATACAACAGGATTCAGAGATCCCAGCGTCAAGGTCCATATAAGAGCCATGAAAACTGTGATCGTTCCTTACTGTATACTATTTACTTCCTGTCTCTTATCATAACAATTTTCCGTTCTGAGGTGATACAGAACAAATCAACCATTGTGCTTGGTCAGGCTCTTGCACATCTTTATCCTTCAGGCCACTCACTTATCCTAATTCTGGGAAATGGTAAACTAAGAAAGGCTTCACTTTCTGTGCTGTGGCAGCTAAGGTGTGGTTGAAAGCCGGAAACCCTCAGATTCATAGACCACTCTGGAGAACATCATATATAATCTAGAAGGAAAAAATTAAGGAACTTTTGTATGGTACATCACCTTTCCTCGATGTTCTTCCATAATGTGTGATACTGAACATTTTAAAATGTTTATTGGGCATAAGCTCTTTTCAGCGCTTATAAAATTTTAGTTGCATGTATTTATATTTAGCATATTCATACAAATAAAAAATTAAGTGGGCTAATTAACAGAGATTTTGCCAGCAACAAATAATATAAACAGTATTTCAGTTTTCACTTCTTTGGAAAATTTTCATAAAATTGCCAAAAGTAAACATGGCAGATATACATTTAATAAAACGCGAAAGTTGCACTTTTTGTGCACATCAGATTTCCAGTTGTAAGAATCAATTTACAGAAGTTTGTCAGAAATTTTTCAGAATCAAGAAGTAACTTGTATTTCACTCACTCATTCCACTTCATTACCTTTTGATTCAATGATTCATGATATATATTTATTTATTTATACATTATCAGAAAACTGAAAATTTCCTTGGAAATTCATTGATTGATATTTCCTATTGTAATCTTTAACTATGTATACAAACGATTTAGACTTTAATGCACAAACTTCCAACCTTTTAGCTTGTAATTGTCAGTGAATTTAAAATCTTAATTTGGGGCTGGCCCCGTGGCCGAGTGGTTAAGTTCGTGCGCTCCGCTGCAGGCAGCCAGTGTTTCGTTGGTTCGAATCCTGGGCGATGACATGGCACTGCTCATCAAACCACGCTGAGGCAGCGTCCCACATGCCACAACTAGAATGACCCACAACGAAGAATATACAACTATATACCCGGGGGCTTTGGGGAGAAAAAGGAAAAAAATTAAATCTTAAAAACAAAAACAAACAAAAAATAAATAAATAAAATCTTAATTTGTGGGTTGATTTTTTAAAGCTATGCTTTCTTTGACCGTGTACTCTTGGGTCACTGGTGAGTGAAAAACAGAATGGACATTAAAGAAAAGATTAGAAAAATGCATGAAAAATAGACATATGAACTTAAGACACACATGACTTTTACAGGATTGATTTGACAATGAAAAGAAGATTGGACTTAATCTAATATGTCAAAGTTTATTTAAAATCAAGTTCAAGTAGAGAGACAAAGGATAAACATGCCCTGGGGGCAATGTTGCTAACTTTTGACTATAATGAAATGCTGTCTATTACTGTCTGTCTCTAGAGTAGAATGTATGATCCATATGACCAACAAATTTGTTAGTCTTGTTCGTTATTGTAGCCTGAAGACCTAAAAGAGAGCCTAGCACACAAGGAAGTTCAATAATCATTTGGTCAATCAAGAAGTGAATGAATAATTGAGTGATCTGTATATGCTAGAACTGGAAGAGCAAGCTTAGTCCTACCAAACTTGAAACCTGCATATTGCAAAGATTTCCTGGACTCAACTTGTAAATTTATATTTATACTCCATGAGTTCAAGCAGTTCCAGCAGCCAGAGCAGCAGACTCCTCTGGGGGGTGGAGAATTTATCACCGGGAAAGCACATACCTAGGAAAGAAGCTGGTTTTATAATCTGAAGCAGAAATAAATCAGAATAAAAACAAAAAACTGGTAGTCACTATCCCAATAGTATCCAAAAAAATAGGAGAATTTGTCTTTTGGTTTCTTTATGAATGGTTACTTTCTTATGATATTTGCTAGCTGGTTATTGTGCAATCACAAAGATTTTTAAAAATTGAATTAGTAACTAGTTATGGTGTTGAATTGTTGCAATACTTTTTCTTTCTTTCTTGCTGTCTTTAGTTGATTTGTTGTTATTTTCTGGGTAATAAAACATATCTGCAAGTAATGACACCTTTACGCCTTCCATACGAATATGCATATCTCTTTTATGTGCTTGATTGTCTAATGTTAAATAAAAATATTCACTATATTGATAGGCATTCTCATTTTGTTCCTTTTTTGTTAGAGAATTCTCTAGTGTGTCACAGATACACATAAGATTAACAGTTACTTTGAGATGCATAATTTTGATGGTGTTCAGAAAGTGTCCATATTTTTCTTACAAAAATTATTTTTTAAAATTATATTCAAGATTATCAAAGACACCATTGGTGTTTTTTGAGATGATAATATTTTTTTTCCTCTTCTGATTTATTAAAAAAATAATGAACATTCTTTGACATTCCTGGAATAAAGCCTACTTGATCATCATATAGCTAATAATATACCATTTGAATTTGTTTAAAAATATTTTACTGTTTTTTTAAAAATGAGATTTATTAGTTATTATCTTTGTTAGTCATATCAGGATTATTTCTTTTTATTCAAAAACTTGAGACATTTCAATATTTTGTGTAAATTGTCATTTTAAAGGACTGTTATTTGAGGAGATCTTTCATAAAACTGCCTATACCCAGCAACTTTTGGGAGGAGTCAATCCTCTGTTAAACTTCACAATATTTTACTGAGATATTAAGTACTTTAACTTGTTTAATATATTTTAATATCATTTTGTATCATATCATTTTGTATTTTATCTGCAGAGATTGACCATTTTGCATTTTTCAAGTTTACTTTTTCAGTATTTAGAAAAACATGTCTCCTCTTTTTAAGCATTTTTCTTCGACTTTACCTGGTTACACCTAAGACTGTCTGTTTCCGGTTCTAATTTAAGAATTTAACACATTTTTCTCAATTTTATTGCATTTTCAAGAAGTTATTACTGTTAATCCTGAATTTGAGTAATTTCTTTTCATCTATTTAATGTTACTTTCACTTGTATTTTATGATTCTTATTTCTGCTCTCTCAGGTTTACTTTATTTCTCCTTTTTTAATTATTTGAGTTTATTTCTTACTGAATTTATTTTTAATACTCTTAGTATAAAATCATACAGATATCTGAAATTTCCTCCGATTATTATGTCAACCAAATCACTTGAGTTTTTACATGTCTATTCACATTATTTTATTTTCAAAATTGTCAGTAAATTTAAGTTTTCTGTTTGATCAGATATTTATATTATATAAGTATTTTAAGAATGTGAGTAGTTTGATTTCCATTTTTAAATTATTTTCTAGGTTTATGATAATCTGACTTATAAAAGTATACTGTATATTTCCATTTTATTTTCTTTAAATAAATTCTATTAGGAAAGAATGTGCTTTTTGTTTTAAGTTACAAAATTTGACATATATATATGAATGTAGTATTAAGAATTTTTAATGTATTATTTAAGAGATTGTTTTTCTAATTTTTGTCTCTTTTATCTGTTAAAGTTTTTGAATCTTCTGCTGCAGTTATAATGTATTCATTATCTTCTATAATATCCAATGGTTTCTGTTAACTTTTTTTTTTCAAATCTGTGTAATTTGACATATAATTTTGTTACAGGGACAAGCTTCCAATATTAGAACAGTTGTAGAATCTATCTTAAATTAGTGGAATATTTAAAAATATATGGAAAGATCAAGCATAACTGGATACAAAATAGTCTTGATTAGATTTTCCTCCAAAAATATATTATATATAATAAGTATATATATATATAAATTTATATATATGGAAATATATTTCACTTTTTAAAAAAAGAAAAACACTTGCATTTTAACAGGTTTAGGTAACTTAAGTAAATAGGAAAAGAAGGTATAATTCTGAAAATAATAGATAGTATAGTGAATTACAAATGGTCACAATCTCTTTAACACTTCTCTCATCAAGAAGGGAAGCTACTTCCTCTCTCTTTGAATGTAGGTAGGCTCTGTAACTGCTTTGATCAGTAGAATATGGCATAATGCTGTTTCTAGGCCTGTGTTATGATACTGGCATTATTCACTCCCTGTCTTTTGGAACATTTACTCTTGGAACCAAGCCACCATATTGTGAGAATCCAAGCCACAGAGAGAGGTCATGGTAGGCATCTAGATGTGTAGGTCCTGCAGAGCTCTTTGCTGACAATCTGCATCAACTGCCAGCCATTGGATTGAACCATGTTAGATGTGCAGCCCATTTGAGCCTTCAGATGACTCTGCTCCCAGTCTTCATCTAAAGACATTGAAATGAAAGACCAAAATTAAGAACTGCCTGGTCAAGCCCAGGCAATCCACAGAACCATAAAAAAAAAAAAAAAAAAAGGATACACTTCTGTTTTAATCCACTAATTTTTTGAGGTGGTTTTTAACGTAGAAATACTGTAGATATTTAGAGTAGATAGAGAAAGAAATAAAAATAATTCCATCAATCTAATCCCAAAGCAAGAAAAGAGAACAGAAGAAAAGAGAAAGAGTGGTAACTAGCACAATTCTGATAAGATAGTAAAACAGTCCAATATCATCACAAATTCCAATGAATTTAAGTAATTTGCTTTATTTCCTATCAAAAGACACAGAATTTAATTTTAAATAAGACAACAAAACACAACTATATTCTACTTATAAGAGATGTACCTAAAGCAGAAAACCATAGAGATTGAAAATATGTAGATTAGACAGCCTGCCCCATGGTGTGACGGTTAAGTTCGCATGCTCCACTTCAGCAGCCTGGGATTCACAGGTTCCGATCCCGGGTGCAGACCTACACACTGCTTATTAAGACACACTGTGGCAGGTTTCCCACATATAAAATAGAGGAAGATGGGCACGGATGTTAGCTCAGGGCCAAGCTTCTTCAGCAAAAAGAGGAGGATTGGCGGTGGATGTTAGCTCAGGTTTAATCTTTCTCAAAAAAGTAAGAAAGAAAGAAAGAAAGAATGAATGAAAATAAATGGCTAAAAATGTACCAAATAGTAATGATCACAGTGACTGCTGCTTGCCTCCCAGTATCTATTAACCTTTCCTTTGTTAATGACAGAGTCTCACTGCTGTGTAGGATGTATTTGTGCCACGGATGCTTATCTGTGTCGTTTTTAGTTATAGGAGAGAGAGATACTTTTCCATATGGTTAAGTTACTAGCATTCAATTTATTGTTTGTTTGCTTATTTTTGTCATATCTAGCTGCATTTTAACTAATGTACTACCCAAATAAAAGGATCAGACAAACGAACATTTAAAGTAGAGAGTAACAATGGTTAAAAGGTTATTTCAGAGTAATAATAATATTAGGAAATATCTGCAGAAAAGAGGCAATAAGCATAAATTTAAACATATCTAACAATACATTCCTTAATGCACAAAACTAAAAGCATCACAAAGAGAAACTAATGAGTCCACAAATTGTGAGAATTTAACACGTTTCATAAACTGATATATCAAGCAGAATTAATAATGACATGAAAAATTCAAAGAACACAATTAGCAAAGTTGATCAAATACTTTTATGTGAAATCTGTACTCGATAGAAATCTATACACGATCCTTTCAAGTATTCATGAAACATTTATACACCTGGACCATGTATGCTCTAACAAAGAGTGTCTCAACAGATACTTTAAAACAGATATTACACAGAATATAATGCGATTAAATGTTAAATTCATTTTTAAAATCTTGGAAATTAAACTACTCTCTGTTAGGTTTCTTGGTAAGAGATAAACATTTAGAACTCAACAACAAAAAAGTTCTGTGTAATCAAACTTGAGAAAATCAACTAGAGCTAAAACATCACATCCATTATTTCATATATTAGAAAAAAATTTTCTAGACAAATAAGACACACATTCAATTAAAGAACTAAGATAATGAACTGGGTAACCTCCCAAAAAAATGTAAGGAGGTCGAGAAGGAGCTAACATTTACTTTGTGCTTATTTTTTGCATGGTGTCATCCTAGGCTGTTATATCTAATTCTGAAAACAGTCTTTCTCCCCTTGGTTGATGAAGAATCTAAGACGTAGAAGCGTTAACTAAGTTCCCAAGGTACTCAGTTGGGAAATGGAAAAAGTATTGTTTGGACCCACCAAGTCTGAAGCTATGGTCATTATGCTTTTGGAGGTAAATAAAAATAAAAGTAGAAATTAAATGAATAGAAAACTAAAGTACAATAGCGAATAGTAGCACAACCTAACCTTTTAAAGATCAAGAAACTCAAAAGTCTGATAAGAATAGTAAAGAAAAATAGAAGGCAGAAAAAAAAGTCAACATTAAGAGAAAAAGTGGGAAATAACTACACAGAGAATTGAACTTGTTGTGAATCAATGTTGTGAATAATTTTATCCCCCAAATTGAAAAACTCAGTTGAAATAACCAAGTGTTAGCATAGCATGTATCACCAAAAATTTTTGTTAATAATAAAGAACTTTAATAGATCAATTATTTTAAAGATTTTGAATCTATTATCAAAATTCAAAAAAGCTAGAAAAAGTGAAAAATTTGGCCTTACAATGCATTTCTAAAAATACATAAATGAGATTTATTCCAAGAATATGAAGATAATTTAAAACTAGAAAATAGATCATTTTAATTTATGTAAGTTCATCTCAATAGATGTTGCAAAATTACTTGACCTAATTTAACCCCTAATCAAGATTAATACCCAAACTTATTAGAAGTAAACTTCAATAACTTGAAAAGGCGTCTACTAAACAAATGCAGTTTTATAGCTAATATTGTAACATAGAAATACAGACGGTCTCCAACTTACAATGGTTTGACTTACAATTTTTCAACTGTACGATGGTGTGAAAGTGATACAAATTTTATAGAAATAGTACCTCAAATTTTGAATTTTTATCTTTTCCCTTTCTAATGATGTGTGCTACAATAATCTCTTGTGACACTGGGCAGTGACAGTGAAATGCGGCTCCCAGTCAGCCACTCAATCAGGAGGATAAACAACCAATACAATTACAACTATTCTGAACCCACATGACCATTTTGTTTTTCATTTTCAGTACAGTATTCAATAAATTACATGAGAAATTCAACTCTTTATTACAAAATACGGTTTGAGTTAGATGATTTTGCCCAACTCTAGGTTAATGTAAGTGTTTTGAGCACATTTAAGGTAGGCTGGGCTAAGCTATGATGCACTGTAGGTTAGGTGTATTAAATGCATTTTCGATTGACAATATTTCAACTTACAATGAGTTTATTGAGATGTAACCTCATGTAAGTTGAGCAAGATCTGTACTTCCATTTAGTCAAGATTAAGATAAAGATATTTGTTAATCATTTTATCAGAAAATTTAACCAAGTCACTATGGCAAGAAATATTAATAAATTACGTAGAAATTGAGTGGAAATTTTTTTTTATTATATGCTGAATTCTACCTAGATAATCTAAAAGAATCAACTGACAAACTTTTAGAATAAGAAAATTTGACAAGTTTGTGGGCTAGAATGTCAGCCTATACATGCCAAAAGCACAGCTATTCATCAACGGTGGTCCATTAGAATGAGGTTACAGGCTGAATATTTGTGTCCTACCCAAATTTACACGTTGAAATCCTAATCCCCATTGTGATAGTGATTGAGGATAGGGCCCTTGGGGGGTGATTAGGTCAGGAGGACAGAGTGGTATAAATGGATTAGTGCCCTTATAGAAGAAACCCAGAGAACTCCCTTCCCCCTTCCACCATAGGAGGACACAGTGAAAAGCTATAGGTCTATGAACCAGGAAACAGGTCCTCACCAGACAAGAAATCTACCCTTCCCAGCCTCTAGGACTGTGAGAAATAAGTTTCTGTTGTTTACAAGCCATCCAGACTATGGTATTCTCTTATAGCAGCCTGAATGGACTAAGACAAATGAGTAATTTAAAAATAATTCCTTTCATATTGATAACAAGAACCATCAAGTGATTACAACTAAGTCTCACAAAAGTGTTACAAAGATATTACATATAATATAACAATATAATGTCATATAATACTTTAATGAAGGAGTTAAAATATCTGAACAGTGATATGCTCGAGGATCAATTTCCTAAGATTTCAATTCTGCCCAAATAAATTCACATATTCAATAAAGTTCTAGCCAGAACTCCAACGAGATTTCTTGTGAAGTCATTTCATATGATAGAGACGGCACTAAAAATCAATTAAAAAAATAGACTATTAAACTGACGATATTGAGAACACTGACATTCAATATAGGAACAAAAATTATATTTCTAACTCACAACATAAAGAGAAGTCATATTAGATATATTATCATTCTAAATTTGAAAACAGTTATTTTAAAACTCTTACAAGAAAATCAAAATATGACTTATGGCTTCATTTTAGGCAAGCTCAAGCCATAAAGAAAAAGATTGATGAATTTGTATTTGCTGATAAAAGTAATATAATTGGTCCATCCTAAGTTAGCTGTCCAACAAACCATTAGAGTTCTATGTCTAGGCTCTTACTTCTCATGTCCTCTGACTCCTTTTAAAGGAGTAACATAACATGCCATTGTAAATATTCTAAAACAGTGCGTGAAGATGAGGGAACGTCAAAGCAATAGAGAGAACAGAGTATAGAATAGAATACAGTACATTTGCTTGTGTACAAATATGTTGTGTGTTATAAATGCATCATCTTAAACAAGTGAGGAAAAATTAACTCTGCAATAATTACTGTTATGACATCAATATATTTTTTTAAACACTTAAGATAAATAATAGTTTTAGAAATACAAGTGTATTTCATCCCAGGAGGAATGGGAACACAGAGTTTGGGGTGGCCTGGACCAGCCTGAGACCGGCAGTGGAGTAAAGGGACCCCAGAGGGCCTATGGAGGTTGAGGAGGCTCTTGGAACACCTTTTTTGTTCTAGATGTTTTAGAAGGGTAAAAAGGTTCCTTCTAGCCCAGCAGTTTGTTTTTGTGAAAGCGTAAACTGAGTCTCAAGATAGAGACTGACCAGTGCACGGTCACCCTGCCAAGCACTGAGGACACCGTTTTCACCTCAGACCAGAGGCCCAGAGCCTCTGGTACCTGCCCAGGCCCCCCTGCACCCCAGCAATGGAACAGACATGACAGTGGGAGGGAGAGAGCAGGGACAGAAAAGGGAGGGTGGTCACCCTTCCATCCATGGTTCTCCTCCCACTGCCAGGGTCATCTCAGGGGCATATATATAGCTAATAAATGCACATAAACAGGAAGGGGCCCTCTCTGGAAAGAGATTTTAAACTTTTAAAAGTATTTGCAATGTATTTGATAGAAACCAATAATAAAATGTCAATTGTAAAGTATATATAAGCTGGGTAAAGCACATAAACACAATTTCCAAATAAAAAAACACATTTAACAAAAATTCAGCCTCATATTTAAACAAAAAAGTAAACACAGTACTACTGTAAAATAAAGAATAGATATCCTTTTTTTGAATTTCAGATTGACCACATTTTCCTTTCGTTGATTATTGTATAGAGTTAGCATTTACGCAAATTTATGAACAGTCTTTCATTGACTGCTGGTGAGAACTTATACTGAAATATCCATTTATAGAGCATTAGTAAGAATCTTAAAGATTTGCGTAGATTTTAACTCACTTCTAGGTCTCCATTCTACAAACAGAGATTTCATCATAGGATTTATCATATGAAATATTGTGAAACATCCAAAATATTGGGTTTTTTAAAAAACATTCTTTTTTTATTTTTGAGTTTTCTTTTTCTGTCTTTTATCCCAAAATCCCACCAGTTCATAGTTGTATATTTTAGTTGTGAGTCCTAGTTGTGGCATATGGGACGCCGCCTCAGTGTGGCCTGACCAGCGGTGCCATGTCTACACCCAGGATCCGAACCAGTGAAACCCTGGACCACCGAAGTGGAGCACACAAACTTAACCAATTGGCCACCGGGTTAGCCTCTAAAAGAGAATTCTTTAAATAAATAAATAATCCATAGATGTACACCATACTATACAAATATTAAAAGGAAAGTTGTAAAGCAGTGCTGCCCAGTGGGTATTCTTGGGTGACTTTGCCAGCGTCGTGTGGATGAATGTTGAATGGAAACAGTTCTACTTTTCAAAATAAATTTGAGAAATGCTAGGTTAAGCAAAGTTAAACAATTTTCTGTGCTATGGAACCTCTCAGAGTGCTTAATACGTTAAGGTATTTTGTTAAAATCCAGTAGAAGGGTATAGTATATGGGGTTTCCAAACTTTTTCAATCATAGAAACCTCTCTTTGCCCCATAAAACAACTTGAACAACTAAAGTTTATGACTCATGGATATGGAATGATAAGGTTTCTGTAACATGTTTGTAGGTGCTTGTGCAAACACACTCACATGAACACGCAATTAAGTCTTGTTTAGATGGAACAGAGTACATTATAATGGGCAAAAATGGAAGAAACATTCATGATTTTAATTTTTGTCTTCTAGCCTATCAATGTTTTTTCCTAGAATATAAATGCAGTAGCTCTGTAATATTTAGAAACTTATATTTAAAAAGTATTTATGACTTATGGAATGATGGGTCTGATTTTGAATCCAAAGCCCTGCTTTCGAGTTGACTTCTGCTACTAAAAACTTTAAAATCTAATAAATGTTGATGCTGATAATGATGGTGATGCTAAATTGCCATCTGTCAATTCAAAAATCTCCTGCCAATTCCATTCTTCAATATGCTATTAGTCTCCTAATTGGGCACCAAAATGTGTTCGTAAGTTGCATTTTAGGGTGAACCAAACAGTGAAAGGAAATCTGTCCATATTTGCATCTGAGAATACTGTACTTCACTGTTCGGATACTCTTTTGAACATGGAAAATTATAACCTGTGACTCTAATAAAAGAAAATAAAAGATTTTCTAGAATGGAAATTGTTACTAAGTCATTTGAAAAAAGAGAGTTATGATTTCATAAAGACTGACGTGGCCCTATCCTACAGTGAGCTGATTTCTTTCTTTCTTTCTTTCTTTTTTTGGTGAGGAAGATTGGCCCTGAGCTAACATCAGTTGTCAGTCTTCCACTTTTTGCTGAGGAAGATTGCCCTGAGCCAACATCTATGCCCATCTTCCTCTATATTGCATGTGAGACATTGCTACAGCACGGCTTGATGAACGGTGAGTGGATCCACACAGGATCCGATCCTGTGAACTCCAGGCTCACAAACTTAACCACTATGCCAACAGGCTGGCCCCTAGACTGACTTTTTTTTTAACGGAATCAAATGAAATAATAACAAAGAAATACTGAAACAATAAATATTAAATATCAGTCTCTTAACTCATGATAAATTATTATAAAATCTAGGATTTTTTTCCTTCTGATTAGAAGCCAAGTGTAGAGGAAGACATTTCATGGTGGTACTCACTGTGGAATTCATGAATGCCTTGACGGGAAAGAACAGGATGAACTACCTCAATGATTAGGTTATATAAACTCCAGGATATATTTCTTGATGGTAACATTAATCAATTCATTTCTACTGGAGTTCTTTTCAGATCTTTATGGTGCTGATAAAATTGGAAGAGAGATAGTTTGTTTGCATTACTGACTGGTTCCTATATATATTTGTTAGGTTTGCCACCTGTCTCAGCTTTTTCTCTTTCTTGGCAATGGCCCCTTTTTTCCACTAAGTCCTTTCTTTAGCTAAGGTGAGAGTTTATATGATTGTTATTGTTAAGTTTCTAGGATCTTCTAGCTGTGGCAGGTTTCACTTTGGGCCAGGGATAGCTGGAGTTGCCCTGAAAAGGAAGAACATAAAACTCCTGTAAATAGAGATGTACGTTTAGAACTAGACAATAATAAAGTATAATCCTCAAGAGATTCTCATGTATCTTCTGTGTTCTCCAATTTGTCTTTATTTATTTATTTTTGTTCTGGGAAAGATTTGCTCTGAGCTAACATCTGTTGCCAATCTTCCTCTCTCTCTTTTTTCTCCCCAAAACCCCAGTACATCATTACATATTCTAGTTTTAAGTCCTTGTAGTTCTTCTATTTGAGCCACCACCACAACATGGCTACTGACAGATAAGTGCTGTGGTTCCGTGCCCGGGAACTGAGCCAAGGCTGCTGAAGCTGAGCACACCAAACTTTAACCACTAGGCCATTAGGGCTAGCTCCAATTTGTCTGTATAATATGTTAAAATATATCTCTGGAAAGGGTTTCACATGAACTCTGGTCTTGGCTGGTGGTATAACTCTTCAGAACTCTTTCAAAAACTCGGTGTTTTAGCTATTTTATTCTAGTTAGCTTTACACGCCAGCAGACAACTCACAGTTCTTTTATTATTATCCTCCTTATATTTGCTATGTTTCATTGCTTTTTCACTCATGTGCCTCTCTCTCTAGACTTTATAGCAGATACTGTGAGCACATGAAGTTTTAGCAGGAAAATCAGGTATTTAGTCTCTCTGCCTTATTTTGTCAAAATGAAAGGATTTATTGGATATAGTAGCTATTAGTTGGACTTTGTGAATTTAATCCAGTTGGAATTTTTAACATGGGTGGGGCGGCTATACACTTGAAATGATCTCAGCCTGAAGAATGAGTTTTAACCAGACTTGATATTCAAATACTATCTGGTGTTGAAAAGCAGTTGCCTCTTCCAGCCGTGTAAGATCCCAAATTTCTAGACTCTCTCTAGTAATTTTTGATCCTTCTTGCAAAGTAGACAGTTATTTCTGAGTTCAGTTTTTTAAAAAATATGTTGTGAGATGTACCACTAGTATTATTCAGTTATAATCCTCTCTGCCTAGAGTTACAAAATCTTCAAATATGTCATCTATCTTCCAAGTACTCACAGGTGACAGTTTGCCAAAAGTTTTGCCACTTCTCAACACACTTTCTAGGAACCAGTCATGATTTTCTTGCCATGCACTGCAACTAATCAAATATTAAGTCAATATTACATATTTTAGGTATTTTCTTTCAGCAGCATCTCACCTGCAGAGGCCAATACCAGACTAGTAAAGAGAGTTTTGGTTACGCTGCAATAATATGACTCCAAAATCTCAAAGACTTCATATAGCAAAAGTCTTGCTTGTTTTGTTTTTAAGTTTTGCTATATGTCCAGTGCTCATAGTAGTCACATAACTGTCACAGGCTGCCAGAAGCTCTTTCTTGACTCAAGTCAAGGAAAGAATGTTGTAGTATCTTCAACTGGTGAGTAAATGCACTCACTCAGAATCAACACTTAATTTCCACAATATTTTACTGGCAAAAATGTTCATATGACTACATACAACATCAAAGGGAGAGGAGAATTCTACAAGAATCACATTTCTTATAATCCTACAAGAAATGAAATGTTAAGTCCAGAGCCTGAATTCCTGTTTCACTACCTCTATGCTACTTACAAGATACACATCTAAACCCTGATGCTATAAAAGAGATAAAACTAAAATTTGGAAAATTATACCATGAAATACTAGCAAAACTAAGCTAGTATAATTATTTTAATGTCAAAGTAAGTTTTAAGGAAAAAGCATTAGGGCAGATTATATCACTTCATATGGTTAAAGTTAACTTTACCATGAAGATACTACAGTTTTAATATTATATGCACCAAATGGCATGGTATCAAAATATGTAAAGCAAAAATTGACTTCAAAGAGGAATGGAAAAATCCTCACTCAGAGTAGGAGAGTTTAGCATTAAATCTCAATAAACAATAGAACAAGAAGACAAAATTCAGAAAGGATAAATGAGATTTAAACAAGATTTACAAATAGATTTAATGTATGTATGAAGCACTACACTTCAAAAATACAGGATACACATTATTTTCAGCAAACACAAGACATTTACCAAAACTGACCATCTACATGCCATGGAACAAATTTCCATAAGTACTACGTATTGTTAAGCTTCAAAGTCTGATCTCTGATTTTAATTCAATTTTGATAGAAATTAAGAACAAAGAGATAAAAAATTCCAAGTGAATGGATATTTAAACACATATTTTATAAATAGTCCATGGGTTGAAGAAAAATCATAATGATAATTAGAAAATATTTAAACTTACATATAATTAGAAAATATTTAAACAAATATAATGCAATATAATAAATACCTGGTGAAGAATTGTTAAAGATTTCTAGAGGAAAATGTATATCTTTAGAATAAATATGTTAGAAAAACAGAAAGGATAAAAATTAATGTCCTGGGTCTTCATTTCAGAAAATTAGGAAAGTAACAATAAACATGCCCAAAAGAAGTTAAAATAAGTAAATAGTAAACTATATATAAGAGAAGAAATTAATGAAAGATAATACATTTGAAAAGATTGACCAAGACAAATTTGGTTCCGGAATTTACAGATAAAATTCATAAACTTCTGGTGAGACAAATCATAAAAAGAAAAGCAAATAACAATATGAAGAATTAAACGAAGATATTCTGCAGATATTAAAAATATAATAAGATATTGTAACCATATTTATATAAAAAATATAAATAGCTGATTGACAAATATCTAGAAAATTGTAACAACCAAGACCAAGACAAAGAGAAATAGGAAACAGAATAGTTTTAGACCAAGATCATAGAAATGTTTGCTCACGGGCCTAAGAATAAGTTACATTTTTGAGAGTATTTATGGCATCATTATCATAATAGCCCCCAAACTCAACAAAACCCGAATGTGTATTTCCCTTAGAATAAATCACTGGTGAATACTCCTTCCATTAATACTATTTAGTCACAAAATGAATGCTCTATCTCTACATGCAACATGATTAATTTTAAAAACATAATATTGATCAAAACCAATAAATGCAAAAAGAATTTGTACAGTGTTACTCCATTCATATGCAATTTAAAACCAGACACAACTAAACTAGTGTTCATGGATATATAGTCAAATGCAAAAAATATAAAGTAAAGCAAGACAGAGATCACAACTTTAGGATAATTGTTACCTCTGCGAAGAAGAGAGGGGTTATGGTCAGGAAGGGGCATTCATGGCGCTTGCGGGGTTTGTAAAGATCCCTTTGTTGACCTAGGAGGTGTTTACGTTAGTGTGTACTTTATAATAGAGCATTTACACTTCAGAAAGTGTCCCATATATTTGTTATATATAATAACAATAGGCAGCAAAAAGCAAGAAAAACAGAAAAGAAACATTTCTCAACAAATATAATGCGGCTAGCAAAACATTAATACCAAACTCTGGTGAGCACAACATGAGAAATGAAAATTAAATGCCCATCTTCTTCATAAACATAGATGCAAATATCCTAACGCAACACTGGCAAACTGAATCCAGTATTAGCTAAGAAAATATCACACATCAAAGCCGATATGGATCTATCCCAGTATTGCAAGTTCTGTTTAACACTAGGAAATTAATTATTATAATTTGACACAGTAACAGATTAAAAGATACGTGATAGGATAACTCAGGGGTGCATATAGAAAAACCAACAGATTAGGTCTATTTGAGAAAACTCTTAATCTCTAAAGGAATACACAAATAATTTACAGCAAGCATCGTATTTCACTAAGGTGAAATGTTATATTCTCTTTGAGATCAAGAATAATACAGGAATGCTCACTATCAATCCTTCTATATGACATTTTGCTGACCATTGCTTTAATGTAAGAAAAATTACCCTCTCTATACTATTAGAACATAAAGTTGTATGGATATATCAGAATTTACTCAAGAGTTGAAGATATCTTGAATGACAGCAAGTGAAGGAAAACATTAAAACTGTGTGCTCCATATGATTATCTCCACAATCGAAGGAAAATACTTCAGAAAATCAAACCTCTCATAGTCCCCTCTTCCCATCCTTTGCCTCTTTCTCATTTTTGGTTAGAATTTCTGAAAAAAATCTTTCTATAGTTTTCCCTGGGATCTATTCTCCTTCTCCCATAGAAGTGGGATAGCACTTTTCTTCAATCTGATTCATCTTTTTAATGTTTCCTTTTGCAGAGATACACCAGGAAGATGCAGTTCAAAATCACAGTTCTGCTATCCATTCTCTATCTCTTTATTACATGCAATTTCACAGGTTCTAGAGGACTATAATATTTTCTCATTTGCACGCACTGTCCTGTCTCTGAGGTGACTTATCTGTGCAGATTTTAGATATTATCAAGTTGTGGCCAGCATCCCCAAATCCTTTTCTCTAGATAGACAGAAAGACCATCTTGTTTCCTGAAATTAAAAAGTACAAAGGATTTTTTCAGGCCTGCAAATGGAAGCCTATAAACCGCATATCAAAATACTTAAAAGTTATCAATAAATCTAACAATCTATTAAAGGAAATATGTTCTATACTACCTTGACGAGTACTCCCTCATAACAACAAGCAGAAAATATCTACATAGATATTTTGTTATGATTGAAATTGCAAATTATCAAAGACAATGCAATTAAATTATTTTTATAAATATCTGAGTGTTCTGTAGATCAGCTAGCAAAGATTGTACGAGTAATAAAATACTCATAAAAGATTCGTAATTCATAAATTATATATTAGGTTACTTTTTCTTTATCGAGCAAAATAGTTATTTATCATGCTATAATCAAGATTATAAAAAAGTGTTTTATTTGTCTCAAAGTCAAATTAAACAATCTTTCTTGAGTCTCCACATTTTCAGAATTTTGCTAATTTACTTTCTTTCCTTGATATTGCTTGAGAGGATGGGTTGAGGTCAGGAAACTTGATGTTTTCCCCCAGGCTTATTGAGACACAACTGACATATAACATCGTGTAAGTTTAAGGTGTACAATGTGATGATTTGATATACATATATTGCAAAATGATTACCAAGAAGGTTAGTTAACATATTCACCACCTCACAGTTACCATTTTTGTGTTTGTTTGTGTGTGGTGAGAATTTTTAAGATCTACTCTCTTAGAAACTTTCATGTATGCTATAGCCACCATGCTGTACCAATATAGCTCCAGAATTTATTCATCTCATAACTGGAAATTTGTACCTTTTGATCACCTTCACTCATTTCCCCCATTAACTCCCCTGACCTGGCAACCACCAATCTTCTCTTGGCTTCTATGAGTTTGGAGTTTGTTTTAGATTCTATATATAAATGAGATCAGATAGTGTTTTTCTTTCTCTGTCTGACTTATTTCTCTTAGCATAATGCCAACAAGTTTCATCCATGTTGTCACATATGGCAGTATTTCCTTCTTTTAATGACTGAATAATATTCCATTGTGTGTGTGTGTCTGTGTGCCTGTGTGTACACTTTTAGTTTAATGTATTCTCACTTCTTTACTTTAGTTTTCATTGCCTGTGCTTTTGATGTCTTATTCAAGAAATCACTGTTGAGACCAATGACAGGCATCTTTTTCCCTATGTTTTCTTCCAGGAGCTTTATGTTTTCAGGTCTTACATTTAAGTCTTTGATCCACTTCAAGTTCATTTTTGTGAGTGGTGTAAGATAGGGGTCAAGTTTCATCCTTTTGAGTTTGTATATCCACTTTTCCCCACACTTTTTACTGAAGAGAGTGTCCTTTCTCCATTTTGTATTTTTGGCCCGCTTGTCAAAAAATTAACTGACTATATATGCATAGATTTATGTCTGTGATTTCTATTCTTTTCTACTGACCTATGTGCCTGTTTTTATGCCAGTACCATACTATTTTGATTAGTATAGCTTTGTAATATAGCTTGAAATCAGATAGTGTGATGCCCTCGGCTTGGTTGTTCCTTCTCAGGATTGCTGTGGCAATGAAAGTCTTTTGTAGTTTCATACAAATTTTAGAGTAATATTTTCTATTTCTGTGAAAAATGCCATTGGAATTTTGATGAAGATTGCATTGAGTCTACAGATTGCTTTGAGTAGTATGGACATTTTCATAATATTAATTCTTCCAATCTATGAACATTGCTATCTTTCCATTTATTTGTCATCTTCAATTTCTTTCATCAATGTTTTATAGTTTTGAGCGTACTTGATCTTTCACTACCTTGGTTAAATTTATTCCTGAGTATTTTATTCTTTTTAATGCTATTATAAATGGAATTTTTCTCTTAATTTCTCTTTCCAATAGTTTATTGTTATCATATAGAAGGGCAACTGAGTTTTATTTATTTATTTTGTATTCTGCAGCTTTACTGAATATGGTTATTAGTTACAACAGATTTTTTGTGGAGTCTTTAGGATTTTATACATATTATGTCCTCTGCAAACTTAGATAATTTCATTTCTTCCATTCCAATTTGGATGCCTTTTATTTCTTTTTCTTGCCTGATTGCTCTGGCTACGACTTTCAGTATGATGTTGAATAAGAGTGGTGGGAGAGGTCATCTTTGTCCTGTTCCTGATCTTAAAAGAAAGTTTTTAGCTATTCACCATTGAGTTTCTAGGAATTTACCCATTTCTTCTAGGTCATCTAATTTGTTGGTATATAATTGTTCATAGTATTCTGTTATGATCCTTTGTATTTGTGTGGTATCAATTATACTGTCTCTTTCATTTTTTATTTTATTTACTTGAGTCCTCTTTTTCTCTTCATAAGAGCAGCTAAATGTTTGTCAATTTTACCTTTTCCGAACAACAGCTCTTAGTTTCATTGATCTTTTTATTGTCTTTTGAGTCTCTATTTCATTTATTTCTGTTCTGATCTTTGTATTTTGCAAACTTTGGGCTTAGTTTGTTCTTGTTTTTCTAGTTCTTTGAGATGTAAAGTTAGGGTATTTATTTGAGATTTTTCTTATTTCTTAATGTAGGCATTTATTGCTATAAAATTCCCCCTTGGAACTGCTTTTGCTTCATTCTATAAGTTGTGGGATGCTGTGTTTTCTTTTTCATTTGCCTCAAAATATTTTTTACTATTATTTTGAACTCTCTATCAGGTAAATCATTTACCGTCATTTCATTAACATCTGCTTCTGGAGATTTATCTTGTTCTTTTGTTTGAAACATATTACTTAGTTTCTTCATTTTCCTCAACTCAATGTGTTGGTTTCTGTGTGTTAGATAAAACAGCCACTTCTCCCAGTCTTGACAGAGTGATTTCATGTGGGAGATGGACCTCATCAATTAGCCCAACCCATGACCCTAGTTGTCTCTCAAACTCTTGTAATTGTCCAAGCCACTTCCTTTGTTCTTGATGCTTCCCATAGTTGAGAGTGTGCCAAGACCCCTCAGTGTCCCAAAGAGGAGGATTGCAATCAGCACCAAGATGCAGATTGATTGGAAGCCAAACCCCCAGGCAGCAGCTGGGAAAGTGTGTAATAGGCCCCTTCCAGGGAGAAACTAGGATATGGATGTTTTTGCTCTCTCTGCACTTAGCCCAGGTGTATAGCCATGGGGTGGAGTGCTCTTGCACCTGCTAGGAGTTCCTTCTTTGTTTGCTACAGTCCTATGGAACTCAAAAATGTAAGCCCTGTTGGCTATCAGAGCCAGGAATCCAGAAACCTATTCCTAGAGCAGTAGCCACATAAAGCTGGGCTACCTGATGTGCATACAAGCTCCTTCCAGGGAGCTGGTATCTGGGAAGGATCCCAGTTAGCCTCTAGATATGTGTTAAATTAGAAGCTTGACCCTTAGGCAGCAGCTTTTAAAGTATGCAAATAGACTTCTTTCAGGGAAAGACTGGAAAGATGGGTGTTTTTGATTGCTCCCTCAGCACTGAGCCCTGGGAGGATAGACAGCTAAGAATCACTTCTTTGTTTGCTACAGTCAGGTGAGACTCATGAATGTCAACCCTATTGACTATCAGAGCCAGACAATCTAGGGACCCGGGCCCATTTGCAGCCACTAAAGCTGAGGCACAGATGTGTGTACAAGATCCTTTCAGGGAGATACAAGTAGTTTGGAGCAGGAGTAAGGGAGAGGATGGAGGAGGCATCTGCTGACTTCCCTGGCCTGCGGTGATAGCCACAGCGAGTCCTCTGGAGCCTGTTCAGAACTGTTTCTTTGTTGACTATATTCTTTCTTTCTTTTTTTTTTTTTTAAGATTGGCACCTGGGCTAACAATTGTAGCCAATCTTTTCTTTTTCTTCTGCTTTATCTCCCCAACCCCCCCTGTACATAGTTGTATATCTTAGTTGCAGGTCCTTCTAGATGTGGGATGTGGGACACCACCTCAACGTGGCCTGATGAGCGGTGCCACGTCCGCGCCCAGGATCTGAACCCTGGGCCGCCGCAGTGGAGCACGCGAACTTAACCACTTGGCCACGGAGCCAGCCCCCGTGCTGACTATATTCTTGTGGGTCCTGTGGATGCAAGCCCTTTGGCTTTCAGAACTAGGTGTTTTGGAAGTCCTTCTCTCAGGTGGGCATCTTAAAAGTTGAGGTTTTAGATGTGGGGTCCAAACTCTTCACTCCTCAGGAAGGAGCTGGGAGTTGAGGATTGCCTCCTGATTGTATGTTGCTATGCCTGAGGTAGAGTTTATGACCAGAGTGTTTCTCAGTCTTTCCTACCCATTTTGATGTGAGTATTTTCTCATTTGTCCAATGTATATGAGTCACTCAGCTAGTTTCTGAATTTCTTTCAGAGGTAATTTCTCCATGTGTAGCTCTTCATTCACTCTTTCTGTGGGAAAAGAGGAGTTCAAGAGCCTCCTATGTTGCCATCTTGGACTGGAACACTCCTGTCTGTCTTTTTAAATAAACATAATTGAGGTATAATTTGCACAAAATGAAAATGCAACATTTTTAGTGTACATCTTTATTGGAATTTTGACAATATATATAGCTGCGTGGCTACAACATCAATAAAGATATAGAACGTTTCCAGCACCACAATGAATTTCTTTGTGCCCTTTGCAGTCCACCCTCCACCTCACCATCCCTACCCCCCAAGTAACTACTTATCTGCTTTTAGCCACTATGAGGGAGTTCTTTGACTTCTAGAATTTTGTATGTATGCGGTCACACAATATGTACTGTTAAATGAAAGGCTTCTTTAAGCAATGCTTTTGAGGTTCATCTATTTTGTTATGTCTATCAGTAATTTGTCCCTTTTTATTCCTGAGTGGTATTCTTGAGTAATATTCCTGAGTAGCATGGATACAACACATTCAAAAAAAATCCTTTTACTTGTTGATGAACATTTGAATGGTTCCCAATTTTTGACCATTATGAATAAACTGTTATCAACATTCAACATATATGTCTTTTTCCGGATATGTGATTTCATTACTCTTGGATAAATACCCAAGAGTAAAACTCAAATCATATGGTAAGTGTATGTTTAACTTTATTAAAAACTGCTAAAGAGTTCTCCAAAGTGGCTGTTCTATTTTATATTCCCACCAGCAATGTATGATGTTTCTTATTAGCTCACACTGTTATGGAGGCTGAGACTTCTTACAATCTGCTGTCTTCAAGCTGGAGACCTGGGAAGGCTGGTGGTATAATACTAGTCTGAGTTTGAAGGCCTGAGAACCATGGGAGCCAATGGTATAAATCCCAGTCCACGGGCAGGAGACCAACGTCCCAGTTAAAGCAGGAAAATGGGAAGGTAATGAATCCTCCTTCACTTTTACTTCTATTCAGGCCCTCGTTGGATTGAATGATGCCCACCCACATTGGGGAGGGCAATCTGCATTACTGAGTTCACTAATCCAAATGCTAATCTCATCTGGAAACACTTTCACAGACACAACCCAAAGTAATGTCACTTCGTGATGTAGTCAAATTGACAAATTAAAATTGACCATCACAGCCATGCTTTTATGGATTTTAATATATTATGATCTCTATATTAGTCACATCTAAATAGCCATTCCTCTCTACTCTTATTTTTTCTGCTTAGTATTTTTATGAAGATAGAACTAAACTCTCCAATTGTGTAAGTGCATATTCTCCCTGAATTTCTAAGGTATTGCACTTTGAAAAAGTCTTCTTATATTTCTGAACTCAGTATTTAGTTTAAGAATGAATGCTGTATAACATAACTAAGTTTTTTCTCATAGAATTATATGTAATCGATTTTAAACTAGTCGGCCTCTGGAGCAGACAATATTTTCCAAAGATGGCCCCAATAGTGTGTCCTGTCCTACATGCTGTTCTAGAACTTTGCCACTTTTCTGTCAAGAGGTGGATCCTAGTTCCCCTTGCCTTAAATCTGCAGGGGCTTGTGATTTGCTTTTGACCAATAGAATGTGGTGAAACTAACTGTGTGACTTCTGAAGCTTGGTCATAAAAGGCAATGAAGTGTCTGCTGTGTTTGCTGAAACATTTGTTCTTAGAAACCTGGCTAATTATGTTAGCAGCCTGACTACCTTGAGGCCACCAAGCTATGAGATACACAAACCACATGGCACTGGCAGTTGTAAATTCTCTGGCTGGCATTCCTATTTTAAATTCTCCCAGTCCAAGTGCCAGATAGGTGAGGAGGTGATCTTTCACATGATTCCAGTCCCCAGCCGATCTTACCAGCCAAGGTCTCACACATCATGGAATAGAGATGAGCCATCCTGCTTTTTCTAAATGCTTGACCCATAGACTCCATGAGCATAATAAAATGATTGTGTTTTTTTGCCATAGAGTTTGGGGCAGTTTGTTAATGTAGCAATAGGAGCTGGAACAACATCTGAAAAAAACGTGCTTACTTATTGAAACTATTTTTATTTGGTATAATTTAGTGTATTTTTTTAATAATATAATTCCTCTTTTTTCTTTTCATTTTATCCCTATTCTTACAAAAAGAAGGAAATTTCTCCAGACACTCTGCGGCTGATCATGTTACCTAAAATATTTTCTTCATTTCCCAAGAATTTTTGCTTACTTTTCAATATCGTGTTACTTAATAGACACAGCTTCTTAAATGTTTTAACTTCTTTGTGGTTGGTAGCTTTTACTAACTTGTAATCATTTGTATCAAAGATTCCTATACCCACTCTACCTTGCATCAAATACAATCAGGTTTTTTCTTAACCATTTTCCTGAAATTGTTCTTTAAAGGTCACCAATGACTTCCATGTTGCTAATTCCATGCTCAATCCTATCATTTGATCTATCAGTGTCATTTTATAGGGTTAATTAAAACCTCCTACTTAAAATATTTTATCCCTTGGCTTATGGGACACCATCATTTCCTGGTTTTCCTCCTAGTTCACAGGTGACTCCTACCAGATTCCTTTTTCCATTTCTTCTTTTTCTGTCAATCTCTAACTTCTAAGAATTCCCAAGAACTCTCTTGTTTTGCCCTTCTTTTCTTCATCTAAACTAACACTTGGTGGTCTCATGCAAATTCATGGCTATAAAATAGCTTTACATGTTGAACATGCATTTACATCTTCAGTGCAGATCTCATCTGTGAACCCCAGCTTTATGTACCCAACTGCCTATTCAACATCTCTAGCTGAATGTATAATTAAAGTCTCAAACTGACATATCTTTAGAAAATTTCTTGATCTACACCCATACAGAATACTGCTCCTCTTTTACAGTTATTTCCATCTCAGCAAAAGACAACTTCCAGAAACAAACAAAACATAATCTTGGAGTCATCCTTGTCACTCCTTTTTTTCTCGTACTCTGCATCAAATCTATCAGCAAATCTTTTTAACACTGTATTTAAGATGTATACAAAATCCAATCAGTTCTTACAATATTTCCATGTCCATGCCATCATCATCAGAATTAAACCATTTATTACCACCATGTCCTAGTCCAGCATCATCTCTTTCCTGGTTTATCACAAAAGTCTCTCTGGTTCCTGTCTTCTACTTTTCCAAAGCTAGACTCTGTTCTCAATAAGAGTAATATTCTTAAATATAAATTAAATCATGCCACTTCTCTGCTTTAAATCCTCCAAAGTCTTCAAATCTCACTCAAGTAAAAGTCAAATTCTTCTAATGTCTCTAAGATCCTACATGATTTCCTCCCACACACATGCAGTTCCTTCTTTGACCTTGTCTCTTAGTGGTCTCACTTTCCCTCTCTCTGCACCAACCACATTGACTTCCTTCCTCTTCCTAAAACAGATTTAGGTAACATCAATGTTAGCACATTAGTACCTGCTATTCCTGTGTCTGGAATACACTTTCTCCAGATACCACATGGTTCACTCATCATTTTAGATCTTCTCTCAAATGCCACCTTCTGGGTGAGTCATTCTCTAATCATCTTACTTAAAATTTCAACCTCCTTCCTCACACACTTCCCATTTCCCTTCTTCACTTTTGTCTGAAACTTCCTAAACATTGTATTTTATACTTGTGTATTATATATGTTATTAATTATTTGCTTATAGTGCATCTTCTCATACTAAAACATAAACTCGTTAAAGGCATATATAAAAATAGTTGTGTTTGCTGCTGCGTTCCAGTTCCTAGAGGTCTGACACAAAGAAGATATTCAATAAATATTTGATATCTGAGTAAATAAAATAATCCTCTTTTAGCATATTATGTTCTCCCGAATTCCCTTCTGTATATTTCAATTTCAGTTTTGTTTGCCTTTTGCATCTGCATATTATAATTAGTCTTTCTTTTAGTTATGGATTTTCTTTGTGAATTTGCTTAGAGCATGTTTCTTGATGAGTTATCCAACTTATTTATTTCTTTGACTCCTCCTTGGTCTACATGATATCTCCCTTTTTTTTTTTCAGTACGTCATCTCATTTTTTTTTTTTTTTGGCTAGGAAAGATTTGCCCTGAGTTAACATCTGTTGCCAATCTTCCTCTATCTTTTTTTTTCCTTCCTGAAAGCCCTAATATGCAGTTGGATATTCTAGTTGTAAGTCCTTCTATGTGAGCCACCACCACAGCATGGCTACTGACAGATGAGCAATGTGGTTCTGTGCCAGGGAACTGAACTCCAGCCACCAAAGCAGAGTGCATTGAACATTAACTACTAGGCCATCAGGGCTGGCCCTTCCCCATTGTTTTTTGAATGTCACTGAATTTGGACTACTTTGGCAAGAAAAAATACAGCAGTTGCATTATCACAAAGAACATGTGTAATTGACCTTCCCTGGCTTGACCTCATTAGAATTAAGATTGATTTACTAAATTCAGTTCAACATATGAGAAAGTTTTGGAAAATTCACACATCTCACCTTATACTCTGTGAGGAAAATAAAAATGTTATGCACATTTCTGTTTGGGGTGAGAGAGAGAGGGAAATTTGGAACAATAAAATATTATTACCATCCATATGCTAAATAATTCTGTTCTGATAATCTATTTCTACATAATAAAACCATCCCAAAGTTTAGTAGTATAAAGCATTTCATTGTGCCTATGGATTCTATGGTTCAGGTCTTTGGAGTGGGTGTTGCAAGGATGGCTTCTTTCTGCTTCACGATGTCTAGAGCCTCAGCCACAAAGACTTGAATGCCTGGGAATATTCAAATGACGGAGAGCTGAAATCATTTACAGAAGAGCTGAGAAATAGAACATTTGGCAATGATGGAAATGTTCTATATGCAGAAGCCAAAAGCCACATATGGCTGTTGAGCATTTGAAATGTGATAAGTGAAACTGAGAAACTGAATTTTTAATCTTATTTAATTTTTCTTTTAAGATTTTATTTTTCCTTTTTCTCCCCAAAGCCCCCTGGTACATAGTTGTATATTTTAGTTGTGAGTCCTTCTAATTGTGGCACATGAGATGCCACCCCAGCATGTCTTGATGAACAGTGCCATGTCTGTGCCCAGGATCTGAACCAGCAAAACCCTGGGCCACGGAAGCAGAGCGCACGAACTTAACCACTTGGCCATAAGGCTGGCCCTCAAATCTTATTTAATTTTAATTCATCTAAATTTAAATAACCATATATGATATGTGACTAGTGGCTCTCATATTGGACGACACAAATGTAAAGTCATCTTGGTTCATGTCTGGTACCTGGAATAAAGAGACTTAATAGCTGGGCTCACAGGGGTCATTGACCAGAGGGCCTGTGTGTAGCTCTCTGTTTGGTTCGGGTGCTGTTGCTTCAGAGTAGTTGTACTAACTGCACGTGCCTCGGGCTCTAAGAGAAAATGCTCCAGTGATCAAGAACAAAGCTGCATGGCTTTTTATGGCTTAGCTTCAGAATCTCTATAGTGTCATCTCTGCCATTTTTTATTAGTGGAATTAGTCCTAAATTATCCTAGATTCAAGAGGAAGGGATATGTACTCCAAATATCAGTAGAAAGAGTGTCAAAGAATTTGCAGCATGTTTTAAAACAGCCACAGATTCTGAAAAGATTTTGGTTTAACATCAGAGAACAGGCTTTCTGCATTTTCTTAAACTTTGGGTATTTTATAAATAATCTGCACTGGTGAGGTTGGTAAGGAAGATATATGCTGATCAGAAACTTTAGATGTATGTTGCATTTTATAGATTGGAACTTAAGGTTTCTAACCACAGGATGATTAACGAATCAAATGGATAAATGAATCAAAATGAATACATTTTAAGGATGACATTATAAAACCGTAAAAGAAAATTTGTCTCACTTTGCATGTTAACAAATGGGGATTTAAATTATACAAATTTTAAGGCGAAACTTTACATGTCAAATATAAATCACTGCCAGTAGCAGCAGGGGATTCCTTGAAAATCATTAGCTGATATCCTTGAGAAAGATAGATGTAGACTTTACAACTCAACAGAGAACCTTTTTTGGAGTACATCTTGGGGCTTTCCAGACTCTGCTAGTAGCCATCAATAAAACAGAAAGGAGACTCTTGTTGGACATCACAGCTTTGGATGAACTTCACATACATCTCTTTCACCTGCTTCTTCTTTGCTCAGTATGTTTTATGATATATTATTGAGCGTTACTGAAAATATCTGCCTGGTTTAAGTTGAAAAAAAATACTTTGTTTGCATTAGACATAGAGACTACATATTTAATAATTATAATATATTGATAATACATTTTACATTAGGCACTATACAAGATATCTTAGATTACTCCATTTTTAAATTTTGTTAATGTGTTGGATAAATATATTAGAATATGTTAATATGTTGGATAAATATATTAATATGGAATATAAATGCATGAAAGACTGTATTATGTATTTATCTGTGTATCAATGTATATGTGTAAACATTTAAATACACAAACAATACAGATTTATTCCCTAAAAATAATGATCAATTGATCATTTAAAACGAGGAAGGAAAACTCAAACAAAAATAACTAATAGAGCCTACAGTTTAATGAAAACTTTGACAATATGAAAATAAAGTCAATTGAAAGTCACATGTGGTTGAGTTGTTTCTGAATACAAGCTTTGATCTATAAATGTTTTCAGTAACAAGCATTAAGCAGCCATGACCATCAAAAAAGTATTACAACCATTAGACCTAGACTCTGACTTTGACTCTTTGGAAGAAAAATTTAAATTTTGTTCAATTGCTCAACTGGATAGGAAAGGTGAGGACAAACATTAGAAAAAGCAGGATTTCAAGAGATGCTAGTAATAGAACACAGAGTTTCATTCAATGACAGTCCCAAAGCAAAGAAACACAGGAAAAAAGTGTTTCAAAGGAAAAACAAATCATGAACCACCACTCAGATTGCCGGATTAAATGTAAGAAAGACTCCTCTTAAAAAAATACAATTAGAAGCAAGTGAAGAGTAGCAAGACAAAGAAAAATACTGAAGAGCATATTTAGGCAAAACATTAATAAGTTCTCAAAATGAAATAGGAATAGAATTTGGAGAACAATTACAATGCTTTCTCTAAGAAAGGAAAGAAAATATTGCAAGGAAATAGTATAATTCTCAGCAATAAAATTAATAGACAAATTTTCAACATTACAGAGAGTAACTTAAAAAGTCAGTTGTATAATATTTAGTAGAATAAAAGATAAAGCCTAGGAAAATAGCCTAGATATTGCAGGCCTCAAATTAAGAGATTTTAAATGGGTGCGTGAAAATCAAATATCTGGAGAACAGTCCATGAGGCTCTCATCTTGCAAAGAATATAATCTCTTTAGGACAGTGGCTCTCAACACAGGGTGATTTTTGCCCCCAGGAGCCTTTTGGCAATGACTGGAGATATTTTAATTGTCACAACTGGCCACTAGCATTTAGTGTAGGATTGTCAGATTTAGCAAATAATATCACAGGAGGTTCAATTAAATTGAAATTTCATATCAAAATAGATATCTCTTGGGAAAAGTATAGCATAAATATGTCACAATATATGTCTGCTATGGAGGGCCAAGTTTACACCTAGGGAGCCTTGATAATCAGAAAGATAGACATTGTCAATTATTTGTTGCTTGTCTGAAATCCAAATTTAATTAAGCATCTAGTATTTTATCTGGTAACTGTACGAGGACAGGGATGTTGCTAAACATCCTCAAATGTACATAACAACCCCCACAATAAAGAATTAGCCGGCACAAAATGTCAATAGTACCAAGTCTGAGAAACGCTGCTTTAGGAAGATATAAGAGTGAAAAGCACAGATTCAGTAATGGCAATTACAACTGAAAAGATAAATATTCCATACAACACTGTCCACATACCACCTGACTTCTTCATCTCTGAATTGTGTAACTTGCCAAGACAAGTTTCTGTGATTTCTGCACATGCAACTCTAGCTCACACGTGTTCCCAATCAGGCATTACTTTGAGACAGAAAGGAGTTGGGCTGTCCTTCAATGGATTGCTAATCAATGAGCTCTTGTGATGGCCTCTAGTTAAAATAACTTGCTGGGGCCGGCCTGGTGACATAGTGATTATGTTCACGCACTCTGCTTCGGCAGCCCAGGGTTCACTGGTGCGGACCTAGCACTGCTCATCAAGCCATGCTGTGGCAGCATCCCAAATACAAAATAGAGGAAGATTGGCACAGATGTTAGCTCAGGGTCAATCTTCCTCACATACACACACACACAAAGGCAAAAATAACTTGCCAGTGACAAGTTTACAAAATAGAATTTCTTTTTTTGAGCTAGAGACTAGAAATCCTCAAAGCTGTGTCCCTGTTTACAGGATTCTCTTCATTTCTTAGCTCCCATAATTTTGTTAGTAGCTTGTTCTTGGCAGTCTTCTCCTGGGAACTGAAATCTTGTTTGAAATCTCAGGTATGTACCACTATCTCTCTGAAGCTCTCAGCCTGAATTTCCCAATATTTTCTTTAATGAATTAAAGGTTTTGTGTTTTACTTTTCTTCCTTTCTTTTATCAAGATATGGGATACTCTGGTGATTCATTCTGGCATTTTTGCCAAATGATAAGGGTGGATTTAAACCCCAAAATGACATAACCTTCATAAAACAAGATTGCTCCCTTTCCTCTCAGTCCTCTGTAGCTACTTCAGTGATCTCAGAGTGTGGTGTTATTTTGTTACACAGCTTCCCCTCCTGTGCTACTTACCTCTTTGAATTCGTCTCTCAATCCCAAAGCAAAACACATCTTAATGTGAGAGAAAGAGACATTTTTTTGAAAGCTACTTTTGATAGATTTAGACCCCTCTGGCAAGAAATACTACATCTGTGCTTGCCTGTTTGTTTTTTAATCATTAATAATGTTTGGTATAGGGTGAGATAGTTGTTTTGTACCAGTCTGCTTTGACAATTCAATACTATATGTTAACATAGATCGATAGCTCAGTCAGATTGTCTTTAAGACCCGTAAATTATAATTACAAGGCACTTTTTGGCAAGAAAAGGAAGAGAAATAAAAAAAATATAAGAATTTGATGCTGGGATGAAAACCTCTACATCCATGTTATAAAGTGGCTAAAGATTTGCAGTACTCTTAACGAGTTTTGGAGGAAATAGATGTTGACTTAGGAACTTAGATGATCAGATAGACAGACAACATCAAGAAGAAGGAAATTTAACCAAAAATACTATTCCTTACCTATAGTTAGCAGCCCTGTTGAAAACTAGACATTTAAAGGAGGAAAACAGAATGTTGGAAGAGAATGATGTTTTTCCAGTTACTGGAAGTCTTCCCATGATTACTTGATCACCTAAGAATATTTTTATGCTCACCTTCAAGGTAACTCAATGGATGACCATTGATTTCCCAAAGGATTATACAGGTGGTTCCTGGCAGTAGTCAGGTGACCCTGAAATCCAGAGGGTATGCTGGAAGAGCTGTGACACTTTATGGAAAAACTGGCAGAAACTTGATGAATTCTTGCTAGCACGGATTCTTGGAATAATAATCTCTAATGCTGGATACTAAATGGAAAAATTAGGTCGACAGCTGATGCTCAATGTCTCCAACAATTGCACATTTTTGGGAGCAGTCTCTTCCAAAGTGTGCAAAAACTAACTTAATGCAATGTGTAACGGCGGAAGTTAGGCAGAATCATCCTGCAAGGAGTGACTGCATCACCCCTTCTCCAAGTAACATTTAGTGCTCCTTCCATAACACTAGAAGTGTTACAGGTGCAGGCAAACACTAGATTAACTGTATGATGAACAGAAGGATAGGTAATTTAATGTCATTGTCACAGACCATGAAAGGTGCTGTGATATAGTAGACTCCACAATCTTGGGGACCTTATGTAACCTTGGTCTTGGTGGAGGTGTTAGGAGAAATTCTCCATAGGTTTATTGCATTTCGGCATGGCCTAGGTCTTCTCTTCTGAGTAAAGGGCATGTTTGATTAGCAAACGGCAGGATCTGGACTAGGGTGAGGAGTGTAAGTCACCTAGGAGGCAAAATTTAAGGAGCTACTTGGTCTTAGGCCTCTTCAAATGTGGAGTCAGCACTTGATTTAGTGCCTTCTTAACTTTTTTGCCATTGGTGGCTCACTTGCCTCACTCTAGACGTGGCCCTGGCACAGAGCCTTGGAATTTAGAAATAGCATATCCCTCTTGGTCAGAAGGCATATTTCTTTAAAGACAGAGCTCCTTCCTTTCCCCAGAAACATCTGCTTACGTTCCAGTGTCAAGATAAGGTCTCTTTCTCTCCCCAGAAGGGAAGATGGATGTGTCACTCATAGTGTTCAGAGTTTATAAGATCAGAATTTCCTAATTTCAGGATTCCACTCTTGTGATGCACCCCCACTACATGCACAAGTGACATCTGGCCCTCAGCTTATCTCCCTGAGGGGATTGGAGCTTGGGGAACCAGTGCTACAATGTTCTTCTGGCTGCTGCTGCTTCTGCTGTGAATAATAAATAGTCTCATGTCTTTTGTACTACAAGCGGCAGGCTAACGTTAGCTTACAGCTATTTTGGCAACAAGGTTGGGGCACTGGCAAACCATGGCCTTCTAGGGAGAATGTTGAGGGCTCTGCATGTTGATTTGTAGGATTTGAGGAAGTCCATAGGAATTAGTGGCTGGCATGCGGATCAAACCTCACGGTCATTTGGTCAGCAAATGATCTTCTAATCTGTTGCTCATTAATGAGTAGGATTGAGAAGTGCTTGAAAACTGAGTAAGGTGGTAGGATGGAAACAAGCACTTTTAGTTTTTGTTCTTTACTACAGGTAACAAGAAGGGGAAGGATTAAGGATTCCCCAATGCTGGTCCAGACCTTTGGGTAGACATAAAACATTGGATGTTTATTCAGTTGAGTCATGAGCAGCCACCGCAGTGCTTGAATTTGAAAGTAAATGTATTTTGCCTACTGGCACAGTTGTCTCTGTTCTCATAAGTATTCATAAGTTTCCGTGCCAAGTATCTGTATCACCCTGCTCCCTTCTTCCCCTCTATTCTTATCTCAGCTTCTTCAGGAATTTGGGCTGAGGTTGAGATCTCTCTGCCCCTAGTGGGGAACAAAAACTCTGTGCACCCATCCAAATATATGTCAAAATGTCAGAGTGTGCTTAAGTCACCATTCTGCTGGTCCTGTGGGGGGAAGAAGTGCTGGGCACAGGGATAAACACACGTGCTGGGAACAGAGGGTGGAGCCACAGTGGCATGTGAGGGGGCAGAAAAAGAGAAACTCTGAGACTGCAGACTCCCAAGACCCTGGGAGAAGCACAAGAAAGGAGGGAGACACTGGGGTGAGAAGTCAAGAGAAAAAGGGCTCCCTGGATGCTCCAGCCATTCCCCTCAGCCTAGCCTCATTCTCCTGCATTCCATAAACCGCAGCCAGAAGACAGCAGGATCTCCTATTATGGCCCCTAACAAGCAAATGTCTTAACTTTTCTATTTCTATAGAGAAAAATAAAAAAGAAGTGACTGAGTTCAACTGATAAAGTTTGAACAAACATTGCATTAAAGAAAAAAAAAGTTAGACTTTTTTAGATAGGGCTTTTTGGGGTCATTCAATGCATTTCTCTTTGTTATTTTTACATCTGTATGTATGGTATGATGTTAAATACTTACTTTTGTCTCATAAGTGCCAGAGAGAATCATCCAGGGTTGTAAGTAGCAAAATGTGTTCGTGGGACAAACTCCCCTGATGTTTGCCATTGGTGGGTAGATCCACGTTTATCATGAGTGACTCTCCCCTCTGATGTCTAAAATTTTCCTTATTGAACTTTTTGGGTCTTGGAAACAGAGCAAATCCCTCTGTCCAGGATAATATAAAAAATTACTCTGCATATTTTTTTAAAAAACAAAAATCTTGACCAATTCTCAAGGGAAAAAACAATCAACCAATGTCATCCCTCAAATAATTTATATACTGAAGTGATCGAAGACATTAAAGCAGCTATTATAGCTATCCTCTATGAGGTAGGAGTGCATACTCTCAAAATCAATGCAAAGAAAAATTTCTCAGTAGAGAAATAGGAACCATATAAAATAATGAAATAAAAATTTTAGGACTGAAAAACATGATATCTGAAATTTTAAAAAATTACTGTTTGTGATCAATAGGAGAAAGGAAAAGCCAGAGAATTGCCTCATTTCTTCTAATATATACACTGTTCTTCAGTGACCTCATCTAAACCGATAACTTCTACTGAACTTACACCAGATTCAGAAAATACTTGGCCCACATGCTACAAGTCTGTTTTCAACCAATCCCCAGGTTTGGCACTAACCTCATTTATTTTCAGGCATCCACCCTTAATTGATCCATTGGAACTCAAAATAAAACTTTTTTTTCCATACTACATAGATACTGAGTGCCCATTTTGAGTCCACTAATACTTTCTTCCTGGCTAACCTTTGTTAATCATTCTAACAGTCTATAATAAAATTCCATGCTAAAATCTGCTGGAAATTAACAAGAAAATGGGAAGAAAAATTGGAAAAATAGTGACTGACAGAATAGTTTTACAATTTTAAAAGAGATCAAGTGAAGGTCTCAGAACTACTTTCCTACTTAGGAGAAAACCCCTGAGACAAGGGGCTTAATGGAGCCAGGATAAGGTATCCTAAAATCTGACGTTCTCTGGTACAAATTCTTTACAAGAGTGAGGGTTCTTACTGCACATTATATTAAAATCACTGATGAACATGAAATATTTCTCTCTGAGATAAGCTAACTAGTTAATTCTGTAAGTTAATGATTCCCAACATTGCTGTATTATTTCTTGAAATGTATTAAAAAGCAAAAAGAAATTTACAAGGGACTTGGTGTAACTGTCTCATTTTACAAGAGGAAGCTGAGGTTTGCCTGTGATTAACCCACAGTTAGTAGCAGAGCTAGAACTAGAATCCGCATCTTCCCACTTCCACATCTGCATACCGCTACAAGGAACTCATTGCTCCCACTTACAAATGCAGAGCAACTTCAAAGTAAATTTCTACCATGTTAGCATATCATTTACACTATTGCATATACATACTGCACAATAAAATGCATACAGTGCCAACTAATTTCACATAAATTCATACTTATCCTTTTGCTAAAATCTAATTTAATCATTACCAAAGCATGGGTAACTGTGTCCGTCTCCCACAGAAACAAAGTTGAGAGGAGTAAGATTTCCGATTCTGTCTGTGGAAGGAGGAAATTGACCTCCCAAAGATTTCCACATCCTAATTCATCCCAACTCTAATTCCTGGAATCTAGGAAAATGTTAAATTACAAGACACAGGAGAATTTAAGTTGCTGATCAGTTGAACTTCAGTTAGAGAGAACATCCTATATTATCCAGGTGGGAACAGTATAATCACCAGGGTCCTTAAATGTGGAAGAGGGAGGCAGAAGAGTCAGTGTCAGAGTGAAGTGATGTGAGAAGACTCAACCAGCTGCTGCTGTCTTTGAAGATGGAAGGGGGCCATGATCCAAAGAGTGTGAGCAACCTCTAGACACTGGAAAAGGCAAAAAAATTGAATTCTTCCTCAGAGCTTCTAGAAAGAAACACAACCCTGCTGATGCCTCGATGTTAGCCCAGTGAGACCTATTTTTGACTTCTGAGCTATAGAACTGCAAGGTAACAGATTCATTTTGTTTTAAGTTACTAAATTTGCATTGATTTACTACAGCAGTAATGGAGAAATATACCGCCCACAGGTTCATTCGATGCTTCCCTGTGACCTCTGTCAAGCTTTGGAGCCTGGTTATAAAATGTCTACCAGAGGGGAATAAACTTATTATGCGTACTAATCCAAGGCAACTAAGCAATTTGTTCCCCTGTGAAATAAAAACAGCTCTCAAAATTTAATTAAAACGAATATTTATTGAACTCATATTAAATGAAAACTGGTTAAGAAATGCACCCACATGTCAAGTTCTTGCCACTCAGCCCAGCATCAATGCCTTGTTGTTTCTGCTGGGCTGGGAACACCATTCTATGTTTCACTCATTTCTGTGATTATGCAGTCCTCTATCGTGTAGTAGTAGCATGTTCTGAAGCTCAGAATCTTCTTAGAAAGTAGTGGGTAGCAGGGTGGTCAGCACAGCTAATGGAGCATTTGTTTCATTTTCTGGCAAAAAGAAAGAAAAAAATGAAATGAGAGATACTCAGTGCTAAAAAGATCATCCCCATCTTTCCCATTTACCACTGACCTTGGGCATGTGACAATTTTTTTAAGGTGTAAATTCCTTATCCTCCCTCCCTCCCTCCCCTTGTGCCTCAAGTGAGATATTTACACACTGTCTGGGTATCCATTTTACTTCACGAAGAAACCATTTTAGTGGCTTACAAAACAGCCAAGAGTGAGGCCAAGTATTAAAATTGACACCTTCTCATTCAGACCCCCAAGGCTTTACAGTTTTTGCCTGAATTCTATCTTTTATGCATTGGAAAATCTGATGCCTTTTCTTCAGGCTCTGCCTTGAAAAGATTCCATGGACTGGACTGGAATCCATATCCTAGAGAGACAGGAAGGAAGGGATCTTGGAAAACTAAAAAGAGAGGACTTATTGATCCTATACTTATTTGGTTATTGAAAATGCAGACAATTAGACTTGGAAGGTAAACCTCAGGGAGAAAAGAGGTTATCTTTAACCTCCATGTTAGATTTCATAGCTGATCTCAGCATCTGGGAAAGTTGTTAAGTTTGGAATCCTTTCCCAGTGGATTAAAACCAGCACTGAAAATGGCATGAAATCTCCAATACAGTATTAGAGGCAAGGGAGAAGAAACTTACAAAAAAGCCCTGAGACAGACTCATTGGTTCCTTTGGAAGTGATGGGCTCATCTGCAATTAAAGAAATGGGTTTTATTCACTTTCAGTTATGTGTGTCTAGCATTCAGTGTGTGCAGTCAGCCAATAGCCTCAAGTAGCCCTGGTTAACGTAGGACTCCACTGAGTCTGTGGCACTGAAACTTTCCTTCTCCTAACTGCCACAGCACTCTGCCATGCCTGAAATCTTCCCAGCGGAAATGGAACGCAAATGGACTCCACGAGAATGATTTGGGTGAAGGGCTGGTCTCCACTCATACTTGGAAGCCCTGAAAGTAGCACATAAACTGGTCATATCCTCATGTGTAAGAGCCATATTCTCTCTTCTCCCCCAAAAGTAAATTAAGCTCAGTGAGTGTGGCCCCTGGCTGAGAAGGGTGTTAACACAGGCAGAGTACCTACCAGATACCCACTTCTTGAGTCTGTCCTGGAAAACCTCCCAAGAAAAAATTTCCCAAAGACCAAGAATAGGCATAAAAGTCAAATATCTTCAGTGTTACCTGGTGCTTTAGTCATGGGCTCTTCAGAATAAACACTGGTGACATTTGCTGGAGAAAAGGAAGTAAGTTTCTTAATTTGAAAGGTTAAAACCTCCATGGATTTTCTCTTTCTGTTAAAAACCAAAGCTTCTCAGTTTATTGGTAATTGCCATCGTCAGAAAGCGTCTCCTGATTGGCAGGTTAGGAAACAGGTTAGTTCCACGATATTAGCTGAAATGACTAGATGGATCTGGGCCATGACAATGTTTCTTGCTCTCATACTCAAACGTGAGAGTTTTCCTGACACCCCATGGGTTGTAAAAGGAAGGAAGACATAGGTAAGTTAATAACCCTCTACTACATGCTGTGTTATTTTAATACAACCAATACCGAGGCAGAGAACTGTTCTGTGAGGGAGGTATGTTCTGCAAAGGGGATTAGTGGAAGAGCAAGAATTTAAAGCCAGAGAGCCAACCCTTTTTTAATAGGCCTTTCAGCCCCCACTAAAATACAATTTCTAGATTCCTCTACTACTACCTGCAATCCTCCAATACACTTAGAGCAGTGCTAGAATGTAGTAGATATCAATAAATATCAACTATTATTTGTAGGGATAAGAATCAGATTACTTAGAAATTTGCTTTTGTAGGTAAGTCCCAAGGGTCCTTCTTAGTGAAAGTCCCAGGCATCCCTCAAACTATTGGGGTTTGTTTGTAGGCGCGGAAGGCATTGAAATCTTATGACCCCTTGGCTAAGTCCCAGATAGAAAAAATGAAAAATGATGGAGGCTTGAGAGAAGGACGGGCAGAGATAAAAACACTGCTTAATTCATGAAGCTCTTAAATCCTTTTTTCTTCTGTTCAGTCTAAATTCAAATGAGATTTACACTTATAGCCTTCATCTAAAATTTTCCCTATGAGAATTGAATTGTAATCAACTGAAAAAGAAAAGGAAATTCTTAACATTTTTCTTGCCACCACATCCATCAACCCCTTGGAGATACCAAGGAGCTCATCCTCTTTTGAGAAGCCCCGAGGGCTGGTCCTGGAGATCAGGTTGGGGCAGATCTCTGGGCTGGAGCTAAGCTGGTATTTAAATAGTTTCATCTCCTGACACTCTGGAAAATGCTTCAATTTGCCTCAAGTTTCAAAGAACTTTTGGCAACGTTTACTCCAGTTCAGAGAACAAAGCAGCAAAAGTATCCCTAAATGTCTAAGTTATCAAGGAGCTATAAACAAGGGAAGGGAGGCAGGGCGAAATTTCCGCATTTTTGAAGACAGGAATTCTTACCTGTGGCCTCAGTGGCTTTTTTCTCAAAGCTGAGGGTGTTTGATTCCACACCAGTAGACAATTCTAGGAAAACAAAATGGAAGACAGGTGTGGTTACAAGCTTATGAAAGGAATCAAGTACACTGGAGGAAAGCAGACTTTCCCTCAGAAATGCAAAAGATCGGAGCCCACCAACTCCTGCCCAGGCCCCCTCTGAAGCCAGAACCCTCACTTACCAAAAGCCTGCGTGTTCTTCAAATACACGTCAGTGGTCAGCTCTAGGGAAGTGTTCGATTTGAGGGCAGTGGTCAACTCGAGAGCAGTGGTTGACTCTAGGACAACGGCTGACTCTGGGGCAGTGGTAGATTCTAGCAGGTAAGTGGTTGACTCTAGATCAGTGGTCAAGTCTGGGAGATCAGTGGTAGACTCCAGAGCAGTGGCCGACTCTAGGGCAGTTGTCAATTCCAGGGCAGTGGTTGACTCTAGAGCAGTGGCTGACTTTAGATCAGTGGTCGACTCTAGCGCAGTGGCCAACTCTAGGACAGTAGTTGACTCTAGGGCAGTGGATGACTTTAGGGCAGTGGTCAACTCTAGGGCAGTGGTCAATTCTAGGGCAGTGGTCAACTCTAAGGTAGTGGTTGACTCTAGATCAGTGGTCGAGTCTGGCAGGGCCGTGGTTGACTGTAGGGCAGTTGCTGACTCTAGGGCACTGGTTGACTCTAGGGCAGTGGTCGAGTCTGGCAGGGCAGTGGTTGACTCTAGGGCAGTTGCTGACTCTAGGGCAGTGGTTGACTCTAGATCAGTGGTTGAGTCTGGCAGGGCAGTGGTTGACTCTAGGGCAGTTGCTGACTCTAGGGCAGTGGTTGACTCTAGGGCAGTGGTCGAGTCTGGCAGGGCAGTGGTTGACTCTAGGGCAGTTGCTGACTCTAGGGCAGTTGTCGAGTCTGGTAAGTCAGTGGTTGACTCTACGGCAGTGGTTGACTCTAGATCAGTGGTTGAGTCTGGCAGGGCACTGGTTGACTCTAGGGCAGTTGCTGACTTTAGGGCAGTGGTCGACTCTAGGGCAGTGGAGGAGTCTGGTAAGTCAGTGGTTGACTCTAGGGCAGTGGTCGACTCTAGGGCACTAGTCAATTTTAGGGCACTGGTTGACTCTAGGTAGGTGGTCGACTCTAGATCAGTGGTTGAGTCTAGTAGGTCAGTAGTTGACTCTAGGGCAGTAGTCAGCTTGAGGGCAGTAGCTAACTCTAGAGGAGTGGCCGACTCTAGAGCAGTGGTCGACTCTAAGGCAGTGGTTAACTCCAGGGCAGTGGATGAGTCTGGTAGGTCAGTGGTTGGCTCTAGGGCAGAGGTCAACTCTAGGGCAGGGGTTGACTCTAGGGCAGTGGTTGACTCTAGGGCAGTGGTTGAGTCTGGTAAGTCAGTGGTTGACTTTAGGGAAGTGGTAAATTCTAGGGCAGTGGTTGACTCTAGCACGGAGTTTGACTCTAGGGCAGTGGCTGACTCTAGGACAGTGGTCAACTCTAGGGCTGTGCTGGAGTCTGATAGGTCAGAGGTTGACTCTAGGGCAGTGGCCACTTCTAGAATAGTGGTTGAGTCTAGGGCAGTGGTTAACTCAAGGGCAGGGGTAGACTCTAGAGCAGTAGTCAATTTTAGTTCAGAGGTTGACTCCTGGTCAATGATAACAACTTGGTCAGTGATGAATTCTAGAGGAACCAAAAAAGAAAACAGCTCAAACCCTTTCTGGTAAGAACATTTCCATAATTTCTATACCTTTCCCATTCTCAACTAGATCTTTTTCTGGGCAAAACATGGAACATAAAAGGGTATGTTAAGTCAAATGTGGTCTCACCACAAGTCTCTCTTCCACCATTGCTAGAAAATCCAAAAGACTAACTGCCACCCAAGAATATGCTCAGTGTCCTCTACACCACTCTCCTTTGAGGGGGTTGGTTTAGGAAAGAGCATTTGATATTGTGCTTCTAAATGTGAATTTGTCAAACTGGAACAAAATATTTCAAATATTCCCCCTCTATAATCTTTCCAGTTCCTGAAAACTGAACAAAAACAAAAGGGGGTTCAGAGCAAGGAAAACAGGTATTTCCAAAGTGCATGAGCAAGAATGGAATTGACCCTAAAGCGGGCTACCCCTATGATTTTTTCATTTAATGGGCTATGTCTAGGACTTCATTTTCCAGTCTCCTCCATAGAATGCACAATCCAGATGTTTTGGGGCTTGCTAACCACAAAAGCATCCTAACCATATAAGACTAATGGATGTACAACTAGGGTCTTCTTGGATTACGGTGAAAGATATGTAGTCACTATGGATGCTTGATTCAGCAGGTTATGGGCACCCTGCCAATGAAGCCAAAATTATTAGCTCTCTAACGCAGTCATTTTGCTTTATCATTCATTCATATGCAGTAAAGAACCCCAAACCCAGCATCGGATAAACTGAGAGCTACCAGAGGGAAAGCTGGGGGCAGAAGGATGGGGGAAAGTAACCATTTTAATGCAAATGAATGAACATCCTTCCTCCTGAGAAATGAATTGAATGCAGGAAGGACTAGAAAAAGCAAGACTTTGGGGGAAATCTTCCTTTCTCTCGTTCATGAGGACATCTATTTCTTTCCTGTCTCAATGTGACTCACAAGTTTCCATTCCAGACCCACTGATTTCCTGCGTGTGACTGCATTAGCTGCTAAAGCACTTGGAATTTTACTGTAAAATGAGGGCACCCCCTAGGACTTTTTAACCTGAATTAAATAGAATAAAGCCTCCTTAGCACTCAATAGCAAATAGGACCAAGGAAAACCATCAGTAATTCTCTAATCACCCATCTTAAGCCCATCTGGCCCAGCCTTCTTACCTTTATGAGGTCAGTTCAAACACATAACCCACTCCTTAGCTTAGCCACTCAACGACCCAGGACCTCAGAGCTCAGCTGCCCATCCCACCTTGAGACCAAGTTGATACAAATTTTACCCATTTCACTTTAAAGTGTTCACTGCAGGTCTCTGACTGTCTCTGTCTGTCTGCCTCTCTCTCTGTACTCATACACACATGCACACACTAAGAAAGGATTTTAGCCCTCTTCTCCAAAGACCTCCAAACAGTCCACTTACGCTGGAATGCGACGGGGTAAGTCACAGCCAGACCGAACCAAGCAGAGAGGACCAGGGCCATCCTGAGCATGGTGCCGGTGGGGAGTGCAGGAGCCTCTCGAAGGTGTGGAGGCAGGTGGCAGGTCCTGGGGGTGCTGGACCCAGAGCTCTGCTGGGCTTTTATGTAACCCTCAGCCTCAGGTCCCTGAAGGCGGCATTCCCAGGTGGTTGTAAAAAAAGACCTGGTCCACAGAATTAGAATGGCCCTGGAGAGATTGCCAGAAGAAGGAACTGGGGGAGGAGAAGCAAGGAGGAGATTTGGAGGAAAACTCTGATAAGATCCTTTGCGAAATTAGGTTCATTTATCTGCTTCTCAAAGGGACAGGGGAGAAATTCTAGTTTCACTAGATCTTTGAGGTGACTTCCCTCCTGGTCCAAGATTGCAAGTTTGTCATCTAGGCTGGAGCCAAATAATGCTTTACTGAGCTCCTGAGATGCTATTTTGTGTCAGAATGCAGGACTGAATTTCAGACTAAGTATCATGGTGAGTCATGAAGCTTTAGTCCTGGAGCCTCCAATCATACTTCCAGTTTCATACAGGCCCTCTTGAGCCGGCTGGCTGTTTTCACTCTGAGGGAGTTTGCACAGGGTGCTTGTTGCAAACGGTATCCTAACCCTGGCAGGGTCCTCCTGAATGAGAACTGTAGATGATAGTAATAACAACAATAATTAGTACTAGTACTTCTAACTACTATAACTACTAGAAATATCCCAAATTATAATATTTCACAAGTGCTAGTATCTCATTTGAATCTCATCACGATCCTCTGTGGGAGTCATTAATATCCACATTTTTCTGGCGAGGAACCTAGAGGGTGGGAGATTAAATGACTCCAGATTCACCTGAAGACATTCATGCTCTGCAGGGACGTCATTAGCAGTGATACTTCTTGGCTATGTGGACGTGGCTCCTGCTAGTGACCTTCCAAGTCCTCTAGGGGGCAGTGTTAAGCTACAATGTGTCCTTGGCTGAAGCATAGACTCTCAAACTCACAGTAGACGCAAAACCAGCTGAGAAAATACAGAGTTGTGGGACTGGCTCACACTAGTCGACCTCAGAGCTCAACGAAATGTCACGACCATTACGTGGAAAGGAGGTCTTTATCTCATATGCACAACTCCCATCACAGGGTCAAACTCTCATGATACCTATAGGTCTCAGTTTTCTTTACTTAAAAAGTCACAGCTGATTCCTGTGCCTCAGAAACCACAGACAGACAACACCATTGAGAGAAGCCTCTCAGTAATAACAGCTAATATTTATCGAGTGCTTAACTAGGTGCTATAGGCATATATTAGTTTAAACTAATACCATACCTAAGGTAATCTTATTATTCTCTTTTTCTTGATGAAGAAAACATGGCACAGATGGTTAGGGAACTTATGAAAGGCCACACAGTAAGTGGTATAGAATCAAGAAGCATACCTGTGGGCAGTCTGATGCTAGGGCATTCTATACTATGCTCTCAACCACTCAGATATTGGTCCCCCTGCCCAGCTATCTTCTTGATCTCCTTATGGCTGGCTTTCTCCTATGAAGTGTGACACTGTGCCAGCTTCAACCTAAAGGCAGGAGGAAATCACACACACACACATAGACACACACACATACACTAGAGATCATTTTCTTTTTCTGGAAACTAAATCTCAGTGGCAAGTCTTGTGCAATGAAGTGTAACCCAAACAATCGTTAGGAGCTTGGGAAGCAAGAAGCTCATGAAAAGCTTGCAGCCCAATACCACCAGCAAACAATAGGATTCAAATGAGGCAATAGTGTGGTAAGGCATGGAAGAAGGGAGAATTTTATTTGACTCAGCCGCAATATGAGATTATTTCCTGCCCTGGAAAAGTACAACAATTGCCTTCTAAATGTGCTAAGCTGAATCTCCGCACTCTTTGAAGAGAGCTGGACTAAGAGTTATGAAAGAATCGAAAAGGCAGAAGTAACCTACTTCCTCTAGAAGCTTTGACTTGTTTTTGACCATCTAATATTATGGACACTCTTTTAGATGTTCATCCAAGAGTCATGGCACCATATTTTTGTGCCTCAGTTTCCACCAGAGTCAATTAAAGTGCAGCTGCCTGGTCACCACTATACTGGTCACTATATGGGAGCAATTTGCTTCCCTTCATGGAGATGAGTTATTCTTTCTCATCACCTGAATATAGTTAGATCATTAACCCAGTGGGTCTCAGAGAGAAATCAGGCCTCTGTTAAGGTGAGATCTAATAAAATATAAAGCTATAATTGTAGAGATTTTTATTAATGTGGAGTGGTAATTCTGTTATTATGTTAATATAGTATTTTGACTTTGCTTTTTATGTATTCTTTCCAATGTTATAGAATCATGTAATCTCATGGCCTAAAGGTATTTTAAATGGTACCCAGCTCAGTCCTACATTCAAGGTCCTTTTTCTTTTAAAATATAAGGGTGTTTTCTCCTTATATAGCACTACGGTCAAGTGGCCTATCATCCTTAGTGATGGAGAGCTCACTCCCTTAAGAAGAACAGATCATCTTTGGACATATTCTTTTCAGTAGCTAAAATATGCCTTCCTGTAATTTCAACCTATTCTAGTTCTCCTCTGAGCAGATCATATGTATAAAATTAGGGCCCTCTTCCCTCTTCAGATGTCAAAGGCATCTGAATCACTTTACTTTTGAATTTCTTTACCATCCTAAAAAAGGTGTAAATTTTTAAGTACAAAAATTGTTCCTATTTTTTTCTCGCAAATTTTCCCCATACCTAGCACAGTCTAGCAGATAGGAGGTGCTGTTATTATCATGTATAAATATTATACATTATATATTTCTAGTATACGTAAATTAATAAATGAATGACTAGATGATACCTGGTCACTAGTCTGATATTTATTTGTGTACATCAAAAAAGGAAACATTAAAATTAAAACAAACGATCACATATTAGATCTAATTAGAACAGAAGAAAGAATTTCAGCATGGAAAATATGTGCTATTAATTTGATTATATTAAATTAATTTGTATATTGACACTGCAAAGTAGGCCTGGCAGAAACTATGGAACATTTCATGGCAGCATTAAAGAGACTCAAAAGCCTTTGCATCTACTTCCTCGAGGGTGAAACAAATTTCTGGCAAGTGACTTGAGCTGGGAGTGATATTCCACAGATGTGACTCAGTCCCTCCCTAACTTCCACCCCAAGAAACACAAGCTCTGTAGCACTTGAGACAAAGAGCCAGGCATTTGACCCAAGGCAGCTTCTTCTTTCATTCCAAACCCCAATAATCATTCCCCCTTAGGGAGCAGTCTCCAGAGACCAAGACTCAAGTTTCTCCTGTAGGGGATGGAAAGCTCAGAGTGAGATAAAAATATTGTGCACCAGTTCACAGATTAGATATGGACACACATTGATGTCACTGAAGTCCCAAAGAAAGAGGGGAAAGGTGTACTGTAGAAAAGATATCTGAAAAAGAAAGGCCTGAAACTTCCAAAATTTGATAATAGCCATAAATTTATAGATTCAAGAGGCTCAGCAAATCCCAAAAGGCATAAACTTGGAGAAAACTACTCCTGGACAAATCATAATTAAGCTGCTGGAAACCAATTCTAAAGAAAAAAAAAATGAATTTAGAGAAAGGACGGTGTGATATCTTTAAGGTGCTGAAAATAAAGAACTTTCACCTCAGAATTCTATATCCAGCAAAAATGTCCTTCAGGAATGATGGTGATATAGATATATTTTCAAATGGAGGGATATTAAGAGAATCAGTTGCCAGTAGAAGTGCTCTAAAAGAAATGCTAAAAGAACATCTCAAGCGTGAAAAGAAAGAAATGATGCCAGAGGGAAACTTGCAACTTCAGCAATGAAGGAAAATGCTGTAGAATTGGTCAATATATGTTCACACAGATGACTATTTCAATTCTCTTAAGTTCTTTAAATATTGATGACTGTAGTGAGAAAAAAATTTATATTGTCTGAGAGCTTTCAATGAATGTAAATATAACACATATGGCGACTATAACATAAAAGGGGAGGGCACAGGGTCCTATATGGTGGAAAGAATTCTATATTTTACTTGAAGTGATAAAATATCAACTCTCAGTAGATGTGACAGCTTAGGAATATCATATCCCTAGGTCAACCTCTAAAGTAATTACACGAAGATTAAAATCAAAAAAGTAATGGATAAAATGAATACTAAAACAATTAAATAATTTTTAATTGAAATGAGCATTTTTAAAAGGAAATTTTTAAGAGGAAATGAGCAACAGCAGAATAAAACTCAGAGGGAAAAAAACATAAAAAAATAATAAATTGATAGATTTAAATACCAACATATTGATAACATGTTTAATAAAAATTGTCTAAACAAACGAAGCAGGAAACAGAGATTGTCAGATTACTTAAATAAAAATCAAGACCCAACTATATGCAGTCTAAAAGAAACTCACTTTAATATAATGATATAGATAGGTTGAAAATTAAAGCAGGAAAAAGATACACCATGCTAACATTAATAAAAGTAAACTGGAGAAGCTAACTAACATCACAAAATGTAGACTTTGGAACAAGAAAAGTTAGTAGGGATAAAACAATGACAAAAAGGTCATTTTTGCTCTAGGTCATTATGTCCTAAGAAGACATAAGAGTCTCAGGTATGTACACACCTAGCAAGAGAGTTCCAAGATACATGGAGTATGAACTGATGGAACTGAATAGAGAAAAAAACAAGTCCACTACCCACTTGGAAATACAATAGTCTTCATTCACTAATCAGTAGAGCAGGTAGACAGAAAATCAGAGAGGACATAGAAAACTCATACAACACTACCAACCAACTTGACCTAAGGGGCGTTAATACAATACTCCACTCAACCACAGCAGAATGCATGTTCCAAGTACACATGGACCATCCCCCATGATATATGCATTCTGTCACATAAAACAAGATTTAAAGCAATTAAAATAATTGAAGTTATGCAAACTATGTATTCTGATCATAAGAGATTAAAATGAGAGTTAAAAAAGACTAAAATAATCTGGATACCAGAAATATTTAACATTAAACGACATACTTCTAAATTCATCAAAGAGGAAGTCTCAAGGAAAATTTTAATCATTTTGAAGTAAATGACAATAAAAATACAACATATCAAAATTAGAAGGTTGTGATCAAAGCAGTGCTTAGAGAGAAATTTATGGCTTATAAATGTGATATAGTCACTCTTCCCTTAACGACAAGGATGTGTTCTGAGAAATGCGTCATTAGGCAGTTTCATCCTACATACTTACGCAACCCTAGAAGTATAGCCTACTACTCACCCAGGCTATATGGTATAGCCTATTCCTCCTAGTCTACAAAACAGTAACAGCATGTTACTATACTGAATACTGTAGGAAATTGTAACACAAAGGGAAGTATTTGTATATCTAAACATATCTAAACATAGAAAATGTACAGTAAAATCAGAGTATAAAAGGTGGAAAATGATATGCCTGTGTAGGACACTTACCATGAATGGAGCTTACAGGACTGGAGGTTGCTCTGGGTGAGTCAGTGAGTGAGTGGTGAGTGAATGTGAAGGCCTGGGACATCACCAGCCTCTACCGTAGACTTTACAAACACTGGACACTTAGGGTACATCAAATTTACAAAAAAATATTTTTCTTTCTTCAATATTAAATTAGCCTTATCTTACTGTAAATTTTTCATTTTATAAACTTTTTAATTTTTAACGTTTTGACTCTTCTGTAATAACACTTAGCTTAAAATACAAACACAATTTACAGCCATATAAAAATATTTTCTTTCTTTATATTCTTATTGTATAAGCTTTTCTTTATTTAGTTTTTTTCTGATTTTTAAACATTTTTTGTTAAAAACTGAAACATAAACACACACATTATCCTAGGCCTACACAGGGTCTGGATGATCAATATCACTGTCTTCCACCTCCATCCTGTCTCATTGTAAGGTCTTCAGGGGCAATACCACGCATGGAGCTGACATCTCCTATGATGACAATGCCTTCTTCTGGAACACCTCCTGAGGGACCTGCCTGAGGCTCATTTTGAGGAGGTGTCACTCTTTTCAGAAATATGGTGGTTTCCTTGGTGTGTTTCTTTTTTTCATCATAGATTTGCTTGTAAGCAGATAATGCACCGTGGGCATTCCTCTCTATTAATAAAAACCTTTTGGTGCTGGGGTCCATGTTTTGAAAGTTTTTAAGGAGCTTTTTGAGATTGGCCGAAGCTTCTGCTAAGCCCTTCCCTGTGATTTTTCTTGAGTCTTCGTCTTCTTTTTCTTCTCCCGCAGATGCCTTTTCTCTTGTTTGTTTACACCAGCATCATCACAAACACATGAGGAATGTATTGTGCGATGATGTTACTGTGGCTGTGATGTCACTAGGTGATAGGAATTTTCATCTTCATTATAATTTTGTGGGACCACCATCATATATGCAGTCTGTCATTGACTGAAACGTTATGTGACACATGACTGTATTAGAAAAGAAGAAAGGTCTTGTATTAATATGCTAAGGTTCCTGCTTAAGAAACAAGATAAAACAGAGAAAATTACACCCAAAGAAGCAGAGGTAGGAAACAATAAAAATAAGATCAGAAATCAATAAAGTTGAAAACAGTAAAACAATAGGGAAAATCAATAAAACTAAAAGCTAGGTTTTTTTGGTAAAGATTAACACAATTCATAAAACAGTAGCTAGACCTATGAAGTAAAAATGATAGAAGACACAAATTACCAATATCAGGAGTGAAAAAGAGGATACCCTTATAGACTACTGATATTAAACACAATAATATTACCAAAAATTCTTGCCCATAATTTGACAACTTAGATGAAATGGACCAATTCCTTGAGCTACACAAAATATGAAAATTTACTCAAGAAAAGACAAACAACCTGAATAGAAATTTATCAAAGAAAGTAAATTTATAATTTAAAATTTTCCAAAAAAGAAAACTCCAAACCCAGATGATTTCACTAACAAATTCTACTGGATATCTGAGCAAGGATAACAATAATTCTCCACAATATCTTCTTGAAAATGGAATAGAAGGAAACACTTCCCAACTCATTTCAGGAGACCAATATAAGCATTAACAAAACCAGGCATAGATATCACAAGAAAGAAGCTAGAGTTCAGAGTTATTCATGGACATAGATGCAAAAACTCTCAACAGAACATTAGTAAATTAAATGCACCAATATATATAAATAATAAAATATCAAGACAGTAGAATTTATCAAAAGCATGTAAGGTTTGCTTAATATTAAAAAATAATGTCTCATCATTTTAACATCTTAAATAAGAAAAAATCACATGATCATCTCAGTAGATGCAGAAAAATCATTTGATAAAATTTAACTTCTATTCGTAATAAAAACCTCCCAGGAAACTACGACTAGAAGAGAAATTCCTCAGTTTGATACAGGACACCTATGAAAAACTAGAACTAACATCATGTTTAATAGAGAAAAACCAAATACTCTTTCCTAAGATCAAGAACAAGGTAAGGAAGTCAACTGTCAACACTTCTCTTTAACACTGTACTGGAAGTTGTGGCCAGCGCAAAAAGGCAAGAGATAAAGGAGGGCATCCATATTTGACAAGAAGAAATGAAACTGTCTTTATCCATGGATGACATGACCACTTAAATAGCAAAGTCCATGGAATCTGAAAAACTAAAAACAAAAAGACCCCTAAATGAAAAACTACAAGAACTAATAAGTGAGTTTGGCAAGATTGTAGGATATAGGATCAACATACAAAAATAAATCCAGGTCTATATACGAGCAGTAATTAGAAACTGAAATATGAAAAACTGTATTATTTCCAAAACATAAAAATATGAAATACTTAGGCATAAATATAATAAAAGATGTTCAAAATGTGTACACTGAAAATTATACTACATTGTTGAGAGAAATTAGAGAAGACATAGATAAGTTAAAAGCTATATGTCATTTATCATTGGAAAACTCAGCATTTTTAAGATGTTTTTTCTCCTTAAATTATCTATTGAGTCAGTGCAATCCCAATCAATTTCCAGCAGATAGATTTTGTAGAAATTAACATGCTAATTCTAAAATATCAGTGGAAATTCAAAGGAACAGAACAAAAAGACAAATGAATAAAAAAACTGAAAAAGGAATACAAATTTGGAGAACTTACTCTACCTGATTTCACTACTTAAAAAGGTATGCAGATTGAGACAATGTGGTATTGGTGTAAAAATACACAAATAGAACAATAGAACAGAATAGATAAGAAATAGGCTTACACATATTAACAATTCATTTTTGACAAATGTAACAAATGTGGAGAAAGGATAGTCTTTTCAACTAATGATGCTGGAAGAATTGGATATCAATATGCAAAAGAAAAAGAAAACTTCACTTTACATCTTGCACCACTTACAAAAATGTACTCTAAATGGATTATCGACCTGCATGTTTGCATAAACACATGTTATACTCATGGTCTTTGAGGACAAAATGTTATATATTTGGTTTTTTCTTAAACAGTTTCATTGAGATATAGCTCATGTATCATGCAAGTCACTCGTTTCAGAGTACGTTTGATGGTTTTTAGTATACTCACAGATATGTGCAACCATACCTTATTGAATTTTGGGACACTTTCATCACTTAACAAAGAAAACCCATACCCTTTAGCTATTACCTCGCTACTTCATCAACATCCCACCTTCCTTCCTCCCACCAACTCTAGCTCTAAAGCAACCAATAATCTACACTCTGCATCTATAGATTTTCCAATTCTGTGCTTTCATATGGCAGTCATACAATATGTGGTCTTTTGTGACTGGCTTCTTTCACTTAACATCACACTTTCAAGGTTCATCCATGTGGTAGCATTTATCAGTACGTCATTCCTTTCTATGGCTGAATAATATTCCATTATATGGATACAGTACATTTTGTTTTTGTATTCATCTATTGAAGAACATTTGAGTTGTTTCCATCTTCTGGTTGTTGTAAATAATGTTGCTATGAAGATTTACAAATAAGTTTTTGTTTGAACATGCATTTTTATTTCTCTTGGGTTTAACCTAGGTGTAAAAATTCTGGTTCATGGTAATTGTATGTTATCTCTTGAGGAACTGCTAGACCGTTTTCCAAAGCAGCAGTACCATTTTACATTCTTAAAAGTAATGTATGAGGGTTCGATTTATCCACAATCTGGCCAACACTTGTTATTATCTGACATTTTAATTCTAGTCATCCTAGTGTGTGTGAAGTGGTATATAATTATGGTTTTGATTTGAGTTTCCCTAATGACTAGTCATGTTGAGCCTCTATCCATGTGCTTATTGACTATTTGTATATCTTATTTATAAAAATATTTATTTAGATCCTTTGCCCATTTAAAAAAATTGTACCTAATTTTGCATAACAAAAGTTATGCATATTTGTGTTGAGGGAGAGAGACAGATTGCAAATTGGAATAATAGTACTAAACCACATTTTCTATCTATATGCTAAATAATTCTGTTCTGAATATCTATTGCTCTTTAAAATACTAGCTCCAAACTCAGTGGTACAAAAGAACTATTTTATTATGCTCACAGATTCTGTGAGTCAGGAATTCAGACAGGGCAAAGTGGGATGGCTTGTCCCTGCTCAAAATGTCGGGGCTTCAACCTCGAATACTCAGACAGCTGAATACGACTCAAATGGCAGGGGCTGGAATCACCAAGAAGATTCTTTACTTACATATCTGCCCCTGGACTGGGATGATTCTGAGTTTGGGCTCAGTTGGAATGCTTGACCAGATTGCCTCCTGGTGGCCTCTTCCTGTGGCTTGGGTTTCCTCACAGCAGGCTGGTCTCACATTTGTCAGACTTCTTATAGAGAGCTCAGGACTCTAAGAAGAAATGTTGTAGTGCCTAAGGCAGAGACTGCTACACTTTTTCGGACAGGCTTAGAAGTCCTATGATGTCATTTGCACTGTGTTATATTGGTTGAAGCAGTCACAGGATCACCCAGCTTCAAGTGGCGGGATTTCAGACCCCAGACCTCAATAAGAAGAGGGTTGAAGAGTTTGCAGCCATGTTTCAAAACTGCCAGAGATTCTAAAAGATCCTGGCATAACATAGGATGGTAGATTTTCTGTATTTACACAAACTTTGGAATTTTATACGTAATATGTATTAGTGAGGTGAGTAATACAGATAAATTTTGACTGTAATTTAGGATACTTGCTGCATGTGGTGATTAGGGAAATGTACCTCTGAGATCTCTGACTTAAGGAGCATAATTGGCTATGTAGGGGCAAGTACATATAAAAATAGGAGGCATAATTCTCCATGTTAAAAATATGCACCCTTATCTCCTAGTTTCTGTGGGAAGGCAGGAGCTTGTCTATCTCCTGTCATAAAGGTGTGAATTTATTTTTCTTTTGCATAAAACCAGTTAACTAACACAGACAGTCACCTCAATTACCAGGTCAATTTAGGATAAACTATCTGTAATAATGGTGTTACCAAGTCCTCTTAGGTAAGAACTTGTTACCGTTTACCTTGAGAACGTGTATAAAATGAGTTGTATCTGCTTCGCCACATAAAAGAGTGAGATTTCCTTCTGTTTTGCAATTCCATACCAGATTGCCAGTGCTGTGCATCAGATTCTGCTTTAATGCTTCTTCAGCAATAAAATGGTTTTCTTTCTCTACTACCTTTGTGGAGAGATTTTCTGGATTGGGAGAATTTTTTGCTTTTAATTGCGTTTCCCCAACAGCTGACAAGTCCATGTTCCTTTGCTCTGTACTCCATCACCTCATTCCCTCCTATGAGCTGCCCTCAACCAATCAGCGAGCAGGGCAGAGCTTCCTTGGCAAGCCTGTTCCAGGGAGGCTCAGGACACCCCTGATGTGCACCACAGCCTTGACAACGCCCACTGGCCTTCTTAGAACTGTCTTAGGACAGGCTTGTTTCCTAAGACCTTCCTTCTTTCTTTCTCTCTCTCCTCTGCAGGGGTCAGACCCAACTGTAGCATAGCAGCTCTCCCAGACTTCTGCTCCCTCCTTGAGTTCCCATTCAGGCATTTCCCTCAGTGATTTCTTTGTTTCTCAAAGCATCCAGACTGAGACGCTATAATTTTTAGAGTGGAGTTCAATGTTTCTACCTTATGACTAAGATGAATGAATCAAAAATGCTTATGTCTTAAGGAAAATAGGACATTGTAAAGGAAATATTTAAAGATGTACTTCTATTTTGTGTTTTAACAAACCATCATTCAAATCCTAATGCATAGCTTTACATGGAAATTGTAAGCAGGTAATATAACACCTGCCTTGAAAATCACTAGCTGAGGTCTTGAGAAAAATAAAGGGGGTTTTCTCAAAGATAATTCAGACTTTGGGGGCAGACTGGAGTCATTCTTTTCTTTGCCAGTGGACATCAAAGTACAGAAAAAAGAAGCTTATTGAACATTTGAGCTTTGGATGCACAGATCTGTAACACCTCGTTTATAAATCCGTGGAGAGCTGAAGGCGGAGATTCTCTGTCAGCAGGCATGGAAAGCACATTGAAGAATATATTTATGATCATTTTGGCTGGAGAATTGTTAATGGGGATTTTGGGAAATGGATTCATTGTGCTGGTTAACTGTATTGACTGGATCAGGAGCTGGAAGTTCTCCCTGATTGACTTTATTCTCACCTGCTTGGCTAGTTCCAGAATATTTCTGCTGTGCATAATAATTTTAGGTATAGCTTTAGATGTAAACTTTGAGGAAATATGGTACAATAATAATAATCTACGGAGAAGTTTGGAAATCCTCTGGACGGGATCCAATTATTTCTGCATGATCTCTACTACCTGCCTCTATGTCTTCTATTTCCTCAAGATAGCCAACTTCTCTAATTCCATTTTCTTCTGGATGAAGCGGAGAATTCACAAGATTCTTCTCATTATTGTGCTGGGGGCAACCCTCTCTTTCTGCTTGTGCATTCTTTTTAAGGATACATTAGTTAGGAGCCTGATCAAATACCAGGTAAACGCTGAAAGAAATTTTACATGGAACTTCATAGAGAGAAAATATGATTTATTAACTCCTCAAATGCTCATTAACATAATGTTCATCATCCCCTTTTTAGCGTCTCTGGCCTCCTTACTCCTTTTAATCCTCTCTTTATGGAGTCATGCCAGGCAGATGAAAGACACAGGTTCTAGGGATCCTAGCACAGAGGCCCATGTGAGAGCTATGAAGTCTATGATTTCATTCCTACTCCTCTTCTTCATATACTATTTGAGCCATATTATAATAAATTCAGCCAATACCACTCTAAACACTTTTGTGGCAAAGATTTTTGCTCACGTACTGTTATATTTGTACCCATCTGGCCATCCGTTTCTTCTGATTTTGTGGAACAGCAAATTGAAACAGGCTTCCCTCAGTGTCCTGAAGAAGCTGAAGAGTTGCATGAACCTAAGGAAACCTACATTCCCATGAACATGCCTGAAAGGACTGTGATTTTCTCAAGAATGAAGACAGCAAATAGGACTCCACGCACATCTCTTTTGTTTATCCAAACTTCTGTTATTCTGTTTGTGATTTGTATACCTTTGAAAGTTATCTCACATAATTACCACTGTATTGATATACAAATACTTAAAGAATTGCTATGAATATATATTACTATAGATATATTTATACACATAAAAATAAATACAAATTTAATTCCTAAAGAAGGTGAATGTTTTAAGATTCCACTTAAAACTAAAAAGGGACAACAAAATGAGAACAGTAAATATGTTGAATAATATGCTAAAAATTTAATAAAAAATAATAAATGAATACATGAACACAAAAATAAAGTCATTTGTAAACCTCAGGTCATTTGTGCTTATTTCCTAACAGAAGTCATGACTTGTTAATATTTCAAACAAAATGCTTCAAAGAACGATTAAGCGCCCCACCCTTAAAATAGGGGCTTGGAATTTGGTATTTAAATCTTTGGAACATCCTTCCAGTTATCACTAGAAGCTAAAAAAATGACATATATTAGAAAATGTGGGGAATTCTAGGACCTGAAAGTAGCAATATACCGAATTGTATTTCATAAAAGTCTGTTAGCAAGAAAACAAATTCCTGAAAACACAAATAATCATGAGCAATCACATAGGTTAAACATCAAAGTAATAAAAAGTGAGCACACTAAAAAAAGTACAACCAAAGAGCCAAGGGGGAAACATTAATGCGTGGTGAAGGAAAAGGACAAAGTAACATAATCCCAGAGAAGTCTAACAACAAACTGACTTTGGCAACCAATTGAGATAAACTCTCAAAGAAAGAGAATATTGCATATAAACAAGAAAAGTTTTGATTATTAATACCTAAGAAGAACTACAATTGATCAATTTTCAACATTATTATGACACACTTAAGAAAAGCAATAATATAGAAAATCAAATCAGTAAAATGAAAGCTAAAACACAGAAAGATATCTTAGACAATGTAGATCCTCAACACATTAGTCTCTCTAATGCACTCAGACTTATTTTTCAAATATTTTCTTCAGTTCCTTATTGGATCCATTCTCCTCTCTTCCCCCTATCTCTTTCATAATGTAGCACATTCTGACACCACATTTTGGTGTTGTTGCCAATTGTCCAGCATGATTTTAAACCAAAAAGAACATAAAACTTAAAATGCAGACTTACTCACTAGGAGAGACTTCTCTCAGCTTCTTCGTATTTAGTAAGTATTTGTTGAATAAATGAATGGATTCAAAATATGTTTCAAATATCACAAAAACAATGGGAATTTTGATGAGATACAAGAGTAGTGCTTGGAAAGAAAGATATTTATTTGCGGTTAGATTACAACTGTAGAAGATAATGTGTAGCAAGTCTCAGAGACATAAAACTTCAGAATAATGAAATGAATATTTGAAAATTCGAACACTTCATTACCTATGGCTGATGGCTTTCCGTTACTTAAAATTCTATTTTGGAAAGAATAAGCATAGAACGAACTGGCATGTTGAATTTTTGGCTGTGCACTCATAACGAGTGTCTAGGAGTCCAGCTGCAGCACCCATTAGAACCAGACCATTCCTTAAACATATGCCACAGGGAGTCTCAAGTAAGTAAATGAATAAGAGAGAAAACACTCAACTTAGAAAATACAAGGCATAAATAAAAAAAAAAGAAAAGAAAAAAGAGAAAACACAAAGCTCAAAGTATAGTGTATAAGAGAGTTTATTGTGAAGGAAAAATATGGAAAACACTTACAATGCAAAATAGTCCTACATTTTTCTCATTCCTCTGGTTTAGTGTTAGTGTGGGTACTGAATGTTACTCATTAACATTAGGTTTTCAGGAAGCAAATGTTTTGACAGTGGACTCAAACATGGGATTTGTTTGCTTGTTTGTTTGTTCCATTAAATAAAACGTTTTATTTCACCTTTGTAGCTGGTAGCTATTTTAGTTTGTAAGCAACAAGATGTCCGTTTGCTCTGTGACACGGCATATAAGAAAAACGTATTGATTTCCCAAAAACCTGCAAAAAAACTGTAAAGGCCTACAAAAGGATAAGTCACAGAAAAATAAATAGGGTGGAATTAATTGGTTTTTATTGAGATATAATTGACATATAATATTGTATAAGTTTGAGGTGCACAAGTTAGTTTGACATGTTTATAAGTTGCAATATGATTACTACAGCAGCATTAGCTAACACCTCTATCTTGTCACATAATTATCATTTATTTTTTGTTGTAAGAACAACTGAGATCTAGTCTCTCATCAACTTTGAAGTTTATAATACAGTTTTGTTAACCATCATCACTATGCTGTGCATTAGATCTCCAGAACTTATGTATTTACTAGTTATAAGTTTGTACCCTTAACCTTTTGGTACCCTTACCATGTCCTCAATTCCTCCGACCTTCCAGTCCCTGCTAACTGCTACTTTGCTCTGGTTTTACAAGTTCAGCTTTTTTAGAGTCCACATATAAATGATACCGTACAATATTTTTCTTTGTCTGAATTATCTCACTTAATGGTGGTCATTTGCTTTTAATTCCATCCTTGGGAAGTTTAATGTAGATATGGGATGCCTGCATTTTAAGAGGGCAGAATATAAAAAAGTTTCAGATATGCCTTTGACAGTTTAGGGAGCTAAAGTCAATTTTCACAACTCCAGTTAATGTCACCAGTTGCCAAAAAGATAGGACATCGTGTTTAGGGAAGCCTGGATCTGGTGATTATGTTGGACAAGCAAGTGGAGAAATGTTTCTTTCTTTCACGGTTCTGCGATTTTTAATTGAGCTCTTAGGAGGACTTTCAAATTCAAGTTTAAAAAAAAATATTTTCCCACTTCTTTTCTTTTTGTTAGGTTTTTTTCCTTGCTTATACGTGTTTGTTTTATACAATTAGTTCTTCAATCAAATCATATTTAACTTTGTGTATTTTGTGAGGTAGGGAATCTGGCTAGTTCAAATGGATGGCCAATAAGCTGTGTTAAGTAGACACAGCAAACTCACAGTGCACAGGGGCCAGGACTGTCTGTAAATGTGTGAAGACGTGGGTATTAGAGTTCATTATGATGAGCTTGTGATGTTCTCCTCATAACTCTGTTCAAATTTATTTTTTAAACAATCAACTTCAGATCAGTCTGCCAGTTTGTGGGCTCTTCTTCTTTCTCAATTTCCTGTCTATTCTGCAATATTTACTTTTCTAGGGGATTTTCAGAATCAACTTCTCAAATCACATAAAATATACTGTTGGGACTTTGAGCTTGCACTGACTCTATAGATTTCTCTAAAACGTGGTGTACTTCCTTCTAAGAATATAACAAACAAATTGGTTTATTTAAGCCTCCTTTTAGGTTATTCAATAAAGTTTCACAGCTATTGCTTCTTTTAGGTGTTAGGCTTTTTCTTTTTTTTTTAAACTATCAGCAAGATAGTAACTCTTCCAAAGACCAGTGGTAAGATTTAATATTCTTTTTTTTTAAAGATTTTATTTTTGTCCTTTTTCTCCCCAAAGTCCCCCAGTACATAGTTGTATATTCTTCGTTGTGGGTCCTTGTAGTTGTGGCATGTGGGATGCTGCCTCAGCGTGGTTTGATGAGCAGTGCCACGTCTGCGCCCAGGATTCGAACGAACAAAACACTGGGCAGCCTGCAGCGGAGCGTGAGAACTTAACCACTCGGCCACGGGGCCAGCCCTATCTTTTAGGTGTTAGGCTTTTTCTATTGACTTTATTCCTAAGTTTATTTCAATTTTATGGCTAATTTTAAATATGATTTTCTTCTATTATGTCTGAGATGAGAAAAAACAGAAGTTTTGTTTAGAAATTGTTGATAATTTACTCGTAAAGTTTGATGAATTTGGAAAGCTAAAATAGTAATAATCTGGAATTATTTCTATTTATTGTGGAAATCTTGGGGTAAAGAATTGTAAATAAAGAGATATTTAACATTTTTGTTTGGAAGAAGAAGTTATAGATGTTGGTTGATATTCTATTTGGCACAAAGATTTAAAATATAAGTTAACTTCTCTCTTAGCTTCTAAAGTTAAAAACAAATAACAACTGCATGTTGTTTTTGTTTTTACAGAAAATAGGGAATGTGCCTATAATTCCAATATAAAAAGAATTGGTGGAAGTCCATAAGAAAACCACTAAGATTCTTCAATTAAACAAATTATTAACATGAACAGACAATTCACAATGAAAATACCATGTTCCACTACTTTTTTTTTTGTGAGGAAGATTGGCTCTAAGTTAACATCTGTTGCCAATCTTCCTCTTTTTGCTTGAGGAAGATTATTGCTGAGCTAACAACTGTGCCAGTCTTCCTCTATTTTATGTAGGATGCTGCCACAGTGTGGCTTGATGAGCGGTCTTAGGTCAGCATAGGGGATCCAAACCTGTGAACCTCAGGTCCCTGAAGAGCAGCACATGAACTTAACCACTGTGCCACTGAGCCAACCCCCCCATGTTCTACTTTTTAAAATAAATTTTTAAAAGTTATTTAATGGTAATACTTACTTTGCATAGGCTTTTGGATAACAATTTGGATTGAAAATACGTATCACAAATCTTAAAAGTGCTTATACATTTAAACTCAGAATCCTACTTACTAAAGTTTCATCTAAGAATAGAGAAATATTTATATGTGCTTAGTCATTGCAGCATTTTGTAGAATAGAAAAAGTAAAGTAGAAAGAGAAAGATATCGACATACCCTAAAAACACCCACAATAAGGGATTATTTGAAGTAAAACTATTACATGCTTTCAATGTGATATTATGAAGCTATTAAAATCATCATTATGGAGAGATTACAAAATTGGCAAAAGTCTTTAACTTCTAAAGCTAGTAATTGAAAATTAGACATCAGCATTTAAAAAGTAGTATGATTATAACTATGTGGAAAGATAGGAAAGGAATGAATAGTAAAATATTAAAATACTAGAACAAAACTGGTGTAAATATCAGCAAATTATTGGTATTTTAAATTCTCATCAACTTTCATACGTTTCTAAAATTTCCTATAATGCTTGTGCTTTTTGAACACAGCAAATATTTAACTGTTTACTATTTGTCAGGTGTTGGATTTACTGGACGGATTTTGACAGTGAAACATTAGAATTTTCCTCTCTTCTAAGAAATTACATCCCAGAAAACAGTCAAAATAAAGTGTAAAAATGGTTATAATTACAGAAGCACAGAGTGATAGAAAGGGCACCAAATCTACATTTGGATGATGAGGGATATTTTTCCAGAAGGAATTGTGTTGAAAACAGTATTTACAAGAAGCAAAAAGGATGATGTATTTGGACTTTATCCTGAAAACCATGATCAGGTTTTCACTGAGGAAGAAGCTTTGATTGGCAGAATTGCTACAAAAGACTGAGATTGTAAGGAGAGGGAACAGTAAGATTATTCTTACACGGCAAAAATGATGAGGGTCTGAACTAAGATGGTTGCCATAGACTTGGTGAAAAGAAGATACATCTGAGAGATATTAAAATCATAAAATTAACTGGATTTAGTAACTAAATAAATGTTAAAGAGATGAGTAAAAGTGAAAGCAGGTTGACACAGATTTCTGGCTTCTGTGAACAGATGACTCACAAAGGATGAGAGCTATAATTGCACAACTGACACTAGATTAGTTTGAGAAAGTGAGGACTAGCTTTTGCGAATTCTCCCTAGTCTTTGGAGTGGATCATTCAACACTGGACAGGAAAGAGAAAAAAAAGAGATCTATTTTTGGTGCACTGGAGAGTAGGGGAATAAAAGATGTCATCAATCTCCTATCTTCTTATTGATTTATCTCTGGTATTTATATCGTGAAATGGTTAAGGTCTGTGCATTCTTCCTCTGAATGTGTTGTGCCGGCAACAACAATGATGAGAAAACTCTTCCTGAATCATGTCTAGGCTGTGGTGGGACCCCCTTTATAGCAGATTTGCCTGTTCTTAGAGGTTGAAGGGCCCAGTTTCAATGAGTCTCAAAGCATCGTCCAACTAGCAGAGATGTGCTTTGCACAACAACCTTTACATGTTCCTGCCCCAGGAACAGAGTCTCATCCCTCAGGTTAGTTGTGTCATAAAGCGAGTTGTTTTGCTATTAGTTTATTTCCTCCAAAGACCCAGTGAGAAACATGGCAATAGGGATGGCATCTAATTACCATTGGTTCAACTGCATTGAAGATATAGGTAAATCAAAATATTCTTCTAGTTGATTTCAAGTGATCAGAACAGATATCCCTCAGGCATTTTGTATTTGAAACAAAGATATACAATAGATAGTCTTAAATATGGTTATAACTTTAAGCATCTTTTTCTAAGATAAACTAATCTGAATGATACTCTGTGGAAAATTTCCCATACTTTAGCTAACATTTCTCTTGATTTCAAAGTCCCCCTACTCTCTCAAGAATAAAAAAAAATGTGAACGCTCTTCTATACTCCAAAGAAGGTTTTTAAGGAAACAAGAGAAGTTCAGTTTTTATCATGTGTGATCTGGAGTGCTTATGTTTCATTCAGAATTAGCATTTAAAAAAAAAAAGTGTTCAAAATGCTACTGACAGATGATCTGAGAGTCCTGCATCTTTACAGCAAAAAAAATAGACAAACTTTCCTTGGGAATTATGATATTGAGGTTAGATCCATAGATTGCCCGCCAAGTTTCCTGAAACTTTCAAACTCTCTATCTCACTCTGTAATGCAGTGACCTACACTATGAATGCTCTGTAACGGATCCGTAATGCAGAAGTTGCTTGTTTTACCTACATGTCGAAGTATTTTAATGTGTTTGAGGTTCCTGTTTCACAATTCAGATTTGTAAATGAAATGAGGTAGTTCTTTGGGAGAGGAGAAAGAATTTTCATTCAAAACACTGAAATTAATCCATTTCTTTATTTACATGTGAGCAAATGAGAATCTGGCCTTTCAATCATCTCTGTACAGAGAATACCATGGTTTGCAGCTGACATCTGGACCAAGGCTGGAAGTTCTTAGCAGAACTGGGTGGAAGAGTTTGGTAACCGTTGTAGAGAGTGACTCTACAGTTATTGCAGATTGCTGGGCTTCATAGCTAAAAAGAAGAGCAACAATAAGAAATGAGAAGAATACTGCAACTAACTAATCATAAAATCTATATCATTATCTAGTAAATCATCTGGAATTTAGTCAATTAAGCAAACTGCAGATTAGACTTCTCTCTTTGCAGCCATGTTGAATACATGAAAACTTTTTTCATGCTGTTTTCATGCTGTAGTAGGTGAGGAATTTATAACAGGAATTTTAGGGAATGGGTTTATTGCACTCACAAATTGCATTGCCTGCACTAGAAATCAGAAGTTATGCTTGGTTAACTTCATTCTTACTGGTTTTTCCTTTGCCGTAATTAGTCAATGATGGCTAACAATTATGTGTCTTAATAAATCTCTGATACTATGAAAAGAAACCATATCCATACTGGTATCTGGATACTGGACAATCACTTGAGCACTTGGTTTCCTACTTGTCTCACTGTCTTTTATTTCCTGAAGATCGCCAGTTTCTCGTTCCCTTTTTCCTTTGACTAAAATGGAGAATTAATGAGATAATTTTCATACTTCTGCTGTTATCTGTGCCCTTCCTGTTCATCAACTTTCCTTTGCCATATAGTTTTGATGTCTTCCAGTATCGTGCCCCCCCAAAAATATGAAAGTAATATGACTGGGTTATTCAATGTGAGAAAAAAATAAATATTTAAAAGCCATGATCCTCTTCATTACTGGGTCTCTCCCTCCTTTCTCTCCTTCCTTGATTTCCTGTTTCCTTTTCTTTGTGGAGACACACGAGACACAATTTGCTCAGCATCCAGGATTCCAGAGACTCCAGTATGGATGCCCGTTTCAGAGCCATGAAAATTCTTTTTGGCTTTTGCTCTTTTTGCTCCGTACCAGCTTTCATTTTTCCTGACATTGTTGAGATATTTTTCACTACAGAACAAGCTGGCTGTGATGTTTGCTTATATGATACAAATTCTCTATCGTTCAGGTCACTCATATGTTGTGATTTTTGAAAGCAGCCTAATGAGGAAAGCCTTCTTGGGGATTCTCTGGCACCTGAAGTGTGGCCTGAAAGGAAAGGTAGTCTTGGCTGCACAGGTAGGCCTGTGAGAGAAGTCAGCAAGAAGTCTTTGTGGAATCTTCCTCCCTTCATTGGATCTTCCTTTTGTACGTGTACTGTATGAGTACCATTTAAATTCCTCCTTGACCTGGATAGAGCTCTAATCTAGTAATTAGAAAAAATAATTTAAGAGGAAAAATCACCTCTCTGAGTTGTTAGAAGTTTTGTATATATATAAATACAAAATAAGTATGTTACTTATACTATATATAGTATACAGTATACTGTGAATGTCACACGCCGATCTACAGACGAGGGCTATTGTTTTAAAAATTAAACAAAAGTCATCAAAATTGAATGAGTGTAGATAGGAAAATCTAACAGAGAAGAAAGTGAAATAGGAAAAATTATTCAAAAACTCAGGGAAAATCATGATGCTTAACACTGAGTTATCACGAAATTCAGGAGGTCAATATGGATCTGCGCTGTGAGCTGTCCTTCAGGAATTCATAGTTCCGATTAATATGCTATTACCTAAAGTGATTAAGTTTCTCTAGATAGCCACTTAGTCTCTGTAATAATCCAGATTTAGCCATTTAATTCACGCTTTGATCATCTTTTACAAAAAATTGTATTTGTGAATATTTTTGTTACTAAAGTAATTGCAGAAATCAGATAGTCTAGAATTCATTGAAGGTGTTAAAATGTTATTAAAACTTCCAGTTAGTACTGCTGGAAATTTGATTATAACAGCATATTGTACAATCTAAGGAATGTGAAGCATCATAGCTGGGATGCATATCAAAATAATCCATACAGAAGCAGGATGGGTGAGGGTATGTGGCCATACATTGATAACTGCTGAAAGTGGGTTATGGGTGCATCAGATTTATTGTATTGATCTCTCTACTTTTGTAAATGTTTGAAAACTTTCCTAAGAAAAAGTTCAATAAAAATTATTAAAAGAGAAATTCTCTTTGTTTATATCTCAGTTTTTTTCTGGCATAAAATATACATGTGAAAGAGGAAAAATATGACAAGGAACCAATAAAGCAATTAATTTCTTGGAAATATTTATTTTATAAGTTCTGCCTTGGAAGTTAAAAGTATGAGAAAGTCTTTATATTGTTTTATTTTTACCATAGCTACCTATCCACAATCCCAAACCCTACCTGATGGTTTAGCCTTAAGGAGGAGTCCTCTGGTGAAAATCATAACAATGTTGCTAATGTAGACAAGAGCACTATATTATACACAAAAATTCAGGCTTTGCGCTTTCTTCTGCCATCCTCTCAAGATGAGGACATTATAAGAAAGGAGGTGAAATCTCTGATGAGTTTCACATGGTGCCATAACTCAGAGTCAAGAAGATAGCACTTGGTAGGAATTTTTATTTTATGCTGAAGATTTCATTCTCCAGGAAGCACCTGCAAGTCTCTCAAGAACTAGGAGTTTCCCACACAAAGGGAGACAAAGGGCTGGCTGCATAAAGCTGGGTCTTTACAACAGATTTTGAGAATGAAGGGAAGGGAAGGGAAGTGAAGGAGGGACTTCATTTCTTAAAATATACCAGGATTAGGTTGTCTAACAGTAAAGCGTTCTAAATATTCTGTTAATATGTGTAAGAGAGGCATTATACTTCAAAGTCTTTTGTCATTTACACTTTTTTTTTATTTTACAAATATATGTGTGGAGGGGAAAGTGAATGGAGACAGACAGAAGGCGAAGTTTTCAAACTTGGTGAAGCTGGGTATTTACAGAACTTGCTTTGTCCTAGTGTGAGCATTTTCAGGGAGGCTCAAGTGATAGCTCATGATGGACCAAGTGCTCCCGTAAGCAGGGACCAGCAGTGTGCCAACTGGAGGCAGGCATGGGAGGGATCCCCCGACTACCACTCTTTGCAGACCCTCTTCTTTTGGGCCATTCTCTTCTTTGTAGGGAGCACAGAAACTGCTTATTGACAGACGGGTTATTATTTTCTTTTACGGTGAGGAATATTGGCCCTGAGCTAACATCTGTTGTCAATCTTCCTCTTTTTGCTTGAGAAAGATTGTCACTGAGCTTTCATCTATCCCCATTCTCCTCCACTTTTGTACGTGGGATGTTGCCACAGCATAGCTTGATGAGCAGTGTGTAGGTCTGCACCTGGGATCCGAACCTGCAAACCCTGGGCTGCCAAAGCAGAGCTCATGAACTTAACTGCTTCACCACTAGACCAGCCTCTATATGTACTCTTAATAAACAAGTAAGAGAACATGTTTTTTGCCTGATAAACAATACTTACTTGAAATCACCCAATTACTATTTATTTGTTTATTTACATCACGAGTGACTTACAGATTCTTATTTTTAATGGCTTATTAACTATAACTATCATTATTTATTTGAACTCCCACATGGTTCTAGATTTGTCGAGAAAGAAGCAGTTCAAGTAGGCTTCTGTGTCCTTTTAGCAAGTCCTTATAACGCTTTTCGTGTTTCCTTATATTGTTGTACACAAAATATTTCAGGTTCATTATGTATTTCTCTAATTTAGCTTTGGATTCACTATTTCTCCGAGAAGTCCTGATTTCTTTTATTGTGGAAGAGAATTTGAAAACAAAGGTTTGGTTGTATACACACAGTTATTTATTTCTCTTACTCTCTCTGTCTGTCTGTCTCTCTCTATATATGTGTATAAGATATAATGAGTCTATGCTGATATCTCTAATTCCAATTCAAAACTACAGACTTCATTCTTTCCAGGTTATAAATGTTATCTTTCACAATGAAAACATGGGTGCTACTGTTTTCAGTGTATTTACTCATTTGTTGCATCCTAAAATATGAAGGGACAAGAGTGACCTACTTCCTCCAGAAGCTTTGACTTGTTTTTGACTGTCTAGTATTGTGGTCACTGTTTTAGATGTTCATCCTGGAGTCATGGCACCACATTTATGTGCCTTGGTTTCCACCTGAGTCAATTAAAGAGGAGCTGCCTGGTGGATACTATGCTGGTCACCATATGGGAGCAATTTGGGTTCCCTTCATGGAGATGAGTTATTGTTTCTCATCGCTTGTGTATAGTTAGGTCATTAACCCAGTGGGTCTCAGAGAGCAACCAGGACTCTCTTAATGTGAGATCTAATAAAATTGTAAAGTTATAATTGTACAGTACTTTATTGCTATAGAATTATAGTTCTGCAATTATGTTAATATAATATTTTGTGTTTGCTTTCTACTATGCTATCCAATGTTATAGAATCATGTATTTTCATGGCTTGAAGGTATTTTAAATTTTACACAGTTCAGTCATACTTTGAAGGTCTTTTTTAAAAAATATATAGTATTTTTTTTCCTTATATAACACAGTTGTCAAGAGGCCTATCATCCCTACTGATGGGGACTCACCCCTTTGAGAAGAACAGATCATCTTTGGACACATTCTTTTCAGTACCTGAAATACGCCTTCCTGTAATTTCAACCTGCTTGTTCCTGTTCTCCTCTTGGGGGCTCATATGTATAAAATTAGGTCCCTTTTCTTTCTTCAGATGTCGGAAGTAACTATCATTTTACTTTAGAATTTCTTTGCTATCCTAAAAAAAGGTCTAAATTTTTGAGTACAAAAATTATTTTTATGTTATTCTCTCAAATTTACCCCATACCTAGCACATTCTAGCACATAAGAGGTGCTATTTATCATATATGAATATTTTCTATTTACTGTATATGTAAATTAACAAATGAATGACTAGATGATGCCTGGTCACTAGTCTGATCTCATTTATTTATGGTCTTCTAAAAAGTAAACACCTGAATTAAAACAAACTATCACATATTAGATCTAATTAGAACAGAAGAAAGAATTCCACCGTCCTTCCTACTGTAAAAAATGTGGTTTAATTTAATTATATTAAATAAATTTGTATATCAACACTGAAAAGGATGCCTGGCAGAAAGTATGGAACATTTCCTGGCCGCATTAAAGAGACTCAAAAGCCTTTGCATCTACTTCCTCTAGAGTGAGACCAGTTTCTGGCAAGTGACTTGAGCTGTGAGTGATATTCCCCAGATGTGTCTCAGTCCCTCCCTAACTCACACTCCTAACAAACACAAGCTCTGTAGCACCTGAGACAAGGAGCCAGGCATTTGACCCAGGGCAAGCTGCTTCTTTCATTCCAAACACCAATAATCATTCTCCCTTAGTGAGCAGTCTCCAGAGACCAAGACTCAAGTTTCTCCTGTAGGGTTTTGAAGGCTCAGAGTGAAATAAAAATATTATGCACCACCCATGTAACCTCACAGATTAGATACAGACACACAATGATGTCACTGAAGTCCCAAAGAAAAAAGAGAAAGGTGTATTACAGAAGAGATATAAAAAATGTTTGAAACTTCCAAATTTGGTAATAGCCATAAATTTACAGATTCAAGAAGCTCAGTAAATTCCAAAAGGAATCAACTCGGAGAAAACTACTCCTGGACAAATCATAATTAAGCTGCCTGCTGTAAACCATTCTGAAGAAAAATAACAAATGAATTCAGACAAAGGACAATGTGATATATTTAAGGTGCTGAAAATAAAGTACTTTCAACCCAGAATTCTATATCCAGCCAAAATATCCTTCAGGAATGAAGGTGATATACATATATTCTCAAATGGACAGATATTAAGAGAATTGGTTGCCAGTAGAACTGCTCTAACAGAAATGCTAAAAGAACACCTCAAGGCTGAAAAGAAGCGATATCAGAGGGAAAGTTGTAACTTCAGCAATGAAAGAAAATGCAATAGAATTTCTAAATATATGGCCACATATAATAGACTATTTTAGTTCTCTTAAATTCTTTAAATATGTATGACTGTAGAATCAAAAAAGATTATATTGTCTGAGAGCTTTCAATGAATGTAAATATAATACAAATGGGAACTATAACATAAAAGAGGAAGGCACAGGGTCCTATATGGTGGTAAGAGTTCTATGTTTTACTTGCAGTGATAAAATATTAACTTTTAATAGACTGTGACAGGTTAGGAATGTCACATCCCTAGGTCAACCACTAAAGTAATTATATGAAGACTAAAATCAAAAAGCTAATAGGCAAAATGTATTACTAAAAATAATTAAATGATTTTTGAAGAACAGGAAATGAGGAAAAGTGGAATAAAACCTAGAGGGAAAAAACATAAAAAATAATAAGTGATAGATAGAAGCCCCAACATATTAATAACAATTTAATATAAATAGTCTAAACAAACCAAGGACACAAAGTATCATATCAGGAATAAAAAAGGGATACCCTTATAGGCTACTGATATCAAGCAAAGTAATATTACAAAAACTCTTGCCAATAATTTGACAACTTGAATGAAATAGACCAATTCCTTGAGCTATACAAAATATGAAAACTCACTCAAGAAAAAATAGATAACCTGAAAGAAACTATTAAAGAAACTAAATTTGGAATTTAGAATTTCCCAAAAAAGAAAACTCCCAGCCTAGATGAACTGACTGACAAATTCTACCAAATATTTGAGAAAGAATAACAATAATTCTACACAGCATCTTCTTGAAAATGGAATAGAAGGAAAAACTTCTCAACTCAATTCATGAGGCCAACATTACCATTAACAAAACCAGGCATAGATATCACAAAAAAGAAACTAGAGATCAGAGTTATTCATGGACATAGATGCAAAACTCTTCAACGGAATATTCATAAATCAAATGCACCAATACATAAAAAGAGAAAAAATATGAAGACACAGTACACTTTATCCAAAGAACGTATGCTGGTTTAACATTAAAAAATAATGAATGCATCTCATCATATTAACAGATTAAAGAAGAAAAAAACCCACATGATCTCCTCAAAAGATGTATAAAAATCATTTCATAAAATTTAACTTCTATTCATAATAAAAACCTTCCAGCACACTAGGACTAGAAGATAAATTCCTCAATTTGATACAGGGGACCTATGAAAAAGCTACAGCTAATATCATATTTAATAGAGGAAAACTGAATAGTTTGTCCTTGGATCAAGAACAAGGCAAGGAAGTCCAGTGTCAACACTTCTCTTTAACACTGTACTGGAGGTTGTGGTCAGTGCAAAAAGGCAAGAAATAAAAGAAGGCATCCTTATTCGGGAAGAAGAAATGAAACTGTCTTCATTCATTGGATGACATGACCATCTAAATAGAAAAATCTGTGGAATCTGAAAAACTAAAAAACAAAAAATGAAAAAAGCCCCAAATAAGAAACTGCTAGAACTAATAAGTGAGTTTGGCAATGTTGTAGGATATAGGGTCAATATACAAAAATAATTGTATTTCTATAAACCAGCAGCAATTAGAAACTGAAATTTAAAAAATATACCATTTGCTGGGGCTGACCCCGTGGCTGAGTGGTTAAGCTCCCGCGCTCCGTTGCAGGCGGCCCAGTGTTTCGTTGGTTCGAATCCTCAGCGCGGACATGGCACTGCTCATCAAGCTATGCTGAGGCAGCACCCCACATGCCACAACTAGAAGGACCCACAACTGAAAATATACAACTATGCACAGGGGGACTTTAGGGAGAAAAAGGAAAAATAAAATCTTTGAAAAAAAGAAATAGACTACATATATCAACAACTCATTTTCAACAAACATGAAAAGGCAATTCAGTGGAGAAAGGATAGTCTCTTCAAATAATGATGGTGGGACAATTGGATACCCATGTGTAAAAGAAACAAAGAAGAACTTCCATTTATATGTTGCACCACATACGAAAATGTACTCTAAATTGATTATAGACCTACATATAAAACCTAAAATTGTAAAGCTTCTAGAAGAATATGTAAGGGAAAATCTTTGTGATCTTGGATTAGGGAATAATTTCTTAAATACAATAAATGAATGATAATTTAACTTTTTCTAAATTAAGAACTAGATCTTTCAAAATCACTGTTATCAAAGAAATATCTGCACTCCTATGTTTAGTGCAGCATTACTCATGATAGCCAAGATGTGGAAACAATCTAAGTGTCTGCCAATGGATGAACTTAGATGTGGTATATATATACAACAGAATATTATTCAGCTATGGGAAAGAGGAAATTCTGCCAATTTGCAACAAATTGGATGGACATTGAAGGCATTATGCTAAGTGAAATAACCCATAGAAAGACAAATACTTCATGGTATTGCTATATGTGGAATCTAAAAATAAAATCAAACTCATAGAAATAGAGTTAAAAAGTGGTTGCTGCTGGCCAGGGCATTGGGGAAATAGGGAGAGTTTGGTAAAAAAAAGTACAGGTTTTCAGCTATAAGACTAATAAGGTCCAAGGGTCTAATGTAAAACATGGTAACTTAAGTTGATAACAGTGTACTGTACAATTGAAATTCATTAAACAAGTAGAAATTAAAGGTTCTCACCAAAAAATAAAAAGAGAGAGAGATAAGTATATGAGGAAATTGATATGTTAATTAACTGAATGGGGGAGAATCCTTTCACAAAGTATACATATATCAAATCACCATGATGTACAATATTAGTTAGTAGTTATACCTCAATAAAGCTGAAATTTAAAAATAAATAAGTAAAATGTAAAAGACATTGTTAAGAGAACAAAAAGGTGAGCCCAAAACAGGAAAAGATATTTGCAACTTACTGGTAAATGGAATATACAAAGAACTCTCAAAACTCAAGAATAAGAACACAAAAGATCCAATTAAAAATGGGCAAAAGATTTTTATAGACACTTTACTGAAACAGAATGGCATATAAACATGAAAAATGAGGCTCAGAAAGACTGACCATACCAAGTGTTGGCATGCATATGGAGCAACTGGTACTCTTCAACACTGCTAGTAGAATATAAAAGGGTACAACCACATGGGAAACAATTTGGCAACATTTGAAAATGTTCCACATACTTCTATCATATGACCCAGCTGTTCTACTTTTAGGTATTTACCCACAATAAATAAGAGCATATGTCCATACAAAGACTCATAAATGAGTGTTCATAGAAGCTTTGTTTATAACACCAAAACCTGGAAAAAACACAAATGTCCATAAGTAAGTGAATACATCATATCTAGTATTCATACAATAGAATACTACTAGACAATAAAAGAAGAATGAACTATTGATATAAGGAACAACCTGGATGCATATCAAAAGTAGTTATTCTGAGTGAAAGGAGCCAGACAAAAAAGAATTAATACTGTAAGTCTAGGAAATACAGATAGATCTAGAGTGACAGAAAGCAGATCAGTTTTTGCCTGGGGATGGTGGAAGCAACAAGAGGCAGCAGAAAGTGATTACAAAGGGGATGAGGAAACTTTGGAGAATGATGGGTATGTTCAGTCTCTTGATTTTGGAGATATTTTCATGAATGTGTACATATGTCAAACTTAGCAATCTGTGCACTTAAAGTATGCAAATATTATATCATAATATCACTATATCATAAGTCAACAAAGCTTTAAAAAATCTCTCTGAGAAAATTTCAAATGAATAAGTTTTGCCTTTATCTTGTTCAATCGCTCGATTGATTAAAGCAGTTCAGGACAAAGATAAAACTAATTGTTTTCACACCAAGTAAAATCTTTCAAAACTGCAGAAATCAATTTAAGTATGTGGACTCCATACTTCTTTTTAAAATTTCTTAACTGATTAAGGTGCTTCTGGGTAAAAATAAAACTAAAAGTGTGTATTCCAGTGAAATCTTTAAATTGTATGAAAAGGATTCATTGTAAAGGTCAGATTCCCACATGACCTGATAGCGTTAAGATGATCCCTATTATATGGAGGAATCCATGAGGAAAACAAACAAAGATGTGAACATATCTGAGAACTATGCAGGAACTCCAAATGCAGATCCTTGTTTCTTTGCAGTCAGCCTTCCTTGTTCCACCACTGCAGACTGGATGTGTGGGGGAGGGTGGATAAGAACAGGTAATGTGCAATTTTACTTTACAAATTTTTATACCCAGGGGAGCCAAGTCTAGACCAGAGGTCTGAGAGTTTGAGCTGTACATATGAGCTTTGGTCTTTGGGTTATCTTTCTCAGGGAGATGAGAGAATATATTCTACATGAGTGAAGAGGGAGTAAAATTGTATTTTATTACTGGCAATATGGACCATGGAAGAGACATTTGCCACTCACTGAATATCCAAGTGCCACCTCATCTTTCGCAGGCCCTTGCAGTTACACTGAGTCTGGGATTTGTTTAGGCCACTGGGGGCTTTAAGCAAAATTATGTGCCGCTTTGGGACTGATTTATTTAAGAGGCTGAGCATGAACCTCTATGACCCTCTCTTCTTCAGTGAGGGACTTTGAAGGCCACGTGTTGGGTGTTAGATCTTCCATCAGCCTGCATTTCTGAGAGAGTATGTGAAGAAGAGCTGCCCCTGCCACACCCAGTATCTTTAAACTAAATTGGTTATCGAATATGAACTGATAAATTATCCTTTTATGAAACTATTTTAGATGCTACAGCATAGCCTATCCTGTCATGTTTCATACGAGCAGTAAAAATTAATAGTCAACAAAAATGAAATGATGATGGTTGTTGATATTTTACTTATACCTCATCAGAATTAAATATGACTAAGCAAATAGGATCACCTCAATGTCTGACAAAATTATGAAAAATATACACAGACGTCATACTCATGGTCTATGAGGAAAAAATATTATATATTTAGTTCTTTCCTAAATGGTTTTATTGAGATATAATTCACATATGATGTATTCACCCATTTTAGTGTTTATTTGATGGTTTCTAGTATATTCACAAATATGTGCAACCATTACCATATTCAATTTGAGAACATTTTCATTATCTCACATAGAAATCCCATACCATTTAGCTCTCAGCTCCCTATTTCCTCATCACCCCATCCCACTCCCACCCCATCTCTGAGCAACCACTAATCTACACTGTTTCTATGGATTTTCCTATTCTTGACTTTCATACTGGAATCATATAATATGTGGTCTTTTGTGCTGGTTTCTTTCATTTAGCATAATGTTTTCACAGTTCACCCATGATGTAGTATGTTTCAGTGTTACTGCACAAAGTTGGGTTTCTCTTGCCTGATGCACATTAAAAAACAATTAATTATGGCATCAGGTTTTGGAGGAGAAATCAGCTTTATTCTGCAAAATCAATCTGCAAGCAGACAGGTTCCATGTTCCATCAGATTCATCTCCTAGATTCAAGATTTGGACTGAAATTTAAGAGGTTAGGGAGAACAGTCTGGCACACGGACATGCTAGTAGGATAGGTTTTGATTGGTGGCCTCAAACATTTATGGTAAGATTCTAAACATTTATGACAGGGTTCTAAGCATTTATGATAGAGTTCTAAACGTTTATGATTGGGTGGAGAAGGAATTTTAAGAATGGATCTTCCTGAATGAGGGACTCTTCACTTCTGATAAGAGTCCAACTTTTAAGTTCTGGTTGTGTTCCAGTCCTTCGGTTCCATGGAAGGAGAGATCTTTGGCCCTATGGTCATTTCAGGTCAATATTTCTTCTTCTGTGCATGCTCTGGCTATGTGAATTTGCAGATTTTCTAAAAGACAATCCTTAATCACTTTCTTCATAAGAGATAGGGTCTGCTGGAACTCACTCTAAATGGGCTTGTGATTACAAATCCACCCTTTTTGTTGTCCATTCCTCAATCTTGTGGGAACAGGGTATTGACTGCTCTGTTTCCTGCTATTAAGGGACATAGGCCTAACAAGGACTTGAGGAATGATCAGCTTTTAACTGTAACTACTCACAAGTTTCAGAGCATTGTTCTTGGAGGGATTGATATCCTTGGGTCTCTGGGGATAGACTTGACAATAGAATTGATAATCTCAAGCCTGAACAGAAGGTGTAATAAGACCAACACCAAATGACCTATGAGTAAATATGGCCATTCCTCATTGGGAAGAACTCCTTATTTATATAGAGATGTTAGTGTTGGAGGGAAAGTGACATCTCTATCTTGGCTTTGGGGCATTGTACATATTTAAAGCAGATGTACAATGTATGCCCAGGAGGCCACATCAGGCCTTTTTGTAAAAATAAGATTAGAACAAATTAATTTTAAACCAAATGACTCCCTCATATATTCGAATATATCCTATTGCTCTCCATTTATTTATTATTTCTCCCTTTTTTGTTTGATAACCTCTCAATCAATAGAAAGCATTGATGATCAAAATATCATCCCTCAATGCCAGAGTGGTTGCTGCCTGCCCTGGCCCACCAAGCCCCTTGGTGCTAGGCTTTTATAGGCCTTTGGCCTACTTATCCACATTGAGGGGAAATCGTTGACAAGCATTGAGATATAGATACTAACAGAGGAAGATTTTCATATGTTTTTCAATTAACTTTAGATGGTTGTGGAAACATTCTACATGTGCTGTTTATGACTCTTTATATTTACATTCTTTACAATTATAGAAAATACTATTTTTGTTTTTTTTTAAAGATTGGCACCTGAGCTAACTGTTGCCAATCTTCTTCTTTTTTTTCTCCTTTTCTGCTTTTTCTCCCCAAATCCCCCCAGTACATAGTTGTAAATCTTAATTATGGGTCCTTTTAGTTGTGGCATGTGGGATGCCACCTCAACATGACCTGATGAGTGGTGCCATGTCCATGCCCAGGATCCAAACCAGTGAAACCCCAGGCCACCAATGCAGAGCACATGATCTTAGCCACTCAGCCATGGGGCCAGCCCCAAAAAGACTAGTTTTAAAATAAGTTCTTAAGCTTTATCAGAAAGCAAAATTCATCCAGAGTCATAAAATTGATCGACCATCTCAAGTTGATGAGCCATCATTATTTTAGCTTGCTTACTAGTCTTACAACACTGAGTAAAGAAAACAGTAATCTGTTTGAATACTATGATTAATGCAAAGATTCCAATGAGTAATAGAAATAGGAACTGTAATCCAGATTACAAATAGAAACCATTACCTGAGTGAAGCCAATCAAATAAATCAAGCCTGGGTGTGGGATCACTCAAGGCATTCCCTTGCTTTCTCATGTACTCTAACAGGGAGACACACTGAAAGATTCATCAGGTATTTAAACACCACATACATGTACCACCTTGGGAGGCTGTTAGAATATCTAAGACCATTCTGTTTTGAAGGACAGCCTTCCTCATTAATGACACTTTAGTATTTAACAAGGTTATTCCTGCTTGACTATGGTTAAGGACTTGCTGAGTAAATTTAGCAGAGCTTCTATATATGCTATAACATCTCCTAGCCCCAAGGGAGAAACAAACACAGCTGCTAGGTGGTCATACCAGTGGAACATGGAATGAGCCCATCTGGCCTTAAGGAGAGGAAGATTGGCAACAAATGTTAGCTCAAGGAGAATCCTTACCTGCATCCAAGGGAAACCCAAGGTGCAGTGTCCTAGAAATCTGGGTTGTAGCCAAGACCAGAAATTTATTCCACATAACCACTGGGTTCCATTAGGAGCTATCTGGTAAATTTCTGGCCATTGAGACCAGTCTGTTCCAAACCAATCACTTTCTTTAATTATGAAACTATTTTGACGTGACTTGGGGATATTCATCCCATATTTCTAGTGTAACTAGGAAAATTTTGCTTGGAATTATTTCTTTGTTCCCAATAAAAGGGTGCCAGTACATTTGAAGATCCATAACTTGGAGTAAGCCAAACATATCTACCCCAGATTTATGTATAACCTCCCACAGTTCTCACAGTATTGTCTATCTTCCTTTGTTTCTTTGCAAGTTGTTGGAATAATCGCATAGTCTGAGTAAGAGAGAAAGAGTAGCCGTATCTTGTACCATTAACCGTATGGGCTATTGGCCACGTTTCAGGATCATAATTAGTAATATTGGATATACTACGAATCCTAGATCTTTCCATCATAATAAATTGCTTTAGAGCTTTCCAATCTGTACCTTGTAAGGGAGAAATCCAGAAAGGTAACCCAGATCTACTAGAAAAAGGAAAGTTGGCCACATATCCAACAACTGGACTAAATTTCTGTGTGTGGCAAAGGAATGTGCCCATTGTAAAAAAAAAACAAAACATTGCCATAAGAGGCCCATTCAGATGTGGATTAGAAAAATAGACATAATATCAGGAAAATCTTAAATGGCAGTTTTTGTGATTAATTGAAAAGTTTTTGTAATCAGGTTCTAATCTATCTTATAGCATTAGGGGATTAAGGTATCGGGGTAGGTAAAAAGGTAAGGCAATCTAGAAATTAATTTTTCTGGCAATTATATAGAGTTTAAACATTAAGAGGATTTAAATGAGGAGATATAAGGTTAAGAACACAGGCCTGGTCCAGAGTCAGGACAGCTGTCTACAACTGATGCCGTCTTCTTCTCATTCTAGTTTGGAGATATTTGTATTGGTCAGTCAAAGTCGGATAGGGAGTTGAAAGCTGTTCAGCCTGGAGTGGCTCAGAAACTCTGGAGATCCAAGAAGTTCCTCAGTTTTTGTTGCTTTTGCTGAAAAGTAACTTAAGATCAGTTTGAGAGTCACAGGAATACTCTCAGGTAGAACAGCTGTCCTTAGGGCTCCATGGCCACCCAATGTTTGGATGATTCAGTCCTTCCATTTCTTATTGCCAGTGAAGGGTGTCACCTGTTTGAGAATTATAAAGGAGATGAGGGAGGTCCTTGTTGGAAATGGATACTACTTTTACTCATGAGACGCTAGAAGCATATTTATGTATAGCAGATAAAGTAGCAACTGGAGACCGTACACATTTAATAGCATCCAATTCTTTTACTACATGACCATTTTCAAGATTGCAATAATACTTAGTCTTAAGGAAGAGCCTTCCATATTGCATTTCATAAGGGCTTAACGGAAGTCTACTTCTAGGGGCTACTCTTACCCTAAGCAGGGCAACTGGCAAGACCTTATCCCACTTTAAGCTGGTTTCCTGACATATTTTGACGATTGTTTTCTTTAAGGTATGATTCATCTTTTCAGGCTTTCCTGTAGACTGAGATCTCCATGAAGTCTGTAACTTGCATTGTATTCTGAGGGCTCCAGAAACCTTTTGTGTTACTTAAAAGCTCCTCTGTTGTCACTGGGGATTGAAAGAGGCAGCCCAAAATAAGGGATAATCTCTTTTAGTAAGGCTTTTGTTAGTTCAGAAGCCTTTTCTGTCCTGCATGGAAAGACTTTGACCCATCCTCTGAAGCTGTTTACAAAACCCAGAAAATATCTATAATTTTCCATGGCTTTTGGCATAGCAGTAAAGCCTATTTGCCAATCATCTCCTGGTTCTGTCCCTCAGGTTTACACCCCTTTGATATTGGGCACTCACCAGGTTTGGGGATTGTTTCTGACACAAATCAAGCAATTTTGCACTACCTTTTGGATAATCCTTTGCATTTGTGGAATGCAATAAACTTTTGTATCCAATGATAGGTTGCATCTCTCCCACAATGGGTTCCCTGATGTAAGTGAGTAATGATTTTTTCCATTAGGTACTCAGGTATAAGCACTAGTCCTGGTTCATTATAAATCCAGGCTACTTTAGTTGTTTACCAACTAAATCAATATTGATTACCATCTGAGCTCAAGAGTCTATATGAAATTCCCATTTGTCTACTCTGTTTAAATCCATTTCTGAATACTGAGGCTTAAAGAGGGCCAGATCCATACTCAGGATGAGTGCTAGGACCTCAGGATCTGGGTTTTTGGTTCTAGATACCTGTTTTGCAGCCTGATCAGCCAAATTATTTCCTTTAGCTATGGAACTATCAGTCTTTTCATGGCCCAGGAAATGTTTGATGGCCACATCTTCTTCATCATAACAGAATCTAATAAGGCCAGTATCTCTTCTGCATGTTTAATTTCTTCTTCCTGAAGTTAGATGACCTCTCTCTTTCTATATAGCCATATGCTTGCAAAACAGAGAAGGCATACTCAGAATCAGTATAAATGATTACCTTGCTCTTAGCTCCAAGATGCAGGGCTCTCATGAGGGCTATGAGTTCTGCCTTCTGGGCAGATGTACCTGGAAGGAGCGCTTCTGTGTCTAGGACTGCATGATGAGTTACTATTGCATACCTGGACTTCTGAAGTCCATGATCCATGGAGCTGCTCCCATCAGTAAACATTTCCATAACCAGATTCTCCCTAAGCTGGTCAGTCAGGTTGGGCCTGCTAGAATAAACATCTTCAGTTATCTGTATACCATGATGGACAGGTTCTCCTGTTGCTGTGGGAAGCAAATTGTCTGGACTTAGGGTAGATATCACTTTTAATTTTACATTTGAGTTGTCCACTACTGTGGCCTGATATTTGCCCAGTCTCCCTGACGCCAGCCAATATCCACACTTTTGTTTAAGTAGAGGTAGCACACAATATGGAGTGTGCAGAATAGTAGGCTGGCCCAGGGTAAATTTTTCAGCCTCTTATAAAAGGCCACAGGTCACCGTTACAGCCTAGAGGCAAACTGGTCAGCCTTGAGTTATGACATTCAATTGTTCGGAAAAGTAAGCTACTGACCTTCCTGCAGCACCTAAATTCTGAGTTAGCACTCCAAGGCTTACACCCTATCATTCATGTACATATAGAGGTCAAATGGCTTACTAATGACTGGGAGACCAAGGACTGGGGCTGTCAAAAACTTTTCCTTGATGGCATGAAATGTCTTATGGCATTCTGTAGTCTAGTTTAATGGTTCATTGTCATTTTATCCTTTGGTGATTAGTCCAAAGTTAAGAAGCCAAATATGACAAAACCCAACTATTTTTAAAAGTCCTCACAGTTGTCTTCTGGTGGTGGGCACAGCCACCCTAGATAACGCCTCCATTTGATCCAGCAATAAGTTTCTCTCTCCTTTTGATAACTCATATACTAGGTGTAAGAGAGCAAAAGTGAGGCCATCTGGTTATGCTAAATGGCTCAGTCCCTACTATGTGACTACTTGCTGCTCTGCACTTACTCTAAAAAAATTCAGATGCTCTCCTGATTTATGGCCTCTGCCTACATATGTACTCCCTGATAGCTTGATAAGTTAAAACATTGTTCTATGAGTTTCTCTTCAGGAACAGGCTGACCACAAGTGAGAAACACACCTCCAAGTTATCCATCACAGCTGACAGAAGAAGAGAATAATAAAAGACCCTAGAGGCTTTCATGCCTGAAGGAAATTCCCTCCTTACTGCCCATTTTCCCAACTAACTACGTCAAGATTCTGTAATTTCTGAAGATGTGTTTTTGAGACATTAATCACCCACATTCTGATTTGCCACTAATCTAATTAAAATTCCTTTCTTGATCTCTAATTCATTGTGATATATTGGCTCAGATTCCAGTGAGCCGAGTGAGCCCATTGCTCAGTATAATAGGTACTTTGCAATCAGTTGAGGAATTTGTGCTTTCACTCAGAGAGTTTATATCCCCCTTCTTCCAGAAAGTTTAAAGTAAAGATTGTATTTTGGTAAGAAGCTTCCTTAGTTTTACCAGCAATCAGTATGTTATCCACTTGTTAAAGTAAGACTCCCTCTCTCAACAGGAGATCCCTTAAGTCCTTGGCTAATCCTTCCTTGAAGACAGTAGGGGCATTTTTAAATCCTTGTGGAAGTACTATCCAATAATATTATTGTTTTACATTAGTCTCTGGATCATCCCATTCAAATGCAAAGAGTTCCTGGGACTCAAGACTTAGGAGTAGGTGGTTAATAGCCATCATTTAAGTCCAGAACTGTAAACCAACAGAAGTTTCCAGGTAAAGTTGTAAGCAAAGCATAAGGATTTGGTACCACTGGGTAGTACATCCTCTACAATTTGGTTAATGGCTCTCAAATCCCGTACAAAACAATAGTCTGCAGTCCAAGATTTTCTTACTGATAGGATGGACATCTTATACAGAGATAGGCAAGGTTGGATTAATTGGCATTTAAGAAAGGTGGCTATCAGAGTCTTTATACCCTCTTTTGCATGTCTCTTCAGAGGATATTAATTCAAATTTGGAGCCTTGGAATCTAGACTGAGTTTAACTATTATTGGATCAACCATCTTGGCCCTTTCTGGCCTCCCATCAGCCCAAACATCTGCTCTTATCTTTTGCAGAATTTCTTCAGGGACTTCTGATTGAGGCTCTTCTTCAATTCTACCAGTGCTGCTTGGAAGGCACAGGCTTGATCTGGGAGGACTTTATATCAATTCTTTCTGGTGAAAAAGCCACTTGGGCATTTAGTTTTCTTGGTATATCTGATCCCAGCAATGGGATAGGGCACTCAGGCATATATAGAAAGCTGTGCTTTAGATACATTTTCCCTACGTAATACTCAAGTAGTTTTAGGAGAAGTTCATGAGCGACTTCCCCAGATACCCCAGTAATGGATGTGGTCTTGGAGAGAGGGGCTCCTGTTTGGTGTTTAGTACAGAATAAGTAGCTCTGGTGGGTCAATTAGAAAGTCTATCAGTTTCTGTCCCACTACTATTGTCACTCAGGGATCCTTGTGGGAAATATCGATGGAGCTAATGGAGTTTAAAAGAACCCCTGGGCCCCATCATTCTTGGTTGCTGTCAGCAAATTGGGATATCTAGTGGTTAGGTACATTGGTTTCCTCTCTCAACTTCTGAGAATGTTTGGGACATTCCTTTTTCCAATGGCCTTTGTGCTTACAGTAAGCACATTGTCTTGGCCCCAGAGCTGAATTTCCCTTGTTACTGGAAGGTGGGGGCCCTATGGGTCTTATCCATAGCAGTCTATCTTTTCTCGTTGGCCTTGGTGGATTGTGGCTGCAGGCTGCAGTGAATAGAGTTGCTTGCTTTCACATTTCCCACTGTTTTTGATTCTCTTGTTCTTGGTCATGGCTGTTAAACACTTTAAAAGCAATCTCCACCAGCTGTGAGATGTGTATCCCTAATCCCCCTTCTAATTTTTGCAGCTTTTTCCTTATATCAGGGGAACTCTGGCTGATAAAGCTCATATTGATCAGATTCATGTTATCCATATTCTCTGGGTCCATATCAGTATACTTTCTGTAGGCTTCAAAGACTCTCTCTAGAAAGGTTGAAGGATTTCCCTCTGGCCTTTGTTGTACTTCCTGGACCTTATTTAAACTCTTCAGTTTTGGGACCCCCTTTTGCATTCCAGTTGTTAAACATGCTTTATAATGCTTTAACCTTGCCCAACCACTGGGGTCATTGGGACCGCAACCTGGGTTGACTCCAGGTAGAGTCTCCACCACTGGAGCCCTGACTGGATTGTTAGGTTGTAACACATGGAGTCTCTCAGCCTCCTGATGAGTTTTGTCCAGTACCATGCTATACTCTTCTGGGCTGAGGAGGGTGTTCATAAGGGACTGAATGTCAGCTCAGTTAGCGTCATGAGTAGCAAAGATGAACATTAATAAACTCTCCATTTAGGGGGATAAACTCAAGAAGTAGGCATGTTGTTTTTCCTGTTGTATAAGTCTGAAGTTGAAAATGGAGTACGCACACACAAAACCCCTCTGAGCTGGCCTTGGTCATGGAGACCTGCAGGGACTTGTCTTAGTGAGAATTGCCCTGCCTGGCATGAATGGTTTCTTGGGCCAAATTGAGTACCTCAATGGGTTTGAGGAGGGGAGACCATTCCTGTCTGATTATTAAGTAAAGGGACGTATAAAGCCAAGCCAGAGGCTTCTGGGGGCTCATTATGCCCTTTCTGGTTATCTCCAACTGCACCTCTGGCATACGGTGGAGGTGCTGTAGGAGACAGCAAAGATGGAAAGACAAGGTCATAATCTCACTTTGATTCTAGGAGAACAGGTTTTTTCTGTGGATCTTCCCTCTGAATCATGGTCTTACATCTCTTTTCCAAATTCTTATTCTTATATAAAGACATTAAAAATTGCATATAAGGGATCTTGTCTCATTTATTTTCTCTTTTATAGATCTAATTGCAAGATGGTATTGTAGTTCAGAAACCCGTCCTAGGGCCATAACTCATCTGACCCCAGTGAGTATTGGGGCGACCTTGTACTACAAAAGAAAGTCATTTTCTTTTTCTTCATAGGCTTATAACTGAACTCTGCCCAATTTTGAAGAATGGATCCTAGTGAGCTACACATTGGTATATCATTTTTAGTTCCCATTTTAGGGGAGCTTTTATCAAGGTGGCTGCAACAAACAAGGTTTCTCTAAGGGAAGGTGTTTAAGGTCTGATAGTGTACTTGTGGGAACAGCTCCTCCAAGAATAACCAAGGGGTTGGCTCTTTCACTTACATGTTCTGGAACCCATAAATTTCAGGTGATTTGAGCCCCAGAAGAGCTGTCACTGACAGTCGCCTCACCACGAACAATGAGGGCCCAAAGAGATATGTTCTCAGAAGGGGGTAGCTATGAGGTCATTGTACACTATGGGCAGATACTCTGACACCTCTGTAAAGTCTCCAGTCACCTGGGAATGTCCCAAAGGACTGGAAGGAACAGTGCTTCTTTTCTTCAGAGTCAGAGAACCTCATGAGGTTAATTTCTAAGAGGAGTTTGTTATGGTCACTGAGAAACTCAGTTCTCAAATAGTCAACTCAATTCAGACAAACATTAACACACAATACAATTCTACACATAACATAGACCAGAATACTAGCTAGTTTGCCAGGAGTAGCTCAGAAGCAGTGCCAGGAGGTACCTGAAAACCGATGGCCTGGGGCAACTCAGACCCAGTGCCAGGAGTTGCACAGATGCAGAAGCAACTTCATGATCAAACCTATTATCCTGCCTCTAATTACTTTGAGTGGTTCATGCCCAAGGTTTAGGACTCAGCCAGCCAGGATTCTCCAGAATATGAGCTAAACATCTATTTCTAGGAAATCAAACCAGAGAGACAAGGTAAAGGACAGTCACTTTCTTAAAATTACTCACCCAGAGCCCAAACATGTCTTGAGCCAGAAACTGTTCCTTCCCTCAAAAAGAAAAAGAAAAACAGTAGTGCCTTGGGGCCTACAGTGTCACAGTAGAAGTATGAGTCCGATCAGCAGAGCGTCTAGACAAAATTGTTTAGGCAGCTGCTTAGGGTTGATGAAAAGACCCCAGGCCCCATGGGAGGATCCAGAGCATCAGGCAGACAGGAACAGGTGCTCGTCCCTTTGTGGTTGCCAATTTGTTACTGCACAAAATTGGGGTTCTCTTACCCAATGCATATCAAAAAACATTAATTATGACACATGCTTTTTGGGGAGAAATCAGCTTTATTCTGTGAAATCAATCAGCAGGAAGACAGGGGCATGTGCCTTCAGATATGTGTCCCCAATTCAGGATTTGGGTGAAATTTAAGAGGTTAAGGAGAACAAGCTGGTAGGCAGAAATGTTGGTGGGACAGGTTTTGATTGGTGGGCTTCAAACATTTATGGTAAGGTTCTAAACATATAGGACAGAGTTCTGAACATTTATGATAGGGTTCTAAACATTTATGATAGCGTGGGGAAGGAATTTTAACACCAGATCTTCCTGAATGAGGAACCCCTCACTTCTGATAAGAGTCTGACTTTTAGGTTCCAGTCGTGTCCAGGTCCTTTGTTTCCAGGAGAGGAGGATCTTTGTTTTCATGGTCATCTCAGGTCAAGATTTCTTCTTCTGAGTGTGCTCTGGCTATGTGACTTTGCAGATTTTCTGAAAGACAGTCCTTAATCACTTTGTTGATAAGAGATGGGGTCTGTTTGAACTGGCTCTAAATGAGTCTGTGGTTACATCTGTACTTCATTCCTTTCCATGGCTGGATAATCCTCCATTATATGGATAGAGCACATTTTGTTTATGTATTCATCTGTTGATGAACGTTTGAATTGTTTCCATCTTTTGGCTGTTATAAATAATGCTGCTGGGAACATTCACCTACAAGTTTTTGTGTGGACATGTATTTTTATTTCTCTTGGATTTATACCTTGGTTGGAATTGCTCTGTCACAGTAAATCTATGTTTAATCTCTTGAGGAACTGCCGGACTGTTTTTCAAAGCAGCAGCACCATTTTACTGTACCATTTTACTTATTCTCAACAGGAGTGTATGAGGGTTCCAATTTCTCCACATTCTGGTCAACACTTGTTATTATTTGACTTTTTAATTCTAGTCATCCTACTGGATGTTAAGTGATATAGCATTGCGGTTTTGATTAGCATTTCCCTGATGACTAATAATGTGAAGCATCTGTTCCTGTGCTTATTGACCATTTGTATATCTTTGTAGAAATTTTTATTCAGACACTTTGCCCATTTTAACAAATTGTCATATTTGTGCATAAGAAAAGTAATGCATATTAGTGTTGGGGAAGACAGAGAGATGGAAAATTGGAATAATAATACTAAAAGAATAATTCTAGCTATATGCTAAATAATTCTGTTTTGAATATCTATTGCTCCTTAAAGCACTAACCCAAAAGTCAGTGATACAAATGAACAATTTTATTATGCTCCCAGATTCTGTGAGTCAGGAATTCAGCCAGGGCACAGTGGGATGGCTTATCTTTGCTCCAAAATGTCTGGAGCTTGAACTTCGAATACTCCAACAACTGAATATGACTCAAATGACAAGGACTGGTATCACCAAAAAGATTCTTTACTCACATGGACTGGGATGATTCCAAGTCTGGGCTCAGTTGGAATGGTTGACCAGATTGCCTCCTGGTGGCCTCTTCCTGTGGCTTGGGTTTCCTCACAGCAGGCTGGTCTCAGATTTGTCAGACTTCTTATAGACAGCTCAGGACTCTAAGAGGAAATGTTATTGTGACTAAGGCAAAAACTGCCAGCTTTTGATGACAGCCTTAGAAGTCCTACAATATCATTTCCACTGTGCTATATGGGTTGAAGTAGTCAAAATCCCACCCAACTTCAAGAGGAGGGATTGCAGACCCAAGATTCACTAAGAAGAGGGTTGAAAACCTGGCATTCATGTTTCAAAACTTCCATAGACTCTAAGAGATCCTGGTGTTACATTGGACAGCAGATTTTCTGTATTTACATAAATTTGGGGTATTTTATAAATATTCTGTATTTTTAAGGTGAGTAATAAAGATAAGCTTTGACTATAATTTAAGATACTTGCTACATGTGGTGATTAGGAAATGTACCTCTGCAATCTCTGACTCAAGGAGCATAATTGGCTATGTAAGAACAAAAGCAAATTAAATGTAACTTAATTCTCCAAGTTAAAAATAACCATCCCCTGCAGGGATGTTTCAACATCCGCAAATCTATCAACATGATACATCACATTAACAAAATGAAGAGCAAAAATCACATGATCATCTCAATAGATGCAGAGAAAGCATTTGACAAGATACAGCATCCATTTACGATAAAAACTCTAAATAAAATGGGTATAGAAGGGAAATGCCTCAACATAATAAAGGCCATATATGACAAACCCACAGCAAATATCATTCTCAATGGAGAAATACTGAAAGCTATCCCTCTAAGAACAGGAACAAAACAAGGATGCCCACTGTCACGGTTCTTATTTATTTATTTATTTATTTATTTATTTTTGAGGAAGATTAGCCCTGAGCTAACATCTCCTGCCATCCTCCTCTTTTTGCTGTGGAAGACTGGCCCTGAGCTAACATTCGTGCAAATCTTCCTCTACTTTATACATGGGACACCTGCCATAGCATGGCTTGCCAAGCAGTGCCATGTCCACACCTGGGCTACGAACCAGTGAACCCTGGGCCGCCGAAGCGGAATGTGCAAACTTAACCACTGCACCACCCAGCTGGCCCTTCACCACTCTTATTTAACACAGTCTTGGAAGTGCTAGCCTGAGCAATCAGAGGAGAAAAAAATATGATAAAAGGGAGCCATATTGGAAAAGAATAAGTGAAACTGTCACTCTTTGCAGATGACATGCTTTTATAGATGGAAAACTCTGAAGAATTCACTAAAAACTTTTAGAAATAAATGAATACAGTCAAGTTACAGGATACAAAATCAACATACAAAAATCAGTTGCGTTTCTATACACTAACAATGAATTAACAGAAAGAGAAATTAAGAATACAATCCTATTTACAACTGCAACAAAAAGAGTATCATACCTAGGAATAAACGTAACCAAAGAGGTGAAAGATCTTTACACTGAAAACTATAAAACATTGTTGAAAGAAATCGAAGAAGATACAAAGAAATGGAAAGATATTCCATGCTCTTGGATTGGAAGAATGAACATAGTTAAAATGTCCATACTTCCTAAAGCACTCTATAGATTTAACGCAATCCCGATCAAAGTTCCAACAACATTTTTCACAGAAATAGAACCAAGAATCCTAAAATTTATATGGAACAACAAAAGACCCCAAATAGGCAAAGGATTCTAGAGAAAAAAGAACAAAGTTGGAGGTACCATACTCCCTGATTTCACAATATACTACAAATTATAGTAACCAAAACAGCATGGTACTGGCACAAAACAGACACACAGAGCAATGAAACAGAATTGAGAGCCCAGAAATAAAACTGCGCAGTTATGGACAGCTAATATTAGACAAGGGAGCCAAGAGCATACAATGGAGAAAGGAGAGTCTCTTCAATAAACGGTGTTGGGAAAACTGGACAGCCACATGCAAAAGAATGAAAGTAGACCATTCCCTTACACCATGCACAAAAATCAACTCAAAATGGATTAAAGACTTGAATGTAAGACCCTAAACCATGAGACTTCTAGAAAAAAACATAGGCAGTACGGTCTTTGACATTGGTCTTAGCAGCATATTTTCAAGTACCATGTCTGACTGGGCAAGGGAAAGAAAAGAAAAATGAACAAATGGGACTACATCAAACTAAAAAGCTTCTGGACTGCAAAGGAAGCCATCAACAAAATGAAAAGACAACCTAACAATTGGGAGAAGATATTTGCAAACCATATATCAGATAAGGGGTTAATATCCAAAGTATGCAAAGAACTCACACATCTCAACAACAAAAAACCCAACAACTCAATTAAAAATTGGGCAAAAGATCTGAACAGAGATTTCTCCAAAGAAGATATACAGATGGCCAAGAGGCATATGAAAAGATGCTCAACATCATTAGCTGTCAGGGAAATGCAAATCAAAACTACAATGAGATATCACCTCACTCCAGTCAGAATGGCTATAATTAACAAGACAGGAGCAACAAATGTTAGAGAGGGTGTGGAGAGAAGGGACCCCTCGTACACTGCTGGTGGGAGTGCAAACTGGTGCTATTCCACTGCTGGGTATTTATCCAAAGAACTTGAAAACACAAAGGCATAAAGATACATGCACCCCTATGTTCATCACAGCATTATTCACAATAGCCAAGACTTGGAAGCAACCCAGGTATCTATCAAGGGACGGATGGATAAAGAAGATGTGGTACAGGGGCTGGCCCCGTGGCCGAGTGGTTAAGTTCGCGCGCTCCGCTGCAGGCGGCCCAGTGTTTCGTCGGTTCGAATCCTGGGCGCGGAAATGGCACTGCTCGTCAGACCACGCTGAGGCAGCGTCCCACATGCCACAACTAGAGGAACCCACAACGAAGAATACACAACTATGTACCGGGGGGCTTTGGGGAGAAAAAGGAAAAAATAAAATCTTTAAAAAAAATAAAAAAAAGAAGATGTGGTACATATACATAATGGAATACTACTCAGCCGTAAGAAAGGATGAAATCTGGTCATTTTTGACAACATAGATGGCCTTTGAGGGTATTATGCTAAGTGAAACAAGTCACAGGGAGAAAGTCAAATACCATGTGATCTCACTCATAAGTAGAAGATAAAAATAACAACAAACAAACACATAGCAACAGAGATTGGATTGGTGGTTACCATAGGGGAAGCGGGGAGGGGGAAGTGCAAAAGGGGTGATTAGCCTCACATGTGAGGGGACGGACTATAATTAATTTTTGGGTGGTGAACATGATGTAATCTACACAGAATTTGAAATATATTATGATGTACATCTGAAAGCTATATAATGTTACAATCCAATGTTACTGTAATAAAATAAAATAATAAAAATAAATAAAAAGTAAAATAAAATAAAATAAGCATCCTTATATCCTAGTTTCTGTGAGAAAGTAGGAACTTAGCTATCTCCTGCCATAAAGATGTGAATTTAGTTTTCCTTTGTATAAAGCCAGTTAACTAACACAGACTGTCACTCCAATTACCAGGTCAATTTATGATAAATTTTGTGTAATACATGGTGCTGCAAAGTTCTCTTACATGAGGACTAGTTACTAATTACCTTGAGAACATGATGTAATGAGATGTATTTGCTTCACCATGTAAAAGAGGGAGATTTCTTTCTGTTTTTGCAATTCCATTCTACATGGCAAGTGACATGCATCAGATTCTGCTTTAATGCTTATTCAATAATACAACTGTTTTCTTTCTCTTCTTCCTTTTGGAGTGGTTTTCTGGGTGGGGAGAAGATTTTACTTTTACTTATATTTCTCAAACAGCTGACAAGCTGGTGTTCCTATGCTCTGTACCCCATCATCCCATTCTATCCTATGAGTTGTCCCCAGCCAATGACTGAGCAAGGCAGAAATTCCATGGCAGACCTCCTCCTGGGAGGCTCAGGACACCTCTGATGTGCATGATGGGATTGACAATGCCCATTGGCCTTCTTAGAACTGTCTTAGGACCTCATTGTTTCCTAAGAACTTCCTTCTTTCTTTCTCTCTCTACTCTGCAAGGGTCAGAATTACCCATAGTGTAACAGCTCTCCCAGCCTTCTGCTCCCTCCTTGATTTCCCATTCAGGCATTTCCCTCAGTGATTTCCTTGTTTCTCAGAGCATGCACAGATATCCTATTTTCTTGATTGGAGTTTAATGTTTCTAGCTTTTAACTAAGGAGAATGAATCAAAAATGCTTACATCTTAAAGAAAAGAAGACATTGTAAATAAAATATTTGAAAATCTATCTCTATTTTGTGTTTTAACAAATCAGCATTCAAATTCTAATCCATGGCTTTACCTGGAAATCATAAGCAGTGTCATAGAAACAGGTAATAAAATACCTGGCTTGAAAATCAGCGGCTGAGATCTTGAGAAAAATAAAGGTGGTTTTCCCAAAGGTAATTAAGACTTTGGGAGCACACTGGAGGCATTCCTTTCTTTGCCAGTGAACATCAAAATATAGGAAAAGAAGCATATTGAACTTTAGAGCTCTGGATGCGCAGGTCTGTAACAGCTTGTTTATAAATCAGTGGAGGACTGAAGTCAGAGATTCCCTGTCGGCAGGCATGGCAAGCACACTGAAGAATATATTTATGATAATTTCTGTTGGAGCATTCACAATGGGGATTTTGGGAAACGGATTCATTGTACTGATTAACTGTATTGACTGGATCAGGAGCTGGAAGTTCTCCCTGATTGATTTTATTCTCACCTGCTTGGCTATTTCCAGAATATTTCTGCTGTGCATCATAATTTTAGGTATAGGCTTACATTTCATCAATGAGGAAATATGGTACAATGATAATAATCTACTGAGAAGTTTGAGAATTCTCTGGACAGGATCCGATTATTTCTGCATGACCTGTACCACCTGCCTCTGTGTCTTTTATTTCCTCAAGATAGCCAACTTTTCTAATCCCATTTTCCTCTGGATGAAGTGGAGAATTCACAAGGTGCTTCTCATTATTGTGCTCGGGGCATCCGTCTCTTTCTGCTTGTGTATTTTTTTTAAGGATACAGAAACTAGGAGCCTGATCAAAAACCAGGTAAACACGGAACAAAATTTGACATGGAATATTGCAGTGAGAAAATATAATTTATCAACTTCTCATATGCTTATTAACATAATGTTCATCATCCCCTTTTTAGTGTCACTGGCCTCCTTACTCCTTTTAATTCTCTCTTTATGGAGCCACACCAGGCAGATGAAGGGCACAGGTTCTAGGGATCCTAGCACAGAGGCCCACGTGAGGGCCACGAAGTCTATGATTTCATTCCTACTCCTCTTCTTCTTGTATTATTTGAGTAATATTATGCTAAAGTCAGTCTATGCCAATCTAGACAGTTTTACAGTAAAGATTTTTGCTAACGTGCTAGTGTTTTTCTTTCTATCTGGCCATCCATTTCTTCTGATTTTGTGGAATAGCAAATTGAAAAAGGCTTCTCTCAGTGTCCTGAGGAAGCTGAAGTGTTGCATGAATCTAAGGAAACCTACAATCCCGTAAACATGCCTGAAAGGATTGTGATTTTCTCAAGAATGAAGACTATGAATAGGACCCCATGCACTTCTTTTATATTTATCTTAACTTCTTTTACTTTGTTTTGCGATAGGTTACTGAGTCTTACTGAATATATCAGCCCAGAATAAGTTAAAAGGAAAGGATTTTGCTGTTTCCATCGGAATAGTGATGATACAATTAATAGTAAAATTAGAATATGTAGAAAATGCATTTTATGTTAGGAAAAATACTAGACATTTTAATGTTATCTCACATAATTTCTACTATATTGACTTGATAAACAAATATATAAAGACTTTCTATGAACATATATTAATATAGATATATATATCAGTATACATATTGACTTAATGCCTAAAGAAGGGTAAATATTTTAACATTTTATTTAAAACTACAAAGAGGCAACAAGATGAGATCAGTAAATATGTTGAGTAAATGTTAAAACTTTAATAAAAATTTTTAACATGCATATATGAACACAAAAATAAAGTCATTTGTAAGCCTCATGTCATTTGTGTTTATTTCCTAAAACAAGTCATGACTTATTAATATTTCAAAGAAAATGAATCAAGGAACAATTAAAGTGCCCCAACCATAAACTAAGGGACTAACTAGCAGGCTTAGAATTTGGAATGTAAGTCTTTGGAACATCCATTTGGTTATTACTAGAAGCTAAATGCAAATGTGTACATCAAAAATGTGAGGATTCTGGGTTACGGAGGTTGTGATATACCTAACTGCATTTCATAAAAATCTCTTAGCAAGAAACCAATCCTGAAAGGGAAAAACAAATCATGAGCAATCACATAGGTTAAATATTTAAGTTCAATTAAAAAAAGACAAATACAACCAAGGATCAAGGGATAAAAAAAAGTAATGCATGGTGAAGGAAAAGGACAAAGTAACACAATCCCAGAGAAGTCTTAGTCAGCCAGGCTGACCTTGGCGAACAATTGGGATAAACTCTCAAAGAGGATATTGCATGTAAGCAAGAAAAGGTTTTGATTATTAACACCTAAGAACTGCAATTGATCAACTTTCAACACTGTTAAAACACATTTTTTAAAAGCAGTAATATAGAAAACCAAATTAGAAAAATGAAATCTAAAATGCAGAAAAATACTTTAGACAATGTAGATCCTCAAAACATTCTTGTCTCTCCGATGCACTCAGACTTAATTGTGAAACATTTTCTTCAATTCCCTATTGGTTCCATTCTCCTCTCTTCTCTTCTCTCTTTCATAACATAGCATATTCTGATACCTCATTTTGCTGTTGTTGCCAGTCATCCAGCATGATTTTAAATCAAGAAGAACATAATACTTAAAGATTCAGGCTTGCTTACTGGAAGAGACTACTTTTCTCAGCTTCTTGGTATTTAGTAAGTATTTGTTGAACGAACAAATGAATGGATTCAAAATATGTTCCAAATATCACCAAGACAATGGGAATTTTGATGAGTTAATGAGAGCAGTGTTTGAGGGGCCAGCCTGGTGGCGCAGTGGTTAAGTTCACATGCTCCACAACGGCAGCCTGAGTTCGCCAGTTCAGATCCCGGGTGCAGACCTACGTACCACTTGTCAAGCCATGCTGTGGTGGGCATCCCACATACAAAGTAGAGGAAGATGGGTGTAGACGTTAGCTCAGGGCCAGTCTTCCTCAGCAAAAAGAGGAGGATTGGCAGCAGATGTTAGCTCAGGGCTAATCTTCCTCAAAATAAAAAAAATAGTGCTTGAAAAGAAAGACACTTATTTGTGGTTAGATTACAACTGTAAAAGATTAAGTGCAGCGCGTCTCAGAGTCATAAAAACCTCACAATAATGAAATGAATATTTGGAAATTTTAGCACTTTGTTACCTATGGCTGATGGCTTACCATGACTTAAAATTGTTTTTGGGAAATAATGAGCATAGAATGAACTGGCATGTTGAAGTTTTGGCTATACACCCATAATAGGTGTCTAGGAGTCCAGTTGCAACACCCATTAGAACCAGACTATTCTTCAAACATATGCCACAGGGGGTCTCTAGTAAATTAATGAGTAAGAGAGAAAACACATGACTTAGAAAATACCAGGCTCAAAGTGTATTGTACAGGACAGTTTATTTTAAAGGACAAATACAGAAAACAATGCAGAATAGTTCTACATTTTTATCATTCCCCAGGTATAGTCCTAGTCTGGGTACTGAGTGTTAATCATTAATTCTGGATTATCAGGCATATCATGTTGACAGTGGTTACTTACTTTGGGGGTTTTTTGCAGTAAAAAACTTTAACTTTTCTCTCTCATAGCGATTTTAGTTTTTAAGCAACAAGATTTAAGTTTGTTGTTTGTCTTTCTGTTGGTATATGAGAAAAATCTATTTTAACAATAAAATATATTTTGTTTTAAAAGCTCATAAAGGATAAGTCAGAAAAATAACTGGAGTGGAATTAACATTGTGTAAGTTTCAGGTGTACGACGTGTTGGTTTGATATGTTTATATATCGCAAAATGATTTCTACAATAGCCTTAGCTAACACCTCTATATTGTCACATAATTTGTGTGTACGTCTTGAGAACAAGTGAAATCTAGTCTCTTATCAACTTCGAAGTTTATAATACGGTATTGTTGACTATAATCACTAGTTGTGCATTATCTCTCCAGAACTTATTTACTAGTTGCAAGTTTATACCCTTAAACATCTCCTCAATTCTTCCAACCCCTTAGCCCCTAGTAACTGCTATTCTGCTCTGTTTTTACAAGTTCAGCTTTTTTTTGTTTTCCACATATAAGTGATATTGTACAATATTTGTCTTTGTCTGACATCTTATTTATTATAATCAGAAATCACTTGCTTTTAATTCCTTCCTTGGGCAGTTTAATGTAGACATGAGATGACTGCATTTCAAGAAGGTTTTGTCTAGGTGACATAGAAATGGGACTTGTTTTCAAAAAGTTGGACTCAGTGGCATGAAAGCAGAAAGAAAATTTATTCTTTTTCACCACTGGCCCTACAACTCTATTGTGTGGAGTTATTCTTTCCTTTCAAGTATAAAACCTTAGCCAGGTCTCATAGCTTCTGCTGTCCCTCATATCTTAAGTCTAATCCAGGCTAAAAACAAAGCTTGAATCTGTCATTTGATATAAAACTTCTCTCACTCACCATTTTTATATTCAATTCAAGCCTGAAAACCTGACGTAGGAAGGCTGTTTTATTGCAGACTCTTGTTCTTCTCCCCAACATCTATGCTGCTTTTGGCTGCCTTACAGTGCATATATAGCTAGTGTCATCCAGAGTTCACTTTTGGCTGTGGGAAACTGTCAATCATACCAGATATTCTAACACAGACTCATTCTTCTGTAGGCATCTGGGTCAGGTGTCCCCAAGGCCACTCTCAAGTTTGATGATTCATGAGAAGTACTGAGAGAACTCAGAAAAGCAGTTTAGTTACAGTTACACTTTATTGCAGTGAAAAGATGCAGATTAAAATCAGCAAAGGTTAATTGTGCTTAGAATGGTGTGCAGGAGAAAACAGGCACAAACTTCCAGTTGTCTTATCCCGGTTGAGTCATATTAATAGCACTGGGTTCACCTAGAATAATGTGTGAAAACACATATGAAATATCGCCAAGCAGGAAAACTCACTGGAGCTTTGGTATTTGGGGTTTTCAGTGGGGATAAGACACATGGGCATGGAGCACCCATGTGATTGATCATAACTACTCAGATTCCAGCTCTCTCACACATCAAACTGACACAGCACAGCTCTAGACCCAATGCAAACAAAAAAGGGTTTCACTATAAATCACATTGTTAGCACAAACTATCCGATGTGGCTCAAGGCCCAGGGTAAAGACACTCCTATGAGGCAAGATATTCCAAGGGCTTGAAGGATATCTCCCAGGAGGCAGTCAAGGGCAAGACCTTTCTTTGGAATACGCAGGGTTTGAGCAGCCCAAGCAGACTGAGTTAACCCTTTGCTGCACGGCACCTTTGTGAATTTTATTGGAATCTCTTCACATGGGCTCTCCTACTTGAAGTTCCCTGATATAACTGTTTCCTCCTTCAATAGTACTAAATCTTAAGAAATTATTGTCCTCCTGGTTTCAGATGCTATACTGTGTCCAGACATTATCTATTGGGATTACTTTTCCCTTTCATGAGGTGCTCTTCAGTAATTTCCTTTTTTTTTGAGGAAGATTAGCTCTGAGCTAACATCTGCAGCCAGTTCTCCTCTTTTTGCTGAGGAAGAGTGGCCCTGAGCTAACATCTGTGCCCATCTTCCTCTGCTTTATATGTAGGATGCCTGCCACAGCATGGCTTGACAAGCAGTGCATAGGTCCGCACCCGGGATCCAAACCGGCAAACCCCGGCCCGCCGAAGTGAAATGTGCAAACTTAACCACTGCACCACCAGGCCTGCCCCAGCAATTTCCTTTTAAGATGGCCTGTTTCAAATCCCTTTTCAGTGTCCAGGCCCATGGGAAATATGAAACTTGCTCCAGGGAACTCTGGAAGGGCAGCGATTCCCAAGCAGTCCTCTTTGCTCTAATCATTCTACAACAGTGTTTTATCTTATAGACTTTTCAGGTATGAGTCAAGCCCAGTTTTGTCCCCCAATCTCTAGGAGTTACACGTCAATTTCTATGGATCCTTTTCCCTTCATTTGGATAACAAGAGATAGAGAACTTACTGATTATTCTCTTCAAAGAAATGATCTCTTTTGGCATCTTCTGAGAAACCTCCATATCAATGAGGGTGATGCCATAAGGAAAGCAAAACTGGTTTGGTAATTTTTTAGTATAGCTATTCTAGGACAGTTCAGTCAGTCTTAAAGCCTCTAATAAAACACCAAGCAAAACTCTCCTTCAGGTTGTTACAGAAAGTATAGTTTGGTGTGCAAAAGAGAAACAATAAGGGGGGTAAGACTTTAGGCTAGCCTTGCTTGGAAAACTCTAGCACAGAGATCAGCAAATTTTTTTCTGTGAAGAGTCAGAGAATAAATATTTTAGGCTTTCCAAACCATACCGTCTGTGCTGTGACTACCCAATTCTGCCATTGTACTCAAAAGCAGTCATAGACAATATATAGATAAACGGACATAGCTGTGTTTCAGTAAAACTTTATTCACAAAAATAGATGGCAGCCAGTGGGCCACAGTTTGCCAAATCAAGCTCTAGAGGAACTAAACTTCTTAAAGACAAGTAAATGGAAGTAACTCAATTAAAAGGGCTTGTTATAACAGTGAGCTTACGACTCTGTTGCTTGGGAATAGAGTCTATAAAAGGATAATAAATGGACATTTGATAACTAAAAAGCACAGCATTTAAAATTAAGATCTAAGTGGATGGTCATATTAATCATGGTTCAATCGGAAGAGAGAAACTATGGCAGTCACTTGAAAAGTTTAATATAAAGAATTGTTAATTAGGTATAAAGTTGCTACAAAGAGAAAGAAGAGAACCCTGTGATATGACAGAAGGAGCAAGTGTAGGAAGCAGCCTCCACTCCTAGGGATAGGAACAAAACAAAGAGGTTCAAATTATTAAAGCCTAGAAACATAGAGAAGGGGTCCCATAGAGCGGAAATTCAGACCTTAAGAAAGATACTTTCACCAACTCACTGTGTGTCTCTGATCCCAGAGGATTGTCCTTTTGAACATGATGGGGAGGTTGTGCTGGGGCTGTGCTGAGAGGAAGGGGAGCCAGCCAGCTCCTGCTGGTGCTGTGGTCTAAGGAAGGGTGCAGTGAAGTGCTGGAAAAGCCGCAGACTGGATTCAGCTCCTGCTATGAGGAGGAAATGCTGCCAAGATGAGAGGCATTGCTGGAGTGGTACTCATAGAAACAATGAGTGGGCGGGAAGCGCCTAGGAAGTCTACAAGGAATAAACTGGAAGTAGCAATTTACTTTTTCCTTCAATAGCCTTACAGTCTCCTTCCGCCATTCCTTATTGGACCCTAACACAGAGCCAATTGTCACAGCAGAAACATGATTTGCAGAATCCTGTCACAAAACCAGGTATGAAAATGTAGGTTTGAACCTGCTAGAAAAAAATTTAATAACTGACATAATCCACCCTTTAGGCTATTCAGTATCCACAGAAATTCTTCCATGGATATTTCCTCTTCCATGCTACAGAAAACAAAATCTATAAGTCTGTCTAGCAAGATGCCACTATTCACACAAAGATGTTCTATGGCATCCTCCAAAATAGATACATTGCATCCATCTGTGGGCTCTATTAATTACTCCTCAAATTCTGTCAAAGCCCTTCGAAATATTCTGCTGCCTGAACAATAAGTTATAATGATATCATCCAACAAAAGTTGTTTAAAATAATGAGAACAAAGACATAAAATAAGAATATAATAAATATATATGAATATATATAAATCTACTAAAAAAGGAAGAAAATGTATGTAGCTGCTACAGTCACATTACTACAACTGATCAAGCTGGCAGACTGATAGTTATCACTTCCTTCCTCCACTATCCATTCCATGATTCCTTTGCTCTCAGTCAGGACCTCAACCAGTGTGGGTTCTTTATCTGGTGGGGTAAACCAACCCTGCATTACTAAAAAGTCTTTATCCTCAGCTATTCTGCCTTGGTTTTGATTGCTATAGTTTTTCATTAAATTCACTATTGGACATGGAAGAATTAAGAGATATCCAGAGAATCTCTCGTGTTCTAGGCATAGTTGTTTTCCCATTAGGTAGTAGCAACCCAATTCCCCTCTTGGTAATCCCCCAAGCATGCAGGTAAAACTCTTTCTTTGTCTGTTGGCTCAATGGCATGAGGAGTCCCAAATGGCCACTTCCACGGACACATCATTATGTCCTCTGGCAGAAAATTTCCTCCACTGGAGATAAAGACCTTCAGACTGGCAGAACTCAAAGCAGTGCGTATGAGAAGCAACAACTATCTGAGTGGCTTATTAGGTATAATAAGGGGAGGCTTTTCTCCCCAGTGCCATCTCAGGATTCTAGGCGAGTGCTTCTTGGCTGTACAGGAGATACTACAAAATCATGTTCTGATTCACAGCTTCTACTGCATCCTGTAAGATAGAAACCTAATCTTTCAGAGTGTAGTCTCGCCACTGGCACCATAACTGAGTTTTCAGAAAGCAATTCTGATATTTTATTAGCTGATTCTGGGTGATGGAGTCTGTAGTAAGATCTGTAATTTCCATAGGCATGACCTTATTGTCCTATATATTTTCTTGCTATGAAATAATTTCCTTGATCAGAAGTAGTTCTGATGAATGCTATTAAGGTAAATATGGTGTTAGGTCCACAGACAGTGACATTGCCCGAAATGTTACAAACAGAAATGGCAAATCCATATCCACAATATATGTTTCTTTCAGTGAAGACAAATTTCTTCTCCTTCCATGATGCAATGGCATCCAAATAAATCAACTAGCCACAGGTGGTTGGCTATTTTCTCTAAGGCGTGATGCCATAACAGGTGTTCACTGTTGTTCTCTGTTGTTAGCAGGCTAGGCATTCACCACTACCATCAGCCAGAACAACTTTGGTGAGAGAAAATTAATACTATTAAAACCATGGGTAGTTACTTGATGAGAGACAGTCCATATATAACCTTCATCCCTGCCACTATGAACCTATTGATAAGGCACTGAAATGGCTGTGAAAAGAGGCTGACTGATATCCACAGAATGTATTCTTTTGCTTACCTGATCAATGAGTGCCTCTTTTGCTGTGGATGCTTGTTAGTGAGCATTCACAGGAGCATTTCACACTCTGTACCTATTTTGAATGGTATTTCTCATATACTGTTTCCCCAGTCTTCCTGATCAACTATATTCCAATCATATTCTTTCCAAGTGCTTGACAAAACAGCCAAACTATCTGACAGCACCCACGTTTCAGGGTAGATGTGTCTACTGGCCAATTCTTACTAGGACAAATAGACAACCAAGTGTACATGATTTCACTCCACCAATGTCTTTCAGGGGCCCAACAAGTGGGTAAGTGATGCCGCAGCAAATCATGCAGAAGCATCATGTGACTAAGTCCTGGTATAGACTAAACAGTTAGGCGTAGGAAAGTCATTACCCATGTTATCTGAGCATCCCATCATGAGCCAGATGTTATGTGATCCACTAAACCATAAAGTTGGGCATGGACAGCTGCAATCCATTATTAAGTAGAAATGATATAGAAAAGATTCACCTTGAATGGATCTGAAAGTCACAAGGAAATTGCATGATCAGGTGACGTAGAGTGCTTTAATATCAGTACCAAGTGCATTACTGCTTTGCTTTAGTTTACGCTTCATATACCATTGGATTTTCTGGATCCATGTGCAAGAGCCTAGATTTTCTGGAAACATTTCTCTTGTTCAGATCCCTACTCACACAATTGGTAGCATTATGATTACTCTGTAAACAAACAGGTTGAAGTAGCACACTCATTTTTATTGAACCAAAATCCAAAAGGACTATTGAATGTTGCGCCCTTTTTAAAGGTAGGCGGTGCCACTTTTGGCAAATTGTCCTTCATAATGAAGGGGACATGGCAACATGCTCCAGACCACTGGATCCCCAGAAAGCAATCTCCTAAATTTTTGTGGGGTTTATCTCCCATGCTTTGAATAATATATGTCTTGCTAAGGCATTTGAGGTACTCGTACTTCTTGATCATCAGGTACAATCAGCACAATGCCGTCAGTATGGGGATCAGTGAGACATTGGGTGGAATGTTTATGAGAAAGAGTAGGAGAGTTGACAAAGTACCAGGCAAGATTGTAAAAATGCATTGTTTGAGCTGCTAGATGGAAGCAAATTGCTTCTAGTTGTTCCTGTAAGTTGCTATGGCAAAAAGAGGCACTGACAGGTCAACAATTGCATATCAGGTGCCAGAGACTGTTAATTTGCTCCAATACAGATCTTATGTCTAAAAGAGCAACTGGAAACTGGTCGAGAGACTGCGATTCTCCATTGTAGCAACCTAAGTCAGGATTTTGGCTGCCAGAATTGAAGGTTTTCCTGTTACATGGATCAAGCAGCATTTTAGTGGGTTGACCCATCTCTTCCTATAAGTTTGAAGCATTTATCTTTATCGTTGCAATTTATAAACTTCTCCAAGATATATCTAGGTGTGGAGTTTGGTTCCTTGCTGTTTTCTATTTTTATTATTACTCTAACAAATGAGCGTTCTCCTTTTAAAACCGCAAGCATGCCCTCGGCTTAGCACCTGGAGTATCCTTTCGAGCTGGAGTTTTTTTAGCTAAGAATTGTTTCTATTATTTATTTGACTCTTTCTTCTCATTTTTCTTTTCTTTTTTAAATAACAATGTATAGACATTTATATTATATTATTATTTTGCAAGTCTCTTGATTTTTCTATCATAATTTTTATTTCTTCTGAAACATGCTATCTAAGTTATTAGGCTGGAAATTCCAGGTTACTAATTTGATGTTCAGAAAAGTCTACTCTCCAATTCAGCACAATGTAATAATAATAATAATAAAACAGTAGTGATTTTACTTCCCAAATGTTCTCTTTGCCTTTTTATTATTGTATAGTTATAAAAGCCTCTCAGATTCCTCTGATACACAAATTGTTTTTTATTTAACATTTATTTAATATTCTATGTCCCCAGCACTAACTGCATTTTCTTAAAGATTATTTCTTTTACTCGTTCAGTCTAGTTTTTCTCTTTCATTGCTTTTACTTTCCTCAATGTTAACTTTTTTAAAAATCTGAATGTACAGCTGTAATCAATGGGCAAGTTTTAGCCCAAGTATGTGGGTTTTGTTGTTTCTTTATTTTCTTTTTCTTTCTTTTTGTCTCAGCTAACATAGGCTTTATAATTTTAACTAGGGAATGTTCTAATTCTTTACATTTGCAACACTCAGTGGTCTATCACTCAGCAACTGTACACAATTATGTTCCCATCCAGTCCTTTTAGGTATTTGATTTTATGACCTTAAACTAGGCTATGCCTTGGTCAGTATAGGGAGCTAAAGTCAATTTCTTCAGCCCCTGTTAGTGGAACCCTGAGTTTGGTGATTATGTTGGACAAACGAGTGGAGAAATGACTTTACAAAATTTCCTTTAGGGCAAATGGACTGCTTGTTTCTAGAAGCATGGCATTCTTCCCACCTCAAAAGAACCTGACATACTACCCTATTTTTTCCTAATTTATGTATTTGTCTCGACATAAACTTTGTCCCTTTTTCTACAGGACTACTTGACTTTTTCTTATTAACTCATCAGATCCCTTTATGAATTAGGAATGTTATCTATTTCTGTGTTACAAATGTTGCAAATATTTTCCAATAATTATTTCTTTTCTAAGAATTTCCATATGATATTATCTTTCATAGAATTATTTTACAATTTTGTGTGCTTAATCTGTCACTTGTTTCTTTTATGATTCTGGGATTTTGAATTGAGCTGTTAGGAGGAATTTCACATTCAATTCTTTTAAAATATTTAAAAGTATTTTAAAAATCCCATTTTTTCTGTTTTTGTTAGGTTTTTTGGGCTCGTATTTGTCTTTGCTTTTTACAATGTCTTCTTCAAACGAATTCATATTTAATCTTGTGTATTTTATGAAGTAGGGAATCTGACCAGTTCAAATGAATGGCCACTAAGCTATTTTAAGTAACGTACCTCTATGTAGACACGGAAAACTCAAAGTCCACAGGGGCCAGGACTGTCTGCAAATGTGTGACGACATTGGTAGTAGAGCTAATTGTCATGAACTTGTGATGTTTTCCTCATAATTGTGTTCAAATTTATTTTTTAAACAATCAACTTTAGATCAGTCAGCCAATCTGTGGGCTGTTCTTCTTTGTCAATTTTTGGGTATTCTGCAATATTTACTTTTCAAGGGGATTTTCAGAATCAACTTTTCCAAATTCCATAAAATATATTGCCGGGACTTTGAGCTTGCACTGACTTTACAGATTTCTCTAAAATGTAGTGTACTTCTGTCTAAGAATATAACATACAAATTGGTTTATTTAAGCCTTCTTTTATGTGATTCAATAGTGTTTCACTGTTATTGTTTTCTTTTAGGTGTTAGGCTTTTTCTATTGACTCTACTCCTAAGTCTATTTTAGAGTTAATTTTAAATATATATATTTTGCATTATATCTGAGATGAGAAAAAATAAAACTTTGGTTTAGAAGAGTGTTGATTATTTTCGTGTGAAGTCTGATGAATTTGTAAAGAAAGTTAAAATAGTAATAACCTGGAATTAAATTCCAATTTATTGTACCAATGTAAATCACGGGGTAGAGAGTTTGTAAGTAGTGAGATATTTAAAGGTTTTTGTTTGCAAGAAGAAATGTATAGATGTTGATCGATTTTATATTTTGTACAAAAATTTAAAATATAAATTAACAATCTCTATTTTAACTTCTAAAGTTAAAAAGCAAATTACAACCTAGTTTTGTTTTTGTTTTTACAGAAAAGAGGAAATGTGCCTATAATGTCAATATAAAAAGAATTGGTGAAAATCCAAGAGAAAACCACTAAGATTCCTCAAATAAACAAGTTATAGATATGAATAAATACAGCACAATGGAAAGTAACATGTTACACTTTTCAAATTAAATTTGTTTAAATTAATTAATGATAATACTCTTTATAGGCTGTTGGATAACAATTTGGATTGAGAATATCTATCATATCTTAAAGGTGCTTATACATTTAAACTCATAATCTCACTAAAGTTTCATCTAAGTGAATGGAGAAATATTTATAAGTACATAGCTAGTCACTGCAGCATTGTGTATTATAGAAAAATAAGGTAGAAAGAGATTTCTTGATGTGAAAATATTATATGGCTTTGATGTGATATTATGAAGCTATTAAAGTCATCGTTGTGGAGATTGTATAAAACTTACAAAAGTCTTTAACTTCTAAAGCTAGTAATTAAAAAATTAAACCTCAGTCTTACAAAAATACTACAATTTTTAATAGTATGTGCAATGATAAAAAAGTAATAAATACTAAAATATTAGGATACTGGAAGGAAATGTGTAAATATTATCACTTTATTGGTATTTTAAAGTTTTATCTACCATTATACACTCCTAAAACTGCCTTTAATGTTTATGATATTTTTTAACCCAGCAAATATTTATTAAGTGTTTACTACTTGTCAGGTTTTGCATTTACTGAGAGGATTTAGACAATAAAACATTAGAATTTTCCTCTTTTCCAAAAAATTACATCGCAGAAATAGTCAGAATAAAGTGCAAAAATTGCTATCATTAGAGAGGTACAGAGTGATAGAGAGGGCACCAAATCCACGTCTGGATGATGAAGAACATTTGTCCAGAAGGAATTGGATCTAAAACAGAATCTGCAAGAGTCGGAAAGGATGATGCATTTGGACTTTATCCTGAAAATAACTATCAGGTTTTCACTAAAGAAGAACCTCTACTTCAAGTGCAGAATTGCCTCAAAAGACTAAGATTGTAAATAGCGGGATCAATAGGGAGATTATTCTTACATGGCAAAAATGATGAGAGTCTGAACTAAGATGGTTGCCACAGACTTGATGAAAAGTTGATAGATTTGAAAGATATTAAGTTCACAAAATTAACTACATTTAGTAACTAAATAAATGTGAAAGGTGAGTAAAAGTAAAATCAGATTGACACAGATTTTGGCTTCTGTGAACAGATGACTCACAAAGGACTAGAGCTATAATTGCACAATTGATACTAGTTCAGTTTGAGAAAATAAGGACTAGTTTTTTTGAATTCTTCCCAGTCTATGGAGTGGATCATTCAACAATGGACAGGTATGAATGACAAAAGAGATCAATTTGGGTACACTGGAGGGAGAGGGGGAAAAAAAGAGGTGTCATCAATCTTCTGTTCCTCAGGTCATGAAACAGTTAGGGTCTGTGCATTCTTCTTCTGAATGCATGTTACTGGCAACCACAATGATGATAAAACTCTTCTCGTATCATGTCTAGGACAAACTTTCCTTGGGAATTATGATACTGAGGTTAGATTCATATATCACCTGCCAAGTTTCCCAAAGCATGCCGAACATCAGTAACTCTCAGGGAAATCCAAATCAAAACTATGATCACATATCACCCCACTCCCATCAGAATGGATATAAATAATAAGGCAGGAAACAGTGTGTTGGAAAGGATGTGGATAGAAGGGAACTCTCACACATTGCTGGTGGTAGTGCAAACTGGTGTATCCACTATGGAAAACATTATGGAGATGATTACTCAAAAATTAAGCATAAAACTAGTATACGGCCCAACTATTCCACTACGAGGCATTTATCTAAAGAACATTATAACACGAAGGTGTAAAGATACATGCACCCCTATGTTCATTGTAGCATTATTCACAATAGCAAAGACTTGGAATAAACCTAGGTGCCCACCAAGGGACAAATGAATAAAGAAGATGTAGTATGGAATATTACTCAGCCACAAATAAACCATGAAATCTGGCCATTTGTGACAACATGGATGGACTTTAAGGTTATTATGCTAAGCGGAATAAGTCACAGGGAGACAGTCAAATACCACACGACCTCACTCCACACTCAGAAGTAGAAGACAAAAACAACAACGAACAATCACATAGAGACAGAGATTGGATTACCAGAGGGTGGTTACCAGAAGGGACAGAGGGTGGGAGGAGGACAAAAGGGGTGATTAGGATCATTTGTGTGGTGACAGACTGTGATCAGTCTTTGGGTGGGGAACATGATGTAATCTACACAGAAACTGAAATATAATTATGTACACCCAAAATTTATGTAATGCTATAAACCAGTGTTATTGCAATGAAAAATTAAATAAATTAATTAATTAATAATAAGAGATGAGAACTTACAAAAACCTGGGGAAAACAATGGACTTACAAGTACATGAAGCCAATAGGACTCCCAATTACATCAATGCAAAAAGACCTTCTCAAAGGCACATAATATTAAAACCGTCAAAAGTTGATGACAAAGAAAAAAATATTAAAAGCTGCGAGAGAGAAGAAAATAACTTATGAAAGAACCTCTAAGCAGTTTTCAGTGTATTTCTCAGCAGAAACCTTGCAGGCTAGGAAAGAATGGAATGATATATTTTAAATACTGAAAGACAAAAACTATCAGTGCAGAATAATATATCCAGTGAAATTATCCTTCAGATAAGACAGAGAAATAAATCTTTTCCAGATAAATAAATGCAGAGTTCATCACCACTAGATGTGCCTTATGAGAAATGATAAAGGGAGCCCTCATATCTAAAACAGAAAAAGCAAAGATTTACAAAACTTTGAGCAAAGTGATAAATTGACACACAAAATCAGAAAATTGCCATTGTCTACCAGGATAGGTTAGCAAGAAATAATAAAATAAGAGATAAAGGGAAAGAAGGCATCAAAAATAACTATAAACACTTCACATTAGTCACAAACTCACAACACAAAAAAAGAATAATTTGGAGGAGGAAAGGGATGGAACCTGCTTAGGCTAATGGGGATCGGAGGCTATCAGGAAAAGGACTATGTCATGTATGAGATCTTTGATACAAACCTCATGGTAACCACTAAACAAAAAAATAGGAGCAGAGACACAAATCATAAATAAAGAGAAAACTATCACAGAAAACTACCAAACTGAAACTGAAATTTCTCACTGAAATTTCCTTTCCAGTCAGAAATACGAGGGAAGAGAAACAATGGAAAAATATGAAAACTGATAGTTAGGAAACACTGGAAATACAGGACAACAAAAAAAGGGATAAAATGGAATTATGAAGCACTCAGATATCAGTAACACTTTAAATGTAAATGAATTGATTTCACCAATCAAAAGATGAAATTTGCTGGATGGGTTAAAAAACAAGACTCAAGAATATGCCAGCTCCAGGAAGCACATCTCAGCCCAAAAGACAAACGTAGCCTCAAACTGAACAGATGGAAGATGATACTCCAAAAAAACGGCAAGCAAAAGAAAGCGGGTATAGCCCTATTAATATTAGACAAAGCAGACTTCAAGATAAGAAAGAAATGAGGGAGCAAGAGGGACATTATCTAGTGATAAAAGGGACATTCTACCAAGAAGATATAACACTTATTAATAAACATTCACCTAGTACAGGAGCATCAAAGTATCTGAAGCAACTATTAACAGACTTAAAGGAACAAATCAACTGCAGCACAATAAAGGTAGGAGACCTTTACATCAATGGATAGATCATCTAGACAGATAGGGAACAAGGAAACAGTGACTAAATGAAACACTAGACCAGATGGACTTAATAGATATATATTAGATCTTTCAATCCCAAAACAGTAGAATACATATTCTCCAGTGCACGTGGAAAATTCTTATAGATAGATCTTTTGATAGGACAAAGCAAGCCTCAATAAATTTAAGAAGACTGAAATCATTTCAAGCATCTTTTCTGACAACACTGCAATGAAACTAGAAATCAACAAAAGGATAAAGCTGGGAAAGGCACAAATATGTGGAGACTAACAACATGCCACTGAACAACCATTGAATCAGTGAAGAAATCTAAGGAGAAACCAAAAAACTATCTGGAGACAAATAAATGAAAACACAACATACCAACACTTATGGGATGCAGCAAAAGTGGTAAATGAAGGGAAATTTATAGCACTACAGGCCTACTTCAACAAACAAGAAAAATCTCAAATAAGTGATCTGAAACTACATCTAAAAGAACTAGAAAAAGAAGAACAAACAAAGCCCAAAGTCAGCAAAAGGAAAGGCATAGAAAAATTGGAGCAATAACAAATGAAATAGAGACTAGAAAAGGAATAGAAAAGATCATTGAAACTAAGAGCTGGTACTTTTAGAAGATAAACAAAATTGACAAAACTTTAGCCACTCTCACCAAGGAAAACAGAAAGAAGGCTCAAATGAATGAAATTAGAAATGAAAGTTGAGAAATTGTAACAGATACCACAGAAATATAAAGGACCAAGAGAATACTATGAAAACTATATGCCAACAAATTGGATAACCTAGAAGAAATGGATAAATTCTTAGACTCATACAACCTCCCAAAGATGGGTCAAGAAGAAATCGAGAATGTGACTAGACCAATTACGAGTAAAGATATTGAAACAGCAATCAAAAATCTCCCCAAAAACAAACGTCCAGGACCAAATTGTTCCTCTGGTGAATTCTACCAAATAAAAATATTGTGCACCAGCCATGTAACCTCACAGATTAGATAAGGACACAGATTGATGAGTGAAGTCCCAAAGAAAGAAGAGAAAAGTGTACTGTAGAAAAGATATTAAAAAAAAAGTCCAAAATTTGGTAATAGCCATAAACTTACAAATTCAAGATGCTTAGAAAATTCCAAAAGGAATAACCTCAGAGAAAACTGTGTCTGGACAAATCATAATAAGCAGCTGAACTCTATTCTAAAGAAAAAAACCAAATGAATTTAGAGAAAGGACAGTGTGATAGCTTAAAGGTGCTGAAAATAAAGAACTTTAACCCAGAATTCTATATCCAACAAAAATGCCCTTCAGGAATGAAGGTGATATAGACATATTTTCAAGTGGAGGAATATTGAGAGAATTAGTTGCCTGTAGAACTAAAGGAAGTAACTAATTTCTTAAATTAGTTGTAAAAAAAATGCTAAAAGAACATCTTGAGACCAAAAAGAAATGATACCAGAGTGAAAATTATAACTTCAGCAATGAAGGAAAATGCAATAGAATTGGTAAATATTGAATATATATATATATATATATATAGAATAGACTATTTTAGCTCTCTTAAGTTCCTTAAATATGGATGACTGTAGAAAGCAAAAAAAAAAATGCTATATTGTCTGAGAGCTTTCAATGAATTTAAATATAATACATATGGCAACTATATCATAAAAGGGGAGGGCACAGGGTCTTACGTGGTGGTAAGAATTCTATGTTTTATTTGAAGTGATAAAATATTAACTCTCAGTAGACTGTGACAGGTTAGGAATACCACATCCCTAGGTCAACCACTACAGAAATGATATGAAGATAAAAATCAAAAAGCTAATGCATAAAATGGAATACTAAAAACTATTAAATGATTTTTAAAAGACGGGAAATGAGGAAATGGAATAAAACCCAGAGAAAAAAATTAAAAAATAGTAAATTGGGGCTTGCCCCATGGCTGAGTGGTTGGCTTCACACACTCCACTTTGGTGGCCCACAGTTTTGCCAGTTTGGATCCTGGGCCTGGACATGGCACCACTCATCAGGCCATGCTGAGGCAGTGTCCCATATAGCACAACCAGAAGGACCTACAACTAGAATATACAACTGTGTTCTGGGGGGGATTTGAGGAGAAGAAGAAGAAGAAAAAAAGATGATTGACAACAGATGTTAGCTCAGATACCAATCTGTAAAAAAAAGAAATACAAAAATAAAAAATATTAAGTAAATAGTAAATTGATGAATTTAAATCCCAACATAATACTTCTAATATAAATGGTCTAAACAAACCAAGGATGAAACAGAGATTGTCAGATTAATTAAATAACAAACAAAACCCAAGTATATGCAGTCTAAAAGAAATTTACTTTAATATAACCTATATATAGGTTGAAAATTGAAGCATAGAACAAGATATACCTTGCTAATGTTAATAAAAGCAAACTGGAGATGCTATACTAATTTCACACAGTGCAGGCTTTGGAACGAGAAATGTTAGTAGGGATAAATAAAAAAAATGAAAAAAGGTCACTTCTTAAAAAGACATAAGAATCTGAAGTGTGTACACACATAACAGGACACTTCCAAAACACATGAAGTATGAACTGATAGAACTGAAAGGAGGAAAAAACAAATTCACTACCCACTTGGAAATTACAGTAGTCTTCATTCAGTAATCAGTAGAGCAGGTAGATTGAAAATCTGTAAGGATATAGAAGACTCGCACAACACTATCAAACAATTTTACCTAATGAACATTGACAGAACATTCCACTCCACAGCAGAATGCATGCTCCAGGTGCACATGGAACATTCATCATGATAGACATATTCTGACCCATAAAACAAACCTTAAAGCCATTAAAACAAATGAAATTACACAAACTGTTTTTCTGATCATAAGAGACTTAAATGAGAAATCAATACGACAAAAATAATCTAGATACATCAAATATTTAAAATTAAACAACATATTTCTAAATACATCAAAGAGAAGGTCTCAAGGGAAATTATAAACATTTTGAAGTAAATAAAAATAAACACAATATATCAAAATTAAAAGATGGCAGTCAAAGCAGTGCTTAGAGGGAAATTTATGGCATAAAATTCTTATACAGCCACACATCACTTAGTGACAAGGATGTGTTTTGAGAAATGCACCTTTAGGTAGTGTCATCCTTGTGTGATCATCATAGAGCGTACTTACACAAACCTAGACGTATAGCCTATTACACATCCAGGCTATACGGTGTAGCCTATTGCTCCTAGGCAACTTGTCACTGTACTGAATACTGTAGACAATGATAACACAATGGTAAGTATTTCTGTATGTAAATATAAAGAAAGTATAGTAAAAACAGAGTATACAAGATAGAAAATGGTACGTTTGAATAGGGTACTTATCAGAATGGAGCAGACAGAAAATCTGTAAGGACGTAGAAGACTCATACAACACTATCAACCATCTTGACCTAAGGGGCATGGATAGAACACTTCACTCAACAACAGCAGAATGCATGTTCCAAGTGCACATGGACGAACACCCCATGATAGGTGTATTCTGGTCCATTAAACAAGATTTAAATAAAATGACATAAATGAAATCACACAAACTATATTATCTAGTAAGAGATGTAAATGAGAAATCAATAAGACCAAAATAATCTGGATTCCTCAACTATTTAAAATTAAACAACATACTTCTAAATACATCAGAGAAAGTCTCAAGGGAAATTATAAACATTTTGAAGTAAATAAAAATAAAAACATAGCATATCAAAATTAAAAGATGTCAGTCAAAGCAGTGCTTAGAGGGAAATTTATGGTATAAAATTCTTGTATTGTCATACATCACTTAATGACAAGGATACGTTCTGAGAAATGCATTACAGGGCAATTTCATCCTTGTGTGAACATCATAGAGCATACTTACACAACCCTAGAGGTATAGCCTCCCACGCACTTAGGCTATATAGTATAGCCTATTGCGCCTAAGCTACAAACCTGTACAACTTGTTCCTGTACTGAATACTATAGGCAGTTGTAACACAATGGTAAGTATTTCTGTATCTAAACATAGATAAAGTATAGTAAAAATAGAGTATAAAAGATAAAAAATGGTACATTTGAATAGGGTACTTACCAGAATGGAGCTTGCAGGACTGGAAGTTGCTCTGGGTGAGTGAGTGAGTGGTGAGTGAATGTGAAGGCCTGGGACATCATTGTATACTACTGCAGACTTCGTAAACACTAGACACTTAGGCTACACTGAATTTATAAACATTATTTTTCTATCTTCAATAATAAATTAACTTTACGTTGCTATAATGTTTTTATTTTATAAACAATTTTTTAACTTTTTGACTATTTTGTAAAAATACTTAGCTTAAAACACAAACTTATTGTATAATAGTACAAAAATATTTTCTCTCTTTATATCCTTATTCTATAAGATTTTTTATATTTTTTAATTTTTTTTCTTTTTACTTTTTAACTGTTTTGCTAATAACTAAAACACAGACATATTAACCTCAGCTTACACAGGGTCAGGATTATCAACATCACTGTCTTCCACCTCCACATCTTTTCCCACTAAAAGGTCTTCAGGGACAATAACATGCATGTAACTGTCGTCTTCTGTGATAACAATGCATTCTTCTGGAACACCTCCTGAAGGACCTGCCTGGGAGTCTTCTTGAGGAGGTGTCATTCTTTTCAGACATATGTCCATGATGGTTTACCTGTTTTTTTTCTTTTTTTCATCATATTAGCTTGTAAGCAGATAATGCACCATGCGCATTCCTCTCTGTTAATGAAAATCATTCAGTTTTGGGGTCTATGTTTTCAAACATTTTTTATGAGGAGGACTAGCCCTGAGCTAACATCTGCTGCCAATCCTCCTCTTTTTTGCTGAGGAAGACTGGCCCTGAGCTAACATTTGTGCCCACCTTCCTCTACTTTATATGTGGAAGGCCTACCACAGCATGGCTTGACAAGCAGTGTGTAGGTCTGCACTTGGGATCCAAATCAGCAAGCCTCAGGCAGCCAAAGTGGAATGTGTGAACTTGACCACTCTACCACTTGGCTGGGCCCTCAAACTTTTTAAGGAGCTTGTTGTGATCAGAAAAATCTTCTGCTAAACCTTTCACTTTGAATTTTCTCGGGGTTCTTTTCTGCTTCTTCTAGAGTTACCTTTTCTCTTGTTTGCTTACACCAGCATCACCACAAACACTTGAAGAACGTGCAGCATTATGACGTTACTACAGCTACAACATCACTTGTTGATGTAAATTATTCAGCTCCATTACAATTTTATGGGAGCACCATCATATATGTTGCTCATTATTGACCAAAACGTCACTATGTGACACATGACTGTATTAGAAAATAAGAAAGGTCTTGTATCAATATGCTAAGATTCCATCTTAAGAAACAAGTAAACAAAAAGAGCAAATAAGCCCAAAGAAAGGAGAGGTAGGATACAATAAAAAAAAACTGATAAATTAATAAAATTGAAAATGATAAAATAGAGAAAACCAATAAAACTAAAAGCTACATGTTTTTTTTAAGATCAACATAATTCCTAAAACACTAGCTAGACTGATGAAGAAAAAAAGATGGAAGACACACAAGTTATCAAAATCAAGAATAAAAAGAAGGATACCCTTATAGACTACTGACATTAATCAAAGTGATATTACAAAGGACTCTTGTCCATAATTTGGCAACTGAGATGAAATGGAATGATTCCATGAACTATACAAAATATGAAAACTCACTCAAGATAAAATAGATAACTTGAGTAGAAATCTATTAAGGAAATTAAATTTACAATTTAAAATTTTCCTAAAAACAAATCTCTAAGCCAAAGTGATTTCATTGACAAATTCTACCAAATATTTGAGAAAAGAAAATAATTCTACACATATCTTCTTGAAAATGGAATAGAAGGAAATGCTTCCCAACTCATTTCATGAGGCCAATATTAGCACCAACAAAACCAGGCATAGATATCACAAGAAAGAAACTACAGGCAAGAGTTATTAATGGAGATAGATACAAAAACCTTCAACAGAACATTAATAAATCAAACTCACCAAGATATAAGAAGAATAATATGTCAAGACACCGTAGAGTTTATCAGAAGAATGTAAGGTTAGATAAACATTAAACAAAATCAATGTATCTCACCATATTAACAAATTAAAGAAGAAAAAATCACAAGATTATCTCAATAGATGCAGAAAAATTATTTGATAAAATTTAACTTCTAGTCATAATAAAAACCTCCCAGCAAACTAGGGCTAGAAGAGAAATTCCTCAACTTGATACAGGGAAACTACAGAAAAGCTAGAGCTAACACCATATTTAATAGAGGGAAACTGAATATTTTGTCCTAAGATCAAGAGCAAGGCAAAAGTAGCCAGCCTGGTGGCTGAGTGGTTAAGTTCATATGCTCCACTTTGGGGGCCCAGGATTTTGCCAATTTGGATCATGGGCCCAGACCTAGCACTGCTCATCAAACCATGTTGAGGTGGCATCCCACATAGCAGAACTAGACGGACCTACAAATAGAATATACACAACTATGTAGTGGAGGGGCGCTTTGGGGAGAAGAAGAAAAATAAGATTGGCAACAGATGTTAGCTCAGGGCCAATCTTAAAAAAAAGCAATCTTCTTTAAAAAAAATCAAGACAAGGAAGTCAACTGTCAACACTTCTATTTAACACTGTACTGGAGGTTGTGGCCAGTGCATTAAAGAGAGAGCAAAAATTAGGCATCTGTATCCAATGACAAGAAATAAAACTTTATTGACAGATGACATGACCACCTAAGAAGCAAATTCTGTGGAATCTGCAAAAGAAAGAAACAAAAAACAAAATAAAAAACAAAAAATGTCAGTAAGGAAACATTGACCTTAAACAATACATTAGATCAGATGGATTTAGTAGATATATACAGAACATTCCATCCAGAAACCACAGAATACACATTCTTTTTTACTGCACATAGAACATCCTCCAGGATTGATCACATCTTGATCATAAAACAAGTCTCAATAAATTTAAGAAGATCAAAATAATACCAAGCATCTTTTCTGACCACAAAGCTATGAAACTAGAAATCAACTAGAGGAAGAAAATCAGAAAAGGCACAAAAATGTGGAGATTAAACAAAATGCTACTGAACAACGATTGGGTTAATGAAGAAATCAAAGGAGAAATAAAAAAATACCTGGAGACAAACGAAAATGCAAATACAACATATCAAAATGTATGGGATACAGCAAAAGCAGTTCTAAGGGGGAAATTTATAGCAATTCAGGCCCACCACAACAAACAAGAAAAATCACAATCTAATAGTGTACTTAAGGAACTGGAAAAAGAAGAACAAAGCTGCAAATCAGCAGAAGGAAGGAAATAATAAAAATCAGAGCAGAAATAAATGTAATATAGACTAAGAAAACAATAGATAAAATTAATTAAACCAACAGCTGATTCTTTGAATAGATAAACAAAATTGACAAATCGTCAGCTGGACTCACCAAGAGAAAAAGAGAGAAGACTCAAATAAATAAAATCAGAAATGAAAGAGAGAAATTACAACAGACACCTCAGAAATACAAAAAGATTAAGAGAATACTATGAAAAGCTATATGTCAACAAATTGGATAATCTAGAAGAAACAGATGAATTCTTAGACTCTTACAACCCTCCAAAACTGGATCAAGAAGTAGAGAATTTGAGTAGACCAATCAACAGTAAGGAGATCAAAACAGTAATCAAAAACCTCCCAAAAAATAAAAGTCCAGGACCAGGTGGCTTTCTTGGTGTATTCTACCAAACATTCAAAGAAGAATTAACATCTATCCTTTTCAAACTATTCCAAAAAATTGAAGTGGAGGGGAGGATTCTTAACTCATTCTATGAAGCCGACATTATTCTGATAGCAACACCAGGAAAGACAACACAAAAAAAGAAAATTGCAGGCTAGTGTCACTGATGAACATTGATGCAAAATCCTCAACAAAATACTAGCAAACCAAATACAACAGTACATTAAAAAGATCATACATCATGATAAAGTGAGTTTTATTCCAGGGATTCAGGGATGGTTCAACATCTGCAAATCAATCAACACAATACACCACATTAACAAAATGAAGAATAAAAATCACATGATCATCTCCATAGATGCAGAGAAGGCATTTGACAAGATACAACATAGATTTATGATAAAAACTAAATAAAATGAGTATAGAAGGAAAATACCTCAACATAATAAAGGCCATAAATGACAAACTCACAGCTAATATCATTCTCAATGGAGAAAAACTGAAAGCTACCCCTCTAAGAACAGGAAACACACAAGGATGCCCACTTGCACCACTCTTACTTAACATAGCATTGGAAGTCTTAGCCAGAGGGATCATACAAGAAAAATAAATAAAAGGATCCAAATTGGAAAAGAAGAAGTGAAACTGTCACTATTTGCAGGTGACATGATTTTAATCATAGAAAACCCTAAAGAATCCACTAAAAAACTTTTAGAAATAATAAGTGAATACAGCCAAGTTGCAGATTACAAAATCAACATACAAAAACAGTTGCATTTCTATACACTAACAACAAAGTAGCAGAAAGAGAAATTAAGAATACAATCCTATTTACAATTGCCACAAAAAGGATAAAATACCTCAGAATAAACTTACCCAAAGAGGTGAAAGATGAGTACACTGAAAACTATAAAATATTGTTGAAAGAAATTGAAGAAGACACAAAGAAATGGAAAGATATTCCATGCTCTTTGGTTGGAAGAAGTAACATAGGTAAAATGTCCATACTTCCTAAAGCAATCTATAGATTCAATGCAATCTCGATCAAAGTTCCAACAACATTTTTCACAGAAATAGAACAAAGAATCCTAAAATTTATATAAAACAACAAAAGACTCTGAATAGCCAAAGCAATCCTGAGGAAAAAGAACAAAGCTGGAGATACAATCCCTGATTTCAAAATATACTACAAAGCTATAGTACCCAAAACAGCATGGTACTGGCAGAAAAACAGACACACAGATCAACGGAACAGAATAGAGAGTCCAGAAATAAATGCATACACATATGGACAGCTAATTTTTGATAAGCTAGCCAAGAGCATACAATGGAGAAAGCAGAGTCTCTTCAACAAATGGTGTTGGGAAAAAGGGACAGCCACATGTAAAAGAATGAAAGTAGACCATTATCTTATACCATGCACAAAAATCAACTCAAAATTATTAAAGACTTGAATGTAAGACCTGAAACCATGAAACTTTTAGAAGAAAACATAGGCAGTATGCTCTTTGACATCAGTCTTAGCAACATATTTTCAAGTACCATGTCTGACTGGGCAAGGGAAACAAAAGAAAAAGCAAACAAATACGACTACATCAAACTAAAAAGCTTCTGCATAGCAAAGGAAACCATCAACAAAATGAAAACCCAACCTAACAATTGGGAGAAGATATTTGTAAACCATATATCTGATAAGGGGTTAATATACAAATTATACAAAGAACTCATACTTCTCAACAACAAAAAACAACAACAACCCAATTTAAAAAATGGGCAAAAGACCCAAAGAAGATATACATATAGCCAAGAGGCACATGAAAACATGTTCAAAGTCATTAACTATCAGGGAAATGCAAATCAAAAGTACAATGAGATATCACCTCACTCCAGTCAGAATGGCTATAATTAATAAGACAGGAAACAGCAAGTGTTGGAGAGGATGTGGAGAGAAGGGAATCCTCATACACTGTTGGTAGGAGTGTAAACTGGTGCGGCCACAATGGAAAACAGGATGAAGTTTCCTCAGAAAATTAAGAATAGATCTACCATATGATCCAGCTATTCCACTGCTGGGTATTTATCCAAAAACCTTGAAAACACTAATGCATAAAGATAGATGCACTCCTATGTTCATTACAGCTATATTCACAATAGCCAAGACTTGGAAGCATCCTAGGTGCCCATCAAAGGATGAATAGATAAAGAAGATGTGGTATATATACATAATGGAATACTACTCAGCCATAAGAAATGTTGAAACCTGGCCATTTGTGACAACATGGATGGCCCATGAGGGTATTATGCTAAGTGAAATAAGTCAGAGGGAGAATGTCAAATACCATATGATCTCAGTTATAAGTAGAAGATAAAAACAGCAACAAACAAACTCATAGCAACAGAGATTGGATTGGTGGTTACCATAGGGGAAGGGGGCAGGGAGAAGTGCAAAAGGGGTGATTAGGCACACATGTGTGTTGATGGATTATAATTAGTCTTTGGATGGTGAACATGATGTAATCAACCCAGAATTCAAAATATATTACGATGTGCATCTGAAAGTTATATAATGCTATGATCCAATATTACTGCAATAAAAAAAAAAATAAAAAATAAACAAATAAAAAACTACTAGACCTAATAAGTTAGTTTGGAAAAGTTGTAGAATATAGAATAAATATACAAAAATAAGTATATATCAATATACCAGCAGCAAGTAAAATCTGACATTTTTAAATAATATATCTACTTCAATAGCATAAAAATATTAAATACTTAGGTATAAATATAATAAAATATGTTCCAAATCTGTACACTGAAAATTATAAAACATTATTGAGAGAGAATACACAAATATGTTAAAAGCTATAAATTATTTATAATGAGAAAACTCAGTATTTTTTAAGGTATCATTTTTCCTCAAACTGGTCTAATGATTCAGTGCAATCCCAACCAACTTCCAGCAGATGTTTTTTATTGAAATTCACATGCTAATTCTAAAATATCTGTGGAAATGCAAAGGAATCAAATAGCAAAAAGACAAACAAATTTTAAAAGACTTTGTAAAAGAAAAACAAATTTGGAGAACTTTCTCTACCTGATTTCAAGATTTATAACAGCATAGAGATTGAGACAGTGTGGTACTGGTGTAAAAATACACAAAGAGAGCAATAGAACAGTATAGATAATAAAGAAATAGATTTGCACACACTAACATTTCATTTTTGAGAAACATAAAAAGGTAATTCAGTGGAGAAAGAATAGTCTTTTCAACTAACAATGCAGGAACAATTGGATATTCATATGCGAAAGAAAAAAAAAACTTCAATTTATGTTTGCACCACATACAAAAATGTACTCTAAATGGATTATAGACCTACATGTAAAAGCTAAAATTGTAAGGATTCTAGAAGAATATGTAAGAGGAAATCTTTGTGACCCTGGATTAGGAAATGATTTATTAAACACTTTAAATAAGTGACAATTTAACTTCTTCAAAATTAAGAACTCCTGATCTTTAAAAGACAGTGTTAAGGATATCAAAGAGATATCTGCACCCCTATGTCTATTGCAGCATTATTCACAGTAGCCAAGATATGGAAACAAACTAAGTGTCTGTCAGTGGATGGACGGATAAAGAAGATATGGTATATGTATACAACAAAATGTTATTCAGTCATGAGCAAGAGGGAAATCTTGCCGTTTGCAACAACTTGGGTGGACCTCGAGCTCATTATGCTAAGTAAAATAAGCCAAAGAAAGATAAATGCTTCATGGTATCACTTATATGTGGAATCTCAAAATAAAATAAAACTCATAGAAATAGAGTTAAAAGTGCTTGCTGAGCCCCATGGGATTGGGGAAATAGGGAGAGTTTGGTAAAAGAGAAAAAACTTTCAGCTGTAAGATTAAGGTCCGAGGGTCTAATGTAAAACATGGTGACTATGTTTGATAGCACTGTATTGTACAATTGAAATTTGCTAATTGAGTAGAACCTAAATGTTCTCACCAAAAAAAAAAAAAAAAGATAAGCATGTGAGGTAGGGGATATGTTAATTAACTAGATGGGAGAGAATCCTTTCACAAAGTATTCATATATCAACTCACTATGATGTGTACTTTAGATATGTTACACTATTATTTGTCAATTATACCCAAATAAAGCTGAAATTAAATAAAATATGAAAGACATTGTTAAGAGAATAAAAAGATAAGCTAAAAGCAGGAATAAGTACTTGCAACTCACTGGTATCTGGAATACATAAAGAACTCTCCAAACTCAAGTAAACAAAAAGCCCGGTTAAAAATTGGCAAAAGATATGTATAGACATTTTACTGAAACAGAATGGCATATAAAAATGTAAAATGATACACACAATACAATTCTACATATAACATAGACCAGTATACTAGCTAGTTTGCCAGGAGTAGCTCAGAAGCAGTGCCAGGAGGTACCCAAAATCAGATGGCCAGGGGAAACTCAGGACCAGTGCCAGGAGTTGCACAGATGCAGAAGCAACTTCATGATCGAACCTATTATCCTGCCTGTAATTACTTCCTAATGCTTGTACGAGGCCAACATCACTCTGATACCAAAGCCTGACAAGGATAACACAACAAAGGAAAACTACAGGCCAATATCGCTGATGAACATAGATGCAAAAATCCTCAGCAAAATATTGGCAACCCGAACACAGCAATACAGCAAAAAGATCATACATCAAGATCAAGTGGGATTTATACCAGGCACACAGGTATAGTTCAACATCCATAAACAATCAATGTGATACACCACATTAACAAAATGAGGAATAAAAACCACATGATCATCTTGATAGATGCAGAGAAAGCGTTTGATAAGATCCAACAGCCATTTATGAGAAGAACTCTTAACAAAATGGGGATAGAAGGAAATTACCTCAACATAATAAAGGCCATATATAATAAACCCATAGCCAACATCATATTCAATGAGGAAATACTGAATGCCATCCCTCTGAGAACAGGAACAAGACAAGGATGCCCACTATCACCATTCTTATTCAACATGGTACTGGAGGTTTTGGCCAGAGCCATTAGGCAAGAGAAAGAATAAAAGGAATTCAAATAGGGAGTGAAGAAGTGAAACTCTCACTGTTTGCAGATGACATGATTTTATATATAGAAAACCCTAAAGAATCCATAGGAAAACTATTAGAAATAATTGACAACTACAGTAAAGTTGTGGGGTACAAAATCAACTTACAAAAATCGTTTGCATTTCTGTCCTCTAATAACGAACTTACAGAAAGAGAACTCAAGAACACAATTCCTTTTACAATTGCAACAAAAACAATAAAGTACCTAGGAATAAATTTAACTAAGGAGCTACAGGACTTATACAATGAAAACTATAAGACATTATGGAAAGAATAGATAATGACAGACAGAGATGGAAAGAGATTCCATGCACATGGATTGGAAGAATAAACATAGTTCAATTTCCATACTACCCAAAGCAATCTACAGATTCAATGTAATCCCAGTCAGAATCCTAATGACAACCTTCTTGGAAATAGAATAAAGAATCTTAAAATACATATGGGGCAACCAAAGACCTCGAATTGCTAAAGCAATCGTGAGAAAAAAAGAACAAAGCTGGAGGCATCACAATCCCTGACTTTAATAGGTACTACAAAGCCATAGTGATCATACAGCATGGTACTGGTACAAAAAGAGATGCACAGATCAATGGGACAGAACAGAAATCCCAGAAATAAAACCACACATCTACTGACAGCTAATCTTTGACAAAGGTGCCAAGAACATACAATGGAGAAAAGATAGTCTCTTCAATAAATGGTGTTGGGAAAACTGGACAACATGAAAAAGAATGAAAGTAGACAATTATCTCACACCATACACAAAAATAAATTCAAAATGCATCAAAGACTTGAAGATAAGTCCTGAAACCATAAAACTCCTAGAAGATAATATAGGTAATACACTCTTTGACCTTGAACTTAAAAGGATCTTCTTGAATACCATGTCTTCTCAGACAAGGGAAACACAAGGAAAAATAAACAAGTGGGAGTTCATCAGACTAAAGAGCTTCTGTGAGGCAAAAGAAGCTAGCATCAAAACAAAGAGACGACCCACCAATTTGGAGAAAATATTTGCAAATCATATATCTGACAAGGGGTTAATCTCCATAATAATAAGGAACTCACACAACTGAACAACCAAAAAACAAAACAGCCTGATCAAAAAATGGGCAGAGGACATGAACAGACATTTTTCCAAAGAAGATAAGCAGATGGCCAATAAACACATGAAAAGATGTTCAACATCCTTTTCTAATCATCAGGGAAATGGAAATCAAAACTATCACCTTACACCTGTTAAAATGGCTATAATCACTAAGACTAAAAACAACAATTGTTGGAGAGGGTGTGGAGAAAAGGGAACCCTTATACACTGCTGGTGGGAATGCAAACTGGTGTAGCCACTATGGAAAACAGTATAGAGATTCCTCAAAAAACCAAAAATAGATATACCATATGATCCAGCTATCCCACTACTGAGTATCTACCCAAATGACTTGAAATCAACAATCCAAAGTAACATATGTACCCCTATGTTCATTGCAGCTCTATTCACAATAGCCAAGACATGGAAATCCAACTGCCCATCTACTGATGATAGGATAAAGAAGATGTGGTCTATATATACAGTGGAATACTACTCAGCCATAAAAAAGACAAAATCATCCCATTTGCAACAACATGGATGGACCTGTAGGGAATTATGCTAAGTGAAATAAGCCAGACAGAGAAAGACAAACACCAGATGATTTCACTCCTATGTGGAATATAAACAAACACATGGACAAAGAAAACAGTTCAGTGGTTACCAGGGGAAGGGGGTGGGGGTGGGCACAGGTGTTGAAGGGGAGAACTTACTTGGTGACAGAAAAGAAATAATGTACAGCTGAAATTTCACAACGATTTAAACTATTATAAACTCAAATAAAAAAAAAAACTTTAAAAAATGTGCCTGAGATCTCTGACTTAAGGAAGCATAATTGGCTGTGTAAGGGCAAAAACAAATTAAATGAAGGAGGCTTCATTCTCCAAGTTAAAAATAAGCATCCCTATCTCCCCGTTTCTCTGGGACGGCAGGAGTTTATCTCCTGTCATAAAGATGTGAATTTATCCTTCCTTTGTATCAAGCCAATTAACTAGCACAGATGGTCACTCCAATTACCAGGTCAATTTACGGTAAACTGCATGTAATAAATGATGCTGCCAAGTCCTCCCACACGACTAGTTACAGATTACATTGAGAACATGATGTAACGAGATGAACCTGCTACGCCATGTAAAAGAGTGAGATTTTCTTCTGTTTTGCAGTTCCATTCCAGATTGCCAGTGATATGCATCAGGTTCTACTTTAGTGCTTATTCAATAATAAAACTGTTTTCTTTGTCTACTGCCTTTGTGGAGAGATTTTCAGGGTCAGGAGAAGATTTTGCTTTTGTGTCTCCCCAGCAGCTGACAAGTCCATGTCCCTTGATGCTCTGCACCCCATCACCCCATTCCCTTCTATGAGCTTCTCCCAGTCAATGACCGAGCAGCGCAGAGCTTCCATGGCAGGTCTGCTCCTAGGAGGCTCAGGACACTTCTGATGTGCAGAACAGGCTTGACAACACCCATTGTCCTTCTTAGAACTTTGTTAGGACTGCATTGCTTCTTAAGACCTTCCTTCTTTCATTCCCTCTCTCCTCTGAAGAGGTCAGACTTACCTGTAGCAGAACAGCTCTCCCAGCCTTCTGCTCCCTCCTTGACTTCCCATTCAGACATTTTCCTCTGTGATTTCCTTGTATCTCAGAGCATCCAGACTGAGACATCATATTTTCTAGATTGCAGTTTAATGTTTCTAGCATATAATTAAAGTGAATAAATCAAAAATGCTTAAATATTAATGAAAAGAAGACATTGTAAAAAAAATTTAAAAATCTATCTCTATTTTGTGTTTTAACAGATTACCATTCAAATTCTAGTGCATAGCTTTACATGGAAATTATAAGCAGAGTCACAGCAGCAGGTAATATAATACCTGCCTTGAAAATAGTAGCGGAGATCGTGAGAGGAAGAAAGGTGGGTTTCCCGAAGAAAATTAAGACTTTTGGAGCACACTGGAGGCATTCCTTTCTCTGCCAGTGGACGTTAAAATACAGGAGAAGCATATTGAACATGAGAGTTTTGGATGCACAAATCCGTAACACCTCATTTACAAATCAGTGGAGTGCTTAAGGCGGAGATTCCCTGTCAGCAGCCATGGCAAGCACATTGAAGAATATATTTGTGATCCTTTACGCTGGAGCATTCACAATGGGGATTTTGGGAAACGGATTCATTGTACTGATTAACTGTATTGACTGGATCAGGAGCTGGAAGTTCTCCCTGATTGACTTTATTCTCACCTGCTTGGCTATTTCCAGAATATTTCTGCTGTGCATAATAATTTTAGGTATAGGCTTACATTTCATCAATGAGGAAATATGGTACAATGATAATAATCTACTGAGAAGTTTGAGAATGCTCTGGATAGGATCCAATTATTTCTGCATGACCTGTACCACCTGCCTCAGTGTCTTCTATTTTCTCAAGATAGCCAACTTTTCTAATTCCATTTTCCTCTGGATGAAGTGGAGGATTCACAAGGTGCTTCTCTTTATTGTACTAGGGGCAGCCATTTCTTTCTGCTTGTTCCTTTTTTTTTAAGGAGACAGTATTTAAGAGCCTGATCAAAAACCAGGCAAACACTGAAAGAAATTTGACATATAACTTATTAGTGAGAAAATATCATTTATTAACTCCTCGTATGCTCATTAACGTAATGTTCATCATCCCCTTTGTGGTGTCGCTGGCCTCCTTACTCCTTTTAGCTCTTATGGAGCCATACCAGGCAGATGAAGGGCACTGAATCTGGGGATCTCAGCGCAGAGGCCCATGTGAGGGCCATGAAGTCTATGATTTCATTCTTACTCCTCTTCTTCTTGTACTATTTGAGTAACATTATGCTAAATTCAGCCTATGCTATTCTAGACAGTTTTACGGCAAAGATTTTCGCTAATGTGCTAGTGTTTTTCTATCCATCTGGCCATCCATTTCTTCTGATTTTGTACAACAGCAAATTGAAACAGGCTTCTCTCAGTGTCCTGAAGAAGCTGAAGAGTTGCATGAATCTAAGGAAACCTACATTCCCATAAATATGACTGAAAGGATCGTGATTTTTCTTGAGAATGAAGACAAAAAATAGAACTCCATGCACATTTCTTTCATATATGCCCACTTCTTTTATCCTGTTTTTGAAAGGTTACTGAGTCTTACTGAAAATATCAGCATAAAATAAGTTACAAGGAAAGGATTTTGCTGTTTCCGTCAGAATATTGATGAAACAATTAGTAGTAAAATTAGAAAATGTAGATAATGAATTTTATGTTAGGCAAAATACTGGACATTTTTATGTTATCTCACATAATTTGTACTATATTGATTTTATATGAAAATATATAAAGAATTTCTATGAATATATATTAATATAGATATATTTATACACAAAAATGCATATTGACTTAATTCCTAAAGAAGAGTAAATATTTTAAGATTTCATTTAAAACTAGAAAGGGGCAACAAGATGAGATCAATAAATATGTTGAGTAAATGTTAAAACTTCAATTAAAAATTTTAAAAATTCATAAATGAACACAAACATAAAGTCATTTATAAGCCTCAGGTCATTTGCGGTTATTTCCTGACACAAGTCATGACTTGTTAACATTACAAACGAACCAATCAAAGAGCAATTAATTGCCCCAACTAAAAAACTAAGTGCCTAACTATCAGACTTAGAATTTGGCAAGTAAATCTTTGGAACATTCATCCAGTGGTCACTAGAAGCTAAAGCCAAAGATGTACATCAAAAAATGTGGGGAATTCTCATATATGAAGGTAGTGATATACCAAACTGCATTTCATAAAAATCTCTTAGCAAGAAAACATGTTCTTGAAAGAAAAAAACTCATGGCAATCACATAGGTTAAAGATTTAAGTTCAATAAAGAATGAGTACATTAAAAAAAAAATGCAACCAAAGACCAAAGGGTAACAACAACAACAAAAAGTAATGCATGGTGAAGGAAAAGGACAAAGTAACATAATCCCAGAGAAATCTTAGTCAGCCAAGCTGACCTTGCCTAACAATTGGGATAAACTCTCAAAGAAAGAGGATATCATATCTAAGCCAGAAAAGGTTTTCATTATTAATACCTGAGAACTGCAACTGATCAATTTTCAACACTGTTAAAATATATTTTAAAGCAATAATATAGAAAATCAAGTGAGAAAAATGAAAGCTAAAACACAGAGAAATATTTTAGACAATGTAGATCCTCAAAACATTGCTCTCTCACTAGTGTACTCAGACTTAATTGTCAATTATTTTCTCCAGTTCCCTATTGGTTCCATTCTCCTCTTCTCCTCTCTCTTTAATAATGTAGCATATTCTGATACCTCAGTTTGGTATTGTTGCCAATGGTCCAGCATGATTTTAAATCAAGAAGAACATGATACTTAAAGTTGCAGACTTGCTCACCAGGAGAGACTGCTTTTCTCAGCTTGTTGGCATTTAGTAAGTACTTGTTGAATGAGTAAATGAATGGATTCAAAATATATTCCAAATATCACCAAGACAATGGGACTTTTGATGAGATACAAGAATAGTGCTTGAAAAGAAAGATATTTATTTGTGCTTAGATTACAACTGTAAAAGGTTATGTGTAGCAAGCCTCAGAGACTTAAAATCTCACAATAACAAAATCAATATTTGAAAATTCTAGCACCTCTTTACCTATGACTGATGGCTTACCGTGACTTAAAACTGTTTTTGGAAATAATGAGCAAAGAATGAGCTGGCATGTTGAATTTTTGGCTATGTACCCACAATAGGTGTCTACGAGTCCAGTTGTAGCACCCATTAAAAGCAGACTATTCCTTAAACATATGCCACAGGGGGTCTCAAGCAAGTAAATGAGTAAGAGATAAAACAAAAGACTTAGAAAATACAAGGCTCAAAGTATAGTGTACAGTAGAGTTTATTTTAAAGGACAAATACAGAAAACACAATGCAGAAGAGTCTTACATTTTTCTCATTCCCCAAGTAGAGTCCTAGTCTGGATACTGAGTCTTACTCATTAACACTAGATTATCAGGAATCTCATGTTTTGACAGTGGTCACTTGTTTTGGGGTTCTTTTGCAGTAAATAAAGCTTTATTTATTTCATCTTTCTCTCTCATAGCTATTTTAGTTTGTAAGCAGTAAGATTTAAGTTTGCTGTTTGACTTTCTGTTGGTGTACAAGAAACACTTTTTTTTTTTAAATAAAACATATGTTGTTTTAAAAGCCCATAAAAGAGTGTCATAGAAAAATAAATGGGGTGAAATTAACATTGTGTAAGTTTCAGGTATAAGGTGTCTTGGTTTGACATGTTTATATACTGCAATATGATTACTACAGTAGCCTTGGCTAACACCTCTATCTTGTCCCATAATTATCATCTCTTTTTTGTGTTGAGAACAATTGAAATCCAGTCTCTTAGCAACATCAAAGTTTATAATACAGTCTTGTTGACTATAATCACGATGCTGGGCATTAGATCTCAGGAACTTAGTTACTTACTAGTTGCCAGTTTGTACACTGAAACAACATCATCTCAATTCCTCCAACCCCTTCATCCCTGGTAACTGCTATTCTGCTCTGTTTTTACAAGTTCAGCTCTTTTAGATTCCACATATAAGAGATATCCTACAATATTCGTCTTTCTCTGCTGGACTTATCTCACTCAGCATAATGAGTGGTCACTTGCTTTTAATTCCTTCCTTGGGAAGTTTAACGTAGATGTGGGATACCTAAATTTTAAGAGGGTAGAATATAAAAAAGTTTTGTCTAGGTGAGGTACAAATGCAGCTTGTTTTCAAAAACTTGGGCTTAGTGACATGAAAGCAGAAAGCAAATTTGTTCTTTTTCACCACCGCCCCTGCAACTCTGCTTCGTTGAGTTATTCTCCCCTTTCAAGCATAAAACCTTGGCCAGATCTCATAGCTTCCATCATTACTTATATATTAAATCCAGTCTAAGCTGAAAACAAAGCTTGAATCTGTTACTGAATATTAAACTTCTCTCTCTTACCATTTTCAGATCCCATTCAAGCCAGAAAACATGACCTAGGAAGGTTGTTTTGTTGCAGACTCTTGTTCTTCTCCCCATCAGGTATGCTGCTTCTAGTTCCTTACGATTGCATGTGTAGCTAGTGTCCTCAATAGTTCTCTTTTGGCTATGGAAAGCTGTCAATCATACCAAATATTCTAATACAGACTCATTCTTCTGTAGGCATCTGTGTCAGGGGTCCTGAGGGCCACTCTCAAGTTTGATGACTCATGAGAAATACTCAGGGAAGTCAGAAAAGCTGTTTAGTCACAGTTACACTTTATTACAGTGAAAGGATACAGATTAAAATCAGCAAAAGCTAAAGGTGTTTTCTTTGCCTACTTTGTGGAGAGGTTTTCAGGGTTGGGAGAAGATTTTGCTTTTAATTGTATTTCCCCAACAGTGGACAAGCCCATGTTCCTAAGCTCTGCACCCCATCACTCGATTTCCTCCTATGAGCTGCTCCCAGCCAATGACTGAGCAGGGCAGAGCTTCCATGGCAGGCCTGCTCCTGGGAGGCTCAGGACACCTCTGATGTGCACCATGGGCTTGACAACCACCATTGGCCTTTTTAGAACCATCTTAGGGCTGCATTGTTCCCTAAGACCTTCCTTCTTTCATTCCTTCTCTCCTCTGTAGAGGTCAGACTTACCTATAGTATAACACCTCTCCCAGCCTTCTGCTCCCTCCTTGACTTCCAATTCAGGCATCTCCCTTAGCAATTTCCTCATTTCTCAGAGCACCCAGATGGAGACACCATATTCCCTGGATTGGAATTTAATGTTTCTAGCATGTAACTAAGAGAATTATCAAAGAGAACGAATCAAAAATGCTTAAATCTTAAGGAAAAGAAGACATTGTAAAAAGATATTTGAAAATCTATCCCTATTTTGTATTTTAACAAATTACCATTCAAATTCTAATGCATAGCTTTATATGGAAATTATAAGCAGAGTCACAGCAGCAGGTAATATAATACCTGCCTTGAAAATCAAAGCTGAGATCTTGTGAGGAAAAAAGGTCGTTTCCCCAAAAATAATTAAGACTTTGGGAGCACACTGGAGGCATTCCTGTCTTTGCCGATGGACATCAAAATACAGGAGAAGAAGCTTATTGAACATTAGAGCTTTGGAGGTGCAAATCTATAACACACTGGAGTGCTGAAGGCGGAGATTCCCTGTCAGCAGTCATGGCAAGCACACTCAGCAATATATTTGTGATCCTTTATGCTGGAGCATTCACAATGGGGATTTTGGGAAATGGATTCATTGTACTGATTAACTGTATTGACTGGATCAGGAGCTGGAAGTTCTCCCTGATTGGCTTTATTCTCACCTGCTTGGCTATTTCCAGAATATTTCTGCTGTGCATAACAATTTTAGGTATAGGCTTAGATGTAAACTTTGAGAAAATATTGTACACTAATAATAATCTACTGATAAATTTGAAAAACCTCTGGATAGGATCCAATTATTTCCGCATGACCTGTACCACCTGCCTCAGTGTCTTCTATTTCCTCAAGATAGCCAACTTTTCTAATCCCGTTTTCCTCTGGATGAAATGGAGAATTCACAAGATCCTTCTCATTATTGTGTTGGGAGCAACCTTCTCTTTCTGCTTGTGCCTTATTTTTAAGGAGGCAGTAGTTAAGAGCCTGATCAAAAACAAGGTAAATGCTGAAAGAAATTTGACATGGAACTTCACAATGAGAAAATATTCATTAACTTCTCAAATGCCCTTTGACATAATGTTCATCATTCCCTTTTTAGTGTCACTGGCCTCTTTATTTCCTTTAATCCTCTCCTTGTGGAGCCATATCAAGAAGATGAAGGGCACGGGTTCTAGGGATCCCAGGACAGAGGCCCATGTGAGGGCCATGAAGTGTATGATTTCATTCCTACTCCTCTTCTTCTTGTACTATTTGAGCCATATCATAAAATATAATGCTGATGCGGTTGTAGATACTTTTGTAGCAAAGATATTTGGTAATGTGCTAATATTTTTGGATCTGTCTGGCCATCCATTTCTTCTGATTTTGTACAACAGCAAATTGAAACAGGCTTCTCTCAGTGTCCTGGAGAAGCTGAAGTGTTGCATGAATCTAAGGAAACCTACAATCCCATAAACATGCCTGAAGAGACTGTAATTTTCTCAAGAATGAAGACAATGAATAGGACTCCATGCACATCTCTTTTATTTACCCCAACTTCTTTTATTCTGTTTTGTGATTAGTCATTGAGCCTTATTGAAAATAACCTGCCTGGAATAAGTGAAAAGAAAAGGACTTTGCTGTTTCCATCAGAATAGTTGATGATGTAATTAATAGTAAAATTAGAATATGTAGATAATGCATTTTATGTTAGGCAAAATACTAGACATTTTATTGTTATCTCACATAGTTTGTATTATATTGATTTGATATACAAATACTTAAGAATTGCTGTGAGTATACATTAATACAGATATATTTTACACATATAGATTTAATTCCTACAGAAGATTAAATATTTTAAGATTTCATTTAAAACTTGAAAGAGGGGGCCGGCCCCGTAGCCGACTGGTTAAGTTCGTGCACTCTGCTTCACGGCCCAGGGTTTCACAGGTTCAGATCCTGGCCGTGGACATGGCACCTCTCATCAAGCCGTGCTGAGTCGTACCACATGCCACAACTAGAAGGACCCACAACTGAAATATGCAACTATGTACTGGGGAGGAAAAGTAGGAAAAAACAAAGAAGCTTGGCAACAGTTGTTAGCTCAGGTGCGAATCTTTAAAAAAATCAAAACTAGAAAGAGGCAGCAAAATGTGATCAGTAAATATATTGAGTAATATGTTAAAACTTTAATAAATAATGAAAAATGCATATATGAACAGAAAAATAAAGTCATCTGAAAGCCTCAGGTCATTTGTGGTTGTTTCCTAATACAAGTCATAACTTGCTAATATTTCAAACAAAAGAAATCAAAGAGCAATTAAGTGCCCCAACCATAAAATGAGGGTCTAGCTAGCAGACTTAGAATTTGGAGTGTAAATCTTTGGAACATTCATCCAGTTAGCACTAGAAGCTAAAAACAAAGACATGTATCAGAAAATGTGGGCAACTCTGGGACATGGCCGTAGCAGTATACCAAATTGCATTCCATAAAAATCTCTTACCAGGAAAACAAATTCCTGAAAGGAAAACAAATCATGGGCAATCACATAAATTATAGATTTTACTTCAGTAAAGAAGGAGCACAATAAAAAAAATAAACACAACTGAGGATCAAGGAGGGAAAAAAGCAATTTCATGGTGAAGGAAAAGGACAGAATAGCACAATCCCAGAGAAGCTATTTTAGCAAACAATTGAGATAAACTCTCAAAGAAAGAGGATATTGCATGTAAGCAGGAAAAGGTTTTGATTATTAATACTTAAGAACGCAATTGATCAATTTTCAACACTGTTACAATACGTTATTAGAAAGCGATAATATAGAAAATCAAATTACTGGGGCCGGCCTGGTGGCACAGCGGTTAAGTTCGCATGCATGTTCTGCTTCTCGGCAGCCCAGGGTTAGCCGGTTAGGATCCTGGGTGCGGACATGGCACCGCTTGGCAAAAGTCATGCTGTGGTAGGCGTCCTGCGTATAAAGTAGAGGAAGATGGGCATGGATGTTAGCTCAGGGCCAGTCTTCCTCAGCAAAAAGAGGAGGATTCGCAGTAGTTAGTCAGGGCTAATCTTCCTCAAAAAAAGAAAAAATCAAGTTAGTAAAATGAAAGCTAAAACACACACACAAAAATCTTAGACAATGTAGATCCTCAAAACATTACTATCTCCCTGAAGCACTCAGACTGAATTGTCAAATATTTTCTTCAGTTCCTTATTGATTCCATTCTCCTCTCTTTCATAACATAGAATATTCTGATACCTCATTTTGGTGTCGTTGCCAATTGTCCAGTGAGAGTTTAAATCAAGAAGAACATGACACTTAAAGATGCAGGCTTGCTCACCAGGAGAGACTGCTTTTCTCAGCTTGTTGGCATTTAGTAAGTACTTGTTGAATGAGTAAATGAATGGATTCAAAATATATTCCAAATATCACCAAGAAAATGAGAATTTTGATGAGATACAAGAATGGTGCTTGGAAATAAAGATATTTATTTGTGGTTAGATTACAACTGTAAAAGATTAAGTGTAGCAAGTCTCAGAGACATAGAAACCCCAGAATAACAAAATAAACATTTGAAAAGTCGAACACCTCATTATCTATGGCTGATGGCTTCCATGACTTAAAGTTCTATTTCAGAAATAACGAGCATAGAATGAACTAGCAGGCTAAATTTTTGGCTATTCACCCATAATAGGTGTCTAGGAGTCCACTGGAAGCACCCATGAGAATCAGACTATTCCTTAGACATAAGCCATTAGGGGTCTCAAGGAAGTAAATGAATAAGAGAAAAAACACGTGACTTAGAAAATACAAAGCTCAAAGTATAGCATACAGTAGAGTTTATTTTAAAAGACAAATACAGAAAACAGTGCAGAAGAGTTTTACGTTTTTCTTATTCCCCATGTGGAGACCGAGTCTGGATACTGAGTGTTACTTGTGAAGTCTGGATTATTAGGAATCCCATGTTTTGAAAGTGGTCACTTGTTTTGGGGTTTTTTTTCAGCAAATATTTTATTTTATTTATTTCTCTCATAGCCATTTTAGTTCATAAGCAAGAGATTTAAGTTTGCTGTTTGACTTTTTGTTGGTATACGAGAAAAATGTACTTTTTCAAAAAAAAAAGTCATGTTTTAAAAGTCCGTAAAAGTATGTCATAGAAAGAAAATAGAGTGGGATTAACATTGTGTATGTTTCAGGTGTACAGCATGTTGTTTTGATACATTTACATATTGCTATGTGATTACTACAGCAGCCTTAGCTAACACCTCTATCTTGTCCCATAATTATCATTTCCTTTTTGTGTTGAAACCAATTAAAATCCAGTCTCTTATCAACAACAAAGTTTATAATACAGTATTGTTGACTATAATCATGATGCTGGGCATTAGATCTCAGGAACTAATTTATTTACTAGTTGCCAGTTTGTACCCTGAAACAGCATCTCCTCAATTCCTCCAACCCCTTCGCCCCTGGAACTGCTATTCTGTTCTGTTTTTACAAGTTCAGCTTTTTTAGATTCCACATATAAGTGATATCCTACAATATTTGCCTTTCTCTGTCAGACTGATCTCACTCAGCATAATGAGTGGTCACTTGCTTTTAATTCCTTCCTTGGGAAGTTTAACGTAGATGTGGGATACCTAAATTTTAAGAGGGTAGAATATAAAAAAGTTTTGTCTAGGTGAGATATAAATACATCTTGTATCCAAAAAGTTGGGCTTAGTGACACGAAAGCAGAAAGCAAATTTGTTCTTTTACATGCCTGCTCCTACAACTCTGTTTTGATGAGTTATTCTTCCCTTTCAAATATAAAACCTTAGCTAGATCTCATAGCTTCTATCATCACTCATACGTTAAGTCCAGTGCAGGCTGAAAACAAAGCTTAACTCTCTCATTCAATATAAAGTTTCTCCCACTCACCATTTTCAGTCCCCATTCAAGCCAGAAAACCTGAACTAAGAAAGGTTGTTCCTTTGCACACTCTTGTTCTTCTCCCCATCATCAATGCTACTTTTGGTTCCTTTATGGTTGCAAATACAGCTACTGTCCACTATAGTTCTCTTTTGGCTATGAAAGCTGTCAATCATACCAGATATTCTAACACAGACTCGTTCTTCTGCAGGCATCTGTGTCATCAGTGCCCAGGGGCACTTTTCAAGTTTCATGACTCATGAGAAATATTTAGGGAACTCAGAAAAGCTATTTAGTCACAGTTACACTTTTTCACAGTGAAAAGATACAGATTAGAATCAGCAAAGGCTAAAGATGCATACAGTGGTGTCCAGGGGAAAACAGGCACAAACTTCCCGTTGTCCTAACCCAGTGAAGTCATAAGAATAGCGGTTGATTCACCCACAATAATGTATGAAAACATGTACGAAGTATTGCCAACCAGAAAAACTCACTGGAACTTTCGTATTGGAGATTTTCATTGGGGATTAGTCACACAGGCGTGGAGCACCCATGTGATTGATCATAACTAATCAGACTCCAGCCCTCTCAGAGGTCAAACTGACACAGCACGGCCCTGGGCCCCATGTAAACAAAAAAGAATTCACCATAAATCACATTGTTAGCACAAACGATCTGATGTGACTCAAAGACCCAGGTGTACAAAGACACTATTACCAGGCAGGATATTCCAGGGGCTTAGAAGTTATCTCCCAGGATCAAGGCAAGGGCAAGAACTTTCTTTGGAATATGCAAAGTTTGAGTACCTCAAGCTTGCTGAGTTAACCCTTTACTGCATGGCATCTTTGTGGGTTTTATTGAAATCTCTTCGCATGGGCCCTCCCATCTAAAGTTTCCTGATATGAATGTTGCCTCCTTCAATGCTGAATCTTAAGATATTACTATGCTCCTGGTTTCAGATACTGTAGTGTACCTAGACGTTATCTTCTGGGATTACCTTTCCTTTCATGGAGTGCTCTTCAGGGGTTTCCTTTTTTTGCTCTCTCTCTCTTTTTCTCTCTTTTTTTTTAATTTTTATTTTTTTCGGATGTACATCATATTTCGAATTCTGTATACATTACATCATGTTCACCATGAACACTAATTATAGTGCATCCCCTCACATGTGAGCCTAATCACTCCTTTTGCCCTCCCCCCCTCCCCTTCCCCCATGGTAACCACCCATGGAGTTCAATCTCCAATGCTAAGTGTTTTTTTTTGTTGTTTTTATCTTCTACTTATGAATGAGATCATAAGACAGCCTGTGTCAAATCCCTTTATGGTGTCCACTACTGGCCCATGAAAATGTGTGACTCGCCCCAGTGAACTCTGGAAGGGTAGCGATTCCCAAGCAGTCCAACTGTGTTTTACCTTACAGACTTTTCAGGTATAAGTCAAGCCCAGTTGTGTCCACAATCTCTAGGAGTTACATGTCAATTTCTATAGATGCTTTCATTTTGATCATAAGATATCTGGAATATATTGATTATTTTCTTCAAAGAAATTCTCTATTTTGGCCTCTTCTGATAAACCTTCAAATCAGTGAGAGTGATGAGCTAAGAAAAACAAAACTACAAAAATGGCATTATAATTTTTTAGTATAGATATTCAAGGACACTTCAGCCAGTCTTAAAGCCTCTAATAAAACACCGAGGAATACTCTCCTTCATCCTGTTTCAGAAAGTAGAGTGTAGTGTACAAAAGAGAAACTAAAAGGGAGATAAGACCTTATCTAGCCTTGACTGGAGGACTCTAGCACAGAGGACAACAAATATTTTTTTCTGGAAAGAATCAGATAATAAATATTTGAGGCTTCCCATGCCATACAGTCTGTCTTGTGACTACCCAGTTCTGCCATTAAAGCTCAAAGGCAGCCACAGGCAAGACATAAATAAATATACATAGCTGTATTTCAAGAAAACTTTATTTACAAAAATAGATGGCAGCCTGTAGGCCACAGTTTGCCAAAATAGTAAACTTCTTAAAGAACATTACGTATAAGGAACTAAATTAAAAGACCTTATGATAACAGTGAGCTTAAGACTCTGGTACTTGGGAATAGAATCTACAGAAGGATAACAAATGGACATTTGAGAACTAAAAACCACAATATTTAAAGTTAAGATCCAAGTTAACGTGCCTATCAATCATGGTCCAATCAGAAGAGAGAAACTATGGCAGTAACTTGAGAAGTTCAATGTAAAACATGTTAAGTAGGTAAAATGTTGTTAATTAAATAACTGAAAGAGGAAAAAGAGAACCCTATGATATGACAGAGGCAGCAACTGTAGGAAGCAGCTCCCATGCCTACATTAAGGAACAAAGGAAAGTGGTGCAAATTATTAAAGCCTAGTAACTTAGAGAAGGTGTCCCATAGAGCTGAAATTCAGACTTTGAGGAAGGTACATTGTCCCACTGGTGATGTGCCTCTGATCCCAGAGCTGTTGGCCTTTGAACATGAAGGGGAGGTTGTGCTGGGGTTGTGCTGAGAGAAGGGGGAGGCAGTCAGCTCCTGCTGGTGCTGGTGGTCTGAGAGAGGGTGCAGCAAAGTGCTGGAAAAGCTGCAGACTGCTCTCAGCTGCTGCTATGAGAAGGAAATGCTACCAAGATATAGAAGCATAGCTGGAGTGGTGCTCATGGAAACGATCCGTGGACAAGAAGCAAATAGGAGGCCCACAAGGAGTAACCTGGAAGTAGTAATTTCCGCTTCCTTCATCAGCCTTACGATCTTCATCTACCATCCTTTACTGGAAGAGCCTAGCGTAGAGCCAATTGGCATAGCAGAGACATCATTTACAGAATCCCATCACAAAACCAACTATAAAAATGTGGTTTTGGACCTGAGAGAAAACAATTTAATAACTGGCATAATCCACCCTTTAGGCTACTCAGCATCCTTTGACATCCTTCCATGCATATTTTCACTTCCATGCTACCTAAAACCAAATCTACGTCTATCTAACAAAATACCACTATTCACACAAAGATGTTCTCAGCCATCTTCCGAAATAAAGAAATACATTGCATCCATCTGTGGGCTCTATTAATTACTCCTCAAATTCTGTCAGAGGCCCATCTAAATATTCTGCTACCTAAAGAATAAATTATAATGATGACAAAACAACAAAGATTGTTTAAAATTGTGAGAACAAAGAGATAAACTAAGAATATATCTAATATATATGAATATATATATACACCTATTAAGGAAGGAAGAAAATATTTATAGCTGCTAGAATCCTATTTCTGTAACTGGACATGCCAGCAAATTGATAGATATCACTTCCTTTCTCCACTGTCCATTCTGTGATTCCTTTGCTCTCAGTCAAGACCTCAGCCAGTCTGGGTTCTTTACCTGGTGGGTAAACCAACCCTGCATTACTGAAGAGACTTTATCCTTAGTTATTCTACCTTGTTTTTAAGTGCTGTAGTTTTTCACTAAATTTATTTTTGGACATGGCAGAATTAAGAGATATCCAGGGAATCTCTTGTGTTCTAGGCATAGTCCTTCTCCCATTAGGTAGTAGCAACACAATTTCCCCCTTGGTAATCACCCCAACATACAGGTAAAACTCTTTCTTTGTCTGCTGGCTCAGAGACATGAAGAGTCCCAAATGGCCACTTCCATGGACACGTCATTATGTCCTCTGGCAGAAAATTTCCTCCACTGGAAATAAAGACCTTCAAACTGGCAGAACTGAAAGCAGTAGATATGAGAAGCAAAAACTACCAGAATGACTGATTAGGTTTAATAAGGGGAGGCTTTTCTCCCCACTACTGTCTCTGGACTCCTGGGCGAGTATTTTCTGCCCTTATGAGAGGTATTACAATATCGTTTTCTGACTCAAGATTTGTGCTGCATCCTGTAAGATAGAAACCCATTCTTTCAGATGTGGTCTCACAACTGACACCATAACTGAGTTTTTAAAAGGCAATTCTGCTATTTTATTAGCTGATTCTGGGAGATGGAGTATATAGTAAAAGACGTGAATTCCGCAGGCATGACTTCACTCTCCTATATATTTATTTTGACGTGAAATAATTTCCTTCATCAGAAGTAGTTTTGCTGAATGCCATTAAGATAAATGTGGTGTTCAGTCCACAGGTGGTGACACTGCCAGAAATGTTACACAAAGGGAAGGCAAATCCATATCCACAATACATGTTTGTTTCAGGGAGGACAAATTTCTTCTCCCTCCAGGATGCAATAGGTTCCAAATAAATCAACTGGCCACAGGTGGCTGGCTGTTTTCTCTAAGGAATAATGCCGTATTAGGGGCTCACTGTTGTTCTCTGTTGTTAGCTGGTTAGGCATCCATCAGTAGCAATAGTCATAATAGTCTTAGTGAGAGAAAATTAACATTGTTAAGACCATGGATAGTTACTTGATGAGAGACAGTTCACATATAGCCTTTATCCCTGCGACTATGCACCTATTGATCAGGAAGTGGAATGGTTGGGGAAAGAGGCTGATTGATATCCACAGACTGTATTATTTTTCCTACCTGATTATTAAGAGCCTTTTTTGTTGTGGACGCCCATTAGTGAGCATTCACATGAGAATTTTGCACTCTACCTATTTTGAGAGGTATTTCTCATATACTGCTTCCCCAGTCTTCCTTATCAACTATATTCCAATCCTATTCTTTTCAAGTCTTTGACAAAACAGCCAACTATTAACCACCATCCATGTCAGGGTAGCTATGTTTTCTGGCTATCTGTTCATTCAGACAAACAGACCACCAAATATACAGAATTTCTCTATACCAGTGTCTTTCAGGGGGCCCCTGAGTAGATTTGTGATGCCACAGCATGTCTTGCAGGAGCATCATGCCACTAATCCCTGGTATAGACTAAACAGTTAAGCATGGGACATTCATTACCCATGTTCTCTGAGCTTCCTGTCATGAACTGGATGTTATATGATCCATCAAGCCACAAAGTTGTGCATGGACAGCTGCAATCTATTATTGAGTAGAAATGATACTGAAGAGATTCAACTTGCACGGATCTGAAAGTCACAAAGAAATTGCATGATAAGGTGACACAGACCACTTTAACATCAGTTCCAACTGTATTACTTGCTCTCTTTCCATTCAAACTTCATAAATCATTGAATTTTCTGGATCCATGTGAAAAACACTTGATTTTCTGAAGGGCTTTATTTTCCTCAGGTCCCAACTCACAATTGGCAGGATTTTTATTACTCTGTAGACAAACAGATGAAGTAGCATGCTCAGATTTTTATTGACTCTGAAATCCAAAGGGACTATCAAATGTTGTCCCGTTTTCAGTGGTAAGCAGTCAACTTTCAGCAACTTGTGTCTGACAGTGGAGGAGACATCTCAACCTGCTCTAGACCACTGGATCCCCAGTAACCACACTGGGGTGGCAAACTCCTGAAATTTTCTTGGGTTTATCTCCCTTGCTTTGAGTAATATATGTCTTACTAAGGCATTTGAGGTACTTGTACTTCCTGATCATCAGATACAAGCAGCACAAGGCCATCAATGTGGCCAAGCAGTGAGGCATTGGGTGGAATGTTTATGATAAAGAGCAGGAGGGTTGACAAACCTTAGGCAAGACTGTGAAATGTACTGTTTGAGCTGCTGGGTAGAAGCAAATTGCTTCTAGTGGTTCTTGTAAGTTGCTGTGGCAAGAAAAGCACTGACAGGTCAACAATGGCATATCAGGTGCCAGAGGCTGCTAATTTGCTCCAATACAGATATTATGTCTGAAACAGCAGCAGTAAACTGTGGGGGACTTTGGTTCTCCATTGTAGAAACCTAAGTTAGGATTTTGGCCACTAGACTTTAAGTTTTTCCTGTTAAATGGATCAAGTAGCATTTTAGTGGGCTGACCCATGTCTTTCTGAAAGTTTGAAGCTTTTCTCTTTATTATTGCAATTTATAAATTTCTCCAAGATATATCTAAGTGTGGAGTTTGGTTCCTTGTTTTTTTCTGTTTTTATTATTACTCTAACGAATGGGTGTGCTCGTACTATTAAAACCTGAAGAATCCCCTCAGCTCAGTTCCTTCATGTCAGAATTTTATTTAGCTAAGAATTGTTTCTGTTATTTATTTCATTATTTCTTTCATTATCTTTTCTCTTATTTTTTACATAACAATGTATAGACATTTATGTTATTATTTTACAGGTCTTTTCATTTTTCTATCACTTTTTTTTTACTTTTTGGTGAGGAAGATTGTCAAAAAGCTAACATCTGTGCCAATCTTCCTCTATTTTGTTTGTCAGATGCAGCCACAGCATGGCTTGATAAGCAGTGTGTATGTCCATACCCAGGATCCAAACTCGTGAACCCTGGGCCACTGAAGTGAAGTGTGCAAACCTAACCACTACTCTATCAGGCCGGCTCCTCTATCACAATTTTTATTTCTTATTTCTTCTAAAATATGTTAATGTAAATGGTTATGCTGGAAATTCCAGGTCATTAATTTGATATTCAGAAAAGTCTATTCCCCAACTTAGCATAACTATAATAAAGGCAAAAAAAAAGCCAAATATGATTTTAATTCCTAAATATTCTGTTTACAGGTGTAATCAGTGGGCAAGATTTAGCCCATGTATGTGGCTCTATTGTTTCTTTTCAGTTTTGCGTTTTGTCTTGGCTAACATAGAACTATGGGATGCTCTGTCGAATGTTTTACACTTTCAGTACACACTTTATACTTTACACTTCACAGCTTTCAGTGGTCTGTCATTCAGCAGCAATACACATTTATGTTCCCAACCAACCCTTTTAGGTACATGAATTTATGACCTTAAACTATAATATGCTTTGGTCAGTGTAGGGAGCTAAAGTCAATCTCTTCAGCCCCAGTTAAAGTCACCAGTTGCCTGGAAGCTAGAGCATCCTGATTCGGGAACCCTGGGTCTGGTCATTGCATTGGACAAGCAAGTGGAGAAATTACTTTGCAGGATTTCCTTTAGAGTGACTGGACTTCTGGTTTCTAGAAGCATGGCATCCTTCCCACCCAGAAAGAACCTAAGATACTACATTATTTTTTCATATTTACTTATTGGTCTTATGATAAACTTTGTCACTTTCTCTACAGGAATACTTGATTTTTCATATTAACTCATCAGATACCTTTATGAATTATCAACATTATCTCCTTGTGTGTTACAAATATTGCAAATATTTTCCAATAATTTTTTAATGTTGCATATGATACTATTTTTCATGGAATTATTTCACAATTGTGTGTGCTTAATCAGTTATTGATTCACTTATGGTTCTTGGATTTTGAATTGAGCTCTTAGGAGTATAACACATTCAATTTTTAAAAATGTTTTCCCACTTTTTTTGTTTTATTAGGTTTTTTTGTGGTTTGCACGTGTGTTTGGTTTTAACAACTAACTCTTCAATAACATTCATATTTAATTTTGTGTATTTTGTGAGGTAGGGAATCTGACTAGTCCAAATGCATGGCCAATGAACTGTTTTAAGTAACGTACGTCTAAGTAGACACAGCAAACTCACAGTGCACAGGGGCCAGGACTGTCTGTAAATGTGTGAAGACTTTGGTAGCAGAGCTCATTGTGATGAACTTGTGATGTGTTCCACATAATTGTTATCAAATTTATTTTTTAAATAGTCGACTTGAGATCAGTCATCCAGTTTGTGGGCTCTCATTCTTTTTTTCCAATTTCTTGGCTATTCTGAAACATTTACTTTTCTGAGAGATTTTCAGAAACAACTTTTCAAATCCCATAAAAAATACTGTTGAGACTTTGAGCTTGCACTGACTTTACAGATTTCTCTGAAATATAATGTATTTCCTTATAAGATTATAATATACAAATTGATTTTTTGACCCTTCTTGTAAGTTATTCAATAAAGTTTCACAGCTATTGTTTCTTTCAGGTATTAGGCTTTTTCTATGAACTCTATTCTGAAATCTATTTTAGTTTAATGGTTAATTTAAATATAAAGTATTTTTATATTACATCTTAGATGAGAAAAAATGAAACCAGTTTAGAAAAGTGTTGATAATTTACTTGTGAAGTTTGAGGAATTCAGAAAGAAAGTTAAAATAGTAATAATCTGGAATTGTTTCAATTTATTGTAACAGTGGAAATTGTGGGGCAAAGACTTTGTAAGTAAAGAGATATTTTTAGGCTTTTTGTTTGGAAGAAGAGTATAGATGTTGATTGATATTCTATTTGGTACAAATATTTAAATTGCAAGTTAAGAACTTCTATTTTAACTTCTAAAGTTAAAAAAAAAAAAACTGGGGCCAGCCAGGTGGTGCAGTCGTTAAATTCACACCTGCCGCTGGAGTTCACCTGTTCAGATCCCGGGTGCAGACATGGCACCACTCGGCAAGCCATGCTGTGGTAGGTGTCCCACATAGAAAGTAGAGGAATACGGGCATAGATGTTAGCTCTGGGCCAGTCTTCCTCAGCAAAAAAAAAAAAAAAAAAGAGAGAGAGAGAGGATTGACAGCAGATGTTAGCTCAGGGCTAATCTTCCTCAAAAAAGAAAGAAAACAAAACAAATAACAACTGAGTTTTGTTTTTCTTTTTACAGAAAACAGTAAATGCGCCTATAACTCTACTATAAAAAGTATTGTTGAAAATCCGTAACAAACCACTAAGATTCCTCAAATAAACAAGTCATGAACATGAACAGACGTTCACAATGAAAATACCATGTTCTACTTTCTGAAGTACATTTTTAAAAATTATTTAATGGTAACGTTTCCTTTATATAGATTGATGGATAGCAGTTCAGATTGAAGATATATATCATAAACCTTAAAAGTGCTTATACATTTAAATTCGTAATTCTAGTTACTAAAGTAGAAAGAGAGAGAAAGAAATCAAAGTAACCTTAACATCCACACAATAAGGGATTACTGGAAGTAAAACTAGTACGTGCCGTTGATGAGATATTACAAAGCTATTAAAATCGTCGCTGTGGGGAGTTTACAGATCTTACAAAAGTCTTCAATTTCGAAAGCTAGTAATTGAAAAATTAGACCTCAGCATTTCAAAAGTAGTATGATTATAACTACATTTAATCATAGGAAAGGAATGAATACTAAAATATTGAAATACTTGAAGGAAACTGGTGTAAATATTAACACATTATAGGTATTTTAAATTTTTATTTACTTTATAGACTTCCAAAATTTCCTATAATGTTTGTGCTTTTTCAAACCTAACAAATATTTACTAACTGGTTACTGTGTGTCAGGTTTTTCATTTACTGAGAAGATTTTGACAGTAAAATGCAGAATTGTCCTCCTTCCAAAATATTACATCTCAGAAAACAGTCACAACAAAATGCAAAAATTGCTACCATTAGAGAGGTGCAGAGTGTTAGAAAGGCACCAAAATCAAGTCTGGATGATGAGAGATATTTTTCCTGAATGAACTGTATTGCAAAAAGCATTTACAATGGTCAGAAAAAGATGATGCATTTGGGGCTGGCCCCGTGGCCGAGTGGTTAAGTTCGCGCGCTCCGCTGCAGGCGGCCCAGTGTTTCGTTGGTTCGAATCCTGGGCGCGGACATGGCACTGCTCATCAAACCACGCTGAGGCAGCATCCCACATGCCACAACTAGAAGGACCCACAACGAAGAATATACAACTATGTACCGGGGGCTTTGGGGAGAAAAAGGAAAAAAAAAAAAAAAAAAGATGATGCATTTGGACTTTATCCTGAAAGTAATGAGATTTTCACTAAGAACCTCTACTTAATGTGAAGAATTGCGACAAAAGACGAAGATTGTAAGTAGAGGGAACAATAAGGAGATTATTCTTACATGACAAAAATGATGGAGATTTGAACTAAGATGGTTGCCACAGACTTGGTGAAAAGGGGATAGATCTGAGAGAGATAAAGATTATAAAATTAACTGGACTTAGTAACTAAACAAACATGAAAGATGAGTAAAAGCAAAACCAGATTGACACATTTCTGGCTTCTGTGAACAGATGACTTGAAATGGACTAAAGCTATAACTGCACAATTGCTACTGGATTTGTTTGAGAAATTAAGGACTAGCTTTTGTGAATTCTCCCTAGTCTGTGGAGTGGCTCATTCAACACTGGACAGGTATATAAAAAAAAATATCTATTTTGAATACACGAGAGAGCAGAGGGGTAAAAAAGAGGTGTCATCAATCTCCCATTCTCTTATTATTTTTTCTCTGGTCCTCACTTCTTGAAATGTTTAAGGTCTGTGCATTCCTCCTCTGAATGTATTTTTCTAGCAAGAACAATGATGATAAAACTGTTTTTGTATCATGTCTATATTGTGCTGCGCTCCCATTTATGATACATTTGTTTGTTCTTAGAGGTTGAAGGGCCCGGTTTCAATGAGTATCAAAGCATCGTCCAACTAGGAGAGATGTTCTTTCCAGGACAACCTTTCCATGATCCTGCCCCAGGAACAGAGTCTCATGGGGTCTCCTCGCTGAGGTTAGTTATGTTATAATTTCAGTTGTTTTCCTATCAGTTTATTTCCTCCAAAGACCCATTCAGAAACATGGCGATGGGGTTGACATCTCATAGCTATTGATTCAACTGCATTGACGATATTAGTAAATCAAAATAGTCTTCCAGTTAATTTCAAATGACCATAAGAGGTATCCCTCAGGCATTTCGTATTTGAAACAAATATAAACAATAGATAATCCTAAATATGGTTATCGCTTTTTAAGCGTTGTTTTTAAGATAAACTAATCATAACGATATTCTGTGGAAAAATTCCCATACTTTACCTAATATTTCTCTTGCTTTCAAAGTCCCTCTACTTTCTCAAGAATAAAACAATTTGAAGACTCTTCTTTACTCCAAAGAAGGTTTTTGAGGAAACAAGAAAAGTTAAGTTCTTATCATGTATAGTCTGAAATGTTTGTTTCATACAAAGCCTAGCATTTAAAAAAAAAAGTGTTTAAAATGCCCCTAACAGGTGACCTGAAAGGCCTGAATCTTTGCAGCAAAAAAACAAAAGACAAAGTTTCCTTGTGAATTATGGTACTGAGGTTAGATGCATATATCACCTGCCAGATCTCCGGAAACATTCAAACTCTATATCTCACTCTGTAATGCAGTGATCTACACTGTGAATGCTTTGTAATGGAACCGTAAGGCAGAAGTGACTAGTTTTACCTACATGTCGAAGTATTTTAATGTGGTGAAAGTTGGTGTTTGAGATTTCTATTTCACAATTCAGATTTGTAAATCAAATGAAGCAGTTCTTTGGGAGAGGAGAAAGAATTTTCATTTGAAAGAGTGAAAAGTAACCCATGCCTTTATTTGCATGTTAGCAAATGACAATTTGGCCTTTCAAGCATCTCTACACATAGAAGATCATAGTTTGCAGCTGACATCTGGCCCAAGACTAGAAATTCTGAGCAAAGCTGGTTGGAATGTTCAATGACTATCACAGAGAGTGACTCCGTAGTCTTATTGCAGATTGCTGGGCTTCACAGCTAAAAAGAAGAGCCACAATAAGAAATAAGGAGAAGAAAACTACTGCATAACTAAACATAAAATCTATACAATTATCTATTAAATCTTGAAATTCATCAATCGACAAACTACAGATTAGGTTTTTCTCTTTGTAACCATGTTGAATACGTTGGAGAAAATTTTCATGATTGTAACAGGTGGAGAATTTATAATAGGAATTTTAGGGAATGGATTTATTGGACTCACAAATTGCATTGCCTGGATTAGAAATCGGAAGTTATGCTTGGTTGACTTCATTCTTACCAGTTTGGCCTTCGCCAGAATCAGTAAATTATGGCTAACAATTGTCAATTTGGTTTTAGTGCTGGTCTATCAGGAAATCCCTGAAACTATGAAAACAAACAATATCCTTACCAGCATCTGGATACTGGCCAACCACTTGACCACTTGGTTGGCTGCTTGTCTCGCTGTCTTTTATTTCCTGAAGATCTCCAGTTTCTCCCATCCTCTTTTCCTTTGGCTGAAATGGAGAATTAACAAGGTAATTTACATGGTTCTGCTGTCATCTTTGCCCTTCCTGTTGATCAACTTTCCTTTGCCAGTTAATATTGATGTCGTCTGGTATCATGTCCAAAAGAAATATGAAAGAAATATGACTGGGTTAGTCAATGTGAGTAAAAGCAAACATTTAAGAGTCATGATAGTCTTCATTATTGGGTCCTTCCCTCCTTTCTCTCTTTCTTTGATTTCCTTTTTCCTTTTGCTCTTTTCTTTGTGGAGACACACAAAACACAATTTGCTCAACTTCAAGGATTCCAGAGACCCCAGTATGGAGGCCCATATCAGAGCCATGAAAACTGTATTTCTCTTTCTTGTCCTCTTTGCTGTGTACCAGTTATCTATTTTCATGACATTTTGGGGGTATTTTTCACTACAGAACAAGCTGGTTGTGATGTTTGCTTATATGATAGAAATTCTCTATCCTTCTGGTCACTCATATGTTGTGATTTTTGGAAATAGTCAAATGAGGAAAGCCTTCTTGGGGTTTCTTTGTCACTTGAAGTGTGACTTGAAAGGAAAGGCACTGTCAGCTGCATAGTAGGCCTGCGAGAGAAGTCAACAAGAAGCCTTTGTGGAATCTTCCTTGCTTCATTGGATCTTCCTTCTGTATGTGTGCTGTATCACTGGGTGCAATTTAAATTCCTCCTTGACCTGGATGGACCTCTAATCTACTAACTAGAAAAAGAACTTTTCAAGAGGAGAAATCACCTTTCCGAGCTGTTAGAATTTTTGTATGTGTATATATATATATATATATATATATATGTACATATATATATAAATACGTTCTGTGAATAAGTGACACTTTACCCACCCAGATCTACAGAAGAAGGATGTTGTTAAAAATTAAACAAAAGTCATCAAAATGAATGAATGGGCACAATAAAATCTAAGAGATAAAAAAGTTAAATAGAAAAGAATACTCAAATATTCAGTGAAAATCACTATCCTTAACACTGAATCATTCACAAAACTCAGCAGGTAAATATAGATCTGCAATGTGAGCAGTCCTTCAGGAATTCACAGTTAATATTAATGTGCTATTACGTAAAATGATTCAATTTCTCTAGATAACCATTCAGATTTGTAATAATTATATAGTAGTGATATATATTGTAATAATTCAGACGTAACCATTTAATTCATGTTTTGATCATCTTTTGCCATAAGTTTTATTTATGAATATTTTTCCTACTGAGGTAACTGCGGAAATCAGATTGTATAGAATTCACTGAAGCTGTTAAAATCCTTTTATAACAACCAGTTACCACTTCTGAGAATTTGATTGTAATAGCATATTGTACAATCTAAGTGATGTGGAGGTATCATATCTGGAATGCACATCAAAATAATCCATAAGGAAGTGGGATGGGAGAGGGTATAAAACCCTGATAACAGCTGAATGTGGGTGATGGGTACATCAGATTTATTGGATTGTTCTCTCTACTTTTGTGTATGTTTGAAAATTTTCAGAATAAAAAGTTAGATAAAAATTATTAAAAGAAATGTTTTTTGTTTGGATCTGTTTTTTTCTGAAATAAAACATACATATGAAAGAGGAAAAACATAAGACGCCAATAAAGCAATTAATTTTTTGGAAATGTTTGTTTTATAAGTATTCCTGGGAAGCTAAAACTATGAAAAAGTCTTTGGATTGTCTTTATCATATCTATATTTCCACAATACCAATCCCTACCTGATAGTTTAGCCTTAAGGAGGAGTCCTCCAGTGAAAATCAGAACAGTGTTGCTAATAGAAACAAGACCACTATATTATGTACAAAACTTCAGGCTTCCCACTTTCTTATGCCATCCTTTCAAGATGAAGACAGCATAGGAAAGGAGGTGAAATCTCTGATGAGTTTCACATTGTGCTGTAACTCATGGTCAAGAAGACAGTGTTTGGTAGGAATTTTTATGTTGAATACTTTATTCTCCAGTAAGCATCTGCATGTCTCTCAAGAAGTAGAAATTTCCCACATGAAAGGAAACAAGGGGCTGGCTGTATAAAACTGAGTCTTTACTACAGATATTGAGAATGAAGAGAGAAGGAAAGGCAGGGATGAGAAGACTTCATTTCTTAGAATATACCAGAATTAGATTGTTTAACAGTTAAAGTCTCCTAAATATACTGTTAATATGAATGGAGACATTATATTTGAAAGTCTTTTGACATATACTCTTATTTTTATTTATTTATTTTTTAAAGATATGCTTTTTTGTGCAGAAGATTGGCCCTAAGCTAACATCTGGTGCCAACATTCCTCTTTCTTTCCCCCTCAAAGCCCCAGCACACAGTTGTATATCCTAGTTGTAAGTTCTTCTGGTTCGTCTATGTGGGATGCCCCCACAGCATGGCTTGATGAACGGTGTGTAAGTCTGCACCCAGGATCCAACCAGTGAAGCCCAGGTCACAGAAGTGGAGCACATGAACTTAACCACTATGACACTGGGCTGGCCCCTGACCTTAATAAAAAAGTCAGAGAATACTTCTTTTCCCTGATAGAGAATACTTACTTGAAATCACCTATTCATTATTCATTTGTTTATTTATATAGGAAAGGAGTAAAAGATTGATATTTTATTTAATGTATTCTTAAATATTACTATCTTTATTTATACGAATGCCCATGCTGTTCTAGATTTGTCGAGTGAGAACCACTTCAAGTTGGTTTCTGCATCCTTTTGATATTTCCCCAGAACACTTCTTGTTTTTCCGTGCCTTCTTGCACAGCAGCATATTTGAAGTTCAGTTCATATTTTCCCAAATTTAGCTCTGGATTCACTGATTTCTTTTACTGTGGAAGGACATTTGAAAACCAAGATTTGGCTGTAAACACACATACGCACACCTAATTACTTCTCTCCATCTCTCTGCCTCTCTCTGTATATGTGTGTCTATATTATATGATGAGTCTATGCTGAATCTCTAATTCCAATTGAAAATGTCAGACTTCATTCTTTCCATGTTATCTTTCACATTGAAACCATAGCTCACACTAGTTTCAGTATATTTGCTCATTTGTTGCATCCTAAACACTGAAAGTAGCTTCAGATTTCCTAACTCATACCACTTCCAAAAGGGAGGAAAGAAGGAAGGAAGGAGAGAAGGGGAGGAAGGAAGGAAAGAAGGCAGAAATGAAGAAAAGAAACAAAGACACTCTACTAATACATTTTTACAGTTCACATACGCCTATGTGAGGGCATGTAGTCAAGAGACTGTGTTCAAAAGTTGCTTTGAGAGTGATGTCAGCATCATGGCAGAAGGATTTGTTCCCTTTGTCTCTCCCCTCTAAGTTACAATTCAACGGACATCCAGTAACCAACAGAGGATTCCTTACAAAACACAACAGGATGTCTGACAGATCCACACTGCTCTACATGTGAGAGTGGGTGGACTGGAACCCCAGGAAGCGGTAGATGAACCCCTAGACCACTCTGGTGGCAGCAGTCCCAGTTGTGGATCCTCACATAGCAACTGGCACAACTGTGAGTGGAGGCAGGGACAGTCTAGCCCTCATGCTAACACTTTCAGAGTGGTAGCCTGGCCTGTGGGAGCACTCACCTAGCACAGTGGCCCCACCCACATGAACACTCCTCACTTGTGGCCCTGGCTCAGCCTGAACGAAGGCATCTTGCTAACTGAGCACAACAGCCTGGCCAGACTTGACCATTGAGAGCCCTGTCTGTGCAACCACAATTCACCTGCTGAATGCAGCAGCCCTGACTGCATGAGCATGACCCACCCAGTGGCTATAGCCAGCTCAAGCCGACACAGAGAAACCCAACCAGAACAACCATGGGCAGACAGTGTGAGAATGGAAAACACAGCCTCTACCTCCACTCCAGTGGTGGCAGGTCGAATCTGTGACCACAAGCAACAGGAGTCACAGCAGAACCTGTGACTCAGCCCCCAGTGGTGGCAACCCTGACACCAGTTCCACTAGCAGCAGAGACTGTATACAAGTCCCTGGGTCAAGCCTCTGCCAGCTACAGTAATACCTGTGAACACAGCACCTGTAAAAGTGGTACAACCAGGACAGCAAAACAACACAGAAAAAGCTGTGCAGATGGTGAACAGGACAGCAGCATCTGAGCCCACAGAGACCCAGTGGAGGAGCACAAGACCCAGGTAACAAGAACCAAAATAACCAAAGTTGTACCCAAATAAGAAAAGTTGGCTACTACCACAAAAGTACTGTCAGAAGATCAATTCATCATACACTGTGAAGAACTACAGTGACACTGCAGAACAGAAGGAAACTGACAACTCTCCAAAAATCAACCTAAAGTCACAGATTACAATCTAAATGACAGGAAACTCAAAATAGCTCTCATAAAGAAATTCAACAATGCTGCTGGCCCAGTGGCATAATGGCTGAGTTCGTGCACTCCACTTTGGTGGCCTAGGGTGCATGAGTTCAGATCCTAGATGTGGACTTACACATCGCTCAGAAAGTCACGCTATGGCAGCAAGCCAAATACAAAATAGAGGAAGACTGGCAACAGATCTTACCTCATGGCCAATATTCCTCACCAAAAAAGAGAAAGAACTCAACAAGGTACAAGAAAACACAGAACGATAGTTCAATGAGCTCAGGTATAAAATTAATAAACAGAAGGAATACTTCACTAAAGGGATTGAAGCCCTTGATATTTTCTAGATGTTGAGAACACAATTAATGAGATAAAAAATAATGCAGAAGGGCCGGCCAGGTGGCACAGCAGTTAAGTGCACACATTCTGCTTTGGCGGTCCTGGGTTCGCCGGTTTGGATGCCGGGTGTGGACATGGCACCACTTGGCAAGCCATGCTGTGGCAGGCATCCCACACATAAAGTAGAGGAAGATAGGCACGGATGTTAACTCAGGGTCAGTCTTCCTCAGCAAAAAGAGGAGAATTGTCAGCAGTTAGCTCAGGGTGAATCTTCCTAAAAAAAAAAAAAAAAGAATATGGCAGAAGTGATAGTATTTCACTTTGATGCTAAATCATAAAAAAAAAAATAATGTAGAAAGCATAAAAGATAGAGCAGATCTTATGAAGGAAAGAATTAGTGAACTGGAAGATTGAAATCTAGAAATGCTTTCAGGTGGATCAGGAGAGAGAATTTTATTTTTTAAAAATGAAGACATTCTTCAAGAATATCCAATTCAGTTAGCTAAAGTAATGTAAGGATTATAGGTAGCCCAGAGGGAGAAGTGGAGGGAGAAAGGAGAAGAGAACTTATTAAAAGAAGTAATAGGTGGTTGGTGTCAAGATGGCAGCACTGGCAGACTCTGAGCTCACCTCCTCCCACGGACACAAAAAATTTACAACTACTCTTGGGATAATTGCCCCTGAGAGAGAACTGAAAACTGAATAAAAAGAATCCCTGCAACAAGAGACAGTGCTGACTGAGGTGGAAGAGGCAGAAATTCCTTTCTGGAAAGAAAAAATGTCATCTTCTACCTGCAGTGCTTCATGGCTGCCCAGGAGCAATCCTAAGGTACACAGCTTTCCTTGGAGGAGTGGGATATCTAAATTGGAGAGCATTACTGCTAAAGCATCCTTTGGACACAGCACAACTGAGATGAGTGTCGTAATATCTGCCTTTGCTGGCTGCTAACCACAATGATGAGTAACCCTAGAAAAGTTATCAGACATAGGGGAAAAAAGCCCCCTCTAGAAGGGCCCATGTAAAAATTCACCCATTTCAGAAAACAACTGAAAATCACCAGAGAGAAAGGTGGATGGTCCTTTCTTGAAAAGAAACTCACCTTATGGTCTCTGGGCACATCTCAGTGAGAGGTGAGACCTCTCCAGCAACTGAGACATTGGCATGAGCCATTATTGTGACCTAGTAGAGGAGCACTGACACAGCCACTGGAATATGCCATTGGAGGTGTTCCCCTGGCCTGTTAGCCCAGGGTCTGACCCATCAGATAGAGAACTGATTTACTCCAGCTCAACCAGGGAAGGCAGCCCGTCCTAGGGACAGGCCCCACCCAAAACCAAACCTCCAGGCAAATTGTGGGCCTGCATTGGTGGGGTACCTAGATCCTCTGCAGCCAGGCAAGTGGATCCAACTTTTCAGAGCAGAGCATGCCAAAGGATCCAGTGGAATGTGTGGGGGCATTGATGGAGTGTGTGGGGCTTTTGCAGTGGGGTAACGGTCTGCATCAGGGGGTCAGGGCACACATGGGGCGGGACAGTATTGAATGTGTATGGCTCTGTGGGCAGTGAGGCTTGTTGGCTGCAGAAGACTTGTGCTTCTTGAACAGCTACATGGCAGATTGGCCCCACCTTCCAAAGCCTGAAACAATTGGGTTCTCTCATGCCTGTGGCCAGCCTCACTCAGCATCAACCCTGAGAGAGCTGACAACAGCCTTACAGGCTGCAGGCCTACAGCAATTGTAAGCCCCTGAGCCTATCCTCAAGCTATACTGGGGGTCTGATCACTTAACAGAATAACTGAAACAGGAATGGGCTATTAGACCATGAAGACAACTGTGCTGGGCCTCCACACATCTGATAAAGTGACTGAATCATCTGTAGCAGTCACATACAGCTGAATATTACAATCAGCTGGCCAGGGGAACAGCCTGGCCTCCCAGGACACTTGCAGCAAGGCCAACACTCTCATAAAGGAAGGACACATGTGGCCCACACAGGCGACACTCCTGGAACATGTGGAACTGGTGATCAGAGGGAAGCACATTGCTGGGCTTCATAAGTCATCTCTTATGTAAGGTCACCTTTCCCAGATTGGGAGATGTAGTTGATCTACCTAATATAAAGATAAAAGCACAGAGAATGAAACTAAATGAGGAGTCAAAGGAATATGTTCCAAGCAACAGAACAGGAAAAACCTCAGAAAAAGAACTAAATGAAATAGAAGTAAGCAATCTACCTGATAAAGAGTTTAAACAAAATATCACAAGGATGCTCACTGATCATAGGAGAAGAATGGATGAACTAAGTGAGAGCATCAACAAAGAATTAGAAAATATAGAAAAGAACCAATCAGAAATGAATAATACAATACTAGAAATGAGAAATTCACTAGAGGTAATCAATAGCAGAGTAGGTGATACAAAAGAATGGATCAGCAACCTGGACAAAAAACTAGAGGAAATCACTGAAACTGAACAGATAAAACAAAAAAGAATTACAGAAAATGAGAGCAGACCAAGGGACATCTGGGGCAACATCAAGTGCACTAACATTCATATGTCCCAGAAAGAGAAGAGATAGAGAAAGGGGCCAAGAATATACTGGAAGAAATAATACCTGAAAACTCCTACCTAAGGAAGGAAACAGACACCAAATACAGGAAGCACGGGGAGCACCAAACAAGATAAACCCAAAGAGGCCCACCCCAAGACACATTATAATTAAAATGTCAAGAATTAAAGATAAAGAGAGAAACCTAAAATCCACGAGAGAAAGGCAATAAGCTACACACAGGAAACCCATACGGCTATCAACTGACTTCTCAGCGGAAACCTTACAGGCTAGAAAGGAGTGGCATGGTATATTAAAAGTGCTGAAAGGAAAAAACCTACAGCCAAGAATACTCTATCCAGCAAGATTATCATTAAGAATGGAAGAAAAGATAAAGAGCTTCCCAGACAATCAAAAATTAAAGGAGTGTATCACCAAGAAACCAGTCTTACAAGAAACGCTAAAGGGACTTGTTTAAGTGGAAAGAGAAGACTACAAATAAGAATAAGAGAGTTATCAAAAAAAAAAAAACCCATAAAATCGCTGGTAAAAACAAACATACAGTAAAGGTAGCTGGTCAATCACCTATGAAGAGAATACGAACGTCAAAAGACAAAAGTACTAAAATTACCTATTTCCATGATAAGAGGGTAATGGATACACACACAAAAAGAAGTTAGATGTGATATCAAAAACACAAAATGTGAGAGTAGGGGAGTAAAAGAGTAGAGCTTTTAGAGACAGAGGTCAAACTAAAGAGACCATCAACTTAATATAGATTGCTATATACACAGGTTCTTAGATATGAACCTCATGGTAACCACAAACCAGAAACCTATAACAAATACACAAAAAATAAGAGAAAGCAACCCAAACATAATACTAAATAAAGGCATTTAACCACAAGGGAAGAAAGCAAGAGAAGAAAGGAACAGAGAAGAACCACTAAAACACTCAGAAAAAAAGTAACAAAATGTCAATAAGTATATACTTATCAATAGCTAGTTTAAATGTCAATGGACTACATACTCCAATCAAAAGGCATAGGGTGGCTGAATGGATAAAAAACAAAACCCATCTACATTCTGGATGCAAGAGACACACTTCAGACTTTAAGGCACTCACAAACTGAAAGTGAATAGATGGATAAATATATTCCATGCAAGTGCCAATGAACAGAAACCTGGAATAGCAATACTTATATCAGAAAAAGTAGACTTTAAAATGAAAATTGTAACAAGAGATAAAGATGGGCACTACATAATGATAAAGGGAACAATCTAACAAGAGAACATGACACATGTAAATATCTATGCACCCAAAAAGGAGCACCTAAATATATAAAGCAATTATTAACAGACAAAGGGAGAAATAGACAATAACACAATAATAGTAGGGGACTTTAACACTCCACTTACATCAATGGATAGATCATCAAAGCAGAACATGGGGGCCAGCCCCATGGTTGATTGGTTAAGTTTGTGTGCTCTGCTTCGGCAACCCAGGGTTTTGTCTGCTCGTATCCTGGGCACAGACATGGCACTGCTCATCAGGCCATGCTGAGGCAGCATCTCACATGCCACAACCAGAAGTAAAAATACACAACTATGCACCAGAGGGCTTTGGGAGAAAAAGGAAAACTAAAATCTTTTTAAAAAAAGAAAAAGAAAAAGAACCAGAAGATGAATAAGGAAATTTTGGCCTTAAAAGACACATTAGAACAGATGGACTTAGTAGATACATACAGAACATTCCATCGAAAAACTGCAGACTATATGCTCTTTTCAAATGCACATGGATCATCCTGCAGGATTGATCAAATGTTAGGCCACAAAAACGTCTCAATAAATTTAAGAAGATTGAAATAATACCAAGCATCTTTTCTGACCACAAAGGTATGAAACTAGAAATCAACTACTAAAAGAAAATCAGAAAAGCCATAAATATGTGGAGGTCAAACAAAATCCTACCGAACAATGATTGAGGCAATGAAGAAATAAAAACAGCAATCGAAAAATACCTGGAGACAAATGAAAATGAAAATAGAATATGCCAAAAATTATTGGATACAGCAAATGTGATTCTAAGTAGGAAGTTTACAGCAATAAAGGCCTACCTCAACAAACAAGAAAACTCTCAAATAAACAATCCAGCAGTGCACCTAAATGAACTGGAAAATGTAGAACAATCAAAGCCCAAAATCAGTAGAGGGGTGAAACAATATTAATCAGAGTAGAAATAAATTAAATGGAGAATAAATGTAACAATAGAATAAAGTCAATAAACTAAGAACTAGTTCTTTCAAAAGGTAAATGACATTGACAAACCATGAGCTAGATGCACCAAGAAAAAAATAGGGGAAGCTCAAATAAAATCAGAAATGAAAGAGGAGAAATTACAACTGACACCTCAGAAATACAAAAGATTATAAGAGACTACTACAAAAAGCTCTCTGTCAACAAGCAGGATAACCTAGAAGAAAAGGATAAATTCTTAGAATCACACAACCTTCCGAAACTGAATCTTGAAGAAATAGAGAATTTGAATAGACCAGTCACCAATATGGAGATTGAGATAATAATCAAAAATCCAAAAAAATAAAAGTCCAGGACAACATGGCTTCCCTGGTGAATTCTACCAAACATTCAAAGAAGACTTAATACCTATCCTTCTCAAGCTCTTCCAAAAATTTGAAGCAGATAGGAAGCTTCCTAACTCATTCTATGAGGCCAACATTACCCTAACAAAACCAGACAAGAACAACACACACAAAATACAGGCCAGTATGACTGATAAACATCAGTGCAACAATTCTCAACAAAATACTAGAAAATCTAATATTACAATGCATTAAAAAGATCATACACCATAATCAAGTGAGATTTATTCCAGGGATGCAGAATGGTTCAACTTCCACAAATCAATCAATGTGATATATCATATTAACAAAATGAAGAATAACAGTCACATAATCATTTCAATAGCTGCAGAGAAAGTACTTGACAAGATGAAGCATCAATTTATGATAAAAACTCTGAATAAAATGGGTATAGGAGGAAAATACTTCAACATCATAAAGGCCATATATGACAAACCCACAGTAATATCATTCTCAGTGGAGAAAAGCTGAAAGCTATCTATCTGAGAATACAAACAAGACAAGGATCCTCACTTACACCATTCTTATTTAACATACTATTGGAAGTCCTAGACAGAGCAATCAGGCAAGAAAAAGAAAGAAAAGGGACCCAAATCGGAAAGGAAGCAGTGAAACTTTCACTATTTACAGATGATATGATTTTATATATAGAAAAACCTGAGGAATCCACTAAAAAGTTTTTAGAAATTATCAATGAATATGGTAAAGTTGTTGGATACAAAATCAACATACAAAAATCCAATGTGTTTCCATACACTAACAATGAAGAAGCAGAAAAAGAAATTAAGAATACAAACCCATTTATAATTGCAACAAAAGTAATAAAATTCCTATGAGCAAACTTAACCAAAGACGTAAAAGATCTGTATGCTGAAAACTATAAAACATTTTTGAAAGAATTGGAAGACATAAGGAAATAGAAAGATGTTTCGTGCTTGTGGATTAGAAGACCTAATAGAATTAAAATGTCCATGCTTCCTAAAGCAATCTATAGATTCAATACAATCTCAAAGTTCCAATGATATTTTTCAGAAAAATAGAACAAAGGATCCTCAACTTTATATGAAACCTCAAAAGACCCCAAACAGCCAAAGAAATCCTGAGAAAAAGAACAAATCTTGAGATATCACACTCTGATTTCAAAATATATGACAAAGCAATAGTAATCGAAACAGCATGGTATTGGCAGAAAAACAGACACACAGTTCAATGGAACAGAATTGAGAGCCCAGAAATAAACCCACACAGTTCTGGACAGCTAATTTTTGATGAAGGAGCCAAGAACATATAATGGAGAAAGGAAAGTTGCTTCAATAAATGATGTTGGGAAAACTCAACAGCCACATGCAAAAGAATGAAAGTAGACTATTATCCTACACTATGCACAATAATTAACTCAAAATGGATTAAAGACTTGGATGTAAGACCAGAAACTATTAAACTTTTACAAGAAAACACAGGCAATATGTTTTTTGACCTCAGTCTTGGTGGCATATTTTCAAGTACTATATCTGACCAGATAAGAGAAAAAATAAACTAACAGGACCACATCAAACTAAAAGGCTTCTGCACACCACAAGAAACCATCCACAAACAAAAAGACAACCTAACAATTGGGAGAAGATATTTGCAAACCATATATCTGTTAATGGATTAATATCCAAAATATATAAAGAACTCATACATCTCAACAACAAAAAAACTAATAACCCTATTAAAAAATGGGGAAAATATCTGAGCAGATATTTCTCCAAAGAAGACATACAGGTGGACAACAGGCACATGAAAAGATGTTCCACATCAGTAACTATCAAGAAAATGCAAATCAAAATTACAATGAGATATCACCTCACACCCATCAGAACGGCTATAGTAGACAATATGGGAAACAACAAGTGTTGGAAAGGATGTGGATTAAGGGAACTCTCCTACACTGCTAGTGGAAGTGCAACTGGTCCAGCCACTATGGAAAACAGTATGGAGAATCATCATTTTTACAAAGAACATGAAAACATGAATGTGTAAGGATACATTCACCCCTGTGTTCTTTGCTGCAATATTCACAACAGCAAAGACTTGGAAGCTACCTGGGTACCTATCAAGGGAGGAATGGATAAAGAAGATGTGGTATATATACACAATGGAAAACTATGCAGCTGTAAGAAATAATGACATCGGCCATTTGTGACAACATGGATGGAGATGGGGGTATTATACTAAGTGAAATAGATCAAAAGGAGAAAGTCAAATACTGTATGATCTTACTCATATGTACAAGATAAAAACAACAACAAACAATCACATTGAGACAGAGATTGGATTGGTGGTTACCAGAGGGGATGAGAGTAGGAGGAAGGGTGAAAGGGATGATTAGGCACATGTGTATGGTGATGGATAGTAATCAATCTTGGGTGTTGAACATGATGTAATCTACACATAAATCAAAAAATAATGATATACACATGAAAATTATGTAATCTTATAAACCAATGTTAGTGCAATAAAACAACTAACTAAATAATAATGATAGATGAGAACTTCTCAAACCAGGGGGACAACACTGGACATGCAAGTACAGGGAGCCAATTGAACTCCTAATTACATGAATGCAAAAAGACCTTCTCAAAGGCATGTAATACTAAAACTGGCAAAAGTAAATGACAAAGAAAAAATATTAAGGACAGCAAGAGAGAAGAAAATAACCTATGAAAGAACCCCTATCAGGCTTTCATCAGATTTCTCAGCAGAAAGATTTCAGTCTCCAAGAGAATGGAATTATATATTCAAAATACTGAAAGATGAAAACTGTCAGTGAGGAATACTCCATCCAATGAAATTATCCTTCAGATATGACATAAAAATAAATTCTTTCCCAGATAATCAAAAGTTGAAGGAGTTTATCACCACTAGACCTGCCTTACAAGAAATGCTGAAGGAACCCCTCATATCTAAAACAAAAGGCAAAGGTTTACAACAGTTTGAGCAAGGAGATAAATAGACTCAGACAAATCTGAAAATTGCAGCTCTCTACCAGAATAGCTTAGCAAACAAATATAATGTAAAGGATAAACGGAAAGAAATCATCAAAAACAACTATAAAGAGTTCAATTTAGTCAAAAGCTCATGACACAAAAAAGAATAATTAGTGACAACAATAACACAGAAGAAGAGGAGGATAGGGATGGAACCTGTTTAGGCTAATGGAAATAACAGGCTATTAGAAAATGTGCTGTCTCATGTATGAGTTCTTTTATACAAATTTCATGGGAACCACTACACAAAAAAAAAGAGTGGAGACATAAATCATAAATAAAGAGAAAACTGATAAAACCATCACAGAAAACCATGAAAATTAAACTGAAATTTTTGCCTAAAGTTTCCCTTGCAGACAGAAGCACATGGGAAAAGAAACAATGGAAAAATAGGAAAACTGATATTTAGGAAACAATGGAAATATAAGACAACAAAAGAAGAGATAAAAATAGCAGTATTAAGCTCTCATACATAAATAATCACTCTAAATGTAAATGGATTGAATTCACCAATAAAAAGACACAAACTGGCTGGATGGATTGAAAAAACAAGACCAAATAATATCCTACCTGCAGAATGAAACTAGAAATCAACTATAAGAAGAAAGCTGGGAAAGTCACAAATATGTGAAGACTAAACAAGATGCCGTTGAACAACCATAGGATCAATGAGGAAATCAAAGGAGAAAACAAAAAATTCCAGGAGACAAATAAAAATCAAAATACAACATACCAGCTCTTATGGGATGCAGCAAAAGTGGGAAAAGAGGGAAATTTATAGCAATACAGGCCTATCTAAACAAACAGGAAAAATTCAAATGAGTAATCTTAAACTACACCTAAAGAACTAGAAAAAGAAGAACAAACCACGTGCAAAGTCAGAAGAAGGAAGAAAATAGTAAATATTAGAGCAGTAATAGATGAAATAGTGACTAGAAAACAATAGAAAAGATCAATGAATCTAAGAGCTGCTTCTTTGAAAAGATACAAAATGGATAAATCCTTAACCAGACTACTAAGGAAAAACAGAATGCTCCAAAAAACAAAATTAGGAATGAAAGAGAAGAAATTACAATGGACACCACAGAAATACAAAGGATTATAAGAGAATACTATGAAAACTATCTGGCAACAAATAAGATATCATAGAAAAAATGATAAATTCTTAGACTCATACAACCTCCCAAAGCTGAATCAAGAAGAAATAGAGAATCTGACTATACCAATCACAAATAAAGAAATTGAAACAGTAATCAAAAACCTCTCCAAACACAAAAGTCCAGCACCAGGTGTTTTCTCTGGTAAATTCTACAAAACATTCAAAGAAGATTTAATACCTATCCTTCTCAAACTATTCCGAAAATTTATAGAAGACGACATGCTTCCTAACTTTTTTTACGAGCCAACATTACTGTGATACCAAAACCAGAGAAACACTAGGCAAAAAAGATAAATTACAGGCCAATATCTCTGATGAACGTACATGCAAAAATCTTCAACAAAATATTGGCAAATCAATTAAAAAATGGGCAAAAGATCTGAACAGAGATTTCTCCAAAGAAGATATACAGGTGGCCAACAGGCATAGGAAAAGATGCCCAACATCATTAGCTATCAGGGAAATGCAAATCAAAACTACAAAACTCTCACTCCGGTCAGAATGGCTATAATTAACAAGACAGGAAACAAGAAATGTTGGAGAGGGTGTGGAGAGAAGGGAACCCTTGTTCACTGCTGGTGGCAGTGCAAAATGGTACAGCCACTATGGAAAGCAGTTTGGAGTATCCTCAGAAAATTAAGGATAGATCTACCATATGATCCAGCTATTCCACTACTGGGTATTTATCCAAAGAACTTGAAAACTCAAAGGCATAAAGATACTTGCACCCCTATGTTCATTGCGGCATTATACACAATAGCCAAGACTTGGAAGCAACCTAGGTGCCCATCAAGGGACGAATGGATAAAGAAGATGTGGTATTTATACACGATGGACTACTACTCAGCCATAAGAAATGACGAAATCTGGCCATTTGTGAGAACATGGATGGACCTTGAGGGTATTATGCTGAGTGAAATAAGTCAGAGGGAGAAAGCCAAATACCATATGATCTCACTCATAAGAAGAAGATAAAAACGACAAAAAAGAAAACATAGCATTGGAGATTGGACTGGTGGTTACCATTGGGGAAGGGGGGAGGGCAAAAGGGGTGATTAGGGTCACATGTGAGGGGATGCACTATAATTAGTGTTTGGGTGGTGAACATGATGTAATGTATCCAGAATTTGAAATATGATGTACATCCGAAAAAAATAAAAATTAAAAAAAAAAGATATACAGATAGCCATCAGGCATATGAAAATATGTTCAACATCACTAATTAGTAGGGAAATGCAATTCAAAACTACAATGAGATATCACCTTATACTGGTCAGAATGGCTATAATTAACAAGACAAGAAATATCAAACATTGGAGAGGATGTGGCAAAAGGGGAACTCTCTCATACACTGCTGGTGGAAATGCAAACTTGTGCAGTCACTATAGAAAACAGTATGAAGATTTCTCATAAAATTAAAAATAGAAATAACATATGATTCAGCAATCCTACTACTGGGTATTTATTCAAAGACATAAAATCAACAATTCAAATAGATTTATGCACCCCTGTGCTCATTGTAGCATTGCTCACAACAGCCAAGACATAGCAACAACCCAAGTACCCATCAACAGATGAATGGATAAAGATGTGGTATATCTATACAAAAGAATACTACTCAGCCATAAAAAAGATAAAATCACCCCATTTGCAACTACATGTGTAGAGCTTGAAGGTATAATGGTAAGCAAAATAAGCTTGACAGAGAAAGACAAAAGCCATATGATTTCACTCATAAGTGGAAGACGAACAAATGCTTTGATAGGAGAACAGATTAGTGGTTACCAGAGCAGAAGGGAGTGGGTGGGAGGGTGAAAGGGGTAAAGGGACACATATGTATGGTGACATATAAAACTAGACTATTGGTAATGAACATGATGCAGTCTATACAGAAACTGATATACGATAACATACACCTGAAATTACATGATGTTATAAGCCAATATGACCTCAATAAAATAATTTTTAAAAACTTCTTACCAAAATAAAAAAAATAGACTAAGAAGATACAAGGTTGTTGGATGGCTCACTGAAATTAACCTCAGTGCTCAATTAAATATGACAACCATTTCCTGGAAACGAGGTCTTTATCTCATATGCACAACTCCCAGCAGAAGGTCAAACTCATGATGACTTTAGGTCTCAGTTTTCTTTGCTTAAAATGTCACAGCTGATTCCTGGTCTTTGGAGACCACAGGGCAGACAACACCATTGAGAAAAACCTCTCAGGAAAAAGAGCTAATATTTATTTAGTGCTTAACTATGTGCCATAGTTATATATAGTTTATCCTAATACCAAACCCAAGGTGATCTTGTTCTCTTTTTCTTGATGAAGAAACTATAGAACAGTGAGTTTAAGGAATTTATGAAAAGTCACACAGTAAGTGTTACAGAATCGAGAAGCAAATCCGTGGGCAGTCTGAAGCTAAGGCCTAAGCTCTCAGTCATTCTACTATTTGTCCCCTTGTCCACTTATCTCCCAAACTTCTCATTGCTGTCTTTGTCCTGTGAAGTGTGACACTTCACCCCAAAGGCAGGAGGGAAGAAGACATGCATGCACACTAAAGAATGTTTTCTTTTTCTGGAAATTAAATTTTCTTGGAAAGTCATGAGGAATGAAGTGTAACCCAAACAGAATATTCTGGAGCTTGGGAAGCAAGAAGTTCATGAAAAAGTTGCAGCCAAATAACACGGGCTAACAACAGGACTCCAAAGAGACAATAGTGCAGTAAGGCATGGAAGAAGGGAGAATTTTGTCTGCATCAGCCACCATATGAGATTATTTCCTACCCCAGAAAACTGCAAGAATCAACTTCTAAACTTGCTAAATTGAAGGTCCGCACTCTTTGAAGAGAGCTAGACTAAGAGTTATGAAGGTATTTAAGGGACAGGAGTGACCTACTTCCTCCAGAAGCTTTGAGTTGTATTTGACCATCTAACATTGTGGACACTCTTTTAGATGTTCATCCAAGAGTCATGGCACCATATTTATGTCTCTTGGTTTCTACCAGAGTCAGTTAAAGAGCAGCTGCCTAGTGAATACTATGCTGGTCATCATATGGGAGAGATCTGGTTTCCCTTCATGGAGATGAGTTATTCTTTCTCATCACTTAAATATAGTTAGGTCATCAACCCAGTGGGTCTCAGAGAGGAATCAGGCCTCTGTTAAGATGAGATCTAATACAATTATAAAGTTACGATTGTAGGATTTTTTATTAATATGGAGTAGTAGTTCTGTTATTATGTTAATATAACATTTTGATTTTGCTTTTTACATATGCTATCAAAGTTATAGAATCATGTAATCTTTTGTTTTGAAGGTATTTTAAATTGTGTGCAGCTCAGTCATATGTGCAAGGTTTTTTGTTCTTTTTTTTAAATACATGGTATTTTCTTTCCTTGTATAGCACTATTGTGTTATATAGCTAAAATATGCCTTCCTGTAATTTCAACCTCCTTGTTCCCGTTTTCCTCTTGAGGGCTCATATGTATAAAATTAAGCCCCTCTTCATTCTTTAGATGTCAGAGGCAACTATCACTTTACTTTAGAATTCCTTTGCCATCCTAAAAAAGGCATAAATTTTTAAAGGCACAAATGGTTCCTGTCTTGTTCCCTCAAATTTACCCAACACCTAGCGCAATCTAGCACATAGGAGGTACTGTTACTGATCATATATAAATATTGCATATTATATATTTATATAATATATAAATTAATAAATAAATGACAAGATGACATTTAGTCACTAGTCTGATATCATTTACTTATAGTCTTCTAAAAAGAAAACACTAAAATTCAAAAAAATTATCGCATATTAGATCTGATTAAAAAAGACACAAAAATTGCTTATCCTTCATTCTCTGGGAAAATATGTGCCTTTAATTTCATTATATTAAATTAATTTGTTTGTTATCACTGAAAAGTAGGCCTGCTAGAAAGTATGGAACATTTCATAGCAGCATTAGAAAGACTCAAAAGCTTTTGCGTCTACTTCCTCTAGAATAAGAGTAGTTTCTCTCAAGTGATTTGGACTGGGAGTGACATTCTGCAGATGGGACTCAGTCCCTCCCTAACTCTTACCCCCGACAATACAAGGTCTGAAGCACCTGAGACAAGGAACCAGGCATGTGACCAGGGCAAGCTGCTTCTTTCATTCCAAACTCCAATAGTCATTCCCCCTTAGGGAGCAGTCTCCAGGGACCAAGACTCGTGTTTCTCCCTTAGGGTACTGAAAGCTCAGAGTAAGACAAAAATATTGTGCACCAGCCCTGTAACCTCACAGATTAGAAATGGACACACATTGATATCCCTGAAGTCCCAAAGAAAGAGGAGAAAGGTCTACTGTAGAAAAGATATTTGGAAAAATAAATGCCTGAAACTTTCAAAATTTGGTAATAGCCACAAATTTACAAATTTAAGAGGTTCAGCAAATTGCAAAAGAATAAACCCAGGGAAAACTATGCTTGAACAAATCATAATTAAGCTGCTGAAAACCAATTCTAAAGGAAAAAACAAATGAATTCAGAGAAAAGACAATGTGATATCTTAAAGATGATGAAAATAAAGTACCTTCAACCCAGAATTCTATATCCAGCAAAAATGTCCTTCAGTAATGAAGGTGATATAGATATATTCTCAAATAGAGTGATATTAAGAGAGTTAGCTGCCAGTAGAACTACTCTAATAGAAATACTAAAAGAACATCTTATGACTGAAAAGAAATGATATCACAGGGAAACATAACTTCAGCAAAGAGGGAAAATGCAATAGAATTGGTCAGTATATGGTTGTATAGAATAGATTATTTTAGTTCTTTTAAATTCTTTAAATATGTATGACTGTAGAAAACAAAAAAAGAATTATACTGTCAGAGAGCTTCCAATTAATGTAAACATAATACATATAACAAAGAACATAAACGGGGGAGGGCAGAGGGTCCTATATTGTCCTATATGGTAAGAGTTCTGTAGGGGAAGAGAGAGAATTCCCCCGTGCCCCTTTCGCTTAAGGTTCTTATGGCTGGTCATCAAATTAGGAAGTGGAATAAAACTCAGAGGGGAAAAATCATAAAAAAAAAAATAAATTGATGGATTTAAATCCCAACACATTAATAACATATTTAATATAAGTGGTCTAAACAAGGCAAGGAGGAAACAGAGATTGCCAGATTAATTAAATAAAAAACAAGGCCCAACTATATGTACTCTAAAAGAAGCTCACTTTAATATAATGATATAGTTAGGTTGAAAATAAAAGCAAGAAAAAGATATACCATGGTAACATCAATAAAAGTAAACTGGAGAAGCTATACTCATATCAGATGATGCAGACTTAGGAACAAGAAAAGTTAATGGGGATAAAACAAAAAAGATGACACAAAGTTCACTTCTCAAGGAGATGTAAGAGTCTCAGGTATGTACACACCTACCAAGAGAGTTCCATAATGTTTCATGAAGTATGAATTGATAGAACTGAAAGGAGAAAGAAACTAATCCACTATCCACTTGGAAATACAATAGTCTTTATTCAGTAATCGGTAGAGCAGGTAGAAGGAAAATCTGTAAGGACATAGAAGACTCACACAACACTATCAACCAACTTGACCTAAGGGACATTAACAAAACACTCCACTCAACAACCGCAAAATGCATGCTCCAAGTGCACATGGACCAACCCCCAGGATAGATGTATTCTGGCCCATAAAACAAGATTTAAATAAAATGAAATTACACAAACTATGTTATCTAACCATAAGAGATTTAAGTGAGAAATCAATAAGACCAAAATAATCTGGATTCCTCAACTATTTAAAATTAAACAACATACTTCTAAATACATCAGAGAAAGTCTCAAGGGACATTATAAACATTTTGAAGTAAATAAAAATAAAAACACAGCATATCAAAATTAAAAGATATCAGTCAAAGCAGTGCTTATAGGGAAATTTATGGTATAAAATTCTTATACAGTCATGCATCACTTAATGACAAGGAAACATCTGAGAAATGTGTCCTTGGGCAGTTTCATCCTTGTGTGAACATCATGGAGCATACTTACACAACCCTACACATACAGCCTCCCACACACAAGGCTATATGGTATAGCCTATTGCTCCTAAGCTACAAACTTGTGCAACTTGTTACACTGTAGGCAGTTATAACACAATGGTAAGTATTTCTGTATCTAAACATAGAACAAGTGTAGCAAAAATAGAGTATAAAAGATAAAAAATGGTATATTTGAATAGGGTACTTACCAGAATGGAGCTTGCAGGACTGGAAGTTGCTCTGGGTGAGTGAGTGAGTGGTGAATGAATGTGAAGGCCTAGGACATCATTGTACACTACTGCAGACTTTGTAAACACTAGACACTTAGGCTACACTGAATTTATAAACATTATTTTTCTATCTTCAATAATAACTTAATCTTAACTTACTGTAACATTTTTATTTTATAAACTTTTTAATTTTTTTAACTTTTTGACTCCTTTGTAAAAGCACTTAGCTTAAAACTCAAACACATTGTACAGCTCTAAAAAATATTTTCTTTCTTTATAGTCTTATTCTGTGAGCTTTTTGATATGTTTAAATTTTTTTTTTTACTTTTTAACTTTTTTGTTAAAAAGTAAAACACAAGCAAACACATTAATGTCAACTTACACAGCGTCAGGATCATCAGTATCACTGTCTTCCACCTGCACCTCCTGTCCCACAGAATGGTCTTTGGGGGCAGTACCATGCACTGAGCTGTCATCTCCTATGATGACAATGCTTTCTTCTGGAACACCTCCTGAAGGACCGGCCTGAGGCTCTTGTTGAGGACGTGTCACTCTTCAGAAATATGTCCATGATGGTTTGTTTTGTTTGTTTCTTTATTCATCATATTTATTTGTAGGCAAAGAATGCACCATAAGCATTCCTCTCTGTTAATGAAAATCTTTCAGTGTCAGAGTCTATATTTTCCAACTTTTTAAGGAGCTTGTTGAGATCAGCAAAAGCTTCTGCTAAACCCATTCACTGTGAATTTTCTTCAAGGTTCTTTTTTTTTTCTCCTACAGTTTCCTTTTCTCTTGTTTATTTACACCAGCATCTCCACAAACACGTGAGTAATGTGTAGCACTATGATGTTACTACAGCTACAACATCACTTGGTGATAGAAATTTTTCAGCTCCATTATAACCTTATGGGAGCACCATCATATATGTAGTTTGCCATTGACCAAACGTCATTTTGTGACACATGATAGTATTAGAAATGAAGAAAGGTCTTATATAAATATGCTAAGATTCCATCTTAAGAAACAAGTAAACACGGCTCCGGGAGAGGCCCGGAGAGAATCCCAGAGGGCGGGGCGACCCCCAGCTGCTGTTGCCCGCCCCGTGGGGCTAGAGATTGCCAGAGATCTCGGAGAGGACCGGAGTGGGGGGAACTTTCAAAGGCCGGTTCTGCGACCCGGAGGGGAAGCGCCGGAGTTCCGCCAGGCAGCAGACAAAACTCTCTGTCTGCCATTAGCAGAAGGGCCACGCCCAGCATTCAGGGCTCCCGGGAGAGGCCCAGAGAGAAGCCCAGAGGGCGGGGCGACCCCCAGCTGCTGTTGCCCGCCCCATGAGACTAGGGATTGCCGGAGATCTAGGAGAGGACTGGGGCTGGAGAGAGTTCCAGAGACCCAGCTTAGTAGCCTAGGGGGAAACCCTACAGGCTCACAGCAGCCTTAGGGAAAGCCTCTGCACAGCACCAGTAGAAGGCACCCAGCCGCCAGCCACAAGGCTGGAAGACCCCAGGGCAAAAGCAGCATAGCTATGTGTACTAACCACAGACTGTAGAAGATGCCAATAGCTCTCCTGCGACCCATAGAGGACAAGTGAGATTCGGTGGGTGCCGACAGCAACGGAGCGACAAATATAAGTGATCCCACCCCTGGCCGCTGGAAAAGCCCATAACACCATTGCAGACCCCAAGGAGAGAGCACATCTAGGTGGGCTGCAACAGTAGGCACCAGCAGCCTGAAGCCCCCCTGTGATGGCCCCCATGGCAGAGGAGGGAATCCAAAGGGCCACTGTGGCTACGAAGAGGGGCCCAGGCCCAGTTAGCAACTGCGGACAGGGTTCCTGGTTGGTGAAGTATAAACAGCTGCTCCCCCCACCGCAGCAGCTGAAACAAGTGAAAGGAGCAACTAAACTCTATCTCCATGCGGAGGCACAAATCAACAACATCAAGCAATATGAAAAAATACATTAAATCTCCAGAACAGAAAGAAAGTAACAAATACACAGAAAACAATCCCAAAGAAAATGAGATATATAACCTAAATGATGATGACTTCAAAACAGCCATCATTAAGATTCTCAATGAGTTAAGAGAGAATTCTGACCGACAACTCAACGAGTTCAGGAGCTATGTCACAAAAGAGTTTGATACGATAAAGAAGAACCAAACAGAAATATTGGAAATGAAGAACACAATAGAGGAGATTAAGAAAAATCTAGATGCTCTGAACAGTAGGGCCGATAATATGGAGGAAAGAATTAGCAATTTGGAAGATGGCAATATAGAATTGTTGCAGGCAGAGGAGGAGAGAGAAGCAAGACTTAAAAGAAATGAAGAAACTCTCCGAGAATTATCAGACACAATTAGGAGATGCAACGTAAGGATTATAGGTATACCAGAGGGAGAAGAGAAGGAGAAAGGGGCAGAAAACCTATTCAAAGAAATAATGGCTGAGAACTTCCCAAATCTGGTGAGGGAGATGGATCTTCAGGTGACAGAAGCCAATAGATCTCCAAACTTTATCAATGCAAGAAGACCAACTCCACGGCATATAGTAGTGAAGCTAGCAAAAGTCAACGACAAGGAGAAAATATTAAGGACAGCCAGGCAAAAGAAACTAACCTACAAAGGAACCCCCATCAGGCTATCAGCAGATTTCTCAGCAGAAACTTTACAGGCTAGAAGAGAGTGGAATGATATATTCAAAAATCTGAAGGACAAAAATCTACAGCCGAGAATTCTCTACCCAGCGAAAATATCCTTCAAATACGATGGAGAAATAAAAACTTTCCCAGATAAACAAAAATTAAGGGAGTTCATTGCCACAAAACCTCCTCTTCAGGAAATCCTCAGGAAAACCCTCATTCCTGAAAAATCCAAAAAAGGAAAGGGGCTACAAAACCAAGAGCAGAGGAGATAAGTAGAAGGACAACAACAGACAGTAGCAGCTCTACATCAGAACAGATTAAACCATGGGACGAGAAACAAAGGAAACTGAAGAAAACCGGAAAACAAGACACAAAATGGTAGCGGTAGGCCCCCACGTCTCAATAATCACTCTAAATGTAAATGGATTGAACTCCCCAATCAAAAGACACAGAGTGGCAGGATGGATCAAAGAACAAGATCCAACAATATGCTGCCTCCAGGAAACACACCTCAGCCCCAAAGACAAACACAGACTCAGAGTGAAGGGATGGAGAACAATACTCCAAGCTAATAATGAACAAAAGAAAGCAGGTGTCGCTATACTAATATCAGACAAGGTAGATTTCAAAGCAAAACAGATAAAGAAAGATAAAGAGGGACAGTATATAATGATAAAAGGGACTCTCCACCAAGAAGACATAACACTTATAAATATATACGCACCCAACACAGGAGCACCAAAATTTGTAAAGCAACTCTTAATAGAACTAAAAGAAGACATCAACAACAATACAATAATAGTAGGGGACCTCAACACACCATTAACACCAATGGACAGAACATCCAGACAGAAAATCAACAAGGAAATAATAGAATTAAATGAAAAATTAGACCAGATGGACTTAATAGATATATATAGAACACTTCATCCAAAAACAGCAGGATACACATTCTTCTCAAGTGCACATGGAACATTCTCAAGGATTGACCATATTTTGGGAACCAAAGCAAACATCAATAAATACAAGAGAGTTGAAATAATATCAAGCATCTTTTCTGATCATAATGCTATTAAACTAGAAATCAACTACAAGAAAAAAGCAGAGAAAGGTGCAAAAATGTGGAGACTAAACAACACGCTTCTCAACAAACAATGGATCATTGAAGAAATTAAAGAAGAAATCAAATTTTATCTGGAGACAAATGAAAATGAGAACACGACATACCAAATCATTTGGGATGCAGCAAAAGCCGTCCTAAGAGGGAAATTCATCGCAATACAGGCTCACCTCACTAAACAAGAAAAAGCTCACCTAAGCAACCTCAAACAACATGTAACAGAACTAGAAAAAGAAGAACAAACAAAGCCCAGAGTCAGTAGAAGGAGGGAAATAATAAAAATAAGAGCAGAAATAAACGATATTGAAACAAAAAAGACAATAGAAAGGATCAATGAAACAAAGAGTTGGTTCTTCGAAAGAATTAACAAAATTGACAAACCCCTAGCCAGACTCACCAAGAAAAGAAGAGAGAAATCACAAATTAATAAAATCAGGAATGACAGAGGAGAAATCACAACAGATACCAATGAAATACAAGAGATCATAAGAGAATACTATGAAAAACTATATGCCAACAAATTGAACAACCTGGAAGAAATGGACAAATTCCTAGACTCCTACAATCTCCCCAAACTGAATCAGGAAGAAATGGAGAATCTGAATAGACCAATCACAAGTAAGGAAATAGAAACGGTAATCAAAAACCTCCCCAAAAACAAGAGTCCAGGACCAGACGGCTTCTCTGGAGAATTCTACCAAACATTCAAAGAAGACTTAATACCTATTCTCCTCAAACTGTTCCAGAAAATTGAGAAAGATGGAGAACTCCCTAACACATTCTATGAAGCCAACATCACTCTGATCCCCAAACCTGACAAGGACAACACAAAGAAGGAGAACTACAGGCCGATATCACTGATGAACATAGATGCAAAAATCCTCAACAAAATTTTGGCAAACCGATTACAGCAATACATCAAAAAGATTATACACCAGGATCAAGTGGGATTTATACCAGGGACACAGGGATGGTTCAACATCCGCAAGTCAATCAACGTGATACACTACATCAACAAAATGAAAAACAAAAACCACATGATCATCTCAATAGATGCAGAGAAAGCATTCGACAAGATCCAACACCCATTTATGATAAAAACCCTCAGTAAAATGGGTATAGAAGGAAAGTACCTCAACATAACAAAGGCCATATATGATAGACCCACAGCCAACATCATACTCAATGGACAAAAGCTGAAAGCCATCCCTCTGAGGACAGGAACAAGACAAGGGTGCCCACTTTCACCACTCCTATTCAACATAGTACTGGAGGTGCTGGCCAGAGCAATTCGGCAGGAAAAAGAAATAAAAGGAATCCAAATAGGTAACGAAGAAGTAAAACTCTCGTTGTTTGCAGACGACATGATCTTATACATAGAAAACCCCAAAGAATCCACAGAAAAACTATTAGAAATAATCAACAACTACAGCAAAGTAGCAGGGTATAAAATTAACGTGCATAAATCAGTAGCATTTCTATATACTAACAATAAACTAACAAAAAAAGAACTCAAGAACTCTATCCCATTCACAATCGCACGAAAAGAATAAAATACCTTGGGATAAACTTAACCAAGGAAGTGAAGGATCTATACAATGAAAACTACAAGACTTTCTTGAAAGAAATAGGTGATGACATAAAGAGATGGAAAAACATTCCTTGCACATGGATTGGAAGAATAAACATAGTTAAAATGTCCATACTACCTAAAGCAATATACAGATTCAATGCTATCCCAATCAGAATCCCAAGAACATTCTTCACAGAAATTGAACAAACAATCCTAAAATTCATATGGGGGAACAAAAGACCGCGAATTGCTAAAGCAATCCTGAGCAAGAAAAACAAAGCCGGCGGAATCACAATCCCCGATTTCAAAACATACTACAAAGCTACAGTGATCAAAACAGCATGGTACTGGTACAAAAACAGGTCCACAGATCAATGGAACAGAATTGAAAGCCCAGAGATAAAACCACACATCTATGGACAGCTAATCTTCGACAAAGGAGCAGAGGGCCTACAATGGAGAAAAGAAAGTCTCTTCAACAAATGGTGCTGGGAAAACTGGACAGCCACATGCAAAAGATTGAAAATTGACCATTCTTTTTCACCACACACCAAAATAAACTCAAAATGGATCAAAGACCTAAAGATTAGGCCTGAGACAATAAGTCTTTTGGAAGAGAATATAGGCAGTACACTCTTTGACATCAGTTTCAAAAGAATCTTTTCGGACACTGTAACTCCTCAGTTGAGGGAAACAATAGAAAGAATAAACAAATGGGACTTCATCAGACTAAAGAGCTTCTTCAAGGCAAGGGAAAACAGGATTGAAACAAAAAAACAGCTCACTAATTGGGCAAAAATATTTACAAGCCACTTATCCGACAAAGGGTTAATCTCCATAATATACAAAGAACTCACACTGCTTAACGACAAAAAAACAAACAACCCGATCAAAAAATGGGCAGAGGTCATGAACAGACATTTCTCAAAAGAAGATATGAATATGGCCAATAGACACATGAAAAGATGTTCATCATCGCTAATAATCAGGGAAATGCAAATCAAAACTACACTAAGATATCACCTTACCCCCGTTAGATTGGCAAAAACATCCAAAACCAAGAGTGACAAATGTTGGAGAGGTTGTGGAGAAAGAGGAACCCTCATACACTGTTGGTGGGAATGCAAACTGGTACAGCCACTATGGAAAACAGTATGGAGACTTCTCAAAAAGTTAAAAATAGAAATACCCTATGACCCAGCCATCCCATTACTGGGTATCTATCCTAAGAACCTGATATCAGAAATCTCAAGAGTCCGTTGCACCCCTATGTTCATCGCAGCATTATTTACAATAGCCAAGACGTGGAACCAGCCTACATGCCCAGAAACTGATGATTGGATAAAGAAGATGTGGTATATATACACAATGGAATACTACTCAGCCATAAAAAAAGACGAAATTGGCCCATTCACAACAACGTGGATGGACCTCGAGGGCATTATGTTAAGCGAAATAAGTCAGTCAGAGAAAGACGAACTCTATATGACTCCACTCATAGGTGGAAATTAGTATATTGAGAAGGAGATCTGATCGGTGGTTACCAGGGAAAAGGGGGGGTGGGGGGGGAGGGAGGGGGAAGTGGTGTAGTGTACCCACAACATGACTAACAAAAATGTACAACTGAAATCTCACAAGGTTGTAATCTATCATAACATTAATAAAAAAAAAACAAGAAACAAGTAAACAAAAAGAGCAAATTAAACCCAAAGGAAACAGAGGTTGCATACAATTTTAAAAAATCAGAAATTAATAAAATTGAAAACAACAAAATAAAGAAAACCAATAAAACTAAAACCTAGGTTTTTTAAAAAAATATCAACATAATTCCTAAAACGCTAGCTAGACTGATGAAGAACAAAAGATGGAAGACATAAATTTTCAAAATCAAGAATTAAAAAAGGGATACCCTTAGAGACTACTGACATTAAACAAAGTAATATTACAAAAGACTATTGCCCATACTCTGGCAACTTAGATGAAATGGACCAATTCCTTAAGCTATACAAAATATGAAAACTCACTCAAGAAAAAATAGGTAACCTGAGCAGAAATTTATTAAAGCAATTAAATTTATAATTTAAAATTTCCCTAAAAAGAAATCTCTAAGCTCAGATGATCTCACTGATAAATTCTACCAAATGTTTGAGAAAATATAACAATAATTCTACACAATGTCTTCTGGAAAATGGAAAAGAAACATTTTCCAACTCAATTCACAAGGCCAACATTAGCAGTAACAAAACCAGGCATAGATATCGTGAGAAAGAAGCTAAAAGCAAGAGTTATTCATGGACATAGATGCAAAAACTCTCAACAGAGTATTAGTAAATAAAATGCACCAATATATAAAAAGGATATTATGTCAAGACACAGTAGGATTTATCAAAAGCATGTCAGGTTAGTTTAACATTAAAAAACAATCAATGTATCTCATCGTATTAATAGGTTAAAGAAAAGAAAACATCACATGATCATCTCAATAGATGCAGAAATTTCATTTGATAAAATTTAACTTCTATTCATAATAAACCCCCCCCACCCCCCCACCCCCCCCTCCCCCGCCCCCAGCAAACTAGGACTAGAAGAAAAATTCCCTGACTTGGTACAGGGAAAAGTTAGAGCTATGGAAAAGCTAGAGCTAACATCATATTCAACAGAGGAGAAATGAATACTTTGTCCTAAGATCAAGAACAAGGCAAGGAAGTCCACTCTCAACACTTCTACTTAACATTGTATTAGAGGTTGTGGCCAGTGCACAAAGGCAAGAAATAAAAGAAGGCATCTGTATTCAAGAAGAACAAATGAAACTGTCTTTATTCACAGATGACATGACAACTTAAGAAAAAAATTCCGTGGAATCTGAAAACAAGCAAAAGAAAAACAGATTTCAAAACAAAAAACTACTAGAATTAATCAGTGAGTCCAGCACGGTGGTAGGATATAGAATCAATATACAAAAATAATTGTATTTCAATATACCAGCAACAACTAGAAACTGAAATTTTTTAAAAAGTGTCTATTGCAATAGCATAAAAATATGAAATACTTAGGCATAAATATAATAAAAGATGTTCAAAATCTGTACAATGAAAGCTATAATACAGTGTTGAGAGAAATTAGAGAAGACATAAAAAAAGTTAAAAGCTATATATCATTTATCCTTAGAAAACATTATTTTTTAAGGTGTCATTTCTCCTTAGATTGATATATTGATTCAATGAAATCCCAATCAAGTTCCAGCAAATGTTTAAATAGAAATTAACATAATAATCTAAAATGTCTATGCAAAAGCAAAGGAACAGAAGAGCAAAAGACAAATAAAAATAACTCTGAAAAGGAAAAGCAAATTTAGAGAACTTTGCCTACCTGATTTCAAGACTTATAAAGGTACACAGATTGAGACAGTGTCATACTGGCATAAAAATATATAGACAGAACAATAAGACACAATAGATAATTAAGAAATAAACTTCACATATTAACAATTCACTTTTGAAAACATGAAAAGGCGATTCAGTGGAGAAAGAATATTCTTTTCAACTAATGATGCTGGAACAATTGGATACCCATATGGAAAAAAATAAAAGAATAACTTCAATTTAAGTTTTTGCACAATATACAAAAATGTACTCTAAATGGATTATAGACCTACACGTAAAACCTAAAATTGTGAAGCTTCTAGAAGAATATGTAAAGAAAAATCTTTGAGACCTTGGATTAGGAAATGATTTCCTAAATACATTAAATAAGTGATAATTTAACTGCTTTAGAATTAACAACTCCTGATTTTTAAGACACTGTTAAGGATATTGAAGATATATCTGCACCCCTATGTTTATTGCAGCATTGTTCACAGTAACCAAGTATGGAAACAGCCTAAGTGTTTGTCAATGGATGAATGAATAAAGAAGATGTGGTACATGTAAACCAGAATATTATTCAGTCACGAGAAAGAAGGAAATCTTCCCATTTGCAACAACTTGGATTGACCTTGAGCACATTACGCTAAGTAAAATAATCCAAAGAAAGACAAATGCTTCATAATATCACTTATATGTGGAATCTAAACATAAAATCAAACTCACAGAAACAGAGAGTTAAAAAGTGGCTGCTGGCAGCCAGGAGGTTGGGGAAATAGGGAGAGTTTGGTAAAAGAGTAGAAATTTTCAGCTATAAGATTATTAAGTCTGAGGGTCTAATGTAAAACATGGTGACTGTAGTGGATAAAACTATTGTATAATTAAACTTTGCTAAACGGGAAGAATTTAAAAGTCCCCACCAAAAAAACCCCAAGATAAGTATGTGGGGTAGTGGATATGTTAATTAATCAGATGAGGGAGAATCCTTTCACAAAGTAGACATATATGAAATCACCAGGATGTACATTTTAGACATATTACAATATTATTTGTCAATTATGCCTCAATAAAACTGAAATTAAAAACTAAATAAATAAAATAGAACAGACATTGTTAAGAGAATAAAAAGGCAAGCCAAAAGCACGAAAAGGTATTTGTAACACACTGGTATCTGGAATGTATAAAGAACTCTCAAAACTAAAGAATAAGAACACAAAAAGCCCAGTTAAAAATGGACAAAAGATATGTGTAGACATTTTACCAAAACAGAATGGCGTATAAGCATGTAAAACGATGCTCGGAAAGACTGAGCACACCAAGTGTTGGCACGCAGATGGGGCACCTGGTACTCGTACACATTACTAGTGAAATATAAAATGGTACAATTTCTTTGGAAAATAATTTGGGAGATTTTGAAAATGTTCAACATACATCTACCATATGAGCCAGTCATTCTACTTCCAAGTATTTACCTACAATAGTTAAAGGATATGTGCATACAAAGACTTATAAATGAGTGTTCATGGAAGCTTTATTTGTAACAGCGAAAACCTGGAAAAAACCCAAATGTTCATAAATAAGTGAATAGATCATCTCCGGTATAAATTCAATTAAATATTACTCAGCAATAAAAAAAGAATGAATCATTGAAACAATAAACAACTTGGATGAATATCAAAATAATTATTCTGAGTGAAAGAAGCCAGAGAAAAAAAGAGTTCACACTGTAAGTCTAGGAAATGCAGTTGATCTGTAGTGAAGGAGCGTGTCAGTTTTTGCCTGGGGATGGTGGAAGCAGCAAGAGGCAGCAGAAGGTGATTACAAAGGGCATGAGGAAACTTTGGAGAATAATGGATATGTTCATTCCATTGAGTTGGGAGATATTTTCATGAGTGTGTACATATGTCAAAACTTAGTAAATTGTTCACTTAAAATATGCAATTTATTGTATGTTATCATAGGTCAATGAAGCTTTAAAAAGTCTCTCTTCCAGAAAATATCAAATAAGGCATATGGCCTTCATATTGTTCATACTCAGTTTATTAAAGCAGTTCAAGACAAAGATAAAACTAATTGCTCTCACACTAGGTAAAAATCTTTCAAAACTGCAGAGATCAGTTTAAGTATGTGGACTCTATACTTCTTTAAATGTCTTAATTGATTAAGGCACTTCAGCATAAAAATAAAACTAAAAGTGTGTCTTCCAGTGAAATCATTAAATTGGATGAAAATGATTCACTGCAAAGTTCAGATTCCCACATGACCTGATGGCATTAAGATGGTCTTGACTACACAGAAGAATGTATGGGGTAAACAAACAGACATGAACATATCTGAGAACTATGAAAGCACTATGACAGCAGATGCTTGTCTATTTGCAGTTAGCCTGTCCCTGTTCCATGACTGCAGACTGGACGTGTGGGAGAGGGTAGGTAGGAACAGGTAATGTGTCATTTTACCATAAATTTTTGAGTCAAGAGGAGCCAAGTCTAGACCAGAGATCGAGAATTTGAGTTGTACCTATGAGCTTTGGTCTTTGAGTTATCTTTCTCAGGAAGATGGGAAAGTGTCTTCTGCACGAATGAAGAGGGAGTAAAATTGTATTTTATGACTGGCAGTGTGGACCGTGGAAGAGACACTTGCCACTCACTGAATATCCATGTGCCACCTCATTTTTCGCAGGCCCTTGCAGTTACACTGGGTCTGTGATTGGTTCAGGCCACTGGGGGCTTTAAGCAAAATGATGTGCCACTTTGGGACTGATTTATTTAAGAGGCTGAGCTTGAACCTCTATGTTCCTCTCTTCTCAGTGAGGGACTTTGAAGGCCACATGTTGGGTGTTAGATCTTCCATCAGCCTGAATTTCTGAGAGACTACATGGAGATGAGCTGCCCCCGCCCAACCCAAATTTATTTTATTTTTTGTTGTTGTGGAAGATTTGCCCTTAGCTAACATCTGTTGCCAATACTCCTCTCTTTGGTTGAGGAAGATTGTCACTGAGCTAAAATCTATACCAATCTTCCTCTATTTTTTTATGTGGCATACCGCCACAGCATGGCCTGACCAGTGTGCAGTGTAAATCTGCATTGGGGATTGGAAGCTGTGAACCCTGGACCACCAAATTGGGGAACACAAACCACTATGACACCATGCCAGTCCCCCACCCAGCACTTTTAAACTAAATTGGTTTTGGAATGTGAACCAAGAAATAAAGCTTTTATAAAACTATCTTGGATACCACAGCAAAGCCTATCCTGTCATGTTTCATACGAGCAGTAAAAGATCCTCGATCATTAATAGTCAACAAAAGTGAAATGATGATGTCTGTTGATATTTTATTATACTTCATCAGAATTAACGATGACTAACCAAATAGGATCACTCCAATGTACAAGAAAGTTATGAAAAATATACTCACGATGTTATACTCAACATCCATGAGGAAAAAATGTGTATTTGGGTTTTTTTAAACAGTTTTACTGAGATATAATTCACATACCATACAAGTCACTCATTTAAGTGTGCATTTGATGAGTTTTAGTATACTCACAGATATGTGGTACCATCACCATATTCAATTTTAGAACATTTTGATCATCTCACAAGGGAACCCCATACCCTTTAGCTATAACTTCCCTATTTCCTCATCATCCCACCCCACCCTCACCTCAGCTCTAAGCAATCACTAATCTACACTTTGTACCTATAGATTTTCCTCTTCTAGACTTTCATATGGGAATCATATAATACGGGGTCTTTCGTGACTGGCTTCTTTCACTCAGCATAGTGTTTTCAAGTTCTTCTGTGTCATATCATATATCAATACTTCTTTCCTTTCTGTGGCTGAATAATATTCCATTATATGGATATACTGTATTTTGCTTATGTCTTCATCCATTGATGAAGATTTGAATTCTTTCCATTTTTTGACTGTTGTGAATAATGCTGCTATGAACATTTATGTGCAAGTTTTTTTGTGGACATGTATTTTTATTTCTTTTAGATTTATCCCTTGGTGTGGACTTGCTGGTTCATGATAACTCTATGTTTAATCTCTTCAGGAACTGCTGGACTGTTTTCCAAAGCAGTAGCAGCATTTTACATTCTTTCCAGTAGTGTATGAGGGTTCCGATACATCCACATCCTGGTCAACATAGACTTTTAATTCTAGTCATCCTAGTGGCTGTGAAGTACTATCTCATAATGATTTTGATTTGCATTACCCTGATGACTAATAACGTGGAGTATCTATTCATATGTTTATTGACCATTTGTATATCTTTCTTGTAAAATGTTTATTCAGATCCTTTGCCTGTTTTTAAAAATTGCATGCAATTTTGCATAACAAAAGTTATGCATATTTGTATTCAGGGAGAGAGAGAGATGGAAAATTGGAATAATAATACTAAAACACTTTTTCTAGCTATATGCTAAATAATTCTGTTCTGAATTTCTATTGCTCTTGAAAATGCTAACTCAAAACTCAGTGGTCAAAAAGACCTATTTTATTGTGCGCCCAGATTCTGTGAGTTAGGAATTCAGACTGGGCACAGTGGAATGGCTTGTCTCTGTTCTAAAATGTCTGGGGTTTCAACCTCAAATACTCAGACAGCTGAATATGACTCAAATGGCAGGAGCTGGAATCACCAAGAAGACACTTTACTCACATATCTGTCCCTAGACTAGCATAATTCCAAGTCTGGGCTCAGGTGGAATGGTTGACCAGATTGCCTCCTGGTGACCTCTTCCTGTGGCTTGGGTTTCCTCACCAGCGGGCTGGTCTCACATTTGTCAGACTTCTTATAGAGAGCTCAGGACTCTAAGAAGAAATGTTGTAGTGACTAAGGTAACAACTGCTAGCCTGCTTATGACAGCCTTAGAAGTCCAATGATGTCACTTCCACTGTACTCTATTGGTTGAAGCAGTCACAAGCCCACCCAGCTTCGAGTGGAGGGATTACAGACCCTGGATCTCAATAAGAAGAGGGATGAAGTGTTGGCAGCCATGTTTCAAAACTGCCATAGACTCTAAGAGATCCTGGCGTAACAGTAGACAGCAGATTTTCTGTATTTACATGAACTTTGGGTACTTTATAAATTATATGTATTGGTGAGCTGTGTAATAAAGATAAACTTTTACTATAATTTAGAATACTTGCTGCATGTGATGTTTAGGAAAATGTGCCTCTGAGATCTCTGACTTAAGGGAGCACAATTGGCTATGTAAGGGCAAATACATATTAAATGTAAGAGGATCGATTCTCCAAGAAAAAATATGCACCCCATCTCCTAGTACTTGTGGGAAGGCAGGAACTTAACTATCTGCTGCAATAAAGGTATGAATTTATTTTTCCTTTGTATAAAACCAATTTACAACACAGACAGTCACCCCAATTACCAGGTCAATTTACAATAAACTGCATTTAATAAATGGTGCCACCAAATCCTCTTACATGAGGACTAGTTACTGTTGACCTTGACAACATGATGTAATGAGTTATATCTGCTTCGCCATGTAAAAGAATGAGATTTCTTTCTTTTTGCAATCCCTTAGCAGATTGCCAGTGCTGTGCATCAGATTCTGCTTTAATGCTTATTCAAGAATGAAATTGTTTGCTTTCTGAAATACCTTTGTGGAGAGATTTTCAGGGTTGGGAGAAGATTTTCCTTTTAACTCTATTTCTGCCACAACTCAAGCCTGTGTTCCTAAACTCTGCATCCCATCACCCCATTCCTTCCTATGAGCTGCTCCCAGTCAATGACTGAGCAGGGCAGAGCTTCCATGGCAGGCCTGCTCCTGGGAGGCTCAGGACACCTGATGTGCACCCCAGGCATGACAACACTGATTGGCCTTCTTAGAACTTTCTTCGGACTACATTGTTTCCTAAGACTTCTTTCTTTCGTTATCTCTCTCCTCTACAGGGTCAGACTCACCTGTAGCATAACAGCCCTCCCAGCCTTCTGCTCCCTACTTGACTTCCCATTCGGGCATTTCCCTCAGTGATTTCCTTCTTTCTCAGAGCATCCAGACTGAGACACCCTGTTTTCTAGACTGAAGTTTAATATTTCTAGGTTATAACTAAGGTGAATGATTCAAAAATGCTTAAATCTTAAGGAAAAGAAGACATTGTAAAAAAATATTTGAAAATCTGTCTCTATTTTGTGTATTAACAAATTACCATTCAAATTCTAATGCATAGCTTTACATGGAAATTATAAGCAGAGTCATGCAGCAGATAAAATAATGCCTGCCTTGAAAATCACAGCTGAGATCTTGAGAGGAATAAAGGTCATTTTCCCAAAAATAATTAAGATTTTGGGAGCACACTGGAGGCATTCCTTTCTTTGCCAATGGACATCAAAATACAGGAGAAGAAGCTTATTAAACTTTAGAGCTTTAGATGCACAAATCTGTAACACCTCATTTACAGGTCACTGGAGTGCTGAAGGGGGAGATTCCCTGTCAGCAGGCATGGCAAGCACACTCAGCAATATATTTGTGATCTTTTATGCTGGAGCATTCACAATGGGGATTTTGGGAAATGGATTCATTGTGTTGGTTAACTGTATTGACTGGATCAGGAGCTGGAAGTTCTCCCTGATTGACTTTATTCTCACCTGCTTGGCTATTTCCAGAATATTTCTGCTGTGCATAATAATTTTAAGAATAGCCGTAGGTGTAAACTATGAGAAAACATTGTACACTAACAATAATCTACTGATAAGTTTGGAAACCCTCTGGACAGGATCCAATTATTTCTGCATGACCTGTACCACCTGCCTCAGTGTCTTCTATTTCCTCAAGATAGCCAACTTTTCTAATCCTGTTTTCCTCTGGATGAAATGGAGAATTCACAAGATGCTTCTCATCATTGTACTGGGAGCAACCTTCTCTTTCTGCTTGTGCCTTCTTTTTAAGAATACACTAGTTAAGAGCCTGATCGTAAACCAGGTAAATGCTGAAAAAAATTTGACTTGGAACTTCACAGTGAGAAAATATTTATTAACTTCTCAAATGCTCCTTGACATAATGTTCATCACCCCCTTTGTAATGTCACTGGCCTCCTTACTTCCTTTAATCCTCTCCTTATGGAACCATACTAAGCAGATGAAGGGTACAGGTTCTAGGGATCCTAGGACAGAGGCCCATGTGAGAGCCATGAAGTGTATGATTTCATTCCTACTCCTCTTCTTTATGTACTATTTTAACCATATTATAAAATATTCAGTCTATGCTGTTGTAGATACTTTTGTAGCCAAGACTTTTGCTAATGTGCTAGTGTTTTTTGATCCATCTGGCCATCCATTTCTTCTGATTTTGTGGAACAGCAAATTGAAACAGGCTTCTCTCAGTGTCCTGGAGAAGCTGAAGTGTTGCGTGAATCTAAGGAAACCTACAATCCCACAAACGTGCCTGAAAAGATTGTGACTTTCTCAAGATGAAGACAGCAAATAGGACTCCATGCACATCTCTTTCATTTTCCTAACTTCTTTTATTCTGTTTTGTGATTGGTCATTGAGCCTTATTGAAAATATCTGCCCGGAATAAGTTGAAAGAAAAGGACTTTGCTGTTTCCATCAGAATACTGAAGATATAATTAATAGTAAAATTAGAATATATAGATAATGCATTTTATGTTAGGCAAAATACTAGACATTTTAATACTGTTTCACATAATTTCTACTATATTGATTTGGTATACAAATACTTAAATAATGCTTAAATTGTTAAAGAGTTGCTATGAATATACATTAATATAGATATATTTATACACATAAAAATCATCTAGATTTAATTCCTAAAGAAGAGTAAATATTTTAAGATTTCCTTTAAAACTAGAAAGTGGAAACAAAATGAGATCAGTACATATGTTGAGTAATATGTTAAAACATTAATAAAATATAAAAAATGCATATATGAACACTAAAAGAAGGTCATTAGTGAGCCTCAGGTCATTTGTGTTTATTTCCTAATGCAAGTAATGACTTGTTAGTATTTCAAACAAAATACATTGAGGGACAATTAAGTGCCTCAAACTTAAAATAGAGGTCTAACTAGTAAACTTTGAATTTGGAATGTAAATCTTTGGAACATTCATTGGGTTATTACTTGAAGCTAAAAGCAAAGACGTATATCAGAACTCCTGGGGAATTCTAGGACATGGCCGTAGCAGTATACCAAATTGCTTTTCATGAAAACTCTCTTAGCAAGACAACAAATTCCTGGAAGAAAAACGAAATCACTTTAACTTCAATAATGAATGAGTACACAAAAAGAATAAACCAAGGATCAATGGGGGAAGAAAAGTAATGCATAATGAAAGAAAAGGACAAAATAGCGATCCCAGAGAAGCTATTTTGGTGAAAAATTAAGATAAACTCTCAAAGAAAGAGGATGTTGGATGCAAGCAAGAAAAGGTTTTCATTATTAATACTTAAGAACTGCAATTGATCAATTTTCAACACTGTTACAACACGTTTTTAAAAAGAGATAATATAGAAAACTAAATAAGTACAGTGAAAGCTAAAACACAGAAAAATATCTTAGACAATCTAGATCCTCAAAATACTGCCATCTCTCTGATGCAATCAGACTTAATTGTCAAATATTTTCTTCAGTTCCTATTTGGTTCCCTTCTCCTCTCTCTCTCATAATGTAGCATATTCTGATACCTTAATTTGACATTGTTGCCAATTGTCCAGCATGATTTTAAATAAAGAACATAATACTTAAAATGCAGACTTTCTCAGCAGAAGACCTGGTGAGTAGAGAAAAGATCCTACTTTTCTCAGCATCTTGGCATGAAGAGTTTATTGAACAAGTGAATGAATACATTCAAAATAAGTTGGACATATCACCAAGACAAGGGGCACTTTGATGAGGTATAAGAATAGTGCTTGGAAAGAAAGATGTTTATTTGTGGTTAGATTACAACTGTAAAAGATAAAGTGTAGCAAGTCTCAGAGACAAACACCCCAGAATAATGAAATGAATATTTGAAAATTCGAACACCTCATTACCTATGGCTGATGGCTTACCATGACTTAAAATTCTATTGCAGAAAGAATGAGCATAGAATGAACTGGCGTGTTATATTTTTGGCTATGTACCCACAATAGGCGTCTAGGAGTCCAGCTGCAGCACCCATTAGAACCAGACTATTCCTTAAACATATGCCACAGGGGGTCTCAAGTAAGTAAATGAATAAGAGGGAAACAAAAGACTTTGAAAAAAACAAAGCTCAAAGTATAGTGTACAGTAGAGTTTATTTTAAAGGACAAATACAGAAAACACAATGCAGAGAGTTTTACATTGTTCTCATTCCCTGAGTAGAGTCCTAGTCTGGATACTGAGTCTTACTCATTAAGTCTGAATTGTTAGGAATCCCAGGTTTTGACAGTGGCCACTTGGTTTTGTTTTATTTTACAGCAAATAAAATTTTATTTTATTTATTTCACCTTTCTTTCTCATAGCGAATTTGGTTTGTAAGTAAGAAGATTTAAGTTTGCTGTTTGACTTTTTGTTGATATATGGGAAAAACATATTTTTTCAAAAAACAGTCTTGTTTTAAAAGCCCGTAAAAGGATAAGTCATAGAGAAATGAATGGGGTGGGATTAACATTGTGTATGTTTCAGGTGTACAATGTGTTGGTTTCATACATTTACATATTGCTATGTGATTACTACAGCAGCCTTAGCTCACACCTCTATCTTGTCCCATAATTATCATTTCTTTTTTGTGTTGAAAACAATTGAAATCCAGTCTCTTATCAACATCGAAGTTCATAATACAGTGTTGTTGGCTATAATCACGATGCTGGGCATTAGATCTCAGGAACTTGTTTGTTTACTAGTTGCCAGTTTGTACCCCGAAACAACATCTCCTCAATTCCTCCAACCCCTTCGCCCCTGGTAACTGCTATTCTGCTCTGTTTTTACAAGTTCAGCCTTTTTAGATTCCACATATAAGTGATATCCTACAATATTTGTCTTTCTCTGCTGGACTTATCTCACTCAGCATAATGAGTGGTCACTTGCTTTTAATTCCTTCCTTGGGAAGTTTAAGGTAGATATGGGATACCTGCATTTTAAGAGGGTAGAATATAAAAAGGTTTTGTCTAGGTGAGATATAAATACAGCTTGTATTCAAAAAGTTGGGCTTAGTGACATGAAAGCAGAAAGCAAATTTGTTCTTTTTCACACCTGCTGCTACAACTCTGTTTTGTTGAGTTATTCTTCCCTTTCAAGTATAAAACCTTAGCTAGATCTCGTAGCTTCTATCATCACTCATATAAGTCCAGTTCAAGCTAAAAACAAGGCTTAACTCTCTCATTCAATATAAAGTTTCTCCCACTCACCATTTTCAGTCCCCATTCAAGCCAGAAAACCTGAACTAAGAAAGGTTGTTCCTTTGCACACTCTTGTTCTTCTCCCCATTGTCATTGCTGTTTTTGGTTGCTTTACAGTTGCATATATAGCTAGTGTCCACTATAGTTTTCTTTTGGCTATGAAAGCTGTCAATCGTACCATATATCCTAACAGAGACTCGTTCTTCTGTAGGCATCTGTGTAGGGATCCCCAGGGTCACCCTCAAGTTTGATGACTCAGAAGAAATACTCAGGGAACTCAGAAAAGCCTTTTAGTCACAGTTTACACTTTTTCACAGTGAAAAGATACAGATTAAAATCAGCAAAGCCTAAAGATGCATACAATGGGGTCCAGGACAAAACAGGCACAAACTTCCCGTTATCCTCTCCCAGTTGAGTCATAAAATAACACATGATTCGCCCAAAATGATGTGTGAAAACACATATGAAATATTGCCAACCAGAAAAACTCACTTGAACTTTGATATCAGAGGTTTTCATTGGGGATTAGTCACATGAGCGTGGACCACCCATGTGATTGATCATAACCACTCAGACTCCAGCCCTCTCAGCCAAACTGACACAGCATGGCTCTGGGCCCCACGTAAACAAAAAAGGATTCACCATAAATCACATTGTTAGCACAAACTATCTGATGTGGCTCAAGGCCCCAGGTATTCAAAGACACTATTACCAGGCAGGATATTCCATGGGGTTAGAAGGTATCTCCCAGGAGCAAGTCAAGGACAAGAACTTTCTTTGGAAAATGCTGGATTTGAGCATCCCAAGCTTGCTGAGTTAACCCTTTACTGCACAGCACCTTTGTGGGGTTTATTGAAATCTCTTTGCATGGGCCCTCCACCTGAAGTTTCCTGTTAGGAACATTGCCTCCTTCAGTGCTACTGAATCTTAAGACATTATCATGCTCCTGGTTTCAGATACTGTACTGTACCTGGACATTACTTGCTGGGTTTACCTTTCCTTTCATAAGGTGCTCTTTAGGGGTTTACTTTTAAGAAAATGCATGTCAAATCCCTTTACAGTGTCCTCATCTGGCCCATGGCGACGTGAAACTTGCCCCAGTTGAACTGTGGAAGGGCAGCCATTCCCAAGTAGTCTTCTTTGCTCTAATCATTCTACAACCGTTTTTACCTTATAGATTTTTTCAGGTATAAGTCAAGTCCAGTTGTGTCCCCCAATCTCTAGGAGCTGCATGTCAATTTTTATAGATGCTTTAATTTCGATCACAAGATATCTAGAATGTACTGATTACTTTCTTCAAAGAAATTGTCTCCTTTGGCCTCGTCTCATAAATCTCCACATCAGTAAGGGTGATGCACTAAGGGAAACAAAACTACAAACCTGGTATGGTAATTTTTTAGTGTGGATATTCTAGGACATTTCAGCCAGTCTTAAAGCCTCTAATAAAACACCGAGGAATACTCTCCTTCATCCTGTTTCAGAAAGTAGAGTGTAGTGTACAAAAGAGAAACTAAAAGGGAGATAAGACCTTATCTAGCCTTGACTGGAGGACTCTAGCACAGAGGATAGAAAATATCTTTTCTGTAAAGAGTCAGATAATAAATATTTGAGGCTTTCCATTCCGTACAGTCTGTGTTGTGACTACCCAGTTCTACCATTGTGGCTCAAAAGAAGCCACAGGCAACCAATAGGCATAGCTGTGTTTTAATAAAACTTTATTTACAAAAATAGGTGGCAGCCCAAGGGACACAGTGTGCCAAAGTCAAGCTCCAGAGGAAGTAAACTTCTTAAAGACCATTACGTAGAAGGAACTCAATTAAAAGACCTTATGATAACAGTGAGGTTAAGATTCTGGAGCCAGTCAGCTCCTGCTGGTGCTGGTGGTCTGAGAGAGGGTGCAGCAAAGTGCTGGAAAAGCTGCAGACTGCTCTCAGCTGCTGCTATGACAAGGAAATGCTGCCAAGATATAGAAGCACAGCTGGAGTGGTGCTCATGGAAACGATTCGTGGACGGGAAGCACATAGGAGGCCCACAAGGAGTAACCTGGAAGTAGTAATTTCCATTTCCTTCGTCAGCCTTACAGTCTTCGTCTACCATCCCTTACTGGAAGAGCCTAGCGTAGAGCCAATTGGCATAGCAGAGACATCATTTACAGAATCCCATCACAAAACCAAGTCCAAAAATGTGGGTTTGGACCTGAGAGAAAAAAATTTAATAACTGGCATAATCCACCCTTTAGGCTACTCAGCATCCTTTGACATCCTTCCATGCATATTTTCACTTCCATGCTACCTAAAACCAAATCTACGTCTATCTAACAAAATACCACTATTCACACAAAGATGTTCTCAGCCATCTTCCGAAATAAAGAAATACATTGCATCCATCTGTGGGCTCTATTAATTACTCCTCAAATTCTGTCACAGCACCATCTAAATATTCTGCTGCCTAAAGAATAAATTGTAATGATGACAAAAGAACAAAAGTTGCTTAAAATTGTGAGAACAAAGAGATAAAATAAGAATATAGTTAATATATATGAATATATATATGCACCCGTTAAGTAAGGAAGAAAATATTTGTAGCTGCTAGAGTCTCATTTCTGTAACTGGACATGCCAGCAGATTGACAGTTATCACTTCCTTCCTCCACTATCCATTCTGTGATTCCTTTGCTCTCAGTCAAGACCTCAGCCAGTCTGGGTTCTTTACCTGGTGGGTAAACCAATCCTGCATTACTGAAGAGACTTTATCCTTAGCTATTCTACCTTGTTTTTAAGTGCTGTAGTTTTTCACTAAATTTATTTTTGGACATGGCAGAATTAAGAGATATCCAGGGAATCTCTTGTGTTCTAGGCATAGTCCTTCTCCCATTAGGTAGTAGCAACACGATTTCCCCCTTGGTAATCACCCCAACATGCAGGTAAAACTCTTTCTTTGTCTGCTGGCTCAGAGACATGAAGAGTCCCAAATGGCCACTTCCATGGACACATTGTTATGTCCTCTGGCAGAAAATTTCCTCCACTGCAGATGAAGACCTTCAAACTGGCAGAACTGAAAGCAGTGGATATGAGAAGCAAAACCTACCAGAATGACTTATTAGGCTTAATAAGGGGAGGCTTTTCTCCCCACTACTGCCTCTGGACTCCTGGGCAAGTGTTCTCTGGCTGTATGAGAAGTATTACAATATCATTTTCTGATTCAAAGCATGTACTGCATCCTGTAAGATAGAAACCCATTCTTTCAGAGTGCGGTCTCTCAAATGGCACCATAACTGAGTTTTCACAAGGTAATTCTATTATTTTGTTAGCTGATTCTGGGAGATGGAGTATGTAGTAAAAGACCCATGAATTCCACAGGCATTACCTCACTCTCCTATATATATTAGTTTTTGCTGTGAAATAATTCCTTCATCAGAAGTACTTGTGCTGAAAGCCATTAATAAGGTAAATATGATGTTAAGTCCACAGATGGTGACACTGCCGGAAATGTTACACATAGGGAGGGCAAATCCATGTCCACAACACATGTTTGTTTCAGGGAGGACAAATTTCTTCTCCCTCCATGATGCAATGGGATCCAAATAGATCAACTGGCCACAGGTGGCTGGCTGCTTTCTCTAAAGAAAGACACCATATAAGGGGCTCACTGTTGTTCTCTGTTGTTAGCAGGTTAGGCATCTATCAGTAGCAATAGTCAGAATAGTCTTAGTGAGAGAAAATTAACATTAAGACCATGGATAGTTACTTGATGAGAGACAGTTCACATATAGCCATTATCCCTGCGACCATGCACCTATTGATCGGGAACTGGAATGGTTGGGGAAAGAGGCTGATTGATATCGACAGACCATATTATTTTTCCTACCTGATTATTGAGAACCTCTTCTGTTGTGGATGCACATTAGTGAGCATTCACATGAGAATTTCACACTCTACCTATTTGGAGAGGTATTTCTCATATACTGCTTCTCCAGTCCTCCTCATCAACTATATTCCAATCCTATTCTTTTCAAGTATTTGACAAAACAGCCAGACTATTAACCACCATCCATGTCAGGGTACATATGTTTTCTGGCCATCTCTTCTTTTAGATAAATGGACAACCAAATATACAGAAGTTCTCTATACCAGTGTCTTTCAGGCCCCCCCTGAGTGGATCTATGATGCTGCAGTATGTCACGCAGAAGCATCGTGTCGCTAAGTCCTGGTATAGACTAAACAGTTAAGCATGGGACATTCATTATCCATGTGCTCTGAGCTTCCTGTCATGACTCTGAAATCCAAAAGGACTATCAGATGTTGTCCCCTTTTCAGTCGTAGTTGGTCAAGTTTCAGTAAATTGTCTCTGACAATGGAGGAGACATCTCAATATGCTCTAGACCTTGGATTCCCAGAAAGTTCACTGAGGGAGAAATCTCCTGACTTTTTGGGGGGTTTACCTCCCATGCTTTGAATAGTATATGTCTTACCAAGGCATTTGAGGTACTTGTACTTCCTGATCATCAGATACAAACAGCACAATGCCATCAATGTGACTGATCCATGAGACATTGGGTGGAATGTTTATAATAAAGAGCAGAAGGATTGACAAAGCCTTAGGCAAGACTGTGAAATGTACTGTTTGAGCTGCTAGGTAGAAGCAAATTGCTTCTAGTGGTTCTTGTAAGTTGCTGTGGAAAAAAAAGCACTGACAGGTCAACAACGGCATATCAGGTGCCAGAGGCTGTTAATTTGCTCCAAGACAGATATTATGTCTGAAACAGCAGCAAGAAACTGTGGGGGACTTTGGTTCTCCATTGTGGCAACCTAAGTTAGGATTTTGACCACTAGAATTGAAGTTTTTCCTGTTAAATGGATCAGCATTTTAGTTTGCTGAACCCATCTCTTTTTGAAAGTTTGAAGCTTTTCTCTTTATTGTTGCAATTTATAAATTTCTCCAAGATATATCTAGATATGGAGTTTGGTTCCTTGTTGTTTTCTTTTGTTTTTTTTAATAGCTTTGGATTATGTCAACTTTTTTTTTTTTTAAAGATTGCCACCTGAGCTAACTTCCTTTGCCAATCTTCTTTTTTTTTCTTCTTCTCCCCAAAGCCTCCCAGTACATAGTTGTATATTGTAGACGTGAGTGCCTCTGGCTGTGCTATGTGGGATGCCACCTCAGCGTGGCTTAATGAATGATGCCATATCCTCTCCCAGGATCCGAACCGGCAAAACCTTGGGCCAATGAGGCAAAGCATGCGAATTTAACCATTTGGTCAGGGGGCCGGGCCCTGTTTTCTATTTTTATTATTATTCTAAGGAATTTGTTTGCTGTTTCTATTAAAACCTCAGGAACGCTCTCAGCTCAGCACTTTCAAGCCAGAATTTTATTTAGCTAAGAATTGTTTCTATTATTTATTTTATTTCTTTCATTATCATTTCTGTTTTATTTTTTACCTAACAGTGTATAGACATTTATGTTATATTATTATTTTACGGGTCTTTTCATTTTTCTATCATAATTTTTTTTTTCGGTGAGGAAGATTTTGAGTGAATGAACATCCGTGCCAATCTTCCTCTATTTAGTATGTCAGATGCTGCCACAGCATAGCTTGATGAGTGGTTTGTATGTGTGTGCCCAGGATCTGCACCCACAAACCCTGGGCTACTAAAGTGGAGAGTGTGAACCCAACTGCTACCCTACCAGGCTGGCTCTTCTATTACAAGTTTTATTTCTTATTTCTTCCAAAACATGTTATGTAAAGTGTTGGGCTGGAAATTCCAGCTCATTAATTTGATCTTCAGAAAAGTCATTCCCCAATCTAGCATAACTGTAATAAAGAAAACAGATAAATATGATTTTAATTCCCAAATATTCTGTTTGCAGGTGTAGTCAGTGGCCAAGATTTAGCCCATGTATGTGGCTCTGTTGTTTCTTTTCAGTTTTGCTTTTTTCTTGGCTAACATAGAACTATGGAATGTTATGTCTAATTTTTTACACTTACAGCTTTCAGTGGTCTGTGACTCAGTAACAATACACATTTATGTTCCCATCCAACTCTTTCAAGTATTTGAATTTATGACCTTAAACTATGATATGCTTTGGTCAGTGTAGGGAGCTAAAGTTAATTTCCTCAGCCCCAGGTAAAATCACCAGTTGCCTGGAAGCTAGAGCATCCTGATTAGGGAACCCTGGGTCTAGTGATTACGTTGGACAAGCGAGTGGAGAAATGACTTTGCAGGACTTCCTTTAGAGTGAATGGACTGCTGGTTTCTAGCAGCATAGCATCCTTCCCACCTAGAAGGAACCTGAGATACTACATTATTTTTTCATATTACCTTGTTTGTCTCATCGTAAACTTTGTCGCTTTCTCTACAGGACTACTTGGCTTTTTTCATATTAACTCATCAGATCCCTTTACAAATTATGAATATTATCTCTTTGTGTGCTACAAATGTTGCAAATATTTTGCAACAAATTTTTTTTAAATGTTGCATAGGATAATATTTTTCATAAGATTATTTCACAATTGTGTGTGCTTAATCTGTTACTGATTCTTTTATTGTTCCGGGATTTTGAATTGAACTCTTAGAAGGACTTTCACCTTCAGTTTTAAAAAATGTTTTCTCATTTTTTTTATTTTGTTAGGTTTTTTTCTGGCTTGTATGTGCGTTTGTTTTTTTAGAATTAACTCTTCAATCAAATTCATATTTTATTTTGTGTATTTTCTGAAGTAGGAAATCTCACTAGTCCAAATGGATGGCCAATAAACTGTTTTTTAAGTAACGTACGTCTAAGTAGACACAGCAAACTCACAGTGCACAGGGGCCAGGACTGTCTGTAAATGTGTGAAGACATGGGTAGCAGAGCTCATTGTGATGAACTTGTGATGTGTTCCTCATAATTGTATTCAAATTTATTTTTTAAACAGCTGACTTGAGACCAGTCAGCCAGTTTGTGGGCTCTCATTCTTTTTTATTTTCAATTTCTTGGCTATTCTGCAGCATTTACTTTTCTGGGAGATTTTCAGAAACAACTTCTCAAATCCTGTAAAATATACTGTTGGGACTTTGAGCTTGCACTGACTTTATAGATTTCTCTAAAATGTAGTGTGTTTCCATCTAAGAATATAACAAACAAATTGCTTAATTTAACCCTTCTTGTAAGTTATTCAATAAAGTTTCACAGCTTTTGTTTGTTTCAGGTGTTAGGCTTTTTCTATTGACTTTATTCCTAAATCTATTTTAGTTTCATGGCTAGTTTAAACATGACTTGTTTTGCATTACATCTTAGATGGGAAAAAATAAAACAGGTTTAGAAAAGAGTTGATAATTTATTTGTGAAGTTTGATGAATTTGGAAAAAAAGTTAAAACAGTAGTAATCTGGAATTGTTTCAATTTATTGTAACAGTGGAAATCGTAGGGTAAAGACTTTGCAAGTAAAGAGATATTCTTAGGCTTTTTGTTTGGAAGAAGAAGAGTATAGATCTAGATTGATATTTTATTTGGTACGAATATTTAAAATATAAGTTGGTAACTTCTATTTTAACTTCTAAAGTTAAAAGCAAATAACAACTGAGTTTTGTTTTTGCTTTTACAGAAAACAGTAAATGCAGCTATAACTCCACTATAAAAAGTATTGATGAAAATCCATAACAAAACCACTAAGGTTCCTCAAATAAACAAGTTATGAACATGAACAGACATTCTCAATGAAAATACCATGTTCTACTTTCTAAAGTAAATTTTTGAAAATTATTTGATGGTATCATTTACTTTGTATAGATTGTTGGATATCAGTTTGGATTGGAAGTATGTATCATGAATCTTAAAGTGGTTATACATTTAAATTCATAATCCTACTTACTAAAATTTCATCTAAGTAAACAGAGAAACATTTGTATGTACTTAGCTAGTCATTGAAGCATTATGTAGAAAAGAAAAACTAGAGTAGAAAGAGAGAGAAAGAAATCAAAGTACCCTAAATACCCCTACAATAAGGGATTACTTGAAGTAAAACTATTACGTGCCCTTGATGTGATATTCCAAAGCTACTAAAATCATCGCTGTGGAGAGTTTACAGAGCTTGCAACTTTTTAACTATTTTTTGCTCAGATAAGGGAAGCTGAAAAAGTTCCCATATTTTATCTAACACTTCTCTTGCTTTCAAAGTCCCCCTACTTTCTCAAGAATAAAACAATTTGAAGACTCTTCTTTACTCCAAAGAAGTGTTTTGAGGAAACAAGACAAGTTCAGTTTTTATCATGTATAGTCTAGAGTGCTTATGTTTCATACAAAGACTTAGCATTAAAAAAAAAGTGCTTAACATGCTACTGACAGGTGACCTGAAAGCCCTGCAACTTTACAACAAAAAGAAAAAAAGACAGTTTCCTTGGGAATTATGACACTGAGGCTAGATTCATATATCACCTGCCAGATCTCCTGAAACTTTCAAACTCTATATCTCACTCTGTAATGCAGTGACCTACGCTGTGAACTATTTACAATGGATCCGTAATGCAGAACTTGCTGGTTTTACCTACATGTCAAAGTATTTTAATACGGTGAAAATTGGTGTTTAAGGTTCCTGTTTCACATTCAGATTTGTAAACGAAATGAGGCGGTTCTTTGGGAGAGGAGAAAGAATTTTCATTTGAAAGAGTGAAAAGTAACCCATGCCTTTATTTGCATGTTAGCAAATGAGAATTTGCCCTTTCAATCATCTCTACACATAGAAGATCACAGTTTGCAGCTGACGTCTGGCCCAAGACTGGAAATTCTGAGCACAGCATGTTGGAGATGTTCAATGACTGCCACAGAGCGTAACACCATAGTCTTATTGCAGATTGCTGGGCTTCATAGCTAAAAAGAAGAGCCACAATAAGAAACAAGGAGAAGAAAACTACTGCATAACTAAACATAAAATCTATATCATTATTTAGTAAACCTTCTGGAAATTAGTCAATCGACAAACCACAGATTCTATTTTTCTCTTTGCAGCCATGCTGAATACATGGGAGAAAGTTTTCATGATTGTAATGGGTGGAGAATTTATAATAGGAATATTAGGGAATGGATTTATTGGACTCACAAATTGCATTGCCTGGATTAGAAATCGGAAGTTATGCTTGGTTGACTTCATTCTTACCAGTTTGACCTTCGCCAGAATCAGTCAATTATGCCTAACAATTATCAATTTGTTTTTAGCACTGGTCAATCAGAAAATCCCTGAAACTATGAAAACAAACAATATCCTTACCATCATGGGGATACTGATCAACCACTTGACCACTTGGTTTGCTGCTTGTCTCGCTGTCTTTTATTTCCTGAAGATCTCCAGTTTCTCCCATCCTTTTTTCCTTTGGCTGAAGTGGAGAATTAACAAGGTAGTTTACATGGTTCTGCTGTCATCTTTGCCCTTCCTGTTGATCAACTTTCCTTTTCCAGTTAATTTTCATGTCTTCTGGTATCATGTCCAAAAGAAATATGAAAGAAATATGACGGGATTAGTAAATGTGAGTAAAAGCAAACATATAAGTGCCAGGACAGTCTTCATTATTGGATCCATCCTTCCTTTCTCTCTTTCCTTGATTTCCTTTTTCTTTTTGCTCTTTTCCTTGCGGAGACACATGAAACACAATTTGCTCAACTTCAAGGATTCCAGAGACCCCAGCATGGAGGCCCATGTCAGAGCCATGAAAACTGTGCTTCTCTTTCTTGTGCTCTTTGCTCTGTACCAATTATCATTTTTCATGACATTTTGGGGATATTTTTCACTACAGAACAACCTGGTTGTGATGTTTGCTTATATGATAGGAATTCTCTATCCTTCTGCTCACTCATATGTTGTGATTTTTGGAAATAGTCAAATGAGGAAAGCCTTCTTGGGGCTTCTTTGTCACGTGAAGTGTGGCCTGAAAGGAAGAGCAATCTCAGCTGCATAGCTAGGCCTGCGAGAGCAGTCAACAAGAAGCCTTTGTGGAATCTTCCTTGCTTCACTGGATCTTCCTTTTGTGTGTGTACCGCATCACTGAGTACCATTTAATTTCTTCCTTGACCTGGGTGGACCTCTAATCTAATAACTAGAAAGAAAAATTTTTAAGAGAAAAAATCCCCTCTCTGAGCTGTTAGTTTTTTTGCATGCATGTTTAAAAAAATAGGCTGCGAATTAGTCACACTCTGCACACACAGATCTACAGAAGAAGGATGTTGTCGTTAAAAATTAAACAAAAGTCATCAAAATTGAATGAGTCAGACAGTAAGATCTAACAGACAAAAAAGTTAAATAGAAAAGAATACTGAAATACTCAGTGAAAATCACTGTCACTAAGACTGAGTGAGTCACAAAATTCAAGAGGTCAACACAGATCTACAATGTGAGTAGTCACATTAATTTGCTATTACTTAAAATGATTCAGTTTCTCTAGATAACCACCTTAATCTCTGTAATAATTCAGATTCAGGCATTTAATTCATGTTTTGATCATCGTTTTCAATGATTTTTATTTGTGAATATTTTTGCTATTGTGGTAACTGCGGAAATCAGATTGCCTAGAAGTCATTGCAGCTGTTAAAATTATTTTATAACAACCAGTTACTCTAGCTGAGAATTGGTTGTAATAGCATATTGTACAATCTAAGTGATGTGGAGGTATCATATCTGGAATGCAAATCAAAATAATCCATAAGGAATTGGGATGGGTAAGTGTATATGGGCCATACCCTGATTACTGCTGAAAGTGAGTGATGAGTACGTCAGATTTATGGAATTGTTCTCTCTACTTTTGTGTATGTTTTAAAATTTTCAGAATAAAAAGTTAAATAAAAATTATTAAAAGAGAAATTTTCTCTGTTTAGAGCTCAGTTTTTTTCTGACATAAAACATACATATGGAAGAGGAAAAACATAACAGGCCAATAAAGCAACTAATTTCTTGGAAATATTTGCTTTATAAGTTATGCCTGGGGAGCTAAAAGTGTGAAAAAGTCTTTAGATTGTTTTCACCATATCTATATATCCACAATACCAATCCCCACCTGATAGTTTAGCCTGAAGGAGGAGTCCTCCAGTGAAAATCAGAACAATCTTGCTAAAATAGACAAGACCACTACATTATACACAAAACTTCAGACTTCCAACTTTCTTATGCCATCCTCTCAAGATGAGGGCATTATATGAAAGGAGGTGAAATCTCTGATGAGTTTCACATGGTGCTGTAACTCAGGGTCAAGAAGACAGAACTTGCTAGAAATTTTTATGTTAAAGATTTTATTCTCCAGGAAGCACCTGCATGTCTCTTGAGAACTAGAAGTTTCCCACACAAAAGGAAACAAAGGGCTGGCTGTATAAAGCTGAGTCTTTACTACAGATTTTGAGAATGAAGAGACACAGAAGGGAAGGGATGGGAAGACTGAATTTCTTAGAATATACCAAAATTAGATTGTTTAACAGGGAAAGTCTCCTAAATATACTGTTAATATGTATAAGGGAGACATTATATTTGAAAGTCTTTTGCTATATACTCATTTCATTTATTTATTTATTTTTATTTTATGTATTTTTTTAAAAGGTATTCTTTTTGGTGTGTAAGATTGGCCCTGAGTTAACATCTATTGCCAACATTCCTCCTTCTTTTTCTCCCCAAAGCCCCAACACAGAGTTATCTATCCTAGTTGTAAGTTCTTCTAGTTCTTCTATGTGAGATACCACCACAGCATGGCTTGATGAACGGTGTGTAAGTCCATATCCAGGATTCAAACCAGTGAACCCTGGGCTACTGAATGGAACATGTGAACTTAATCACTACACCACTGGGCCAGACCCTGACATACATACTTAATAAAAAAGTGTGAGAATAATTATTTTGCCTAATAAAGAACACTTGCTTGAAATCACTCCTTTATTATTCATTTATTTATATCAGTATGGAGTAAGAGATTCATATTTTATTTAATGGATTATTAACTATTACTATCATTATCTGAATACTCACATTGTTCTAGATTTGTCAAGTAAGAATGACTTCAAGTTGGTTTCCATGTCCTCTTGACATTTCCTCAGAACACTTTTTCTTTCCTTACCTTCTTGCACAACAACATATTTGAGGTTCAGTTTGTATTTTCCCTAATTTAGCTCTGGATTCACTGTTTCTCCAAGAAGTCCAGATTTCTTTTAGTGTGGAAGCACATTTGAAAACCAAGGTTTAGTTGTACACACACACCTAACTATTTCTTTCCTTCTCTCCATCTCTCTGCTTCTCTGTATATATGTGTGTTTATTATGACAAATAGAAATGGCAAGCAATAGGATATATTGGAGAATATGAGGAAGCCATTTGGTGTAAACCTAATTCAGCCTGACTTTGTTTTTTCCAAAAAGTCCTGACTGTGGCCACTGAGCATGCATAGCATATCTGCTTTAAAACATTTACTATGGCAAGAACAAATGGCCTTAAGATAAAGGTGCAACTTCCACCCACATTAGCATTTCCTTAAGGATAAGCATCTTTCCTTAGGCTAAGAACTGATTGCTGTGCTCACCTTTGACCACCCAGCTCATCTGTGACCACCCAGCCCTAGACAACAGACCTGCCACCCTGCTGTGTTCATTGAGACAGCAGACCTACCCACTGTGTCCATCAATCACTGTGCCGACAGAGCAGTCTCGTGACTATTGTAAAAGGGACATTTCAATCATATGTGAAACATCCTGTTTGGGGGTATATAACCACTCTGTGCACCCCACTTCTTCGGAGCCCTTTCTTCCTTTGGGAAGAAAGGCCCTGGGCCATGGTCCTCAGATTTTAGCTCAGAATAAACTCTCCCAAATTTTCATTTATAGATTGGTTATGGATTATTTTCATCGACAATTATATGATGAGTCTATGATGATATCTCTAATTCCAATTCGAAACAGCAGACTTCATTCTTTCCTTGTTATCTTTCACAGTGAAAACATGGCTCACACTTTTTTAAGCATATTTACTCATTTGTTCCATCCTAAAACACCGAAAGTAGTTTCAGATTTCCTAACTCATGCCACTTCTAGAAAGGAAAAAGGGAAGGAAGGAACGAACGAATGAAGAAACGAAGGAAGAAAAGGAGAAACAAAGAAATGAAGAAAGGAAAGGGAAAGAAAGGAAGAAAGAAAGAAAGTAAAAGAAAGGCACTCTACTAATACAATTTTACAGATCACATATGCCTATATGAGGGCATATAGTTAAGAAACTGTGTTCAAAAGTTACTTTGAGTGCAGGACCCATGGCCAAGTGGTTAAGTTCACGAGCTCCACTGTGGCAGCCCAGGGTTTCACCGGTTTGGATCCTGGGTGCGGGCATGGCATCACTCATCAAGCCATGCTGAGGCAAGATCCCACATACTGCAATTAGAAGGACCTATAACTAAGAATATACAACTACGTTCTGGGGGCCTTTGGGGAGAAAAAGGGAAGATAAATAAATTTTTTTTAAAAAGTTACTTTGAGAGTGATGTAAGCATCATGGAGGAAGGAATTGTTCCCTTTGTCTTTCTCTTCTAAGTTGCAATTAAACAGATATCCAGTAACCAATAGAAGATTCCTTACACAACACAACAGGATGCCTGACTGGTTCGCACAGCTATACATGTGGAGGTGAGTGGACTAGACCCCCAGGAAGCAGTAGACAAATCCCTAACCCACTCTCATGGCAGTGATCTTGGTCACGGATCCTCACATAGCAGCTGGCACAACTGGGAGTGGAGGCGGGGACAGTCCAGCCCTTATGCTAACACTTTCAGAATGGCAGCCTGGCCTGTGGGAGCACTCACCTACCAAGGGGACCCCTCCCAGGTGAACACTCCTCACTAGTGGAGCTGGATCAGCCTGCAAGAAGACATCTTGCTGACCAAGCACAACAGCCCAGCCAGACCTGACCACTGACAGCCCTGTCTGTGCAAGCACAACCCACCTGTTGAGTGCAGTGGCCCTGTCAGCATGAGCATGATGCACCCAGTGGCTACAGCCAGCCTGAGCAGATGCAAAGCAACCCAACCAGCACAACTATGGGCAGATGGGATGAGAACAGAAAATACAGCCTCTGCCTCCACTCCAGTGGTGGCAGGTGGAATCTGTGACCACAAGCAACAGGAGCCACAGCAGAACCTGTGATCCAACCCCCAGTGGTGGCAACCCTGATACCAACTCAACAAGCAGCAGAGACTGTACACAAGTCCCAGGGTCAGGCCCCCACCAGCTACAGTGATACCTGTGAACCCAGCACCTGTAGCAGTGGTACATCGAGGACAGTAAGACAACAAAGGAAGAGTAGTGCAGATGGTGAACAGGACAGCAGCATCTGAGCTCATGGAAACCCAGTGGAGGAGCACAAGATCCAGTAGACAAGTACCAAAGTAATCAAAGTCGTACCCAAATAAGAAAAATTGGTTGCATCCACAAGGGTACTATTAGAGGATCAATTCAGCAAACACTGAAGAACTACAGTAACACTGCAGAACAGAAGGAAACTTACAACTCTGCAGAAACAAAACCTAAAGTCACAGATTGCAATCTAAATGATGGAGAACTCAAAATAGCTGTCATAAAGAAATCAACAATGAGGTTGGCCCAGTGGCATAGTGGTTAAGTTCGTATGCTCCACTTTGGTGGCCTGGGGTTCATGAGTTCAGATCCTCGGTGCAGACCTACACACTGCTCATCAAGCCATGCTGTGACAGTGACCCATATAAAACATAGAGGAAGACTGGCAACAGATCTTAGCTCAGGGACAATCTTCCTAACTAAAAAAGAAAGAAAGAAACTCAATAAGGTACAATAAAACACAGAAAGTTAATTCAATCAGCTCAGGTATAAAATTATTAAACAGAAGGAATACTTCACTGAAGAGATCGAAGCCCTTGATATATTCTAGATATCAAGAACACAATTAAAGAGATAAAAAATAATGTAGAAAGCATAAAAAGTAGAGCAGATCTTAGGGAGGAGAGAATTAGTGAACTGGAAGATCAAAATCTAGAAATGCTTCAGGTGGACAAGGAGAGAGAACTTAGATTTTTTAAAAATGAAGAAATTCTTCAAGAACTATCCATCTGAATTAGCTAAAGTAACATAAGGATTATAGATATCCCAGAGGGAGAAGTGGAGGGAGAAAGGAGAAGAGCACTTGTTCAAAGAAGTAATAGGAGGTTGGTGTCAAGATGGCAGCATTGACAGACTCTGAACTCACCTCCTCCTGTGGACACAACAATTTTACAACTACTCTTGCAACAATGGCCTCTGAGAGAAAACTCAAAACTCAATAAGAAGAACCCCTGTAACAAGGAACAGTACTGACTGAGGTGAAGGAGGGAGAAATTCCTTTCTGGAGAGAAAAAAAGCCACCTTCTAGCTTCAGTGCTTCATGGCCAGCTGGGAGCAATTGTAAAGTATATAACTTTCCTTGGAGAAATGGGGTATCTGAACAGGGGAGCATTACTGCTAGAGCATCCTTTGGACTCAGCACAACTGAGATGAGTGTCATAATATCTGCCTTTGCTGGCTACTAACCACAATGAGGAATAACCCCAGAAATGCTATCAGACATAAGGAGGAAAAAGCCCCCTCTAGGAGGGCCCATGCAAAAGTTCACCCATTTCAGAAAGCAACTGAAAATCATCAGAAGAAAGATGCACAGCCCTTTGGTGAAAAGAGACTCACCTGATAGGCTCTGGGTGCACCTCAGTGAGAGGTGAGACATGACCAGGGACTGGGACATTGGCAGTAGCTATTATAGTGATGAGTACAGAAGTGCTGACACAGTCACTGGCAGATGCCATTTGAGGTCTTCCCCTGGCCTGTTAGCCCAGGGTCTGACCCACCCAGGAGAGCACTGATTTAATCCAGCTCAGCCAGGGCAGGCAGCTTGCCCTAGGGACTGACCACACCCAAATGCCAGCCCTTGGGCAACTTGTGGGCCTGCATTGGCAGGGCGCCTAGATCCTCTGCAGCCAGGCAAGTGGGTCCAACTCTGCAGGACAGGACATGGCTGAGGAGCCAGTGGAGTGTGGGGCATTAATAGAGTGTGTGGGGCCTCTGCAGTGGGGTTACTGGGTCTGCTTTGGGGGTCAGGGTGCACGCGTGTTACAGGACTGTGTTGACTGTGTCTGTGGCCCTATAGGTGATGGGGCTTGTTGGCTGCACAAGACTCATGCTTCTCAAACAGTCACATGAGGGATTGGCCCCACCTTCCAAAGTCCAAAACAATTGGGTGCTCCCATTTCTGGGGCCAGTCACACTCAGAAGTGATCAGAGAGAGCTGACAAGAGCCTTGCAGTTTGGAGGCCTAAACAAATTGTAAGCCCCTGACCCTATCAACCAGCTACACTGGGGGCCTGATCACTTAACAGACAAAAGGCAACAGGAATGCACTATTAGACTTGCAGACAACTGGGCTGGGGCTCCCCACATCTGATAAAGTGACTCAACAGTCCATAGCATCCACATACAGCTGAGCATTACAACCAGCTGTGCAGGGGAACAGCCTGGCCTCCCTGGGAACCTACTAAGACAAACACTCACAACAGAAAGACACACATAGCCCACCCAGGGGACTCTCCTGGAACATGTGGAACTGGTGATGAGAGGGAAATACATTGCTGGGCCTCATAAGGCATCTCTTACCTTAAGGCCACATTGCCAAAATTGGGAGACGTAACTGGCCCACCTAATAGAAACATATAAGCATAGAGAAAGAAGCTAAATGAGGAGCTAAAAGAATATGTTCCAAGTAAAGGAATAAGATAAAACCTCAGAAAAAGAACTAAATCAAATAGAAACAAACAATTGACCTGACAAAGAGTCCAAACAAAATGTCCTAAGAATGCTCAGAGATCATGGGAGAAGAACGGATGAACTCAGTGAGAACTTCAACAAAGAATTAGAAAATATAAAAAAGAATCAATCATAAATGAATAATACAATACTGGAAATGAAATATTCACCAGAGGGACTTAATAGCAGAGCACATGATGCAAAAGAACAGAGCAGTGACCTGGAAAAAAGAATAAAGGAAATCACTGAAGCTGAACAGATAAAACGAAAGAGTTAAAGAGAACGAGAACAGTCAAAGGGACATCTGGGAAAACACTAAATGCACTACCATTCATATTATGGATGCCCTAGAAGGAGAAGAGAAAGACAAAGGGGCAAGGAATATAATTGAAGAAATAATACCTGAAAACTTTCCTAACCTAAGGAGGGAAACAGACATCCAAGTACAGGATGCACACAGAGCACCAAACAACATAAACCCAAAGAGGCCCACATATTATAATTGAAATATCAAGAATAAAAGATAAAGAGAGAATCCTAAAAGCCACAAGAGAAAGGCAATAACCTAGAGACAAAGGAAACCCCATAAGGCTATCAGCTGACTTCTCAGCAGAAACCTTACAGGCTAGAGGGGAATAGTATGATATATTTAAAGTGCTGAAAGGAAAAAACTGACAACCAAGAATACTCTACTTGGCAAGGTTATCATTAAGTATGGAAGGAGAGATAAAGAGTTTCCCACACAACCAAAAATTAAAGGAGTGTATAACCAAGAAACTAGTCTTTCAAGAAATTCTAAAGAGAATTATTTAAATGGTAAAGAGAAGACTATAAATAGGAATGAGAAAATTATTTTTAAAAAAGCAATAAATTCACTGGTAAAAACAAAAATACAGTAAAAGTAGCAAATCAACCACTTATGAAGAAAATATGAAGGTCAAAAGACAAAAGTACTAAAATTACCTATTTCCATGATAAGAGGGTAATGGATACACACACAAAAAAGTAGTTAGATATTATATCAAAAACATAAAATGTGTGAGGAAGGGAGTAAAAGAGTAGAGCCTTTAGAAAGAGGTTAAACTAAAGAGACCATCAACTTAATATTGATTGCTATATGCATAGGTTAATATATATGAACCTCATGGTAATCACAAACCAGAAACCTAAAACAAATACACAAAAAATTAAAAGAAAGAAACCCAAACATAATACTAAACAAAGCCATTGAACCACAAGGGAAGAGAGCAAGAGAAGAAGAAAGGAACAGAGAAGAAATACTAAAACACTCAGAAAAATGTAGCAAATTTCAATAAGTACATACTTATCAATAGCTAGTTTAAATGTAAATGGGCTAAATGATCCAATCAAAAGGCATAGAGTGGCTGATTGGTTAAAAAACAAGACCCATCTATATTCTGCATACACTTAAGACTTTAAGACACTCACAAACTGAAAGTGAAGGGCTGGAAAAAGATACTCCATGCAAATGGCAATGAACAGAAACCTGAGGTAGCAATACTTATAAAAAATAGACTGTAAAACAAAAACTATAACAAGAGACAAAGAAGGGCACTATGTAATGGTAAAGGGAACAATCCAACAAGAGAATATAACACGTGTAAATATCTTTGCACCAAAAAAAGGAGCACCTAAATATATAAAGTAATTATTAACAGACAAAAAAGAGAAACAGACAATAACACAATAACAGTAGGGGACTTTAACACTGCACTTACACCAATGGATAAATCACCCAAACAGAAGAAGAATAAGGAAACATTGGCTTTAAATGACACAATAGACCAGATGGACTTAGTAGATATATACAGAACATTCCATCCACAAACCTCAGAATATACATTCTTTACAAATGCACGTGGAAAATTCTCCAAATTGATCACATATCAGGACACAAAACAAGTCTCAATAAATTTAAGAAGATTGAAATAATACCAAGCATCTTTTCTGATCACAAAAGTATGAAACTAGAAATCAACGGAAAGAAGAAAATCAGAAAAGCCATAAATATGTGGAGATTAAACAAAATCCTACTAAATTTTGGGTCAATGAAGAAGTCAAAAGAGAAAGTGAAAAGTACCTGGAGCAAAAAGGAAAATGAAAATACAACATGGCAAAATTTATTGGAACAGCAAATGTGGTTCTAAGTAGGAAGCTTATAGCAACACAAACCTACCTCAACAAGCAAGAAAAATCTCAAATAATCTAACAGTGTACCTAAAGGAACTGGACAGAGTATAATAAACAAAGCCCAAAATCAGTAAAAGGGAAGAAACAACAAAAATCAGAGCAGAAATAAGTTAAACAGGGAATAGAAATAACAATAGAAAAAATCAATACACCTAAGATTTGGTTTGTTGAAAATATAAGTGAAATTGACAAGACTTTATCTAGACTCACCAAGAAAAAAAGAGAGAAGTCTCAAGTAAATAAAATCAGAAAATAAAGAGGAGAGATTACAACAGACACCTCAGAAATACAAAAGATTATAAGAGAATACTACGAAAATCTCTACGCCAACAAATAGGACAATCTAGAAGGAATAGATAAATTCTTAGAAGCATACAGTCTTCCAAAACTGAATCAAGAAGAAATAGAGAATTTGAATAGACCAGTCACCAGTGAGGAGATTGAAACAGTAATCAAAAATCTCCCCCAAAATTTAAGAAGTTGAAATCATATCAAGCATCTTTTCCAACAACAATGTGATGAAACTAGAAATCAGCTACAAAAAGAAAGCTGGAAAAGTCACAAATATGTGGAGACTAAACAACACGCTACTGAACAACCATAAGATCAAGGAAGAAATCAAAGGAGAAACCAAAAAATACCTGGAGACAAATAAAAATGAAAGCACAACATACTGACTCTTATGGGATGCAGCGATAGTAGTAAAGAGGGAAATTTATAGCAATAATGGTCTACCTCAAGAAAAAAGAAAAATGTCAAATAAGTAATCTTAAACTACACCTAAAAGAACTAGAAAAAGAAGAACAAACAATGGGCAAAGTCAGCAGAAGGAGAGAAATAATAAAAATTAGAGCAGTAATAAATGAAATACAGACTAGAAAAACAATAGAAAGGATCAGTGAATCTAAGAGCTGATTCTTTAAAAATATTGACAAACCCTTGGCCTGACTCCCTAAGAAAAAAGGAGAAAAGGCCCAAATAAATGAAAGTAGAAATGAAAGAGGAGAAATTACAACAGATACCACAGAATACAAAGGATTATAAGAGAATACTATGAAAACTATCTGCCAACAAATTAGATAACCTCAAAAAAATAATAAATTATTAGACTCATACAACCTCCCAAAGCTGGATCAAGAAGAAATGGAAAATCTGAATAGACCAATCACAAATAAAGAGATTAAAACAGCAATCAAAAGCCTCCCCCAAAACAAAATTCCAGCACCAAATGGTTTCTCTGGTGAATTCTACCAAACATTCAAAGAAGATTTAATACCTATCCTTCTCAAACTATTTCGAAAATTTCTAGAAGACCAGATGCTTCCTAACTCTTTTTACGAGCCAACATTATGCCGATACCAAAACCACACAAACACTAGGCAAAAAAGAAAAATTACAGGCCAATATCTCTGATGAACATAAATGCAAAAATCTTCAACAAAATATTGGCAAACCAAATGCAGCAATACATTAAAAGGATCATACACCATGGTCAAGTGGGGTTTACTCCAGGGATGTGGGGATGGTTCAACATCTGCAAATCAATCAACATGATACACCACATATCAAAATGAGGGGAAAAAAATCACACGATAATCTCAATAGATGCAGAGAAAGAATTTGACAAGATCCAATATTCATTTATGAGTAAAAAAAACCTCAATAAAATGAGTATAGAAGGAAAGTATCTCAACATTGTAAAGGCCATATATGACAAACTGATAGCCAACTTAGCAGTGAAATCCACATACTTAATGGTGAAGAACTGAAAGCCATTGTTCTGAGAAAAGGAATAAGACAAGGGTAGCCCTCTCACCATTTTTATCCAACATAGTACTGGAGGTTTTGGCCAGAGATAGTAGGCAAGAAAAAGAAATAAAAGGGATACAAATTTAAAAGGAATAAGCAAAACTCTCATTGTTCGCAGATGACATGGCTCTATATATATAGAAAACCCTAAAGAATCCACCAGAAAACCACTAGAAATAATCAACAGCTATAGTAAAGTTTCAGGGTACAAAATCAACACAGAAAAACCAATTGCATTTTGGGGCCAGCCCCGTGGCCAAGTTTTTAAGTTGTGTGCTCCACTTCGACAGCCCAGGTTTTTGCCAGTTCAGATCCTGGGCTCAGACCTAGCACCACTAATCAAGCCATGCTGAGGCAGCATCCCACACAGCATAACCAGAAGAACTTACAACTAAAATATACACCTATGTACCGCAGGACTTTGGGGAGGAGAAGAAGAAGAAAAAAAGGAAAGATTGGCCACAGATGTCAGTTCAAGTACCCATCTTTAAAAAACAAAATCAGTTGCATTTCTAGATACTAATAATGAACTAGCAGAAAGGGACGTAAAGAATACAATCCCATTTACAATCACAACAAAAAGAATAAAATACCGAGGAATAAATTTAACCAAGGAGGTGAAAGACCTACACACTTAACTATAAGACATTATTGAAAGAAATCTTAGAAGACAAAGAAATAGAAAGATATTCCGTGTTCATGGATTGGAAGAATAAAACATACTTAAAATGCTCGTATTACTTACAGCAATCTACAGATTCAATGCAATCTCTGTCAGAATCTCAGTGACACTCTTCATGGAAATAGAACTAAGAATCCTAAATTTATACAGAAAAATAAAGGCTCCAAATGGCAAAAGCAATCCTGAGAAAAAAGCACATCACTGGAGGTATCACATTCCCTGAATTCAAAACATACTGCAAAGTTATAGAAATCAAAATAGCATGGTACTGGGACAAAAACAGACAGACAGACCAATGGAACAGAATTTAAAGCCCCAAAATAAACCATACAACTATGGAAACCTAATCTTCAACAAAGGAGCCAAGAAGATACAATGGAGAAAGGAAAGTCTCTTCAACAAATGGTGTTAGGAAAACTGGACTTCCATGTGCAGTAGAATGAAAGTAGACCACTATCTTACACCATACACAAAAATTGAGTGAAAATGGATTAAACACTTGAATGTAACATCTGAAACTGTAAAATTCCTAGAAGAAAATATAGTCAGTACAATCTTTGACACTAGCCTTAACAGTATCTTTTCAAATACCTTGCCTAATCAGGCAAGGGAAACAAACAAACAAATAAAAAACAAATGGGACTACATCAGACTAAAAAGCTTCTGCAAGGCAAAGGAAATTATGAAAAAAACAAAAAGACAATCCACCAACTGGGAGAAAATGTTTGTAAATTGTACATCCAACAAGGGGTTAATTTCCAAAATATATAAAGAGCTTATACAACTCAACAAAAAACAAAAAACCTCATCAAAAAATGGGCAGAGGATATGAACAGACATTTTTCCAAAGAAGATACACAGATGGCCATCAGGCACATGAAAAGATGTTCAACATCACTAATTACTACAATGAGTTATCACCTCACACCGATCAGAATGGCTATAATTAAAAAGACAAGAAATACCAAATGTTGGAGAGGATGTGGGGAAAAGGGAACCCTCACAACTGCTGGTGGAAATGCAAACTGGTGAGGTCACTAGAGAAAACAGTATGAAGATTTCTCATAAAATTACAAACAGAAGTACCGTGTGATCCAGCTATCCTACTGCTGGGTATTTATTCAAAGAACATGAAATCAACAATTCAAAGAGATTTATGTGCCCCTATGTTCATTGCAGCATTATTCACAATAGCCAAGACATAGAAACAACCCAAGTGCCCCCAACAGATGAATGGATAAAGATGTGGTATATCTATACAATGGAATACTACTAAGCCATAAAAAAGACGAAATCATCCCATTTGCAGCTACATGGGTGGAACTTGAAGGTATAATGGTAAGCAAAATAAGCCAGACAGAAAACAACAAAAGCCGTATGATATCACTCATAATTGGAAGATAAACAAACACTTGGATAAGAGAACAGATTAGTGGTTACCAGAGGGAAGGAAGTGGGTGCGAGCGTGAAAGGGGTAAATGGACACATATGTATGGCAACAGATAAAAAGTAGACTATTGGTCACGAACACCATGCAGTCTATACAGAAACTGATATATAATAACATACACCTGAAATTACACATAAACCAATATGACCTAAATAAAATAATGTTAAAAAACTTTTTACCAAACTAAAAAAAAAATAGGCTAAGAAAATACAAGGTTGTTAGACTGGCTTGCTGAAATCAACCTCAGTGCTCAATTAAATATCATAACCATTTCCTGGAAACGAGGTCTTTATCTCATATACAACTCCCATCAGAGGGTCAAACTCATGATGCCTTTAGGTCTCAGTTTTCTTTGCTTAAAAAGTCACAGCTGATTCCGGTCCTTGGAGACCATAGGGCAGACAACACCATTGAGAGAAACCTCTCAGGGAAAAGAGCTAATATTTATTTAGTGCTTAACTATGTGCCATAGGCATATATAGTTTATCCTAATACCAAACCCAGGGTGATCTTGTTCTCTTTTTCTTGATGAAGAGACTATAGCACAGAGAGTTTAAGAATTTATGAACACTCACTCAGTACGTGTTATAGAATCAGGAGGCAAACTCGTGGACAATCTGATGCTAGGGCCTATACTCTCATTCACTCTACTATTTGTCCCCCGTCCAGTTATCTCCCTGATCTCCTCATTGCTGGCTTTGTCCTGTGAAGTGTGACACTGCACAGGCTTCACCCTAAAGGCAGGAAAAAAGACACATACGGACACTAGAAAATATTTTCTTTTTCTGGAAATTAAAAATTTTCTTGGAAAGTCATAGGCAGTGAAGTGTAACCCAAACACAATAGTCAGGAGCTTGGGAAGCAAGATGCTCATGAAAAATTTGCAGACAAAGCACCAGCAAACAACAGGACTCAAATGAGACAATAATGCAGTAAGGCATGGAAGAAGGGAGAATTTTATCTGTATTAGCCACAAAATGAGATTATTCCCTGCCCCAGAAAAGTGCAAGAATCAACTTCTATATGTACTAAGTTGAAGGTCTGCACTCTTGGAAGAGAGCTGAACTAAGTTATGAAGGTATTGAAGGGGCAGGAATGACCTACTTCCTCCAGAAGCTTTGACTTGTTTTTGACCATCTAATATTGTGGGCAATCTTTTAGATATTCATCCAAGAGTCATGGCACCATATTATGTGCCTCAGTTTCCACCAGAGTCAGTTGAAGAGCAGCTGCCTGGTAACCAATATACTGGTCACCATATGGGAGCAATTTGGTTCCCCTTAGTGGGGATTAGTTCTTCTTTCTCATCACTTGAATATAGTTAGGTCATTAACCCAGTGGGTCTCAGAGAGGAGTCAGGCCTCTGTTAAGATGAGATCTAATAAAATTATAAAGTTATAATTCTAGGATTTTTTATTAATATGGAGTTGTAGTTCTTTTATTATGTTAATATAATATTTTGAATTTGCTTTTTTATTTGCTATCAAAGTTATAGAATCATGTAACCTCATGATTTGAAGGTATTTTTAAATTGTGCCCAGCTCAGTCATACTTTCAAGATTTGTTTCAGTTTTTTTGTAAATACATGGTATTTTTTGTCCTTCTATAGCACTACTGTCAAGTGGCTTATCATCGCCAGTGATGGGAACTCGCTACCTTGAGAAGAACCGTTCACCTTTGGACCTTTATTCTTTTCAGTAGCTAAAATATGCCTTCCTGTAACTTCAACCTGCTTGTTCCTGTTCACCTCTTGGGGGCTCAAATGTATAAAATTAGGTACCTCTTCTCTCCAGATGTTGGAGGCAACCATCATTTTACTTTAGAATTCTTTTGCCATCCTAAAAACGCGTACATTTTTAAGGACACAAATTGTTCCTATCTTGTTCCCTCAAATTTACCCAACACCAAGCACAATCTAGCACATATGAGGGGCTGTTATTTATCATACATAAATATTACATATTATATATTTATATGATATACACAGTAATAAATGAATGACAAGATGAGGCCTGGTCACTAATCTGAAATCATTTATTTATAGTCTTCTAAAAAGGAAGCACTAAAATTAAAACAAATTATCACATATTAGATATGATTAGAACACAAGAAAGAATTCCCTATCCTTTCTCCTGGAAGATACGTGTGATTAATTGGATTATATTAAATTAATTTTCATATTACTCTGAAAAGTAGGCCTGGCAGAAAGTATAGAACATTTCCTGACAGCAGTAAAGTGACTGCATTAAAGATATTTGAAAAGCCTGTACATCCACTTCAGTTTCTGGCAAGTGACTTGAGCTGGGAGTGATGTTCCACAGATGTGTCTCATTCCCTCCCTAACTCACACCCCCAACAAACACAAGCTCTGAAGCACCTGAGACAAGGAGCCAGGCATTTGACCAGGGCAAGTTGCTTCTTTCATTCCAAACCCCAATAGTCATTCCCCCTTAGGGAGCAGTCTCCAGGGACCAAGACTCGTGTTTCTCCCGTAGGGGATGGAAAGCTCAGAGCGAGATAAAAATATTGTGCACCAGTCACGTAACCTCACAGATTAGATATGGACACACATTGATATCCCTGAAGTTCCAAAGAAAGAGAAGTATGTATGTAGAAAAGATATTTGAAAAAAGAAATGCCTGAAACTTCCAAAATTTGGTAATAGCCATAAATTTACAGATTCAAGAGGCTCAGAGTATTCTAAAGGGAATAAACTCAGAGAAAACTACAATGGGACAAATCATAATTAAGCAGCTGAAAACCAATTCTAAAGGGAAAAAAAATGAATTCAAAGAAATGACAGTGTGATATCTTTAAGGTTCTGAAAATAAAGAACTTTCAACCCAGAATTCTGTATCCAGCAAAAATGTCCTTCAGTAATGAAGGTGATATAGACATATTTTCAAATGGAGGGATATTAAGAGAATTAGCTGCCAATAGAGCTGGCCTAATAGAAATACTGAAAGAACATCTTACAGCTGAAAAGAAGGGATCCCACAGGGAAACATAACTTCATCAAAGAAGGAAAATGTGATAGAATTGGTCAGTATATGGTTGTATAGAATAGACTATTTTTCATTCTCTTAGATTCTTTAAATATGTATGACTGTAGAAAGCAAAAAAAAAATTATATTATCTGAGAGCTTCTAACTTGTGTAAATATAATACATACAACAAATGTAACATAAAACGGGAAGGCACAGTGTCCTATATGGTGGTAAGAGTTCTGTAGAGGAAGAGGCAGAATTCTCCGCCTCCTTCCCTTAAGGTTCTTATGGCTGGTCAAATAACTAAAAAGGCAAGTTAGCAGGAGAAAATCAAATAAAGTTTAATGACACATATACATGGGAGAAACTTAAGCAAAACTGAGCAACTCGCCGCAATAACCAAAGTTGCCCCCTTAAAGATCATCTCAACTAAAGGCAAAGGAGCATGTTGGGGTAGTGGTTTGGGATTTAAAAGTGGAGGAAGGCAATTCACATGGATATGGAAAAGCAAATGTTTGTTAGACAACTGTTTACTGCGCACCCTATAGAAAATGTGGCCCAAGAGACCAGATTTCGATAAGATGGGTTTGTCAGTGCCTTTCCTATGACAACTATTTTACATTATACCATAGTTATCTCATGGTATTAGTTCCCTCCCGGATCAGGCTTTCTATCCTAAATTCTTTAGGCAATTTGAGGGAAGGCAAAATGGTCTTCCTGAGTCATCTGAGCCTCTATTGTCTTTAGCTCAAAATACTCTGCACACCAGAGTGGTGTATCTTGGGGCAGCCTGTCCTGAACCCCATCAGTTCTACGTTTTACCAGAAATGATAAAATATCAAATCTCAGTAGACTGTAACAGGTTAGGAATATCATATCCCTAGGTCAACTACTAAAGTAAGACTAAAACCAAAAAACTAATAGATAAAATGGAATACTAAAAACAACTAAATAATTTTTAAAAGACGGGAAATGAGGAAGTAGAATAAACCCCAGAGGGGAAAAACCATAAAAAAAATAGTAAATTGATGGATTTAAATCCCAACATATTAATAACACATTTAATATAAATGGTCTAAACAAACCAAGGAGGAAACAGAGATTGTCAGGTCAATTAAATAAAAAACAAGACACACCTAGATGCAGTCTAAAAGAAACTCATTTTAATATAATGATATAGACAGTTTGAAAATTAAAGCATAGAAAAAGACGTATCATACTGACATTAATAAAAGTAAACTGGAGATGCTGTACTAATTTCACACAATGCAGACTTTCCAACAAGAAAAGTTAATAGGGGTAAGATACTTAAAAGATGACAAAAAGGTAACTTCCTAAGAAGACATAAGACTCGCAAGTATGTACACACCTAGCAAGAGAGTTCCAAAACACATGAAGTATGAACTGATAGAATGGAAAGTAGAGGTGCTGGCTCCGTGGCCGAGTGGTTAAGTTTGTGCGCTCCGCTGCGGCAGCCCAGGGTTCGCATCCTGGGCGCGGACGTGGCACCGCTCATCAGGCCACGTTGAGGCGGTGTCCCACATCCCACAACTAGAAGGACCTGCAACTAAGATATACAACTATGTTCCGGGGCGGGGGGCAAGGTAAAGCAGGAAAAAAAAAAAAAGAAGATTGGCAAAAGTTGTTAGCTCAGGTGCCAATCTTAGGGAAAAAATAAAGAATGGAAAGTAGAAAAATACAAATCCACTACCCTCTTGGAAACTACAGTGGTCTTCATTCAGCTATCAGTAGAGCAGGTAGACAGAAAATCAGGAAGGACATAGAAGAGTTACACAACACTGTCAACCAACTTGACCAAGTGGGCATTAATAAATTCCATTCAACCACAGCAGAATGCATGATCCAAGTGCACATGGACCATTCACCATGATAGATGTATTCTGGTGCATAAAACAAGCCTTAACACAACTAGAATAAATGAAATTACACAAACTATGTTATCTGATCATAGAGATGTAAATAGGAAATCAATAAGACAAAAATAATCCAGATACTGCAAATATTTAAAATTAAACAACATACTTCTAAATACATCAAAGAGAAAGTCCCAAGGGAAATTATGAACATTTTGCAGTAAATAAAAATAAAAACACAGCATATCAAAATTAAAAGTTGGCAGTCAAAGCGGTGCTTAGAGGGAAATTTATGGCATAAAATTCTTAGACAGTCATGCATCACTTAACGACAAGGATATGTTCTGAGAAATGCAACTTCAGGCAGTGTCTTCCTCATTTGAACATCATAACCATACTTACACAAACCTAGGGGTATAGCCTACTACACACCCAGGCTATATGGTCTAGCCTGTTGCTTCTAGGCTACAAAACTGTGCAGCATGTTCGTGTAGTGAATACTGTAGGCAACTGTAACACAATGGTAAGTATTTCTGTAACTAAACATAGACAAAGTATAGTAAAAATAGAGCATAAAAGATTTAAAAAATGGTACATTTGAATAGGATACTTACCAGAATGGAGCTTGCAGGACTGGAAGTTGCTCTGGGTGAGTCAGTGAGTGAGTGGTGAGTGAATGTAAAGGCCTAGGACATCACTGTGCACTACTGCAGACCTTATAAACACTGGACACAGGCGACACTAAATTTATAAAAATTATTTTTCTATCTTCAATAATAAATTAACTTTAGCTTGCTGTAACATTTTTATTTTATAAACTTTTTAGTTTTTTAAACATTTTTGACTGTTTTATAAAAGCACTTAGCTTAAAACACAAACACATTGTACAGCTCTGCAAAAATATTTTCTTTCTTTATATCCTTATTCTGTAATGTAAGTCTTTTGTTTCTTTTTACTTTTTAACTATTTTGTTAAACACTAAAACACAGACGCATTAACCTTGGCTTACACAGCATCGGGATCATCCATATCACTGTCTTCCACTTGCACATCTTGTCCCACTGAAAGGTCTTCAGGGGCAGTACCATGCACGGAGCTGTCATCTCCTGTGATGACAATGCCTTCTTCTGGAACACCTCCTGGAGGACCTGCCTGAGGCTCTTCTTGAGGAGGTGTCACTCTTTTCAGAAATAAGTCTACGGTAGTTTCCTTGTTTTTTTTCATTTTTTCATAATATTTGCTTGCAAGCAGATAATGCACCCTGAGCATTCCTTCCTACTAGTGAAAATCTTTCAGCTTTGGAGTCTATATTTTCCAACTTTTTAAGGAGCTTGTTGAGATCAGCAAAAACTTCTGCTGAGCCATTCAATGTGAGTTTTCTTGGGAGTTCTTTTTTTTCTTCTCCTATAGTTTCCTTTTCTCTTGTCTATTTACACCAGCATCTCCACAAACACATGAGTAACGTGTAGTGCTATGACATTACTACAGCTACAACATCACGAGGGGACAGCAATTTTTCAGCTCCACTATAATCTTATGGGAGCACCATCATATATGAGGTTCATCATTGACCAAAACATCATTATGTGACACATGACAGTATTAGAAAAGAAGTAACATCTTATATAAATAAACTAAGATTACAGCTTAAGAAACAAGTTTAATAAAAGAGCAAATTAAACACATGGAAGCAGGGATAGGATACAATAAAAAAAGATCAGAAAAACATAAAATTGAAAAAGCAAAATAGAGAAAACCAATAAAACTAAAAACTAGATTTCTTTTTAAAAAGATCAACATGATTCCTAAAACACTAGCTAGACTAACGAAGAAAAAAAGATGGAAGACACAAATTTTCAAAATCAAGAATAAAAAAAAGGATACTCTAGAAACTAAAGATGTTAAACAAAGTAATATTAAAAAGACTCTTGGCTGTAATTTGGCAACTTAGATGAAATGGAACAATTCCTTGGGCTACACAAAATACGAAAACTCACTCAAGAAAAAATAGATACCATGCATAGAAACTTATTAAAGAAATTAAATTTATAGTTTAAAATTTTCCTAAAAAGAAATCTCTAAGCCCAGATGATCGCACTGATAAATTCTACCAAATATTTAATAAAGTCTAACAAGAATTCTACACAATATCTTCTGGAAAATGGAAAAGAAGGAAACAATTTTAAACTCATTTCACAAAGCTCACATTAGCATTAACAAAACCAGGCATAGATATCACAAGAAAGAAACTATAGACAAGAGTTATTCATGGACATAGATGCAAAAACTATCAACAGAATATTAGTAAATAAAATGCACCAATATATAAAAAGGATATTATTTCAAAACATAGTAGAGTTTATCAGAAGAATGTCGGGTTAATTTAACATTAGAAAACAATCAATGTATGTCATCATATTAACAGATTAAAGAAGAGAAAACATCACATGATCATCTCAATAGATGCAGAAATTTCATTTGATGACAATGTCTTTTTTTATTTTTTAATTTTTTAATTAATTTATTTTCAGATGTGCATCGTATTTCGAATTCTGTGTAGATTGCATCATGTTCACCACCCAAAAACTAATTATAGTGCATCCCCTCACATGTGACCCTAATCACCCCTTTTGCCCTCTCCCCTGGCCCCTTCCCCTATGGTAACCACCAATCCAATCTCCAATGCTATGTTTTTTTTGTCATCGTTTTTATCTTCTACTTATGAGTGAGATCAATGGTATTTGACTTTCTCCCTCTGACTTATTTCACTCAGCATAATACCCTCAAGGTCCATCCATGTTCTCACAAATGGCCGATTTCATCATTTCTTATGGGTGAGTAGTAGTCCATCATGTATAAATACCACATCTTCTTTATCCATTCGTCCCTTGATGGGCACCTAGGTTGCTTCCAAGTCTTGGCTATTGTGTATAATGCTGCAATGAACATAGGGGTGCAAGTATCTTTATGCCTTTGTGCTTTTAACTTCTATTCATAATAAAAGCCTGCTAGTAAACTAGGACTAGAAGAAAAATTCCTCAGCGTGGTACGAGGAAAAGCTAGAGCTAACATCATATTTAATAGAGGAAAACTGACTACTTTGTCCTAAGATCAAGAACAAGGCAAGGAAGTCCACTGTCAACACTTCTATTGAACACTGTATGGGAGGTTGTGGCCAGTGCAAAAAGTAAAAGAAAGCATCCATATTTGAGAAGAAGAAATGAAACTGTCTATTCACAGATGACATGCCCACTTAAGAAGAAAATTCTGTGGAATCTGAGAACAAAAAGACAAAAAACAAAAAGATCCCAAAATAGGGGCTAACCCGGTGGCACAGTGTCAAGTTCGAACATTCCACTTCGGCAGCCCGAGGTTCACTGGTTTGGATCCCAGGTGTGGACCTACACACCACTTATCAAGCCATGCCATGGTAGGCGCCCCACACATAAAATAGGGAAAGATGGGCATGGATGTTAGCTCAGGGTCAGTCTTCCTCAGCAAAAAGAGGAAGATTGGTGGCAGATGTTAGCTCAGGGTTAATCGCCCTCAAAAAAAAAAAGAAAAACCCAAAACAAAAAACTACTAGAACTAATCAGTGAGTTTGGCAAGGTTGTAGGATATAGAATCAATATACAAAAATAATTGTATTTCAATATACCAGCAACAACTAGAAACTGAAATTTTAAAAAATATATCTATTGCAATAGCATTAAATATGAAATACTTAGCCATAAATATAATAGGAGACGTTCAAAACCCATACACTGACAGTTATAACACATTGTTGAGAGAAATTAGAGAAGATGTAAGTCAAAAGCTATACATCATTTATCACTGGAAAGCTCAGTGTTTTTTAATGTGTCATTTCTCCTCAGATTGGTTTATTAATTTAGTACAATCCCAATCAAGTTCCAGCAGATGTTTTTTGTAGAAATTAACGTGCTAATTCTAAAGCATCTATGGAAATGCAAAGGAACAGAATAGCAAAAAAAATAAAAAACTTTGAAAAAGAAAAACAAATTTGGAGAACTTTATCTGATTTCAAAACTTATAAAGGTACACAGATTGAGACAGTGTGGTAAAGATGTAAAAATACATAAATAGAACAATAGAACAGAATAGATAATTAAGAAATAGACTTACATATATCAACAATTCACTTAAAAACATGAAAAGACAATTCAGTGGAGAAAGAATAGTCTTTTCAACTACTGATGCTAGAAAAATTGGATATCCATGTGCAAAAGAAAAAAAGAACTTCAATTTGTGTTTTGCACTACACACAAAAATGTGCTCTCATGGCTTATAGACCTACATGTAAAACCTAAAATTGTAAAGCTTCTAGAAGAATATGTGAGGGAAAATCTTTGTGACCTTGGATTAGGAAATGATTTCCAAAATACGATAAATGAGTAACAATTTAACTTCATCAAAATTAAGACTTCTGATCTGTAAAAGACACCATTAAGGATATTGAACATCTGTCTGCACCCCTAAGTTTATTGCAGCATTATTCACAGTAGCCAAGATGTGGAAGCAACTTAAGTGTTTGTCAATGGATGAGTGGATAAAGAAGGTGTGGTATATAAAACAGAATATTATTCTATCACAAGAAAAACGAAATCTTGCCATTTGCAACAACTTGTATCGAACGTGAGCACATTATGCTAAGTAAAATAAATCAAAGAAACACAAATGCTTCATAGTGTCACTTATACGTGGAATCTAAACACAAAATCAAACTCATAGAAACAGAGTTAAAAAGTGGTTGCCAGTGGCCAGGAAGTTGGGGAAATAGGCAGAGTTTGGTAAAAGAGTACAAACTTTCAACTATAAGATTCATGAGGTTAAGGGTCAAATGTAAAACATGGTGACTATTGTTGATAACATTGTATTGTACGATTGAAATTTGCTGAACAAGTAGAACTTAAAAGTTCTCACCAAAAAACCCCCAAGATAAGTATATGGGTTAATGGATATATTAATTAACCTGATGGGGGAGAATCCTTTCACAAAGCAGACATATATAAAATCAACATTATGTACACTTTAGATATGTTACAATGTCGTTTGTCAATTATACCTTGATAAAGCAGAAATTAAAAATTTAAAAAATAAAATATAAAAGACATTGTTAAGAGAATAAAAAGGCAAGCCAAAAGCAGAAATCAATATTTGCAAACCACTGGTATCTGGAATATATAAAGAACTCTCAAAACTCAAGAATAGGAACACAAAAGGCCCAGTTAAAAATGGACAAAAGATATGTATAGACATTTTACCAAAACAGAATGGCGTATAAGCATGTAAAATGATGCTCAGAAAGACTGACCATACCAAGCGTTGGCATGGATATGGAGCAACTGGTACTCTCATATGTTGCTATTGGAATATAAAATGGTACAACCACTGTGTAAAACAATTTGGCAACTTTTGAAAATGTTCAACATACGTCTACCATATGAGTCAGTCATTCTACTTCCAGGTATTTATGCACAATAAATAAAAGCACGTGTCCATACACAGACTCACAAATGAATGTTCATGGAAGCTTTATTTCTAACAGTCAAAACCTGGAAAAGACCCAGATGTCCATAAACAGGTGAATAGCTTGTCTCTGGTAGACAATTGAATATTACTCAGCAGGAAAAAAGGAATGAGTTATTGAAACAATAAACAACTTTGATGAATATCAAAATAATTATTCTGAGTGAAAGAAGCCAGAGGGAAAAAAGTTCATAGTGTAAGTGTAGAAACAGTAGATTGAGCTAGAGTGACAGAAGGCAGATCAGTTTTTGCCTGGGGATGGTGGAAGCAGCAAGAGGCAGCAGAAAGTGATTACAAAGGGCATGAGGGAACTTTGGAGAATGGTGGATATGTTCGTTCTCTGGACTTTGGAGATGTTTTAATAAGTGTGTACATATGTCAAACTTAGCAAATTGTGCACTTAAAATATGCAATTTGTTGTGTGTTAATCAGAAGTCAGTATAGCTTTAAAAAGTTTCTCTTTGAGAAAATGTCAAAGCATGTGGCCTTTATATGGTTCATACTCAGTTTATTAAAGCAGTTCAGGACAAAGATAAAACTAATTGTTCTCACACGAGGTAAAATCTTTCAAAACTGCAGAAATCAGTTGAGGTATTGCTTAAGTTTCTTGATTGATTAAGGTGCTTCAGAGTAAGAATAAAACTAAAAGTGTGTCTTCCTGTGAAAACTTTAAATTGCGTGAAAATAATTCACTGTAAAGGTCAGATTCCCAGATGACTGACGGCGTTAAGATGGTCTCAATTATAAAGAGGAATCTATGAGGAAAACAAACAGATGTGAGCATATCTGAGAACTATGAAGGAAATAGGACTGCAGATGCTTGTCTATTTGCAGTTAGCCTGTCCCTGTTCCACCACTGCAGACTGGATGTATGAGGGAGTGTGGATAGGTGCAAATAATGTGTCCTTTTACTATAAATTTCTGAATCAAGAGGAGCCAAGTCCAGACCAGAGATCGAGAATTTGAGCTGTACCTACGAGCTTTGGTCTTTGGGGTGTCTTTCTCAGGAAGATGGGAAAGTGTCTTCTGCACTAATGAAGAGGGAATAAAATTGTATTTTATGACCGGCAGTGCGGACCGTGGAAGAGACACTTGCCACTCACTGAATATCCATGTGCCACCTCATCTTTCACAGGCCCTTGCAGTTACACTGGGTCTGTGATTTGTTCAGGCCACTGGGGGCTTTAAGCAAAATGATGTGCCACTTTGGGACTGACTTATTTAAGAGGCTGAGCATGAACCTCTATGTTCCTCTCTTCTCAGTGAGGGACTTTGAAGGCCACATGTTGAGTGTTAGATCTTTCATCAGCCTGCATTTCTGAGAGACTACATGGAGAAGAGCTGCCCCTGCCCCACCCAAAATTTATTTTATTTTTTGTTGTTGTGGAAGATTTGCCCTTAGCTAACATCTGTTGTCAATCCTCCTCTTTTTGGCTGAGGAAGATCGTCACTGAGCTAAAATCTATGTCAATCTTCCTCTATTTTTTTTTATGTGGGACACCACCACAGCATGCCCTGACCAGTGTGCAGTGTAGATCTGCATTGGGGTTTGGAACCTGTGAACCCCGGACCGCCAAAGTGGGGAGCACAAACTGCTATGCCACCATGGCAGCCCCCGACCCTGCACTTTTAAACTAAATTCGTTATGGAATGTGAACTTGGAAAAGCAGCTTTTATGAAACTATTTTGGATACCACAGCAAAGCCTATCCTGTCATGTTTCATATGAGCAGTAAAAGATCCTCCATCATTAATAGTCAACAAAAGTGAAATGATGATGTCTGTTGATGTTTTATTTATATCCCATCAGAATTAAAGATGACTAACCAAATAGGATCACTCCAATGTATAAGAAAGTTAAGAAAAATATACTCATGATGTTATATTCATCATCCAAGAGGAAAAAGTGTTATATATTTATTTTTTCTTAAAGTTTTATTGAGATATAATTCACATACCATACAATTCACCCATTTAAGTGTGCATTTGATGATTTTTAGTATACTCACAGATATGTGGTACCATCACCATATTCAATTTTAGAACATTTTCATCATCTCACAAAGAAACCCCATACCCTTTAGCTATCACTTCCCTATTTCCCCATCACCCCCTGACCCCACTCCAGCTCTAAGCAATCACTAATCTACACTTTGTACCTATAGATTTTCCTATTCTTGACTTTCATATGGGAATCATATAATATGATTATATGGTCTTTCGTGAGTGGTTTCTTTAACTCAGCATAGTGCTTTCAAGGTTCATCTGTGTCATATCATATATCAGTACTTCTTTCCTTTCTATGACTGAATAATATTCCATTATATGGATACACTACATTTTGCTTATGTCTTCAACCATTGATGAAGATTTGAATTCTTTCCAGCTTTTGGCTGTTGTATATATGCTGCTATGAACATTCAAGTATGAGTTTTTGTATGGACATGTATTTTTATTTCTCTTGGATTTATCCCTTGGTGTGGAAGTGCTGGTTCATGGTAACTCTATGTTTAATCTCTTGAGGAGCTGCTGGACTGTTTTCCAAAGCTGCAGAGCTATTTTATGTTCTCAACAGTAGTGTGTGAGGGTTCCAATATCTCCACATCCTGGTCAGCACTTGTTATCATCCGACTTTTTATTTCTAGTCCTGGAAGTGGGAGTGAAGTGAAATCTCACAATGATTTTGATTTGTATTTCCATTTCCCTGATGACTAATAATGTCAAGCATCTATTCATATGCTTATTGACCATCTTTCTTGTAAAAATGTTTATTCATATCCTTAGCCTGTTTTTAAAAATTGTACATAATTTTGCATAAAAAAAGTTATGCATATTTGTATTCAGGGAGAGAGAGAGATGGAAAATTGGAATAATAATATTAAAATACTTTTTCTATCTATATGCTAAATAATTCTATTCTGAGTATCTATTGCTCTTTAAAATTCTCACTCAAAACTCAGTGGTCAAAAAGAATTACTTTATTATGCGCCCAGATTCTGTGAGTCAGGAATTTAGACAGGGCACAGTGGGATGGCTTGCGTCTGCTCTGTCTAGGGCTTCAAACTTGAATTCTCAGACAGCTGAATACAATTCAAATGGCAGGGGCTGGTATCACGAAGAAGACACTTTACTCACATATCCTCCCTGGACTGGGATGAATCCAAGTCTGGGCTCAGGAGGAATGGTTGACCAGATTGCCTACAGCTGGCCTCTTCCTGTGGTTTGGGTTTCCTCACAGCAGGCTGGTCTCTGATTTGTCAGACTTCTTATAGAGAGCTCGGGATTCTAAAAGGAAATGTAGCGACTAAGGCAAAGACTGCTAGGCTTTTTACAAGTCTTAGAAGTCCTGTGATGTCATTTCTGTATTGTATTGGTTGAAGCAGTCACAAGCCCACCCAGCTCCAAGTGCAGTGATTGCAGATCCCAGATTTTAATAAGAAGAGGGATTAAAAGTTGACAGCCATGTTTCAAAACTGCCATAGACTCTAAAAGGTCCTGTCATAACATTGAACAGCAGATTTTCTGTATTTACATGAACTTTGGGTATTTTATACATAATGCCTATTGGTGAGGTGAGTAATAAAGATAAACTTTGACTATAATTTAAGATATTTGCTCCAGATGGTGTTTAGGAAAATGTGTCTCTGAGATCTCCGACTTAAGGGAGCATAATTGGCTATGTAAGGGCAAAGACATGTTAAAACTAACAGGCTTAAATCTCCACGTTAAAAAAATCACACCTATCTCCTAGTTTCTGTGGGAAGGCAGGAGCTTGACTATCTCCTCTCATAAGAATATAAATTTATTTTTCCTTTGTATAAAATGAATTACCTAACACAGATGGTCACTCCAAATACCAGGTAAATTTAGGATAAACTATGTGTAATAAATGGTGCAGCCCAGTCCTCTCAAATGAGGACTAGTTACTGTTGACCTTGACAACATGATATAATGAGTTGTATCTGCTTTGCCATGTAAAAGAGTGAGATTTCTTTCTTTTTGCAATCCCTTAGCAGATTGCCAGTGCTGTGCATCAGATTCTGCTTTAATGCTTATTCAAGGATAAAATTGTTTTCTTTCTCTAATCCTTCGTGGAGAGGTTTTCAGGGTTGGGAGAAGATTTTCCTATTAATTGTGTCTCCCCAACAGCTGACAAGCCCATGTTCCTAAGCTCTGCACCCCACCACCCCATTTCCTTCTATGAGCTGCTCCCAGCCAATGACTGAGCAGGGCAGAGATTCCATGGCAGGCCTGCTCCTGGGAGGCTCAGGACACCTCTGATGTGCACCATGGGCTTGACAACGCCCATTGGCTTTCTTAGAACTTTCTTAGGACAGCCTTGTTTCCTAAGACCTTTCTTCTTTCATTCCCTCTCTTCTCTGAAGGCCAGACTCACCCGCAGCATACCAGCTCTCCCAGCCTTCTGCTCCCTCACTGACTTCCCATTCTGTCATTTCCCTCAGTGATTTCTTTGTTTCTCAGAGCATCCAGACTGAGACATCCTATTTTCTAGACAGGAGTTTAATGTTTCTAGCATATAGTTAAGGTGAATGAATCAAAAATGCTTAAATCTTAAGGAAAAGAAGACATTGTAAAAAAATATTTAAAAATTTATTTCTATTTTGTATTTTAACAAACCAGCATTCAAATTCTAATGTATAGCTTATATGTAAATTATAAGCAGAGTTACAGCAGCAGGTAATATATATTACCTGCATTGAAAATCACAGCTGAGATCTTGAGAGGAAAAAAGGTGTTTTCCCAAAAATAACTGGGACTTTTGGAGCACACTGGAGGCATTCCTTTCTTTGCCAATGGACATCAAAGTACAGGAGAAGAAGCTTATTGAACTTTAGAGCTTTAGATGCACAAATCTGTAACACCTCATTTATAAGTCACTGGAGTGCTGAAGGGGGAGATTCCCTGTCGGCAGGCATGGCAAGCACATTGAAGAATATATTTAAGATCCTTTATGCTGGAGCATTCACAATGGGGATTTTAGGAAATGGATTCATTGTATTGATTAATTGTATTGACTGGATCAGGAGCTGGAAGTTCTCCTGATTGACTTTATTCTCACCTGCTTGGCTATTTCCAGAATATTTCTGCTGTGCATAACAGTTTTAGGTATAGGCTTAGATGTAAACTTTGAGAAAATATTGTACACTAATAATAATTGACTGATAAGTTTGGAAACCCTCCGGATAGGATCCAATTATTTCCGCATGACCTGTACCACCTGCCTCAATTTCTTCTGTTTCCTCAAGATAGCCAACTTTTCTAATCCCATTTTCCTCTGGATGACATGGAGAATTCATAAGGTGCTTCTCAGTGCTGTGCCGGGGGAAGCCCACTCTTTCTGCTTGTGCCTTTTTTTTAAGGATACAGTACTTAAGAGCCTGATCATAAACCAGGTAAATACTGAAAGAAATTTGATATGGAACTTCACAGTGAGAAAATATTCATTAACTTCTCAAATGCACTTTGACATAACGTTCATCACCCCCTTTGTAGTGTCACTGGCCTCCTTACTTCCTTTAATCCTCTCCTTATGGAGCCATACTAAGCGGATGAAGAGTACAGGTTCTAGGGATCCCAGGACAGAGGCCCATGTGAGAGCCATGAAGTGTATGATTTCATTCCTACTCTTCTTCTTGTACTATTTGAGCCATCTGATAATAAATCCAGCCTGTGCCCTTCTAGACACTTTTGTGGCAAAGACTTATGCTAATGTGCTAGTATTTTTTGATCCATCTGGCCAGCCATTTCTTCTGATTTTGTGGAACAGCAAGTTGAAACAGGCTTCTCTCAGTGTCCTGGAGAAACTAAAGTGTTGCATGAATCTAAGGAAACCTACATTCCTATCAACATGCCTGAAAACACTGTGATTTTATCAAGAATGAAGACAACAAATAGGACTCCATGCACATCTCTTTCATTTATCCCAATTTCTTTTATTCTGTTTTGCAATAGATCATTGAAGCTTATTGAAAATAGCTGCCTGGAATGAGTGAAAAGAAAAGGACTATGCTATTTCCATCAGAATAGTGATGATATAATTAATAGTAAAATTACAATATGTAGTTAATGCATTTTATGCTAGGCAAAATACTAGACATTTTAATGTTATCTCACATAATTTCTACTATATTGATTGGATATGCAAAAACTTAAAGAATTGCTGTGAATATGTATTAATATAAATATATTTATACATATAATAATACATATATATTTAATTCCTAAAAAGTAAATATTTTAAGATTTCATTTAAAACTAGAAAAGGGTAACAAAATGAGATCAGTAAATATGTTGAGTAATATATTAAAACTTTAATAAAAAATTAAAAATGCATTTATGAACACAAAAATAGAGTCATTTGTAACCCTCGTTCATTGGTGGTTATTTCATAATACAAGTCATAACTTGTTAATATTTCAAAAAAAATACGCCTTAAAATAGAGTCTAACTAGCAGACTTAGAATTTGGGATGTAAATCTTTGGAACATTCATTTGGTTATTACTAGAAGCTAAAAGCAAAGACATATATCAGAACATGTGGGCAACTCTAGGATATGGCCGTAGCAGTATACCAAATTGCATTTCATGAAAACTCTCTTAGCAAGAAAATGAATTCCTGAAAGAAAAAAAATCATGGGCAATTACATAGGTTAAAGTTTTGAGTTCAATAAAGAGTGAGTTCACAAAAATAATACAACCAAGGATCAATGGGAAGAAAAAAAAAAGTAATGCATAGTGAAGGAAAAGGTCAAAATAACACAAATCCAGGGAAGCTATTTTGGCAAACAAGATAAACTCTCAAAAAAAGAGGATATTGCATGTAAGCAAGAAGAGGTTTTGATTATTAATACTTAAGAACTGCAATTGATCAATTTTCAACACCGTTACAACACATTTTTAAAAAGCAATAATATAGAAAATCAAATTAGCAAAAAGAAAGATAAAACACAGGAAAATATCTTAGACAATGTAGATCCTCAAAACACTACTATCTCTCTGATGCACTCAGACTTAACTGTCAAATCTTTTCTTCAATTTCTTTTTGGTTCCCTTCTCCTCTCTCTTTCATAATGCAGCATATTCTCATACCTCATTTTGGTATTGTTGCCAATTTTCCAGCATGATTTTAATTCAAGAAGAACATGATACTTAAAATGCAGTCTGGCTCACCAGGAAAGACTACTTTTCTCAGCTTCTCAGTATGAAATGTTTGTTGAATGAGTAAATAAATGGATTCACACTATGTTCCAAATATCACCAAGACCATAGGAATTTTGATGAGATACAAGAATTGTGCTTGGAAAGAAAGATATTTATTTGTCATTAGATTACAACTGTAAAAGATAAAGTGTAGCAAGCCACAGAGACATAAAAACCCCAGAATAACAAAATGAATGTTTGAAAATTCAAACACCTCATTACCTATGGCTGGTGGTTTACCGTGACTTAAAATTCCGTTTCAGAAAAAATGAGCATAGAATGAACTGACATGTTAAATTTTTGGCTATGCCAGGAGTCCAGTTGTAGCACCCATTAGAACCAGACTATTTCTTAAACATATGCCACAGGGAGTCTCAAGTAAGTAAATGAATAAGAGAGAAAATACAAGACTTAGGAAATACACGGCTCAAAATATAGCGTACAATAGAGTGTATTTTAAAGGACAAATACAGAAGACACAATGCAGAGAGTTTTACATTTTTCTCATTCTCTGAGTAGAGTCCTAGTCTGGATCCTGAGTCTTACTTGTTAAGTCTGGCATGTTAGGAATCCCCTGTTTTGACAGTGGTCACTGTTTTTTGTCTGTTTGTTTGTTTACAGCAGATAAAACTTTATTTTATTTATTTCACCTTTCCTCTCCTAGCTATTTTAGTTTGTAAGCAACGAGATTTAAGTTTGCTGTAAGACTTTTTGTCGGCATATGAGAAAAACATATTTTTTCCTCAAAAAAATAGGTTGTTTTAAAAGCTAATGAAAGGAGGGGCTGACCCCGTGGCCGAGTGGTTAAGTTCGCGTGCTCCGCAGCAGGCGGCCCAGTGTTTGGCTGGTTCGAATCCTGGGCGCGGACATGGCACTGCTCATCAAACCACGCTGAGGCAGCGTCCCACATGCCACAACTAGAAGGACCCACAGCGAAGAATATACAACTATGTACCGGGGGGCTTTGGGGAGAAAAAGGAAAAAATAAAATAAAAAAAAAAAGCTAATTAAAGGAAAAGTCATAGAAAAATGAATGGAGTGGAATTAACATTGTGTATGTTTCAGGTGTACAGCGTGTTGCTTTCATGCATTTATATATTGCTATATGATTACTACAGCAGCCTTAGCTAACACCTCTATCTTGTCACATAATTATCCTTTTTTGTGTGTGTTGAGAACAATTGAAATCCAGTCTCTTATTGACATCAAAGTTTATAATACAGTATTGTTGGCTATAATCACAATGCTGGGCGTTAGATCTCGGGAACTAATTTATTTACTAGTTGCAAGTTTGTACCCTGAAACAACATCTTCTCAACTCCTCCAACCCCTTCGCCCCTGGAACTGCTATTCTGCTCTGTTTTTACAAGTTCAGCTCTTCTAGATTCCACATATAAATGATATCATACAATATTTGTCTTTCTCTGTCAGACTTATCTCACTCAGCATAATGAGTGGTCACTTGCTTTTAATTCCTTCCTTGGGAAGTTTAACGTAGATATGGGATACCTGCATTTTAAGAGGGTAGAATACAAAAAGGTTTTGTGTATGTGAGATATAAATGCACCTTGTATTCCAACAGTTGGACTTAGCAGCATAAAAGCAGAAAGGAAATTTATTCTTTTTCACCATTGCCCCTACAACTCTGTTTTGTTGAGTTTTTCCCTTTCAAGTATAAAACCTTAGCTAGATCTCATAGCTTCTATCGTCACTCATATTAAGTCCAGTCCAGGCTAAAAATAAAGCTTAACTCTCTCATTCAATAGAAAACTTCTCCCACTCACCAATCTCAGACCCCATTCAAGCAAGGAAACCTGATATAGGAAAAGTTGCTCTCTTGTAGGCTCTTGTTCTCCTCGCATCATCTATGGTGCTTCTGGTTTCCTTATAACTGCATATATAGCTAGTGCCCTCTATAGGTCTCTTTTGGCTATGGAAAAATGTCAATCATAGGAGATATTTTAATACAGACTCATTGTTCTGTAGGCATCTGTGTGAGAGGTTGCCAGGGCCACCCTCAAGTTTGATGACTCACAAGAAATACTCAGGGAACTCAGAAAAGCCATTTAGCCACAGCTCCAGTTTATTACAGTGAAACGATACAGATTAAAATCAGCAAAGGATAAAGGTGCATAGAATAGTGTCCAGGAGAAAACAGGCACAAACTTCCAGTTGTTCTCTCCCAGTGGGGTCATATGAATAGCACTTTGTTCACCCATAATAATGTATAAAGACATGTATGAAGTATTGCTAATGAGAAACACTCACTTGAGCCTTGTTGTCTGGGGTTTTTACTGAAGATTAGTCGTATGGGCATGGAGCACTCATGTGATTGATATTAACTACTCATTCTCCAGTCCTCTCAAACACCAAACTGATATAGCATGGCTCTGGGGCTCATGCAAGTAAGAAAGGATTCACCATAAATCACATGGTCAGCACAAACTATCTGATGTGGCTCAAGGCCCCGGGCATACAAAGACACTATTACCAGGCAGGATATTCCAAGGGCTTAGAGGTTATCTCCCAGGAGCCAGTCAAGGGCCAGACCTTTCTTTGGAAATGGCTGGGTTTGAGCACCCTAAGCTTGCTGAGTTAACTGTTTATCGCACAGCACCTTTGTGGCTTTTTTGAAATCTCTTCACATGGGCCCTCCTACCTGAAGTTCCCTGATAATGCTTGTTGCCTCCTTCAGTGGTACTGAATCTTAAGACATTAGTATGCTCCTGGTTTCAGATGTTGTACTGTACCTAGACACTAGCTGCTGGAATTACTTTTCCCTCTCATGAGGTGATCTTTAGGAGTTTTCTTCTAACATGGCCCATGTCAAATCCCTTTACAGCATCCACTTCTGGCTCATAGGAAACATGAAACTTGACCCAGGGAACTCTGGAAGGGCAGCTGTTCCCAAGCAGTCCTCTTTGCTCTAATCATTCTACAACAGTGTTTTACCTTACAGACTTTTCAGGGATGAGTCAAGCCCAGTTGTGTCCCCCAATCTCTAGGAGTTACATGTCAATTTCTATAGATGCTTTTCCCTTCATTTGGATGACTGTATGAATTATTCTCTTCAAAGAAACGATCTCTTTTGGCCTCTTCAGAAATCTCCATATTAATGAGGATGATGTGCTAAGAGAAACAAAACTACAAAACTGGTATTGTAATTTTTCAGGACAGATATTCTAGGACATTTCAGTCAGTCTTAAAGCCTCTAATAAAACACCAAGGTAAATCTCCTTCCTCCTGTTACAGAAGGTACAGTTTAGTGTACAAAAGAGAAAAAATGAGGATACAATCTTATGCTAGCCTTGACTGGAGGTCTCTAGCACAGAGGTCAGCAAATTTTTCTTTTCTATGAAGAGAGAATAAATATCTTTTTGCTTTCCAAGCCATACAGAGTGTGTTGTGACTATGCAATTCTGCCATTGTAGCTCAAAAACAGCCATAGACAACACCTATATAAATGGATATAGCTCTGTTTCAATAAAACTTTATTTCCAACAATAGGTGGCAGCCAGTGAGCAATAGTTTGCCAAATCAAACTCTAGAGGAGGCAAACTTTTTAAAGACCAATAAGTGGAAGCAACTCAATTAAAAGGGCTTATTATAACAGTTAGCTTAAGACTCTGTTGTTTGGGCATTGACTCTATAAAAGGATAACCAATGGACATTTGAGAACTGGAAAACAAAATTTTTGAAATTAAGATCTAAGTGGATGGGCATATCAATCAGTATCTGACCAGAGGAGAGAAACTATGGAAGTCCCTTGGAAAGTTTAATATAAATAATTATTAACTAGGTATAAAGTTGTTAATTAAATAACTGAAAGAGGAAAAACAGAACACTGTGATCCAACAGAGGCAGCAACTGTAGGAAGCAGCTCCCATTCTTAGGGTTAGGAACAAAGGAAGAAGATTCAAATTATTAAAGCCTAGAAACTTAGATAAGGAGTGCCATAGAGCTGAAATTCAGATCTTTAAAAAGGTACGTTGACCAGCTGGTGGTGTGTCTCTGATCCCAGAGAAGTGGCTCTTTGAACATGAGGGGAGGTTGTTCTGAGGGAGGGGGAGCCAGTCAGCTTCTGCTGGTGCTGGTGGGCTGAGGGATGGTGCAATGAAGTGCTGGAAAATCTGAAATCTGGATTCCGCTGCCGCTATGAGAAGGAAATGCTGCCAGGATAAAGAAGCATTGCTGGAGTGATGTCCATAGAAACAATGAGTGGACAGGAAGCACACAGGAAAACCACAAGGAAGAAACCAGAAGCGGTAATTTCGGTTTTCCTTCATCAGCCTTACAGTCTCCTTCTACCATCCCTTACTGGAGCCTCACACAGAGCCAGTTGGCACAGCTGAAACATCAAACACAGAATCCTATCACTAATTCTGTCACAGCCCCATCTGAATATTCTGCTACCTGCAGAATAAATTATAATGATGACCTCCAACAAAAATTGTTCCAAATAATGAGAACAAAGAGAGAAAATAAGAATATAGTTAATATATGAATATATGTATATACCTGCTAAAAAGGGAATAAAATCTATGTAGCTGCTACAATCACATTTCTGTAACTGGTCAAGCCAGCAGATTGACATTTATCACTTCCTTCCTTTACTATCCATTCCATGATTCCTTTGCTCTCAGTCAGGACCTCAGCCAGTGTGGGTTCTTTACCTGGTGGGGTAAACCAAGCCTGCATTACTAAAAAGTTTTTATCCTTAGCTATTCTGCATTGGTTTTGATTGCTGTTGTTTTCATTAAATCTACTATTCGATGTGGCAGAATTAAGAGAGATCCAGAGAATCTCTTGTGTTCTAGGCAAAGTCCATCTCCACTAGGTAGTAGCAGCACAATTTCCCCCTTGGTAATCATCCCAGCATTCAGATAAAAATTCTTTTTTCTTTTTTTTTTGCATGCTGTCTCAATGGCATAAGCAGTCTCAAATGACCATTTTCATGGGCACATCGTTATGTCCTCTGGCAGAAAACTTCTTCCACTGGAAACAAAGACCTTCAAACTGGCAAAACTCAAAGCAGTAGGTATGAGAAGCAAAAACTATCTGAGTGGTTTATTTGATGTAACAAGGGAGAGATGTCTCCCCCCTACCATCTCTGGCTCCTGGGCGAGTATTTTCTGGTTGTACAAGAGATATTACAATATCGTTTCCTGACTCAGAGCTTGTGCTGCATCCTGTAAGACAGAAACCCATTCTTATGGAGTGTGGTCTCACAACTGGCACCATAACTGAGTTTTCAGAAAGCAATTCTGTTATTTTATTAGGTGATTCTGAGTGATGGAGTATGTAGTAAGATCTGTGATTTCCACAGGCATGACCTCATTGTCCTGTATATTTTTTCACTGTGAAATAATTTCCTAAATCAGAAGTAGTTGTGCTAAATGCTATTAAGGTAAATGTGGTGTTTAGTCCACAGATGGTGACACTGCCAGAAATGTTACACATAGGGAAGGCAAATTCATATCCACAATACATGTTTGTTTCAGGGTGGACAAATTTCTTCTCCCTCCATGATGCAACAGGATCCAAATAAATCAACTAGCCACAGGTGGCTGGCTGCTTTCCCTAAGGAATGATGCCATATTAGGGGCTCACTGTTGTTCTCTGTTGTTAGCAGGTTAGGCACCCATCAGTACTGACAGCCAGAATAACCTTGGTGAGAGAAAATTAATATTGTTAAAACTGTGATTGTTACTTGATGAGAAACAGTTTGCATATAGCCTTCATCCCTGCCACAATGTATCTACTGATGAGGCACTGGAATGGCTGGGAAAAGCAGCTGCCTGATATCCACAGAATGTATTCTTTCACCTACTCGGTTATTGAGAGCCTTTTCTACAGCGAATGCCCATTAGTGAGTATTCACAGAAGCATTTCACAATCTTTACCTATTTTGAGAGGTATTTCTCATATGCCTCTTCCCCAGTCTTCCTGATCAACTATAGTCCAATCCTATTTTTTCCAAGTTGACAAAACAGCCAAATTACCAGACACCACCCATGTATCAGTGTGGATATGCTTTCTGGCCATCTCTTTTTTTAGATAAATGGACAACCAAATATACAAGATTTCTCTTCACCAGTGTCTTTCAGGGGCCCCCTGAGTGGATCTATGATGCTGCAGCATATCATGCAGAAGCATCATGTGACTAAGTCCTGGTATAGACTAAACAGTTAAGCATGAGACACTCATTATCCATGTGCTCTGAGCTTCCTGTCATGAACTGGATGGTTGTGGTCCATCAAGCTACAAAGTTGTGCATGGACAGCTGCAATCTATTTTTAAGTAGAAATTATATAGAAGAGATTCAACTTGAGCAGATCTGAAAGTCACAAGGAAATTGCCTGATCAGGTAACACAGACCACTTTAACATCAGTTCCAACTGCATTACCTGCTCTCTTTTAGTTCACACTTCATATATCATTGAATTTTCTGGATTCATGTTGAAGAACTTAGATTTTCTGAAAACCTTTATCTTCTCAGGTCCCTACTCATAGTTGACAGTGTTATGGTTACTCTGTAAACAACCAGGTCAAAGTAGCACACTTAGATTTTTGTTGACTCTGAAATCCAAAAGGCCTATCAAATGTGCTCTTTTCAGTGGTAGTTGGTACCAGTTTCAGCAAATTGTCTTTCACAGTGGAGGGGACATCTCAACATGCTCCAGACCACTGGATCCCCAGAAACTTCACTGAAGTAGGAAACGCCTGAATTTTTGTTGGGTTTACCTCCCATGCTTTGAGTAATATATGTCTTACTAGGGCATTTGTGGTACTTGCGCTTCCTGATCATCAGATACAAGCAGCACAGTGCCATCAATGTGGCCGACCAGTGAGACATTGGGTGGAATGTTTATGATAAAGAGCGGGAGAGTTGACAAAGCCCTGGGTGAGACTGTGAAAATGTACTCTTTGCGTTGCTAGGTAGAAGCAAATTTCTTCTAGTGGTTCTTGTAAGTTGCTATTACAAAAAAAAGCACTGGCAGGTAACAATTGCATATCAGGTGCCAGAGGCTGTTAATGTGTTCCAATGTGGATATTATGTCTGAAACAGCAACTGGAAAGTGGGTGGGAGACTGTGGTTCTTGACTGAAGCAACCCTAAGTCAGGATTTTGGCCACTAGAATTGAAGGTTTTCCTGTTATGGATCAAGCAGCATTTTAGTGGGCTGACCCATCTCTTGAAAGTTTGAAGTATTTATCTTTATTTTTGCAATTTATAAATTTCTCCAAGATATATCTAGGTATAGACTTCGGTTACTTGTCTTTTTCTATTATTCTTATTACTCTAATAAATGAGTGTGCTTTTTCTATTAAAACCTTAAGAAGGCCCTCAGCTCAGCACCTGGAATACTGTTTCAAGCCAGAGTTTTATTTAGCTGAGAATTTTTTCTATTATTTATTTATTTCTTCTCATTTATCTTTTCTCTTTTACTTTTTAAATGACAATATAGAGACATTTGTATTTTATTGTTATTTCACAGGTCTCTTATTTCTCTATCACAACATTTCCTATTTTTTCTGAAATATGTTATGTAAATTTTTGGACTAGAAATTCCAGGTCACTAATTTGATACTCAGAAAAGTCTATTCTCCAAGTCAGCATGATTATAATAAAAATTTTAAATAACAGAGAAGTGATTTTGATTCTCTAATATTGTTTGCCTTTTTATTATAGGACAATATTATTGTATAGTTATGATAGCCTCTCAAATTATTCTGATCCACCAAATGTGTTTATTTAATATGTATTTAATATTCTATGCCCCCTATATTAACTGCATTTTCTTGAAGGTCATTTATTTTGTTTGTTCAGTCTAGCTTTTTTCTCTTTCATTGCTTTGACTTTTCTCAATATTAATTTTTTTCTAATATCTATATGATCAGGTGTAATCAATGGGCAAGATTTAGCCCATGTATGTGGTTTTTGTTCTTTCTTTCCTTCTTTTTGGTTTTACTTTTTGTCTTGGTTAGCATAGTGTTGTATAATTTTAACTACAGAACGTTCTGCCTAATTTTTTACATTTACAACTTTCAGTGGTCTGTCCACTCAGTAAAAATACACATTTGTGTTCCCATCCTGCTCATTCAGGTATTTGATTTTATGACCTGAAACTAGACTATGCCTTGGACAGTACAGGGAGATAAAGTCAGTTTCCTCAGACCCACTTAAAGTCACAAGTTGCCTAGAAGCTAGAGCATCATGTTTAGGGAGCCCTGGGTCTGTTGATTATCCTGGACAAGTGAGTAGAGATATGACTTTGTAGAATTTCCTTTAGGGTGAATGGATTGCTTGTTTCTAGAAGCATGGCATCCTTCTCACCCCAGAAGAACCTGAGATATTACACTATTTTTTCTTAATTTAGTTATTTGTCTCATCATAAACTTTGTCCCATTTTCTACAGGACCATGTGCCTTTTTCTTATTAAATCATCAGATCCCTTTATGAATTATGAATATTATCTCTTGGTGTGTTACAAATGTTGCAAATATTTTCCAATAAATTGTTTCTTTTTTAAAATTTGTATATGATATTATTTTTCATACAATTATTTTTCAATTGTTTTACTTAATCTGTCACTTGTTTCTTTTATGGCTCTGGAATCTTGAATTGTGTTCTTAGGAGGACTTTTGCATTCAATTTTTTAAAAATATTTTCCCTTTTTTTTGTTAGTTTTTTTCTGGCTTGTATAAGTGGAATTTTTCGGATTTTTTTTTACAATTAACTTTTCAATCAAACTCTTACTTAACTTTGTGTATTTTGTGAGGTAGGGAATCTGACTAGTTCAAATGAAAGGCCAATAAACTGTTGTAAGTAACGTACCTCTAAGTAGACACAGCAAACTCACGGCCCACAGGGGCCAGGACTGTCTGTTAATGTGTGAAGACTTTGGTAATAGAGCTCCTTGTGATGAACTTCTGATGTGTTCTTCGTAAGTGTATTCAAATTTATTTTTTAAACAGTTGACTTCAGGTCAGTCTGAAAGTTTGTGGCCTCTTATTCTTCTTTTTCAACTTCTTGGCTATTCTACAACATTTACTTTCCTAGGGGATTTTCAGAGTCAATTTCTCAAATCCCATAAAATATTCTGTTGGGACTTTGACTGAGCTTGCACTGACTTTATAGATTTCTCTAAAACATAGCGTGTTTCCATCCAAGAATATAACAAACAAATTGGTTTATTTAAGCCTTTTTTAGGTTATTCAATAAAGTTTCACTGTCATTGTTTTCTTTTAGGTGTTAGGCTTTTTCTATTGACTCTATTCCTAAATCTATTTTAGTTTCTCAGCCAATTTTAAATATGAGGTTCTTCACATTACATCTTGGATGAGAAAAACTAAAACTTTCATTTAGAAAACCATTGATAATTTACCTGTGAAGTTTGATGAATTTGGAAAGAAAGTTAAAATAGTAATAACCTGAAATTGTTTCAGTTTATTGTAACAGTGAAAATTTTAGGGTAAAGAGTTTGTAGGTAAAGATATATTTAAGGTTTTTTGTTTGGACAAAGAGTATAGATGTTGACTGATATTCTATCTGGTACAACTATTCAAAATATAAGTTAATAACTTATATTTTAACTTCTAACGTTAAAAAGAAAATAACAACTGTTTTGCTTTTGCTTTCATAAAAAACAGAAAATGTGCCTATAATTCCAATATGAAAAGAGTTGGTGAAAATCCAAGAGAAAACCACTAAAACTCTTCAAATAAACAAGTAATGAAGGTGGACAGATAACTCACAACAGAAAGCACCATGTTCCACTTTTTATAGTAAATTTTTAAAAATTATTTAATGGTAATACTTACTTTGTATAGGCTGTTGAGAACAATTTGGATTGAAAATACATATCATAAAATCTTAAAAGTGCTTATACATTTAAATTCATAATTCTACTTACTAAAGTTTCATCTAAGTAAACAGAGAAATGTTGATATGTACTTAGCTAGTCATTGCAGCATAGTTTATAATAGAAAAGGTAAAGTAGAAAGAGAGAGATATCAAAGTAACCTAAATATTCCTGATGAGGATTTTTAGGCTGCTTAATTTTAAAACGGTTTATGATGAGGATTCTTAGGCTGGTTAGTTTTAAAACTACAGATGTGATTCAGACTCGGAGGAGTGGAATTTGCTTGCCCCTTTGTTGGGAAACATTTACATTTCTAAGGGAAACCTCTATTTGTGAAGATGCCTCCCCCTCTGTGCCAGGAAGAAGGGGGATGGCCTTATCTCTAGAAACTCTTAATGCCAGAGGCAAGAACTTAAGTAGGTTACTGTCTGGCAACCTCATGTAACTGACATCCCCCCCAATCCTCCTTTGTCTTTAGCTGAGGATAATATTCAAGTGGTGACTTCTGCCATTTACTCAGTCCGGTTTGATTCTTATCTAAAATTTGTGGGACCGCCAAATGGCCGGACCCTATGGCACTGATACTCTTTTAACTTTTTTACATATTCTTTGCCTTGTAAAGAGATAACTCACATACCTATGCCTTAAATTTAGCTCTAACCCTCAACTTGGGGCAACAGCAGGAGCTCTGACTGCCCGTGGGTCCTGTCCCCATGCACCAGCTCTGCCTGCCCATGGGCCCTGTCCCCATGCCAGTGGGGGCAGCAGAAGCGGCAGCAGCAGAAGCTCTGACTGCCCATGGGTCCTGTCCCCATGCTATTCTAGTCTCTAAATAAAAGAGCACTACTGCCAGATCTTAAGAGTCTAAGAAATCTTTCTTTTGACTCCTCAGCTAACCGACCCCGCATCATTCCTACAATAAGGGATTATCTGAAGTAAAATTATATTATATGGCCTTGATGTGATATTATGAAGGTATTAAAATCATTGTTGTGAAAAGTTTTGTAAACTCTTCACAAAAGTCTTCAAGTTGTAAAGCTAGTAGTTAAAAAATCAGACCTCAGTATTTCAAAAGTAGTATGATTATAACTATGTGTAATGATAAGAAAGTAACAAATAGTAACATATTAAAATACCTGAAGGAAACTGGTGTAAATATTAGTAAATCGTTGGTATTTTAAATTTTTATCTATTTTTGTAGACTTCTAAAATTTCCTATAATGTTTGCTGTTTTTTTAACCTAGCAAATACCTACTAACTGTTTACTATTTTTCAGGTTTTGGATTTAGTGAGAGGATTTTAACAGTGAAACATTAAAATTTTGCTCTGTTCCAAAAAATTACATCCCAGAAAACAGTCACAATAAACTGCAAAAATTGCTATAATTAGAGAGGTACAGAGTGATAGAATGGGCACCAAATCCAAGTTTGGATGATGAGGGATATTTTTCCAGAAGGAATTGCATTCAGAACAGTATTTGCAATGGTCAGAAAACGAAGATGCATTTGGAGTTTATCCTGAAAATAATGGTCAGGTTTTCACTGAGGAAGAAACTCTACTCAAGCTGCAGAATTGCTAAGAAAGACTAAGATTGTAAGTAGAGGGAACAATAAGGAGATTATTCTTACGTGGCAAAAATGATGAGGGTCTGAACTAAGATGGTTGCCATAGACTTGGCAGAAAGGGGATAGATCTGAGAGGTATAAAGGTCATAAAATTAACTGGGCTAACTAATGAGTTGAAGTGAAATCAGGTTGACAGATTTCTGGCTTCTGTGAATAGATAACTTGAAAAGGACTAGAGCTTTACTTGCACGATTGATACTGAGTAGTTTCAGAAATTAAGGACTAGCTTTTGTGAATTCTCCTTAGTCTGTGGAGTGAATCATTCAACACTGCACAGGATTAAAGGAAAAAAAGAGATCTATTTTGAGTATGCTGGATAGTGGGGGGAAAGAAAGAGGTGTCATCAATCTCCTGTTTTCTTATTATTTTATCTCTGGTCCTCAGGTCGTGAAATGGTTAAGGTCTGTGCATTCTTCCTCTGAGTGCATTCTGCTGGCAACAGCAGTGGTAAGAAAACTCTTCTTGTATCATGTCTGCTTTGTGGAGGGTCCTCATTTACAGTAGGTTTGCCTGTTCTTAGAGGTTGAAGGGCCCAGTTTCAATGAGTCTCAAAGCATCATCCAACTAGCAGAGGTGTGCTTTGCAGGACAACCTTTCCATGTTCCTGCCCCAGGAACAGAGTCTCACAGGGTCTCCTCCCTCAGGTTAGTTGTGTCATAGTGTGAATTGTTTTACTATCAGTTTATTTTCTCCAAAGACCCACTCAGAAAAGTGGCTATGGGGATGACATTTACTTATGATTCATTCAACTGCACTGAAGACATTAGTAAACAGAATATTCTTCCAGTTAATTTCAAACGATCAGAAAAGGTACCTCTCAGGAATTTTGTATTTTAATAAAAAATGTATACAAAAGATAATCCTAAATGTGGTTATAACTTTTAAGCATTTTTTCAAAGATTATCTTAATAGTCTGTAGAAAAATTCACCTACTTTAGCTAACATTTCTCTTTTTTCAAAGTCTTTCTACTGTCTCAAGAATAAAAAGATTTGAAGACTCTTCTTTACTCCAAAGAAGGTTTTTGAGGAAAGAAGTTCAGTTTTTGTCATGTATAATTGAGGGTGTTTATGTTTCATACAAAGACTTATGAATAAAAAAAGAAACTCAAATACTGTATGATCTCACTCATAAATAGAAGATAAAAACAACAACAAACACAGAGAGACAGAGATTGGATTGGTAGTTACCAGAGGGGAAGGAGGGAGGGAGGAGGTGAAAGGGGTGATTAGGCACATATGTGTGGTGATGGATTGCAATTAGTCTTCCGGTGGTGACCAGGATGTAATCTAAACAGAAAGAGAAATATAATGATGTACGCATGAAATCTATATAATGTTGTAAAACAATGTTGCCATAATAAAATAAATGAATAAATAAAATAAAAGTTAAAAAAAACCAATACCTATCTCAGGGTGGTTCTGCTGATGACCTGAGGTGGTGTATGCAAGTGCTCAGGGCACTGCCTAACTCTAAAAAAAAGTCTTTAAACTGCTACTGACAGCTGACCTGAAAGACCTGTAGCTTTACAGAGAAAAGAAAAAAAAAACCCACAAAGTTTCTTTGGGAATTATGATACTGAGGTTAGATTCATATATCACCTGCCAAGTTTCCTGAAACTTTCAAACTCTGTTAATCTCACTCTGTAACAGTGACCTACACTGTGAATACTTTGCAATGGATCTGTAATGCAGAATTTGCTAGTGTTACCTACATGTCAAAGTATTTTAATGTGGTGAAAATCGGTGTTTGAGGTTCCTGTTTCACAATTTAGATTTGTAAATCAAATGAAGGCGTTCTTTGAGACAGGAGAAAGAATTTTCATTTGAAAGAGTGAAAAGTAACCCATGCCTTTATTTGCATGTTAGCAAATGAGAATTTGGCCTTTCAATCATCCTATACATAGAATATCACAGTTTGCAGCTGACAACTGGACCAAGACTGGAAATACTTAGCAGAGATTGTTGGAGATGTTCAATGACTGTTATGGAGAGTGACTCCGCAGTCCTATGGCAGATTGTTGGGCTTCATAAGCTAAAAAGAAGAGCCACAACAAGAAATAAGGAGAAGAATACTACTGTATAATTAAATATAAAAATCATATCATTATCTACCTGGAAATTAGTCAATTAACAAACTACAGATTAGGCTTTTCTCTTTGCACACGTGTTGAAAACATTGGAGAAAGTTTTCATGATTGTAGCAGGTGGGGAATTTATAGCAGGAATTTTAGGGAATGGATTTATTGGACTCACAAATTGCATTGCCTGGATTAGAAATCGGAAGTTATGTTTGGTTGGCTTCATTCTTACCAGTTCGGCCTTCACCAGAATCAGTCAATTACGGCTAACAATTGTCAATTTGTTTTCAGTGGTGGTCTATCAGGAAATCCCTGATACTAAGAAAAGAAATCATATACATACTGGCATCTGGATACTGGCCAACCACTTGAGCACTTGGTTTGCTACTTGTCTCACTGTCTTTAATTTTCTGAAGATCAACAATTTCTCCTATCCCCTTTTCCTTTGGCTGAAATGGAGAATTAACCAGGTAGTTTTCATGCTTCTGCTGTTACCTGTGCCCTTCCTGTTCATCAACTTTCCTTTCCCATACAGTTTTGATGTTTTCTGGTGTCATGTCCAAAAAAAACATAAAAGAGATATGACTGGGTTATTCAATGTGAGTAAAAATAAACATGTAAGTGCCATGACAGTCTTCATTACTGGGTCCCTCCCTCCTTTCTCTCTTTCCTTGATTTCCTTTCTCCTGTTGCTCCTTTTCTTTGTGGAGACACATGAAACACAATTTGCTCAAAGTCAGGGTTTCCAGGGACCCCAGTATGGAGGCCCATGTCAGAGCCATGTTTTCTTTCTTGAGCTCTTTTTTCTGTACCAGTTTGCCTTTTCCTGATATTTTTGGGTTATTTTTCACTACAGAACAAGCTGGTTGTGATGTTTGGTTACATGTTAAGAATTCTGTATCTTTGGGGTCACTCAAATGTCATGATTTTTGGATGCAGCCAAGTGAGGAAAGCCTTCTTGGGGATTCTCTGGCACCTCAAGTGTAGCCTCAAAGGAAAGGCACTCTCAGCTGCGTAGGTAGGCCCATGAGAGAAGTTAACAAGCAGTCTTTGTGGCATCTTCCTTGCTTCATTGGATTCTTCCTTTTGTATGTGTACTGTATCACTGAGTACCATTTAAATTCCTCCTTGACCTGGACAGACCTCTAGTCTAGTAGGTATAAAAAAAATTAAGAGGAAGAATCACCTCTCTGAGCTGTTACAATGTTTGTATATAAATATAGATATTAAAAAATGGCCCATGCAGAGCTACAGAAGAAGGGTAAGTTGTTAAAAACTAAACAAAAGTCATTAGAATTGAATGAGTGGGGACAGTAAGATCTACCAGAAAAAGTAGTTAAATAGAAAAAAATTTTCAAAAACCCAATTACAATTGCTATCATTAACACTGAGTCATCACAAAAGATAGGAGGTCAATATGGATCTTTGATGTAAACTGTCATTCAGGGATTCATAGTTCATACTAATGTACTATTACCTAAAACTGGTTAAGTCCTCCTGATATTCACCTAGTTTCTGTAATAATTCATATTTAGCCATTTAATTCATATATTGATAATCTTTTACAATAAATTTTACTTGTGAATGTTTTTGCCATTGACGTAACTGCCAAAATCAGATAGTCTAGATTTCATTGAAGTCATTAAAATCCTTTTGTAACAGCCAGTTACTACTGCTGGAAATATAACTATAATAGCATATTGTACAGTCTGTGGGATGTGGAGCTATCATATCTTGAACGCACATCAAAATAATCCATAAGGGGGCTGTCCCCATGGCCGAGTGGTTAAGTTTGCACGCTTCAATTGGGTGGCCTGAGGTTTCGCAGGTTCAGATCCTGGGCATGGACATGGCTCCGCTTGTCAAGCCATGCTGAGACAATGTCCCACATAGCACAACCAGAAGGACCTACAACTGTAATATACAACTATGTACTGGGGGCCTTTGGGGAGAAGAAGAAGAAGAAGATGGAGAAGGAGAAGAAGAAGAAGAAGGAAAAAAAAAAGATTAGCAGCAGATATTAGCTCAGGTGCCAATCTTAAAAAACATAATAATCCATAAGGAAGTAGGATGGATAAGGGTATATTGACCACACCCTGATAACTGCTGAAAGTGGGTCATGAGTACATCAGATTTATTGCATTGTTCTCGCTACTTTTGTGTATGTTTGAAAATTTTCAGAATAAAAAGTTAAATAAAAAAATTATTAAAAGAGAAATGCTCTTTGTTTAGATCTCAGTTTTTTTCCGGCATAAGATATATGTGTGAAAGAGGAAAAATATAAGGCTAATAAATCAATTAATTTCTTGGAAATATTTGTTTTATAAGTTATGCCTGGGAAGATAAAAGTATGAAAAAGCCTTTAGATTGTTTTTACCTCATCTATATATCTACAATCCAGGATACAGATGGTTCCATTATTTTAAAAACCCCTAGGAACTTCGAACACCGATTTTCACCACATTAAAACACATTGACATGTAGGTAAAACTAGCAGCTTCTGCATCACAGATCCTTTACAAAGCATTCATAGTGTAGGTCACTTCATTACAGGGTGAGATATAGAGTTTGAAATTTTCAGGAAACTTGACTGGGCAATATTTGAATCTAACCTCAGTATCATAATTCCCAAGGAAACTTTGCCCTTTTTTTGCTATAAAGATGCAGGTCTTTAAGGTCATCCATCAGTAGCATTTTAAACACTTTTTTTTTTAATGTTAAGTTTTTCTATGAAACATAAGCACCCAAACTACTTGACAAAAAGTGAACTTCTCTTGTTTCCTTAAAAACCTTCTTTGGAGTTTGGAAGAGTCCACAAATGTTTTTATTCCTGAGAGAGTAGGGGGACTTCGAAAACAAGAGAAATGTTAGCTAAAGTATGGAATTTTTTCCACAGAATATTGTTAAGATTGCAGTCTTGTGACAGTCTCTCATTGGCTGAGCTTCTTGTCAGTCAGGCAGAGGAGGTTTTTCTTCTTCCGGTTTGTGTCTGCTGTTGACTAGGGCATGAAAGCATTCGGTTTTGGGCTCCAGACTCCAATTTATTGAGATTTCTGTATATTAATTTGACACAGGCTATGGACATAAGAGAAAAAGTCTCCTGGATTCCATGAAATATCCTAGGCAATTTGACATAGTTATTTAATGTAATCCTCACCAAGGTTGTATGAAATGTTTATTATTGCTACCATTTTCTATGATGAAAATACTGCAGCTTGTCATATGTAAGTGACTTCACTGAAAGGTGGAAGCATTAGGATTCAAACTCAAATCCTCTGACTCAAAAATAAAAAAGAATGTGTAAAAAAGAATTAATTAAACCCCTCTTATTAGCTCTTGATCCTGTTATTATTTAATAACAGCACCAAAAATTAGCTGTTTTAGTCAGGTATACCACTTTATGAGACTTTTTTTTTTTCTGCTTTATCTCCCCATACATAGTTGTATATCTTAGTTGCAGGTCCTTATAGTTGTGGGATGTGGGACGCCTTCTCAACGTGGCCTGACGAGCGGTGCCATGTCGGCGCCCAGGATGTGAACCCTGGGCCACCACGGCGGAGCACGCGAACTTAACCACTCGGCCACGGAGCCGGCCCCTATGAGACTTTTTATTAATTAGGGTTTGGTTTTTAATCAAGAGGAAACAAAATGCTATAAAAAATGTAACTTTTAAATAAATCTATTTAATCAGTGGGAGATGTTTTTCTTTATTAAAAAGAAAATTCCAAGAACTTTTAAGAAGTATATGATTTTTAAATGTAGCAGAAACAAAAAAATATATATTTTCTTGACCTTTTCATTTAATAACGACAACAAAGTTTCTGAAAGTGACCATGGGGAATTGGTGCCATGAGTGAGGCACATTAAATCACTCTTAAACAAAACCTGCTGTTATGAAAGTAAAATCCATGAGATAACTAAAAAAAATTGGAAAATACTAAGAATACATTGTGCTGTAAAATTAAGAGAAAACTGTTAAAATCTGGAGAATTTAAATCCTGAATTGGTTGCTTGAAACTCTGGCAACACATATGGCTGTACGGTGACACTGTGCCCCATCTCAGTAAGCGGTAACTTTATCTTTCAACCCATATAGACCTACAGCTTATCTCCCATGGCCCTTGACACATGGCACAAACAGCCATGTAGCCATGAACATAACCACTGCCAGAAAATCCTCCTATGAGGTATTTTAGAATATCAAATTATCTTTGCAAATATAACAACTTACCTTTAGGAATTAACAAAAGCCTGAATTCGTATTGAAAATTACAGTGGAAACACCTCCAAGTGTCTGCTAGTAATCCCATTTCATCCTGGAAACCCCGGCCTTGGAAGAATGACAGCTGGAGGTGGGGGTAGCTTTACACTAGTCTTTTTTATCGCTACAAATTACAGAATCTTAGATCATTGGTCGGGTCTTTGTGTGTGTCAAGAGTTCAGATGATGTCAGTGAATAGCAAACCAGTAGAGGTGGTTCTGGAAAAATACTTAACAAAGTATCAAGTTAGCAAGCCAAGAGTGGTTAACTGAGTAAATTGTGTGGGGAGGACTCCATAGTGCACATTACAGAAGCTCTGGATGGGATGAGGGGCTTTTCCAAAGCAGTGCTGTTCTGAATTAATGCCGTATGTTGGTGTAGAGGAAGTTGATCCCACAGGAGAAAAACCAAACCTATTTCTATTTGGAAGAGAACCAGGTTACACTTAGTCTGGCTCCTATCATGCGTATCTGAAAAGCTCCTGAAAAGCAAAGCAACAATGGAAGAGAAGTTCACCTATAGGAATTGCCGATAGACCCACCTCTGCCCTGCTCTCCTAGATTGCTGGATCAGCAAATCAGTTACAGCCTTTCCAGCTTGAGAACACAGGGATAATCTAAACCCATGTAAAAATGAAAAATAAGATAATCCAACAATCCATTCAGTTGTTTCAGGGGGAAATTGAAGGCCTGGTTTGAAGGCCTACACTTTACAATTGAGTAAGCAAAGTAAAAGAAAACCAATAAAAGTTTAAAACAACAGCAAAACAATATATGACATTTGAAAGCACTCTCTAGCACACAGAAGGTGAAGGAAAGATAGTTTTAAAGAAGAGTCACTGCAGGAAACAGAGGTTGATGTTAAATAATATCTACTAAATGTTCTCCATCAAATTCAAGAAAACAAATCTATGAAAGAAGAGGGAAAATACGAGCTGATACAACAAAAATAAAAATATAAAAGGGAACTTGCAAAGAGGCAAACAAAAGAAACAAAGAAGCTGAATGATATAGCAGAGAATTCACGAAACTAACACACAACAGAATTTTTAAAAGAATACGTGATTATTAATTGTGATTATTAATATTAATAATTAGTAATATTATAGGTTATATATTATAAGGTTTGGAAAATAAATATAGTCATCTAGGACCTTAATTTAAGATTAATAAAGGAAAAGTTTCAGACATGTGATGGGAATTAAACACCATGCAATTTGTCTCTATACATTTTTTAAATATCCAAAGATTTTCGAAAATATTGGTCAGTTATCAGACTACAAAGCAAAACCCAACCTTACCCTTCACCTACCCAAAAAACCTAGGAGGACTTTACTAATAAATTTTCCTCACTTATCCAATGTAATGATATGCTGCTCAGCAACATAAAGAATATGGTCTGCATGTGGATCTTTCAAAATGTATTTGGACTTCCCTTGTGATCTAGTGCATGTTCAATTTTAATATGCATTCCACTTGTGTTAGAATTATTCTCTAGTTTTTGAAAGTAGGAATATATGTAGTTTTATGGAGGGATGTAATTTGCTTAAGATATGCATAGTTTTGACCTATTGTCAACATTTTCAAGTCATAGTTTTTTGCCTAGTGCCAACATGCTTTAATTTAAGGAAAGCAACATTAATATTTGCAAACATATATACATACAATTGTTCATCAACATAGTAGCTAAAATAGTGTATGGTTAGTTCTCAACTAAGGTGATTTTTGCCCACTCTTCCCACCTCCCCACCTCCCTCACTTCTCCATCCCCCACCAAGGGGAAAATTGGCAATGTCTGGAGGCATTTTGGGTTGTCACAACTGGGGAGGTCCTACTGGCATTTTGTGGGTAGAGGCCAGGGATGCTGCTAAGCAACCTACAATTACAGGATAGCTCCCTACAACAAACAATTATCCAGCCAAAAATGTCAGTGTGAGGTTGAGAAAGCCTGTAGTGTACAATTAGAAACATCTTAAACTTCAAGAGAAGAGAAATTATTAAGGAATCAAAATCAAAATAATTGGCTCTTAATCATGTTATAGAAGTGTATGGCTTCATGCCAAGTTGTGCAAGCAGCGCAGGATAGCTAGCAGAGAAACCAAAGAAAAGACCTGGAGACAGCACACAAGACATACAAGTTTATTGGGACTGACTTATCGGGAGCGTCCAGTGGGGGCCAGTGCACTGCTACCATGGGCAGGGAGGGGGTTGCTTATATAGGTAAGGGGGCACAAAGACTTTGTGTTTGCCGAGAAAGGCTGTCGTTGGTATGGCCAGTGTTCCCAGGAACAGTAGCTCACGTGGAGGGGCTCTTTTCCTTTGTGATATTCTTTGAGTGAGATAAGGTCCTGGGGAGACAGGCCCTGGATTCATCTGGGCCTCCTGCCCAAAAGGCTCTTAAAGGGCTCACAGTCTATTGCTGAGCGTGCAAGACTCTACAAGAAGAATATTATTAACACAAGAAAATGATTATACGTTTCTTAGTCGGAAAAATACTACAGAATAATATAATCTACGTGTTTCCCACAAAACATGTAAAATTTAAAAGTTGTGTAGCAAAATATTAACAATGACTCTTTTTAAAAATCTATTTAGGTGATTTCTAAATTTCTGCATAGATCAGGACTCTATTGAATATTTTTTAAAGTTACTTAAAAATTTTCCTTTCCAAAGCAGTTTTCTGATGCCTGAGATTTCATTACCATGAAAGCTTTATCTACTTTGCATAAAATTTTGATTCGTGGTAAAATGGAAATTCTCTTTACACTAGTATGTGACATTTGCATCTTAGTTTGTGTGGTAACACTGAAAGTGAACTTTCTTTGAAAAGAGAATAGAGAAAATCCGAGGGCTATAGTTAGAGATACTAAAATAAAATCTCTGGTTAAACCAGAAAAACACTGAAATTTTCAAATTAATGAATATAAATTATAGAAAGCATTATTAAAGCTACACTGCTTAAAGAAATGAGGTATTTTTCTATTTATTTTCCATATTGGAGAACTCAGCGTGAAATTAGGATTTAATAAATACTGCTGTATGATTGGAAAAGAGAATATTTTCTCATTTATGTTAACCTTATGTACTGAGTGAAGTTTCCAAAGATAAAGATAATTACTTATTAATTGTTAATATACAAAAGGTGATATGAAACACAGTACTTTATTATATGCAGCATGAATCTGTCCCTGAAAATGTGTACATATTAGCAATACTTTGGGGAGATGTGTTAGGAAGATTTTGACTATAAATAAAACCTTATCTCAAACTGGTATAAACTATAAGGAAATTAATTATAAGTAGGCATCTAAAGGAGAGAGGGTTCTAGTGATGGTAATATCAGGAGCTCAGGGCCATGTTCAAAGACTCGGGCTATTTACCTCTCTACTCTGCTGACGTTGGGGTCTTTACCCTACACCTCTTCTCTTTGGGGTTACAAGATGGCTGCCGATATTAGCTGAGTCTATTTTCTTATTCCTGTCTAGCTGGAGAGAAGGAGCATTTATTTAAACTATGGATAATAAATCCTTCAGTTCAGTCTGTTGAAATCATCCAGGACCTTTTCCCCTATCAGGGACAAGTTGCCAGCAGAATGTTGTGAATAGTTTGGCTTACACAGACTAATCAGGTCCAACTCTGGAGTGGGATTCAGAGTGTTTTCTGAACAAAAGGATTGTTTGAAGTTTAATCCTCAATTAAAATATATACTTATCAAAATCATATAGAATTTAGGTGAGAAGGAAGGTATAAAATAATGACAAAAACTAATATACTACTTGACAATAACAAAAGCACAGATTAGTCTTTCGGTCATCTTAAACATAAAGTTATAGCCTCTCAAAATGGTAAATGGCACCATATCTGGGCTTTAAATCATTTTATAAGCTTTACAAAGTAATTTTCATGAAGATAATAAAAACTCTGTTTCATAGAAGACCTGGATGCATTCTTTTTAAAAGCAGAGTCTAAAACAGAAACAAAACAAGAAAATCATCCTGTCTGCCACCAGATAAGTTGAAATTAGCAGGGATAGTAGAGACAGAATTTCTCTCTCCAGGCGTATCATATGCTACAGAAGCATCTTCATACTCTCAGCAACTGGAAAATTCATAAAGCACTTTGATGAATGGAACAATTGGCTTGGTTAATTAATTCACAGAATCAAGGTCAAAATTCTCCTCATTTGCCTTTATCCTCACCAGCTTGGTCCTTCCCAGGATCTGTTTGTTGTGGATAGTATTACTAGACAGTTTTCAATTTGTATTTTATTCAAATATGCAAGATCCTAATTTATATACATATTTCACGTGTGTGTGTGTGTGTGTGTGTGTGTGTAGGGCATCTCTTAGGACTACCATGCCGTGTGATTAAAGTCAATGAAAAACTATATCAAGTCAGTTTAGGTAGGACATCCAATGGCCTAGACCCTTCAGGAATAAATTTTGGGTCACCTCACCAGGTAAAGAACCACAACCAGCAGAGGTACTTGCTGAGGGCAAAGGGAATATGGAATGAGTAGTAGAAGAAGGTAGTTATAAATATAAACTATGGCCACATAACCAGTTGCAGAAATAAGGACATTAATTGTTATGAGTATTTATTTTGTTGTGAATGTGTATATGCGTATTTGTATGTGTGTGTGTATATATATATATATATCTCAATATATGTATCTCATAAAAGAGTGAAAAAACAAAGACACTTCATCAAACAGAGGAGCACCCAAAGCATCTAACTTTGAAAACCAATGGGACTTGCATTCCAATACCCACAAGATTGTAGCAGTATAGGAGATAGCTCTTAAATAGCCAGCCTGCTTAGACTCACCTGCCCCCCAGTTCAGCTCTGAGGCAGCCAATCACACCCAGACTTAAAGTAAAGGAAGTTCACCTGCTTATTTTAGTGTCAGCCTGAGGGGACGGCATCTAATTTAGCACACATATCTAGGAGCCTGCTGGAATACTCTCCGGAGATGGAGACTGGCCGGCGTCATCTTTGCAGCTGACACCCGGGAGACAGTCTCTTGATTGCCTGGTTCTGGAAGCCAGAGGGGCTTACATTCCTGGTCCCGCATGACTGCAATACTCCGCCACCCATAAAGGAGCTCTTACCCCTGCTGCTGCCCTGGGAACACCTCTATATCACCTGGCTCTGGTGGCCAGTGGGGCTTACACTCTTGGGTCCCACAGGACTTTAACCAACAGGAGAAAGAGCTCTTAAATAGTACCACCCCCAGGGCACAGCAAGAAGCAACAGACCCCAGAGCTGAGTCTTTCTGTGAAGGAGTCCTAATAGCTAATTGTCATGTCTGCTGCCTGAGGGGCAGGTATCTATTAAACCTGCACCTAGGGGCTGACTATAATCCTTTCCAGAGAGTCTGAAGGCTGGCACTATCCTCACCCTCTCCTCTGCTATGCTCCAGAGTGCCAGTGTCTCCTGGAAGGGAGGTTTACACACAGCTGGTACTCTGGTTTTTATATCTGGCACCCTGGTTTTTGCAGCTGTGGCCCAGGGGATGCCTCTTGATGGCTTGGCTCTGGTGGCCAGGGGAGCTTGCATTCCTGAGTCCTCCGGAACTCTGGCAATCAGAGAAATAGTTCTCAAGAGGCTGCCACCCCCAGGGCATTGCACAGACAGCACACCCCCTAGTCTTTCTGTAAAGGAAGCCTCTTCGTTCATCTTGGAGTTTGGCCTGAGGGCAGGCTTCAGGTTTGGCACACACCTAGTGTACTACAGAGCTGCTCTCAAGGAACACAGGCTGTGGACGCCATCTTGGTGCTCTTCCTCTGCCTTGCTCCAGCTCCCCAGTATCTCCGAGAAAAGAGCTTATACACTTGTCTGGAGCTCCAATTTTTGTGATTACCACACAGAAGACACCACCAGATCTCCTGGCCAGCGGGGCTTATGCTTGAGGTGCCACAGGACTCTATATGTTTGCATACTTTTAAAAGCTGCTGCCTGAGGGTCTGGCTTCCAAACAGCCTCAATCTAGGTGCTAAGATTCTCCCCTTAGGGACACTGACAGGTCTTGGCACATCCTCAACAACTGGGAGCTTTTAAAAATACAATAGGACGCTGGACATATGATCCATATGTGTTATGATCTTTTTCTCAATTTGCTGTTTAGTAAATAATTCAGTTTGTGGTGTTTGGGGAAATATGCTTGTAATCTATATGAACTCAAGTCTACTTATGTTTCCCTTTATGATTTCTTCTACTGATATTTTTGCAAATTTTGGTTTAGTTTTATTGGTACATGTTCCTTTTATCAATAACTCCATTTTTTCCCACCATAAAGTAACACAATTTCATAGCACCTAAAATTTAAAAAAACACAGAAAGGTATGAAGGAGTAATTAAGATTATTCATATTTGTAACACTCAGCTAACTATTGTTAACATGTTCCTACATAGATTTGAAGGTAATTTTCAAAATAAATAAATATAGATACATGGGTATGTTGCTTAAAAATCTGTTTTATTCCTTATGGACATTCCTTATGGATAGGTTCCTTATTTATGGATAGCATGATTATAGATGATTTTTATTTTCCTCTTTTAGTCTTCTGTAAATTTCTAAATTTTCTATAATTTATGCAATAATTTGTGTAATCAGGAAAACTAATTAAAAGACAAATTGATGCCGGCCCTGATATGACTTCTCCTACATTAAACCCAGCATATATGGGCTTAAAACCAAAGCGCTCTTTCCCTGCTTACTCCCTGGCTTCCTGGCTCCAGAATCCACTATATGCCATGGAGACAAATGGCCAAGGACAGCCACCTGGATTCCTTATCATCTCCTCCTCCTCCCTGCAAACAGCCTCCCCAGGCCAAACGCAGGCTGGTGGGAAAGCTCTGACCAGCAAGGCCACTGACTCCGCCGACCTCTCTATAAGCAGTTGCATTCCTCACAAACTTTTAAAACCCCTCGCCTACCCTTTTCCAGGGAGACAAGATGAAATGAGACAAATTTGAGAGCTCACTCTCATCTCCCAGCTGATATCACCCAAAATAAAAACCATTTCCTTGCCACAAGCCTAGTCTTCTAGTTTTTATTTGGCTCCTCTTTTGTGGCTGGTAAGGAACCTATGTTTTTAGGTGCTAACAAAGGTAAATGAATAAAATCTGTTTGGTTGACTTTCTTTGAGAAATGATGAAAAGAGCATTCCCCAGGGTTTTCCTGAATTGCGTAAGTACTAACTCTAATGTCTGCTGCCTTGGTAGGTCTGATTATTTAGTTTATTGTTTGTGCTGACTCTTGATGATGACCATCAACTGAAATAAAGAGTCTAGGTGCTATTAGTGAAGGAGTTTATTCAATAATCAGCATGAAGACTTTGAACTCCAGCCTTCAACAGAGGGCTCTGATGGAACTGCTCTGGTGTATGAGTTTAAGTGCAGTTTCTATCTTTTTCACAAACAGTGCACGTGCAGGGAAGAGGAAAAGAGAAAAATTTCAACTAGATTTTTTTAAAAAAGGGATAGAGTACATTTGAGCTTTTCTCTAGATGATACATTGAAGGTAACATAGATAAGAACTTGTTGGTTATATATCAAACAAGTTCAGAGATGCTGACGTTATCTACGCGTGGAGGGAGGCGAGGACCAGTGTCGTTAATTCATCCCTCAATCTCTAAGAAATGCAGCTGGGAAATATGAGAGCGAGGCACCCCTTTATCTCTTCCTGCTGTGGATCTGCCCAGCTGGCATCATTAATCATGAGGTGTGGGGCTGCAAGGTTATTTGACACAGGTTGAGGTGGCCTGCATGGCTGCTTCACAGCACGGCATGGATTTTATTGTACTGATTCAAAGCCTATGCAGTTTGCTTGTTAGATTTGCCTGTTAGACCAGAGAGAGGGGTCCCAAAAATCTGTCCACATGACTCTTGGGTCATCATGTATTTTGTGATTTTATTTTGAACTCGGTTTTATTAGAACTTTATCTGTGGGAATTCTTTGAGGTCAAATTTACGGTGTACTCTGCCAGAAAGGATTTAACTTTGCTTACAAGGCTGACTGGGGACACCACCAGTCTTGGGCTTCTTTAAATTAAATTTTCAGTTTGTAGTTTTTCAGGTTACACAAGAAGTACGAATTCTGGTCTCAAATATACGTGTATGCAAGGCTGTTATTAGAAATTGTCAGAGCAATAAGTCTCTGTTACTTTTTCCCTTCAGTTCATTGTTATGGTTGAGAGGTAAATACTCCTAATTTTAATATTCTGCTGAGCATATATTATTTTCTCATTTACTCTTTAAGGAACTGCCTTTCAGTGGTCCTGGTTTATTGGTAGTATTCAATCTCACATCCAACCGTGGAGAGGCCCAAGCTAGATACCTTATCCTACATGCATGTTTAGGTCCTTTAAAACAAGCTCTAGTTTAGGGGCTGGCCCCGTGGCCTAGTGGTTAAGTTCGTGTGCTCTGCTGCAGGTGGCCCAGTGTTTCGTTGGTTTGAATCCTGGGCGCGGACACGGCACTGCTCATCTAAGCCACGCTGAGGCAGCGTCCCACATGCCACAAGTGGAAGGACCCACAACGAAGAGTATACAACTATGTACCGGGGGGCTTTGGGGAGAAAAAGGAAAAAAAATAAAATCTTTAAAAAAAAAAACAAACAAGCTCTAGTTTAAAGAGATTGAAAGTGCCCCAAAGTCTCTATTTTCAGCACTCTTTTCTCTCACAAAATTTGCATTTTCCCACCGTTTCTTGCATCTGAGGATATTTTTTTATTTTCCTGACAGCTGGGCCATGCACTTAAAATAATTCTGTAAGGTTGTTTTTCCATATTTTTATGTATTCTGGACTGGAAGAATTTCTCCAGACATCTGGTTTGCCATATTCTTGAAAGCAAAAGCTGGTCTTTCTCTAGCGTCTTTCAATCTTTCTTTCTTTTAGTAGCTGTATTCAAAACTATACGTTTTCTGCCTATGTTGATTAAGATGCATTCTACAATATTGACACATAGTTCTTATACTGTCATTCAGTTCAAAGAATTTCAAAATATACTTTTTAATTTCCTTTTAATTCAAAGGTTATTTAACGGGATAATTTTCTACCCATATGAGATACGTAAAGGTAATTTTTTGTGTTGCTTTTTTATTTTATTGAAGTTGGATCGGACAACATATTTCTCTGATATTTGGCCCAGAATAAGACTTATTTTGCCTGCTATACAATCCACTCTTGTAAATGGTCCGTGTTTTCTTGAAAGGAGTTTGGTGGTGCTAAAGTGAAATGTATATATGTTAGATGAATATTAATGATATTGCTTCTCTATATTTGTTTTTATTATGTGTTAATTTGAAACAGATTATTAATAAACATACATCACAATTATTTATTTGTCTCTGCTCATAATTCTTTCATTTTTAGCTGCATTGAACTTGAAGCAATTTTGATAATTGTATTTGATTTGGTGGTCATTACTTTTATTTTTTTTTTTTACTAATATTAAAAACCCTCTTTGTCAATCATGCATGTTTTTGCTTTAAATTTTATTTTGTCCTTGTTAAAAATCACTCATTTTGTTACTTTGTTTCATATTTGATTATGTGTTTTCCATCTGTATATTTTTAACATTTCTACATTTTTCTTTTATTGTCTCCTATAGTAAAAAAAATTCTGATTTATGACACTTTTTTTAATATTAATGTCTCAAAATTATGATCATTGAGTAAACATTTTACACATAATCACAGTTATATTAATTTTCTACCTTTTTCTTTCTTTTTTTCTATTTTTTATGCTTTCTTCTACTTTTTTTCCCTCCTTGCCTATCTTCCATTGATATCAAATTTTCATGTACTGGTTTAAATATATTCTATCTTCATCTCAAATAAAGTAAGTTTAGCTTATCTTATCTACTTCCAGTCTTCCCCATGCTGCATGTTTTTATGGTCTGTAGTTTTGAGTTTTTTAATTTATATATTTATTTAAAATTTTTATGTTATAGCAAAATATATATGACATAAAATTTACCATTTTAAGGGTACAATTCTTTGGCATTAATTACATTCACAATGTTGTGCAACCATCACCACTATCTATTTCCAAAAATTTTTTATCACCCCAAACAAAAACTCTACCCATTAAACATTAGCTCTCCATTCTCCCTTTCCCTCAGTTCCTGGAAACTCTGATCTACTTTCTGGCCTTAGGAATTGGCCTATTCTAAATATTTCATATAAGTAGAATCATACGAAATTTGTTCTTTTATGTCTGGCTTATTTTATTCAGAATAATGTTTTCAAGGCTCAATCATGTTGTAGCATGTATCAGAGCTTTATTCCTTTTTATAGCTGAATATTATTCCACTGTATGTATATAACACATTTTGTCTATACATTCATCTGTTAATGGACACTTGAGTTGTTTCCACCATTTTGCTATTGTGAATATGCTACAACAAACATTAGTGCACAACTATCTGTTCGCGTCCCTGTTTTCAATATATAACTGCAAGTGGAATTATTGGATCATATGATAATTTCTATGTTTATCTTTTTGAGGAGCCACCAAACTGTTTTTTCCAATGGCTGCACCATTTTACATTCCCACCAGAAATGTACAAGGGTTCAAATTTCTCCACATCCTCACCAACACTTGTTATTTTCGGGGTTATTTACTATAGCCATCCTAGTGAGTGTGAAGTGATATCTCATTTTATTTGCATTTCTCTGATGGCTAATGACATTGAATATCTTTTCATGTGCATATTGGCTATTTTCAAATCTTTGGAGACATGTCTATTCAAGTTCTTTGCTCATTTTTCATTGGGTTGTTTGTCTTTTTGTTTTTGAGTTATAGGCGTTCTTTATATGTTCTGAATATTAAACTGTTCCCAGATATTTGATCTGTAAATATTTTATCCCATTCAGTAGGTTGACTTTTCACTTTATTGTAATATTCTTTGATGCACAAAAGTTTTTGTTTTTGAAGTCCAATTTATCTATTTTTCTTTTGTTGCTTGTACTTTTTATGTGATATCTAAGAATCCATTGACAAAGATTTACCCCTAGATTTTCTTCTACGTGTTTTATAATGTTAGTTCTTATATTTATATTTAAATATCTAAGTCTTTTATAGTCTTAGTTCTTACATATATAGTTCTTATATTTATAGAGTGGGAATAAGATTCAACTCCTACAGTTAAGTCATTGATCCATATTGAGTTAAGTTTTATACATGGTACGAGGTAGGGTTCCAACTTCGTTCTCTTGCACGTAGATATCCAATAGTCCCAATACCATTTGTTAAAAAGACTCTTCCCCTAATGAATTGTTTTGGTGTCCCTGTTGAAAATAAATTCACCATATGTAAATAGGTTTACTTCAGGACTCTCATTTTTTTGATCCAAATGTCTATCCTTATGCCAGTACTATAGAGTCTTGATTACTGTAGCTTTATAGTAAGCCTTAAAATCCATAACTGTGAATCCTCCAACTCAGTTCTTCTTTTTTAAGATTTTTTTTGGATATCAGGGTCCCTTGTAATTTCCTATAAATTTGATGATCAATTTTTCTTTTTCTCAAAAAAGCCTGTGGAAATTTCTGATAGGGCTTTCATTGACTCTATAAATCACTTTGGGTAGTATTGACATCTTAACAATATTAAGTCTTCTTATCCATGTACATGGACTGTCTTTCTATTTATTTGTGTCTTCTTTAATTTCTTTCAGCACTGCTTTATAGTTCTTAGTGTACAAGTCTTTTGCCTCCTTGGTTAAATTTATTTCTAACTATTTTATTCTTTTGGATGTTATTGTAAATGAAACTGTTTTCTTCATTTACTTTTCAGATTATTTATTGGTGGTATGCAGGAACGCAATAAATTTTTTCTACTGATCTTATACCCTCCAATTGAAATTTTAAGTTTTATTTTCATAGTACATGATATTCTTTTTCTTACAGTTTTTTTGAAACTTTAGACATCATAAACTTCATAAAATTCTTTACTAAACTTTACTCCACATATGTCATATGGGTTTCTTCTCACACCATTTCAGTTTTTGCCAATGCATCCTCCAAATCTTTTTTGAAAAAAAGGTCTATGTGTAGTAAAACTTGTATACCTGAAACCTATATACCTGAGAATGTTTTTATTTAAGTTGCACCTTTAAGTGAGTTGTTAAATAGAAACAAATATCCCATTGTGTTTAAATTGATATACTGTTAGAATCATTTAATTGATGCCATTGTGTTGGAACACAAAACAGCCCATCTGTTATATCAAGATCAGAGGATACAATTAGCACTAATATTGAATGAAATAAAGAACAAAAAACTATGTGTGGAGAAAACTACTAACCCCATTGTAAGTTTATTTACATCTTCAGTGAATAATAAAAAATAAATTGTTGACATCATTATTATATTGCCATATTTTATGATCACATGTAACTATCATGAGGCTTGAAATTTGTGCAAACGTAGAAAATTGTAATTAAGATGCATCAAAAAAGGCTCTCTAGCAAAAGAATTTGATAACAGAGTCATGATTTCTTGAATCAAATGTCAGGATATTCGATAAAAATAGTACCTAACATTTACTGGGTATATAAGCACTTTTATGTTCTAAATGTTTTAGATGCAAGACTTCATTTAATTACAACAATTCTATGAGGTACACAGTATTTTTATCAAAGCTTTACACATGAAAAAGAAGTTAAACACAGCCCAAATCACACAACTAGCAAAGAGTGAGAACAAGATTCAACTCCAGCTGCCTGGCCCCAGAGCTGTGGCTCTTAACCATTACACAGGCTGGCCCTTTTAAACACCATAGATTGAAGCCGTTACCTGAAATAAAGAGCAAAAGTAACATCAAATTTAGTTTAAACTTTACCCCAACTTCATTATTTAGCAAATAGATTCTTTGTTTGTCTCCATGGGCCCTAAATATTTCGTATCCTTCAGCATTTTCACACACACAAGTCCATTTACCATAGGCTATCATGATAAAGTATTTTAGGTTTGAACGACTGCTTCTATAGTTCTCTTTTAATTAAGTTCTCCAAGAGACAATCATATCTCTATTTCACGGCATCCTTTTTCAAAAAGGACTTTTCTATTATTCTGTTTTCATAAGGTTCATCTTCTTTTTCTTCATCGTATTGATGCCATTAATCATTGTTTTCTTCACATATTGGTAAAACGTCTGAAATTCATCTGAATCTTTATGGTTTATTTTTTTTCTGTCTGGAAGCTTTTAGACTTTTCTCTTTAATTATTTGTTATTTCATCTAATATGTTAAGTTGTGGATTTTTTTAAGTCTCTCTTATACAACAGTGCTTCTGATCTTGTTCATATATTGGCATATTTAGAAATTATAATATTTTTTCACCACTCTGGCAAATTGGTTAGTTGATGAATATCTATGTCGGATTTGATTTTTTAAGTTACATTTTCTTTTTATTTTACAATTACAATAATACAAATAAAATGTAAAGTATTAAGGAAATAATATTGAATTCATATAAAACTTCTAACATATTCTTTTCAAATTTTTGACAGAAAATTGGAATGTTCCCCAAGTGTAGTTGTGTTTAAAATATTAACAGTCAAATACTTATCTTTAAACTGTTTTAAATGGTGATCTCTTCAAATTCTTAATATCATTCATTTGCACAAGAGTGTCATAACATACAACAAAATATTTTAATGTTTTTTCTCTGATTGGTGGAAATTCCATTCTCTTCATTGACTTTAATTTGAATGACTCAACCTCCTTGAATTATATAAGTGTAACCATTCAAAACAATGTAATATCTTTCCCTTTTACTGGAAATAGAATGTGAAATTTTTCGTGATAATAAAAATAAACTTCAAATCCAGTAAAACATGTTCATATTAAGTACTTCCATATAATTGTGAAGCTTTTTCTCAAGCACACAGATTTTGCACTATTAGTATAAATAATTCTTCTTTATGATCAAGATTTTGATATCAACTAATTAGCACTAGTGAGCAACTTAGGTGCTCAGAAACTCAATTATAGAAAACATTTCTTGATATTAGTAACTATCCTTTAACAAGAATGCAAAGGACAATAATTCATAAAAAAATTTTCATTTCAAATATTCTTCTAGTCCATAAACTCTTGAAAAACTTTGGCTAGTCAATGCCTTTCAATATGAAACAGCAATAGAAAAGATTGTGATTAAACTATCTCAAATAAAGCTGGGACAAACTATGCCCTTTTGATTTTTCCATTCTAACCTTTTTATGTTCTAGTCTCATTACAATGCATTCAACTACTCTGTTAAGAATTTCACAATGAATAAAAATCTGAAGCATTTAATCTCAATGTTTCCAAAATAAATTCTTGATGTAAAATCTTTGGTTAAATTTACTGTCTTTCAATCGGAGAACACATATTTACAGTGTTTTCATAACATGTTAATTTTTCTAAAATATTTCTGAAAAATTTTCATTACTTCACCTGTATTTTGCTACTTATTTTTGAGAATTAAAAAAGAATATTTGTTTGAGCTTTTCTCCTCAAGATTCCAATTCATGTCATCAACTCAGCACATTATTTAATCATCTGTATATTTATCAATCTGAAATTAAAATTTTTACTTAATAACCATCTGTCTTGTCATAAATCATCAATGTCTCCACTAATAATATTACTTGGAATTTGAATTTCCTCTGTTTCTCTCGTCCTAAACATAGCAATCACAATTTCCATGCACACTCATAAAGTGAATGATTCTACAATAGTATGTGGCATTTTTCACGTTAGTTATTAATTGTGTAACTTTTAACTAGCTTTTTATAATCAATCTAATTCTTTTGTAGCAATGTTCAAAAGAGAACTTTATCTCTTATTTTGTGCTTTCATATTATTCAACATTTTCAAATATTCTCCACATACAAATTTTACTTTTTGTTGTAAATGACTATTAAAAAGCTGTCTTCATAAACTGTACGAACAGCAATTGCAATGATAACTCAATCCAGAAAAAAATTTAACAATGGAAACTTATGGTTGTAAGAAGTTGAAGAAATAATTTGAATTTATATATATTTTTACTATAAAAATATGATAGAATAATTAATAAAAGCCTTTCTAGAATAACAGTAAAATAAGTTCTGTAGAATAAAATGGGAATAAACATTTAAACCAATAGCAATCATGTAAAGTTTCTGACTTGAATAACAGCTTTTTCATATATTTTAAATGGATGATTGTGTACATTAAATTGTTATTGTATTTAGATTCCACTGGATATATTTACAAGAAAGATGTGAGTTTTCTAGTTCTCATAAGATAATGATCTTCTGCTTAGATCTAATCGCTCTGTACTTCCTTTTAAAAACCTTCTTTTAAAAAAAATAAAGAGAACTGGGCAAATAAAAACAATCACAACTTAAATCTTCAGCATAACCACAATACATAGAAAACCTGCTAATTTAACAATTTAAACTTACTAATTACAATTTAAGTGTAAGTGGGTGGAGAAGAACACCTGAAATGAGCAGAGTTCACAGTGATGTAAGAATTCCAGCCGATCTGTCCAGAGGAGCAGGAATTTTTGAAGGATCCTAGAAGTGACAGAATCCATAAGGTTCACATCTTAAGAAAAAGATGGGTTAGACTGTGAAGAAGCTGTTCTAGGAACAGAAGAGTAACAATGAAGGCGCATGGAAAATGCATGCAACAAGAGGCGTTAGGAAGGCAACACTTCTCAGGGGGAGAGAGGAAGGCTCCGTAGAAGGATGAAGCATTCTCTCTTTGAGGAACAAGCCAAGATAAAGCAGGGCAAACAAGAGAAACAAGATAAAACTGGAAAATAGGAGGAAGTCTGTCCACAGAATAGTGCCATATAATGATGAAAATGTTCAAGCTATAGTAACTCAAGAGGACCCCAAGAGTTGAGAAATATGTAAAAAACACCCAGCTTCAATCCTAGCCACTCAAAAACCAAAAAATTCTCTTGCTAGTAGTTGATTCAGGAATACCCACGAAATTTAAAAATGAACCACCACAGGTACAATCACAGTATCAAAAACAAAATATCTGCATATGTATAAAAATACTACAGGAAAAAAAGCAGGTAGGAGCTGGTTTGGTGGTAAAGAGGTTAAGTTCAAGCACTCCGCTTTTACGATGACCCGGGGTTCGCAGGTTTGGATCCCAGGCACAGACCTACACACCACTCATCAAGCCATGCTGTGACAGTGTCCCGCATACAAAATAGAGGAAGATTGGCACACATGTTAGCTCACCAACAATCTTCCTCACCAAAAAAAAAGAAAAAAAAGCAGGCATATGCAAATATACACACACACAAACACTGCCAAAGGAAGACTCAATCTTTTCAGCAGATGAAAATACACTACAAAAATAACAGCCATGAACACAGAGAAAGTGTGACACAGCGTGCTAAAATGAATTAAAGAGATTTAAACACGTAAAGAACACTATGAAATATAAATACTCAAAGAAGATATGTTCAAATAACAGAAAGATATGATTAAAAAAGGTAGAAATCAAGAAAAAATTTAAAGAGATAAAAATTACCTTAGAAATGAACAGAAATTTTAATTTTCACAATAGCACACAGATCAAACAAAAGTACTGTAAAGGAGATAAAGGGTAGAAATGAGAAAAGGAAAAGAAAAGAACACAAAAATCATAAAGGACAATAATATTAGAGAGAAAGAGACAACTATAGAAAACAGTCCACTGTAAATGAATAGCTGGATCTCTGAAGAGAAAAAACAAAGTAGTGAAACAAAACTAATATTTAAAAAAAAAACTCCAGAAAGATTTTTTACAGATAAATTACTTGAATCTATGTTAGAATGACAGTGTGCATGGGAATACTGGTCCAGAAAGGTCAGCTCAGACAAGTAACCTAGTAACAACTTTAGACTTTAAATGTACAAAGATAAATGCCTCTGCATTAACAGGTAAAAAGGGCCAAGTCATTTGAGGAAAAAATAAAAAGATTGGTATCAGAGTTCTCAACAACAATCATCAACACCACCATGAACGATAGAGCAAATATGCTCTAAAAAATAGGCTTAAGGAAAAATGTGTGAGCCAATAATTTTTGCATCTAGTCATACTGTTGTGTTTCACATACAAGGGTTTTGGGGACAGGAGGATGTTTTCTTTTAATTAATATTTTTATTGAGGTAACATTGGTTTACAACATTAGATAAATTTCAGATGTACATCAGTATATATCCGATGAGGGAGGATGTTTTTAACATGCAAGAACACACGAAATACTATATCCACTAGCCTTTCATGAGAAATAGAACAGAGGATGACTTCATCTAATCAAGAGTTGAAGAAAATTTGGCAAAAGGAACAGTGGTGAAATTGAATATATTTAATTATAGATATAAGCCTAAAATAAAGGAAGGAGGGCTGGTGAATGATTGCAACAAGGTGAGGCAATATTATATACAGACTGATGACAGGAGATTCCAAGCTGTTGCTACTTTCTGAGGAAGAAAGAAGAATGAGCTGAAAGTTACAAGAAGAGAGAAGAATACTGCATACTCCAGCTTCAGGTCCAGGTGGATGAGGGGTATGAGAAAGACACAGCTGCCCTGTGAAAGGCTTCAGGGAAAGCAATGCCCACAGAAGAGTCAGGATTTAGTTGTTGGGTATTAAAATGAAAAGGTCCATAGATAGAATCAAGGGGTCTATAAACGTGTATGGGCACCAAATTATACCTTTAGTTTTATTAAACTTTAACTTAAATATTGCATTCCCTCTGTTTTGAGTGTAGGTAACAATTACAGAAACATTAGCAGGATCTGTGATATTTTCTCCTCTAGAAATCACAAATCACTATTGTTACAGATTCCTCTATCATTTACCTTTATCACTGCTCTTTCTGCCAGATATTATTATTGTGTGAAGAAAGAAGCACACAGATTACTATATCACGTTAAAAATATTTTTTAATCTATCTAGATTCCTCTGAAATTCCATATATTTTTATTTTACCCATTTAAAAACATTATTCTGAGGAAATCATAGTCTTCACGAGACTGTCAAAGTAGTCCACCATACAAAAAAGTTTAAGACTCCTTGAGTTCAGACAAAGAAGATAAGTAAACTGTCAGAAAAACGGATGAGAATATAAGGTTTTCCTAATGTCTTACCCTGAATTCCAGTGGACATAGTGAGGAATTTGGAGTCAGGTGGAAGATGAAGGCAGCAACTATTCAAATTTGAGTTGTCTGAATATAGGACAGTATGGCAGCAGTCTGTTCTTGATTTATAAATGCGGACAGTACAGTCATCTGCCTGACTTCACCAGAAATAATCAGTAGCATAATTAAAGAGAAAATATCCAATAGAAGATGTAAGATTCTAAAGAGTGGTAAACAGTATTTCAACAAGGAAAAGAAAATAAATTTAAAGAAACATCTGCCTAGGTAGATTTGTGTTTTATCACTTCTGATAGCAAGAGATGCAAGAAATGACCTCTTAAGTTTCCTGAGAGTTTATCTCTTATAGTAGAAACAAAAATAATCAATGAAATGCACATTTCTAAAATAAATTGTTTATGTGTGAAAAGATATGTAAACTCTGTCTCCTAGCATCCTTCTTTAACTTCTCAATGCTAGGATGAAATCCAAAGGACAAATACCCAAAAGAAATTATTCAGTAGGGACAAATCACATGAGATCATTTGAGTTTCATTTCTAGCAAGGAAAGACAGAAGAGGATGACATTTAGTTAGCACAGGTCCTTAGGGAACTCTGCTCATATGCCATAAGCATATTTTCATTCCCATTTGAATATGGTTAGAATACCTTCCCCCAGCTGATCCATATACCACTCATGGCTGAAATAAGGGATATAGAGAAAAAGACCAGGACTCAGAAGGCAAAGTAGGATCCTATATCTGAGTTTACCAAGAAACTCAACAATGCCCGTTATTAGTCATCCATATACACAATTTGCTTTCATTTTCATCTTTTCTGGATCTTACAAATTGATCCCAGATTACTTGTTTTCCAACGATAAGCTTCAACCTACTTCATCCGATTCCTCAAAGTTTATCATTCAAAAATTTTAGTTAAAATAATCAAATGCTACATACCCTGATATTTGAGTGTAGTCTGACCCTGTCTGTCAGTTAATATGCAAGTCAATTTCTCTACTCTACTGAAGGTCTTCTCAGAGTATTGCCCTTTCTTATGGCCTTGGTCATGACAAGCACAGTGTGTGCTTTGGGACTGTTATAAGCTGATGCTTCTCCAGAAGCAAAGCACAGAGAATCATGAAATAAACCCCAAATCTCACTTTAAGAATGACACTGGACATATGCCTTCCCATAAAAATCCGAAAATTTAATTTTTATCTTTTTGTGTCTAAAAATATTTTATTGCATGAACAGAAACAGAGGAAGCAATATCTCAAATATTTTATGATATTGTTGTGTTTGTTTAATAAGTAATATTTAACACCAGTTTAAAAATAAAATTTCCAGAAGCTGTGTCTTGGTAGGTGTGTTTGTTTCCATGCATATATATATATATATATATATATATATATATATAATCTCATTATTTATATACTAATATTTGTAATAATACACTTGTTGCAAAATATATAGCCAAGAAAATTCAAGGCATGTATTCTCATTACTCAGTTCAAATGGCACAGTCTTACATATCTATCAGGCTTTGTAGCTTTCTAGGACTTTCTTTTTCTTCTCCACAGATCAGACTGGTCTCTTTTTCCTGTCTCTCTAATGAAAAGAGACTAGTATTTTGACTGATTTTTCTATGTACTGAGGCTACTCTCAAGTGCAAAGCAAAATAACTCCAAGAAACCGTAACATCTTAATCAGAGTTCTCTGGATCTCATTTACTGACAGTATTACAATTTAGTGTCTATCTTTCCTCATTTCCTTGTAGAGTTATCTCCTGTTTTTCTTTTTATAGACATCCATTTAATGAAGATTTCTCACAGCTGTGTAGATGTCCAATAACACTACATTTACTTGTGCTTTCTAAAGCTTATTTTAAACGTCTTTCTTTCTGGATACTAAAATAGCATATAACCTATGCCTCTATTTTGATTTCTTAGACAAAATAAGCATATATATAATTTACATTAATAGAGTAAATCATTATTTTCCTTTTATGCTAGAAACCAGCAAAAACCAAAAAGGAAAAGAAAAATATTGGTGAAATCAGGAAATATGTATTATATGCAGACTCCAAAATACATGTTAGAGCAGCTACAGTTGGACAAAAGTTGTGAAGAAGAAGAAGAGGAAGAAGCACAGAGATTGTTGAGAGGCTGCAACTCTCAGAAAGCAACAGACAAAATATACTTCCTGAGTCTGAGGAATGCATGCTGAAAGGCAAAAACTCTCTCTCTTATTTACCACACTGACTGCAGGAACTGAGATAAGTAGAGCTATTGATAGATGCTCTCCTAAGTCTAGTTTGGTTAAGAGTAATAGAGAAGGTTGAAATATACAAAGCACCATTTAAATCAACTCTGTTGGCAGGACCCCGTCTGTCTCTGAAGAAACAGAGGAAAGAAGAGCCTTTAGGTCACGAAAACAAATTATAGGGAAAACACGCAAAATAGCTACTCCAAGAAAATGCAATGCATTGCATTGTTAATAATACTGTCACACCGTCTAAATAAAAATAAATATGAAAAATGGAAGGAAAAACTTGTTTAAAAGTTCTAACATTAACAGGTGTCAAACACTCACAAGAGAAATAATAACATGAAGCAGGTGAAAATTGTGACCAATTTCACTATGGATTTTTTTTTTTTAATCAATGAAACAATCACCTCCATGAAGAAATACTACCAAGCCATAATTCAAGAACCCACCCTAAACTGATGAAATTCAGGAAAGAGAAGAAAAGAACAAAACCACCACAGAATAAAAGTCATAGTACAATGAGTCCCTAAATACAGTGGAAAACTCCAGAGACATGTAGGCTAGAAATTAGACAAGCAAGGGAGTATTTACTTCCTCCTGCAGCACATGGTGACAAAGATTGTCTACCAGAGAAGCTTACTAGACATTCAATGCCCAGAGTTTTTATTGAGGGTTGGTCATATAGGCACCCTCTGCATAGCACATACCAAAATACCAAGATTCCCAGAAGGAAAGCAAGCATTCAGTTTAATCCACATTATTTATACAGTTTACATATACTGAGCCACTCTTATCAGAGAACAGTGGGAACTCTCAGAAAACCCATGTTGCCAGATGCCAACCGAGGGGCAACTTCACAAGCAGAACTTTCTAAGACTTGCTGTCTCAGGCCTGCTATGTTAGGGTCTTTCCTGCACAGATGCAGCTAAAACAATGTTCAAAGGACAATTCACATACTTAACTACATGTGTCAAAAAATATCCAACTCAGAAAAGTCCGGAAAATAAAAACAAAATAAACTAAAAAAAAAAGCAGAAAAAATGGTTGGTGAAAAATTATGGAATTTATGAGCTAGACAACATGTCTTTTTTGACAGGTCAAAAATTAATTTAAGCCAGTAACTAACCTAACTGAGAAAAAAAATGTGGTGAGGGACAAGGCACAAATTCACAAGTTTACTTCTTTTCAAATAAATGTCAAAAGTTGTATGAAATAACAGGAAAACACATCTTAACCAATATCAAACTCTAGAAGAAAACATAAATATACTGATTTTCACAAAGAGAGACTGCTGTCAAAGAGTTATAACCAAAAAAAGGCTCCAGGCTCAGAGGAAAAGCAAATTCTATCAAATCTTTAAAGACAAGACAGTTCCAATATTATTTAAGCTGTTCCAGATTATAGAAAAAGACAAAAAGTTTAAAGAGATTTTTATGAAGCAAGTTTTATATCAATACCAGAACCTGAACAAGACTGAACCAAAAACCTATACTCTAATCCTACTTCTTTGCTTTGGGATATGAATATCAATATAAAAATCATGAATAGAATGTTAGCAAACAGAAATAGCAACAATTTTCCTAAAACAATAGTATACCAAGACTAAGTAGAGTTTATATCAGGAATGTAAAAGTAAGCCAATATTAGGAAATCTAGCCAAATAATGGACCAGATTTATAAATGTATAGGAAAAAGCATATTATCATTTCCATAAATTTGGAAAAGATGGTTCACAACTATGTCACTCATTCTTGATGGCAATACCCAATAGAATAGGAATCTAAAAATATTTAATGAACATATTATTAATGCAGATGTGGTGAATTTCACCATCCCTGAATGCTTCAAGTCTTTGGTGATGGAACTAATGTTGGCAACTCTCCTAAATATGAATTAATGCCTTGATGTATTATGCTGGTAGGGCAGGAAATTTAGGGGCTTCCATTTGGACCTTTGATCATATTAGCTCTCATTCCATAAATACAAGAAACAGTATGGAGATTTTTCTAATTTTCATGTATGTCTATTCCAATTATACATTCAGGAAATGTAAAAATAACCACAGAGTGGGCCCATGAGACCTAATTGGTCCCATTATGATTTAATACCTGACCAACATAAGCCTCTGTTTTTATTAGTTAACCATTATGGTATTTGGGGATCCTCAAGTATTAGTGTCAATTCAAAGCAATGTCCACTAATCACTTAAAGTTCTGAGTGGTTTTGAGAGTCATCCTAGTAAACGGCAGAAAGGGAAGTCCTGGAAAAAGATCCATAGTATATTCTTGTGGTAGTGTACAAGGCCCCTCCTCAAGAGGATGTGGCCTCTTCTTCAGCCAAAGGGCTCTGGTTTAGGACTAGAAACCAAGTGAAATGCATGTTTTTCCATTGTGGTACTCAAGTCAGTTTTCTAGTCATTAGATGCAGAATTTCTCTTGGTATAAAGATCAAATAGGATTTTAGTAGGCTACCCAATTCTTTCATTCTGAAAGACATCATAGTCAATTAGGCACCACCAAAGATAGTTGAGAGTCAAAGTATTCTAATCACCACTTGGTGCTTGCTGTTCAGTATACTATTTGTGTCCATCTTGTATCTATTAGTTAGGTACTGACACTGCAGGATTCCATCATCCCCACTGAAATTGAGAAACTCATTTCAATCATCTACCACCATTACACCTTCTGTTGAGAAGATAGATTCTACACAGCTTTTCAAGGATACTGGTAATTCCCTCAATAATGTATTTCTCAATGCCCTAGTAAATGCAGTGTACTTTGGGCCCTCTCTGGTCATATAATGGGGAAAAGATGGAAGTTTACATATGATAAATTCACTTTAATACTCCTATCTTCCTAAATGTTTAGGTTCTTTCCTCTATATTCTGCCAGGTCTGGCATTAAACCTCATTTAATGTAAGTAATAAATTATTTCAAGCTTTAGTGAATGAAGCAAGTAAACTGTTAAAACTACCTACACAAGCAAACACATTAAAGCTAGAATCTGTGAAGGGCTATCTATATCAATACTGTATTAACCCAAATCCAGCATTATATTCTACCCTCTTTGGTCTAAAACTGTTAGAATCCATTCTCACATGTATTCTTTGGGTGTCTGTCAATAGAAATGAGCAAAATCTTGCAATTCTTTTGAAGTATAAAAACATTTATACTTTTTGGTCAGACTTTGTAATTGCCTTCCTCCCTTCTCCCTCCTCACATTGCCCACAACATGCTGAAGTGTGACTTTGGTTATGGGTCAAGAGCCAATGAATGGAGATTGAGATGAATCTTGAGGAAAATAAGTATCCTTTTGAATGTCATTTCCCAAGTGAGGTTACTAAAGGGTCTTCAGGCCAAGAAAGGCTAATTCCCTCTGACAAGGGAAGGCAGACACTTCCACTAGAAAAGGAGTTGAAGATTCTCAGCTTAATTTATCCAAGTCCATGTGGATGTTGTCATTCCAAGTTTTAATGTCCTACTCTTTTCCCATTATTGCTCTAAATTTCATTTGGTGAGGCTTGGCAAATCTGTGAATATATCTTATATAGTAATTCTCGTACACACACAATTAACTTTTAAATCTGACTTGCAGCTATAAAATATAAGAGAATCTTTCAAGATCACCATAGAAGATCTCTGATTTTCTGACTGTCATGAGCTAAATACTTAAAAATCTCAAATTGTCATAAGTTTTCCTGTGCAATTAGAAAGAGCCATACCACTCACAGTCCTTTTAGTCATTATTAATGAAATAAGAGTCAAGAGCAGTAGCCACTTGCTTTGCAAATACATAAGGGAAATTATTATTTAAATAAAGGTGGCATCTTAAAGCAGGGAAGCAAGAGGGATTATCAAGTCAATATTATTGGAACAAGTGGATAGCAAAATAAAGTTGCATCCATTCTTGACAATGTAGCTATATTTATATATATATAGGGTGTGTGTGTATATATATATATGGTGTGTATACATATATATAGTATATATATACCAAATTAATTTTATATTGTAAAAAGCAATATGAAAGTAACAGAGAAAAATATAGGAAAATTTCAATGGAGGAGGTTTTTCTAACTATAACTCAAAATGCAGAAGTCATAAAGGAAAAAATTGATAAATAGAACTATATAAAATTTTAAAACTTCAGCTTGCATTTAAAAAATACAAAAAAAGGCTAAAGACAAATAACCAACTGAGAAATATTGTCAATTCATTAAAAAAGTGTGATTTCTCTAATATATAAAGACCTCCTAGAAATTCATAAAAACATAGAAAAATGAGCAAAGAATAGAAACAGTTCACAAAGTAAGAAATTCAAATGGCTCTTAAATATACACATGACTTCTAACCCCATCTAATGGGTTGGGATTCTTTGTCTTCAGTTCCTATACTCAGTGTCTGTTATTACCAATATTCTTAAAATTTGTGTGCAGATGATGTTGGGAATTTGCTTGAGATCATCATCTCAAACCCTTTCCCTCAGACAGGGCAGCTCCTCCAGTTAAAGCAAAGCCTGAAAGTCTCCAGCTCATATGTTAAGTTGGTGAAATATTGAAGTTAATGCAACAGAACATCAGTAGTTTGGTTTATTGTTATATAGATTTAGTTGCTTTGTGCTTTAAATCACAAAACCAAAAAACATATATACAAATAGTAAAAATCTGTTCAAATATGTTTTGTCTTTGAAATGGGTATCCATTATTATAAAAAGCATCATAAAGAAGGTTACACTCATATTTTGACCATAATAGGTTGCATACAAATACAGATTCTGAGGTCGAACTCTGAGTAATAACTGACCCAACTAGACTATCCTCCGCGTGCAGTCTTCCACATTATAAGGTGAAAGAGCTAGAAGTCAAATAGCTGTGTTTTCAAGAAAATTGAAAACCACTACCAACTTACCTGAGTTACCCTAATTAATAAAGTCAATTTCTTACTTTGAGGATGAAATTATTAATGTTGACCATCTACACTTTAAATCCACAATTATTCTCAAGGTCCAAACCTGCATTTGTATGAAATGGACCACAATTTGGTGGTTACTTTGCAAGTCATTAGAGATGTTAATGATGCCACATCTCCAATTAAATTTTAGCCATGTTTTCCAAGTAGTTGATTCCAGCCTGAAGTTCCTGGTGAATAGCTTGGAATATGAATCCAAAATATACAGAGCTTAAAATAAGAAAGATTGTGCAAATCCAAGAAATCAGATCCATTCCTATTTGCATCTTAGAGCTTTTTAATCATCACTCCACATGAAAGAAATTACTGGCCTCAATCAGTGAAGCCTTCAGGCAGTTCTAACACAGTGCATAACTGGCTATCTTCTTGACCTGGATCACAGCTGACAAAAAGGACAGATGAAGATAATTGCAGCGTGACCTAAGTGGTAGGCATATATACTGTTCTTCACTGTTTGGCTGAAAGTCAATTCATCATCAGTGATATCCAAAGTCAGAACTCTCTGAGGACATGCCAAATACAATGGAGACAATATACATGATCCTGATTGCTAGCGAGTTGACTATAGGAATTTGGGGAAATGGATTCATTGTACTGGTTAACTGCACTGGCTGGTTCAAAAGGAGCATTATCTCCTTGATTGACATCATCCTGGTCCCCTTAGCCATCTCCAGAATCTGTTTGTTGTGTGTGATATCTTTAGATGGCTATGTTATGCTGCTCTCTCCAGATACATATGACCATGGTGAGCTAATGAACATTTTGGATGTTTTGTGGACATTTAGCAATCATTCAAGTGTCTGGTTTACTTCTTGCCTCAGCATCTTCTACTTACTCAAGATAGCCAATATATCCCACCCATTTTTCCTCTGGCTGAAGCTAAAGATTAATAGGGTCATCCTTGGGATTCTTCTGGCATCCTTTCTCCTCTCCTTAAGTATTAGTGTTGCACTGAATGAAGATTCCTGGTATAACTTCAAGGTCAATCATGAAGGAAATAGAACTTTGAAATTCAAAGTGAGTAAAGTCTCAAATGCTTTCAAACAGATTATCCTGAACCTGGGGGCGATTGTTCCCTTTATACTCTGCCTGATATCATTTCTGTTGCTGCTTTTCTCCCTATTTAGACACACCAAGCAGATGAAATTTCATGTCACAGGGTCCAGAGACGCCAGCACAGAGGCCCACATGAGGGCCATAAAGACAGTGATGATCTTTCTGCTCCTCTTCATTATGTACTATGCAGTCTTTCTTGTAATGACCTCTAGCTATCTGATTCCTCAGAGAAAATTACTGATGATGTTTGGTGGCATAATAACTGTCATTTTCCCGTCTAGCCATTCTTTCATCCTGATAATGGGGAACAGCAAGCTGAGGGAGGCTTTTCTGAAGGTGTTAAGGACTGTAAAGGGTTTCCACCAAAAAAGGAAATCTTTTGTTCTATAGAGAATCTTGAATACAAGGAGAAAGAAATCAACAAAAGATTCTCTCTTTTCCCAATTGATTGCATTCCATTTTTATTATATGCTATTGGAAATCACTAATATCTATAATTATTCTAAATATTCCTTTGTGTTCCTTCACATTTCTGTCTTCTTTAATTTTGAATCTAATGTTATCATTGAGCCACACGTTTCCCTGTCTTTGCAGGAAAAAAATGAATCTAAATTCCACACTCACATTTCATATCATTGCCTAAATGTAAAGAGGTTCTACTTCTTTCTGCCATATCCTAGCAAAGGGCTTGAACTTAATGGGGAGAAGAATTTCAGGCAAACAGGCCATGGGGAAGAGATTTTAAAACATGTTAGCCTTATCTATAAAATCAATCATGTAAAAAACTGTCTACTTTGTCTGAACTGAAGGTCAGTCCTTAACTTTTCTGCCCTATCACTTCCATTTCTGGAATGGTTTCTTCTGATCAGGAAGAGGGAAAACAGTCTGGTGAGATTCTGCCTAAGGGGAAAGAGGTATAATCTCAAGATTGAAGGTTTGGCCAGGAAAGCAGGGGTTGTACAGTTAAGAATATATATACAAAACCACCTTGAGAAAGAAGATTGAGAGTCCCATGGTCAGGTTGTTCCATACGTAACCCTAGCCAGCAATGCTCATTTTAGGAGTCAATTCTCGAAGATTCTTTGGAATGTTCTCTCTACCCATTTAGATTTAGGAATCTTTGACACGTTCTTCTCTCAGTATCATTCTCTTTTCTATTTTGTTTCTGGTAATATTTTACAGATAACTAAGTTTTTAAAATTATTAATTTTATGCTTTCCTACTACACATTATATACATGTAAGACATATGGAAAATACAACATATGCTGTTTACATTGTAGAATTCTACTTAAATATAAGAAGAATCCTCGTTTATTTGATTTGTATTGCCTAGATTCAAATTTACTGAGTTGTCATATTTCCCAAAAAAGAATAAATCTAATTTAATAGTAAAATTAGTCTTATTCCCTGGAATATTGTTTGGCAAAAAAACTTTTCTAAAAAACATGATTGCCTCATCTCAAGAAACGACTACAGGGGCCAGCCCCATGGCTGAATGGTTAAGTTTGAGCGCTCCACTTCAGCAGCCCAAGGTTTTGCCAGTTCGGATCCTGGGCACGGACATGGCACTGCTCATCAGGCCATGCTGAGGTGGCGTCCAACATAGCAGAGCCAGAAGGATCTGCAACTAGAATATACAACTACGTACTAGGGGACTTTGAGGAGAAGAAGAAGAAGAAAAAAAGAAGACTGATAACAGATGTTAGTTCAGGTGCCAATCTTTTAAAAAGAAAAAATGACTACAATAAAGAATGTGAGATCATAAATCTTATAAAAGAAGTTGATTGTAACTAGAATAAAGTGCAAATTTCCTTAATTTTAGATTAAATTGCTTATTTTCCAAGAGACAATGTTTCAGGAAGAGAATTGTCATCAACAGCATTTCTCATATTAAATAAAACTAAAGATAACAAATCTTTATCTGGCACTTTTCACTTCTAATAAACAACTGCATAGAGGACAAATTCTTAGTAAGTATTACCATGTGCTTGCCTAATAACACTAGACCATTTATAATTAGATTTGTATCGTATCCTTCCCTAATTAACCATTTATGTGAAAATAATAATTATTATCCTTTGACTGAATGCTAACTCTCTACAATCTGACTGCAGTGATCTTTTCCAAAATTAAAATCCATTTCCACTAGGAGACCTGATTTGTGGGAAATTTATAACTTATGATGATGAAAATGAAGGTACATTCGCAAGTTTTGATATTTGTTAAACATAATATTTTTGTTTGCTTTTTGTGGCTCCCTGTTTGAAACTCAACTTGACAGGTCCAAATATGCAAACTTAACAGCAAAAAGCCTATTGCAAATTCATGAAATGTAATCTCTTTTAATTTGCCTGAGAGCAGTTTCAACCAAACATTTCAGTTATCACTCACTAAAGGGTGATAATTATAATTTGCCCAGGCTACAAAGCTAGTCAAGCTGTTTGTTTGGAACAATCAGTTGGTTTATCTTCATAAATGTAGAAGCAATCCTATTTCAGAGGAAAGCTGGGCACCTCTGGAATAATATCAGAGTCAAAATAATGGCAAATGAAAACATCATTCTATGATTTGAAGAACTTATTTATTATGCTCCAACTGGTCATCTGTAAATTTGTCCAGCTTCAGTGATATTTAAGATCAGTGTATTCTCTCTACCACCATGCTCAGTACAGAAGAAAACATCTTTATGGTCATAATAACTGGTGAATTCCCAGTTGGAATGTTGGGGAATGGATACATTGGACTAGTAAACTGGATTGACTAGATTAAGAAGAAAGAGACCTCTTCAATTGACTACATCTTCACCAGTTTAGCTATCTCCAGAATTTGTTTGATTTGTGCAATGGTGCTGAATGCCCTCATAATAGTATTCTACCCAGAGGTTCATGAAAATGATAAAATAAAGATAGTCAACATCTTCTGGACACTCACCAACTACTTAAGTATGTGGTTTGCCACCTGCCTCAATGTCTTCTATTTCCTCAAAGTAGCTAACTTCTCCCACCCACTTTTTCTCCGGCTGAAGTGGAGAATTGACAGGGTGGTTCACTGGATCCTGCTGGGGTGCTTGGCCATTTCCTTGTTGATCAGCCTTATATTTGCAATGACCCCAAAATATGAGTTGCTGAAAATTGCAAAACATAAAAGAAACTTCACTGAATCATTTCATGTGAGTAAAATTCAATACTTCAGCCCAGTGACAATCTTTAGCCTGTTGGCAACTGTCCTATTTACTGTGTCATTGATTTCATTTTTCCTTTAAATTATGTCCCTATGGAAACATATTAAACAAATGAAACTCAATGTTACAGGCTGCAGAGACCCCAGCACAGAGGCCCATGTGAGAGCCATGAAAACTGTGACTTCATTTCTCTTTCTTCTTTTTGTATACTATCTGGCCTCTCTTTTAATGACGTTTAGCTACCTGATGAAAGAAAGAAAGTTAGCTGTGATGTTTGGAGAGGTTATAGCAATTTTCTATCCCTCAGGTCACTCCCTTATTTTAATTATTGGAAATAACAAGCTGAGGCAGGCATTTGTCAGAATGCTGAGATGTGGAAAAACAGCCTGCATGATGTAAAATCTTAGCTTTATGAATGGACTTCAAAAGCAAATTTTACTTTCTAATAAAAAACAATTTTCTTATAGGTCCGTCCTCATTGTTTTCCACTTATTCCATTTATGTAGGGTACACGTCTTTAAGTGTTATTGAGACCTACTAGCTCACTAATGAATACATTCTCTACGTCTCTTTACACTCCAGACATTCTCATCTTCACACTCCCTTTCCTTCAAGAATTTCAAAGCTCATACTTCTCTTTGTGTCTTCTCACTGGAAATATTAGGCATGTATTGTGAATTTTTTACTTTGGCCCAGGGTGAAGCGCACCTGAGCTGCACTAACTGGTTTCTCACTTTTTTCTACCATGCACTTTCATTGCTGGCCCTAAATTGAACTCCCTTCGTGGCTCTCCTGAGTCACTCCCATTTGGCTTATTAACTAGGAACTCAGATCTCCCTGTCTTGTCTCTGCTTCAGTTTCCTCGCTCCTCCCAAGTGAGTGATGCTTTAGGCGGTCTCCCAGGTAATACTTCCTAGTCGACCTTCTTTTGGCACCTCATATTAGTTTCCCTTGAAATTAAATTTCTTTTCAAACAACGTGGTTTCAGGCAGCACCAGGATAGGAATAGAACCCATTCAAACATCTCCCTATAAGGGATGTTCATATGTGTTCTTCACAATCTAGATAAAAGGACAGGAGTAACTAACATCAGTCAGACTGCTTCACTCAGGTTCCTTTCCTTGGTAAGACCCATGGGGGTTCTTTTCACTCAAGACTTTAGAAAAGAAATTAATTGGGAGGAATTAGCACACACAATGAATTAACTATATTCTGTCACTAAAAAAGCAATATATGTCCATAACACATATGGAGTAAATTATAAAAATAAAATGAGTCATTAATAAAATGTGGTTCTCATCAAATCACTCCCCCCTAGAGTGTCACTGAAACACTTGATCTGGCACGTCTAAGGTCATGTCTGTTCTCATCTGGCTGTGCATTTTTGCTCCCACCATTTTCTATGTCTAATTCTGGTCTATTTCAATCTACTCATTTCCTTTTATTATAACTAAAATTTACTTACCTGAAGATTATCAATTTTTCTACATATGGTCATGTAAAATTCACCCTGTAAAGTACTGATATTTACAGACTTAAGAACATAAAATTCATCAACCGTATTTCTAATATGGTAGCTATTAAGGTGCTATCTTTTGTACAAGACTGGAGAATCGATGTTCTTTTAATGAAATATGTTAACATATTCTACAAAGTACTCGGAAATTCTATGCTGGGATGAAGTTTATATTCTTCTGCAGGTTTAGATGAAATAAATGTTTTATACAATTAGTACTTCTGGGAAGGTTTTCCTCCATTATTCTGAAGTCCTTTCTTCCATGTTTTGTTTTCTGTATCTGCAATGTTTCAAATATCTTCAATGACCATGAATGGGGTTCAAAGTAATAGACTTGTGACAAAATGTTCTCTTGCAGAATTTTTTGTTGTTGTGCTTTTTTTTAAATTATGGTAAGAATATTTAACATGAGCTCTCCCCTTTTTAACAGCATTTTAAGTGCACAATACAGTATGGTTAACTATAATGTTATATAATGTGTTATATAATGCACAATATTGTACAGCAGATCTCTAGAATTTATTAATCTTGTACAACTGAAATTTTATACTCGTTGAATAGCAACTTTCTATTTTCCCCTCCCCTCAGGCCCTGACAACCACTATTTTAGTCTCTGTTTCTATGAGTTTGACTATTTTAGATACCTCATGTAAGTGGAATCATATTTTTTTTTATTTGTCCTTCTGTAACTAACTTATTTCACTCTGCATTATAGTCTCTATGTTTGCGCATTTTGCAAGATTTCTTTCTTTTTTAAGACTGAATAATCCATTTAGCTATTTATCTGTCAATGGACAGTTGTTTCCACATTTTAGATATTGTGAATAATGCAGCAATAAACATGTGAGTGCAAATATCTCTTTAAGATTCTGATTTCAATTCTTTTGGATAAATACCTAGAAGTGGTTTTACTGAATCATATCTTAGTTGTGTTTTTAATTCTTCAAGGAACTTTCATACTATTTTCCATAGTAACTGCATAGTATTTTGCATAGTAACTGCACTATAACTTCCATGCTATACCATATACCAAAAAAGGTTTTGCGTCTAAAACGTCTTTGGCTAAAGCTATTATCATAGCTACTGTGAGCACTTTATTTATCAGGACACACTATGGAGAAGAAAGTGACATGCCTGTGTCAGGGATCATTTCCAAGATCAGAGGAAAGCTGTCACCTGCGAACATGGCTAGTATTGAGGCAGCTTGTCCAAAAATCAGGGCTGCATCTCAGGAATGAAGGTTTGTCCTTTCAGGAAAGATAAAAGAAAATATGCATTGCTGAGGAAGATATGAGAATCCCAGAATTATTCCATGGAAACACTATGTAGTAAAGTTTTTCTCAATAACTGAATTAGAGAAGCTATTTCAAAACATGAGTTAATGTGTAGAAATGAGGTAATTTAATTACCAATCTTCTGCCTAACAGGCTATAAAGGTTAAGGATCTAGAAACTCAGATGCAATTTGGTATGGAGGAATTGGGGAGTAAAATGAAATGCAGGATTTTACTCTCTTTTCTCTCTTATGTACAACTGCTTTTGAGAACATTTTAAGTGAAAAGAAAAAATATAATATAAGATAAGATAATAAGCATGGCTGCTTATTATATATAGCATCACAAACAAAATGTCTATCAAATGTCACTTGACTAATAAGACAATGTATTATTTTAAGAAACCTTGTGCCATATAATTGTTCATCTGCACAATCAAGATAAGTGAGCTAAAATATTTTTTTCAAACCAAATAGTCTATACTTAGTGTTAACCTTTTAAATTCCCTGAAAATATACAGCCTTCAAATTTGGGACTTTTAGTAATAATCAATATTATCACTCAAAAAAACGAAGATTCTTCTGTAAATTTCAAATTTTGCCTATATTCTAATTGCTAGAAAATGACTGAGGTTTAGGTTTGCCAGATAAAATACAGGACACCCAATTAAATTTGAATTTCAATACTTCCCAGGAGTACTAATCTCATGCAATTTGGGAAATATACTAAAAATTTATTCATTCCTTATTTGAAATTCAAATTTAACTTGGTGTCCTGCATTTGTATTTGCTAAATCTGGCAACCCTATTGAGGTTACTAGCATGCATCGCAAATTAGTGAATCCAAAATTTGCAAAACATAGCCTCAGAAAGACAGGGCGTGATCATGAAAAGGAATCAGCCCAATTCGCATCTCTAGCAAACTGTAGCTCAGCCTAAATTAACCATAAGTGGAAAAGTAAAACTTGCTGAGAAGATAAATGGACATACGGTGGCCAGGCCTGGGATTGTCAACCACATTGCTTGTCAATACTAATTAGGATTTAATGAAAATAGCTACAGTCTTCATTTACCGTTCCAGTCTCCATCATAAGGAAGACTCCATTAAAAGATATAAAGAAAATAACAGCAAAATCTAAGAAGTAGATGTAGATAAACTACAACAGTTGACTAGAAACGAATTGGATATTTCTCTGTTTTAACATGACAATTGACATGAAGAGCACCTTAATGATCATAGCAGCTGGAGAGTTCTCGATGGGGATCTTAGGGAATGCATTCATTGGATTGGTGAACTGTATGGACTGGATCAAGAACAGAAAGATTGCCTCCATTGATATAATCCTCACGAGTTTGGCCATATCCAGAATTTGTCTATTGTGTATTATACTATTAGATTGTTTTATATTGGTGCTGTATCCAGATGTCTATACCAGTGGTAAACAAATGAGAATCATTGATTTCTTCTGGACACTAACCAACCATTTAAATGTCTGGTTTGCCACCTGCCTCAGCATTTTCTATTTCCTCAAGATAGCAAATTTCTTCCATCCCCTTTTCCTCTGGATGAAGTGGAGAATTAACAGTATGATTCCTAGGATTCTGCTGGGATGTTTGGCCCTCTCTGTGTTTATTAGCCTTCCTGTCCCTGAGAATCTGAATGATGATTTCAGGAGCTGTGTCAAGAGAAAGTGGAAAACAAACTTAACTTTGAGATGCAGAGTAAATAAAGCTCAATATGCTTTCATAAAGCTATTTCTCAACCTGTTAACACTATTCCCCTTTTCTGTGTCCCTGATCTCATTTTTCCTCTTGATTCTTTCCCTGTGGAGACACACCAGGCGGATGCAACTCAATGCCACAGGGAGCAGAGACCCCAGCATGGAAGCCCACGTGGGAGCCATGAAAGCTGTCATCTCCTTCCTCCTCCTTTTCATTGCCTATTATCTGGCCTTTCTTGTGGCCACCTCCAGCTACTTCATGCCAGAGACTGAATTAGTTGTTATGGTTGGTGAGGTGATAGCTTTAATCTATCCCTCAAGCCATTCATTTATCCTAATTCTGGGGAACAACAAATTAAGACAAGCATCTCTAAGGGTGCTATGGAAAGTAAAGTATCTTCTAAAAAGAAGAAATTTCTGACAACATAAAGAGATCTGAAGACAAACTATCATTTTCTGGACAAAGGAAGACAAGATATTTCTTAATCATCTTCAGTTCTTGCACTCATGTTGGTTTCATATGGTTAATTACTCTTGAAACTTATTTAGTATACTTGTAATTTAGGAAATCTCATGTGGAGCTGATTTTGCCTTTTTCTCTCTCTCTGTCTCTCTCTCTCTCTCTCCTTCCCTTCAAGTTTCTTTTTTAAACATGTTTCAGAACATATAGAAGTTAATATCCAAATAGTTAACTGTGAGAAGAGAGAGTATTTTCATAGTTCTAAATCATATCTCCAGATGCAAAATCGTATGACTAATTCAGGACAACTGTAATAGCATATTGTTGTTATTTACATCTCTGTGAAAAGCAGCTAGCTCATCCTCATGGTCCTAGCTAGAAGTTTTTCTATCTTAGATCATCTATCTAAGTTCTACCTTTGGAAAAGGCTCAATAAGGTGACAGTTCTTAAATGCTACAAAATTCTATGAATGTAACAGAAATTAATACTGAATATAATCACAACTAAGACATAAATTGTGATTAAAATAAATATTGTCACAGCAAATTCAAAAATTCTTTTAGGATCAAAGATCAATGAAAGAAAGACAATCTGTAAGTGTGAGAGAAAGAGAATTTATGTGGAAAGTTTGTATGAAATAATGTTGGCTAAAGAAAGAGCCAAAGTAGAATTATTTATTGCTTATTCAAGGATATTTCTTTACAAAAGACATGTGTAAGTTTACTTTCAGCAAACTAGGACTGCACCAGGCATGGAGTGTCAAGATACTCTGATAAGATGAGAGCTTTAATCAAAAACTCCTGTACTGAGATGTTAAAAAGTCAAAACTGTCAAAGGAGACATTGATTCAGTACAGATCATCTCCATACCCCAGGGGACTATTATTTGGATGATGCATAAGTCATCCATGAGATATCTATTTGGGAAATTCCATCAAAGTGTCCTTTATATTTTGGCAATAATATTTTGGAGTGATCAACTCTGGTACTAACCAGCCTAGAGTAGCCATGGACTTGATCTGCAGAAAAGAAAATATTTGTAAGATATATTAAATGTTTGGATCAATAAATTTGGTAAAAATTAAACTTACTTTACACTAGTTTCATGTTAATTTTTCTTCTTTGAATCTGGGGCTGTAAAAAATACATATTGATTAAATTGATACATTTAGAATGATGTATTGAGTGTCTTGTAAGTTAAAGAAACAATAGGAAATACCTGTCCCCACCCCTTGCCTGAGCAAAGGCCAGCTTATGTGTATTTATTAGGCATGGGGACAAAAAAATCCTGAGAGCTTATGGGAATCTTGGAAGCTCCATGTTTGATGTCTTCATATTGTAGACCTTAGAAACTTGATCGTCTAGTCACTTTATGAATGTAGCATCTCGACAATCACTTGCTCTGTGGACAGTAGCCAAACAAAGGATACTGAGGTGAAAACAGAAGCCATATTGGAGACCTCTTACTATACATAATTCTCCTTACTGACATATCTAGGATAAAAGTGATATAGCCAAGGCAAGTGGTTTACCTTCTAAGATTATATTAATCTTGAGAAATCATACAAAAATAATAATAACTCAGAGTTGAAAGAAGTATTTGTACTGTTTCATTCACCCCCAGTGTTTGGAGTAAAGTTTTCAGACTTTCTCTAAGACAGTGTAGTAAAGGGGTTACAAAGAATGCAAGCAGTGTCTTTCTGGTTTTCTTCATTGTTTGGTAAATGGATATATACTTCCACATTGAATATCTGAGTGTCAGGCACCATCCTGGGTGCTGGAAATACAGATAAGATGTAACGAAGTCCATGCTCTTATGCAATACACAGTCATGGAAAACATTAAGACACAATGATCAAGTAAACAAAGAAATGGTTACAAATCATGATTAATGCAACTGAGAATAACTGGAGATGAGGGATAGCTTCCTATAGTGTAGTCAGAATAGACGGACTTGAGGTACTGAGATTTCAAGCTGAGACCAAATGACAAATATAACCCAGTCATGCAATATTCTGGGCAAATAACATCCCGAAAAGATGTACAAGTGCCTGAGGAAGAGCAATAAGGTCTGAATGACCAGAGCATGATGAACAAAGGGTGACTGGAAGAGCATGAAAGGCCTTGTAGGTCGTGCAAGGGAATTTAGATTTAAGTGAAATGGGAAGATATTGAAGGAATTGAAACCATGTATAGCATAATTTTATTTGTATGTAGATTTAAGTTCACTTTGGTTATATAAAGAAGGGATATTGTATGTGTTTAGGAAGAGGAGTACAATTAAGGGGACCAGCTAGTCAGTTATTATAATAAGTAGTCGATATGAGAAATCACAGGGGCTCAGATTTGGATGGTGGCTCTAGAGTTAGGGAATTTTTTACTGGATGAATTCTATATATTGTGTAGATAAAGATAATAGGTCTTGTTGATTGATTATAAGAAAGGAGAGAATTCAAGGAAAAGAAAATTCTAAAAACTTTTAGATTGTTTTTGCTTTAGCACTTGGGAGTACACTGCTACCTACAATTGAGGGGAAACTGTTATTTGAGGGATGGGAGATTAGAAATAAAAAAACTCTGTTTCTTACAAATTATGTTTAAATGATCTATAAAATAACCAAGTGAAAATGTCAATAGATGATTGAATATATGAATCTATAACTAAGGAAAGAGATAAAAGATATGAATTTGGAAGTCATTGACATATAAAGGGGATTACCTAAAAAAAAAAAAATTGTGGATAGAGACATAACACCAGATCTGAGCTGTGAGATGTTCAAATATTTAGAGATTAAATTAGGGAGAAGCGACCAGCAAAAGAAAATAAGAAGCTCTTAGGTAGATAAGAAAAGTGACATAGCAAAATAACCTTTGAATTTGGCAACATGGATTCAACTAGTGACCCTAACAAGAGCAATGTTAGTGAAGTGTAGGGGCAGATGCAAGGTTCAGTGGGGAAAGTTAAGGAGGGAACGAAATCTGAGAAAGCAGAGACATGGAGCATATATAATATTTTTAGTAAGTTGTATTATTAAGGAGAGCGGAGAATGGGAACAATGAAACATTTTAGTGTTGTCATTCGTTTTGCTTTTAAGTCAGACGATATAGTGAGTACATGGAAATTGAAATGATTCAATAGAGAGGGAGATAATATAGAAGAGGTATAGCATTTGCTGGAGCATTTATGTTAAAATCACAGCCCTGACATAAAAAGGTGGAACCCTCAGACCTGAGAGAGGGATATTTAGGTGAGCAATGCTAAAAATATGGAACCCCCAGATTCCCTGGAAACTTCAGGGCCACCAGAAGCAGACCACTACCCTGACAAGAACAGAAGAGCCTCTCTACTCCTGGAAACTGTTCAGTTAACTCAATATGTGGCAAGTTGAAATTTGTTCTCTTTAATAATGCTCTACCACTCTTCATGGCTTCATGCCAAGGTTTCAACACAGCCCTATCAGGTGAGTACAGTTTCTATTCCAAAAGAAAATAGCTTCAAGCTAATATTACCACATACTGTTAACATATCAGCAGGAATGAGAAAATGTACCTAAAATGAGGATGGTAGACCAAGGGATCCTCTTTATTTAGTCTTGACATGGAGAATTTATTGACATGGAGGTCTTAAGTAATGACTTAGGACTCAATATTCTGGCAAGGGCAAATAAATCTAGTCCTAATATTCTCTTGGGCCAGCTCCATGAAACTTAGACACAATGATGGCCTCATATATAAGGGGGAATTGCTGCAACTTCTTTGACATAATATTAAGAAAGAACAGAAGGCAGAAGTGATGTCAGCATCACGGCAGAGCGAGCTTGCCCGGGACTCTCTCCCCTCCAACATACAAAAAAGAACAACCAGATTCCAACAAAATATTACCCTAATAGCACAGAAATCCTCAGAGAGTCACAGCAGCCAAATGATGGAGGGTGGAGAGGCTAGAGCCCCCCTCAGAGGAGCTGGAATTGGGTAAGAGAGATCGTCCCTCCCTCCACTAAGGACTGGGATCACTGCTGTGGGAGGCTCCATGAAGGAAGGAGTGGGGGAGGGGCTGCATGTCCATACGATCACCCAGGAATCCCACAGACGTGCAGCCCAGATGGAAGCCCCCTAACAGGGGAAAGTTTTCACATGGGGTGACCTCAGCAAGCCAAGACCCCAGGAGAGCAGATAGCAAGAGCTGATCAGGAAACCGGATCTACGCACCAGAGAAGGTGCCCCTCCCTGCCCCAACCAGGGCTGTGCCAGCCATCTTGGCTGAAGGCGGAGGGCTCAGAATATGTGGCTCTCGACCCCCATCTAGTGGTGACAGGTTGTAACTACAGTCGAATCATATCACAATGGGGAAGAGCCGTCCATCCTCCAACATCCAGCAGTTCATAAAAGCTCCAGACCACAGGGAAAACAAGCACCCAGAATTATGCCCTGAGGATTCAGAAATAAGCAAACTAGACAAAAATGAATTCAGAATAGCTATAGTCAAAAAAACCCAATGAGGTAAAGGAAAATATAGAGAAACAAGTCAATGAGTTTTGGAGTTACTTCACAAAAGAGATTGAAACTATAAAGAAGAACCAATCAGAAATACTAGAGATGGAAAATACAATGGATCAGATAAAACAGAATACAGATTCCCTGAATGCCTGCGTAGATGCCATAGAGGAGAAAATCAGCATAATCGAAGATAGACAGGTTGAATGGCTCCAGACACTCAAAAAGAGAGAATTAAGAATAAAAAGGAGTGAAGAAAATCTCTGAGAAATAGCTGACTCAATGAGGAATTGCAATATAAAAATAATTGGAATCCCTGAGGATGATGAAACGGAGAATGGAGCAGAAAGTGTGCTCAAAGGAATAATAGCAGAGAACTTCCCAAATCGAGAGAATGAGAGAGAAATATGTGTGGAGGAAGTTTTCAGGTCTCCTAGATATGTCAATGTAAAAAGACCTACTGTGAGGCATATAGTAGTAACACTGGCAAAAGTGAATGACAAAGAAAGAATACTCAGGGCATCAAGGCAGAAGAAAGTAACCTACAAAGGAACCCCTATCAGACTTTCAGCAGATTTCTCTGAAGAAACCTTACAAGTTAGGAGAGATTGGAATGACATATTCAAAACCTTAAAAGATAACAATCTTCAGCCGAGAATACTCTATCTAGCAAAAATATCCTTCAGATATGAGGGAGAAATTAAATCTTTCCCAGACAAACAAAAGCTAAGGGACTTCGTAGCCACAAGGACCCCCACCCCCCACAAGAAATCTTCAAGAAGGCCATCATACCCGAAAAAAGAAATAAAGGGAGAAAGAGGTCACAAAACACAGAGTAAGGAGACAAATAGATAGAATCAGAATAGGATAGTAAATATACAACTATAGCATTAGGATAAAGGGAAAGAAAACACCAAAAACAAAGACAGTCTTATCACTTTAACCACAAACCCACAACACAAGTTGGAATAAGAGATGACAGTAATAACTTAGGAGGGAAGGAGAAAGGGGACTGAATCAGTTTAGGCTAAGGAAATAAAAGGCCACCAGAAAATGGGCTATGATACACATGAGATTCTGTATGCAAACTTCAGGGTAGCCACTAACCTTAAAAACAGAACAGAGACACAAAAAATGAGGAAATAATAAACTGCAGATGTCAATGGGTAGGCCAAAACACACAGGACAAGAAACAAAGGTAATGCAGGAAAAACAGAAAACAAGTGACAAAATGACAGCATGAAGCCTTCATGTATCAATAATCACTCTCAATGTAAACAGATTGAACTCTCCAATAAAAAGACACAGAGTGGCAAGATGGATTAAAGAACAAGACCCAACAATCTGTTGTCTCCAGGAAACATGCCTCAGCTCCAACAACAAACACAGGCTCAGAGTGAAGGGGTGGAAGACAATAATCCAAGCTAATGGCAAACAAAAGAAAACAGGTGTCGCAATATTTATATCAGACAAAGTGGATTTCAAGATCAGGCAGATAAAGAGAGACATAGAGAGTCAATATATAGTGATCAAAGGGATAGTACATCAAGAAGAAATAATGCTTATAAATATCTATGCACCCAACACAGGAGCACCAAAGTTCATAAAGCAACTATTAACAAACCTAAAAGAAGATATTAAAAATAACACAATAATAGTAGTGGATCTCAACACCCCACTCACATCATTGGACAGATCATCCAGAGAGAAAATCAACAAGGAAATGGTGGAATTATATGAAAAGCTAAGACAGTTGGACTTAATAAAGATATATAGAACACGCCATCAAAAAACAGCAGAATACACATTCTTCTCAAGCGCACATGGAACATTCTCAAGGATAGACCATATGTCGGGAAACAAGGCAAGCCTCTATAAATTTAAAAAAATTGAAATAATAACAAGCATCTTCTCCGATCATAATGTTATAAAGCTAGAAATTAATTACAAGAAAAAAGCTGAGAAAATGACAAAGATGTGGAGACTAAACAATATGCTATTGAACAAGCAATGGATCATTGAAGAAATTAAAGAAGAAATCAAAAAATACCTGGAGACAAATGAAAATGATAACATGCCATACCAACTCATATGGAATACAGCAAAAGCTGCATTAAGAGGGAAATTCATCACAATACAAGCACACATCAACAAACAAGAAAAATACCAAATAAGCAATCTTAAACTACATCTAACTGAACTAGAGAAAGAAGAACAAAAAAAGCCCAAAGTCAGCAAAAGGAGAGAAATAATAAAAATCAAAGCAGAAATAAATGCTATTGAAATGAAAAAGGCAGTAGAAAGGATCAATGAAACAAAGATCTGGTTCTTTGAGAAGAAAAATAAAATTTAAAAACCCCTAGCCAGTCTTATAAAGAAAAAAAGAGAGAAAGTTCACATAAACAAAATCAGAAATGAAAGAGGAGAAATAACAGACTCCACAGAAATACGGTGAATTATAAGAGAATACTACAAAAAACTATATGCCAACAAAATGGATAACCTAGAGGAAATGGATAAATTCTTAGACTTTTACAATCTCCCAAAGCTAAGTCAAGAAGAAGCAGACAGTCTGAACAGGCCAAACACAAGGAAGGAGATTGAAGCAGCAATCAAAAGCATCCCAAAGAATAAAACCCGAGGACAAGACGGCTTTCCTGGGGAATTCTACCAGACTTTCAAAGAGGATTTAATACCTATCCTTTTCAAGCTATTCCAAAAAGTTAGGGAGTATGGAACACTTCCTAACACATTCTATGAGGCCAAAATCACCCTGACACCCAAGCCTGACAAGGACAGCATGAAAAAGGAGAACTACAGGCAAACATCACTGATGAACATTGATGCAAAAATTCTCAACAAAATTTTGGCAACTCAGATTCAGCAATACATCAAAAGGATTACACATCATGATCAAGTGGGATTCATACCAGGGACACAGGGATGGTTCAAGATCTGCAAATCATTCAATGTGATACACCGTATCAACAAATTGAGGAATAAAAACCACATGATCATCTCAATAGATGCAGAGAAAGCATTTGACAAGATCAAACAGCCATTTATGATAAAAACTCTGAATAAAATGGGGATAGAAGGAAATTACCTCAACATAATAAAGGCCATATATGACAAACCCACAGCCAACATCATACTTAATGGGCAAAAATGGAGCTCCATCCCCCTGAAAACAGGAACGAGACAAGGATGCCCTCTGTCACCACTCTTATTCAACATAGTACTGGAGGTTTTGGCCAGAGCAATTAGGCAAGAGAAAGGAATAAAAGGAATCCAAATAGGGAGGGAAGAAGTGAAACTCTCGCTGTTTGCAGACGACATGATCTTGTATGTAGAAAACCCCAAAGAACCCATTGGAAAACTTTAAGAAGTAATCAACAACTACAGCAAAGTTACAGTATATAAAATCAACTTAAATAAAACAGTAGGATTTCTATGTTTAATAACAAACTAACAGCAAAAGAACTCAAGAACTCAATCCCATTCACAATTGCAACAAAAAGAATAAAATACCTCGGGGTAAATTTAACTAAGGAAGTAAAGGACCTATACAATGAAAACTACAAGGCTTTCCTTAAAGAAATAGATAAGGACATAAAGAGATGGAAAGGCATTCCATGTACATGGATTGGAAGAATAAACATAGTTAAAATGTCCATACTATCTAAAGCAATCTACAGATTCAAAGCAATATCAATCAGAATCCCAATGACATTCTTTACAGAATTAGAACAAAGAATCCTAAAATTCATGTGGGGCACAAAAGACCCTGAATTGCTAAAGCAATCCTGAGAAAAAAGATCAAAGCTGGAGGCATCACAATCCCTGACTTCAAAACATACTGCAAAGCTACAGTAATCAAAACAGCATGGTACTGGTACAAAAACAGGTGCACAGAATTGAAATCCCAGAAACAAAATCACACATCTATGGACAGCTAATCTTCGACAAAGGAGCTGAGGGCATACAATGGAGAAAATAAAGTCTTTTCAACAAATGATGCTGGGAAAACTGGAAAACCACATGTAAAAGAATGAAAATTGACCATTCTTTCTCACCATTCACCAAAATAAACTCTAAATGGATCAAAGACATAAAGGTACGACCTGAAACCATAAGGCGTCTAGAGGAAAACGTAGGCAGTACACTCTTTGACATCAGTATTAAAAGGATCTTTTTGGACACCATGCCTTCTCAGACAAGGGAAACAATAGAAATAATAAACAAATTGGACTTCATCAAGCTAAAGAGCTTCTTCAAGGCAGGGGAACACAGGAATGAAACAAAAAAACACCCCACTAATTGGGAAAAAATATTTGCAAGTCATACAGCCAACAAAGGGTTAATCTCCATAATACATAAAGAACTCACAGAACTCAACAACAAAAAAATCAAACAAACCGATCAAAAAATGGGCAGGAGACATGAACAGACATTTCTCCAAAGAAGACATATGGATGGCCAAGAGGCACATGAAAAGATGTTCATCATCACTGATCATCAGGGAAATGCAAATCAAAACTACACTAAGATATCACCTTACACCCATTAGAATGGCAAAAATAACTGAAACAAAAGTAATAAGTGTTGGAGACGTTGTGGAGAAAAAGTATCCCTCATATATTGCTGGTGGGAGTGCAAACTGGTGCAGCTGCTGTGGAAAACAGTATGAAGATTTCTCAAAAAATTAAAAATAGAAATACCATATGACCCAGCCATCCCACTGCTGGGTGTCAATGCAAAGAGCTTGAAGTCAGCAATTCCAAAAGACCCATGCACCCCTATGTTAATTGCAGCATTATTTACAATAGCTAAGATATGGAAGGAACCTAAGTGCCCATCAACTGATGATTGGATAAAGAAGATATGGTGTATACACACACACACACACACACACACACACACACACACACACAATGGAATATTATGCAGCCATAAAAAAGAATAAAATCATCCCATTCGCAACAACATGGATGGACCTTGAGGGAATTATGTTAAGTGAAATAAGCCAGATAGAGAAAGACAATCTCTGTATGACTCAACTCATATGAGGAATTTAAACATGTGGACAAAGAGAACAGATTAGTGGCTACCAGGGGAAAGGGGGAGTGGTGGGGGGCACAAAGGGTGAAGGGGAGCACCTACAACACAACTGACAAACAGTAATGTACAGCTGAAATTTCACAAGATTGTAAACTATCGTAAACTCAAAAAAAAAATTTTTTTTAAAGATTAAAACCGGCTTCCCATTGTTGTAGCAGGCTTTTTCCAATTGCATACATAAGTTTGGGCAAACTGAAGTTGCCCTATTTTGGCCATTTTAAAGTGAGACCTCCTTTAGTATGTTTAATTAACATAACCTTAAGGGTGGATTTATATGCTCTTACAATATCAGGCAGGGGAAACTTTCCGTAGTAAGATAGAATGTTTATCCCCACAACATAATCTATAGCACAATCAGGCAAAAGAGATGTAATTATTTTACGTAAAGCTCATTTAAATATACCAATTTTTACAAATCTTTATCTTAATTTTTCTAACTTTTATACTTCTAATTATAACATATTAGAATTCCGTTAACAAGTTTTGGTATTACAATATTATGTTGGGAAAGCATTTCAAGCTAGACATAACATCTATTCTCAAAAACATCCAGGTAAAGTTGAAATAAACTCTTCATATAATATTAGCTTAAACACTTTAATCTTTACAGTCTTATCAACCTGAGCAACCTAATTGTTGCTTCAAATAATTCCTGGTCAGGTTTCTCACTGTGATTTCTGCCTCCTGACCTTTTGAATTTTTTCAAACTGGGGTGAATAGAACAGGCTTCTCTGATGTCCTTTAATGTTGAGGAGACAATGAGGGGGGTCCCTTTAGCCATCCAACCTTAGGTAGTGTTTTGTTAAAACCTTTGTTTTAACTTTATTTATGTCTGTTCTATTGATCCCATTTCCTTTATTTTTAATAACTAGTTAAGGATTTCCATCCTGTTGGGATGAGTTCTGTGACTCTTCTCTTTCTGATTTCTCTTTGTTTGCTTAATGTTTTCATTAGCATCTGTAAGACCACAAGAAGCTGAGAGTGCAAGTTTGATTAAGTCTTTAAGACTAATTATTGCATTTTCCTTTTAATTTGATCGTTCCATAGGTACCAATAAAACAGCTGTTTATGATGAGAGCTCTCTAAAAATTTTTCCAACTAAAGGATCCATTGTTTGGCCATTTTCTGTTTGGAGTTTAAAGAATATTATGGCCATGTGGTGTTACAAAAGAAAATCATCCCTATTTAGACATTGGCTTATAACTATAATTAGACCATCTATTCAGAATCAGCCTCACTGGGCTCTGCTTTGGGACAGACAGAATATTTCCCATTCCAATTCAAAAAGACAGACAGACACACAGATCCAGACACAGAAAAGCCAGGTTCCCAGATTAGAGATAGAAGGTCCTACAACAGTTCCCACTCTGAATGTGTGCCCGTATGTCCCCCTCTGCAAACAGAAAGGACCCCAGAAGGACCCTCTGTCAACAGAATTGACCCCAGAGGAGAGGAAGGAAGTTCACAGGCATCCCCAAGGCAACTTACCCTATTTCAGATGGAGTCTGTCAACTCACCATGACAAAGAACAAATAAACAAACACAAATCTAAGGCCTATTTCCTTGCCATAAGAAAATGTGCCTAGGGTCAGTGGTACCAGGCTAGATGGAAAGTATTGGGACAGTCCCTAGGGCAAATCACCTAGACAGCTGCTAGACTGCTTCCAAGGAAGTCCCAGTAGGCCTGGAGCTGCCGAGCCAAGGACAAGAGCCTCCTGATTGGCTTGCCAGATTGTTAGTGCCTACAAACATAGGTTCTTTACCCGCCACACAAGAAGGGCCAAGTAAAAACTGGAATGCCAGGCTTATGGCAAGGAAGTATTTTTATTTCAGATGATATCAGCTGGGTGATGAGAGTGAGCTCTCAAATTTGTCTTGTTTAATCTCATCTCCCTGAAAGATGGGAGATGAGGGGTTTTAAACGTTTGTGAGGAATGAAGTTGCCTGTAGAAGAGGGGGAAGTCAGTGGTCTTACTGGTCAGAGCTTTCCCACTAGCCTGTGTTCAGCTTTGGGAGGCTGTTTGCAGGGTGGAGGAGGAGATAATAAAGAATCCAGGTGGCTGTCCTTGGCCATTTGTCTCCATGGTGGGGAGTGGATTCTGGAGCCAGGGAGCCAGGGAGTAAATCAGGAAAGAGTGCTTTCGTTTTAACCTGATATATGCTGGGTTTAGTGTAGGGGAACTGATATCAGAGCAGGCATCACAAGGTCAAGGTGTTGGTTCAGTCTGAGGGCTACAAAGAAGAATCTGTTCCAGGACTCTCTCCTAGCTGCTGGTGATTTGCTGGAAAACTTTGGTGTTCCTCAGTTTTTGCTACATCACCCCAATCTCTGTCTTCATCTTCTTACGGTATTCTCCCTGTATGCATGTCTATGTCCAAATTTCCCCTTTTTATAAAGACACCAGTCACATTGGATTGGGGGTCACCTCTACTCCCATATGAGCTCATCTTAACTAATTACATCTGCAAAAACCCTATTTTCAAATAAGGTCACATTCTGAAACACTGGAATTAGGACTTCAAGATATGACTTTATGGGGACATAATTCAGCTCACTTTTCTTTATATTTTGTCTAGTTTTGGCAGATTTTGCCTCACACCATTTCCACAAATGCATATACACAGAAGAAATAAGTTGAGTCAATGTGTATGAACTCACTGAAGTGCATTAGGTAAAATCGAATGTCTCTAAACCAAGGGGAAGTCTGTCTGATTGACAGCTAGATGATGAGTCTGTCTCTACCAGGGCACTCTGAGGGTAAACTGGTGCTGGAGGCCCTCTTGAATCCCAGACATAAACAGAAATATACACTATGGTACACATGAATTGAAGGACTGCCAGAGATTAAGGAAGATTACAAGGTAGTTTTCTCTGTGTTTGAGCTGAGAGAAAGGCATGTGTTTTGATAATCTGAACTTGGCAAACTCCCTTACTGGTCTCAAGAATAAAATTTTTTGCTCTGGAATATGGTGGTAGTTAAGTGCTCACAAAAATTATTAAAATCTGAGCTACAGGGCTTTGTAATCTCCCAGCCTGCCCTTCTTTCCCCTTGACTGAGACCCATCACCCTAGAAGGAAAACAAGAGCCAGGACGTTAGTGCTGATAACTTTATTGATGTTTTGAAGTTGGAGAAAGGAAAGGCCAAGAAGTTTACACCACTGAGAAGTCTATGACATCAGTGGATCTGTATCATTTCTGAAACAAAGAAAAGAATTTTAGACAGATGTAATGACTTGGCCTGGGCATGATCTATGCAAGGCATCTACGAGGCATCAGAATTGGCCACCTCAAAATGTGTATCTTTGGCTTTATCATTTTTAAGAACAAAAGATTCTGAAAGAAAATTTGACCTTCCCCCTACCTACCTAAAATAATTTAAGATAAAAGGCCTGTCAGGACATCACCATAGATGACTCTGGGTATTTTTCAACTGGGAGGGTCTTTTCTAAGCCCATTCTTATCAAAGCTCTGTTTACCAAACATTTGATTTTCTATTTCCATGTGAATTGCCTTCCTCCCCTTTGAAGTCGAAAACTACTACTCCCAACCACTACTTCCTTTGTTTTTAGCTGAAGATGATATTTAAGTTGGCAGCTTGGCCATTTTGTTGAGTTGCTCAGTTTTCCTGAGCATCCCCCATGTATAAATGTTATAAAGCTTTGTTTAATTTTCTCCTGTAATTCTGTCTCATGTCAGTTTAATTAATAGCCCAGCAAGAAGGACCTAGAGTGAGTTAAAAAAAATGTTCTTCCTCCCCTACACATCTCTACCATTAAGTAATCTTATTACAAGATATCATATTAAGAGAGAGGAGAAGAAGGAGCGGGGAGGGGGATGAAGGAGGAGGAGGGCAGGAGAAGGGATAAGGAAAGGAGAAGAGAACAAGACAGGAGATGAAGGGAAAGGAGAGGAGAGGTAGAAACTGGGGAGGCTGTAGGCTAATATATGAATAATGGAGTCAAAAACTAAACCCCAGCTCAGTGTATAAGCCTTACTTTCTTTTGTGAGAATGGAGGGGACTCTTCTGTATGTAAGGTTGAGTTAAGGAGAATCATGGCAAGGGCAAATCTAGACAAAGAGTTTAAGAGTGATTAAAGTCAATATTTAAAAATAAGAGAAATGAACAGAAACAAGAAGAGAGAATTAGGAAATTTAAAGAGAAATTCACTAGATTGTTGAATAAAAATATAATTAATACGTAGAGAATCACTGGAGACCATCTTTAGTTGGGTTTCCTTGTCATTGGCCACTGTGCTGACCACCCTGGCCACCTCTTCCATGCTGGCCTCTCTGGCCACCAGGGCCACCCTGGCCACGTCTGCCACCATGGCTACCCTGGCTGCCCTGGCCTCCCTCATGATCCGAGCCTCTTTGGCCACCTCGACCATCTCGGTCACCTCTGCTAGGTGAGTTTTTTTGGCCTCCCTGGACATTCTGGCTGCAAGGCCTATACTGCTGACCATGGCCTTTCCTTCCATTTTTGCCTTTCTTGCCACGCAGACCTCCAAGTCTTCCTTGTGATTCCTCTGGGACTTCTTCAACTAATCCATCAGCTGCTAGGCAAGAGAACACAGATTCAGACAGGAACAAGTAAAGAGAAAGGTTAGCCACAAACTTAAACGAGACAAGTGCAGAATCTACAATAGCCCAAATTTGATTAGAAGTAGTCTATTACTGGCTTAAATGGTGACAGGTAGTGACCAGGGCCCATTGCCTAGGAGAGACAGGGCAGAAGTCCTGCCCTCTTCAGAGCACATGTAGTTAAATTAGCACCTCTTTTTCAGCCCATCGTCATTTACTCTCCCTCTTTTGAAGTGTCTGCCACTATTCTATACTGCTATCTATCCTGAACTTGCCATGATATACATGAAATCATCCATAAATCACCAGATATCTACTGACTTCGGAGAGAAACCACCAGATAGACTCATTGTGTCTACCTATAGGTATACATGATATCTTGACACAAATCTATTGAACAGGGGAAAATTCACAGCCACTCTGCTCTTCCCAATAGCAGAGTAGTCAAATAACACACACTGTCCCCTTCTTATATCACTTTCAACAAACTGTTAAGTCCACAGCTTCGCAAACAGAAAGTATAAATAAAGCCCTCCCTATATTGTCTCATTTTGCAAGTCTCTGGTACCTATAATTGAGTCCAAGCCCTCATCATCTCTTGCGTCAACTTTCAATCATTTCTTTATGATCTCATGGCTGTCACTCCACCAATAATTCTCTTGTGGATTCAACATATATTTTATTTCATGCCCGTGTATTTTATTGTGTCTTATCACAGACACTAAGATTCCAAGCTTGAAAGACACTTAAATTCCAAGCTTAAAATCTATGCTCTTAAGCTGCTTACTCCTCACTGTTGTTGGATCAGCAAAGAAATTGCCATGTTAGTCTCCCGTTCAAAAATTTCTTTTCTACCCATAGAATAACTCACAAATTCAATTAGTCAGTCACAACATCCTTAATAAACTAGAACTAACCCACATCCCCAAGTTAGTCTTCCTATATTCACTTCAACCTTCCTGGATGATTCAGCGTTCCTAGACCATTGAAATATTATGTTACATGCATAGATTCAGCAGAGATTTAGCAATGCATTTCACTCTACTTTCTCCCATTCCTCCACTCTCCAAGGTCCAGATCACATGTCATCTCCTGTGGGAGGCCTTCACTTTTCTCCTCTGCTTTGAGTTTCCATAATACATTCTTTTGCCACTTTTCTGATAGTGACCATGATTATGTCCAAAGTAAATCTTCCATTAGATCCTGAGCTCCTTAAGGACAGAAACAATGTCATTTACCTTTGTATCCCTGTTGCCAAAAATAGGATCATGCCATGCTTATTGTTAAGTGTTAAATTTTATTGAATTAATGTTGTGGTAGAAAATATAGATAACCAAATAATTTTTGGGGGTGATCGTCAAATAAGCATGCTCTCATAAAGACAGTCAAGACCAGGTAACATAGGTGAGAAAAAATCAGAAGGAAAATAGTGATCACACTCTCTAGACCTGAGAGAACTCTTAAATCTAAAGCAAATCTTTTGTGTGTGTGTGTGTGTGTTCTTTTGTTCTCTTTCTGCACTGTGAAACTAGTGAGTAAACCATATAATAGAATAGTTGATAAAGGAAATTTTAATAGATGAGTGATTTTTTAAATTAATGAAAAAGTCATAGAAATATTGAATTAGACCAGTGACTCAGAGGTTCCTAGAATCCATTTAGAAAAATTCTAAATAAGTTAACTGAATTCTTCAGAATAACTCACTTAATAGCTGGGGTATTTCCTCTTCCTCTGAATGGGCTTCTGCAAAGAAAGAATTAAAAGAAGAGCGAAATATTAAACATATTATAACCTGAATGGAAAGACCATTGACAAGTCAAGAACTTGGAAAAAATCATTAAGCACGTGTGGGGGATCAGAATTGGCCATCCCAAAATGTGTCTCTTTGGCTTGATTATTTTTAAGAACAAAAGACTCTGAAAGAAACTTTGACCTCCCCCTCAACTGCCTAGAAGAATTTAAAACAGAAGGGCCTGTTCCAGGAAGGAGCTAATACAATGAGATAACTGTAATGTAATGTAAAACATGTCTCTCAGGTCACATTGCCTGTAGTTGGCCCATATCCATTTCCATCTCCATGTAAATTGCCTTCTCCCTGCTGAAGCCCAACATCCTCCTTTGTCTTTTGCTGAAGATGATATTTATACTGGCAGCTCAGCCATTCAGTGAGTTACCCAGTTTCCTGGGTTTCTCCCATGTATACATGTTATAAAGCTTTGTTTGATTTTCTCCTATTATTCTGTGTCACGTCAATTGAATTTGTAGCTGAGCCAGAAGGACCTAGAGTGGGTAGAGGAATTCTCTTCCTCTCCTACAGTTTGGCAACCTGGATAGGAAAAAACATCACTGGTTGGACACTGGTCACTCCTGGACTACCGCAGCCAAGAGATCCTGAAACCCTGACAAGAGCCAGGAGGAGGTAAGTGTTCTTACCACGTCAATCTCCTGGATCTCTTCCTGCAGGGTCCAATAAAAGTGAGAGTGGTGAGTTTTTTCCTTTTATAAATTTAGATTAGCAGGAGAAAATATTGGTTAAGCTAGCTTCTTGGACTTAACAACTCTAGGATTTGGTCTGAGTACTCATTTGTTAATTGATCCATTTCCTCCCAGAGACAGTCACAACTTTTCCTTGTCTCTTTTTTTTTTTTTTGTCATTTGTCACAAGATGCAGGCATGTCTATAAGCCTGTTGTCTGGGAATATGCACTTGAGGAGGAAGCCGTTGCCAAGGGCATCTTGGAAGCCAAAGAGGCCATAAATTTGGTGGGCACAGGTCAAGCAGTTAAGAGCCATTAGGGCACTCACCACCTCAAGAAATCTCCCATGAAAGGATAATTTGAGTCACAGAATGGGGCAGATGACACAGGTCCCTCTGCCAACTTCAAGAAAATGTATTTGCAATGATGAGTTACTCTATAAAGCACACGTGATCCCCAACCCACAAGACCTCCCTCCTAGGTATTATTCTGGCTCTAAGAGACCCAAGACTTAGCTGAAGCTATTAATTTGCATATTAGATGAGGTTTTTCTTTTGTGTTATTCTGTGTCTTGAGAGCTTGGCTTTGTGACATTTCTGGTCTCCCCCATGCAGAGGATGCATGTACTGGCATGCATCTTGGTGTCCTGTTGAGTAGACTGGAGTTGTGGGACATATTCTCTTTGGCTAGCTGTGACAGTTTTCAGGGGAGTTTATCATAAAGGGTCCCAATTACTTTCATTAGGGGCCTTTGTCATCTCAACCTTCATTGCTTATTGGGCAATGATAGCCTTTGCTTTCTTAGACAATTTTTGGGAGTGAATTTTCTGGATCTCTTTTGGGGACACTTCTTGCATTCATGGTTAAGCTTATTGGTATGAGTCACTAGTAAGATCATACTCATCAATGTGGCCAGACGGTGGATTGTTTAAATTGGAAAAACCTCTAAATTGGGGGGAAAAGATTTTTTTGAGAGCTCTCATCGTAATTGTTTTATTGGTATCTATTAAAAGGCCAAATTAAAAGGGAAATAAATAAACAATGTCTAGCCTTAAAACCCTGACTCAGATTACAATTAAATTGAGAAAATGTAAAAATGCAAGTGTTGATAAGATTATAAAGTTTGGGATGTTTGAGCTAACTTTATATAAAGAGGTTATATAAACTTTGCCTATGTAAGTTTTAAAATGTCTGACTGAGAATACTTCCCCTGTCCAAAATTATAAGACCAATTGATAAAGTCCTAATGAAAGCTATAATGGAATTTAGATGAAATTTTGTAGAAAAATTGATATATTTACTGACCTTATGTGAAGTGATTATGTCTCTTTTTGCCTGACTATTATAGATTGCATTGTCTGGATAAATATTGGGAGTCACTGGGAAACATTTCCCATGCCTGTTGTAAGACAGCATATAAGTCTGCTCTTCAGACAGTGTTAATTAAACATACTAAAGGGAAGTCAGTAGGGTTGCCCAAGCCCAAGCAGTATGAGATAAAAACTAGAGGCTAATACCAAGTGCTAATTAAAAAGGATAATAAAAGCCCCCACCCAAGTTAAGTTGTTCTAGTGTTAAATTGTACACTTAGAAAGAAGACGTTTGTTAAATGCTTTGCACAAACCTTTAAAGTTGTGATACACTGTCTTGAAAGTTTTAAAACATAAAAATCTTTTGATTCACCTCTTAAGTTAAAAATTTTCCCTCATACAAAAATGCCAACTGGAAACACACAATGTAACTGGGATAGTGGGTCAACATTTTTTGTTATTCAAACTACAATCCAGTTCTTTGTGGCACTGGAAGCAACATCTTTGTCTTACAAATCTCTGCAAGGCCAGAAGTATGGCTCTAAAAAAGCAATTCACAGTTCACCTGCCTTTTGGCAATCCTAAAACTTCCCCTGTTCCTCTCAATGCTCCTAGATTTTGATTGAGATAAAAGATTGAAACATTAGAAACTGATAAGGCAAATATGCCCCCAGAAACTCCATCTTGAAGAAAACTTGACTGCTTTCTTTTTGTCTTTATAATGTAGATTTTCTGTTCCCATCTTCTCTAGGACCTGAGAGACATTCTTTGAAATGCAAATGTTTCTCATAAGCTAGTGAGTTTTGTATTACACCTGATTCATGACAAAAATTTAACAGAAGCTATAAGGTCTCTATCTGTGTCCACCAGTGTGTTTATGTATATTATATATGTGTGACACTTTACCTCCAGATAAGGTGGCCAAAATTAAGAACTCTGTTTAATTGGCTTAAAATAAGCACTTACAGAAATTATTCCTAAAAGTAATCAAAACTAACACAAATGTCTTTCAAGTTAACATGATATGAAATAATCTTTGGTAAATAAAAGCTTGTTTAAGTTTGTTGGTTTGATTAAAATAGACATGTCCTTGGAGTTATCAGCATTGGATATGATGTAGACACACAGCCTGAGTTTACTAGTCAAATAAGTTCCTGTTATCCCTGTTACAAATTTGTCAGCAAAAATAGCTTAGAATGACAGTTAATTTTGTTTAATGTCTCATGAAGTTTCATGGGTAATCTAAACATAATTGTTGGGAACAAATGTTTAGATGTAAATGAGATAAGAGTTTAAACTTTTAGCAATAATTATATTTCATGACATGTATTACATAACTTCCAAGATCTCTTTGGTAACCTAAAACTTTGAAGTTTTGCCAGGTTAATTTAAATGAAAAAATTCATTGAATATCTAGATCATTTCCAAATAAGATAAATTATTAGACATTAATTACTAAATGTAAGTTTGCCTATCTTCATCTTATTACAGAGAAACTAAAAGGTGTTTGAGTCTGTTGGTAAATATGTCTTGTTGTTAAAAGATTGTAGTATAAAATAACGTTTCTAAAAATTATAAAAAATGTTTATCAATTTGTCAAGCCACAGAATGCTAATAGAAAATTTTTACAATTGCTTTTTTAGTTTTTACTTAAAAATTGAGATTTCTAAGCGTTAAAAATTCCAATATGTGATTAAAGTTACTAAAAATTAAGGAAAATATGTTTGCATTCAAGGAAAGTAAGAAAGAATAAAGGATGGAAATATTTTTTGTTTGTTGGTTTAATAAAGATAAATTTGTCCTAAAGTACTAGGAGGAAAAAAGGAGGTGTGGGACAAACTCTGAATGTAAAAAGAAAAAGTTTCATAAGGTTTGTGGAATACAGACCCTGAGAAAAAGTTTTTTTACATGGTCCAGTTGGCTAAGATTGACGTGAATTTAGCTAAGTAAATGAGTTTTAATGTGAAAAGTTAGCTAGTGCAAAATTAGAATTTCATCTTCTCTATCCTAAAAGGATAATTTTCTTGAACCTTTAGTCTGTTGTTGGTAAAGAGACTATAAAAGGTTTTTTTTTTTTGAGTAGTCTACGAGAAGGGTAAAGATTTTGTGCTTTATCAAAATTAATTTCCTGTTATTTTTATCAGGCACTAAAGTTTTTCTTACAGCTGTTAAATTTTCTGCATTTTCCTGAAAATCTTTAACTGTCACCATGGTTAAATGGATAACTAAGAATGTTTTCAAAGACAGCTATGACATTTGTGAGTAAATGTTACTGATGTAAGTGTTAAAAATTATTATATAACATTTTATAATATATAATATGTAGCATATGATGTTATATACTATATAACACTCCAAAAGTTCTAATCTATCCTAGCTGTTGGTCATAATTCTAGCTACTATCTTAAAATGTTATATGTTACAGAAATAACCAAGTTTCTTTGTTGATTGTCATTTTTAAGTCTTTTGTCATTTATAGACCGTTTTACTTTACTCTACTTTTACAAGTGTTTTCATTTTTAGAGAAAGATTCATGGAAAGGACTCTGACACATTCTAAAATACAAGTTTCTGACAAACTTTCAGAATATAAAACTGAAGATGGTAAAAAATTACAGAACTCCAACAGAGAAATTGATGACTTCATGAAACTGTTAACAAAGATCAAAATCAAGAGTTGATTATATGGGACTGAATGAAGTGATGAAGATGATTATAAATCTTGTCACTTTTCATTTGAAATGTTGCTGATTTTTTAAATGTTTTGTTTTTGTCAAATTTAAGGAAATATTTTTTCTCTTTTCTCTTAAGCTAACTATGACTTATAGAAATTTGGTAAATTATACTTTTGTAGATGGAATTGAAACATTTATCTTTTTCTCCATGTTTGATCCCTCCAGAATTTGGAAGCTCTTATGAGTAAGTATTGTTATTTTCAAGGCAATATACTTACTTGCATAAATTCAATAAGAATCTATTCTCCTTATAACAGGACACAATTGGAAACATTGGTTATATTACCCAAAATTTGACTGGAATGTCATATTTTACAGAAACATGCATAGACTCAGATATGACCAGACAGTTTTGAGAAACAAAAATTTGACTTCATGAAATAAAGCCACTTCGAAATACTGGCCTGGTACCTTGTTTACAGGGTTACCAGCAACCTTACTGGGTAAGTAAAGAAAGCCACTTATCTGGCAGATGCAAGGAACCTCAATATTATGGGGAACCTCAAAAGAAGAGAAGAATTCACCCAAATCTGTAGGTATTACAGGCTTTGTCTGATAGGTCCTTGGCTTTCATGGCCTCAAGAGTTTCATGGCCTTTAAAGTTCAATCTGAGATTCCTGATAAAAGTTCCAGCAAGGCAGATTTAAAAGAGCCTATAGGATCAGTTGCTATTCTTGCTGTGCTTATGTAAATAATTGGGCCAAATTTACTGAAACTAGACTTACTTTAAAAACCAGTTAGTCTTAACTTGACTATCTTTGGTAAAAATGAGGGTTATTTTAGAGAATAAAATTGTATTTCAGTAAAAACCGTAGTAAACATTTATGGATATTAGACTCTAATTCTGTTAATTATCTTTGAAGTTTTTGTTTTCTACATGTAAACTCGACTGGATCCTGAATTATTCTAGTCTCTTAAAAACCTGCCTGCAAATCTTCAAACTAACATTTTCAATTTTTTCCATAATTTTTATTTGAAATCATTGAGAACTGCACCCAGCCTTCTTCCTGAAGCCCTGTAAACTGAAGCTGGATAATTTAATATAAACACTAAAAATCACCATGATAGCATGCCTGCTGCCATGTAAGCCACTCAAAAGGGTATTTGAACACCCAACAACATCATCAGAGACATTTCAAGCTGCAAAAGATGCTTTGACACTGACAACTAAAAATCTTATTGACTGGCTGTCTCCTGGGCTCAGAAAATGGGTTATAATTCACTCCAATCATTAACCTTGTCTTTCTTTCTCTTTCCATAGAAATACTTCTTATTAAATACCTGATTTCTTTCTTCCAAAATATAGGCCTAGATTTGGGAGTTCACCTGCATCACCACCTCCTGAAATGAATTTAATTGGACTGATCTATTATCAGGACTAAGAAATGTGTTCAATGAGATGAAACAATTTACCACTTAGTTGCTGGACTATGAAACTTCTTAAAGTTTCAAAGGACTGTGAAACTTCTATTTTTAAAGATTGGCACCTGAGCTAACATCTGTTGCCAATCTTCTTTTTTTCTTCTTCTTCTTCTCCCCAAAGCCCCCCCAATACATAGCTGTATATTCTAGTTGTGAGTGCCTCTGGTTGTATTATGTGGAATTCCACCTCTGTGTGGCCTGATGAGCAGTGCCATATCCATGCCCAGGATCCAAACCAGCGAAATCCCAGGCCATCAAAGTAGAGTGTGTAAACTTAACCACTTGGCTATGGGCCCAGCCCCCTGTGAAACCTCTTAAAGGCAGGAATGTGGGGGATCAGAATTGGCTACCCCAAAATGTGTCTCTTTAGTGCAATATTTTTTTGAGGAAGATTATCCCTGAGCTAACATATGCTGCCAATCCTCCTCTTTTTGCTGAGGAAGATTGGACCTGAGCTAACATCTGTGCCCATCTTCCTCTATTTTATATGTGGGACCCCTGCCACAGCATGGGCTTGATCAGCAGTGCATAAGTCTGCACCCAGGACCTGAACCAGCAAACCCCAGGCCACTGAAGTGGAGCACGCAAACTTAACCTCCATGCCCCCAGGCCAGCCCCTCAGTCTGATTATTTTTAAGAATAAAAGACTGGAAGAAACTTTGACCTCACCACCCCCATTACCTAAAAGAATTTAAATAGAAGAGCCTGTTCCAGAAAGAAGCTAATACCATGAGATAACTGTAATGTAACAGAAAACATGTCTCTCAGGTCACATTGTCTATAGTTGGCCCATTTTCATTTCCATCCCCAAGTAAATTGCCTTCCAAACCCCTGAAGTCCCAAACCACCACCACTAACATCCTCTTTTGTCTTTCACTGAAGATGATATATAAGCTGGCAGTTCAGCCATTCAGTGAGTTACCCAGTATTCTGGGTTTCTACCATGTATACATGTTATAGAGCTTCATTTGATTTTCTCCTGTTATCCTGTCTCATGTCAATTTAGTTTGTAGCCAAGCCAGAATTAGCTAGAGTGGGTAGAGGAATTCTCCTCCTCCTCTACAGTTTGGTGAAGATTTTCTTTAAGCAACAAAATTTTTTGTTAACTCAGTTACTCAATTCTACCACTTCGTTGGTGAAATAACTTATCATTCATTAGCTCTCTCATGTATTCTGGTCCTTCCTTATACCTTCACTCCTACACACACTCCCACTCATGCTTTTAAAATTGACTTCAAATTTTTTATTTAAAGTGTGTATGAGTAACAATGGTTTTAAACTTCATCTACCTCTAAAATTTATAGGTTCGTTATTCATTTTTGTCCTTCTCTAGGCAATTTTGAGAACATTCAAGAGACAAAACATTAAGCAAAGAAAGAAAGTGTGATAGGTTCTGAAGAAAAAAGAAAGAAATACATCCTTGAACAATGATTTACCTGATCCTTCAAGAAAATCTTCAGAAACAATACCTAGGATTTAAGAAAATAAATAAATAAGAAAAAGAAGATAAATTTAAAATACGATTTGATAAAATACCCCAGCTGTACATTTGTAGAAAGCCAAGTAGGTTTAGAAACAAGAAGTTAAGAAAATGCCTGAGAGACAGGGCTGGCCCCATGGCCCAGTGGTTGGGTTCGCGCACTCCACTGCAGGTGGCCCAGTGTTTCGTTGGTTCGAATCCTGGGCGTGGACATGGCACTGCTCATCAAGCCACACTGAGGCGGCGTCCCACATGCCACAACTAGAAGGATCCACAACAAAGAATATACAATTATGTACCAGGGGGCTTTGGGGAGAAAAAGGAAAAAAATAAAATCTTAAAAAAAAAAAAACCTGAGAGAATTCAACATAGTAATATGAATGATGATGACGAAAGGTTTAGATACAATGAATCATTTCCAAAAGTAGAATTCTAGTCCTGATCATTGACTCTGAAGCAGAGGTGGAGAGATAAATATTTTACTAATTCTGTATTGCATACAATAAAATAAAGAGCCACAACAATTGTAGACAAAATAAAGATTATGTGACACCTTGTAACAGAGAAAATTTGAGAACTGAAATCATCTACAACCAGACAGTTTACTGTCTGCATTAACATGACTTTACTATTCCAGAGAACTCAGAAAGATAACTGTTTCAAATAACTATTGTTTATTTCAGGAACGTGCCCCAAACCCATTCAAACAAACATTAACCTCTTTAACTCTTTAATGTCATCAATTGTTTACTCTCTAATACTCTACAGCACCTCAGAATCTTTGCCTCCTAAACTTTTAAATCATGAATCTTACCCATTGCTAATAAAGCCCTCCTTAAACCAGACCCCAAAACTTTATTTTTTGGCTTGTGACTTAGGTTCAGGTCTTCAGAGACATATTTGCAATCCAGAAAATAGAAACTAATGTTGCCTCCTCTTTTATCGACGTACTCTCTGAAAATAAAGTATTTAATTTCTGAGGAGTGTCAATCCAACTCTACCCCATTCCATGAATTTTAACTCCATAATTCCTTGTATGATCTCCATTTCCCCCTCTTACCATCTTCATTCCCCTGAACTGAGCTCAGGGCAAGCAAGGCCATTGAGAGCAAGAGCAGCAGCATCTTGGTAGAAGCCATGGCATCTCTCTATCCTGATGCTGTAGGAACCTCAGATACACTTCTTTATAAGATCAAGGAGAACAATATCACCGTTGAAACCCACGGGTTGGACACCTCTCACCCATATCTGACTTGCCATTTGGGCCTCAGTCAGTCTGTTGGGTTTAAGAGCTGGTCATGCTCTTTAATGGGAAACCATAAAGTGGTGCAATTCCTTAAAATAATTATTCATCCTTAACTATTAGTTATAAGTTTTAATAATTGTCTTCCATTTCATAATATTCCATTCAAAACTATGGTTGTCTGTTTTGCTACACTATCCAACATTGTTCAAGCTGTCCAAATGTCAATTACATCAGGCCCTTTTCCTATAGAATGAGCCAACAGAAGCATCATGAAATGAAAAGCTAAAACAACAGAAATATAACCACAAGATGAAAGAACAACAAAGGGTCAAGAAAAACTAGTATATGTTATCTCCATGGCTTGAAAAATGAAAGCAGTTGCCAGTAATAGACTAAAGCCAACTTGAGACTCAGAAGACTATAGTTATTCAGAATATGCTTGAGTTCATGACTTGAATGGACTGTGAAATCTTAAAATGAAAAATGATCAGAATAACAAGAGGTTTAGAAAACAATATCATGCAAGGAATCATTAAGTGAATTAAGGGTGTTGAACTTGGAAAGAGAAGAGTATGAATAAGCATGATAGTTGTACTCAGTTATATAGGACAAAGAGAAGTCTTGTGTGTACAGTTCTGGAAGGTACAAAAAGAGCTGTTGATTTAAAAAGGAGAATATTTTGAAGATAATAGAAAATAATGTAAAATAATTACTTAGAATTATTTAAATTATTTTAGATAACTTTAAATTTAATTTTTAATTATCTTAGATAAATTTTTATTATCTTAGTATAACATAAAAATACATTTCTTGGAATTATTAAAACTTGAAACAACAGATTGAGTTCTTCAAGGGAAAATTAGTTTCTTATTATCAGATGTGCCCAGACATTAAGAGATCTATAGCTACTATGCTAAAAACAACTGGAGACTCATTGGGTTAGAATCATTTGTGTCCAACTATCTCTTTAAAATGTATTCAGTAGAAGAAAGACTTCTTCCTTTGGATGAAAAGGCAAGAAGTTACATCACTTTTCTGATCACTCTTAGATAGTAAAATCTAGTAATCATTTTGTCACAAAACAGTCTCAAATCAACATATTAAAATTCCAAATCCCATGTGTTGGTCATAGTTCTCATATTCTTTCAAAGTGACAGCTATTTTTCCTCTATCTAGCTAAGGCCTTCTATGGGAAAGTCATGTGTCTCCTAGCCAGAGGGTGTACTCAGCTCTTTCTCTCTTTTTTTTTTTTTTTTTTGTTTTTTTTTTTTTTGCTTGTTCATCTATTTACTCACTCAGTAGAAGCTATTTTTGATAATTCCTGGGTTAGAGTGAAGGGAGGGGAGGTAACAAAAGAAAAGGAATCAAAAAAGTTCTTATTTGACTAGCATTGTCATAAGCTAGCCCTATTCTCTATTTAAAGATGACAATCTGTCATAGGAGTGCATTCAAACCTTCTTTAGACACCTCCTCATTATTGTTACCCATAAATCCCTTGATGATAACAAATACGACTCTTATCTCGTTAGTTAGAATCCAGCAGTTCAGCTTCTTTGTCCTGAGAATCCATCAGTTCTCCAGTTGGTGCTATTGGACAGGATCCAAGGTAACCCCTCACAGGCTCTCTCTCATGCCTAGCCCACATCTGGTTTATGGGAAACACCCATCATTTGCCCTGAAAATCTTTGGAGTGTGGGACAATTCCACCTCAGCTAACCCTCTTCACTTCTCCCATGAGCAGTTACCAGGCCACTGCCATAACTATCTCTAGATACCTCAGTAAGGAGTCAGACACTAGACCAATGTATCCAACTCACCCACGGTCATAGTTTTTCCACGTAGAGCCTGTGTGCAAATAAGAAGACATCTGCTTTGGTCAGATAGAGTCCTGCTGTTTCACAATTTAGTAAGTTCACTGCTAGCTGGATTTCTATCACTACTTGCTCTTTTAGTTAGGTACCCTTGTGCAAAGCACAATTTGCTTACCATACATGATGGACCTGAATATGAACATTGTTATCCAGTTTCAGGAAACCTACACAGTGCTCTTGAATAATCTCCCTTAATATACCTCTCTCTTGACTTGAGGTGAAGAAAGAAACATCACCCAATCCTCTCTGTTGGTGGTGATGAAGAAGGGACAGGCAAAGATATTCACAGAACAGCTCTGTCCAAAAACTGCTTCTCAGGGCTGGCCCAGAGCCAAGTGCTTAAGTTCACTCACTCTGCTCCGTGAGCCCAGGGTTTCACTTGTTCGGATCCCAGACGAAGACATGGCACTGCTCATCAGGCCATGTTGAGGCGGCATCTCACATAGCAAAACCATAGGCTTTCACAACCAGAATACACAACTATGTACTGGAGGGCTTGGGGAGAAGAAAAAAAAAGAAAAAGAAGATTGGCAACAGTTGTTAGTTTAGGTGCTAACCCTTAAAAAAAAATCTTTCTCATAAATCATCTTCTCAATCACTTCTCTCCATGCTGCGATCAATGTAAATGACTTAAACGGCTTAAAAGATAAGTAACTAGCTTTTGATGAGTCCTTTTTGAAAGTCCTTCAGGAATTTTATCTCACAACTCAATTTGGTATCTAATATCTATTGTATATTTGGGGTCTTGGAACTTCAAGTTAACATTTTATTGCATATCTGCTGACTCCACTAAATCAAGGTGGACAGATTATTTTTCTGTTCCAATTTTAGCTGAGGACCATCCACCAGGGATCCTGTGCTATTGTATGAGGTAAGGAGTTCCACCCAAGGCTATCCTGATGCTCTCAGTGTTTGGCTTACTGTGCACGTGGCACAGGAATTTAAGATTAAGAGGTTTGGTATCACTGGAGGTGGTGTTCAGCATCAGAACTCATCATGGAGCCAGTGAGTAATACGCACTGCTGACATTTTACATGCAGTGGTGAATGAGTGAAAGACTATAACCATAACATGCTCACTTCTGCTTTTGTTTTAACATTCAACCATAGAGGGGTTTTAAAAGAGAAATTAAGGATAAACTTGGGGCTACCTGGTAGCTTCGGTGATCTGGGGTTCTCAGGTTCAGATTCTGAGTGTGGACCTCACACACTACTTGTCAAGCCATGTTATGATGGCATCCCAGATACAAGATAGAGGAAGACTGGTACAGATGCTAGCTCAGTGACAATCTTCCTCAAGCAAAAAGAGGAAGAATGGCAACATATGTTAGCTCAGGGCCAATCTTCCTCACCAAAAAAATAAATAAACTCAACTAGAAAATCTCAAAAAATAAATATAACTGCCTTTTCTCTTATGGGTTTGTTTATTTATTTATTTACTTTGCATTTGGGGGAAGGAGCTTAGGAGTGATCCCCTTCCCAGCTCTGTCTCTTTTGATTGTAACTTCCTTGACTCAGGAAGCACCTCTCCTTAAGCTGGCACCTTCTAACCGCTCTAATTTTTCAGCATCTGCCCCAGCCTTTTTCTGCTGAGGTTGTTTGTCTCTTTCAGAAAATTCTCCCGGGCAGGCTTTAGAGCAGTTCCAGTCTCTCATTGTTGTGTAGTCCACAAATGCTCCATAGGGAGGATGCACCTTTTGCTAGGTCTGCAGTTTCTTCCCAAATGCTTCCTTTTACTCTTCTGCCAAAGAATTTTTAAGCCAGTCTCTCACTCATTGAAATTTTTTCAGGAGTTATATAGACAATAGTTTACTGTACCCCTCAAATTTATGTTTAGAGAGACATATTAAGCTCATTGAGACCTTCTCACTAAGTTAGCAGTGATGGAGAAGCCTTTGCACCAAACCACCTCTACGGGGAGAGAAGAAGATTGAGACAGCATCCCGCCATCTTTTTTCCCACAGAACTTGTCTACAGAGTGCTTTGTTGAATTCCTAGCCTTGGCATCCATAACCTAGAGTAGGCATGAGGCATTAGTCTTCAACAGGGTTTCAGCCACTTCATTTGCAAGTCATGGTGAGGGCATCTAGTACTTTGATTGGAATGTAAGAGGAGTTAGCTCTAATCATCTAGGAGATTTTATAAAACAGAGAAAGAGTCTCTCCTAACATTTTATTACACAAGCACACTTGTGCTTCACTTCTGTGGAAAGATGGCAAAGAGAGCCCCTCTAAGAGGACCACACTTTCTCATATACACTATATAACTTGGAATGCAAAGTAATTCCCATACCCTTCCCTTTAATCTTAGATTCTTAGGAACTTTGGGAATTATAACAGCAACAAGTATCACCCAACATCTTACTGAAAACCCCCTGGGGCATTGCTCCAGACTGAATGATTTAGACTTTAGGAAATGTACTTCTATAGGGAGACAAATCTGGTCCTGGGGAAAAGTCAAACCTAGAGGTGAGTAGTATGATATTTTGAGAGTTCCTAGAAATGTAGAAGCCTGAAGCATCCAAAGCACTACTGAGGGCAAGGAAATCAGGTCAGGAACTGGACTGAGAATTGTAACCACCTGCATTGACATGACACAGCTACTAGAACTGAGAACTGAGACCACCTGCATCAACATGACCTAGTTGTTCTGAGAACACTTAGGCCAGGAAAAATAAACCTATAACACCAATAAATAACTTGCTTGTGTTGATGGGGTTCAGGACTCACTACTCCAAAATATGGCACCTTGGTATATCTCATAAACTGAAAAAACACAGCATTTCTGAGAAAACGCAGAAGGAAGTTCACTCTGACTCACCCTTAGTCTTCCCTGAAACAGGTCTTAAAACTCCCATGTGAAAGGTACCCTCCCTATACCAGGAGGAAGGAAGAAACTCTTATCACAAGGAATTTGAGGCCAAGAAATCTGTACAAACAAACCTTGTTAAACTCACCTCCATCTTCCTAGTCACTTCTTCACTATTTACTACCCCTGCCCAAATCCCTCTCTCTTGTCAATGTTTCACAAATTTATTGTTTCTTGGTCTAAAAGGTATAAAAGCTTCCTGCTCTGGTCACTTCTTTGGGCCTTCATTCTCTTGTGAATATTGCCCATCTGCATGCAAAAATTTAATAAAATTTGTATGGTTTGTAGGGCACGCCTGGTGGCATAGTGGTTAAATTACGCACTCTGCTTCCATGACCCTGGTTTGTGGGTTTCAATCCTGAGCAAGTACTCACACACTACTCATCAAGCTTTGCTGTGGCAGCATCCCACATACAAAACAGAGGAAGATTAGCAATAGATGTTATCTCAGTCCCGATCTTCCTCACCAAAAAAATTAAAAGAAAAAATTAGTATGCTTTCTTTTGTTAATCTGTCTTCATCAGTTTAATTTTCATATCCAGCCAGGGATCCTAAAAGAGTCAAAAACTTTTCCCTCCCCTACAGTGTGCTTCAGGAAATTCCTGAGAATCAATTTTTCTTAGGCAACAGTCTGTTCACCTGGGCAAACAGTTTATTTTAAAATGTTGACTTATGAAGACAAGTTTCAAGACCCTCACTTCACTGTGTCCACCAGTTCTGAATTATTATGCCACAAACTTTGCCCAATTCCAGTCAGTTCTCCATCTTGGAAGGCCTTCCTTAAACAATTTGAGCACATCTTTTAATACTCCCTCCTGAAACCTTTCTTCTGAGATACTGCAAAGTCTCTCTTAGATGGTGTTCTCCCTCACTCAGAGTGAGTTCTAAAAACCTAACTTTGCTTTATGAAAGTGTCATCTCATTTAGGAAAGGTCAGTAGATAAGATCCTGAAGTAATTCCTTAAGAGTTAACCTAAGTGATTTCTCCTTAGGACCTGGTCAAAATTACTTTTAGCACAAAGTTTTATTATTTCCAATTCTACATTGTAATTCCCTCTAGTTAGTCCAAAATTTACTTTTAAAAAATGCTTATGGGCCAGCCTGGTGGTGCAGCAGTTAAGATCACACATTCTACTTCAGCAGCCCAGGTCTTGCCAGTTTGGATCTCAGGTGCAGACCTATGCACTGCTTGTCAAGCCATGCTGTGGCAGGCATCTCACATATAAAGTAGAGGAAGATGGGCATAGATGTTAGCTCAGGGCTGGTCTTACTCAGCAAAAAGAGGAGGATTGGTGGCAGAGGTTAGCTCAGGGCTAATCTTCCTCAAAGAAAAAAAGCTTACATCAGGATAGAGAATAAAGGGAAACAGTTTTTTGACTTCCACTTGCTTATTTAATGCTGGTTTGGGGGGAAAAGTAGTAACAAATCAAGTGGATTACATCCAGGGTATGCTGGTGCTGTCCATAAGAAAACAAGTGGTGGTTTACAGTGGAATTGAAAGGTATAGGAAAAACATCTGTTGCTAAAAGAAGCATTTAAAAGGAAAACTAAGGAAGAACCTAAGAATAAAACTTCTGGCCACAACTATGTGCCAGAGAAAGTTTACTGTTGAAAAGATTTGCAGGGGTGTGGATGGTCAGCCTACGCTTAGGTAATAATATTAAAGAACTTGTTTATATTGTCTTTCATTCTGCTAACATGCTTCTTCTTATCTCTGTCTTCTAGTGTCCCATATTCTTCAGACCACTCTTTCCCAGTGGACTTTCTGATATCTTCGTTGATCATTTAGTGGCTTAAACCCGGTTCTTTCCTTACTAGTACCACAATGGGTACTAAATTTAGATTTATATTTACAATAATTACTATTATCAACTCTATTAAAATTTATTTTGTCTCAGAATGACTCATAGGGCCATACCTCCACCACTTTCTCGCTAAGCAGCATTCTTTCTGCTTGTTTTGATTTTCATTATTTGTCTTTACTCACAACATCTAAATTTAGAGTGTGTAAGTCTAAAAGAGGAGACTAAGAAAATAGTGTCATTAAATCCTCCTAAAAATAATCTTATAACTGAAATATTTAATATAGCTTTTATCTTTTCTGCTGTTGACATTCATCTTATAATCAATGTGTGTTTTAGTAAAACTGGTTATTTTCCAACATTAAAATTATCTGACATTAAATTGATATTGTATCTTACAAAGAATGAAATTATAGAATTGAGGAAATAAATATGTGCACAATATTGCCATTCTCCATGAAATAATAAACAAAAACATGAGTTTCCAATATGAGGTGGTATTATATTACATTGGATTTAAGAATGATTGATCAGCTTGCATATTATATCAGACTGTGGATTACAGTAATGTCAATGCAAATGATCCATAATCAATCTATGAATCAAAATTGGGATGAGTTTATTACGAGTCAATCCTGAGAACCAGATAGCCCAGGAGAGTCCTTTCACAAAGGACTGGAGCATGCCAAAGTAGTGGAGGTGTACAAAATGGTTGTATGCCATCAAAGAGCATGTATCACATATGATTGGAATGTTCCCCTTTTAATAGTCATGAGATTACTTTGCTGGCACAGCAATTTAGTGAACACAGCACGTCAGTGGTCACAATGTGAGCACAGCAGGTCAACAATCTTTACTTTAGAGAGATGCTTATCCTTAAGGATGTGGGAAAAAGTTACATCATTATCTTTAATGTCTTTGGGACACAGTAAAAACTTAAAGCAGATATACAATGCACGGTCAATGTCCATGTCAGGTCTTTTTGGAAAAACAAGTTCAGGCAGAATTAGTTTTACATCAAATGGCTTACTCATATACTCCAATATATCTTACCGCTTGTCATTTATTTGTCAGTAATATAACCTCAAAAAGTGTGGTAATATTTTGTTCACTCAGAATTTTTGCTAAATGAGAAAAAACGATGCATTTGCCTGGAGAAACAGGCATGGAGATGCATAATACTCTCTGCCAATATATGTCTTTCTAGTAGCACAAAATATTGAAGAGCAGGCCAGTCCAGAAGCAGAAAAGCTGTAAATTCAGCCACTGAAGGCACAGGATCATTCCATGCATTAACAGGTCATGTGGAAGAATACTGGGTTTTTCTCAGTGTATGCTGTTTAAAAGTGAAGACTTAACTGAAATTGAAAATATATTCTAGACTTCTTGCACTTTGAGCCAACTACTACAGATTTAAAAAGAAATTTTTAAATTCTCCTTCCTTGACCCATGAACCATGGATAGATCTTGCAGCCTAAATAATTTTTTAAAGTGGAAAAGTCTCGGGGAAGATGGCAGTGTAGGAGGACTCTGAACTCACCTCCTCCCACACACACAACAAATTTACAGCTACACTTGGAACAATTACCCCTGAGAGAGGACTGAAAATTGGATAAAAAGAACCCGAACCCCCGTGACAAGGGACTGTGTTGACTGAGGTGGAAGAGGCAGAAATACCTTTCTGAGGAGGAAAAAACCACATTCTAGGATTGGCACTTCATGGCCAGGCGTAATCTTAAGGAATGAAGCATTGCTTGGAGGAGACGGGGATCTGAGAAGGAGAACTTTGCCACAATAAGCAGTTTTTTAACTCAGTACAACTGAGATGAGTATCATAATATCTGGCTTTTGGACTATTAAAGCTGGGGAAAACCCCCAGAAAAGCTATCAAACAAAAGGAAAAGAAAAAGCCTGCTCTTAAAGGGCCCATGCACAAATTCACTCATTTGAGAAAGCAACCTAAAATCACCATAAAGAAAGGTTCACAGTCCTTTGGTGAAGAGACTCATTGATAGGTTCTGGGTGCATCTCAGTGAGAGAGGATAATCCCCAGGCTGGAACCAACTCCCCAGGGACTGAGACATTGGCAGCAGCCACTAGTGTGACATGGTACAGGCATGCTGACAGACACTGGCAGATGCCACGAGAGTTCTCCCCCTGGCCTGTTGGCACAGGGGTTGGCCCCCACACTCTAGAAAACTCCAGAACAGCCAGAGGAGTCAGCTTACCCTAGGGACTGGCCCCAGCCAACTGCAATTTCCTTGGGAAATTTGTGAGGCCACATAGGTGGGGTGTGTGGGAACTCTTCAGCCAGGTAAGTGGCTCTACTTCAGTGGGTCAGGCATACAGATGGGGCAGGACTGCACTGATGGGGTGTGTGGGCCCATGGGGCATGGGGCTTGTCAACTGAAGCAGACATGGACTTCTCAAACAGCTACATAGGGGATTGGCCCCACCTTCCCACATCTGAAACAATTGTATGCTGTCATGCCTGGGGCCAGTCACACTCTGCTGCAATCCTAAGAGAGCTGACAACATTCTTGCAGCCTGGAAGCCTATAGCAATTATAAGCCCCTAATCCTAGAAACCAGCCATGCTGGGAGTCTAATCACTGAACAGGAAAACTATAACAGAAATATGCTATTAGGCATTGCAAACAACTGTGCTGAGGCTCCCCACAACCAATAAAGTGACTGAAGGCACCATAGAAACCACACACAGCTGAGCCTTACAACCAACTGGCCAGGGCCGCCTAGCCTCCCCAGGCACCTGCAGCAAGTGCAACCTGACCAGAATGGAGGGATACACAGAGTCCACACAGGGAACCCAACTGGGACATTTGGAACTGGTGAAGAGAGGGAAGCACAGTGCTGGGACTCATAAGTCATCTTTTGCATAAGACCACTTCTCCAAGATCAGGAGATGAAGCTGACCTATCTAAAACATAGATATAAGCACAGAGAAAGAAGTCAAATGAGGAGACAAAGGAATATGTTCCAAATAAGGGAACAAGACAAATCCTCAGAGAAAGGACTAAACAAAACAGAGATAATCTACCTGATAAAGAATACAAACTAATAGTCATACAGATGCTCACTGATCTTGGGAGAAGAATGGATGAACTCAGTGAGAACTTCAACAAAGGACTGTAAATATAAAAGAGAACTAAACATAAATCAAGAACACAATTATGGAAATGAAAAATTCACTAGTGGGCATCAATAGCAGAGTAGATGAGGAGGAAGAGCCAAGATGGCGCCGTGAGTAGTCCTCTTTGTCTCTCGCCCTTCGAGTCTACAATTGTTTGGACACTTATCGCTTGACAAAGGATATCCAGACAGCATCTCAGGACGTCTGAGACACCCACGCGACTATACATCGGAAGGCGGATGGACTTTCCTCCGGGAGGATGTGGAAATAGGTGAAAACTCTCCGACCCCGACGGGCAGCCTAGTACCCGCAAGCGGCTTTCTTCCAACGGACGCCCCCAGAGGATCCACACACATCTAGGGCAGGAGCGAGAACACAACAGAGGAGCGACGGTGGAAACAGGTGACCAGAACCCTACCTAAACCCCCTGCAATTACTCCTAAACGCAGAGGGAAACTTTGGAGTTGCACACCTGAGCCCGCGGGGAGAGTCTCTCCCCGCCATTGGCGGGGAGACCCAGCCTGGGGCTCGGGGTGCCCGGAGGGTCCCAGAGAGAGACACGGAGGACACAGAGATCTCCCAGCTGCCGTTGCCCGCCCTGTGGGACTAGGGATTGACGGAGATCTCGGAGAGGACCGGGGCTGGGGGAATTTTCAAAGGCCGGTTCTGCGACCCGGAGGGGAAGCGCCGGAGCTCCGCCCGGGCAGCAGACAAAACTCTCTGTCTGGCATTAGCAGAGGGGCCACGCCCAGCATTCAGGGCTCCCGGCAGAGGCCCGGAGAGAAGCCCTGAGGGCGGGGCGACCCCCAGCTGCCGTTGCCCACCCCGTGGGACTAGGGATTGCCGGAGATCTCGGAGAGGACCGGGGCGGGGGGAACTTTCAAAGGCCGGTTCTGCGACCCGGAGGGGAAGCGCCGGAGCTCCGCCAGGCAGCAGACAAAACTCTCTGTCTGCCATTAGCAGAGGGGCCACGCCCAGCATTCACGGCTCTGGCAGAGGCCCAGAGAGAAGCCCTGAGGGCGGGGCGACCCCCAGCTGCCGTTGCCCGCCCCGTGGGGCTAGGGATTGCCGGAGATCTCGGAGAGGACCGGGGTGGGGGGAACTTTCAAAGGCCGGTCCTGCGACCCGGAGGGGAAGCGCCGGAGCTCCGCCAGGCAGCAGACAAAACTCTCTGTCTGCTGTTAGCAGAGGGGCCACGCTGAGCATTCACGGCTCCTGGAGAGGCCCGGAGAGAATCCCAGAGGGCGGGGCGACCCCCAGCTGCTGTTGCCCACCCCGTGAGGCTAGGGATTGCCGGAGATCTCAGAGAGGACTGGGGCTGGAGAGAGTTCCAGAGACCCAGCTTAGTAGCCTAGGGGGAAACCCTACAGGCTCACAGCAGCCTTAGGGAAAGCCTCTGCACAGCACCAGTAGAAGGCACCCAGCCGCCAGCCACAAGGCTGGAAGACCCCAGGGCAAAAGCAGCATAGCTAGGTGTACCAACCACAGACTGTAGAAGATGCCAATAGCTCTCCTGCGACCCATAGAGGACAAGTGAGATTTGGTGGGTGCCGACAGCAACGGAGCGACAAATATAAGTGATCCCACCCCTGGCCGCTGGAAAAGCCCATAACACCATTGCAGACCCCAAGGAGAGAGCACATCTAGGTGGGCTGCAACAGTAGGCACCTGCAGCCTGAAGCCCCCCTGTGACGGCCCCCACGGCAGAGGAGGGAATCCAAAGGGCCACTGTGGCTATGAAGAGGGGCCCAGGCCCAGTTAGCAACTACAGACAGGGTTCCTGGTTGGTGAAGCATAAACAGCTGCTCCCCCCACCGCAGCAGCTGAAACAAGTGAAAGGAGCAACTAAACTCTATCTCCATGCGGAGGCACAAATCAACAACATCAAGCAATATGAAAAAATACATTAAATCTCCAGAACAGAAAGAAAGCAACAAATACACAGAAAACAATCCCAAAGAAAATGAGATATATAACCTAAATGACGATGACTTCAAAACAGCCATCATTAAGATTCTCAATGAGTTAAGAGAGAATTCTGACCGACAACTCAACGAGTTCAGGAGCTATGTCACAAAAGAGTTTGATACGATAAAGAAGAACCAAACAGAAATATTGGAAATGAAGAACACAATAGAGGAGATTAAGAAAAATCTAGATGCTCTGAACAGTAGGGCCGAGAATATGGAGGAAAGAATTAGCAATTTGGAAGATGGCAATATAGAATTGTTGCAGGCAGAGGAGGAGAGAGAAGCAAGACTTAAAAGATATGAAGAAACTCTCCGAGAATTATCAGACACAATTAGGAGATGCAACGTAAGGATTATAGGTATACCAGAGGGAGAAGAGAAGGAGAAAGGGGCAGAAAACCTATTCAAAGAAATAATGGCTGAGAACTTCCCAAATCTGGTGAGGGAGATGGATCTTCAGGTGACAGAAGCCAATAGATCTCCAAACTTTATCAATGCAAGAAGACCAACTCCATGGCATATAGTAGTGAAGCTAGCAAAAGTCAACGACAAGGAGAAAATATTAAGGACAGCCAGGCAAAAGAAACTAACCTACAAAGGAACCCCCATCAGACTATCAGCAGATTTCTCAGCAGAAACTTTACAGGCTAGAAGAGAGTGGAATGATATATTCAAAAATCTGAAGGACAAAAATCTACAGCCGAGAATTCTCTACCCAGCGAAAATATCCTTCAAATACGATGGAGAAATAAAAACTTTCCCAGATAAACAAAAATTAAGGGAGTTCATTGCCACAAAACCTCCTCTTCAGGAAATCCTCAGGAAAACCCTCATTCCTGAAAAATCCAAAAAAGGAAAGGGGCTACAAAACCAAGAGCAGAGGAGATAAGTAGAAGGACAACAACAGAGAGTAGCAGCTCTACATCAGAACAGATTAAACCATGGGACGAGAAACAAAGGAAACTGAAGAAAACCGGAAAACAAGACACAAAATGGGAGTGGTAGGCCCCCACGTCTCAATAATCACTCTAAATGTAAATGGACTGAACTCCCCAATCAAAAGACACAGACTGGCAGGATGGATCAAAGAACAAGATCCAACAATATGCTGCCTCCAGGAAACACACCTCAGCCCCAAAGACAAACACAGACTCAGAGTGAAGGGATGGAGAACAATACTCCAAGCTAATAATGAACAAAAGAAAGCAGGTGTCGCTATACTAATATCAGACAAGGTAGATTTCAAAGCAAAACAGATAAAGAAAGATAAAGAGGGACAGTATATAATGATAAAAGGGACTCTCCACCAAGAAGACATAACACTTATAAATATATACGCACCCAACACAGGAGCACCAAAATTTGTAAAGCAACTCTTAATAGAACTAAAAGAAGACATCAACAACAATACAATAATAGTAGGGGACCTCAACACACCATTAACACCAATGGACAGAACATCCAGACAGAAAATCAACAAGGAAATAATAGAATTAAATGAAAAATTAGACCAGGTGGACTTAATAGATATATATAGAACACTTCATCCAAAAACAGCAGGTTACACATTCTTCTCAAGTGCACATGGAACATTCTCAAGGATTGACCATATTCTGGGAACCAAAGCAAACATCAACAAATACAAGAGAGTTGAAATAATATCAAGCATCTTTTCTGATCATAACGCTATTAAACTAGAAATCAACTACAAGAAAAAAGCAGAGAAAGGTGCAAAAATGTGGAGACTAAACAACACGCTTCTCAACAAACAATGGATCATTGAAGAAATTAAAGAAGAAATCAAATATTATCTGGAGACAAATGAAAATGAGAACACGACATACCAAATCATTTGGGATGCAGCAAAAGCAGTCCTAAGAGGGAAATTCATCGCAATACAGGCTCACCTCACTAAACAAGAAAAAGCTCACGTAAGCAACCTCAAACGACACCTAACAGAACTAGAAAAAGAAGAACAAACAAAGCCCAGAGTCAGTAGAAGGAGGGAAATAATAAAAATAAGAGCAGAAATAAACGATATTGAAACAAAAAAGACAATAGAAAGGATCAATGAAACAAAGAGTTGGTTCTTCGAAAGAATTAACAAAATTGACAAACCCCTAGCCAGACTCACCAAGAAAAGAAGAGAGAAAGCGCAAATTAATAAAATCAGGAATGACAGAGGAGAAATCATAACAGATACCAATGAAATACAAGAGATCATAAGAGAATACTATGAAAAACTATATGCCAACAAATTGAACAACTTGGAAGAAATGGACAAATTCCTAGACTCCTACAATCTCCCCAAACTGAATCAGGAAGAAATGGAGAATCTGAATAGACCAATCACAAGTAAGGAAATAGAAACGGTAATCAAAAACCTCCCCAAAAACAAGAGTCCAGGACCAGACGGCTTCTCTGGAGAATTCTACCAAACATTTAAAGAAGACTTAATACCTATTCTCCTCAAACTGTTCCAGAAAATTGAGAAAGATGGAGAACTCCCTAACACATTCTATGAAGCCAACATCACTCTGATCCCCAAACCTGACAAGGACAACACAAAGAAGGAGAACTACAGGCCGATATCACTGATGAACATAGATGCAAAAATCCTCAACAAAATTTTGGCAAACCGATTACAGCAATACATCAAAAAGATTATACACCAGGATCAAGTGGGATTTACACCAGGGACACAGGGATGGTTCAACATCCGCAAGTCAATCAACGTGATACACTACATCAACAAAATGAAAAACAAAAACCACATGATCATCTCAATAGACGCAGAGAAAGCATTCGACAAGATCCAACACCCATTTATGATAAAAACCCTCAGTAAAATGGGTATAGAAGGAAAGTACCTCAACATAATAAAGGCCATATATGATAGACCCACAGCCAACATCATACTCAATGGACAAAAGCTGAAAGCCATCCCTCTGAGGACAGGAACAAGACAAGGGTGCCCACTTTCACCACTCCTATTCAACATAGTACTGGAGGTGCTGGCCAGAGCAATTCGGCAGGAAAAAGAAATAAAAGGAATCCAAATAGGTAACGAAGAAGTAAAACTCGCGTTGTTTGCAGACGACATGATCTTATACATAGAAAACCCCAAAGAATCCACAGAAAAACTATTAGAAATAATCAACAACTACAGCAAAGTAGCAGGGTATAAAATTAACGTGCATAAATCAGTAGCATTTCTATACACTAACAATAAACTAACAGAAAAAGAACTCAAGAACTCTATCCCATTCACAATCGCAACGAAAAGAATAAAATACCTTGGGATAAACTTAACCAAGGAAGTGAAGGATCTATACAATGAAAACTACAAGACTTTCTTGAAAGAAATAGGCGATGACATAAAGAGATGGAAAAACATTCCTTGCACATGGATTGGAAGAATAAACATAGTTAAAATGTCCATACTACCTAAAGCAATATACAGATTCAATGCTATCCCAATCAGAATCCCAAGAACATTCTTCACAGCAATTGAACAAACAATCCTAAAATTCATATGGGGGAACAAAAGACCGCAAATTGCTAAAGCAATCCTGAGCAAGAAAAACAAAGCCGGCGGAATCACAATCCCCGATTTCAAAACATACTACAAAGCTACAGTGATCAAAACAGCATGGTACTGGTACAAAAACAGGTCCACAGATCAATGGAACAGAATTGAAAGCCCAGAGATAAAACCACACATCTATGGACAGCTAATCTTCGACAAAGGAGCAGAGGGCCTACAATGGAGAAAAGAAAGTCTCTTCAACAAATGGTGCTGGGAAAACTGGACAGCCACATGCAAAAGACTGAAAATCGACCATTCTTTTTCACCACACACCAAAATAAACTCAAAATGGATCAAAGACCTAAAGATTAGGCCTGAGACAATAAGTCTTTTGGAAGAGAATATAGGCAGTACACTCTTTGACATCAGTTTCAAAAGAATCTTTTCGGACACTGTAACTCCTCAGTTGAGGGAAACAATAGAAAGAATAAACAAATGGGACTTCATCAGACTAAAGAGCTTCTTCAAGGCAAGGGAAAACAGAATTGAAACAAAAAAACAGCTCACTAATTGGGAAAAAATATTTACAAGCCACTTATCCGACAAAGGGTTAATCTCCATAATATACAAAGAACTCACACTGCTTAACAACAAAAAAACAAACAAACCGATCAAAAAATGGGCAGTGGACATGAACAGACATTTCTCAAAAGAAGATATGAATATAGCCAATAGACACATGAAAAGATGTTCATCATCGCTAATCATCAGGGAAATGCAAATCAAAACTACACTAAGATATCACCTTACCCCCGTTAGATTGGCAAAAACATCCAAAACCAAGAACGACAAATGTTGGAGAGGTTGTGGAGAAAGAGGAACCCTCATACACTGTTGGTGGGAATGCAAACTGGTACAGCCACTATGGAAAACAGTATGGAGATTTCTCAAAAAGTTAAAAATAGAAATACCCTATGACCCAGCCATCCCATTACTGGGTATCTATCCTAAGAACCTGATATCAGATATCTCAAGAGTCCGTTGCACCCCTATGTTCATCGCAGCATTATTTACAATAGCCAAGACGTGGAACCAGCCTACATGCCCAGAAACTGATGATTGGATAAAGAAGATGTGGTATATATACACAATGGAATACTACTCAGCCATAAAAAAAGACAAAATTGGCCCATTCACAACAATGTGGATGGACCTCGAGGGCATTATGTTAAGCGAAATAAGTCAGTCAGAGAAAGACGAACTCTATATGACTCCACTCATAGGTGGAAAGTAGTATATTGAGAAGGAGATCTGATCGGTGGTTACCAGGGAAAAGGCGGGGTGGGGGGAGGGCACGGAGGGGGAAGTGGTGTACCCACAACATGACTAACAAAAATGTACAACTGAAATTTCACAAGCTTGTAATCCATCATAACATTAATAAAAAAAAAAAAATAGCAGAGTAGATGATACAGAAGAATGGATGAGCAAGCTGGATGAAAGACTACAGGAAATCACCCAAACTGAACAGATAAAAGAGAAAAGAAGTAAAAAGAATAAGAACAGTCTAAGGGCCCTCTGGGACAGCATCAAGTGTGCTAACATTCATATTGTACATGTCACAGAAGGAGGAGAGACAAAGGGGAAGAGAATCTATTTGAAGAGATAATAGCTGAAAGTTTTCCTAACTTAAAGAAGAAAACAGACATCCAGGTACGGGAAGCATAGAGAGCACCAAACAAGATAAACCCAAAAAGGCCCACACCAAGACACATTATAGTTAAAATCTCAAGAATTAAAGATAAAGAGAAAATCCTAAAAGCTGCAAAAGACAACAAGTTACATACAAAGGAAATCAGCTGACTTCTCAAGAGAAACCTTAAAAGCTAGGAGGGAGTGGCATGATATCCTTAAAGTCCTAAAAGGAAAAAAATGTACAGCCAAGAATACTCTACCCAGCAAAGTTATCATTCAGAATGGAAGGAGAGATAAAGAGCTCCCCGGAAAAGGAAAACTAAAGGAGTTTATACCAAGAAACCTGTTTTACAAGAAGTGTCAAAGGGGCTTATTTAATTATGAAAGAGAAGACCACAAATAGGAACAAGAAAATTAAAAAAAAAAAGAACAATAATATTGCTGGTAAAGGCAAATATACAGTAAAGGTAGCAGATCAACCACCTATGAAGATCAAAAGACAAAGGTACTAAAATTAACTATTTCAGTTCTAAGAGGGTAATAGATACACATTCACAAAAAGTTAAACATAATATCAAAAACATACAAAGTGAGATGAGGGGAGTAAAAGAGTATATCTTTTAGCAAGAGGTCAAAAGTAAGAGACAATCAACTTAATATAGGTTGTTATATACTTGTTATTATATAAAAGCCTCATGGTAATCATTAACCAGAAATCTATAATAAAAACACAAATAAGAGAGAGAAAGGAACCTGCAAATAACACTAAAGAAAGCCATCAAACCACAAGGGAAGAAAGCAAAAGAAGAAAGAAGAAGAAAGGAACAGAAAAGACTACTAAAACCCCAAAAGAGTAACAAAACGTCAGTAAGTACATACTTAATAGCTCCTTTCAATGTCAATGAACTAACTGCTGCAATCAAAAGACATGTGGTGACTGATTAGATAAAAAAAACACAGACCCATATATATGCTGCATACAAGAGGCATAACTCAGACCTAAAGACACTCACAAACTGAAAGGAAGGGAAGGAAAAGATACTCCATTCAAATGGCAAAAAAAAAAAAGCAAGTTGGGGTAACAATACTTATATCAGACAAAATAGACTTTAAAACAAAAACTGTAACAAGAAACAAAGAAGAGTACAAAATAATGAAAAGGGAACAATCCAACAAAAGGATATAACACTTGTAAATATATATGCACTCAGCATGCAAGCAACTAACATATAAAGAAACTATTAACAGACATAAAAGGAGAAACAGACAGAAAAACAATAATAGCAAGGGACTTTAAGACTCCACTTACATCAATAGATAGATTATCGGAACAGAAGATGAATAAGGAAACATTGGCCTTAAATGACACATTAGACCAGATGGACTTAACAGACGTAAAGAACAGTCCATCCAAAAATCACACAATACACATTCTTTTTTTTTTTTTTTTGAGGAAGATTAGCCCTGAGCTAACTACAGCCAATTCTCCTCTTTTGCTGAGGAAGACTGGCCCTGAGCTAACATCCGTGCCCATCTTCCTCTTCTTTATATGTGGGACACCTACTACAGCATGGCTTTTGCTGAGTGGTGCCAAGGCCGCACCCAGGATCTGAACCAGCTAATCTTGGGCCGCCAAGAAGAAGAACATGCAAATTTAACTGGTGCACCACCAGGCCTGCCCCACAATACACATTCTTTTCAAATGCACATGGAATATTCTACAGGATAAATCACATATTATGCCACAAAACAAATCTCAATAAATTTAAGAAGATTGAAAGCCACAAATATGTGGAATGTAAACAACATGCTACTGAACAACAATCACGTCAATGAAGAAATCAAAGCAGATATCAAAAAATACTTGAAGACAAATTAAAATGATAAGAGGACATGCCAAAATTTATGGGATCAAGCAAAAGCGGTTCTAAGAGGGAAGTTTATAGCAGTACAGGCCTACCTCAACAAACAGGAAAAATCTCAAACAATGTAAAAGTATACTTAAAGGAAATGGACAAAGAAGAACAAACAAAGTGCAAAATCAGTAAAGACAGAAATAATACAAATCAGAGGAGAAATAAATGAAATAAAGACTAAAAAACAATAGAAAAAAATCAATGATATTAATAGTGAGTTCGGTGAGAAGATAAACAAAATTGACAAACCTTTAGCTAGATTTACCAAGACAAAAAGAGGGAAGGCTCAAATAAATAAAATCAGAAATGAAAGAGGAGAACATCTCACAAATACAAAACATTATAAGAGAATACTACAAAAAGCTATGCACCAATAAATTGGATAATCTAGAAGAAATGGATAAATTCATAGAATTATACCACCTTCCAGAACTGAATCGAGAAGAAACAGAGAATTTGAATACACCAATCACCAGTAAAGAGATCAAAACAGTAATCAAAACCCTCCCAAAAAATAAAAGTCCAGAACTAGACAGCTTCCCTGGCAAATTCTACCAAATATTCAAAGAAGACTTAAGATCTATCCCTCTCTAACTCTTCCAAAAAATTGAAGAGGAGGTGAACATACATAATTCTATGAAGCCAACATTACCCTGATATCAAAGCCAGAAAAGGGCAACACAAAACAAAAAAAAATTACAGGCCAATATCACTGATGAACACTGATGCAAAAATCATCCACAAAAAACTAGCAAATCGAATACAATACATTAAAGAGAACATATAAAGTGGTATTTATTCCAGGGATGCAGGGATTGTTCTACATCCACAAATCAGTCAACATGTTACACCACACTAACAAAATGAAGAATAAGAATCACATGATCACCTCAATGGGTGCAGAAAACATTTGACAAGATACCATTTATGATAAAAACTCTGAATAAAATGGGTATACAAGGAAAGTACTTCAATATAATAAAAGCAATTTATGACGAACCCACAGCTAATATCATTATCAGTGGAGAAAACCAAAAGCTATCCCTTTAAGAGCAGGAAACAGACAAGGATGTCCACTTTCGCCACTCTTATTTAACATAGTATTGGAAGTCCTAGCCAAACCAGTCAGGCAAGAAAAAGAAATAAAAGGGATCCAAACTGGAAAGGAAGAAGTGAAACTGTCACTATTTGCAGATGACATGATTTTGTATGTAGAAAACCTTAAAGAATTAATCAAAAGACTTTTAGAAATAATAAATAAATATGGTAAAATTGCAGGATACAAAATCAACACACAAAAATCAGTAGCATTTCTATACACTAACAGTGAAGTAGCAGAAGTAGAAATTAAGAATGAAATCCCATTTAAATTTAAAAATTTAAAACATTTAAAATTTAAATTTAAAATTAAAATTGCAACAAAAAGGATAGAATACCTAAGAATAAACTTAACCAAAAAGGTACAATGAAACTGTAAAACATGGTTGAAAGAAAAAGACACAAAGAAATGGAAAGATATCCTGTGTTTTGGGATTGAATGAATTAACACAGTCAAAATGTCCATACTTCCTAAAGCAGTCTATAGATTCAACGCAATACATATCAATGTCATGTTCCAATGAGATTTTTCACAGAAATAGAACGAAGAATCCTAAAATTTATATGGGACAACAAAAGACCTGGAAGAGCCAAAGGAAACCTGAGAAAAAAAGAACAAAGCTAGAGGTATCACACACCCTGATTTAAAAATATGCTACAAAGCTATAGTAGTCAAAACAGCATGGTAATGGCACAAAAAAAGACACATAGATCAACGGAACAGAATCAAAAGCCCAGAAATAAACCTGCACATCTATGGGCAGCTAATTTTTGCAGCATTATTCAGAATAGCCAACACTTGGAAGCATACTAGGTGCCCATTAAGGGATGAATGGGTAAAGAAGATGTGGTATATATACACAATGGAATACTACTCAGCCATAACAAAAAGATGAAATCTTGCCATTTGCAACAAAATGGATGGACTTTGAGGACACTATGCTAAGTGAAATAAGTCAGAGGGAGCAAGTCAAACACCATATGACCTCACTCATAAATAGAAGATACAAAAACAAACAAACACAGAGATACAGAGATACGATTGGTGGTTACCAGAAGGGAAAGTGATTTAATATCTTAAACCATCTATTCTTTGAATACCATGCATCAAGAAATATTAGTTTGCTCAGTTGATCAAGTTGAATCTGCTCCATTGCCTATATGGGCTTGGTTTCTCTATGACCTTCTTTCCTGTTTTATTGCTAAGAACGTGAAGAATCACAGAGCATGCTAATCTCTAGTGCTTCGAGAGATCACATTTCATCCCCTTGCTTTGGGAGCAGGGTTTCATTTTAGATTCAATCTCATTTCCAAATATGGAGATTATCCAACTCCCTTGGTAACTGAGTCTTATACATAAAATTTCAAAATCGTTACGAGGTATTTGTTTAATATGATTAACACAGAATAGTCTTAATCTGTTTTCTCTTGTGTAATCTGTTAGAAGCTAGCACAGGGAGATAAAACAGAAGGATATTTAAATAGTAGATATTTTATTTTCTGTAGTGTGATGCTTTGACATCTGGGGACTTACCCACCCTGGAGGAACTGCCCCTCCCAGAGTAAGCAAATTCCTAGTAATAGTAAACAACTCACCCAGCCCACTGAGCATGCTTTTCAAATACAAACCAACCCAGAGCCCATACTCCCAACCACCTCCTTCATCAGGCTCTGACACTCAGGGTCACTATCTACCCACCCTAATCACCCCAAGGCCAAGTACCAGACAATTAGAGACAGCCTCTATGCCCCTGAAGCTGCTAAAATTATTCAAACTAGCCTATGCTAAACCTGCTTACCCTGCAATATCCATTCCTTCCTGCTTAAACCACAATAAAGGTTCTGGCCTACAGTCCCGCTCTCCCTCTGCCTCCTGACCCACTCCAGTGCTTCCCCAAGTGGCACCCATGGCAAAGCTTGCCTTCTCCTCTTGGGATCTGTGAGTATAACTATCTTCCAATGGTAATCATCTCCTGAGCTCTTGGCCTTACTATATCTAAATAAGAATAAAACAGTTATATACAAAGATACTCGCTAATGTTATTTATGACAGCAAAAAAAAAATTATGGTAATGTAAATGACCCCCAGTAGAGAAATGTTGGAATTAATTATAATATCTCCACAGAATGAAATCTTAAGCAGCAGTTTAAAAAAAATGAGATATTTCTGTATAAACTGACATGAGATTATCTCCAAGATATATTGTTAAGAGAGAATCTGAAACAGCAAAACAATAGATCCACTATGATATACAATGGATGCTTGAATAAGTAAACAAAACAACACTCTATGTTTATAAATGTTCGTGTACATGAATGCACACACACAAAAAAGGCCTGTTTGGACAATAAATCAAACAGATTACAGTAGATAATTCTGAGTAAACCAAGGAGGGATTTTAACTTTATCAGTCGTTGTTAAAATCATTTTTACACTAGGAATGAATTTTTGTATTATTTGTTGTATTCAAAATAAATTATCTTATTTTTTTAATTTTAATTGATAGCTAATTTAAATTCTTCACTAGCATTATCATCAACCTACAGCTCAAAATTCAAGACGTCTAAGGTCCACCATGTTTAGGGCCAATTAGAGACTGGAAGCAAGATTAGCTGCATCTCTTCCCTCAGCTATGAGCTCACTTTCACCTCAGTGCTATAGAAATGCAAGGATCTCTTTCCTATTTGACTCAGTAAAGCAAAATCAGAATTACAGCTTTGCAGAGAAGTATATTGAATGCAAGTCTTGTGCAACATAGCAAAGGCTGAGCTATATGCAAAGTTTGGCCATGAACTTTTAGTAAACATATTTTTTTTCTGCTGTTTTGTTATCAGTGAATGGCCCATTTACCTCACAGAATTATTTTAAGATTCAACGAAGTTTTCCTTGAAAAGTCATAAAAGAAACATACTAGTAGATATTTATGTGCAATTTCTCTTCCTAGAGTTCATTCTTCCCCATTGTTAGATAAAATATAAAACAAATTAGAACTTTTGCCAAGATAGTCAGCTATACAGAGATCTCTTTGTTCTCTGAATTCATACAACTTACTATGGATATGACTCAACATTGTCATGCCATGTTATAGATCATGTCTGTGTAAAAGGTAGGGTTCATTAAATATTTCTTAAATTATTAAGTTTCAAACTACGCAAATGGGAAAACTTCATCATACTGAAGTGGACATCATAAGGTGTGACTCTCATGATCTCACTGATCTATTACATGTTTTAACTTAGGCAAATAGATAAATGTCAGTGCCTTGGATTTCTTCTGTATGTTTTCCAAAGCAAACATTAAAAGATTAGATCAATAGAAGAAGAAAGATTAAAATAACACCAGCTACGTCACAAGACAAAACAGAAACAAAGAACCTGGACAGTGTGTGAACTTTCAGAATTATCTATAGGCATCCTGGTCAAATTGAGGTGTATGCCTTCCAAAATGTCCCCAAATCCCAAATCTCTTAGAGTTCATAGTCTACATAAACTTTGGGAATCCCCTACTGGTCCCAAGGATCCCCATCTGGACAGCAGAAATCATATGCTTTGCAGTCTGGTTACTCCCAGTACCCTTAGAACTCAAAAATAAGTAAATACACAAATTGGACATAGGACCCTAATATAGATGATGCTAAGCACTTAATGACATGGGGATTTTAAGAAGAATACTTGAGAGGGAAATATCTTGGCAGAGATGAGTCATAAAAAAATCTCAATGATACCTCCTTCTGAAACCATTTCTCCATCCAATCTCTGGGGCTAGGGAAAAGGGAGGCCTTCAGGGTGGAAACAGAAAAAGAAATAATTCAACCAAGACTTGAAAACTCACCTCTGACTCTCAGATGGGGTGGAATTTATGCTGCCGTGGAAAAGGAAGAGGAGCAGTAGGAAACACAAAGGAGAGGAAAAGTCCTAGTTGCTTAGTGAAGGATAAAGAACATTGCTAAAATCATCAACTGCATGAGTGAAGTGGTTGCATTTGTCCTGTCCATCACTGTATTCTCAGTGCCTGGCATATTGTGGGTATTCAATAAATGTTAGACAAATGAATGAATGAACAAATAAGAAAAATCAGGTGGAATATACATAGAATGTTCTTCTGAGATGGCATTGCCCTTTTATATACCATGGAGAAAGTGGTCCAAATTCTAGACTACTCTAACTATAAATTCTATACTATAGTTATAATTGGATTTAATATATGACTCTGGGTTAGAATATAAGACAAAAGATGCAGAAGGTATTTTAAGATAAGAAAGTCACATATGAGAAGGTCACATATGCCTCAGATTGCGGAGGTGGATTGAAAATGACAGGGTTAACCAGAAGAGGATGTGTGTACCTCAGGCCGCACATAGAGGTACCACAGCATTTCATAGCACCTTTGCAGGCATTATCTTTTGTACAAGCATCCTCAGAACAATAGATAGGAAGATTAGGTTCTTACTTAGAGTGTCATTTTCCAGGACTGGGTCTAAATATGGTGTGACTTGAATCTTGACCGTCACTCTGTTGGTTTGCCTCAAAAGATTGTGTATATCCAGGATATATATCTGGCCTCTCCTTATTTGTAAAAGAAAAAGGAATTGTGAGACTTTTTACCTTCTCTGTACTTCTACAAGGAATTTAGTCAAAGATATGTCCATAGTCTCCTTAATTACGCTCTTCTGTTAGCTCATCTCTCTCCTTAAATCATGTGAGAAAATACTATGAAAGTACTATAAAATTGTGCACTATACACAACAATATTTAAGGTGAAATTATAAATTGGCTGTTAGACCAGCTCCAACCTGGTTGCTGTAATATTTTGATATATATCACATATGCTATATATGGAATATATATATATTTGGAATATTTATATATACATTTGGAAAGTATATATTCAGAATATATATACATTTAGAATATATATGTATATTTGGGATACACATATTTGAAATAAATTGAAGGCAAGAAATTACTCACATTCGATAAAGATGTTTCAACTCATGTTTGTCTTAATAAAATCTTATTACAGTTCTACATAGAATTAAAAAATATTTTTGTACATATATACTTTTTTATCACTGGAAGTTTTTAAATGTAGGCTTACTTGAAATATGGCATAGGAAATCTAAATTGTGGATGATCAACAGATATAGATACCTTTAATTCATTTATTTACTCATTGATTAATTTCCAACAAATATTCATTGAGCGTCTACTGCATATGCCGGAGTTGTCAGCACTGACAATATAGAAGCAAACAGAACAAAACAAAAGTCCTTTCTTTCATTGAATGGGAGAGATAGACATTAAAAAACATAAATTAGTAAAATATATACTATTTTAGACAAAGAATTGCTAAAGAGAGTAATCAAATCAGAAAGAAGATCCCTAAAATTTCCTTACAATCCTGAATCTCTGATTCTTGTCAACACAAGTAATCCATAACCAATATATAAATCAAAATTGGGGTGAGTTTATTACAAGGCAGACCTGAGGACCATATAGTCTGGGAGAGTCCTATCACAAAGTAATGGAGCACTCCAAAGAAGTGGGGGTGTACAGAGTGGTTACATACCGTCAAAGAGTACGTATCATATATGATTGGAATGTCCCTTTTACAATAGTCACAAGATTGCTTTGCCAGCACAGCACTTCTGCAATTCCATGAACACAGCAGGTCAGTGATCTTGGGTCTTGATGTGGGTGGTCACAAGGTGAGCACAGCAGATCAGCAATCAATTTCTAGCTTAGCGAGACATGCTTATCCTTAAGGAAATCCTGATGTGGGGGAAGTCACATCCTTATCTTTAAGGGCACTGTTCTTGTCTTTGGGACATAGTAAATACTTGAAGCAGATATACAATGCATGCTCAAGGGCCACGTCAGGCCCTTTTTGGAAAAACGAGTTTTACACCAAATGGCCTCCTCATAGACTCCAATAAATCCTGTTGCTTGCCATTTATTTATTTTTTTTATCTTGGTTATATAAACATTAATCTACATAAATAACTTGTTTTTATAAGTTTTTGCACACTGTACATCTTGTCTATCCAAACTTACTGCCATTTAAGAAGCACTGATCAAACTTTCACCAGGACTAATGCTCCTGATTTCCATGAGATCCATTAGGCTATAAATTTTTTCTTTTTCTTAAAGATTGGCACCTGTGCTAACAACTGTTGCCAATCTTCCTTTTTTTTTTTAAGGATTGGCACCTGGGCTAACAACTGTTGCCAATCTTTTTTTTTTTTCTGCTTTATCTCCCCAAACCCCCCCTGTACACAGTTGTATATCTTTGTTGTATGTCCTTCTGGTTGTGGGATGTGGGACGCCATCTCAACGTGGCCTGATGAGCGGTGCCATGTCTGCACCCAGGATTCGAACCCTGGGCCGCCACAGCGGAGCGCACGAACTTAACCACTCAGCCACGGAGCCAGCCCTGTATAAATTTTTTATTAAAATCCAAGTAAATATTATCAGTAATTAATGAATGCCAGGAAGCATTACAAACTTTCATAATGATTCATAATGGCATTTTGATATTTTCTAATGTCAAACAAAATTTAACGTATGAAAATAGTAATCCCTGTTGGTCATTATACCATAGAATAAGAAACAGTGGACATAAAAGAGTAAAAAAAAATAAAAGTATAGAAAACAAGCTAAATAAAACTTGTTATGAATTGACTTTCTAAAGGAAAAAGGAAGAAAAATATAATTATAGAATCAACAAAGTATTAAGACAAAACTCATTTTCCCTTTTCTCTGTAACTTTTATTTTCCTTTAATAGGGAGAGTCACAGAATTGGAGAATTTAAAGTTTGGGAGTAGCTTACAATCCTTTTTATGAAAGAGTTATAATTATTACATGATTTTCTTTCATCAGTCTCCTTAATTCTAGTAATCCACCTCGCTGAATATTTAGCATAGAAGTTATGAATGATGTAAATATTCTTTTATGTTATTAATTTTTCATTGTCCATAAGGAATATTATTTCATCAACTTTTTCAAGCATGAATAAAATGGCAGGTTTTTCTTCACCACAGTCCCAATGCTGTACTTCTGAGTCAGAGGAAATAGAATAAGATTTTTTTTTTAACTTTTAATTTTGGAATAATTTTAGATTTGAGAATAGTTGCAAAGAAAGTAGAGAGTGTGCCTGTACATCTGCCACCTGGCTTTCCTTTATGTCTACATCTTATGCAGCCATAGTACAATTATCAAAGCTAAGAAATTAACATTGCTATAATACTCTTAAACTACAGGATTTATTCAGATTTCCCTAGAATGTTCCACTAACCAGAATTAGAATTCTGCACTAATGTTCATTTTCTGTTCCAGGATGCGATACAAGATCCCACATTGCATTTAGTTGTCACTTCTCAGTCTCCTCTAATCTGTGAGGGTTCCTCAGTCTTTCCTTATCTTTCACTATCTGGATACTTTAGAAGAGTACAGGTCAGGTATTTTACAGAATACCTTTCAATTTGTGTTTGATGTTTTCTTACGATTAAACTGGAGGCATGGATATTTGGAAAGAATACCACGGAGGTGAAGAGCTTCTATCTTATCAGGGGGCATGTGATAGCACCAGGTGTTCATACTGGTAATAATTACTTAATCACTTGCTTAAGGTGCTGTCTTCCAGCTTTCTCTTCTGGAGAGTTGCTATTATTTGTTTTCCATACTTGAATGGGGTCTTTTTAATGTGACTCAATACTGAGATGAAGATAGATACTTGTCTAGCCCTAACATAGTAGCAAGGGTTAAAATTTGTGGTGAAAAATTATGATATACTCTCAGATCCTCCATCTGAAGGCTAAAGGGAGTGAGCGTTGTGGGTGCCCTTCCCTAATTCCCTTTACCAACCAGGGTTCCCACCATCCAGTTGTTGGGAATATTGGCTGCTAGCCCTCACAGCTGCCTTCTTCTCTAGATAATTGCCCTGGGCAGCAACTCTCTAACATGAGGGTATGAAAGTACGGCCTCCTGGTCTCAAGTGGGACTTGGTGGAGCAATTGGTATTCCAGAGCTTTCTCTGTGAGGTCAGACTAAGCTAGTTTCCATGGGAGACCATATTCTTCCTTGACTTTATTCCTTGCCCTACCCTGCTTCCCTCACCCACCCCACTCCCAGGAAAATTCCTCAGTGAATATATTGAAAACATTCCCATTTCAATTTTGGCTTCTAAAGAATCTGACCTAAGACAGTACATCACTTTGAATTCTTTTCCTCTTCATAATTCCTTTCTGCCTCCACATGTAGGATCTAAGGTCCTTCTCTCCCTCCATCCAACAGCAGAATTTAAAAGGGCAGAAAATTACTGCCCTCTCACAGAGATCAGATACAAGAAGAGACAAGTAGGGGCCAGAGGAGTTAAGAAGATAAAGGTCTGTGGATGGGCCTGAGAAAAAAAAATCAGAAGGGGAAGCTCTCTGTCATCTGCATCTTGTGCTCTGAGTCTCAAGAACAAACATTTTAATTCTTAGAGGGAACTCAAGGACAAATTATTCACTCTCCAAACTCCATTATCTCATGAAATCTGTATTGTCTGGACTGTTTCCCTTGAACTTGAAGTAAAGAATTAACAAAATATATTCTCTGGGTTTCTGTAAATAAGACTTACTAACTGATGAGTCCTTTTGGTTGCAAAATTCTAAAGGGCACCATCATATAAAGAAGGGATTGAGAAAGAACTAGTAAAATAGATTAAATAGTAACAACCTAACGGTAAAAATAAATTTAGAATAATGTCACCAAATCAGAACAGAAAAGTTTCCAAAAAAGGATGAACAGTAGTGTCAAATACAAACTCATTTTAAGGCTGATTGAAAACAAGTTCTAACAGATGGCTCTCACTGGAAACCAAACTGTTATTGGTTGAAGAGCAGTTACAAAGTGAATTTTACAAATGAAGGATATTTGCTCAAGAAGTTCAACGGTGAGCTGATACATAGCTATCTTGAGAATTAGATAGGATTAGGTTTTCATTTTAGACAAGGGGAGGTTTGACTAGGAGCAAAGGGCGGTTGCCGTAGGAAGGATAAAACTAGATTTGAATCAGGGAAAATCAAACATGTACACAACTGAGCATAGGGCTTAAACCCTTGTTTCTCGTGATAACTTCCTTGGAAGAAACAATCTACAATCATTTAAGCTAGTGTTCATTAGATTGTGATTATGCTTCTAGATGTAGTTTCATGATGTCGTGCATGATGCTAGGATGCCACACTGTGGTCTTTCTGTGTATAGCTTCTATATTAGCTCCTTTATACATTATTACATTCTTAGCTACAATTCAAATAGTTTTCATGTTCCTTTTATTTTTTATTTTTGAAATGGCTTCCCATTTTGTTTGTTTTTGAGTAATATATAACATCAATAGAAAATATAAGGCCAAATAAATAATGCAACACACAAAATGGAATAGGAGATAAGATAATAAGAATCAAAAAGTGGATTACAAGACCTAAATATATAATTTTAAAATTTAGTTGAAAACTTTGTAATGACACTTGAGGTTAACTTGTAGGTTAATTTTGAAGTTATGTTATATCTTTTCTCTGTTAAAAAATGGTACAACTTTCTAAGATAATGGAATTCATAAGGATGGAGAGGTTCAAATAACAATAGTTATTATCAATCTTATTCCAAGCACAACTTTCTCATATTCATTTTGATAGCAATTATACTATAATAACTGCAAACCCAGCTATGGAGGAGTCATCCAACCAAGTATAGTCCATTCTTGCACATTTCATCTGGCCCTTTTTAATCTCTTTTTACTTGATTCTAACAACTTAATAATTGTCTTAGTATGCCAGGTCCACGGGGGTGTGTATCACTTGTTTGTATTATATAGTCTAGGAGTCAAATGTTGAAATTAATACTCCTCTATATACCACCTTCTAAGTGTATGCAAGCTTTCCTCTGTCATGAAGATTGTCTGTTCCTTGAGGACAAGAAGCCACATCACATATTTCTTTTATATCCTCTATATAAATACATCCTTAGTTTAAAGTAAATAGATTAAAGGAGGCTGTATTTCTAAAACTAGACACACCAAAAAACAACTATTTGATCAAATTAATTGCTTAAGATTGTAAAAATTTATTTTTATTGACCAAAGTGACAACTATGTCAAGAAGAAATTGTCTTTTGATTGATTCATTCAATTACCTGTTAGAAATACTATTCAAAAGAAACCAAATCTCTCCCTAAAATTTCAACACCATACATATGAAGCAAAAGGGCACAACTCTTAGGAAGAGATGAGAAACTTTAGAATGTTAATCTATATTGGTTATTAGTCTGTACTGGTGATTAGAATAATTCACATCCTGAGTAACTGATAGAAGGATCAATAGATTTAAAGAACAAACATGAAATGAAATCATGGCTTAACAAATTATCTGCAGAGTAAATTTTCCTGGGTGTTGCTCCTTTGGAATTGGAGTTGATATGTTAATCTAATTCTATCACTCTTGTTCTTTGTTCTGGGAAAAAGGAAAGCAGAAAAATGACTGAGGATAGACACTCTAATTGCTAACATGTCCACTCATCAAAACTTTACCATATATGTCACCATATCAGACATACCACTCTTGGTCTTGAACCTTTTGCTAGACTGTGCTCAAAGGCAGCAGAGTACCTAAAAGAAAGAAGGAAAGCATCTTTAAATCAGTTATATTCTCCTCTCTTCTGGAGAAATTTGCAGTTTCTCACTTATGTAGTTCATAAAAAAATAATAATAGCGGGTTCAGGCCCAGTGGCATAATGGTTAAGCTACGTGATCCATTTTGGGGTCCTGGGGTTTGCAGATTCAGATCCTGGGGGCCTGGGGTATGCATGGCTCATCAAGCTATGCTGTGGTGGCATCCCACATACAAAATAGAGGAAGATGGGCACAGACGTTATCTCAGGGACAAACTTCCTCAAGCTCAAAGAAAAAGAGTGAAATTGGCAACAAATGTTAGCTCAGGGTTAATCTTCCTCACCAAAAATATCCCAGAAAGCCCCCAATAATAGTATTGCTGCTACACAGGAAGGGCCTCCAGTCTTTTATTTGATGGGTTGCTTCAACCAGAACATTTCCTGCATGTGATTTATCACTAATCTCATTGTGTTCTGTGTTATTAAAATTGTCAAATGATAATACGGCTTCTACAGTCTTCCTTAACTGTGATGAGAATAACAAATAATGAGAGATTAAGAAAAGACAATTGTAATCGCTTGACGACATAGGAACTACTCTGGGGGAGGATTTAGGAAGAACTTTCTGATTTGTCAGTAGAGCCAAAGGAATCATTAAGTAGTGCCAGGGTAAGAGTCTACGAAGAAGAGACCCACATGAATATACCATATCCAATTTAGGGTTAATTTAGTTCATAGAAAATTGACAAGAAGTGAAAATAAAATTTATGACATCAGAGTCCATTAGCAGCTATGTTGGAAGTGGGGAGTTGGAAGTTGTGGAGAGGGTACAGCTAGTCATTTGCTGGGGCATGGCACTTTTTACAGTGTAAGGGAGCAAAACTTGCCATGCCAAAATGTGTCTCTTTGCATGAGGATTATTTTAGGCTGATTATTTTGAAGAAACCGAAGACCCAGGAAGAGGTTTTACCTCCCCCTTAACTGCCTAAAAGGATTTCAGTAAAAGATCTTTTCCAAGAAGAAGAGCTATAGCTAGACATATCTATAGAGAATATGAGGTAGGTGTGTAGACTGGAGGAAACTCAGCAAAGCCTGTTTGATCGATGTCCTCTCTGCGTCCCTTTGACTCTGCATAGCACGGCAAACACTCGTTTACCAAACATTTGCTTTTCCCATCTTTCTATAAACTGTCCTCCTTCTCTTTGAAGCCCCAGACCCCTGTCTGCTTCTTCTTTGGTCCCAGTGGCATATATATCTCATTTTGCCTGGCTGTCATTGGAATCTCTCACGTTTATGTGGATTCCCCATACAAAAAAAGCTAAATTTGATTTTCTCCTTTTAATCTATCTCATGTCAATTTAATTCTTAGACCAGACAGAAAAACCTAGAAGGGTGGGGGAGGGGGGATTTTCCCCCTCCCCAACAACAGCAACTTGGAAGGGAATATACGACAAACTGGCTTCAATGGACAGGAATTATGGAGTTTTAAAAAAGTTGGCTTTCTTGCACAAACATTAAAGGTCAAATGCAATGATTTCCATGAACTCAAGACTTGGCTCCTCTGTTTATTATCTCTTTGACCTCAGGCATTAAAATTGAAAGAGCTGAACTAAATACTCTCTAAAGACGTGCTTATCTCACAGGCTGAGAATCTAAGCAGGGTTTCTAACGAGTGAAACTACTATTTTATCAATGAAAACTTGCAAAAAAAGACTATTTTATAGGCACTAGGAAAAAGCTTGATTGAAAGAATACACCTAAACAAGAGTTATTCCTTTGGTTCTAAGGAATAGACTACACGGGTTCTGTGCTTGTGCCCTGAAGTCAGATGTGGTTTCAAAATCTGTCTTCATCACTTATTAATTGTATAATTTGGGCAAACTAATTAACCTCTCTAAGCTTCATTCTCTTTATCTATGAAAAAGAAATAGGAATAACTAACTCACAACATTTTTGTGAGAATTAAATGAGATTATACATATAAATGGCTTATCCTGGCGTATCATAAACGTTCATAAATATTAGTGATTAGGAAGACGATGATACTGTTGTGGATCTTCCTTAGAATGCATGAATTCCTTCTTTTGAGTGCTTAGAGCTGGATGAAAGAGAGAATTACCTCCCATCTACTGACGGCATTTAATAGTGTGTAAGGGGGTGGGGAGCTGAGTTGGTAAGAAAGCCAAGAAGAAAGTTAAAACAAGAGACAGAAGCCAAGGCAGTAGAGACAATCTGTTGGGAGGAAGGGACATTGGCAGAGAAGAATCAGAGCTATCGCTGAAGTGAGGTAACACTTCAGTTAGCTGTCTTTTTATTTCTTTTATACAAGATAAATGCAGAAATTAGCAAGCAAATAGGATAGCTAGCGTTGAGAGTTGAGAGCAGTTTGGTACTGGGTGTGAGATGGTCAGCTTGTGGTAGGGCACAGGCGCACATTGCAGAGGTGAGCTCGGGAGCTTTAGAATCACTGATCAGCTGAACATGCTGGTTTCTTTAAAAGTAACACAAAAGTGTTCTTACGAGGTAACAGAGCAATAGTTATTATAAACTGGCCCTCCACATTGTGGTTCCACTACTGTCTTTTGTTAAATCCTGTATTCTTATCAATATAAGCTTAATCAGAATATCTGTTTCAATCTTTACTGGTTTAAATGATAATGTTTACTGAGCATTTATACAGGGCTTACACTGTGCTAAGTACTTTATAAGCTTATCTCATGCAATCCCTACAAAAATTTAGTAAGCATGTTCTGTTATTATTCCCATTTTGCAAATGAGAACACTAAGACCTCTCCAAGGTCACACAACTAAGGATGGGTGGGATTCATCCTGAGTCAGTCTGATTTCAAAACCCCTAGAATCTTAGTTCTTATTTTGGTTATGATGGGTATTTGAATTACTTAACAATGGGTGTAAAACACGCTCAGAAAGGAAAGAAAAACTGGCATTTACTAAGCAGCTGCTGTGTGCAAGGCACTGCTACCTCATCTAGTCCTTGCAAAAACCACAAAAGATGGGTAAAAGTTTTCCCATTTAATGGGTGAGGAAATTGAAGCTCAGAGTTATCAAATAGAGTAATCAAATAGAGTAAAAGAAAACCATCCAAGATCTTGGCTTGTTGAACTTCCTTCTTTTCCTGCTTAAATCCCCATGGCTTTCCTGAGAGATAATTCAGAACATCCACTTCACTTTTCTGAAGAAAAATACTAAGTAACTGGACTGTGGTTCTTTGCTCTGAATCACACAATTTGGATAAAAGACTACTTGAATTTTAGTTTAGAAAATTTAAAAAGCTGTCTAGTTAACTTCAAAGCAGAATAAAGGGAATAAGAAAAATAGTAATAAAAGTAGGATAGATGACCAGCCCAGCTTAGCACTCTGTTTATCTAAGACCAATGTAAAGTGCCTTAACTAAAAGGAAGAACATGATTCCATGTGGATTTTTATGGGGATTGGAATCTTCCATTTCAAATCTGAATCCTCAGAGTTCCATCTCCGAAAATGCCACTCCTTCACGGGCTCCATCTAGTGGTGCAAATTTGAGAAAGAACAGCATGTTTTGTCTATGTATGATCAAGCGTGTGTGTTCTAAACTGACTTTTACCATTTGTGCTGTGTTTACAAAACAATATTAATTGTTTCCAATGTACATGAATAAATGTACCTATGACATAATTTTCTCCCACTAGATATAGCTCTTTAATTTTCTCCTTTAAAAACTAGATTTTTGGGAGACTGGCCCAGTGGCACAGTTGTTAAGTTCCCATACTCCGCTTTGGCGGCCCGGGGTTCTCCCGTGCGACCTATGCACCATGTGTCAAGCCATGCTGTGGAAGGCGTCGCACATAAAATAGAGGAAGATGGGCATGGATGTTAGCTCAGGGCTAACCTTGCTTGAAAAGAAAAACTAGATTTTTGGGGCTGGCCCTATGGCCAAGTGGTTAGTCTGCGCACTCTACTTCAGCGGCCCAGAGTTTCGCCGGTTTGGATCCTGGGCGCAGACATGGCACTGCTCATCAAGCCATCCTGAGGCGGTGTCCCACGTAGCACAGCCAGAAGGTCCTGCAACTAGAATATACAACTATGTACTGGGGGGCTCTGAGGAGAAGAAGAAAAAAAAACATTGGCAACAGTTGTTAGCTCAGGTGCTAATCTTTACAAAATAAAATAAATAAAATAAAATAAATTTTAAAAACTAGATTTCTATTAAGCAACTTTATAAATCTAAATTTTATCTTAAAATGATGAAGCTATAAATAATATCAGAGAATATTTTTTCCCACATTTTTAATTTTAAGATGAGAAAAGTGAAGGAAAACCTACAGTGTGTTAATAACTTTTTCATGTTCATATTACTCATTATGAGAAAAGAATCAGAAGTAAAATTTGGGTCTCAATTCCTGAGATTGCTTTCTTTCTATGTGCCATATATATTTGTGACAGTTTGAAATAGGTGTTACTATAAATGACTTTGGAGGCCGTTTGCCCTACCTGAGTGCTTCGTTGAATTCAAAGGCATATTAATTTTGCTCTGTCTTTCATTTAAAAATGGTACGTCTCCATTGCAACCCTTTGGGAATTGGAGTGTATCAGAAATAATCAGTAAAATGATACTTATTTTTGTACACTGAGTCCCACAAGAGTCCCAAAACACGAAAACCAGGAGATAAAGGCGTGGCATTATCATCCTTATTATTTTACTGTTATGGATTTTTCATGATCGATAGCCTCATTCTCAATGATGTGCAATGCTTTCTCATTATGAAAGTTTTCCAGTGTAGGATTTAGAAAGGGCTCTTCATGCAGATTTCCCTAGGTTGTTGAGATTGGTAGGAGAGATAGATATGTCAAGAAAGGTCAAAGTACAAAATTCAGTAAGACTATGAGGAACAGCAAGAACACCACTAAAAGCTACTCAAAGCTGTCTGATATTCCTAATTCAGAGAGGAATGTTCTAAAAGAGCATGATATCATTCAACTTTACTGAATTGACCATTTGTGTTAGGCTTCTATCCTTCCACACAAAACTTCTAACAGTTTCTTCAGAGCCAACTGCCATATTCCTCCAAGAAGAAAATAGAAAGTAAAGGGGCTGTGATTGTTTTGCTGATTAACAAAACTTGTAGCTTAAAAAAATTAGAATTTTGAGAGCAAATACAATTTTCTTTATTGAGGCCAATATCCCGTTTAAATTTGATATGTTGAGATTCTCAGTATGTCTTCCCAGGTTTTTTTAAAACAACTACCTAATCTGAAGGTCTAAAGTCTTATTCCTAGGAAGTTATACACCCTCTTATAGTGGTTTATTCTCATGCCTTAAAATGGATACAACCCTTAATGCTAACTCAGTTATATTTATTCATCTTTACCACATATAAATACATAGATTCTTCAGTCTTTTGTATTCTAGAATAAACACCCTTCATTATGGCACAAGTCTCAGATTATTTCTTTTATCTATCATTAATTCTTCATGATTCCATCATGAGGTTTAATTTCAAAAATTATGTGCAATGTTCACCTACTTTGACAGCAGAGGGATTTTCTTTCAGCTTTTTTTGGTTTTGTTTCTTTTTATCTTTCACTGTGAGAGCCAAATCAGCTTATCTGACCTACTAACAGCAATCCTTTATATATGGCAAGGGGGTGGGAGAGCCTGGTGTTGGAGTGAAGTACTGGCTGTCTATCGGAATAATTAAACAACTAGGTGCAACAAGGACATTTAAAAGATTTTTACCTGGAATGCTTTACCTGTAGAATCTGTTTGCTCAAAAACTTAAAAGAGTAAGAAGTGAAAAGAAGGAGGCCATCTTGCTACGGTGGAGATAATGCTGTAAGTTCACCAAATCCCTTCTCATGAGCTTCCTTCCTGGGAACAGGGAAAACTATACTTCCCAGCCTCCTCATAGTTGGCTAGAGCCATACGATTAGTTCTAGGCAGAAGTGACATGTGTCATCTCTGGTTTGTGGTAGTGAAAAGCCCTATGTGATTCTTCAGGAAATATGGAGGCCTTGTGTTCGGTTGTTAGAGGCGTAAGATCAAAGCAGCCAGAATCACTGAGCAGCTACATGGAAGGCAGAGAGGCATTCAGACTCACATCAGCCTTCGTATGAGGGGAAGAACCAACCAACAAACAAAACAACTTGTTCTTTTAACACAGTTAAGATTTGAGTGTCCTGTTGCAGAGTAAAAGCAAGAAGATACAACTTCCTTGAGAGAAAAATTTGAGAACTTAGAAGCAAGACTAAACAGATATGAAAGAGAAACAAAGCTTTATACGTCTACCTGTGGATTGTAAAGATTGGGCTAAAAAAGAGAGAGACTTAATTTCATAGGTCAAGATTGATTTTATGGAGACAAAAACAAAAAAAAAGAGTGGAATCATTTTCCCAGTAGTACCTGGTTTCAGAAATTCTTGCAAGGTGCCTTGTAAAAGTATGATAGGAAATCATAAAAACGGCAATTGACGGGACACCAAAAGTGCTAACCATACAACAAAGAATAAAGATATTTGCAATGCACGTCCTTGAGAAAGGCCTGTATCCAGAAATTAGGAAGAATCACTTCAAATCAAGAATCACTTCAAATCATTCTCCCTAGACATAGAGATGGCCTGTGATGGTTGGGATGGTTAAGGACTGCCTGAACAATAAACCTACTTTCAAATGTACTTGAACCCACAAGTGTAGTTGCTTATTAAAGAAAACCCATACAATCATAGGTAAAGGATTCAGACACTTCACAAATCAGTAGATCCAAATGGCCAATAACAACTTCCTTAGTCATCATAGAAATGCAATTAAAACAATTAAGTTAGATATGCTTGAAAAAAATAGACGCACGTCTGAAAAAAAATGTAACACTAGAAATCGAGTCCATTTCTTCAGGATAGGAGGTGGAATAGACAGATCTCTTGCAGCCCCTTAAGGAGTGCAATTTACTCAGGGCCTGAAAACCTCAGAAGCTAGAAAAAAGTATGCTTGGGGAAAGGAGAGAGTTTATAGAAAGGGATATACTGTTCCTCACCTGGACCTTGGGGCACAGACTTTGCTCCCAAAATATCAAGAGCTCAATTCAAGAATAAGCTGACAAAAATGTCCTTTATCTTGATCTGGAAGGTAGTTATACAAGTATATTTGTATGTAAATTTTCATCAAACTATAGAATTAAGATCTATATACTATACTATATGTAAGTTATGCCTGAATAAAAAAAGGAGTTAATTATTAAAAGCATGATGTAAGAGCAATTCTCCAGCTGAATTGACCTTGGGAGCAAAAAATAAGCCTCTTCTAGTGAACAGAATTAATAGGCATAAAGAACGTCACAACAGAAGGTAATGGTGACAATATAGGGCTCAAAGGTTTGGGGCTTCTGGGGGGGACAAAGACACACATCTTCCAGAGCAGAAGACTTGAATAAAGGCTAAGATTGCTTGGACTCCCCTATTGCAAATAACGGTGCCCTGCTTAAAAATTACTGTGGAAGAAATACTCCATTTACCATTGTAATGCTAAGAACACAAGGTTCAAAAAGGAGATGGAAATTCTGAAGTTTCTCGTAAAATAGTGGGAAGAAGAATTCCTTAAGTAAACTACAGACAATGTTTATAAAATTTTAAAGAAGGCAGAGAATTTCACATTCCAATCTCTGAGAGAGAATATATAGATAAGGCCTAAAATCACTATCAACTTCTTAAAGGAGATATTTCTTCTGGTTGGATTTTAGCTCACAATTTGTGGACTATGAACATCTGGTAGAAATTGACTAGTAGTCTAAGTTGAAACAATAATTTTTTTCCTTTTTTTGGTTTTTCTTTTTCCATTTTCCTACCTCTGTGGCTGGCAATAGTAATGAGGGAACATTGCTCTTGCTCATTAAATGTTATTACTCAAGGCAAATTTTCTAAACTTAAGTATATAGATATTTTTATAATATTCTTTTATGTGCAATTATCCTTTTCATTCTTTAGAAAATGAGACATATAAGAGACTGTGAGTGGAAAGCAAAAGGGATATTTTTGAACTTTGGAGACTCAAGGACCTATAATTACTCAAGTGAAAGATGGTGCAAGCTCAGTTACAGCAAAAGGACAATAGAATGGCTTGGATAGGATCAGCACTAGACATTGGGGAGCAGAGTATTTTGGAATTTAGGAGTTCTTTTAGGATTTTAATTTATAAGGCATGAGGACTTTTCTTTGAAAAATTGATAAGAGGAGGCACTTTCTCCTGTGGTGGTGCTTTTCATTGTAAACTTTGGGTTCGTTTTGTAACTGTAGGACAGTGGGTTCGCACTGGCGGACTTGTGGGGAGAGAGGCTTGTTTACCCTTCTTCATGCACTCATGTGCTCCTTCCCATGTTTCCAATCCTTTCTCCCACCCTTTCTCCTCTCTTCCCACCTCCCTTTCTGCTCATTTTCCAGAGAGAATTTGCTAATTTGCTTGTTCAGAACCAAAGATGTTAGGATATTAACTGGGCCATATTTTAAGGGTAGTTTGCTTTTTCAGAATCCATGAGATACACTCTCTTGTTCTTCCAGTTCCTGGAGTAAACTCTAGTTGGGCTTGCCCCCTTGAGGCAGACCAATCACTCTCTTCTCTCCCCATCGTTTGACTAGGTCAACAAGTAGGCAAGCCTGCCCTCTGTGCTCAGCCTTTTTGAGTCGTAGGGTTCGTTTAGGCCTCTGTACTTCCAATCTAGTTTATACCAAATAGTCCTGTATTAGCCAGTGCTCACCCAAATAATTTCAAAGCCTACAAAGAAAGCTTTCCATACACAGGTTTGACTTATTGAGATGTTGTATATGTATTAATTATCACTTATACTAAGTACAATCAAGCTGAAAAGATCGATTAGCAAACCTAAAGAAATAATATGCAATTGATTCAAATGACTTTTGAGATGGAAAGAAGAAAAAAAGAGGAAAAGAAATTGCATGGTTCATGTGGCCAGACATCTGAGTCGTGATGGATGTGCCAATATTCGAGAGAGAGATGGAAGAATTAACTAAGGGCACAAAAAAACATTGACTAACCAAGGGTTATAAGACCTGATATGTAAATACAAGAACAAAAATAGGTGCCAAGCACTTTAATTTGGGGCAGTTATAGGATTACCATAGGCAGTTTTGTCAATACATTTTTCACCCTGTGTTCTGACCTTGGTTCTTATCTTTGTGTTAGATGCAGCTCCATGGCAGTGTACTTTTCTCTTGTCCGCTGTTCTTTTCATATAAGCTCCTCAGTCAGAAACCCTGAGGCAAAAATCTATGTGTCAGGATCCTGGATGACTGTTTTAATGACAACTAAATCCACCAAATCTCACTCTGTCTTCTAAGAATACTTCCTTAACAATCTTTCCTTGTTCAGTTCATTGTACTGGCTTAGATTTCCATTATTCCCTAACATTACTCTGGAAAGGTCACCCATCCTCTCCACATGCCCTGAATATTCTCCCTGGACATAGAGATGGCCTGTGATGGTTGGGATGGTTAAGGACTGCCTGAACAATAAACCTACTTTCAAATGTACTTGAACCCACAAGTGTAGTTGCTTATTAAGTGGTAAACTGTGAAGAGAACTCAGGTCTGCAGACATCACTGAAACAAGGAAGAGGAACATCAAGCTGTCCCTTTCATTGGTTGGAGCTCCATTATCTTTAGTTTGCCCTCAGCTTTATCATCAGAAGCAGCATCCTGCTCCTCCCTCAGCTCTCTCCACAAGAAAGGGTAGGTGGAGAAACGTGGACATTTCTATTGACTTAAGTACCTCAAGGTCAGAGATCTTTATCTGTTTTGCTCACTAATATGCCCCAAATGCCTAGAAATGTGCCTAGGACATGGTAGGCAGTTAGTATATTTGATAATTTTATATAATGTTAATCATTAGAACCTGATGGCTACGTCATATTGGCTCAACTGGGAATAAAACACAGATCGATGACACAAGTAATGAAGGATTTTTTGCATTCAGTAATCTCTGATCAATACATAGGAAGTTCTTACTTTTGATTTGCCTTAGTCCGTTTGGGCTACTATAACAAAATACCATAGACTGGGTAACTTATAGACAACAGAAATTTATTTCTCACAGTTCTGGAGGCTCAAAGTCCAAGATCAGTGTGCCATCATGGTTGGGCAAGGGCCTTCGTCCAGGGTTGCAGACTGCAACTTCTCACTGGGTTCTCCTATGGTTGAGTGTAGAGGAATCAGAGGAATCTCTGTGGGGTCTCTTTGTAAGAACACTAATCTCATTCATGAAGGCCCCACCTTCATGACCTAAGCACCTCCCAAACGCTCCACCTTGCAATACCATCATCTTGGGAGGTTAGAATTTCAATGTATGAATTTGAAGGTGTGATAAATATTCAGATGTAACAATTTTGTAACATGCTACTTACTATCCATAAACCTACAAATGTATATTTGATCTGTTTTAGCCATCTCCCTCAGACCCTTGCAACAACAACAAAAGACCTGTCCTTTCTTCACATTAGAGTACATGTCTCCAAAGATCTGGATTTTTTCTGCCTGTCAGATCCCTTGTTTTCCTCATTTGAACAGTAAAAGATGAAAATGTTAAATTTCTGTTTTTGATTCTTTTGATGGAATCCATGGATATTCTGCCTTAACATTGTTTAATAGTTTAAAAAGCAACTATTTTCCATATGTGCCTTTAGGAAGATAATATTCCAGTCATTGTAATTGAACTCAATTATTTCTAAGTCTTTTGAGCAGTGCATTGCCACATAATTTCTTACTTTAAAGCCCTTAGTATAATTGTAATGGCTTTGTTCTAGTATAATCATTTTTTTATGCTTGTCTCCTCTTCTGGGATGAAAGCTCCGTGAGAGACGGGAATATCTGTCTTGTTCATTGCTATTGTCCTGAGACCTTTTGTGTTGTCTAGAACCTGGGAAGCACCAAGTCGAGCTATCATTGCAAATGCTTAGACAATACTTTTATATGTCTGTGCGTGTGTTTTTGAGCATATTTGAACTTTTGGAAAAAGAAAATTTTTAATGATCTTATCACAAAATTCCAAGGGACCTTTAAAATTGGTCTTACCTAACGATGATGTAGTAAAATATTCTGGATATGAGTTCAAAATAATCACAATAATAATGACAATTACTATTTATTGAGTGCATATTATGTGATTAGAACAGTTCTAAGCTCTTTAAATCTAATTTTCACTACAATATTTTTAGGGAAATACTATAAATAATAACATTTTGCAGACAAAAAACTAAGAGATGGCGAAATTAAATAATTTTCAAAAGTAACACAACTAGTTGATAATTGAGGTGAAATTTGAACCCAGACTGTCTGACTGTATATTTTGTGCTTTTAACAGCTATGCTCCTCTGAGCATTCATTCAGTCTTTCTCTGCTGTATGTTAATAGTGTGAATCTCAGTTAAGACTTCAATCTATTTTTCTCAAATTGAATTTATAATAATTATCTCAGACTTGTGGAGAGAATTTGGTGATATAATTTATGAATCTTTTGGAAAATGCAAGATGATGTCCATGTATACAGAATGGTCTATGATGATTATTCATTTGAAAATGAATTTAAAATAAGGACTAAATCCTTAACTATACAGGAAAAGAGAAAGAATGTCACTAGAAAACTAGAAATATTTATATATGTCTAAAAGATAGAAATCTGATAAGATTGAATTGAGGAAGGGAATTTGGTGCAAATTCTAGACAAGATGGCTGATAAGGGTGAGATTAGTTCTTAAGACTCTTCTAACTCATAATTAATAAAAATAAAGGGGAATAGAGAGCCAACGACAATCATTAGGGTGGCAGTTTAGAGATTGAATGTAAAGCTGTCAGGCAAGTTGGCCCTGCTTCCACACCTCCTACACAAACACAAATATTCTCTCTCTCTCACACACACACACACACACCTACACAGAGTCCAGCAGTAAACAGCTCAGCATCGGCTTCCAGACTGGAGCAGTTAGCATAACTAACTGGGTCACAGAGGCGATACAGTGTTCCAGGTTGCTGCTAACACCCGAAAGGAGTGCATGGCCTTACACACCGCTCATCAAGCCATGCTGAGGCAGCGTCCCATGTAGAAGAATTAGAAGGATGTACAACTAGGATATACAACTATGTACTGGGGCTTTGGGGAGAAAAGAAAACAACAATAAAAAAATGAATACACAAATAAAAGGCACAGATACCGAAAAGAAAGCGAGGAAAGAGTCAATAACTGTAGGTAATATAATTGCCTTTATAGAAAATTCAAGAGAAATCAAGTGACAGACTATTCAAGCTAGTAAACAAGTTCGCCAAGTAAAAGATTACTAAAAGATTTAAAATAATGCCTAGCACATAGTAAGTACTATGTAAGTCTTAGCTAATTATACAACAGTGACCAATAGAAAAAGCAAGTTAAAAAAAGGTTTACATAAACACACTCTTACCATCTGATCTAGCAATCAACTTGTAGGTATTGTCCACAGAAAAACCTGCACATGAATGTTTATAACAACTTTATTCATAATTACAAGAACTGGAAGCAATCAAGATGTACCTCACTCAGTGAATGGATAAACAAACTGTGGTACAGTGATACAATGGAATATTATTCTGAGATAAAAGGAAGTGGGCTTAAAGCCACAAAAAGGGATGGAGCTTAAATACATATTGCTAAATGAAAGAAGCCAATATGAAAAGATTATACGATTCCAACAATTTGACATTCTGGAAAAGGCAAAACTATAGAGGCAGTAAAAAGGTCAGTAGTTACCAGGGGTTGGGAGGTTCATCCATTCTAACAAGTGCCCCAAACCAAGGCAAGATGTTAGTAACAGGAGAAACTGTATGTTGGAGGGGGAGGGAGGGGATGGAGGGGAGATATATGGGAACTCTCTGGACTTTTTTGTGCAGTTTTTCTTTGACCTAAAATAGTTCTAAGAAAATAAATTCTATTAAAAAAAAAGTTTACAAAACCTCAGTGTAAGAGCTTTAAAAGAAAAACACAAACCTTACTAAAGGATATAATTAAGATGTAAATAAATGGAATGATAAACCATGTCTAAGAATGAGAAGAATAAGTATTGTAATGACATTGTCTTCCTGAGTTCTTCTGTTAATTCAGTGAAATCCCAATCCAAAATCATAACACGATCATTCTGTGAAAGTTACAAACTGATACTGAAATGGATCTAAGAGATTAAGTAAGTGATCATTGACCACATCAAGAACAACCACCTCAATTCAAAGAACAGAATTTGGGGCTGGCCCTGTGGCCGAGTGGTTAAGTTCGCGTGCTCTTTGACGGCTCAATGTTTCACTGGTTCAGGTCCTGGGCACGGACCTAGCACCCCTCATCAAGCCATGCTGAGGCGGGCATCCCACATAGCACAACTGGAAGGACCTACAACTAGAATGTACAACTATGTACTGGGGGACTTTGGGGAGAAAGGATAAAAGAGAAGAAAGAAGATTGGCAACAGATTGTTAGCTCAGGTGCCAATCTTTAAGAAAAAAAGAAGAACTGAGAATTCTAGATATAATTGAAAAAAATCTTTTTCTGTGCATAGCTGAGCTAACAAAAATCAAAGGAAATGCTCAGAGATTTAACAAAATAAAGTAAAAGCAAAAATCCAAGGAGAGAAGTAAAGCCTGAAATTGAGACCTGAGCTAAGATCATCTGCCCAACCAGCGTAATCTAGAGCATCCATTTTATAGCCTATGAGGAAAAAGGACAATCACAAAACCTGCACTCACTCAAGCTCACTAGTGAAAAATCACTATCAAGTTGGAGACTAATTAATAGAAACTATCCCCCACCCATACACACACACACAAACACACACACCTGGAATACTGGAAGGCTATTCTCTTATTGTCATTGTCACGGTGAACTACAAACAAACAAATTTTTTAAAAACCTTTCTTCCTCAGAAAAGGGAACAACAAATTTTCTATAGGTTTCAGTCTTGGAAATGAGGGAAGAGAGAAAAAAGAATCTCCACTGAGAATTCATGACCACAAATCAGCCTTCAAACATGTTTACAACATTTAGTCAAAACCTCAAACCAAGAATTTGATTTAAAGTGATATCGTCAGTGGCCTCAAAGAAGCAAAAAAGAAACTTTAGTGGAGGAAAACAACTTGAACACAGATCCCAAAGAATACCATAAATAAATTGCTTGGAACGGGGAGTAATGGGGGAAATCACACACTCAGTATGCGTGCATATGCACAAATTAGGAACCTGGTTGCCACAAGCCAAAACCAGTAGAAACAAAAAGCAATTATCTGCTACCCCTTAAATAGACCATATTTTTTTTCTGTTGGCTTGGAAAGACGGAAACGTAATAGAAAAGGGAAACAAAAGCAGGAACACCCACAACAGATCAAGAAATAAGTATTAATTATGTTATGTTGAATTCAAGGGCTCTGGTAATACAATTATGACAGAGTCTTTGCTTTCAAAGAGATCATAGTCTAGCTAAAGAAATATTAATATACACATTAAATAACTTAACACTGTCAGTGATAGGAGCCCCAAGACAGGTAGCATGAGCCAATGTGGCCTGAAAGGTTCAGAAGAAGTAGGCGGAACTTGGATTGTGCTAGGATTTGCATAGCATCGGAGAAGTGGAGAAGTATTTCAGGAAGTAGAAGGAATACACAAAGGTGGAAATTCGCAAGGAATCTTCAGCCGCATAGGACAGGTTCTTGAACTATGGCTCAATACTTCCACAAAAAAGAATCACAAGAAAATGCTTCTAAAGGAAGAAAATTGGCAACATCTAAGAAACAGACTAGAAAAGAGCAGCACCACATGTAAATATAGCGCCAGGAGACAAATTAATTGATTTATTAACTGCTGCCTATAAAATAAGTCAAGGATGAAAAATAACCATCAGCTAATTATACATACAAGCATCTATTATCCTATTGTGTAAGTGGGAAGTATGTCCAATTGGAAATCAGGAGACCTAAGATTCTCTTCCTAGATACACTACTGGCCAGCCTTGAAATTCAAATTATTTGGGATTCTGCTTTTATTTTTGAAAACTGGGGGAGGTCTACAGAGGAGAGTGGATTAATTAATGATCTCACTCATGCACGAAGCACTACTTTCAACTTTACAAACCCAAATGGAATGACGAGTGTGCTCATTCCTCCAAAGCTCAGAAGAGGGCGCTCACAATGACAATGGAGAGTCACTAAAGTAGCCATAATCCCCCTTTCAGTTTCTCAGACTGAGTTTCATTACCCAAGAAATCCACAGGATGGCAATAACACTGCACTAGAAGTAAATTTAGAGTGGAATTCTAAGAACCAGGCTTCTTCATGGCTAATGTTTACAGATTTCCTTTCCCCTGCTTTTATGATGTCACTGAGGCCAGAGAAGCTGGGAGAACAAAGGCTGTACACACAGCAGGACAGCAACAATGACTCCCACCAGACAACCAATCATGATCTAGACTCTGCAATCCTCACAGTCATGCAAAGGAGACTTTACCATCCTCATCCTCCTTTTTACGGAAGAACTAGGAGGAGAGAAATCATGTAAATTATTTAAGGTAACAGAGAAAGCAAGTCATCTAGCCGGAATTCAAACCGTAGTGTCTCTGGTCAAAGTGGATGGTCCTTTCACCATAGCTCGCTGAGAGCTCTGAAGAAAATCCGTGTGACTAACACAAAGTGACTTTCCTTCCTGACTATGCTTCTCATTGATATAAAAAAGGAGACCTTTTCTTTATAACTTGGGGAAGCTTAAAAGATTTGATTCATTTTAGCACATAACTTTCCCAGACACTAAATAGTGGCTTGATCATTAGTCTGTGATTTTCTTGGCATGTCTGGGCCATTGTCTCTTTCTAATAACTGGCTTTCTCTTCTTCTCTAGACCCCACAGCTCCTGAATTCACACAGCATCAGCTCCAGTGACCAGCAGAGACTGGCCCATCTTTGAACCCAGATTCCTAACATCTGAGAGAAAGAATCCAACATGGTCTGGCAATGGCTATAGAGTAACTAAGCACAAACAAGGGTGATGACTATCAATGAAGAATGTTCTGAGCCAGGCAGACACCCCAGAAAATGCATCTTACAACTGGCTAAATAGCTTTCTCGAAAATTAGAAAGCACATGAGGATGAAATTCTAAACCATTTGGCATGTCCTAATTTCTCTTAATGCCAATGGTGATACATATGAAACCATAAATTGGGACAGAGATTTTGACAATTTTTCAGAATATTTAAAATTAGAGCCAGAATTAGAAATTTCTGAGTTTATACTTATAACATCTATACCTCAGCCTGCCTATTTTAAAATGAATTGTGAAAATAAAAATGTGCTTTAATGACAGATTAAGTAGAAATACACTTAAAATCACAAAAGATTAATTTAAATTTGACATGCAGAAAGACTCCTGACTAAAGTTGGAGTCACTGAAATAGATTGGCATTTGTAGAGATCACTTCTTTCCTAGAAAATGACCCTTGAGTAATAACGTAGATCTAGCAAGAATGTTTAATATCCTGATTAGAACAAGGTCAGTGAAATTTTTTTTTTAAGTGACATCCTTAAGTTGTTTACAACCAACATTTATTCTGTTTAGCAAAAGAGAAATGTAAAAGTTACAAATATCTTACAAATGTAAGCTAATATCAAAAGCTAAATTACAGGGGCCGGCTCCATGGCCGAGTGGTTAAGTTCGCGCGCTCCGCTGCTGCGGCCCAGGGTTCGGATCCTGGGCGCAGACATGGCACTGCTCATCAGGCCACGTTGAGGTGGTGTCCCACATCCCACAGCTAGAAGGACGTGCAACTAAGTTATACAACTGTGTACGGGGGCGGGGGGGGGGGGTGGGTTGGGGAGATAAAGCAGGAAAAAAAAAAAAGATTGCCAACAGTTGTTAGCCCAGGTGCCAATCTTTGAAAAAAAGCTAAATTACAAGTGGTCTGTACCCTAAATCACTGACTTTCAAACTATAGTGCACTTCAGAATTGCCCCAAGGTCTTGTTAAAACACAAATTGCCACCTGCCTCACGACCACCCTCCCCCTCCAGTTTCTGATTCTTTAGGTCTGGCTAAGGTTTAAAGATTTCTAATTTGCATTTCTAACAAGTTCCCAGATGGCTCTGCTGCTCCTGGTCCAGGGATTGTACTTTGAGATTCACTCTAAACTCAGGACAAAGGAACTCTTCTTTCCTTCCTCCCTTCCTTCCCCCCTTCTTTCCTTCCTTCTTTCTTCCTTGCTTCCTCCTCTCTCTCTCTTTGTCTGTCTTTCTACTATTATGGTCCTTTTCCACGTTCACTTTACAAAGTTCAGTGGTGTGATGTGTCAAGTGTCAATCCTGCTCAAACAGCATGGTTTAGGGGGCTTGGTTAGTTACAAAGGGCAAAGGAGGCATTTTCCTTGCCAATGCGTTTATGTTGTAGCTATCAGAGGGTCTAGAAAGCTTGTGTGGGAATCTGGAATTTAATGTAAGTCTGCATTTTAGCGTCTCAATTGGTGATCATCTTACTGCTCTCTTACAGTTTGTGGTGTGGTTCCCCTCACCACATTCACACTTTGTACAAAATGCCTGCATAATGCAAAGTGTGGTTTAAAATGTGTGAAACTTCATCCAGATCCTTGGAGCTTGCCCATTTGTCTTTTTTGTTTTTTAAACTTTATTGTGGCATAATTGACAAATAAAATTGTAAGATATTTCAAGTATGTACGTCACGATGATTTGACGTTGTGAAAGATTCCTCTCATCTAGTTAATTAACATATCCATCACCTCACATATCATGTTTTTTTTGGGGGGGGAGGGGTGAGAACATTTAAATTTTACTTTTCTACCAAATTTAAATTATACAATATAGTGTTATTACTATAGTCACCATGTTACAGATTAGATCCTGAGACCTTACTCATTTTTGGCTGAAAGTTTTCACCCTTTACCAACATTTTCCTATTTCCTCTACCCCTCAGCCCCTGGTAACCCTTTTCTACCCTCTGTTTTTTCCCATTCCAGAGGTTGCCTTTTCATTTTGTTGATGGTTTCCTTTGCTTCGCAGTAGTTTTTAGTTTGATGTAGTCTCACTTGTTTATTTTTGCCTTTGCTTTTGGTGTCAAATCCAAAGAAATCATTGCCAAGACTGATGTGAAGGAGCTCTGAGAACTTTAAGAACCCCTGCTCTAAGCTCAGGACAGAGGAATCATCTCTAACTGACATTTTTCCGGATTCAGACAGAGTGGTACCAAACACAACCAAATGCACCAAAAAACATAAGCAAACAAACAAACAGCAAAACATTTCACTGGCTTACTTCTCAGGGTCCTGGTTTATCCAAATTGGAGATGAGGATAATGGTGATTAGGAGAGTTAAATATGAATAGATATAGTCACAAATGACATCCCATATCCTCTCAAAGATGAATGAATGCTCAAAAGCTGGAGTCAAGGCTAGTATTACAAAATGAAAGGCAAAGAAATATGTGTTCAGATTGTCACTTGTTTGTGAAGGATCGTGGTATAATGGAATCGTCACAGATTTTGTGGTCAGACCATGCAGAATTTAAAGCCTAGGTCTGCCATTTCCCAGGTATGCAATTGTATATTGGTTTTCATAATACCTATTAAAAGTGATACTGAGAACACCATCAGAAAACATATATTAAAATGTCTAGCACATAGTAGGCATTCAAAATAATAACCACCACATGTTAGAGTCCTATTTATGTATAAGACACTGAACTAGGGACATTAGCTTGTTTAATCCTCACAAGAGCTGCTTGAGTTATCATCATCATAACAATCACCATTCCCATTTTGCAAACAAGAAAACAGAATCCCACTTAAGCAAAAATTCAAAGTCAAGTCCCCAACAGTTTGAGGTCAAGTGCTTGCTTTTCCACAAAGATGAGTTTTTGTATCCCCCTAGCCGTTCTTATCCCAAGTTCCCTGGCTAGTTATGAGCTAGAGGCTCTCATTGCAGAATGACCCCCTCAGTTGGTGGATTTCCATGCCTCGCCCTTAGCTCTCCTCGCTCTGAGTAGTGTTCACTACTTTTATATCTTCATCTATCAAGATCTTGTTGACAGAACTATTTAGGCAAAAATTAGATGCGGGAAAAATGTACTTTTCATAATCTAGTCTCCATTTTCTCCTACATTGCTCCAATAATCCTTTAGTCTTTCTGCTATTAGATTCTGTTCCCAGGAGGAAAAAATCTGACCCTGAACTTCCACAGCACAGCTGTTCTTCCTGACTATTCAAAACAAAAGTGTCTGTTTTATAGCATAAACTAGTCTGTATTGTATTGTCAGTGATATAAATGATAAAACGCCTTTGGAGGGCATTTTCATCCTGCCTTACTCCTCCTTCATGAAGAGGTAGATACTTGTCCGATGACAGCTGCCACCTCTCCCAGCCAATTATCTGTTTGTCAAGGTGTCACTCAGCTATCATTTCCTTCATGATTCTTTGCCTTATTCTCAGATTTTTCTTGGCCTCTAAATCCCACAATACTTTGTCACTTTTTTTTGTTCTTTTCGGGCTCAACTTTCTATGTTAAATACTACTTGTTTTCTGTTATCCCCACTAGACTGTGACTTTTCTTGACTGTGAACATTTACTTACTCATTGTTCTTTTGCTGACTGCTTTTAGTCAGACGCTCTGCTGGGGATGCAGAGGCTGTATGGTGAGGAAGATAAAGAACCAGATTTCCCGAGGTTCACCATCTCGTGATCTCAGAAGGTGCTTGGAGAAGCCAGGGAAGGCTTCCTAGAGAAAGCAAAGTTTGACCAAAATCTTGAAGGAATAGCGAAAGCTCTCAGATGTACAGAAAGAGAAAAAGGTATTCCAGATATGAAACAATCTATAAAAATGCATGGAGACGTGACTGCACATAAATAAAAGAGGGTTTCTAGAGGAGGCAATACATTTAACTAGACTGGCAGATTTGACCCACTGTCCAACCATACTAGACATCATTAGTTCATGAAAGATCTTCATACTAAACTCAGATGTGTTTTTACCTCAGAGTCATTCCTAACAAGGCAGTCCAGGGAGCCGTTACCAGTCAACTGAAGTTTGCACGGAATATGAAATCTATTTGCCAAAACTTCCCTAACTGAAATGTATGAGTTTCTATTTTGTAGAATTTCAATCTAGTGGGGCAGATATTTTATAGTAGGGGAAGCTTTTGGTGCAAGTAAATTAATTTTCACTGGTGACAGCCTTCGATCTGTATGTCAAATAAGGAGATGCTAGTGCTGCTGAAGGCGGACCAGAGAGAGGCTGAGAGAGGGGAAGAGGCATTAAAGGAGAAGGAAAGGGCATGGTGAGTCAAACTCTGGGAATTCTGATACATTGTTTCGTCCTCTTACCTTTGAGGTGAGTGATGAAAGACTGCTAACTGGCGAGGTAGGTAAGCACCTGAAATAACCCTCCTGGGCTATTTGAGTGTCTACATTTTGGTAGCTGTTTTAAAATTTTGTTTGATTATTTCATTTGATTCTGCTTAGGTACATTGTGCATTACTCCAGGAATTATGTCCCCAAATAGTAAGAGTAACTTACATCTTTAGTGTCACAAAGTTCACGTGCACTGTTACATAAAGCTCTTTACTCCAGTAGGCGGTAGGTTGGTTTTCACAACTCCTCCTCACTCCACCCTTCATAATCAGAGGCTACAGTGCTTACCGGGCAGAGATGCCAGTCATTTTTAACTTAGTTTTATGAGGCACTCCTAAGTTATTGAAGTCTTTTACGCTTTTTACAAGCTACTTCTCAGAGCAATACTGAGAAATGGGTCAGCATTGTTATGGCTCTTTACAGATAGGAAAAAGAGGCCTCAGTTTAGCAGGCTATTTTCTGAAGAGCTGACAATCAAGAGTAGAGTATTTCTTATAACTAAGATCTCTTCTGCCATTTGCTCATGAGCACTGTAATTGACCAATAGGAATTAATAAAATGCTATTTTCTTAGTTATTTGGGAATTTTATTAAATCTCCACAATATGTTATATGCTGCACAGATTACAAATCTGACCTATGTTAAGATGAATAAGGGACACAATATGTCAAATGTATAATGGCCCATATTTATTAGATGTAATGTGTTGTATAGTTTAATTTGAGTGCTTAGACACAGTAAGATACTCACATTATGTTCTCATCTTCATCACTCTCATTACGCTCCCTTCCTCACCCTGCCAGGTGACCATACCAATCATAATCAATTACAAAGATGCCATACTGTCTGCTTCTAGGCCTTCTACTTCTAAGAACTACTCACTCCTCTTCAGTGCCCAGCTCTGTGGTTTTATCATAGCTAAAATAAAAAAGCATGTTTTAAAAATTGTTATTTTGTTTAAAGATGGACACCTGAGCTAACAACTGTTGCCAATCTTCTTTTTTTTCTTTTTCTGCTTTTTCTCCCCAAATCTCCCCAATACATAGTTGTGTATTTTAGTTGTGGGTCCTTCTAGTTGTGTTATGTGGGACGCTGCCTCAGAGTGGCCTGACAAGCAGTGCCATGTCCGCTTCCAGGATCTGAAACAGCGAAACCCTGGGCGGCCAAAGCAGAGTACATGAACTTAATCACTGGGCCACCGGGCCGGCCCTAAACATTGTTTCAACTTTTTATTAGTAAATAATTTCAAACACACAGAAAAGCTGCAACTATAAAAAATAGCACAAAAATAATCCACATTGTTTTTTAAAGATTTTTTTTTTTAATTTTTTCCTTTTTCTCCTCAAAGGCCCCCGGTACATAGTTGTATATTCTTTGTTGTGGGTCCTTCTAGTTGTGGTATGTGGGACGCTGCCTCAGCGTGGTTTGATGAGCAGTGCCATGTCCGCGCCCAGGATTCGAACCAACGAAACACTGGGCCGCCTGCAGCGGAACGCGCGAACTTAACCATTTGGCCACCGGGCCAGCCCCAATCCACATATATTTTACCTAGATTCACTTATTGACATTTTACCCCATTTGCCTTTTCATTCTCTCTCTTTTTGCCTGAACCATTTTAGAGTAACTTATAAAACTCGTGGCCTTTTATCCCTAAACTTTCAGTGTGTATTTCCTAAGAATCACCATAATCGCTTATATAACCACAGTACAGTTATTAACTTCAGTACAATTAACATTGATAGAATACTTTTATCTAAGCTACTGTCTCAGTTCCAATTTTGTGAATTAAATCAGCAATGTCTTTTATAGCATTTTTTTTTCTCCTCCAGCACACAGACCCAATCTAGTACTGCATTATCTTCTCTCTTCAGTCTCCTTGAATCTGGAATATTTCCACAGCTTTTCTTTGTCTTTTATAACATTGTCATTTTTGAAGAATATAGTGCCCCCTCTTTTTAAAATAACATTTCTCATTTTGGATTTGCCTGATATCTCCTCATTGTCAGATTCAGATTATGCATCTGTAGCTGAAAGTCTATGTAGGTGATGTGTCCTTCAGAGGACGCCTCAGCTAGAGACACAAGATGTCTATCTGCCCCTCATTGGTGGTATTAATTCTGATCACCTAGTCAAGATTCTGTTCAATTTCTCCACTGTATCATTACCACTTTTTCTCTTCCAACTAATAAGCAATCTGTAGGAAGATACTTTAAACCCATGGAAATGTCCTGCTCCTCATCAACAATTCCTCCTCATGTAGTGTCCATTGATGGATCTTACCTGATACAATCACTACTATTATGATTGCAAAATGCTGATTTACAACTCCAGCACACCCTCCACAATCACCAATCAGCACTTAGCATTTCATTATTAAACAAGAGCCCTCCCTTCTCGCCCTTTATTTACTTTTAAGAGTATGGCCAATGAACTCATTTTTTCAGTGGTCTATAATTCATCACTGTACTTAATTATGCAAAACCAATTTATAATAGTCGCCATCTCTGGTGAGTGGGATATAGAGAAAGAGGCTCTAAAAGGGAAATTTTAACTTTTTACTCTTTACTGTTTAAACTTTTTAATGTAAGAAGTATGCATCCATTCCTCTTTTTTGTTTGTTTGTTTGTTTGAACAAATGAAAAAATTAAAAAGTAAGTTGTGAAAGAGAAAATTTCCTTAGGGCACTCTAGAGGCAGTATGCCACGGCCTTGACAAGATGGAGATTTCTAATGCTGTTCGTTAAATAAGTATAAGAAGCTACCATAAGAAAGGAACATTTTTGGAATTCTATTCCCAGTAGTAGTAATTAATTTGCACTGATGATTCATGGCCTCTAAACTAATCTTGTGGTCCACTGGTTGGGTGTACAAATTAACTAGTTAGAATTAGTTCTACAGTGTACAACTTAAGAAATGATGGAAGCTAAACTAACTGTTATAGAGACCTCTCTACCTATTAGAGAACTTGCTATGGTTTCAAGAAGGTTTTGAGGAAATAATAATATGAGGACATGAACTTTCACATACTCAGATATTAAGAATTGTCTTAAATAATCACTTCATTTTCTTTAAATACAATTAAATCAAATCCAACCAGACTGGCAAAAATACATATAATTTTATATTGTATTTTAATACATTGTTCTGCCCCATTCCTACTATTAATCCTTACATTTCTGTAAAGAAAATTTATGCTAATCTATCATCCTCTTCACCTCAAATTCATGTGCCTGATGTACAGCAAGCCAAACACTGAGACATCCATGCTTGGAGAGGGAGAAAGGCCCCATTCGACATGGCCAAGACAAAAAGGTGGGATCATGGGTTAGCTCAAACCCGCCTTAACCAGAGCAAAAAGGAGGAGAGTTTTACAGGGCTAAGGGGCTTGGCAGAAGGAGCTTCGAAGAAACAAACAGGTCACTCCTGATAAGTCTCTTGGCAGTCTGCAAATGCTGCTGGAGGCCAGCCATCAGGTGATCGCAACCTCCCTGAAGCATTCTCTTTCTTCTGCAAAACGAACTAACAAATTCTCAAGACCCAGCTCATAAATCCTCAAGACCTGGGTAACTCCTCAAGTTAAACAAGGAAACAGCAAATTGACAAGATTCATAACAAGGTCCAAAGGCAATCACGTTCTTATTGAATATCTACAGTAACCATCAGGTACCTGGCTTCACTCTTCACAGCATTAAAAAAAAAAAAAAAATTTCACCCTGAGTGAGAGGTGTTTCAAAGACAGAAACTGTCTGAAAAATCAATTGTATGGACAATTGTACAGAAAAAAAAACTCCTCCTGTTTTCTGTCTACTCACAGAATACTTCACTTCTGACACCAGATGTTTAGGTTTTCCACACATCAAGCAATTCTTCAACACCAGCTGCGTGTTCTACAATTTAACTCAATTCTGACACTATCTACCTGGAGATAGCATCAGATCTCACAGATTATAAGAGTTCGCTCCCACAAGACTGCCCCCCCAAATACACACAACACACTTCAGATGCCAATCACCTGTCCAAATTGTTACCTGTGCTTCTGACCCATCAGCTACAGAGCTGAGGTTCACATGATCCCCTCCTTGGGCATGATTAATTTGCTAGAGTGGCTTACAGAACTCATGAAAACAGTTTCTTACTAGTAGATTACAAATTTATTACAAAGGATGTTAAAAGACATGAGCGAACAGACCGATGAAGAGGTACATAGGGCGAAGTCCAGAAGAATCCCGAGCACAGAAGCATCTGTCTCCTTGGACTTTGGGGTGCACCACTCTCCCAGCATTCCTGTCCAGCAGACCAGGAGCTCTCCAAACCCCATCCTTTTGGTTTTTATGGAGACTTCATTACATAGGCATGACTGATTAAATCATTAGCCATTGGCAATTGAACTCAGTCTCCAGCCCCAGTCCCTTCCTGTAGGTCAGGAGATGTGGCTGAAAGTTTCAAACCTTTAATCACTTAGTTGATTCTCTTGGCAACCAGTACCCTCTTCTTAACAGCTTTCCAAAAGTCATCTCATTAACATAAGGTCAGGTGTGGTTGAAAGGGGCATGTTATGAATAACAAAAGTCATCTTTATGGGTCTTATCCTTTAGGAAGTTGCAAGGGTTTTAGGATCTCTGTGCCAGAAATGGGGAGGAAAACAAAATATGTATGTATGGTAAATCACAATATCACAGCAATATTTTCCCCAAGAGCTGAATATGTACATTGAGCACAGGGGACACTTCCTGCCAATCCCTTTCAGGAACCGTGTCCTCTTGAAAAAAATTTCTTTCTCCCAGAACAACCCCCAATCTACCCACTGACAGAGCTGGTTTAGAGTCTGTATTAGCCTCTGATGAACTTGGAGTCTCAGATAATAGAGCAGCTGTGTGGGGTGTCAAAAGATAAACTGAAGCATATTAAATATTTTAAGAGTTTATTTGAGCAAAAATCAATTTGAATCAGGTAGAGCCAAACCAGAAGGAGTTAGGACCTCCCCGCTGACAGGAGTTAGGGGAAAGACTTTTATAGAAAAGACCTGGAAGCAAAGCCAGGAAATTGATTGACTACAGCTTAAGCAGTTGCATCATTTGGGAAAGCCTAGTTGGCTGGGTTTTTTTTGTGATGGGTTGTCCTTAGGTTTTAATTTCTTAACCTTGAAGCATTACAGACTTGGGTTTTAGTTTGCTTACATAGACTAATTGGTATTAAAATCACATCAGTCTAATGGCCTCCTTGTTTAACTAACTTAACAATTCCCCCCTTTCAGTCATCCTCTCACATATGATAGCTTGACCAGAAATTTGGTATTAGCAACACTCTCAGTCACCATAGGGTTAAGTTGTTCTTGTCTCATCATGAAACTTGTAGGATATGATGTCAGGTCCGTGGAAGAATTGTTTTTGCTATTCATCCTGTTTCTGTTTGTCCAAGTGCAGTGAGACCATCTGATGCACTGCTGATGACTGTGAACATGCATTTAAGACCCTTAAAGGAACACAGCACATCAGGGAGACTATAATGATGACTATCAGGAGTATAATTCCAAGAGACTGAAGTATGCTCTTTAGTCAGGGCCCAAACCAAACCAGTTGGTATCAAATAAATCAAAGAATATGCCTAAAGAGGCATCTACCTGTTTTAGCCAAGTGGCTTGTTTGTTAATTTCCTTTATTTGTTGCAGTAGCAGAGGAGTGGATCGAGCTACAGCAAAAGCTATTTGCTATAGCACAGATTCCTCCTTGTTCAGCCAATAAGTAATCTAAAGCAATTCTCTTGTCTAAAACCACTTTAGCAAGAAAGCCTGGGGCTTTTCTTATGCAGCTATGGCCTTAAGGGTAGATTCAGGGATGGTTGCCAGAGTTAAGGAGCATTGTCTTCCTGTGCATTAACAGAGAGAAAAAGCAAGTAGAGAAAAAGGCAAAAGGAATAAAGGATTTTATACTGGAGATGAAGATCTTGATCTGTGATCTTTGGAGAACTGTCTACCTCAAGATTGTTGGCTTCTGTGGAGGAACCTTCCTAGTCAATTTTAATTTTAGCTATTCAGCTGGTGTGCAATTCTAAGAGTCTAGAGGAACCTTTTTTAATTGGGAGGTGTGGACCCAAGTTTCAAGGCCCTGAAGTTTGGCTGCCAACTAGTCATAGTGACTTGGTATGGTCCCTTCCAAAGAGGCTCAAGAGCAGTCTTTGTTCTTAATGATCCAAGATGAGAGAGAATTGGAAATCTTAGCTTGGAGAGATGTACCCAGATACTTAATGAAACTAGAAGAATTCAGGATCCTGTCCAGTTTACAGGTAAGTAACAAAACCTCAAAGACAATGAATGAGACCAAAATTTAATACCCACAAGGTTATGATACATTTTTCCACTGAAATATAATTTTTCTCTTTACAGTCATTCCCATTTCTATCGAAGATAATCCAAATTCTTGAGGGATCAGGTATGGAGAAAAAGTAAATATTTCAATTCTGTGTACAAAGCTATACTTTACCAAGTCATAGATAGCTTAAGAGAAAAGGGTTTTCTTAAACCTGGGAAGCAAAACATTGAAGAGTCAGCAATGTTTCAAACATAAAGTCATTAAAAATTATAGCTATCCACATCAGTTCACTCAATCCAATGTTATTAATTCTTCTTTTGCTTGAATTCAATTTTTCCATTAGAGTTCTGAAAATTCTTAACCAAATTCAGTGGTATGATCTTAAAATATTGGAAACCTGTATTCTAGAGTACTTGTTGGAGTATTTTCCGCGAATCTCTCTGAAGATGAAGCACTTTTGCAAAAGCATCAATGTAAAACAATAACTATCTATAAACAACAAAAAGACTTTTTAAATGGCCACAGTTAAAGATCTGATGAGAATTCATTTGATAAGGAAATTTAGTTATTTCTGTGGCATACAACAATTTAAGACAATATTTGGGCAATGAGGGTATTGACAAATTTTTAAGCACTTCGATTTCTAGAATACCTATATTAGTAACATACATCCATACATATATAACCTAAGAAGGTTTATCATCACTTCTTATTTGACAATGCTTCCCATGTAATTTAACATGCCAAATAAACCTAATTAGCTTAACCAGCCTCCTTTACAAGGTGAAACACAAATCCTTTGAGATTTTCCAGGGACCCTCTGGAAAACCTCAAAGTTAGTTTGAGGTCAAAAAGACTCCATTTTAGATTTTATTTGGAGAAGCTGTAAAAAAAACTGTCAAAAGGTTTGAACATTTGATTCAATAGGATCACAGGTCATTATGAAATAATAATTATTTAATGAAAGTGACAATAGAAGATTGTAAAGGCAAATACAGAAGGTTACACAGTTGTGAGCAAAACTTAGCTCTTTGAATATTGAGAGGATTCAGTTCTTCCCAGTAATCAAAGACTTGATAAAAACAACATGAAGCACAGGAAATTATTTTGGTAAGATACACATCTTTGCTTTCTAGGCAGATTACCCAAAAGGAAAAGAAAAACTTCTCAGAGAGTCTTATCAAGAGCAGACTAATATTCCAAGAAAATTACCATTTTAACTGAGAGAAAACCAAGTTCTAGTTTTGTACCAGAGTACTTTTGATATTAAGGCTCATTCTTTAAAAATGTAAGTAAACCCAGGGACAGCCCCATGGCTGAGTGGTTAAGTTTGCATGCTCCGCTTCGGCAAACTGGGGTTTCGCTGGTTCAGATTCTGTGCGCGGACATGGCACCACTCATTGGGCCACACTGAGGTGGCATCCCACATGCCACAACTAGAAGGACCCACCTAAAAATATACAACTATGTACTGGGGGGCTTTGGGGAGAAAAAAGGAAAAATTTAAAAGACAATAATAAATACTTTTTTAAAATGTAAATAAATCCATTCCAATCACAGTCAATTTGACCATGCATAAAATTTCTTTCCCAGAATTTCTTTTCACAGACCTTCAAAAATGTTTTTGTATCCATTCAGGTTTTGTCCTATATTCTTCCTTTCTTATTCTGGAACAGCCAGTCATTCTACTTTAGGACAAAATTACTCTCTTTTTCTCTTAACGAAAGTATGTCTTTCATAACTCTCCTTATCTTAAAAACACATTCCGTTTTATTTATTTATTTTCTTAAAGATTTTATTTTTCTTTTTTTCCCAAAGCCCCCTGATATATAGTTGTGTATTTTTAGTTCTGAGTCGTTCTAGTTGTGCCATGTGGGATGCTGCCTCAGCATGGCCTGATGAGCAGTGCCTGGTCCACACCCAGGATTCGAGCTAACGAAACCCTGGGCTGCCAAAGCAGAATGTGCGAACTTAACCACTCAGCCATGGGGCTGGCCCCACATTCTATTTTCTTTACTTACCTGCCATATACAGTTGTTTCCTTTCATCCCTATTATTTCTAGAATTTTTTATTACATTTATTGATTAGAATTCTTAACCTTTAGAAATCATAATTTCTAGTAAAACTAAGAAGTAAGCAATTATGTACTGTCTGTTACACTAGCGTTCTGTGGATTGGCAAATTTATAAATGCTTTTTATAATTTCTAGAAGTACAGTCTTCATCATAGTAATTTTTTCAATGTGGCACAAGATATGTTTACAAATAGACCCCAAAATCTTTAATTCCTCTGTAATAAGAAACCAAAAGTAGATAAACCTATGTTCAGGAGTTAATGTTTCAATATTTTACCTTATTTGGAAATGATCTAGATATTCAATTAATATCCACTGTTTAACTTAATTAGTATAACTATAAGATTCCAAATTACCAAAAAGATTTCAGAACTATTTTTATTCTTATTTATTTATTTTGAGGATGATTAGCCCTGAGCTAACATCTGCTGCCAATCCTCCTCTTTTTGCTGAGGAAGACTGGCCCTGAGCTAACATCTGTGCACATCTTCCTCTCTTTATATGTGGGATGCCTGCCATAGCATGTCTTGCCAAGCAGTGCCATGTCTGCACCCGGATCTGAACCAGTGAACCACAGACCGCCAAAGCGGAATGTGTGCACTTAACTGCTGTACCACTGGGCCAGCCCACTATTTTTAAATAATTATTTTTAGATTACTCATAAAACTTTCACAAGACATTAAACAACTACCCATCTTCTTAAGTTATTTTGCTTGCTGAAAAATTCTGTTAACAGAGATAACATGAACTTGTTTGACTTTTGATAAATCTAAGTAGGATAAAAGTTGTATACCTGCATTGCATTTAACGTTGATAACCCTAAAGACGTGCCTGTTTTAGCCAAACCAACAAAAGTTAAAGTAGCTTTCATTTTTTGAAGATTATCCTACATTGTTTGAATTTGAAAATCTTTTGGGTTAGTTTCTATATCTCTGAGAGAATACTTGTTTGATATAAGCACTTATTTTTCTTCAAGCTAATTAAATAGAACTCTTTTACAAATTAATTTTGGCACTACCATCTGGAACTAGAAAAATCACATGTCTATACATGCATGTATAGACATACACAAACATACATACAGACATAGAAATTTTATAGCTTTCATGGGCTATTATTTTAGCCATGAGACAGGTTCAGTAATACAAAATTCATTCATTTATAAAAGAATAGTTGAACCCAAATTGTGTTTCTGGCAGATGGAATAAGTTAAGTTTACCTGCTCATTTCACTTAAGCTTTTTACTAATATTTATGAAGAAGACTTTTAAGATTTTTTTTCATTGGCCTAGTTTCCAAATAGCTTCTTTTTTACCCCTTCTGATAGGAATTATCTCCCTGAAGATTGCATTTCAAAGAGATGGCTCTGGGTTCCTAGAGAATACCATGTCAAAAATTTACATCTCAAAGGCACGGAGAAAGGATGTGAGTTTTCTCCAAGAAGGAGTTTTGTTTCCAACGTCCTGGTCTTTTACAATATCTGCAAGACTTTTGAGATGAATAGGGAAGGTTTGAGGATTGTTAAAAAGGACTGATGGGCTTTGAATTGCTTCTAGTGCTTCATCTCTGTTAGTGTCAAAACAAATACAGTTGTTTTTAATTCCTCAAAGAATTGGGTTGCAACCTGAAAGTTCTCACGGGGCTGACTCATCCATCCAACTTGTTTCTTTACATCAAGGCGAAGACTTCCAACTAAAATGGAAATCAAAAGATTCCTATGTTCTAGATTAAGAGCTGTGTGTCTTTGGAATGTTTTAGCAAATCCTTCCATAGTGGCTTCAGGATGTTTTCTTTCCTCTGAGTATATTGTTCCCTTTTAGCTTAGGAGAAAACGCCTTTTTTAAAAGTTCCTATCAGGCTCTGAATATCAACTTTCAATTTGGCCAACTTTTGACCGTAGAGCTCATTTGAAAAAGTCCTTTCAAATATCTTATCAGGTTTCAGCCAGGGCAAAAAGTAAATATTCCTGGCTTTTTAAAATTATTATTATTATTTCCTTTTCTTTTAAACCAAAGACACATCTATCAAGTGACTCAAAACCAAAACCAGTAAGCCTTTTATGGCATAACCATGGACACAAGAGGCATCCCCAAAAGAGAGGTGCAAAATATGTAGCCCTCCCAAAATCCAGAACCACTCCCAAAGAAAACCAAAAGAAAGAAAGTCTTAGACAATTCCCATGAAAGCTGACAACAGTCAGTAGGGAGGTAGCTGTAAATGCAGTGCTACTCATGTTTCTATCTAGCCACGTTCTTGGGGCCCCAAACCTGATGGTTGAGCTGCCTGCACATACAAGAACCAACAACCTGCATGCCCCAACAGGAGGAAAGGCAAACTAAGTTCTCAGGACACAAAACAAGACAAACAAGAAAGCAATAGCAATTCCTGGGAGGAAAAGAATGGATATCCAATGGGTACTCCAAAACCAAATTCACAGGAGTCTGAATTTGGAAAGGAAGGGAAAACATGAAATTTTACCTTCCTCTCTCAGCCAGGCACTACAGATAGAGATCTGGAAAGTTAACTTTGGTAAGAATTCTTGCCCTTTGCTGGCTTCTGCCAGTTTTCCCAGGATCCCATCTGCAGGCTCTGGAGTGAGAGAGGTGTCCCAGCAGATCCCATCTGGATCACCAGAAACTGCTGGGCAAAGAAATAATCTTCCCTCTACCCTTCTGAGCTCTTAGCTGAGATTTCTTTTTCTCTAAGGCACCTCATAAATGGATACCATTTCTAGGTGAAAATTTTCCTACTGTGGCCACTGTAATTCAAGATTATCTTTCAAAAGGTTAACCTAATTGTTTTGACAAACATGAGTTCTGAGCTCATAATTTTTATACATATAGTTAGCTGGAGTCCCAGATGTAAGAGTCTCAGACTCTTTGGACTTAAAGGAACCCATTTTCTCTTTTTTTTTCCTTAAACAAAAATTTTATTTACTTGAGACCTCACACTGGACCCATTCCAGTATAAGTTGGACCCAGTCCAATTCTGGACCCAGTCTGGTTTAAGTCAGACATGAGTCTAGTAAAAGAAATGCTCAAATAAAGTCTGAGAGCTCATAATGCAAAAGCTGTGGAGTATGCATGTCTGAGAGGGCCTTACCTACAATCTCCAGATGCATCAAGAAAGCAGGAAGCACAATGGGCTCAGCAGGTACCAGTCCTGCTCATTGCTCATTGCTCTCAAGGGCCATTCAGGGTCTCCTTTAGATCCTACTACTGACACCAGAACTGTTAAAAGATAAACTGTGGCATATTAAAAATTTTAAGAGTTTATTTGAGCAAAAATAAATTTGAATCTGGCAGTGCCAAACCAGAAGAGATTGAGTGCTCCACCAACAGGAGCTAGGGTAAAGACTTTTATAGAGAAGATACGGAAGCAAAACAAGGAAATTGATTGACTACAGTTTAAGCAGTTGCATTATTTGAAAAAGACTAGTTGGCTGTTTGTGATTGGTCATTCTTAGGTTTTAATTTCTTAACCCTGAGTCATTACAGGCTTAGGTTTTGGTTTGCTTACATGTGCTACTAAGGCATTAAAGCCACTTCAGCTTAGTGGCCTCCTTATTTAATCTAACAGGGGCTTAAGTCAGAAACATAAGGTCTATTAGTGGCAAGCAATGTGAATTACTCACCAAGTCAAATCTTCAGCCAAGCTTCTTCATCATCAGAGGCATCAATATTCATCCTTAAGGGCACCACCTCCTTCCTTTTCCACTCACCTCCTGGGTCATAGGCTCCTGCTCACATCCATCCTTATTTGGGGGAAGAATGAGAAGGTGGTATAGCCCTACTCGCCCTTTATCCACCCTTGACCTTCATCCATTACCTGATAAGGGTTTAGACTGTACCTTCCTCCCTTTTCAAATTCCAGTTTATTTGTTACTTCCAAAAACCTTCCCCAAATAAAGCACAGAGAATTCTTTAGTAGAGAGAAATTACCTGGTAACAACTAATGACCCATTTTCTAAGCAGGCTCTGTAGAGCTAATGCTAACTATTTGATTCATAGGCACATAAAGTAGATCATAAGAAGGTTGAGTTAAGGGGCTGTGAGTCAAGCAAAAGAAATGCCATGGAATGTGGCCTCTACTGGGTTGAGAGTGGCCCCACTGTTGCTCCCTTGGGAACTTCAAAGCACACCTTAGCTTTTTCATCACAAGCGTTCATTGCATGGTTAATCGTGGAATACTGATCTTCCTCAAAAACAAAATTAAAGAAGCGTGATTGTACACACTAATCACTAAACAACTATCTTATAAGTGTGTCCCTTCTGATGATGAGGAGGAAGACAGACAAACATTCACTGAATACTTTCCATATGACAGATATTATTCTAAGATTTTTATATAAATTAACTCATTTAGTCATCTCAACAGCCTTATAAAAGAAATACTATTATTATCCCAATTTTACAGATAAGGAAACTGAAGTAAAGAGATGTGAACTTTCCCAAGGTTGCACAGCTTATAAGATTGAAACCCCAGGAAATATGGCTTCAGACCTCCATTCTTAACTCTAGAGATACTAGTCAGTGACAGTCTCGCTATGGGGTCCAGTCTTTTTCAAGTCATAGGCTCTCTGCAGGTGCCTCTGGCCACCATACTAATGGTAGGGTAAAGCCTCTGACAATTTGGTGGGAGTACCAGGCTTCACTCATCATGGAAGCTGGTTCTCAGGGAGAACTGGAGAAGGGTATCCACCCTTATTTACCTAAAATTTTGAAAAGTCATTGGCATTCAGAGACTTTAATGGCTGTGTTAACTCCTCATCTACTCTTTCACAGGGTTTGGGCCAATAGACTGAAAAGGACCTGTCTGTCTGAACCCCACCTCTCTGCTGTGGAAGGAAACAGTTTCTTCTTTTTCTTCTTTCACCAGCTTCACTAGTTGGGAGAAGTTTGGAAAGGGGTTGAGTTCAGTCAGGTTAAGTTTTGTTCAGGGAAAGATGCTTATCTTCACTCCTGCCTGCACCTGTGCTAAGCGGGTCACCTCCACTCTTCCCCAGGCTCTGAGGACCGGTTCGACTGTAATGAAGTCTCTAACCTTACTATGAATATAGTCAGCTTTCCCTAACTTTCTGGCAACACTTAGGAGGTTTGCCTACTATATTCTCTGGACTTAAGCCACCAGAACCAGTTCTCAAGTACCTTCAACCACAGCCACCAAAACATTTTACTTGAGAGTATTAGTGGCCTCTTCAAGTTGACCTCCTCAGGCATTCCACAGGTCATGTTCTTTTTCTCAGCTCCCTGCCATCTCAATATGAGCCTTATCCAAAATAGAACTGTCTTCTCTCTTGAGACAGAAATTGCATCTCCTAAAAACACTCTCAGTTTCTGGTAATTATTTCCATCACAAGCTAGATAGCCTTTTCCTAGCTCTATCATCTTTCCAACACGCTAAGCCATGCCTCAGATGGCATGTCCGGGTTTGAAGAATAATTTGCACCTTGTACCCAGGATTCTAACAACATTACTCCTCCACCTTTAAGAAGTGATTTAATTTTTAACATTTTCTTCTGATATAAGGGTCTTATATCCATGCTCCACTAAAAAGTATTCTTCAAACCATTGTTAAGCAGGGTTGTCTTTACCCTAATTTCCTTCATCTCCTTCTGGACAATATTATGCAGAACTTTGTACTAATTTTCAAACTCTGTCTCATCATAGTCCACTAGACATACATCACTGATGACTTCTGAATGCACACCCATTTCTACACCGGAGTCATAACTAGACTAATGAACTATCTGATTTGCCTGGATTGAGGCAGTTCCCAGGATGTGGGACCCTCAGTGCTAAAATCTCAAAATGATTTGGCTTCAGTGCTAGGAGTGGTAATCTACCCACGGCTCTGATATGGACTGCACAAGGACTTTTGGTAATTCCAGAAAAAAATGGCACATATAAGGGTTATGAGTACACATACTCAGGTGTGGGAAAAAAAAACCCCACATAATGCATTAGTCAGGATCCTGGCAGGAAAAAGATGGCATGGTAAAAGGTAATTAATTGAGGAAGATTTAAAAAAGAAACTACTTTAAAAGGTATAGATAGGATTAAGGGAAATCAACTAGGAATAGTGCAGTACCCCCATCTTTTCCCCACCCCTACCCTGGGCTAGCAACAATGATGAAGCTTCTAAAGATCTTAGGTTCGAGAGGGCAAGGAGCAGGAACAGTTACCAGAACCCAGTCCAACTCAGAGAGAGTAACTATATGGGAAGGCCACCAGACAGGATCTGCTGCCTTCAGTAAAGGGACCCAGTCAACCCATAGGGAGGGATCCTTGGGAATAAATAGCCCGATTCATTTTCCTCTCTTCCTCTGATCTCCTGCCAGTGCCTCCCAATAATGACACAACTGAAATCCAGAGTGCAAAGAAGTCTGTAGAAGCCATCCACAAAGTTTAGCTCCCTGGGACACGGAGTAGGGGGGAAAAAGTTGGAGAATGGATCTAAGGGAAAAATAAAAATATTCAGCCTACATTATTTTCTTTAACCTAAAAGTAACCTTATTTAGGGAACATATCCTACCAAAGTGGTAAGAAATTCAAACAGTCATTAATGGGGTTCTGCTTCCCCTTCCCATCCATGTACATCCCATCTAAGACCCTTAGTATGTAGAGCAAACTTCAGTATACACTATATTCATGCTTGCTGCTGAGGTGAGCATTGTCAGGGCTTGAAAGAATGCCCAAGTCCGCTGGCCCTGTGGCTCTGCACCACAATGTTCAGGGGAGTCTTCACCAGAGTTGAGAACCCCAAGGATCAAGGTGATACCCAAATGTGGCCACCAGGCAGATATCCCCCATACTATGAAATCCTTTCAGGAGGCACTAAAGGGAGAAGGCCACAGTCCCAGTTACCGGTAGTAACCTATTGTCTCTTTCCCAGGCTTGCGAATCTTCTTGCCTTGGCTTCTGTTTTTTCACAGCTCATTTCAAAGGCACTAACTCTTCTCCCCTCTCACTAGAAACACTCTAGCATATTATCTTCACTGGGTTTAGATTTTCACAATATAAAGAGAAGTCTTCCTGAATCCGGTTTTGCTTTCAGTCCTTCAAACTTCTCACTGCCAAAATCTTGGTTTCTTTTTGGAGTAAGGAAAAAGAAAATCACAGAACCACACCCAATTATTCAGAATTCTCTCTGATTCTTCTATTGCAATGTAAATAATATGCAACTTAATTCACATAAGTCAAATTAAAAATTTAAATAGCTTAGGGGTACTATTACAGAAGCGGAAACTGAGATTAATCCTAGCATGTAAGATAGAAACAAAAAATATATATATAAAAAAAGAAAATCTATGTATAAAAAGACAATCTTTTTAGTGATAAGGCTTAATTAACAATTTTCAAACAAACTTGCCTCTCTGAATGAGTGCTAGATTACTTTCTAGAGCTGGTAGCATCACGTAATCTGTATGGATAAGAGCTGGAGGAAGCATCAGTGTAGAGTTGGAGAGATAGTCTTGGCTTTGGACCTTGACAGACCTGAGTTTGAATCTCTGTTCTATGATCTACTAGCTCTATGACCTTGGGCAAGTCACATAACCACTCTGAGTTTTGTTTTCCTTATCTGTAAAATTAGGATAATGATAGCAATCTTGCAGTACTAGTGTAAGGATTAGAAATGATAAAGATGAGGCCCCTATTTAGTACCCAGACTGTGATAGATATCAGATAACGCCTTCTATTGATATTCAAGTAATTGTGCCACCCTCACTACTATAGAAAACAGCAAATGCAAGAAAGATCTGAGAATTTGATGGATTCAAATATGAGCTGGATTTGAGTTAAGGACAATTGAAATGATAAAAATGGCAAATGGAAAGGGTCAATTGAAGAGAATAAAAATTCTATACCTAGGAAATATTTTTGTCTTTTCCTTCCAGTTTTTGTTTGAGAGGGAGACGGGGGGGATCCTCTGATTACAAAACTTACTCTCAATATGAGTTTGGTCCCAGTCTGGAGGAAAAGGCATCAATAATCTCAATCCAGCATTTTCTTGACAGACCTATTTCGAACAAGATGGCGGCCTACTTTTGTAGGTATATAAAGCTTGCTTAGAGTTTCAGCCATAATACAGGGCAGAAAAGTGTCAGCTAATCTTGAAGGACCAGAAAATACTGTGATCAGAAACTAAGGCTAAGGTGTGTTCAGTTATACCTGTTGAGCAGCCGTAGTGAATCTTATTTCCTAAGCTATGAAGAAGAGTTGAATGATGGAGTGAAGTAGGTATCACCTTCCAGAGCAGACTCCTGCTCCTGTCAAGTCTGGGTAAAATACCAATAAGCACATCCCTATGGGCTTTTCACAGTAAGTCAAGACTTTATCTAACCTCCAACCAACTTCCTGCCCATAAAATTGTCTTCAGTACCTTTCCAAATAGGGAAAAGTCATTTTGGCACATGATTGACTTTCTCACCATCTCACAGTTAGATGCTATTAAACTGATATTCTTGGTACAACTTTACTTTTGTTGTTCTGGTTTACTCTTATTAGAGATAATGAAATAGTTGGCTCGCATTATTATACATTAGTGAAATTCAAATAAAATGGCAGTCTTCTACTTTCTTGGGTCCCAATATGCCTTCTGGGTCCCTTTAAATGTCAGGTTCCATACTCTAGCTTTAGGGCAATATTTCATTTCATTATAGTTATAGATTCTGAACTTTGAATTCATAGAAACTCATGAAATTGAGATACAAGAGAATAGGAGTAGCCACAGCCAAACAATGTAAGATGTCTTTACTATAACATACTTCTTTGTGTTGTCCATCATCTTGAAGACATGTTTTTAGCTTAGTGGGTTTTTGGTTTTTTTCAATGGCAAGATAATAATAATAATAATAATAATAATAATATGTACATAATAAAAACCATCAGCCCACCACCACCACAACAAAGTTCCCTTGGAAAACAAACAAAACCACTCCACTTGATTCTTGCAATCTTGTTTTTAAAAATTAGCCTACCTAAATTTAAGTTTTCCTTGTTGATATTTCACAACTTCTAATATTTTCATTTTTCACGTAAATACTCACTGTAGGGACTCAGTGTGGTATAGCTCTAAACTCTAAAACTTCTGCTTTCATCTTTAAAGCTCTAGAATTGCTCCATCTTTACCAATAAAATACTCTTTTATTTATTATTCCTTTTCATCATAAATGGCTTAATAAGCCAAAGAGAATAAAAAAATGGATTGAGAGTCAAGATGTGGAAAACCACAGTAAGTTGCTTAAACAAGAACACAAATAAAGGAAATATTATTTTTCTAAAATTATTTTTGAAAATATATTTCATGCATCAAAGCAAAACAGCATTAGGTGAATGTGTTTCTGGAAATTTGCAACAAGCTTACCTGTAATTATAAATTGTAAAACGCAACTTAGTAAGGACACAGGTATCTTATCATGATATTTCTTTTTGCTCAAACTCTGCTCCTCAACATCCTACACTTATTAAAAGACCAAGACCAATAGTGATGAATTCAAGGGAGTCAGGTAAAGACAGAATGAAAGGAAGAGGACTAGAAATAGTTTGCTCACAGTGCAGTAAGATTTCTAGAGATCTAAACACCTGGAAGAGTGTAGATATTAAATAGATATGACTCTCTTTACTTATATTTAGTTCATAATACCAAAATAAATACCCACTCAGGTGTCTAGTAACAAACATTATTACTTCATGATAATCTGTGTGATCTTATCACATGGAAGTCAAAACTCTGATGGCACTTGACTAATCTTTCTCTCTTGCAAGTTTTAGGAGCTAGTTTCTTCCTTACCCTCTCAAATTTTCTTATTCTCAATTTCTACTCCACAGTTTCCGTATTGCAGGAGTATCATAATCAACAGAAATAGGTGTCTCCAAAAAATGAGTACTAAATATCATTACAGTGAGCAGTGAGGGATGCTAACAGAGATCAAATGGAAGTCTGACCAAGAGGAAGAATTCAGCTTAAAGAGGAGAGGAGAAAGATTTTAAAGAGCAAAAACTGAAAAAGATCCATTGGCTGCTTTTCCCTTTTTGCTGGTTGAGGATCTATTTCCCAGAATTGTCATATCTACCAAATAATGTAAGACGTTAGATGTTCTAGACAAGACTTTATATTAGATATCCCATGAGATTTAATTCCTCAACAAATGAGGACATAAAGTGAAGTAATGAAGAAGATGAAAATGAATAGAGAAAGTGGATTAACACAGGAAAAAAATAATCTGTGCAGAAAGAGACAGAAGAAAGCTTTTTCAGGAAGAAGAGAAAATATTTTATTCATTGTTTCAGAGAGTTTGTTCCAAAATGCAATAACAATTGCACACAGCTGTTTGGTTTCCTCTCCAGGGGTCCTAATTGAAAAGATATGAATGTCTGCTAAAGCCTTGATCAGTTGACTATTTCTGAGCTGAGTTTGTAGTGTTTACAGATTTTTCTGCATGTTTCTTACATTTTAACAGATTTCAATTATGATTTACTTAATCAAAGAGGAGGACTGAAACACCACTAGACTCAACGCCAGAGAATGTGCACTTTTTCAACTAGAATCATATAGGAGAAAGAGCACTGGATGGAGTACAGGGAGACTCAGGTTTGGTTCTAGTTTCTTTTTTTTTTTTTTTTTAAGATTTTATTTTTTTCCTTTTTTTCTCCCCAAAGCCCCCCAGTACATAGTTGTATACTCTTCGTTGTGGGTCCTTCTAGTTGTGGCATGTAGGACGCTGCCTCAGCATGGTTTGATGAGCAGTGCCATGTCCGTGCCCAGGATCCGAACCAAGGAAACACTGGGCCGCCTGCAGTGGAGCGCGCGCACTTAACCACTCAGCCACGGGGGCCAGCCCTAGGTTGTAGTTTCATCACTAAATAGATGAATTAGCTTAAGAAAGTTGGTTAATCTCTCTGATTTTACTTTGCAAAATGAGTGGAGCTGAAATGAATAATTTCTAAGATTTCTTTCCAGTTCTTATTTATCTACGAGACAATCTTTTTAAGTTCTTCTACCCAAAGTATACCAGTTTGCTTGTCTTTAGAGAAACATTAAGAACTTATCTAAATAGTTTAGGAAAAAAACAGTAGAAGCAAAACAAATGGAACAAAGTCTTCTTCTTCTTCTTCTTTTTGTTTTTTTGGTGAGGAAGATTGGTCCTGAGCTAACATCTGTGCCAATCTTCCTCTATTTTGTACGTGGGATGCCACCACAGCATGGCTTAATGAGCAATGTGTAGGTCCATGCCTGGGATCCAAACCCGTGAAAACCTGGGCCGCTGAAGTGGAGCGTGCAAACTTTAACCACTATGCCACCAAGCCAGCCCAGAACAATATCTTTTAGAAGCTAGAAATTTTATGTAAAACGAGCATATGCTGAAATAATCAGGTTTTTTAAAACCTGCTTTTTAAACTTCTCAGTAATTGCTTCTCCCCTTTCAATGATCTCAGATCTAGAGGTGCAACATTTTCTAAATCCTAAATCCAGATCCTATAGGAGAGGGTTAAGTCATAGAAAATCCCCCACCCTATTCTTAGTTTTCTTAACGAAAAGGAAGAAAGCCCATAATATATCTTCAGTTTGGTATGGCAATATAAAGAAGGAGAGTGTATGTCTGCAAAGGCAGTGGTGGCATGGGATGGATGATATTGTAAATTAACTTTATTTACATATTCTAGAACTTATCAGTGACATCATCAAATACAGCTATTCAGAATCTTGGAATTAGGATTCATATAAATTCTTTGGGTATTATATGTCATAAGGAAGCTCAAGTAAGCCTAACAGGAAGCATTATCTTGATGGGTTACCACAGACTGATGTGTGGTCCAGATTTCAGGGCCAAGAATTTTCCACAATGGGCTTCTGGAGAATTATTCGGACTAAACTTCTAGTTGTCTAGAAGATGTACAACTCAATATGGTAGCACTAGTCACCCTGAGCACTTTAAATGTAGCAAGTCCAAATGGAGACTGCCATAAGTTTAAAGTACACACGAGAGTTTGAAGACAGTGAAAAAAGAAAAAAAAATGGAATGTGAAATATATCATTAATAATTTTTCTTTGATTCAATGTTGAAATGATAATATATATTTTAGATATATTGGGTTAAGTAAAATGTAATAAAATTAATTCCATCTGTTTCTTTTTACTTGTTTATTGTGGCTGCCAGAAATTTTTAAATTACATGTGTGGCTCATATTTGGGGTTCAAATTATATTTCAATTGGACAGTGCTGGTCTAGACCATAAGCTCCTTGAATACAGGGGCCATTCTGGTCTCAATTTGCACCGTATCCTTAGCATCTAATGTGAATAATCAATACACGTGTTGAATGCATTATTAATGAATACGAAACAGAGACTTATCACAGGGTACCTTCTGCCCTGAGCATTGCTGGTGACCATGAAAAACCTTTGCTCTCTTATTCCTCTACTTTTTTACTCCAAACTGACCATTTCCCTTCTGTGTTGTTTTAGCATCGATTAGGTTTAGATTAATACTTCACTGTTTCCCAGTTTCAGATATGTTAACATATCAATGCTTCCATACCTTAAGGCTGTAGCCCTTTGAATGGTTTAAACTCTCTTTAATCTCCTTAGTCAGTTAATTACATTTTCCACCTTAGGGCCATATACTAGATAGTCTCTTATCAACTCAACATCATCCTCTTCAAAGGCAGGAACTACATTTTCCAGAATCTCCTTCCCTGTATGGTTCTTGGAATCCGGCAGTGAGAGGCACAAATTCAAGATTTAGAAGGTAGAAGAAAGAATATCATTGTTTTCCAGAGTCAGTTACAGGAAGATGCATGTGCAGATGCAGGTTCAATGTTGGTTCCAGATACACTTCTTGAGGAACTCCAGCATCTATGTTGCCAATTGTTGGCAACAGTTTAAGGAAGCTAAGGAAGTTTAAACTGTAGGGCTCTTTTCTTTTCTTCCCCCCACCCCCCACCCCCCCCACCCCAAAGTCCCAGTACATAATTGTATATTCTAGTTGTAAGTCATTCTAGTTCTTCTATGTGGGATGCTGCCACAGCATGGCTTGATAAGCGGTGTGTAGATCCCCACCCAGGATCCAAACCAAGGAACCCTGGGAGGGCGAGGTGGAGCTGCAAACTTAACCACTCTGCTGCTGGGCTGGCTGTAGGAGTCCTTTCTTACATGAGCCCTTTCTAGGATTCTGGGTGTGCCTTTAGCAATTTTGTGTTCATGATTTTATTTATTTTTTCTTTAAGAGAGCTCTCTAAATTTCATAAGCTTTAAGTCTCACCATACCTGGCTCTAGCCCTGAATGGTAGAGAGCCTCCCAGAGATCCCATGACTCCAGTGGCTTCAGGAGAGCTCCTGAGAACCAACAGCTTTGGGGCTGGAGTCCGAGATCTTCAGTGGAGCCTCTCTGACTTTCTGACCCCAGCCCTTCCAACAGTTGTGGAAGCTCTAACTCCCTTCATCCTAGGAATAGTGTAGCTTTGGTTCCCATGACCAAATCAGTCATTGCCTAAAAATGATTGCAGTCAACAATTAGATTACGATTCTTTTTAGTTCTTCCACTTAATCTCAAATTTAAGAAATGATATTTTCTTATAATAGAAATGATAGTGGAAAAAATGATTTAACATCACATGAAAAAAACCTTAGCGCAAGCTCCATTTTGATCAACATTGTATAATCATATGTAGCACTTTGGCATATTGTGTGTGTTTAGTAAATAAGAGCTAATGAGTGAGTGCATGAATTAATGAGTGAGTGAAGGAATGGAAGACTTTATGTGCATCTATATCCAAGTTGCTCTCTACTTATGATTACTAAAACAACATAGATCATTTGTTTTAATTAATTCTCTCTAGATTCATTTAGCACAATATCAAGAACTTGCAACTGCTCACTGCTTTTTTTGGATGAAGATGATGAGTAGTTTGGGGAGCCATTCCAGCACAAAATTCTAGGAAATCCCAGGATACATCTGTAATTATTTTAGGGTCTTCCACAGGTTGGAGACCACACCCTGTTGTTAGGAACTATTTTCCAAGGGTGACTATATATATATTTTTTAAAGGGCTTGACTGCTAGATTGGAGTTTGAAGAGTTCGAGTCCTCTCATTTTTTTCTTGGAATCCAATTCTGCATGACAAATAGCAATAATAATCATTTTGTTGGATAAAAAAGTCAATAGCCAGTCTTCACCAAAATAAATCATGCTTATAATTTAATTTTAAGACTATAACCTTTAAAAATTGAGATAATTTAATTATGCTTAGAATTAGATCAGCAGTTTTTTAAATATCCACATAAAGATAACATTATTGTATGCTCAGTATTGAAGTCAAACTAAAATATGAATCTAACATTCAGATGTTTATTTTTAAAATATAGATGAATTACACGGAAAAGTCATAAATTCCATATTTAGCTATTTTTTTCTAAGAATTTCTTTTCTTTCTTTCTTCTTTTTTTTTTTTTGTTTGCTGGGAAAGATTCTCCTTGAGCTAACCTGGTGCCAATCTTCCTCTCTGTCTTCGTTTTTTCCTCCCAAAGCTCCAATACTCAGTTGTACATTGTAATTGTAAATCCTTCTAGATCTTGTATGTGAGCCTCTGCCACAGCGTGGCTACTGACAGAGAGATGGTGTGGTTCTGCTCCCAGGAATTGAACCTGGGTGCTGAAGCAGAGTGCCACGAACTTTAACCACTAGATCATCAGGGCTGACTCACAATGCATTTTCTTTAATTTGTATTTTTCATGGATGGAGTAAGAAACTAATAAGGCAGGATAGTTTCATAATTATTTATAATGAATGTGCTGATAAGTAAATGAGTTTGCAGAGGTCTTTCTGTTTGTTTTCATTTATAAACATTTACTGTGTTCTAGCTCTATGCTAGGTACTGCACTAAACCAGTTGGGTTATAATGATGAATTACACTTGATAGCTACCTTCCTGATGTAGCCACATAACAAATAATTCCAGGAAAAAAGGTAAACAGCATAGCGGAATAGGGAATGAGAAAAAGGAGCTTTTGTTAGACCAGACACTGTAGTTACATAGGATAATCTCATCTTATTTCCCTAGCACCTTTGAGAAACTCTCATTGAGGAGGAAACAGACTCTGAGACATGGAATTCCCAGCCCAAATTAACAAAGAGCAGCGCTAGAATTTATACCTAGGTCTGTCTGGACCTCAGAGGCTGGAAGACCAAAGAGTCCTGTATTCCAAGAGTTCTTGGGTACAGGTCACAGTCCTTCTGGCTATGAGGTTAGTAGAAGCCAGTCCAGTCTCTGAAGGCCATGTGGGCTCTTCAAACTGAAAAACGTTCAAGTGATCTGTTTCTCTGTATTTCTCATCCCTGAGGCTAAGACGGCTCAGTTGCTTGTCTTCACCAGCTGGCAGAGGCAATTGGAGCAGAAGGTAGGATGTGGATTCATTCGGCTGTTTTTTCACGTAAAGTATGAAATATATCTTAAGCGCTCGTTATTTGTTGCTGTCAAGTTGGTATACACTCTTTTTACTTGAATTCTCTGAGGTTTCGACCTCAGTTTCCTCATCTGTGGGTTAGAGACTAAATTATCAGTAAATTATCTTTCAGGAGTAAGTAGCCAAATAATCTCAAGATTTTACTATTTCGTTTCTTAACTCCTGTATCAGAAATAGTTTCAGATGCTTGATAAGTGCTGAATGCATAAATATAAAGGATTTAACAAAGTGTTCGGGAGCGAGAAGCGCAGCGTTATTTGGATACCCTATTTTACCTCTCCTAAAGGTCAGTTTCAGGCGCCAAGATGCCTTGAGGAAGGAGAGACCCCGTGCCCGGCTCCGACAAAGAGACAGCAGCGCTTTCTCACAAAACTCCAGATTACAATGCAAACCTCAGATTTACTCCTGCTTTCCTTGACTCCCCAGCTCGGCCCTGCGCCCCAGTCCCGGGCGCACTGGTGGGTTGGAAAGGGCATCAGGCGCCTTTAAATGCTAATGAAGCCAATGCCCAAGTCGGGAGCCAACTTTCTCCACCCTCCTCCCTCGCCGCCCTTCCCTCCGGGCCGGTGCGCCGCCTAGAAAAACTTGTGCGGGGCCATTTTTGGGGCAGTAAGATCGAGCGAGGAGCCCCGAGCGAGCGCGCAGCCCAGAGCTCGAGCCGCCTCCGCCGCGAGACCCGCCGCCGCCGCCGCGCCGCGAGAGCCGCACCGGCCTCCCAGAGAGCGAGCCGGCAGCCGCGACCCCAGCCGCGCTAACCGCCGCCCAACCGCCACCAAGGTGCCCGAGTGAGAGCAGAGGAGGCGGCATGAGCGAGGCGGGCGAGGCCACCACCACCACCACCACCCTCCCGCAGGCTCCGGCGGAGGCGGCCCCCGCGGCCCCCCAGGACCCCGCGCCCAAGAGCCCGGGGGGCAGCGGCGCGCCCCAGGCCGCCGCCCCGGCGCCCGGCGCCCTGGTCGCAGGAAACCCCGGTGGAGACGCGGCCCCCGCAGCCACGGGCACCGCGGCCCCCGCCTCTTCAGCCCCCGCCGGCAGCGAAGACGCGGAGAAGAAAGTTCTCGGTGAGTCAGGCCTGGCAGGGTCGGGGCTGCAGCCGGCCGCCGAGCACGCGTGGGCAGCCCCCGCTGCGTTTCCCACGCGGGCGGGGCAGCCGACAGTGCGGGGTCCCCGGGGACTGGGGTCCCAGCGCCGCTGGCTGCAGCCCGCCTCTCCTGCCGGAGCTCCCAGCCGAGCGCGCGGGGTCCTGCGCTCCTCGTGGTCCGGGGCGCGTCCCTGCTGGTCCTGGGCCAGTAAGTTGGGTTCTGAACCTCGGTGACCTAGGCGGGCTCTGTCGCCCATTCCCGTCGTAGAGAGTGCCTCTGTCCCTCTGTCCGAAAGGAAAAGAGCGGCAGTCTGGGAGAGAGGAGCCTGGGGAGGGATGGTTGCGGATGGAAGAGAGGGACAGACACGTGGGATGGGGACTTTGGAGACCTTGTTTAGGATCTTGGGGGTGAGGACAGGATTTCCTTTGGGGAAGAGTGAGGCGCTAGGAGAAGGCAGGGAGGGAAAGGGGGAAAGGCTTCCTGCTGGGAGGGCTCAGGTGTCTGTCCCTGACGCCCTTCCCACATGGGCAAGGGCAAGACGCCAGGCTTCCGTCTGCCACATGCCGGTAAGGAAGTGTTGCAATCCTCTCTGGGAAGCTTGGGTCTTGGTCCCACGTCGTCCTCCCTCTCTGTGTCCACTGCTGCACGAAGGAATCAGTGTTTACCAATCGCTCCACGTTTTCTTCTCTCTGAACTGTGGGAACGCACTTTGTGCGGCAGCTGAAAAAACTTGGAGCGTGGGTGTGACGTTTGTTCAAAACATCGTTATCTTGGGACTTGTAACTTAGGAAACAGGAAGATGAGAAATTCAGGTTTGGGGGCAGAGCGTTAGAAAGGGGTTTCGTGGTCGAGGTAGGGTTTGTCACGTTTTTCAGCGGTCTCTCCTTAAGTAACTCTCTGTGTGAGGCCTTCAACAGGCTGACAAAGCCGGTGGGTGGTGAGTAAGCTCTCTGAAGAATGTATATCACTCTTTCTCTTTTAAACAGGAAAGTTAAGAGATGGTGCAGGATGCTTCAGAGAAATGTTCAGTATTCTGGGTGGGGCATATTTGATCTTTCTGAGCCTTGCCTGCCCGTTTCTAAAAAGAAAATTGAGGGAATAATGTGAAGGAAGTGTAATACCATTCCCTGTTCCCCACCTGGAGAGGCCTGTTTTCTTGTTTTTCCAGGGCATTTACTCATTACTGCCAAACAGCATGTTAAATGTAACCTGTGTAGGTTAAGACACAAAATAGCCCTCATTTTCTTGGATTGAGAGTCACTTAAATCTACTCAGTATTTGTATTGTGATACTGTTTCCAACAAGTGTTTCTTGGAACACTTCCCTGCAAAATGTCTGATACAGACAACCTTGAGTTATCCAAAGTAGTGTTAAGATCTATTCTTAACAATAATTTATTTTTGTATAAAGGAAATTTTGCAGTTTTTCACTTGATCCTTGTGCCCTTCTGCATCTAAAGTAAACTTCTGGATTTTAAATTAAAGTAGATATCTTTAAAGAGGAAGGAAACAGATAAAGTTAATTTCCCCACCCAGCAGCTGCTCTTCAGCCTTGACCACATCCCTGGTGAAGAGTCTGGAGGTCCTTCATCTTTCCACTATAACTCCTTTACATGACATTTCAACACTGTCAGTTGGTGTCCAGTGTGTTCTGCCATCTCCTTTCCTTTGCCAAGCAAACACATGGGTGCCTAAAATGTGTCAGGCACAGGGCTGACTGAAATGGAATTCTGGTTTTGGATTCTCCCAGTACAGACGGTCTTTAACTTCAGTGTCTAGCCAGGGCTGGGGAAAGAAGTTTACCTGAGGGGAAACAGAATTTCCCTTCTAATGAACATTGTGGAAGCCTGTGGTCTTCCTCTGTACCCCCTTCCTGCTTTGTGTATGTGAAGTGAGTGTATGGTTTTAAAGCAAGAAGTGTGCATAAACATATGTTTGGCCATATGAAATCAATGGAAATATTTGTGGAATTAGAAAATTTTTTAAAACTACATTGGGGACTAAAAATAACCTTCAGCCTGGATTGAAGTTAGACTTGAGAATCATTTTTCATCTTTTTCCCTATTGGGTTAATGTTGGCTTTCTAACCAAGATTCTCCTTTGACAGTGCTAGACATTAACTATATGAAAATGAATCAACAATGGCTTTTATCCTTCTATTTTCCTAGGTCATTAATTTTGGGAGAAACGAAAGGAGGCGCAAAAAGCATATCATTTGAAATAATGTGTGCCTTAAAAGCATATGACTTATCAAAAACAGGCCTCTTCTATTGACATTTTGATCTAAAACATGAAATATTTTTTCTTCTTTGCCCAGCTGCTCTAATTAGAATGGCCTAAAAGTGAAGATGCCAATGGTTTAATCTCTTCATTGAAGAGATCTTCCTTACTTGGAATTAGAGCTGGAGATTGCTCAGTCAGTGGCGGACTGAATGACTTTGGAGGCATAAAGAGTTGTTTGTTTTTTTTTTCTTTTTACAAAGAGAGTTAAAATACTTTCTCAAGCGTATCAATCTGGCAAAACTCAGAACTAACCCTGCCCACAACAAAGCAAGTCCTAATTACTATTTTAGTTTTGAATTTGAAAGCTGAATCCTTAAAGTTTATCCTTGGAAATTATAAACTTTGTGTCTCAGAGAGAGGCAACATGGATTAACGTTACTTTCATTCTCTGCTAAGCCTTTTTTTTTTTTAAGGCACTCTATTGTAAGATTTCCTGTTTCACTGAGTTTTGATGATTGCTTTATGCATTTCCTGAATTTAGACATAGGCGTTTCCTAGATGTCCTGAGTTCGACGTTCAAAATTGGTTCAAGAAGACATCTCACATCATACTTGATGACTGAAATAAATATGCATCTACAAAGTACAAGTTGTATGACCATACTGTTTGTTTAGATTCCTTCTCTTGAATACTGTTAAAATCTGGTGTTATACAGAAATGGTCCTACTCATGACAGAAAGTTGAGGCAATAATGAACTTAAGAGAGGAGGATTTTATAGAAAATGCTGAGCTTGATTCCCACCAACTGCAGAGAGTAGGGTAAACAATGAAACAGAAGCCCAAATTCATCACTGTGGTTTGAAAAGGCCTGTTGCATCATGTCTCAGGGTGGTAAGTACAGAACTGGGTTGAGACAGCATCAGTTCTATTATTACTCTTGACTTCTCTTGTAGGGCCCCATCTGGCAACCAGACAAGTTACTTTGTGTCTTTGTATATTAGATATTAACAAGGAGCTACTATTTCGCTTATTAAAGTTTGCCTAATATTTCAAAGCATGAAAGTCATGTGTTAAGGTTATTGGTACTTACCTTGTTCATCTGTCTACATTCTCTTTCCTTGTGACCCTTCTTTTGCACTTTAAAAATGTTCCTTTGTTAAAACTTTAATCTTAAAGAGCATTTTTAAAATTTTTCCTCCAACGGTGTTTCCCAATTTTAATTATTGCAGATTTGTATAGACTATGACCACTCCTTATGACTTTACTGAAAAGTTTTACAAGGAAGAAAGGTTTAGTCTTCTGAAAAGTATCCCTTATGATATCCTCACTTGCTCCATTTTCTTTTCCTAATATATTTTGGAATTAAGCTTTTAGTGGTTTCCCCAGGTATGTTGAGGATTTATATAATGCTATCATGACCTTAGTGATATGAGCTTTATCTCTTTGTAGGTCAGATACTAATTTATCTGCTTAATCCTATTTTAGCCACCAAAGTCCTTGGCACTGTCAAATGGTTCAACGTCAGAAATGGATATGGATTTATAAATCGGTATGTGTGTGTTACGTCTACATGTTTTAAATACACACTTATGTTGTGGCACCAGTAGTTACAAATCCTTACTGTACTTTATTAATGGCTTGTGGAAATTTCAAGATTTCTAGGCACTGTAAATATGCTGATTTCTAAGCTCTTGGTCATTAAATATTAATTAAAATACATTTCCAGAATCTGATAAATAACTTATTTTATACCATCTAGTCATTAAAAGAAAAAGAGGAGGAGGGAGATAAATCAGAAATGGGAAGGGCCTTAGGATAATTGAGCCCATAACCATAATTTCACAGATGGAGAAATGGAGTCTTAGACTGGTTAAGCAACTTTCCTAAGGTCGTACAACTGGTGAGTAATTGAGCTGGATCTGTAACCCAGGTCTGGTCCAAGTCCTGTGTAGAGACCGTAGTGTTTTCTTTAAACCATGGTAACTTCTGACCATATAGGAATGAGAATGCCCTGCAAGCCTTTGGGATTATTATGATGTTTTTACATGATATCGTCATTTTCTTTGCTCTCTCTCTTCCCCCACTCCCTCCCCCCTTAGAGAAATTCCTCCAATTTCTTCCTGGTCTGTTTTGTTGGGGGTAGGGAGAAGTTAGGGCGGTGGGGGGGGGGGGCTGTTTTAGGTTTCAGTGTAAGGGGAGCCTAGTTCACAGCTGTGCCCTGTCCTTTTAACTGTCTTGCTTTGCTTTTGCTGGGAGGGAAGTCTAGGGCTCTGATTACATACCACGTGATTTAGAAAGAGATGAGAGGAAAGGGGTATTTCGCACGTTGAATCTGTGTGCTTGGATCTAAGCCCTGTGGTTACGTGGAGGAGTAAGGTGAATATCTTGTGGGTTTAGAAGTTTTTAACGAGGATTGATTCTAGGCATCTGAATTAAGTTTAGGGGATAAACGAAAATTTATGTTGTATTTGGGGTCTTGGGTCTAAACCCAGAAAACATCTGTTTTTGTAAGTTTTTCTGCATACTTAGTAGCTTTAATTGTGAACTTTTCGTCTTCCAACAGAAATGACACCAAAGAAGATGTATTTGTACATCAGGTAAGTGGGATAATAAATGTTACATCTGCCATGTGAGGAAGGAGGCGTCTGTAATCTGCTGCTTTCTCTTTCCCAAAACGAGCTCCTGTAAATTATTCTACTCTGAATTCTCTCTGTGATTTTATTTTGGCAAGAGAGCTCAATTCCACATTTTAAGATCGGCAGACAAACTCTTCTGCCCCATCATATTAACTGTTTTTGAATGGTTTTTTTTTTTAATGAAGTGCTATTTACTTAGGCCACTTTCTAATTTTTAAAGACTTTGAGTCCTTAGCGAAAAACCTTCTGTGTCCATGTCAGCATCCTGTTCTCCTGACCTCATGGTTCCTCCTTAGCATTTGGCTGGAAGCGATCTGGCTTTTGCCTGGGTGGGTATCGGTTAAAGCTCCTCTATCAGAGCAGCTCTGACTTGAAGTAAACAGCACAGCGAAGCAGATGGTTAGGGTGTGCGTATCCAAGACATGAGGAACCGTTCCCAGGATAATCCTCACTCCTGTTCCAGTGAGGCCCAGTTAGCACGTGTCCGGGTCAGAAGGCCCACATTCCCTAGATTGCAAGGAAACATAGAAAATGGGTAAGCTGTGGGAAACGTGGGCTTCTCTGCTACAGGTATCTCAGTCTTTCTTTACGTTATTATCCCAGGATGTTATTTATTCTATTATTGTGTATCCTGACTTGCTTTACAAAATAGATTAAAAGAGGGAATACACTTGCTGTTCTTTTTGTATGTTTGGTTTTCAATGAATTGTCTCGAATGTGTGTGTTCTTAGTGTATAACCACAGGCAAGTAGAGTGACAGGTACTAATACCAGCACGTTTACCTGCTGGGCTCCATCAAGCATCTGGTTTTCTGTGCTTTTGTTTCTTCCCGTTTAGGTTTGTGTGCACATTTAAGGTGGGTGTGGTGATGGAGAGAGTGATGTCTAAGAATAAGCTCTCTAGGAGTGGTTTCTGTCGTTTATATTTCTACTTGACTTGATATATTTCAGTTGTGCCTAGATAATTTGAGTAGACTTTTTTGTTCAGATACAGTGACTTTTAAAGTTATAGCAGACTGAAAGGAAGTGTTGTTTATAATAACTGGAGGTGGACAGACCTTTTGGGGTAAGAACTCTCCGTTTGGTGACTGCTGAGGTGAAGGACCCAGCAAGTGTCTGTTCCAGTGGCCAGCTTCATTAGCTGTGAGTATATGTGACCTGATTCCAGCCCCATGAGGTTGTGTGGTGAGTCACCTCGATGAGTCGAGGCCTGCCCAGTTTAACAGGAAAAAAGGAACAAGCTGGCAGGGAGGGGCTGTTTTTGGAATGGCTGAATGTTCGAACTGCGTGTGCATGTATCCTGTCCCGAACTGCCTTTTTTCCTCTGTGGGTGAGGTCTCTGCCCTATTGGATCATTCTTTTTTTTCCCCTCCCTCCTACTCAGAGTAAGGGAAGGGCTGGATTACACATGCCTAATCGCTTTATAAAGTACGGTTGACCTAGTTCCATAGAAACTCAGAGCCCCTTTAACTGTTTAGAGATACCAGCTGAAGAAATGGAAATTCATTGCAGGAATTATTCTCTCCCTTCCACTGGTTGAAAAGAGAGGCCTGTTCATATGCAGATATTTAGGTACAGATGTTTAATGCAGGATAACATCTTCATTAACCTTTTCATGTATTATCAGGGAATGTATAGGGATGAGTTGACATATGAATGGTGTGATGGGAAAAATATTGAATAAATACAGCACTGTACAGGTATATGAATTCCCTCCCACTCCCAGCTTCCCCCCGGCCATATCTTTATGCCTTCAGATAAATCACTCATTAGCCTCATGTTTCCTCATCCATAAAGTGGGCAGGGATTGTGGGGGAAGAGGCCGGATTATCAGTACTATTTTGATTCTTGAGGTAATTTTGTATATCCTATCAGAAATACAGATCCCCTTGGCATTTTGTCATTCCTTTATTTCTATTCTTCATCATCCCTCCTCCCCTTCACACATTTTTAAATTCCTCTTGGGGTTAGCAGTTTCTCTTGTCTACAGAAACCTTTAAACCTAAAGTGTGTGTGTAAGATTTCATGAAGGCATTTTTCCCACCTACTGATGGAGCTACAGTCTGAATCTCGGACACTTAATAGTTTGAGGGAAGTCATACAGTCACGTGTCAAGTAATGATGGGAATGCGTTCTGAGATGTGTGTCGTTAGGTGATTTTGTCATCGTGCAAACATAGAGTGTACTGAAGGAGAACAAAATCTGCCACCTTAAAATGTGTCACTTTAACATGATTATTTTAGGCTGATTATTTTTAAGAAACAAAAGATGTAGAAAGTATTTCTGTTATCTCCCCTTTAACTGCCTAAAAGAATTCAGATTAAAAACTTGTCTCAGGAAATGAGCTCTCACCTTAGCATAACATGAACGAGCTGGTAGACAGGGAGGAGGAGCCTAGAAAAGCCCCTTTGTTGGGCTCCCCTCTGTGTTCTTCTGTTTCTGTGTGACAAAACACTTGTTTTTCAAATATTTGTTCCTTTTCACCTCCCGGTGAACTGGCTTCTTTCCTTTCAAGTCCCTGAGTCTCCCTACCCCCGACAACTTCTTTTGTCTTTAGCTGAGGATGGTATTTAAGGTGAGGGCTTTAGCTATTTTAGTGAGTTATTCTGTTTTCCTGGGTTTCTCCCATGTATACGTGTTATTAAACTTTTGTTTTGTTTTTCTCTTGTTAATCTGTCTCATGTCAATTGAATTCTTAGACCAGCCAGAAGAACCTAGAAGGGTAGAGGAAAATTTCTCCATACCCTACAGTACTTACACAAACCTGGACGGGATAGTCTACTATACACCTAGGCCATGTGGTACTGATTTTATGGGACCACCATTGTACATAGTGTCTGTCATCGACTGAAACATTACGCAGCGTATAACTGTATATCTGATATCATGACTAGGGGATCATCTGTAGCAGAAGTGTGTAGTAACTACACGTTCTGTTTGATCCACCTACCAAGATGAAGTTTGAAGGATAACATGAATCAAGAAAGTAATATGGAACATGGTTTTATAGTGTGTGTTTGTTTTGATTTATTTTGTTGATTTGGAGAGCTAGGTTAGTAGGAGAATAATTCAGAAAAGTAATAATAAGTCAACAGTTTCTTCAAATACCCAGTAAACTTGAAAGTGATGAAATCTGCGGCCAATATTGACATATACTTCATTTAGAGTTTTCTGTTCTTTTGACAGACTGCCATCAAGAAGAATAACCCACGGAAATATCTGCGCAGTGTAGGAGATGGAGAAACTGTAGAGTTTGATGTGGTTGAAGGAGAGAAGGTGAGAGAAAATTGTGGCTGGGTATCAAAGTGTGCTGGCACAGTTTTCTTGCATAGTAAATGGTAAGAATTCACAGTACTTTGGATTTTTTCTGTGACAGGAAGAAGTGACTTTTAAGTAGAAATACTTTTGATTATTGAATGTCATTATAAACGTTGCTTGATGTATTATAAAAGTACATTTTAACTTCTCATTTAATAAAGGATGAACCCTATTTAATTATGAAAGGAGAAGCTAATTTCTCAATATTAAAACTGACATATTTTGTTTTGGTACCAAATGTATGTTTAAGTATAGATAAAAATTTAACCATTTTATAGTGTTAAAAATAGATAAAAGCTGCTCTGGGGAAAAATATTTCTTTTCATAAGAATAAAATTTTCAGGCTGTGATTTATAAGCACTTATAGTAAAGAATGTTTTAATCTCAGTAAAAGAAGATTCAAATTGAGTATAATGCTTGTGTTTTCTCTTTGGCTTGGATTTGGGAAAGCTGAAGGCATCTTGACAGACTGGTTAACAGCTTTGTTCAGATGAAGAACAGCCCAAGAAGCTAAGATCATTTTGAAGTGTATCTACAGAATTTTTTTCTGCTGTTAGATGTTTAATTCCAACAGTCCATTATAGGTATCAGTAAAATAATATAGAATAAGAATAAAAACATTTTAAAAACTTATTTGGTATCACTGCCATGGCAGCTAATAGTGGCAGCTGATTATACACTAACTGAGTGAATGACTAGTTAACTCCCATGCATGTGCTCTTTCCACGTGCATAGACACCATTCCATAGGCCATATTCTTAGTGGCTCCCAAACTGTTTTGTTTTAAAAGAAAAACACTTTATATCATTTAATATAGAAATTTAAATGATATCCCCAGGGTATCTCGCAAATCTCTTGGCATTTCAGATCGCCTTCCAGCAAATGCTGGCCTGTAATGATTGATCTCTAATATCCCATCCAACTCTTAAAATACTGTTTTGCCAGGTTAATTTTACCTCTGTATGTTTTCAGAACTTGAGGTTTTACAAATTGATTTAGAGTGTGAAATATACTCTTGAATCTGTGTGGTCTGAATTTTTTATATTTTGGAAGCGTTATTTTATCCATTTGTCTGTATGATAATAAGAATGCTAGGTCTGTTTCAAGGATAGTAGCGAGGTCTAAAGAGGGACTCCACGTGTGGAAACTAGGTGTTACTAAATCAAAGACCCTTCTTCCTTGTTGCTGCCCCAACGGGAGAAGTTTCACTCTCAGTAACTCAGTGCCGTACAGGGCCATGTGAGCCCCTGAATAGGGATTCTATTAGAACCTCTGAGAGTAACGTAAATTTCAACATTTTGGAGGAAGATAACATTGTCTAAGTTATTTTCCATTGAGGAATTTTCTTCCTAGTCTAGCATTACTCTTTTTACAGTTGCATCATATTGACCAGTTTATGTTCATTAAAGAGGCACATTCTGCTCCTGAACTTAGTATAAACAAACAGAAGGCAAAGTTTACGTTCTATATCTTTAAATCAGGACATCAAGCACCTTGCTCACCTTATTAAGACTTAGGTGTGTTTTCAAGGTCGCAGTAGGAATTGTTGGTATGTTTTGCCATTCTCTGACACTCTGACTGTCTAAGGCTGTTTTTTGGGGTTAGTTTAGCTTCTTCTTAATTTTGAGGGTGTATTTGTTTATTTTCTTTCTCAGGGTGCAGAAGCAGCCAATGTGACTGGCCCGGATGGAGTTCCTGTAGAAGGGAGCCGTTATGCTGCTGATCGGCGCCGTTACAGACGTGGCTACTATGGCAGACGCCGTGGACCTCCCCGTAATGTATGTTGTCTCTCTTCCTAATCAGCGATTGAAAAAATTTTCACATCTAAAGTTAAGTGTACATACTTGGAGCAGATAAATGATGTATCTTCTCCTGGGGACACAAAGTGATTTTTTTGTTTTTTTGGATGGGAAATTTTTGGTGCCCAGAATTTATCCATATAGCCACTGGTCTCACTGGAAACTTGGCATTCAGAATTTGTATCAGTTTGTGTGTATTTGGCTGCAGGTAACAGACATTTCATTGTCTTGTAACAAGCAGGCTTAATTAAAGTAGGCTATGCCAAGGTTGTCAAAATGGCTTTCTCTTCATTTGGCTTTTGTCTGGCCAGAACCTAGTCATGTGGCATTCACTGGCAAAAGGGAATGAGATTTCTGTTACTGGTTTAAATCTCTTGTTCATCTCTTGGTGCTGGCACTGTTGACCTCTTAAGAAAATTAGCGTTTGGTTGGCAAGGAGGAATGGGGAATAGCTCCAGAATAGGCAATAAACAGTGCTGGCCACAGGAGTATTAAATAATTTACCTCAATTAAGTAGCTGTTTCATTTAGCATAGCCTTTTCCCATTATTTCAAATCAAAGTAAAGAAACATCAATTCTCTAGATTTTTAATTCTTTAGATTGGTACTAATCCAGGTGAAAAGATTTAAAACCAAGTCTGGCCAGAGCTTTCTTAGGAGGCTCAATTTAAAGTATTCTCAAGGCACCCAAAAAAGAATCTCATTCATTTGTGGTCATGAGGATCCTATTAGATTTGAGTCATTTTAATGTTTCTAGAATTAATACCTTGGATTGGCACCATAGAATAAAACTCAAGATGCTTTGTGAGCACAGGATTATGGCTACATCTGTCATCCAGGGAAAACTTTTGAAAAATCTCACCAGAATAAAATATCTGCAGGTTCAGAATGACTTATCTCTATGCTTTGATAGATTTATATCTTTCTGCTTACCTAAATGCTTTTCCTCTTCATTTTATCATCTTCACACCCTGCCCAAATAGATTTTTATCAGATTCCTTATGACATCTTGTTTTTCTGTTTCTATAGTTCTCTTACCTATGTTTTGCTTATCCTACTTGATTTTTAATGATAAGGTGTGCAGGGGGTGGGAGTAGGGAACGAGGTACCATAGCTTTTACCACATCGCATCAACTCTTTCAAGTTCATCAGATTCACAGAGCTCTAGTTGTGATTATTTTGACTCCTAGGTTAATTCAGAAGTGAAAGTGGTAGAAAACCTTTGGTGAAAAATTTTCTTTTAAAGACTTTTCTCCTCAAAGGGGTGGAAATTCTGAAGTTATGCATGTAAATGATATTTAGAAATAAAATTGTTGAACTCTGAAAGTATACTTAAATGAAGATGTTCTGTTGTCCCGACAGCTTATTGAGTATCTCTCAAGAGTATGTTTGGCAGTGGTGCCATTATTCTTAATTTGGAAAACTCTTAGTGAAAGATTTGGCTGTATAAAACTCAAAAAGATGTGAAAAGCCTAAAAAGAAAAAATAATTTGTGCAGTTTCACATAATATTTTGGTGAACATTTTTTATGCTAGTAGTCTTTACATAATTGGGGATCATAGCTGATACAGGTTTATGAAGTTTAGAATGGCTTAATTTTTCTGAAATTAGGCTTAGTTGAGGCAGTAGTTGAAGTTTTCCCTTTAAGTAAAATTTGAAATAAAAAAATTCTTTAAACGATGCTTGGTTTTTTTGTTTATATTTCTTAATATAAAATATTAGTTTGTGATATGGTAGTTTAAAAATGGGAAAAAATATAAAATGAGTCTGTAATTCCCTTTGTTAATAAGGCCTATATTTAGAAACTGCCTGTATCTATTACTTACCACTATCTGTTAAAGGGCAATTAAAACTTTATTCCTAAACATATGAAGAGAATCATACCCTAAGTCAGTGGTTCTCAAACTTTATGATTTTTGGACCCATTTATATGCTTAAATATTGTTGAGGATACCAAAGAAGAGTCCACTTTTATCCTCCACAAAGGATATCTACTTTGTGTGTTTATATCTACTAATATTTATTGTGATAGAAATTTGTTACTTAATTTACTTAAACTCATTACATGTAAATACAAATAACATTTCTTATGAAAACTAGATTTTTTTAAATTGAGAAGCATTGTTTTCTTTAGAGTTTTGCAAATCTCTGATGTCTGATTTAATAGGCAGCTGGATTCTCCTAGCTCCTTCAGCATTCAGTCTGCTGGGAGACCCCACCACACACTTGGGAGAGGATGAGATTCGAAAAGGCAAATAGTATCTTAGTAGCATTATGAGAATAGCTTGACTTCGCTAACCCTCGGGAAGGGTTTCAGAGACCCCATCCACACTTTGAGAGCTGCCACATGAAGTATACCACTTAGAATAAACCTGTTGATAACACTACAAAATGTGTTTTTTTTCTGGACTTTGCCCAGTGGTTGGTAAATATCAGGAGACACATTTGGCAGAGCTAAGTATTATAAACCTTGTAGATGTTCTTTGGGTGGTTGGTCAACTGCTATTCATCAGTTCTGATTAGGTGACTATTAAATTCGTTATAGATTGATTGCTCTTGCTTTTCTGCTTCTTGGTATTTTATCTGCACAGATCTACCTTAATCTTAATGTAGTTTATCCCAGGGAATCACATGATAATCTGGGTTAAATGCATTTTGTCTGTATCATAGAAGGGGCTATTCCTTGTGGGGGGAGATTTTTCTTTTGGTGATATTCATTCTAAATGGTAGTCTTTGGTTCTTTCCTTGCTGAAACTTCTTCTGAATCTCTGTTTCTTTGCTTCGCTAGTACGCTGGGGAGGAGGAGGAGGAAGGGAGCGGCAGCAGTGAAGGATTTGAGCCCCCTGCCACTGACGGGCAGTTCTCTGGGGCCCGGAGTCAGCTGCGCCGCCCCCAGTATCGCCCTCAGTACCGGCGGCGGTTCCCGCCTTACCACGTGGGACAGACCTTTGACCGTCGCTCACGGGTCTTTCCCCATCCCAACAGAATGCAGGTAAAATTGCACCTGGGACTCCTCTACAGCAGTCCTCACCCCTCCGTCCTTCCTCTGCCTCCTCTTCCTCCTCCTCCTCCTCCAACACCAGCTGCCGGAAATAAAATCCTGCTTGTGGCTTCCCGATGCTCCAAAAGTGGAGGCAAGGCCTGTAGTCTGCTTTTTCAGAGCAGTCATTCTAGTAACTTTTCGAAAAGCAACCACAGGAGCCATGCCTGTAATCGGGGACCCTGGTGGATAGTTTATGGATAGTTATAGTTTATGGAAGAATAAAAGAAATAAAGTAGAAAGACAGATGGTATATGTACGAGCTTGAACTCTCATGTCAGGCAGGCCTGGGTTTGAATCTTGTCTCTGCTACATACTATCTGTAAGCTTTTGAGAAAACCAAACTTTAGAGAGATTAACTTGTCCATCCATTAAATGGGGATTGTAATGTGCCTTCACTACGGGGTTATGATGATTAAATCAAAGGTACAGACTTCAGCACTATGCCTCAGGATAGATAACATCTGTAAGGTCCTTAATTCAGATGAGAGAATGTTGATTATTAAGAAAACCTAACTAGAGTGGAGATTGTTGATTATTGATTGATTCCCCTTTTTTACTACAAAATATTGATATAGCTACTGTGAACTTGACATGTAATTAATAAGCCTTCTTCCTAGCCAGCCCTGGTGGTCTAGTGGTTAAGACTCGGCGCTCTGACCACCGTGGCCCAGGTTCGTTTCCTGGTTGTGAAACCACACCACCGGTCTGTCAGTTGTCATACAGTGGCGGTGGCTGACATAGAGAAGAGGATAGGATACACAACTGTGCACTGAAGCTTTAAAAAAATAACAAAAATAAGTAAGCCTTATACCAACTTCGCTGTTCCCAGGAAACTTGGAAAACTTGGGATAGGACATCATTTTTGCTGTCACTGCTACAACTTTTTCCTCTTCATGTCCTTGGTTTTTGTTGTTTGTTTTTCTACTAAGTGTTTTGACTGAACATTATGTTCAGTGTGTTCTTTGCTACCCTGCTCCTATCCCATCGTGCATGATGTGTTCTTTCTACATTGCTTCTTGTTTTTTCCCTTCCACTCTGTAACAGCTGTCCCTGACAAATGTGCTAAAAATAACAAGTAGACTTACATATATGGGGAGATTGGGTACATGAGGCATAGGTTTCTGTAGGGCAGCACTCTGGGCTTCTAGGAAATAAAGACAGGAAGAGTCAGTGAGATTATAATACACATTTATTTTTAGTGCATTAGTAGTACCTTCCTGACATAATCATTCTTAATATTTAGCATATACATTTGTATCATAGTGTTTGAGAACATGATTTTTTTCCATATTGTTTGAAATAAAGTATATTTTACTTTAGGAATTGAAGGTTCAGAGCAAAGTGATTCTCTAGTGCCATGTAGAACATTATTTGTGGAAGTTGGTTGAAAGTTAATTTTGGAAAAGTGTGCTATTCTGATAACTGCATTTAGTTGTTTTAACTTGGCCTGAATTTCTTACCCATTCCATATCCGAAATAAAAGCTGTCTTAGATTCCTTCAACAGTTTTCCCTTAGAATTTTTCTAATACATACCATGTTTGGATGTTCAGTGACTAAGAAGTCTGCTTCAGCCAACTGATAGCTTCAAATGAAAATTCCTAAAACTTTCTTCCATATAGTTACGCTACTGCCAGATTGTCAATATAATGACTTAAAAGTATAGAGAGATCTCTAAGATGGTAAAATTATTGAGGTCAAAGAGAAATGTCTTTTCCAACACTTTCTATTATATACAAAACTATGAAATTCATTGAATAAAACAAAATAAATGATAATAATCAGGTCAATAGTGTTTCATAATAGTGCTACATAATGTAGCATGATACATCAGTAACCAAATGACTTCCATTTTTTAAAGATAATTCTACGTATTTGAAAATTAAATAGAATTGGTTACTGAGCAAATGTCAACTATTTGTAGTCTTTGAGAAAAGAATTATATGGTAGAGGAAAGGGAGCAGCATTGTTTGGCATCTACCAAGTGGCAGATGTTTGAAATCAATTCTTATTCAGACTTCCTTACAGCTTTATGTATGAAGTTGGCAATGGTTTCTCTATTTTTGTTGTTACAAATGAAGAGATTTGAATATTTAAACAAATGGACAACTTTTACCTAATGTTAAATGGGTAAGAAGTGGTGGAGCTTGATTTAAACTCAGTCTGTCTGCCCCTGCACTTCCCATTCAATCATTCCTAGTAGACTCTCAGCCTTTAAGCATGTTAATTGCTGTTTCTGACTTTTTTTGTGAATCAGAGTTCCTGAGGAAGAAGCAGCTTTGCTTGTTCAGAGAACTAAAGGAAAGCTCATGTGGTTGGGATGGTGTGAGTGAAGAGGAGAGGGGTAGGAGGTGAGATCAGGGTGATATCTTAGGGCAGATCAAGTGTGCCTGGGAGACCGTGATAAGGAATGTTGGCCTACTCTAAATGTAGTAAGGAGCCAGTAAGGCATCTAAATAGGGAAGAAGCATACTGAAGAGATCATCAGACTGCTTATGGAAGCTAGATCATAGGAGGCAACAGCAAGAAGTAGGGAGACCAGCTACTATACTCTCCCTGTGGAGAGATGATCATGGCTTGGATTAGAGTGCTAGTAGTGAAAGTGTGATAAGTGGTCAAATTTAGGAACAGTGTTAAACATAGAAATGTCAGCATTTGATGTGAGGAGTAAAGAATAACCTCTGACTTTTATTTAAACAACTGTAGGGAGACTGAAGAAATGTCAGATTTAGGGGGAGAAGTGGAAATCATTTGGAGATCTTTTTCCCACCTTAAATTTTACCTTCAAGTGGAGATGGCAGGTCGGCAGAAAAATAAAACAGAGTCAAGAGGTAGAAAGTGGCTTGAGGGAGGAAGGTGTAGTTTTAGATAGATAGTTGACAGAGTCTTTGGAGCTTTATTTGAGAAAAGACCTAAATGAAACATGGGAGCAAGTCATTGAGGTACTGGGAAAGGGCAGGAATGGCAGAGGGAATGGCAAGTACAAAGGCCAAAGGAGCCTGAAGGGAGAAATGGGACTGAGGATATACTTCAGAGTCATAAAAACATGGAAAGGCATGGGGGCAGGATGAGATTCACTAGAAAATGAATGTGGGTAGAAAATTGATTCTAGGACTGAGTTCTGGGGCATACCAACAGATTAGGAAAGTGAGGAGAGTCTAGCAAAGAACAATGAGAAGGATCAGATAGGGAGAATGTATTTCATGAAGGAAATGCTGTGTTAAATGCTGTTGATAAGTAGAGGAAATTAGGTTGAAAATTGATTATTGAAACTTGGAGGTTAGTGGTGTGGTGAGACAAAGTGCTGATTCGCATGAATGTGAAAGGAGAGGGTGAGGACCAAGAGATATCATATTCCCCTTGGAGGAGGTTTCTGTGGTGGTGGCAGTGGTGTTTTCCTTTAGTGTGATGTCTGTAAAGGAACTTAAAGAAATGGGGCAGTAGCTGGAGGAGGATATGGCGTTAGGGCAAGGTTTTTATCTGATTTGATTTTGTTTTTACATGGAGTGAGTTCTCTCCTGGTCTCCCGTACCCTGTCCCTCACCAACAATTTACTCCTAAAGCTATTGGATGAACGGATCAAATATGCCATACATACACACACATTTATATATATGTAACTCACAGTGTGTGTGTGTGCACATATATTTGTGTGTATGTGTTCCTTGGTTCTGTCTACTGAAATAGCCTGACATCAGTGACACCTTAATAGCATTGAGCATACTTGGCCCCCAGCTTTTCATTTCTAAATATCATTCTCCAATAAAAAGAAGCTCCTTTGGAGAAATGACTGATTTCAGAGCTGGGCCAGAGAAAGTACAATATGAGCCTGGAACATCTTGTTGTTCCAGAAAGCAAGGAAGTACTCAAAGAATGTTGGAGCCGTGTCAACAGGACATGAGCCAGCTTGAAGGAGTTCTCATTGGCCTGTAATGATAGTAACAGATTATAACTCATTGAATAAAATAGAAAACTGAGTCTATGCAGATATAAATAAATAAATTAATATATTGAGAATTTGATGAGGAATAGAATATTTACAGACTTTGAAAGTACTTCTTCACAAAATCCTCATTAATTACAACAGGAGAAAAAGTAAATTGATAGTGAAGGAGCCTGGCAAGTACCACCTTAACTACTTTTCAAAGTGAACATTGTAAGTAACGGTACAAATTGAAACCGTATGTCAGCTGACAGGATGCAATGAGAAGAATGCAGTGTCGCTTTTGTGGCTTCCCTGCCCAAGATGTGTAAACTAATCATCAGGAGACACCAAACAACCCAAATTAAGGGATATTTTACGAAACAGCCAGCCTATAATCTGTAAAAGTGTCAAGGTCATGAAAGCCAAGTAAACATTAAAGAACTGTTCCAGACAGAGACACAACTAAATTCAGTGTGTGATTGTATGGGTGTTTTTGCTGTCAAGGACATTTTTGGGACAACTGGCAAAACTTGAATGAGAGCTAAGCATTACATTCTATACTTCCAGCTTTTCTGTAAATTTGATTATTTCAAAATTTTAAAAAAGTTGAAAAAGATGGGTACTATTTCAGCATGTTTCTATGTCTAGAGGGAAATGATGGTGCAGAGCAGGGAAAAAATAGTGAAGGAGAGAAGGAGGGATAGAGTGTTAAAGTGCTCTCGTAGGTGAGAGAGGGGTTGGCTTTGGATGTGAGCATGGACCACTTACCCTGTGTCATAAGAGAGAAGAAAATTAATACAAATGCAGGCAGGTTGGTATTTGATAGTGGAAAAAATGTAGAAATTCTTTTCTGATTGCTTCTCTTTTCTTAGTGAAATATGGAGGAGAAAGGAATATTAATTTTGACAAAAGAAGGTTGAGATGTCGCTGTGTTGTAAAGAATTTCAGAGACTGCTGCTGGGGTTTATTTGTTAGTTTTTAGTTGTTCTCTGTTCCCCTGGAAGTTCTACAATAAGTTAATTTTATTCCCCTAGCTTAAAATAATTTTATCATCAAGGAAGTATATTTTATTTTTTTAAGTAACATTTAGTTTAATTAATTTAATAACATTTTATACATTAAATTGTGTAACATTTTATAATAATAATGCAGACAGATTAAAGGAAAAAATTATAAAAGGAAGAAATCACGAGTGAGAGCGTGGTTGAGATTGTGATGCCAGGAGTCATTGTGAGGTGTGAGAACTTTTGAAGGTAGAAACCATCATGGTATGGAGGGGACATCTGATTGTAGAATTAGTGGGTCTGGGTTTGAAAAGATGGAAAAGATTCTCGTTGCTCACATGTAGTGTATCATTCCATTTCCTTTTATAATATAGGTTTTCTTTCATGAGATGAATGGAACATTTCAAAATGCTAAATTAATATTGTAAAATAAAATTAAGTGCCTTGGGCGAAGGCAAAAGACTGTTCTAGTGAGAGTGAGTTTTTCTTTCCATCTTATCATTCACAAAGATCTAATCAATAAATAGTTCACTGTTATAGTTGAGAGTTCCCAGCTTTGTAATGAAGCATTTTTTTACTTTTAAAAAAATTGAGTGGAGCTGTGTGCTCTGAGTCTCATATCCTGTAGCATGATGCTCATTTTCAGCTCTCGTTGCCCTCTTATAGGCTGGTGAGATAGGAGAAATGAAGGATGGAGTCCCCGAGGGAGCACAACTTCAGGGACCGGTTCATCGAAATCCAACTTACCGCCCAAGGTACCGTAGGTATGTGACACTACCCACTAACTAATGACCAGCTGAAGGACTTGTGAGTGACAGTAGAATTTATGAGGATATGGTGGGTTTGTTTTGTGGGTTTATTATATAACTAGAAGGTGTAGCTACTTTGACTGGGTGCCTGTGATTTTTGGAGGACTCTGCAGTACACATTTTCACATGGTGGCGTGACGTTGCCCACCTACTTAAGAATTAGAGTTTTCAGGGACCGGCCTGGTGGCAAGGTGGTTATGTTTGTAAGTTCTGCTTTGGTGGCCCAGGGTTCACTGGTTTGGATCCTGGGTGCTGACCTGTGCACTGCTTATCAAGCCATGCTGTGGCAGGCATCCCACATATAAAGTAGAGGAAGATGGGCACACATGTTAGCTCTGGGCCAGTCTTCCTCAGCAAAAAGAGGAGGACGGGCGGCAGATGTTAGCTCAGGGCTAATCTTCTTCTTCTTCAAAAAAGAATTTTCAGTTATCCCTGTACCAAAACATTATTTGTGTTCCATAACTTTTACATGATATAAATTAGTACTTAATTTTTATTATATTTAATGAAATAAATTAATCGATGGGTAATTCAGTGGTAGTGCTACAAATAGAGGAAGAATTGAGTGCCAGGGAGTATTTGGGATCCTGCAGATTCTGAAAGTTCATGCAGTCTAGCCTAGGGGTTAAGTCAGGGCACATTGTCTGTTTTTAAATTCCCACCCTGCAGTTAGTAGCTGTATCTCCTTTGGCAAGTTTCTGGAGTCTCTAAAACTTAGTCACCAGGTCTGTAAAATGGACACGAAGGAATATTCTACAGTTGTCGATAGGGTTAAATGTACTAATGCATCTAAGATAATTAGTATGGTGCCTGGTATAGTAAACCCTCAATAAATATTAGATATTATTACCACCAATGATATTAATATGAGTGAAGGCGAGGGTTATTTTATTTGTGCTTTATCCCTTGTGAAGACTATGAATTCGGGGCTAGACTCCCTAAGATCCCTTTTAAGCTTTTTATATTGTAAGCCTTCCTTTTCCTTTACTGTATCCTTGAGGTAAGTGAAGAAAGTAGAACTTCATTCCTGAGTAACATTTCATACCACCTTGAAGTTTGGCAGCATGGTTTATAGAAAGGAGATCAGATATATTATTTTGGGAAAGGATATGTACCACTCTACGTCCTTTTCCTCACAAGATTCATTCTAGTTTTAGGCATGTTAGACATAATCATTCTAATGATTAATTAGTAAGGACTTGAAATAAGAGACTTCATAGAAAAGTCTTAATGAAAACAGTAGACTGTAGTATATGTGAATGCCAGCTCTCTCAGTGCCTAGCTGTATTATCTTGGGAAAGCTGTATTTGACCTTTTTGACCTATAAAAACAGCAATCTCATATGATTTAACCAAATACTTCTCTCTAAACGTCTTGGTTTTCTCTATAAATCCAACTCACAGAATTAGCATCGAGATTAAGTATTTAACATAAAAACATACCTGCACAGGCCCTGGCACATAGTAAGTAGTATTAGTTTTCTTCTCATGTTTAATCCCCTTAGTCTCCACTAACTCTGTTCATGGAGGGCAGATACCAGGCCACTTTTCTTTTTTATTTTCCTGTCCTCAGTGCCTATCCAAGTGCCTGGTAGGACCATAGTATGTGTTCAGTATGTGTTTGTCCACTACAAATAGGTGTCCAGCTGAAGGGGGAAAAATAGGATTTTTTCACCAAACCTTTGTTCCATTTGCTGCATTAGCCTGTGCATAATTCTAGCAATAAGTACGGATCAGTTGACTTTTTAATCTTTAAAAATAAATAAAACTTTATGTTCTTGAGGACCCTGGTCCCATGGCACTTGTTCTCTTTTCTCTTGTGGTCTCTGTTCCAGGGGCCCTCCTCGCCCACGACCTGTCCCGGCTGTCGGAGAGGCTGAAGATAAAGAGAATCAACAAGCGGCCAATGGTCCAAACCAGCCATCTGCTCGCCGTGGGTACCGGCGCCCATACAACTATCGGCGTCGCCCCCGTCCTCCTAATGCTCCTTCACAAGATGGCAAAGAGGTAAATCAAGCCAGCCAGAGCATGTCGCCAGATCATCCTTAATCATGTCAAACTAGTATTGCATTCTAAGAGTGGTTTTATAGTCTAATAATGGCACTTAAATAAATATATATTATTTATATATAACATTTTATATGAAGTGTAATTTATAACATTTACAGATACAGTTTACATATAATGCTTTATATTATATATAACATATATAATATGTATAATATGTAATAACATTTAGCCAAAGAGCCATATATATAGAGAGAGAGAGAGAGAGAGAGAGAGTATGCCCTTCACATAACACAAACCAAATATTTGAATTCAACTAATTCAGCATTCTCTGAGAGAATTATCCACACTAGTGGAGATTCAGAGCTAAAGCATTTAGGGCTCTCCAAACAAAGGACAGCATCTCTAGAGAGGAACCTGCCTGTAAGCATGTGTTGAAAGCAATCGTACGTATATCATAGATCTTCCATTACGGAGAGTGGTGATGTGTCGTTGCTGTTTGCAGGCCATTCTTCTGTGGAACTAATTTTTGACTTGTACTTAAAAGTAGTTAAAATTTTGCACAGTGATTTATCTTCATAGGAAGATTCCAGCTTTTGAGACCTTTTCGTCTTGAACTTTCCGCTGGCGTCTGCATAGATTCATTTCTGGTATGTGGTTTTGTTTTGTGTTTTAGACCAAGGCAGGTGAAGCACCATCTGAGAACCCTGCTCCAGCCACCGGGCAGAGCAGTGCTGAGTAACACCGGGCTCCCCAGGCACCTTCACCATCAACAGGTAAGAGCTTGGGAGCCCGGGCTTGGGGTGATAGTTCTCAACAGTAGCCCAGAGCAGTCTAACCTAGTTTGTGAGTCATCTGGGCCAATCTCTTATCTCCATTGGGATTCTGGAGAAGGAGTGGCTTCGGTGGTTAAATATCCCTGGGATTGACCTTATTTTTGCTATGCGTTGGGGGCATAAACCTTCAGACAGAGTTGATGATCATATTCTTTTTTCTAGACAGATAACTTTTATTAAAATCGCTTAAGAAAACTTTTGAAAGTTTTACTTGTCTGAGACCTAGTGGCCAATTTGATAATTTTAGAGTGCCTGACAGAGGCCTCATTTTACGAACAGCAGACTGATCTGTAGTATAAACTAGTCATTTTTTTCTTCCTTTTCCCCTTTGATAACCAAGATTATTGATTTTGAGGCAGTTCAGTATAATGTGTGAGAGCCTGCAGATTTATGTATCCAGTCCAGGCTCTACCACTCATTTGCTGGGTGGTCTCGAGAGTTTATTTACCCTCGGTCTCAGTAATGTCTGCTGCTGCTGCGGTGGGGAGACTAGCTAGACGCACCCTCGAGGGCTGTTGCACAGCTTTCGTGAGGTAACGCATGTGAGATGCTTACACAGGGCACGGGGAAGAACCTCCACTAAGCTTAGCTCATTATCTTCGTTGTGGTTTCCTACTTTTTTCTATCTTCTTGTTAAAGATCTTGGAAATTTTATTTACGTAGGTAGAAATGTAACAGGATAGACTGACCCAGTTATAGAGCCAGTCTTAAAAGAATTTATAAGCCTTAGTTGATTTCATTCTGGGTTTTTCATCTAATAACTTCTGAGGCTTTAGTTTTTTAATATTTCTTGGTTGTTGCTCTTTTCATTAAATAAATAAGAATTAGCTTTTATTTAAAAGAGAGGTTGTAAAACTCATAAAAAAAAGTTAAGATTTCATGAAATTTTGAGATGATTATAAGTTCCTACTTTTTAAATGCCATCTGCTTTTCTATGCAGTGGTTGGGATTTAAATTAACCTTCCATTAGGGAGACAGTTTTAGGCTGGGAATATTCTATTTTATCTCGAGTGGTGTGGACAGTTTATCATAGAGATAAATTCCCTGTTCAAACTTGTATTAACTGACTTAGAATTATGTATCAGTCATTTTAGCCATAACCTTTTCCTAAGTAACATTATTTCTGGGTATTGTTCCTAAGAAAATAACCCAAAAGATGGGGGAAAAACATTTCTCCTATTTACAATGTGTCTACCATTGGGGAAGTAGGTACGTGCTGTGCGTGGTGTATTCATATGAGGAGATGTTGTGCAGTCGCTAAAATGACTATGCAAAGTTAGACCATGGTTGTTCATTTGAAAGGCTTCATGATAGTAATTTTCTTTTATATAATTTTACAAAATTTTTACCATTATGCACTGATTTTCTGGGTTGTAAAAATACTTTATTAAAACGTAAGTTTCGATTAATCTATAGTTGACAAATCTATAGAAGAATAACGTGTAGATTTTGTTGAGAGCTTCTGAAATAAATATTGTTTTTTAAATTACATGAAACATAACTTTTTGCCTTTTTATTCTTTAACTCTTGGTCATTATGCCATTCTTTATAAGTTTGATTTTAATTTTTTCCAGGTGACCTAAAGAATTAATGACCATTCAAAAAATAAAACACAGCAAAAAGCAGACCACGACCTTACCAACACCAAAGAAACATCCAAGCAATAAAGTGGAACACTAACCAAGATGTGGACATTAGAATGTTTACTATTATTCTTTATGAAACAAACAACTTTACAAAAGGAAAATGTCAGCACATTTTTCCAGCAAGCTGAGATCCCGGGAATGCCTGCACACAAGACAAGAGAGCGACCTCCCCAGTTTCAGCAACCACTAGGTTTATATTTTTTTCCTGGTTTTTACTGTTTTGGTAATATGAATTGAAAGAAGAAATATTCATACCACAGGGGGAGAACCCCAACCAAAGAAATCTGAAATATATAGTAAATGCTTTTTTTCCTCCTTTTTTGTTCATTTTGGATGCTGGTGCTAAACTTGCAAGTGTCATGATTTAAAAAGAAATTTTGTGCCCTTCTTATTTATTTCTAGGATGAGGGGAGGATAACATTTTTGCTTTCTTATGCGACTCTCTTTGGAAATGTGCAGTATAAAGTTCCTCAAAAATAAAATTTTTATCTTTGAAAGGAAAAGGTGTATAACTGGAGTATGTTTTCCTATCTTAGCATATGTTTTGTCTTTTTTTCCCACACTTGATCCAGTTGACTTAATAGCAGACTCAGAGCTTCAGGTAAAGGGAGGTTTGTGCTATTTAATGAATGTAGGCATATGAGTTTGAGAGCACAGGAAGTGGGATTCCGTTTGGAATGTGAAACTGGGGATGAACAAATTCATGTCGGAGTTCAGCAGTGGGCGTGCTTTGTTTGGTACTCTGAATCTCTTGAGTAATCTTCATTCAGGTGATGGGTGGCTTTCGGTTAACAGCATCCTTTAGATCAGTGAAGAAGTTAGTAGTTCTAACTTCAGTTCTTGGACTTCCATCCCGAGGTTTTCAATACCAGCTGCTGTGTTGGATGTGTATATGTGTGTCTTTCAGAAAAGAATAAGCGAGCTCTTTCCAAGCACACTACAAATTTCTCCCCCCAGTGAGTACATGGTGCTCCCCAGTTGAGAAACACTATAATATATGTCAATGCTGTGTAGTTACTTCTGAGATCCACCGCACCTTTCAAATAATTTGTTCCTCGATCAAGTACGTACTGAACGTGTGTTTGTGCCAAGCACTATTCTAGTGGCTAGGATGGAACAAAAGACCCTAATCGCAATGAGCTTGTATTTTAGTGAGTGAATATAGGGAATAAACAAATAATGTAAATAATTGTGAATTTGATGTCAGATGGCAATAAATGCCATAAAGAAAAATAAAACATGATAAAGGGATAGAGTGGCATAATTGCAGGATGTATGTTTATTTTAAATAAGAGGATGTTGTCTCTCCTTCTGTAAGGTAAGATGGTATATAAATGGAGTCCTGGGCTGGGAGATCAATAAGTATTTGAATATTTAGAGGGAAGAACATTCTAGGTAGAGAGAGCAGATGCAAAGACTCTGAGGGAGCATAGTTGACCTATTTAAGAAATGACAAGCAGGAGAAAGTGGATTGTTCAAGAACCTTGCCTTGTCTTGTGAGTTAAAAAAAAAAAAATTGGTAATATACACAAGGCAGAAACATTCAAATATATAAAAGTATTTTGTGAAAAAGTCTACCATCCCAGCTCTTTTTTAATTTTTTTTTTGAGGTAACTTTGGTTTATAACATATAAATTTTAGGTGTATTTCATTATATTTCAACTTCTGTATAGGCTACATTGTGTCCCCCACCAAAAGTCTAGTTGCCGTCTGTCACCATACACATGTTCACCCCTTTACCCCTTTCGCTGCCCCCCACCTCCCCTTCCCCTCTGGTAACCACCAATCTGTTCTCTGTATTTATGTGGTTATTTTCCACATATGAGTGAATCATATGGTGTTTGTCTTTCTCCATCTGACTTATTTCACTTGGCATAATACCCTCAAGGTCCATTCATGTTGTTGCAAATGGCAAGAGTTCATCATTTTTATACTACTCAGTTCATGGCTGAGTAGTATTCTATTGTATATATATACCACATCTTCTTTATCCATTCATTTGTTGAGGGGCACTTAGGTTGTTTCCAATTCTTGGCTATTGTGAATAACGCTGCAATGAACATAGGAGTGCACACATCTTTTCAAATTAGTGTTTTCGTATTTCTCTGAAGTCAAGAGATTGTTTATTTTTTCCTCTTTTCAACTGAAAGCAAGTTCTAGCTCTAAGATTTAAAGAATTTTATTAACTTCAAAATACAGTGTCTGTACCATTTTACATTCACAACAGCAATGTGTGATAGTTTCAATTACTCCACATGCTTGTCAGCCATTTATTATCACATTTTAGCTCTTCTATAATGTGCGTATGGTGTATTTAATTGTGGTTTTAATTTGTATTTCCCTAATGGTTAATGACTGAATATATTTTCATGTGCTTATTTGCCATGTGTATGTCCTCTCTGGTGAAATATCTGTTCATTTTTTGATGGGACTGATCTGTTTTTTACTTTGTGAATTTTTGAGTGTTCTTGATGTAATCTAGATATGAGTCCTTTGTCAGTATGTGATTTGCAAATATTTTTCTCTCAGTTTGTAGCTTGTCTTTTTGTCCTCTGAAAGTCTTTTTTAGAGAAAAATTTTATAGTTTTGATGAAGTCCAATTGATTTTTTTTTTCCTTTAGGGATTGTGCTTTTGTTGTCATGTCTAAGAACTCTTCACTTTCCCTAAGTCTTGAAGATTGTCTTCTGTGTTTTCCTCTGAGATAATTTTTGTATAAGATGTGAGGTTTAGATTGAGATTCATCTTTTTGCCTGTGGATGTCCAATTATCCCAGCACCATTTCTTGAATATACTCCTTACTTAACCTGCATTGCTTTTATACCCTTGCTAAAATCCAGTTGGCCGCACTCACATGGGTCTATTTCTGGGCTCTAAAACCTGCCTTGTGGACTCACGCAGACCTAACCTGAACCTATCTTAACTCCTTCAAAAGTTTAAGAAACTAGATGGGGAAAAATTACAAAAAATTTGTGAAAAAAAGTAAAGAAATATGTCATTAACTTAGGACCTTTTTATCTTTAAAGCTTTTTGCATAAGTTTTAAAAAGTCTGCTAAGTAGCAGTGTTCTCCGCATTGTTTTAAACCTTCACAACAATCCTGGCTGGTAGCTTTTGTTGCCATTTACGAATTGAGAAAGTTTTGGATCCAGGTCACACAGATTCATTATGAGGCTCAAACCCACAGAAATGAAGGCAACAGAAAAGAAATCAGAATGGGAATCAGAAGATCTAGGTTGAAGCCCAAAGCTCTGACAATCTTTAATTTCAAGCTGCTCACTCAACACCCTGGTTTCAATGTTTTTGTCTGAAAGGAAAGGAGTTGTATGGATCAGTGGCTTCAACTCAGGGTCAGGGGGAAGTCATTTCAGAATTATCCCCAGCCCTCCCTCAACTCTCATGTGCCATTATCTTTTTGTGTGCAACTCTGTCAAGGTCACACCTAGGGATGGCACCGGAGAATTATACTTTACTGGCTGAGATTTGTAATCGATACCTGCATGTAATTGTCGGGCAAGGATTTTTGGAGGCAACAGAGAACGTGGAGTATTCCAAGTGTGTGGGTAACAACATTGTGCGGTAAGTACAACTAACTGAAAAGGGAGAAGCTGAACAAGAATCAAATACCTTGCTCTCTGCTCACTTAGTGTCTGTTTGGAAAAGTGTTTAAACTGTGATACTAGACTTTTTTAAACAAGTCTGGTTTGAGATAACGCTGCAGTTGTTGAAAGTGAAATGTCCTAGTAACGGTTAAGAACTACTGAAGTCATTTCCTTGAGAGACTTTGAACTTTTCAGGCCTTTTTCTCCCACTTTTCCTCTGCTTAGTCCTTCTCTTTCTGAGACATTGACTTTAAGGTTAAATTATTGCTGGTGCCACGTGAAATTGTTAATCATTTCCATTGTCTCCAACAAGCAGTGACTGATGGATATCGAGATAGTGGTAGTTAATTATATCAGCACCACCTTCCTGTACAGATATGACTGCAGTTGGAAGGTTTTATTTAAACCCCAGGATGAGTTTCCCGATTCTTGTAATTTGCGCTACTTTTCCCAGTCTCATTCATCGCAATGGCCCAGCTTGTGTACTTGTAATTTAGAGTGATCCGAGGGTTTGTGCTTTTTTTTCTTCCTACCACAACTCTTAGGGATAAATTCCCAGAAGTTAATAACCAGGAGAAGACTCAGTTGTACAGTTTTTCTCATGAAACCTTGCCAGTGGTTCCAAATGAAGTTATTTAAATTTCAGGTAATATAGTTACCATTGAGAGCAGTTGTCTCTCTATACTTTTAATCATTCATTCTAATTAAAAAATCAATTTTAAAAAGTGAGTATGCACCTCTGATACATGTATACTTGTAATAACTAAACTCCGTGTATGTATGTATGAGTGTGCACTCCTAGCATATGTTATAAATCATAAAAAAAGAAAGGGTCTGGCCTGGTGGTGTAGTAGTTAAGTTTGTATGCTTCTCTTCAGTGGCACGGGGTTCGCAGGTTTGGATCCTGGGTGCGGACCTAGCACCACTCATCAAGCCACGCTGTGGCAGCATCCCATGTAAAATAGAGGAAGATTGGCATAGACGTTAGGTCAGCAACAATTTTCCTCATGCAAAAAGACAAAGATTGCTAACAGATGTTACTTCAGGGCCAATCTTCCTCACACACAAAAAAAGATGAAAGATGAAATATTTTGCAGAAAATGTTTATTAAATGTATCTGACTTCTTACTAAGATATTTTAATAATCAGTAACGTGATTTAAAATGTTTCATTATTTATGAAAGCATTGGTTTAATATTCTGTGATGTGTGATTTGAAAATATGTTTCTCTGTTCAGTTTAATTTGACAGTTAATTTCAATGGCTGTAAAAAGTGAAAAAAAATACAAGTCCAAATGGAAGAAAAGAGTTTTGCCTCTATCATGATATATATATTTCAATCTCATCTACCAATTATTTAAGTAGTTTGTTGAAATTTGCATAGAAAATTTCCATCTATGTGGTATCAAAATGGTTTATGTAAACTAGTTAGAAATTGTTACATAACAATTGCTTTCAAAATAAGTAGAAACTAATTATTTACATAATTTTTAAAGAAGTTAGAAAATCCTTTTAAGTTTTATGAACATTTAAATATGAGAGAATTCATAGGTGAGAAATTTATCATTTCACCATGAAAACCCAAGATATTGAATGATAACATTTCCAAAAACCCGTTTTCAAACCCCATAGCAAGAGGTCTTTTCAAAAACATTCCATTTTTATTCGTTGTGAAAACATCATTTTTACCTTGAAGGTGTTCAGTTTTTCCAAAACTATCTATTAGAAGATACCCCGGCCGGTCATTTACCAGAGAAAAGACAACAAACTTAGGAGACCTGCCTTTGTATAAAAAGAAAATGAATAATATTTTAAATATGATGACAAGTATTTTGACAGAGAATAAACTGTAAGCCTCTATATGGGGCAAGCAATTTTAGTTATTACTCCCCTTCTCATTCTAAGGTATTGCTAAGATTATGCTATTTAGTTGTTTGATTTTATAAAATAAACCATATTGATATCATCATAGATTGCATTATGTTAAACATGCATGAACAAATGTAGCTTGCAAATTATCAACCCCTTTATTTCGTGTAAACTCCATTCTTTCCACAGGATACCTCATCTTCCAAACAAGATACATGACTCTCTCACATACAGACTCAGAACGTGCTGTCTCTCTTTTACATGAAAATTTAGTGAATTTTAATGAAAACAATTTCATATATTTCTAGATAAAAATATGAGCAAATCTTTGCATTTTCCTCCCAATTTACATATATCTCACTAATGTAACCTAAGTACCAAGAATTGTAAATATATTAACTTTTACTTTTACTACCAGAGATACTACTTCTCTTTGTTGTTGTCACATGCTGCCAAGTTGGATCTGACTCCTGGTGACCCTGTGCATGAGTGATGTCCACAGTGTCCTGTCCTCAACAGCCCTACTTAGCTCCTGTAGACTCATGTCTATGGCTTCCTTTATTGAGCCAATCCATTTCAGATTTCATTTTCCTCTTTTCCTGCTGCCTTCTACTTTTCCCAGCATTATTTTTTCCAAAGAATCCTGCCTTTTCATGATGTGCCCAAAGTAGGACAGCCTCAGTTTTATCATTTTTGCCTATAGTGATAGTTCTGGCTTAATTTGTTCTAGGACCCACTTGTTCATCTTTCCGGCGGTAGGGTATTGGTAGAGCTCTCCTCCAACACTATGTTTCAGATGAATTCATTTTCTCCTGTCAGACTTTTTCCACCATCCAGCTTTCACACGTATACATAGTAATTGGGAATGCATAGTAATTGGGAAAACAAGGGTGTGGATAATCTTGGCCATGGTCTCTAATGACGCTTCCTTACACTTGATGATCTTTCCTAACATTGCTGCCCTTCTTAGTCTCAGTCTTCTCTTGGTTTCTTGGCTTCAGTCTCCATTTAAATTGATGACTGCACCAAGGTAAACAATATCTTTAACAATTTCCACCTCTTCCTTGTCTACGTGGAAGTTGTGTAGTTCTTCTGCAGTCATGATCTTTGTCTTCTTGATGTTCAAATGCAGTTCTGCTTTGGCACTTTCTTCTTTCACTTTCATCAGAAGTCCTTTCAAGTTATTGCTGCTTTTGGTCAGTAAACTGGTGTCATCCACTTCTCTTTTACTGATGTGGAAAACAGTGGCTCTGAAAAATTAATATGCCTGCATCCCTCAGGGTAATTAATTCTAGCAACTGTAATGAACAAACGTAAATTTCAGTGGCTTAATATAACACTTTTTTTGCTCGCAGATGTGTTTGGTTGGGTGGCTCCTCTGGGTAGTTTTCCTTCCAATGCCTACTTAGGGATAAAGTCTCCTTCCATGATGTGGCTCTGTCATCTTTAACATGTGGTTTCAGCTTCTCCTGTTGTCACCCAGCCAGTGGATGGGGGAGAGAGCAAGTCTGCTTCAAACCAGAAGTGACATATCACTAATGCTCATAGTCCGTGGGCAGGAGCTAGTTACATGACTGTACCTAGATTTGAGAGGGCTGAGAGAGTAGTTTAATTGCACATGGAGAGAAGAAATGGGTTAGATGAGCAGAACCTACTACAGTCTTTGCCATAATTCCAAAGCATGAACTGTTAAGAGGTGAGTCTGGGTTTCAATCACGGTCTGTCTGCCTATATCTGTGCTTTTCTCTTTATGCTACATTGTAGTGCAAAGCAAAAGGAAGGACCTACAAAAAGACTCTCTGGCTCTTCATGCTGCACTTTGTAGGGCGCAGTCATGAGAAAAACAGGATCTGGTCCTTCAGCTTTGCTCATTCATAAAGTTTGCTATCTGTTAGTTCACCAAGGATTATGTAACGCTAGGTTTACAAATATGATTTGTTACAAATGACATTTTAAAAATCTAAACTTAAAACTTCCCTGAGTTTATCCATATTTTTCTTCTCCCTATTCTAGAATGATTTAAGATGACTTACAATGATACATGTGACACAAAAAGATAAAATAGTGAAAAATTGATGAGGGAATGTGGTAAAAGGAAAATAAGGTTGGAGTAAAAGCTGAGGTTCTGAGATTTGTTGCAAATTTTGTTCTAAGATGGAAACATAGTTGTAAGGTACGTTGCATCTATAAGAATCAGGGGCTGGCCCAGTGGTGCAGCGGTTAAGTTGGCACATTGTGCTTCAGTGGCCCAGGGTTTGCCAGTTCGGCTCCCAGGTGCAGTTCTACATACCGCTTGGCAAGCCATGCTGTGGCAGGTGTCCCACATATAAAGGAGAGGAAGATGGGCACTGGCTCAGGGCCAGTCTTCCTCCGCAAAAAAGAGGAGGATTGGTGGCAGATGTTAGCTCAGGGCTAATCTTCCTAAATAGAAAATAAAGAATCAAACCATTTGCTTCAAAAAACATATACAACTGCACCTCATACTTAGACCAGAAGGAAATATAACCCATGGGTCATTGACTCATCCACTCATCCACTTCACAAATATTAATTGAGTGACTATCATGTCTCAGATACTATTCTTGGTTCCAGGGATACATCTGTGAACAAAACAAAATCCTTTCCTTGTGTAGTTAAGGCAGAGGGATTATAATAAACTAGTAATTTTCCAGTATGTCTGGGGCTGTTAAGTCCTAAGGGGAAAAAAACAGTCAGGGTTATAGATGCGCCAAGATGGAGTGGGGGGCATGATCAGGAGAGGCTTCACTGCTAAGATGACATTTGAGCAGAGAACTGAAGGAAGTAAGGGGTTAGCTGTGCAGAAATCTGGAGTATTCCAGGAGCAGTAAATGACAGGGGCACTGCTCTGGGAACATGTTTTGAGTTTTTGAAAGACATTAAGAAGCCAGAGAGATGCAGTCAGAGAGGTACTGGGGATCTTGCATGATGTAATAGTAACACAATGTGTTCACCTCATCTGATAAAGGCATATTTTCCCCTGGTGATGCTGAATACAGTTGGCAAATTTCACTCTTTGGTTTTTCTTAGGCTCTATTTAAACCACTGCATTGTTATAACATAAATTATTACTTAATGGGATTTGAGTTCCTAATCTCAATGCTTTTTTTTTTTTTTTGAGGAAGATTAGCCCTGAGCTTACTACTGCCAGTCCTCCTCTTTTTTTTTGCTGAGGAAGACTGGCCCTGAGCTAACATCCGTGCCCATCTTCCTCTACTTTACATGTGGGATGCCTACCACAGCATGGCTTTTGCCAAGTGGTGCCATGTCCGCACCCAGGATCCGAACCGGCGAACCCTGGGCCGCGGAGAAGCAGAACGTGTGAACTTAACCGCTGCGCCACCAGGCCAGCCTCTCAATGCATTTCTTAACCACTTCTCAGAGACTTTACTTATACACACACACACACATATACATATATATATGTTTATAGAATATACAGACTACATATGGAGAGAGTTTACATACATATGTATTTTTAAGTTGATTTTTACCAGCAATTTTTATAAATTTGGGTAGAAATATGTATTTAATAAGCATTTAACTTGGAAAAAGGAGATCTTGATTTAAGTCTTGACCCTGCAGCTTACTTCCTGTGTGACCCTGGACAAGCCACAACCACTGAGTCTCAGTTTTCCAATAGCACAATCAAAAGTTCATGTGCTTCACAATGTCTGTCCTTTTTGCCTCATAAAGCTGTTATAGGACTCAAACAAGATGATGAGTCTGAAAGAATTTTAAGGCTTCAGTTTAAGACCATTACTTTTTCTGATTTTCTTCCCACACTTGACAAACCTGTGCCAGGCACTTTCCTACGGTCTAGATACAGTGATAAAGTGTGGTCTCTGCCCTCAGGGAGAGCATAGCCTAATACAAGAAACAGACAAACTGTTATGAATGAGAACCACTCTGGGTGCTGAGAAAACAGAGAAGGATAGTCTGTGTGGGAGAGGATTAGGAGTGAAGATCAGGGAACACTTTTCAGAGGTGAATTGAATCCTAAAGAACTAAGAGGAATTATTAGGTAAGTTAGGAGGGGAAGGACATTACAGACATAGGGAACAGAGCATGCAAATGCTTGTGAGTGAGAGAACTTTAGCACTTCTTGTTTATTTTTTGTTGCTATTGTTGTAGGGAACATGAATAGTATGACTGGAAGAGAATGAGAAGTAGAAAGAAATAAGGTGTTTATAGAGATATACGATCATTAAGAGATTTCATTCTGCAATAACTTAGATTTTAAGTGAGGGGAGGTATTACCTGGTGAGACTTGCTTGTTAGAGAAACCTTTCTGGCAGCAATATGAAAGATTAGAGGGAGAGTGAGACTGAGGAATGGAGGCCAGTTAGAAGACTCTAACAAAAATTCAGGCAATAAAAGAGGAGGTGAACCCAGACAATGGAAAAGAGGAAAGAGGGATGATCAAGAGAGATATAGACGGTAGAAGGACTCTACTTGAGGCCATTCAATGGGGCAGAATGGGGCAAAAAGAGTGGTGAGCATTAAGGCAGCAGTTCCCTACTTTCTGATTTTCACAGTTAATTGGATGTGGTACACTTAACATGAAGCTTATAGCCTCTTAGGGAGACAGACAGCTTTTTAGAAAATCATATTTTAAAAAAATCAACTAATAAGTGTCAGTCTTTAGAGAATTATTTAATAGCATGTATTAAAACCCTGTTCTTTTTACTGTTAACAATGTGGTAGGTAGAAATATTTTTAAAAGGAGTTTTCTTGTTTTTTGTTTTTTAAATCAACTTGTAGTTGACCATGTCTAAATAATGTAGCCAGAAAAGTATATGTCAGAGTTTTGATTCAGGATTATTTTTAAGGTTTTGCCTGAAGGGGACTGAAATAAGGTAAAAAATTTAAAAGGCAGTTATACAACTCATCATAGATTGCACAGGTGTAGGTTAATAGGAATCAAAATTATTATTAATGATATCAGATAATAGTAATATGACAATTAACATTTATGTAGCAATTTTAATTTTTTTTTTTTAGGATTAGCCCTGAGCTAACATCTACTGCCAATCCTCGTCTCTTTGCTGAGGAAGAGTGGCCCTGAGCTAACATCCGTGCCCATCTTCCTCCACTTTATATGTGGGATGCCTGCCACAGCATGGCTTGCCAAGCTGTGCCTTGTCTGCACCTGGGATCCAAACTGGCAAACCCCGGGCCACCAAAGGTGAACGTGCGCACTTAACTGCTGTGCCACTGGGCTGGCCCCAGTGCTTTTAATTTTTAAGAAGTACTTTCAAGTATATTTTCTTATTTGAACTACTTAACTCTACAAGGTAGATATTTTTCATCTCCATTTTACAAATAAGTAAATTAGGGATTAGAGAGGTTAAGTTACACTCTTTATTTAGTATAAGGAAAACTTTCTGATAGTCAGTGCTGTTATGAATGGAATGAGCTGCCTGGTAGCATGTCTTTCGTACTGAGAAAGTTTAGACAGAGCTGGAGATGTTCTGCTCTGGGAAATGGCTCCAGTAGGCAAGAATTTGGAGCAGACGTGTTTTTTGTGTTCAAGGATCAGGGAATCATGGGGTATGAAATTTGACAAGGACCTACTCCATCCTCTTCATTTTACGAGTGAGAAACTGAGACCCAGAAAGGTCAACCTGCCCAAGCTGACGGAAGCTGTGGAACCTAGCCGCAGGTCAGTGTCTCTAAACTACATTGAATGATTCTATGAGACTCTTGCAGAAGGTAGGAAAAGGGGAAGAAAGAAATGAGTGGAGCATATTGTTAGTATAAAGTCCCAAATAATCACATTTTTTGCCATGGGGAGTATGAATGTTCTTTACCAGAATAAAAGTGGTCGGCAAGTGAGATACTTCTTTTATGGTCAACAGCATTTATTGACCTCTTACTGTTTGCAAGAAATAGGTAACACCAAGAGGTATGAGATATGAAACTTACTCCAAAAGCTCTTCCAAGCAATACGTGGTAGGCAGAATAATGGCCCCCCCAAAGAGTCCACACACCAATCCTCAGACCTGTCACTATGTTACTTGACATGGCAGAAGGGACTTTACAGATGTGACCAAGGTTATGGAGCTTTATATGGGAAATTATCCTGTACACCCAACCTAATAATCACATGAGTCCTTAAAAGTAGAGCAACTTTCCCAGCTGTGGTCAGGGAGAAAGAGAGATGTGACAATGGAATAGGGGTCAGAGAAACACACACACGATATGCAGGACTAGACTGGCCATTGCTGGTTTTGAAGATGGACAAATGTGTTCATGAACCAAAAAATGTGGGAGATCTCTAGAAGCTGGAAAAAGCAAGGAAACAGATTCTCCCCAACAGCCTCTGGAAAGGAACACGGCCCAGCCAACACCTTGATTCTAGCCCAGGGGAGATCAGTGTTGGACTTCTGGCCTAGAGGACTGTAGGATAATTTTGAATTGTTTAAACCAGAAAGTTTGTGGCAATTTGTTACATCAGCAACAGAAAACCAATACACAGTGTAAAAGGAAACAATGTACACATGGAAAGTTAAATACCCATAATCAACGTTCCTAGGACTCAACCACCTGGGGCAAACATGAGGTCACACTGATGGTGATAGCCCATGCCCTTTTGTCTCTGCCTTTAGTTGGTTGCAGAATCTCTGGTTAATCTTAAAAACTCTTTCCTCAGCTTGCCCTGGGAGTCCTCAAGGGAGTGGCATATCTCTTAATTTTCACCAACCCAAACTCCAGCTCCTACCTAGAGTCCACTATTTTCCAGCTCTGGCTTAGAGTCTCTCTGCTAATGTCTCCTGTTCTCTCGGTTCCTGAGAAGCCTCGTTTAGGTGCTGAGTACTGCTGCAGTGACCCTACTGCTGACTCAATCTTTACAGCTTCCATCAAAGTTGCTGTTTCCCTGTGCCAGGCAAGGCTTCTGGGTAGGCCTCAGGACCCTGTGGAGCTGTCTTCCACTGATGGTCCCTGCTGCCCTCCTATGGGGAGCTTGGGCTACATTTTCAGATAAAGTTGGAATACATCTGTCTGCCTTTTGTGTTAAATTCCTTTGAAAGTTTCAAAGCAATGCTACACAAGGTCTGATATATTTTGTTTCTTTTGGTTTTGTTTTTTTGTGTGTGAAATAACTCTACCAGTTGTATTTACAGTCTCCTCTCCCTAGGACTCAATTATAAGTCATGATGCCTCTGCCAAAAGACCCTAAGAGATAGGCGCAATGCTGAACACCAAGCTATTCTTGTTATTGGACAAAGCCTTCATGATCGACTCTCTTTTTCCTTATAATGAATAATTTCCCAGGAATTTCTCCATGCTTCATAGAAATAGATTCCCAGAGTGTCCACCCCACCAGAGTTCAAAATGGAATTCCTCCTTCCAACTGTAGAGTCATGCAAGAGGGAATACACTAAATAACATGTGAATAGATGGCTGTCACAGGCGTTTAGAGGAGAGCAAGATCTGGTGAAGCGTGCAGTGTAAACTGCAGAATGAAGAGACCCCCAGTGTATACTTCAGTGTGACATCCTACGATTCAGCACTGAACATGAGCAGTGCAGATAACGGGCATTCAGTAAATGCTTATTGAATTAATAGCGAGGCAGAAATAACTATCTGGCAGGGATCGTGGGATCGAAGCATTGCTGAAAATGAGGCAGAGGTTCAGAAATTTGAGACAGAGGTAACACTTGAAATGATAATGGAATAAACACTTAAAGAGAAAAGAGAAATAGATATCCAGTCACCTTATTCATGAGTGTATGTGTGGGCATGAGTGTATGCCTTCTGTTTAACTAGCACTCTGCATAGGATGTGCTTAGGTGTTTCTGTGTCTGAGCATTGCTATTTCTAGGGTTTTCTCTATCTCAGAAATTTGAAAAATTCATCCTTCATTTGAATTGCTCAATAAAATTGAAGAATAAATTTTTGCTTCTCCCTCTTTGTCATATTTTGCTTTTTAAAAACTCCTAGGTCATAGAAATGATAAGTTCTGTCACTACAATGGCTCCTTGATAACTAGATTTTTAAACAAAACTCTGCATATCAGAATGGGTATCTAGCAATATGCTAGGGTGCTGCAGGAATTACAAAAATGAGTAAGCCATGGTCTCTGCCCTCAAGGAGATTAGGGTGCTGGGGGAAGCAGAGTAGGAGATTATATAATATGAAGTTCAGGTCAGTTTATTTGGCATTTATTATTCAATTATGACATAAAGGATGGGAAGAACAATTGATTGATGAGATTTCATCCTTTTTCAAAAATTGAGGAAAAACTCATGTAACATGAAATTAACCATTAACCATTTTAAAATGTACAATTCAGTGGCATTTAGTTCAATTCATCCTATTTTAACAGAATGCCGAAGGAAATCAAAATTTCAACAGAGAAGGCTCTAGAGGACTGAGGTACCTCAATCCCTGAAGACTCCAGGTACATGCACCCAAATTCTTTTTGTTCTAATGGATGCCCATTTCTGCTTGGTATGCTGTCAATGCTGAATACAAACTGGTTACCCATTCAAGTTGTCTGTGACATATTTCTTTAATAGAACTTGTATTAGGTGTTAATATATAATTTGGAATTCTTACAGCTGTGTACTTTCTTTAGTGTTTCCTCTGACTGTAAATTCCGTAACATGACTATCTTGTTCACGGCTATAGCCCGAGAGGAGAGCCCATCACATAATGGGTATTTAAAAAACATATGCTAATGCTTGATTACCTAGTCCTGGGATTTTTATTTCCACTTATTCTTTATAGGTTCCCTAATGTCATAGCAGTGGTCAATGCTATCTTGTAGTCGCAGCAAAGGCTGGGGTTACAAATGTCCCTAGAGGGGACTAATACTAAATGAGAGATCCTTGACCATTTTGAGCACCAATGAAGGCTGTTGCCATGGAGTCGGACGTGAGGTGGCGCTGTTGCCCTTTATCCTGACTTTCCGTTTTCACCTGGACTGGCGTCTCCTTATACCTGACCATCTAGCAATCGCTAGAGAAGGAAAATAGTATGTAGACCAGCAACAAGTCCAGCTTTTACGGTTTCAACAGAGGTTTCCTGCTGGCTGGTGTGTGGTGAGTCCCGGAAACCTCAGTGCCCGCAGACTTCCCTTTGTGGGGAGCCCGCCCAAACTCCATCCTTTGCTGGTGGCCACGCCCCGCAGTGGGAAGGAGGGACTGAAAAGCATTTCCTTGAGGCTGGCACACCTTGCCCTAACCAAACCGGTCATTTCTTTCTTTTTTCCTGGCTGGACCAGTTCTATCTGAATCCCGAGTGACCCGAGGAGGGACACGGTAGTGAACGCGGGTTTCGGGGGTACGAAGGGTGGGAGGGGGATAGCAGTGATGCATCTAGGGGTGGACTTCCGACGTTTGGGAAGAAAAAGAGGGAGGAGGCTGGGAGTGGGAGGGTTGCGAGCGGCTGTTGTAGTTTATGTGAACAAACAATCATCACCAGGTGAGTGAATCCGTATTTCTTTGGAACAAGTATCTGGTGGGTTTTGCCTTCCACGTTTTTATGACAAGAGACTAGACCTGCCTCAGCAGTCTTGGCGAGAGAAGAGCAGCAAGAAAGGTAGTGAAGAGGGGCCTCTGTGTATTCCTGGGGAGGGGGCAGGAAAGCAGAGATAGAAACAAGCAGGGCATAGGAATTACTTGTCACAGGACTACATAGCCATTCAGCCGTGTGGACTCACTGCGCTCGACTTCAGCTTTGTCATCTGTAACGCATAAATTATAATGTAATTACCTCACAGGGCCATTGTGATATTTAAATGAGATATTATCTGTAACAGTGCTTAAAAACCGACGTGTAATATGCTGTTCCTTGATCGAATTTGTTTTCTTCTTAATCTGTCTTCTCTTTTTCTATGTCTCTTTCCTTTCTCACTATTAATCCCTCAACCTCTTCCCCATTTTGTCTTCTTTCTTTCTCTTTCATTTCCGTGATTGTGGCCGCCTTCTGTCACGAATCCTCTCCCCATCGGAGTTGTTCATATGTTTCAGACCAAGCTTTCTTCCCACAACTTAGCGAGAGCCATCAGTAGTTGTTAAGCTACTGTGCTGTTCAGCACACCCACACTGAAATGCACCTGGAGACAGGCTTTGTGCTGTCCACCTCGTTTACCCTCTTCAGGACTCCTCATGGCCAGCTAGGAGCCATCCAGGTCTTTCAACGAGACATTTCATTTGCTCCAGTGAAAATCATGTACTCTTTCTTCAGGGCCTTCATCACTGTATTAGTGTGCCAGGGCTGCTGTAACAGAGTACCACAAACTGAGTGGCTTAAACAACAGAGATTTATTATCTCACAGTTCTGCGGGCTAGAAGTCTGAGATCAAGGCGCTGGCAGCATTGGTTCTGAGGGCTAAGAGGGAAGGATCTGTTCCAGGCCTCTTCCTTTGGCTTGTAGATGGCGGTCTTCACATTTATATGGTATCCTCCCTGCGTATATGTCTGTCTTCAAATTTCCCCCATTTTTGAGAACACCAGTCATTATAGATTAGGGCCCACCCTGGTGACTTTGTTTTATTTTGATTGTCTCTGTAAAGACCCTGTTTCTGAATAAGGTCACTTTCTGAGTTACGAGAAGCTAGGACTTCGACATAAGAATTTTGGGTGGCACACTTCAACCCATGACAATTACTAGTTCTCTGAGTATGCACGCACTCAGAGTTGGTTGAACCTCACATCTCGTTCAGTTGTCTTCTGCAGAAATTGTTTTCTCACCTTTCCCAGCCCCTCACAACCAGCTCCTGCAAGCATGTGCTCCAAACTTCTGCTGGGAGTTAAGGGATTCTGCAGCTCTGTTTTAACCTGAGTATGTTAGTTTCCTATTGCTGTTCTAACAAATCACCACAAACTTCATGGCTTAAAACAAGGCAGGGCAGCTTCAGACCAGACTGGCTGGATTTGTGGAATCTGCCTATGAAGCTGATGGAAAACAAGGTAGTAAAGATAGATTTTCAGCTTCCCTTAGCCATCTTCCTCCTTCCTTGAACCACAAGTGTCTGTGGTCATTCCCCCTAGGTCTCAATGCCTGACCCCTTTAGCCATCCTTGGAGCTGATATCTTAGTGTGAGTCAAAATGAGTTCTGGTGGAGGAAGAAGGAAGAAGCAGAGTATTCACTATGATATTCTTAAAGCCCTGCAGTGCCAGCAATGAAAATAGAACTGGAGTGTAAAGTCTCTAACCTTCAACATGTGTGAGGTGGAGATTTCCAGAGGCTAGTCCAGACACATGTACAGCCCAATGGACAAGCAGGCAGAGGAAACTATGAAAGTATATGCACATTATGAATTCCAAGAACCAGGATCTGCCTCCTCATTCTTATCCCTGCAAAACTTAAGAAAAAAGGAATCAAATATCTAGTCAGCCTTATGGATGGTGGTTAATCATAGTGAGGAGAGTGTCAGATGGCGATTCAAGATGCATGATGCTGGTCTTAACTCACATGCTAATTAGCTGTTGGAAGATGCCTAAATTCTGTGCCTCAGTATCCTCATCAGTAAATTATGAGGTTAGGGTTTTTCGTTGCTTTCAAAGGGCTCTTGTGGTCGTACATATTTAGAATTCCAGGGCATTTGTGGAGCACATATTGCATTTCATAGTGTGCTTGTCAAGGAGAATAAGAAATGGTAGGCAGGGTTGCTATTTTTATTGTTTTTGTTTTATTTTCTTTACCAGGGAGGTGTGACTATAATGGCACAGAAGACGTGGGTTATGAGGTGGTTACTTCATTGACGGTGTGGGAAGAGAGTGGCTTCTTGACATACAGTTGAGCCTCTGTGTTTGCACCCCTTATTGAAGCCCAAGCAGCTCCTCTAACACCAAGTGACCTCGATTTCACTCTCTGTCTTTCTTGTCCTCTCCCACGTTCCACTCTTAGGATGGTCAAATAATAGATTCATCATCAGGACTTTCCGCATCTGATTAGATCAGATATGTTCTGGCCCTAGGCAAGTCACTTTTTCACTTAGACCTGAGTTTCCATATGCAATAAGAAGTCGGTAAAACAGCCATGGATTATTCTGAAGTGGCTTTCTATTATAAAAATGAAGATAACTTTGAAGAATATTCCAGTTTTACAGGATTGGGAAAAAAGAAATGTAGATAGGCCAAATGTGATTTTATAATTATCTATAAACGATCTCCCCTTCACCACAACCATATTTATCTTTCTAAGTCTGCTCTTCTTGGGCTGATATTAAAATTGATTATTTTTCATTCACTGAGTTAACATTGACTTGGAAATAGAGGCAGGTTGACTTAAAAATGAAAGTATTAGCTATAAACAGATGGGCAATAAAGATTCGATAGTATCAGCAAGGCCATAACTGGGGACAGGTTATGGATTTATAGATACTCAGTGTGTAAGGTAAAATGCCCACAAAGAGAAGTTCATTGAATTCTAGGATAGAACTCTCTGTGCTAGATGGAAATCCCTGTAACTTTATACCTGAGTTATGGGGTTTAACAGAGATATTGGGGGCTACACGTTTGTGGCTTTTATTTAAACCTTAATCAAGCATATTTTGCATAGGTGCCCAGGAAGCAGTAAGTCAGATATTTGGAAGCATTTATGCTGGTAGGAATGGAGAGATGTGATTCTTTGGACGCCCTCTCTAGTCCCAACAATTCATGGCAACCTGAGAAATTAGACCAACTCAAGGCTTTCAAAGAAACTAAACTTGGTTGTGACACTGAGAACCACAAAATGTACTGCCCTATACTCTGCATCCTTATGCATCATCCAGATATGAGAAGAATCAATAGTGACCTTACATCGTGTCATGGTTCTTGATGTAGATAGTGTCTGATCAGCCTCCAGGAGGCACATATTGTCCAGCCTGTTCTGCAACTGATTTTCTCAGAGACAGAACATTTTGTGGTCTTGCCAAATCATATACACATTCTGGTTTAGCCTTTAGAAGCCATGGAACTATAAATGTTATCATCAACAACAAATGAGGGGCCGGCCCCGTGGCTGAGTGGGTAAGCTTGCACGCTCTGCTTCGGTGGCTCAGGGTTTCACCACTTCGGATCCTGGGCATGGACATGGCACTGCTCATCAGGCCATGTTGAGGCGGCATCCCACATGTCACAACTAGAAGGACCCACAACTAAAACATACAACTATGTACTGGGGGGATTTGGGGAGAAAAAGCAAAAAAAAAAAAAAAGATTGACAACAGTTGTTAGCTCGGGTGCCAAGCTTTAAAAACAAAAAATTAAATAAATGAAAGAACCAATGAGACTTGTACACTGAAAACTACAAAATATCATTGAAAGAAACTAAAGAAGACCTAAATAAATGGAAAGAAGTCCTGTGTTCTTAGGTGAGAAAACTTACTGTCGTTAAGATGGCAGTGGTCACCGAATTGATCTATATATTTAATGTAATCTCTATTAAAATTCCAGGTGTTTTTTTTTTCAGAACAGATTTTAAAATTCATATAGGAACACAAGGGTCTTAGAATATCCAAAACCATCTTCATAAAGAGAACAAAGTTGGAGGACTCACACTTAACGTTTTAAAACTTACTACAAAGCTACAGTAATTAAGACTGTGTGCTACTGGCATAAGGATAGACATACAGACCAATGGAATAGAATTGAGAAATAAACTCATATACTTAGAACCATTTGATTTTCTACAGGGTGCAAAACAATTCATTAGGGGAAAAAGAGTCTTTTTAACAAATTGTGCTGGCACAGCTGGATCTCCACATGCAAAAGGATGAAGTTAAACCCCTACCTCTTACCATAGGCAGAAATTAACTCAAAATGGGTCAAAGGCCTAAGTATAAGAACTAAATCTATAAAAGTCTTAGAAAAAAACACAAGTGTAAACCTTCATGATCTTGAGTTAGGCAATAGTTTCTTAGCTATGACACTGAAAGCACAAGCAACCAAAAGAAAAAATAGTAGATAAATTGAACTTCATCAAAGTTAGAAATTTTTGTGCTTCAAAGGACACTATCAAAAGAGAAAATATAACACAAAAAATGAGAGAAAATATTGCAATCATATCAAATAAAGATTTAGTGTCCAGAATATATAAGGGACACTTACAACTAAACAATAAAAAGACAAATAGCCCAATTAAAAAATGAGGAAAGGTTTGAATGGACATTTCTCCAAAGAAGATAGACAAATGGCAAATAAGCACATGAAAAGATGCTCAGTATTATTAATCATTAGGGAAATACAAATCAAAACCACAGTGAGATACTATTTTGTATCAATTAGGGAGGCTATAATAAAAAAGACAGAAAACAAGTGTTGGTGAGAATCAGTAATGGATGTGGTGAAACTGAACCCCTTATAAATTGCTGATGAGAATATAAAATGGTACAGTCACTTTGGAAAACAGTTGGCAGTTCTTCAAAATTTAAATGGAGTTACTATAGGACCCAGCAATTCCATTCCTAGATATGTACCCAAGAGAAATGAAAACATGTATTCACACAAAAACTTGTATGTAAATGTTCGTAGCAGAACAATAGTGAAAAAGTGGAAACTATACAAATGTCCATTAACTGATAAATGGATGAACAAAAAGAGATATATTCATACAATGGAATATTACTCAGCCACAAAAAGGAATGAAGTACTGATTTACACTACAACATGGATATGGTGGTTAATTTTATGTGTCAACTTGACTGAGCTAAGAGATGCTCAGATAGCTGGTAAAAGGTTATTTCTGGGTGTGTCTATGAGAATGTTTCTGGAAAGACTAGTATTTGAATCAGTAGACTGACTTCTTTACCAGTATGGGTGGGCATCATCCAATCCACTGAGGGCCAGAATAGAACAAAAAGGCAAAGGAAAGGTGAATTCTCTTTTCTGAGGCTGGGGCATCCATCTTTTCCTGCCCTCTGACATCGGAGCTCTGGCTTCTCTGGCCTTCAGACTCTGGGAATTATACCAGTCACCCCCGGTTCCCAGGCCTTCAGCCTCAGACTGAGTTATACCATTGGTTTTCTTGGTTTTCCAGCTTCTGACAGCAGATTGTGGGACTTCTTGGCCTCCATAACCTCTTGAATCAATTCCTGTAATAAATCTCCTCTTATATGTATCTCTATATATCCTATTGGTTCTGTTCCTCTGGAGAATTCTGACTAATACAACGGATGAACCTTGAAAACATTATGCTAAGTGAAAGGGGCCAGACACAAAAGGCCACATATTGTATGATTCAATTTTTATGAAATGTTCAGAATAGGCAAATCCGTAAAGACAGAAAATAGATTAGTGATTGCCAGCGGCTGGGGGGAGAGGCAATGAAGAGTGACTGCTGTTGGTACAGGTTTCTTTTTTGGGGGGTGGTGAAAATATTCTAACATTAGATAGTGGTGATGGCTGCACAACTTTGTGAATATACTAAAACCTACCAAATTGTACACTTTGGAAATGTGAATTTTATGGTATGTGAATTATGTTTCAATTAAAAAAACAAAAGCAATATTAAAGGTAATTGTAATTTTCCAAAAAAAATTGTTTTCAGGAATCTACTAGGGAGGCAGCATAGTACCATGTAAGACTACAGATTCTAAAGCCACACTACCTGGGCTGGAGTTCTGAATCCCTGCCTAGGAACGGTGTGATCTGGAGCAAGTTACTGTACTTAACCTCTCTGTGCTCCAGCTTCTTCACCTGTGAGAACTGAATAACTTACTATATATACAGTGCTTAGAACAGTGCCTAACACGTGGTCACTGCTGTTTAAATGTCTGTCACTTTAACTGTATGCAATCAAATGTAGGCAGTTGTGGGAAGCAAAAACCAGTATCAAGGAAACTGTTCTGGGCATAAATGTCAGTTTATATGTCATAAATGTCAGAGGAGCAGAGCAGGGTGAAGTCCAAAGCAGATTGCTTCACTTGGGTTCTTGTCTGACCTCTGCTCCATGCTGACTTGTGTAGACAAACTGGGTTTAGTGGAAAAGAAGGCAGCGATAATAGAGAGCATGGATACAATACCTAAATTTAACCTTCTTACCTGGGTCCTGGAAAAAGGTCCAAAAATATGTGAGAGGAGACAGAGAGTGGAGGAAACCAGAGCAAGAGATGGTGAACAGTGCTTACTATATTTTTGTTGTTCAATTTACATAAATATTAAGCAAACACTTTTGAGTTTTCCTCTGGAATTTCGACATTAAACTCATGATCTTTGTTTACCTGTCCTTTCTTTGTTGGGATCTTTGTTGCTCTTTCATTTCAAAAGTAAAATGAAACAAATCTTTAAAGTTCATGTCCCTGCTTCGTTTTCATTCCCAGGACAAATCAAGAAGCCAGGAGGGTGGCAAGTGTTTCTAGCAACATTCACATCCCTTGGCTTTAAACTGCTCTCTGCATCTTTGTAGGGGGTTCACTTACAATTCTTGATTTTTCTGTAGATCTCACCCTGTTGACAGACAGCAAATAGAGATTCTACTAAAGGACTGGGTTCCATACCCATTTTGAAGGAATGATATAAGGTATTAAATTCCTTACTTAGAAGGATAGAGAAAAACTTTATTGTCCACTTTTCCTCTGGTTTTACACTTCTGAATTCTCTTCTATGTAAATATAATTTATATCCCTTGGTTTCATCGCAGTTTTGCTTTCTTGGATACTCTCCATTGGATATCAATAAATAACTATAATGCCTTGTATTTTTACTCTATGTATTTCATGATGCTTTACACACAACCCTCTGAAGAGAGATGTGAATTGGCTTGCTTAAGGTCACACACAAGGAGTTGCTGACCCAGGGCCGTAACTGAAATCTCATAATTCCTTTGCATTTATTAGGAGAGGATTATTTCCTTTCACTGTTTATTTCTCCTAGAATGTTCTGTTGAGAAATAATCTAGGTGAGGAAAATATGGCGAGTTTCAGGGCAGAAGGCAGCTGAAGCCAAAGTGAATATTAATGCCAGGGCCTCATAATACTGGAGTCCAGGCTGGTACAGAAATAGCATTATTAAAGTTCATTGGGGCTGGCCCCGTGGCCGAGTGGTCAAGTTCGCGTGCTCCGCTGCAGGCGGCCCAGTGTTTCGTTGGTTCGAATCCTGGGCGCGGACATGGCACTGCTCATCGAACCATGCTGAGGCAGCGTCCCACGTGCCACAACTAGAAGGACCCACAACGAAGAATATACAACTATGTACTGGGGGGCTTTGGGGAGAAAAAGGAAAAAAAAATAAAATCTTTATAAAGTTCATTGTATCTCAGATTTTTCTCCAATGTACATCTCATATCACCTCTCTTTAGATGCATTAATATTTATCTCCCCAAAAATCATTAGTAGTGATATATGAGAGGAGAAAAAGTATAATCAACTAATGATAGAGCAATGAGTAGGGTTGGCTTGAAATTCTCTGCAAAACCAAAGCATGAACAACAGCTTTACAGATTCCCAAATCATTTACTGTGGAAAAACTTTAACTGTGGGAAGCAGGGATGCTTCAGAAGAGATGACAGTGGGCATGTGGAGGGGCGGAGGGGCAGGGAGGGCAAAACATAATTCTACCTTGGATTTCTGGAATACTTTTATTCTAAAACATTAAAGTCCTTTCATTTGTTTTATCTCATTTGTCCTGTCAGAATGTCTCTGGTTAGGTAGCGCAAGGATTATGATCTATTATGTTATAAATTAGGAATTAAAATCCAAGGAAGTGATAAAATTTGCCTAAAATGACATAGAAACAAGGAAAGAGAGAAAGAGAATACCAAAACGTGGCTGCCAATTTAGAACTTTATTAAATTAGAGCCTGGTGAACTTCCCCTGTATTAATTAGGAAAGGAAGGTAATGAGGATTTAAGGCAGAGTTCCCAAACTTGACTGCATATTGCAATTAACCTTGGGAGCTTTAAACAAACCCCAGTTCGTGGTTCTCATTCCCAGAGAATCTGATTCTGACTTAACTGATGCATCCTGGGCAGTGAGACTTTCAAAAAGCTCCTCAAGGAGAACCACACTGGTTTAAGTTTTGAGAATAAGACTCTAGGAAAAGAAGTCTAAAATTTGCTACATTCACTTTTATTGTAAGTATATGATATTTTAAATTAAACAATTATTTAGCAATTTATAAAAAAAGCACAGGGGAATTGAGAATTTAAGATTGAAAAAAAGCAGCTATTTTGTAGAAGAAAGGTGAGGCAGTGGTAGTAGAAGCCTAAGTAAGATTTACTGTAGGGTACATTAAACTTAGGTCTCAGGAAATAATTCTCTTATTCCTCTGTGATACATGGAAATACGAGTATTCTAATTATGTGGTTTTTTGTGTATGTGAGGAAGATTGCCCTGATCTGTTGCCAATCTTCCTCTTTTTTTTTCGCTTGAGGAAGATTGTTGCTGAGCTAACATCTGTGGCAATCTTCTTATATTTTGTATGTGGGATGCCGCCATAGCATGGTGTGATGAGCCATGCATAGATCTGTGCCCAGGATCCGAAACTGTGGACCCCGGGCCACTGAAGTGGAGGGCTTGAACTTAACCACTATGCCACCAGGCCAGCCCCTCTAATTATGTATTATGTTATAATATTGATGCTGCATAGGATGAAGTTCTTACCCAAAAGGAGAGGTCATTTGAAGATGTCATAATTTGAAGAAGAATAATAGTAATTATTATAGGAATATGTTTATTTCTACAATTATATTAGAAATAGCAACAGCTACTATTTACTATGTGCTAGATATTGTTCTAAGTATAATTTAATTCTTAGAATGACTCCTGGAGTTAGATAATATTGTAAGCCTAGTTTAACAGATGAGAAAACAGGTTTAGGAGAGATTAAATGATTTGTTCAAGAGCGCACAGTTAATGAGTAGCAGAGACAGGTATATTAGATTTCAGAAACGGGTTGGGCTAGGCTTCTAAGACTTGTAATAAAAACTGAAAGTGAGCTGAAACCTAGGAATATGCCTTTTTGGCTTTTATCGTAGAAGGTATAGAAGACCTTAAGGAAAGGAGTGTCTGAAAACAGCACCTTTCTCATGCATACAAGTTCAGAGCAGGGCAGTAAAGGCAAAGGCAGACAGCTGAGGCAGGGCCAGCTGTTGGGCTGCAGTGTGGTTATATTAAGATAAGAAGCCAACTAGAGTAGAACTGTAAACTTCTACTTAGGAAAATACACACTCATACACCTCACACACCCACATCCACGTTCGCACACACACACCATTCTGCATTTTGTGCTCACTGAATTTGTTTTCCAACTAACCTCTCTTAACACTTAGCAAGTCTTTTGGCACTTTCATTGAACTGCATGTGTGTTAAGAGGAAAGGGATTTTATCTACATTTATGCCAATGCTTTGAAGGAAAGCCACACTCCTGAGACCATTGTCGTGGGGCAGTTGTGATCAAAGTTTGAGAACCTCAGGTAGAATGTAATTTTCAGGAATGCTAAGTTGAACTCTTGGTCTGAAAGTAATTGTGTTACACAGATGAATCCTTGCCAGAAGAGGAAGCTGTAACTATCGCCTTTGAAGAACACCTTTACATTCTCATTAATTCTCACTAGAGTCCTCTGAGGTAAGTAATCATGATGATCTCAGTTGTATGGCCTAGGAAACCAAGGCTTTACAAGGCTGAGATAAATCCATCCCGCATCTCTGACTCTGTCTTCTTTCTACTATTCCACAGCCTGATGGAGATGATGTATTGAGTTTGTTCTTGGCAGTTCCCACTTGACTGTCTCTCGGGTAGGAAAGATAAGGCCTTTAGCAAGGAATGAGGAAGAGCTTGTTAAACTCCAGGACTTCCCCTTCACTTTAGGCCAAGAGAGTCCTCTTTGAAGGCATAAATCTTGGTTTAGTGATTCTACTCCTTTTAATTCTGACCACTAGTTCTTTAAGAAGATTGTTTCCCCTTCTGTCTTTTCTGTCACTCACAGCCAATTTTTTTCTTTTTAATATCTCTGCTTTCAAATTTTTCTGCCTTAAGTCTTTCTTCCTTTCCATTTTCTTGTTTTAAAATAATTAAGGCTTAATTCAGACAATCTGGAAAACAAAAAGTAAAGGAAAAAAATTATTCTTACTGTTATCATCGTTGCTGTAACATTCTGATGTACTTCTCTTTGGGGTTTCCCTGCACAAGTGTTTTCCCCTAACCAATACAATTGTGCTCTTCATATCTATTGATCTATCATTCTATCTATCTCAATATATCTGCTTTTATCACTTAATCTACTAACAAAAAAATTCTCCATTTATTAAAAATTTTCGTGAACATAAAATTAATAGATTTATAGTATTCCTCTGTATTCGTCAGAGTTCTCCAGAGAAATAGAGCCAACAAGGTATGTGTGTGTGTATGTATATCTATGTATCTATATCTATTGAGATTTATGTTAAGGAATCTGTGGATACTTGGCAAGTCCAAAATCTTCAGGGGAGACCAGCAGGCTGGAGACCCAGGGAAGAGTTGTATTTTGAGTCCAAAGGCAGTCTGCTGGCAGAATTCCCTCTTCCTTCTGGGAGGTCAGTCTTTTTCTATTAAGATCAAGTGATTGGCTGAGGCACACCCACATTATGGAGGGTAATCAGCTTTATTCAAAGTCCACTGACTTAAATGTTAATCTCTTTTGAAAAATTCTTTCACAGAAACGTGTAGAATAATGTTAGACCAAATATCTTTGTACCTTGGCCTAGCTGAGTTGACACATAAAATTAATCATCACACTCTTCTTGATGAAAATTTAAGTTTATTTCTATTTTTAATTTGTGTGTGTGTGTGTGTGTGTGAGAAAGATTCACCCTGAGCTAACATCTGTGCCAATCCTCCTCTATGTTTTGTGCATGGGATGTCTTCACAGCATGGCTGATGAGTAGAGTAGGTCCACGCCCAGGATCTGAACCCGTGAACATGGGCCGCCAAAGTGGACTGTGTGGAACATTAACCACTTGGCCACAGCGCCAGCCTCATATTTTTAATTTTGTTATTGTAGAAAATTTCAAATATTTACAAAAGCAGAAAAATTAAGTACGATGGTAGGATGACTACCCACTTATTAATCACCCAAATTCAACAATTTTCAACACATGGGCAATCTTGTTTCATTTATATCTCCACCCATTTCTCCTTCTCCCAGTCCTGGGATTATTTTGAAGCAAATACCTATTTCTGCTTTCAAGAGAAATTAATAACAGTACAATAAGATTTTTTTGTGTTTTCAGAAACATCTTCTATGTTAAAAAAATCCTCTTATAATTGACTCTGGGAGAGAAACTACTAAGTCAAAATTATGAATATTATTAAGGCTCTTTATTTACAGATTGCCAAATCTTTTCCATAAATATAGAAATTTGGATTCACTGTGAATGTGTAAGAGTGGGCTTTTTAAAAATAGCTCTCTTCAAAGCATCAAAATTCTTTCTTTCATTTTTTTTTCTTAAATGGTTAGGCAAAAAAATTGCACTTTGTTTTTATTTTAATGTGTATTATGTAATTACTAGTTAAGTTGAACATCTGTAATCTTACTTCATCCTCCTTCCATATTTGTTAAACATTTGGTTTGGTGAATTGGTTTTCTTTTGTTTTTCACTTTCTAGTACCATTTATTTATTGACATCTTAGTAATTTTCTTATTTATTACTATAAAATGTCTATGTTTTTATTCATGATTGATTGGATGCTTTTTTTCTTGGTGATTTCTTTTCTACTAGAAGGAATCTTTTCTTTTAAACTTAGCATGTCCTCACCCTACCAACATAATTTATAGTTATTTTTTATGTTTCTTAAAATATATAGTCATTTTTCTAACTAAAATTTATTTTTGCTTAGGGATGAAGCAAGGATCTAAATTATTTTTGCGACATGAGTAACCCATAATGTGCATGTTATGCGTAATCGTATAATGCGTCATCAGTCTCAGTAGTCCTCAATCACAGCTAGAGTTTAGTGTCTTCTGGGAAGCATTTCCTTTTTTCAGTGCTTATAGGTGAAATCATAATCTATGGCATTCATAATCATCATGTCCTTCAGGGTGGGGAGTGGCCCCAGCATTGGTATTTTTAAAAGAATCTCCCCAAGAGATTCTGATGTACAGCCAGGTTTGAGAACCTGCTTATTTTGTTTCATGCTGACTTCTTTATATTAAATTCCCAAATATGCATTTTATTTCTGGGATATTTATGTGTTCTATTAATCTTTCTGTTTTTCAGTGTCATTGTGTGTGAGTGTGTATATTTATGTGTATGTTAGGCTTTATAATATATTCAGGCTTAGAACATGCCTTTCCACCCCAAAGTGTGCCTTGTTTTGTTTTTAGAATGGAAGTTTACTGCATGTTGGGATGTTCCTAGTTCCCTTCCTCATCTTGCTGGAGCCCTAACTTTTCCAAACAAATCAGCTATATCAGCCCTCCCTGAACTCCTCTTCTTAGTCCTCTCATTCGTAGTTCAACATCTTGGAAAGCCACCTAAACACCTTTTCTCACCATCCTCACCTTCTGTTTATTCCCTGAACTACCCCACTCTCTGACTCTGCTACTACCCTACAGCTTCTCTGTCTATGACCATGAGAGATCTCCCTTTGGCCCGTATCCATTGGTGACTTTTTTCTCTTATCTCTCATTAGCTTTAGGGTCAGTTGTCTGAGTGAGTGATTGGAGATAAACTAACCAGGTTGTAGTGGTAGACTCTAGGTAAAAGTGGACAGTTCAGTTATAGAGTCAAATGTAGGCAAGAAACAGCAGCTTGGGTGTTTAGTGTGGTGGGCAGAACACAGGGGCGAGAGGTCCAGGGGTGTGTGGGTGGAAATGAAGTAGAGTGAGGATTCGGTGATGGCCGTTATTCAGGCACTAGGCAGCAAGGATATTTAGCTAGAGTGGTGTTTCCATTTGTAGCAGGACCTCAGTAACCAGAGTCTAGAGCAAAGGTTCTAATCTCATGAAAAAGGGTTGACTTAGGCAGAGAGGACAATAAGGCCCTCTCCATCTGTGAAGCATTCAGGATAGTACTCCAGATTTGACAGTGCTTGGATGTTAAGCATGAGTAGCTGGACAAACCTTGTGAAAATGGAGCAAGGTTATGTCTTCTCAAATTGGGGAATATGGTAGGAAGAATGGGGAGAGGGGAGCTGAGACTATTTATCTCCTTACTGCCTCTGTCAAGGTTGGTTCTGGAACTGGGTGATAATTTAGCCAGCAGATAGATGGCATTAATAGAACCAGCTAGAAGAAGTTGAAAAGTTTAGGGACAGAACTTAATTAATTAATATGTCACTATCTAGCATTCTGTTTTTATACCTTAGTTCACAGCATTATGCTCTTTGATCCATCTTGTTTAAATATCCCTTCCTCAACATGGTTGTAAAATTCAGAGACCTCCTAGCAGGTATAATACTTAGGCTGTCAAATCACACCTAGTTGATGTATGAAGAGTTTTAAAACCCACATTAACTTTATGATTACTTCCACTCCCTCTTCATACACAGGACTACATATACTTAGATCCACAAATATTATAAATATTTTGATAATAGGTTTTTAGTTTTGGTTTGTTATTTTCAGTTGTATGTGCTTACTTGATTGGTACAGCTATGTGACTACCTCCCCACCGGGGAGGCAGGTGAAGAAGGGAGGCAAGAGGAGAAGATTCATACATATTGATTGTCTGTAATGGGCCTGGCACTGTAATAGGCATTTTACATAAAATATCCCATATAACTTTCAAGAGTCTTGAAAGGTAGATATTATTGTCTCCATTTTACAGATGGAAAAACAGAGACTCAGAAAGTTGGAATAACTTATACACAGTCATGATGAATGGTAGAACTGAGATTCAAATAGAAGTCAAATTCCAAAGCTCCTTCTCTTTCCACTACCCCATAGGAATTTACAGGCAGGTAGGGAGAAGAAAGAAAACTTGTGAGATTCTGGGGCTGCCATGATATGGGTAGGATGATACAAGTCCAAGGGAGCCTTCAGAATTTGAGAGTAGCAAAGTGGAAAAGTTGGTTGAGGGCACTTGTTGGTTGGCCTGCCCCTTTTCTGGTGTGATTCATTTCCTGCTGCTGTCTATATTTTTTTACTGCCCTCAGGAGAGAAACAGGAGTCCTGGTCCCTAACCTAGGAAGAGAAGGACTGCCAAGGTCAAGTGATATGCCTCCAGATGCTCGATGAATCACCTACCCATCCAGAATTAGAACTTCAAACCTCTGACTCTATTATCATAGCACCAGGTCAGTGCTGATTCCACTTTCTCCAACTCCCAGACCACTCAGCTCTGAAGCATACTGACCCACTCCTAAGGAGGGGAATCTGCTGTTTGCTCCTGGCTATGCAGAATAAGATAGTTCTGTGTTCCCAGAGGTGTCTTTTTCATCTTGTCAGACATTTGTTTTTGTTTACCTGGGATTACATTCTATGTATAGAATCTTTACAGGGACACACCCTGTATGACACAGCACTGCTGTAAATGGCAGCTGAGTTGATTTCCTGGTTGTGAACACTCCAGTCCATTTATCTCTCTGCCTGCCTGGGTCTGGGACTCATTTATCAGAGAATGAGAAATTGTGTGTATGTGTGTATGTTTGTTCCTGAAATCTTTTGCAGAGACTGTCTTCCTTCTGTCCTCCCTGGCGGGGCCCTCTTCTCTGCCAGAGGGCAGTGTGCTAGAATAGGCTGGAGGAGTGGCCAGAAAACAAAACAGATCTACTCACTTACAGGGCAGGGGGAGAGAGGGGGAAGCTGCCAAAAGATTTTTAAAGTACCAGAAGTCCCCCTTTAGAAGGAACAGCCAAGCAGGATGAGTAACAAAGAAGGGAACTGAGTCTTGGAAATGCAATATCACTGACAACCTTAGGAACGAGGTGTTTGAAAGAAGCCCCACGTGCAGGCGTCTTCTGTTGTGTTAATCAGGTAGGAGAGAGGAGACACAGATGGATCAGAGATAATTCTGTGTTTAGAGGTGGGTGGCAATTGTGTGTTCTTGGCTTTTCCCTCTTATTGATAGCCTTTATTCCAGGCTGGGGAAATTGTTGTTGATTAATACTCCCAGGAAGAGAAAATAATCAGCTGGAAAATATCTAATTTAAGATATATTATCTCTGGGATTTTGAAGTTTGAATGTGGTAGATGGAGGATTATGGAATCAGAAACCTGAAAAATAGAATGATAATTATAATAAAAATAAAATGTCTTGAATTTGTATAACACCTCGAGGGAACTAAAATGTCTTCATCTTTGTAATCATTTTTAAAATCTGATGCTGCTTGTAGTGTTAGTGAGCACTGCGTTCCTTGTTAGATGGTATGGGACCTGTCTGTCTTGCCATCACTTTGCTCCTCTACAGAGCAGACTTTTCAAGAGGAGCCAAGATATAAATTAGGCTTCCTTATCTCTACTGTCTGTCATATGTATTTCAGGAATTCCTGCAGACAGGTAAAAATAAGAAGCAAGAAAATCTGATAATGCTGTCTTATTGTCAAAAGATCTTTGTTTAAACAGGATCAGGACTCCCAGGCACCACAGGAGAGCTTCTTTTCCAACCGTCTCAAAGTGCATGTCAGGCCCTGGGTCTCTAGGAGGATGGGGGAGGGTGGAGATCAGAACAATCACAATCCCTCCATTCCTGAGAAGAATGGGAGGACAAGAGATTCTCTCTGGGTAACCTCCTCTTCTCTCCGCCTCATCCACACTAGGAGCTATCACCGGGCATAAGGCAAGTTATCTTATGCTAGTCTGATTCTCTGGATTTAAAGAGGGTCACCTCTGGAGTGTGCCCTTCCATTCACTCTTTGTCCTCTCACAAGTTTGCTTCAATAGAAAGGTGGAGCCTGGGCCCTGCAAGATGGAGCATGGTGATCCTAATTCTTAGGCCAGTGCTCTGTCTCCTGGGAATTCTGGCCCCTTCCTGACCCTTAGGCTCCCAGTGAAAGATTGTTAGTCTTGGAAACTAGGCCCTTTTCCCTCAAATAGCAGAAGACAGAAATAGGATTGGGGTTAAATCCAGGAAAATGAGCAAGCAAAGAAAATGATCCAAGATTCATAATCTGGTGAGTACTGGAAAGAAATTCTAATTCTACCCTTATTTTCAGAATACATTTTGAAGACAGACATGCAGACCTTGTCTGTGCGCCATTAAACCTAGGAGAACACACTAATAGGAAGATTTTACTCACCTATTTTTTCCAAATTATGGTATATTAGTTGGTGAAATTTGGTTTTAGCATTACGGTTTCCGTGATTCGTTTGGATTCTGACATCATTTCTTCTTGACACTATTGGTCTTGTCCATTTGAGAGACAAGTACATACATATAGTAAAGTAATTTAAGGAATATTGGGTTTGTAATTAAAAGACTGGGGTAGGAAACCTTGCTCTATCATTTAATTGGTATTTTTTTTAAACCCTGGCTAATTCAGAACTTAATCTGTCTGAACCTCAGTTTCCTCCTTCATGTGAAAGTGCCTGGCATAATACCTGGCACATTGTGGTTGCTCAATATGTGTTTATTGGATGTGAAAGCAGGAAGGACAGTTTGTTTTTCAGAATGTTGCAGATAAGTAATTCTGGAATCCTCTAGATCTGAGCAGTTCTTTTCTATCTCGTTTCCAACTTAATGTGTTCATTCCATTAAATGAGGTTTTTGGCTAGAGAGCCCAAGGCTAAAGATGAAGGGGGAGGAAAAGAGAAGGCTGAGTGATTAGTGTGAAGGCAGACCAAGTCAGTCTCGGGGGGCTACCTCCATGTATTTTGCCCTCCTCACTTTAAGTCTTTGTGTCCTCTGCCCCATAGCCCACAGCTATTAATAACTCTCTTTACCCAGTGTGGCATTGTGGCAGGTGGGCCACCTGTATATATAAAAAGAACGTGACTGTCAGATCCACTTGTGTTGATGTGCAGGTAGTAAGACTGAGGGTGAGGCTGGCATAACAGATTTAATCACATCTTATGGAAGCAGGACCAGATGTTATATGTAGGTCAATCAAAGAATTTCTCACAACAGATAGGCGAAGTACGAGAGAATGCATCTAATTTTTAAAGTTCTATTTGTAGATGTATTTTGGTAAGAAGAGTTTCTTTTGGACAGTCAGGGGTAAATTGCTGGTTGTATCTGGGATACCATATTGTGCTAATTGAACAGAATTGTCACTTGTGAAAGTTGCATTATTGTCGCAAATAGAACTGTCTTTGCATGTAATAAAACACATGCAGAGATGCAGCATGGCATTATGCTTGTATTGTGAGTATGTGTAAGAGTTTGGAGAGTTAATATTTAGTTCAAGTCTAATTACAATCATTAATTTCTATGGTTTCCAGACTGCAGTCTTGCAATGATCTGGGGTGGACTTCACTTCCATTTCACTCTCATTCTCTTCCTGTTTGTATGTCCTTCTTCATTGTGCTATTTCCCCCTCTAGATTCTCAAATCAAGAGGGAAGCTAAACTTTTTAATATGCTAACAGAAAGTCAGAAGCAACTGAGAAGAAAAAAAAAAAAGAAATGATAACCACAAGTAAGGCAATAATTGTTTTAATTAGAGCGCCGCCTAAAGAGATTTGGCATTGTAGCTATGTGTAAACTACAGGCAAGTTATGTACATATTTTCCAGTTGTCAAATAGAGTTATCAGAATAACAATTTCACAACTTCACTGGACCCTTGATTCTAATGCCCTGAATTTAGTAATACATGGCACTAAAGAAAGAACTTCAAATCTGCCAGCTATTTATTCATTGTCTGAATTAGCTTTGTATAAAAATGAAGTTAAATGTTTTGTTTAAAAGATAAGTGACAACACAGCAAAAGAAAATTAGCCCTGCTGAAGGACTGTAGGGGAGGTACATCTTCCCTACATGACCCATGGAACACAATTGCTCAGGCAGGTGCTGCGAATATGAACTTGAGCACTGGAGCAGGAGTCTTGGGTAGGAGCGGAGCCTTTAAAAATAGTTGGAGAAACAATGGCATGAAAGGATAGGCATGTGGGATAATGTTTTTTATACTTAAGGATTTGACAGTACAGTTAAGAAAAGAATCAGTAGCCAACATATATATTTTAACACAGTGAGAAAACTGTCTAGATGTAGTTGAAAGGGACAGAGTACTGGTCACATTGTATAGAAATGGTCAGGAACATTCTTCTAATAGTCAGATGGGTTACAATCTAACTCATTGGAAGAGTCATCTGAGAAGGTTTTGGCATCTAGGCACGCCTTTTCTCCACTTGACACAGAGTGGGTAGGCAAAATCGTGTGGTGTGAATATTAACTGCAGGGAGAAAAATGATGCAGACAGGAATATTTTTCTCACAAGTGAGTATGAACATCTAATATGAGTGCTCTGGTGGGCTTGTGTGGTAAGCTTTCCTGTGTGGGCTTTCATGGGTATGTGGGTAAGCCTCGTGTGTATACCTTAAAAATTCTAGACTCATTTGGTATATTCCAAATGCCTCTAGCCAAACTGTAATCGTTTTAAAGAGCTTATTGTACAAACAGCTGGAAAACCATTTATTGAGTGAGCCTCACCACACTATACATTTATTTCCTTGTTCCAGCATCCAATTCATTGGACTCTTAGGTGTTAATAAGCCTAGCATCTTCAAACTATCTATGTACAAATAAAACTGATGGTAAGAACCTTGTTCAGAAAATGCAATAGAAGGTCACATTGTATCCAAAGGTGAGTGCTCTGTAATAAGTATGATATCCAGGTGCAAGGGTATAAATGTGGATTTGAGTCATTGGGTGTAGCTATGCTTGGCCAAGTGCCTATAGTTGAGGGTGGCCCACCATGAGCAGTTCTGTGTGGTGACACGTGCCCACAGGGCTTTAAATGACTTCCTTCAGTATGTATTCGTGGGTGTGTAGTGTGGTTTCTGGGCAGAGCTCACAAGTTTGAGCTGGCTGCTGGCCGACCCTTTCTTCCACTTATACTATGGTAAGAGAGATTATGCTCACAGAACCTACTCCCAGAGGGCCAAACTTGTTTAACTGGCTGTTCCCTGAATGAAAATAATTACGTCTGATAATGCCCTGAAAAGGAAGTAGGAGGAAAGGAAAATAAGAAGAATGGCAATGAGAAATTTTCAAATAGCTTTAGAATTCTCCTCCCTGAGCTAAAGCTTTGTTTTTAAGAGCTTCTCCTTTGCTCTGTCCTCTCAAGGCTCTGTTTCTTGCCCAACTACTGTTGCTTTTCCTTCCATGTGGTCCTGTGGAATTGTGGAAACTTTCTCAACTACCGTTCACCATGCCTTTTTGGCTTGCAAACTAGATGAGATGGACTTTGCTATCTTATTATTCATTGACCTCATAGATCCCTTGCTATGTACAAACCCACAGATAAGAATCTTCCTCTCCTCTCTGCAATTTTCCTCCTTCTGGCTATTCCTCTGTTTACCTGGGCTTCTGTCAACCAACCGCACATCTGTTTCTCTTACGAGTTGTAGGGGAATTGTTTAACTCTCCCCCTCCCCTGCCTCCAAGCTCATGGAGCTCCAGGAATAGTAAAAAGGGTTCTTGGCTGGAGCTGGGAGCTTTCTTTACACATGTGTTTCAGGCACTAAGAGACTCTGCCTCAATGAGTAACATTGTGGTTGTGGCTATCAATAATAAAACACAACATGTAATAGAAGACAGCATAATATGGCTAATGTAACACATGTACAATATAGCGTATCATATAAGCTACAATTCTGATTTTTAAAATTTTACCTTGTTTTCAAATCACTAAACTAGATCACATATTTAGGATACCTAGACAGTGGAAAATCAGCATATTTTGTTTCATATCAATCAGAATTAAAGAAGTAGGCTTTGCAGATCATAGAAGGAGGGAAGACTCTTGTTAACCAAAGGAAAAATAAACTTTGTAGGTATATGGAAGAGTGGTAACATCAGTTCTATTCAGAAAGAGCGAGCCAGGTTTTTGGAGGTGTAATTTCAAATATTTGCTGATTATATAGAATTAAAGGTGGCAATCAAGAATATCTGTCCAGGTAAACAAGAATCTAGTAACTATAGTCTATTTGGAGAATTGGGAACTGAATAAATGAAGAAGGATGGGGTGGGAGAAAGATTTTTATGGTATACCATTTTGTATTTTTCTTTTTGAACCATATGAATATATTTCCTTCCTGTTTAAGAGAGAAAGAAGATGGCTTGGTTTTGACACTTCCTTCAATCTATATATTGGTAAGAGTGAGTGCCTGTGTTTATCTAAATATGATGGGCAGAGGAAGCTCGTAGGAGCTCTGAGAGCTGCAGAATTAAATAGTTTTTATTGATAGATGCTGTCTGTTCATTGGTTGTGAGAATGAAGTGGGGGGATGTTTCAGAGAAAGAAAGCAAATGTATAGCTCATCTCTCTTGAAATCTGTCAACTATTTATTCATTATCTGAATGAACTTTTTTTAAAAATGAAATTAAATGTTTTGTTTAAAAAATAAGTGACAACACAGCAAAAGAAAATTAGCCCTGCTGAAGGACTGTAGGAGAGGTAGATCTTTCCCACATAACCTATGGACCACAAATTCTCAGACAGGTGCTGTGAACATGAACTTGGGTATTGTAGCAGGAGTCTTGCGTAGGAGAGGAGCCTTTAAAATAACTCAAGAGATAACAGCATGAAAAGATAAGATCAGATCAGGGCTATACTTGCTGTATAATAGAAAAGAAAAAAAATGTTCTTCCAGCTTGAAAATCAGGTAGATGGATAGAGATGCATTGATGGCTCAGAGAGTTCCAGGTAGGCATGTACTTAATAACTAGTGATCTGTAAAAATATTTTAAAATTCTGAGTGTGCTCTGTTTTATTTTTTCAGAGCGACTAAATCCTTGGGAATTGTTCTCAGCCATGCTCTGTGCATTCTCTGTGGGTCAAGCATAGAAGTGGACAGCTGTCTGGCAATGGGAGATGAGAAGGGCATGACACGAAAGCTACTGGAATGCAGTCTCAGTGACAAATTGTGTGGTAAGTATGGATACCACAGATGTCTATCCTCTGATTTTAGGATGATGGAGGCTAAGATCTCAATAGATTCTAGGATAAAGGTGATTTGATTTCTAGTAGAAATGAAGAGGACAATGGCCACTAGAGGTTATTGTCTATGAAGGGGAGCAAGTGCCAGAGATCCAGATGTACTGCTTCCTCCATCTCAATAGGAAAAATGATAGACGAGACCATGAGCACACTTGATGAGCTAAGAAACAGGGACATTGGGGTTTCTGATTAAACAGTTGCTTCCAATAGTGGTTCTACAGAATGGAAGTAGAAGGGAAGAAGGAAGAGATGATCACTTCATGTATGATGAGCTGAGGACTAGTGGGTAGAGGAAGTTGTGTGGACAAGTTAGGCTGCTTCTTCATTCTCTTCTTTTCCTGCTTGATTTCTTACCCAGTTGTCCAGGAGCATCAGTATGAAATCATCATCATCCCGACTCTCCTGGTTGGCGTGTTCCTCATCCTTCTTGGGGTCATCCTGTGGCTTTTTATCAGAGAACAAAGAGCTCAACAACAGTCTTCTGGACTCCGAGGTAAGGCTCAAACTGGGGCTGGGCAGAGGCTCAGAGAAGATGCAGATTCCAGAAAATAAGATCCACATCTAAAAGTCTCTGCAATGGGAAAGGAGATATGGGTCCCCTCCTATGGAGTTGAAAGGGAGGTGACCTCTTCTCTAGGAAGTCATGAGTAGAATCTCAATATATGCTTTTTACCTGAAAGAAGGTTAGGCAAGAGGCCTCATGTGGCCTGTTTCTGTCTTCTTTGTCCTATTGCAATATCAAATCTTTGGCCATATGACTATCTATGGATTGGGAAGGAAGACCTAGTGGGTAAAGCCCAAGGCTTTGTTACCAGCCTTGAAGGATGACATTTTACTGTATAAAACATTTTAACCCTACTCTGTGCCCCTGAAATATATGATGAAAAGGGTTATCCTTCATAATAGTCTTTGAAGCATTAGGTAGGAGATAATAACATGCTGTTCTGGAGTATCACTGAGCATAAAATGAAAGAGAATCATTTCATACATGAAACTAAGAGTAAAAAGAAGGAAAAGAAATCCTGACTGTGATATGAAACTCTATAGTGACCTATCCCTAATCCCTTCCTAAATTTATCCCAATTCTCTTATAATTCACACTTACAGAAAAATTTCTCAAAGATGTTGTCTGAACTCACTCTCACTACTTCTAATTTTCACAATCTCTTTTAAACATACTAAAATAAGGCATTTATCCTCACCACTCCATCAAGACAATTCTTTCCAAGATCACTATTGACAGCTATGCTGAGTCCTTATCTTATTTGACCTGTCAAAAGGATTTGAAGCAATTTTGGACTTCCTCTTTCTTGAAACACTTTTTTTTTCTTTTAAATCTACAGTCACTTCCTAAATGATCTCATTTTCAGTCTTATGGATTCAAATACTTTCTCTATTCTGATTATAGTCCCCTTTGAACTCCAGATTCTTATATTAAATGATCTACTTTGCGGTTTGGATATAATACACATCTCGTATGTAATATGTCCAAAATGAAGTTCCTGAAATTCCCTCACAAATGTCCTCCCCCAATAGTCTTCCCTCTTTTAGTAAATAGCAAGCCTAGACTTCCATGTATTCAGCCTAAAATTGTGAAGATGTCCTCGACTTCTCTTTCTCTCACACTCCATATCCAATCCTTTAGCAAATCCTGTTAACTGTCTTCAAAATAAACCCAAGCCACTCTCACCTCTCAAAGATCATTGTAGTATACTCCTAACTGGTTTCTCTGCTTCTGCCCCTATCCCTTTATGGCCTATTCTGCTCAAAGAAGCAGAATAGTTCTTTTAAGGCACTGGTCAGTCCTGTCAGTTCTCTGCTTGAACCTGCCCCAGTAGCTTCCCATCTTAGAATGAAAAAATACAAAATTCTTTCAATGGCCTTACACGATCTGGGCCCTCACTGGCCTCATCTCCCATAACTCTCCAATTATCCCACTTGTTTCCAGCTGCACTGACTTTATTATTCTTCCTCAAATATGCCAAGTATACTCCTTCCTCAATACCTTTTCACTTCTTGTTCCCTTTGTCTATAATATCCTTCGTAATAGCAGTATGGTTTGCTCTCTAATTGCTTCCAGGTACTTCTCAAATGTCATCTTATCAGAAAGGCCTTTCCTGACCTTCAAACATAAAATAGCATCACTGATGTTTCTTATTCCCCTATTTTCCTACATAACACACATCACCTGGTATATTATTATAGGTTCCTCTCTCCTCCCACTAGAAAGTAATCTTCATAAAAATCCAGATTTTTCCTATATGCCCAGAACGGTGCCTGGCATCTAGGAGGTCGTATTTGTTGAATGAATGGATGAATTAATGAATGAATAGAGATTTAATACGAAGAATGAATCTTTCTTTTCCAGTGGAGAAAAGTTAGCTAAGAAAGTACCAAAAGACTTCTTTGACTGAGACTCTAGGAAACATGGAATAATTTGACTTTGGGGGCAATTTGAGGGAGGAAGAATAACCATAGCTTACTTAGAGTTGAGTAGTTATCCATACCTCCCCTCCAACTTTGGAAACCATTTGATTGACTTAAATGATAGTCCCCACTGGCAGTTACCACCACCTTCAGGTATCTGTGGTTTGAGTGCTTATATAGAACTTCCTTAATTAGCTCCCTACTACACTTATACTGAACTGTAATCCTGAGGAAAACAGAAAGGAAATATCATTGCCACTTCCTAGAGGTCCATCTTGAGTTGTATTAGAAGTCCTGAGATTATTATAAAAGTTGTAAAAGGTTGATATTGATGCTGGTTCATAGAGAAGCATCAGAAGGTATCCCCACATCGGCCAGAGAAAAAATTACTAAAGAAACTTCCTTGCCAGTTTATTCCAGCCTCTGCTTTCCTGGAGTCCCTAGGGTAGGGAAAAGATGGCTGGTATTATCTCTTTGTTCTAGGCATTGCCCCCGTGCCTCCATCAAGGAGCCTAAGCTGGGAAGCAGCAGGACATGGAGAAAGTGTGTTTGTGCCACTTAAGGAGACATCGTTGGAAAGCCTTCTACAAACTACCACACATGCCCTAGCTAAGCTGCAAGTGCCCCGGGAGCAACTCTCTGATATTCTGGAAAAGATCTACAATGGTAGTTATGCGACCATCTATCGAACCAAGATGTACACTGGGGACCCTGCTAAGCCCAAGAGTGTTGTCCTCAAGGCTTTAAAAGGTAAAAGAAGTGTCAGACGTCCCTTCTCCTTTTTACTTTGCCACTGTGAGCCCCTAAAAGTGAATAATGCTAACAGGCTTTGCAGACATTAAGATGTTAATCAACAGATAGTTATGGTCATAATTGTGTGCAGAATAAGAAGGGAATAGAAAGTGAAAACTCAAAACAGAAATGTCCTTCATGGGGTCTTTCCCTAGCTCAGCCTTGCCTATCGAGGCTGTTAGAACTGAGTTTTTCATATTGGATACTAGTTGGATGAGGATTTTGAGGTCATTTCTTCATTATTTGATGTCTTTCTTTGATACTGTATTTCTTTTTTTTTCTTTTTTTGCTGATACTTATGATATGGACTAGTAATGATGGATACATAAAACAGAACGAGGATAGGAGAAGCAAGAATATTAATCAAAAGGCTTAGACAGTGATAATACTTTAGTGTGAACAGAACATTTGTCTATTTAGGTAGAGGAAAGCCTATCCACTTCTAAGACCTATGATTCTATATTACCTTTGACAAAAGATCAATGGCATTGAGGATCGTCTTCTAATTTGTTCTCTTTCTATTTACTTTTTGTCTATCTACACTCACTCCACTTTGGAGCCTCGAGGCTTGTCATCTCAGGTTGCTTTCTGCCTCATGCCTCCCATTTTAATGGTGATGCTCTGACTGCTCACAGCTCATAGCTCTTCTGTCCTCCACAGAACCAGCTGGCCTCCAAGAGGTGCAGGATTTCTTAGGGCGAATCCAATTCTATCAGTACCTGGGGAAGCACAAGAACCTGGTACAGCTGGAAGGGTGCTGCACAGAAGAACTGCCACTCTATATGGTATTGGAGGATGTAGCCCAAGGGGACCTGCTCAGCTTTCTCTGGACTTGTCGCCGGGTGAGCAGTAGGGTAGAGGTGTTAGGAAGGAAAACCTTGACCTGACTGAATAGCTGTTCACATGTCAATTAGCCTGACAAATGACAAAGTGGAGACATAATAGCGTAAGAGAACGATTGAGTATCACCGTCCAACAGAACGTTTTATGAGAGAAATGTTCTATATCTGCTCTGTCCAATATGGTAGCCACTAATAACATGTGGCTGTGGAGCTCTTGAAATGTGGTTGATGTGACTGAGAAAGAGAATTTTAAATTTTATTTAATTTTAAATAATATACATTTAAATAGCCACATGTGGCTAATGGCTACCATATTGGGCAGTGCAGATTTAAACTATGGACTTTAGTCTCCACCTCCTACTAGCTATGTGACTTTGGGCAAGTCACCTCTCTGAGTATGAGTTTTCTGAATCTGTAAAATGAGAATAATAATAAATTATTATTAAAATTACAAGAAATTATGTATGTAAAAACATAGCAGTGATTGGTACACAGGAAAAACTCAAAATGGTAGCTGTTATAATGATAATTACATAACAACATAACCATTGTTAGTACTGATTATAATTTTGTTGTTAGTGTTAAGTGTGTCTTCCATTCTGTGACATCACCCTAGTATGCCGGGGCTGACTTGAGGAGAAATTCAGCTTGTAAGTTTTTGTACTTCAAACTCATATTTTAAAAAATTAAGATGTTCAGAAATTTCCGGGCCAAAGTGCAAGTCCTTTTTCTTGCAATTTCCATACTTCTTTATATACTCTTCTTTCTGAAGTGCTACATGTCTCCCTAGTTGGTTCCTCACTTGCTAATGAACAACATTAATCAAACCTAAATATGCTGATTACTTTACTACTAAATGTGTATGAAAATGGGACCCTGTTAATGTCTTCCATTTGGTGATACAAATAGGACAATGTACAAGTCTTTAGGCATTTTAAATCTTTTAAAGAGGTTATCTATCTGCAACTTGTTCTGTGCTCTAACCTCATTAGCTTCTATTTTTCAAAACTACTATGCTTCTCTATTTTAGATTATCTTCACATGCTTTTCTCATTACACCAAACTTCTCCCTTCTGTTCTTTCTTTGTATAGTCAGTGTCCACTCATCCTTCCGATCTCACCAAAAGCTTTCCTTGCTCCTCCAACTGAATCACCTCTTTCCCCCCATTATATGCTCTCTTTAACGTTTCTTTCATGGTGCATATAGATATATAACCATATATTTATATACGAATATTAGATTCTAATTCACATGTGTTTGCCACGTGTTAAGCTTCAGAAGGCAGCATCCATTTATTTTCTATTTTTATTTTTTTTGCTTGAGGAAGATTAACCCTGAGCTAACATGTGTGCCAATCTTCCTCCACTTCACATGTGAGTCACTGCCACAGCATGGCTGATGAGTGGTGTAGGTCCACACCTGGGATCTGAACCCACAAACCTGGGTCGCTGAAGTGGAGTATGCCAAACTTAACCACTATGCCACAGGGCTGGTCCCATATTTTGCTCAGTCTTGTATTCTGAGTTCCTAAGATGGAATCTGGCACATAGTAGGCATTTAGTCAAGATGTGTTGAGTTAATATGCTTAATTAATCTCTCTCTCTCACACACACACGCACTGCCCCAGGAAAATTACTGCTTTATGCAGTGAATAATCTTATATATACTTGTCTTTCTTACCTGCTATTCTGTTCTTTACTCACTCTGCTATTCATCTACACTATTGTTTTTTCAGTCCAATAAATCATTGTACTTCTTTGCATATCTGAGAATATCTCGTATCATTCTGTCCTTGCATCTTATAGTCTCTATGTTTTGTATCTTTTCCTTAGCTTTGATATCTGCACTTAAGACTATATCTGCCACTATTTTTTTTTTAAAGATTGGCACCTGAGCTAACATCTGTTGCCAGTCTTCTTTTTTTTTTTTTCCTTCTTCTTCTCCCCAAAGAACCCCCAGTACACAGTTGTATATTCTAGTTGGGAGTGCCTCTGGTTGTGCTATGTGGGACGCCGCCTAAGCATGGCTTGATGAGTGGCACCATGTCTGCACCCAGGATCCAAACCAGCGAAACCCTGGGCCGCCAAAGCGGAGTGCCTGAACTTAACCACTTGGCCACAGGGCTGGCCCCTCTGCCACTATTTTTTTTTTTTTCAAATCTGTTTATGTCTTTTTGACATAATGCTTTTTTTTCTGTCTCTTTAGGATGTGATGACCATGGAGGGCCTTCTTTATGATCTCACAGAAAAACAAGTATATTACATTGGGAAACAGGTCCTTTTGGCTTTGGTAAGGCTGGGAAAAATGACAACAGATGATGGGGATTTTTCTTTTTAGCCTGGTATTTGATGTCATATTTCTCATATTTATATTCCCAAGAGAGGTATATATTTTAAGAAAATCAGATGGAAGTTAGGGGACAGAGGCTCAAACACTGATAAATTATTTTCAGTTCTTTCTTTATGAAATTGTTTAGATAATATACTATAAGATTGGTAATTTTAGGCAGAAAGTAGTCAACTTAGGGTTTTTAGAAGGAACAGGAAGAGTTTTAAAAGTTTTCTCAGTCTTAAAGTTCAAACACAAGGGCCAAGAGCTGTATGTCCATTTACTTGATACTCTTACTTCCCCATGTACACTAATACTTATAGATGTGAAAGAGGCCAATAGGGAAGCAAGTTTGGAGAAGATATGGGAAGAGAAACTGAATGGGTGAAAAGCTACAGAACCAGAAAGAAGTATACAATTTTATACCTGAAAAATAAGACATACTAGTTCAGAACATGTTTGGTTGGAGACTAGCTTTGATACTGAATGTGATGGGAAAAACATATACTTTAAAAAAGAACAGGGAACAAGTGGGAGAGGAAGAATAAGAAGGGGTAACAGTGAGATCATTCCCTCATTTTAAACCAATTTAAATGAACAGGTAAGAGAAAGAACTCAGGGTTTGATAAAAAATTTACCTTTACCAGAATGACTCAGGAAATTTAAATGACTATGTCTATGAAATTATTTAGGTGACTGTGTTTAAAATAGCATTTGCTATAGAAAATATGGGCTCTATGAAGCTACTACTTTAAGTATTTGATATATCTTGCCACCTTGAGATGTGAAATATACCATGGATCTAAACGGAATCAGGGGAATCTTAGAAAAAGAAGCATTGAGGTGAGAAAAGAGCAGTAGTCATAGTTGAAGATCCCATGGAACAAGGGGGAGAGCACATAATATAAATTAATATTACTGACAGTGTATGGAGGGCCTAGTTGGTATGTGCCTTGATAAAGTTAAGGTGTCAGGATTCAGCCTACATTGTATTCTGAACCATAATTGCAGAGGTGCCCCATAGGGATGCATCGATCACATTGATGCATTCTTTAGGGACCTAAGTTACGAGTTACAAGGCAATATCATACTATTTTTTCTTCCTTTTAAAAAACTCAAAGTCAATACATTCTTTTAACTTCTCATTATAGTATAACTTCTTTGTTCTGAAACCTTTGCAGAGACAGAAAACTGCTAGTTACTGTTTCCTTCATCATCAATGATTGGAAATTACTACCCTGACCTTTTATTTTTTCATACTATTCTTGTTTAGTAATCATAGACCTTAATCTCTAGCTCTTCAGTCATGTATAGCTTTTCAACTTCTCCTTATGCCTTGAATAGCTTGATGTCAGGGGAAATGGCTCCAGCAAATCTATGTCATCAGGTGCAATGGTTTTCAAATGTTTTGTTGGCTGTGCTAGAATCATTTTGATATTTCTTAAAAATATAGACTACCAGGTTCCTCTTCTTGGATTTTGGTTAAGTAAATCTGGGTGAAAATCTTATGTTTTAAAAAACTCTCAGGCAATTCTGATTTGCAGCCTGGCTTGAGAATTATTAACAGAATTTGCAGTGCTTCCTGTGAATTAGAATATCTAGTTCTGGTCACTACCACTTAATAACTGTGTGGCCTTGTGTAATCATTTAGATTTATCTAAAAGATACTTCCCTAACTCACCTCATCTAGTTATTTTAGGGACAAAATGAGATGACATAAAGCTCCACATAAATTCATTATTATGACACTCAGTTTTGCTACTATGTATCACCTTGTTTGGGGGCCTGCTGCTAGAAACTTGAAACCTACTTTCTTTTCCAGTGTCTAGCTGCATCCTACCTGAGAGGAATGTGAAATCAGGCAGGGGTCAGGGCTTGACACAGGGTAGGTGATTATACTTTCCAAACCCAGTACTAATGTTAGTTGGATTATTTGTTCAGTTTGATAGTCCTAAACACAATGCAAAAATGTCTATTCATTATCATGACTTGGAAGTAATATGTCATTATTAATGAGACTTGTTGAGAGTGGAAAATGTCCTTGTCTTTTTGAGGATTTCTAGGACTGCTTCTCCTTGTGTGTGACCCAAGTTGTGACCTCAGACAGCTGATCCATCTTTGATCTTATGTTGACAGGCATTTCTCCAGGATAAGCAACTGTTCCATGGGGATGTGGCAGCCAGGAATATCCTGATCCAATGTGATCTTACTGCTAAGCTCTGTGGGCTGGGCCTGGCTTATGAAGTCTACACTCAAGGGGCCCTCTCCTCTACTCACACTGTACCTCTCAAGTGGCTCGCCCCAGAACGGCTTCTGCTGAGACCAGCTGACATCAGAGGAGACATGTATGGTTTGTTCCTGGCCTTTGTATTTCTTCCCTTATTGACCTAGGTGTCTTCTAGTCCCTGGACATGACCACATCTGTTGTCAGTTATGCCTACAAATGAAATCTCCACTTAGAAGTCAGACAGCCTCTCAAGCGGAAACGTGTGTGATGTGACAGAGCTCATATCTGGCATCTGGCTGCAATCCCTTTTAGTACCTTTTGAAGTAGCCCTTCTGCATTAGATTAGTGGCCTTAATTAGGATAGTAAAAAGAAAAATGAAGATTATTCACACCAATATCTGAGGAGTTAATCTAGTAGAGTCCCTTTTATCTGAAGGAGGTGGGTCCACTTAATCAAAAATTCACTAAAACCAGGAATTTTTAAAATAAAAAGAAATATACATCGTGCAAATAATTTATTTTAACTTAAAATACATGTGGATATTTATTTATCAATCTTTGGGAGGAAGGCCAAGGCCTTTTTTATAAGTATAGACCTGCTAAATGAAGTTATATGTTGTATTTCTTGTATAAATACCATCCATAATGAATTATTTTAAGTTTCAGTTTGGGATGATTGTAAGTAGAGAAAGAAACTTGAAAACAATCGTGAAGCAATTTGACTGTGGACATTTTGTGTTATTTTTCCCAGTTTTCTACAGTTGTCTTACCCACACAATTTGACAACACTTTCTTTTTAGCACCTTATTTTTATGGAATATTTTCAAAGCATTCAACCTAGTTTTCAAGGAACAAATACTTCTTTGCATTTATATTTAATCAGCTTACATAATATTTAATTGCTTACCTAATTGCAGTTACACATATGATTGGCATAAACAGCACTGTAATGAATCACAACTGACTTTTGGTAACCATATAATTCAGTTGTTCAGAGGACATAGATGTAATATAGAATATCTTACTAGCCATGAATGTCACGAGCAGCAGAGGAAATTTAGAACAGCAGTTAATGTGGTGAGTCAGTTAAGAGACTTCCGTTGCTGCTTCACTGACATCTGCTTTTCAATAAAGGTCTGGGTATAATAAGCTTAACTGGGAAATACTGCTCATTTAATGATGATATTATAGAACACTGAAATATACCTCTCTCAAATCATATTGCTTAAGCAAATACATATTCCAATTATGTATAAAGCTTACTCTGTTAATATTTTTCCCAGGCTTGGGCAATTAGATCTACTGAGGAAATAATCAATAAATGATAAATCTCGCTGGGCCTTGTGCTGAGAATAAAGCCTGGAATTTCAGCAGGAAGGAATGGAAAGGATAAAAAAGATGCAGAGGGGAATTTCTTTATGTTTGGGTGAATGAGTTTGAGTATTTGCATAAACACACACACAATTTAGCAAATAATAGTAAAAATCTATTAATCTGAAATATAGAAGAATAGAAGACATAAATCCAGTACTCACAGAGATTAGACTCTAGGGGGATTGGACAGAAATGCTCTCTAATGGCAATATTATTTTGCTTGTTTTATCAGACACCCTTGATTCCCCTTTATTGCGTTCTTTATGGGGTTCTTACTGAAGGCCTCTGATATTTATTTATTCACTTTATTAATTAAATTTATTTTTTATTGAGTTAACATTGGTTTATAACATTATATAAATTTCAGGTGTATATCATTATATTTTGATTTCTGTGTAGATTACATCATGTTCATCACCCAAAGACTACTTATCATCCATCACCATACACAGGTTGAAGGCCTCTGATATTTAAGTGTGCCCTCTTTAGGAAAGACAGAGATAGAATTTAAGTAAATGGCTTTGTTTCTTTTACAGCTGGTCCTTTGGAATCCTGCTCTATGAGATGGTAACTCTAGGTGAGGAGGATCCCCAAAGTAGTATGTACCCTGTGTGCAAATATGCACGTATGTTTATTGGGTGGTAGATGACAAATGCTATGAGAAGGGGTTTCAGTACAATCTCTGAAGTTTGAACTGGGCTGATATGGAATCCAAGCCTGATTTCTGAAATAGTCTTATAAAGTCATGATTGTCTCCTTATCCCATTTCCTCCCTCCCTCTCCTTTTAACTTCCTTTTGTTTTCTTTCTCCTTCTTTCTTTTCCCCAACACTTTACCAAGTCCAAAGGATGTTTGAAATCCAAAGAATGATTCCAAGAGTGATCTTACATGAACATAAAAATGTTGTCTTTAGACTTATTAATCATTTGGTGAGAAACTACAGCACCTTCCCACATTTGGGGAGTGGAGGGCAAGTCTTATTTCTCAGTTTGCTTTATTTTGTTGCTTTCCTAAAGACTCAACAGTCTCCTAAAGTATCAGTTTTTTTCCCTCAAAACACCTTTTTTCCAAAATTCTTTAAGTTATATCTTTACTTGATCACCAGGGAGCAGCTGTATTGTATCTAGTATTTTTCCTATGGCTATACGTTTTGCAGGCAATTAGCTCAGATGGATGGAGAGAAGTGTTAGTTACAGTTCATATTCTAGAGGACCCTAAAGTTCTCTTGCTACTGTCATTCCTTCCATAAAAACAGGGGCACCACCATATCCTGAAGTCCCTCCTACCAACATTCTACAGCATCTACAAAGAAGGAAGATCATGAAGAGACCCAGTAGTTGCACACACACCATGTAAGTGGCTTTTAAAGGCCTACTCTTTTCTCATTCCAAATGCTTTTTGCTCCCCATCAATCATGCCCTTTTCAAAGTGGCCAAGATGATCCCCAGCTGTCCTTTATGTGGTAATGTACAGCTTTAGACCAAATCTATGCAGTGAAACATGTCTGCTCATATATCATATACATACATCATACACACACACACACACACACACACACAGTGTTGGGGAAGCTACTGAGAACTAAATTAGGAATCTAAGTTTGATAAAGTTCAGTTCCTCTGGAAGCTTTCACAATAAGTAAGAAGCCAACCAAATCCAATGCAAGTACAATAGTGTTTTATTTGCCTAAATAGTCTCAGTCAGATACTGCCAGTTGCAGTTCTAATATAGCTGCCATAAAATCCATTGCATTAGAGTTACTCACTGGCTCTTATTTAATATTTAACTTTTAAAAATTACTGACTATCTGTTTTCCCAGCTCTGAGCACATTAGAAGCCAACCACAAGAAGGGGGAAGGAAAAAATTAGCAAGACAGAAAAAGGACTATTCAATATTGTCAGCAGTAATGTCAGTTGGTGAACCAATGTAGAGGCAGAAAATGAAAAAATTAAAAATTGCACACAGGGAATGGATAAAGAAGACACATACACAATGGAATAGTACTTAGCTGTAAGAAAGAATGAAATCTTGCCATTTGCAATAACATGGATGGACTTTGAGGTTATCATGCTAAGTGAAATAAGTCAGATGGAGAAAGAGAAATACTGCATAATTTCTCTTCTATGTGGAATCTAAGAAACAAAATGAACAAATAAAACAAAATAAAACTCATAGATACAGACAACAGATTTATGGTTGCCAAAGGGGAGGAGGCTTGGAGGCTGGGCAAAATGAGTGAAGGGGATCAAAAAGTACAAACTTCCAGTTATAAAATAAATTAAGTCATGGGGATATAATGTACAGCATGATGACTATAGTCAATAATATTATATTGCATATTTGAAAGTTGCTAAGAGAGTAGATCTTGAAAGTTATCCTGACAAGAAAAAAGAAAAATATAACTTGGTATGGTGACAGATGGTAACTAGACTTATTGTGGTGATCATTTCATAATGTATACAAATAAATCATTATTTTGTATACCTAAAACTAATGTAATATTATGTCAAGTATACTTCAATACTTGTTATACTTCAATTACACACAGAATTTTAAAACCAATAAAGTACAAAAAGGAATTGTTATAGAACATTTAAAAAGGTTAAATTATTTATAAGAAGGCAGGAGAGAATATAATAATATTAATAGAGATTTCTATTAAAATTGTTACCATTTTGTAAATTTTTCATCATTGAAAGGGTAAATTTCTAGCACCTGGGTTTCCCAATAATAAAGTTACTGTATCGAACATATTATAAATGTTAAATATCATAACTGTATATTTATATGTGTATATGTATATACACACATACACATATATATCCACTCACACACAGAGTATAGTGATACTGGCTGGGTATACTAGAATGAAATTGCTGACAAATATTTTTTGTAGGCTTTTTATGTGTGAAAGACTATCCTTGATATGGGGCAACACAACTGATAAAGTACCTGATCTTGAAGAACTTATCATTTGGATGAGGAGATATCTGAAACATGAAAATCAACACAAAGTATGAGGCAACAAGTAGAACGATTAAAAGCTCAGATTCATCTCATAGAGTCAAAAACACACATGTTTAGTCCTAGTCCTGCTGCTTTACTGTACACTATTTACTTATCTTAAAATAGATATAATGATAATCCTACCCCAAAGTTATTGTGAAGCTAAAATGAAATAATGCAGGTTAAGTTCCCCTGCCATGACTGATGGAATAAGTTCTTGGTAAATGTTAGCAGTGTTATTGAAGTAGCATCTTTTTCAAAGTCTCACGGTACAGCACTAAAGTCTGAGGGAAGAAGCACAGTGTGGGCTGAGGTTTATAAGGGAAGGTTTCATAGAGGAATTGAGACTTAAACCTGTAGGAAATGATGATCATGGAGATGATATTTAAGGAACTGGGAATAGCATGAGCAAAGACAGGGTTGGGTGTTCATGACCACATCTAGGGCATAGCAAGACACTGGCTGGAGGAGATGGCTTCAATTAGGCAAGGCCTATGTGGTAGAGAAGCCAGTGGGAAACCACTGTAGGTTTTTGAACAGAGATGAGACATGATGAACAGTGTTTGAAAACAGACTACATTATAAATTCTTGGTAAACTGGATTGAAGAAAAGAGACAGATTAAAGGTAGTAAATACTTTTATCTAGATTAAGGCAATTTCCTGGAGAAGCTAAATAAAGGAGGGAAATGACCTGGCTTAATGGAAGGAAACATCTAATTACATTATCCAAAATTATTATGAATCATATTATTCCATAACTTCTTATTTTCCTGGCTGTAATGTAGCTTGTACTGGTAGATAAGTTATAGCAATGGTCTGGAATGCTGCAAGTTAGTAATATCTAAAGATAAGAGCACAACTTCTGAAAGAGTTTTTGGCAATAGAATGAAAAAAACCCCTGTTTTGTCATACTGATTGTAGTTTGAGAAATCTTCAGTCATTTCTATTATAAAAAGGGTCCTGTTGAGAAGATGATATTAAGAGACTTAGTATTAAGAGGAGGACAAGGAATATTATTCTCTGGGAAGAACATGAGACAGGACAATGAGAAGTAGATTAAAGAACTACAGGGTGTTTTTGTTAAGGTTTGCTGGGAAAGGAGACATGTTCCTCAACATTTCCCTTGTCAAGGAGTCAGTTTCTCGTTTCCCTTTCAGGTATAGTCTTATGAAGTCCTGCTGGCGCTGGAGTGAGGACAGCCGTCCCTCACTTAGAGAGCTAGACTCACGCCTCGAAACTGCTGCTCGAACTGCAGATGACAAGGCTGTGTTGCAAGTACCAGAGTTGGTAGTGCCTGAACTGTATGCAGCTGTAGCAGGCATCAGTGTGGAGAGCCTCTCCTACAGCTACAGCATCCTTTGAAGATCCCAGGACAAGAAACATTTATGAGTGATCGTAAACTCTTGGAACCAATTCCTCCAAGAGCAGAGAATAGTCTTTCTAGTGGGACATAAAGAGAGAAATGGGACATGGATCTTGGATCTTCCCCTACATATTCCCTAGATACCTGAAATGATGCTAGATGAGGCTCTACATACCATATGACCTTGAGACTGAGAAATACAGTTTCATTTCTGCTGTACCAATCCTAAAGACCCAGGGTAGAAATGGTGGATAATGTCATTGCAAAGGAGGTTTTAGAAATCTGCAGTATTTGTTGAAGCATGGCACAAATAAGCAGGTCCCTCCAACCACAAGCTAGCTTCCTCCTGAAGCATGCTTTTATCTCAACTATTAGAAGGTCCTGAGAAATTGGAATCAAATGAGGGAATAGAAAGCCAGTGAAGAAGTTGATGAAAAAGTAAATTAAAGATTTTATTTGCTAAGGAGTATAGATGTGGACCAAGTTCATCCTTCAAAAAGAAAGAGGAGGAAGTACATAAACTTCTTCAGTTCTGGTCTCTTCATGCAGGGCTGGAGGAGAATAATGAAGGAATACTTCTGAGTTTTCTATTGGCTATAGATAAGAGAAAGATGGTCCCTTTTATCTAATTCTGAGAGAGTGGTACCCTGTTGGTACTACTTTTAACTAGAAGCTGGAGGGGTCAGTTCATGATAAAGAACATTCAATATGTATTGTTCATCGGCTAGCTTCCTGGTCTCCATAAGACTATGGAAACTGAGCCTAAGAGTCAGTCAGGTCAGCGATGAATATACTATGTGTGTATTTAATAAATAGGAACTGTGGAAACCAAGCAAGAATGCTTAGTAAGCCAGAATGTCTTTAACAAGGGCTAAAAAAGGATACATACTGAGATGGAAAGATGGTAGCTTCTAATTTTCAATTATGTACTGATGTACTGTGAAACTTATTTCATTAAATTAATATTTATTGAGTGAAAGTAGGCTTTTTTGGTATATGGCTGCCAAAATCTCTACAATAGAGAGGATAAAAATAATTAAATGGAAATTAATGTCAATAGAAAAATTCAAGAGACAATCTACATTGTCACAAAAGGGATTCCTAATGTGTAAAATGGGGATAATATCTACCTCACAGGGTTGTTGTGAGGATTGAATGAGAGTATGTCTTTGTACAGTATTTGGCACATATCATGTGCTCAATAAATGTCAGTTTCCTTTCTTTTCCCCTTCCTATCCTAGAAGCTTTCATACCTTTTTAATTTAAAATCTACTATGGCCAAGAAGAGAAGCTCAGTCTGTCAGTCACACTGCAAAGCAGACATGGCTAGAGATGATGGTGTGGTGCAAGTACCACATGACTAAAATGATAAAGTCATCATTTTTGTGTGAGCTTCTGGATGATGACAGTGGTCTCCTACTATTTCAAAATACTGAAATATCATGATGATGACAATTCAGTAGAATGTGTGATCTGTGATTTTAAAGAATACTCTGGGAGGGACATTTACGGCTGCTGTAGGAAAGATGACTGGCAATTAAAGTTTTGTAGAAGTCAGAGTCCTGATGGAGTCGTGATGAGTCATCCAACTGAACAATGATCCTTGCACTGAGGGAATACCATAAGGACCAATCAGGATTTAAATGGGTGGTAAGCGGCAGTAGGGAGGAGGGAGGTGGAGTGGCTTGGCACAAAATGATAAAGTCCTGTGGAATTTCATTGTTGCTTCTTGGCTGTTCATTGAAGTCAAATTTATAAAATATTTATTTATTCAACTATTTTTTAAAAGTTGTGTGTTAAGGCCATCTGTGCCAGACACTGTGTGAGGTGTTAGATAACAGAAACAGCTTTTGATTACAGTCTAGAAAGTAAGAGATTATATACATATTTGTGTGGGTATTTGTTAATCACAAATTGTGGTAAGGGCTATGAAGGAAAAGTAGAGGACAGTAGAAGGGAGTATAAAGTGAGGCCCACCCTGAAGAAATGGCATTAAAGCTGAGACCTTAGAGATGCGTAAGAAGGCCTGACAAAGAGTGAAGAGAAGAGCCTTCCAGGAGAAGGACTGTGTGTGTGAAAACTCTGAGGCAAGAAAAAAGCATAGTTTATTTGAAGAACAGCAAGGAGGTAGGTGGGGTGGGGGCAGAGTAGGAGGAAAGTGACGCATAATGAAACAGAGCATTGCTCTTCCATACTATGTGTTAATATTAGTTTTGGTAGGAGGGGAAGAAGCAGACATTTGCTATTTTAAATTTTTACCATAATTTTGTTTTTCTGGATACAGCTCTGGAAAACTGAATACAGTAATCATTTATTCTAAGAAAACTCAGTCTTTTCCCTCACTTGGCCAGGGTTTTTCCAAAAGGTGGGTTATATTTCTGGTATCTTTGATTTATCAGCTAAACTCGATATTTCCAAGCTAATGAATGGAAAAGAGAATTGAAATATTTACCATTTAATCATGTTGAATCCCGATTAGGATTTGCTTTGTTGCTTTGATTTCCCCCTCCCCCAATCTTGTTTTTCCAATGTATTTGTTTTCTTAAAAAAAAATTCCTGCACAGCTGGGAACTGAGCAAATACCCACCTGGATACAGCGTCCAGTTGAAACTTGACAATGTAGTTTAACTTAGAATAGTGTGAACTAGTAGTTTTCAAATCATACTTATACAGAACAGTGTTTTTCATGCTAGATTTAGGTATTTTGTTGTTAAAATTGAATAATACAGATTTTTTCACCATTTTTAAAGAAAAAGTAAGTTAATGGGTAGAATTTTCTTAATCTTAACCTTGCTGTAATAGTTTTTATGAAATTTTTGCTTTACTATAAGTTATTAAAACAAATAAATAGGTAGCAAATACATTGGAAGACTGGGAGGATAGCTTATTATGCTTAATTTAGTGGACTGTTTTTATTTGTTTTGGACATAAATATTAGTGTTTATGCTATTTGTTAAAAGCATATAATATTGCCATATGCTTGAAAAGATTATTAGTTTGAATAATGGAATTAAATATGTCATCATGTCATAATAATCTAGCAATAGCTCCAAGTGCTCACCATATATGAAGATATCTGAGAGATAATGGTGTGGAAATTTTGGTGTTTCTGCATGATGGTGGTTCTCTTATTAAAAAAGTAATGCCACTGACTGGTTAAAAAGACATGTACAGTTAAAAATTCCATAGAAAAATCTATTATAGAAGAGAGGAGAGAAAGCTGGGTGGATGGAATAAAGACTGAAATAGACCATTTCATTCTGACATTTAAAAAAATTTTAAATTACCTTAGAATGTTGTTTTAGACCATAAAATACTCTTGATTTACTACTCTGATCCATTTAATGGAACAAGATAGACCTCACAGCTTTTGTTCTGTAAATACAAGATCAAAACTATTCAAAAGCTACTGATAAAAGAATGAAAACAAAAAAATATCTTCTCTAGTGTTTATCACAGGAAAGTCAAAACATTTTTCTGAAAATTATAATTAAAATTATTTGATAATTTTAAATAGACAAAGGCAAAAAAATAGAACAGCCATGAGAGATCAAAGGAAGAGAGAATTTTAGACACAGGAAAAATCAGCAGAACATTTTAAAGGATGAAGTTAACAATTATAAGAAAGAATCATCTCTGACCCTAGCCCTCTGACTTGATTATCACCATGAAGCTGAAAGCAATAAACTTTTAAAAACTCTAGTGGGGAACCATTATTTTGTCAATGAATATTATGTACTTGATTAAATCACTAAGCCCTAATTTCAGCTGAAGTTGGAAATGTTTACTTCTTTTTTTATTGTGGTAACATTGTTTTATAACATTATATAAATTTCAGGTGTACATCATTATATTTCGACTTCTGTGTAGACTACATCATGCTCACCACCCAAAGACTACAATCCATCACCACACACATGTGCCCAATCACCCCTTTCACCATCCTTCCTCCCTCCTTCCCCTCTGGTAACCACCAATCCAATCTCTGTCTCTATGTGTTTGTTTATTGTTGTTTCTATCTTCTATTTATGAGTGAGATCTACAGTATTTGACTTTCTCCCTCTGACTTATTTCGCTTAGCATAATACCCTCAAGGTCCATCCATGTTTTCACAAATGGCCAGATTTCACTTTTTTATGGCCAAGTAGTATTCCATTGTGTATATATACCTCATCTCCTTTATCCATTCAGCCCTTCATGGGCACTTAGGTTGCTTCCAAGTCTTGGCTATTGTGAATATTGCTGCGATGCATACAGGGTTGCATGTATCTTTACACATTTGTGTTTTCATGTTCTTTGGATAAATACCCAGCAGTGAAATAGCTGGATCATATGGTAGTTCCATTGTTAATATTTTGAGGAATCTCCATACTCTTTTCTATAGTGGCTGTACCAGTTTACACTGCCACCAGCAGTGTATGAGTGTTCCCTTTTCTCCACATCCTCTCCAAAACTTGTTATTTCCTGTCTTGTTAATTATAGACATTCTGACAGGAGTGAAGTTATATCTCATTGTAGTTTTGACTTGCATTTCCCTGATAATTAGTGATGTTGAATATATTTTCATGTGCCTGTTGGCCATCTGTTTGTCTTCTTTGGAGAAATATCTGTTCAGATCTTTTGCCCATGTTTTAATTGGGTTGTTAGTTTTCTTGTTGTTGAGTTGTGTGAGTTCTTTATATATTTTGGATATTAACTCCCTATCAGAGATATGGTTTGCAAATATCTTCCTCCAGTTGTTAGGTTGCCTTTTCATTTTGTTGATGGTTTCCTTTGCTGTGCAGAAGCTTTTTAGTATGATCTAGTCCCATTTGTTTATTTTATTGTCATTTCCCTTGCCTGGTCAGACATGGTACTTGAAAATATGCTGCTAAGACCAATGTCAAAGAGCATACTGCCTATCTTTTCTTCGAGAAGTTTCATGGTTTCAGATCTTACATTCAAGTTTTTAATCCACTTTGAGTTAATTTTTGTGTATGGTGTAAGACAATGGTCTACTTTCATTCTTTTGCATGTGGCTGTCCAGTTTTCCCAAAAAAACGTTTATTGAAGAGAGTTTCCTTTCTCCATTGTATGTTCTTGGCTCCTTTCTTGAAGATTAACTCTCCATAGATGTATGGGCTTATTTCTGGGCTCTCAATTCTGTTCCATTGATCTCACTGTCTGTTTTTGTGCCAGTACCATGCTGTTTTGATTACTATACCTTTATAGTATATTTTGAAATCAAGGAGTGTGATACCACCAGCTTCGTTATTTTCTCTCAGGATTGCATTGGCTATTTGGTGTCTTTGGTTGTTCTATATGAATTTTAAGATTCTTTGTTCTATTTCTGTGAAAAATGTCATTAGAACTTTGATAGGGATTGCACTGAATCTGTAGATTGCTTTAGGAAGGAGGGGCATTTTAACTATGTTAATTCTTTCAATCCAAGAGCATGGAATATCTTTCCAATTCTTTGTGTCTTTTTCAATTTCTTTCAACAATGTTTTATAGTTTTCAGTTTACAGGTCTTTCACCTCCTTGGTTAAATTTATTCCTAGTCATTTTATTCATTTTGTTGCAATTATAAATGTGATTGTATTCTTAACTTCCGTTTCTGCTACTTTTTTGTTACTGTATAGAAACAGAACTGATTTTTGTATGTTGGTTTGTATCCTGCAACTTTACCATATTCATTAATTATTTCTAACAGTTCTTTAGTGGATTCTTTAGTATTTTCTATATATAAAATCGTGTCATCTACAAATAGTAACAGTCTCACTGCTTCCTTCTAATTTGGTTCACTTTTATTTATTTTTCTTGCCTGATTGCTCTGGCTAGGACTTCCAATATTATGTTAAATAAGAGTGGTGAAAGTGGGCATCCTTGTCTGGTTCCTGTTCTTAGAGGCAAAGCTTTCAGTTGTTCTCCATTGAGAATGATATTAGCTGTGGGTTTGTCATTTATGGCCTTTATTATGTTGAGGTACTTCTATACCCATTTTATTCAGTGTTTTATCATAAATGGATGCTGTATCTTGTCAAATGCTTTCTCCACATCTATTGAGATGATCATGTGATTTTTATTCTTCATTTTGTTAATGTCACTGGTGTATAACACTGATTGATTTGCAGATGTTGAATCATCCTTGCATCCCTGGAATAAATCTCACTTGATCATGGTGTATGATCTTTTTAAAGTATTCAATTTGCTAGTATTTTGTGGAGGATTTTTGCATCAATGTTCATCAATGATATTGGCCTGTAATTTTTTTGCGTGTTGTCCTTGTCTTGTTTTGGTATCAGGATAATGTTGGCTTTGTAGAATGAGTTAAGAAGCTTCCCATCCTCTTCAATGCTTTGGAAGAGTTTAGAAGGATAGGTATTAAGTTTTCTTTGAATGTTTGGTAGAATTCACTAGAGAAGCCATCTGGTGCTGGACTTTTATGTTTTGGGAGGTTTTTGATTACTGTTTTGATCTCCTTACTGGTGATTGGTCTACTGAAATTCTCTATTTCTTCTTGATTCAGTTTTGGAAGGTTGTATGATTCTAAGAATTTATCCATTTTTTCTAGATTATCCAATTTGTTGGTGTATAGCTTTTGACAGTATTCCTTTATAATCTTTTGTATTTCTGAGGTGTCCATTGTAATTTCTCCTCTTTCATTTCTGATTTTATTTATTTGAAGCTTCCCTGTTTTTCTTAGTGAGTCTGGCTGAAGGTCTGTCAATTTTGTTTATCTTTTCAAAGAACATGTTCTTAGTTTCATTGATTTTTCCTATTGCTTTTTTTAATCTCTATTTCATTTATTTCTACTCTGATTTTTATTATTTCCATCCTTTTACTGATTTTGGGCTTTGTTTGTTCTTCTTTTTCCAGTTCCTTTAGGTGCACTGTTAGATTGTTTATTTGACATTATTCTTTTTTGTTGAGGTAGGCCTGTATTGCTATAAACTTCCCTCTGAGAACTGCTTTGCTGTATCCCATAAATTTTGACATGTCATATTTTCATTTTCCTTTGTCTCCAGGTATTTTTTGAATTCTTCTTTGATTTTGTTGTTGATCCAGTCGTTGTTCAGTAGCATTTTGTTTAATCTTCACATATTTGTGGCTTTTCTGATTTTATGTAGTTGATAACTAGTTTCAGACTGTTGGGATCAGAAAAGATACTTGGTATTATTTTGATCTTCTTAAATTTATTGAAACTTGTTTTGTGGCATAATATGTGATCTATCCTGGAGAATGTTCCATGTGCATTTGAAAAGAATGTCTATTCTGTACTATTTGGATGGAATGTTCTGTATATATTACTAAGCCTGTCTGGTCTAATGTGTCATTTAAGGCCAATGTTTCCTTATTGATCTTCTGTTTGGATGATCTATCCATTGGTGTAAGTGGAATGTTAAAGTCCCCTACAATTATTGTGTTACCATCTATTTTACCTTTATGTCTGCTAATAATTGCTTTATATTTTTAGGTGCTCATATGTTGGTTGCATAGATATTTACAAGTGTTATATTCTCTTGTTGGATTGTTCCCTTTATCATTATCTAGTGTCCTTCTTTATCTCGTTACAGTTTTTGTTTTAAAGTCTACTTTGTCTGATATAAGTATTGCTACCTCAGCTTTCTTTTCATTGCCATTTGCATGGAGTATCTTTTTCCACCCCTTCACTTACAGTTTGTGAGTGTCTTTTAGTCTGATGTGTGTCTCTTGTATGTAGCATATATATGGATTTTTTTTTTGAGGAAGATTATCCATTAGCTAATATCTGCTGCCAATCCTCCTGTTTTTGCTGAGGAAGATTGTCCCCAAGCTAACATCTGTGTGCATGTTCCTCCATTTTATATGTGGGGTACCTGCCACAGCATGGCTTGATAATCAGTGCATAGGTCCATGCCTGGGATCCAAAATGGTGAACACCATGCTACCAAAGTGGAGTGCGCAGACACAACTGTTATGCCACTGGGCCAGCCCCTGGGCTTTGTTTTATCTCCAATTGGCCACTGTATACCTTTTGATAGAAGCATTTAGTCCACTGACATTTAAAGTAGCTATTGATAAGTATGTACTTATTGCCATTTTGCTACTTTTTTTCTGGGTGTTTTAATAGTTCTCTGTTCCTTTCTTCTTCTCTTGCTGTCTTCCCTTGTAGTTTGATGGCTTTCTTTAGTATTATGTTTGAGTTCCTATCTCTTAATTTTTTCTGTATTTATTATAGATTTCTGGTTTGTGATTACCATGGGGTTTATATATAATAACCTACATATATAGCAATCTATATTAAATTGATATTCTCTTTAGTTTGATCTCTTGCTAAAAGTTCTACTCTTTTACTCCCCACCTCTCACATTTTATGATTTTGATATTATATTTAACTTCTTTTTTGGAAGAGCCAAGATGGCGCCGTGAGTAGTCCTCTTTGTCTCTCGCCCTTCGAGTCTACAATTATTTGGACACTTATCGCTTGACAAAGGATATCCAGACAGCATCTCAGGACGTCTGAGACACCCACGCGACTATACATCGGAAGGCGGATGGACTTTCCTCCGGGAGGATGTGGAAATAGGTGAAAACTCTCCGACCCCGACGGGAAGCCTAGTACCCGCAAGCGGCTTTCTTCCAACGGACGCCCCCAGAGGATCCACACACATCTAGGGCAGCAGCGAGAACAGAACAGAGGAGCGACGGTGGAAACAGGTGACCAGAACCCTACCTAAACCCCCTGCAATTACTCCTAAACGCAGAGGGAAACTTTGGAGTTGCACACCTGAGCCCGCGGGGAGAGTCTCTCCCCGCCATTGGCGGGGAGACCCAGCCTGGTGCTCGGGGCGCCCGGAGGGTCCCAGAGAGAGACAAGGAGGGCACGGAGATCTCCCAGCTGCCGTTGCCCGCCCCGTGGGACTAGGGATTGCCGGAGATCTCGGACAGGACCGGGGCCGGGGGAACTTTCAAAGGCCGGTTCTGCGACCCGGAGGGGAAGCACCGGAGCTCCGCCAGGCAGCAGACAAAACTCTCTGTCTGCCATTAGCAGAGGGGCCACGCCCAGCATTCAGGGCTCCCGGCAGAGGCCCGGAGAGAAGCCCTGAGGGCGGGGCGACCCCCAGCTGCCGTTGCCCACCCCGTGGGACTAGGGATTGCCGGAGATCTCGGAGAGGACCGGGGCGGGGGGAACTTTCAAAGGCCGGTTCTGCGACCCGGAGGGGAAGCGCCGGAGCTCCGCCAGGCAGCAGACAAAACTCTCTGTCTGCCATTAGCAGAGGGGCCACGCTGAACATTCACGGCTCCGGGAGAGGCCCGGAGAGAATCCCAGAGGGCGGGGCAACCCCCAGCTGCCGTTGCCCGCCCCGTGGGGCTAGGGATTGCCAGAGATCTCGGAGAGGACCGGGGCGGGGGGAACTTTCAAAGGCCGGTCCTGCGACCCGGAGGGGAAGCGCCGGAGCTCCGCCAGGCAGCAGACAAAACTCTCTGTCTGCCATTAGCAGAGGGGCCACGCCCAGCATTCAGGGCTCCCGGCAGAGGCCCGGAGAGAAGCCCTGAGGGCGGGGCGACCCCCAGCTGCCGTTGCCCACCCCGTGGGACTAGGGATTGCCGGAGATCTCGGAGAGGACCGGGGCGGGGGGAACTTTCAAAGGCTGGTCCTGCGACCCGGAGGGGAAGCGCCGGAGCTCCGCCAGGCAGCAGACAAAACTCTCTGTCTGCTGTTAGCAGAGGGGCCACGCTGAGCATTCACGGCTCCTGGAGAGGCCCGGAGAGAATCCCAGAGGGCGGGGCGACCCCCAGCTGCTGTTGCCCACCCCGTGAGGCTAGGGATTGCCGGAGATCTCAGAGAGGACTGGGGCTGGAGAGAGTTCCAGAGACCCAGCTTAGTAGCCTAGGGGGAAACCCTACAGGCTCACAGCAGCCTTAGGGAAAGCCTCTGCACAGCACCAGTAGAAGGCACCCAGCCGCCAGCCACAAGGCTGGAAGACCCCAGGGCAAAAGCAGCATAGCTAGGTGTACTAACCACAGACTGTAGAAGATGCCAATAGCTCTCCTGCGACCCATAGAGGACAAGTGAGATTTGGTGGGTGCCGACAGCAACGGAGCGACAAATATAAGTGATCCCACCCCTGGCCGCTGGAAAAGCCCATAACACCATTGCAGACCCCAAGGAGAGAGCACATCTAGGTGGGCTGCAACAGTAGGCACCTGCAGCCTGAAGCCCCCCTGTGACGGCCCCCACGGCAGAGGAGGGAATCCAAAGGGCCACTGTGGCTATGAAGAGGGGCCCAGGCCCAGTTAGCAACTACAGACAGGGTTCCTGGTTGGTGAAGCATAAACAGCTGCTCCCCCCACCGCAGCAGCTGAAACAAGTGAAAGGAGCAACTAAACTCTATCTCCATGCGGAGGCACAAATCAACAACATCAAGCAATATGAAAAAATACATTAAATCTCCAGAACAGAAAGAAAGCAACAAATACACAGAAAACAATCCCAAAGAAAATGAGATATATAACCTAAATGACGATGACTTCAAAACAGCCATCATTAAGATTCTCAATGAGTTAAGAGAGAATTCTGACCGACAACTCAACGAGTTCAGGAGCTATGTCACAAAAGAGTTTGATACGATAAAGAAGAACCAAACAGAAATATTGGAAATGAAGAACACAATAGAGGAGATTAAGAAAAATCTAGATGCTCTGAACAGTAGGGCCGAGAATATGGAGGAAAGAATTAGCAATTTGGAAGATGGCAATATAGAATTGTTGCAGGCAGAGGAGGAGAGAGAAGCAAGACTTAAAAGATATGAAGAAACTCTCCAAGAATTATCAGACACAATTAGGAGATGCAACGTAAGGATTATAGGTATACCAGAGGGAGAAGAGAAGGAGAAAGGGGCAGAAAACCTATTCAAAGAAATAATGGCTGAGAACTTCCCAAATCTGGTGAGGGAGATGGATCTTCAGGTGACAGAAGCCAATAGATCTCCAAACTTTATCAATGCAAGAAGACCAACTCCATGGCATATAGTAGTGAAGCTAGCAAAAGTCAACGACAAGGAGAAAATATTAAGGACAGCCAGGCAAAAGAAACTAACCTACAAAGGAACCCCCATCAGACTATCAGCAGATTTCTCAGCAGAAACTTTACAGGCTAGAAGAGAGTGGAATGATATATTCAAAAATCTGAAGGACAAAAATCTACAGCCGAGAATTCTCTACCCAGCGAAAATATCCTTCAAATACGATGGAGAAATAAAAACTTTCCCAGATAAACAAAAATTAAGGGAGTTCATTGCCACAAAACCTCCTCTTCAGGAAATCCTCAGGAAAACCCTCATTCCTGAAAAATCCAAAAAAGGAAAGGGGCTACAAAACCAAGAGCAGAGGAGATAAGTAGAAGGACAACAACAGAGAGTAGCAGCTCTACATCAGAACAGATTAAACCATGGGACGAGAAACAAAGGAAACTGAAGAAAACCGGAAAACAAGACACAAAATGGGAGTGGTAGGCCCCCACGTCTCAATAATCACTCTAAATGTAAATGGACTGAACTCCCCAATCAAAAGACACAGAGTGGCAGGATGGATCAAAGAACAAGATCCAACAATATGCTGCCTCCAGGAAACACACCTCAGCCCCAAAGACAAACACAGACTCAGAGTGAAGGGATGGAGAACAATACTCCAAGCTAATAATGAACAAAAGAAAGCAGGTGTCGCTATACTAATATCAGACAAGGTAGATTTCAAAGCAAAACAGATAAAGAAAGATAAAGAGGGACAGTATATAATGATAAAAGGGACTCTCCACCAAGAAGACATAACACTTATAAATATATACGCACCCAACACAGGAGCACCAAAATTTGTAAAGCAACTCTTAATAGAACTAAAAGAAGACATCAACAACAATACAATAATAGTAGGGGACCTCAACACACCATTAACACCAATGGACAGAACATCCAGACAGAAAATCAACAAGGAAATAATAGAATTAAATGAAAAATTAGACCAGGTGGACTTAATAGATATATATAGAACACTTCATCCAAAAACAGCAGGTTACACATTCTTCTCAAGTGCACATGGAACATTCTCAAGGATTGACCATATTCTGGGAACCAAAGCAAACATCAACAAATACAAGAGAGTTGAAATAATATCAAGCATCTTTTCTGATCATAACGCTATTAAACTAGAAATCAACTACAAGAAAAAAGCAGAGAAAGGTGCAAAAATGTGGAGACTAAACAACACGCTTCTCAACAAACAATGGATCATTGAAGAAATTAAAGAAGAAATCAAATATTATCTGGAGACAAATGAAAATGAGAACACGACATACCAAATCATTTGGGATGCAGCAAAAGCAGTCCTAAGAGGGAAATTCATCGCAATACAGGCTCACCTCACTAAACAAGAAAAAGCTCACGTAAGCAACCTCAAACGACACCTAACGGAACTAGAAAAAGAAGAACAAACAAAGCCCAGAGTCAGTAGAAGGAGGGAAATAATAAAAATAAGAGCAGAAATAAACGATATTGAAACAAAAAAGACAATAGAAAGGATCAATGAAACAAAGAGTTGGTTCTTCGAAAGAATTAACAAAATTGACAAACCCCTAGCCAGACTCACCAAGAAAAGAAGAGAGAAATCGCAAATTAATAAAATCAGGAATGACAGAGGAGAAATCACAACAGATACCAATGAAATACAAGAGATCATAAGAGAATACTATGAAAAACTATATGCCAACAAATTGAACAACTTGGAAGAAATGGACAAATTCCTAGACTCCTACAATCTCCCCAAACTGAATCAGGAAGAAATGGAGAATCTGAATAGACCAATCACAAGTAAGGAAATAGAAACGGTAATCAAAAACCTCCCCAAAAACAAGAGTCCAGGACCAGACGGCTTCTCTGGAGAATTCTACCAAACATTCAAAGAAGACTTAATACCTATTCTCCTCAAACTGTTCCAGAAAATTGAGAAAGATGGAGAACTCCCTAACACATTCTATGAAGCCAACATCACTCTGATCCCCAAACCTGACAAGGACAACACAAAGAAGGAGAACTACAGGCCAATATCACTGATGAACATAGATGCAAAAATCCTCAACAAAATTTTGGCAAACCGATTACAGCAATACATCAAAAAGATTATACACCAGGATCAAGTGGGATTTATACCAGGGACACAGGGATGGTTCAACATCCGCAAGTCAATCAACGTGATACACTACATCAACAAAATGAAAAACAAAAACCACATGATCATCTCAATAGACGCAGAGAAAGCATTCGACAAGATCCAACACCCATTTATGATAAAAACCCTCAGTAAAATGGGTATAGAAGGAAAGTACCTCAACATAATAAAGGCCATATATGATAGACCCACAGCCAACATCATACTCAATGGACAAAAGCTGAAAGCCATCCCTCTGAGGACAGGAACAAGACAAGGGTGCCCACTTTCACCACTCCTATTCAACATAGTACTGGAGGTGCTGGCCAGAGCAATTCGGCAGGAAAAAGAAATAAAAGGAATCCAAATAGGTAACGAAGAAGTAAAACTCGCGTTGTTTGCAGACGACATGATCTTATACATAGAAAACCCCAAAGAATCCATAGAAAAACTATTAGAAATAATCAACAACTACAGCAAAGTAGCAGGGTATAAAATTAACGTGCATAAATCAGTAGCATTTCTATACACTAACAATAAACTAACAGAAAAAGAACTCAAGAACTCTATCCCATTCACAATCGCAACGAAAAGAATAAAATACCTTGGGATAAACTTAACCAAGGAAGTGAAGGATCTATACAATGAAAACTACAAGACTTTCTTGAAAGAAATAGGCGATGACATAAAGAGATGGAAAAACATTCCTTGCACATGGATTGGAAGAATAAACATAGTTAAAATGTCCATACTACCTAAAGCAATATACAGATTCAATGCTATCCCAATCAGAATCCCAAGAACATTCTTCACAGAAATTGAACAAACAATCCTAAAATTCATATGGGGGAACAAAAGACCACGAATTGCTAAAGCAATCCTGAGCAAGAAAAACAAAGCCGGCGGAATCACAATCCCCGATTTCAAAACATACTACAAAGCTACAGTGATCAAAACAGCATGGTACTGGTACAAAAACAGGTCCACAGATCAATGGAACAGAATTGAAAGCCCAGAGATAAAACCACACATCTATGGACAGCTAATCTTCGACAAAGGAGCAGAGGGCCTACAATGGAGAAAAGAAAGTCTCTTCAACAAATGGTGCTGGGAAAACTGGACAGCCACATGCAAAAGATTGAAAATTGACCATTCTTTTTCACCACACACCAAAATAAACTCAAAATGGATCAAAGACCTAAAGATTAGGCCTGAGACAATAAGTCTTTTGGAAGAGAATATAGGCAGTACACTCTTTGACATCAGTTTCAAAAGAATCTTTTCGGACACTGTAACTCCTCAGTTGAGGGAAACAATAGAAAGAATAAACAAATGGGACTTCATCAGACTAAAGAGCTTCTTCAAGGCAAGGGAAAACAGAATTGAAACAAAAAAACAGCTCACTAATTGGGAAAAAATATTTACAAGCCACTTATCCGACAAAGGGTTAATCTCCATAATATACAAAGAACTCACACTGCTTAACAACAAAAAAACAAACAACCCGATCAAAAAATGGGCAGAGGACATGAACAGACATTTCTCAAAAGAAGATATGAATATGGCCAATAGACACATGAAAAGATGTTCATCATCGCTAATCATCAGGGAAATGCAAATCAAAACTACACTAAGATATCACCTTACCCCCGTTAGATTGGCAAAAACATCCAAAACCAAGAGTGACAAATGTTGGAGAGGTTGTGGAGAAAGAGGAACCCTCATACACTGTTGGTGGGAATGCAAACTGGTACAGCCACTATGGAAAACAGTATGGAGATTTCTCAAAAAGTTAAAAATAGAAATACCCTATGACCCAGCCATCCCATTACTGGGTATCTATCCTAAGAACCTGATATCAGATATCTCAAGAGTCCGTTGCACCCCTATGTTCATCGCAGCATTATTTACAATAGCCAAGACGTGGAACTAGCCTACATGCCCAGAAACTGATGATTGGATAAAGAAGATGTGGTATATATACACAATGGAATACTACTCAGCCATAAAAAAAGACGAAATTGGCCCATTCACAACAATGTGGATGGACCTCGAGGGCATTATGTTAAGCGAAATAAGTCAGTCAGAGAAAGACGAACTCTATATGACTCCACTCATAGGTGGAAATTAGTATATTGAGAAGGAGATCTGAACGGTGGTTACCAGGGAAAAGGGGGGGTGGGGGGAGGGCACGGAGGGGGAAGTGGTGTACCCACAACATGACTAACAAAAATGTACAACTGAAATTTCACAAGCTTGTAATCCATCATAACATTAATAAACAAAAAAAAAAAAAAACTTCTTTTTTGTGCATGTGTATCCATTACCCTCTTATCATGCCAATAGATCATTTTAGTACTTTTGTCTTTTCACCTTCATATTATCTTCATAGGTGGTTGATCTGCTATCTTTACTGTATGTTTGCCTTGGCCAGTGATTTTACTGCTTTTGTTTTTTGGAATTTTCTTATTCCTTTTTCTGATCTCTTTTCCACTTAAATAAGTCCCTTTAGCATTTCTTGTAAGGCTCATTTCCTTGTAAGAACACCTTTAGTTTTTGCTTGTTTGGGAAACTCTATCTCCCCTGTCATTCTGAATGATAACTTTGTTGGGTAGAATATTCTTAGGTGTAGGTTTTTTCCTTTTAGCACTTTAAATATATCATGGCTTAGCTCAGGGCCAGTCTTCCTCAGCAAAAAGGAGGATCAGCTGTAGTTAGCTCAGGGCTAATCTTCCTCAAAAAATAAATAAAATAAAATAAATAAATAAATAAATAAATAAATAAATCGTGGCACGACCTTCTAAGCTGCAAAGTTTCTGCTGAGAAGTCAGCTGATAGCCTTATAGGTTTTCCTTTGCATGTTACTTGTTGCTTTTCTCTTGAAGATTTTATGAGTCTCTCTTTATCTTTAATTTTTGGCATTTGTACTATAATAAGTCCTGGTGTGTGCCTCTTTGGGTTTATCTTGTTTGGTGGTCTGTGTGCTTCCTGTACCTGGATGTCTGTTTCCTTCCTTAGGTTAGGAAAGTTTTCAGCCATTATTTCTTTGAATATATTCTCTGCCCCTTTGTGTCTCTCTTCTCCTTTGGGACACCTATAATACAGATGTTGGTGTGCTTGATGTTGTCCCAGAGGTCCTTTAGACTGTCCTCATCCTTTTTAATTCTTTTTTCTTTTATTTGTTCAGCTTGGGTGATTTCCACTAGTCTTTCATCCAGCTCTCTGATCCTTTCTTCTGTATCATCTACTCTGCTATTGATTCCCTCTAGTGATTTTTTCATTTTCAGTATTGTATTCTTCATTTCTGATTTTTTTTTATTATTTTCAAATTATTTGTTGAAGTTCTTACTGAGTTCATCCATTCTTCTCCCAAGATCAGTGATTATCCTTATAACTTTTTGTTTAAACTCTTTTTCAGGTAAATTGTTATCTCTGTTTCATTTAGTTCTTTTCCTGGGTTTTGTCCTGTTCCCTTACTTAGAACATATTCCTTTGTCTCCTCATTTTGCCTCTTTCTCTGTGCTTATATCTATGTATTAGGTAGGTCAGCTACATCTCCCAATCTTGGAGAAGAGGCTTTATTAAGAGATGCATTATGAGACCTAGCAGTGTGCTTCACTCTCATCACAAGTTCTACATGTTCCAGGAGTATCCCCTGTGTGAGCTACATGTGTCCTTCTGTTTAGGCAGGGTTGCTCTTGCTGCAGGTGCCTGGGGAGGCTAGGCTGTCTCCCTAGCCAGCTAGTTGTGATGCTCAGCTGCATGTGGCTGCTATGGACCCTTTAGTTACTTTATCAGGCATGAGGAGCCCTAGCACAGTTGGCTTCAAGGTGTAGTAGCACAATCCTGGTGCAGTTTACCTGTTAAGTGAGTAGGCCCCTGTGTGGCTAGTTGCTAGGCTCAGGGGCTTACAATTGCTGCAGGACTCTGGCCTGCAAGGCTGTTGTCAGCTCTTTCAGGATTTTAGCTGAGTGAGGCTGGCCCCAGGTATGAGAGCACCCAATTGTTTCAGGTTTTGGAAGGTGGGTCCAATTCCCTATGTGGCTGTATAAGAAGCACAAATCTGCTGCAGCTGACAAGCCCCATTGCCTGTAGAGCCATAGATACCAGCAATACAGTCCTGCCCCATGCACATGCCCCAATGCACTGAAGCAGACCCTGTAACACCACTGCAGAGGAACCCCACACTCTAGCAACGTAGGTCTGATCCTAGTGCATGCTGTGCCCTGCAGAGGCAGACCCACTCGCCTGGCTGGAACATTTCCAGGCACCCCACCTATGTGGGCCCACAAGTTGCCCGAGTGCTTGCTTTTGGGTGGGACCAGTCCCTAGGGTGGGCTGCCTGCCCTGGCTGAGCCAGATTAAATCAGTGTTCTAGTGGGTGGCACGGACCCTTGAGTTAATAGTCCAGGGGAACTACTCCAATGGCATCTGCTAGCATCTGTGTCAGCACACCTGTACTAGGTCACAATAATGGCTGCCACCAATGTCTCAGTCTCTGAGGAGGGGTCACCTCTCACTAAGATTCACCCAGAGCCTATCAGTTGAGTCTCTTTTCACCCAAGGACTGAGCACCTTTCTTTCTGTTGATTTTAGCTTGGTTTCTGAAATGGGTGAATTTGTGTGGGGGCCCTTTAAGAATAGCCTCTTTTCCCCCTTATGTCCAATAGCTTTTCTGAGGGTATTCCCTGATGTAGTTAATAGCCAGAAAAGCCAGATATTATAACACTTGTCTCGGTTGTGCTGAGTCCAAAAGCTGCTTATTGTGGTAATGTTGTCACACTCCTATCCCCCATTCCTCCAGGGAAAGCTTCATACCTGAAGATTGCTCCCCACTGGGGCTAAGAAGTGCCATGTCTCTCAGGTGGCTTTTTTTCTCTCCAGAAAGGAACATCTGCCCCTTCCCCTCAAGCAGCAGTGTCCCTTGTTGTGGGGGTCTTTTTTATCCAGGTTTCAGTTCTCTCTCTGGGGTAACTGTTTCAAGAGTAGCTGTAAATTTGTTGTGTCTGTGGGAAGAGGTGAGTGCAGAATCCACCTATGCCAACATCTTGACACTATCTTTCTTATTTACTTCTTAACTACTTCACAGGGTGGTTTGAAGCTGACCACAGATAGGTTGCATTAGCAAAGGTAGAACTATTCTTAATTTGGCTTCATTTAAGCAGCTCAAATATTTATTTTCATAAATAAACTGTAGTGACACCAGCTTTGAAGCCCTAATTTGAAGTCCATGGTAACTGAAATTGAGATTTCTCAATGTTCAAAAAATAGTTTCACTATTTCCACTCCAAGTAAAAGTATATAAAATGGTTCTTACATAACTGCACTGTCCAGTACAGTAGCCAGTGGACATGTGGCTATTTAAATATTACATTAATACAAATTAAGTAGTATTTAAAAATAATTCAGTTCCTCAGTCTCACTAGCCAAATTTCAAGTGTTCAGCAGCCGTTCAGAACATTTCTGCATCTCTGTTTGTAACATCCAAGAAGACCACAAAACACAAATGCTTTATGTATCACTTTGCAATCCTTGTGGTGATATCACATACAGGCCCTGGTGGTCTAGTAGTTAAGATTTGGCGTTCTCACCACTGTGGCCCAGGTTTGTTTTCCCATCAGGGAACTGCACTACCTGTCTGTTGTCATACTGTGGCATCTGCATGTTGCTGTGATGCTTAAAGCTCTGCTGCCAGTATTTCAAATACTAGCAGGGTCACCCATGGTGGAGAGGTTTCAGTGGAGCTTCCAGACTAAGACAGACTAGGAAGAAGGACTTGGCCACCCACTTCCAAACAATTGGCCATGAAAACCCTGTGAATAGCAGCACAGCATTGTCTGATACAACACAGGAAGGTGAGAGGATGGCATGAAAGACCAGGTATGGTTCAGCCCTGTTGGGAGGCATTCATCTCTGTTCTACACAGGATCCCTAGGAGCTGGAAATGACTAGATGGCACTAACATAGTGATACTAAAGATAAACATTTTGGCATTTTTTACAGGCTAAATATATGACGGATTAAGGAAATACATTTCATCTTAAAAAGAGGGTTAGAGACGATTAGTCTTGAGCTCAGAGGTCTTTTTAGGGGACAAAGACAGTAATTGGTCCACAGATAAAGATCCTAATACTGTATGTTCTCTAAGTTCCATAGTTACAGGTCTGGTTCTTGTAGCTCTCTTTCAGTAGGCATGAAGATGAACACTAGCACATGTGTCTAAATCTGAAGGAAATGCATTAAGGAGTCTAAAGATATTGAATGAGGCTCCCTACAAAAGCCCACAAATGGATTATGCCTATATTTTCAGAGATACTATGGAATATTGTTGTCAGATTTCTGTGGGTTATTCTTGTAAGTACAATGACCAATTCATCTCAGTTTGCCTGAGACTTTCCAGGTTTTAAAACCAAAAGTCCCTCATCCCAGGAAACTCCTCAGTCCTGGGCAAACTGAAACGGTTAAGGAATGGTTCTTTAAGTTTCTTGTGTATTTTCCATAATGGCAGGCTATAGTAGAAACTGAATAATCTTTCTGTATTAACACTTATACAATGGTTAACATGGATTTCTATATTGACAGTTATAAAATTGTTAATATAGACTCAACATAACTTGGCCTAGTCTGCCTTTCTAGTTATTCTATTTCCATGAACCTTATGTTCTAGCTATACTCTTTTTGGCTTTCCTAAATCAAGCATTTTCACACACCTGTGCCTTTGCTTAGGCTGTGTTCTTCTTGGAATGCTTTTCCATCCCTCTGAACACATACTGAACTTATCCAACAGGGTCTAATTCAAATAGCAGACCTTGTCACATGCCTTTCCCTGATACTTCCTTTTCTTTAATTTCCTCTATTCCCCAATAAAGTGACTTGCTTCTTCTGTTGTACTACCAGCATTAAAAAAAATTCTTTCTCATCCCAATTGCTCCCTTGTGCTAATATTTGTCTACATGTTTGCTCTCTTTTCTAAACTACAAGTGCTAAGTGCTCTTTCTTTCTTTCTTTTGGTTAGGAAGATTGGCCCTTAGCTAACATCTGTTGCCAATTTTCCTCTTTTTCCTTGATGAAGATTGGCCCTGCACTAATATCCGTGCCAATCTTCCTCTATTTTGTATGTGGTACACCACCACAGCACGGCTTGATGGTGGTGTGTAGGTCCACACCGGGGATCCAAACTCATGAACCCTGGGCCACTGATGCAGCAGGTGTGAACTTAACCACTAGGCCACTGGGCCAGGCCCAGCTCTATCTTTTTATTACTGGTGTCCATCCCTTCCTGGTACACAGGAAATGCTTGTCAAACAGGCTTAGAGATGGTGACTAATCCAAGGTCTTTGTTTTTTTTTTTTTATTTTAAAGACTTTTATTTTTCCTTTTTCTCCCCAAAGCCCCCCAGTACATAGTTGTGTATTTTCAGTTGTGAGTCCTTCTACTTGTGGCATGTGGGACGCTGCCTCAGCATGCCCTGATGAGCAGTGCCATGTCCGCGCCCAGGATCCAAACCAGCGAAACCCTGGGCTGCTGCAGCGGAGCACATAAATTTAACCACTCAGCCACGGGGCCGGCCCCAAGTTTTTTTTTTTTTAAATCTTCATTTTTTTTTCCTTTTTTCTTTTAAAGATTAGGACCTGAGCTAACAACTGTTGCCAATCTTTGTTTTTTTTTCCCTTCTTCTTCTCCCAAAAGCCCCCCAGTACACAGTTGTATATCCTAGTTGTGAGTGCCTCTGCTTGTACTGTGAGGGACGCTGCCTCAGCATGGCCTGATGAGCGGTGCCACGTCCAGCCCAGGATCCTAACCTGCCAAACACTGGTCCACTGAAGTGGAGCACAAGAACTTAACCACTTGGCCATGGGTCCTGCCCCTTAGGTCTTCTGACCACCACTCTTTCTACTAAATCCCACTGAAAGTTAAAAGTCATCCAAAAGCCAGGATTACATTGTGTGCGGATAAAATAAGAGTGATCAATAATATTTGAAAAATAAACTTTGTGTAAAAGGTCAGCTTGTCTTTCCCCATCATTCAAAACCTATCCTACACTACGGCATTCATTTACTTGTCCAATTTAGTTTTCTCTGGTAAGAAACGTGGGCTAAAACATTTGATCTTAAGTCAAATTGCCAAAACTCCACAGTCCACTAAAGGTTAACCCTTATTAAATGAAAGAAGCTTTGCTATTAAAAGGATCTCTTTTATACCGTGTCAGGAATTTTCAGTTTCAATGTATCCTTCAAAATTGCAGACCTTTTGTTCGATGGATTCTTTCTACTTTGTCTCCACTAACATAGGCCTCTAGCTGCCGGATAACTAGTAATTCTTGTCCAAAGGGGAAAGCCTCGAGTTAGGAATCTAGCAGGAGAAAAGGGTTGTATTCCAGGTCTGCCAGTGATTCTGGGCTTTTTCTTTCCTGATCCCACCAGGTAAAGTGGAATATGCCACATCAACCTCACAAGATCCCACAAGAATTAGAGACCCGAATAAAAAGACTTGCAGACCTTAGTCCTAAGCCCGTAGAAAATGCTATTACATCTTCACACTCCTATACTTTGCTAATATAATATGATCTATTTAATTTTGAAAGGAATGTGCTTACAATCGTAGTAAAGCAAAACTCACGCCGCTACTACCCGCCATCCTGTCCATCCGGGTCTCTTCCGCGAGACGCCGCTTTCCCGCTTTCCAACCGGGACACGGGAGGCGGAAAGGGCGCGCGGGCAGTGACGATTTTTTCCTGGGCGACTGACGTCACTGCTAGGCGCCCGGCGGCACGTTGGCCAGGTCTTCTGCAGGCTTTCTAGGGGCAAAAATGGCCATGGCCAGCGATTTTTACTTGCGCTACTACGTAGGGCACAAGGGGAAATTTGGACACGAGTTTCTGGAGTTTGAGTTTCGACCGGACGGTGAGCAGAGGAGGGGCCGCTGGCGCCGCCCCCAGCGTGGTGCTGAGCTGGGGAAGGAAGCGAGGCGGACCTGCCGCGGAGGAGGCGGGGTGGGGCGAGCAGCTTCTGCGGGCTGCGAGTGTGCAATGTGAGCTGAGGCCACTGCTTGAGACGAAGCAATAGGAGTTTAAGAGTATAGGAGGCATAAATCGGTTTCGTGAACGAAAGATAGTTAGTGGGTGTACATTAATTCAGAAAAGCTAATCCTGCCGGATGCTGAAAAGCTGAACCCACGTGAATCAGAATCCCAGAATCAGCGCAGCGCTGGGGACCTTGCAGGTCATCTAGTTTATCTACCTAATACATAACATGATCATTTCTGAGAACGTCCCCACCCCGCTACGATCCATGGATGCTGATATTCTTCCTGTGACCAGTAACTTTCCGATTACCCATTCATCCATTTTATTCATTCGGTCGCTGTATGTAAGGCAACGTGTCGAAAAACGAATGAGACCTGTTCCGGAGGGGGGCGCCCGACGAGTAGAAAAATGAGTGTAATGATGTCTTTTGCGTACTTAAATACAGTTATTCTTCTTTGGATGCCTTAAGAATACAAAAAAAGCGGAGTGGTTAGATCTACGTGAAAGAATCGGGAAAAGCTTCCTAAAGAAGGTGACGGTTGAGAGGAGTCTTGAGAGTATTTTTCTTGGTCTCTAAGGGAGAAACGTTCAGATTAAAATTAGCTATAAATCAGCTAAGCCACTGGCCAGCCTTTATCCAGAAGCAGCACATAGTTTGTATGCTTCCTAGTCACAATTCTAAAATATTAGCATTGTCGTATTATATGCATACATTTGAAGGAAAATAATTAATAGAGAACATTTTGGAGTAGTGGGGAAAGCCTGAGTATCGGAAGAAGGTAAATCTAGATCTGAATCTTGTGTGACCCTGGGCAGGTTTTACTTAACTCTGTTTTCTCAACTATGAATAGGTGAGAGAAGAAAACCTACTTCTTAGTGTTGTTTTATGGATTAGATTAAGTCTTCTGGGTAAATCACTGAGCACCAATACAGACATACAACATAAATTTTAAAAGAAATATTTGTTCCTTTTTCAGATTCCATGTGTAGTTCATGACATAGCTTAAGAAAATGAGACTTAGAAATGGCCCTCCCATTATATTGCATTCCATTGAAGGCATGGAATACTTAAAAATTATATCAAATATTTAAAAATTATATCAAAGGCATGGAATATTGAAAAATTTGACTGGCTTCAACTGCAGACAATTTACCAGTAAATTTTTGAGTATCTACGTGTCTAGCATTGATCTTATGCTAGGAGGGAGGAAATAATTAATAAAAATAGTAGTATAAAATAGCTTTTATTTTCAAAATTGCTTACGATGTTGCTTCTTTATTTGTTTTAGCAGTTTTTGCTGTTATAGATTGAATTTTTTTCCACTCCCCACAGGAAAGCTTAGATATGCCAACAACAGCAATTACAAAAATGATGTCATGATCAGAAAAGAGGTAAGTTTCTTTCGCATGTCTGATTTTTTACATTTGGCTCATTTTCCTCATGTCTGTGTTGAATTTACAAAAGTAACATCTAAGGCTGTATTGTAAAGAAGGTAATTAATAGATTGAAAAGGGATTCTGCTTAAATTAGGTATAATTGTACCTTCTGTAACAACAAAAGAAGCAATCTGAATATATTAATTTGTAGTCCCACATTTGAACATATCACTTAATTCATTTTATAATTAGTCATTTTACTCTATTCACTATTAATTGATAATCATGATTTAACACAGTATAATTTTAAATGAAAGACTCAAAAGTTAGTGATAAGAAAAAGTTCAGCACACTGTGACGTGCACTTGCATTTGTCTCTGTTCACCTCATAGATTTTGCGTTGTCACCTTTAAGGACTTGGAGATATTTGAGTCTCATGTTACAAAGGCAGAATACAGGGTTTTAAAAGGGGGGGGTGGTGATGTGAAGAGGGAAAATATATATATTAAAGGAAACGGCAAGAGAGTGGGAAAAAAATCATAGGATGAATCATTCTCTCCTGTCTTGTACTTTTAGAATCAGAATTAAATTTTTCTGTGATATTCTGTTTGAATATTCAGGGTTCATAACTGCGTTTTATCATTTACTTTTGAATTATGAGAAGAAATAGAGAGGCATTATGAAATTTTTATTATAACATTTTCAGGCTTATGTACACAAGAGTGTAATGGAAGAACTTAAGAGAATTATTGATGACAGTGAAATTACAAAAGAAGATGATGCTTTGTGGCCTCCCCCTGACAGGGTCGGCCGACAGGTTTGTATTTGGTGATTCTGTAGATGCATAAATGTTAAAAACTGATAACGTAATTGCTGTGTTTCTCTTTATTTAAAATAGATCCTTATTGATTCTTTGGTTATCTCTTTAGAAGGCACCTGGTAAATACTCTTTAATTTTGTTTTACTTAGCCTCATTTTCTGTGCTACCTCCTAGTAGGAGTCGATGCATAGCTCTAAATTTAAATCTGCATCCTTTTGAACAGTCTCTGTAACCACCACAGTCAAAGTTAGGATGTTTTCACATTGTTGTGAATAATTTGTATTGTACGTTAATCACTTTTATTAGGAATAAGTACAGGTGTATGTTAAATTCGAGACTTAGGATCTTATTGACTATGTAAAATTTACTGTCTCCAAATTTACAACTTTGAAAACTCTTATTTGCATCTTTATGCCCCAGAGAGAGATTTGATTGGTTTCTTTGTTCAAACTGACCATTGGTTTTGCCTCTCATATTCCCTTCAGAGTAACTGATGTGTCTCAAAGGGCTTCTGAAGAGCTCTGAAGGCCTGATTTCTCTCTGTAGAAAGACAGTTTGATTTCTGAATTGGGTCTTTTCAACTCTTGGAGAAATTGGATAAACCCCTGGAGGAAGAAACTTTTAATTTCACTTTTGTATGTTCCTGAGGATTATGCTTTGTAACACCTTCTTTGCCTAGAAGAAAATGTGGAGAAATCTAACATGCTGACACTCTAGCAGTAACTTAACCCTTCTATTTAAAAAAAAAACAAAACATTATTTAGGAAAGCAAAGGTAATAGCAGTATTTATTTTATGCGTTGGAAATACATAAAAGGTAAATGTAGATAGTATGTTTTATGCATATGTGCATATATACTAAAAAACAAACAATAGCAGTGAACTCTTTATGTCTTTTAGATTCAGGGAGAGCCCAGTATTTTCATCTACCCATTTGATGATGTGTTCCCGTGTTTTGGTTGGTGGGGGAGGATTAGGCATGCTCTGGAAATTGTCTGTTGGATCTTCAGATTAAAGATTTTATGACTTTGAGAGTCTCACTTAACTTTGCATTGTGTGTGTGCCTTAGGCTGTGCATAATTAAGTCTTCTGATCAAATGTGTAGCTAAGACTGTCTGTGATGTCATCTCTTACTTAACCTGAAAAGTCACAGACATAGCCTCTTAATTACTGGTTTTAGATTTGCAGATAAAATATAGAGAAAAACTTACACAGTGATCCTGGCACACTGGGAACGTCTACTTTATGGTGTTTGTTTTACTAGTTCTTAATGTTTTGTAAACTCAAAAGAGTCTGAGTCTTTTAGTCTTAGAGTCCAGGATTCAAATATCAGTGGTTGTAAATTAGTAGTTGTAAATATCAACAAGTATTTTCCTATGCTTTATGAATCTTGGATTTCACATTTGTAAAATGAGCCTAATAGAGCCTACCTGATAAGGGTATTTTAGGGATTACAGATAATGTTTGTAAAGTCCCTAGCAGCAGGACCTGACACATAATAGGTACTAAAGTGGTGCTATTATTATTATGCATTTTGTTTTTAGAGCCCAGTAGAAAGGGTAAATGTGTTTGTATTTATCATATTAAAAATAGGCTTATACCCATATTATTATTTTTACATCATTGGGCTTCAAAGTGATGCCTTCAGTTTGTTCTGACGTTATAAGAAACGTTTGTGTGTCACTTTTAGGTATATTGTTCATTTTATAGTATCTTCTTTAAGAGATCTCTGGAAAGCACTTTTGGTTGGTCCCAGCATTGGGGACTGTTGAGCAGTTGATGAGGTTCTTATTTTATAGACACGGTTTACGTCTAACAGATCAAGTGTCCTTTTTGTTTTCCTTCTCTGTGACTGCTAGAAAACTTGCAGCTAAAATTGGGACCTTTTGGTAGCAAGAATACAGATATCTCTGGGAAGGATTTTTATATTAACTACATTTCTCTTTTATTTTTTTCAGGAGCTTGAAATTGTAATTGGAGATGAACACATTTCTTTCACCACATCAAAAATAGGTTCTCTTATTGATGTAAATCAGTCAAAGTAAGTGTGTTAAAGCAGTTTGACTAAATTGATAAAATTTATCTCTAATAGAGAGAGAACTATAGCCAGGTTGCTAAGATTATTTCAATGGCACCCTATCAGTTTATTAGCCAGCTGTAATTCTGATTCTTATGTCATTAAAGACTTGTTATCAAAGAAGTTAGCAGAGTATTTAATTGATTGCCAAAAAATTCTTAATCTAACAACATAATAGTGCCCAAGTTTTTAACTGCTTTTTTTTGTAAAAATCTGTAAACAGTGTCACAAAATTTAAAAGAAATCCTCATTGGGTTATATCAGCCTCATTAGCCCCATATCACATCATTCTCCTCTACCTCAAATAAATGGGAAAAATCTAGTAGAGCTTAAGTATGGTTTTAGCTACCTCATCCTCACAAGTTCTAGGTCCCTGTAGCACATACCATTGTCTTTGTGTGAAAAATCTGTTTCCAGTTCTTTCTTTCTACTCTTTCCCCTTAAAATGTCCTCACTGTGCTTTTCCTATCACTTTAAATTGTAATAACTTATTTGTTTGCTTTGCTGGTTTGCATGTGAGCTCCCTGAGAACCTTGCTGTGTCTCCAAAGTTAGCACAGTGCCTGGCCCACACATAGGAGCTTTATGAATATTTATTACAGGAAAGGAGAAAGGAATGAATGCCTAAAAAATATTGGATACAGAAGGCTGTGTTCATAGAGACTGACCATACGTTTTTAAACTATCAAGTTTATTTTCCCTACAGTTGGTGAGGATGTGGCATTCATACCCACTGGGATTGTAAATTGGTACAGTGTTTTTGGAAATAAATTTGACAATATACTTTAAAAGCTGTTGATATTTTACTCACCTTTGTCCTAGTAATTTCATTTCTGAGCATCTCTTCTGGGGAAATATTCTCAAATAATGAAAAAGCTGTTATTCATAAAGATGGTCATTGAAGCCTTATTTATAATTGGAAAGAAATCCAAATGTCTAACAAGGAGAGAATTGTTAAATTAACTAAAAATTATTTGTGAATTTTTTTAATGTAATGGAAATTAATAATAAAAAGGGCACAGGGAATGATTTTAGTTATTAAAAAAATAGAGCAACATCAAAATATTTATAGTTACTCCGTGTGGAGTGACATATAGTATTGCAAGTATTTTTTTTATATCTTTATAATTTTATCTGCTTTATACATTTTTGTGATACATAGCTATTTTATGAGAAAATGAACAATTTAAATATGAAATGAATACTGGTGAAGAAAATTTACATTTCTTTCTTACAGAAAAGATAGAGATGGTAATTGTTCAGTATGTTCATTGTAGTTACCAGCAGATTCTCCCCTTCTCCTTGCTTCCTTTAAGTTAATTTTTTAGGTTTTTGGTTTTTGTTTTGTTTTAGAAATTAACTTAGAAAATTATGTTGTTTCATTCTAGAAACCAGAAAGTAACTCTTACCTTTTTAAATTTTAGGGATCCTGAAGGCCTTCGAGTATTTTACTATTTGGTACAGGACCTGAAATGTTTAGTTTTTAGTCTTATTGGATTACATTTCAAGATTAAACCGATCTAAATTGTATGTTTTTTGAAGCTGCTTTTATATTTAATTAAGGGATGGGTAAGGGAGGGCTTATTTACAATACTGGGCTTTTTATGAATGTGAAACAGACAAATTTTTTTTGTATGCAAAGTGAAAGTAAGAAAATACATAAACAAGCTTGATTGTTATCCTCACTTGGGTCCAAGTGGGTTGGACAGTTCCTGCACACATTAAATTCTGTAAATAAAAGCCACCTTTCTTTGAAATTGTGCTCCAATAAACATATCAAAGCCTGGATGGAGAGTGTTTTTTTTTTTCATGAGTCTATGTCTCTGATTTACTTTAAAGATTATAAAACTTTGTTCTAGTAGGTGAGTCCTAGGGCAGAAGTTGTTTCCGGTAGAAATGTGTAGCCAGATTCGCATCCATTAAAGGCAATTGTACATCTTCCCTTGTTTCTTCCATACTTGATGAGATTTAATTTTTTGGTCCTTATAGAAATTGTTTACAGAAAGTCCTGGATTTTTTACATTTATCACAAACTCCTCAGAGATTATTCACATTTAAATATTTTTGGTATAAGCAGAGATTGCCTAAAGGATTACAAGAGTAAAGTCAGTACCCCAAGTTAGGCACATCTCTAATTATGCCCTTATTTCTTATTTCACCATATATGTATTTTGTGTATCTGTGGGAACTAAATGAGTTCTCAGCTTTACATATTATTTAAAACTTACCCTTAAACACATACATGTGTGAGTGTATTTATTCATTTATTAATTCATATTTTAACTCCTAATGAACACAGGTCCCAATCATGTTTCCCAGTTCCCTTCAACCTTTTTCTGATAGACTTGATCTTTCATTCCTTCTGTTAGTAACCATGCCTGTGGTATGCTGTTATTCCTCTGGCTGAACCCCTACTCTTTAAAAGTGTGCAGTCCTGGTATTCGTAATCCACTCGCCCCAGGGACCAGTCAGGACTGACCTTAGGCTGCAAGAATTAGTCTCTGAAGCCTTGCCAGGATTCTTGAGCAGCTGGACTCCAGAGCTACTGTGTCCAGTAAACTTTGAGATAATAGAAATGTTCTCTATCTGTGCAGTCCAATAGAGTGGCCACTAGCTGTTACATGTGGCTACTGAGTACTTGCGATGTGGCCAGTGTAATTGAATTTATAGTTATCTTCCAACATTTTACGAAAAATTTCAAACAGAAAACGGTTGAAAGAATTGTAGGATTAACACCCATATGCCAATCTAGATTCTGTAATTAACATTTTATTATGCTGTAATAAGTCAATTATAATAAATCATGTCCTGTTGATTTTTCACTTAAGGGTGGAATAACTCATGTAATTGATGCCAATCGACTGCTTTTTTTTTTAAGTGCTATTTAATTTTTATTAAATTTATATAGCCACATGTGGCTTGTGGCTACCTTTTGGACAGAGAAGCCCTAGAACCTGGCTTGGTAGCCTGTTTGCCACGGAGTGCTATTTGGTCCTTTACACTGTATAAAAATGCATGGCCATCCCCTTCAGAGTTTTCATGGAAAGTCACCTCATCTCCACTTCATTGTGCAACACTACACTGTCATCACTTCAGGTTTCTTATGAAAATAAATATTTCTGTTCACATTGTAGATCTTGATGAATGTGCACTATAAAATCATGTTATAATTCTCTTAGACTTAGACGTCAACTTCACGGACAAGGGGAGAAACAACTGCTCTTTGACCCTCCTATGGGCCCACAACTTTTGGTTGCTCCACAAAATAATCATTCTGTGGCATCTGTTGAATAAGATGATCCACTCAAGATTGAGCAAGGCTGGGGAGAAATAGGCCGTAGATTAAAAAATCTTTAACATATTAACTCTGTCCCTATTCTCTAACTTCCTTCTAGTGCTGATTTATTTATTATACTCTTCTCCGCTATCTACTAAGTTTATCATATTCAAACCAAGATTGGAGAATAGGTCATTAGGATAAATATTTTATATTGTCTCTGATTTCCTTAAACTTTGTTTGAACTGATTCTTACTTGACTGTAAGCTGCTGGTGATCAGTAAAAGTTCAATTTTGTACAGCACTAGTTTTATATGAAACTAGATTTTTATAGCAGTCAGGTCAGCAAATACCACATGTCCCCACCGCTACTCCCCCATAATAGAGAGACCTCTTATAATAATCAAACTTATTTCCAAGTGCTGGTTCTGTGCCCTGTATCTCCTTTTCCCACTCACGGGATGGAGTGTCACTACTCGGCACCTACCAGTCTTTTCCATATAGTAGGTGCTTTATAAAAGATTATTGGACTTGCTGTCTTTTGTACTTACTACCTTCAGATTGTTTTTGTAATTTAGTCTAAAGTAGAAGAGATTCATTTCTGTGGCTGTGGAAACCTTTCAATTACCATGAATTTTGCTCATACATACTCATACCACAGAGTTGTATATTTGAATACATTTGATAAGGATGTGTTTTTTGGATGTGGCTCATCTGTGAACCTAATTTCTCATGTATAGTCTGAGTAGAACGGTTTCACTTTTCTCAATCAAAGCAGCAAAGACAGCACAGCAAAGAGGACTAGTGAGAATGGGCATGATCTGCCAGGCTCTACCGTTCTATTTTATTTATAAATTTTTATTTTGAGTTTCCAGGTTTTATGCCTCTGCTTCTTATGGTTAAGAGTGCAGGCACATATTTCATTGATATCAAGCTGAGTCTATTCATGTGGACATTTTTAATTTGAATATAAATGATAGCTGATATTATTTTATATATACTATTATTAGACTACCTTGTTTTGATTTGAAATGTGCGAGACCTGTGAACATGGGTTGTGCTGTAAGTTCAACCACTGATCCATATGATTATTTTTAAAGACTATTTTTTTAGAGCAGTTTTAGGTCTACAACAAAATTAAGAGGAAGGTACAGAGATTTCCCATATAGTCCCACTCCCACACATGCATAGCCTCTCCAGTTATCAACAACTTCCACCAGAGAGGTACATTTGTTGCAATTGCTAAAGCAACATTGACACATAATAATCACTCAAATTTCATAGTTTACCTCAGGGTTCACTGTTGGTGGTGTACATTCTATGGGTTTGGACAAAGGTATAATGACATGTATCCACCATTATAGTATCATACAGAGTATTTTCACTACCCTAAAAATCCTCATGCACCACCTATTCATTTCTCCCTGCTCTCAACCCCTGGCAACCACTGATCTTCTTATTGTCTCCATGGTTTTATCTTTTCCATAATGTCATATAGTTGGAATCACATGGTATGTAGCATTTTCAGATGGACTTTTTTCACTTAGTAATAACACATTTAAGTTTCCTCCAAGTCTTTTCATGGCTTGATAGCTCATTTCTTTTTAGTGGTGAATAACATTGCCTTGTCTGGATGTACCACAGATTATTTGTCCATTCACCTGCTAAAGGACATCTTGGTTGCTTCCAAATTTTGGCAATTATGGGTAAAGCTGCTATAAACATCCATGTACAAGTTTTTGTGTGGACGTTAAGTTTATTGATTATTTTGGTAATTGATTTCCTAGCATGTGGTAATAAGCTAGAATAAAAAATCCAAAAAATTTAATGAAAATAAACAACAAAGGTAAATGAATGATTTGAGGGTGAGCGTAGAGTCTGAACTGTGTGGTATAGTGGAGAGAACACTGAAGAATCAAAATTCTCAATTATGGCACTACTTCACAGAACTCTTTTCCCTTTCAACCTGTGAATAGACTTTATCCCTTAGTGGCACAGAGCCCAAATAGCCATCTGATATACTTTTTTGGTCATTATTTTTTCATGCTTACTTAGTTGCTGAGAAGTCCTTCTCATTTAGTTACTTAGAAACTGGAGGAAGGATGGTGACTGTTTGACTGACTGCTGGAGGCCAGTTGGGATGATATAGAGGATTTTAACTCTAGAGCACTAGAACAGCTTTTTTGTAAAGACAAGAAGGACAAATGAGGTGGTTAATTATGGGAACAGGAAACCTCAAACAAGTGGTCTTTTGAGTTTTTACTGTAAGAGCCAGGAAATTTAATATCTCTCAGTGGCATAAAGGTTAGGCATTAGGACAAACAACCATGGAGGTGGGAACCTGGCCAGGTGAGATTACTCCTCCCAATAGAGTGATGCAGACCATCTTCCTCTAGGAGCTCATGGTTATTCCAGACATCCTTTACTTCAGCTTAGGACAGGAAGAACAGCATGCTCCTGTGAAATGATAAGTCTCTGTGGTTTGCAGTTGTGACCAGAAAGCTTGAAGGTGTGACTAGAAGCTGTGTGTTAAGCTTCTCGCTGACAAAATTAATATTGTCAGGAAGGAATGGGTAAAATGTGTGGTTTCCCAAATGAAAAAAGGCTTTGCAGCAAAGCAGCCAGGAAGTGAATATTTGGATGCTTTATATATTCATGTTGTGTGTATGTTTTGCAGAAAAGTAAATTCAGAAGACAAAGTTCAAGAACATTCAAAACATTCTTCAAATTTCTCATCTTTCTGTTTTATTAGCAGTCGTAATAGATAAGTTTGGTGCTTCGGTTTTGTGCTTTGATTGAAGGGCCACGCTAGGAGTTTCAGTTAGTCCTGTTGGAAGTTACTGGTGTTGTCTTCTGATTCTGGTTGTCTTCTTATTTAAGAAGAAATCTGCCTTCAGAAATTCAGAGCTTAGTAAAAAAAAAAACTAGAGCTTAGAGAGAACAGCTACCTAATTTGGCTTTCCAATCATTAATCTCATTCTGCCTCTCTCTAAAATTGAAAAACCCAGATTTTGTAGTCAATTTCTCTTAACTTGAACATATTCATGGAGTGCACATGTAGGCATCATCTCTCTTCTATGTGCTGCAGTTACAATAATGAACAAGACAGAAGTAGTACTCACCCTGTGGAGTTTATGTAGAGGTGACAGATAACTGTGTTAAGTATAAAAAGGTATTGTGTATCTGTCTAGCTTCCATCATAACTGTGTACCCTGCACCAGCTGTAAGGGTGTAAATCAAAACAGAAAGAGGGCCAGCCGGTGGCACAGCGGTTAAGTGTGCACGTTCTGCGTTTCGGTGGCCCAGGGTTTGCCAGTTTGGATCCCAGGTGCGGACATGGCACCGTGTGGCAAGCCATGCTGTGGTAGGCATCCCACGTGCAAAGTAGAGGAAGATGGGCATGGATGTTAGCTCAGGGCCACTCTTCCTCAGCAAAAAGAGGAGGATTGGCAGTAGTTAGCTCAGGGCTAATTTTCCTCAAAAAAAAAAATCAACAACAAAACAGAAAGAAAGCTCAACATTACCACTGTCTCCATGGACCCGCAAGTTTTAAGTAACCAGACTTGAGATTACAGAATGGTTTTTCTAGAGAGGTAGCAGTGTGCTGCCACACGTTTCCAGCTCCTAAATTGTATTAATGTGGCCCTCCCACCGCATACACACACACACACTTTCCTCCAAGCATCTGCACGCCAAAACTGACATGTTAGGATAGAGAACCTAGCTCAGTGTGTCAGGATTGTTGGGTTGCGGTCCTGGCGCTTCCACTATTTATAGTACCTTGGAAGAGAGAAAAAATGAACATTTACCTATTTTGAAGTCTAAGAAATCGTGTCTGTAGTGATATCTCATTGAATTCTTCCAAATCTATGAAGTAAGTGATACTCTTATTGAACATGTGAGGAAAATGAGGCTAAAGATTTGGAGTGGCTTGTTCAAATTTTTACAGCTAGGAAGGATTTGAAACTTCAACCTCAAATAATAATATTTAACATTTAATGAGTGCCTACTTTATATTTTCCAGGTCTAGTTAGGCACTTTATATACCCTATCTCATATTAAATATTAATATTAATTTAAATATTTTAAAAATATTATCCCTATTTTACTGTAGTGAATCCAAGGTTTAGAGAAGTGAAGTGACCTGCCTCAAGTCACACATAGAAGCTTGGGCTGGTATTTCAACCCAGATCCACCTGGTTCCAGAATTCATGCTTTGTGGCAGAGGTTTGTTGAAAATCCAGGCCCTTTGAATCCATAGTCCATTTGTGCTCTGTGTATTCACTCAGGACTGATTTTAAACATGGATCAAGTGTTAGTAATGATGTGTACTTTGGGCAGTCAATTAACTTCAACATTAATTTCTCCATTTGCAAAATGGGAACAATAATAAATATCTGTCAGCTTTAAGAGATTTCGATATTGTTATACACACAGTAGGTCCTAATAAATGATAGTGTCTCTCTCTGCCACCTTCTCGACAATGATTATTCTTTCTCCGCCCCTACACCCTGTGTTCTCTCAGCAGAGCTTCTTTATTTATTTTTGGCATTGCAATAGAGGGCTGGGGATCTTTCTCTGTTTTGAGATTGACAAAGATTACCCAATCCAAGATTAGGGTAAAGAGAAGGAAATGCCCAGCAGCAAGTATTCTTGAAGTGTGCAGGCTCATCCTGTGATACTTTGCTTATGTTATTGAATTAAATTAGTCTCTGGGAGGTATTTCAGTGGCCTGCCTGCACATGGTGACAAGTGGCAGACCTCAGTGGTGATTTAGAGATTAAGGGCTGCATTGGGGGACAAGTAGGCCAGTTGAGGGCAAACAACACGCAGCATAACCTAGACTGGGTCCTAGTAGTCAGAACACTCAGTAGACCGTGTCTGTATGGCAGTTGGGAGGAGAGCTGGGGGCATGAGCAAACTGAAGGATGGGAAAGGCTTCTAAAGTGGGACGGTTTAGCTGTGGCTAGAGGTGGGGAAGAGAAGGAAAGAATTAAGCAAAGAATTTGGCCAGAGTTGGTGAAATCAGGGTTGGATTTGTCTCTGCATAATCAATGTCCTCTTCTGTTCCACACCTCACTCCTCTTCCTCCACACTCCGTAGTAACCACTCTCACCTGATTTGAAGAGCAATTTAAATTGGCTTCATAGAGCTGTATGTCAGAAGATTGACAAGGCCTGTATCAAACGAAAGTGAACTTCAGTGAAAGATTTGGGTGTATTTTGGCAGGCTCTGGCTCATAGAAACAGAGTTCTAGAAATAAATTTCTTTTAGCTGGAAGATTGTAAATCTTCATGAAGTAAGATTCATACACAAAACTCAAGTGGAGGAATAAATCACCAATATGTCTTAAAAAATCAGTAGTGAACATTTTCATACACAACTAGTGGTAATAAATGGGAACAAGTTTTATGGAGGGTGTTTAGTAATATGTATCAAAGTTCTTTATTGTATATACCCCTTGACCCCATGATTTCATGTTTTAAAATTTTTCCTAGAAAAATATTCAAAAGTATACGCCCATTATTTTTTTATACTAGCACAAAATTGGGAACAACCGAAATGTCCGATGGTAGGAGATTACCTAAATAAATTATAGTATAATCCATATGGGTAATAACTATTTATGGTTTAAAATCTCATTTTAGATAAATATTTTTTAAATGGAAAAAGGTTAGAAAATAATAGATCAAAAACATTGTGTATGCAATGACACAGACTTTGATAGTAAACGTAACGTATGGCTAAAAAACTAGAATATACACCAAAATTTTTATAGTGGAATTATGGATGTTTTAAAATAATTTCTAAAATACATTTATCTGCAATAAACATAAATGGAAAAAATAAATAATATTTTTTTCAAATAGCAACATATAAGAGAAAGTTTCTAACAGATTATTTAAGAGTTAAAGAATTTAGTAATAATATTTTTGTGTGTATGCATATATATTTATACCTATATATTTTAATCATTTGTTTTGGGTAGTACTTTCCTTTAAGTATGCTGGTTTTTATCAAAGATATTAGTTTTTGTTTCTCCAAAGCTGTGTTTGTTTGTCTTTTCAGTCCTCAAATACAGATTTTTGAATGTTATTTTGTGAAGAGTACCAAGTGGTTGGTTATTTGAAATGGAGGAAGAGATAGCTCGTGACCATTTTTCCTTTCCCGTCAACCTCAGTTTTTATCATACAATTTCCTTTTATCACTTTGGTCAAGAGGAGGGGCAGACAATTTTGAGTTGGAGTACCACTCAGAGGCAATTCATTTCTGCCTTCCGTCTTACAGCCTCTCACACACCCGAGGGATCCAGGATTGGAAAGGCCAACTTCTCCCACCTTGTTGTTGGGTCAGCTTTCTCCACCTGCATCGCTGCGTGGCACAGACACAGGTACCCTCTGCTCTTAGTCCTTCAGACCTTTGTACCTGAGTATACTGTTAGCCCTACTTATGAAGAAAAGATTCTAGCAATATGGGATTTTATTACAAATGACTTGACGTGAACATGGGATCTATGGGAGAGCATTCTCTATTGATTGCTTTTGAACTGCATTAACTCAGAAGGATGTGAAAGCTGTAGTTCAGCATTCACGGGAAGTTATTTTCTTTTTTTCAATATGCTACAATTTTTGCTTTGTGTTATCTAAATGAAGAGGGATTTGGTGATTAACTACTTTTTCTTTGGCTCTGATGATTTACATATTATCTTATCAATCTTAAAGGATTCTGTAATAGAAAAGACTCCTTTTCCTTAGGAAATTAGAGAAAATGTGAATAATTAAGTTTAAAAAGTTTTGTATATTAAAACATTTTTTTAAAGACTATAGTTACATGTGCAATTTATTTTCCATATTTCTTGTTTTGTAGATATCCTCTATTCACACTGATTAATGTAAGCAGCAAGGTAAATTTTAAATATTTACTATTTAAAAATTTCTTTTGATAAGTATATCCATTAACAGATTGAATCCTTTATGGATATTAACTAATGACTACCCACTGACAAATTTTATCTTCACATAGGATTCTCTGGCAACATCATACACTAGAAGATTATTTCTAAAATTTTAGTATATACATCGAATCATTTGGGATTAAAAATACAAGTGTCTAGACTCCAACCTGAAAGACTTTTATCCAGCACATCTTGCATGGGGCACTGGAATCTGGAATGTTAAGCAATCTGCAATGTTAACCCCCAATAATTCTTTTGTAGATAGTATATGGGATACACTTTGGGAAACAATCTGGTAAAGTCACGTTGAAATTGAAAAGAATGCAGGAACTTTTTAATATTTATGTGTACATCTTTTTTAAGCCAAGATATTTATATTTTTTCAGAATTTCAAAAAGATAGAATTTTTGTTTTCTGAATTGATAGTTTTAAAAGTGTCCCAGTAATTTGGGATGATACCACTTCTGCCTAACATTTGTATATGTATGTTGAACATATTGAACTATATTGACTGGGTGAATAGGACCCAGCCTATTCAATCTATTGGTAGATTTTAAAAAGATTCTTTCTGTATTATATAATAATTATGGCAGTAATGACTAGGAGTGTAAATGACTCTATCAGAGATGTTGAAAGGTTTTCCATTTCTCATATAAATCAAGCTGAGTCTACATGCTTTAGGCACCTAAAGGAGTTAATAAACACACCCTCACATACACGTACAGATATACACACATACCTCTTAATCCTGGGTGTGTTCTATAGACTGACACTTTAATTTTTCTTTAGACAGAAATACTCCTGTTGCGAAGATTCAATGCAAAACATATTTCTTTTCTTACTCTAGACATGAGCAATCAGGAAGTGACTTATTGCTCCTTGAGATTTGTTCAGTCTCCTTCAGAGTCACAAAATAGATTAAGGCCTGGTGGTACTCAAAGGCCTGGGAAAACTGATGACAAAGGTACATGTTTTAAGCATCTAGATACACCTGTCTTTTAAGAATTGTCAAACTTTAGAGTTTTGATTAAAGTTTTCCTATCTGTACTTCAGATTCTCAGATGGTAATATCAAATCATAATTGTGTAGACTAGTAGAACAAGTCTCTCTTTTTTAAAGTTTGTGAGAATGGAGAATGTAATGAATTCTTCTAAATTTGAAAAGCTAATATTCATTCAAGTTTGTTTAAGAGAAATTCATGAGGCTTTAAAAGTAAAGGACAGAGCCAGCCAAGATGGCCTAGTAGTTGAAGTTTAGCCTGCTCCACTTCGGGTGCCTGGGTTTGGTTCCTGGGCATGGAGCCACACCACTCATCTGTCGGTAGCCATGCTGTGGTGGCAGCTCACATAGAAGAACTAGAAGGACTTACAACTAGAATATACAACTATGTACTGGAGTTTTGGGGAGAAACAAAAAAGAGAGAGAGAGAGAGGAAGATTGGCAACAGATGTTAGCCCAGAGCAAATCTTTCAAAAAAAAATTAAAAGGAAAGGACAGACCAGAGTCTCAAGAAAAGATTGTATTTCCTAAAGAAACATAAGACTTAAAGAATGAGAAATGAAAATATGCATTAGAAGCAATGCTTTTATTCATACAAAAGATATTTTAGGTGTCTTAAATATTTACCAAACCCTAGTGGCAATGAAGAAGCAAACATGTTCAAATCAAAAGGAGCATTCTGATGTTTCTGTTCTTTCTCTTTCCCCTCAAATATTGTCACAGACTCTGAATTGAGAATAACTTTTACTTGTTTAACTTAATGACAGAGATAACTTTTAGATACTGAGGACCTCCAAAGTAGGAGGATAAATATAGTATTGACTAGAGAAAAGTAAAACTGATGAAAAAGAAAGCTGATTTCTAGAAACTCCTTTAAGGATGAACCCCAATCACATTCGCAGCTCCAGAATATCCACTATTGGCCACCAATTTCTCAAGAATACTGACTGCTTTTTCCTCCTCTTCATGGTGATCACAGGAAGGATTATACATATCAGTGTAGATCCTCATAAATGTGTATTGCGTCTATTGCCATCTATGCTTTTGTAAGGGATGTACTTTTAAAATCCTATAGGACTGTTCTTGTGTATAACATTTCTACGAGTGTATGTCAGACAGAAATCGGAAACTTTAAAACTGTAATTACAAGATCACAAATTTAAATCAATTTGCATGATATATTTTTGTGAAATTTTTAGACAGGAATGTCTTTTTGTTCAAAATGTTGCCCTAGGTTAAAGTTAGTAGTGGACAAGGCTCTTTTCTTTTCTGATTATTTTCTTCCTTCTTTATTTAAAGAGTTTTCAGTGCCCTGGCTTCCCTTCGTAGTGACTCTTGGGATTCTCTGTTTACTTCTTTTGGTGACAGCCACAGTGTTGGGGACAATGCGTGAGTATTTGAAATATATCCTTCAAGTCTGAGTGACAGCATTAACCACTAATAGTGCAGATGTTAACCATGCTCCAACAATTGCTCCTTGGCTATAATCAGGGAATGTCCTAATTGGACTCTTTTTGAGTGATTTTTCCTCAGGCACATCACAGTGTTGTTTTCATTTTACTTACCTATTCCAGTGACTTCATCTGTAATGAGCTTTCTCATTCTGTATAATACATGGTCACATTCGTTCAATACAGGACTTAGTAATATTCTGCCTTCTGAGTTTAGATCATTGTGAATCTTGGCTGAACATTCTTTGAGAAACAACTGTTCAAAAGAAATTATGACTTTCTCTTGACTTTTTCTAGGTACACAATGAAGAACTGGTTTAGTAAAAAATTCTATACATGGATGTTATATGATCCGTGAATTCAGCCTATATCTTTTATTTGAATTTCTTGACATCTTTAGAGAAAATCACTAATATGATTCACTCAGATAAAATTACATATTTGGATCTTCCTTTCTTTTCCCCTATGGATATTCCATCTACTCCAATAATAAGGGTGCTATTTCTTCATGTTTCTTAGTACAGATTTTCATACTCAGAGGATGTGTTGTTAAATGTTGATTGATTTTTACTTTGGTACCTATTTCTAAATAGTGTGCTGTTAAAAAGAAACTAAACTGAATGGTAAAGTGTTACCATTATAATTTTATTCATATATCTCATTTTATTTATTCTACACTTAAGTTGCTAATAGTGGGAAATTTGATGTTTCTATTTTTGTGGTCGGTTTATTGATGTGTTACTTTCTAAATGTCAAATTGCTAATTAAAGTAATGAAATGGGTTGGTTGTCAATGTGAGACTTTTTCTCTTGTATTAAATTTCAACGTTTAAACATTATGAGTACTTTTTGTATTATATCTATGCTATTAATTGTAGTTTTTCAGCGTATTCAAGCAAAATATCAACAGGAGGAAATTCTACGAAACCTCAGTCAAAAGTATGACATTATAAAAAATGACAACTACTTAAAGGAGCAACTTTTGATAAATAAGACTTTAGAATGTGACGTTCTCAGAAATGAAACCCTTCATCAGAAAAAGGAACTGGACTCACTCTTTGTAGAAAAGATGAGATGTCACATAAAACAAGAGATCTTTTCAAAGTCTTTGCAAAATACAGGTATGGAGGAAATCGTGAGCGAAAGATAGCAGGATTTTTCATTATTTCTTCCCCCTCCAGAAGCTTTGAGGCCTAATAAGAGGCTGAGGATATGTGCTAGTGATCTAGGTCCTCACATTCCTTTTCTTTTTGTGGTAAGAACACTTAACGTGAGATATATCCTTTTAACAGATTTTTAAGTGCGCAGTTCAGTGTTGCTAACTGTGGGCACTGCATTGTGCGACAGATTTCTATAACTTATTCATCTTGCCTAATTGAAACTGTACACCCCTTGAACAACAACTCCTCAATCCCCTGCCCCTACCCCGCTCCAGCCCTGGCAACCACCATTTTACTCTTTCCATGCCTCTGAGTTTGAATATTTTTTATCTCATATAAGCAGAATCATGCTGTATTTGATCTTCTCTGATTCACTTATTTCACTGTGATTAGCATAATATCCTCAAGGTTCATCTAGGCTGATGCATATGCCAGGATTTCCTTTTTTTAAAGGCTGAATAATATTCCATTTATGTATATACAACATTTTCTTTATCCATTCATCCCTTGATGGACATTTGGGTTGTTTACATATCTTGGCTATTGTGAATAATGCTGCAATGAATGTGCGAATGTGGATATCTCTTGGCCTCCAGAATATTGATGAACCTCCTATTATCATTAGTGATAGCTATTAAGAGTTTATTTATAGAGGGCTGATAAATATATTGTTCTGCTTAACAGAATACCAGATGACAAGAAGTTTAATGTTTCACCTTATACGCTGTAGGTAAACTCAATGAAGGCCACTGGTCCTGTTGTGGAGTAAACTGTTATTATTTTACCAATGAAATTAAAGACTGGAAGGGATGTAAAAAGACTTGCCAACGTTACAATTTATCTCTTTTGAAGATAGATGATGAAGATGAACGGGTATCATGGATTGTTTTATTCACTTTTATTCTCTTGGACTCTGTCCCTCATTTTGGACCCAAGATATTGAGGGCAGGGGGGAGTCAAGAAAGAGGGACCTTCACTTATTCTTTGTGTTGTGTCTGTCGAGTGAGCAAAAATTGCATAGCTAAGAGTCTCCCAGGAGACCCCTGCCTGCTAATAGGCGTATGACCTTGCTCCTTACTAAACATTCAATACATGTTTTCTATCCTAATGACCATTGTTATTTCTAAAATGGAAAGCCCCTTGAAGGTGCAGTTTGGGTCTTCGCAATCATCTCCCTCTCTAAGGAGTGTGCTGGAGAGCTGCTCCTGGAGAAGTGTGCTTTTCCTATGATGAATTACTTCACCCTTTGGTAAATTGCAGCCTGGAACCAGCAATTATTTCTCCCTATAAAGTGGCAACTAAGAACCCGGAGACAACATAGTCTAGTAGTTATTTTTAGGAATACAGGAGCCAGACTGCCTGGGATAAAATCCACTTCTGCCACTTATTAGCTAGGTGACCTTTGGTAAGGTACTTAACCTCTCTGAGCACCAGTTTTCCGATTGGCAAAATGGAGATAATAATGAGAAACATAAAAGTGAAAACAGTTTTACAAATTAGTTTTATGGTGATTTTCACTGCATCTGTAGGTAACATTTACTTGATCAATATTCTTATATATTATATCAGTATGTATAACTTTCACAAAGAATTATAAAAAGAAAAAATACAGTGACAATATCAAAATTATCTTTTTAATTTATTACTAATAAAGACTATCCACACTCACAAAATGTGTCTTTATAGAGAAATGTTTGTGACGATCAGCCTGAAACCTCTATTTATCATTTAGGAAAACAACATAAAATTTATATGCAAATCTAATAGATGTTTTAAATCACAACATAAAAGAATTTATTATATCAAGTCATAAAATAACTTTTTATGTTTGTTGCAGTAAAACACAGTTAAATTTAAACCTGATACATTCTAAGATACATTCTGTCATTTAATCAGATATTATGTAATATGTCACTTTGATATAGTACATTTTGGACAGTAAATATTTCCAAATACCTCCCTTTTTCCCTTTACCACTTCCAATTACTGAACTCCAGCAAGTCTTTCTCTTATGAGGCTAAAGGCTCTAAGGCACATCTCCCCACATACATTTGTTGTTTTAATAAATTTGTTTTGAAGATTCCTATTTTCACTGAAGAATATATGATGATCATTTTTCTACATGGGGAAGTATTTTTCTGGGGCGTGACTTTGAATGGTTTTATAAAATGTCCTAAATTATTTAACAAATCTCCTATTGTTATTTATTTAGATTTTAAATTTTTCCATGTTTTAAATAATCTATGAGACTGGCAGTCATTTTTAACATAAATGAATAATCCTGGAGAAAATTACTTTGAAAAATGAAAACACAGACAGCGAGGGGAGAGAAGGTTTTTTAGGAAGGAGGGTTGAAGGATGATGTGGAGAGGAGCAGAGTACTGGCCAGAGAAACAGCTGGACCCTTTACCTGTCCTTCTTTTCATTCTCTAACATGTGGGCATTTACTCACATGATATGTTTTGTTTCCCTTATAGGCGTTCATTCAACGCCAGGCTTATCAAAATACCTACTGGATTGGATTATCATATAATGCAAAGGAAAGTAAATGGAAATGGATTGACGATGGCATGTCTTCTGGAACGTAAGTCTCTGGAATGCATTCAAACTCTGAGACTGGTGTTGGGGTTGGAACGATTATATCTAAAAAAGGAATCTTCTCTCATTTTGCCCAGCTTAACTCATTTTCACATACAGGTCATTGGTAAGAATACGTAGAATGACTAAGAAAGTGTTTTAGGAAGTATAGGTAAAAAGGAATAGATGCACCATACAGAGTTATCAATAATAACAAAATTCTGATTCTAAATACATGCTGAGAAGGATGTGTTATGAGGTACACAAAATAAAACAAAATCATAAAGTAAAGTGATATGAAGAGATTGGACCATGCTGACTTAGCCATAGTGATCCCTCCCACAACCTCAAATGAATATTTTGAGTATCCCAAAAATTCATCTGAAACTCTTTTACACTATTAGTTTATATTATTTGTAAATATAAATATATCTACCTTTACTATAGTCCTTCTGTTTTGAAGTGTAGTATTTTGTAAACTCTTGAGTTTATGTTTAATTATAGTCTGCTGTTAAACTGTTCAACAATTTTTTGAAAATCTGAACTATGTATTGTCTATACATATTTTTTAAGATTGGCCCTGAGCTAGCATCTGTTGTCAATCTTTTTCTTCTTTCTTTTTCTCTTCTCCCCAAAGCCCCCCAGTAGATCATTGTATATTCTAGTTGTAGGTCCTTCTAGTTCTACTATGTGGGACACCACCTCAACAAGGCTTGATGAGCGGTGCAAAGTCCGTGCCCTGTATCTGAACTGGGGAAACCCCGGGCTGCTGAAGCGGAGCATGCGAACTTAACCACTTGGCCACGGGGCCGGCCCACTGTATTATATTTTTTATTTCCAGAAACTCTATTTTATGTTTCCAAATCTTCTTGCTAGTTACTCATATTTTTAAACTCCCTTTTATTTCTTGAAAGATATTAAATGTTCTTATTTTATATTTGGTATCTGATAATTCTTATCTTTGAAGTTTTGTGGGTCCACTGAATTGTTTCTGCTGATTTTTGTTCGTGATGCCATTTTCTTTGTAGTATTTAGTGATTTTTTTTTTTCCTTTTTGATCTGCTGTGGAAATTATTCAAGGACTGAGATGAAGGTGCTTTCCTCAAGAAAGAATTTAATTTGTTGGATGCCTTGGGGCACTGTGAATCTGGGCCACTGATTCTAAATTCTAAATTCTTCTTTTTTTAAAGATTGGCACCTGAGCTAACAACTGTTGCCAATCTTTTTTTTTTTCTTTTTCTGCTTTATCTCTCCAAACCCCGCTGTACACGGTTGTATATCTGAGTTGCATGTCCTTCTAGTTGTGGGATGTGGAATGCTGCCTCAACGTGGCCTGACAAGCGGTACCATGTCCGTGCCCAGGATCCGAACCCTGGGCCACCACAGCGGAGCGCGCGAACTTAAGCACTCGGCCACGGAGCCAGCCCCACTAAATTCTAAATTCTAAATATAGGTCCTGCAAGTAGTGTAGTTCTGGGCTGCAAACCTATGAAAGATGTCATGCAGGAAATTACCTTAATGTAATCGTAGCCTGTAAGTACACGTTCAGGCAAAACAGTCTCAGAGGTCACAGAACAGAAAGGCTCACAGCCAGATTAACATGCTCAAATGGCACAATTAATTCAATCAATCTAAACCACATCGTACTATTCAAGGGGAAGGAAATGGGATAGCTCTCACACTTGGGTGGGATGGGATAGGTTGTCACACTAGGATAAGGTACAAATGGATGAAAGGATTGCCTGAATCCTGGGTTATGCGACCTTCATGTGGCCTGACTCTCTCTGCTGCATAACCCTTTCCTGATGATGGTTTCTAGCACCAGACTTGAGGTTTGAGTAAAGGGGCCCAAAAACAGAAGGTTCTTGTGGCGAGCATACACATTTTCTCTGTTGGGGAGATGCAGGTGCATGTAAGCCTGGGCACAGCTGCAGCTTTCTAATTAACCTCATGAGCAGCTATGGGTTTTATCTGAGTTTCTTAGGGAGAGTGCCAGAATGAGTGTCACCAGTGGGTAGAGAACTTAAGACCTCATGAATGTTGAGTATCTATGTGCGTTATGTATACTTTGAATATTATATTTAGCATCTACTTGGTTCTTTCTTCCTTTCCCATGGTCAGCACAGACATGCTCTAGTTACTGTGTCTATTCCTAACATGTCTCATAGGTTACCTACTTATATGCACTTAACACATCTTATGTGTTCTTCCTCTGCCTCATGAGCTACGTAGTTTCATTTATCTTCCTTGTTTATTTCTCTTTATCCCTGTAGCAGATTTGAATATTCTTAAATAATGTAGCAAATGCAGATTACATGAGGGATGGTGTATGATTTTGAACTCTTAGGTGGGATTATTCTTTTTCTCTTCTGTTTAACACCGAGGTTCAAGATAGTTCTTGGGTGGTTTATACTGAAGATACATCCCTTTGGGGTCGCAACTCTACGTGGCTTGCCTTCTATTTAGAATCTTGGGTGGAATTCATTATTCAGCCTATTATATCAGTGAAAGGAAAACTGACTTCAGAGCTTCACCTACGTTTCTGGGTCCTCACCTTTGCTTAACCCTCAGCCTGAGTATGAATTTGCTTCTTGCCAGTTCATAAATCTGTTCAAGAAGGTTTAAATTTTTATTATTCAACATTTTTAATTGTTTCAATACGAAGATAGTTCTGATACCTAATCCACCACTTTGCTGAAATAGAAGTCCTGCTTTCAGATATTTTTCAATGGATTGTCACGTTTTAGCTAATAATTGTTAGTGAGGTAGGGAAGGAAAAGAAACAAAACAAAGACATCAATTAAACAACTTCATCTCTGACTATATTACAATTCTACTTTTTCTCCTTAAGGATATGCACATGAGACCTGGTTATCTCTGTCATAGAAATTCAGTTCTTTTTAATCTCTCAATTTTATTGAAAAAATTAACATAAGAAAGCAGGTTTGCTAGATATCATGATCCCAGAGCAATATTGAAAGGTAATTTTGCCTTCTCACCAAAAATTCCTAGTGTGGAATAAAATGGAAGTTTATGGGTGTGATCAGGAGGCTGTGATTGTTATAGTTAATGGGCTAAAAGGAAAAGAAAATTTTTTAGTGATGAAGTTATGATTAACATTTCCATATTCCAGATCTTTAGGCAACAGACTTAAAAAAGATTATGATTTATGTTATTATAAGCTTCAGGATTCAACAGTTGACAATGTATGTTTTCTGTTCTACAGTAATTTTACAATGAATTTGCCTTCTGGGAGAGGAGGAAGATGTGCATTTTTAACCTCAACTAGAATAACAAATACTGAGTGCTCTAATGCCTATTATTGTATCTGTGAGAAGAGAATTGATTGTGTTTTCAACGACTGCTTCAACTGACGCAGAAGAAACGGTGAAATGGAATTTTGTCATTTTTTTGTTTGTCTCCTGTGGTAATTTGTGATTACTTACAAATTAATGTTTTCTGACAGGAGGACTTATTCCATTGTGGAAACAGAGATGAGTTAGAAGAGGAAGAAAATACTCTTTTGGACTATGATTTAAGAGATCAGATGCTGTCTGTCTTCTTGGGGAAAAGGGGAAGATTTTGTTTTTGGAAAGCAGTTACTCTCTAACGACCCTGAGAAATTCTTTCTCTTTCCCTGAACCACCCACAGAGCCGATGAGAGAACCATGATAAAGAGCCTGGGTCTTTTCCTTATTAATAGGATAAATCATTTCAATAGCCTCTGGCTTTGAGAGAGAGCACAATTAAGAACTCACAAATTGTTTTCCTGCCCCTGCCCTCCAATCTATGTGCTTACTTCTCATTAAAAAAACATTTTTTGATTTTTCTATAATTTCAAACTTATTGACTAGTTGAAACAATCGTACAAGGAACTCTGATATAACCTTTACCCATAGTTCCCATTTGTTTATATTTAGCTCTAGGTGTGCTTTGCAATTCTCTCTCTCTCCTTGCTGATCCATTTGATAATAAATTGGGGAAATTATATCCCTTTGTCTAAATATTTTACAAGGACAAGGACTTTGTCTCGTATAACTATAGTACAGTTATCGAAGTCAGGAAATTTAGCATTTCTGCATTACCATGATTTCATCTATAATCCCTATTCAAATTTTGTCAACTGCCCCCACAACGTCATTTATAGGTGTTTGTCCCCCATGTTCAGGATGACGCAATACATTTAGTTGTGATGTCACTTTAGCCTCCTTTAATCTGGGACCATTCTTCAGGATTTCTTTGTCTTTCATGACCTTGACATTTTAAAAATCAACTTGATTGAGTTATACTTTTATGAAATAAAACACATCTATTTTAAATCATGAGATCAATGGGTTTTTCACAAATGTATACATTTCTTCAACACCATCAAATCAAGACATAGAACGTTTTCATCACCTCCAAAAGTTCTTTTCTGCCCCTCCCCACCCACTGGGGCCCAGGCAACCCGTGATCTGCTTTCAGTCACTACAAATTAGTTTTGACTGTTATAAAATTGCATGCATCATGTGCTCTTTTTTATTTGGCTTCTTTTTGGTCAGTATATTTTTGAAATTAATTCATGTTCTTTCACGTATCTTTTCATGTTCATTCTTTCTGTTACTGAGTAGTATTCCATTGTACAGACATACCACAATTTGTTCATCCACCTATGGACATTTGATGTGTTTCCAGTTTTTGGCTATTATGAATAAATCTGCCGTGAACATTTATGTGCCAGTCTCTGTGTGGACATGTGTTTTCATTTCTTTTTATTAAATACCTAGGAATTTGATTGTTGAATCTTATGGTAAGTGCACGTTTAATTTTCTAAGAAACTTCTAGTTTGTTTTCCAGTGTGGTTGCATCATTTTATTTTCCCAGTAGCAGCATATGAGAGTTCCAGTTGCTTCATGTCATTGCCAATACTTGATAGTGTCAGTCTTTTTAATTTTAGCCATCATGGTGGGTGTGTAATGGTATCTCATTGTGGTTTTTAATTTGCATTTCCCTGAAGACTAATGACATTGAGCATCTTGTCATGTGTTCATTAGCCATTTATGTATCTTCTTTTGTGAAGGGTCTGTTCAACATTTTGCCCATTGTAATGTCTGTTCAGTATTTTTTAAAATTGAGTTTGTCTGTCTTACTATGGAGTTGTAAGAGTTCTTTGTATGATTGGGATACAAATCCCTTGTTAGATATATGTATTGCAAATACTTTCTCCCAGTCTGTCTTGCCTTTTCATTGTCTTAATGGTGTCTTTCAAGAAGCGTAAGTTTTGAAATTTTGATGAAACCTAATTTATCATTTTTTGTGTGCTTTTATGTCCTATCTAAGAAATCTTTGCCTCTGTCATGTTCACTGAGATTTTTCTCCTATGTTTGGGCTTCTAGAAGTTTTATATTTTTAACGTATATGTTTAGCCTATACCCATTCCAAGTTAATTTTTGTGTGTGAGAAAAAGGCTGAGGCTCACTATTATTTCATATAGATATACAGTTTTTTTGCACAATTTGTTGAAAAGACTTCCCTATCCTCCCTTGAATTACTTTGATGCTTTTGTAGAAAATTAATTGACCATATCTGTGTAGGTCTATTTTTTTTCCTAGGAAGATTAGCTCTGAGCTAGCATCTGCTACCAATGTTCCTCTTTTTGCTGCAGAAGATTGGCCCTGAGCTAACATCTGTGCCCATCTTCCTCTATTTTATATATGGGATGCCTACCACAGCATGGCTTGATAAGCAGTGTGTTGGTCCCCACCTGGGATCCAAACATGTGAACCCCGGACCACCAAAGTGGAGAGCGCAAACTTAACCACTGCACCATGGGGCAGACCCCCTGTGTAGGTCTATTTCTGGATTCTCTGTTTTGTCTCAGTGATCTATATGCCTATTCTTGCAGTAATACCATACTGTCTCAGTTACATAGCTTTATAGTAAGCCTTGGAATCAGATGTACTAATCCTCCAAATTAGTTCTTTTTCAAAAGTATATTGGCTATTCTAGGATTTTGCATTTTCTCAAAATTTCTTCAAAAATGCTTGGTGAGATTTTGCCTGGGACAGCATTGAATCTGTAGATTAATTTGGGAGAATTGCCATCTTAACAATATCAAGTGTTAGAATTTGTGACCATGATTTATCTCTCCATAAAGTTAGGTCTTTATAAATTTCTCTCAGCATATGATACATTTCAGGTTATAGGTCTTATACATATTTACCTAGATTTCTATTTTTTGATGCTATTATAAGTGGCATTTAACACTTAAAGAATTATTTGTTGTTAGTTTATATAAATACAATTGGTTTCTGTAAATTGACCTCATATCCTATCACCTTTTTAAGTTTACTTATTTCCAGTAGGTTTATTTTTTTTGTAGATTCCTTAGGATATTTCTTTTTGATGTACGTAATCATGTCCTATGATGATGTAGAAGGTTTTGCTTATTCTTTCCTTCAGTTTTTCTCTTGCTTTATTGTACTGGGTAGGACCTGGTTGAGGACAATGTTGAGGAGAAGTGATGATAGACAGGCATCCTTGCCTTGTTCCCTGTCTTATGAAGAAAAGTATTTAGTCTTTCACTATTATGTGAGGTCAGCTGTAGGTTTTTTTGTAGATCCTCTTTATCAGGTTGAGGAAATTCCCTTCTATTCTTATTGATTGAGACTTTCATCATGACTGGGAGTTGAATTTTGTTATAGAGTTTTTCTGCATCTATTGAGATGATTATATAGATTTTCTTTTTGAGCACTTATGGTGAATTGTGTTGATTTTTTTTTTTTTTTTTGGTGAGGAAGATTGGCAATGAACTAACATCCATTGCCAATCTAGTCGCTGAGCTAACATCTGTGCCAATCTTCCTCCATTTTGTGTGTGGGATGCTGCCCCAGCATGGCTTGATAAGCAGTGTGTGGATCCATGCCAAGGATCTGAACCCGTGAACCCTGGGCTGCTGAAGTGGAGCATGTGAACTTAATCATGGCTACCAGGCTGGCCCCTGACTTTTGAATGTTAAAAAAAACTTACACTTCTTGGATAAATCAACTTGGTTACGCTGAATTTATCATCTTTCTTTTATATATTGCTAGATTTGTGTGGGAAATATTTTGTTAAAGTATTTTTGTGTTTATATTCATAATAGATATTGTTCATTTATTTTTTTTTAAATGTCTTTTTGTGTTTATGGTATTGGAGAAATACCAGCCTTATATATCCATTTGGGATACTTTTGAATATCCATCAATTTTGGGGGAATAGAATTTGTATTCTCATTCCTTAAATGTTTGATTGAATTTACTAGTGAAATAATCTGAGTCTGAAGTTTTCCTTGGGAGAAGGTATTTAATTAGGAATACCATTTCTTTAATAGATTTAGGGCTAGTTAGACATTCTGTTTCTTGTCAATTTTGATAATTTTTATCTTTCAAGAAATCTGTCCATTTTGTTTAAACTGTCAAATTTATTGCTGTGTTGTCTTTCATTGCATTAGTTTCCCAGGGCTGCTGTAACAAAGTGCCACAAATTTGGCAGCTTAAAACAACCAAAATGTATTCTCTCACTATTCTGGAGGACAGAAGTCCGTCACCAAGGTGCCAGCATGCTTCCTCTGAGACTCTGGGTGGAATCTTTCCTTGCCTCTTTCTTGCTTCTGATGGAGGCTGTCGATCCTTGGTGTTACTTGACTTGCAGCTGCAGTCCTCAATTTCTGCCTCTGTCATCACATGGCATTCTCCCCATGGGTCTCTCTCTCTTTACATGCAGTTTACTCTTCTTATGAAGACACCAGTTATATTGGGTTAGGGTCTACTCTAATGAGGTCTTCTTAAGCTGATTACATTTACAAATACCCTGTTTCCAACTAAGGTCACATTTGTAGGTTCAAATGTTAGGACTTAAACATATCTGTTTGGAGGACACATTTCAACCTGTAACAGTAATATTTCCTTATTATCTGTAATCATGTCCTTTCTTTTCTGATGTTGCTTGTATTTCTAATGTTGTATTTGTGTTTTTCTTTCTTGATTAGGCTAGCTAGAGATTTATATCAATTTTATGGATCTTGTCAATGACCCAGATTTTTGTTTCATTGACTTTTTTATGTTTGTCCATTTTTCATCTTGTTTTGTCTCTATTATTTTCTCTCCTACTTATTTTGAGTCTAACTGCTTTTATTCCTGACCTCTTAAGTGAAAGCTTATATATCCTCTTGTCTAAATTAGATCTTTACCTCTGAGAGTTTATAAAGCTTTTGATAAACTGGTTCAAGCATCCCCCATCATTGGGCAGTATACTGGACCTGGTTCATGTGCCTTCCCTGGTCTCTCAGCTCATCTGTCTCGCTCACCTGGATGCTTTCCCAGCTTCCTAGCTAGAGGAACCCCAGCAATACTTGTTTTGTACTCACAGTTGTAAAACTAGGTTATCATAACCTGTACAATGGCCAGATGTTGGCATGGCCTCCATCATGTCCACCTTGGCAGGAGCCACAGCAGATTCGGTGCCAGGTTGACCAGATCACTCAGAGGCTGTGGCTTTCAGAGGTGGCCTGAAGGGTTCAGGTAACACAATCCAGAAATGCAGGGATATAAAGGCCCTATGTGGCAAATTTTTATCAGAAAAAGGCAGAAGACAGGAAAGAGGCTGCCAGTGAACTGGTAGCCCCCTCCTCCAAACTCATGGACGCTTTGAAGATGCAGTGTTAGTGTAAGGGCTCCCCAGAGATGCTCCATGTGAATGAGTAAAAAACTGTTTTCTTGTGATGCTGTGGCCAGCCTGAAAATGTGTCATCTTGTACTTCCTTTTCCTCCTTCTCTGACTCGTTTTTCTTTACTTTTGCCTCTCATTCTTGCTTCCTTTGGATTTCACTCCTTCCCCCCATTAAGTGTTATCACATAATGTTTTCCTCAGGCTCTGTTTTCCAAGAAAGCCTGGGTTAAGATGGTGCCATCTAATGAAAGGCAGGATTGTAGCCATTCAGGGGAGTTTGCAATGAGGATTTGGTCCACATCGTATAACCCCTCTGTAAATAAGCACATATACCATTAGCCAGTGAGAAAGGCTATAATGTTTACAATGTAACAGAAGGGAGAATTCCATATTGTCCACACTCCCCTCATAGGGATCCATACCATACCTAGAGAGGAGGTTTGGGACAGCTGGCCTCACATCTGTCTTACGCCTGCTTTGGAAATGAGAACTTGAATCTCTTCTCCCCAAAATGTGTAATTATTGGTAGTACTCTCATTGAATTATCAAGTGACTTAAGGGATTTAAATTAAATCATGAATGATTGAAAATTATTTATGAAAAGCCTATTAAGTGTAGAAATGCTGATAATATGTGACCATCAGATGTATACAGAAAGCAGAGCTTCTGTACTGTGAAAAGATATTGGATGTCTGGAAGATATAAACTACAAAGTTTCTATATAAGAAAGAGAGATAAAGGAAAGGACAATTCAAGAAGGCTGGACATTTCCTGTTGTCTCAAGCTAAGATGCTAAGACTCATAGGTGACCTCTTAAATGGTGCAGAAAGCATAAGATGGAGGAGTTAGGCAATGACCAAACATCTATAACAGGGGATGTCCCTCAATACACTTGAGTCCTAGCTCCCTATTATGCCTAGTATGGCAGGATTAGTTAATGGGTAGTTAAATCAGTTTACTAGCCTAAAGACCCTAAGGTAAAGGAGGACATAATGGAGATAGTGCTATTAAATAAAACTTGTACATAAAATAGGAAAAGAACACTTGGAAGGAGTTATCACACTAGATAAGGAACCACACAACTAGTTGAGACATTAGCCTCATGAGGAAAATGAATGGATGGTGGCAGTAGAAAGTGATCAATATCAACCATGGTTTCATGACCTATTATAGACATGAAGATATGTTGATAAGCATATGATATGTGTGTATGATAAGGGATTGTATCCTTTTTCTTCTTCTGTTTCCACTCCTATTTAGTATAGGAAGTGTTAGTGCACTTTATCATTGCAGTGCAGATTTCCAAAGTATGAGGGGCCACATCTAGAGCTGATGGGGAGGACTGCCTATCATTTGGAGGCCCAATATTTGAGGTAGGTAGACACAATGACTAATCGGGCTTTGTGTCTCTCCTTTGGGGAAAGAGTGAGAGCCTCTTTCTTGGTATAGCAGATTGTTGCCTCATATGGCTGGAAGCATGAAGTTGTTAAAGATTTAAATATGAATATAAGGATGGGAATGAATGTTGAGGTTAGAATATGCCACTCTGGACCTGTTTTTGCTCAGAGGTAAACCTTGTTCTTCCTCTGCTCAGCTTTGCATTGCAGGGGAGCGAACCCCTCCAGGCTGCATTTCCCAGCGTCTCAACCAAACAAAGTCTGAGGAGAGACTTAAGTGCTATGAGTGCTTTACAGGGCAGTGAAAATGAGGGAAAATGGAAGTGAGGTAAGAAAGGATGGGAAAGAAATACAAGGTGGTACATACTTAGGCTGACCACTGCTCCATGAAGAAACAAAGCTGGTCATTTGACCGCGGGGGACATGACTGCAGAAAAACGGTAAGTGTAAATAGTCCAGGGAAGGGAGGAGTGAAGAGGAATTGATGTGCCAATTCCTTTTCCTCACTATCTCCCATTGGTTATAGTTCATTCCAAGTGGAAACGAGTAATCTGCACTTCTAGCCTGGACAGCTGCTGGGGAATCCAGCTCTCATATCCTATGGTGATGCTTACCAGAATCTGGAAATGGTGTTCAGAGCCAGACAGTTCAGTCATAGACTTCAGACAGTGGAAGCATTCATCTTCAGCACAGGTGATCACTGCAAGGACAATTATGTAAAGTAAGTGGTTAAGAACCTGAGACACAGGGGCTTGCCATATGGCCTAGTGGTTAAGTTCATGTGCTCCACTTTGGTGGCCCGGGATTTTGCCGATTACGGATCCCGGGCGTGGACATGGCACTGCTCGTCAGGCCATGCTGAGGCGGTGTCCCACATAGCACAACCAGAGGCACTCACAACTAGAATATACAACTATATACTGGGGGGCTTTGAGGAAAAGAAACAAAAATATTGGCAAGAGTTGTTAGCTCAGTTGCCAATCTTTAAAAAAAAAAGAAAAAAGATCTCAAGAGACGTATGAAGCTGAGGCTGAGAATCTGAGACAGTGTATAAGTTGGGTTCTGTAAAGCCGCGTTTCTGGATTTGAGGTGGGTTATGTCAACAGATGCTAATAGGAATTTGAGGATGGGAGAAAGGGAGAAGCCAGAGTAGTTTTAACCCCTCTCTACTTTAGGCTGCATCTCTAGCAATGGCTGCATTACTTCTCTGGTCCTCTCATTGGACAGACCTTCTGTGGTTCTAGCTTCTGCCAGTGGTTTGGTTCCAGGAAAACCACCTCCTTCGTTTATTCTTAGTTCAAAGGGTAGTAGAGGCTTCCTGGTATTGTTAAACTCTGAGTTTCCTTCTCGACTCCTGGGTGGTTTATAGCATCTTAGTCACCTGCTTAATCAATTCCTTCAATTAAATTCCCTTTGTTTTAGTCACTCAGAGAGATTTCTGTTTTCCTTGCTGAATCCACATATATTTTCTCCTCTTGTCAATATAACAATCATGTGAGATAATATCATTATCTCCATTTTACTGATGAGAAAATTGAGGCTTGTAAGATTATTCAATTAATTAGTAGTTGGAGTTGGGGGTTTGAACCCAGGCTGCCTGACTCTAATCTTGATGGTGCTATATCTCTGATCTTTATCTTTATCTCAGATATCTTTGCATTGTCCTGGTAGCCTGAGAATAATGGACATTCTCCTGGACACAAAGGCAGATATGTGTATATGTTATCATAGGCACTTAAAAATGGCAGGTGCAATGCTTTCATGCAAGTAATTATTTAAAATAGGCCGTTCAGTCTGTTACAGTAGCAGTAAGACCAAGTGGAGATACAAATTGAATCTGATTTAAAAAAGAGGTCAACGTGATACTGTGTTCATCCTCAATGGGTAGATGCTGACTCAGGATGTCAAGAGAAGGATATTGGAAATGAATAATGTGGAATAGGGTTGTTTTCAGTTTTTCCTCTTTTGATTTTATCTTCCATGTCTTTGTCAGAATCTCAAAATAGAATCCAGTTATCTTACACAAAAATCTATAAGATAATTCAGTTTCAGAAGTGGTTATTGTGAGCTTTGAATTCTCTGTGCTAAGTGCTGGTTGTTTCACCCATTCCTTGCTCTAGTCATGAATTTCTTTGGCCCGATGTGTTTTTTCTCTTCTCATTTCTGCAGCTAAAATTAATTTTCTTTTAAGAATTCCCTTAAATGGTGCATCCTTCTTAGGTTGCTCACATTCCAGCCCAGTCAGAGATAACTGCCCATTTTCCTGCTCTATGAAACTCTTTTCATTTCATTCATGTCTTCTATTTTGCTACTTTGGATTACATGAAATAAATATTCCTTTATCTGAGTTGAACTTAAAACTATTTTTTACACTCCTTTCATAATTTGTATAAATTTTGTATGTGTGTGTGTGTGTGTGTGAGGAAGATTAGCCATGAACTAACATCTGTTAGCAATCTTCCTCTTTTGGATTGAGGTGCTGAGCTAGCACCTCTGCCAATCTTCCTCTATTGTATGTGAGATGCTGCCATGGAATGGCTTGACAAACAAAGCTGGGTTCATGCCCGGGATCCGAACCTGCCAACTCCAGGCTCCCAAAGCAGAGTGTGCAAACTTAACCACTACACCACCAGGTTGGTTCCATAATTTGTATGAATTTTAAACAAATTCATTTCTTTTACTTAGTAGCAGTTTGCTTTATTCATCAAAGCAATGCAAACCAAAACACAACAGCGGCTTTTATCAGGGACATCTTGGAAGAGAAGCGAGCATTTTTTTTAAAAAAAGAAATTTCTTCAGTTGAATAGAAAGAAAACTCTCTTCCAGTGGTGAAAAGCATAAGCAGAGAAGTGGTAGCTCTAAGACGTCGTTTGAAAAATCTCTCTGAGTATTTATTATGACAAAACCATCAGAGGAAATAAGGCTCTGGATTGTATGTACTCAAAGTGTAGTGTCAAATAAACAAAATGTACTTCAAAAGTAAATAAGGAAATTTAAGAGTTCATTTTTATTCAAGAAATATTCTTCAAGGAGCTACTCTGTATAGGAAACTGTGGTAAGTACTGAAAATTCAGAATGCATATGACATAGTAATTGCCTAAAGTCTAGGCTACTTGGCAAAGTGATCATTAATTAAAAGATACATATCCACAACAACAACTTATTAATGAGGAATGAATATTATAATTAGGGAGAGGTTCAGAATATACATAATATAAGTTAAATACAGGGTGGCTAAAGTTTAGAAATATAGATAATATTTTCTTTTACTTTTTGAAGATTAACTTGGTTGATTACTTCTGGGTTGTGCTAAAGTTACAGGTTTATAAATAAAAACCAGAGATGAAAATCATTGCAGGCAAATCACCACTGATGCATGTTCAGGAATTGATGGAAATGTTACATTATTATACTACATTTGTTCCTAATTTGCATAACACATTGCTAATAAGGAAGAACACGGTGAACAAATCATGTAATATTGTTGTATTGTAAAGTGATGGCAACAAACCATTAGTATATAACTTTTCTTATGTTTCCAGATGTGGGGGCTATGTTGTATATATAATATAAAACATATTTCCTAATATACCTTAAATATTTGATCATCATTCTTTTATTCATTCATTGAAATAAAAGAAAGTTGTGTGGTTTTCTTCCCAATAATTTAGCAAAGTAAAACATATGAACAATTGCTCTTATAAAATGACAATATTTCAGTATTTGTAATCTTTTCTCTGGCTAATTAAGAGATTATTCTTCTCCCGACTTCTCCCACAGTTTGAATTTATAATTTTTTCTATGTTTTCTTCATTATCTCTGTCTGTCCCAAGGTGGGAGGTGCTGTCCGGCAGAACATTCTTCCATCCTCTTAGTTCTCGCTTGGATTTCCTCTAAGGCAACACTAGGGAAAGATGAGATCTCTACATGGAAACTACATTGCGAAATGATTACAGAGATTCCGAGCTAACCCGCTCACAACTTTGACTAGATTATTTCCCATTCTTTTCTATTTCTTCTCATTCTTTTCTTTTTATTCCTGCTTTCTTTCTTCTTTCCTTCTTTACATTATCTAGTTATCTATGGTAGTATTTTTTCCTCCATTTATCAGTCAAAACTATTAACCTCACAGGTACTTGTTCTTCTCCTATGCCCTAGAGTGAAGAAAGGAGAAGAGGTCCTTTTAAAAAAGCGTACACATATATAAGAATTCTGACCAGAACAGAAACTTTCAGAATGTCTCTGAAATGTCGATAGATCTCCTATTCTATTGCTGAGAATATTTTCAGTTGTTCCGGACATCAGCTCTTTTCCTCCTGTTCAGCCTTCATTAGAGAAATGAACCACTCTCAACTCCATTTCTGATGAAACCATGGAATTTTCAGGTAAGGTCAAAGGTGTCATCAGCTACTACTTCTATAGATTTTGTTAACATCCTTAATTCTATCTGATGGAGATTGATATTTGAAATTCAAGAACAGTGGAGGAAACTCAGAACGATTGAACTTTAGGGAAAGGAATTGAATCTCCCCAATTACAATATTTTCAAGTTGAATTGAGTTAAATTAAAAGCAGGTCATTGAGTAGAAGAATTTCTATTCTGGAAATGGAACAATGCTGTGCCCTCTAAGGTTTCTTTCCTTTAGAATGGAACAAAGTGAATTACAAGGACTGAGGAAAGTGGAGAAGATATAAGTTTACCTCTTTCTTTCTTTAGAAATAACATTATTTTTGTGAATGTTTAGTGTTATAATTTATAGTTAGACTTTATTCTTAGTTATAAACTATAATAATCTAGATAGAGAATTTCTTGTACTGTGGAGGTATATAGACAAACTACAGTATGAGATTTCTTTTTTCCTTATATGCTGAAATTTTTTAAAAGATGAACACTTTGTATTTTAGTGTAGGAACAAAGCCATTCAAGGTAATCAAGCTATTCTTCCTCAGACACTTTGAAACAGAATTAATTGCCACTTCTTTTTAATTTTCCTTCTTTATAATTGTTTCCCTTAATAGAACATTAATTTTTTCCCTTATTCAGTTGTTCAACAATTGTTTATTTAACATTTACTATATGCAGTGCATTATAATTGTTATTCAAAATATGAAGGTAATTAAGCCACAGACTCTTCCCTTAGGGAGCTCAAATTTCAGAGGGCAGACGTGCCTACAGATAATTGAAATGCAGTGTGAAAACCTAAGTATTTGGGTCATAATTAAGGTGCACTGAGAACACACAGGAGGGGTGGAGTTCACTCTGCTGAGGCACAGGGAAGACTTTTCAAAGGAATCCATTCAACTGGATTTGGAGGAAGAGAATGTATTTCATTCAGGACGATTATAACAAAAATGCATAATTTTCCAGAGACTTTGCACTGCTGCAAAGTAGGATATTGGGCATTGCTGGAGGAGCTGTGAATAGGGACAACCAGCTTGGTGTTTAGCCAGAATAAGCAAATAAAAGCAATTATCTAAAGAAGAGCTGTGAGAATGAATACTGTAGAAAGATCAAAAAATATCTGAAAATTCCTGCTGAGGCCCAGACTGTTTTTCTTTTCTTCTTTGATGCAAGTCCCAGAAACTCATCTCTCTTTCTTTTCCTATTTAAAGTCATTACTGCCTATGATATCCCTTCTTATCACCACTAACCCAGACAAATACCTCAGGGGGAATCTTTTTAACTCTATCGTTTTTATTTCCTCAAAGGAAACTATTATGGTTCCTTTGGTTTTATGGTTGTTTTTTTTAAACTGATAATTGCTACAGATAAACTAGCAGAAGATAACAATGCCAAACAAGTAATGTAGTATAAGATATTTCTTTATCACTATATACTGTGGTGTATAGTTTCTCATTCCTTTTCTGAAAAGTAAAAGAGCCCTCTTGGATTCATTACTTTTACATTTATTTTGCAGTGTAAACAGTAAGTCCTCAAAAATTTGTTGATGTCTGTTTAAGTCTTGTGGTAGCCTTAGCACTGGGTGTCAGAGACTGTTGGCCTATCCATGAGCCATTCTAAATCACCTATTCCCCTGCCATTCCCACAAGTTACTCACTATCCCAGCTCCCTTTGCAGCTAGAGTGGCCATGTGGCCCACCTTTGGCCATTGAAACTTAAGACAAAGTTGGCTACAGGAATTCTGGAAAGGCTTGCATTGCCTCTATTCTCTTTTTGTTTCCTTGAATACTGACAAGTTATCTGGAGCTGTGGCAGCTCTGTTGTGGCCTAGAGGTTATCAACATGCCCAAGGACAGATTAGAAAGATTTAGAGAGCCAATGGTGTGGATGTTGTCAAACTGTTGGACCAGCCCTTAGTCTCTTGCTCTCTGGATTTTTTTTTTTAAGATGTTTATTTTTGTCTTTTTCTCCCCAAAGCCCCCCGGTACATGGTTGTATATTCTTAGTTGTGGGTCCTTCTAGTTGTGGCACGTAGGATGCTGCCTCAGCGTGGTTTGATGAGCAGTGCCATGTCCATGCCCAGGATTCGAACCAACGAAACACTGGGCCGCCTGCAGCGGAGCACGCTAACTTAACCACTCGGCCACGGGGCCGGCCCCGATCTCTGGATTTTTTAAAATATATGTCCAGATTTATGTCTGTAAACCGTTTCCCCACGGTTGTTCTCAATTTCAATGGGCTCCTCATCACACAGAAGAGGGTATTCATACTGAATTAAAAATAAAAGCAGGTTGTTTGACAAGTGGGAATGAAGGGCCTTTGGAAAAATAAGATGGAGAAATCAGAATAGGTCTGGATTTATTATCATTGTAGCTATTAATTGGCTTCTTATAATCTGGCATTGCAGTATAAGAGGATGTGCTGTACTACAAATCAAGATGGTTTAAGATTAAAAACAAAACAAGCAACTTTTGTGATTTGTGCTTGAAATATAAGAGTCTGGTATCTCTCAGGCAGCCAAGACGGCAACTTCTTAGTTTGCTTTTTTCCGATAGCTTTGGTTTTATGTATTCAGGCCTGTTATTTCAATCTTTTTTTTCTGATCATAGTAGGAGAAGATCCTCTTTAAAATGATAATCATTTGTCTTAACACCTTATAGTTTTACTCTCCTCAAATTAAATGATTTCTCCATCCATCATTGGCACAGCAGCATCCCTTAGCCTACAAAAGACCACAATTGGTGGGAAACTCCAATATTAACTTATAAAAGATTCTTATAAAAGAGGGAAAAAATCTGCTTACATGTGATTTTTATTGACAGCTAATTGCCATATGTTGTCTGGATGTATGAATTGTAATGATTTTTTTTTTCTTGAACGGTTGTGGAGGAGGTTCTCCTTTCGCCATATCTTATCTCAATACATTTCTCTCGTCTCCAGAAATGACTGAGAAGACTATTTACACAGTGGTGGAATCTCATACCAAAAGGAAGAAAATACAATCCAGAACTCCTAACAAGAAATATGAGTATGGTAAGCATCTATTTTCAAAGAACCATGGGTTTGAACGGGGTCTTAAACGTCCGACAATCCAAGGAATTTGTAAATTTCTCTTTATAACTTCCCTGCCAAGTGATTACCTACTACGTTTGAACAACATCCTGGGAAATGTAACTCATTTTTTCCCAAGGTCATCAGTTTGCAGACTTTAACTGGAATATTTTTCTTTATTCTGAATCAAAATATTTCTTCTTGCGTCTGATATGCACAAACACTACTTATAAGCCTTTTAATGGTGAAGAAGAAGTAATTCTCATAAGATGCCTAATGACTTCTGAGGCTGAGTCCAACAGCTCAGAGCAACAGATCATCATCTCTTCTTGGGTCTGAGCATTAATTATAGTGCAGAAACTACACGAAAAGTCATCTTGTTTTATTTGACAGAATCAATATATGTTCTCTATTTAAAAGTTTTTTGTTATTTAGGGAGATAAATACTAATGTCAGAGAATTGTGTATATGCAGTATAGAGTAATGTATGGGCCCTTTTCGCCATTCTTTTTTCTTCTGACTCTCCTCAGTAGTCCAAGTGAATACCCTGTGCTGGGCCATGTTTCCTCCATTAACAGATGGCTGGACCAGTAGAAGAAATGAAAGAAAATCTCTTCGCTTTCATGGCTTTGGGGAGCTTGTGGAAATTCCTTGCATATAAAAAGTCTGGCTTGTAATTATTTTTGCTCTTGTAGTTATAGCAATTGTAAAAAAAATCAGAGAAAATAAAAACATTCTGTAATTTGTCGGGTGGTATTAGGAAGGGGGGCTTAGGATAAGCATGAATCGTGTAGTTCCACTTTAATGATTTATTAGATGTTAAAATTCTGCACATTAGCCATTTATTCTTAGATATTGTAGGAAGTCATTATTTGTTGATACATATTTATATAGACATATAAAGTAAGGGCAGACACGAGGCAGGGACTGCAGCACATGCATAGTAGGTTACCATGAAAAAATTTTCTTAAACTCATCTTTTTCAATGTCTTTCATTGGGCAGTGTTCCACATCACACTGCAGCCATCTGCAAAACTTTTATGTTTCTGTAATTTTGTTTTGACCTCGATAACTAATATTTGTTTTGTTTGAAACACTGTTGCAATAACACTTTTAATTTATACATTAATGTCTTTCATCTGCTTATCAAACCGACAGACTCTTACTTTAGTTTGATCACAAGTTGTTTGCTGCAGGTCAACTATATTTCAGGTGCTGTGCTAGGTGCCGGTATACCAAGAAAATATTGTGTTTCTGCTGTTGTTTATTGCAATGCTTTCTTCCATTCGACTAAAAACTCCTCAAGAACAGAAACTAAGCCCAAACACCTATCATGGTGCATCTGAGATCTAAAAGGAGGCCAGTGTGGGAGGAGAACACCAGGAGTGGGGAGAGTGACAGAAAATGAAAAGAATTTAGAGGTTCATCTAAAGTTCAAAAGGAAGTCATTAAAAGCTTTTAATGGAGGAAAGAAAGAACCAGGGCTCTTTAGAATTTAGCTGATTTCATGTCTTCCAGAGGGGAAAATTAAGGTTGGACCAATACCGTATTGTTATTGGCAAACAAGGAACATTTAAGACAACGTAGATGATGTCAGGTTGAAGGGGGCTTTTTTGGAGGAAGTTGTAACACTTTGAGCAATAATAATAATTAATCAAAATAAAGTAACTTAATTTTATTAGGTTAAATGTGTTAATATATCTAACTGAATTTGTTTCCTCTTTTTAAATATATGTGTGTTTATAAAGTATAGAGGGGTATTTCTTTTAAGTGTATACGTAAAGACAAGAAAATATTAGGAATTGTAAGTCAAATAGTCCAGAAAAAGCAGAACCAAAAACAGGATTATCATATACAATAAGAAAGTAGAAAGGGGAAAAGAGAGCTCAATAGCACGATTTAAAATGATGACTTAGGCAAATGTCTTAAAAAGGGAGCTTGCTACAAAATCTTGATTCCTCTTTTCCTAGGATATAGAATTTCTAAATGGCCCTAAAATTTAAACAATACAATAAAGCTTACCTTACTAGTAACAGTGCTAACAAATAATATCAATATATACTAATGATAGGATAATACGTAATGAAATGTTGGCTAAGTTAAACTTAAAACACACATATTTTATAATAGGGATTTTAGGTTATAAAAATCCAACATATGTTAAAGGTCAGAATTTAAAATGTCCTACTTTTTCCGGCTTTATTGAAAAATATTGATATGCATTGTATAAGTTTAAGATGTACAACATGATGGTTTGATTTACAAATATTGTGAAATGATTCCCACAATAGGTTCAGCTAATATTCATCATCTCATATAGATACAATAAGAAGAAAAGCAAAAAGAAAAGTAAAAAGGTTCCTGTGATGAGAACTCTTAGGATTTCCTCTCTTAACAACTTTCCTATATGTGATACAGAAGTGTTAACTATAGTCATCATGTTGTACATTACTTCCCTAGTACTTATTTATCTTTTAACTGGAAGTTTGTACATTTTTACCGCTTTCCTCCAATTCCTCCTCTTCCTATCCTCTGCCTCTGTTAACTACAAGTCTGATCTCTTTTTCTGTGAGTTTGGATTTTTTTAGATTCCACATATAAGTGAGATTATTTAGCATTTGTCTTTTTCTGTTTGACTTATTTCACTTAGCATAATGCCTTGAAGATCCATCCATGTTGTCGCAAATAGTAGGATTTCCTCATTTTTTATGGTTGAATAATATTCCATTATTGTATGGAATGGTATACAGTTGTATATAGCAGTATACATTGTGTAGAGTAGTCCCCCCTTTTCCAGAGGAATATGTTCCAAGACTCCCAGTGGATGCCTAAAACTGAAGATAGTAGTGAACCCTATATATACTATGTTTTTTCCTATACATACATATATATGATAAAGTTTAATTTATAAATTAGGCACAGAAAGATTAACAACAACTAACAATATAATTTATAAATTAGGCACAGTAAGAAATTAACAACAATAACTAACAATAAAATAGAATAATTATAACAATACACTGTAATAAAAAGTTACCATAGATCTTAGCAACCTCAGTGTATGAATTTTTTCCTTATTAAGTTGAGAACTTTCACCTTTTCACTTAAAGGAAGCACTTCACTGCTCCTCTTTGGCGCATCTGAATTGCCAGTGTCACTACTCTTGTGCTGTGGGGCCATTAGTAAGTAAAACAAGCGTTACTTGAACATAAGCACTGCAGTAGTCATCTGATAAAAGGGATGGCTGCTAGATGACCAAGGGGTGGGTAGCGTGTGCACCATGGATATGCTGGACAAAGGGATGATTCATGTTCAGGCTGGGATGGAGCAGATAGCATGAGATTTTTATCACGCTACTCAAAAGGGCACACACTTCAAAACGTATGAATTTTTTATTTCTGGAATTTGTCATTTAATACTTTTGCACCGCAGTTTAGTACCGGTAACCGAAACCGCGGAAAGCAAAACCTCGGATGCAGGGGGACTACTGTATATACACCACGACTTCGTTATCCATTCATCTATTGATGGACCTTTAGTTTGTTTTCATATCTTCACTGTTGTAAATAACGCTGCTATGAACGTGTGCGTGCAGATATATTTTCAAGTTAGTGTTTTTGTTTCCTTTAGATATATTCCCAGAAGCAGAAAGGCAGGATCATCTGGTGGTTCTATTTTTAATTTTTTGAGAACCTCCATGCTGTTTTCAATATGGGCTGTAACAATTTACAATCCCCACCAACAGTGCACAAGTGTTCTCTTTTCTCCACATCCACTCCAGGATTTATGTCTTCTCTTTTTGAGACTAGCCATCCTAACATCCTAATGAGGTGATGATATCGCATTGTGGTTTTAACTTGCATTTCCCTAAAGACTAGTGATGTTGAGCATCTTTTCATGTCCCTGTTGGTCTTTTCTATATCTTCTTTGGAAAAATGTCTATTCAGATCCTTTGCCCAGTTTTCAGTTGGATTATTTGATTTTTTTTGCTATTGAGTTGTATAAGTTCTTTGTATATTTTGGACATAACCCCTTATCAGATATATGTTTTGCAAATATTTTTTTCGCATTCTGTAGGTTGTCTTTTCACTTTATTGATAGTTTCCTTTGCTGTGCAGAAGCTTTTTGATTTGATACAGTCCAACTTGTTTATTCTTGATTTTGTTGCTTGTGCTCTAGGGGTCATAGCCAATAAATCATTACCAAGACCCCTGTCAGGGACCTTTATTCCTATGTTTTCTTCTGGGAGTTTCATGATTTCAGGTCTTACATGTAAGTCTTTAATCCATTTCGAGTTAATTTTTGTGAGTGGTGTAAAATAGGGGTCCAGTTTCGTTCTTTTATGTGTGAGTATCCAGTTATACCAGCACCATTTTTTTTAATTTTTATTTTTTGAGGAGGATTAACCCTGAGCTAACATCTACTTCCAATCCTCCTCTTTTTGCTGAAGAAGATTGGCCCTGAACTAACATCCATGCCCATCTTCCTCTATTTTATATGTGGGATGTCTACCATGGCATGGCTTGATAAGTGTGGTGCATAGGTCTACACCCGGGATCTAAACCAGCAAACACCAGCCTGCCAAAGTGGAACGTGTGAACTTAACTGTTGCACCACCGGGCTGGCCCCATCACAGCACCATTTATTGATGAGACTGTCTTTTCTCCATTGAGTATTCTTGGCTCCTTTGTCAAACATTAGTTGACCATATATGCTTGGGTTTGTTTCTGGGCTCTTGCTTCTGTTCTGTTAGTCTATTTATCTGTTTTTAGGCCAGTACTATACTGTTTTGATGACTATGACTTCATAGTATAGCTTGAAATCAGAAAGTGTGATGCAACCTGCTTTGTTCTTTTTCAGTATTTTTTTTTGGCTATTTGGGATCTTTTGTGGTTCCATATAAATTTTAGGAATGTTTTTTCTACTTCTGTAAAAAAGTGCCATTGTCATCTTGGTAGGGATTGCATTAAATCTATGAATGGCTCTTGGTAGTATTGATGAAATATCCTATTTTTGTAACAAATAAAGTTTAACTCTACAACAAGAGCTAATGTAAAATGACCTGCAGCTTGAGTTAAGTCACTGCGGGAAAAGCAAACATGTCCCAAACTGTGACTAAACGTCAGATGTTTGATAAACAGTTTACTGAAATATTTTGCTTTTTGGTCTAGGTTGATCACTGCGAGCTCAGGAAGGTATCGAAGGACATAGTAAAGCAACTATTGGAAAGCACAAGTATAATTACAGCCTTAGGGAAGTATAAAAAATTATAGGAATAGCAAATGAAATTTAAAAACTGTTATACCTTAGGATAGGTTTAAATAGCTATAGCTATAAATAGAATAGCTATAGATTTTGTAATAATTTTATTTGTGCATATTTGTTACTTAAGGTGTTTGCATGAGCTATTTCTGTGTAATGAGTTACCCCACAGCTTAGCTCACATTTCTCTGGGTCAGTAGCCAGGCGTGGCTTAGCTGAATGACTCAGGGTTTCTCACTGCAGCTGCCTGTAGGGCGTGGCCCAGGGCGGGGGGCTCATCTCAAGGCTTCATTAGGGAGGATCTGCCTCCAAGCTCACTGTTGGCTGGTCTCAGGCCCTTACTGATTATTGACAGGAGAATTCAATTCCTTGCCCCGTTGGCCTCTCCATAGGGTTTTTCATATCATAGCAGTTTGTTTGCTGTTGGGTAGAGAAGAGATGGAGAGAGAGATGGAAACCAGCTCACACTCCTGGAAAGAGGATTACACAATGGCATGGACAGCAGGAGGTGGAGATGATGATTGAGGTCATTTAAGAAGCTCCTCACACATTTAGATATTACGCGTTTTGCAAAATAAGGATGCTTCCAATTACAAATATTAGTAAATATTATTTTTCACTGGCAAAAGGCTTTGAACAAGTTTTTAAGATGTTTGCTTTTATGTATCGCCATTAAGCAATGAACTTCTTGAGGTCGTGCACTGTGACTCCTCTCTGACTTCAGCACTTAATAGAATAGCCACCATGCGGGAGGTGCTCAGGAAATTCAGGTTGAATAAATGAATTAATAAGTATAATTTGTAAGCTTTATTTTATGATTAGTGAGGATGTTTAGCAATCCAAACAGCAAGAGCGCTTTTTGAAAACTTATGGGACCTATGATAGTTGCTGCCACTTTATAAATTTAATTTCGCTTACTACAGTTTCCAAAGGATCATTCGCACTTCTGATGTAATTTTGTACTATGGCCACCAGATGGCACCACTACACACACCAAGCTCTCAAATCAAAGCTTTTAAATTGAAAAATGACTTGCTCATAAAAGTAAAGTAATAAGTGTATTTTCATAAACTGCTACTGAGATTCTTAGCAGATATTACTGCAGATAAATTTAGCAAAATATATTTGTAGTCTTAAAAATGGTAGTACTTTTTGAGGTAAGGATTCTACTAGTAGAAATCTATCTTCAGAAAGTAATATATGTGAACAAAATGCTACACACTTAGATTTTTACCTCAGCGTTGTTTGAATTGCCAACTACTATGGAAAATTTGTGTCCAAAAATAGTGTAAGGGTTAAATGCATATGATAGAACCATACAATTGAAAAATATGAAAACTTTAAAATTAATGAAATATTCAATGACATGAGAAAGCCTTGTGACACAATGTTAACTGAAAAAAATTGGATTATAAAATAATGTATGATTCCTCCTATGTACAAAATATGCATAGAAAATACGCTAAGGATACATATTGAATTAATTTTATAGGGAGACTTTAAGGTGTTTTTCTTCATGTTTGTCCTTGTGGCACCAATTTCCAGCAGTGACTAGCTGGAAATAAAGCCTTACGTTATTAATAAAAAGAAATCAAGTGTGACAACAACATAGCAAGGGAATAAACTGTTTGGTGCTTACCGTAACTGAAAATTCTTTGTCTTCTACTATGCTAAGCCATTAAAATATCCTTTTATTCAATATTTATCCAGTGGTTTTTATATGCCAAACATTGCACGGGGTGTTGGTGATAAAAAAGTGTATAAGACACAATTTCTGCCATTAATGAACATATGGTCAACTTAGAGAGATATATAAACAAATATTTTGTAAAATAATATGACAGATGCAATGACAAAGACTAATAATACCTTTATCTCATTTAAGCGTCTTATAACAAATTTGACATGCAAAACAAAATGTTCAACATTCTTAAATGCATGACAATGTGCAGATAAAATATCTGTATCACACAATTAAAATTTATGAGAATTTTTATAATATATAAAAATGCAAAGGAGAAAATTTTTACCATCTATAATAACTTAAGAATTCTTTCCAACTCCTTTCTAGTCACTATGTTTTTTAAAAATACGTTATAGATTCTTTACAAAAATTAAAATTGCAGATAAACACAAAGAAAAAAGTTAAAAAAATTCGAAAATGTTATATACCACCTAGAAATAATCATTGTAAATATACAATCTATGAACATATAATGGTGGTAGAGAATGCGTGACCAGGGACAATTGGGTTATTTCCTGCTTTTATGCAGAGATAGATAAATAGATAGATACATAAAGGGTAGAAATGCATTTAGCAAAATAAGATCTTACCATACTTGCAATGCTTTAATTTTAAAACAGTATTAAATTTTATTTTGGCAGGATCTAGAAGAAGATAGAAGATTGGAAATTATCCTAAAGAATTAATACTTCAAATGCATGCTTCTTTAATATAAGATATTATTTCCCAGATTTTTCCTTTTAAGGTTAAGAGAAATTATTATTTAAAAAACATGTAGAAATCATTAGGCTTTTATTCTTTTAAGTATATGTTTTAATTTCATTTATTTTTATTTTATTTAAAAACAATTCCCCCAGCTTTATTGAATATAATTGAGAAAATTACATACATTTAAAGTGTACAATGTGATGATTTATTAGACACATATATTGTGAAGTAATTTTTTTTCTCGAAGATTGGCACCTGAGCTAACGACTGTTGCCAATGTTTTTTTTTTCTTTCTGCTTTTTCTCCTCAACCCTCCCACTGACCCAGTACATAGTTGTATATTTTAGTTGTGGGTCCTTCTAGTTGTGGCATGTGGGACACCACCTCAGCATGGCCTGATGAGCTGTGGCACCTCCAGCCCAGGATCCTAACCTGCGAAACACTGGACCGCTGAAGTGGAGGGAAGGAACTTAACCACTTGGCCCCGGGCCCTGCCCCTTAGGTCTTCTGACCACCACTCTTTCCACTAAATCCCACTGAAGGTTAAAGGTGATCCAACAGCCAGGATTACATTGTGTGTTGATAAAATAAGATTGATCAATAATCACTGACGAGCAGTGCCATGTCCATGCCCGGGATCTGAACCAGTGAAACCCTGGGCCGCCGAAGTGGAGTATGTGAACTTAACCACTAGGCCATGGGACCGACCCCTGAAATAATTTCTACAGTCAGATTAATTAACACATCCATCACCTTACATAGCTCCCTTTTCTGTGTATGTGTGAGAATGCTTAAGATCTATCCTTTCAGCAAATTTCAAATATACAACACAGTATTAGTGACTATAGTCACTGTGCTGCATATTATTTCCTCAGAACTTATTCATCTTAAAACTGAAACTTTGTATGCTTTGACCTACATACCCTCATTTCCTTCACCTCCCAACCCATGGCAACCATTATTCTACTCTCTGTTTCTATGAGTTTGACTTTTTAAAATCTAGGTGCTACGTATAAGTGATACTGAAAAATACTTGTCTCTGACTTATTTCACTTAGCATAATGCCTTCAAGTTTCATCCAGGTTGTCACAAATGGCAGAATTTCCTTCTTTCTTATGACTGAATAATATTCCATTGTATATATGTACTACATTTTCTCTATCCATTCATACATCAACAGACACTTAGATTGTTTCCATATTTTGGTTATTGTGAATAATGCTGTAATGAATGTGAGAGTGCAGAGATCTCTTTGAGATACTGATTTTATTTTATTCAGCTATAGACTCAGAAGTTGTATTGATAAATCATATGGTAGTTCTATTTTTAATTTTTTGAGCAAACTCTACACTGTTTTCCACAGTGGCTGCACCAATTTACATTCCCATAAATAGTGTACAAGATTTCACTTTTTTCGACATTCTCACCAACATTTATCTCTTGTTTTTTTCATGATAGCAATTCTAATAGGTGTGACGTTGATATCTTATGGTTTTGATTTGCATTTCCATTATTATAAGCGATGTTGAATACCTTTTCATGTACCTGTTGGCCATTTGAATACCTTTTTTGGCAAAATGTCTATTCAGTTTCTTTGTCCACTTTTAAATTGAATTATTTGTTTTTTTGCTATTAAGTTTTGTGAATTCATTACATGTTTTTGATATTAACCGCTTATTAGATATATGGTTTGCAATTATTTTCTCCCATTCTGTAGGTTGCCTTTTCATTTTGTTGATTGTTTCCTTTGCTGTGCCAAAACTTTTTAGTTTGATGTAGTCTCCATTGTCTATTTTTCTTTTTGTTGCCTATGCTTTTGTTGTCATATCCAAAAAATCATCGCCAAGACAATGTCAATCAAGGAGATTTTCCCCTATGTTTTCTTCTAGGAGTGGTACAATTTCCAATCTTACATTGAAGTCTTTAATCCATTTCAATTTAATTTTTGTGAGTGGTATGAGATAAACGTCAAGTTCATTCTTTTGCATGTTGATGTCCAGCTGGGAAAGCACCGTTTGTTGAAGAGACTATTATTTATCCCTTGTGTGTCCTTGGTGCCCTTGTCAAAGATTAGTTGACTGTATAAGTGTGAGTTTATTTCTGGGCTCTCCATTCTGTTCCATTGATATATGTGTCTGTTTTTTATGTCAGTACCATATTGTTTTGATTATTTAGTTTTGTAATATAGTTTGAAATCAGCAAGCATGATGCCTCCAACATTGTTCTTCTTTCTCAGGATTGTGTTGGTTATTCAGGGTATTTTTTGGTTCCATACAAATTTTAGGATTGTTTTTCTCTATTTCTGTGAAAAAAATATTGGAATTTTGATAGGGATGGCATTGAATCCATCGATCACTTTGTGTAGTATGGGCATTTTAACAATATTAATTTTTTCAACCCAAGAACACAGAATATCTTTCATTTGTTCGTGTTTTCTTCAATTTCTTTCATCAATGTCTTACAGCTCCCAGTGTAGAGAACTTTTACCTCATTGGTTAAACTATTCCTAAGTTTTTTCTTCTTTTTGATGCTACTGTAAAAGGGATTGATATTTTAATTTCTCTTTCAGATAGTTTTTGTTAGTGTATAGAGTGCAACTGATTTTTGCATGTTAACTTTGTATGCTGCAATTTTACTGAATTAATTTATTCGAACAGCTTTTGGTGGAGTCTTTAGGAGTTTCTATATAAACGATTATGTCATCTGCAAACAAAGACAATTTTATTTATTCTTTTCTTAATGTTACCTTTATTTCTTTTCCTTGCCTAATTGCTCTGGCTAGGACTTCCAGCACTATTTTGAATAGAAGTGGTAAGAGTGCCTTGTTCCTGATCTTAGAGAAAAGCCTTTTAGCTTTTCGCCATTGAGTGTGACCTTTGACCTCTCTTACACCTTTTATTTTGTTGAAGTATATTCCTTCTATACCTAATTTGTTGAGAATTTTTATGATGAAAGGACATTGAATTTTGTCAAATGCTTTTTCTGTATCTATTGAGACAATCATATAATTTTATCTTTATTCTTTTAATGTAGTATATCACATTTACTGATTTTCGTATGTTGAACCATTCTTGTATTCCAGGAATAAATTCTACTTGATAATGTTGTATGATTCCTTTAATGTATTGTGGAATTCAGTTTGCTAATATTTTGTGGAGGATTTTTGACTCTATGTTTATCAGGGATATAGGCTTGAAATTTTTCTTGGTAGTGTCTTTACCTGGCTTTGAGATTAGGGTAATGCTGGTCTAATAAAATGAGTTCTGAAGTCAGTCTTCCCTTCTCTTCAATTTTTGGAAGAGTTTGAGAAGGACTGATATTAATCCTTCTTTAAATGTTTGGTAGAATTCACCAGTGAATCCATCTGGTCCTTGCCTTTTCTTCGTTGGGAGATTTTTGATTACTGATTCAATCTCCTTACTAGTTACATGTTGGTTCATATTTTTTATTTCTGCTTGAATCAATTATGGTAGTCTGTTATAGGAATTTATCTATTTTTCTAGGTTATCCAATTGGTGGTGTATAATTTTTCATACTAGTCTCTTATGTAGTATCAATTGTCTCCTCTTTTTTAATAATTTTATTTATTTGGGTCCTGTCTCTTTTTTCCTTTTCTCTATTTCATTTATTTCTGCTCTGATTTTGGTTATTTCCTGTCTTCTGCTAACTTTGGGCTTAGTTTGTTCTTTTTCTTGTTCCTTGAGGTGCAAAGTAAATTTGCTTATTTGAGATCTTTATTTTTTCTTAATGTAGGCATTTATTGCTATAGACTTTCCTCTTAGAACAGCTTTTGATGCATTCCATAAATTTTGGTATGCTGTATTTCTATTTTTGTTTATCTCAAGATATTGTTTGTGTTCCCTCTTGATTTTTTAAGATCCATTGATCATTCAAGAGTATGTTGTTTAGTTTCCACATATTTGTGAGTTTTTCACCTTTCCTCTTGTATGGTATGATTTTTAGTTTCATAGCATTGTGGTTAGAAAGAATAGTTGATATATCAATCTTCTTAAATTTGTTCATACTTGTTTTATGACCTATCATGTGATCTATCTTGGAGAATGTTCTGTATGTGCTTGAGAAGAATGTGTGTTCTGCTGCTGTTAAATGGAATGTTCTGTATATACCTGTTAGATCCTTTTGGTCTAAAGTAAGGTTTAAATCCAACATTTCCTTGTGATTTTCTGTCTGGATAATCTATGCATTGTTGAAAGTGGGGTACTGAAGTCTCCTAATATGATTACATTGCTGTTTATTTTTGCCTTCAGATTTATTAATATTTGCTTAATATATTTAGGTGCTTCGAGGTTGGGCACATATATATTTATATGCGTTATATTCTTTTGTTGAATTGACCCTTTTATCATTATATAATGAGCTTATTTGTCTCTTGTTATAATTTTTGACTTAAATTTATTTTGTCTGATACAAAAAATAGCTGCTCCTGCTTTCCTTTGGCTTCCATTACATGAAATATCATTTCCAACCTCTTAACTTTGATCTTGTTTGTGTCCTTAAAGCTGAAGTGAGTTCCTTGTAGGCAGCAGATAGTTGAGTCTTGTTTTTTCCCATTTATCCACTTATGTCTTTTGATTGGAGAATTTAATCCATTTACATTTATAGTAATTATTTATAGCTAAAGACCTACTATTGCCATGTTGTTAACTGTTCTTTGACTGTTTCAGGATTCCCTTGTTCTTTTCTTCCTCTCTTGCTGTCTTTCTTTGTGATTTGATGATTTTCTGTAGTAAAATGCTTTAATTTCTTTATCTTATCTTTTGTGTATCTACTATAGGTTTTTGCTTTGTGATTACCATGAGGTTTACATAAAACATCTTATATTTATATTCATAATTATCTATTTTAAACTGATAGGAACTTAACTTCAATTGCACATGAAAACTATACCTTTTTATTCACCTCTCCACATTTATTTTTGATGCCACAATTTATATCTTTTTATATTGTGTATCTATTAACAAATTATTGTAATTATAGTTATTTTTAACTTTTTTCTTTTAGCTCTTATACTAGAGTTAAGTGATTTACACACCAACATTACAGTATTGGAGTATTCTAAATTTGACAATAAAAAGAACCTGCCCAGGACTGAGAATAGACCGAGAACTTAGAATTTCTACTTTCTCTAAACACTGTCATACTTCATGTAACAAACAAAAAGTCTACCTCTGGGGGAGGGCAAGGGCAAGAGTTTTGAGAGAGATCCTCTTCCGGGTGCAGGTGTACATGGCCTACTGAAGTCCAAACACTCAGAGACAACTTCCAGATCCCCAAATCTCACACTAAGTGCTAGGTAGTAGCAGCACATCACTAGAAGAAGCTGACGTCTGTGGTGTACTGAATAGACTACAGAAACAATGAAACATAAACCAACTCAAGGTCCCACACTAGTAGTCTTACCGGAGAAGTGATGTCTCCATTTCTGGCCACACATTCAATGTTTGCCATTCAATAAAAAATTCTTAACACAAATGTGCAAAAAGCAAGAAAATGACCCATTGTCAAAAGATAAAATAGCTGAAATATGCTCAGCTGTGTTCAAAATGTCGTATTTATCAGTGAGAAACATTTAAAATAACTTTTTTAAATGTCAAAAAAAGCTAGTGAAAAATTAGTGGAAAGCGTGCATGAACATATGGGGAAGTTTCATCAGAGAAATGGCAACCATATTATAAAAAGGCAAATGAAAACACCAGGGACAAAACTATGATATCAGAAATACAGAATTTCTTCCTTAGGCATATCAGAAAACTGGGCACAAGATAGGGAAAAAAATTCCAGTAAATTTGCAGATAGTTCAACATAAATTATCTCAACTGGACCATAAGAATAAAAAAAGAGTGAAAATTAATATAACATTGTCTAAGAACCTTGGGACAATAAGGAGGATATATTTCTCATATGAAACTGTGCAAACAATAAGATGATAAAGTGATATCTTTGCAATAGTGACTGAAAGAAAATTCTGTTAACTACTATGGGATAAAGAAGAATATTATGTGATATTGAAGGAATTGATGCAATAAGATGGCGTAACAATTGTAAATGTGCATACACTTAATAACAGAACTTGAAAATACATAAAGCCAAACCTGATAGAATTGAAAGGAGAAATAGGCAAATTCTCAATTATAGTTGGACATTTCAACACCCTTCCCTCAGTAATTATCAGAATATTTAGACAAAAATCACTAAGGATATAGGAAATATAGAAGAGCACTAGCAACCCAATTGACCTAACTGACGTATATAGGTCACTCCACTCAACAATAGAACAAAACATTCTTTTCGAGTGCCCATGGAACATTCACCAGGATAAACAGTATTTTAGCCCCCCAAAAGTTCACAAATTTAAAATAATTTAAATCATACATAGCATGTCCTCTGACCATATTTAAATTTATTTAAAAAATTAACAACAGAAATATAACTGGAAAATCCCCGAATACATAAAAATTAAAGTGCAGTTATGGATAACACATAGGTCAAGGAAGAGATCACAATGGAAATTAGAAAATATTTTGAATTGAATGAAAAGGAAAGCACAATATAGCAAAATTTGTGACACTAGCTTGAGCAGTGCTTAGAGGCAAATTATAGGATAAAATGCTTCTCTTAAAAGAAAAGAGAAGTCTGAACTCAATTATCCTAGCTCCCCCCTTTAGACTTATAAAAAATAAGAACAAATTAGAATCAAAGCTAAAGCAGAAGAAAGGAAATAATAAGGATAAGAGCATAAATCTAGGAAATAGAAAACAGAAAAATATTAGAGAAAAATAAATTAAACCAAAAACTAATTCTTTTTTTTATTGAGGTATAATTGACATACAATATGGTATTAGTTTCAGTTGTACAACATGATAACTACATATTTGTATATATTGCAAAATTATCTGCACAGTAAGTCTGGCTAACATTTGTTGCCATACATAGTAACAAATTTATTTTCCTTATGAGAACTTTTAAGATCTACTCTCTAAGCAACTTTCAAATATGCAATACAGCTTTATTAATTATAGTCACCATGCTGTACATTACATCCCCATAACTTACTTATTTTATAACTGGAAGTTTGTAACAAAAGCTAATTCTTTTAACATATCAGCAAAAGTGATTGTAACCTCCAAAGTGAGAAAACACAAATTTCAGTTACACAGATGCTACAGACATTTAAATCATAATAAGAAAATATTATAAACAACATTCTGCTAATAAATTTAGCATACATAAACTATACAAATTTCCTGAAAGACATACTCCCAATGTCCACTTAAGAAGCAATAGTTAATCTAAGTTCTATATCTCTTAAAGTAATTCAATTTCTAGTTTAAAAATCTTCCTATGAGGAAAACTCCACGTTTTATTGATAAATTCCATCAAACACTTAAGGAAAGCATAATACCAATTTTACATAATCCTTCCAGATATTATATGAGGAAGGAATATATTGCAACTTATTTTATTACACCAGCATTACTCCAATATAAAAACCAGACAAAGACATTTGAAAGAAAAAGATACAGATCACTATTCCTCCTGAATATGGAGAAAAATTCCTTAACAAAATATTACTAAATCAAATTCAGCACATGAAAATGATTAATACATCATGATAAGTTGGAATTTATCCTAGAAATTCAAAGTTGTTTCAACTTTTGAAAGCTGATTAATATAATTAATATAATTCACTCTTTCAATATGCCAAAAAAGAGTAACTATATTCAACTTAGTACATGCACAAAAATACATTACGAAATTCAACATCCATTCTTGACAAAACTTCTTAGAAAACTGTGAATCCTACATCATTTTCCTCAACCTGCTAAAGAACATGTACAGAAAACCTCCATCCCACATCATACTTAAAAGTGAAAGACTGAATGCTTTACCCTAAGACTGGGAATAAGGATATCCACTCTCATTACTTTTTTTAAATGTTGTACTGAAGGCTCTAGCCAGTGTAGTTAACCAAGAATAAGAAATAAAATGCATACAGATTAAAAAAATAAAATAAAATTTTATTTATTTGCAGTTGATCTGATTGTATATGAAGTATTTACTCAGTCTATGAAAAGCTGTGATAACTAAGTAATTGTATCAAGTATATAGGATATAGGCAATGTATAATTGTATTTTTATGTATGTGTGGTAGACAGTCTCTAATATGGCTTCCTGTGATTCCTACCTTATCTTCTTTTTGCCCTTGTGTAATATCACCTTGAGTGTAGATTGGACTTTGTGACTACTTTCTAAGAACAGTATGTGGCAAAAGTAATCATATGTCATGTCTTTGATTTGGTTACAAAATGACTTGGATTTTCTTTCTCACTCTTACTCACTTGCTCTGAGAGAAGCCAGCTGCCATATTGTGAGCTATCCTATAGAAAGGCTCACATGGCAAAAAAATGATGACATGTTTACATAAACCTTAATTAGAAAATGGTTAAATGATTTAAATAGATATTTTACCAAACAAATATACAGATGACAAAAAATACTAAAAAATAATTGTTCATTAGGGGAATGCAAATTAAAATCACAATGAGATGCTATGCAAAAATTAAAAGGATGGATGATACCATGTGCTGGTGAGAATGTGGAACCTATGAAAACCTTCAGAGGAATGTGAAATGGTACAACCACTTTGGAAAACAAGTTGCAATTTCTTATAAAGTTAAATATACACCTAACCATATGACCTAGAAATCACACTCAGGTATTGACATAATAGAAATGAAAACATATATCTACACAAAGCCCTATCACATGAATCTTATATCTTTATTCATAATCACCAAAAACTGGAAGCAGCTGAAATGTCCACCAACTAGTGAATGGATAACAATTGAACAATTGGTATGAATAACAATTCATACAATAGACTTTGAATTGTTGATTTCAAGTTCTTTGGATAAATACCTAGTAGTGGGATAGCTGGGTCATATGGTATATCTATTTTTAATTTTTGAGAAATCTCCATAATGTTTTCCATAGTAGCTGCACCAGTTTGCATTCCCACCAGCAGTGTTTGGGGGTTCCCTTTCCTCCACATCCTCTCCAACATTTGTTCTTTTTTGTCTTGGTGATTATAGCCATCCTAATGGGTGTAAGGTGATATCTTAGTGTAGTTTTGATTTGCATTTCCCTGATGATTACTGATGTTGAACATCTTTTTATGTGCCTATTGGCCATCTGTATATCGTCTTTGGAAAAATGTCTATTCATATCCTCTGCCAATTTTTGATTGGGTTGTTTCTTTTTCTGTTGTTGAGTGTTGTGAATTCTTTATATATTTTGGAGACTAACCCCTTGTAGGATACATGATTTGCCAGTATTTTCTCCCAGTTGGTGGGTTCTCTTTTCATTTTGTTCCTGGTTTCCTGAGCCTTGCAGAAGCTCCTTAGTCTGATGAAGTCCCACGTGTTAATTTTTTCTTTTGTTTCCCTTGCCCAAGTATCTTTATCTCTAATTTCAATTTATCTTTTCTTGTATGAGTACCGAATAATTTTATTTATTGACAAAATGGTAAGCACACAGATGTTGCTCTGAATGTATTTATTCAATTATTATTTATATAGCGAATCAGACAGTTTCTGCTCTGATGGAGTTAATTTATATTTAGAGAGACTCATAAACTCTTCTTATATCTTTTAGGACTTTATTGAAATGTTTTCTTTTCAAGTGAGATCTCCTATTACTACCCCCAAACTCTCTATCACCTCCCCCAATATATTTTTCTTCTTAGTCTTTAAAACTGCAATTTAATATGCACTTGACTTGTTTTCCATCTTACTACAATATAAACTTCTTGAGCATAGAGATATTTATTTACTTGCTATATTTGCTGACTGCTGTATTCCTAGCTTCTAGAACATAGCCTGGCATAAAATTATGTGATCAGTAAATATATATTAAATGAATGAATTAATGACTGTGCTGCTTTCATGAAGAAAGAAAAATAATTTTTAGATCTGCCTGCGAGAATTATACTTTTTAAGTTAAAAATCCCTTAAAAATGTGCATCCCAATTCTTAAAATAAAATTGGCCAGAATTCTGAGAGAAATGTAAAATTTTCTACCTTTTTGTGTTATGCCCATTTTCATAGCTCAGCAATAGTGGGTCATAGATTCAAATGGACCAGTTGAACACAGGATCTTATTATGTGATATTGTGCGGACTTTAAATGTCCCCAATATTTTACCTATGGTGTGAAGGGAGAACAACCTACATGTGACTCTGAGAGGAGACTTCCTGTGCAGGGGTTAGCTGGAGCATCACAGAGCAATTAGATTCTCCTTTCTCTATTCATATTGCCTCTTTGCTAACTCGTTGGCTAGTGAGACAGACTTCTTGCCCAGGATCTGAAACACCAAAAACCATGAGGCATAAACCACACAGAGGTGAGATGTTCTCAAGGTAAATGGCTATAAGTACAATTTAATAATTTATTCTACCCTCTTGGGAATTAAGTTTAATCGTATCTAGTTTGTAGTAAATACAGTTTGCTATAAAACATACATTGTGAGCAGTGATTAAGTTGGAGAGGTGTTTGGGATTTTTTCTTTGCAATTTAATAGAATTTGGTCTATGAGATTATATGCACACACCCACACATACAAGAGACAAGTGGTGCCAAGGAAACTTTTGGAATAAGCCTCCATATTTTTATCATTGACATTTCTGCCATTCAATTTCATAAATATCCACATGTCCATCACAAAATAAGCTTTACAGGCAAAATTATATTTTCTATTTGGTTCACTAATATGTCACTACCGCTTAGGTATATGGCACATGACAGATGCTCAAGAAATGCTTTTTAATGAATTATTGATTTATTCATTAATTCCTTAAATAAATGCTTATTGAATGGAACCATGTGTTAAGCATTGTGATAGATATGAGTATTGCACAGATAAAAGAGAGAAATTCTGTCCTTAAGAATCTTATAGTCCAGTGAGAGAGATTGCAAGTATACAGGTTTGGACAAATGCCACATAGGAGTAAAAATGGGGCAATTAGAGATCAAAGAAAGGCAACGTTTGAGGCTTGAGTCAGGAGTAAGAGTGAACTAAGCAGAGTAATCTTAATTGGGATAACTCTGATGGCGATGGAGATGGAAGTGTGTTCCAGGTGAAGGGAACAGCATAGACATGGAGGCATGATGGAGCAGTGGCCAGCAGAGTTGTGAATGGACTAAAGAAACTAAAGGCAAGTAGGTCAGGTTGTTTCAAATAATCCAGGAGAGAAATCAGTGTTCAAAATACAGCTGTGACAATGGGAATAGAAATGAAAGGATTTAGTAGAGAGACATAAGGAGGTAGAATCATCAAAATTTGGTGAATTGTAGAATGAGTGGAGTAAGGAGAGATGAAAATCAAGGATACTTCCTAGGCTTTCGACTTGAGAAACTTAGTACGTTACGGTGCCACTCAATAGGACATGAAATGCAGGTAGAGGGTTATGATGGCAGAAGGGCAGCAAGATAAGGAGTTTAGCTTTGGACAGTGAGTTTTCAACACCTGTGGAAATGCCTGGTGAGACATCAGATAGATGAGTCTGCGGACTAGGAAAGTGACCCTGTGGGATGTGTAAACTTGGGAGTCAATGGAACATAAGTAGCAGATGAAGTCATGGCAGTTGATGAGATCATTCATTGAGATGATGCAGATTAGTAAGAGAGAAAGAGCCAAAGGCAGATACTAGATAAAAATCATTTGAAGACTGCACACACACACAAACAACTAGGAAGTGACATGAAGAAAACTATGTGTTATCAAGCAATGTAAGGGAGAAATATACTTCTCTCTCTCCACTCAGATACAGGATTTTCTGGCTTTATGAACTGAGTTGTGGCCTGTCTCCCACCTTTACTCCGTGCTCCTTTTGTATTTTGTTTTCTTTAGAATTTGTGTAATATTAGGACAATCTGTCCTTTCAGCTTTTGGTACGACATGCTTTTAAAAGAGTACGGAGCTATTGGATTCTTTTTTGTGTGAGAATATTTAGATTCATCTTCAGTAATGGTATAGGCAAGGATGATATTCAAAATAGTAACAACCTGTATGGCATAGGCCCAACCATTCTGAAAATACCTCAGCCTGGAAACATCTATTGTGTCCTGGTGTCTATAAAACATTTAAAAACATTTTTTCTGGTGTAAATCTTGGTAAATTAAATTCTTTTTGGAATTTGTTCATTTCATCTAAGTTTTCAAAAGAAGTATAACCTACTTAAAATGGTAACGCTTCAGCACTCTGTATCTCTCTTTTCTGAAGTATTTCTTATATTATTTACCATCTTCTAGTGAACTATGATTTTTAAACTTATTTGTTTAATCATTACCTATCCTCCTCCAATTATAATATTAGTTCCATGAGAACACGGAGTGTTGCTTTTTTCACTACTCCATTCCTGATGCTAATAACAGTGTCTGGGACACATTGTGTGCTAAGTAAATACTTGCTTAAATGAATAATGTTTAATTACCAGTTTGGACTTTGTAGATCTTGCTTTCTATTTATTTTCTGTTTAATTTCTCTTCATATCAGTTATTTTCTCCCTTTTTCTTTCTTTTTCTCTTCTCCTGCTTTCTTAAACTGGATGCTTAACATAAAACCTTTATTTTTTAATATAAATATTTTTATCTTAAAATACTGTGCATTTTTTTCCACTAAAACAAAAATATACCCATTTAAAAAAATTACTCTGAATTCCAATATCCAAAATAAAGCATCCTTGTTACTTTGGTATGTTTCTCTTTTGTACATGTATTTTTTTCTTTGCGTAATTGAAAATAGTCCTGTATGCAATCTAGTGATTGGCTGATTTTAAGTTAAAATGTGATTTCAATACAAATTTATGCATTAATGATTTGGGACTAGTGTAGACCCTCTACACTCTATGTGTAGACTAGAGGCCTACATACTTATATAGTCACTTAAAGGTAATCCTAAATGATGTAACTAAATATGTAAATGTTCAAGTTATTTTGAAAACAGTACCATGGCTTTTGGACCTTCTTTCACCTAAACAAATTCGAAGAACTTGACTAGTTATAAATATAATCCTAGAATATTTTCTGTCTTGATATGGTCAACAGGAGAAATGCTGTGGACTTTGGGAAGTGAGGCAAGAGGACGGTAAAAAACAAAAAAATTATATTTCATTTAAAATTTAGGGTTGAGTACCTACCTAGAGCTGGAGCTGCTGATTCTATTGTTTATAGCAGTATGATGATATCCCTCTCTGCTTAGGTCTCAGAAATTTTCTGGGCAAAGCATTGTTCCAGTCATCTTGGAATCTTCCTCTGCAGGATGTGCATGGCTGCACTCCTCTGAACATTCTCTATTTAACAGACACTTACTATATAAGCAAGGTCCTACGCACCTTGAAAATATTAACTCGTTTACTTCTCATAACTAATCAATGAGTTAGATCCTGTCATTATCCGCATTTTACAAATGAAGAAACCAGGACACCAAGAGTTTAAATAACTTGCCTAACCCAAGTGACACAGCTAGGAGGCAGAGCCAGGGTTCAAACCCAGACATCTTTGTTTCGGAACCCATCCTCTGGAAATCCAGGCTGTCTCTCCTTGTAGAGTTTACCTCGACCAGAAGTGTTGCCAGATTCCACAGGGTGGGTAAGGAAGCCTAAGGATGGGGCTGTGGGGTGCTACTTGTGCTCTTGATTGTTTGGAGAATAACGTATCTTTCCTTCTACCGACACATCTTGCCTGGCTCCTATATTTTCTTCTCTGGGATAATGATTATTCCAGCAGTTGTCTCAATATGCTAATTAATGCTGTGCATTTCTTCTTTCTTAAGCAACAGAGAAGAAAAGGTTGGAAAGGCCTCACAAAAATGCAGGATTCCACTCTCATTCTCAGCCTCGGATCCAAGCAAGTCCACAGATAGACAGAATTCCTGAACATGACATGAACAAAGGTAAGTGCGTGTTGCTGAATTTCCATGCTGCTCTAAATGTTAGAGTATTGAGAATTTTGTCCTGATCTTTTAAGAAACCTGTAGAGAATTTCAGAACTATTATTACAGCTGCATTTTAATATATCTTATTCAAGAAAAAGTACTGTTCAATAATATTTATTCAAATTACCCGGCAAAGAAGTAGTTATCTGGATCATCTCAATGGAGATTTTGAAGGTAGCATGGAAGAAGGAATGGCTTATTACTTGCAGAAAGTTTGGGGTTTTGCAGAATTCAATAGATCCAACAGATAAGTATCCTAACCTAAGCCTGAGTATACTTCTCTTAGAAAACACCTGTTTTCCTCTGAAATGGTGGCTTCGCTTCAAATTTTTATGACTAGAAGTTGGAGGTAACATGGCACAATGCATTTGGGAGTCAGATGGAACTGAGTTTTAATATTTTCCAGGAATAATCAGCTATATAACAGTAGGCCAATTAATTACTAATATTTATACCTCAGGTTCCACATCTGTAAAATGAGAATGACAAAAATCAGAGTTATTGTTTGGACTAAATGAGATTATATAAATTAAGCCAATACCACATGATAGGCATTCAATTTTTGGTAGTTCCTATTAATTGATATGTATATAAATATTACATATTATATAATTCATATATATAAAGTGTATGTATATAAAGTATATATTTATGTATATAAAATTAATGTATATATATATATATGAAGTATGTTCTAAACAATACTTTTTTTTGCCCAACCTATACATTTTTTCTTCTTGAGGTTTATCAGAGAAGATCTTTTCACCAGGACAATTTTCATGTAGTCAGTTTTTCAGTGTGTTCCTGAGTGATTCATTCAACTAGGTAAAAATATTTATTGAGTGTCTTTGAGTCATGGTACTAAAGCCAGACCAGTCAGCAGGCTTTTGTGATAGTTTAGGCTACATGTGGCTGTGACTTGGACTAGCGTGATGAAAGCAAGACAGAAGATCAGAGATGCCTTTAAATTTCTACCTGATTTTTTTCTTTAGAGGACTTTTCTAGGACTTGCAATGTGTTTTCCATTTCCTCCTTTCTCCATTTCTTAAAGATCTCACTTTACCATAGTCTGGAATTTCTCCCTTAGCGTTTGGATTGGATTTTGGCTAGTTCCTAATTGACTATTTGTTTATTTTTCCAGAGTCATTCTCTGTTACTGCATCCCTGAGGAGTGGACTGGGAAGGGATCCTAGTAGTCATCTAAGTTTTAAAATCAATAGCTTTTATTATTCATATTTCCCTTTTCTACCCTAAAAATAATAAGTTTAGGGAGAAAGTAGTTCCCAATAAGGGAAATGCCCTACATATTGTAAGCATTTCAAGAAAAGAGGAGATTGGTGATTTTAAGAAGTAAATGGGGGGCTGGCCCCGTGGCCGAGTGGTTAAGTTCGCGCTCTCTGCTTCAGCGGCCCAGGGTTTCATCTGTTCGAATCCTGGGTGCAGACATGGCACGGCTTGTCAGGCCACATTGAAGCGGTGACCCACGTACCACAACTAGAAGAACCCACAACTAAAATATGCAGCTATGTACTGGGGGGACTTGGGGAGAAAAAGCAGAAAAAAATTGGCGACAGTTGTTAGCTCAGGTGCCAACCTTACAAAAAAAAGTAAATGATTATTTTAAAAAGAAAAGGGAAAATTATACCCCTTCCCCTGAACTTCGTTACACCACTAATTAATCTTTAAGGCAGTAGCACTAAGAATTTTAAAATAAGAGGCAAATACTTCTAATAGGTGTTCAGTTTTCTGTAAATGAAATACCCATGTTTGCTGAGTGAGTTATCATATCTACTTAATGACAATGCTAATTCATTCAGTAATTCCATTCTTAACCTGTGTGCTTGTTTGAGACAAAGCTCTTATATAACAGCTCCTTGTTTGAAGACTTGCAACAATTCCTCTACAATTTACATGTTCTTTTGGACAGAGTTCCGAGCAGCATCTTCTGGATGTATTGCTGCAGTGATATTAGGAATTATCTGTTTCATTCTTTTGGGAATATCAACATTTTTTGCAACTAAGTGTAAGTATTCTACCGAAATGTCATTCCTCATGTTGACTTTTATCTAAATTTTTTTTCTCAAAGGGAGGATGAAGGGTAAGTCTAATGAGATGATCACATTCTGACAGTAGAGATACTCTTATTTCTAGACCTTTCTGGACTTGAGAAAAATATTCATGCAGTCAAAACAGAAAGTCTACAGTAAACAGTTCTTAACAAGGAGAACTATGGCTTTATTCCATTTCATAGCCTTTCCATTTCACTGTGAATCATACACATTTACTCTTTGAATCCAATAGCATTAATGTTTCTCTGTTTATTTTATGTATTCCTGAGACATTGGTTTGAAGACAAATCTAAAAGAATTCTTTATACCATTTTACTTTAATTTTGCACACTTCTCTATTCCTATAATTTGAATATTTTCCCCCTAATATGTAGATTGAATCCCAATTTATTATCAATGGTGAGTATAATGACTGGCAGGTTTTCAGGGTAACTGGATCAATCGTTTATTTTCTCTTTGAAGTAACAGCCAATAATATTAATTATACACAGTAATATTTGTGTGACTATTTTTATCAATATATTTATAACTTCTTTACACTCTTGCTCCTACCACCCCGTCACACACGCGCTAGCTCTTGATAACAAATATTTGTAACCTGGTGTGTATTCTTTCCTACCTTTCCCTACATCCACCTGCAGAGGGAGCCAACTAATTCATTGTTTGTATTATAATGGGGGGTTATATCATGTGCACTTTCTTGCATCTTGTCTTTTTCATTTGAAACTAAGTTTTGGGAATCAACCTATAATTCATATTTTTAATGACAACCTCATATTCCATGATGAGAATTTACTGTATTTTATTCAACCAGCTTCTCTGGGTGAGCATTCACTTTATTCCAAATTTTTGCTGTTAACGATAATACTACAATATACATTTTTACAAACTGATGCTTTAATTTTTGTGGGATAGATTCCCAGAGTTAGAATACATTCTCAGAGTTAGGATTTCTGGGTTTGAGAGTATGTATATTCTAAATAAAATATGGGTTTTTTTTTTTTTTTTTGAGGAAGATTAGCCCTGAGCTAACATCTGCCAACCCTCCTCTTTTTTCTGAGGAAGACTGGCCCTGAGCTAACATCTGTGTCCATCTTCCTCTACTTTATAAGTGGGACTCCTACCACAGCATGGCGTGCCACTCCGTGCCATGTCCGCACCTGGGTCCAAACCGGTGAACCCCGGGCCGCTGAAGCGGAACATGCCCATTTAACTGCAGCGCCACCGGGCCGGCCCCTAAATAAAATATGTTTTCAAGATTACTTTCTAAACGAGGTACCAATTTGCATTTCCACTGTCAAAGCATAAGAACCCTGTTTCCCACACCGTTCTAGCAATAAATATTTTTATTCTTATAATAGTTTACCAGAATGAAGGGCAAGATTAACAGACTGAACTCAAACTAATTGAAACAAAATAAAGGACATTTAACTGGCGACTGCAAGGGCAGTTTTGGGTTCTAGTACAGTTGCATTTGTGAACTCAAACAATGTGGTCAGGGCTCTCTCCTCTGAGGGTGCTTGGACTTGCTCAGCTACCTTTGACTTTATTTTCAGACAGGATTTCTCCACTGGCAGCCCGGGGCTCATATAATGTCAGCTGAACCACCATAATTATAATAGTTTTCTGTCACAGCAGTGAAAAAGTCCTGTGCATGGCTTTTCTGATTAGCTTCTTTTAAGTTGTGTATTCAAAGCCTTCTAAACACCATGAAGAGCATTTTCCACTGGAGAAAGGAATTCTATTAGCAAAAGAAGAGGAAAAGGGGAATGAGCACCTACTCAGAGGAAATTATTTAAAAATATTCACGTATAGCTTCTTGTACTTATTTTTAAGAGCCCCTGCCTCTTTCCAGTGTCATTATATGCAAAGAAACACACATGCACCCAAACCTACTCAAGAATAATATATTTAATGGACACTATCTCCTCTCCTTTTTTCCCTATCTCATTTTCCTAGTTTCAAGATAATTGAGTCACTTCCCTTAATATTCATTTGTAACTCAGCTATTAACGTCAAATATTTGATTTAATCTTTACTTAATCCTAGAAAGCTCTGTTCCACTCTAAGATTTCAAATATATAATTCCTATGATTGCTGTTTAGCTAAGGAAATACATCTTAATTACAATGATTTATAAGGATGATTTTCCCAGAATCTCTTAAATTCCTGTCCCATGGAATCCTCTGGATCTGAATAATTAAATCAATTATAACAGTATGAGAAGATACATAGAATAATTTAACATAAGTTTATATTCTTTGGAGAACTGAAATAATAAAAATATCTAAATTTTATTGTAATTTCTCCAAGAATCCCAGGTTCATCAGAACTCCTCTACATATGGAGGTGTATTAAAAATAACAGAAAGTAGTAGTTATGCACACAAAGATTAGTCAAAATCACAAACATATGATTTCTTTTAGTATTTTTATTATTAATAAATATTTACAAAGTCATCACACTAATCCTGTGCCATAATTAGAAATTAGACTATGTATTAGATGATGAACAAGTACATCATAGTACATTTTTCCCCAGCATTATTGAAATATAATTGACATATATCATTGTGTAAATTTAAGGTATACAACATACGTATTTGATATATGTATATATGGCAAAATGATTATCACAATAACATTAGTTAATACATCCATCACCTCACATAGTTTGGTATGATTTCATCACATGCATGAGGTGTGAAGTCATATCTCATTAGGGTTTGGATTTGCATTTCCCTGATAATTACTAATGTCGAATATCTTTTCATGTGCCTGTTGGCTATCTATTTATCTTCCTTGGAAAAATGTCTGTTGATATCCTTTGCCCATTTTTTGATCGGGTTGTTCATTTTTTTGTTGTTGAGCGGTATGAGTTCTTCATATATTTTGGTTATCAACCCTTTATCAGATATATGATTTGCAAATATCTTCTCCCAATTTATGGATTGTCGTTTCATTTTACTGATGGTTTCCTTTGTTGTATAGGAGCTTTTCACTGTGGTGTAGTCTCATTTGTTTATGTTTTCTTTTGTCTCCCTTGCCCAAGGAGTAACGATATTCAAAAAGATACTGCTAAAGACCCATGTCAAAGAGCATACTGCCTATGTTTTCTTCTAGGAGTTTTATGGTTTCAGGTCTTACATTCAAGTGTTTAATCCATTTTGAGTTAATTTTTGTGTATGGTGTAAGATAATGGTCTACTTTCATTCTTTCGCATGTGGCTGTCCAGTGTTCCCAACACCATTTATTGAAGAGACTTTCCTTTCTCCGTTGTGTGTTCTTGGCTCCTTTGTCGAAGATTAGCTGTCCATAGATATGGGGTTTTATTTCTGGGCTCTCAATTCTTTTCCATTGATCTGTGTGTCTCTTTTACTGCCAGTACCATGCAGTTTTGATTACTATAGCTTTGTAGTATATTTTGAATTCAGGGAGTGTGATACCTCCAGCTATGTTCTTTTTTTCAAGATTGCTTGGCTATTTGGAGTCTTTGTTGTTCCATGTAAATTTTAGGATTCTTTGTTCTATTTCCCTGAAAACTGTCATTCAGATTCTGATTGAGATTGTACTGAATCTGTAGATTGCTCTAGCTAATATGGACGTTTTAACTGTGTTAATTCTTCCAATCCATGAGCACAGAATATCTTTCCATTTCTTTCTTTTTAAACTTTTTTTAATCTTGTTTTTTCTTCTTCTCCTCAAACCCCTCAGTACATAGTTGTATATTCTAGTTGTAGGTCCTGCTACTTCTGCTTTGTGGGATACCATCTCAGAATGGCTTGATGAGCAGTGCTAGGTAGGTGAAACCTTGGGCCGCTGAAGCAGAGCACACAAACTTAACCACTTGGCCACAGGGCCGACACCTCTTTCCATTTCTTTATGTTTTCTTCAATTTCTTTCAATAATACATTATAGTTTTCAGTGTATATGTGTTTCAAATCCTTGGTTAAATGTACCCCAAGGTATTGTATTCTTTTTGTTACAATTGTAAATGGGTTTCGTATTCTTGATTCTCTTTCTGCTAGTTTGTTGTTAGTGTATAGAAATCCAACGATTTTTGCATGTTGATTTTGTACCCTGAAGCTTTACTGTGTTCATTAATTATTTCTAATAGATTTTGGTGGATTCTTTAGGATTTTCTTTATAGCATCATGTCATCTGCAACTAGTGACCGTTTTACTTCTTCCTTTCCAGTTTGGATCCCTTTTATTTCTTTGTCTTGCCTAATTTCTCTGGCTCTGACTTCCAATACTATGTTAATAAGGGTGATAAGAGTGAGCATCCTTGTCTTGTTCCTGTTCTCAGAGAAATGGCTCTCATTTTTTTACTATTGAGTACCATGTTGGAGGTGGGTTTGCCATATATGGCCTTTATTGTGTTAAGGTGCTTTCCTTCTATGCCTATTTAATTGAGAGTTTTTGTGATAAATGGATGTTGGATCTTATCAAATGCTTTCTCTGTGTCTAATAAGGTGATGATGTGATTTTTATTCTTTACGTGTTAATGTGATGTATCACATTGATTGATTTCGTGTGTTGAACCATCCCTGCATACCTGGTAAATTCCACCTGACCATGGTGTGTGATCCTTTCACTGTGTTACTGTGTTCAGTTTGCCAATATTTTGTTGAGGATTTTTGTATCCATGTTCATAAGCAATATTGGCCTGCAATTTTCTTTTTTATGTTGTCCCTGGCTGGTTTGGGTATCAAGCTAATGTTGACCTTGTAAAATGAGTTAGAAAGCATTCCCTCCTCTTCAATTTTTTGCAAGATTTTGTAAGGATAGGTATCAAATGTTTTTGAATGTTTGGTAGAATTCACCAGAGAAGCCGTCTGGTCCTGGACTTCTATTTTTGGGGAGGGTTTTGATTACTGTTTCAATCTTTTTACTTGTGATTGGTCTATTCAGGTTCTCTATTTCTTATTGATTCAGTTTTGGGAGCTTGTGTGATTCTAAGAATAAGAATTTATCCATTTCTTCTAGGTTATCCAATTTGTTGGCATATAGCTTTTCATAGTATTCTCTTATAATCCTTTGTATTTCTGTGGTATCCATTGTAATTTCTCCTCTTTCATTGCTATTATATTTATTTGAGCCTTCTCTCTTTTTTTCTTAAAGAGTCTAGCTAAGTGTTTGTCAATTTGACCTTTACGAAGAACCAGCTCTTAGTTTCATTGATCCTCTCTGTTGCCTTTTAAGTCTCTATTTCCTTTATTTCTGCTCTGATTTTTATTATTTCCTTACTTCTACTGACTTTGGGCTTTGTTTATTCTTCTTTTTCTAGTTCTTTAAGGTATAGCGTTAGAAAGTTTATTTAAGATTTTTCTTATTTTTCGAGGTAGGCCTGTATTGCTATAAACTTCTTAATACCACTTTTGCCGCATCCCATAAGTTTTGGTATGTTGTGTCTTCATTTTAATTTGTCTCCAGGTACTTTTTGATTTTACTTTGATTTCTTAATTGGTCCAATAGTTTTTCAGTAGTATGTTATTTTGTCTTCAGATATTTGTGACTTTTCCAGTTTTCTTTGTTTAGTTGCTTTCTCATTTCATAGCATTTGTTTAAAAAAGATGCTTGATAGGAGTTCCATCTTCTTAAACTTATTGAGGCTTGTCTTGTTTCCCAGCATATGGTCTACATTTGAAAATGTTCCATGTGCACCTGAGAAGAACATGTATTCTGCTGATTTTGGATGGCATATTCTGTCTATATCTATTAAATCCTTCTGGTCTACTGTTTTGTTTAAAGTCACTGTTTACTTGTTGACTTTCTGTGTGGAAGATTTACCCAGTGATGAAAGTGGGGTGTTAAATTCCCCACTAATATTGTGTTGCTGTCAATTTCTCCCTTTAGGTCTGTTAATAGTTGGTTTATAAACTTTCGTGCTTCTATGTTAGGTGCATATATATTAATAAATGTTATGTCTTCTTTGTGGAGCATTCCTTTTATTGTTATATAATCTTCATCTTTGTCTCTTATTATTTTTTTATCTTGAAGTCTGTTTTGTATGATATAAGCATAGCTACACACACTGTCTTTTGCTTGCCATTTGCTTGGAGTATCATCTTCCATCCCTTCACTCTGAGCCTGTGTTTCTCCTCAGAGCTGAGATGGGTCTCCTGGAGGCAGCATATTATTGGGTCTTGTTTTTTAATCTATCCAGCCACTCTGTGTCTTTTGATTGGTGAATTCAATCCATTTACATTTAGGTTATTGACATATGAGGGCTTAATACTGCCATTTTATCTCTTGTCTCCTGGTTGTTCTATAATTCCATTGTTTCTTTATCTTGTATTTCTGGCTGCCATTTCAGTTTGGCAGTTTTCTGTGATGTGTTTCTCAGTTTCTTTATGATTTGTGATTCTGGTCTGATGTTTTGTTTTGTGGTTTGTGGTTTGTATGAAAACGTTTCATAGGTAAGATAGTCCTTTTTTCTGCTGATAGCATCTTATCTCATTTAGCCTATGCAAGTTCCATCCTGTTCCTCTTCCTCTTCTATGTTTTTGTTGTCAAAAATTATCCATTTTTATGTTGAGAGTTTATTATCAAATGTAAGTGGCTATTGTTATTTTTGATGCTTTCTTCCCCTCTAACCTTTATGTTATAATTAAGTGTTTACTAACCTATTCTGATAGAGAATTGCAATTTTCTGATTCTATCTGGCTACTTATCACCTTGCTCAAAGCTTTGTAAACCTTTGCCTTTTTGTTTCAGATAGGAGGGCTCCTTTCAATATTTCTTGTCAGGCAGGTCTTGTGGCAATGAACTCCCTCAGCTTTTGTTTGTCTGGGAAATCTTTTATTTCTCCTTCATAACTGAAGTATAACTCTGTCAGATAGAGTATTCTTGGCTGATAATTTTGTCTTTCAATATTCTGAATATATCATTGCACTCTTTGCTAGCCTGTAGAGCTTCTGCTGAGAAATCTGCTGATAGCCTGATGGGGGTTCATTTGTAAGTTATTTTCTTCTCTCTGGCCACCCTTCATATTCCTTCTTTATCATTGATTTTTGACAGTTTTAATATAATGTCGCTAGGAGAAGGTCTTTTTGGATTGAGATAATTAGGAATTCTATTAGCTTTGTGTACTTGTATATCCAGTTTCTTCCTCAGGTTTGGGAAGTTCTCAGCTACTATTGCTTTGAGTAAGCTCTCTACTCCTTTCTCCCTCTATTCTCCTTCTGGGATAACTATTGTCTTTATGTTACTTTTCCTAATTTAGTTGGATATTTCTTGTAGAGTTTGTTCATTTTTTAAATCTTAGTTGTCTCTCCTGAACATTAGTAGATTTATATCTTCAAGCCTGCTAAGTCTCTCTTCCCTATGGTTTCTACTTTCCAGTGCTTTCTACTTTACTTTTCATTTCATTAATTGTGTTCTTCATCTCCATAATTTCTGTTTGTTTTTCTTGTTAGAGTTTCAATCTCTTTGATGAAGAGGTAAATCTCTCCTATACATTAATTTTATTTTTGAGCCCATTGAACTGTCCTCTTGAGTTTTCTTGTAACTCATTGAGTTTCTTCACAACACCTATTTTGAATTCTCTGTCAATTAGATTGAAATCTTTTGTGACTTCATATTTGGTTTCCGGAGAGTTGTCATTTTCTTTTTCGTTTTACCAAGTTATTGTAGTTGTTCATCATGCTGGATGAGTTGATCCTCTGCCAGCACATTTGTGGTAGTAAACACATTTCATATTTGGGTAAGGCTTTGGTTACTTTGATTTTGAGCTGCTTCTGGTTGTATTTGGGACCCTGCACTTTTCACCAGCCAGCACCTCTGCCAGAGGCATTGTCAGTGGCCTCCTTCTGCTGCATGTGCCTCTGAGGTTGCTGGTCATTTGCTGCTTACAGTGTCACTGCAGCCTCAGGTGTTCCCACTGGGGTCACCATGCCATGAGCACTTCTGCTGCCTCTGGGGTCACCTGGGTATTGAGTTTCTCCTCTAGCTCCCCATGGGCTCTTCATGGCCTTGGGTGCTGCTGCCCCATGCACTACCTGAGCTGCTGCTCCCAGGTTATCTGTGGGGGCTGGCAGCACTACTGCCTGGGGTGCTGGGCTCACAGGTGTCACTGTCACTGCCAGGGGCCCAAGGGCTTCTTTGTAATCCTTGCTGCTAGTAGAGCCTGGGTCAGGGTGCCATCACTGGGAGCTGGGTCATGTATTCCACTGTGGCTCCTAAATCCTCAGGTCTCAGGTACCAGCTGTCACTGCTGAGGGAGGAGTTGGGACTAAGCCACAAGTGTCATTGCTGCTTCTGTAGCCTTTGCTCACTGGCATGCACCAGTGTACTTTTTGAAGTCTCAGGTCAGGGTACCACCATCCCTGCTAGTGGAGTCCACATTTTGGATGCAGCCCTTTCTGCTGGAAAGACCAGGTTTGGAGTCATTGCTACCTGTGGAGGGGGAGGGGCTTGGGTCACTGGCACCAATGTGCTTCCTGAAGCCTCAGGTCATGGGCACCACCTGCCATTTCTGAGGTTGGGATAGGGGCTAAGCCACAAGTACCATTGCTCCTCCTGCAACCTCTGGTCAAAGGCGTGTGCTCTGGTGTGCTTTTTGAAACCTCAAGTCAGGGACCCATGGCCCCTGCCTGGGATATCTGCATTTTGAATGCTGTCCCTTCTGCTGGGAAAGACCATGGCTGCTGCTGGGGGAGGGAAAGAGGGCTGGATTGTTGGCACCATTGTGCTTTCAGAAGCATCAGGTTGTAGGCACCACCTGCCATCATGAGAGGTGGGTCAGGGGCTAAGCTCAACTGCTGTTGCTGCTCCTGCAGCCTATGGCTGACATTGTGTGCCACTGTTGGGAGAGTCCACACTTTGGATTGATGTCACTGATGGAGAGGGGGAGGGCTGTTTCTCTAGTTCTACTGCCTCCTGGAGGTCTAGTACACCCACCTTCAGATGTATACATGGACAATCTCTCAGGCGTTGTGGTGTGCTGTGCAGGGAGTCCTTTTTTGATCAATGAATGTCCCACTGGTTGTAATTCAGAGAGGAGAGATGGAGGGGATTACATACCCTGCCATGATGCTGATGTCACTCATCTTTTTTTGTGATGAGAGGTTTTAAAATCTACTGTCTTAGCTGACAGCTTAACTGTCAAATATACAATACAGGATTGTTAACTACAGAAACTATGGTGTAAGTTACATCCCCAGAATTTACTCATCTCATAACTGTAAGTTTGTACCCTTTGACCACCTCACCCATTTCCTCCATCTCCCACACCCTGCCCATGCAACCAACATTCTGGTGTCTGTTTCTATGGGTTTGGTTTTTGTTAGATTCCATTTATAAGTGAGATAATACAGTATTTGTCTTTGTCTGTCTGACTTATTTACTTAGCATAATGTCTCCCAAATTAATCCATGTTGTTGTAAATGGGAGAATTTCCTTCTTTTTTATGGCTGAATAATGTAGTATTGTGTATGTGTGTGTGTGTATATATATATATATACACACACGCATACGCACACACCCCACATTTTATTTACTTATTCCTCCATTGATGGACAATTAGGTTTTTTCCATGTCTTGGCTACTGTAAATAATGCTGCAGTGACCATGAGGGTGTAGATATCTCTTTGACATAATGATTTTGTTTCCTTTGGATATATACCCAGAAGTGACACTTCTGATCATATGGTAGTTCTATTTTTAACTTTTTGAGGAACCTCTATAGTGTTTTCTGTACGAGCTGTACCAGTTGACATTCTTATGAACAGTATGCAAGGGTTCACTTTTCCACACAAGCTTACCAGCGCTTGTTATCTTAGTCTTTTTGACAAGAGCCATTCTAACAGGTGTGAGATGATATCTTGTGGTTTTAAATTGCATCTCACTCATAATTAGTGATGTTGAGCACCTTTTCATGTTTCTGTTGACCATTTGAATATCTTGTTTGGAAAAATGTCTATTCAGGTCCTTTGCCCATTTTGGGGGTTGTATTATTTGCTTTTTTGCTATTGAGTTGTGTGATTTCCTTATATATTTTGAATATTAATCCTTTATAAGATATATGGTTTGAAAATGTTTTTCCCATCGTGTAGGTTGCCTTTTCATTTTCTCTGTTGTTTCTTTTGCTAGGCAGAAGATTTTGAGTTTGATGTAGTCTCACTTGTTGATTTTTTGTTTTGTTTCTTGAGCTTTTAGTGTCATATCCATAAAATCATCACTAAGCCCAATGTCAAGGAGCTTCGTCCTTATGTTTTCTTCTAGGAGTTTTATGGTTTCAGGTCTTATGTTTATGTGTTTAATCCATTTCAATTTAATTTTTGTAAGCAGTGTAAAATAGAGGTCTACTTTAATTCTTTTTCATGTGGATATCCAGCTTTTCCAGCACCTTTTATCGAAGAGACTATTTTTCCTCCATTGAGTAGTTTTGGTTCCCTCATCAAATATTAGTTGACCATACAGGCATGTGTTTATTTCTAGGCTCTTGATTCTGTTCCATTGTTTTGTGTCTGCTTTCATGCTAATACCATACTGTTTTGATTACTATAGCTTGTGTGTGATACAGTTTGAAATCAGGAAATGTGATACCTTCAGCTTTGTTCTTCTTTTGGATTACTTTGTCCATTTAGTGTCTTTTGTGGTTCCATACAAATTTTAGGATTCTTTTTCTATTTCTGTGAAAAACGACATTGGAATCTTGATAGAGATACCATTGAATATAAATATGGCATGGGGAGTATGGACATTTTAACAATATTAATTTTATCAATCCATAAACACAGGATATCTTTCCATTTGTTTGTGTCTTCTTCAACTTCTTCGTCAATGTTTTATAGTTTTCAGTGTAGAGATCTTTCACCTCTTTGGTTAAATTTATTCCTAAATATTTTGTTGTTTTGATGCTTTGAAAATGGGATTTTTTTCTTATTTATTTTTCAGAAAATTCATTGTTAGTGTATAGGAATGCAACTCATATTTTTATGTTCATTTTGTAACCTGCAACCTTACCTAACTTGCTTATTTGTTCTAACAGCTTTTTGGTGGAGTCTTAAGGTTTTTGATATATACAATCATGTCATCTGCAAATAGACAATTTTACTCCTCCCTCTTCAATTTGAATGCCTTTTATTTCTTTTTCTTGCTTAATTTCTCTAGCTAGGACTTCCAGTACTATGTTGAATAAGAGTGGTGAAAGTGGGCACGCTTGTCTTATCCTATCTTAGAGGAAAAGATTTCAAGCTTTTCACATTGAGTATGATGTCAGCTGTGGGCTTACCATATGTCAAATGCTGTTTCTGCATCTATTGAGATAGTCATATGATTCTTATCTTTCATTGTATTAATGTGATGTATCACACTTATTGATTTGTATATGTTAAACCATCTTTGCATCCTTGGAATGAATTCCACTTGGTCACGGTGTATTATCCTTATAAGATACTGTTGATATTAGTTTGCTAATATTTTGTTGAGAATTTTGCATCTATATTCATTAGGGATATTGGTCCATAGTTATCTTTTCTTGTAGTATCCTTTACTGTCTTTGGTATCAGGGAAATACTGGCCTCATAAAATGAATCTCAGAGTGCTCCCTTCTCTTCAGTTTTTGGAAGAGTTTGAGAATTATTGGCATTAATTCTTTAAATGTTTGGTAGGATTCACCAGTGAAACCATCTGGTCCTTGGCTTTTTCTTGTTGGGAGGTTTTTGATCATTAATTAAATCTTGTTACTGATGTGTTCAGATTTTCTATTTCTTCATGATTCAGTCTTGGTAGGTTGCACATTTCCAGGAATATATACATCTATCCTAGGTTGTCCAATCTTTTTGCCTACTTGTCCATAGTACTTGTTCATACTTGTTCATAGTAGTCTCTTCTGTTCTTTGTATTTCTGTGGTGTCCATTACAATGTCTCTGCTTTCATTATAATTTTATTTATTTGAGTACTCTGCTTTTTGTCTGGGTTAGTCTAGCTAAGGTTTTGTCAATTTTGTTTATCTTTTCAAAGCAACGAATCCTAGTTTTGTTAATTATGCTATTGTTTTCCTTTTCTTTATTTCACTTATTTCTGCTTTAATAATTTTTATTTCCTTTGTTAAATTTACTTTCGGCTTAGTTGTTATAGTTTTTATAGTTCCTAGAGGTATAAAGTTATGGTCTTTATTTGAGATCTCTCTTTTTTCTTTATTTAGCACAATAAAGTTTCCCTCTTACAACTGTCTTTGCTGCATCCTATAAGTTTTGATGTGTTGTTTTTCCATTTTTGTTTGACTTATGATGCTTTTTTATTCCCTTTTCATTTCTTCTTTGATCCATTGGTTGTTCAACAGTGTATTGTTTAGTTTCCATGTATTTGTGAATTTTTCGCCCTTCACCCTGTTATTGATGTCTAGTTACATTTAATTGTGGTTGGAAAAGATACTTGGTATTATTTATCCTTAAATTTTTTGAGAGTTGTTTTTGACCAAACATATTATCTGTCCTAGATAATGTTCCATGTGCACTTGAGAAGAATATAGATTCTGCCACTGTTTGATGAAATATTCTGTATATATTTGTTAAGTCCATTTGGTCTATAGTGTTGTTCAATTCCTCTGTTTCCTTACTGACTTTCTGTCAGGATGATCTGTCCTTGTTGAGAGCAGGATATTAAATTCCCCAAATGTTATTGTATTGCTATTTATTTCTCCTTTGTTTCTGTTGGTATTTGTTACATATATGTATGTAGTTTGATCTTAGGGTCTAAATATTTATAATTGTTATAACTTTTGATGGATTGACCCATATATTATCATATAATGTCTTCTTCCTCTTTTGACTATTTTTACTTAAAACTTCTTTCATCTGATACAAATATTCCTACTTCTTTCTTTTGATTATCATTTACTTGAAATATTTTTTTTTCTTCTCTTTACTCTCAATGTGTATCCTTAAAGTGAGTCGCTTGTTGGTAACATATTGTTAGATTTTGTTTTTTCATTCATTCAACTACTCTATGTCTTTTGATTAGAAAATTTTAATTATTTACATTTAAGGTAGCAATTGTTAGTTAAAGAGATGCTATTGTCAGTTTGTTAATTGTATTCTGACTGTTTTATAGAACCTGTGTTTCTTTTTTTCTTCTTTTGCTGGCTTCCTTTTTGATTTTATGACTTTTGTAGTGGTGTACTTGGATTCATTTCTCATAATCTTTTGTGTATCTACTACAAGTTTTTTTCTTTTTGCTTACCATGAGGCCTACATAAAATATCTTAAATTTGTAACATGCTATTTTAAACTGGTAACAATTTAACTTCAAAAGCATACATAAACTTCACACTTTTACTTCCCTCCTCACATTTTGGGTTATAAATGTTACAATTTACAGTTTGTTTGCTTGTTTCCTTTTTGGTGAGGAAGATTGGCCATGAGCTAACATCGGTTGCCAACTTTCCTCTATTTTGTATGGCAAATGCTGCCACAGCATGGCTTGATCAGCAATGTGTGGGTCTGTGCCTTGGATCCGATTCTGTGAACCCTGGGTTGCAGAAGAGAAGTGCATGAACTTAACCACTATGTCATCAGGCTGGCCCCAAAATTTATATGTTTTTGCACTGTTAATCCATTAATGAATTATTATAGCTATGGTCATTTTTAATGCATTTGTTTTTAACTTTTAAACTAGAGTTGTAAGTGAATTATGCGCTACTGTTACAACATCAGAGAATATGACTTTGACTATATATTTACCATTTCCAGTAAGTTTTACACATACATTCATATTTTTGCATCATTTATTTCGTCTTGAAGAACTCCGTTTAACATTTCTTATAAGACAGGTCAGTTGTGAAGAACTCCTTTACCTTTTCTTTGTTCAGGAAAGTCTTTATCTCTCTTTCATTTCTGAAGGACAGCTTGCCAGATGTGGTATTCTTGGTTGAAAGTTTTTCTTTCAATATTTTGAATATTGTTCTAATCTGTCCTGGCTGCAAAGTTTCTTTTGATAAATCTGTCTATCGTCTTATGGGTTTTTCTCTAATGTGATGAGTCACCTTTCTCTTGAAGCTTTCAAAATTCTTTCTTTGTGTTCAATTTTTGACGATTTAATTATAAGATGACTTAGTGTAGCCGTTTTCAAATTTAACCAATTTTAGATCCTTCATGCCTCATGGAATGGACTCTAGATGTGCTCCATGGAAGCTAGATGACCATTTCTCTTGCCCAGTTTGGGGACTTTTCAGGAATTAGTGCTTTTAAGTATATTTCCTGCCACTTTCTTTTTCTCTTCTCCTGAGATTCCCATAAAGCATATGTTGTTTCTATTGATAATGTCCCATAAGTCCCATGTGCTTTCTTTACTCTTTCATTATATTTTCTTTCTGCCTCTCTGACTGTATAATTTCAAATGACCTATCTTCTAGTTTACTAATTCTCTTCTCTCTCTTTTTTTTTTTTTTTTTTGGCTTGGTCAAGTGCTGTTGAAGCTGTCTATTGAACTCTTCAGGTCAGTCATTGTTTTCTTAAACTCTAGGATTTCTGTTTGTTTGAGTTTTTTATAAATGGTTTTTATTCTTTGTTGAAATTCTTGTGTTTTTCTTGCAATGTTTTCCTAATTTTTTTAAGTTGCCTTTCTCTGTGTTATCGTAGATCATTAAACTTCTTTAAGAGGATTATTCTGAATTCTTTACCAGATATTTTACAGATATCCGTTTCTTTAAGGTCAGTCATTGGAGCTTTATTAGTTTCCTTTGGTGGTGTCTTGTTTACCTGATTCTTTGTGATCCTTCACTGCTTGTGCTGGTTTTGTACATTTAAGTAAGTGATCTTCTCTACCAAGCTTTGCAGGTTTGCTTGGCAGGGACAGTCCTTTGTCAGACAGCTCAGCTTGGGGTTCTGAACAGGTCTGCTTATGTTGTCCTTGTGCAGGTGGGCCTTGCTCTTGAGGTCTTTAATTGGGTGCAGTCTCTATTTGGGTGAAGCCATTGACTGTTCACTGAAATCAGAGGTGGTGCTGCTGACCAGGCTCTGTGGTTGTATAGGCCTGCTGTGTGACTCCACATTCAAGTAGGGCTATAGGGTGGGCTCCCTGATTGAGTAGGGTTGCTGGCTATGCTCCATAGCCTGGTGGAGCCACTGGCTGGGCAGTACCTCTGTCAGGCAAGGCTGCTGGCTGTGTTCCCTGACAGGGCATACCATTGGTTGGACTCCTCACTTGGGCTATGCTATGGGTTTGGCTCTGCAATCACTCCTAGTTTTGGGTGGAGATTCAGGCTGAGGTCCTTGGCTGGATGGTGTTTCTGGCTGGATTCTGCATTTAGACTGGGTCTCAGGCAGCACTTTGTGGTCAGACATAGCTTCAGGTTTGCTATGCAATCAGTTGGGGATGCAGACTGAGATCTGAAGTTGGACAGGGCCACAGTCTGTGCTCTGCTGTTGTGCAAGGTCATTGACCAGGCTCTTTGGTTGGGAGGGGCCTCCCACTGTGTCCTGCAGTTGCATGGGGCTAGAAACTGTGCACCACAGTCAGACGGGGTTCTGTACAAGTTCTGTCATCAAGTGGGTCCACAGGCAGTGCTCTATAATTGGACAGGGTCACTGGCTCGGTTTTTTGCTTGGGGAAGGCCACATGTTGTTTTCAGCAATTAGGCAAGGCCATAGGCTGGGTCCTGCTGCGGGATGGGGCCGTAGGCTGGGCCCCATGGATGAGTGGTACCGTAGACTGGATTCTAATGCTCTCCAGAGTCACTGTTAGGCTCCTTGTTTACACAGAGCTGGAGGCTATATTTAACAGTTGGACAAGACTGCTGGCTTGGTTCCCTACCCAAGTGTTGCTGTAGGATAAGTTCCACAGCTGCCCCAATTCTCTAGTCTGGCTTCCTGGTAGAGCAGTACTGGAAGCTATACTTAGCAGTTGGGTGGGGCTGCAAATTTGAATTCCACCCAAGGCAGGGCTGTAAAATGGTGTCCACAGCCAGCATGGCTTGCTGGCTGGTGACTGAACCAGACAGAACTTCCCCTTGAGCTCCCTGGCTAGACTGAGCCACCAGCTCAGCTCTGTAGATGAGCAGAGCCACTGGCTGAGGCTTCTACTTGGATGCTGTTGCAAGCATGACTGTAGGATGGGCTACACAGCTGTCCATGTTCTCTAAACAGGATTTCTGGTCTGGCCAGACTGGAGGCTATATTCAGCAGTAGGTGGGCCTTTGAATTAACTTCCCTGCCTGGACAGGGCCATAGAACAGGCTCCATGATCAGCATGGCTCACTGACTGTGACCTGAACCAGGCAGAGCTGTCCATTGTGCTCCCTGGAAAGATGGGACCACTGGCTCAGCTTTGTAGATGGACAGAGCCAGGGGGACACAACTATAAGTAAGCCTATGGTCCACCAAGATCTGAGCACTGGTTACAGTCAAGTAGCACAGATTCCCCCAATGATCCCCGTGGGGTAAGACCCAAGTGGGTCTCCTGGGAAGTGCCCTAAGTGCTTCCTCCTGGTGATAGTGGTTGTCTACCTTCAGCTCTCTTTTTTGCACTGGAGAAACCACAGGCCCAGGGGAGCCCTCTGGGTGTGGCACCATGCAGGCCTTGGGGAGGGACAATGCAGGCAGAATGTATCTGTTCCTGTTACTCTTTTAATGCAGTCCTTCTCAGTCACTGTGGTTCATATGTGTGCTTCAGCTTCACCTCCAGGTTCGGGGATTTTCACAATTGTGTCTTGTCTATGGATATTTGCTGGTTGATCTGTCAAGAGGATTGAAGTTGAGAATGACTTACATCACCATTTTGATGATGTCACTCTCTCATATAGTTCTTAAAATATAAGAAACAAGATTAAAACTATGGGATAAGAAATTTTGTGTTTTTTCTGATTTTTAATATTATGTATGTATTTTCCTCATTTTGAAAATGAAATAGAAATCTTGGTTTAACAGGGTTATATTTTACCTATGAATCTAACCGTCTTATACTGATGAATTTCAGACTTTCAAGCTTCTTGTAAATATCAGAATATGTTGGACAATGACACCCAGGAATATGAGAACTCTATGGTTAACATGAAAAATAAATGCTTTTCAAAGGATCAGTTAAATTCAGGTATGGGGTAAACATAAGCATTAGCAACTAAAAACTGGGTAACAAGTTATTGCCAGGCAGCCTCTATTTCGTTATTAAACTAATGATCTACAAAAGTTAAGTATGGTAGAGATATTTTTCAAGGGGATTGCAATTTCTTACCACATAGTCTGCCTACATCTTTGAATAGGGGATAATCAGACTTTAGCAGTTTCTGCTCATTGGTCCATCAGCTAATTGACTTTGCAAATAATAGGAGGAAAGAAATAGTTTTTGGACCTCTTTCAGAGCCATATCAATCAGCACAAGGATTTTTTCAGTGCATTTAATTTATAGTATGCATATAGTATGGTATAATTGTTTCATGATTTCATATTTGGCTATGGGGGGATATTGTCCACTGATCCTTTGTAAACCTCTACTATTGTACGTACAGTTTTGCTAACCAGACTTCCTTAAAACAAATCTCTACTCCTGACTTGCTCAAATGGGTGAAATTCACATTGCAGGGAATTCCATCCTGTCTTTCAAAGTTATGAGCAACCTGGAATTCAGGGAACTTCCCTGAAGTTTCCTTAAGTCATCAACTGAAGCAGCCAATTCAGTAGAACTCATATCCATATACATTTGCTTATTTTGAATAAACATTGCAGTAGGACTTTCACCTTCTGTTCATATTGCCCATTGCTACCAGTTGCCTTAAAATTTTCCTCCTAGAGTATAATTCAGTTACCTTGGATTTGCCTTCTGTGAAAATAAATTTGAGGATGACTTTTTAGTAAATTATATTTTTTGTTTTTACATTTTTCAGATAGAAAAATTTGATGGACAGGAGAAGGGAGAGATGGATTGTATTCTTTCTTTAAGCAAATAATTACTGTGCTTTTATGAAGCTAGAAAAGTCATGGAGGAAAAAGGTTCTCAGTATAGGTATGAAAATCAAATGTTGAGAAAAATACAGTTTGAAAACTCTTGAATATTTCCTTCTTTTGCACTTATTCCATGATGCCCATGGTGTTGGAGCAAGCTTTGAAGGAAAAGGAAACTATTGTTTCCCTCTCAACAACAAATATGTTATTTTTGCCAACTAAGGCAGTGCTGGTGTCCTCAGATTTCATGGAGAACAATAACATCTGTAGGACTGGGCAGGGTGTCTGGATTGCAGGTCCCAAGAACAGAAACTTTCCAAAGAGAATCAAAATAACTTTTTTTTTTAAAGAAAAGTATGGAGAAGCACGCAAAAACAAATGGTCTTGCTGTGGAGAGAAATGCTACTATTTTTCTGACAGACATAAAAACTTCGAAGAGAGTCGTAAATTCTGCATCAACCTGGGCTCCCGTCTTTTGAAGATAGAGGATAAGGATGAACAGGTAATGAGTTTTGAAATGGTAATTTTTTCCATATATTTTGTATCCAAGGAGAAAATTGCTTTAAAAAATTTTAAGAACAGCTGAAAGCAATGTGTTTGTTAAATGACAATGACTTGTCTTTGCTAGTCTCAACACAAATAATCCATAACCAATCTATAAGTCAAAATTGGGATGAATTTATTATGAGCCAGTTCTGAGGACTACCCTGGGGCCTTCCTTCCAGAAGGAAGGGCACCAAAGAAGTGGGGTGTATGGAGTGGTTATATACCATCAAAGAGCATGTATCACATATGATGGGAATGTCTCTTTTACAACAGTCACAAGATTGCCTAGCTGACACAGTGATTCACACAGCAGGTAGCAGGTCTGTTGTCTTGACCTTGGTGGTCACAGGTTGAGCACAGCAATCAATTCCTAGCCTAAGGAGAGATGCTTATCCTTAAGGAAATGCCAATGTGGGGGAAGATGCATCTTTATCTTAAGGGCATTTGTTCCTGTCTTTGGGACATAGTAAATACTTAAAGCATATAGAAAATGCATGCACAGTGGCCATGTCAGGTCATTTTGGAATAATAAGGTCAAGCCAAATTAGTTTTACACCAAATGACTTCCTCACATACTCCAATATATCCTATTGCTTTCCATTTATTTATCACAGGTCAAATGGAATGATCTGTGGGGAATGAAGGGCTCCCTTGTTATTGGGAACTGCAGTATCAGAGTTATATTTTTGTTTAGGGACAAAGCTTTAAGGACTATTGCTGATTCTGTGTCTGCTCTAGGCAGCAAACTGAGGTTTCTGAACTAAAGGGCATCTCTCATGAAGCTATCATGGGAGTTGTCCTGTTTTCATGTTGTTATGTTTTGAAGTCCATTGATAATAATGGATCTTCAGTGTGTGAATACTTGTGGCATATTGGGAATGATTAGGCAATGATAACCAATCCTAATGGAAAGTATGAAAAGAGTTTAAAAAAATGACCATTCTTTGTGTTCGCATTATTTTCATGGTTGCATTGTTAAAAACAGACAGAAGGACTAAATCACATGAAGGATTCTTTCTTCACAGGAATTTATTCAGTCTTTGGTGTCTTATTTTTATTGGATTGGATTATCTCGAAAAGGGATTATCAGCCCCTGGATGTGGGAAGATGGCTCCTTGATGCATTATAGTTTGTAAGTATTCAAGACATACGTGAAATCTTCAGTTTATTTGTTATTAACTATGGAAATGAGTTGCTCAGACAAGTTTCACAAAGCAGGGTTTTCTGACCTCAACAGCAACTCTAATGGATTAATTTTAGTTTTATAAAACATACTAGGCATTATAAAAACACTGCAGATTTCCATGTTTCTCTACTTGTATTCTTGCCATTTCCTCAACCAGCAATGCTCTCTCCCTTAGTACTTAGCTAAAATTCACTCTCTCTTTGAAGACGTTTTTGGTCTCCTACTTTGAAATTATTTCCTCCTCTATTCTCCTAAATCACTTTTTTTCCTTTGACCATTTCATATCCAATCTAGAGTTTAGTGCCACTCATCTCTTGTTCACCCACAGCACATAACACATAGTACTTGGGGGTTGTTTAACAAACTTTTAAAAATTTATCAATATGAATAGTAATAAATTCTTCTAGACTTGAAAATATATAGAGGGTAGCTAAAATTTTTGAGTTTCAATGACTAGTCCCATGGTCTAAATCAAGCAGTTACACAGTATTATGCATAACTTAATCTATCATCACTGTCTTCACTATCTAGCAAAGCACATTCCATGTCACAAACAAGTATAGACTAACAGGAAAGAATTCAAAAATGAGTTGGATTGGGCTCAGTGTAATATATTTTTTTCATTATATATTTTTCTGTGACCCATGGAACCATAGAATTTTAGAACTATAAATAATGTTGGAGAACAGGTGAATTTTTTTACAGATGCTAAATAAACTAAGAAAATCCTAATAGCTATTAATGGCAGAGATAAGCTGAGGACTAGGTCACCTATTTCTAGATTTGGTCCTTCTTTACTGGTTAGAATGCTTTTTTTTGATGAAATAAATTTTTGTTCCAAATTTGCAGTTTCTCACATGAGATATACTGTTTTTATATATCTCCATATTTGCATATGCTATACCCTTTATCTGGATTACCTTTAACTCCACTCTTCATCTTGTTAGATCTTATGCAATAATTTATTAGATGATTAGATCAGTCATTTACTTATTCATTCATGCATGCACTGATTTAACCCTTCTTAAGCCATGTACCAGGTTCTGTGTAGTGACTGGATATATAATAGAAAGTAAGTTGGAAGTAGTCCAGCTTCACAGTGTGTGTCTCTTCTTTACGACTCAGCTTAAATGTTACCACATCCAAATAGCTTTCCCTGGCAAACTCTTTCCCCCTTGTTTGTGTTAGAAGCTACTCTTTTGTGGCCAGTGAATGTGTCATTCTCTCAGAAGGTGAACTCCTTGAGGACAAGAATAAGTTTTCTCTGTATCTGTGTTTCTGGGCCTTGATGTATGGTGGTGCTTTAGAAATGTTTACTGACTGAACAAACAGAGAAATACCTAAATATACAACTTCTGTCTTGTCTGTAGTAGTTTTTCCACTGAAACTATGATTTATATCTGACCATTAGGCTCAGTTTATCTTTTTTCCCCCCTCATTAACAGAGCGCTACAGGGGTCAAATGTAAACAACAACAACTGTGTGTATACCACAGCAACTAAAGTGGTAGCTGCTCTCTGCACCAAGCAGGTTTTCTTTATTTGTGAGAAGAATTATACTAATTTTGATCTCAAATTGAGTGAAGATAAATGAAGTAATGAACAGTCTGGTGTATCTACTTTTTACCTGCAGGATGCAGGTAAATATTCTGTGTTCTTGACATTGTTCAATTTATAAGATTAACTGCCTGTGTAAGAGAATTTGTAATTTGATGTAGATATATTGAGTGTCAGAGCTTCATCTGGATGGGAAGTGGGGTGATAAGGGGCTTCTTTGACTTGATTTCAAGTTGATTTTTTTTGATGAAAAGTAAACAGTATAATTCAGAAACTATTAATGATATTCTTTTTTCCTCTATTTCAGCTGGATTTCCTTGCAACATATTGTGTTCCTTATATACTTTTTGAAGAAATGGCCAATACATTTGAGTTATTTTTGAGTTGATGTTCAGGAAATACACCTTCTGAAATCACGATGGACCATGATGTGACTATTTACACACATTTTCCTTTTTCTGAGAAGTATACTAATACATTCAGATAGAATGATTCTCATTTCTGTCACTTCCATTTTATCACTTTTAGGTTTCAAAAATTTTCACATTTATGTAAGAATTACTGATTGAAAAATAAAAATAATATAGAAGCACATTGAACAAAAACCTATTCCACAACCCATTCTAATGTCTTTGCCTGTCCAGTGTACACTGTTAATTTGGTTTGTATTGTTCTACATATTTTTTTCTAACATTTGCTACAAATAATTCATAAACTTTCATTGTGTATATATCTCTGTTAATGTATTTAAATATTTCTATAAAGTAGAAATCTAGATGAGAAGTTCCTATGTCAAATAGTATGCATCTTCCAAATCCTGAAATATCAGTAAATATTTACCTCCTACAAATGCTTTCAATTAGCACCAACACCTAGAATGTGTGTATACCTATTTTTTCAAACTCTTACTAATATTTTGTGTCATCAATTTTTAATAGGCATAAATGTTTTTATTGTTATTTTAACTAGTACTTTCAACATTACCTATGAGATGGAGTATGTTTTCCAATGTTTATTGGTCACTCATTCTTCTGTGAATAGCTGTTTTATTTTCTTTCTTCATTGATTTTTTAAATTAATTTTCCTCCTTTTTTTTAGTGATTACAAAAACTGCTTCATATATTTTTATATTTTTACTCAGTATATTTTTATTATTTTCCCGCTTAAGATTTCATGATTTTTATCTTACGTATATGACAATATTTTCCTTTATGACTCTTGGAATTTATGCCTTACTTAGCGAGTTATTTTCTCCCTAATAACAAAAATAATCTTTTATCTTTTTACTGTTTTAGGGAACTTTCAATTTGTAGAATAGGTGAAGGTTTCTGTGAACTGAAATAGTACTCATAGTTACTTGGATTTTAATTAGTATTCAATTTATTGAATCACTTGTCTCTTGTAAAGCTAATATATCAAGCCAAAAATTTAGTATATAGAATTCAAATATTTTAAAGCAGAATCTCCCTCACAAGAAGACCAGCTAGCAACTACCTATAGACAAGACACCATTGTGAAAATCCCAGAACATGGAGGAGGCTGAAGCACCACCCTCTGTATCACAGAGACCAAGAAGGACTACATTAGGAGAGTAAGAGGAATGGCTGCAGTCTGACCACATTGCCCCTCCCCCAGGGCAGCACAGCACCTCATGGATAGGGCACTCCTGGGCCTACAGTTTCTTCAATGGGTGAAAGAGAGTCCAAGATGGCCATCTAGCTCCCCCAGCATTGAGGGTCACTTCCCAGGAGGCCCACTTTTGTCTTGCCACATGGGAGAGGAATCAGTGAGCTTGACCACTGAAAATCAAATTGGGACAGGGAAGAGGAATAGGGATTAGAGCAACCAACACTTGGATCTTAGCGGGCTATGTTCCTTTTCATTGTGGCATCTGTGTAGAGATCCAGCCACCACCTTCTCTCAGCTACAGAAACAAGCTGGTGGCCCTGTCTTTTAGAGAACTCAGTGCACAGTTCTGCCTGATTTGGGGACCCCAAGCAATGAGGTGTGCAGGCCTTGGAGCCTGTTCTGCTGCCTCTCTCAGGGAGAAAAGCTAATTCATAGCTCCACCTACTGCTGAATACAGCCCAGTCCCACCCAACTGGGGAACCTCACTAGAGCAGCTGGGAAGCTATGTAGCCCATCCTACAGCCTGCTTACCGTGGCATTTGAGTAGAAACTATCCATAGTCAGCAACTATGCCCATCTGCAGAGCTGGGCTGGTGGACTTCTCTGGTCAAGCCAATCAGTGCAAAGTTCTTTCTCATTTGGATCCTCAGCCAGCCAACTATGCCTTTCTTGGAGCCTGATCTGCTCCCCTGCCTAGGCAGGGCAGGAGGTTCATGGCTTCACCTACTGTTGAGTATAGCTTTTAGTTTAACACAACAAGGAAGCCGTTAATAACCAAAGCACCTAGAAGGCTACATAGTCCACTCTACAACCCATTCGCAGTAGTGCCCGAGCAGAGAGCACAGTCAGCAGCTCTGCTCATTTGAGAACTGAGCTGGTGGCCTTGGCTGGGTCAGGGAGATTTGTGAACAGTTCTGCTTGATTTGGCTCCCCAACCAATAAGCCTTACTGGCATGGAGCCTCTTTCATGGCCCTACCTGAGTTGGGAAGCAAATTTAAAGCCCCACCTAGGCCAGAATATAGCCTCCAGCGCTGGCTGAACAGGAAGCCTAATCAGAATATCAGAGAAACTGCATAGCCTATCCTAGAGCCTTACTTACAATGGTACCTAAGAAGAAAGTCCAGGCAATGGTTCTGCCTATCTACAAAGCTAAACTTGTCCTGTCTGGCCAAGAGCTTGGTTGGCAGCTCTACCAGATTTGGGTACTCATCCATTGAGTTTTAATGGCCACACAGCTCACCGAGGCAGGGAAGCAAATTTGCAGACCCAACCAACCACTGAGTAGAGTACCAACCACTTGAATAGGAAGTCTTACCAGAGAATCTGAACAACCATAGAGACCATCCTACAGCCAAGAAGCTAAGCCAGTAGTCCTGTCCAAATGTTCCCAGCCAGTGGCACCTCCCTGACCTCAGAGCTCAGGCAGGGGCCTCACCCAAAAGGAAACCCCAATACAAATCCCCATCTGCCCAATGATGCTACCAGCTGACCTGCCCAGGACCTCAAGCTGAGCTGACTGATGAAACACTGTTTCTGCCAAAGTGAACATCTAAAGTCTGGAAGAGGAGATGGCTTACTCAAATGCAGCAAGAATAATGGATCATGGAGAATCAGGTAAATATGACACCACCAAAGAAAACTAATAAATCTCCAATAACAGACCCTAAAGAAATGGAGATGTATCAACTATCTAACAAAAAACTCAGAATAAACCTCTTAAATAAGTTTAGTGATCTACAGTAACACAAAGACACACAACTAAATGAAATTAGGAAAATGATGTATGAAAAAATCCAGAAGTTCAACAAAGAAACTGTAAAAAAAAAAACATAAATCCTAGAGTTAAAGAATACAATGATTGACCTGAACAATTCAATAGAGAACTTCAATATCACTCAACCGACCAGACAAACAAAAAGAATTAGTGAACTGGAAAATAGATCAGTTGAAATTTTCCAGTCAGAGGAGCAAAAAGAAAAAGGAATGAAAAGGAGTGAAGAAAGCTTACAGTACTTATGAGACAACATCAAAAAAAACCCCAATATATGCTTTATGGGAATCCCAGAAGGATAAGAGAAAGAGAAAGAAACTGAAAGTATATGTAAAGTAATAATGTCTGAAAACTTCTGAAACTTGGTGGCAGAAATGGACATCCATATTCATGAGGCCCAAAGACACCAAATAAATTGAACCTGAAAAAGGCTACACTAAGACACATTATAAGTAAATTGTTAAAAGTTAAAGGCAAAGAGAGAATTTTGAAAGAGGCAAGAAAAAGCAACACGTCGCATACAAGGAAACCCCCGTAAACTATAGACAGATTTCTCAAAATAAACTTTGCATGCCAGGAGTGGGATGATATATTCAAAATATTGGAAGAAAAAACCAGTCCTCCAAGAATACTACACACAGCAAAGCTGCCCTACAGAAATGAAGGAGATAAAGACCTTCCTGAACAAAGAAAAGCAGAGGTAGGTCTTCACCACTAGACCTGCCTTACAAGAAATGCTAAAGGGAGTTCTTCCAGAGGAAATAAAAGGATGCTAATTAACATTACAAAAGCATGTGAATGTATGTGCGAAATTCACTGGTAATGGAAACATATACAGTGAGTATGGCCAGCAGCTTGTGTTTTCTAAATTTCTTGGGATTTATCAGAGCAAAGTCTGGATTTCCAGGGGAATGTTTGTATGAAAATATGCACACCATTGGTATAATAACTGCACCAGGTCCTCTTCATGCGTGTGTGAGAAGGGAGTTTATGCTAAAAAATCAGAAGAAGGTTAAAGGAAAAGCTATGAGGTTCACGTCTCAATAAGATTCTTCATTATGATCTGCCTGCCTTTATTGCTATTGTTATTTCATGTTATTTGTGACTACTTTTTCATGGCAGATACTGATAAATGAGTTTATGATGGAAGTCAGAGTGTGGAGTTACAGAAGAAATATCAGCATAGCACAGAAAACTTAGCAATTCAGGACCTGTTTGATTTTGTGAAAATTATGTAAATGAACTAATAAACATTTCATTTGCCACGAATGCTTAGCCTTTTTCATTTTTTTTAATATTCCAAAATCTATTTAGAATTGCGACCCTATACAAACAAAACTTCAGAACAAATATAATGAGAAATATAAGTGATAAATGATTTAACACATGACATTTAAAATATGTCAAAAATACAAGGAAATATCAATAAGTAGCACAAAGCAAAACAAAGAAAATTAAAATTTAATTATAGTAAACTTCTCAAGTCATCTATTTTCCAAGTTGCTTGCAGAAGTCTTCCTGGCAAATTTTAAATATATCAAGTTCACTTACATTCTTTTATTCTTGTTGCTCCTCTTGTGAAAATGGATCTTTCCTGTTAAAGGCTGCTTTTGACTGAGCTCCAGATCCATCTTCTGTTCTTCCTCCGCTGTTTTAAATTCATTCCATTAATCAACCCCTATCACGTACATCCAAGCACTTCCATTTAAAATGCACAACCTTCAAGGCATAAGCACACCCACCCATTTCTCTCCCTCCCCTTAAACTCATGGCCTTTTCTAACTTCCCCTTACCAGTCTCTTCAAAATGACTGGACTTGAGCAAAGCATCTACACTGATTATATACTGTCTCACTTTCAAATATTACTCAGAACATTGTTACTTGGCTTCCCTTTTCTCCTCTTTATTGAGACCTCTTGTTAAAGACACTACTGATTATTTGTTATTCACTCATTCTTTCATTTGTTCAATCGTTTTGAGTGTTTTTTATGTCTCTAGCTCTGTTGTAGGCAGTATGCTTATTTTGTAATCCAGTTTACTTCAATACTTGTGTTATTCGATGTATCAATAACATTTTATTGGAATAATTATTTCATTGTTCTTGACATTCAGTATTATTTTACTTTCATCACTTTTGTTCTTTCTGGTTTTCTTCCTACCACTCTGGTCCTGTACTTTTAGACTCCTGTATGGACTTTTCTTTACCCTGTAATATTTTTCAGCTTGAAGAGTTCATTCAGGAACATCCTATGATTTAAGCTGATTATTGATTTGTCAACACAATAATTTGCTATGATACGAGCAATGAATGAACTGGGATAAATGTTGGGGGCAGGGAGACTAGTGAGGACCTTATTACAGTGGTCAAAAAGACAGATGTTGGTTACATGGTAGCGAATAAAAGCCTAGGTATAAAGTGATTTGTAAAGAGTCAAGATCTATTGTAGTCTAGACACTGCCCGTTATATAGAAAAGCATACTAAAAATCTATTCAAGTCCTGAATTAAAGGAGGCGGAATGAACAAGGGCTCTTTTCTTAATCTATTTGAATGAGAGGTTTTGAACAGTGAATTAAATCCATAAATTGATGTGAAGTGATGTGACTGGACAGCTTGTTGGCTGATGGCGCCATTCAGGGGAAGGGAAATTACAGGAGAAAGGACAGATTTCTGGAAGTCAAAAATGGTAAGTTTTAGGTGTAATAAGTTTGATGTATCTGTATATCCTCTGAAAACAAAGCTCAGTGGGCTTAGTGAGAAGAAAATGCTCAAACCCTTCTATTTTATAAACTTCTGCTTTTCAACTCACATATATATAATCAACATCGAACATATGGAGCTAGTATAAAAATTCTCACAAATAAAATTACTTTAGCAATTTTATTATATTTTTCCTAGTAAAGAGTTTTCTTTAATACTCTCAAATGAAATAGAGGAAAATGAATAAAAGGCACTTTTGAAAAGTCCTCTCGTCTTACAGGTTCAGAATCATTTTGTCCTAATGTCTCCCAGTCTGTGAATGCATCAGAGAGAAAGTAAATAAACACACAAACAACCAATAATGTAGGAAATGAGAGAATACACAATGCAGCAATTATTCCTGTGTTGTGCCAAGGTGTTTCGTTATTCCAGAAATGTCTGTAGAAAAGGTATAAAACTAAAAGTCAGGAAAGTCTGAGGGGCTTATATTAATCAGCAAGCTGGCAGCATTAAATCAAAATAAATCTTTTCTTCCATATTTCAGCTTCCTCAGCACCAGCTAGAGTTATGTTAAGCTTTTTGTTGAGGTAAATGATAATTTAAACCCCTTATCACCTTAAAAAACACATTCATCAACTGCTTTGCTGAAAACAGGAAATAGCGGCAAGTAGAAGAGAACAGACCCAGACTTTTTGTGAGCACGTAGGCATTATTTTGCTTATATTATTTCCATAGTTTGCACATTTTTGGAAGAAAGGAATGAAAAACAATCATGTGGTAATCAGTTGGAAGACAACCCCTCCCCTCAAACAAGGGCACTATGGCTACAAGATATCCCTTTTACTGTTCTATGACAAGACATAAAGGACACATCTCTATATGAGTTGCTGGAACTAAGTTGACCTGATGTGAAAGCATAATAAAACTCGTATACAATTCTGTACAAAGTCAGCAAAAGATGGGTGGCAATTTCGCTTTATTAATAGAGAAGACTGACAAGGACACTGTGTGATTTGAGGAAAAGTAGCACCAAATCTGACCTGCTTCAACACTGAAGTTATGAGTAAGGAGAAAGGGAAATTGAGAAGCATCTATTGTTATATTCCTGTAAAGAGAAAATGAAAGAAGGAAATCGATGTATTAGAAACAAGTGGAATATCTTATTTCAAGAATGATGGAGTGATAAATATGTTAATGCTAAAGAATGTCCATTACATTTCACTACGAGGACATCCTTTGTGACCTTGGTTTTAGAAGTCAGTCTTAATTGTGTGGTAGCAAAAACACAAAAGTCAGGTTGCAATGGCTTATGAGGTAAGTAGCCAGTGAGAAAATGGGAAAAGCAAGTGTAGACAACTTTCTTGCTCAAGATGTATAACTGTAAGGACAGCTTGGGCAATACCCTGAGAAGCAGGTGTTGTGGAGGGAGGGTTGATATTTTGTTCACCCAACATCCCTTCTAGCTGGGAGACTTTGAAACCAATGTGGTCACAGTGGTGTCTTTACTTTTCATATTGTGTAGGTAGATCAAGACTTAAAATAGTTTTAACAGTTTGGTAAGGAGATAACATCATTGAGGTTACAAAGTATATGAACAAAAATGATGATTTGCCTGGAAAGAGTGGTTTGTAGGCTAATCCAGGTGAGTAAATATTTCAATTAGAAAACATTTGCAACAACAGGAATAGGTTTGTTTCCCCTTAGGCACGAACACTGGCCTTGGGCTGGCTTTTGTTTAATGGAAGAAATACTAAACACACTGTTTGGAGACTTCTGTGTAATCCTATGCCTTTATTCATTTTGTGGCCAAATCAAAGTATCTTATTGACTTCTATGTAATTAAGCTATATATACAGTTCCCATTTCTGCTGCTTATTTTTCTCTTATGGTAAAGACAAAGCTGCAATTCACACAGTAAAATTATTCCTTGACTGGCATATGGAGGAAAGGAAGGCAAAACCTTGTTAAAATGCATGCATGCCATCAATGTATCACACAAATTGCTCAAGGAAATTTCATGCTAAACCAATCGATGGACATTTATTACAGATTGACCAGAGGGATAATTTTATTTATTTTTAGTACTATACATCTTTTACAGATTTATTGAGGGATAATTGATCTAGAAAAAACTGCACAGGTGGGGCTTCAGAAGCACGGCACGCAGGCTGCAGCGACGCCAGCAGCCACTTTGGTGGCAGTTGCTGTGTTGGGTACCAGGGTGGCTGCCTAAGACCCAGGTGCACGTGGACTCAGCACACTCAGGCCTCTGCTCACTGTGGGATCTTCGTGGAGACCAAGCAGAGGCACTTTTACTTGGTGATGTTCAGCACCTCTGGCTTCACTGGCCAATTATTTGTTAAAAATCCTGCACATATTTAACATGTACAATTTGATGAGATTAGGCATAGGCATAAACCAGTGACACCATCACCAAAGTCAAGCTAATAAACATGTCTATCACTTCCACAAGTTTCCTTGTGTCCTTTGTGCGTCTATCTTTGTGGTAAGAACACTGAGCATGAGCTCTACCCTCTCACAAATTTTTAAGTGCACCACACTACACTGTTAATTATAAGGTGCTATGTAGTACAGCAGATCTCTAGAACTTAGTCATCTCACATAACTGTAAGTTTAAACCTTTTGAATGACATTTTTCATTTCCCTCTTCCCCCATTTGAATGGAAGTTGTCATTCTACATCTGTAAGTTTGGCTATTTCAGATATCTCATTTAAGTAGAATCATGCACTCTTGTTCTTCTGTGACTGAGTCATTTCACTTAGCTTAACGTCTCCCAGGTCCATCCATGTTGTCACAAATGGTAGGATCTGCTCCTTTTCTAAGGCTGAATACTATTCCATTGCATGTACATACCACGGTTTTGTTACCTATTTCTCTGTCGATGGACATCTGAATTGTTTCCGTATTTCAGCTATTAATAAAGCTGCTGTGAACATGGGAGTGCAGCTATCTCTTTGAGATCCTGATTTCAATCCCTTTGGATGTATAATCAGAAGTGGGATTGCTGGATCATACTGCAAATCTATTTTTAAGTTTTTGAGATATCTACATAATGTCTTCCATAGTGGCTGTGCCAGTTTACATTTTCACCAACAATGTACAGGGTTGAAACGTTACCACTCCTTACCAAGACTTTTCTTTGTTTTCTATAGTAAGGATCCTAACATGTGAGATGGTTTCTCATTGTGGTTTTGATTTGCATTTCCCTGAATATTAGTGATATTAAGAACCTATCCATATGTCTCTTGGCCATTTGTATGTCTTTTTTTGAGAAATGTCTATTCAAGTCCTTTGCCCCATCCCTTTTTTTTTCCCTGAGGTAGATTCAGCCTGAGTTAACATCCATGGCCATTCTTCTTCTTTTTTCTTTTTTCTATGTGAGCCACTGCCACAGCATGGCTACTAACAGATGAGTGGTGTACATCCACACCCAGGAACTGAACCTGGGCCGCTGAAGTGGACTGAACAGAACTTAACCACTAGGCCACCAGGACTGGCCCCCTTTGCCCACTTTTTAAGCAGGTTGTTTGTTCTTGAGGGTTGTAAAAGTTACTTATATATTTTGGAAATTAATCCCTTATCTGCAAATGTTTTCTCCTGTTTCATAGTTTGTCTTTTTATTCTGTTGATTGTTTTCTTTGCTGTTTGATGTAGTCTCACTTCTCTGTTTTGCTTTCTTTGCCTGTGCTTTTGGTGCCAAATTCTTGAAATCATTGCAAAGGCCAATGTTATGAAACTATTTCTCTGTGATTCTTCTAGGACTTTTACAGTTTCAGGTCTTAAATCTTGTCAAGTTTAAATCTTGTCAAAGATTAGTTGACTGTATATGTATTGGTTTATTTCTGGGTTCTCTATTCTGTTCCATTGGTTTACATGTTTATCTTTGTGCCAGCACCATACAGTTTTATTATTGTTACTTTGTAATATATTTTCAACTTAGGAAGTGTGATGCTTCTAGTTTTGTAATTTTTTCCCCAAAGATTGCTTTGACAATCTGGGTTTTTTGAGGTTCCATATGATTTATTGTAGTAACATTGGCTTATAACACTATGTAAATTTCGGGTGTACACCATTATATTTTGATTTCAATTTGGACTATATCATGTTCACCATGCAAAGAGTAATTACAATCCATCACAATACACGAGTGCCTAATCACCCTTTTCGCCCTCCCCCTCCCCCTTCCCCTCTAGTATCCACCAATCCAATGTCTGTCTTTATCTGTTTGTTTGTTATTGTTATGTTTCATTTATGAGTGAGATCATACGGTATTTGACTTTCTCCCTCTGACTTAATTTGCTTAGCATAATACCCTCAAAGTCCACCTATGTTGTCACAACTGGCCAGATTTCATCCTTGTTTATGGCTAAGTAGTATTCCATGTGTATATGTACCACATCTTCTTTATCTATTCATCCCTTGATGGACACCTAGGTTGCTTCCAAGTCTTGGCTATTGTGAATAATGCTGCAATGAACATAGCGGTGCATATATCAGAATACATTTGTGTTTTTGTGTTCTCTGGATAAATAGCTAGCACTGGAACAGCAGGAATGTATGGTAGTTGTATTTTTAATTTTTTGAAAAATCTTCATACTGTTTCCCATAGTAGCTGAACCAATACACATTCCCACCAGCAGTGAATGAGTGTTCCCTTCTCTCTATATCCTCTCCAACACTTGCTGTTTCCTGTCCTGCTAATTATATTTCATTTTGCCAGGAGGGAGGTGATGTTGCGTTATAATTTTGATTTCATTTCCTGACAGTTGGTGATATTGAACATCTTTTCATGTGCCTGTTGTCCATCTGTATATCTTCTTTGGATAAGTGTCTGTTCAATTCACTTTCCGTTTGTGTCTTCAGGTCTGAAGTATGTCTCTTGTATGCAGCATATAAATGGATCTTGTTTTGCTATCCAATCAGCCACTCTATGACTTTTGATTGGAACATTTAGACCATTGACATTTAAAATAGCTTTCAGGGCCCAGCCTGGTGGTGCAGTGGTTAAGTGCACATGTTCCACTTCGGTGGCCCAGCGTTCACCAGTTCGGATCCTGGGTGTGGATTTGGCACTGTAGGGCAAGCCATGTTGTGGTAGGTGTCCCACATATAAAGTAGAGGAAAATGGGCACAGATGTTAGTGCAGGGCCAGTCTTCCTCAGCAAAAAGAGGAGGTTTGGCAGCAGGTGTTAGCTCATGGCTAATCTTCCTCAAAAAAATAAATAGATAAAATAAAATAGGTTTTGATAAGAAGGTAATTATTGCTATTTTGTTACTTTTTTCTGGATGTTTTAGAAGTTCTTCTCTCTTGCTTTCTTGTTCTCTTCTTCTCTTCCCTTGAAGTTTGATGGCTGTCTCTAGTATTACATTTGGGTTACTTTCTCTTAATTTTTTGTGTAATTATTATAGGTTTCTGGTTTGTGATTACCATGAGGTTCATTTATAATAACCTGTGTATACATCAATGTATATTATGCTGATGGTCTCTGTAGTTTGACCTCTTGCTAAAAGCTCTACTCTTTTACTCACCTCCTCCCACATTTTATGTTTTTATATCATATGTCAACTCTTTCTTTGTGTGCGTGTATCTCTTACCCTCTTATCGTGGAAATAGCACTTTTAATACTTTTGTATTTTAACCTTCATAGTTTCTTCATAGGTGTTATATCTGCTATCTTTATTGTATATTTGGCTTTCCCTGTATTTTATTGATTTTTTTGATAGTTTTTTATTCCTATTTGTGGTCTTCTCTTTCCCACTTAAATATGTCCCTTTAGCATTTCCTGTAAGGCTGGTCTCTTGGTGATTACACTCCTTTAGATTTGCTGGTCTGGGAAACTTTTAATCTCCCCTTTCATTCTGAATGATAGCCTTGCTGGGTAGAGTATTCTTGATTGTAGGATTTTTCCTTTCAGCACTTTAAATGTGTCATGATACTCCCTTCTAGCCTGTAAGGTTTCTGCTGAGAAATCAGCTGACTGCCTTATATAGTTTCCTTTGTATGTAATTTGTTCCCTTTCTCTTGCTCCTTTTAGGATTCTCTCTTTATCTTTAATTCTTGACATTTTAATTATAATCTGTCTTAGTGTGAGCCTGTTTGGGTTTATCTTCTTTATTGCTTTCTGTGCCTCCTGTATGTGTATGTCTGTTTCATTCCCTAGGTCAGGAAAGTTTTCAGCTTTTATTTCTTCAAATAGAGTCTCTGGCCCTTTTTCTCTCTCTTCTCCTTCTAGGACACCTAGAATAGGGATGTTTGTGAGCTTTATGTTGTCCCAGAGATCCCTTGGACTTACCTCATTGTTTTTAATTTTATTTTCTTTTATCTGTTCAGCTAGGGTTACTTCCTTTAGTCTTTCATCCAGCTTGCAGATCTATTTTTCTCTATCATCCACTTTACTATTGAGTCCCCATAGTGAATTTTTCATTTTCAGTATTGTATTCTTCATTTCTCATTGATTTTTTTTTATTTCCCAATTTTTTGTTAATGTTCTTACTGAGTTCATCCTTTCTTCTCCCAAGATCAGTGAACATCCTTCTGACTCTTTATTTAAACTCTTTGTCAGGTAGATTGTTGATCTCTGTTTCATTTAGTTCTTTTCTGGGGTTTTGTCTTGTTCCTTTACTTGGAACATATTCCTTTGTGTCCTCATTTTGCCTCTTTCTCTGCTTATATCTATGTATTTGGTAGGTCAGCTATACTATATCTCCCAATCTTGGAGAGGTGGCCTTATATAAGAGATGCTTTATGAGGCCCAGCAGTGTGTTTCCCCTTCATCACCAGGTCCAAATGTTCCAGGAATGTCCCCTATGCAGGCTATGTGAGTCCTTCTGTTGTGGCAGGGTTACTCTTGCTGCAGGTGTCCAGGGAGGCTAGGCTGTCCCTTGGCCAGCTGGTGGTAATGCTCAGCTCTGTGTGGCTTCTGTGGGCACTTCGGTCACTTTATTGGCCATGCACAGCCCCAGTACAGTTGGCTACAAGGTCTAATAGAACATTCCTGTTGCAGTTGTCTGTTAAGTAGGCCCCCAGTTTGGCTAGTTGCTAGGCTCAGGAGCTTACAATTACTGTAGGCCTCTGGCCTGCAAGGCTTTTGTCAGCTGTCTCAGGATTGCACCTGAGTGAGGCTGGCCCCAGACATGGGAGCACCCAGTTATTTGGGGCTTTGGAAGGTCAGGCCGATCCCGTGTGTGACTGCTTGAGAAGCACAAATCTGCTGTAGCAAACAAGCCTCACTGCCCATAAGGCTACACACCCATCAATGCAGTCCTGCCCCAAGCATGTGACCCACCTCACTGAGACAGACCAAGTAGTCATACTGCAGATGCCCCAAACACTCCACCAATGTAGGCCCCATCCCAGCACATCCCCTGCCCCACAGAGGTGGACCTACTGACCTGCTGCAGAGATTCCGAGGAACACACCAATGCAGGCCCTCAAGTTCCCCAAGGGCTTTCTGTCGGTTGGGGCCAGTCCCTAGCATATGCTGCCTGCCCTGGCTGAGCTGGATTAAATCTTTGTTCTAGTGGGTGGGGCAGATGTTTCTGCTAAGAGGCCAGGGGAAGGACTAGAATGGCGTCTGCCAACTTCTGTCAGCACACCTGTACCTGGTCACAATAACAGCTGGCTCCAATGTCTCAGTCCCTATGGAGTACTCACCTCACAACAAGATGTACCTGGAGCCTTTCAAGTGAGTCTCTTTTCATGAAAGGACTATGCACCTTTCTTTTTCATGATTTTAGGTTGCTTTGCGAAATGGGTGACTGTGTGTGGGCCCTTTAAGAACATGCTTTTTTTTGACTTCTGTTTGATAGTTTTCTTGAGGTATTCCCAGTTCTAGTTAATAGCCTCAAAACCAGATAGTATGACTCTTGTCTTGGTTGTGCTGAGTCCAAATGCTGCTTGTTGTGGTAACGCTCACCTACTCAGGTCCCTCACTCCTCCAGGTAAGGCTTCATACCTTAGGATTGCTCTCAGCCAGCCACAAAGCACTGCAGCTCAAAGGTGGCTTCTTTCTCTCCAGAAGGGATTTCTGCCTCTTCCACCTCGGTCAGCAGTGTCCTTTGTTGTGGGGTTCTTTTTATCTAGTTTTCAGTTCTCTCTCAGGGATAATTGTTCCAAGAGTAGTTGTAAATTTGTTGAGTCCGTTGGAGGAGGTGAGTTCAGTCTTCCTATGTTGTCATCTTGACACCATCTTTCCTGTTTACTTCTTAACTACTTCACAAGGGTAGTTTGAAGCTGACCACAGATAGATTGCACTAGCAAAGGAGGAAATAGTTCTTAATGTGGCTTCATTTAATCTGCTCAAATATTTATTTTCATAAATAAACTGTGGTGACACCAGTTTTCAAGCCTACAGTAATTGAAATTGAGATTTCTCAATGTTTAAAAAATATTCTCACTATTTCCAGCCCAAGTAAAATTGTATAAAATGGCCCTTATATAAGTGTACTGTCCAATAAAGCAGCCAGTGGACATATGTGGCTATCTACATATTATTTTGAATTCATGCAAATTAAATAATATTTAAAAATAAAAATTTAGTTCCTCAGTCTCACTAGGCACATCTCAAATGCTCAGTAGGAATTGAATAACTTTTCTATATTAACACTTACACAATAGTTAACATGGATTTCTATATTGACAGTTATACAATTGTTAATATAGACTCAACATAACCTGGCCCAGTCTGCCTTTCTAGTTATTCTATTTCCATAAACCTTATGTTCTAGCTGTGAATAAACTTGATCCCTTAGTGGTACAGAGCCAAAAACCTTGTCTGATGTACTTTTTTTGGCATTATTTTTCATGCTTACTTAGTTCCTGTGAGGGCCTTCTCGTTTAGTTACTTAGAAATTGGAGGAAGCATGGTTACTGTTTGACTGACTGCTGGAGGCCAGTTGAGATGATATAGAGAATTTTAACTCTAGAACATTAGAACAGCTTTTTTGTAAAGACAGGAAGGACAAATGAAGTAGCTAATTAGGGGAACAGAAAACCTCAAACAAGAGGTCTTTAGAGTTTTTACTGTAAGAGCCAGGAAATTTAGTGCTACTCTGTGGCATAAAGATTAGGCATTAGGACAAACAACCAAGGAGGTGGGAACCTGGCCAGGTGAGACTACTCCTCCCAATAGAGTGAGGCAGACCATCTTTATCTGGGAGCTACTGGTTATTCCAGACATCCTTTACTTCAGCAGAGGACAGGAACAGCATGCTGCTGTGACTTGACAAGCCTCTGAGGTTTGAAGCTGTGACCAGAAAGCTTGAAGGTGTGACTAGAAGCTGTGTGCTAAGCTTCTAGCTGACAAAGTTAACGTTGTCAGGAAGGAATGAGTAAAATGTGTGGTTTCCCGAATGAAAAAATTTGCAGCAAAGCAGCCAGGAAATAAATATTAGAATGCTTTATATATTCATGTTGTGTATGTGTTTTGCAGAAAAGTGAATTCAGAAGACAGAGTTCCAGAACATTCAAAGCAGTCATAAATTTTCTCATCTATTTGTTTTTTTAACAGTGGTTGTGATAGATGAAGTTTGGTGCTTCCAATTTTGTGCTGTGATCAAAGCACCATGATAGGAGTTTCATTTAGTCCCATCGGAAGTTACTGCTGTTATCTTCTGATGCTGATTGTCTTCTCATTTAAGAAGAAATTTGCCTTTTCCAGAAATTCAGAGCTTGGTAATAAAAATAAACTAGAGCTTAGAGGGAACAGCTACCAATTTGGCTTTACACTCATTAATGTCATTCTGCCTCTAAAACTGAAAAATTTAGATTTGTAGTCAACTTCTCTTATCTTGAACATGTTCATCGAGTGCACACGTAGGTATCATCTCTCTTCTATGTGCTGCAGTTAGAATAATGAACAAGACAGATGAGGTACTCACCCTGTGGAGTTTATGTAGAGGAGACAGACAACTATGTAAGTGTTAAAAGGTGTCAGTGTGTCAGGATATCTGGCTTGTGGTCCTGGCTCTTTACAGCTAGGAGGGATCTGAACCTCAGACCTCACATAATAATATTTAATATTTAAGGTGTACCTAATATGTTTTCCAAGTCTGGTTATGGACTTTATATACACTATCTCATAGTAAATATTAATATTAATTAATTTAGTATTAAATATTTTCAGAATATTATTTCTATTTTATTGTAGTGAATCTAAACTTTAGAGAAGTGAAGTGACTTGCCTCAAGTCACACATAGAAGCTAGGGCTGGTATTTCAAACCAGATCCGCCTGGTTCCAGAATTCATGCTTTGTGGCAGAGGTTTGTTGAAAATCCAGGCCCTTCGAATCCACAGTCCATTTGTGCTCTGTGTATTCACTCAGGACTGATTTTAAACATGCATCAAGAATTAGCAATAATGTGTTCTTTGACAAGTCAATTAACCTCTTAACATTAATTTTTTCATTTGTGAAATGGAGACAATAATTAATAGCTGTCAGCTTTGAGAGGTTTCAATATGGTTATACACACAGTAGGTCCTCCAATAAATGATAGTGTCTCTGCCACCTTCTTGACAATCATTACTCTTTCTCCACCCCTACACCCTATATTTTTTCAGCAAAGCTCTTTTATGTCTTTATTTTTGGCATTGCGATAGAGGGCTGGGGTTCTTTCTCTGTTTTGAAATTGATAAAGCCAATCCAAGATTAGGGTAAACTTGCTGCTTGGTAAGTATTCCTGAAGTGTCCAGACTCTTCTCATGAAACTTTGCTATATTACTGAATTAAATTAGTCTCTGGGAGGTATTTCAGCGGCCTGCCTGTGCCTGGTGACAAGTGGTAGACCTCAGTGGGGATTCAGAGATTAAGAACATCATCGGGGGACAAGTAGGCCAGTTGAGGGCAAACAACAGGCAGCATAACCTAGACTGGGTGCTAGTGGTCAGAACACTCAGTAGACCATGTCTGTAAAGTAATAGGGAGGAGAGATGGGGGCATGAGCAGGGGGAATGAGAAGGATGGGGAAGTCTTCTAAAGTGGGACAGTTTAGCCGTGGCTAGAAGTGGGGAAGAGAAGAAAAGAATAAGCAAGACATTTGGCCACATCTGGTGAAATCGGGGTGGGTTTGGCTCGGCGTAATCAAATTCCCCTATGTTCCACGCCTCACTCCTCCTCCTCCACACTCCATATTAACCACTCTCGCCTGATTTGAAGAGCAATTTAAATTGGCTTCACAGAGCTGTACGTCAGAAGGTTGACAAGGCCTGTTTCAAACAAAAGTGAAATTCAATGAGAGAACTTGGGTGTATTCTGGCACAGTTTGGCTCATAGAAACAGAATTCTAGAAATAAATTTCTTTTAGCTGGAAGGTTGTAGATCTTCATGAAGTAAGATTTGTACACAAAACTCAACTAGAGGAATAATGCAGCAGTATCTCGTAAAAAATCACTCGTGAACATTGCATACATGACTAGTGGTGTATAATGGGAACAAATTTTCTGGAGGGTGTTTGGTAATATGTATCAAAGTTCTTTATTGTATATACTCCTTCAGCCCATAATTTCGTGTTTATCAAAGTTTCCTAAGAAAATATTCAAAAGTACAGGTCAAATATTTTTTTTATTAAGATTATGGTAGTTTTTTATACTGTCAAAAATTTGGGAACCACATAAATGTCTGACAGTAGAAGATTACTTAAATAAATTATTGCATAATCCACATGGATAATAACTATATCTGGTTTTAAAATGACATTTTACATAAATAGTTTTTAAATGAAGAAATTTTTATTTATTAAAAAATTATAGATCAAAAACATTGTCTATGGAATGACACCACTTTGATAGTAAATGTAACGCACGGATAAAAAAGTAGAATATGCACCAAAATTTTTTTACTGGAATTATGGACGTTTTAAAATAATTTCTAAAATACATTTATCTGCAATAAACATAAATGGGAAAGAGAAATAGTCTTTTTTTCAAGTAGCAGCATATAAGAGAAAGTTTCTAACAGATTATTTATGAGTTGAATCAAGTAGTACACATTTTTGTGTATTTGTATATATATATATTTATACATATACATTTTAATAATTTGTCTTTACTAGTAGTTTCCTTTAAGTATGCCAGTCTTTGTTAAAGATATTAGTTTGTGTTTCTCCAAAGCTGTGTTCATTTATCTTTTCAGTCCTCAAATATAGATTTTGAATGTTATTTTGTGAAGAGTACCAAGTGTTTGGTTACTTGAAATGGAGGAAGATATAACTGGTGACCATTTTTCCTTTCCCGTCAACCTCAGCTTTTATCATACAATTTCCTTTTATCACTTTGGTCAAGAGGAGGGGCAGACAATTTTGAGTTGGAGTACCACTCAGAGGCAATTCATTTCTGCCTTCCGTCTTACAGCCTCTCACACCCAAGGGATCCAGGATTGGAAAGGCCGACTTCTCCCACCTTGTTGTTGGGTCAGCTTTCTCCTCCTGCATCGCTGCGTGGCACAGACACAGGTACCCTCTGCTCTTATTCTTTCAGATCTTTGTATCTGAGTATACTGTTAGTCCTACTTGTAAAGAAAAAATTCTAGGAATATGGCATTTTATTACAAATGACTTGACATGAACATGGGATCGATGGGAAAGCATTCTCTATTGATTGTTTTAGAACTGCATTAACTCAGAAGGATGTGAAAACTGTAGTTCAGCATTCACGGAAAGTTATTTTCTTTTTTTCAATATGCTACAATTTTTTCTTTGTGTTATCTAAGTGAAGAGGGCTTTGGGGGGTTAATTACATTTGGGCCTAATGATTTACGTATTATCTTATCAATCTTAAATGATTCTGTAATAGAAAAGATTCCTTTTCCTTAGGAAATTAGAGAAAATGTGAAGAAGTTTAGAAAATTTTGTAAATTAAAAAAATTTTTAGAGAATATAGTTACATGTGCAATTTGCTTTCCATATTTCTTGTTTTGTGGATATCATCTTTTCCCCTTGATTAGTATAAACAGCAAGGTAAATTTTAAATATTTACTATTTAAAAATTTCTTTTTATATTAGTATCCATTAATAGATTGAATCCTATATGGATATTAAGTAATGACTACCCACTAACAAATGTTATTTTCACATAGGCTTCTTGACAACATCATACACTAGAAGATTATTTCTAAAATTTTAGTATACATGGAATCACTTGGGATTAAAAATACAAGTGTCTAGGTTCCAACCTAGCAGATTTTTATCCAGCACATCTTGCATGGGGCACTGGAATCTGGAATGTTAACCAGTCTGCAATGTTAACCCTCAGTAATTCTTTTGCCGATAGTGTATGGGATACACTTCGGGAAATACTCTGGTAGAGTCATGCTGTAATTGAATAGAATACAAGAAGTTTTTAATATTTATACGTAAATCTGAACATGTATATTAAGTTTTTTTTAAAGTCAAGAGATTTATATTTTTTCAGAATTTTAAGAACATAGAATTTTGGTTGTTTGAATTGATAGTTTTAAAAGTATTTCAGTAATTTGGGATGGTATCAATTCTGCCTAACATTTGTATATGTCTGTTGAACATTTTGAGCTATACTGGCTGGGGCAATAGGACCCAGCCTGTTCAACGTATTGCTAGTTTCTTAAAAATTCTCTCTGTACTTTTAAATAATTATGGAAGTTATCATTAGCAATATAAATGACTTTGTCAGAGGTATCGAAAGGTTTTCCATTTCTTTTTTTTTTTTTCTGAGGAAGATTCACCATGAGCGAACATCTGCTGCCAATCCTCCTCCTTTTGCTGAGGAAGACTGGCTCTGAGCTAACGTCCGTGTCCATCTTCCTCTACTTTATATGTGGGACGCCTACCACAGCATGGCGTGCCAAGTGGTGCCATGTCCACACCCGGAATCTGAACTGGTGAACCCCAGGCCGTGGAAGCGAACGTGTGAACTTAGCTGCTGCCACACTGGCCAGCCCCTCCATTTCTTATATAAATCAAACTAAGACTACATGCTTTAGGCACTTAAAGGAGTTAATAAACACCCCCCTCTTTACACATAGGGATATACACACATACCTCTTAATCCTGGATATGTTCCTACAGACTGACATTTTAATTTGTCTTTACATAGAAATAATCCTGTTGCGAAGTTTTAATGCAGAACATATTTTTCTTGTTACTCTAGACATGAGCAATCAGGAAGTGACTTATTCCTCCTTGAGATTTCTTCAGGCTCCTTCAGAGTCACAAAATAGATTAAGCCCTCGCAGTACTCAAAGACCTGGGAAAACTGATGACAAAGGTATATGTTTTAAGCATCTACATTCACCCGTCTTTTATGGATTTTCAAACTTTAGACTTTTGAAGAAAGTGTTTCTATCCATACTTCAGATTCTCAGATGTTGATATGAAATCATAATTGCGTAGACTAGTAGAATGAGTCTCTTTTTTTAAGTTTGTGAGAATGGAGAAATTAATGAATTCTTTTAAATTTGAGAAGCTAATAGAATGTTTTCAAATTTGTTTCAAAAGGAATTCATGAGGCCTTTAAAAGTAAAGGGCAGAGCCAGCCACGATGGCCTAGCGATTACAGTTTGGCCTGCTCCACTTCAGCTGCCTGGGTTTGGTTCCCGGGCGTGGAATCACACCACTCATCTGTCAGTAGTCATGCTGCGGTGGCAGCTCACATAGAGGAATGGGAAGGACTTAACAATAGAATATACAACTGTGTACAGGGGCTTTGGGGAGAGAGAGAGAGAGAGAGAGAGGAAGATTGGCAACACAGTTAGTTCAGAGCAAATCTTTCAAAAAAGAAATTAAAAGTGAAGGACAGACTAGAGTCTCAAGAAAACATTGCATTTCCTAGAGAAATAGAAGTCTTAAAGAATGAGAAATCTAAAATGTGCCTTAGAAGAAATGTTTTTATTCAAACAAAAGATAGGTGTCTTAAACACTTACAAAACTTCATGGCAACAAAGAAGTCAAAATGTTCAAATCAAAAGGAGCATTCTAACTTTTCTGTTCTTTCTCTCTCCCCTCAAATATTGTCACAAACTCTAAAGTGAGAATAACTTTTACTTGTTTAATCTAGTGACAGAGATACAACTTTTAGAAACCGAAGACCTCAAGATTAGGAGGATAAATATAGTAATGACCAGAGAAAAATAGAACTGATGGAAAAGAAAGTTGATTTCTAGAAACACCTTTAAAGATGAACCCCAATCACATTTGCAGCTTCAGAATATCCACTATTGGCCTCCAATTTCTCAATATTGACTCCCTTTCCTTGCTCTTCATGATTAATTGTCATCTCAGGAAGGAGTATATACGACAGTGTAGATTCTCATAAATGTGTATTGTGTCTATTGCCATCTGTGCTTTTGTAAGGGGTGTGCTTTTAAAATCCTATAGGACTGTTCTTGGGTGTAACATTTCTACAATGAGTGTACGTCAGACAGAAATTGGAAACTTTAAAACTGTAATTATGAGATCACAAATTTAAATCAGTTTGCATGATACCTTTTTGTAAAATTTTTAGAGAAGATTGTCTTTTTGTTCCAAATGTTGTCCTAGGTTAAGGTGAGTAGTGGGCCTGGCTCTATTCCTAATGATTATTTTCTTCTTTCCTTCTTTAAAGAGACTTCAGTTCCCTGGCATCTCTTGGTAGTGACTCTTGGGATCCTCTGTTTACTTCTTTTGGTGACAGTCACAGTGTTGGGAACAATGAGTGAGTAACTGAAATATATCCTTCAAGTCTGAGTGATAGCAGTAACTGGCAACTGCACACATATTAAACATGCTCAAACAATTGTTCCTTGGCTGTAATCAGGAAATGTCCCAGGTGTCTGTTTTTTTGGTGATTTTTCCACAGACACATCACAATGTCGTTTTCATTTTACTTACCTATTCCAGTGACTTCATGTGTAATGTGCTTTCTCATTCTGTATAATACGTGGTAACATTCCTCTGTTACGGGACCTACTAATATTCTGCCTACTGAGTAGATCATTGTGAATGTTGGCTGAACATTCTCAGAGAAGCAACTGTTCAAAAGAAATTATGACGTTCTCTAAGTATAAAATGAAGAAGTGGTTTAATAAAAATAATTATTCTATGCATGGATGTTAGATATCTTGAATTCAACCTTTAGCTTTTATTTGAAATCCTTGACATCTTTAGAGAAAATCATTCATATGATTTACTCAGATCAGATTATATACTTGGATCTTCCTCTCTTTTCTTCTGTGGATATTCCATCTACTCCGATGATAATGGTGCCATTTCTTCGTGTGTCTTCGTGCAGATTTTTGTACTCAGAAGACATGTCGCTAAATGTTGATTGACTGATTTCCACTTTTAGATTTATTTTTAAATGATGTGCTAACTGTTAAAAAGAAACTAAACTGAATGGTGAGGTGTTACCATTATAATTTTATTCAGATATCTTATTTTATTCTATGCTTACATTGCTAATAGTGAGAAATTTGATGTTTCTATTTCTCTGGCCAGTTTATGGAGATGTTACTTTCTAAATGTCAAATTACTAATTAAAGTAATGAAATGGGTTGATTTTTAAAGTGAGACTTTTTCTTTTGTATTAAATTTCAACATTTAAACATTATGAGTACTTTTTGTGTTATATCTATACTATTAATTTTAGTTTTTCGGTGTATTCGAGAAAAACAACAGGAGGAAAGTAGACAAAACCTCAGTCAAAAGTACAACATTATACAAAAGGACAACTACTTAAAGGAGCAACTTTTGACAAATAAGACTTTAGAATATGGCATTCTCAAAAATGAAACTCTTCAACAGAAGAAGGAAATAGCTTCACTCTTTAAAGAAAAGATGAGATGTCATCGAAAACAGGGGATCTTTCCAAAGTCTTTGCAAAATACAGGTATGGAGGAATTCATGAGTGACAGGTAGCATGACTTTTCATTTTTTCTTCCCCCTCCAGAAGCTTTGAGGCCTAATAAAAGGCTGAGGATATGTGCTAGTGATCTAGGTCTACCAAACAACTTTAATTTGTGCCTCTTAGATGTGGTGTGGGTATTTGGGTTACTTGTTTCAAATATGGGATGAAGACCCCAGAAGACATGTTTGGATTAGCAGAGCCCTATCTTTCCCCAAATTCAAAGGCAGTTCTTGTATTCCTACTGCTCCCAGAAGGTGAAATAGTACATCAGCTCCCCAGAAAATTTGGATGATTTTGGAACTTTGGGCAAATTAGACACTCCCACTTTGTAGCTGATGTGAAATATGGAGGCTATCAGTAAAAATGTACTTAGGATAAAATGGGCACAAGGCCTTTTATTTGGACGCTGTTGTAACGATAATTGTGTTTCCATTCTGCCTTGACTTCAGCTGTTTGGTCTGTTTGTGATCAATATGTATTCCCTGCAGTATGTCTGCAAGATTTGCCATAGTGTTGATGCTTCTGCCACTCTGTGTGATGGTACGGTTAAAAACGTGCAAGATATAAGAATATTAAATCTCATACAATAAACTCTAGCATCATGCATAAGAATGAAATGAATTGACCTGGCTAATCAACAACTACTCAATATTTGCTTAGGATTTAGAGTTTACAAAGAGATTTTGCATATTTAATATAATTTAGGTATGGTAGTTAGTAGAAATTCACTGTCTCTATGACTAGAGGATCAATAATATTTTAAAAGTTTGGTATATTGTAAAATACGTGAGGAAAAGCAAAAAAAAATCCAAAGACTAACATTTCTTTTCTTTAGAAGGCATTCCAAAATGCTTTTCTTGAATTTTATTTTATTATTTTTAAAACCAGCTTTATTGGGGTATTATTACTATGCAAAGAACTGCACAAATTTAATGCGTGCAATTTTATGCATTTGGGCTTGTGCACTTATTTGTAAAACCATCCACAATTAGGGTAATAGACATATCCATCACTCCCAAAAGTTTCCTCTTGTTCCTTTTTTTTGTGGTAAGAACACTTATTATGAGATCTATCTTTAAGAAGCTTTTCAGTGCACAATTCACCATTGATAACTGTAGGCAATATGTTGTATAACGGATCCCTAGAACTTATTCATCTTGCATAACTGAAACTGTATACCCACTGGCCTACAACTCCTCATTCCCCCAACCTGACCCCGCCCAAGCCCAGGCAACTACCATTCTACTTTCCATTTCTCTGAGTCTGATTAATTTTTATATCTCATATAAGTGGAATCATGCAGTATTTTTCCTTCTGTGATGGCTTATTTTGCTTAGCATAAGCTGCTCAAGGTTCATCTATGCTGTTGTATATGCCAGGATTTCCTTTTTTAAGGCTGAATAATATTCCATTATGTGTATATACCCCATTTTCTTTATCTATTCATCCATTGATGGACATTTGGGCTGTTTGCATATCTTGGCTATTGTGAATAATGCTGCACTGGATATGGGAGTGCAGATATCTCTTGGAGTTCCAGAATATTGATGAACCTCATATTATCATTATTGATGGCTATTAAGAGTTTCTTTATAGAGGGCTGATAAATATATTGCTCTGCTTCACAGAATACCAGAGGACAAGAAGTTTAATGTTTCACCTTCTATGTTGTAGGCAAACTCTATGACAACCGCTGGTCCTGTTGTGGAGTAAACTGTTATTATTTTACCACTAAAAAGGAAAACTGGAGGGGATGTAAACAGACTTGCGAAAGTTACAATTTATCTCTTTTGAAGATAGATGATGAAGATGAACTGGTATCATGGATTGTTACATTCACTTTTGTTCTCTTGGACTCTGTCTCTCATCCTTGGACCCAAGATATTGAGGGCAGGGGGGAGTCCAGAAAGAGGGACCTTCCGTTATTCTTTGTGTTGTGTCTGTTGAGTGAGCAAAAATTGCATAGTTAAGAGTCTCCCAGGAGACCTGCCAGCAGGCATATGATCTTGTTACTTACTAAGCATTCAATACATATCATGTATCCTGATGACCATTATTATTTCTAAAATGGAAACCCCCTTGAAGGTGCAGTTTGGGGCTTTGCAATCATCTTCCTCTCTAAGGAGTCTGCAGTAGACCCACTCATGGAGAAGTATGCGTTTCCTTCAATGAAATAGTTAAGCACTTGGTAAACTGCAGCCTGGAACCAGCAGCTATTTCTCCCTATAAGTGGCAACTAAGAACCTCGAGGCAACATGGTCTAGTAGTTAGTATTAGGAATACAGGAGCCAGACTGATTGGAATAAAATCCAGTTCTGCCACTTAATGGCTGGGTGAGCTTGGATAAACGACTTAACCTCTCTGGGCCCCCATTTTCCCATTGGCAGAATAGAGATAATAATGAGGAATAGGAAAGTGATAACAGTTTTACAAATTAGCTTTAGGGTGATTTTGATTGCATCTATAGGTAACATTTACTTGATCAATATTCTTATATATTACATCAACATGTATATCTTTCAAAAAGAATTATAAAAAGAGAAAATACAGTGACAATAATATCAAAATTACCTTTTTAATTTATTACTAATGGAAACTATCCACACACGCAGAATGTGATTTTGTAGAGAAATGTTTGCAAAGATCAGCCTGAAGCCTCTATTTATTGTGTAGGAAAATAAGGCAAAATTTATATGTAAATCTAATAGATATTTTAAACCACAACATAAAAGAATTTATATCAATTTATAAAATAACTTTTTATGTTTGTTGCAGTAAAACACAGTTAAATTTAAATCTTTTTCTAAAAATACATTCAGTCATCTAATCAGATATCATGTAATATGTCACTTTGATATATTACATTTTTGGAGAGTCAACATTTCCAAACACTGCCCTTTTCCCTGTGCCTCTTCCAACTACTGAACTCCAGCAAGGCTCTCTCTTATGAGGCTAAAGCCTCTAGGCACGTCTCCCCACATACACTTGTTTTAATAAACTTGTTTTGAAGATTCCTCTTTTCACTTAAGAATATATAGTGATCATTTTTATAGATCTGTAAGTAGTTTTCTGGAGCCTGACTTTGAATGGTTTCATAAAGTGTCATAAATTATTTAACAAATCTCCTATTGTTAGATAACTAGATTTTAAATTTTTCCATGTTTTAAATAATCTGTGAGACTTGCAGCCATTTTTAACATAAATAAATAATCCCGGGAAAAATTACTTTCAAAAATGTAAACACAGGGATTGAGGGAAGAGAAGGTTTTTTAGGTAGGAGTGGTGAAGAATGATGTGGAGAGGAGCAGAGTACTTGCCGGAGAAACAACTGGGCCCTTAACCTGTCCTTTTCATTCTCTAACAGGTTGGAATTCAGACACATGATATCCTTTGTTTCCTTTATAGGCCTTTGTTCAACCCCAGACTTATAGAGATAGCTACTGGATTGGATTATCATACAATGCAAAGGAAAGTAAGTGGAAATGGATTGACAATGGCACATTTTCTGGAACGTAAGTCTCTGGAATGCATCCAAACTCCAATATTGGTGTTGGGGTTAGAACAATTGTATCTAAAAGGAACCTTCTCTTATTTTGCAGAGCTTAACTCATTTTCAGGTAGAGTTTGTTGGCAAGAATAAGTAGAATGATTAAGAAAGCCTTTTAGGAAGTGTAGTTAAAAAAGAAGAGATGTGTCATACAGAGTTATCAATAATAATAAAATTATGATGTGATGATAAAAACACATGCTCAGAAGTATGTCTTCAGAATTATTTTATTTAAAATAAAACACAAAGTAGAGTGATATGAAGAGACTGGACTATCCTGACTTACCCATAGTGAGCTCTCTGATAAGTGCAAATGAGTATTTTGAGTATCCCCCAAATTCATTTGAAACTCCTTTACATTATTAGTTTATATTATTCATAAACATCTGTGAGTATACACACGTACATATGCCTTCACTATAGCTCTTCTATTTTGAAGGGCAGTATTTTGTAAACTCTTGAGTTTACATTTAATTATAATCTGCTGTTAAACTGTTCAATGATTTTTTAAAAATCTGAATAATGTATTATATTTTTTATTTCTAGAAATTCTGCTTTATGTTTCCAAGTCTTCTTGCTAGTTACTCAGATTTTCAAGCTTTCTTTTATTTCTTGAATGATATTAAATATTCTTATTTTATATTTGGTATCAGATAATTTTTATCTTTGAAGTTTTGCGGGTCCACTCTATTGTTTCTGATGGCTTTCCTTCATGATGCCATTTTCTTTGTAGTGTTTAGTGATTTTCTTTCCTTTTTGATCTGCTGTGGAAATTATTCAAAGACTGAGATGAAGGTGGCTTCCTCAAGAAAGAATTTCCTTTTGTTGGATTCCTTGGGGCACTATGAATCTGGGCCAGTGATTCTAAATTCTACATATGGGCCCTGTAAGTGTTGTTCTGGGCTGCAAACCTACAAAACATGTCATGCAGGAAATTACTTCAATGTAATTGTAGCCTGTAAGTACACTTTCAGGCCAACAGTCTCAGAGGTCACAGAACAGAAAGGCTCACGGGCTAAATTAACAAGCTCAAATTTCATGGTTAATTAAATCAATTTAAAACTCATTGAACTCTGCAGGGCAAGGAAATGGGACAGCTCTCATATTTGGGTGGGATGGGATACGTTGTCATGCTAGGATAAGGTACATTGGGTGAAAGGATTGCCTGAGTCCTGGGTTATGCAATCTTTATGTGACCTGACTTTCTCTGCTGCATACCCCTTCCCTGCTGATGGTTTCTAGCACCAGACTTGAGGTTTGAGTAAAGGGGCCCAACAGACAGAAGGTTCTTGTGACGATCATGCACATTTTCTCTACTACGGAGATGCAGGGGCATGTAAGCTTGGGCACAGCTGCAGCTTTCCATTTAACCTTAGCAGCAGCCACGGATTTTATGTGAATTTCTTAGGCAGAGGGCCAGATGAGTGTCACCAATGGATGGGAAACTTAAGACCTCATGAATGTTGAGTATCTATGTGCGTCATATATATCTCGACTAGTGTATTTAGTGTCTACTTAGTTCTTTCTTCCCTTCCCATGATCAGCACACATATGCTCTACTTACTCTGTGTATACCTAACATGTCTCATAGGTTACTTACTTATACATACTTACATATTGTATGTTCTGCCTCTGCCTCATGAGCTACTTAGTTTCATTTATCTTCCTTGTTTATTTCTCTTTATCCCTGTAGCAGATCTGAATATTCTTAAATAATGTAGCAAATGCAGATTACATGGGGGATGGCGTATGATTTTGAACTGTTAGGTGGGATTATTCTTTTTCCCTTGGTTTTCTCAAGGTTCACGAAAGGTCTTGGGTGGTTTATACTGAGGATATATCCCTTTGGGTCTCCACTCTATGTAGCTTGCCCTCTATTCAGAATCTTGGATGGAATTCATTATTCAGGCTACTACATCAGTTAAGGGAAAAACTGACTTCAGAGCTTCAACTACCCTCCTGTGTTCACACCATTACTTCACCCTCCGCTTGAGTATGAATTTGCTTCTTGCCAATTCATAAATTTATCAAGAAGGGTTAAATTTTTTCTATTCAACATTTTTAATTGTTTCAATAGGAAGATAGTTCTGGTATCTAATCCACCACTTTGCTGAAATAGAAGTCTCCCTTTTAGATATTTTTCAATGGGTTGTCATGTTTTAGCTAACAATTATTAGCTATGGGGTAGGGAAGGAAAAGAAACAAAACAAATAAAAACATGAATTAAACCTCACCTCTGTCTATATTCCAATTCCACCTTTTCTATGTATATACACATAAGACTTGGTTATCTCTGTCACAGAACTTCAGTTCTTCTTTTTAACCTCTCACTTTTATTGAAATTATTAACATGAGAAAGCTGGTTTCCTATATGTCATGATGCCCTAGAAATATTGCAAGGTAATATCACCTGCTGACTAGAAATTCCTAGTGTGGAATACCAGGGAAGATTATGGGTGTGATCAGAAGGCTGTTATTATAGTAAATGGGCTAAAACCAAAAGACAATCTTTTAGTGATGAAGTTAAGATTAACATTTCCACATTCCAGATCTTTAGGCAACAGACTTAAAAAGATAATGGTTTATGTTATTGTCAGCTTCAGAATTCAACAGTTGACCATGTCTGTTTTCTGTTCTACAGTAATTTGAAAATAATCAGTTTGCATTCTGGGATTAAAGGATGTGCATTTTTAACCGCAACAAAAATAACAGCTATTGATTGTGTTAATGAATATAAATGTATCTGTGAGAAGAGAATTGATAGTGTTCTCACTGCCTGCTTCAATTGACACAGAAGAAAAGGTGAAATGGAATTTTGTCATTTTTTATTTGTTTCCTTTAATAATTTGTGATTACTTACAGATTAATGTTTTTTGACAGGAGGATTTATTCCATTGTAGAAAAACAAATGAGTTGGAAGAGGAAGAAAATGCTCTTTTGGTCTATTATATAAGAGCTTGGAGGCTGTCCGTCTTATTGGGGAGGAGAAGATTTTGTCTTTGGAAATCAGTTGCCCTTCTCTTTAATGGCCTTGGGAAATTCTCTCCTCTTTCCCTGAACCACCCACAGAGCCAATGAGAGAACTCTGGTAAAGAGCCTGGGTCTTTGCCTTATGGATAGGATAAATCATTTCAATACCCTCTGGATTTGAGAGATTGCACAATTAAGAACTAAAAAATAGTTTTCCTGCCCTGTCCCCTGTCATTAAATATTTTTTAAAATTTTTTTATAATTTCAAACTTATTGACTGGTTGAAAGAATAGTACAAGGATCTCTCATATAATCTTTAGCCATAATTACCATTTGTTTATATATAATTCTAGCTGTGCTCTCCAGTTCTCTGTCTTTCTCCTTGCTGATCCATTTGATAATAAATTGGGGAGATTATGTCCCTTGGTCTAAATATTTACAAGAACACGGAGTTTGTCTTGTAAACCATAGTACAGTTATCAAAATCAGGAAATTTAGCATTTCTACAGTGCTATAATTTTATCTATAATCTTTTCAAATTTCGTCAACTGTCCCAACAATGTCATTTATAGGTGTTTCTCCTCCATGTACAGGATCATGCAATACATTTACTCGTGATGTCACTGTCGTCTCCTTTAATCTGGGACGGTTCTTCAGGATTTCTTTGCCTTTCTTGACTGCAACATTTTAAAAATCAACTTTACTGAGTTATACTTTCAGGCAATAAAACACATCTATTTTAAATCCTGAGATCAATGGGTTTTTAACAAATGTATACACCTCTTAAGTACCAGCAGATCAAGACATAGAACGTTTTCATCACCTCCAAAATTCTTTTCTGTACCTTCCCACCCACCTGACCCCAGGCAACCAGTGATAAGTTTTCTGTGTCTATACCTTAGTTTTGCCTATTCTAGAATTTCATACAACATGTGCTGTTTTGTATCTGGCTTCTTTTTCTCAGCATGTTTTTGAAATTAATTCAAGCCCTTTCTTGTATCATTAGTTCATTCTTTTTGTTACTGAGTAGTATTCCATTGTATGGATATACCACAATTTGTTCATCCACCTACGGATATTTGACGTGTTTCTAATTTGGGGCTATTATGAATAAAACTACCATGAGCATTTATGTGCAACCCTCTGTCTGGACATGTTCTTTTCATTTCTTGTTATTAAATACCTAGGAATTTGATTGTTGAATCTATGGTAAGTGCATGTTCAAGTTCTTCAGAAACTTCTAGTTTGTTTTCCAATGTTGTTGTCATTTTATTTTCTCACTACCAACATATGAGAGTTCTAGTTGCTTCATATCATTGCCAATACTTGATATTGTCACTCTCTTTAATTTTAGCCATTATGGTGAGTGTGTATTAGTATCTCACTGCAGGTTTTTTATTTGCATTTATCTGAAGATTAATGACATTGAGCATCTTTTCATGTGTTTATTGGCCATTTGTACATCTTCTTTTGTGAAGCGTCTGTTCAACCTTTGAAGTGTCTGTTCACTCTTTATTAAAATTGGATTTGTCCATCTTATTATGGAGCTGTAAGAGTTCTTTATATAATTTGGATACAAATCCCTTGTTAGATATATGTATGGCAAATACTTTCTCCCAGTCTGTCTTCCCTTTTCATTTTCTTAAGGGTGACTTTCAAAAAGCAGAAGTTTTAAAATTTTGATGAAGCAAAATTGATCATTTTTTTCTTTTTTATGCTTTTTATGTCCTACAAAAGACAGCTTTGCCTGCATCAAGGTCACAGAGGATTTTCTGCCTTGTTTGCTTCTAGAACTTTCATAGTTTTAACTTATATGTTTAGTCCTTTCCCATTTCAAGTTAATTTTTGTGTGGGAGAAAAGGACTGAGGCTCACTACTATTTTATGTAGATATCTGAAGTTTTTGCACATTTTGTTGCAAAGACTTCCCTATCCTCGGTTGGATTACTTTGGAGGCTTTGTAGAAAACTAATTGATCATATCTGTGTGGGTCTATTTCTGGATTCCCTATTTCGTCTTAGTGATCTATATGCCTATTCTTGCAATAACACCATACGGTCTCAGTGACATAGCTTTATAGTATGGCTTGGAATTAGATATGTGGATCCTCCAAATTTGTTCTTTTTCAAAAGTATATTGGCTATTCTGGGATTTTGCATTTTCTCAAAATTTCTTCAAAACTGCTCGATGAGATTTTTCCTGGGACTGCATTGAATCTGTCGATAAATTTGGGAGAATTGATATCTTAACAATAATGAGTGTTAGAATTCATGACCACGATTTCTCTCTCCATTTAGTTAGTCTTTTTAAATTTCTCTCAGCAATGTGATACATTTCGGGATATTCATCTTTAAATATTTGGTTAAATTTATATTTTTGATGCTATCATAAATGACATTTGACATTCTTTTCAAATTATTTGTTGCTCGTTTGTAGAAATGAAATTGGTTTTTGTAAATTGTCCTCATGTCCTATCACCTTGCTAAATTTACTTATTTCCTGTAGGTTGTTTTCTCCTTTCTGTAGATTCAGTAGGATTTTTCTGTTCTATGTACATAATTACATCCCATGAGAACAGAGAAAGTTTTATTTATCCTTTTCCTTCAGTTTTTCTCCTGCTTTATTGTACTGGTTAGGAGCTCTGGTACAATGTTGAGGAGAAGTCAAGATAGTAGGCATCCTTGCCTTGTTCCAGTCTTACAAAGAGAAGTATTTAGTCTTTCATTATGATGTGTGAGGTCAGCTGCAGGTGTTTTGTAAATCCTCTTTATCATGTTGAAGAAATAGCCTTCCATTCTTGTTGATTGAGACTTTCATCATGAAGGCGAGTTGATTTCTTTTACATATATTGTGATGACTATATAGATTTTCTCTTTTAGTCACGTAATATGGTGAATTGCATAGATTGGTTTTTGAGTGTTAAACAAAACTTATACTTCTTGGATAAATTCCACTTGGTCATGCTGTAGTTGTCATACTTTTTTATATATTGATAGATTTGCTTGGTAATATTTTATAGAATTTTGTGTTTATATTCATAATGGATATTGGTCTATTATTTTCTTTTTTAAAATGTCGTTTTATGTTTACCGTATTGGAGAAATACTGGCCTTATGTATTCATTTGGCATTTTTTTGAATATCCATCAGTTTTTAGTGGGTGGGGTTTGTATTTTCAGTCCTTAGATATTTGATCAAATAGACTAGTGACATAATCTGGGTCTAAAGTTTTTTTTGGGAGAAGGAATTTAATTAGGAATACCATTTCCTTAGTAGACAGGGTTATTTAAACATTCTGTTTCTTGTCAATTTTGATAATTTTTATCTTTCAAGAAGTCTATCCATTTTGTTTAAATGGTCAAATTTATTATCATATTGCTTTTCATAGTTGTGTAAGTTTCCCAGGGCTGCTGTAACAAAGTACCACAAATTTGACGGCTTAAAACAACCAAAACGTATTCTCTCACTATTCTGGAAAACAGAAGTCCAACACCAAGGTATGAGTATGCTTCCTCTGAGACTTTGGGTGGAATCTTTTCTAGCCTCTTTCTGGCTTCCAGTGGTGGTTGTCGATACTTGGTGTCAATTGGCTTGTAGCTGCATTCCTCCATTTCTGCGTCTGTCATCACATGAGATTCTCCCTGTGGGTCTCTGTCATTCATTCATTTTCCTCTTCTTATGAGGACACCAGTCATATTGGATTAGGACCCATGCTAATGACCTCATCTTAAGTTAATTGCCTCTACAAAGACCCTATTTCCAAACAAGGTCACATTCATAGGTGCAAGGGTCAGGGCATAAACTTATCTTTTTGGAGGACACATTTCAACCTGTAAGAATAATTCCTTATTATCTATTTGCCGTTATTTCCTTATTCTCTGAAATCATGTCCTTTCTTTTCTGATGTTGTTTGTATTTCTAATATTTCTGTATTTGTGTTTTTAACTCTTGATCAGTCTAGCTAGAGATTTATATCAATTTTATCGATGTCATTGATGAACTAGCTTTTTGTTTCATTAATTTTTTTACGTTTGCCCATTTCCCATCTTATTTATTTCATCTTTTATCTTTATTATTTCCTCTCTTCTACATAGTGTTTAACTGCTTTTATTTTCCTGGCTTCTAGAGTGAAAGCTTGTATATCCTCTTGTCAATTTGGGCCTTTACCTATGAGATCAAAATTAAACCTAGAAAGTTCATAAAGCTTTGATATGCAGGTTCAAGCATCCCCCATAACTGCACAGTATACTGGACCTAGTTCATGTGCTTTCCCTGGTCTCACAGCCCATCTGTCTCACTTACCTGGATGCTCACCCAATTCCTAGCCAGAGCAGCCCCAGTAATGATTGTTTTGTACCTCTGGTTGCAAAACTTGGTCATCATAACTTGTACAAGGCTAGATGTTGGCATGGCTTCCATCATGTCCACCTTTGTAGGAGCCACGGTAGAGTCAGTGTCCAGGTTGACCAGCTCCCTCAGAGGCTGTGGCTTTTGGAGGTGGCCTGAAGGGTTCCGGTAACACAATCCAGAAATGTAGGGATATAAAGGCCCTACATGGCAAATTTTCAGCAGAAAAAGAAGACATGAGAGAGGCTGCCAATGAACTGCTAGCCCGTTCCTCCAACCTTGATGGACTCTTTGAAGATGCACTGTTTGTGTAAGGGCTCCCAGAGATGTTCCACATGAATGAGAAAGAAACTCTTTTCTTGTGAAGCTGTGGCCAGTTCAAAAATGTGTCATCTTGTACTTCCTTTTCCTCCTTCCCTGACTCATTTCCCTTTCCTTTTGCCTCTTATTCTTGCTTCCTGTGGGTTTCATTCCTTCCCCCCATTAAGTGTTATCACATAATGTTTTCTTCAGACTCTATTTTCCAAGAAACCCTGGCCTAAGATGGTGCCATCTAATGAAAGGCAGGATTGTAGCCATTCAGGGGAGTTTGCAATGAGGATTTGGTCCACATCAGATAACCTCTCTCTAAATAACCACATAAGTCATTCACCAGTGAGAAAGGCAATGATGTTTACAATACAACCGAACAGAGAATTCTATATTATCTTCAGTGGCTTCATTGGGATCCAGACCAAACCTAGAGAGGAGGTGTAGGGACAGCTGGCCTCATGCCTGTCTTCTGCCTGCTTTGGAAATTAGAACTCAAGTCTCTTCCCCACAAAATGTTTCATTGTTTGTACTACTCCCATTGAATAGTGAAGTGATTTCAGGCGTTTAAATTTAATCATGAATGATTGAAAATTATTTATGAAAAACCTGTTGAATTTAGAAATGCTGATAACACGTGACCATCAGCTGCATAGAAAGCAGATCTTCCATACTGCGAATAGTTATTGGATGTCTAGAAGATATAAACCATCATGTTTCTAAATAAGAAAGAGAGATAAAGGAAAGGACAAGTCAAGAATGTGGGACATTGCCCACTGTGTAAAGCCAAGAAACTAAGACTCACAGGTGAGCTCCTAAACTTAAATAGTGCAGAAGACATAAGATGGAGGAGTTCAACAGAAACTGAACCTCTGTAATGGGGGATGTCCCCCAATAGACTTGAATCCTAGCTCCCTATTATGCCTGGTATGGAAGGATTAGTTAATGGGTAGTTATATCAGTACATTAGCCCAGAGATCCTAAGCTGAAGGAGGACATAATGGAGATAGTCCTATTAAATGAAACTTGTATATAAAGTAAAACAGGAAAGGAACACTTAGAACAAGTTATCACACTAGATAAGGAACCTCAACCAGTGGTGACTTTAGCCTCATGAGGAAAATGAATGGAAGGTGGGAATAGAAAATGATAAAGATCAGCTATGACTTCATGACCTATTACAGAAGTGAGGCTATGATGATAAGCAAATGACATGTGTATATGAAAAGCAACGGTATCTCTTTTCTTCTCTTTCCAGTGCCATTTAGTATAGGAAGTGTTAGTGCACTTTATCATTGCAGTGCAGATTTCCAAACTCTGAGGGGCCACATCTAGAGCTGATAGGAGGGACTGCATATGATTTGGAGGCCCAATGTTTGAGGTAGATAGACACAATGACTAATTGGGCTTTGTGTGTTTACGTGTTGAGGAGAGGGTGAAAGTCTCTTTCGTGGTATAGCAGACAGCTGCCTCATATTGAGTGGAAGCATGGCGTTGTAACATAAGATTTAAACATGAATATAGGGACGGGGATGAACACTGAGGTTTGAATATGTCACTCTGGGCCTGTTTGTGCTCTGACCTATAGCTGTTCTTCCTCTGCTCAGCATTGCGTAGCAGGGGAGCTAATCCTCCAGGCTGCATTTCCCAGTGTCTTAACCCAAGAAAGCCTGAGGAGAAACTTAAGTGCAAGCAATGCTTTACAGAGTAGTGAAAATGAGGGAAACAGGAAGTGAGGCAAGGAAGGATGGAAAACAAATATAAGGTGGTACATACCTGGGCTGACCACTGCTCCTTGAAGAAACAAAGCTGGTCATGTGACCATGGGGTTCCTGGCTGTACAGAAACACTCTAAGTATAAATAGTCCATGGAAGGGAGGAGTGGAGAAGAATTGATGTGCCAGTTCCTTTCTATTTCTGTCTCCAATTGGTTAGAGTTCATTCCAAGCGGAAACAAGTAAGCTGCCCTTCTGATGCTTACCAGAGTCTGGAATTGGTGTTCAGAGCTAGATAGCTCAGTTGTAGACTCAAGACAGTGGAATCATTCAGCCTCCCCTGCAGGTGATCATTGCAGGAACAACTGTGTAAAAGCAAGTGGTTAAGAACCCGAGAGACATATGAAGCTGAGGCTGAGAATCTGAGAAGGTGTAAAGGTGTGTTCTGTAAAACCAGGTTTCTGGATTCAAGGTGGGTTTTGTCAAGAGGAGATGCTAATAGGAATTTGGAGGATGGGGGAAGGGAGAAGCCAGAGTAGTTTTAACCCCTCTCTACTTTAGGCTGCATCTCTAGCAATGGCTACATTGCTTCCATGATCCTCTCATTAGACAGAACTTCTGTGGTCCTAGCATCTGCCAGTGGCCTTGTTCCGGGAAAGCCACCTCCTTCTCTTATTCCTAGTTCAGAGAGTAGTAGAGGCGTCCTGGTATTGTTAAGTTATGAGTTTCCTTATCGACTCCGAAGTGGTTTGTTAGCATCTTTTTCACTTTGTCACATCGTAGTACTTTGTCACATTGCTTAATCAATTCTCTGAATTAAATTCCTTCTGTTGTAAATACTCAGGGAGATTTCTGTTTTGCTTGCTGGACTCTGACTGACACACAGATATTTTCACATTTTATCATTATAACAAACCTATGAGATGATGTCATTATCTCCATTTTGTAGATGAGGAAAGTGAGGCTTGTAAGATTATTCAGTTAATTAATAATTGGAGTTGGGGCTTAAACCCTGGCTACCTGACTCCACTCTGAAAATGATATGTCTCTGATCTTTAGCCCAGAAATGTTTGCATCATTTTAATGACTAAGACTAAGTATTAATAAGTATACTTAATGAGAAAAATGGATTTTTTCCTGTTCAAAAGCAGATATATATATACATATATATATATATATATATATATCTATCTCACAGGCACTTAAAAATGGCAGTTGCAATACTTTCATACAAGTTATTATGCTAATTATTTAAAATAGGCCATTCAGTCTGTCAAAGTAGCATATGACCAAGTGGAGATACAGATTCAATCTGATTTTTAAAAAAAGTTGAACCTGATACTGAGTTCATCCTCAATGGGTAGATGCTGACTCAAATGTAAAGACAAGGATATTGGAAATCCATAATGTGGAAGAGGTTTTCAGTTTTTCCTCTTTTGATTTTATCTGCCATGTTGTCAGAATCTCAAAGGAGAATCCATCAACAAAACCGCAATTACATCCTTTCCTGGAAATATTCTGAATATGATCCAGGTTCTATAACTAGAGAAGACATAGGAAGCTTTTGAGGAGCTTGGTAAATGGCGTAGTGATTACGTTAATGGTGAAGGTGGAAGGGTTTCCATGGCAGAACTGGAGCTCTCAGCTGTGGAAGTAGCAGGAAAGGAAGACTAGTAAAAATAGTAAGACCTAAAAGAGAAGATATTTGGTTCAGGCCACAGATCTTGTTTAAGTTACCCTTGTAGCCCAAGACTCCAGTTGTTAAAATAAGAAAGGAACAGAAGATTCCAAGAATCACTACAGTGAGACACCAGGCAAATGGAACCAAAGATCCCGTCCAGAGAGAAAAAGAGAGAATGAGAAGAAGAGTAGAGGAAAGACTGAATTAAAGAGCAGGGTTTAGAGGGAGACTTTCCCATAAATTCAAGACCCTAACTCTTGAATATCTTCAAACTTAAAATTATGAATGGAAAGGGACACTGAGCACTTGGAACAGTGAACTGGGAGTGAAAATCTTAGGTTCTACTCTCTGTTCTGTTACCAAGTATCTCCTAGTGAAGTCACTCATTTTAATTTACCAAAATAATACCCTGATTCATCTCAATGATTTATGAATACAAAGTGGAATATTAGGCATATGAACTTGGTTTTAAAAATGTGAATATACTTCTAAAATGTTTTTGTATAAATCACTTTTATTGAGTTACAATCAGCCGATATTATTTTATAAATATCATACACTTGCTTACATCTATAAGCATCCACAATTTTCCTGTTGGAGCCTCACTACTGTTCTTCAAGATTAGAAATAGCCACAGATATTCCACAGAAGAAATTATAGTCACAAATATGTATCAAATAATAATTTCTGAGGCTTCATAGAGTGAGTAAACAGTGATATCAGGAGATTCACAATTATTTAAAAACAAACAGAAAATCAATAATTTTCCTGCTTGACTTGCTTGGTTATGAATGTATGTAGATAGCACCCAAACTACATTAATTTTCTGGACTAGACTAACCATGGGTATTTCATTTTCAGCACTGCGTTTTCGTTTCTATCTTACTTTGCTTGAATCACATACACGTGGGCTACACACTAGGAGGACAGGTGAGAAAGGTCCTCCGCATAAGCTCAACCTTTTGCTTTAGATGGTTCAGTTCTTGTTATCTTTGTCTGATTGGAGTTCAAAGCATATGTTTTCACTCCTGAGTAAATTAGCTGCGCTTTTATCTCTGGAGATTAAAACAAAGGTGTGGTTAGCACTTCATATTCACAGTGCTTCTCAGAAAGTTTGCAGGTTATGAATATGCACAAAGAGCTGACAGAACAGGATTTTTTCCAAATAAAGGGGATCTATGTAATGGTCTTCTTATTAGGTTAAGCCCATCAGGTAACTCTTGTAAATGACAAAATCTTGAAAATAAGCTATAATGTTTCACTTGCTAATATAATGAAATTCTTTTGAGAAAGTGTTTGACAAGGAGCAGAAAATAATATCAGGATTCAGTAGGGATTGAAGAAAACATTACTCACTTTCTTTTTGCATCTGCTTGTTGGAAGGAAGATGTTTCACCTATGTATATGTTGTATGTTTTTCATTTACCTCTGAAAAATTTCGAGAGAGGATTCTAAAAGACACGAATTGACAATTTTTTAATAAAACTAAGTTTTCAGGTTTTGTCCTTTTTGGGTTCTCTGTATATCATTGAAATCAGTTTTTCGTGCCAATTACTTACTGACGTATGATTTTACTTTGCAATTTTCTTCCAAGAAAGATTTTTGCTTCAGATTATTTTCTTTCCCATTCTTAAAATTATCAGTTATCAACATTCTCTTCAGTTGCTGGGTATCAGCATTTCACCCACTACCTGGAGTACTCCAAAGGTGCTATTTAATTCTAAAAGGGTAACAATGCTATGATCTATGAAATATTTATACTACACTTAAAAATTTTCCTTATCCAGAAAACGACAAGAAAATTTTTATGAGTCATCTGTACTGGAGAGATAGATAGTGTAACATAATGGGTTATTCTAAAATTTCTCTTTCATGTTCTCTCCTGATTTTTCCTGGTTTATCTTTACTATTTTGGTTTTTTTTTTAACTATTTTTTTTTGAAGAAGAAGAAGATTAGCCCCCAGCCAACCTCTGCTGCCAATCCTCCTCTTTTTGCTGAGGAAGACTTGCCCTGTGTTAACATCCATTCTCATCCTCCTCTATTTTAAGTGGTACACCTGCCACAGCATGGCTTGCCAAGTGGGGCCATGTCCGCATCCAGGATCTGACCCAATGAACCCCTGGCCGCTGAAGTGGAACATGCAAACTTAACCGGTGCGCCACCAGCCCGGCCCCATTTTTTTTTTGACAAAAGACAATTTTGCTTCTCATGATCTTCTAAAGGATTGTTGATGTCTCTTTCAACATGGTGCTAAAAATGAATGCCTTGCAATTCAGACTGAAATTACTTTCACTGTACTCCTGTGGGTTGGGTTGTGTTGTGCCCATAGTATTTGAAGGCATAAGTTAAAAGCAAAGAATTTTACTTGAAAATTTTTGAAAAAAATTATTTTTTGAGGTATTTTAAATATTAGTTTTACAACCAAAGAAATTTATATGGAATAGAATTCTGATCACATAAAAATTTAAAAAATTCTTAACCTCAACAGTTTGCCAGTGTATCATCAAATTAAGCAATGTTTAGATATTTTTATTTCCTGAGAGAACTATGCTCCATTGTTATCTTTTATAATACGGTGAAAAATATATAGGCCTTTATGTGCTCATAAAATTCACTTATAACATTTAAAAAAGATAACTTCGTGTGAGAAAACACGGTTGTACAGAAATATATTACATTACCTTTAAAAATCCTTTACCAAGTCTGGAATATATCAGGAATCTCATTTAAATAAAGTCTAGATGTGGATGTGCAATAGAAAAACATATTACTGTACAGATAGGAAAAAATAACCATTGATTAAAAAATTGTTTACTTATATTCTGCCGTCACTGACGTGACCATTTGCTCTATTACCGCATTTGGTTAATCCAAGAGATACACTGAAATATTTGCTAGCTAAACTATCATCTAAATTCAATGGTAAACCATTAAAAATTATAGGAGGTAATTCACTTTGTGAGATAATTTTTAAACCTGAATTGATCAACTCGTTTGCCCGCAAGATTAAATTTACTGGGTTGTTTTCAAAAATCTTTATTCTTTATGCACTGTACATCCAATCAAATAATGCTATGAGATATGCTGAGAGTGATTAAATCATTATTTAATTGTTTAATATAGATATGATTAAAATATAGATATAGTTGGTGACACCTGTGTCAGTGTGGTAGAATTTCTGCTGGCGGTAGAGTCTGGTCCAAATAGAAGAAGTAAGAAGAATAGATGTGTGTGAGCTGGGACACAAGAGGATTCTTCTGGGCTCTATATCTCATCTGTTCTGGTTACACAAGAGGCTCCAACATTTGTCAGCTACTCGTGAAGATGTGAGGAGGCGGTTCATATTTGCTTTAGGCTTCACCATTTGCATCTCTTACTGTGGAGATACGCAATTTTTTAACAGAGGAGATGACTGGGCAAAATAATTTAAAGGGCTATGCCCATTTTGCACAGAATCCAAACATTGCACGTTAAAGAAAAAGACCATCATCACCACTGTGACCAACACGACAAATACTAATATTCTAAATAAAATCTCTATAATAGACAGTAATGTTTTGGGTTCTAAATAAAAACTATACTTAGTGAGATATTTAAGTCCGCCTCTAAACTATACTAGTATTAGCTAAGTGAAAATATGTGAATACTAATTGTCCATCATTCCCACATTTATCTGAACGAGATTTTGAATAATAAAGTTTTAAAGTCTTAAGCTGTATTAGGTTGAGGCCTGCTCAATCCCTGGTTCCTTTAAAATACATCTAAATTCAACTGCTTTATTCTTCAAAACATTTTCTTTCTATAACATTATCTTTTTACAGTTGCTGGACCAGGTGTAGAACCGTGGGATGTTTAACAGCATCGCTGGCTTCTACTCACGAGATGCCAATAGCACTGGCCCCACAGCTATAACACCAAAAATGTGTTCAGTTATTTACACATGTCACCTGGGGAAAAATTGCCCCAGGTTGATAGTTGCAGAGTTATATTTTTCAGAAAATTAAAGCATGACTTGGACATAGATCATGAACATAACCATTCTTTTTGATGCAGGTATTTGTCTTGTTTGAAAAGTGGGATTCTTCTGTAGTATGAGATAATTATTTTTCCATATACTGGGGTATATAAATTTACTTCTGAGAGAAATAAACATATAAGCAAAGTGATTCTAAAAAAATGATGTCTGAAAGTTTAGCTTCTAGAATGTGGGGATATAACATATTTTTGTGAAATTTAATAAAATTATAGATGTATTAGGCCTAAAGCAAACATCACCTGGTTTAAATGTTCCATCAAATTTACAGTAATTCTTTAAGAGGGGACTATTCCACTAAGTAACAAGTTCAAACAAGAATTCTATCTTAATAATATCATAGATTTAAAATAATTAAGCCTTTTCATATTTGATTGTATTAATGGGAATAGTGTAATCTGAGGTGAAATTTTCTACCTTGTATTTACAGATATTTAATAATACCTTGTATGTAAAATTTTCATCTGTGCTGGAGGTCCCCAAGACCACACTCAGGTTTGATGATTCACTAGGAAAACTCACAGGACTCTGTCTACAGTTGTACTTAGAGTTCAGATTTACAACGGTGAAAGGATAACAAGCATAAGGCACATGAAATGAGGTGTCGGGGAGGCCAGGCTCAAGCTTCCAAGGGTCCTCTCTAAGAGTCACAGAAGTCACAGGAGATCCCCTAGCAACAAGTTGTGACAATATGTCAAATATTGCCCACCAGGCAAACTCACTAGCGAATCAATGTTCAAAGTCTATGTTGGAGATTGATCACATTGGCAGCCTCCGTCCAGCATGTAACAAAATTCCAGATTTCCAGAAGGAAAGCAGGTGTTCAACAGAAACTATATTGTTCACACAAACAGTTTAGCCATAGTGAGCCATTCTTACCGGTTAATGGTGGTAGGAATCCTCTGGAAATCTAAATTTCCAGACACCAGCCAAGGCCAATCTTCTAAGAAGGCCGTTCAGGGATAGCAATGAGGTCTGCTACGTTAGTTATTTTCCACACATCCTCTTAGTTTTTTCTCTCTCCAGTCTAGTAGCACAGAGTAATGCACACATTTTCCCTGATTATCACTCAGTTTGTTTCTTTGCTTCTCCTTTTCCCTTTTCTCTGTACGGAATAACTCCTGTGCTGATGGGAATCCAGCCAGCTGCTCTCGGTCTGTGGATTCTGTGGTTATCAGTCTGTCTGATTAATTGAGGGAAAAAAGGAAGAGACTGTGAGATTATCATATTTCTTTAAACATATTTCAGATAACAGTTTTTAGTAAATGTTTTATTGCCACTCTGAACAGAGAAGAGGAAAAAATAACATGAAAGCATCACAACTTTTTACTATATGGATGAACTTGACCTTGTGAGCTCTCGATAACTGCAGATTTTTCAAGGGAGTTTGTATGATTGCTATTTCTACAGAAGATCTTGACAGTTGCAATGGATTATTAGATCAATATAATGTGCTTATTATTATTAAAATTATTTGCAACTGGTTATTTAAAATTAGTATATCTTATTGGTAACATTAGTTGGAATCTCAAAATTCTGAAATTTTGATTAGGAAGTGAAATCTACATATTAAATCAGTCATTCATGATGCAGGGTTTTGTTGTTGACATTTTAATTATGTTGAACTTTTGTCCTTTTAATATTTACACACATTCAATCTTATAAAGAATTGAGATGATATTTTAGATTTAGGCATACACATTAGAAATAATAGAGGATAAATTAAAACATTGTTAACTAAATATCTTTTTATAGATTTGAAAACATTTATGCGGAACATTATGAAGGAAAAAATACTATAAAATTTAAACGTCATAATCTAATGAGCTACTGTTTTATGATTGATTATGTATTTTATATATGTCTTGAATTCTCTCTCTTAGACTCTCAAAGTGTTCAGACATCTGAAAGCAAAATGAAGAGCCTTAATCAATGGATTGACTCTTTCTAAAACACAGAATAATGTTTTCAGGTCCAAAAAGTTCTTGACTAAAATAAAGGTGATATTAGAGCTAGAACAAACTATCATTACAGAAAGCTGCATTGCTTTTCTTGATGTGGTCCTAAAATGCTTGGTTCCATAATGCAGTAAGAGCTCTCTCTAACAAACCAGCACGGCAGTTTTGATGGTTTCTTGCTTCTTTTAGTTCTTCAAAGCATCTTCTGAAACTGAATGAATTTCACCTTTATCAAATATAGCCTCCTACACTAATTAATTGAAATATTCACTCCTTTGTTTATTCACATTTACTCAATGCTCACTACATGCCAGACACCAGGCTAGTGATCAACAATAAATATAATAGGAACCCTGCTCTTGGGAGGTTTCAAGAAAATATACAAACCAAAAATAAACCAAAGTGTCAAGGTGTACAGTGGAGGTATGTCCAAGAGGTTCATGGAGTAAGGAAACAGAACTTGACTATCTGAAAATCAATGGTGTTTGTTTTTTGAGGCTTTTATTGAGGAAGATTAGCCCTGAGCTAACATCTGCTGTCAATTCTCCTCTTTTTGCTGAGGAAGACTGGCCCTGAGATAACATCCATGCCCATCTTCCTCTACTTCAATGTGGGATGCCTACCACAGCATGGCTTGCCAAGTGGTGCCATGTCTGACCCGGGATCCGAACCAGTGAACCCTGGCCGCCAAAGCGGAACGTGCGCACTTAACCACAGTGCCACTGCGCTGGCCCCATCAATGGTGTTTTTATAGTTTCTAAATGTCTCTTTAAGGAGACGCATTTGAAATACTAGAGTAATCATAAAGCTTCTATTGTGTTCATTAAATTGTCATATGAAAATGGTCCATATTCATGATAGATACATTTCGTACATTTATACAAAATTTTGTAAATTTGTAAATTTGACAAAGGCCTTGCATTAAAATGTTAGGGTGTTTTTTGTTTGTTTATTTGTGAGGCACCCAGGCACTACAGAACACTTAAATCAACCATTTGAGAATCGTTTAGTGGTTGGTCACATTAAAAGGCCAGTTTCTAAGTAATCAAATGTTTCAGCCAGAGATAAAACTAATTTAGTAGGGAAGGGGACTGGAGTAAAATCATTTGTACATTTTGGCACTTGATCATTATCATTACTGTAACTTTTGACACAGTACAAAAATCAGGTGCAATGTGTACTCTCGTCTAAAGTTAGGTCCTCTTCTCCCATGTAGAAATCCTAAATTGACTGTGAAACTGAATTTGTATTTCACTGATGCTTTATAAGAACTAAATGCCAACAAAGTAATCTGGAAGTTAGAAAACTCTGAGTTGGCAATAATTCTTAATAACAGCCTCATTCTTTTAAGAGGGATAAGATAGAAGGCCATAAGGTGTTGTGTGTGTGGTTTTGTGGGTTCTGAGTTATAAATATTTTCTTTCCTAGGAGACAGGCGTGGACCTCTTCTGAATCCTTGGGTCAAATAGAGACCAATGCTACCACCAAACCATGAAATAGTCTCTTGTTTAAACTTCTAATTCTGCCTTATTTTGAATGCTATGTTTTTAGAGATGGAAAAGATCAGATTGATGGTAAGATTGACTTTCTTCTGTACTTCTGGGATACAAACATCTAGTAGGTACCAGTCAAAGGAAGGGCTTACCTGCAGCTCTAAACCAGTGAAAGGGACACTGTCTTGCTTTAATTTTTACTCATCTTTCTCAGGTATGATCCACTTCAGCACTCCTTTCTTTTCCCAACATACCCGTCATGCCCTCAGCATAGGACATTTGCATTCATTGTTCCCTCTGCATGCAGTGTTTTTCTCTCAGATCTAGCCATGGCTAACTACTTTACATCCTTCCAGTATTTGTTCTCTGATCACCTTCTTAATGACGCCTGACCTGACAACCCCATTTAAAATTGCAACCTGTGTATCGGTGTCCCCTAGATACCATCCTCTGTACTGAGTCCCTCTTACTCTTTTGTAATTTTTATAGCACTTCTCATCATCTTACATACCATATAATTTACATGTATAGCTTTTTTTATCTGCCCCAATTTCCATGAAGCTGGGATATTTGTCGTTTTTGTTCAAAGATATATCTTATGCATGAAGAACAGGAACAGAGTTGAGTAAAGGATCAAACGAGTTAAGAAAAGTAATTCATATTGTGGTATAGTATACTCTTGAATATAAAACTTTCTATTTGATATCTGTTCATTCTTCTTTGTATTTAGTTCATGGTTCAAGAAATGCATAGAGACTCGAGTGCTTACTGAAGTGTTTTCCTCATGTTTCATTTTTCAGTGAGCATATATAGACTGCGTTATTTTTATGATCCTTCCCTTCTCTCTTGACACAAGTTCCATGTTTCTCATCTCTAATGGCTTTTAGTATTAGGGAACCACCATTGTGTATTTAGTTCCACGCAGAATATCATGAAGTTACTTGTGGTAAATCATGCTTGACTTGTCTTATCAAAAAGAGGACAAATATAAATGGGAGGATGACTCCTCTCCTTCTCCTGGACTGTCAGTTTCTAGTACTTGATCCAGTTCTTTATGCTTTTCTCATGGTCTCAATGTCTTTTGCTTAAAGAGTTGGATGAAATAGAAAAGATTACTGGGGACAGAATTTAGATGGTTTTGTTTCTTGCTTTTGTTTTATTTTATATTGGACTGTGACCAATGGTATAAACAGTAAAATTATTTAAATAATTCATAGTTTGTTTAAATATGCTTCTATTAGATGATTTGTTTGATTTTGCTTTTTGGTAATAAAGGTAATATTGAGAAGAACACCATTACACACAAAATTGGGGACATTTCTGCTATTTTCATTGGGAAGATGCACAGAAGTGTTATTTCTATGCCTCAGAGTTTGAGCTTTTTCAATGATTTTTAAGCACATATTGTGAAATTGAGCTCCAGAAACATTTCATCAGACAACTCTAGCATCAAATGTAATAGCAAGCTATTTCATCACTCTGCACCAATGTAAGATAATATTTCAAAGTTTTGACAGTTTGATGGCTGGTTATTTTTATTTGATTCTTTTAAGTCATATTCTTCTGATGTTTACTGAGGCTGTGTCTTCTTCCTTTTTATCATATTTATCTTTTATTTCTTAGTATGCATTCCTTGTATATTAAGCTTGTGGTCTCTCTTTCAGGCATCTCTCATCAATATCAATTTTTCCCTTTAGTTTTTTATCTTTAAGTTTATGCTTTTAATATGTAAAGAAATGTTTAACATGAAAGCACACTAAAATTGTCTTCATTCATTTGAAATTTATTTTGGGATGTGAGGGAGAATGCTGAAGCATATATGTTTCTGCACACATATAAATAAAATTATGTGTCTCTAACTCTATGTATTTCAATTAGGTAGTCAATTGTCAGAGCACAGTTTAAATGATTCATTATTCTTTCATCCCTGATTTTAATGCTATGTTTATCATTTATTAAAATTCAATATTGAAATAATATTCAAATGAGTTACTTAAATATTTCATAATTTGTATAAATATCTTTTGTGTAAATATACTTGGGCATTTTCCTGGACTCCTCTATACTAGTCCATCAAATTGTGAGTCTATTCTTATTTTCACATTAGATCATTTTAATTGGTGGAATTTTGTAATCTGAAAGTTCTTCTGTACATCAAACTTGGTACAATATTGGACACGTACAATACTTAATTCTATGTTGAATTAACGAATAAAGAATACATAAAAATATTTGAGCAATTTATTTTTCTAATACAGTTCAAATGTCCTTTTTGGTAATTCAACATTTTGTGAAGGATTGTATTATTGAGCAGATATGCTTTTCCTTTTAAGAGTATACTAGACAATCAGATTTACTCTAGAGTTGTTGAATGACAGTTTCTTTGTGGATTTGATCCCAAATACTGCCTACAATCTAGATCTCTATAACTTCATCCAGAGCGTTTGACAGCATCTGCCCTATGGCATTTGTGTCAGTGGTGACTTTGTAAGTTGAAGTACACATCAGAGTGGAGGGAAGTGTCCTGACATATTTTATGTATATACACACATATAATTGTATATATTATATATAATTGTGCTATACATATGCTATACATCTATCTATACATTATATAATATATATAATATTCTTAATTTTATTACTAATGTTGGTTGACCTTTGTATCTAATGCATTTACAAGTAAAATATTCCTCCTGTAACAGCAGCAGCAGCTGTACATGCATATGTGAACAGCGTCCATCATGTTGATCTGTACTTAAAATTTTATATCCTAGGTCACATGTCTTTTATGTTATTGCAATGACTTTTGGTCCAGACCATTCTATTCTTCTCTATACAGATCTATTATTTATACTTATATATATTTTATATATCACTTATCACATTCTGCATGGTTTAATAGTTTCATGCCTATCTCACGCATTGAACTTCTGCAATTCTAGGAGTTCTATGAAAGAGAGAGTATTTTTATACCCTTGTGTTCCTCACAGCAACTGATACAATGAATTTCACATAGTAGCTTCCTAAGTACTGCTATTTAATTCAAATAGAGTGAATATGGCCAGTAGCTTGTGTTTTCTAAATTTCTTGGGGATTTATCAGAGCAGTGTCTGGATTCCCATAGGAATGTGTGTATGTAAATGCGCACACCATTGGTATGATAACTGTACCAGGTTCTCTTCACACACATGTGAGAACTCTGTTTGTGCTAAAACATCAGAAGAAGGTTAAAGGAAAAGCTATGAGATTCACATCTCAATAAGATTCCTGAGTTATGATCTGCCTGCCTTTATTGCTATTGTTATTTCACGTTATTTGTAACTCCACTTTTTCAAGATACATACTGATAAATGAGTTTATGACAGAGTCACAGCGTAGTTACAGAAGAAATAGTGTAACACAGAAAACTTAGAAATTCAGAACTTTTTGATTTTGTGAAAATTATGCAAATGAACTAATAAACATTATTTGTCAAGAATACTTAGTCCTTTTGGATATTTTTCACATTTCAAAATCTATTTATAATTGCCACTCTGTGGAAACAAATCTTCAGAACAAATATAATGAGAAATTTATGATAAATGATTTAACATGACATGCAAATGATGTAAAAAATACAAGGAAATATCAATAGGTAGCATAAAGCAAAATAGGAAAAATGAAATTCAATTAAAACAAATTTCTGAAATCATCTCCTTTCCAAGTTGCTTGCAGAAGTCTTCTTAGCAAATTTTAAATATATCAAGTTCACTTACATTCTTATATTCTTGCTTCTCCTCTTGCAAAAAAGTGATCTTTCCTGTGAAAGGCTGCTTTTGACCGATCCATCTTCTGTTCTTCCTGCACCGTTTTAAGTTCATTTCATTAATTAACGTCTATCACATACATCTCAGCACTTGCATTTAAAATGCACAACCTTCAAGACATAAGCACGCCCCTACATTTCTCTCCCTCCCCTTAAACTCACGGCCTTTTCTAATTACCCCTTAACAGTTTCTCTTCAAAATAACAGTGCTTGAGCAAAGCATCTACTATGATTATGTACTTTCTCACTTTCAAATATTACTCAGAACATTGGTACTTGGCTTCCCTTTTATCCTCTTTTTTGAGACTGTTCTTGTTAAAGACACTAATGATTATTTGTTATTCACTCATTCTTTCATTTGTTCATTCATTTTGAGTGCTTTTTATGACTCTGGCTCTATTCTAAGCAGTATGTTTGTTTTTAATCCAATTTATTTCCACACATACATTACTCAATCTATCGATAGCATCTTATTAGATTAATTATTCCATTGTTCTTGACACTCAGTATTATCTTACTTTAACAGCTTTGTTCTTTCTGGTTTTCTTCCTACCACTCTGGTCCTGTTGTTTTAGTCCCCTGTATGGATTTTTCTTTAACTACTCAATAATATTTTTCAGCTTGAAGTTTTCATTAAGGAACATTCTTATGATTAAGGAGGATATTTGATTTATCAAAACAATTGCTATGACATGAACAGTGAATGAACTAGGATAAATGTTGCAGGCAGGGAGAACAATGAAGACCTTATTACAGTGATCAAAAAGAGAGATGTTGATTATAGAGTAGTGAATAGAGGTCAAGGTATAAAGGGAATTGGAAAGCATCAAGATCTATTCTAGAGTGTGTAGACACTGTCCATTATATAGAAATGTATACTAACTAACTATTCAAGTCCTGAATGAAAGGAGGTGGAATAAACAAGGGGTATTTTTTTTTATATGTTTGAATGAGAGGTTTAGAATAATGAATTAAATCCATGAATTGATGTGAAGTGATGTGACTGGACAGCTAGTTGGTTGACGGCACCATTCAGGGGAGTGGGAGTTAGAAGAGAAAGGACAGATTTCTGGAAGTCAAAAATGGTAAGTTTTAGGCATAATAATTTTGATGTATCTGTACATACTCTGAAAACAAACCTTAGTGGGCTTAGTGAGAAGAAAATGCTCAAACTCTACTATTTTGTACATTTCTGCTGTTGAACTCACATATATATATAGTCAACATAAAACATATGGAGCTAGCATAAAAATTCTCACAAATAAAATTCCTTTAGCAATTATATTTTTGATAGCAAAGAGAGCTTTTATTTAATACTCTCAAATGAAACAGAGGAAAATCAATAAAAGGCACTTTTGAAAAGTGCTCTGCTGTTACACATTCAGAATCATGTTGCCCTAATGTCTCCTAGCCTGTGAATGAGTCAGAAAGAAAGTAAATAAACACACAAGTGACCAATAACGTAGGAAGTGAGAGAACACACAATGGAGCAGTTATTCCTGTGTCGACCAACGTGTTTCGTTGTTCCAGAAATGTGTGTAGAAAAAATATAAAAGGAAAGTCAGGAAAGTCTGAGGGGCTTATATTAATCGACAAGCTGGCAGCATTAAATCAATGTAAATCTTCTTTTCTACATTTCAGTTTCCTCAGCACCAACCAGACTTATGTTAAGCTTTTGTTGAGGCAAATCATAATTTAAACCGCTTATCACTTTAAAAAACACATTCAACGACTGTTTTGCTGAAAATAGGAAATAGTAGCAAGTAGAAAAGAATAGACCTAAATAGACATCACTTTGCTTATATTATTTACATAGTTTGCACATTTTCAAAAGAAAGGAATGAAAAACAGTCATGTGATAATCAGTTGGAAGACAACCCCTCTGCTCAAAAAAGGGCACAATGGCTATAATATATCCCTTTACTTTCCTATGACAAGATGTTAAGAGAGTACACTGACCAGGACAGCGTGTGGTTTGAGAAAAAGTAGCACCAGACCTGAGCTGCTTCAGTACTGAAGTTATGGGTAAGGAGAAAAGGAAACTGAGAAGAATCTATTGTTATGTTCCTGTAAAGAGAAAATAAAAGAAGGAAATCAGTCTCAGAAACCACTGGAATACATTATTTCAAGAATGATGGAGTGATAAATATGTTAATACTAAAGAATGTCCATTACATTTCACTACAAGGACATCCTTTGTGACCTTGGTTTTAGAACTCAATCTTAATGGTGTGGTAACAAAAACACAAAAGTCAGAATGCAATGGCTTATGAGATAAGTAGGCAGTGAGAATATGGGCAAAGCAAGTGTGCACAACTTCTTTCCCCAAGATGTTTAGCTGTAAGGAGAGCTGGCACAATAACCTGAGAAGCTGATGTTGTGGTGGGAGGGTTGATATGTTGCTCACCCAACATCCCTTCTAGTCAGGGGACTTCGAAACCAATGTGGTCACAGTGGCATTTTTATTTTTCATATTGTCTAGGTAGTTGATGACTTATTTGTTTTAACAGTTTGGTAACGAGATAACATCATTGAGGTTACAAAGCATGTGAACAAAAATGACTATTTTAACTGGAAATAATAGTTTGTAGGCTAATATAGGTGAGCAACTATTTCAATTGGAAAACACTTACAACAGTAAGAGGTTTGTTTCCCCTTAGCAATTTAGAGAAAGAAATGCCTGCACCAGAATAGTTATACCAGGCAAGAACACTGGCCTTGTGCTGGCTTTTGTTTAATGGAAGAAATACTACATGCACATGTTTGGAGACTTCTCTGCAATCTTATGCCTATTTTTGTTTTGCGGCCAAATCAAACTATCTTATTGACCTCTATGCAATTAAGCTCCCATTAATGCATCTCATTTTTCTCTTATAGCAAAGACAAAGCTGCAACTCACACAGTAAAATTATTTCTTGACTGGCATATGGAGGAAAGGAAGGGAAAATCTTGTTAAAATGCATAAATGCCATCAATTTATCACACAAATTGCTCAAGGAAATTTCATGCTAAACCAATCGATGGACATTTATTACACATAGACCAGAGCAAAAAATTTTATTTTTAGTACTATACATCTTTTACAGATGTATTGAAGGATACTTGATCTAGCAAAAACGGCACAGGTGGGGCTTCAGGAGCACGGCCCGCAGGCTGCAGCAAGGCCAGCGGCCACTTTGGAGGCAGTCGCTGTGCTGGGTACTGGGGTGGCTGCCTGAGGCCCAGGTGCCTGTGGACTCAGCACACTCAGGCCTCTGCTTGTGGTGGGATCTTCATGGAGACCAAGCAGATGCAGTTTTACTGGTGGTTTTCAGCACCTCTGGCTTTGCTGGCCAGTTATTTTTTTAAAAACCCTACACAGAGCCTGGCCCAGTGGCACAGCGTTTAAGTTTGCACGTTCTGCTTCGGCAGCTGGGAGTTCTCAGGTTAGGATCTTGGGTGCTGACCTATGCACTGCTTCTCAAGCCATACTGTGGTAAGTGTCCCACATATAAAGTAGAGGAAGATGGGCACAGATGTTAGCTCAGGGTCAGTCTTCCTCAGTAAAAAGAGGAGGATTAGCAGCAGATGTTAGCTCCGGGCTAATATTCCTCAAAAAAAAACCACACCTGCACATATGTAACATGTACAATATGATGAGATTAGACATAGGCATACACCAGCGATACCGTCATGAAAATCAAGGTAATAAACATGTCTATCACCTCCAAAAGTTTGCTTGTGTCCTTTGTGTGTCTATCTTTGTGGTAAGAACACTGAACATGAAATCTACCCTCTCACAAATTTTTAAGTGCACAACACTATACTGTTACTTATAAGGCACTATGTAGTGCAGCATATCTCTAGAACTTGGTCATCTTATATTACTGTAACTTTAAACCCTTTGAATGACATTTTTCATTTCCCTCTTCTCCCATTTGAATGGCAATTGTCATTCTACCTCTATAAGTTTGGCTATTTCAGATATCTCCTTTAAGTGTAATCATGTACTTCTGTTCTTCAGCAACTGAGTTATTTCACTTAGTACATCTCCCAGGTTCATCTATGTTGTCATAAATGGTAGGATTTGCTTCTTTTCTAAGGCTGAATACTATTCCATTGCATGTACATACCACAGTTTTGTTACCTGTTCCTCTGCCGATGGACACCTGGATTGTTTCTGTATCTCAGCTGTTGTTAATAAAGCTGCCATGAACATGGGATTGCAGATGTCTCTTGGAGATCCTGATTTCAATTCCTTTGGATGTATACTCAGAAGTGGGATTGTGGGGTCATATTTTAAATCTATTTTTAAGTTTTTGAGGAACCTCCATAATGTTTTCCATAGTGGCTGCACCAGTTTACCTTTTCACCGACAATGTACAGGCTGAAATGTTACCATCCTCACCAATATTTTTCTTTGTTTTCTTTAGTAAGGATCCTAACAGGTGTAAGCTGGCATCTCATTGTGGTTTTGATTTGCATTTCCCTGATTATTAGTGATATTAAGCACCTATTCATATATCTCTTGGCCATTTGTATGTCTCCTTTGGAGAAATGTCTATTCAAGTCCTTTGCCCCCCGCTTTTTCTTTGCTGAGGAAGATTCACCCTGAGCTAACGTCCATTGCCAGTCTTCCTCTTTTTTATTTTTATGTGAGCCTCTGCCACAGCTTGGCTGCTAACAGATCAGTGGTGTACATCCATGCGCAGGAACCAAACCTGGGCCACTGAAGTGGAGTGCACAGAACCTAACCAGTAGGCCACAAGGACTGGCATCCTTTGCCCACTTTTTAATCAGGTTGTTTATTTTCTTTTCTTTTTTTTTTTTGGAAGAAGATTAGCCCTGAGCTAACTACTGCCAGTCCTCCTCTTTTTTGCTGAGGAAGCCTGGCCCTGAGCTAACATCATGCCCATCTTCCTTTACTTTATATGTGGGATGCCTACCACAGCATGGTGTGCCAAGCAGTGCCATGTCCACACCCAGGATCCGAACCGGTGAACCCCAGGCCACTGAGAAGAGGAACGTGCAAACTTAATGGCTGTGCCACCAGGCTGGCCCCCAGGTTTTTTTTTTCTGGAGAGTTGTAAAAGTTCCTTATATATTTTGGAAATTAATCTCTTATCTGCAAATGTTTTCCCCCATTTTGTAGTTTGCCTTTTTATTCTGTCGATTGTTTTCTTTGCTGTTTGATGTATTCCCACTTCTCTATTTTTCTCTCTTTGTCTGTGCTTTGGGCGTCATATTCATGAAATCATTGCAAAGGCTAATGTCATGAAGCTATTTCCCTATGATTTCTTCTAGGTGTTTCAGGTCTTAAAATCTTCTCAAGTTTAAATCTTGTCAAGTGCTAGTTGACTGTATATATGTAAGTGTATTTCTGGGTTCTCTATTCTGTTCCATTGGTTTACATGTTTGTCTTCATGTCAGTACCATACTCTTTTAATACTGTAACTTTGTAATATATTCTGAACTCAGGAAGTGTGGTGCTTCTAGTTTTGTTCTTTTTTCCCCAAGATTGTTTCGGCAATCTGGGTCTTTTGAGGTTCCATATGAATTTAAGGGTTATTTTTTCTATTTCTGTAAAAAAAGTCATTGGGATTTGCATGCAAATGGTATTCAATCTATATAGCTTTGGATAGTATGGGCACTTTAACAATATTAATTCTTACATTACATGAGCATGGAATGTCTTTCTATTGATTTCTGTTTTCTTTAACTTCTTTCATCAATGTATTGTAGTTTTCAGTGTATAAGATTTTTAGCTACTTGATTAGTTTATTTCTAAGTTATTTATTTTTTCTTTGTTTTTATAATATTTTATTAATATTTTTTTATTGTGGTAACATTGGCTTATAAATTTCAGGCGTACATCATTATATTTGATTTCTGTGTAGACTCCATCATGTTTACCAGCCAAAAACTAATTACAATCCATCACAATACACATGTGTCCAATCACCCCTTTCATCCTCTTCCCTACCCTCTTCCACTCTGGTAACTACCAATCCAATCTCTGTCTCTATGTGTTTGTTTGTTGTTTTTGTTATCGTCTATTTATCAGTGAGATCGTGTAGTATTTGAGTTTTTCCCTCTGACTTAATTTGCTTAGCATAATACCCTCAAATTCCACCCATGTTGTCACAAATGGCCATATTTCATTCTGTTTTTATGGCCGAGTAGTATTCCATTGTGTATAAATACCACATCTTCTTTATCTATTCATCCCTTGATGGGCACTTAGGTTGCTTCCAAGTCTCGGCTATTGTGAATAATGCTACAATGAACATAGAGGTGCAAATATCTGTACAATTCGTGTTTTCATGTTCTATGGATAAATACCCAGCAGTGGAATAGCAGGACCATCTGGTAGTTCTATTCTTAATTTGTTGAGGAATCTCCATACTGTTTTCCACAGTAGCTGAGTCAGTTTGCACTCCCACCAGCAGTGTATGAGTGTTGCCTTTTCTCCACACCCTCTGCTCCAACACTATTGTTTCCTGTCTTGTTAATTATAGCCATTCTGATGGGAGTGAGGTGATGTCTCCTTGCAGTTTTGATTTGCATTTCCCTGACAGTTTGTGATGTTGAACATCTTTTCATATGCCTGTTGGACGTCTGTATGTCTTCTTTGGAGATATGCCTGTTCAGATCTTTTGCCCATTTTTTAAATGGTTGGTTAGTTTTTTTGTTTTTAAGATGTATGACGCATTTGTATATTTTGGATATTAACCCCTTATCAGATATATGGTTTGCAAATATCTTCTCCCAATTGTTAGGTTGTCTTTTCATTTCATTGATGGTTTCTTTTGCTGTGCAGAACTTTTTTAGTTTGATGTAGTCCCATTTGTTTATTTTTTCTATGGTTTCCCTTGCTTGGTCAGACATGGTACTTGAAAATATGCTGCTAAGACCAATGTTGAAGAGCATACTGCCTATGTGTTCTTTTAGAAGTTTCCTGGTTTCAGTTCTCACATTCGTCCTTAATTCATTTTAAGTTAATTTTTGTGTATGGTGTAAAATACTGGTCTACTTTCATTCTTTTGCATGTGGCTGTTCAGTTTTCCAAACTCTCAAAAGTCATTTGTTGAAGAGACTTTCCCTTCTCCATTGTATGTTTTTGGCTCCCTTGTTGAAAATTAGCTGTCCATACACGTGTGAGTTTATATCTGGGCTCTCAGTTCTGTTCCATTGATATGTGTGTCTGTTTGTGTGCCAGTACCATGCTGTTTTGGGTACCATAGCTTTGTAGTATATTTTGAAATCAGGGAGTGTGATACCTCCAGCTTTGTTCTTTTTTCTAAGCACCTCTCTGTTATTTGGGATCTTTTGTTGTTCCACATAAATTTTAGGATGCTTTGCTCTATTTCTCTGAAAAAGGTCACTGGAATTTTGATAGGGATTGCAGTGAATCCCTTTTTAATATACTGTTGTATTCGATTTGCTAGTATTTTGTTTAGGATTTTTACCTGGATGTTCATCAGTGGTACTGGCCTGTAATGTTCTTTTTTTGTGTACTCCTGGTCGAGTTTTGGTATCAGGGTAATGGTGGCTTCATAGAATGTGTTAGGAAGCTTCCCCACCTCTTCAATTGTTTGGAAGAGTTTGAGAAGCACAGGTAATTAACTCATCTTTGAGTGTTTGGCAGAATTCACCAGGGAAGCTATCTAGTCCTGGACATTTAATTTTGGGAGATTTTTGATTAGTGTTGTGAGCTCCTTACTTGTGATTATCTATTCAAACTCTCTGTTTCTTCTTCATTTTTTTAAATGTTTTTTTTCCTTTTTCGTGAGGAACATTGGCTCTGAGCTAACATCTGTTGCCAATCTTCTTCCTTTTTGTTTGAGGAAGATTGTCTCTGAGCTAACATCTGTGCCGATCTTGCTCTAGCTTGTGTATGGGATGCCACCACAGCATGGCTTGATGAGTTGTCTAAGTCTGTGCCCAGGATCTGAACCTACAAACTCAGGGCTGCAAATCTGACTACAATGCCACCAGGTCCTCTATTTCTTCTTGATTCACTTTTGGGAGTTTGCATGATTCTAAGAATTTATCAATTTCCTCTAGATTATCCAATTTGTTGAAGTATCGCTTTTTGTAGCATTCTCTCACATTGGTTTGTATTTCTGAGGTGTCTCTTTTAATTTGACTTCTTTCATTTCTGATTTTTTAAATTTTAGCCTTCTCTCTTTTTTTTCTTGGTAAGTCTAGCTAAGAGTTTGTCAATTTTGTGTATTTTTTCAAAGCACCAGGTCTTAGTTTCATTGATTTTTTCTATTGGTTTTTTAGTCTCTATTTCACTTATTTCTGCTATGATTTTTACTATTTCCGTCTTTCTACTTATTTTGGGCTTTGTCCTTTTTTCCTTTCCTTCAGGTGCACTGTTAGAATGTTTATTTTAGATTACTCTTGTTTGTTGAGATAGGCTTGTATTCCTATAAACTTCCCTCTTAGAATTCCTATAAACTTCCCTCTTAGAACTACTTTTGCTGTAACCCATAAAGTTTGGAATGACATATATTCATTTCTATTGTCTCCAGGTATTTTTTTGATTTCTCCTTTGATTTCTTCCTTGGCCAATTCTTTGTTCAGTAGCATTTTGTTTAATCTCCACATATTTATGGATTTTCCAATTTTCTTCCTGTAGTTCACTTCTAGTTTCATACCTTTGTGGTCAGAAAGGATGGTTGGTATTATTTGAATCTTCTTAAATTTATTGAGTCTTGTTTCAAGGCCTAAAACTTGATCTATTCTGAGAAGGTTCCATGTGCATGTGAAAAGAATGCATACTCTGTGTTTTTTGGATGGAATGTTCTGTATACCTCTACTAAGACCATCTGGTCTAATGTGTCATTGAATGTCAATATTTCCTTATTGATCTTCTGTTTGGATGATCTGTCCATTGGTGTAAGTTGAGTGTTAAAGACCCCTATCGTTATTGTGTTGTTGCCTACTTCTCATTTTATGTCTGTTAATAATTGTTTTATATATTTAGGTGTTCCTATGTTGGGTGCATAGATATTTAGAAGTGTTATATTCTCTTCTTGGATTCTTCCCTTTTTCCTTGTGTAGTGCCCTTCTTTGTCTCACGACAGCTTGTGTTTTAAAGTCCATTTTGCCTGAGATAAGTCTTGGAACCCTAGCTTTCTTTTCATTGCCATTTGCACAGAGTTTTTTTCCCGATCCCTTCACTTTATGTTTGTGTCTTCAGGTCTGAAGTGTGTCTCTTGTATGCAGCATATAAAGTGGTCTTGATTTTATCCAATATGCCACCCTATGCCTTTTAATTGGAGCATTTAGTCCATTGACATTTAGAGTAGCTTTTGATAGGAATATATTTATTGCAATTTTGTTACTTCTTGTCTTGGTGTTTTAGTAGTTCTTCTCTGTTCCTTTCTTCTTCTCTTGGTCTGCTCCCTTGTTGTTTGATGGCTCTATTTAGTATTTTGTTTGGGTTCCTTTCTCTTAATTTTTTGTGTATTTATTATAGGTTTATGGTTTTTTATTACCATGAGATTCATATATAATAAACTACGTTTATAGTAATCTATATTGAGTTCATACTCTCTTTAGTTTGACCACTTGCTAAATGCTCTACTCTTTTACTCTCCTCCTTCAATAATATATGTTTTTGATATAGCATCTAAACTCATTTTTGGGAGTGTGTATCTGTTACCCTCTTATCACAGAAATAGATAAATTGAGTACATCTGTCTTTTGACCTTCGTATTATCTTCACAGGTGTTTGATCTGCTACTTTACTGTATGTTTGCCTTTACCAGTGATTTTATTGCTTATTTTTTTTCAACCATTTTCTTATTCCTATTAGTGGTCTTCTCTTTTCCACTTAAATAAGTCCCTTTAGCATTTCTTATAAGGCTGATTTCTTGGTGATAAACTCCTTTAGTTTTTGCTTTTCTCAGAAACTCTTAATCTCTCCTTACATTCTGAATGATAACCTTCCTAGGTAGAGTATTCTTGACTGTAGGTCTTTTCCTTTCAGCAATTTAAATATGTTGTGCCACTCCCCTCTAGCCTGTAAGGTTTCTGTTGAGAAGTCAGCTCATAGCCTTATAAGGTTTCCTTTGTTTGTAACTTGTTCTTTTTCTGTTACCCCTTCTAGGATTCTCTCTTTATCTTTAATTCATGACATTTTAATTATAATATGTCTTGGTGTGGGCCTCTTTGGGTTTATCTTGTTTGGCGCTCTCTGTGCTTCCTGTACCTGGATGTCTGTTTCTTTCCTTAGGTCAGGAATGTTTTCAGATGTTATTTCTTCAAAGAGATTCTCTGTCATTTATTCTCTCTCTTGTCCTTCTGAGACACCTGTAATAGGGATGTTAGTGAGCTTGATGCTCTTCCAGAGGTTCCTCAGATTGATCTCCTTCTTTTTAAATCTTTTTTTATCTGTTCAGCTTGGGTGACTTCCTCTAGTCTTTGTGAAACTTGCTGATCTGTTCTTCTCTATCTTCTACTCTACTATTGAGTACCTACAGTGAATTTTTCATTTCTAGTATTGTATTCTTCATTTCTGACTGGATCTTTTTGGTATTTCCCAGTTCTTTGTTGATGTTCTCACTGAGTTCATCCTTGCTTTTCCCAAGATCAGTAAACATCCTTATGACTTTTTGTTTGAACTCTTTGTCAGGTCGATTGTTTATCTCTGTTTCACTTAGTTCTTTTCTGGGGTTTTGCTTTCTTCCCTTACTTGGAACATATTCCTTTGTGTCCTCATTTTGCCTCTTTCCCTGTGCTTATATCTATGTATTAGGTAGGCCAACTATATCTCCCAATCTTGGAGAGGTGGCCTTATGTAAGAGATTTCTTATGAGGCTCAGCAGTATGCTTCCCTTCCTCACTAATTCCAAATGTTCCATGAGTCTTCCCAGTATGGGCTATGTGTGTCTTTCTGTCGTGACAGGGTTGCTCTTGTTGCAAGTGCCTGGGGAGGCTAGACGGTCCCCCTGGCCAGCTGGTTGTAATGCTCAGCTGTGTGTAGTTTCTATGGACACTTCATCACTTTATCAGGCATGGGGAGCCCCAGAACAGTTGGCTGCAAGGTCAGATAGCACATTCCTCTTGCAGTTTAAGTGAGTAGACCCAAGAATGGCTGGTTGCTAGGCTCAGGGGCTTCTGATTGCAATAGGCCTCTGCCCTGCATGTCTCTTGTCAGCTGTCTCAGGATTGTTTCTGAGTGCCACAGGCCCCAGTCATGGGAGCAGCCAATTGTGCAGGCTTTGGAAGGTGGGGCAACCCTGTATGTGGCTGTTTGAGAAGCACAAGTCTGCTGCCAACAAGCCACACCACCCACAGGGCCACATACACTGTCACTATAGTCCTGCCCCAAGTGCTCACCCCAATCCACTGAGGCAGATCAAGTAGCCCTACTGTAGAGGCCCCACATACTCCACAATGCAGGCCCCATCCGAGCACATGCCTTGCCCCACAGAACTGGACCCACTCGCCCTGCTGCACAGGTTCCAGGAAACATGCCAATATGGGCCCACAAATTGCCCAAAGACTTGTTGTACAGTAGGGCCAGACCCTAGGGTGGGCTGCCTACCCTTGCTGAGCTGGATTACATTGGTGCTCTAGTGGGTGGGCAAGACCCTGGGCTAACAACCAGGGGAAGAACTCCAATGGCCTCTGCTACTGTCTGTGTCAGCATCCCTGCATTAGGTCACAATAACAGTTGCTACCAATGTCTCACTCCCTGGAGAGTTCTCACCTCTCCCTAAGATGCACCCAGAGCCTATCAATTGAGTCTCTTTTCACCAAAGGACTGAGCACCTTTCTTTCTAGTGATTACAGCTTGCTTTCCAAAATGGGTGATTTTGTGTTAGAGCCCTTTAAGAGCAGGGTTTTGTTTCCCTTATGTCTGATAGCTTTCTTGGGGTATTCCCCATTGTAGATAACAGCCAGTAATACCAGATATTATGAGACTTGTCTCAGTTGTACTGAGTTCAAAAGCTGCTTATTGTGGTAACACTCCCTGCTTAGGTCTCCCCCTTCTCCAGAGAAGGCTTCATACCTTAGGATTGCTCCTGGCTGGCCATGAAGCACCACAGCTCAAAGGTGGAGTTTTTCTCACCAGAAATGAATTTCTGCCTCTTCTTCCTCAGTCAGCAGTGACCCCTGTTGTGGGGTTCCTTTTATCCAGTTTTAAGTCCTTTCTCAGGGATAATTTTTCCAAGAGTAGTTGTAAATTTGTAGTGTCCAAGGAAGGAGGTGAGTTCAGAGTCTGCATATGTTGCCATCTTGACACCATCTTTCCTGTTTACTTCTTTACTACTTCACAAGGGTGGTCTGAAGCTGACCACAGAGAGGTTGCATTAGCAAAGGTGGAAATAGTTCCTAACTTGGCTTCATTTAAACAGCTCAAACATGTATTTTTATAAATTAACTGTGGTAACACCAGGTTTGATCCCGTAATTTGAAGCCTACAAGTGACTGAAATTGAGATTTCTCAACATTCAAAAAATATTTTTACAATTTCCAGCCCAAGTAAAAGTGTATGAAATGGTTCTTATATAACTGTTCTGTCCCATACAGTAGCCAGTAGACACATGGTTATCTAAATATTAATTTAAATTCATACAAATTTAATAAATTAAAAAATTCAGTTTGTCAGCCTCACTAGCCCTATTTCTAGTGCTCAGTAGCCACTCAGAACATTTCCACATCTTTGTTTGCAACATCTAAGAAGACCACAAAACACAAATGCTTTATCACTTTTCAATCCTTATAGTGATACTAGATACCACCCCTAAAACTAGTGGTTTAGATTTGGCACTCTTGTCATTTGATTTCTTCTTGTTTGATTAGATTTGGCACTCTTGTCCCGGATATTTTTTTCCATCAGGGAACCACACTATCTGTCTGTTGGTTGTCATACTGTGGTGGCTGCATGTTCCTGTGATGCTGAATGCTATGACACCAGTATTTCCAATATTAGCAGGGTCACCCGTGATGGACAGGTTGCAGAGGAGCTTCTAGACTAAGACAGACTCAGAAGGACCTGGCCACCCACTTCCCCAAACATTTGCCATGAAAATCCTATCAGCAAGGGGGGTGCCTTGTCTGATATAGCACCAGAAGATGACAGGATGGTGCATAAGACCAGGCAGAGTTCAGCCCTGTTAGGCTGAGTTCATCTGTACTGTACACAGGGTCCCCAGGAGCTGGAATTGACTAGATGGCACTAACACACTGATACTAGAGATAAACATTTTTGCATTTATTTAGGCTTAAATATATGATGGATTAAGTAAATATATTTTCATATTTCACCTTAAAACTACAGTTAGAGAGGAGCAGTCTTTTGAGCTCAGAAGTCTTTTTAGGAGATAAAGACTGTCATTGGCCCACAGATAAAGATCTTAACACTGTACATTCTATAAGTACAATAGTCACAGTTCTGGTTCCTGTAGCTCTATTTCGGTAGGCACAAAGATGAACACTGGCACATGTGCCAAAAATTTGAAGGAAATGCATTAAGGAATCTAAAGATATTGAATGAGGCTCCCTACAAAAAAACACAAACCAATTGGATTATGTCTATATTTCAGAGATACAATGTAATATTTTGGTCAAATTTCTGTGGGATATTCTGGTAGTAAGTACAGTGCCCAACTCATCTCAGTCTGCCTGGGACTTTCCACATTTTAAAACTGAAAGTCCCTCATCCCAGGAAACTCCTCAATCCTGGGCAAGCTGAAATGGTTAATTTTCACCCTAGTGGTAAGGGTTGGTTCTTTATGCTTCTTGTATATTTTCTACAATGTCAGGCTATAGTAGGAACTGATTAATTTTTCAGTGTTAACACTTACACAATGATTTATATGAATTTCTATACTGACAGTTACACAATTGTGAATATAGGTTCAACATTACCTGGCCCAATCTGCCCTTCTAGTTATTATATTTCTATGAACCTTATGTTTTAGCTATACTAAATTTTTTTGGCTTTCCAAAATCATGCATTTTCACACAACTATGTCTTTTCTCAGGCGATTTTCTTCCTGGAATGCTTTTCCATCCCTCTGAACACATACTGAACTTATCCAACAAGGTCCAATTTAAATAGCAGACCTTGTCACAAGCCTTCCCTGATACTTCCCTTTCTTTAATTTTCTCTATTTCCCAATAAAGTGACTTGCTTCCTCTGGTGTACTACCAGCATTTTAAAAAATTCTTTCTTATGGGGCTGGCCCCGTGGTTGAGTGGTTAAGTTTGCGCACTCCGCTGCAGGCGGCCCAGTGTTTCATTGGTTTGAATCCTGGGCGTGGACATGACACTGCTCATCAAACCACGCTGAGGCAGCGTCCCACATGCCACAACTAGAAGGACCCACAACAAAGAATATACAACTATGTAACCGGGATGCTTTGGGGAGAAAAAAGGAAAAAAACAAAAAAATCTTAAAAAAAAAAAAAATTCTTTCTTATACCAATTGCTCCCTTGTGCTAATATGTGTCTACGTCTTTGCTTTGGTTTCTAGACTACAAGTGCAAAGTGCTCTATTTTTGTTTTCTTTAATTTTTATTTATTTATTTCTGATAAGGAAGCTTGGCCCTGAGTTAATATCTGTTGCCAATCTTCCTCTTTTACCTTGAGGAAGACTGTTTCTGACCAAACATCTGTGCCAGTCCTCCTCTATTTTGTATGTGGGTCATTGCCACAGCATGGCCCGCTGAACACTGTGTAGGTCCACAACCGGGATCTTAATGGTGAACCCTGGGGCGCCAAAGGAGAGCGGGTGAACTTAACCAGCACGCCACAGGGCCGGCCCCAGCTCTATCCTTTTGTTACTAGTGTCCAACCCTTTCTGGCACATAGGAATGCGTGCAAAATTGACTACATAGTGTTTTATAAATTTTAAAGCTTATTTTACATGCAGAACCTCATTTGATCCTCTCAACAATTCTGTGAGCTTGGCAAAGTTGACCATAGTATATTTGTTTGGCAGATGAACAGACATGCTTAGAGATGGTGACTTGACCAAGGTTAGGTACAGATAAGTGCTGAGAATGAATCCCAGGTCTTCTGATCCCCACTCTTTCTACTAAATCCCTCTGATGGTTAAAGGTCATCCAGCAGTCAGAATTACTGTGTGTGTAGATAAAATAAGTGATGCAACAATATTTGAAAAGTAGACTTTGTGTAAAAGCTCACCTTGTCTTTTCCCATCATTCAAAACGCAGGCCACTCCGGAACATTCGTTCACTTCCTCAATTTAGTTTTATCTGGTAAGAAACCTCCGCTAAAACATTTGACCCTAAGTCAAATTGAGAAAACTCCACAGCCCACTAAAGGTTACCCCTTACTGAATGAAAGAAGTTTTGTTATTAAAAGGATCTCTTTTATACCATGATATCAGGAATTCTCAGTTTGGATGTGCTTTTCAAAACTGCAGACCTTTTGTCTAACGGATTCTTTCTATTTTGTCTCTACTAACACAGGCTTCTAGCTGCCGGGTAACTAGCAATCCTTGTCCGAACGGGAAAGCTCCGTGTTAGGAATCTAGCAGGAGAAAAGGGTTGTATTCCACATCTGCCACTGAATCTGGGCTTTTTCTTTCGTCGTCCCACCAGCTAAAGGGAAATAATGCCACACCAACCTCACAAGATCCCGCGAGAATTAGAGACCCGAAAAACACGACTCACAGACCTTAGTCCTAAACCCATAAAAAAAGGCTATCATAGCTTCACAGTTCTGTGCTCTGCTAATATAACATGATCTACTTAGTATTGAAAGTAAGGCGCTTACAATCCTAGTAAAGCAAAACTCACATCCCTACTACCCTCCATCCCGTGCCTCCGAATCTTTTCTGAGAGATGCCGCCTTCCGGCTCTCCTCTGGGCATCCGAGAGGCGCAAAGAGCGCGCGCGCAGTGAGGCTTAGAGCCTGTGCGACTGACGTCACTGCCGGGCGCCCAACGGCACGTTGGCCAGGTGTTGGGGAGGCTTTCCAGGGACAAAAATGGCTATGGCCAGCGGTTTTTTCCTGCGCTACTACGTAGGGCACAAGGGGAAATTTGGACACGAGTTTCTGGAGTTTGAGTTTCGACCGGACGGTGAGCAGAGGAGGGGCCGCTGGCGCCGCCCCCAGCGCTGTCCTGAGCTGGGGAAGGAAGCGAGGCGGACCCGCCGCGGAGGAGGCGGGGTGGGGCGAGCAGCTTCCACGGGGCTGCGAGTTTGCAATGTGAGCTGAGGCCACTGCTTGAGACGAAGCAATAGGAGTTTAAGAGTATAGGAGGCATAAATCGGTTTCGTGAATGGAAGATAGTGGGTGTAAATTAATTCAGAAAAGCTAATCCTGCCAGATGCTGAAAAGCTGAACCCACGTGAATCAGAATCTCAGAATCAGCGCAGCGCTGCGGACCTTGCAGGTCATCTAGTTTTTCGACCTAATACATAACGTGATTATTTCTGAGAACATCCCCACCCCGCAGCGATCCATCGATGCTGATATCCTTCCTGAGACAGTAACTTTCCGATTACCCATTCATCCATTTTATTCATTCGGTCGCTGTATGTAAGGCAACGTGTCGAAAAACGAATGAGACCTGTTCCGGAGGGGGGCGCCCGACGAGTAGAAAAATGAGTGTAATGATGTCTTTTGCGTACTTAAATACAGTTATTCTCCTTTGGATGCATTAAGAATACAAAAAATGGGGAGTGGTTAGATCTATGTGAAAGAATTGGGAAAAGCTTCCTAAAGAAGGTGACGGTTGAGAGGAGTCTTGAGAGTATTTTTCTTGGTCTCTAAGGGAGAAACGTTGAAGACCGCTGAGAGCAGCATGAGTAGAGGGCGAGGTGGAACTCCCTGCTGCCCAGGTAATGTGCAGCAGATTCTGTCATTTCACAGCTCTGATTCTCTTTAGAGAGTCTTATTGTGTACTGAACTCTTCTTGAAACAAGGACAGTACAACTGCATAGGCTTTTGTTTTTTGAATGTATATTATTTGCTGGGCAACATGTGAATCCAAAAATTTAAGGTGCAGTAACTGAGTAAGACTCTTGGATTTTCTTCAAGGAGTCGTGTCTTGGCGAGGGACACAGACATGAAACTAACCATAAAGTAGTATGGATATTAAGTGCCATGTTCATGCTTTGGACAGAGTTCTATGAGAGGATGAAAGAAAAATTAAGGGAGGATCACATATTAGGAAAGGGGAACAGTAGCAGACATTTCAGGCAGAACTTAAGGAACTAGAGCCCTGCAATTTAGAAACCATAATCACCTCATTCTCTCTTGTTCTTCTCAGGTCTCTTCTAAATTTAGCTAAGTAACCAATTTACCTGAATTCTCCATCTTTTCTTTTCTTATGTGATACTGTTTTCAGTGCCTTTCCCTGTGAACAGTTTTCAGCTTGTCCATATTACTTTTACCCAGTAACGTAAATTAAGTAGTCTAATATCATCAAGGAAATTTCATGCCAGGACAGTGGTTCTCGTCTGTTTATCTGCCACCACACCATCCGCTTAACAGTAACTCACAAAGACAGTGGTTCTTAAGGGGTTCACCTCATTAGGATAATCTATGCTTGTAGCGGATCAGGACCACATTACATTTGCACTTGTGCATAAGGAGAAGCGTGCATCAGGGAGTACAAAAGTCATGGCAGATTAAAATTAGCTATAGATCACCTAAGCCACTGGCCAACCTTTATCCAGAAGCAGCACATAGTTTGTATGCTTCCTAGTCACAATTGTGAAATATTAGCATTGTCATATTATATACATACATTAATTTGAAGGAAAATAATTAACAGAGAACATTTTGGAGTAGTGAGGAAAGCATGACTATTGGAAGATGGTAGATCTAGACCTGAATCTTGTGTGACCCTGGGCAGGTTTTACTTCACTCTGCTTTCTCAACTGTGAATAGGTGAGAGAAGAAAACCTACTTTTTAGTGTTGTTTTATGGATTAGATTAAGTCTTCTGAGTAAATCACTGAGCACCAATACAGACATACAACATAAACTTTAAAAGAAATATTTGTTCCTTTTTCACATTCCCTGTGTAGTTCATGACATAGCTTAAGAAAATGGGACTTAGAAATGGCCCTCCCATTACATTGAATTACGTTGAAGGCATGGAATACTTAAAAATTATAACGAAGGCATGGAATATTTAAAAATTTGGCTTCAGCTGCAGCCAATTTACCAGTAAATTTTTGAGTATCTACGTGTCTAGCATTTATCTTATGCTAGGAGGGAGGAAATAATTAATAAAAATAGTAGTATAAAATATCCTTTATTTTCAAAATAGCTTACGATGCCATTTCTTTATTTTTTGTTTTAGCAGTTTTTGCTGTTATAGGTTGAATTTTTTTCCACTCCCCACAGGAAAGCTTAGATATGCCAACAACAGCAATTACAAAAATGATGTCATGATGAGAAAATAAGTAAGTTTTTTTTGAATGTCTAATTTTTTACATTTAGCTCGTTTTCCTCATGTCTGTGTTGAATTTACAAAAGTACATCTAAGGCTGTATTGTAAAGAAGCCAATTAATAGATTCAAAAGGGATTCTGCTTAAATTAGATATAGTTGTTAGCTTCTGTAACAACAAAAGAAGCAATCTGAGTATATTAATTTGTAATCCCACATTTGAACATATCGCTTAATTCATTTTATAATTTGTCATTTTACTCTATTCACTATTAATTGATAATCATGATTGAAACACAGTATAATTTTAAATGAAAGACTCGAAAGTTAGAGATAGAAAGTTCAGCACACTATGATGTGCACTTGCTTTTGTCTCTGTTCATCTCATAATTTTGTGTCGTCACCATTAGCCACTTGGAGATATTTGAATCTCATGTTAAAAAGGCAGAATACTTGGTTTTATAATGGGGTTAATGATGTGAAGAGGGAAAATATATATCTTAAAGGAAAGGGCAAGAGAGTGGAAAAAAATCATAGGATAAATCATTCTCTCCCGTCTTGTACTTTTGGATCAGAATTAAATTTTTCTGTGATATTCCGTTTGAATATTCAGGGTTCATAACTACGTTTTATCATTTACTTTTGAACTATGAGAAGAAATAGGCATTATGAAATTTTTATTATAACTTATTTTCAGGCTTATGTACACAAGAGTGTAATGGAAGAATTGAAGAGGATTATTGATGACAGTGAAATTACAAAAGAAGATGATGCTTTGTGGCCTCCCCCAACAGGCTTGGCTGACAGGTTCATATTGGTGATTCTGTAGATGCTTAAATATTAAAAATTGATAATATAATTACGGTGTTTCTCTTTATTTAAAATAGATCCTTATTGATTCTTTGGATTTCCGTTTAGTAGGCACCGGGTAAGTACTCTTTTTTTTCCATTTATTTATTTTCGGATGTACGTCATAATATATTTCGAATTCTGTGTAGATTACATCATGGTCACCACCCCAAAACTAATTATAGTCCATCCCCTCACATGTGAGCCTAATCACTCCTTTTGCCCTCCCCCCGCCCCCCGCTTCCCCTGTGGTAACCACCAATCCAATCTCCTTTGCTATGTGTTTGTTTGTCATCGTTTTTATCTCCTACTTATGAGTGAGATCATATGGTATTTGACCTTCTCCCTCTGACTAATTTCACTCAGCATAATACCCTCAAGGTCCATCCATGTTGTCACAAATGGCCGGATTTCATCATTTCTTATGGTTGAGTAGTACTCCATTGTGTATAAATACCACATCTTCTTTATCTATTCATCCCTTGATGGGCACCTAGGTTGTTTCCAAGTCTTGGCTATTGTGTAGAATGCTGCAATGAACATAGGTGTGCATGTATCTTTATGCTTTTGTGTTTTCAAGTTCTTTGGATAAATACCCAGCAGTGGGATAGCTGGATCATATGGTAGATCTATCCTTAATTTTCTGAGGATGCTCCATACTGCTTTCCGTAGTGGCTGTATCAATTTGCACTCCCACCAGCAGTGAACAAGGGTTCCCTTCTCTCCACATCCTCTCCAACATTTGTTGTTTCCTGTCTTATTAATTATAGCCATTCTGACTGGAGTGAGGTGATACCTCATTGTAGTTTTGATTTGCATTTCCCTGATAGCTAATGATGTTGAGCATTTTTTCATATGCCTGTTGGCCATCCGTATATCTTCGTTGGAGAAATCTCTGTTCAGATCTTTTGCCTGTTTTCTAATTGGATTGTTGGTTTTTTTGTTGTTGAGCTGTATGAGTTCTTTGTATATTTTGGATATTAACCCCTTGTCTGATATATGGTTTGCAAATATCTTCTCCCAATTGTTAGGTTGTCTTTTCATTTTGTTGATGGTTTGCTTTCCTGTGCAGAAGCTTTTTAGTTTGATGTAGTCCCATTTGTTCATTTTTTCTTTTGTTCCCCTTGCCCGGTCAGACATGGGACTTGAAAATATGCTGCTCAGACCGATGTCAAAGAGCGTACTGCCTATGTTTTCTTCTAGAAGTTTCATGGTTTCGGGTCTTACATTCAAGTCTTTAATCCATTTTGAGTTGATTTTTGTGCATGGTGTAAGGGAATGGTCTACTTTCATTCTTTTGCATGTGGCTGTCCAGTTTTCCCAGCACCATTTATTGAAGAGACTCTCCTTTCTCCATTGTATGCTCTTGGCTCCCTTGTTGAATATTAGCTGTCCTTGAACGTATGGGTTTAATTCTGGGCTCTCAATTCTCTTCCATTGATCTGTGTGTCTGTTTTTGTGCCAGTACCATGCTGTTTTGGTTACTATGGCTTTGTAGTATAATCTGAAATCAGGGAGTGTGATACCTCCAGCTTTGTTCTTTTTTCTCAGGAATCCTTTGGCTATTCAGCGTTTTTTGTTGTTTCATATAAATTTTAGGATTCTTTGTTCTATTTCTGTGAAAAATGTTGTTGGAACTTTGATAGGGATTGCGTTGAATCTGTAGATTGCTTTAGGAAGTATGGATATTTTAACGATGGTAATTCTTCCAATCCAAGAGCACGGACTATCTTTCCATTTCTTTGTGTGTTCTTTGATTTCTTTCAACAATGTTTTATAGTTTTCAGTGTACAGATCTTTCACCTCTTTGGCTAAGATTATTCCTAGGTATTTTATTCTTTTTGTTGCAATTGTAAATGGGATTGTATTCTTAATTTCTCTTTCTGCTACTTTGTTGTTAGTTTATAGAAATGCAACAAGTTTTTGTACGTTGATTTTGTATCCCGCAACTTAACTGTATTCCTTTATTGTTTCTAAAAGTTTTTTAGTGGAATCTTTAGGGTTTTCTAGATATAAAATCATGTCGTCTGCAAGAGTGACAGTTTCATTTCTTTTCCAATGTGGATCCCATTTATTTCTATTTCTTGCCTGATTGCTCTGGCTAGGACTTCCAATACTATGTTAAATAAGAGTGGTGACAGTGGGCATCTTTGTCTTGTTCCTGTTCTTAGAGGAATAGCTTTCAGTTTTTCTCCATTGAGAATGATATTTGCTGTGGGTTTGTCATATATGGCCTTTATTATGTTGAAGTATTTTCCTTCTATACCCATTTTATTTAGAGTTTTTATCATAAATGGATGCTGTATCTTGTCAAATGCTTTCTCTGCATCTATTGAGATGATTATGTGACTTTTATTCTTCATTTTGTGAATGTGGTGTATCATGTTGATAGATTTGTGGATGTTGTCCCATCCCTGCATCCCTGGAATGAAACCCACTTGATCATGATGTATGATCTTTTTCATGTATTGTTGTATTCGATTTGCTGGTATTTTGTTGAGGATTTTTGCATCAATGTTCATCAGTGATATTGGCCTGTAATTTTTTTTTTATTAATGTTATGATAGATTACAACATTGTGAGATTTCAGTTGTACATTTTTGTTAGTCATGTTGTGGGTACACCACTTCCCCCTTTGTGCCCTCCCCCCACCCCCCCCTTTTCCCTGGTAACCACCGATCAGATCTCCTTATCAATATACTAACTTCCACCTATGAGTGGAGTCATATAGAGTTCGTCTTTCTCTGACTGGCTTATTTCGCTTAACATAATACCCTCGAGGTCCATCCACATTGCTGTGAATGGGCCAATTTTGTCTTTTTTTATGGCTGAGTAGTATTCCATTGTGTATATATACCACATCTTCTTTATCCAATCATCAGTTTCTGGGCATGTAGGTTGGTTCCACGTCTTGGCTATTGTAAATAATGCTGCGATGAACGTAGGGGTGCAAGGGAGTCTTGGGATTTCTGATTTCAGGTTCTTAGGATAGATACCCAGTAATGGGATGGCTGGGTCATAGGGTATTTCTATTTTTAACTTTTTGAGAAATCTCCATACTGTTTTCCATAGTGGCTGTACCAGTTTGCATTCCCACCAACAGTGTATGAGGGTTCCTTTTTCTCCACAACCTCTCCAACATTTGTCGCTCCTGGTTTTGGATGTTTTTGCCAATCTAACGGGTGTAAGGTGATATCTTAGTGTAGTTTTGATTTGCATTTCCCTGATGATTAGCGATGATGAACATCTTTTCATGTGTCTATTGGCCATATTCATATCTTATTTTGAGAAATGTCTGTTCATGTCCTCTGCCCATTTTTTGATCAGGTTGTTTGTTTTTTTGTTGTTAAGCAGTGTGAGTTCTTTGTATATTATGGAGATTAACCCTTTGTCGGATAAGTGGCTTGTAAATATTTTTTCCCAATTAGTGAGCTGTTTTCTTGTTTCAATCCTGTTTTCCCTTGCCTTGAAGAAGCTCTTTAGTCTGATGAAGTCTCATTTGTTTATTCTTTCTCTTGTTTCCCTCAACTGAGGAGTTATAGTGTCCGAAAAGATTCTTTTGAAACTGATGTCAAAGAGTGTACTGCCTATGGCCTGTAATTTTTTTTGTGTTGTCCTTGTCTGGTTTCGGTATCAGGATAATGTTGGCATCGTAGAAGGAGTTAGCCTCCCCTCCTCTTCAATTTTTTGGAAGAGTTTGAGAAGGATAGGTCTTAAGTCTTCTTTGAATGTTTGGTAGAATTCACCAGAGAAGCCATCTGGTCCTGGACTTTTATTTTTTGGGAGGTTTTTGATTCCTGTTTCAATCTCCTTGCTTGTGATCGGTCTATTCAAATTTTCTACTTCTTTTTGGTCCAGTTTTGGAAGGTTGTATGTTTCTAAGAATTTATCCATTTCTTCTAGATTATCCAATTTGTTGGTATATAGCTTTTCATAGTATTCTCTTATTATCTTTTGTATTTCTGAGGTGTCCGTTGTAATCTCTCCTCTTTCATTTCTGATTTTATTTATTTGAGCCTTCTCTCCTTTTTTCTTGGTGAGTCTAGCTAATGGTTTCTCAATTTTCTTTATCTTTTCAAAGAATCAGCTCTTGGTTTCATTAATTTTTTCTATTGTTTTTTTAGTCTCTATTGTGTTTATTTCTGCTCTGATTTTTATTATTTCCTTCCTTCTGCTGATTTTGGGCTTCGTTTGTTGTTCTTTTCCCAGTAGCTTTAGAAGCACTTTTAGATTGTCTATTTGCAGTTGTTCTTATTTGAGGTAGGCCTGAATTGCTATAACCTTCCCTCTTAGAACCACTTTTGCTGTATCTCACAGATTTTGGAATGTTGTGGTTTCATTTTCATTTGTCTCCAGGAATTTTTTGATTTCTTTGATTTCTTCATTAACCCAATTATTGTTCAGTAGCATTTTGTTTAATCTCCTCATTTTTGTGGCTTTTCTGCTTTTCTTCCTGTAGTTGATTTCTAGTTTCATACCTTTGTGGTCAGAAAAGATGCATGGTATTATTTCAGTCTTCTTAAATTTATTGAGACTTGTTTTGTGGCCAAATAAGTGATCAATCCTGGAGAATGTTCCATGGGCATTTGAAAAGAATGTGTATTCTGTGGTTTTTGGATGGAATCTTCTGTATATATCTACTAAGTCCGTCTAGTCTAATGTATCCTTTAAGGCCAGTGTTTCCTTATTGATCTTCTGTTTCGATGATCTTTGCATCAGTGTAAGTGGATTGTTAAAGTCCCCTACTATTATTGTGTTACTGTCTATTTGTCCTTTTATGTCTGTTAATAATTGCTTTATAATTTAGGTGCTCCTATGTTGGGTGCGTAGATATTTACAAGTATTATATCTTCTTGTTGGATTGTTCCCTTTATCATTCTGCAGTATCTGTCTTTGTCTCTTGTCAAAGTTTTTGTTTTAAAGTCTGTTTTGTCTGATATAAGTGTTGCTACCCCTGCTTTCTTTTCTTTGCCATTTGTATGGGATATCTTTTTCCATCATTTCACTTTCAGTTTGTGAGTGTCTTATGGTCTGAGGTGTGTCTCTTTTATGCAGCGTATACATGGCTCTTGTTTTTTTATCCAATTGGCCACCCCATGGCATTTGATTGGAGCATTTAGTCCATTTATATTTAAAGTAGCTATTGATAAATATCTATTTATTGCCATTTTGTTACTTTTTTTTCTGGGTGTTTTAGTAGTTCTTCTCTGGTCGTGTCTTTTTCTCTTGCTCTCTTCCCTTGTGGTTTGATGGCTATCTTTAGGAATATGTTTGATTTCTTTTGTCTTACTTTATTTCTTGCTTGTTAGAGGTTTCTGATTTGTGATTACCATGAGGACCTTATTTAATACACTGTGCATATAATAGTCTATATTGAGTTGATCGACTGTTTAGCTTGACCTCTTTCTAAAAGCTCTACTTTTTCATTCCCCTCCTCCCACATTATATGTTTTTCAAATCATATATAGTCTCTTGTTTAGTGTGTGTCTATCCATTATCCTCTTATCATTGAAATAGGTGATTTTAGTACATTTGTCTTTTAACCTTCATATTTTCTTCACAGGTAGTTGATCTGCTGCTTTTACTATATTTTTACCTTACAAGTGATTTTATTGCCAGTTTTTTGTTGTTGTTTTGTTTTTTTGATAATTTTTTTAATCTCTATTTGTGGTCATTTCTTTCCCACTTAAATAAGTCCCTTCAACATTTCTTGCAGAACTGGTTTCCTGGTGATAAACTCCTTTAATTTTTGCTTGTCTGAGAAGCTCTTTATCTCTCCTTCCATTCTGAACGACAACCTGATGGATAGAGTATTCTTGGCTGTAGGTTTTTTCCTTTTAGCACTTTAAATACGTCATTGCATTCTCTTCTCACCTGTACAATCTTGGCTGAGAAGTCTGCTGATAGCCTGATGGGCTTCCCTTTATATGTCACTTGTGGCCTTTCTCTTGCTGCTTTTGGGAATCTCTCTTTGTGTTTAATTTGGGACATTTTAATTATAATATGTCTTGGGTGTGGGCCTCTTTCAGCTTATTTTGTTTGGAGCTCTCTGTGCTTCCTGAACTTGGATGTCTGTTTCCTTCCTCAGGTTAGGAAAATTTTCTTCTACTATTTCTACAAATAAATTTTCTGCCCCTTTGTTTCTCTCTTCTCCTTCTAGGACACCTATAATCTGAATGTTAGCATGCTGATATTGCCCCCGAGTTCCCTTAGACTGTTCTCATTCTAATTCTTTTTCTCTTTTCTGTTCTACTTGGGTGATTTCCTCTAGTCTTTTGTCTAGCTCGCTGATCCGTTCCTCTGCTTCCTCCACTCTGCTATTGAGTCCATCTAGTGAATTTCTCATTTTGAGTATTGTATTCTTCATTTCTGATTGGTTTGTTTAAACTATCTTTCAGTTCTTTGCTGATGTGCTCACTGTATTCATCCATTCTTCTCTGCATATCTGTGAGCATCCTCATGATATTTTGTTTGAACTCTTTGTCGAGTAGGTCACTAGTTTCTGTTTCATTTAGTCCTTTTTCTGGTGTTTTGTAGTGTTCCCTTGCTTGGAAAGTATTCCTTTGCCTCCTCATTATGCCTCTTTCTCTGTGCTTATTTTTATGTATTAGGTGAGTCGGCTATGTCTCCTGATCTTGGAGAAGTGGCCTTATGTATGAGATGCCTTATGAGGCCCAGCAGTGTGCTTCCCTCTCATCACCAGTCCATCAGAAGCAGGCGTGACCCCTTTGTGAGCTACTTGTGTCCTTCTGCTGTGGCAGGGTTGCTCCCACTGCAGGTACCCAGGGAATCTAATGTTTCCTTCCCTGGCAAGCTATTTGTAAATTTGGTTTGGGGAGCTTCAGCACTGTTTTCTACAACGTCTATCAGCACACTCCTATTGCAGGTTTCCTCTTAATTGGGTTGGTACCCAGTGTAGCTGGTTGCTAGGCTCATGGGGTACAGTTGTGATAAGCCTCAGGCCTACAAGCTGTTATCAGTTCTCTTAGGAGTGCAGCTGAGTGGGGCTGGCCCTAGGCACTGGGGCGCTGAATTATTTCAGGCGTTGGAAGGGGGCGCTGATCCTTTTTATGGCTATTTGTGAATCACAGGTCTTCTGCTGCTGATAAGCCTCACCCCCCACTGGACCACATACACTGTCAACACAGTCCTGGTCTGTGCACACTTCTCAATCCCCTGGAGCATACCCTGATGCCGCACTGCAGGGGCCCCCACTTCACCAGTGTCCCCCACAGTTCACCTGGTCCTCACACAGGCCCTGCCCCACAGGGGCAGACACCCTTGCCTGCCTGTAGAGGATCAAGGCACCTAGTCAATGCAGGCTGAAAAGTAGCCTGAGGGCTTGCTGTTAGGTGGGGCTGGTCCCTAGAGCCGATTGCCTGCATTAAATCTGTGCTCTAGTGGGCATGTCAGACCCCTGGGCTAACAGGCCAAGGGATGAACCTCAATGGCCCCCACCGGGTTCCATGTCAGCATGCCTGGACCAGCTTTGAACAATGGCCCCCACCAATGTCTCAGTCTCAAGAGAGGTCTCTCCTCTCACCAAGATACCCACAGAGCCTACCAGGTGAGTCTCATTTCACCAAAGGACTGTCAGCCTTCTCTCTGGTGATTTTAGGTTGCTGCAATGAGTGAGTTTGTGCGTGGGCCCTTTAAGACCCAATTCTTTTCGGCTTTCAGCTAATAGCTTTCCTGGGGGTATCCTTGCTGCAGTTAATAGTGAGCAAAGCCAGACAGTAAGACTCCCGTCTCAGTTGGGCTGAGTCTGAAGTATGCTTATAGCAGTATCACCCCTGCTCCAGACCTCACTCCTCCAGGGAAGGTTGCGTACCTTAGGGTGGCTCCTGCCTGGCCAGCTGAGAAGCTCTACTGCTCCCAAAGGGGGCTTTTTTCCTGTCTAGCAGGAATGACTGCCTCTTCTGCCTTTGTCAGGGCTGTCCTTTGTTGTGGGGGGTTCTTTTTATCCAGTTTTCAGTTTTCAATCTGGGGCAGTTTTTCCAAAAATTGTTGTAACTTGGTTGTGTTCGTGGGAATAGGCAAGTTCAATGTCTGCTCACACCACCATCTTGACAAGATTTCTGCATACTCTTTAATTTTGTTTTACTTAGCCTCATTTTCTGTGTTACATCCTAGTAGGAGTTGATGCATAGCTCTAAAGTGAAATCTACATCCTTCTGAACAGTCTTCTCTGTAGCTACCACAGTCAAAGTTAGGATGTTTTTACATTGTTATGAATAATTTGTATTGTATGTTAATCACTTTTATTAGGAATAAGTACAGGTGTATGTTAAATTCAAGACTTAGGATCTCATTGACTATATAAAATTTACTGTCTCCAAATTTACAACTTTGAAACCTCTTATTTGCATCTTTATGCCCCAGAGAGGGATTTGATTGGTTTTTTTGTTCAAACTGACCATTGCCTTTGCCTCTCATATTCCCTTCAGAGTAACTGATGTGTCTCAAAGGGCTTCTGAAGTGCTCTGAAAGCCTGATTTCACAGGTTAGAAAGAATTGTGTCTTTTCAACTCCTGGAGAAATGAGATATGACCCCTGAAGGAAGAAATTTTTAATTTCTCTTTTATATGTTCCTGAGGATTATATTTTGTAACACCTTCTTTGCCTAGAAGAAAATGTGGAGAAATCTAACATGCTGACACTCTAGCAGTAACTTAACCCTTCTATTTAAAAAAAAAAAACATTATTTAGAACAGGAAAGGTCATAGCAATATTTATTTTATGCATTGTAAACACTTATAAAAAGTAAATTTAGATAGTATGTTTTATGCATATGTGCATATGTACTAAAATACAGACAACAGCAGTAAACTCTTTATGTCTTTTAGACTCAGGGAGAGCCCAGTATTTTCATCTAGCCGTTTGATGATGTGTTCACGTGTTTTGGTTGGTGGGGAGGATTAGGCATGCTCCGGAAATTGTCTGTTGGATCTTCAGATTAAAGATTTTATGACTTTGAGAGTCTCACTTAACTTTGCATTGTGTGTGAGCCTTAGGCTGTGCATAATTAAGTCTTCTGATCAAATGTGTAGCTAAGACTGTCTGTAATGTCATCTCTTACTTAACCTGAAAAGTCACAGACATAGCCTCTTAATTACTGGTTTTAGATTTGCAGGTAAAATATAGAGAAAAACTTACACAGTGATCATGGCACACTGGGAACGTCTACTTTATGGTGTTTGTTTTACTAGTTCTTAATGTTTTGTAAACTCAAAAGAGTCCGAGTCTTTTAGTCTTAGAGTCCAGGATTCAAATATCAGTGGTTGTAAATTAGTAGTTGTAAATATCAACAAGTATTTTCCTATGCTTTATGAATCTTGGATTTCACATTTGTAAAATGAGCCTAATAGAGCCTACCTGATAAAAGCATTTTAGGGATTACAGATAATGTTTGTAAAGTCCCCAGCAGCAGGGCCTGACACATAGTAGGTATTAAAGTGGTGCTATTATTATTATGCATTTTGTTTTTAGAGCTCAGTAGAGGATAAATGCATTTGTATTTATCATACTAAAAATAGGCTTATACCCATATTATTATTTTTACATCATTGTGCTTCAAAGTGATGCCTTCAGTTTGTACTGACATTATAAGAAACATTTGTGTGTCACTTTTAGGTATATTGTTCATTTTATAGTATCTTCTTTAAGAGATCTCTGGAGAGCACTTTTGGTTGGTCCCAGCATTGGGGACTGTTGAGCAGTTGCTGAGGTTCTTATTTTATAGACATGGTTTATGTCTAACAGATCAAGTGTCCTTTTTGCTTTACTTCTCTGTGACTGCTAGAAAACTTGCAGCTAAAATTGGGACCTTTTGGGAGCGAGAATACAGATATCTCTGGGAAGGATTTTTATATTAACTATATTTCTCTTTTATTTTTTTCAGGAGCTTGAAATTGTAATTGGAGATGAACACATTTCTTTTACCACATCAAAAATAGGTTCTCTTATTGATGTAAATCAGTCAAAGTAAGTGTGGTAAAGCAGTTTGACTAAATTGATAAAATTTGTTATCTCTAACAGAGTTAGAACTATAGCCAGGTTTTAAGAATATTTCAATGACACCGTATCAGTTTATTATGCAGCTGTAATTCTGATTCTTATGTCATTAAAGACTTGTGATCAAAGATGTTAGCAGGGTATTTAATTGATTGCCAAAAAATTCTTAATCCAAAAATATAATAATACCCAAGTTTTATTAGCTGCTTTTTTTGTAAAAATCTGTGAACAGTGTGACAAAATTTAAAAGAAATCCTCATTGGGTTATATCAGCCTCATTAGCCCCATGTCACATCATTCTCCTCTAGTTCCAATAAATGGAAAAAAATCTAGTAGAGCTAAAGTATGGTTTTAGCTACCTCATCCTCCCAAGTTCTGTGTCCCTGTAGCACATACCATTGTCTTTGTGTGAAAAATCTATTTCCAGTTCTTTCTTTCTACTCTTTCCCCTTAAAATGTCTGCACACTGCTTTTTCCTATCACTTTAAATTGTAATAACTTATTTGTTGCTTTGCTGGTTTACATGTGAGCTCCCTGAGAACCTTGCTGCATCTCCAAAGTTAGCACAGTGCCTGGCCCACACATAGGAGCCTTATGAATATTTATTACAGGAAAGGAGAAAGGAATGAATGCTTAATAACTATTGGGTACAAAAGGCTGTGTTCATAAAGACTGACCAGAGAGTTTTAAACTATCAAATTTATTTTCTCACAGTTGGTGAGGATGTGGCATTCATACCCACTGGGATTGTAAATTGGTACAGTGTTTTTGGAAAGCAATTTGATAATATGCTTTGAAAGCTGTTGACGTTTTACTCATCTATGTCCTAGTAATTTCATTTCTGAGCATCTCTTCTGGGGAAATATTCTCAAATAATGAAAAAGCTGTTATTCATAAAGTGGTCTTTGAAGCCTTATTTATAATAGGAAACAAATCCAAATTTCTAACAAGGAGAGAATTGTTAAAGTAACTAAAAATTATTTGTGAATTTTTTTAATGTAGTGGAAAATAATGTTAAAAAGGGCACAGGGAATGATTTTAGTTATTAAAAAAATAGAGCAACATCAAAATATTTATAGTTACTCTGTGTGGAGTGACATATAGTATTACAAGTATTTTTTTCTATCTTTATAATTTTATCTGCTTTATACATTTTTGTGATACATAGCTATTACTTTTATGAGAAAATGAACACTTTAAATATGAAATGAATACTGGTGAAGAAAATTTACATTTCTTTCTTACAGAAAAGATAGAGATGGTAATTGTTCAGTATGTTCATTGTAGTTACCAGCAGATTCTCCCCTTCTCCTTACTTCCTTTAAGTTAAGTTTTTAGGTTTTTGGTATTTGTTTTGTTTTAGGAATTAACTTAGAAAATTATGTTGTTTCATTCTAGAAACCAGAAAGTAACTCTTACCTTTTTAAATTTTAGGGATCCTGAAGGCCTTCGAGTATTTTACTGTTTGGTACAGGACCTGAAATGTTTAGTTTTTAGTCTTATTGGATTACATTTCAAGATTAAACCAATGTAAGTTGTGTGTTTTTTCAAGCTGCTTTTATATTTAATTAAGAGATGGGTAAGGGAGGGCTTATTTGTCATTCACAATACTGAGATTTTTATGAATGTGAAGCAGACAAATTTTTTTTTGTATACAAACAAGGTAAGAAAATACATAAACAAGCTTGATTGTTATCCTTACTTGGGTCCAAGTGGGTTGGACAGTTCCTGCACACATTAAATTCTGTAAATAAAAGCCACCTTTCTTTGAAATTGTGCTCCAATAAACATATCAAAGCCTGGATGGAGAGTGTTTTTTTTTTCCAGGAGTCTATGTCTCTGATTTACTTTAAAGATAATAAAAATTTGTTCTAGTAGGTGAGTCCTAGGGCAGAAGTTGTTTCCAGTAGAAATGTGTAGCCAGATTCACACCCATTAAAGGCAATTGTACATCTTCCCTTGTTTCTTCCATACCTGATGGGATTTAATTTTTTGGTCCTTATAGAAGTTGTTTACAGAAAGTCCTGGATTTTTTACATTTATCACAAACTCCTCAGAGATTATTCACATTTAAATGTTTTTGGTATAAGCAGAGATTGCCTAAAGGGTTACAAGAGTAAAGTCAGTACCCCAAATTAGGCACATCTCTTGTTATGTCATTATTTCTTATTTTACCGTGTATGTATTTTGTGTATCTGTGGGAACTAAATGAGTTCTCAGCTTTACAAATTATTTAAAACTTAGCCTTAAACACATACATGTGTCAGTGTATTTATTCGTTTATTAATTCATATTTTAACTCCTAATGAACACAGGTCCCAATCATGTTTCCCAGTTCCCTTCAACCTTTTTCTGATAGACTTGATCTTTCATTCCTTCTGTTAGTAACCATGCCTGTGGTATGCTGTTATTCCTCTGGCTGAACCCCTACTCTTTAAAAGTGTGCAGTCCTGGTATTCGTAATCCACTCGCCCCAGGGACTAGTCAGGACCGACCTTAGGGTGCAAGAATTAGTCTCTGAAGCCTTGCCAGGATTCTTGAGCAGCTGGACTCCAGAGCTACTGTGTCCAGTAAACTTTGAGATAATAGAAATGTTCTCTATCTGTGCAGTCCAATAGGGTGGCCACTAGCTGTTATGTGTGGCTACTGAGTACTTGCGATGTGGCCAGTGTAATTGAATTTATAGTTATCTTCCAACATTTTATTACGAAAAATTTCAAACATAGAAAACTGTTGAAAGAATTGTAGGATGAACACCCATGTGCCAATCTAGATTCTGTAATTAACATTTTATTATACTGTAATAAGTCAATTATAATAAATCATCCTGTTGATTTTTCATGTAAGGGTGGAATAACTCGTGTAATTGATGCTAATGGACTGCTTTTTTTTAAAGTGCTATTCAATTTTTATTAACTTTACATAGCCACATGTGGCTTGTGGCTACCTTTTGGACAAAGAAGCCCTAGAACCTGGCTTGGTAGCCTGTTTGACATGGAGTGCTATTTGGTCCTTTACACTGCATAAAAATGCGTGGCCATCCCCTTCAGAGTTTTCATGGAAAGTCACCTCATCTCCACTTCATTGTGCAACACTACACTGTCATCACTTCAGGTTTCTTATGAAAATAAATATTTCTGTTCAAGTTGTAGACCTTTATGAATGTACACTATAAAATCATGTTATAATTCTCTTAGACTTAGATGTCAACTTCAAGGACAAGGGAAGAAACAACTTCTCTTTGACCCTCCTATGGGCCCACAACTTTTGGTTGCTCCACAAAATAATCTTCATTCTGTGTCTTCTGTTGAATAAGATGATCCACTTAAGATTGAACAAGGCTGGGGAGAAACAGTCTTTAGATTAAAAAAATCTTTAACATATTAACTCTTTGTCCCTATTCTCTCACTTCCTTCTAGTTCTGATGTATTTATTATACTCTTTCCTCACTATCTGCTAAGTTTATCATATTCAAACCAAGATTGGATAATAGGTCATTAGGATAAATATTTTATGTTGTCTCTGATTTTCTTACACTCAAAGTTCATAGTTTACCTCAGGGTTCACTGTTGGTGGTGTACATTCTATGGGTTTAGACAAATGTATCCATCATTATAGTATCATACAGAGTATTTTCACTACCCTAGAAATCCTCCATGCACCACCTATTAATTTCTATCTGCTCCCAACCTCTGGCAACCACTGATCTTTTTATTGTCTCCATATTTTTATCTTTTTCATAGTGTCATATAGTGGGAATCACATGGTATGTAGCTTTTTCAGATGGACTTCTTTCATTTAGTAATAACAATTTAAGTTTCCTCCATGTCTTTTCATGGCTTGATAGCTTGTTTCTTTTTAGTGCAGAATAATATTGGCTTGTCTGGATGTCCTACAGTTTATTTATCCATTCACCTGCTAAAGGACATCTTGGTTGCTTCCAAATTTTGGCAATTATGAGTAAAGCTGCTATAAACATCTATGTACAAGTTTTTGTGTGGACATTGTTTATTGATTATTTTGGTAATTGGTTTCCTAGCATTATATGGTAATGAGCTAGAATAGAAAATCCAAAAAATTTAATGAAAATAAACAGCAAAGGTAAAAATGATTTGAGGGTGAGCGTAGAGTCTGAACCATGTGATACAGTGGAGAGAACACTGATTGAAGAATCAAAATTCTCAATTATGGCACTATTTCACAGAACTATTCTTTCAACCTGTGATTAGACTTTATCCCTTAGTGGCACAGAGCCCAAATAGCCATCTGATATACTTTTTTTGTCATTATTTTTTTCATACTTCCTTAGTTTCTGAGATGGCTCTCTCATTTAGTTACTTAGAAACTGGAGGAAGGATAGCTACTGTTTGACTGACTGCTGGAGGTCAGTTGGGACGATATAGAGGATTTTAACCCTAGAGCATTAGAACAGCATTTTTGTAAAGGCAAGAAGGACAACTGAGGTAGCTAATTAGGGGTTCAGGAAACCTCAAACAAGAAGTGATTTGAGGTTTTACTGCAAGAGCCAGGAAATTTAATATCACTCAGTGGCATAAAGATTAGGCATACGGATAAACAACCATGGAGGTGGGAACCTGGCCAGGTGAGATCACTCCTCCCAATAGAGTGATGCAGACCATCTTTCTCTGGGATCTGGTGGTTATTCCAGACATCCTTTACTCCAGCACAGGACAGGAAGAACAGCATGCTGATGTGAAGTGATAAGCCACTGAGGTTTGCAGTTGTGACCAGAAAGCTTGAAGGTGTGACTAGAAGCTGTGTGCTGAGCTTCTAGCTGACAAAGTTAACATTGTCAGGAAGGAATGAGTAAAATGTGTGGTTTCCCAAATGAAAAAGGCTTTGCAGCAAAGCAGCCAGGAAGTGAATATTCGAATGCTTTATATATTCTTGTTGTGTATGTGTTTGTGTGTTTTGCAGAAAAGTGAATTTGGAAGACAAAGTACAAGAACATTCAAAGCATTCTTCAAATTTCTCATCTTTCTGTTTTATTAACAGTGGTTGTGAAAGATGATGTTTGGTTTTTCGAATTTTGTGCTTTGATCAAAGGGCCACACCAGGATTTCAGTTAGTTCCGTCGGAAGTTACTGCTGTTATCTTCTGATGCTGGTTGTCTTATCATTTAAGAAGAAATTTGCCTTTTCCAAAAATTCAGAGCTTAGTAATAAAAAGAAACTAGTGTTTAGAGAACAGCTACATAATTCGGCTTTCCAATCATCAGTCTCATTCTGCCTCTAAAACTGAAAAATCTAGATTATGTAGTCAATTTCTCTTAACTTGAACAAGTTCATGGAGTGCACATGTAGGCATCATCTCTCTTCTATGTGCTTTAGTTACAATAATGAACAAGACAGATGAGGTACTCACCCTATGGAGTTTATGTAGAAGAGACAGACAACTATGTAAGTATAAAAAGGTGTTGTGTACCTGTCTAGCTTCCATCATGAGAACTGTCTACCCTCCACCAGCTATCAGGGTGTAAATCAAAACAGAAAGAAAGCTCAACGTTACCAATATCTCCATGGGGCCACAAGATGTAAGTAACTAGACTTGAAGTTACAGAATGGTTTTTCTAGAGAGGTAGCGGTATGCTGCCACACGTTTCCCAGCTCCTAAATTGTATTAATGTGGCCTCCCACCCCATACACACACACACGCTTTCCTCCAAGCATCTGCACTCTATGCCTGATGTGTTAGGATAGAGAACCTAGCTCAATGTGTCAGGATTTCTGGGTTGTGGTCTTGGCTCTTCCACTATTTATAGTACCTTGGGAGAGAGAAAAAATGGACATTTACCTGTTATGAAGTCTAAGAAATCCTATCTGTAGTGACAATCTCATTGAATTCTTCCAAGTCTATGAAGTGAATGATACACTTATTGAACATGTGAGGAAAATGAAGCTAAAGAATTGAAGTGACTTGTTCAAATTTTTACAGCTAGGAAGGATCTGAATCTTGGACCTCAAATAATAATATTTAACATTTAATGAGTGCTTATTAGATATTTTCCAGGTCTGGTTAGGCAATTTATATACCCTATCCATATTATATATTAATATTAATTAATTTAATATTAATTTAAATATTTTAAAAATATTATCCCTGTTTTACTATAGTGAACCCAAGGTTTAGAGAAGTGAATTGACTTGCCTCAAGTCACACATAGAAGCTAAGGCTGGAATTTCAAGCCAGATCTGCCTGGTTCCAGAATTCATGCTTTGTGGTGGAAGTTTGTTGAAGATCCAGGCCCTTTGAATCCATAGTCCATTTGGGCTCTGTGTATTCACTCAGGACTGATTTTAACTATAGGTCAAGAATTAGCAATAATGTGTCCTTTGGCAAGTCAGTTAACCTCTTAACATTAATTTCTTCATTTGCAAAATGGGAACAATAATAAATATCTGTCAGCTTTAAGAGGTTTCAATATTGTTATACACACAGTAGGTCCTAACAAATGATAGTGTCTCTCTCTGTCACCTTCTCGACAATGATTATTCTTTCTCCGCCCCTACACCCTGTGTTCTCTCAGCAAAGCTTCTTTATTTGTTTTTGGCATTGGGATAGAGGGCTGGGGATCTTTCTCTGTTTTGAGATTGACAAAGATTACCCAATCCAAGATTAGGCTAAAGAGAAGGAAATGCCCAGCAGCAAGTATTCTTGAAGTGTGCAGACTCCTCCTGTGAAACTTTGCCTATATTATTATATTAAATTAGTCTCTGGGAGGTATTTCAGCAGCCTGCCTGCACATGGCGACAAGTGGCAGACCTCAGTGATGATTCAGAGATTAAGGGCTGCATCAGAGGGCAGAAGTAGGCCAGTTGAGGGCAAACAACAGGCAGCATAACCTAGATGGGTCCTAGTGGTCAGAACACTCAGTAGACCGAGTCTGTATGGCAGTTGGGAGGAGAGCTGGGGGCATGGGCAAACTGAAGGATGGGGAAGGCTTCTAAAGTGGACGGTTTAGCTGTGGCTAGAGGTGGGGAAGAGAAAAAAAGAATAAGCAAGGAATTTGGTGAGAGCTGGTGAAATCTGGGTGGGTTTGTCTCTGCATAATCAATTTCCCCTTCTGTTCCACACCTCACTGTTCTTCCTCCACACTCCGAATTAACCACTCTCACCTGATTTGAAGAGCAGTTTAAATTGGGTTCATAGAGCTGTATGTCAGAAGATTGACAAGGCTTGTATCCAATGAAAGTGAACTTCAATGAGAGATTGGGTGTATTCTGGCAGGCTCTGGCTCATAGAAACAGAGTTCTGGAAATAAATTTCTTTTAGCTGGAAGGTTGTAAATCTTCATGAAGTAAGATTCATACACAAAACTCAAGTAGAGCAATAATTTACCAATATCACTTAAAAATCAATAGTGAACATTTTCATACACAACTAGTGGTATATAAATGGGAAAAACTTTTCTGGAGGGCATTTGGTGATATATATCAAAGTTCTTTATTGTGTATACCCTTTGACCCCATAATTTCATGTTTAAATATTTTCCTAGGAAAATATTCAAAGGTACAGGCCAAATGTTTTTTATGCTAGCAAAAATTTGAAAACAACCGAAATGTCCAATGGTAGGAGATTACCTAAATAAATTATAGTATAATCCATATGGGTAATAAATATATATGGTTCCAAAATCACATTTTAGATAAATATTTTATAAATGGAGAAACATTTATTAGAAAATAATAGATTGCAAACATTGTGTATGGAATGACACCAACTTTGATAGTAAACATAATGTACAGATACAAAGCTAGAAGAAGATACACCAAAATTTTTATAGTGGAATTATGAATGTTTTAAAATAATTTCTAAAATATATTTACCTGCAATAAACATAAATAGAAAAAAGAAATAACCCTTTTTTTGAATAGCAACATATAAGAGAATGTTTCTAACAGGTTATTTAAGAGTTAACGAATTTAGTAATAATATTTTTGTGTGTATGTATATATATATTTATTGATATACATTTTAATCATTTGCTTTTACTAGTAGTTTCTTTTAAGTATGCTAGTTTTTGTTAAAAATATTAGTTTTTGTTTTCTCCAAAGCTGTGTTTGTCTTTTCAGTCCTCAAATATAGATTTTCAATGTTATTTTGCGAAGAGTACCAAGTGTTTGGTTAGTTGAAATGAAGGAACATATAGCTCGTGACCATTTTCCTTTCCCGTCAACTTCAGCTTTTATCATACAATTTCCTTTTATCACTTTGGTCAAGAGGAGGGGCAGACAATTTTGGGCTGGAGTACCACTCAGAGACAATTCATTTCTGCCTTCCGTCTTACAGCCTCTCACACACGTGAAGGATCCAGGATTGGAAAGGCCGACTTCTCCCACCTTGTTGTTGGGTCAGCTTTCTGCACCTGTGTTGCTGCGTGGCACAGACACAGGTACCCTCTGCTCTTAGTCCTTCAGATCTTTGTACCTGAGTATACTGTTAGTCCTACTTATAAAGAAAAGATTCTAGGAATATGGCATTTTGTTACAAATAACATGAACGTGGATGGATGGGAAAGCATTCTCTATTGATTGCTTTTAAACTGCATTAACTCAGAAGGATGTGAAAACTGTAGTTCAGCATTCAAGGGAAGTTATTTTCTTTTTTTCAATATGCTATGATTTTTGCTTTGTGTTATCTAAATGAAGAGAGATTTGGGGATTAACTACTTTTTATGTAGGTCTGATGATTTACATATTATCTTATCTATCCTAAAAGATTCTGTAATAGGAAAGACTCTCTTAGGAAATTAGAGAAAATGTGAATAACTAAGTTTAGAAAATTTTGTAAATTAAAATTTTTAAAGAATATAGTTACATGTGCCATTTGTTTTCCATATTTCTTGTTTTGTGGATATCATCTTTTCACACTGATTAATATAAGCTGCAAGGTAAATTTTAAATATTTACTATTTAAAAATTTCTTTTTATATTAATATCCGTTAATAGATTGAATCCTTTATGGATATTAACTAATGACTGCCCACTGACAAATTTTATTTTCAAATAATTTTCTCTGGCAACATCATACACTGGAACATTATTTCTAAAATTTTAATATACATGGACTCATTGGGGATTAAAAATACAAGTGTCTAGGCTCCACCCTAAGAGACTTTTATTCAGCACATCTTGCATGGGGCACTGGAATCTGGAATGTTAACCAGTCTGCAATGTTAACTCTTAGTAATTGTTTAGCAGATGGTGCATGGAATACACTTTGGGAAGGACTCTGGTGGAGTCATGTTGTAATTGAAGAGAATGCAAGAACTTTTTAATGTAGACCTGAACGTGTATATTGTTTTTTTTTAAGCCAAGATATTTATATTTTTTCAGAATATCAGAAACATAGAACTTTTCTTTTTTGAATTGATAGTTTTTAAAGTGTCTCAGTAATTTGGGATGGTACCAATTTTGCCTAACATTTGCATATGTATGTTAAACATTTTGAACTATATTGGCTGGGTGAATAGGACCCAGCCTGTTCAATCTGTTGGTAGATTTTTAAAAAATTCTCTCTGTATTTTCTAATAATTATGGCAGTAATCACTGGGAGTATAAATGACTTTATCAGAAGTACTGAAATGTTTTCCATTTCTTATATAAATCAAGCTCTGTCTACGTGCTTTAGGCACTTAAAGAAGTTAATAATCCCACCCTCACGTACACACACAGATGTACACACATACCTCTGAATCCTGGGTGTGTTCTATAGACTGACGCTTTAATTTTTCTTTAGACAGAAATACTCCTATTGCGAAGTTTTAATGCAAAACATGTTTCTCTTCTTACTCTAGACATGAGCAATCAGGAAGTGACTTATTGCTCCTTGAGATTTCTTCAGTCTCCTTCGGAGTCACAAAATACATTAAGGCCTGGTGGTACTCAAAGGCCTGGGAAAACTGATGACAAAGGTATGTGTTTTAAGCATCTAGATTCACCTGTCTTTTATGGATTGTCAAACTTTAGAGTTTTGAAGAAAGTATTCTTAGCTGTACTTCAGGTTCTCAGGTGGTAATATGAAATCATAATTGTGTGGACTAGCAGAACAAGTCTCTCTTTTTTAAAGTTTGTGAGAATGGAGAACTTAATGAATACCTTTAAATTTGAGAAGCTAATAGAATGTTTTCATTCAAATTTGTTTAAGAGGAATTCATGAGGCCTTTAAAAGTAAAGGACAGAGCCAGCCAGGATGGCCTAGCAGTTAAAGTTTGGCCTGCTCCACTTCAGCTGCCCGGGTTTGGTTCCTGGGCATGCAACCACACCACTAGTCTGTCAGTAGCCATGCTGTGGTGGCAGCTCACATAGAAGAACTAGACTTACAACTAGACGGTAACTAGAATATACACTATGTACTGGGTTTTTGGGGAGGAAAAAAGAGAGAGGAAGATTGGCAAGAGAAGTTAGCTCAGAGCAAATCTTTCAAAAAAAATTAAAAGTAAAGGTCAGACTAGAGTCTTAAGAAAAGATCGTGTTTCCTAGAGAAATAAAAGTCTTAAAGAATGAGAAATGAAAAATGTGCATTAGAAACAATGTTTTTATTCAGACAAGATATTTTAGGTGTCTTAAATATTTACCAAACTTTAATGACAATAAGAAACAAATCAAAAGGAGCATTCTTGGGGCCGGCCCCGTGGCTGAGTGGTTAAGTTCACGTGCTCTGTTGTGGCGGCCCAGGGTTTGGATCCTGGGCGCGGACATGGCACTGTTCATCAGGCCACGTTGAGGTGGCATCCCATATGCCACAAGTAGAAGGACCTGCAACTGGGATATACAACTATGTACCGGGGGGATTTGGGGAGATAAAGCAGAAAAAAAAAATAAAGATTGGCACAGTTGTCAGCTCAGGTGCCAATCTTAAAAAAAAAAAAAAGGAGCATTCTGATCTTTTTATTCTTTCTCTCTGTCCTCAAATATTGTCACAAACTCTAAGTTGAGAATAACTTTTAATTGTTTAATTTAGTGACAGAGATACAACTTTTAGATACTGAGGACCTCAAAATTAGGAGGATAAATATTCACTAGAGAAAAATAGATCTGATGAAAAATAAAGCTGATTTCTAGAAACTTCCTTAAGAATGAACCCCAATCACATCTGCAGCTTCAGAATATCCAATATTGGCCACCAATTTCTCAAGAATATTGGCTGCTTTGTCTTTCCTCTTCATGATTAATTGTGATCACAGGAAGGAGTAAATATGTCAGTGTAGATTCTCATAAATGTGTATTGTGTCTATTGCCATCTGTGCCTTTTTGTAAGGGATGTACTTTTAAAATCCTATAAGACTGTTCTCGTGTGTAACATTGCTACAATGAGTGGATGTCAGTCAGAAAGCTGAGACTTTAGAACTGTAATTATGAGATCACAAATTTAAATCAATTTGTATGATATATTTTTGTAAAATTTTTAGAGAAGAGTGTCTTTTTGTTCAAAATGTCCTAGGTTAAGGTTAGTAGTAGGCCAGGCTCTTTCCTAATGATTATCTTCTTCCTTCTTTATTTAAAGAGTTTTCAGTGCCCTGGCATCCCTTCGTAGTGACTCTTGGGATTCTCTGTTTACTTCTTTTGGTGACAGTCACAGTGTTGGGAACAATGAGTGAGTATTTGAAATGTATCCTTCAAGTCTGAGTAATAGCAGTAACTGCTAATTGTGCAGATATTAACCATGCTCCAACAATTGCTCCTTTACTATAATCAGGGAAAGTCCCAGGTGGCTCTTTTTTAGTGATTTTTCCTCAGACACATCACAGTGTTGTTTTCATTTTACTTACATATTCCAATAACTGCATCTGTAATGAGCTTTCTCATTCTGTATAATACATGGTCACATTCCTTTTGATACAAGACTTAGTGATGTTTTGCCTTCTGAGTTTAGATCATTGTGAATCTTGGCTGAACATTCTTTTAAAAACAACTGTTCAAAAGAAATTATGACTTTCTAAGTATACAATGAAGAAATAGTTTAGTAGAAAGAGTGTCTATACGTGGATGTTAGGTGATCTTGAATTCAGCCTGTATCTTGTATTTGAATTCCTTGACATCTTTAGTGAAAATCACCCATATGATTCACTCAGATAAAATTACATATTTGGATCTTCCTCTCTTTTCTCCTCTGGATATTCCATCTACTCAAATAATATTGGTGCTATTTCTTCATGTTTCTTAGTTCAGATTTTCATACTCAGAAGATGTGTTGCTAAATGTTGATTGGGTGATTTTTACTTTGGTATTTATTTGTAAATGATGTGCTAACCATTTATAAAGAAACTAAACTGAATGGTATGGTGTTACTATTATAATTCTATTCAGATATCTTATTTATTCTACACTTAAGTTGCTAATAGTGGGAAATTTGGTGTTTCTATTTCTGTGATCAGTTTATTGAGGTGTTACTTTCTTAATGTCAAATTACTATTTAAAGTGATGAAAAGGGTTGGTTGTCAAAGTGACACTTTTTCTCTTGTATTAAATTTCAACATTTAAACATTATGAGTGCTTTTTGGTGTTATATGTATACTATCAATTTTAGTTTTTCAGTGTTTTAAAGAAAAACATCAACAGGAGGAAATTCTACGAAACCTCATTCCAAAGTACGACAGTATACGAAATAACAACTACTCAAAGGAGCAACTTTTGATAAATAAGACTTTAGAGTGTGACATTCTTAAAAATAAAACCCTTCATCAGAAAAAGGAACTGGACTCACTCTTTATGGAAAAGATGAGATGTCATATAAAACAGGAGATCTTTTCGAAGTCTTTGCAAAGTACAGGTATGGAGAAAATCGTGAGTGAAAGGTAGCATGACTTTTCATTATTTCTTCCCCCTCCAGAAGCTTTGAGGCCTAATAAGAGGCTGAGGATATGTGCTAGTGATGCAGGTCTACTAGACAACTTTAATTTGTGCCTCTTAGTGTGGTGTGGGTATTCGGGTTACTTGTTTCAAATATGGGATGAAGACCCCAGAAGACGTGTTTGGATTAGTAGAACCTTATGGTTCCCCAAATTCAATGGCAGTTGCATTCCTGCTGCTCCCATGAAGTGAAATGGTATGTCCCCTCCCTTGAAAACTTGGATGGTTTTGGAACTGTGGGCAAATTAGACACTCCCACTTTGTTGCTGACGTGACATATGGAGGCTATCAGTAAAAATGTACTTAGGATAAAATGGGCACATGGCCTTTTATTTGGATGCTGTTGCAAAGATCATTGTGTTTGTGTGTATGTTTCTATTCTGCCTTGACTTCAGCTGTTTGATCTATTTGTGATCAATACGTATTCCCTGCAGTTCATCTGCAAGATTCACCGTAGTGTTGATGCTTGTGCAAATCTGTGTGATGATGCCGTTAAAAATCTGCAAGTTATAAGAATATTAAATCTCATACAATAAACTCTATTATCATGCATAAGAATGAAATGAATTCACCTGGTTAATCAACAACTACTAAATATTTATTTAGCATTTGGAGTTTACAAAGAGATTTTACATGTTTAATATCATGTAGGTGTGGTAGAAATTCACTGTGTCTATTGCTAGAGAATTAATAATATTTTAAAAATTTGGTATTGTAAAATACATGAGGAAAAGAAAAAAAGTTCGAAGGATAATGTTTCTTTTATTTAGAACACATTCCAGAATCCTTTTTTGAATTTTATTATTTTTAAATCCAGGTTTGTTGAGGTATTATTATTCTGCAAAGAACTGCACATATTTAATGTATGCAATTTGATGCTTTTGGGCCTGTGTATCTATCTGTAAAACCATCCACAATTAGGATAATAGACATATCCATCACTTCCAAAAGTTTCCTCATGTTTCTTTTTTCTTTTGTGGTAAAAACACTTAACATGAGATGTACCCTTTGAACAAGCTTTTAAGTGCACTGTTCAGTATTACTAACTGTAGACACTATGTTGTATGACAGATTTCTAGAACTTATTCATCTTGCATAACTGAAACTGTATACCCATTGAACAACAACTCCTCATTCCCCCATTCCCACCTCGCCCCAGCCCTGGCAACCACCACTCTACTTTCCCTTCCTCTGAGTTTGACTATTTTTTATCTCATGTAAGTGGAATCATGCTGTATTTGTTCTTCTGTGACTGATTTCACTGTGATTAGTATAATATCCTCAGGGTTCATCTATGCTGTTGCATATGCTAGGATTTCCTTCTTTTTAAGGCTAAATAATAATCCATCCATGTATATATCACATTTTCTTTATCCATTCATCCATCGATGGACATTTGGGTTGTTTCCATATCTTGGCTATTGTGAATAATGCTGCAGTGAATGTGGGAGTGCAGATATCTCTTTGCATTCCAGAATATTGATGAACCTCATATTATCATTATTGATAGCTATTAAGAGTTTATTTATAGAGCAATGATAAATATATTGCTCTGCTTAACAGAATACCAGAGGACAAGAAGTTTAATGTTTCACCTTCTACATTGTAGGCAAATTCAATGAAGACCACTGGTCCTGTTGTGGGGTAAACTGTTATTATTTTACCAGTGAAAATGAAAACTGGATGGGATGTAAAGAGACTTGCCAACGTTACAATTTATCTCTTTTGAAGATAGATGATGAAGATGAACTGGTATCATGGATTGTTACATTCACTTTTATTCTCTTGGACTCTATCATTTTGGACCCAAGATATTGAGGATGGGGGGAGTTCAGAAAGAGGGACCTTGAGTTATTCTTTGCATTTTGTCTGTTGAGTGAGCAAAAATTGCATAGTTAAGAGTCTCCCAGGAGACCCCGCCTGCTAATAGGCATATGATTTTGTTACTTACTAAGCATTCCATACATATTATCTATCCTAATGACCATCCTTATTTCTAATATGGAAACCTCCTTGAAGGTACACTTTGGGTCTTTGCAATCATCTCCCTCTCTAATGAGTCTGCAGGAGACCTGTTCACAGAGAAGTATGTTTTTCCTTCAGTGAAGTACTTAACCCTTTGGTAAATTGCAGCCTGGAACCAGTGATTATTTCTCACTATAAAGTGACAACTAAGAACCCAGAGGCAATACTGTTTAGTAGTTACTGTTAGGAATACAGGAGCTAGACTGCCTGGGATAAAATCCACTTCTGCCACTTACTGGCTGGGTGTCCGTGGCTAAAGTACTTAACCTCTCTGAGTCCCAGTTTTCTGATTTGCAAAATGGAGATAACAGTGAGAAACATAAAAGTGATAACAGTTTTACAAATTAACTTTATGGCGATTTTCACTGCATCTGTAGGTAACATTTACTTGATCAATATTCTTATATATTACGTCAAGAAGTATATCCTTCAAAAAGAAATATAAAAAGGGAAAATACAGTGATGACAATATCAAAATTATCTCTTTTTTTTAAAGATTAGCGCCTGAGCTAACAACTGTTACCAATCTTCTCTTTTTTCCCCTGATTTTTCTCCCCAAATACCCCCAGTAAAGAGTTGTATATTTTAGTTGTGGGTCCCTCGAGTTGTGGCATGTGGGATGCCGCCTCAGCATGGCATGATGAGCTGTGCCACGTCCGTGCCCAGGATCCGAACCAGTGAAACCCTGGACCACTGAAGCGGAGGGTGGGAGCTTAATCACTCGCTCATGGGGCCGGCCCCCGAAATTATCTTTTTAATTTGTTATTAATAATAACTATCCACACACAGAAAATGTGTTTTTATAGAGAAATGTTTGCAAAGATCAACCTGAAACCTCTATTTATCTTTTAGGAAAACAGCACAAAAATTATATGCAAGCCTAACAGGTGTTTTAAATCATGACATAAAAGAATTTGTGATATCAAGTCATAAAGTAACTTTTTATGTTTGTTGCATTAAAACGCCATTAATTTAAGCCTATACTTTAAAGTACATTCAGTCATTTAATCAGACATTATGTAATATGCCACTTTGATATATTACATTTTTGGGCAGTAAATATTTCCAAATACTGCCTTTTTTTCCTTCAGCTCTTCCAACTACAGCAAGGCTTTCTCTTATGAGGCCAAAGGCTCTAAGGCACATCTCCTCACATACATTTGTTGTTTTAATAAAATTGTTTTGAAGATTCCTTTTTTCACTTAAGAATATGTAATGATCATTTTTCTACCTCTGTAAATATTTTTCTGGAGCATGATTTTGAATGGTTTCATAGAGTGTCATAATTTAATTAATGTCTCCTATTGTTATTTATTTAGATTTTAAATTATTCCATGCTTTAAATAATCTATGAGACTGACAGCCATTTTTAACATAAATAATCCTGGAGAAAATTACTTTGAAAACTGAAAATACAGAGATTGAGGGAAGGGAAGGTATTCTAGGAAGGAAGGGTGAAGGATGATGTGGAGAGGAGCAGAGTACTGGCCAGAGAAACAGTTGGGCCCTTTACCTGTCCTCCTTTTCATTATCTAACAGGTGGGCATTTACTCACATGATATGTTTTGTTTCCTTAATAGAACTTTGTTCAACGCCAGACTTATAGAGATAGCTACTGGATTGGATTATCATACAATGCAACGGAAAGTAAGTGGAAATGGATTGACAGCGGCATGTCTTCTGGAATGTAAGTCTCTGGAATGCATCCAAACTCTCATATTGGTGTTGGAGTTGGAATTGTATCTAAAAGGAATCTTCTCTTATTTTGCACAGCTTCACTCATTTTCAAGCAGACGTCACTGGTAAGAATAAGTAGAATGACTAAGAAAGTGTTTTAGGAAGTATGGGTAAAAAGGAAGACATGCATCATATGGAGTTATTAATAATAATAAAATTATGATTCTAAACGCATGCTTAGAAGGATGTGTTATGAGGTACACAAAATCATAAAGTGAAGTGATCTGAAGAGATTGGACCATCCTGACTTAGCCAAAGTGATCCCTCCCATAACCTCCAATGAGTATTTTGAACATTCCAAAAACTCATTGGAAACTCCTTTACATTATTAGCTTCTATTATCTATAAATATAAATACATGTGAGAATACACACACACATATAACTTCACTGTAGTTCTTCTATTTTGAAGTGCAGTATTTTTTAAACTCTTGAGTTTATGTTTAATTATAGTCTGCTGTTAAACTGTTCAATGACTTTTTAAAAAATATGAACTATGTATTATATATATATATATATTTTTTAAGATTGGCCCTGAGCTAGCATCTGTTGCCAATCTTTTACTTCTTCATTTTCTTTCTTCTCCCCAAAGTCCCCCAGTACATAGTTGTATATTCTAGTTGTAGGTCCTTCTAGTTCTGCTATGTGGGATGCCACATCAGCATGGCTTGATGTGCGGTGCCCAGGCCACGCCCAGGATGCGAACTGGTGAAACCCTGGGCCGCTGAGGCGGACCATGCGAACTTAACCACTCAGCCAAGGGCCTGACCCCATATTACATTTTTATTTCTAGAATTTCTATTTTATGTTTCAAAATTTTCTTGCTAGTTACTCATATTTTCAAGCTGTCTTTCATTTCTTGAAAGATATTAAATGTTCTTATTTTATATTTGGTATCTGATCATTCTTATCTTTGTAGTTTTGTGGTTCCACTGTATTGTTTCTGCTGGTTTTTGTCCATGATGCTATTTTCTATGTAGTATTTAGTGATTTTTTTTCCTTTTTGATCTGCTGTGGAAATTATTTAAGGACTGAGATGAACGTGGCTTCCTCAAGAAAGAATTTGCTTTTTTGGATGCCTTGGGGCACTATGAATCTGGGCCACTGATTCTAAATTCTAAAGTCTAGTTCTGGGCTGAAAACCTACAAAAGGTGTCATACAGGAGGTTACCTTAATGTAATCGTAGCCTGTAAGTACACTTACTAGGCAAACAATCTCAGAGGTCACAGAGCAGAAAGGCTCACAGGCCAAATTAACATGCTCCAATTGCACAGTTAATTCAATCAATTTAAACCACATCGTACTATGCAAGGGGAAAGAAATGGGATAGCTCTCACACTTGGGTGGGATGGGATACTTTGTCACACTAGGATAAGGTGCAAGTGGGTGAAAGGATCACCTGAATCCTGGGTTATGCAATCTTCACGTGGCCTGACTCTCTCTGCTGCATACCCCTTCCCTGCTGATGGTTTCTAGCACCAGACTTGAGGTTTGAGTAAAGGGGCCCAACAGGCAGAAGGTTCTTGTGGCGATCATGCACATTTTCTCTACCGAGGACATACAGGAGTATGTAAGCCTGTCTACAGCTACAGCTTTCCAGTTAACCTTATGAGCAGCTATGGGTTTTATTTGAGTTTCTTAGGCAGAGGGTCAGATGAATGTCACAAGTGGGTGGGGAACTTAAGACCTCATGAATGTTGAGGATCTATGTGCATCATGTATATTTTGAGTCTTCTATTTAGTGTCTACTTGGTTCCTTCTTCCTTTCCCATGATCAGCACACACATGTTCTCCTTACTGTATCTATACCTAGCATGTCTCATAGGTTACTTACATATACATACTTACATCTTATGTGTTCTGACTCTGCCTCATGAGCTACTTAGTTTCATTTACCTACCTTGTTTATTTCTCTTTATTCCTGTAGCAATTTTGAATATTCTTAAATAATGTAGCAAATGCAGATTACATGAGGGATGGTGTATGATTTTGAACTCTTAGGTGGGATTATTCTTTTTCTCTTCTGCTTAAGACCAAGATTCAAGACACTTCTTGGGTGGTTTATACTGAAGCTACATCCCTTTTGCGTCTCAATTCTATGTAGCTTGCTTTCTATTTAGAATCATAGGTGGAATTCATTATTCAACCTATTATATCAATGAAGGGAAAATCTGACTTCAGAGGTTCACTTATCCTTTTGGATTCCCACATTTACTTTAACCCTCAGCTTGAGTATGAAGTTGCTTCTTGCCAATTCATAAATGTATTCAAGAAGGATTAAATATTTTTATTCAGCATTTTTAATTATTTCAATAGGAAGATAGTTCTTGTATCTCATCCACCACTTTGCTGAGATAGAAATCTCACTGTTAGATATTTCTCAACGGATTGTCATGTTTTAGCTAATGATTACTATCAATGGGGTAGGGAAGGAAAAGAAAAAAAGCAAATAAAAACATCAATTAAACAACCTCATCTCTGCCCATATTCCAATTCTCCTTTTTCTCCTTAAGGTATATGCACACCAGACTTAGTTATCTCTGTCACAGGGATTCAGTTCTTCTTTTTTTTATTTTTGAGGACAATTAGCCCTGAGCTAACATCCACTGCCAATCCTCCTATTTTTTTGCTGAGAAAGATTGGCTCTGAGCTAACATCTATGCCCATCTTCCCCTACATTTTATATGTGGGATACCTGCCACAGCATGGCTTGATGAGCAGTATATTGGTCCACGCCCAGGATCTGAACCTGTGAAACCTGGGCTGCCAAAACAGGACCTGCGAACTTAATTGCTATGCCACTGGGCTGGCCCCCAGTTATTCTCCTTTTAATCTCTCACCTTTACTGAAAAAGTTAACCTAAGAAAGCAGGCTTGCTATATATCATGAAACCATAGCTATATTGCAAGGTAATTTTGCCTTCTGACCAGAAATTGCTACAGTGGAATAAAATGGAAGATCATGGGTGGGATCAGGAGGCTGTTATTCTAGTTAATGGGCTAAAAAGCAAAAGAAAATCTTTTCCTGATGAAGTTATGATTAACGTTTCCATATTCCAGATCTTTAGGCCACAGACTTAAGACGATTATGATTTATGTTCTTGTAAGTTTCAGAATTCAATGATTGACCATGTATGTTTTCTGTTCTACAGTAATTTTAAAATAATGAGTTTGCCTTCTGGGAGAAGAGGAAAATGTGCGTTTTTAAGCGCAATAAGAATAGCAGATATTGATTGTGCTAAGAAATATAAATGTATCTGTGAGAAGAGAACTGATTGTGATTTCACTGCCTGCTTCAATTGACACAGAAGAAAGGTGAAATGGAATTTTGTCATTTTTTTGTTTGTTTCCTGTGATAATTTGTGATTCCTTACAAATTAATGTTTTTTGACAGGAGGATTTATTCCATTGTGGAAACAGAGATGAGTTGGAAGAAGAAGAAAATGCTATTTTCAACTATGATTTACGAGATCAGATGCCATCAGTCTTCTTGGGGAAGATTTTGTCTTTGGAAAGCAGTTTCCTATCTCTTTAATGGCCCCGAGAAATTCTTTCTCTTTCCCTGAACCCCCCACAGAGCCAATTAGAGAACTCTGGTAAAGAGCCTGGGTCTGTTCCTTATGGATAGGATAAATCATTTCAGTAGCCTCTGGGTTTGGGAGATAGCACAATTAAGAACCAAGAAATAGTTTTCCTGCTCCCTCCCAGCCCCCCTTCTAGATACTTACATCGCATTAAAAAAGAATTTTTTTACTTTACTCTAATTTCAAGCTTATTGAATAGTTGAAACAATAGTACAAGGAACTCTCATATGACCTTTACCCATAGTTCCCATTTGTTTATATTTTGTTCTAGTTGAGCTTTGCAGTTCTCTCTCCCTCTCCTTTCGATATCCATTTGATGATAAATTGGGGACATTATGTCCCTTTGTCTAAATATTTTACAAGAGCAAGGACTATGTCTTGTACAACCATAGTACAATGATCAAAATCAGGAAATTTAGCATTTCTACAGTACTATGATTTCATCTATAATCCACATTCATATTTTGTCAACTGTCCCGACGATGTCATTTATAGGTGTTTCTCCTCCATGTTCACGATCCTGCAGTACATTTACTTGTGATGTTGCTTTACTCTCCTTTAATCTGGAATAGTTCTTCAGGACTTCTTTGTCTTTCTTGACCTTAACATTTTAAAAATTGACTCTATTGAGTTACACTTTCTTGCAATAAATCACATCTATTTTAAAGCATGAGATCAATGGGTTTTTAACACACGTATACACCTCTTAAATACCATCACATCAAGACATAATACATTTTCATCACCTCCAAAAGTTCTTTTCTGCTCCTCCCCACCCACCTGAACCCAGGCAAGCAGTGATATGTTTTCTGTCACTATCAATTAGTTTTGCCTATCATAGAGTTTCATACATCATGTGCTCTTTTGTATCTGGCTTCTTTCTGCTCAGCATATTTTTGAAATTAATTCATGTTCTTTCGTGGATCATTAGTTCATTCTTTTTGTTACTGAGTAGTATTCCATTGTATGGATAATCCACCATTTGTTCATCTACCTATGGACATTTGATGAGTTTCTAAGTTTTGGCTATTATGAATAAAACTGCCATGAACATTTATGTGCAAGCATCTGTGTGGACATGTTTTTTCATTTCTTTTTATTGAATACCTAGGAATTTGATTGTTGAATCTATAGTAAGTTCATGTTTAATTTTATAAGAAATGTCTTGAAACTTCATAGAATGAGTAAATAGTGACATCAGGAGATTCACAATTGTTTACAAACAAACTGAAAAGAAATAATTTTCCTGCTTGACTTGTTCAGTTATGAATATATGTGTATGGCACCCAAACTACATTTATTCTCAGGAATATACTAAACAAGGATATTACATTTTCAACACTGCTTTTCCATTTCTGTCTGACTGTACTTGAATCACATACACATAGGCTAAGTAATTGGAGGACAGATAAGATAGGTCCTCTGCATAAACTCTACCTTTTTCTTTGGATGATTCAGTTCTTCTTGTCTTTGTCTGTTTGGAGGTCAAAGCCCATGTTTTCACTTCTGAGTAAATTAGCTGCTCTTTTATCTCTGGAGATTAAAACAGAGATGTGGTTACCATTTCACATTCATAGTGTTTCTCAGAAAGCATGCAGACTATGAATACACATGAAGAGATATGACAGAATAGGATTTTTTCCAAATAAAGGAGATCTATGTAATGGTTTTCTTATTATGTAAAGCCCATCAGGTAAATCTTTTAAATGACAAAATCATACAATGTTTCATATGCTAATTGTAATGAAATTCTTTAGAGAAATTATTTGACAGGGAGCAGAAAATAATATCAGGATTCAGTAGGGATAGGGAAAAAAAATCTGTTTTTCTTATAACAGGACACAATTGGAAACACTAGTTATAACACCAGGGCTTTGACTGGAACATCATGTTTGAGAAAAACACACTAGATTAGATATGACAAGACAGCTTTTGAGGAATGAAGGATGACATTCTGGAAGAAAGTCACTTGGAAATATTGGCCTGGTACCTTGCGTATGGGTTCAGCAACCGGGTAAGGTTGAGCAAAGAATGTTGCTCCCTCTGGCAGGTACAAGGAACCTCAGTATTTTGGGGACCTCGTGAAGAGAGAAATTCACCCAAATCTGTAGGTACTGCAGGCAGAATCTGATGACAAGTCCTTGGCTTGGCTTTCCTGGCCTTGCAAGGCCTTTGAAGTTCAATCTGAGATTCCTTATAAGGTTCCAGCAAAGCAGATTTAAAAGAGCCTATATAATCAATTTCTATTCTTGCTGTACTTATGTAAATAATTAGGCCAAATTTATGAAAACTAGACTTATTTTGCAAACCAGTTAGTCTTAATTTGGCTATGTCTAGTGAAATTGAGGATGATTTTAGAAAAAAAGATTATGTTTCAATAGAAACTACATTACACATATGTAGATATTGGATTTTGGTTTTGTCAATCGTCTTTAAGATTTTTGTTACATCCGTTAACTCAACTAGATCCTGAATTCTTTTAGTCTCCTGAAATATCTGGCTAGAAACCTTCAGACTAAGATTTTCAGTTCTTTCCATTATTTTCATTCAGAATCAGTGAAAAGTAAATCTGCTCTTTTTCCTGAAGCCTTGCAAACTGAGGCTGGAGGACGTAATATAAACTTAAGAGAGATTCATGTCTACTGCTGTGTAAACGACTCCAAAAAGTTACCTGAGTGCCTGATGACAACATCAGAGGTATTTCAAACCGCAAAAGATGCTTTGACCCTAACTTCTAGAAATCCTGGTTGGCTGGCCCCTGGGCTCAAGGACTAGTTTACAATTTGCTCCAACCATTAACTATGATTTTTCTCTCTTTGTTTCTCTAGAAAAACTTCTTATTAAATACCTGCTTAATGACTTGATACTGGCCTAACTTTGGGAGTGTATTTGCATCACCACCTTATTAAAAGACTGGTTCAGTGAGATGGAACAACAACACCGTGTTTCAGCAGGAAGTAGCTAGATCACCCCAAATCCCTCAAGATTGAGAGATGGACGTAAAATAGGGGAGAATTCATACCAACCCTGATATGTGTTCCCCCACATTAAACCCAGCTTATGTGGAGTCAAAACCAAACCACTCATTCCCTGCTTCCTCTCTGGCTTCCTGGCTCCAGAATCAACTATTCTCCATGGAGACAGACACAGGTAAGGACAAGCACCTGGATTCATTATCTCCTCCCTGCAAGGAGGTAGAGGATGGTGGGAAAGCTGCTGACCAGCAAGGTCTTGGGCTCCCTCCTCTCTGCAAGTAGTCTCAAGGCCAAACACAGGCTCCAACCAGCATGGTCATATGCTGCCCCTCCCCTACTTAAACTCCAAATAATAATTCTTCCTTTTAGCTTTTCAGGGAGTTTGGGATTTCAGTGTTAGCTGACCTTTCTCCTTGATGAGCACTGTGCAATAATAAAATTCCTACTTTCTTCCACTACACCTGGTGTCAGAGATTGGTCTGCTGAATAACAGGTCAGCGAACTTACTTCAGGTTTGATATCAAAATGGACATATTAAATCAATCATTCATGATGCAGGATTTTGTTGTCCATTTTAATTAAGTTTAATCTTTGTCCTATTAATATTTACACACATTCAATCTCATAAGGAATTGAGATGATATTTCAGATTTAGGCATACACATTAGAAATAATAGAGGATAAATGAAAACATTCTTAACCAAATATCTTTTTATAGTTTTTAAAACATTTATGGAGAACATTGTGAAGGGAAAATACTATACAACTTAAACTTCATAATCTAACGAGCTACTATTTTATGATTATGTGTTTTATATTTTTTTTGACTTTCTCTCTTAGACTTTGAAAGTGTTCAGGCATCTGAGAGCAGAGTGAAGAGCCTTAATCAATGGATTGTGTCATTCTAAAACACAGAAAAATTTCTTCAGGTCTAAAAAGTTTTTGACTAAAATAAAGGTGATATTAGAGGTAGAACAAACTATCTGTACAGAAAGCTAGATTGTTTTTCTTGTTGTGGTCCTAAAATGCTTGGCTCCATAATGCAGTATGAGCTCTCTAATACACCACTATGGCAGTTTTGATGGTTTCTTGCTTCTTTTAGTCTTTCATATCATCTTCTGAAACAGTGAATTTCCCATTTATCAAACATAACCTCCTACACTAATTAATTAAAACATTCACTCATTTGTTCATTCATGTTTATTCAATGCTCTCTACATGACAGGCACTAGGCTAGTGATCAACAATAAATAAAATATGAACCCTGCCCTTGGTAGGCTTAGGGAAAACATACAACCAAAAATAAACCAAAGTGTCAAGGTATACAGTGGAGGTATGTACAAGATGTTCAAGGAGTAAAGAAATAGAATTTGAATATCTGAATAGCAATGGTGGTTTTATAGTTTCTAAATATCTCCTGAAAGAGAGGAGTTTGAAATACTAATCATAAAGCTTCTATTGTGTTCGTTACATGGTAGTATAAAAATAGTCTATATTCATGATAAATAAATTTTGGAAATTATACAAAATTTTGTAAATTTGTAAAGTTTGCAAAGGCCTTGCATTAAAATGTTAGTGTTTTTTTTTTTTTTTTTTTTTTTTTTTTTTTGTGATGCACCCAGCCACTACTGACCAATTAAATCAACCATTTCAGAATCCTTTAGTGGCTGGTCATGTTTAAAGGCTGGTTTCTAAGTAGTCAATTGTTTCAGCCAGAGATAAAACTAATTCAGTAGGGAACAGGATTGGACTAAAATTATTGGTACATTTTGGCACTTGATCACTATCATTACTATAACTTTTGACATAGTTGAAAAATGAGATGCAATGTGTACTCTCATGTAACGTTAGGTCCTGTTGTCCCATATGAGAAATCCTAAAGTGACTGTCAAACTGGGTTTGTATTTCATTGATGTTTTATAAGAACTAAATGCCAAACAAATTAATCTGGGAGTTAGAAAATTCTGAGTTGATAATAGTTCTTAGTAACAGCCTCATTCTTTTAAGAGAGATAAGTTACAAAGTCATATGGTCTTGTTTGTGATATCCTGTGGGTTCTGAGTTATAAATATTTTCCTTCCTAGAAGACAGACGTGGACCTGCTCTGAATCCCTGGGTAAATTACAGAGACCACTGCTACCACCAAACTGTGGAAATAGTCTCTTTTTTAAATTTCTGATTTTGTGCTTTTTTGAATGTTTCCTTTTTAGAGACAGGAAGGATCAGATGCTGGTAAGATTGACTTTCTTCTGTGCTTCTGGGATACAAACATCTAGCAGGTACCGGTCAGAGGAAGGGCTTACCAGCGGCTCTAGACCAGTGAAAGGGACACTGTCTTGCTTTATTTTGTACTCATCTTTCCCAGGTATGCCCCACCTCAGCACATCTTTCTTGTCCCAACATATCATCATGTCCTTACCATAGGATTTTTGCATTCACTGTTCCCTCTGCACGCAATGTTCTTCTCTCAGAGATAGCCATGGTTAACTGCTTCACATCCTTCCAGTATTTATTCAGTTACCTCCTTCTTAATGACACCTGCCCTGACAACCCTATTTAAAATTGCACCCTGTGTATCAGCGTCCCCTAGACATCATCCTCTGTACTCTTAGTCCCTCTTACTACGATTTAATTTTTATAGCACTCATCACCATCTTACATACCATATAATTTACATGTATATTATTTTTATCTGCCCCAAATCACTCCTAAGCTGAGATTTTTGTCATTTTTCTTCAAGATTTATCTTAAGCATGAAGAGCAGGCACAGAGTTGAGTAAATGATCAAACGAGTTAAGATAAGTAATTCCCAATATAGGATAGTGACCTCTTGAATATCAAACTTTCTTTTTCCTATCTCTTTAGCCTTCTTTGTATTTAATTCATGGTTCAAGAAATACATAGAGACTGGAGTGCCTACTGAAATGTTTTCCTCATGTTTCATTTTTCAGTGAGCATGTACACTTGGCATTTTTTAAATAATTCTTTGCTTCTCTCTTGACACAAGTTCCATATGTCTAACCTCTAATGGTTTTAGTGTTAGGGAATCACCACTGTGTATTTACTTCCATGCAGAATATCATGAAGTTACTTTAGTGAATCATACTTGGCTTGTCTTATCAAAAAGAGGACACATTTAAGTGACAGGAGAGCTCCTCTCCTTTTCCTGGACTGTAAGTCTCTAGTACTTAATGCAATTCTTTATTCTTTTCTCAGGGTCTCGATGTCTTTTGCTTAAAGAGTTGGAGGAAATAGAAATGATTCCTGGGGACAGAATTTAGAAGGTTTGTTTCTTGCTTTTGTTTATTTTATATTGGATTGTGACCAATTGTATAAATAATAAAGTTATTTAAATAGTTCCTAGCATGTTTAAATATGCTGTTAGTATTAAATTATTGGAGTGATTTTGAGTTTTGGTAATAAAGGTAATATTGAGAAGAGCATCATTATACACAAATTTTGGGATATTTCTGCTACTTTTATTGGGAAGAAGTACAGAATTGTTATTCCTATGCCTAAAGGTTTCAGCCTTTTCTATGACTTTAAGTACATATTGTGAAATTGAGCTCCTGAAACGTTTCACCAGACGACTATAGCAAAAAACATAATCGCAAGCTATTTCATCACTCTGCACCAATGTAAGATAATATTTCAAAGTTTTGACAATTTGGTGGCTGATTATTTTTATTTTATTCCTTTAAGTTATATTCTTCTGATATTTACTGAGTTTATGTCTTTTCCCCATTTTATCACATTTATCTTTTATTTCTTGGTATGCATTCCTTATATATTAGGCTTGTAATCTCTCTTTCAGGCATGTCTCATCAATTTTCCCTTTAGTTTTTTTGTCTTTGTTTATGATTTTAATATGGAAGGAAATTTCTAACATTAAAGCACACTAAAATTGTCTTTATTCATTTGAAACTTATTTTGGGTTGTGAGGGAGAATGCTGAAGCATATATGTTTATGTACACATATAAATATAATTATAGGTCTCTCGCTCTATTTCACTTAGCTGATCAATTGTCAGAGCACAGTTTAAATGATTCATTATTCTTTCATCAGTGATTTTAATGCTATGTTTATCATATAGTAAAATTTAATATTGAAATAATTTTAAATAAGTTAAATATTTCCTAATTTTTGTAAATATTTTTTGTGTACATATGCTTGGATATTTTCCTGGACTCATCTATACCAGTCCATCAAATGTGAATCTATTCTTATTTTCACAATAGATCATTTTAATTATTGGAATTTTGTAATCTGAAAGTTCTTCTGTACCTCAAACTTTGTACAATGTTGGGTACATAGAACACTTAATCCTATGTTGAATTAATGAATAAAAGAATACATTAAAATATTCCAGCAATTTATTTTTGAATACAGTTCAGATGTCTTTTTTTAAAATTCATTTGTCAACTTGTGGAGGATTGCATTATATATTTAATATTTGAGTGGATACACTTTGCCTTTGAAGAGTATACTAGACAATCAGATTTTCTCTAGAGTTATTGAAAGACAGTTTCCTTGTTGATTTGATCCCAAATGTTCTCTATAATCTAGATGTCTAGTCATGGACTAAATTCAACCAGAGCATTTGACAGCATCTGCCCTATGACATTTATGTCAGTGGTGACTTTGAAGTACACATCAGAGCAGAGGGAAGAATATTTTATATATATATAAAGAATATTATATACAATTATGGTATGCATATATAAATTATATATTCTCTCTCTATATATCTATACCTTATATAAGATATGTAATATTCTTAATTTTATTCCTAATTTCATTGACTTTTATATCTAATGCAATGTATTTACAAGGAAAATATCCCTCCTCTAACTGCAGCTGTACGTGCATATGTGAACAGCTTCCATCATGCTGATCTCTACTTAAAACTTTATATCCTAGGTCATATGTCTTGCCTTTTATGTTATTGTCATGATTTTTGAGCCAGACCATTCTCTTCTTCTCTATACAGATCTATTTTTCTACTTATCTGTAATTTGTATATCATTTATCACGTTCTACATAGTTTATTATTTGAATGCCTATCTCAGTCTCTTCTACAATGTATGAGTTTTTCGAAAAAGAGAGAGCATTTGTACACCGTTGTGTTCCTCACAGCACCAGGTATAATGAATTTCACACAATAAGTTCTTAAGTATCGCTATTTAATTCAAATACAGTGAGTATGACCAGCAGCTTGTGTTTTCTAAATTTCTTGGGGATTTATCAGAGCAAAGTCTGGATTTCCAGGGGAATGTGTGTATGAAAATGTGCAAAACATTGGTATAATAAGTGCACCAGGTCCTCTTCACACACGTGTGAGAAGGCTGTTTGTGCTAAAAAATCAGAAGAAGGTTAAAGGAAAAGCTATGAGGTTCACATCTCAATAAGATTCTTCATTTATGATCTGTCTGCCTTTATTGCTATTATTTCATGTTATTTGTGACTCTACTTTTTCATGGTAGATACTGATAAATGAGTTTGTGACAGAAGTCAGAGTGTAGAGTTAAAGAAGAAATAGCAGCATAGCACAGAAAACTTAGAAATTCAGAACCTGTTTGATTTTGTGAAAATTATGTAAATGGGCTAATAAACATTTCATTTGCCACGAATACTTAGTCTTTTTCGTTTTCTTTTATATTTCAAAGTCTATTTAGAATTGTGATCCTATGGAAAGAAAACTTTAGAACAAATATAATGAGAAATAAGTGATAAATGATTTAACAGATGACATGTAAAAGATGTCAAAAATACAAGGAAATATCATTAAGTAGCATAAAGCAAAATATAAAAAAATAAAATTTAATTAAAGTAAACTTCTCAAGTCATCTGTTTTCCAAGTTGCTTGCAGAAGTCTTCCTAGCAAATTTTAAATATATCAAGTTCACTTACATTCTTTTATTCTTGTTGCTCCTCTTGTGAAAATGGATCTTTCCTGTGAAAGGCTGCTTTTGACTGAGCTCCAGATCCATCTTCTGTTCTTCCTCTGCTGTTTTAAATTCATTCCATTAATCAACCCCTATCACATACATCCAAGCACTTCCATTTAAAATGCACAACCTTCAAGGCATAAGCATACCCACATATTTCTCTCCCTCCCCTTAAACTCATGGTCTTTTCTAATTTCCCCTTACCAGTCCCTTCAAAATGACTGTACTTGAGCAAAGCATCTACATGATTATGTACTTTCTCACTTTCAAATATTACTCAGAACATTGTTACTTGGCTTCCCTTTTCTCCTCTTTATTGAGACTGTTCTAGATAAAGATACTAATGATTATTTTTATTCACTCATTCTTTATTTATTCATTCATTTTGAGTGCTTTTTATGTCTCTAGCTCTGTTGTAGGCAGTCTGCTTATTTTGTAATCCACTTTACTTCAATTCTTGTGTTATTCAATCTATCAATAACATTTTATTGGAATAATTATTTCATTGTTCTCGACATTCAGTTTTATTTTACTTTCATCACTTTTGTTCTTTCTGGTTTTCTTCCTACCAGTCTGGTCCTGTACTTTTAGTCTCGTGTATGGATTTTTCTTTACCCTCTAATATTTTTCAGGTTGAAGAATTCATTCAGGAACATTCCTATGATTTAGAATGATTATTGATTTGTCAACACAATAATTTTCTCTGTGATGAGCAATGAATGAACTGGGATAAATTTTGGAGTCAGGGAGACCAGTGGAGACCTTCTTACAATGATCAAAAAGAGAGGGGCTGGCCCCATGACCCAGCGGTTAAGTTCGCCCACTCCACTTCGGCAGCCCAGGGTTTCATCGGTTTGGATCCTGGATGCAGACATGGCACCCCTCATCAGGCCATGCTGAGATGGCATCCCACATGCCACAACTAAAAAAAATTACAACTATGTACTGGGGGGATTTGGGGAGAAAAAAAGCAAAAAATAAAAAAGAAGATCGGCAATAGTTGTTAGCTCAGGTGCCAATCTTTTAAAAAAGAAAAAAAAGAGAGAGAGACGTTGGTTACATGGTAGAGAATCAAAAGCCTAGGTATAAAGTGAATTGGAAAGAGTCAAGATCTATTCTAGTCTAGACACTGCCCACTACATAGAAAAGCACACTAAAAATCTATTCAAGTCCTGAATGAAGGGAGGGGGAATAAATAAGGGCTCTTCTTCTTTTTAGTCTATTTGAATGAGAGCTTTTGAACAATTAATTAAATCCATGAATTGATGTGAAGTGATCTGACTGGTCAGGTTGTTGGCTGATGGCGCCATTCAGGGGAGGGGGAGTTACAGGAGAAAGAACAGATTTCTTGAAGTCAAAAATGGTAAGTTTTAGGTGTAATAAGTTTGACGTATCTGCATATACTCTGAAAACAAAGGTCAGTGGGCTTAGTGAGAATAAAATGCTCAAACCCTTCTATTTTATAAACTTCTGCTTTTCAACTCACATATATATAATCAACATTGAACATACGGGGTTAGCATAAAAATTGTCACAAATAAAATTACTATAGCAATTTTACTATATCTTTCCTAGTAAAGAGAATTTTTCTTTAATACTCTCAAATGAAATAGAGGAAAATGAATAAATGGCACTTTTGAAAAGTCCTCTCGTCTTACAGGTTCAGAATCATTTTGTCCTAATGTCTCCCAGTCTGTGAATGTATCAGAGAGAAAGTAAATAAACACACAAACAACCAATAACATAGAAAGTGAGAGAACACACAATGGAGCAATTATTCCTGTGTCATGTCTACATGTTTTGTCGTTCCAGAAATGTCTGTAGAAAATGTATAAAATGGAACGTCAGGAGAGTCCAAGGGGCTTACATTAACCAGCAAGCTGGCAGCATTAAATCAAAGTAAATCTTCTCTTCCATATTTCAGTTTCCTCAGCACCAGCCAGAGTTGTGTTAAACTTTTTGTTGAGGCAAATCATAATTTAAACCCCTTATCACCTTAAAAAACACATTCGACAACTGTTTTGAGGAAAACAGGAAATACTAGCAAGCAGAAGAGAACAGACCCAAACTTTTTGTGAGCACATAGACATCATTTTGCCTATATTATTTCCATAGTTTGAACATTTTTGGAAGAAAGGAATGAAAAGCAATCATGTGGTAATCAGTTGGAAGACAACCCCTCCCCTCAAAAAAGAGCACTATGGCTACAATCTATCCGTTTTACTTTTCTATGACAAGATGTAAAGCACACATCTCTATATCTGTTGCTGGAACTAAGTTGACCTGGTGTGGAAGTCTAATAAAACTCATATACAATTCCGTACAAAGTCAGCAAAAGATAAGTGGCAATTTCCCTTTATTAACAGAGAAGGCTGACCAGGACAGTGTGTGGTTTGAGGAAAAGTAGCACCAAATCTGAGCTGCTTCAATACTGAAGTTACGGGTAAGGAGAACAGGAAACTGAGGAGAATCTATTGTTATATTCCTGTAAAGAGAAAATAAAAGAAGGAAATCGACGTATACCTTATTATGGAATACCTTATTTCAAGAATGATGGAGTGATAAATATGTTAATGCTAAAGAATGTCCATAACATTTCACTACATGGACATCCTTTGTGTCCTTGTTTTTAGAAGTCAGTCTTAATGGTGTGGTAACAAAAACACAAAAGTCAGAATACAATGGCTTATGAAGTAAGTAGGCAGTGAGAAAATGGGATAAGCAAATGTAGACAACTTTTTCCCTAAGATGTTTAGCTGTAAGGAGAGCTGGGGAAATAACCTGAGAAGCTGATCTTGTGGAGGGAGGGTTGATATATTGCTCACCCAACATCCCTTCTAGTCAGGATACTTTGAAACCAATGTGGCCACAGTGGTGTCTTTATTTTTCATATTGTGTAGCTAGATCAAGGCTTAAATAGTTTAACAGTTTGGTAATGAGTGAACATCACTGAGGTTACAAAGTATGTGAACAAAATGACTATTTACCTGGAAAGAGTGGTTTGTAGGCTAATACAGGTGAGTAAATATTTCAAGTGGAAAACATTTACAACAACAGGAAGAGGTTTGTTTCCCCTTAGGAGTTTAGAGAAGAAATGGCTGTAATGCAATAGTTATCTTAGGCACGAACACTGGCCTTGTGTTTCCTTTTGTTTAACGGAAGAAATGCTAAGTGAACATGTTGGGAGACTTCTGTGTAATCCTATGCCTTTATTTGTTTTGCGGCCAAATCAAACTATCTTAGTGACTTCTATGTCATTAAGGCATATATACAGCTCCCATTTCTGCTTCTTATTTTTTTTCTTATAGCAAAAACAAAGCTGAAATTCACACAGGAAACTTATTTCTTGACTGGTATATGGAGGAAGGGAAGGCAAAGCCTTGTTAAAATGCATAAATGCCATCAACGTACCATACAAATTGCTCAAGGAAATTTCATGCTAAACCAATCGATGGACATTTATTACAGATAGACCAGAGTGTGAATTTTATTTATTTTTAGTACTATACATCTTTTATAGCTTTATTGAGGGATAATTGATCTAGAAAAGACTGCACAGATGGGGCTTCAGGAGCACAGCGCACAGGTTGCAGCAACACTAGCGGCTACTTTGGAGGCAGTGGCTGTGCTGGGTACCAGGGTGGCTGTTTGAGGCCCAGGTGCCCGTGGACTCAGCACAGTCAGGGCTCTGCTCGCTGCAGGATCTTCATGGAGACCAAGCAGAGGCACTTTCCCTGGTGATGTCCAGCACCTCTGGCTTCACTGGTCGGTTATTTTTTTTAAAAGCTCACACATATTTAATAGGTACAATTTGACGAGATTAAAGATAGGCATACACCAATGATACCACAAACCCTTTGAATGACATTTTTCATTTCCCTCTTTCCCCATTTGAATGGCAATCGTCATTCTACCTCTGTAAGTTTGGCTATTTCAGGTATCTCCTTTAAGTAGAATCATGCACTTTTGTTCTTCAGTGACTGAGTTATTTCACTTAGTGTAACATCTCCCAGGTCCATCCATGTTGTCACAAATGGTAGGATTTGCTTCTTTTCTAAGGCTGAATAGTATTCCATTGCATGTACATACCACAGTTTTGTTACCTATTCGTCCGTCAATGGACATCTGGATTGTTTCCATATCTCAGCTGTTGTTAATAAAGCTGCCGTGAACATGGGAGTGCAGATGTCTCTTGGAGATCCTGATTTCAATTCCTTTGGATGTATACTCGGAAGTGGGGTTCTATTTTTAAGTTTTTGAGGAACCTACATAATATTTTCCATAGTGGTTGTACCAGTTTACCTTTTCACCAACAATGTATAGGGTTTAAATGTTACCATTCCTCATAAACACTTTTCTTTGTTTTCTATAGTAAGGATCCTAACATGTGAGATGGTATCTCATTGTGGTTTTGATTTGCATTTCCCTTAATATTAGTGACATTAAGGACCTATTCATATTTCTCTTGGTCATTTGTATGTCTCCTTTGGAGAAATGTCTATTTAAGTTCTTTGCCCTCTCCCCCACCTTTTTTTTTTTTTTTTTGGCTGAGGAAGATTCAGCCTGAGCTATCATCCATTGCCAGTCTTCCTCTTTTTCCTTTATTTTATGTGAGCCACTGCCAGGGCATGGCTACCCAGGAACCAAACCTGGGCCGCTGAAGTGGACTGCACAGAACTTAACCATTAGGCCACCAGGACTGGCCCCCTTCGGCTACTTTTTAAGCAGGTTGTTTTTTCTAGAAGGTTGTAAAAGTTCCTTATGTATTTTGGAAATTAATCCTTTATCTGCAAATGTTTTCTCCCATTTCATAGTTTGCCTTTTTATTCTGTTGATTGTATTCTTTGCTGTTTGATGTAGTCCCACTTCTGTATGTTGCTTTCTTTGCCTGCGCCTTTGGTGTCAAATTCTTGAAATCATTGCAAAGGCCAATGTCATGAAATTATTTCTCTAGGATTCTTCTAGGACTTTTACAGTTTCGGGTCTTAAATCTTGCCAAGTTTAAATCTTGTCAAAGATTAGTTGACTGTATATGCAGTGGTTTAATTCTGGGTTCTCTATTCTGTTCATTGGTTTACATGTTTGTCTTTGTGCTGGTACCATACTGTTTTGTTATTGTAACTTTGTAATATATTTTGAACTCAGGAAGTGTGATGCTTCTAGTTTTGTAATTTTTTTCCCCCAAGATTCCTTTGAAAATCTGGGTTTTTTGAGATTCCATGTGATTTATTTCAGTAACATTGGCTTATAACATTATATAAATTTCGGGTGTAGATCACTCTATTTTGATTTCAATTTAGACTACATCATGTTCATCACGCAAAGACTAACTACAGTCCATCGCAATACACATGTGCCTAATCACCCTTTTAGCCCTCCTCCCTCCCCCCTTCCCCTCTGGTGTCCACCAATCCAATCTCTGTCTTGATCTGTTTGTTTGTTGTTGTTATCTTCTATTTATGAGTGAGATCATACGGTATTTGACTTTCTCCCTCTGACTTAATTTGCTTAGCATAATACCCTCAAAGTCCACCTATGTTGCCACAAATGGCCAGATTTCATCCTTTTTTATGGCTAAGTAGTATTCCATGTGTATATGTACCACGTCTTCTTAATCTATTCGTCCCTTGATGGAAACCTAAGTTACTTCCAAGTCTTGGCTATTGTGAATAATGCTGCAATGAACATAGGGGTGCACATATCAGGACACATTTGTGTTTTCATGTTCTATGGATAAATACCCAGCACTGGAACAGCAGGATCATATGCTAGTCGTATTTTTAATTTTTTGAGAAATCTTCATACTGTTTTCCATAGTAGCTGAACCAGCATACATTCCCACCAGCAGTGTATGAGTGTTCCCCTCTCTGCACATCCTCTCCAACACTTGTTGCTTCCTGTCTTGTTAATTATAGTTATTCTGCCGGGAGTGAGGTCATATCTCATTACAATTTTGATTTCATTTCCCTGACCATTAGTGATATTGAACATCTTTTCATGGGCCTGTTGGCCATCTGTATATCTTCTTTGTAGAAATGTCTGTTTAAATCTTTTGCCCATTTTCTAATTGGGTTATTAGATTTCTTGTTGCTGAGATATATGAGTTCTTTGTATATTTTGGATATTAACTCCTTATCAGCTATATGGTTTGCAAATATCTTCTCCCAATTGTTAGGTTGACTTTTTGTTTTCTTGATGGTTTCCTTTGCTGTGCAGAAGCTTTTTAGTTTGATGTAGTCCCATTTGTTCATTGTTTTCTATTGTTTCTCTTTCCTGGTCAGACATGGTACTTGAAAATATGCTGCTAAGATCAATGTCAAAGGGCGGCATGCCTTTGTTTTCTTCTAGAAGTTTCATGGTTTGAGATCTTACATTCAAGTCTTTAATCCATTTTGAGTTAATTTCTGTGTAGGATATAAGATAATGGTCTACTTTCTTTCTTTTGCATGAGGCTGTCCAGTTTTCCCAACACCTTTTATTGAAGAGACTTTCCTTTCTCCATTGTATGTTCTTGGCTCCCTTGTCGAAAATTAGCTGTGCATAGATATGTGGGTTTATTGCTTGGCTCTCATTTCTATTCCCTTGATCTGTGTGTCTGTTTTTTGTGCCAGTACCATACTGTTTTGATTACTCTAACTTTGTAGCATATTTGAAATCAGGGAGTGTGATACCTCCAGTTTTGTTCCTTTTTTTCAGGATCTCTGCTATTTAAGGTCTTTTTTGGTTCCATATAAATTTTAGGATGCTTGGTTCTATTTCGGTGAAAAATTTCTTTGAAACTTTGATAGGGATTGCATTGAATCTGTAGATTGCTTTAGGAAGTATGAACATTTCAACAACATTAATTATTCTAGTCCAAGAGCATGGAATATCTTTCCATTTCTTTGTGTCGTCTTCTATTTCTTTCACCAATGTTTTATAGTTTTCAGTGTACAGGTCTTTCACCGCCTTTGTTAAGTTTATTCCTAGGTATTTTATTCTTTTTTTTGCAGTTTTAAATGGGATTGTATTCTTAATTTCTCTTTCTACCACTTCGTTGTAGGGTATAGAATCACAAGTGACTTTTGTACGTTGATTTTGTATCCAGCAACTGTACCATATTCATTTACCATTTCTAAAAGATTTTTTAGCGGATTCCTTAGGATTTTCTATGTATAAAATCATGTCATCTGCAAATAGTGACTGTTTCACTTCTTCCTTTCCAATTTGGATCTGTTTGATTTCTTTTTCTTGCCTGATTGCTCTGAGTAGGACTTCCCATACTATGTTAAATAAGAGTGGTGACAGTGGGCATCCTTGTCTTGTTCCTGTTCTTAGAGGGTTAGCTTTCAGTCTTTCTCCATTGAGAATGGTATTAGCTGTGGGATTGTCATATACGGCCTTTATTAAGTTGAGGTACTTTACTTCTATATCCATTTTATTCAGAGTTTTTATCATAAAAGGATGCTGTATCTTGTCAAATGCTTTCACTGCATCTATTGAAATGATCATGGGGTTTTTATTCTTCATTTTGTTCATGTGGTGTATCACGTTGATTAATTTTGGATGTTGAGCCATCCCTGCAATCTTGGAATAAATCCCATGTGATCATGGTGTATTTTTTTAAATGTATTGTTATATTAGAGTTGCCAGTATTTTGTTGAGGATTTTTGCATTGATGTTCCTCAGTGATATTGGCTTGTAATTTTCTCTTTTTGTGTAGTCACTGTCTGGTTTTGGCATCAGGGTAGTGTTGGCCTTATAGAATGAGTTAGGAAGCTACCCCTCATCTTCAATTGTTTGGAAGAATTTAAGAAGGAGAGGTATTAAGTCTTCTTTGAATGTTTGACAGAATTCACCAGGGAAACCATCTGGTCCTGGACGTTTGTTTTTTGGAAGGGGTTTGATTACTGTTGTGATCTCCTCACTGGCGATGGTCTATTCAAATGCTCTATTTCTTCTTTTTTTTACTGTTCTTTTTTCTTTATTTTTGGTAAGGAAGATTGGTCTTGAGCTAACATCTGTGCCAATCTTCCTCTAATTTGTATATGGGATGCCACCACAGTATGGCTTGATGACCTATCTAGGTCTGTGCCCGGGACCAGAACCTGGAAACCACTGGCTGCCAAAGAAAGCATGCAAACCTAACCACTATACCACTGGGCCATCTCCTCTTTTTCTTCTTGATTCAGTTTTGGAAGGTTGTATGATTCTAAGAATTTATCAATTTTCCTCTAGATTATCCACTTTTTAGAGTATAGCTTTTTGTAGTATTGTCTTATAATCTTTTGTAATTCTGAGCTGTCTGCTGTAATTTCTCCTGTGTAATTTCTGATTGTATTTATTTGAGACTTCTTTCTTTTTTTCTTGGTGAGTCTAGCTAAAGGTTTGCCAATTTTTGTTTATCTTTTCAAATCACCAGCTCTTAGTTTCATTGATTTTTTTTCTATTGATTTTTTAGTCTCTATTTCATTTATTTCTGGAATGATTTTTATTATTTTCCTCCTTCTACTGACTTGGGGCTTTGTTTGTTCTTTTTCCAGATCCTTTAGGTGCACAGTTAGGTTGTTTACTTTAGATTATTCTTGTTTGTTGAGGTAAGCCTGCATTCCTATTAACTTCCCTCTTAGAACCACTTTTGCTGTACCCCTTAAATTTTGGCATGTCATATTTTCATTTTCACTTGTCTCCAGGTATGTTTTTGATTTCTTCATTGACCCAATCGTTGTTCAGTAGTATTTTGTTTAATCTTCACATATTTATGGCTTTTCCAGTTTTCTTTCCATAGTTCATTTCTTCTTTCATACCTTTGTCTTCAGAAAAGATGGTTTGTATTATTTCAACCTTCCTAAATTTATTGAGACTTGTTTTGTGGCCTTATATGTGATTTATCCTGAAGAATATTCCATGTACATTTGGCAAGAATGTGTATTCTGCAGTTTGGGGATGGAATGTTCTGTATATATCTACTGAGTCCATCTGGGCTAATGTGTCATTTGAGGCCAATGTTTCCCTGTTGATCTTCTATTCAGATGATCTATCCATTGGTGTGATTAGAGTCCCTTATGACTATTGTGTTGCTGTCTATTTCTCCTTTTATGCCTGTTAATAATAGTTTTACATATTTAGGTGCTTCTATGTTGGGTGCATAGAGATTTACAAGCATTATATACTCTTGTTGAATTGTTCTTTTGTTGGTGATTGCCCTTCTTTGTCTCTTGTGACAGATTTTGTTTTAAAGTCTATTTTGTCTGAGATAAGTCTGGCTACTTCAACTTTCTTTTCATTGTCATTTGCATGGAGTATTTTTTTCCCTACCTTCACTTTCCGTTTGTGAGTGTCTTCAGGTATGAAGTATGTCTCTTGTATGCAGCATATAAATGGATCTTGTTTTGTTATCCAATCAGCCACCCTATGCCTTTTGATTGGAGCATTTAGTCCATTGACATTTAAAATAGCTTTTGAGGGGCCAGCCTGGTGGTGCAGTGGTTAAGTGCACATGTTATGCTTCGGTGGCCCAGGGTTCACCTGTTTGGATCCTGGGTGTGGATTTGGCACCGTTTGGTAAGTCATGCTGTGGTAGGTGTCCCACATATAAAGTAGAGGAAGATGGGCACTGATGTTAGCTCATGGCCAGTCTTCCTCAGCAAAAAGAGAAGGATTGGCAGCAGGTGTTAGCTCAGGGCTAATCTTCCTCAAAAATAAATAAATAAATTAAATTAAATAGCTTTTGATAAGAAGGTACTTATTGCCATTTTATTGCTTTTTCTGGATGTTTTAGATGTTCTTCTCTCTTCCGTTCTTGTTCTCTTGTTCTCTTCCCTTGCAGTTTGATGGCTGTCTCTAGTATTACATTTGGGTTGATTTCTCTTAATTTTTCCTGTAAATGTTATAGGTTTCTGGCTTGTGATTACCATGACGTTCATTTATAATAACCAGTGTATACATCAATGTATATTATGTTGATGGTCTCTGTAGTTTGACCTCCTGCTAAAAGCTCTACTCTTTCACTCACCTCTCCCACATTTTATGTTTTTATATCATATGTAAACTCTTTCTTTGTGTGCGTGTATCTCTTCCCCTTTTAACATGGAAATAGCACTTTTAGTACTTTTGTATTTTAACCTTCATATTTTTTTCGTGGGTGTTATCTCTGCTATCTTTATTGTATATTTGGCTTTCCCAGTATCTTATTGATTTTTTTTGATAAGTTTTTTATTCCTATTTTTGGTCTTTCTCTTTTCCACTTAAATAAGTCCCTTTAGCATTTCTTGTAAGGCTGGTTCCTTGCTGATTAAACTCCTTTAGATTTTCTGGTCTGGAACATTTTTAATCTCCCCTTTCATTCTGAATGATAGCCTTGCTGGGTGGAATATTCTTGGCTGTAGGGTTCTTCCTTTCAGAACTTTAAATATATTGTGTGACTCCCTTCTAGCCTATAAAGATTCTGCTGAGAAGTAAGCTGAGTACCTCATGTAGTTTCCTTTGTATGTAATTTGTTCCCTTTCTCTTGCTCTTGTTAGGATTCTCTCTTTAACTTTACTTCTTGATATTTTAAGTATAATCTGTCTGGGTGTGGGCCTGTTTGGGTTATCTTGTTTGGTGCTTTCTGTGCCTCCTGTATATGGATGTCTGTTTCCTTCCTTAGGTTAGGAAAGTTTTCAGCTATTATTTCTTTAAATAGAGTCTCTGACCCTTTTTCTCTCTTTTCTCCTTCTGGGACATCTATAATAGGGATGTTTGTGATCTTGATGTTGTCCCAGAGATTCCTGGGACTGACCTCATTCTTTTTAATTCTATTTTCTTTTACCTGTTCAGCTAGGGTCATCTCCTCTAGTCTTTCATCCAGCTTATAGATCTATTCTTCTCTATCATCTATTCTACTGTTGAGTACCTCTAGTGAATTTTTCATTTACAGTACTGTATTCTTCATTTCTGATTGGTTCTTTTTTATATTTCCCAATTCTTTCTTGATGTTCTCACTGAGTTCATCCTTTCTTCTGCCAAGATCAGTGAACATCCTTATGACTTTTTGTTTGAACTCTTTGTTGGGTATATTGTTTATCTCTGTTTCATTTCATTTTTTTCTGTGGTTTCATCTTATTCCCTTACTTGGAACATGTTCCTTTGTGTCCTCATTTTTCCTCTTTCTCTGCTTATATCTATATTCAGTAGGTCAGCTATACTATATCTCCCAATCTTGGAGAGGTGGCCTTATGTAAGAGATGCTTTCTGAGGCCCAGCAGTGGTTTCCCCTTCATCACCAGATCCAAATGTTTCAGGAATGTCCCTGATGTGGGTTATGTGAGTCCTTCTGTTGTGGCAAGGTTACTCCTGCTGCAGGTTCCCAGGGAGGCTAGGCTGTCCCCTTGGCCAGCTGGTGCTAATGCTCAGCTGCATGTCACTTCTATGGACACTTCAGTCAGTTTATTGGGCATGCAGAGCCCCATCACAGTTGGCTACAAGGTCTAATAGCACATTCCTGTTGCAGTTTGTCTTTTAAGTAGGTCCCCAGTCTGACTGGTTGCTAGGCTCAGGGGCTTACAATTGCTGTAGGCCTATGGCCTGCAAGGCTCTTGTCAGCTCTCTCAGGATTGCAGCTGAGTGAGGCTGGCCCTAGGTATGGGAGCACCCAATTATTTGAGGCTTTGGAAGGTCAGGCCAATCCCCTATGTGACTGTTTGAGAAGCACGAATCTGCTGTAGCCAACAAGCCTCTCTGCCCATAAGACCACACACCCATCAATACAGTCCTGCCCCATGCATGTGACCCACTCCACTGAGGCAGACCAAGTAGCCCTACTGCAGATGCCCCAAACACTCCACCAATGTAGGCCCACTTCTAGCACATCCCCTGCCCCACAGAGGTGGACCTACTGCCCTGCTGCAGAGATTCCAGGCAACACACCAATGCAGGCCCTCATGTTCCCCAAGGGCTTTCTGTTGCTTGGGGCCAGTCCCTAGGGTACGCTGCCTGCCCTGGCTGAGCTGGATTAAATCTCTGTTCTAGTGGGTGGGGCAGATGTCTGTGCTAAGAGGCCAGGGGAAGGACTCGAATGGCGTCTGCCAACTTCTGTGTCAGCACACCTATACCTGGTCACAGTACTGGCTGCCTCCAGTGTCTCAGTCCCTAGGGAGTACTCACCTCACAACAATATGACCTGGAGCCTATCAAGTGAGTCTCTTTTCACCAAAGGACTGTGCACCTTTCTTTTTCATGATTTTAGGTTTCTTTGTGAAACGGGTGACTTTGTGTGTGGGCCGTTTAAGATCAGGGTTTTTTTTCACTTATGTCTGATAGTTTTCTTGAGGTACTCCCAGTTCTAGTTAATAGCCTCAAAACCAGACATTATGACACTTGTCTTGGTTGTGCTGAGTCCAAATGCTGCTTGTTGTTGTAACGCTCACCTGCTCAGGTTCCCCTCTCCTCCAGGGAAGGCTTCATACCTTAGGATTGCTCCTGGCTAGCCATGAAGCACTGCAACTCCAAGGTGGTTTTTTTCTCTCTAGAAGGAATTTCTGCCTCTTCCACCTCGGTCAGGAGTGTCCTTTGTTGTGAAGGTTCTTTTTATCCAGTTTTCAGTTCTCTCTCAGGGATAATTATTCCAAGAGAAGTTGTAAATTTGTTGAGTCCATGGGAGGAGGTAAGTTCAGAGTCCATCTTGACACGTTGTTTCTTATTTACTTCTTAACTACTTCACAAGTGTGGTTTGAAGCTGACCACAGATAGATTGCATTAGCAAAGGTTGAAATAGTTCTTAACTTGGCTTCATTTAAGCAACTCAAAAACTTACTTTCATAAGTAAACAGTGGGTACAACAGTTTTCAAGCCTAAAGTAACTGAGATTGAGATTTCTCAATGTTCAAAAAATATTTTGACTATTTCTAGACCAAGTAAAATTGTATAAAATGGTTCTTATGTAAGTGCACTGTCCAATACAGTAGCCACTGGACATGTGGCTATCTAAATATTATTTTGAATTCACACAAATTAATTAATATTGTGGTGCTGTATGGTGTAATAAAAAGAAAAATACAAATTCAGTTCTTCAGTCTCACTAGCTACATTTCAAGTACTCAGTAGCCATTCCGAATATTTTCACATCTCTGTTTGTAACATCCAAGAAAACCACAAAACACAAATGCTTTATCACTTTTCAATCCTCATAGTGATACTAGATGCCATCCCTGGTGGTCTAGTAGTTAAGATTTGACACTCTTACCATAGTGGATCTGGTTCATTTTCCCATCAGGGAACCACATTACCTGTCTGTTGGTTGTAATACTTTGGGGGCTGAATGCTGCTGTGATGCTGAAAACTATGCCACCACTATTTCCAGTACCAGCGGGGTCACTCATGGTGGACAGTTTTCAGCAGAGCTTCCAGACTAAGACAGACACAGAAAGACCTGGCCACGCACTTCCCAAAACATTCGCCATGAAAACCCTATGAGTAGCAGCATAGCATTGTCTGACATAGCAACAGAAGATGAGAGGATGGAGGCAGGGTTCAGCCCCGTTGGGCAGGGTTCATATCTGCTGTACACAGGGTCCCTAGGAGCTGGAATCAACTAGATAGCACTAACATAGTGATACTAGAGTTATACATGTTTGCATTTTTTTAGGGCTTATATATATGATGGATTAAATAAATATATTTTCATATTTCATCTTAAAAACAGGGTTAGAGGGAATTAGTCTTGACCTCAGAAGTCTTTCTAGGGTATAAAGACAGTAATCAGCCCTCAGATAAAGGTTTTAACATTGTACATTCAGTAAGTTCCATAGTCATAGTTCTGGTTCCTGTAGCTCTAGTTCAGTAGGCCCGAAGATGAATGTCGGCACTTGAGCTAAAAATCTGAAGGGAGTGCATAGAAAATCTTAAGATATTGAATGAGGTTCTCTACCAAAAAACACAAACCAAATGGATTATGTGTACATTTTCAGAGATACAATGTAAAATTGTGGTCAAATATCTGTGGGTTATTCTGGTAGTAAGTACACTGACCAAAGCATTTCAGTTTGCCTGAGACTTTCCAAGTTTTAAAACAGAAAGTCCCTCATCCAAGGAAACTCCTCAGTCCTGGGCAACTGAAATGTTTAATTTTCACCCTAGTGGTAAAGGATGCTTCTTTATGTTTCTTGTGTATTTTCCATAATGGCAGCCTAAAGTAGGAATTGAATAACTTTTCTATATTAACACTTATACAGTGGTTAACATGGATTTCTATATTCACAGTTATACAATTGTTAATATAGATCAACATAGCCTGGCCCAGTCTGCCTTTCCAGTTATTCTATTCCCATGAACCTTATGTCTAGCTCTGAATAGACTTGATGCCTTAGTGGTACAGAGCCCAAAAACCTGTCTGATATACTTTTTTTAGCATTATGTCTTCTTGCTTACTTAGTTCCTGTGAGGGCCTTCTTCTTTAGTTACATAGAAATTGGAGGAAGCATGTTTACTGTTTGACTGACTGCTGGAGGCTAGTTGAGATGATATAGACAATTTTAACTCTAGAACATTAGAACAGCTTTTTTGTAGAGGCAAGAAGGACAAATGAAGTCTCTAATTAGGGGAACAGAACATCTGAAACAAGAGGTCTTTAGAGTTTTTACTCTAAGAACCAGGAAATTTAATGCTACTCAGTGGCATAAACGTTATGCATTAGGACAAACAAGCAAGGAGGTGGGAACCTGGCCAGGTGAGATTACTCCTCCTGATAGAGTGATGCAGACCATCTTTCTTTGGGAGCTTGTGGTTATTCTAGACACCGTTTACTTCAGCTTAGGACAGGAAGAACAGCATGCTGTTGTGAAACGATAAGCCTCTGAGGTTTGAAGTTGTGACCAGAAAGCTTGAAGGTGTGACTAGAAGCTGTGTGCTAAGCTTCTAGCTGACAAAGTTAATATTGTCAGGAAGGAATGGGTAAAATGTGTGGTTTCCCAAATGAAAAAATTTGCAGGAAAGCAACCAGGAAGTAAATATTAGAACGCTTTATATATTCACGTTGTGTATGTGTTTGTTTGTTTTGCAGAAAAGTGAATTCAGAAGACAAACTTCCAGAACATTGAAAGCACTCATCAACTTTCTCATCTATTTGTTTTTTTAACAGTGGTTGTGATAGGTGCAGTTTGGTGCTTCCAATTTTGTGCTTTGATCAAAGCATCATGCTAGGAGTTTCATTTAGTCCCGTCGAAAGTTACTGCTGCTATCTTCTGATGCTGGTTGTCTTCTCATTTAAGAAGAAATTTGCCTTTTCCAGAAATTCAGAGCTTAGTAATAAAAAGAAACTAGAACTTGGAGGGAACAGCTACCAATTTGGCCTTACAATCATTAATGTCATTCTCCCTCTCTCTAAAATTGAAAAATCTAGATTTTGCAGTCAATTTCTCTTATCTTGAACATGTTCATCGAGTGCACACGTAGGCATCATCTCTCTTCTGTGTACTGCAGTTACAATAATGAACAAGACAGACGATGAACTCATCCTGTGGAGTTTATGTAGAGGAGACAGACAACTATGTAAGTGCAAAAAGGTGTTCTGTACTTGTCTAGCTTCCAACATGAGAACTGTCTATCCTCCACCAGCTATCAGATTATAAATCAAAACAGAAAGAAAGCTCAACACTACCAGTATCTCCGTGGGACAGCAAGATGTAAATAACCAGAGCTGAGGTTACAGAATGGTTTTTCTAGAGAGGTAGTGGTATGCTGCCATATATTTTCCAGGTCCTAAACTTTCCTCTAAGCATCTACACTCCAAACCTGATGTGTTAGGATAGAGAACCTAGCTCAGTGTGTCAGGATTTCTGGATTGCGGTCCTGGGTCTTCCACTATTTACAGTTCCTTGGAAGAGAGAGAGAAAAAAATGGAGATTTACCTATTATGAAGTCTAAGAAATCCTGTCTGTAGTGATAATCTCATTGAATTCTTCCAAGTCTATGAAGTGAGTGATACTCTTATTGAACATGTGAGGCAAATGAGGCTAAAGATTTGAAGTGACTTGTTCAAATTTTTACAGCTAGGAGGGATCTGAACCTCAGACCTCAAATAATAATATTTAACATTTAAGGTGCCCCTACTATATGTTCCAAGACTGGTTATGCACTTTATATACACTATCTCATATTAAATATTAATGCTAATTAATTTAATATTAAATTAAATATTTTAAGAATATTATTCCTATTTTACTGTTGTGAATCCAACCTTTAGAAAAGTGAGGTGACTTGCTTCAAGTCACGCATAGAACTAGGGCTGGTATTTAAAGCCAGATCTGCCTTGTTCCAGAATTCATGCTTTGTGGCAGAGGTTTGTGGAAAATCCAGGCCCTTTGAATCCATAGTCCGTTTGTGCTCTGTGTATTCACTCAGGACTGATTTTAAACATGGGTCAAGAATTAGCAATAATGTGTCCTTTGGCAAGACAGTTAACCTCTTAATGTTAATTTCTTCATTTGCGAAATAGTGACAATAATAAATAGCTGCCAGCTTTAAGAGGTTTCAATACGGTTATACGCACAGTAGGTCCTCCAGTAAATGATAGTGTCTCTCTCTGCCGCCTTCTCGACAATGATTACTCTTTCTCGACCCCTACACTCTATGTTCTCTCAGCAGAGCTTCTTTTATTTCTTTATTTTTGGCATTGCCATCGAGGACTGGGGATCTTTCTCTGTTTTGAAATTGACAAAACCAATCCAATATTAGTGTAAAGAGAAGGAAATGCCCAGCAGCAAGTATTCCTGAAGTGTGCAGACTCCTCCCGTGAAACCTTGCTGTATTATTGAATTAAATTAGTCTCTGGGAGGTATTTCAGCGGCCTTCCTGCACATGGTGACAAGTGTCAGAGCTCAGTGGTGATTCAGAGATTAAGAATGGCATTGGGGGACAGAAGAAGGCCAGTTGAGTGCAAACAACAGGCAGCATAACCTAGACTGGGTCCTAGCAGTCAAAACACTCAGTAGATGGTGTCTGTAAAGTAGTTGGGAGGAGAGGTGGGGCGTGAACAAACAGAAGGATGAAGAAGCCTTCCAAAGCGGGACGGATTAGCTGTGGCTAGAAGTAGGGAAGAGAAGAGAGGAATAAGCAAGCCATTTAGCCAGAGCTGGTGAAATCGGTGTGGGCTTGGCTCTGCATAATCAAATTCCCCTATGTTCCACACCTCACTCCTCTTCCTCCACACTCCATAGTAACCACTCTCACCTGATTTGAAGAGCAATTTAAACTGGCTTCATAGAGCTGTATGTCAGAAGATTGACAAGGCCTGTGTCAAACCAAAGTGAAATTCAATGAGAGACTTGAGTGTATTCTGGCACGGTTGGGCTCATAGAAACAGTCCTAGAAAGAAATTTCTTTTAGCTGGAAGGTTGTAGATCTTCATGAAGTAAGATTTGTACACAGCACTCAACTAGAGGAATAAGGCAGCAGTATCTCTTAAAAAATCACTCGTGAGGGGCCCGCCCTGTGGCCGAGTGGTTAAGTTCCTGCGTTCTGCTGCAGGCAGCCCAGTGCTTCGGCGGTTCGAATCCTGGGCGGGGACATGGCACTGCTCATCAGGCCACGCTGAGGCGGCATCCCACATGCCACAACTAGAAGGACCCACGGCTAAGAATATACAACTATGTACCGGGGGGCTTGGGGAGAAAAAGGAAAAAATTAAAAAATCTTTAAAAAAAAAATCACTCGTGAACATTGCATACATGACTAGTGGTGCATAATGGGAACAAATTTTCTGGAGGGTGTTTGGTAATATGTATCAAAGTTCTTTATTGTATATACTCCTTGACCCCATAATTTTGTGTTTATCAAAGTTTCCTAAGAAAATATTCAAAAGTACAGGACAATATTTTTTATGTTAGCAAAAATTTGGGAACCACATAAATGTCTGACAGTAGAAGATTACCTAAATAAATTATGGTATAATCCATATGGATAATAACTATATCTGGTTTTAAAATGACATTTTACATAAGCAGTTTTTAAATGTAGAAATTTTTATTTATTAAAAAATTATAGATCAAAAACATTGAGTATGGAAGACACCAATTTGGTAGTAAACATAATGCATGGATAAAAAATTAGAATATGCACCAAAATTTTTATAGTGGAATTATGGATGTTTTAAAATAATTTCTGAAATACATTTATCTGCAATAAACATAAATGGGAAAGAGAAATAATCTTTTTTTCAAGTAGCAGCATATAAGAGAAAGTTTCTAACAGATTATTTATGAGTTAAAGAATCAAGTAGTACACATTTTTTGTGTATTTGTATGTATATTTATACATATACATTTTAATCGTTTGTTTTTACTAGTAGTTGCCCTGAAGTATGCTAGTCTTTGTTAAAGATTAGTTTTTGTTTCTCCAAAGCTATGTTCATTTATCTTTTCAGTCCTCAAATGCAGATTTTGAATGTTATTTTGCGAAGAGTACCAAGTGGTTGGTTACTTGAAATGAAGGAACATATAGCTCGTGACCATTTTTCCTTTCCCGTCAACCTCAGCTTTTATCATACAATTTCCTTTTATCACTTTGGTCAAGAGGAGGGGCAGCCAATTTTGAGTTGGAGTACCACTCAGAGGCAATTCATTTCTGCCTTCCGTCTTACAGCCTCTCACACACCCGAGGGATCCAGCTTTCTCCACCTGCGTCACTGCGTGGCACAGACACAGGTACCCTCTGCTCTTATTCCTTCAGACCTTTGTACCTGAGAATACTGTTAGTCCTACTTATGAAGAAAAGATTCTAGGAATATGGGATTTTATTACAAATGACTTGACACGAACATGTTATCAATGGGTAAGTATTCTGTATTGATTGCTTTAGAACTTCAATAACTCAGAAGGATATGAAAACTGTGGTTCAGCATTCATGGAAACTTATTTTCTTTCTTTCAATATGCTACAATTTTTTCTTTGTGTTATCTAAATGAAGAGGGCTTTGGGGGGTTAGTTACTTTTCATTTGGGTCTAATGATTTACATATTATCTTATCAATCTTAAAGGGTTCTATAATAGAAAAGAATCCTTTTCCTGAATAAATTAGAGAAAATGTGAATAATTATTAAGAGAATTTTGTAAATTAAAAATTTTTGTAAAGAATATAGTTACATGTGCAATTTGTTTTCCATATTTCTTGTTTTGTGGATATCCTCTTTTCACACTGATTAATATATGCAGTAAGGTAAATTTTAAATATTTACTATTTAAAAATTTCTTTTTATATTAATATCCATTAATAGATTGAATCCTTTATGGATATTAACTGACTGCCCACTGACAAATCTTATTTTTACATAATCTTCTCTGGCAACATCATACACTAGAAGATTATTTCTAAAATTTTAATGTACATGAAATCATTTGGGATTAAAAATGCAGGCGTCTAGGCTCCAAACAAAGAGACTTTTATTCAGCACATCTTGCATGGGGCACTGGAATCTGGAATGTTAACCAGTCTGCAGTGTTAACCCTTAATTGTTTAGCAGATGGTGCATGGGATACACTTTGGGAAATAGTCTAGTAGAGTCATGTTGTAATCGAAGGGAATACAAGAACTTTTTAATATTTATGTGTAGATCTGAGCATGTATATTAAGTTTTTGTAAGCCAAGATATTTACATTTTTTCAGAGTTTCAAAAACATGGAATTTTTTTATTTTGAATTGATAGTTTTAAAAGTGTCTCAGTAATCTGGGATGGTACTAATTCTGCCTAACATTTGTATATGTAGATTGCACATTTTGAACTATATTGGCTGGGTGAATAGGACCAAGCCTATTCAATCTATTGGTAGATTTTTTACAAATTCTTTCTTTATTTTCAAACAATTATGGCAGTAATCTCTGGGAGTATAAATCACTTTATCAGAGGTATTGAAAGGTTTTCCTTTTCTTGCATAAATCAAGCTCAGTCTATGTGCTCTGGTCAGTTAAAGGAGTTAATAAACACACCCCCCACATACACATACAGATATACGCACATACCTCTTAATCCTGGGTGTGTTATTATAGACTGACATTTTAATTTTTCATTAGACAGCAATCATCTTGTTGTGAAGTTTTAATGAGAAACATGTTTCTCTTCTTTCTCTAGACATGAGCAACCAGGAAACGCTTGATTCCTCCTTGAGATTTCTTCAGTCTCCTTCAGAATCAAACAACAGATTAAGGCCTGGTGGTATTCAAAGACCTGGGAAAACTGATGGCAAAGGTATATGTTTTAAGTATCTACATTCACCTGTCTTTTATGGATTGTGAAACTTTAGACTTTCTAAAAAAGTGTTCCTATCTGTATTTAAGGTTCTCAGATGGTAATATGAAATCATAATTGTGTAGACTAGTAGAGCAAGTCTTTTTTTCTTTAAGTTTGTGTGAAAGGAGAAATTAGTGAATTCTTTTAAATTTAGGAAACTAATAGAATGTTTTCATTCACATTTGTTTAAGAGGAATTCATGAGGGCTTTAAAAGTAAAGGACAGAGCCAGCCAGGATGGCCTAGTATTTAAAGTTAGCCTGCTCCACTTCCGCTGCCTGGTTTTTGTTCCTGGGCATGCAACCACACCACTAGTCTGTCAGTAGCCAGGCTGTGGCGGTGGCTCACATAGAAGAACCAAAATGGCTTACCTCTAGAATATACAAATACACACTTGGGCTTTGGGGAGAAAAAAAGAAGACAGAGAGGAAGATTTGCAACAGATGTTAGCTCAGAGTGAGTCTTTCAAAAAAAAAACAAAACAAAGTAATGGACAGACTAGACTCTTAAGAAAAGATTGCATTTCCTAGAGAAGTAAAAGTCTTAAAGAATATTTTATATATTTTTAATTTGTATTTTGTATATTTTATATATATAAAATTTACATTTTATATATTTTCTATTCGTATTTTTATTTCATATTTTAAGTATCTTAAGTATTTACCAAACCTTAATGGCAATAAGAAGCAAACATGTTCAAATCAAAAGGACCATTCTTTTGTTTCTATTCTTTCTCTCTCCCTTTGAATATTGTCACGAACTCTAAACTGAGAATAACTTTTACTTGTTTAACTTAGTGACAGAGATTCAACCTTTAGGTAACAAGGACCTCAAAAGCAGGAGGATAAATACAATATTGACTGGAGAAAAGTAGAACTGATGAAAAAGAAAGCTGATTTCTAGAAACACTTTATGGATGAACCCCAATCACATTTGCAGCTTCAGAGTATCCACTACTGGCCACCAATTTCTCAAGAGTACTGACTCTGTTGTCCTTCCTCTTCATGATGAATTGTGATCACAGGAAGGATTATATATGTCAGTATAGATTCTCATAAATGTGTATTGTGTCTATAGCCATCTGTGCTTTTTTGTAAGGGATGTACTTTTAAAATCCTATAGAACTGTTCTCGTGTGTAACATTTCTACAATGAGCGTATGTCAGTCAGAAATCAGAAACTTTAAAACTGTAATTACAAGGGCACAAATTTAAATCAATTTGTATGATATATTTTTGTAAAGTTTTTGGAGAAGATTTTCTTTTTGTTCCAAATATTGTCCTAGGTGAAGTTCAGTAGAAGGCCAAGCTCTTTCCTAATGATTATTTTCTTCCTTCTTTATTTAAAGAATTTTCAGTGCCCTGGCATCTCTTTGTAGCGACTGTTGGGATCCTCTGTTTACTTCTTTTGGTGACACTCAGAGTTTTGGGGACAGTGAGTGAGTATTTGAACTATATCTTTCAAGTCTGAGTAATAGCTGTAACAGCTAATTGTGCAGATATTAATCATGCTCCAACAATTGTTTCTTGGCTATAATTGGGGAATGTCCCAGGTGGCTCTTTTTTGGGATTTTTTCTCAGACACATCACATTTTACTTACCTATTCCAATGACTGCATCTGTCAATGAGCTTTCTCCTTCTGTATAATATCTGGTCACATTCCTTCTGATGCAAGACTTCGTAATATTCTGCATTCTGAGGTTAAATCATTGTGAATTTTGCCTGAACATTCTTTGAGACAAAACTGTTCAAAAGAAATTACAACTATCTCTTACTTCTTATAGGTACATAATGAAGAAATCATTTAGTGAAAAGAGTGATTCTATACATGGATGTTGGGTGATCTTGAATTCAGCCTATATCTTTTATTTGAATTCCTTTAATTTTATCTTTAGTGAAAATCACTCATATGATTCACTCAGATAAAATTACATATTTGGATCTTCCTCTCTTTTCTCCTCTGGATAGTGCATCTACTCCAATAATAAGGGTGCTATTTCTTCATGTTTCTTGGTACAGATTTTCATACTCAGAAGATGTGTTGCTAAATGTTGATTGACTGATTTTTCTTTGGTATTTATTTGTAAATGATGTTCTAACTGTTAAAAAGAAACTAAACTGAATGGTATGGTGTTACTATTATAATTCTATTCAGATATCTTGTTTTATTTATTCTACACTTAAGTTGCTAATAGTGGGAAATTTGGTGTTTCTATTTCTGTGATCAGTTTATTGAGGTGTTACTTTCTTAATGTCAAATTACTATTTAAAGTGATGAAAAGGGTTGGTTGTCAAAGTGACACTTTTTCTCTTGTATTAAATTTCAACATTTAAACATTATGAGTACTTTTTTGTATTATATCTATACTATCAATTTTAGTTTTTCAGTGTATTCAAGAAAAACATCAACAGGAGGAAATTCTACGAAACCTCATTCCACAGCACGACAGTATACGAAATAACAACTACTCAAAGGAGCAACTTTTGACAAATAGGACTTTAGAATGTGACGTTCTCAAAAATAAAACCCTTCATCAGAAAAAGGAACTGGACTCACTCTTTATGGAAAAGATGAGATGTCATATAAAACAGGAGATCTTTTCGAAGTCTTTGCAAAGTACAGGTATGGAGGAAATCGTGAGCGAAAGATAGCGTGATTTTTCATTATTTCTTCCCCCTCCAGAAGCTTTGAGGCCTAATAAAAGGCTGAGGATATGTGCTAGTGATGCAGGTCTACTAAACTTTAATTTGTGCCTCTTAGATGTGGTGTGGGTATTCGGGTTACTTGTTTCAAATATGGAATGAAGACCCCAGAAGCCATATTTGGATTAGCAGAGCCCGATGTTTCCCCAAATTCAATGGCAGTTGCATTCCTGCTGCTCCCACGAAGTGAAATGGTATGTCCCCTCCCTTGAAAACTTGGATGGTTTTGGAACTGTGGGCAAATTAGACACTCCCACTTTGTTGCTGATGTGAAATATGGAGGCTATCAGTAAAAATATACTTAAGCTAAAATGGGCACAAGGCCTTTTATTTGGATGCTGTTGTAAAGATCATTGTGTTTGTGTGTATGTTTCTATTCTGCCTTGACTTCAGCTCTTGGTCTATTTGTGATCAACACGTATTCCCTGCAGTTCATCTGCAAGATTCCCCATAGTGTTGACACTTGTGCAACTCTGCGTGATGATACCATTAAAAATCTCCAAGATATAAGAATATTAAATCTCACACAATAAACTCTGTTATCATGCATAAGAATGAAATGAATTCACCTGGTTAATCAACAACTACTAAATATTTGTTTAGCATTTGGAGTTTACAAAGAGATTTTGCATGTTTAATATCACGTAGGTGTGGTAGAAATTCACTGTGTCTATTGTTAGAGGATTAATAATATTTTAAAAATTTGGTATTGTAAAATACATGAAGAAAAGAAAAAAAGTCCAAAGGATAATGTTTCTTTTATTTAGAACACATTCCAGAATCCTTTTTTGAATTTTATTATTTTTAAATCCAGGTTTGTTGAGGTATTATTATTCTGCAAAGAACTGCACATATTTACTGTATGCAATTTCATGCTTTTGGGCCTGTCTATCTATCTGTAAAACCATCCACAATTAGGATAATAGACATATCCAGCACTTCCAAAAGTTTCATGTTTCTTTTTTCTTTTGTGGTAAAAACACTTAACATGAGATGTACCCTTGAACAAGCTTTTAAGTACACTGTTCAGTATTACTAACTGTAGACACTATGTTGTATGACATATTTCTAGAACTTATTCATCTTGCATAACTGAAATTGTCTACCCATTGAACAGCAACTCCTCATTCCCCCACCACCACCTCACCACAGCCCTGGCAACCACCACTCTACTTTCCCTTCCTCTGAGTTTGACTATTTTTTATCTCATGTAAGTGGAATCATGCTGTATTTGTTCTTCTGTGACTGATTTCACTGTGATTAGCATAATATCCTCAGGGTCCATCTATGCTGTTGCATATGCTAGGATTTCCTTCTTTTTAAGGCTAAATAATAGTCCATCCATGTATATATCACATTTTCTTTATCCATTCATCCATCGATGGACATGTGAGTTGTTTCCATATCTTGGCTATTGAGAATAATGCTGCAGTGAATGGGGGAGTGCAGAAATCTCTTGGTGTTCCAGAATATTGATGAACCTCATATTATCATTATTGATAGCTATTAAGAGTTTATTTATAGAGCAGTGATAAATGTATTGCTCTGCTTAACAGAATACCAGAGGACAAGAAGTTTAATGTTTCACCTTCTACATTGTAGGCAAATTCAATGAAGACCACTGGTCCTGTTGTGGGGTAAACTGTTATTATTTTACCAGTGAAAATGAAAACTGGATGGGATGTAAAGAGACGTGCCAACGTTACAATTTATCTCTTTTGAAGATAGATGATGAAGATGAACTGGTATCATGGATTGTTACATTCACTTTTATTCTCTTGGACTCTATCATTTTGGACCCAAGATATTGAGGATGGGGGGGAGTTCAGAAAGAGGGACTTTGAGTTATTCTTTGTGTTTTGTCTGTTGAGTGAGCAAAAATTGCATAGTTAAGAGTCTCCCAGGAGACCCATGCCTGCTAATAGGCATATGATTTTGTTACTTACTAAGCATTCCATACATATTATCTATCCTAATGACCATCCTTATTTCTAATATGGAAACCTCCTTGAAGGTACACTTTGGGTCTTTGCAATCATCTCCCTCTCTAATGAGTCTGCAGGAGACCTGTTCACAGAGAAGTATGTTTTTCCTTCAATGAAGTACTTAACCCTTTGGTAAATTGCAGCCTGGAACCAGTGATTATTTCTCACTATAAAGTGGCAACTAAGAAGCCAGAGGCAATACTGTTTAGTAGTTACTGTTAGGAATACAGGAGCTAGACTGCCTGGGATAAAATCCACTTCTGCCACTTACTGGCCGGGTGTCCTTGGGTAAAGTACTTAACCTCTCTGAGTCCCAGTTTTCTGATTTGCAAAATGGAGATAATAATGAGAAACATGAAAGTGAGAACAGTTTTACAAATTAGCTTTATGGCAATTTTCACTGCATCTGTAGGTAACATTCACTTGATCAATATTCTTATATATTACGTCAAGAAGTATATCCTTCAAAAAGAATTATAAAAAGAGAAAATACAGTGACGACAATATCAAAATTATTCTTTCTTTTAAAGATTAGCACCTGAGCTAACAACTGTTACCAATCTTCTCTTTTTTCCCCTGATTTTTCTCCCCAAATCCCCCCAGTACAGAGTTGTATATTTTAGTTGTGGGTCCCTCGAATTGTGGCATGTGGGATGCCGCCTCAGCATGGCCTGATGAGCTGTGCCACGTCCGTGCCCAGGATCCGAACCAGTGAAACCCTGGACCACTGAAGTGGAGGGTGGGAGCTTAACCACTCGCTCACAGGGCCGGCCCCCGAAATTATCTTTTTAATTTGTTATTAATAATAACTATCCACACACAGAAAATGTGTTTTTATAGAGAAATGTTTGCAAAGATCAACCTGAAACCTCTATTTATCTTTTAGGAAAACAGCACAAAAATTATATGCAAACCTAACAGATGTTTTAAATCACGACATAAAAGAATTTGTGATATCAAGTCATAAAGTAACTTTTTATGTTTGTTGGAGTAAAACACCATTAAATTTAAGCCTATACTTTAAAATACATTCAGTCATTTAATCAGACATTATGTAATATGCCACTTTGATATATTACATTTTTGGACAGTAAATATTTCCAAATACTGCCTTTTTTTCCTTCACCTCTTCCAACTACAGCAAGGCTTTCTCTTATGAGTCTAAAGGCTCTAAAGCACATCTCCTCACATACATTTGTTGTTTTAATAAAATTGAAGATTCCTTTTTTCACTTAAGAATATGTAATGATCACTTTTCTACATCTGTAAATATTTTTCTTGAGCATGATTTTGAATGGTTTCATAGAGTGTCATAATTTAATTAATGTCTCCTATTGTTATTTATTTAGATTTTAAATTATTCCATGTTTTAAATAATCTATGAGACTGATAGCTATTTTTAACATAAATAAACAATCCTGGAGAAAACTACTTTGAAAACTGGAAATACAGAGATTGAGGGAAGAGAAGTTTTTCTAGGAAGGAGGGGTAAAGGATGACGTGGAGAGGAACAGAGTACTGGCCTGAGAAACAACTTGGCCCTTTACCTGTCCTTCTGTTCATTCTCTAACAGGTGGGCATTTACTCACATGATATGTTTTGTTTCCTTAATAGGACTTTGTTCAACGCCAGACTTATGGAGATAGCTACTGGATTGGATTATCATACAATGAAAAGGAAACTAAGTGGAAATGGATTGACAGTGGCACGTCTTCTGGAATGTAAGTCTCTGGAATGCATCCAAACTCTCATATTGGTGTTGGAGTTGGAATTGTATCTAAAAGGAATCTTCTCTTATTTTGCACAGCTTCACTCATTTTCAAGCAGAGGTCATTGGTAAGAATAAGTAGAATGACTAAGAAAGTGTTTTAGGAAGTATGGGTAAAAAGGAAGAGATGCATCATACGGAGTTATTAATAATAATAAAATTATGATTCTAAACGCATGCTCGGAAGGATGTGTTATGAGGGACACAAAATCATAAAGTGAAGTGATATGAAGAGATTCGACCATCCTGACTTAACCAACGTGATCCCTCCCATAACCTCCAATGTGTGTTTTGAATATCCCAAAAATTCATTGGAAACTCCTTTACATTATTAGCTTCTATTATCTATAAATATAAATACATGTGAGAATACACACACACATATAACTTTACTGTAGTTCTTCTATTTTGAAGTGGAGTATTTTTTAAACTCTTGAGTTTATGTTTAATTATAGTCTGCTGTTAAACTGTTCAATGACTTTTTAAAAAATATGAACTATGTATTATATATATATATTTTAAGATTGGCCCTGAGCTAGCATCTGTTGCCAATCTTTTACTTCTTCATTTTTTTTCTCCTTTATCTCCCCAAACCAACCCCCTCCCCGCCCCGTACACAGTTGTATATCTTAGTTGTAGGTCCTTCTGGTTGTGGTATGTGGGACGCCGCCTCAACGTGGCCTGATGAGCAGTGCCATGTCCGCGAGCAGGTTCCGAACCCTGGGCCACCGCCGGGGAGCGCGTGAACTTAACCACTTGGCCATAGAGCCGGCCCCTACTTCTTCATTTTTTTTCTTCTCCCCAAAGCCCCCCAGTACATAGTTGTATATTCTAGTTGTAGGTCCTTCTAGTTCTGCTATGTGGGACACCACCTCAGCATGGCTTGATGAGCAGTGCCAAGGCCGTGCCCAGGATGTGAACTGGTGAAACCCTGGGCCGCTGAGGCAGAGCATGGGAACGTAACCACTCAGCCAAGGGCCAACCTCCTGTATTATATTTTTTATTTCTAGAAATTCTGTTTTATGCTTCCAAATTTTCTTGCTAGTTACTCATATTTTCAAGCTGTCTTTCATTTCTTGAAAGACATTAGATGTTCTTATTTTATATTTGGTATCTGATCATTCTCATCTTTGAAGTTTTCTGGGTCCACTGTATTGTTTCTGCTGGTTTTTGTCCATGATGCTATTTTCTTTGTAGTATTTAGTGATTTTGTTTTTCCTTTTGATCTGCTGTGGAAATTTTTTAAGGACTGGGATGAGCGTGGCTTCCTCAAGAAGAATTTGCTTTTTTGGATGCCTTGGGGCACTATGAATCTGGGCCATTGATTCTAAATTCTGAAGTCTAGTTCTGGGCTGAAAACCTACAAAAGGTGTCATACAGGAAGTTACCTTAATGTAATCGTAGCCTGTAAGTACACTTATTAGGCAAACAATCTCAGAGGTCACAGAACAGAAAGGCTCACAGGCCAAATTAACGTGCTCCAATTGCACAGTTAATTCAATCAATTTAAACCACATCGTACTATGCAAGGGGAAAGAAATGGGATAGCTCTCACACTTGGGTGGGATGGGATACTTTGTCACACTAGGATAAGGTACAAGTAGGTGAAAGGACCACCTGAATCCTGGGTTATGCAATCCTCGTGTGGCCTGACTCTCTCTGCTGCATACCCCTTCCCTGCTGATGGTTTCTAGCACCAGACTTGAGGTTTGAGTAAAGGGGCCCAACAGGCAGAAGGTTCTTGTGGCGATCATGCACATTTTCTCTACCGAGGACATACAGGAGTATGTAAGCCTGTCTACAGCTACAGCTTTCCAGTTAACCTTATGAGCAGCTATGGGTTTTATTTGAGTTTCTTAGGCAGAGGGTCAGATGAATGTCACAAGTGGGTGGGGAACTTAAGACCTCATGAATGTTGAGGATCTATGTGCATCATGTATATTTTGAGTCTTCTATTTAGTGTCTACTTGGTTCTTTCTTCCTTTCCCATGATCAGCATACACACTTTCTACTCACTGTATCTATACCTAACATGTCTCATAGGTTACTTACTTATACATACTTACATCTTATGTGTTCTGACTCTGCCTAATGAGCTACTTAGTTTCATTTATCTTCCTTGTTTATTTCTCTTTATTCCTGTAGCAGTTTTGAATATTCTTAAATAATGTAGCAAATGCAGATTACATGAGGGATGGTGTATGATTTTGAACTCTTAGGTGGGATTATTCTCTTTCTCTTCTGTTTAAGACCAAGATTCAAGACAGTTCTTGGGTGGTTTATACTGAAGATACATCCCTTTGGCGTCTCAATTCTATGTAGCTTGCTTTCTATTTAGAATCTTAGGTGGAATTCATTATTCAACCTATTATATCAATGAAGGGAAAAACTGACTTCAGAGCTTCACTTACCCTTCTGGGTTCCCACATTTACTGTAACCCTCAGTCTGAGTATCAAGTTGCGTCTTGCCAGTTCATAAATTTATTCAAGAATGTTTAATTTTTTTTATTCAGCATTTTTAGTTATTTCAATAGGAAGATAGTTCTCGTATCTCATCCACCACTTTGCTGAGCTAAAAGTCTCACTGTTAGATATTTCTCAATGGATTGTCATGATTTAGCTAATAATTACTAGCAATGGGGTAGGGAAGGAAAAGAAAAAAAGCAAATAAAAACATCAATTAAACAACCTCATCTCTGCCTATATTCCAATTCTCCTTTTTCTCCTTAAGGTATATGCACACCAGACTTTGTTATCTCTGTGACAGGAATTCAGTTCTTCTTCTTGTTCTTCTTTTTTTTATTTTTGAGGACAATTAGCCCTGAGCTAACATCCACTGCCAATCCTCCTATTTTTTTGCTGAGAAAGATTGGCTCTGGGCTAACATCCATGCCCATCTTCCCCTACTTTTTATATGTGGGATACCTGCCACAGCATGTCTTGATGAGCAGTATGTAGGTCCACGCCCAGGATCTGAGCCTCTGAATCCTGGGCTGCCCAAGCTGGACCAGAGAACTGAATTGCTATGCCACTGGGCTGGCCCCCAGTTCTTCTACTTTTAATCGCTCACCTTTATTGAAAAAGTTAACCTAAGAAAGCAGGCTTACTATATATCATGAAACCATAGCTATATTGCAAGGTAATTTTGCCTTCTGACCAGAAATTGCTACAGTGGAATAAAATGGAAGATTATGGGTGTGATCAGGAGGCTGTTATTCTAGTTAATGGGCTAAAAGCAAAAGAAAATCTTTTCCTGATGAAGCTATGATTAACATTTCCATATTTCAGATCTTTAGGCCACAGACTTAAGACGATTATGATTTATGTTCTTGTAAGTTTCAGAATTCAATGATTGACCATGTATGTTTTCTGTTCTACAGTAATTTTAAAATAATGAATTTGCCTTCTGGGAGAAGAGGAAAATGTGCATTTTTAAGCTCAATAAGAATAGCAGATATTGATTGTGCTAAGAAATATAAATGTATCTGTGAGAAGAGAACTGATTGTGATTTCACTGCCTGCTTCAATTGACACAGAAAAAAGGTGAAATGGAATTTTCTCATTTTTTTGTTTGTTTCCTGTGATAATTTGTGATTCCTTACAAATTAATATTTTTTGACAGGAGGATTTATTCCATTGTGGAAACAGAGATGAGTCGGAAGAAGAAGAAAATGCTGTTTTCAACTATGATTTACGAGATCAGATGCCATCTGTCTTCTTGGGGAAGATTTTGTCTTTGGAAAGCAGTTTCCCATCTCTTTAATGGCTCTGAGAAATTCTTTCTCTTTCCCTGAACCCCCCACAGAGCCAATTAGAGAACTCTGGTAAAGAGCCTGGGTCTGTTCCTTATCAATAGGATAAATCATTTCAATAGCCTCTGGGCTTGACAGATTCCACAATTAAGAACCCAGAAATAGTTTTCCTGCGCCCTCCCAGCCCCCCCCCTTCTAGATACTTACATCGCATTAAAAAAAGAATATATTTTTTATTTTACTCTAATTTCCAGCTTATTGAATAGTTGAAAGAATAGTACAAGGAACTCTTATATAAACTTTACCCATAGTTCCCATTTGTTTATATTTTCTTCTAGTTGAGCTTTGCAGTTCTCTCTCCCTCTCCTTTTGATATCCATTTGATGATAAATTGGGGACATTATGTCCCTTTGTCTAAATATTTTACAAGAGCAAGGACTATGTCTTGTACAACCATAGTACAATGATCAAAATCAGGAAATTTAGCATTTCTACAGTACTATGATTTCATCTATAATCCATATTCAGATTTTGTCAACTGTCCCGACAATGTCATTTATAGGTGTTTCTCCTCCATGTTCACGATCCTGCAATACATTTACTTGTGATGTTGCTTCACTCTCCTTTAATCTGGGATAGTTCTTCAGGATTTCTTTGTCTTTCTTGATCTTACATTTTAAAAATCGACTTTATTGAGTTATACTTTCTTGCAATAACACCCATCTATTTTAAAGCATGAGATCAATGGAATTTTAACACACATATACACCTCTTAAATACCATCAGATCAAGACATAGAACATTTTCATCACCTTCATCACCAAAAGTTCTTTTCTGCTCCTTCCCACCCACCTGAACCCAGGCAAGCAGTGATATGTTTTCTGTCACTATCAATTAGTTTTGCCTCTTATAAAGTTTCATACATCGTATGCTCTTTTGTATCTGACTTCTTTTTGCTCACCATATTTTTTAAATTAATTCATGTTCTTTCGTGTACCATTAGTTCATTCTTTTTGTTACTGAGTACTATTCCATTGTATGGATAAATCACCATTTGTTCATCTACCTATGGACATTTGATGAGTTTCTAAGTTTTGGCTATTATGAATAAAACTGCCATGAACATTTATGTGCAAGCATCTGTGTGGACATGTTTTTTCATTTCTTTTTATTGAATACCTAGGAATTTGATTGTTGAATCTATAGTAAGTTCATGTTTAATTTTATAAGAAATTTCTAGTTTGTTTTCCAGTGTGGTTGCATCATTTTATTTTCCCAGTAGCAACACATGAGAATTTTACTTGTTTCATGTCATTGCCAATACCTGATATTGTCAGTCTGTCTAATTTTACCCATTATGTTGGATGTATAATGGTATCTCATTGTGGTTTTTAATTTGCATTTCCCTGGAGACTAATGACATTGAGCATCTTTTCATGTGTTTATTGGCCATTTGTTTATCTTCTCTTGTGAAGTGATTGTTCAGGCTTTTGCCCATTGAAGTGTCTCGTCTATCTTTTTGAAAACTGGATTTTCTGTCTTATTATGGAGCTATAAGAGTTTTTTATATGATTTGCATACAAATCCCTTGTTAGATATATGTATTGCAAATAGTTTCTCCCAGTCTGTGTCTTTGCTTTTCATTTTCTTAATGGTGTCTTTCAAGAAGCAGAAGTTTTAAAATTTTGATGAAGCAAAATTGTTTTTTTTTCCTTTTTTGTGCTTTTTATGTCCTAAGAAACCTTTGCCTATATCAAGGTCACAGATTTTTCTGCTGTGTTTGCTTCTAGAAATTTTATAGTTTTAACATATATTTAGCCTATAGTCATTTCAGCTTAATTTTTTGTGCAAGAAAAGGTCTAAGTTAACAATTATTTCATATAGATATCCGGGTTTTTTGCACAATTTGTTGAAAGGTCTTCCCTATCCTCCGTTGAATTACTTTGGTGGCTTTGTAGAAAAGTAATTGACCACATCTGTGTGGGTCTATTTCTGAATTCTCTGTTTGTCACAGTGATCTATATGCCTATTCTTACAGTAACACCAGACTGTCTCAGGAAGATAGCTTTATAACAAGGTTTGGAATCAGACATATGAATCCTCCAAACCTGTCCTTTTTAAAAAGTATATTGGCTATTCTGGAATTTTACTTTTTCTCAAAATTTCTTTAAAAATGCTTGATGAGATTTTGCCTGGGACAGCATTGAATCTGTAGAATAATTTGGGAGAATTGTCGTCTTAACAATATTGAATGTTAGAATTCCTGACCATTGTTTATCTCTTTTTAAATTTCTCTCAGCAGTGTGATACATTTCAGGATATGTCTTATACATATTTTGTTAAATTTATATTGTTTGATGCTATTATAAATGGCATTTGACATTCTTTTCAAATTATTTGTTGCTAATTTGTAGAAATGAAATTGGTTTTTGTAAATTGTCCTCATGTCCTAACACCTTGCTAAGTTTAGTTATTTCCTGTAGGTTGTTTTCTCCTTTCTGTAGATTCAGTAGGATTTTTCTGTTCTATGTACATAATTATGTCCAATGAGAACATAGAAAGTTTTATTTATCCTTTTCCTTCATTGTTTTCTCTTGCTTTATGGTACTGGTTTGCACCTCTGGCACAATGTTGAGAAGTGATGATAGTAGGCATGCTTGTTCCAGTCTGACAGAGAAGCATTTAGTCTTTCACTGTGATGTGTGAGGTCAGCTGTAGGTTTTTTGTAGATCCTCTTTATCATGTGGAGGAAATTCCCTTCTATTTTTGTTGATGGAGACTTTCATCATGAAGGGGAGTTGATTGTTGTTATATGATTTTTCTGCATCTATTGAGATGATTATAGATTTTCTCTTTTAGTCATTTAATATGGTGAATTACATTGATTTGTATTTGAGTGTTAAACAAAACTTACACTTCTTAGATAAATCCCACTTGGTCATGCTGTATTTAACATATGTTTTAATATATTGCTTGATTTTCTTGCGTAATATTTTAAGGAATTTTGTGTTGATAGTCATAATAGATATTGGTCTGGTATTTTCTTTTTTAAATGTGTTTTTTGTATTCATGGTATTGGAAAAATACTGGCCTTAGATATTCATTTGACATTTTTTGGAATATCCATCTATCTTTGAGGATAGGATTTGTATTTTCATTCCTTAAATGTTTGATCGAATTTAATAGTGAAATAATCTGGGTCTAAAGTCTTCTTTGGGAGAAGGTATTTAATGAGGAATACCATTTTTTTAATAGAGTTAGGATTATTTAGACATTCTGTTTTTTGTCAATTTTGATAATTTTTATCTTTCAAAAAATCAAGAAATCCATTTTGTTTAAATGTCAAATTTGCTGTCATATTGTTTTTTCATAGTTGTGTAAGTTTCCCAGGGCTCCTATAACAAAGTACCACAAATTTGATGGCTTCAAACAACCGAAATGTACTCTCTCATTGTTGTAGAAGACAGCAGTCCATCACCAAGATATCAGTATGCTTCTTCTGAGACTCTGGGCGGAATCTTTCCTTGCCTCTTTCTGGCTTTGGGTGGTGGCTGTCGATCCTTGGTGTTACTTTGCTAGTAGCTGCATTCCTCAATTTCTGCCTCTGTCATCACATGGCATTCTCCCCGTGGGCCTCTGTCATAGATGCGTTTTCCTCTTCTTATAAGGACTCCAGTCATATTGGATTATGGCTCTCTCTAACGACCTCATCTTAAGTTAATTACATCTGCAAAGACCCTCTTCCTAAATACAGTCACATTCACAGGTGCAAGAGTGAGTACTTCAACATATCTTTTTGGAGGACATGTTTCAACCTGTAAGAATAATATTTCCTTATTATCTATTTGCTGTTATTTCCTTCTTATCTCTAATCATGTCCTTTCTTTTCAGATATTGCTTGTATTTCTAACGTTTCTGTATTTGTATTTTTCTTCCTTGATCTGTCTAGCTAGAGATTTATATCAGTTTTATCGATCTTGTTGAGTAGCAGCTTTTTGTTTCATTAATTCTTTTATGTTTGTCCATTTCCCATATTATTTATTACATCTTTTTGCCTTTATTATTTCCTCTCTTGTGCTTAGAGTTTAACTGCTTTTATTTTCCTGGCTTCTTAAGTGAAAACTTACATATCCTCTTGTCAAACCTACAGCTTTACCTGTGTGAGATCCAAGTTAAACTAGAAAGTTCATAAAGCTTTTGATAAACAGGTTCAAACATCTCCCATCACCGGACAGTACACTGGACCTAGGTCATGTGTTTTCCCTGGTCTCTCAGCGCACCGGTCTCTCTCACCTGGATGCTAGCCCAGCTTCCTACTCAGAGCTGCCTCTGCAATGCTTGCTTTGTACCGATGGTTATACAACTAGGTTATCATAATTTGTATAAGGCCAGACTTTGGCACAGCTTCCATCATGTCCACCTTGGTAAGAACCATAATAGATTCAGTGCCCAGGTTGACCAGGTCCCTCAGAGGCTGCGGCTGTCAGAGGTGTCCTGAAGGGCTCAGGTAACACAATCCAGAAATGCAGGGATATAAATGCCCTATATGGAAAATTTTCATGTGAAAAAGACAGAAGACAAGCAAGAGACTGCCAGTGAACTCTTAGTCCCTTCCTACAATCTGATGGACACTTTGAAGATCCGTGTTTGTGTAAGGGCTGCTCAGAGATATTCCATGTGAATGAGTAAAAAATGGTATTCTTGTGAAGCTGTGGCCAGCTTCTGAAAATGTATTATCTTGTACTTGCTTTTCTTCCTTCCCTGACTCATTTCCCTTTCCTTTTGTCTCTCATTCTTTCTTCCTTTGGATTTCACTTCTTCCCCCGATTAAGTGTTATCACACTCAGGCTCTTTTTTCCAAAAAAGTCCAGGTTAAGATGATGCCATCTAATGAAAGGCAGGATTGTAGCCATTCAGGGGAGTTTGCAATGAGGATTTGGTCCACATCAGATAACCCCTTTCTAAATAAGCGCATATACCATTAGCCAGTGAGAAAAGATATAATGTTTACAATATCGTGCAATGGAGAATTCTATATTATCTTCGGCCTCTTCATTGGGATCCATACCATACCCAGAGAGGAGGTATAGTGATAGTTTGTCTCATGCCTGTCTTACGCCTTCTTTCAAAATTTGAACTCAAATTTCTTCCCCACAAAATGTTTAATTGTTTTTACTGCTACCATTGAGTTGTCAGGTGACTTAGGTGGTTTACAATTAATCATGAATGATGGAAAATTATTTATGAAAGAACTGCTGAATGTAGAAATGCTGATAATATGTGACCATCAGCTGCATATAGAAAGCAGATCTTCTGTACTGCGAATAGTTATTGGATGTCTAGAAGATATAAACTATGATGTTTCTATATGAGGAAGAGAGATAAAGGAAAGGACAAGTCAAGAAGGCTGGACATTTCCCACTGTGTAAAGCTAAGTCACTAAGACTCATACATGACCTCCTAAACTTAAATAGTACAGAAGACATTAGATGGAGGAGTTAGGCAGAAACTGAACATTTGTGACAGGGATGTCCCTTAATACACTTGAGCCCTAGCTCCCTATTATGCCTCCTATGACAGGTTGTTAGTGGGTAGTTATATTAGTGCAATAGCCCAAAGATCCTAAGGTGAAGGAAGACCAAATGGAGATAGTCCAATTAAATAAATCTTGTATATAAAGTAAAATAGGAAAGAAATTCTTGGGATGAATTATCACACTAGACAAGCAGCCCCAACCTGTGGAGACATTACCCTCATAAGGAAAACGAATGGATGGTGGGAGTAGAAAGTGATAAAGATCAACTCTGGCTTCATGACCTATTACAGAAGTGAGGATATAGTGATAAGCATATGATATGTGTATATGAAAAATAATTATATATTTTTTCCTCTATTTCCAGAGCCATTTAGTATAAGAAGTGTTAGTGGACTTTAACATTGCAATGCAGATTTCCAAACTATGAGGGGCCACATCTAGAGCTGATAGGGAAGGCTGCATATCATTTGGAGGCCCAATATTTAAGGGAAGTAGACTAAGGACTAATCAGGCTTTGTGTCTCTCCTTGTTAGGGAGAGGGTGAGAGCCTCTTTCTTGGTATAGCAGACAGTTGCCTCATATTAAGTGGAAGCATAGAGTTGTAATATAAGATTTAAGTAGGAATATAAGGATGGGAACGGACATTGAGGTTAGAATATACCACTCTGGGCCCATTTATGCTCAGACCTATAGCTTGCTCTTCCTCTGCTCAGCTTTGCATTGCAGGGGAGTTAGCCCTCCGGGCTGTATTTCCCAGTGTCTTAACCAAACAAAGCCTGAGGAGAATCTTAAGTGCTATCAATGCTTTACAGGGCAGTGAAAATGAGAGAAAAGGAAAGTGAGGCAAGGAAGGATGGGAAACAAATACAAGGTGGTACATATTTGAGCTGACCACTGCTCCACGAAGAACGAAGTTGCTCAATTGACCAAGGATAGTGTGGCTGTACAGAAACACTGTAAGTATGAATAGTCCAAGGAAGGGAGGAGTGGAGAAGGATTGATGTGCCAAATCTTTTCCATCTCTGTCTCCCCTTGGTTATAGTTCATTCCATGTGGAAAGAAGTAACCTGCACTTCTGATGCTTACCAGAGTCTGGAGTTGCTGTTGGGAGCTAGATAGTTCAGTTGTAGACTTAAGACAGTGGAATCATTCAGCCTCACCTGCAGGGACAACGATGTAAAGCAAGTGGTGAAGAACCTGAGAGACTTATGAAGCTGAGGCGGAGAATCTGAGAAGGTGTATAAGATGTGTTCTGTAAAACCAAGTTTCCAGATTCAATGTGGGTTTTGTCAAGAGGAGATGCTAATAGGAATTTGGAGGATGGGAGAAAGGGAGAAACCAGAGTAGTTTTCACTCCTCTCTACTTTAGGCTGCATCTCTAGCCATAGCTGCATAACTTCTATGATCCTCTCATTGGACAGATCTTCTGTGGTTCTAGGTTCTGGCAGTGGCCTTGTTCTGGGAAAGCCATCTCCTTCTTTTATTCCTAGTTTAAAGGGTATTAGAGGCTTCCTGGTACTGTTAATCTCTGTGTTTCCTTATCGACTCCCAAGTGGTTTCTGAGCATCTATGTCACATCTTAGCAGTTTGTCACATTGTTTAATCAAGTCCCTGAACTAAATTCCCTCTGTTTTAAAACTCAAGGAGATTTCTGTTTTCCTTACTGGATACACATATATTTTCACACTTTATCATTATAACAGCCCTATGAGATGATATCATTATCTCCATTTTATAGATGAGGAAATTGAGGCTTGTAAGATTATTCAATTAATTAACTATTGGAGGTGGGGTTCAAACCCTGGCTGCCTGACTCCACTTTGAAAATGATATATCTCTGCTCTTTATCTTTAGCTCAGATATCTTTGCATTATCTTAATAAACTGAGAATAAGGATTAATAAGTATAATTAATGAAAATAATGCACATTTTCCTGTAGAAAGGCAGATATATATACAATAGGCACTTAAAAATGGCAGGTACAATACTTTCTTGCAAGTAATTATGCTAATTATTTAAAATAGGCCATTCAGTCTGTCACTGTGGCAGTAAGACCACGTAGAGATACAAATTGAATCTGATTTAAAGAAAAAGTTGAACCTGATACTGAGTTGATCCTCAATGGGTAGATGCTGACTCATGATGTAATGAGGATATCAGAAATCAATAACGTAGAATACGGTTATTTTCAGTTTTCCTCTTTTCATTTGATCTGCCATGTCTTTGTCACAATCTCAAAGGAGAGCCCATCAAAAACCCTCAAATATAGCCTTTCCTGGAAATATCCTGAATATGATCAGGCTTTATAAGGAAAGGAGACATAAGTAGATTTTGAGGAACTTTGTAAATGGCAAAACCCAAGCTTTCCTGGGTAGAACTGGAGATCATGGCTTTGGAAGTAGTAGGAAAGGAAGACTAGTGAAAATAATAATTCCAAAAGAAGAAAATATTTGGTTCAGGCCACAGATCTTGTTTAACTTACCCCTATATCCCAAAACTCCAGTTGTTAAAAGAAGAAAGAAAATGGAAGATTCCAAGAATCACTACAGTGAGTCCCCAGGCAAATGGAACCGAAGAGCCTGCCTAGAGAGAAAGACAGAATGAGATCAGCAGAGCAAAGACTGAATTAAAGAGCAGGGTTTAGAGGGAGACTTTCCCATAAATTCAAGACCCTAACTCTTGAATGTCTTCAAACTTGAAATTAAGAATTGAAAGAGATACTGACCAATTTGAAACAGTGAACTGAGAGTTAGATGCGTGGGTTCTGTTCTCTGTTCTCTTGCCGCATATCTTTAGGGAAGTCACTTATTTTAAATTTACCAAAATAAACCCCTCATTCATCTCAATGATTTATGAATACAAAGTAGAATATTCAGCATATGAATGTGGCTTTAAAAATGTGAATATACATCTAAAACACTTTTGTATAAATCACTTTTATTGACCTACATTCAGAAGATATTTTATAAATATCATATGCTTGCAGACATCTGAAAGCATCCACAATTTTCTCATTGTAGCGCCACTACTGTTCTTCAACATTACGAATACCCACAGCTATTGCACAGAAGGAATTATAATCACAAATATTCATCAGATAATGTTAATCAAATAGTGTTTCTTGAAACTTCATAGAATGAGTAAATAGTGACATCAGGAGATTCACAATTGTTTACAAACAAACTGAAAAGAAATAATTTTCCTGCTTGACTTGCTCAGTTATGAATATATGTATATATCACCCAAACTACATTAATTCCCTGGAATATACTAAACAACGATATTACATTTTCAACACTGCTTTTCCATTTCTGTCTGACTTTACTTGAATCACATACACATAGGCTAAGTAATTGGAGGACAGATAAGATAGGTCCTCTGCATAAACTCTACCTTTTTCTTTGGATGATTCAGTTCTTCTTGTCTTTGTCTGTTTGGAGGTCAAAGCCCATGTTTTCACTTCTGAGTAAATTAGCTGCTCTTTTATCTCTGGAGATTAAAACAGAGATGTGGTTACCATTTCACATTCATAGTGTTTCTCAGAAAGCATGCAGACTATGAATACACATGAAGAGATATGACAGAATAGGATTTTTTCCAAATAAAGGAGATCTATGTAATGGTTTTCTTATTATGTAAAGCCCATCAGGTAAATCTTTTAAATGACAAAATCATACAATGTTTCATATGCTAATTGTAATGAAATTCTTTAGAGAAATTATTTGACAGGGAGCAGAAAATAATATCAGGATTCAGTAGGGATAGGGAAAAAAAATCTGTTTTTCTTATAACAGGACACAATTGGAAACACTAGTTATAACACCAGGGCTTTGACTGGAACATCATGTTTGAGAAAAACACACTAGATTAGATATGACAAGACAGCTTTTGAGGAATGAAGGATGACATTCTGGAAGAAAGTCACTTGGAAATATTGGCCTGGTACCTTGCGTATGGGTTCAGCAACCGGGTAAGGTTGAGCAAAGAATGTTGCTCCCTCTGGCAGGTACAAGGAACCTCAGTATTTTGGGGACCTCGTGAAGAGAGAAATTCACCCAAATCTGTAGGTACTGCAGGCAGAATCTGATGACAAGTCCTTGGCTTGGCTTTCCTGGCCTTGCAAGGCCTTTGAAGTTCAATCTGAGATTCCTTATAAGGTTCCAGCAAAGCAGATTTAAAAGAGCCTATATAATCAATTTCTATTCTTGCTGTACTTATGTAAATAATTAGGCCAAATTTATGAAAACTAGACTTATTTTGCAAACCAGTTAGTCTTAATTTGGCTATGTCTAGTGAAATTGAGGATGATTTTAGAAAAAAAGATTATGTTTCAATAGAAACTACATTACACATTTGTAGATATTGGATTTTGGTTTTGTCAATCGTCTTTAAGATTTTTGTTACATCTGTTAACTCAACTAGATCCTGAATTCTTTTAGTCTCCTGAAATATCTGGCTAGAAACCTTCAGACTAAGATTTTCAGTTCTTTCCATTATTTTCATTCAGAATCAGTGAAAAGTAAATCTGCTCTTTTTCCTGAAGCCTTGCAAACTGAGGCTGGAGGACGTAATATAAACTTAAGAGAGATTCATGTCTACTGCTGTGTAAACGACTCCAAAAAGTTACCTGAGTGCCTGATGACAACATCAGAGATATTTCAAACCGCAAAAGATGCTTTGACCCTAACTTCTAGAAATCCTGGTTGGCTGGCCCCTGGGCTCAAGGACTAGTTTACAATTTGCTCCAACCATTAACCTTGTTTTTTCTCTCTTTGTTTCTCTAGAGAAACTTCTTATTAAATACCTGCTTACTGACTTGATACTGGCCTAACTTTGGGAGTGTATTTGCATCACCACCTTATTAAAAGACTGGTTCAGTGAGATGGAACAACAACACCGTGTTTCAACAGGAAGTAGCTAGATCACCCCAAATCCCTCAAGATTGAGAGATGGACGTAAAATAGGGGAGAATTCATACCAACCCTGATATGTGTTCCCCCACATTAAACCCAGCTTATGTGGAGTCAAAACCAAACCACTCATTCCCTGCTTCCTCTCTGGCTTCCTGGCTCCAGAATCCACTATTCTCCATGGAGACAGACACAGGTAAGGACAAGCACCTGGATTCATTATCTCCTCCCTGCAAGGAGGTAGAGGATGGTGGGAAAGCTGCTGACCAGCAAGGTCTTGGGCTCCCTCCTCTCTGCAAGTAGTCTCAAGGCCAAACACAGGCTCCAACCAGCATGGTCATATGCTGCCCCTCCCCTACTTAAACTCCAAATAATAATTCTTCCTTTTAGCTTTTCAGGGAGTTTGGGATTTCAGTGTTAGCTGACCTTTCTCCTTGATGAGCACTGTGCAATAATAAAATTCCTACTTTCTTCTACTACACCTGGTGTCAGAGATTGGCCTGCTGAACAATAGGTGAGCAAACTCACTTCAAGTTTGATATCAAAATGGAAATATTAAATCAATCATTCATGATGCAGGATTTTGTTGTTGTCCCTTTTAATTAAGTTGAATCATTGTCCTGTTAATATTTACACACATTCAATCTCATAAGGAATTGAGATGATATTTCAGATTTAGGCATACACATTAGAAATAATAGAGGATAAATGAAAACATTCTTAACCAAATATCTTTTTATAGTTTTTAAAACATTCCTGGAGAATATTGTGAAGGGAAAATACTATACAATTTAAACTTTATAATCTAATGAGCTACTGTTTTATGATTGTGTTTTATATTTATTTTCTCATGTCTCTCTTAGACTTTGAAAGTGTTCAGGCATCTGAGAGCAGAGTGAAGAGCCTTAATCAATGGATTGTGTCTTTCTAAAACACAGAAAAATTTCTTCAGGTCTAAAAAGTTTTTGACTTAAATAAAGGTGATATTAGAGGTAGAACAAACTATCTGTACAGAAAGCTAGATTGTTTTTCTTGTTGTGGTCCTAAAATGCTTGGCTCCATAATGCAGTAAGAGCTCTCTAATACACCACTATGGCAGTTTTGACGGTTTCTTGCTTCTTTTAGTTTTTCATGTCATCCTCTGAAACATTGAATTTCACATTTATCAAACATAGCCTACTACACTGATTAATTAAAACATTCACTCATTTGTTCATTCATGTTTATTCAATGCTCTCTACATGACAGGTACTAGGCTAGTGATCAACAATAAATACAATATGAACCCTGCCCTTGGAAGGCTTACAGTGAACATATCAACCAAAAATAAACCAAAGTGTCAAGGTGTACAGTGGAGGTATGTACAAGATGTTCAATGAGCAAAGAAATAGAATTTGAACATCTGAAAAGCAATGATGTTTTTATAGTTTCTAAATATCTCCTGAAAGAGAGGAGTTTGAAATACTAATCATAAAGCTTCTACTGTGTTCATTACATGGTAGTATATAAATAGTCTACATTCACGATAAATAAAGTTTGGAAATTTATACAAAAGTTTGTAAATTTGTAAATTTTACAGAGGCCTTGCATTAAAATGTTAGGGTTTTGTTTGTTTGTCTTTTTGTGAAGCACCCAGCCACTATTGAACAATTAAATCAACATTTCAGAATCCTTTGGTGGCTGGTCATGTTTAAAGGGTGGTTTCTAAGTAGTCAATTGTTTGAGCCAGAGATAAAACTAATTCAGTAGGGAACGGGATTGGACTAAAATTATTTGTACATTTTGGCACTTGATCACTATCATTACTATAACTTTTGACATACTACAAAAATGAGGTGCAATGTGTACTCTCATGTAACGTTAGGTCCTGTTGTCCCATATGAGAAATCCCAAAGTGACTGTCAAACTGGATTTGTGTTTCGTTGATGTTTTATAAGAACTAAAGGCCAAACAAAGTAATCTGAGAGTTAGAAAATTCTGAGTTGATAATAGTTCTTAGTAACAGCCTCATTCTTTTAAGAGAGATAAGTTACAAAGCCATATGGTCTTGTTTGTGACGTCCTGTGGGTTCTGAACTATAAATATTTTCTTTCCTAGAAGACAGGTGTGGACTTCCTCTGAATATTTGGGTAAATTACAGAGACCACTGCTACCACCAAACTGTGGAAGTGGTCTTTTTTTTAATTTCTAATTTTGTGTTTTTTTGAATGTTTCCTTTTTAGAGACAGGAAGGATCAGATGATGGTAAGATTGACTTTCTTCTGTACTTCTGGGATACAAACATCTAGAAGGTACCAGTCAAAAGAAGGGCTTACCAGCTGCTCTAGACCAGTGAAAGGGACACTGTCTTGCTTTATTTTGTACTCATCTTTCCCAGGTATGCCCCACCTCAGCACATCTTTCTTGTTCGAACATATCTTGTCCTTACCATAGGATGTTTGCATTTACCGTTCCCTCTGCACACAATGTTCTTCTCTCGGATATAGCCATGGTTAACTACTTCACATCCTTCCAGTATTTATTCACTTACCACCTTCTTAATCACACCTGCCCTGACAACCCTATTTAAAATTGCACCCTGTGTATCAGCGTCCCCTAGACATCATCCTCTGTACTCTTAGTCCCTGTTACTATACCTTAATTTGTATAGCACTCATGACCATCTTACATACCATATAATTTACATGTACATTATTTTCATCTGCCCCAAATCACTCCTAAGCTGAGATTTTTGTCATTTTTCTTCAATGTTATATCTTAAGCATGAAGACCAGGCACAGAGTTGAGTAAATGATCAAATGAGTTAAGAAAAGCAATTCACAATGTAGTATAGTGTCCTCTTGAATATAAAACTTTCTTTTTCCTATCTCTTTATCCTTCTTTGTATTTAATTCATGGTTCAAGAAATACATAGAGACTGGAGTGCCTACTGAAATGTTTTCCTCATGCTTCATTTTTCAGTGAGCATGTACACTTTGCATTTTTTAAATAATTCTTTGAGTCTCTCTTTACACAAGTTCCATATGTCTAACCTCTAATGGTTTTAGTGTTAGGGAATCACCATTGTGTATTTACTTCCATGCAGAATATCATGAAGTTACTGCAGTAAGTCATACTTGGCTTGTCTTATCAAAAAGAGGACACATTTAAGTGAGAGGAGAGCTCCTCTCCTTTTCCTGGACTGTAAGTCTCTAGTACTTAATGCAATTCTTTATTCTTTTCTCAGGGTCTCGATGTCTTTTGCTTAAAGAGTTGGAGGAAATAGAAACGACTCCTGGGGACAGAATTTAGAAGGTTTGTTTCTTGCTTTTGTTTATTTATTTTGTTTACTTTTTGTTTATTTATTTGTTATTTTGTTTATATATAATAAAGTTATTTAAATACTTCCTAGCATATTTAAATATGCTTCTATTATTAAATTATTGGAGTGATTTTGAGTTTTGGTAATAAAGGTAATATTGAGAAGAACATCATTATACACAAATTTTCGGACATTTCTGCTACTTTTATTGGGAAGAAGTACAGAATTGTTATTCCTATGCCTAAGGGTTTCAGCCTTTTACATAATTTTAAGTACATATTGTGAAATTGAGCTTCAGAAACATTTCACCAGACGACTATAGCAAAAAACATAATCGCAAGCTATTTCATCATCTGTACCAATGTAAGATAATATTTCAAAGTTTTGACAATTTGGTAGCTGATTATTTTTATTTTATTCCTTTAAGCTATATTCTTCTGATAGTTACTGAGTTTGTGTCTTTTTCCCATTTTATCACATTTATCTTTTATTTTAGGTATGCATTCCTTCTACATTAAGCTTGTAATCTCTCTTTCAGGCATGTCTCATCAATTTTCCCTTTAGTTTTATATCTTTGTTTATGATTTTCGTATGTAAAGAAATTTCTAACATTAAAGCACACTAAAATTGTCTTTATTCATTTGTAACTTATTTTGGGATGTGAGGGAGAATGCTGAAGCATATACGTTTACGTACACATATAAATATAATCATAGGTCTCTCGCTCTGTTTCACTTAGGTGATCAATTGTCAGAGCACAGTTTAAATGATTCATTATTCTTTCATCACAGATTTTAATGCTGTTTATCATATATTAAAATTTAAAATTGAAATAATTTTAAATAAGTTACTTAAATATTTCATAATTTGTGTAAATATTTTTTGTGGACATATACTTGGATATTTTCCTAGACTCATCTATACCAGTTCATCAAATGTGAGTCAGTTCTTATTTTCACAATAGATCATTTTAATTATTGGAATTTTGTAATCTGAAAGTTCTTCTGTACCTCAAACTTTGTACAATGTTGGGTACATAGAGCACTTAATCCTATGTTGAATTAATGAATAAAAGAATACATAAAAATATTCCAGCAATTTATTTTTCAAATACAGTTCAAATGTCCTTTTTAAAAATTCATTTGTCATTTTGTGAAGGATTCCTTTATATATTTAATAATTGAGTGGATACACTTTGCCTTTGAAGAGTTTACTAGACAATCATATTTTCTCTAGAGTTGTTGAAAGACAATTTCCTTATTCATTTGATCCCAAATGTTCTCTATAATCTAGATGTCTAGTCAAGGGCTAAATTCAACCAGAGCATTTGACAGCATCTGCCCTTTGGCATTTATGTCAGTGGTGACTTTGTAAATTGAAGTAAACATCAGAGCAGAGGGAAGAATATTTTATATATATATATAAAGAATATCATATACAATTATGATATGCATATACAAATTATATATTCTGTGTATATCTATACCTTATATAAGATATGTAATATTCTTAATTTTATTCCTAATTTTGTTGACTTTTATATCTAATGCAATGAATTTATAAGTAAAATATCCCTCCTCTAACTGCAGCTGTACGTGCATATGTGAACAGCTTCCATCATGTGGATCTGTACTTAAAACAATATCCTAGGTCATATGTCATGCCTTTTATGTTATTGTCATAATTTTTGACCCAGACCATTCTCTTCTTCTCTATACAAATCTATTTTTTCTACTTATATGTAATTTGTATATCATTTATCAATTTCTACATAGTTTATTACTTGCATGCCTATCTCAGTCTCTTCTACAAATGTATGAGTTTTTCGAAAAAGAGAGAGCATTTGTACACCCTTGTGTTCCTCACAGCACCAGGTATAATGAATTTCACACAGTAAGTTCTTAAGTATTGCATTTAATTTGAATACAGTGAGTATGGCCAGCAGCTTGTGTTTTCTAAATTTCTTGGGGATTTATCAGAGCAAAGTCTGGATTTCCAGGGGAATGTGTGTATGAAAATGCGCACACCATTGAAATAATAACTGCACCTGATCCTCTTCACACACATGTGAGAAGGCTGTTTGTGCTAAAAAATCAGAAGAAGGTTAAAGGAAAAGCTATGAGGTTCACATCTCAATAAGATTCTTCATTTATGATCTGCCTGCCTTTATTGCTATTGTTATTTCATGTTATTTGTGAGTCTATTTTTTTCATGGCAGATACTGATAAATGAGTTTATGACAGAAGTCAGAGTGTAGAGTTAAAGAAGAAATATCAGCATAGCACAGAAAACTTAGAAATTCAGAACCTGTTTGATTTTGTGAAAATTATGTAAATGGGCTAATAAACATTTCATTTGCCACGAATACTTAGTCTTTTTCGTTTTGTTTTTTAATATTTCAAAGTCTATTTAGAATTGTGATCCTATGGCAACAAAACTTCAGAACAAATATAACGAGAAATATAAGTGATAAATGATTTAACAGATGAGATGTAAAAGATGTCAAAAATACAAGGAAGTATCAATAAGTAGCATAAAGGAAAGTATAAAAAAAAATTTAATTAAAATAAACTTCTCAAGTCATCTATTTTCCAAGTGGCTTGCAGAAGACTTCCTGGCAAATTTTAAATATACCAAGTTCACGTGCATTCTTTTATTCTTGTTGCTCCTCTTGTGAAAATGGATCTTTCCTGTGAAAGGCTGCTTTTGACTGAGCTCTAGATCCATCTTCTGTTCTTCCTCCGCTGTTTTAAATTCATTCCATTAATCAACCCCTATCACATCCATCCAAGCACTTCCATTTAAAATGCACAACCTTCAGGGTATAAGCACACCCACACATTTCTCTCCCTCCCCTTAAACTCATGGTCTTTTCTAACTTCCCCTTACCAGTCTCTTCAAAATGACTGTACTTGAGCAAAGCATCTACACTGATTATGTACTTTCGCACTTTCCAAACATTACTCAGAACATTGTTACTTGGTTTTCCTTTTCTCCTCTTTATTGAGACTGTCCTAGATAAAGATACTAGTGATTATGTTTATTCATTCATTCTTTATTTACTCATTCATTGTGAGTGCTTTTTATGTCTCTGGTTCTGTTGTAGGCAGTATGCTTATTTTGTAATCCACTTTACTTCAAATCTTGTGTTATTCAATCTATCAATAACATTTTATTGGAATAATTATTTCATTGTTCTTGACATTCAGTATTATTTTACTTTCATCACTTTTGCTCTTTCTGTCTTTCTTCCTACAACTCTGGTCCTGTGCTTTTAGTCTCCTGTATGGATTTTTCTTTACCCTGTAATATTTTTCAGGTTGAAGAATTCATTCAGGAACATTCCTATGATTTAGGATGATTATTGATTTGTCAACACAATAATTTGCTCTGACATTAGCAATGAATGAACTGGAATAAATTTTGGAGTCAGGGAGACCAGTGGAGACCTTCTTGCAATGATCAAAAAGAGAGGGGCCAGCCCCATTGCCCAGCAGTTAAGTTCGCCCGCTCCACTTCTGCAGCCCAGGGTTTCGTCGGTTTGGATCCTGGGCGTGGACATAGCACTGCTCATCGGGCCATGCTGAAACGGCATCTCACAAGCCACAACTAGAAGGACTCACAACTAAAAAAAAATTACAACTATGTACTGGGGGATTTGGGGAGAAAAAAGGCAAAAAAAAAAAGAAGAAGAAGATTGGCAACAGTTGTTAGCTCAGGTGCCAATCTTAAAAAAAAAGAGAGAGAGAGAGAGAGAGATGTTGGTTACATGGTAGAGAATCAAAGCCTAGCTATAAAGTGAATTGGAAAGAGTAAAGAACTATTCTAGTCTAGACACTGCCCATTACATAGAAAAGCACACTAAAAATCTATTCAAGTCCTGAATGAAGGGAGGTGGAATAAACAAGGGCTCTTCTTTTTTTAATCTATTTGAATGGGAGCTTTCAAACAATTAATTAAATCCATGAACTGATGTGATCTGACTGGACAGCTTGTTGGCTGATGGCACCATGCGGGGGAGTGGGAGTTAGAAGAGAAAGAACAGATTTCAGGACATCAAAAATCGTACGTTTTAGGTGTAATAAGTTTGACGTATCTGTATATACTCTGAAATAAAGCTTAGTGGGCTTAGTGAGAATAAAATGCTCAAACCCTTCTATGTTATAAACTTCTGCTTTTCAACTCACATATATATAATCAACATCGAACACATGGAGCTAGTATAAAAATTCTCACAAATAAAATTACTTTAGCAATTTTACTATATCTTTCCTAGTAAAGAGAGTTTTTATTTAATACTCTCAAATGAAATGGAGGAAAATGAATACACGGCACTTTTGAAAAGTCCTTTTGTCTTACAGGTTCAGAATCATTTTGTCCTAATGTCTCCTAGTCTGTGAATGTATCAGAGAGAAAGTAAATAAACCCACAAACAACCAATAACATAGAAAGCATGTTTTGTTGTTCCAGAAATGTCTGTAGAAAAGGTATAAAATGGAAAGTCAGGAAAGTCTGAGGGGCTTACATTAACCGGCAAGCTGGCAGCATTAAATCAAAGTAAATCTCTTCCATATTTCAGTTTCCTCAGCACCAGCCAGAGTTATGTTAAACTTTTTGTTGAGGCAAATCATAATTTAAACCCCTTATCACCTTAAAAAACACGTTCAACAATTGTTTTGAGGAAAACAGGAAATAGTAGCAAGTAGAAGAGAACGGACCCAAACTTTTTGTGAGCACATAGACATCATTTTGCCTATATTATTTCCATAGTTTGCACATTTTTGGAAGAAAGGAATGAAAAGCAATCATGTGGTAATCAGTTGGAAGACAAACAAGGGCACGATGGCTACAATCTATCCCTTTTACTTTTCTATGAGAAGATGTAAAGCACACATCTCTATATCTGTCGCTGCAACTAAGTTGACGTGGTGTGGAAGTATAACAAAATTCATATACAATTCCGTGCAAAGTCAGCAAAAGATAGCCAGAAAATTTCGCTTTATTAACAGAGAAGACTGACCAGGACAGTGCGTGGTTTGAGGAAAAGTCTGAACTGCTTCAGTACTGAAGTTATGGGTAAGGAGAAAAGGAAATTGAGAAGAAAAGAAATTTGTCTGTAAGGAGAGCTGGGGCAATAACATGAGAAGCAGATGTTGCAGAGGGAGGGTTGATATATTGCTCACCCAACACCCCTTCTAGTCAGGGAACTTCGAAACCAATGTGGTCACAGTGGGGTTTGTATTGTTCTTATTGCGTAGGTAGTTCAAGACTTAAATAGTTTTAACGGTTTGGTAAGGAGATAACATCATTGAGGTTACAAAGTATGTGAACAAAAATTACTATTTTAACTGGAAATAGTTGTTTATAGGTTAATATAGGTGAGTAAATATTCCAGTTGGAAAATATTTACAACAACAGTAAGAAGTTTGTTTCCGCTTAGGAGTTTAGAGAAAGAAATGGCTGTACCAGAATAGTTATATTAGGGAGGAACACTGGCCTTATGTTGGCTTTTGTTTAATGGAAGAAATGTTAAATGAACATGTTTGCAGAATTCTGTGTAGACATGCCTTTATTTGTTTTGTGGCCAAATCAAACTATCATATTGACCTCTATGTAATCAAGTTATATACACAGCTCTCATTTCTGCTTCTCATTTTTCTCTTAGAGCAAAGACAAAGCTGCAATTCACACAGTAAAATTATTTCTTGACTGGTATGTGGAGGAAGGTAAGGCAAAACCTTATTAAAATGCATAAATCCCATCAATTAATCACACACTTTGCTCAAGGAAATTTCATGCTAAACTAATTGATGGCCATTTATTACAGACAGACCAGAGCAAGAATTTTATTTTTAGTACTATACATCTTTTGCAGTTTGATTGAGGGATAATTGATGCAGAAAAAACTGCACAGGTGGGGCTTCAGGAGCATGGCACACAGGTTGCAGCAATGCCAGTGGCCACTATGGAGGCAGTTGCTGTGCTGCGTACTGGGGTGGCTGCCTGAGGCTCAGGTGCCCATGGACTCAGCACACTCAGGCCTCTGCTTGCTGTGGGATCTTCATGGAGACCAGAGGCACTTTCACTTGGTGATGTTCAGTGTCCCTGGCTTCTGGTCAGTTATTCAAGAAAAACCCTGCACATATTTAACATGTACAATTTGATGAGATTAGACATGGGCATACACCAGTGATACCATCACCAAAATCAAGGTAATAAACATGTCTATCACCTCCAAAAGTTTCCTTGTGTCCTTTGTGTGTCTATCTTTGTGGTAAGAACACTGCGCATGAAATCTACCCTCTAACAAATTTTTAAGTGCACAATACTATATTGTTAATTATAAGGCGCTATGTAGTACAGCAGATCTCTGGAACTTAGTCATCTTATGTAACTAACTTTAAACCCTTTGAATGACATTTTTCATTTCCCTATTCCCCCATTTGAATGGCCATTGTCTTTCTGCTTCTGTAAGTTTGGGTGTTTCAGCTATCTCATTGAAGTGGAATCATACACTTTTGTTCTTCAGCAACTGAGCTATTTCACCTAGTGAAACGTCTCCTAGGTCCATCCATGTTGTTGCAAATGGTAGGCTTTGCTTCTTTTCTAAGGCTGAATACTATTCCATTGCACATACACCACAGTTTTGTTACCTATTCATCTGTCGATGGACATCTGGATTGTTTCCATATCTCAGCTATTGTTAACAAAGCTGCCGTGAACATGGGAGTGCAGATGGCTCTTTGAGATCCTGATTTCAATTCCTTTGGATGTATACTCAGAAGTGGGATACGGGATCATATTGTAAATCCATTTTTAAATTTTTGCGGCACCTCCATAATGTTTTCCATAGTGGCAGCACCAGTTTATGTTTTCACCAACAATGTACAGGGTTGACATTTTACCACTCCTCACCAACATTTTTCTTTTTTTTCTATAGTAAGGATCCTAAGAAGTGTGAGATGGTATCTCATTTTGGTTTTGATTTGCATTTCCGTGATGATTAATTATAATTAAGCACTTATTCATATATCTCTTGGTCATTTGTGTGTCTTCTTTGGAGAAAAGTCTATTCAAGTCCTTTTCCCTTTTCTTGTTTTTCGTTTGTTTGTTTGCTCAGGAAGATTCACCCTGAGCTAATATCCATTTCCAGTCTTCCTCTTTTTTCCTTCTTTACGTGAGCCTCTGCCACAGCATGGCTGCTAACAGATGAGTGGTGTATATACACACCCAGGAACCAAAACTGGGCCACTGAAGCAGAGTGCACAGAACTTAACCACTAGGCCACCTGGACTGGCCCCTTTTGCTCACTTTTTAATCAGGTTGTTTTTTCTAGAGAGCTGTAAAAGTTACTTATATATTTTGGAAATTAATCCCTTAGCCGCAAACAGTTTCTCCCATTTCATAGTTTGCCCTTTTATTCTGTCGATTGTTTTCTTTGCTGTTTGATGTAGTCCCACTTCTCTATTTAACTTTCTTTGCCTGTGCTTGTGGTACTATATTCATGAAATCATTGCAAAGGCCAATGTCATGAAACTGTTTCTTTATGATTTCTTCTAGGAGTTTCGCAGTTTCAGGTCTTAAATCTTGTCAAGTTTAAGTCTTGTCAAAGATTAGTTGACTGTATATGCATGAATTTATTTTTGGGTTGTCTATTCTGTTCCATTGGTTTACATGTTTGTCTTTATGCCAGTACCATCTGTTTTATTACTGTAACTTTGTAATATATTTTGAGCTCAGGAAGTGTGATGTTTCTAGTTTTGTAATGTTTTCCCCAAGATTGCCTTGGCAATCTGGGTTTTTTGAGGTTCCATATGGATTTAAGGATTATTTTTTTCTATTTCTGTAAAAAAGTCATTGGGATTTGTATGGGAATGGTATTGAATCTGTACATTGCTTTGGACAGTATGGGCATTGTAACAATATTAATTCTTTCAATACATGGGCATGGGATGTCTTCCATTCACTTGTGTTTTCTTTATTCTTTCATCAATGTATTGCAGTATTCAGTGTATAAGACTTTTAACTCTTGGTTAGTTTATTCCTAAGTGTTTTGTTTATTTATTTATCTATTCATTTATTTTTTTTTTGTTTTTATACTGTTTTATTACCATTTTTTATTGCAGTAACATTGGCTTATAATATTATATAAATCTTGGGTGCACATGATTATATTTTGATTTCTGTGTAGACTACATCATGTTCACCACCCAAAGAATAATTATAATCTGCTGCAGTACACATGTGCCTAATCAACCCTTTCTCCCACTTTCCTCCCCCTTTCCCCTCTGGTATCCACCAATCCAATCTCTGTCTCTATGTGTTTGTTTATTGTTGTTCTTATCTTCTATTTATGAGTGAGATCATACAGTATTTGACTTTCTCCCTCTGACTGAATTTGCTTAGCATAATGCTCTCAAGGTCCATCCATGTTGTCACAAATGGCCAGATTTCATCCTTTTATTATGACTAAGTAATATTCCACTGTGTATATGTACACATCTTCTTTATTTGTTCATCCCTTGATGGACATCTAGGTTGCTTCCAAGTCTTTGTTATTGTGAATAATCCTACAATGAACATAGGGGTCCATATATCTGTACACATTCGTGTGTTCATGTTCTATGGATAAATAATCAGCAGTGGGATAGCTGGGTCAAATGGTAGAACTATTCTTAATTTTCTGAGGAATCTCCATCCTGTTTTCCATCATAGCCGAACTGATTTGCACTCCCACCAGCAGTGTATGAGAGTTCTCTTTTCTCCACATCCTCTCCAATACTTGTTTCCTGTCTTGTTAATTATACTCATTCTGATGTGAGTGATGTGACATCTCATTGTAGTTTTGATTTGCATTTCCCTGATTTACATTAGTGATATTGAATATCTTTTGATGTGCCTTTTGGCCATCTCTATATCTTCTTTGGAGAAATGTCTATTCAAGTCTGTTGCTCATTTTTTAATTGCATTGTTAGATTTATTGTTGTTGAGATGTCTGAGCTCTTTGTATATTTTGGATATTAAGCCCTTATGTGGTATATGGTTTGCAAATATCTTCTTCCAATTGTTAGGTTGTCTTTCTGTTTCATTGATGGTTTCCTTTGCTGTGCAAAAGATTTTTAGTTTGATGCTGTCCTATTTCTTTATTTTTTCTATTGTTTCCCTTTCCCGGTCAGACATGGTGCTTGAAAATATGCTGCTAAGACCAATGTTGAAGAGTGTACTGGCTACATTCTCTTCTAGAAGTTTCATGTTTTCAGGTCTTACATTCAAGTCTTTAATCCATTTTGAGTTAATTTTTGTGTATGGTATAAGATAATGGTCTACTTTCATTCATTTGCATGAGGCTGTCCGGTTTTCTCAACACCCTTTATTAAAGAGACTTTCCTTTCTCCATTGTATGTTCTTGGCTCCTTGTCAAAAACTAGACGTCCCTAGATGTGTGGGTTTATTTCTGGGCTCTCAATTCTATTCCATTGATCTCTGTGTCTGTTTTTGTGTCAGTACCATGCTGTTTTGGTTATAACAGCTTTGTAGTGTATTTTGAAATCAGGGAGTATGATATCTTCAGCTTTGTTCTTTTTTTCAGCATCTCTGTGCTATTTGGGATCTATTGTGGTTCCATATAAATTTTAGGAGGCTTTGTTCTATTTCTGTAAAAAATGTCATTGAAACTATGATAGGAATTTCATTGAGTCTGTAGATTGCTTTATGAAGCATGGACATTTTAATGATGTTAATTCTTCCAATCCAAGAGCATGGAATATCTTTCCATTTCTTCATGTCATCTTCTATTTATTTCAACAAAGTTTTATAGTTTTCAGCGTGCAGGTCTTTCATCTCCTTGGTTAACATTATTCCTAGGAATTTTATTCTTTTTGTCACAATTGTAAATGGGATTGTATTCTTAATTTCTCTTTCTGCTACTTCATTGTAGGGTATAGAAACACAAGTGATTTTTGTATCTTGATTTTGTATCTGGCAACTTTACCATATTCATTTACTATTTCTAAAAGATTTTTTAGTGAATTCTTTAGGGTTTTCTGTATATAAAATTATGTCATCTGCAAATAGTGACAGTTTCACTTCTTCCTTTCCTATTTGGATCTGATTTGTTTCTTTTTCTTGCCTAATTGCTCTGGCTAAGACTTCCCATACTATGTTAAGTAAGAGTGGTGAAAGTAGGTATCCTTGTCTTTTTCCTGTTGTAGAGGGATAGCTTTATGTTTTTCTCCATTGAGAATGAGATTAGCTATGAGTTTCTCACATATGGCCTTTATTATGTTGAAATACTTTATTTGTATATCTGTTTTATTCAGTGTTTTTATCATAAATGAATGCTATATCTTGTCAAATGCTTTCTCTGCATCTATTGACATGGTCATGTGGTATTTCTTCTTCATTTTGTTAATGTGGTGTATCATGTTGATTAGTTTTGTATGTTGAACCATCCCTGCCTTCATGGAATAAATCCCACTCGATCATGGTGTAGGATCTTTTCAATGTATTGTTGTATTCAATTTGCTATTATTTTGTTGAGGAGTTTTACATAGATGTTCATCAGTGATATTAGACTGTAATTTCCTTTCTTTGTGTAGTCATTGTCTGATTTTGGTTTCAAGGTAATGTTGGCCTCATAGAATGAGTTGGGAAGCTACCCCTCATCTTCAAATTTTGGAAGAGTTTGAGAAGGACAGATATTAAGTCTTTGAGTGATGGAAGAACTCACCGGGGAAGGCATCTGGTCCTTTGACTTTTGTTTTTTGGCAGGTTTTTGATTACTGTTGTGATCTCCTCACTGGTGATGGTCTATTCAAATTCTCTGTTCTTCTTCTTTTTTAAATGTTCTTTTCTCTTTCTTTTTGGTGAGGAAGATTGGTCCTGAGCTAACATCTGTGCCAAACTTCCTTTAGTTTGTGTATGGGATGCCACAACAGTATGACTTGATGAGCTCTCTAAGTCTGCACATGGAACCAGAAACAACAAACCTGGGACTGCCATGGGGAGCATGCAATCCTAACCACTATGCCACTGGTCTGGCCACTCTTTTTCTTCTCGATTCAGTTTTGGAAGGTTTATGATTCTAAGAATTTCTCACTTGTCATCTACATTATCCAATGTTGGCATATAGCTTTTTGTAGTATTGTCTTACAATCTTTTGTATTTCTGAGGGGTCTGTTATAATTTCTCCTGTTTCATTTCTGATTCTATTTATTCAAGACTTCTCTCTCTTTTTCTCTTGGGGAGTCTAGCTAAAGATTTTTTTATTTTGTTTATCTTTTCAAAGCATCAGTTCTTAGTTTCATTGATCTTTTCTATTCATTTTTTAGTCTCTATTTCATTTATTTCTGCTATGATTTTTATTATTGTCTTCCTTCTACTGATTTGGGGCTTTGTTCTTCTTTTTCCAGTTCCTTTAAGTGCACTGTTAGAGTGTTTATTTGATAGTTTTCTTGTTTGTTGAAGTAGGCCTATATTTCTATAAATTTCCCTCTTAGAACCACTTTTGCTGTGTCCCATGAATTTTGGCATGTCATATTTTCACTTTCATTTGTCTCCAGGTATGTTTTTTTTAATTTCTCCTTTGATTTCCTCATTGATACAATCATTGTTCAGTAGTATTATGTTTTATCTCCACATGTTTATAGCGTTTCTGATTTTCTTCCCGTAGTTAATTTCAAGTTTCATAACTTTGTCTTCAGAAAAGATGGTTGGTATTATTTCAATCTTCCTAAATTTATTGAGACTTGTTTTGTGGCCTTATATGTATCTATCCTGAAGGATATTCCACGTGCATTTGAAAAGAATGCATATTCTGCAGTTTTTGGATGGAATGTTCTGTCTATGTCTACAAGTCCATCAGGTCTAATGTGTCATTTAAGGCCAATGTTTCCTTATTGATGTTCTTTTTGAATGATCTATCCAAGTGGAGTGTTAATGTCCCCTATGATTATTGTGTTGCTGTCTCTTTCTCCTTTTATGTCTGTTAATAATTGTTTTATATATTTAGGTGCTTTTATGTTAGATGCATATTTACAAGTGTTATATCCTCTTGTAGGATTATTCCCTTCTTCTCTGTGTAGTGCCCTTCTTTGTCTCTTGTGACAGTTTTTGTTTGAAAGTCTATTTTGTCTGAGATAAGTACTGCTACTCCAGCATTCTTTTCATTGCCATTTGCATGTAGTATCTTTTTCCATCCCTTCACTTTCTGTTTGCGAGTGTCTTCAGGTCTGAAGTGTGTCTGTTTTATGCAACATATAAATGAATCTTGTTTTTTCATCCAGTCAGTCACCTTATGACTTTTGATTGGTGCATTTAGTCAAATGGCATTTAAAGTATCCTTTGATAAGAATGTACTTATTGACATTTTGTTACTTTTTTTCTGGGTGTTTTGGTAGTTCTTCTCTGTTCCTTTCTTTTTCTCTTGCTCTCTTCCTTTGTGGTTTGATGACTGTCTCTAGTATTAGGTTTGGATTCCTTTCTCTTAACTTTTTATGTATTTATTGTAGGTTTCTGGTTTGTGATTACCATGAGGTTCATTTATAATAACCTATGTATATAGCAATCTATATTAAGTTGATGGTCTATGTAGTTTGACCTCTTACTAAAAGCTCTACTCTTTTACTCACTTCCTCCCACATTTTATGTTTTCTATATCATTTCTAAACTCTTTCTTTGTGCATGTGTATGTGTTACCCTCTTATCATGGAAATCGACAATTGTAATACTTTTGTCTTTTGACCTTCATATTATCTCCATAGATCTTTGATCTGCTAACTTTACTGGTATATTTGCTTTTATCGGTGATTTTATTGTTTTTCTCTTTTTTTTTTGATAATTTTCTAGTTCCTACTTGTGGTCCTTTCTTTTCCATTTGAATAAGTCCCTTTAGCATTTCTTCAATGTCTGGTTTCTTGGTGAAAACTCCTTTAGGTTTTGCTTGTCTGGGAAACAGTTAATCTTCCCTTCCATTCTGAATGACAGCCTTGCTCTGTAGAGTATTCTTGAGCGTAGGGTTTTTCCTTTCAGCACTTTAAATATACCATGCCATGCTTTTCTATTCTGTAAGGTTTAGGCTGAGAAGTCAGCTGATTGCCTTAGGGAGTTTCCTTTGTACATAACTTGTTGCCTTTCTCTTGACCCTTTTAGGATTCTTTCTTTATCTTTAATTCTTGATATGTTACTTATAATATGTCTGATGTGGGCCCCTTTGGGTTTATCTTATTTGGTGATCTGTGTGCTTCCTGTACCTGAATGTCTATTTCCTTCCTTAGGTTTGGAATGTTTTCAGCTGTTAATTCTTCAAATAAATTCTCTGACCCTTTGTCTCTCTCTTCTCCTTCTTGAACACCTATATTAGGGATGTTAGTGAGCTTGATATTGTCCCAGAGATCCTGTAGACTGACCTCATTCTTTTTCATTCTTTTTTCTTTTATCGCTCAGCTTGGGTGATTTCCTCTAGACTTTCATCCAGCTTGTGGATCTATTCTTCTATATCATCTACTCCTCAATTGAGTACCTGTAGTGAATTTTTCATTTCCAGTATTGTATTCTTCTTTTCTGATTGGTTATTTTTTATATTTCCCAACTTTTGTCAATGTTCTCACTGAGTTGATCTTTTCTTCTCTCAAGATCAATGAAAATCCTTATGACATTTTGTTTGAACACTTTGCCAGGTGGATTGTTTATCTCTGTTTCATCTAGTTCTTTCCTGGGGTTTTGTCTTGTTCCCTTACTTGGATCATATTCCTTTGTGTTCTCACTTTGCCTCTTTCTCTGTGCTTTTGTCTATGTATTAAGTAGGTCAGCTATATCTCCCAATCTTAGAGAGGTGGCCTTATGTAAGAGGTGTCTTATGAGGCCCAGTAGTGTGTTTCCCCTTCATCACCATTTCCAAATGTTCCAGGAGTGTCCTTGGTGTGGGCTATGTGAGTCTTTATGTTGTGACAGGGTTGCTTTTGCTGCAGGTGCCCAGGGAGTCTAGGCTGACTCCCTGGCCAGCTGGTTGTAATGCTCAGCTGCATGTGGCTTCTATGGACCTTTAAGTCACTTTATTAGTCATGGAAAGCCCCAGGACAGTTGGCTGCAAGGTCTAATAGCATATTCCTCTTGCAGTTTTTCTGTTATGTGAGTAGGCCCACAGCATGTCTGGATAATCAGCACAGGGGCTTACAATTACTGTAGACCTCCAGCCTGAAAGGGTCTTGTCAGCTGTCTCAGGATTGTATCTGAGTGAGGCTGACCCCAGCCATGGGAGCACCCAACTGTTTTAGGCTTTGGAACATGGAGCCAATCCTCTATGTGACTGTTTGAGAAAGACAACTCTGCTGTAGCCAACAAGCCTCACTGCCCATACAGCCACAAACACCATCAATACATTCCCACCCCAAGCACATGACCCAACCCACTGAGCATACCTAGTAGCCCTCCTGCAGATACCCCACACACTCTACCAATGTAGGCCCAATTCTAGTGCATGTCCTGTCCCACAGAGGTGGACCTACTGGCCCTGCTACAGAGGTTCCAGGCATCACAAACATTTGGCCCTCAAGTTTCCCAAGGACTTGCTGTTGGTTGGGACCAGTCCCTAGGGTGCTTTGTCCACCATGGCGGAGCTGGATTAAATCTCTGTTCTAGTGGGTGAGGCAAACCCCTGTGCTAACAGGCCAGGGGAAGAACTTCAATGGCATCTGCCAGCATCTGTGTCAGCATGCCTGTACTAGGTGACAATAATGACTGCCACCAATGTCTCAGTCCATGGGGAGATCTCACCTCTCTCCAAGATGCACCCGGAGCCTACCATTTGACTCCCTTTTCACCAAAGGAATTGTGTGCCTTTCTTTTCTGTGATTTTAGTTTGCTTTCTGAAAAGAGTAAATTTGTGTGTGGGCCCTTTAAGAGTAGGGTTTTTTTTCTGCTTACATTTGATAGTTTTCTTTGGGTATTCACTGTTTTAGTTAATAGTCTCAAAAGTAGATATCACGAAACTTGTCTTGGTTGTGCTGAGTCTAAAAGCTGCTTATTGCGGTTATGCTCCTCTGCTCAGGTTCCCCACTCCTGCAGAGAAAGCTTCATACCTTACGGTTGCTCCAGGCTGACCATGAAGCACTGCAGCTTGAAGGTGGCTTTTTTCTCTCCAGAAGAAATTTTCACCTCTTCCACCTTGGTCACCAGTGTCTCTTGTTGTGGGGGTTCTTTTTATCCAGTTCTCAGTTCTTCTCAGGGATTATTGTTCCAAGAGTAGTTGTAAGTTTGTTATGTCCATGGGAGGAGGTGAGTTCAAAGTCCACCTATGCCACCATCTCGACACCGTCTTTCCTGTTTACTTCTTAACTACTTCACAAGGGTTGTTTGAAGCTGACCACAGAGAGGTTGCATTAGCAAAGGTGGAAAAAGTTCTGAATTTGGCTTCATTTAAGCAGCTCAACCATTTATCTTCATAAATAAACTGTAGTGACACCAGTTTTGAAGCCCTAATTTGAAGCCCATAGTAATTGAGATTGAGATGTCTCAATGTTCAAAAAATATTTTCACTATTTCCGGCCCAAGTAAAAGTGTATGTAATTGTTCTTATATAATTGCACTGTCCAAACGGTAGCCAATGGACACATGTGGCTATCTAAATATTATTTTGAATTCATATAAATTAAGTAATATTTAACAACAAAATTTCAGTTCCTCAGTCTCACTAGCCACATTTCCAGTGCTCAGTAGCCATTCAGAACCTTTCCACATCTCTGTTTGTAACATCCAAGAAAACCACAAAACAGAAATACTTTATCACTTTTCAATCCTTATAGTGATACTAGATACCACCCCTGGGGGTCTACTGGTTAAGGTTTGGCACTCTCACCATAGTGGATCTGGTTCATTTTCCCAGCAGGGAACCACACTATCTGTCTATCAGTTATCATACTGCGGTGGCTGCATGCTGCTGTAATGCTGAAAACTATGCCACCGGTATTTCAAATACCAGCAAGATCATCCAGGGTGGACAGGTTTCAGTGGAGCTTCCAGACTAAGAGTCAGAAGAAGGACCTGGCCACCGACTTTTCAAAAAATTGTCCATGAAAACCCAATGAATAGCAGTAGAGCATTGTTTAATATAGTACCAGAAGGTGAAAGGATGATGCAAAAAGACTTGGCCAGGTTCATTCCTGTCAGGTAGGGTTCATCTCTGCCTTACACAGGGTCTCTATGAGCTGGAATTGACTAGATGGCACTAACATAGTAATACTAGGGATATACATTTTGGCACTTTTAGAGGTTATCTATATGATGGATTAAGTAAATATATTTTCATATTTCGTCTTAAAAGTAGGGTTAGAGAGGATTAGTCTTGAGCTCAGAAGCCTTTTTAGGGGATAAAGACAGTAATTGACGCCCAGATAAAGATCTTAAGACTGGACATTCCATAAGTTCCATAGTCACAGTGCTGGTTCCTGTAGCTCTCTTTCTGTAGGCACAAAGATGAACACTGGCACATGTGCCAAAAATCTGAAGGCAATGCATAGGAAATCTAAAGATATTGAATGAGGTTCTCTACAAAAAAACAAAAACCAAATGGATTATGCTGCATTTTTAGAGATACAATATAATATTGTGGTCAAATTTCTGTGGGTTATTCTTGTGGTAAGTACCCTGATCAAACCATTTCGGTTTGCCTGGAAGTTTCTAAGTTTTAAAATGGAAAATTTCTCATCTCAGGATACTACTCAGTCCTGGGCAAACCGAAGTGGTTAATTTTCACCCTAGTGTTAAGGGATGGTTCTTTATGTTTCTTGTGTATTTTCCATAATGGTAGCCTATAGTAGGAACTGAATAAGTTTTCTGTATTAACACTTATACAATGGTTAATGCGGATTTCTATATTTACAGTTATACAATTGTTAATATAGACTCAATATAACCTGGTCCAGTCTGCCTTTCTAGTTATTCTATTCCCAGGAATCTTATCTTCCAGCTATATTGAATTTTTTGGCTTTCCCAAATCATGCATTTTCAAACAATTGTGCCTTTGCTCAGGCTATTTTCTTCGTGGAATGCTTCATCCCTCTGAACATATATTGAACTTTTCCAACAAGGTCCAATTCAAATAACACACCTTGTCACAACACTTGCCTGATCCCTCCTTTTCTTTAGCTTCCTCTTTTCCCCAATAAAGTGAGTTGCTTCCTCTCCTGTGCTACTAGCATTTAAAAAAATTCTTTCTTATACCAATTGCTCCCTTGTGCTAACATTTGTTTACATGTTTGTTTTCTTCTCTAGACTACAAGTGCAAAGGGCTCTTTTTATTTTTATTTATTTATTTATTTATTTATTTATTTACTTTTGGTGAGGAAGATTGGCTCTGAGCTAACATGTATTGCCAATCTTCCTCTTTTTGCTTGAGGAAAATTTTTGCTGAGCTAACATCTGTGCCAATCTCCCTCTATTTTGTATGTGGGTCATGGTCATGCCACAGCATGGTGCACTGAACACTGTAGGTCCACACTGGGGATCTGATCCCATGACCCCATGGCCACTGAATTAGTGCATGTGAACTTAACCACTATGCCACTGGGCCAGCCCTGGCTCGGTCTTTTATTGCTAGTGTCCAATCCTTTCTGGCACATAAGAATGCTTGTCAAAACTCATTATATAGTGTTTTATAATTTTTAAAGCTCATTTTACATGCAACACCTCATTTGATCCTCTCAATATTTCTATGAGCTTGGCAAAGTTGACTATAATATATTTGTTTCGTTGATGAACAAACAAGCTTAGAGATGGTGACTCAACGACGGTGAGGTAAAGGTGAGCATTGGGAGTGAATCTCAGGTCTGCTGGTGCTATCTGGTCCTTTACGCTGCATAAAAAGGCTTGGTCATCCCTTTCAGGTTTTCCGTGGAAAGTCATCTGACCTCCACTTCACTGTGCAAGACTACACTGTCATCACCCCCAGGTCTCTTATATCAAAATAAATATTTCTGTTAAAGTTGTAGACCTCAATGAAAGTGCAGTATAAAATCATGTTATAATTCTCTTAGACTTAGATGTTAACCTCAAGGACAAGGGGAGAAACGAACCTCTTACAGACCCACAACTTTTGGTTGCTCCACAAAATAGTCTTCATTCTGTGGCTCCTATTGAATAAGATGATCCACTCAAGACTGAGCAAGGCTGGGGAGAAATAGTCCATAGATTAAAAAATCTTTAACATATTAACTCTTTGTCCCTATTCTCTAACTCCCTTTGAGTTCTGATTTACTTATTATACTCTTCCCCACTATCTACTAAGTGTATCATATTCAAACCAAGGTGGAGAATAGGTCAATAGGATAAATATTTTATATTGTCTCTGATTTTCTTAAACTTTGTTGGAACTGGCTCTTACTTGATTGTAAGCTACTGGTGGACAATTATAACTAAAAGTTAAATTTTGTACAGCAGTAGTTTTTGTGAAACTAGATTTTTATAGCCTTCAGGTCAGCAAATACAAGATATCCCCACTCCTTCCCCCCCATAATAGAGAGATCTCTTGGAATAATCAAACTTATTTTCCAAGCGCTGGTACTGTTCCCTATCCCTCCTTTTCCCCCTTCATGGGATGGAGTGTCGCTACCCAGCACCTACCACAGTCTTTTCCATATAGTAGATGCTTTGTAAAAGTTCATTGAACTGGTTGTCTTTTGTACTTACTGCCTTCAGATTTTTTTCTGTAACTTGGTCTAAGGTAGAAGAGATTCATTTTTGTTGCTATGGAAACCTTTCAATTACCGTGAGTTTTGCATATGCACATACTCATACCACAGAGTTGTATATTTGAACACATTGGATAAGGATGTGTCTTTTGGATGTGGCTCACCTGTGAAACTAATTTCTCATGTATAATCTGAGTAGAGAACTTTAACTTTACTCAACCAAAGCAACAAATACAGCACAGCCAAGAGGACTAGTGGGAATTGGGATGATCTACTAGCTTTACCATTCTATTTTATTTATATATTATTACTTTGAGTTTCCAGGTTTGTGCCTCTGCTTCTTATAGTTAAGAGTGTAAGCACATATTTCATCAATATCAGGCTGAGCCTATTCATGTGGACATTTTTCATATGAATATAAATGATAGCTGAGATTATTTTGTATATCCTACTTTTAGACTATTTTGTTTGGATTTGAAATGTGTGAGACCTGTGAACATGGGTTGTGCTGTAAGTTCCACTACTGATCCATATGACGATTTTTGTTTTCTTGGTGAGGAAGATTGGCCCTGAGCTAACACCCATTGCCAACTTCCTCTTTTTGCTTGAGGAAGACCGTTGCTGAGCTAACATCTGTGGCAATCCTGCCCTATTTTGTATGTGCGATGCTGCCACTGCATGTGTTGATGAGCGGTGTAGGTCCATGCCCGGGATCTGAACCTGTGAACCTCGGGTTGTTGAAGTGGAGCATGTGATCTTAACTGTTATGCCACCAGGCTGGACCCCCAAAGGATAATTTTTTAAAGACTTTGTTTTAGAGCAGTTTTAGGTTTACAACAAAATGAAGAGGAAGGTACAGAGATTTCCCATATACCCCAGCTACACACATGCATAGCTTTCCCCATTATCAACATGTGCCACCAAAGAGGTACATTTGTTACAATTGCTGAACCAATATTGACACCTAATAATCTCTCAAAGTACATAGTTTAGCTTAGGGTTCACTCTTGTTAGTGGACATTCTATGGGTTTGCACAAATGTATAATGACATGTATCCATCATTATAGTATCACACAGAGTATTTTCACTACCCTAAAAATTCTCTGTGCTCTGCCTATTCATTTCTCCCTACTCCCAACCCGTGGCAACCGCTGATCTTTTTCTTGTCTCCATAGTTTTATCTTTTCTATAATGACATATAGTTGAGATCACATGTTATGTAACCTTTTCAGATGGACTTCTTTCACTTAGTAATACACAAAAGTTTTCTCCATGTCTTTTCATGACTTCATAGCTCATTTCTTTTTAGTGCTGAATAAGGTTGCATTGTCTGGATATTCCACAGTTTACCCATTCACCTGCTAAAGGACATCTTGGTTGCTTTCAAATTTTGGCAATTATGAGTATAGCTGCAATAAACATCCATGTACAGGTTTTTGTATGGACATTAAGTTTATTGATTATTCTGCTAACTCGTTTCCTAGCATTATATGGTAATGAGCTAGAATAGAAAATCTAAAAAGATTAATGAAAATAAACCACAAAGGTAAATGAATGATTTGAGGGTGGGCATAGAGTCTGAACCATGTAATACAGTGGAGAGAACACTGATTGAAGAATCAAAATTCTTAATTATGGCACTACTTCACAGATCTATTTTCCCTTTCAATCTGTGAATAGCCTTTATCCCTTAATGTCACAGAGCTCAAATAGCAATCTGATATCATTTTTTGCCATTATTTTTTCATGCTTACTTAGTTCCTGAGAGGGCCTTCTCATTTAGGTACTTAGAAACTGGAGGAAGGTTGGTTACTGTTTGACTGACTTCTGGAGGCCAGATGGTACAATATAGAGGATTTTGACTCTAAAGCATTAGAGCATCTTTTTTCGTAAAGACAAAAGGACAAATGAGGTGGTAAATTAGGGGTTCAGGAAACCTCAAACACGTCTTTTGGGTTTTTACTGTAAGAGCCAGGAAATTAAATATCTCTCAGTGGCATAAAGGTTAGGCATTAGGACAAACAACCATGGAGGTGGGAACCTGGCCAGGTGAGATTACTCCTCCCAATAGAGCGATGTAGACCATGTTTCTCTGGGAGCTCATGGTTATTCCAGACATTTACTTCAGCTTAGGACAGGAAGAACAGCATGCTGCTTTAAAATGAGAACCTGCTGAGGTTTGAATTTGTGACCGGAAAGCTTGAAGGTGTGACTAGAGCTGTGTGCTAAGCTTCTAGGTGACAAGTTAATATTGTCAGGAAGGAATGGGTAAAATGTGTGGTTTCCCAAATGAAAAGAGGCTTGGCAGCAAAGCATCCAGGAAGTGAATATTTGAATGCTTTATATATTCGTGTTGTGTATGTGTTTGTGTGTTTTGCAGAAAAGTGAATTCGGAAGACAAAGTTCAAGAACATGAAAACATTTGTCAATTTCCTCCTCTTTCTGTTTTATTAACTGTGGTTGTGATAGATGAACTTTGGTGCTTCAGTTTTGTCCTTTGATTGAAGGGCCATGCTAGGAGTTCCAGTTAGTCCCATTGGAAGTTACTGCTGTTATCTTCTGATGCTGGTTGTCTTCTCATGTAAGAAGAAATATACCTTTTCCAGAAATTCAGAGCCTAGTGTAAAAGAAACTAGAGCTTAGAGGGAACAGCTGTACAATTTGTCTTTCCAATCATTGTCACATTCTCCCTCTCTCTAAAACTGAAAAATCTAGGTTTTTATAGTCAATTTTCTTAATTGTAACATGTTCATGGGGTGCACATGTAGGCATCATCTCTCTTCTATGTGCTGCAGTTACGATAATGAACCAGACAGACGTGGTACTCACCCTGTGGAATTTATATAGAGGAGACAAACAATTATGTAAGTGTAAAAAGGTGTTGTGTACCTGTCTAGCTCCCATCATGAGAACTGTCTACCCTCCATCAACTATAAGGGTGTAAATGAAAACAGAAAGAAAGCTCAACATTACCAGTATCTCCACGGGGCTGCAAGATGTAAATAACCAGAGCTGAGGTTACAGAATGGTTTTTCTAGAGAGGTAGTGGTATGCTGCCACACATTTCCAGCTCCTAAATTGTACTAATGTGGGCCTTCCACCTTGTACACACACACACTTTCCTCCAAGCATCTGCACTCCAAACCTGACGTGTTAGGATAGAGAACCTAGCTCAGTGTGTCAGGATTGTTGGGTTGCAGTCCTGGCTCTTCCACTATTTATATTACCTTGGAAGAGAGTGGAAAAATGAACATTTACCTATTTTGAAGTCTAAGAAATCCTATCCGTAAAGATAATCTCATTGAATTCTTCCAAATCTATGAAGTTAGTGATACTCATGTTGAACATGTGAGGAAAATGAGGCTAAAGATTTAGAGTGACTTGTTCAAATTTTTACAGCTAGGAAGGATTTGAATCTTGCACCTCAAATAATAATATTTAACATTTAATGAGTGCCTACTATATATTTTCCAGGTCTGGTTAGGCACTTTATATAAACTATCTCATATTAAATATTACATTAATTAATTTAATATTGATTTAAATAATTAAAAGATATTATCCCTATTTAGCTATGGTGAATCCAAGGTTTAGAGAAGTGAGGTGACTTGCTTCAAGTCAAACAGAGGAGCTGGGGCTGCTATTTCAATCCATATCTGCCTGGTTCCAGAATTCATGCTTTGTGGCAGAGGTTTGCTGGAAATCCAGGCCCTTTGAATCCATAGTCCATTTGTGCTCTGTGTATTCAGTCAGGCTTGATTTTAAACATGGGTCAAGAATTAGCAATAATGTGTCCTTTGGCAAGTCAATTAACCTCTTAATACTAATTTCTCCATTTGCAAAATTAGGGCAATAATAATAGCTGTCAGCTTTAAGAAGTTTCAATATGGTTATACACACAGTAGGTCCTCCAATAAATGATGGTGTCTCTCTCTGCTGCCTTCTCGACAACCATTACTCTTTCTCCCACCCCTACACTCTATGTTCTCTCAGCAGAGCTTCTTTTATTTATTTTTGGCATTGGGATAGAGGGCTGGGGATCTTTCTTTATTTTGAGATTGACAAAGCCAATCCAAGATTACAGTTAAGAGAAAGAAATGCCCAGCAGCAGGTGTCCCTGAAGTGTGCAGACTCCTCCCATGAAACTTTGCTTATGTTATTGAATTAAATTCGACTCTGGGAGGTATTTCAGTGGCCTGCCTGCACGTGGTGACAAGCGGCAGAGCTCAGTGGTGATTCAGAGATTAAGGGCTGCATTGGGAGACAAGTAGGCCAGTTGAGGGCAAACAACAGGCAGCATAACCTACACTGGGTACTAGTGGTCAGAACACTCAGTAGACCGTGTCTGTAAAGTAGTTGGGAAGAGAGGTCGGGGCAGGAGCAAACTGAGGAGTGGGGAAGACTTCTAAAGTGGGATGGTTTAGCTGTGGCTAGAGGTCATAAGAGAAGGAAAGAATAAGCAAGGAATTTGGTCCGAGCTGGTGAAATCTGGATGGGTTTGTCTCGAATAATCAATTTCCCCTTCTGTTCCACACCTCACTCCTCTTCCTCCACACTCCATAGTAACCACTCTCACCTTATTTGAAGAGCAATTTAAATTGGCTTCATAGAGCTGTATGTCAGAAGAATGACAAGGCCTGTATCAAACGAAAGTGAACTTCAACGACAGATTTGGGTGTATTCTGGCAGGCTTTGGCTCATAGAAAGAGTTGTAGAAATAAATTTCTTTTAGCTGGAAGGTTGTAGATCTTTATGAAGTAATATTCTTACACAAAACTCAAATAGAGGAATAATTCACCAGTGTCTCTTAAAAATCAATAGTAAACATTTTCATACACAGCTAGTGGAATATAAATGGGAAGCATTTTTCTGGAGGGCATTTAGTAATATGTTTCAAAGGTTTTTATGGTTTATATCCCTTGACCCCGTAATTTCATGTTTAAAAAATTTACCTAGGAAAATATTCAAAAGTATAGGCCAAATATTTTTTATACCAGCAAAAAATTGGGAACAACATAAATATCCAGTGGTAGGAGATTATATAAATAAATTATGGTATAATCCATATGGTTAATAACTATATGTGGCTTTAGATAAATTTTAGATAAATATTTTTAAATGAAGAAGCATTTATTAGAACATAGTTGGAATGAAACCAACTTTGATAGTAAACGTAATGTACGGATAAAAAACTAGAAGAAGATACACCAAAATTTTTATAGTGGAATTATGGGTGTTTTAAAATAATTTCTAAAATACGTTTATCTGCAATAAACATAACTGGAAAAAATAATCTTTTTTTCAAATACCAACATGTAAGAGAGTTTCTAATAGGCTATGTAAGAGTCAAAGAATTTAGTAATAATATTTTTATGTGTATGTATATAAATATTTATACATATACATTTTAATAATTTGTCTTTACTAGTAGTTTCTTTTAAGTATGCTAGTCTTTGTTAAAGATATTAGTTTTTGTTTTCCCCAAAGCTATGTTCATTTATCTTTTCAGTCCTCAAATGCAGATTTTGAATGTTATTTTGCGAAGAGTACCAAGTGGTTGGTTACTTGAAATGAAGGAACATATAGCTCGTGACCATTTTTCCTTTCCCGTCAACCTCAGCTTTTATCATACAATTTCCTTTTATCACTTTGGTCAAGAGGAGGGGCAGCCAATTTTGAGTTGGAGTACCACTCAGAGGCAATTCATTTCTGCCTTCCGTCTTACAGCCTCTCACACACCCGAGGGATCCAGGATTGGAAAGGCTGACTTCTCCCACCTTGTTGTTGGGTCAGCTTTCTCCTCCTGCGTCGCTGCGTGGCACAGATACAGGTACCCTCTGCTCTTATTCCTTCAGGTCTTTGTACCTGAGTATACTGTTAGTCCTTCTTATGAAGAAAAGATTCTAGGAATATGGCCTTTTATTACAAATGACATGAACGTGGGATGGATGGGAAAGCATTCTCTATTGATTGCTTTAGAACTGCATTAACTCAGAAGGATGTGAAAACTGTAGTTCAGCATTCATGGAAAGTTATTTATTTTTTTTCAGTATGCTACGATTTTTGCTTTGTGTTATCGAAATGAAGAGAGATTTGGGAGTTAACTGCTTTTCATTTGGGCCTAATGGTTTACATACTATCAATCTCAAAGGATTCTGTAATAGAAAAGACTCCTTTTCCTTAGGAAATTAGAGAAAATTTTGAATAATTAAGTTTAGAAAATTTTGTAAATTAAAAAAATTAAAGAATATAGTTACATGTGCAATTTATTTTCAAAATTTCTTGTTTTGTGGATATCATCTTTTCCCAATGATTAATATAAACAGCAAGGTAAATTTTAAATATATATTTTTTAAAAATTTCTTTTTATATTAGTATCCATTAATAGATTGAATACTTTATGGATATTAACTAATGACTGCCCACTGACAAATTTTATTTTCACATAGCCTTCTCTGGCAACATCATACACTAGAAGACAATTTCTAAAATTTTAATATACATAGAATTTTGGGGGATTAAAAATACAAGTGTCTAGGCTCCAACTTAAGAGACTTTTATTCAACACATCTTGCGTGGGTCATTGGAATGTACGATGTTAACCAATCTGCAGTGTTAACCTCAGTAATTGTTTAGCAGATGGTGCATGGGATACACTTTGGGAAACACTCTGGTAGAGTCTTGTTGTAATTAAAGAGAATGCAAGAACTTTTTAATACTTGTATGCATATCAGAACATATATTTTCAGTTTCTTTAAATGAAGATATTTATATTTTTTCAGAATTTCAAAGACACAGAATTCTTGTGTTTTGAATTGATAGTTTTAAAAGTATGTCAGTAATTTGGGATGGTACCAATTCTGCCTAACATTTGTATATGTATGTTGAACATTTTGAGCTATATTGACTGGGGCAATAGGACCCAGCATATTCAATCTATTGGTAGGTTTTTAAAAAAACTCTCTCTGTATTTTTTAATAATTATGGCAGTAATCACTATGGGCATAAATAGCTTTATCAGAGATATGGAAATGTTATCCATTTCTTATATAAATCACACTCAGTCTACGAGCTTTAGGTGCATAAAGGAGTTGATAAACAGCCCCCCCCCATACACACACAGATATACACACATACCTCTTAATCCTGGGTAGGTTCCTATAGGCTGACATTTTAATTTTTCTTTAGACAGAAATACTCCTGTTGCAAAGTTTTAATGCAAAACATATTTCTCTTCTTATTCTAGACATGAGCAATCAAGAAGTGACTTATTCCTCCTTGAGATTTCTTCAGGCTCCTTCACAGTCACAAAATCGATTGAGGCCTGGCAGTACTCAAAGGCCTGGGAAAGATGATGACAAAGGTATATGTTTTAAGCATCTAGATACACCTATCTTTTATGGATTCTCAAACTTTAGAGTTTTGAAGAAAGTGTTCCTATCTGTACTTTAGGTTCTCAGATGTTAATATGAAATCATAACTGTGTAGACTAGTAGAACGAGATTGATTTTTTAAAGTTTGTGAGAACAGAGAAATTAATGAATTCTTTTAAATTTAAGAAGCTAATAGAATGTTTTCATTCAAATTTGTTTAAGAGGAATTCACGAGGCCTTTAAAAGTAAAGGACAGAGCCAGCCAAGACGACCTTGCACTGCTTTGGCCGTCTAGGTTTGGTTTCCGGGCATGGAGCCACATCATTCACCTGTCAGTAGCCATGCTGTGGTGGCAGCTCACACAGAAGAACTAGAAGGACTTGCAATAGAATATACAACTAAGTACAGGGGCTTTGGAGAGTAAAAAGAAAGAGAGAGAGGAAGATTGGCAATCGAAGTTAGGTCAGAGCAAATGTTTCCAAAAAAAATAAAAGGTAAAGGAGAGACTAGAGTCTCAAGAAAAGATTTCATTCACTAGACAAATAAAGTCTTTAACGAATGAGACATGAAAAATGTGCGTTAGAAACAATGTTTTTATTCACAGAAATGATATTTTAAGTGTCTTAAATGCTTACGAAACCTAATGGCAATGAAGTAACAAAAATGTTCAAACCAAAAGGAGCAGTCTAACTTTTCTTTCTCTCTCTCCTCAAATATTGTCACAAACTCTAAATTGAGAATAACTTTTACTTGTTTAATCTAGTGACAGAGATTCAACCTTCAGAAACTGAAGACCTCAAAATTAGGAGGATAAATATAGTAACAAACAGAATTGATGGAAAAGAAAGTTGATTGCTAGAAACTCCTTTAAGGATGAACCCCAATCACATTTGCAGCTTCAGAATAGCCTCTATTGGCCACCAATTTCTCAGGAATATTGACTGCTTTGTCCTTGCTCTTCATGATTGTGATCACAGGAAGGAGTATACATGTCAGTGTAGATCCTTATAAACGTGTATTGTGTCTGTTGTTATCTGTGCTGTTATAAGGGATGTACTTTTAAAATCCTATAGGACTGTTCTTGTGTGTAACATTTCTACAATGAGTGTATGTCAGTCGTAAATTGAAAACTTTAAAACTGTAATTATGAGATCACAAATTTAAATCAATTTGCATGATATATTTTTGAAAAAATTTTAGAGAAGATTATCTTTTTGTTCCAAATGTTGTCCTAGGTTAAGGTGAGTAGTGGGCCAGACTACTCCTAATGATTATCTTCTTCCTTCTTTATTTCAAGAGTTTTCAGTGCCCTGGCATCTCTTGGTAGTGACTCTTGGGATCCTCTGTTTACTTCTTTTGGTGACGGTCATAGTGTTGGGGACAAACAGTGAGTAATTGAACTGTATCCTTCAAGTCTGAGTAATAGCAGTGACCACTAATTATGCCGATATTAACCATGCTCCAACAATTGTTCCTTGGCTATAATCAGGCAATGTCCCAGGTGGCTCTTTTTTTTGTGATTTTTCCTTAGACACATCACAATGTCATTTTCATTTTACTTACCTATTCCAATGTCTTCATCTTTAATGATCTTTCTCATTCTGTGTAATACACGGTAACATTCTTTCTGATACAGGACTTAGTAATATTCTTCCCTCTGACTTTAGATGATTGTGAATCTTGGCTAAACATTCTTTTAAAAACAGCTCTTCAAAAGAAATTATGGAGGCTTGCCCGGTGGCACAGCAGTTAAGTTAGAGTGTTCTGCTTTGTCAGCCCGGGGTTCGCCGGTTTGGATCTGGGGTGCGGACCTTTGCACTGCTTGTCAGGTCATGCTGTGGCAGGCGTCCCACATATAAAGTCGAGGAAGGTGGTCATGGATGTTAACTCAGGTCCAGTCTTCCTCAGCAAAAAGAGGAGGAATGGTGGCAGATGTTAGCTCAGAGCTAATCTTCCTCAAAAAAAAAAGAAAGAAATTATGACTTTCCCTTGAAGTTTTCGAAGTATACAATAAAGAAATAATTTAGTAAAAAGAGTGATTCTACACATGGATGTTAGATGATCTTGAATTCAACCTTTGTCTTTTATTTGAATTCCTTGACATCTTTAGAGAAAATCACTCTTATGATTCACTCAGATAAAATTAAATATTTAGATCTTCCTCCTTTTTCTTCTCTGGATGTTCCATCTAGTCCAATAATACTGGGGCTGTTTCTTCATGTTTCTTAGTGCAGATTTTCATACTCAGAAGATGTGTTGCTAAAGGTTGATTGACTGATTTTTACTTTTGTATTTATTTGTAAATGATGTGCTAACTGTTAATAAGAAACTAAACTGAACGATCAGGGGTTACCATTATAATTTTATTCAGATATCTTATTTTATTTATGCTATGCTTAAGTTGCTAATAGTGAGAAATTTGATGTTTCAATTCCTGTGGTCAGTTCATTGAGGTGTTACTTTCTAAATGTCAAATTCCTAATTAAAGTAATAAAATGAGTTGGTTGTCAAAGTGAGACTTTTTCTCTTGTATTAAATTTCAACATTTAAACATTATGAGTACTGTTTTGTGTTATATCTATACTGTTAATTTTAGTTTTTAAGCGTATTCAAGAAAAACCTCAACAGGAGGAAATTCCACAAAACTTCAGTCAAAAGTACAACATTATACAAAAGGACAATTACCTAAAGGAGCAACTTTTGACAAATAAGACTCTAGAATATGACATTCTCAAAAATGAAAATCTTCAGCTGAAGAAGGACCTGGAGTCACTCTCTAAAGCAAAGATGAGCTGCCATCGAAAACAGGGGATCTTTTCAAAGTCTCTGCAAAATACAGGTATAGCAGAAATCATGAGTGAAAGATAGCGTGATTTTTCGTTATTTCTTCCCCCTCCAGAAGCTTTGAGGCCTAATAAGAGGCTGAGGATATGTGCTAGTGATGCAGGTCTACTAAACAACTTTAATTTGTGCCTCTTAGATGTGGTGTGGGTATTCGGGTTACTTGTTTCAAATATGGGATGAAGCCCCCAGAAGACATGTTTGGATTAGCAGAACCTTATGGTTCCCAAAATTCAACGGCAGTTGTTGCATTTATCCTCTTCCCAGAAGGTGAAATAGTATGTCAGCTCCCCTGAAAATTTGGATCCTTTTGGAACTGTGGGCAAATTAGGCACTCCCACTTTGTTGCTGATGTGAAATTGGAGGCTATCAGTAAAAATATACTTAGGCTAAAATGGGCACAAAGCCTTTAATGTGGATGCTGTTGTAAAGATAATTGTGTTTGTATGTGTATTTCCATCCTGCCTTGACTTCAGAAGGTATTCCAGAATCTATTTTTTGAATTTTAATTTATTATTTTTATAACATCTTTATTGAGGTATTATTATTATGCAAAGAGCTGCACATATTTAATGCATGCAATTTGATGTGTTTTGGCCTGTGCATATATCATTTAAATCATCCACAATTAGGGTAATAGACATATCCATCATCTCCAAAAGTTTCCTCATATTCCTTTATTTTTTGTGGTAAGAACAGTTAATATGAGATCTACCCTTTTAACAAGTCTTTAAGTGCACAATTCAGTATTAATAACTGTAGGCCTTATGTTGTCTGACAGATTTCTAGAGCTTATTCATCTTGCATAATTGAAACTGTACACCCACTGAACAACAACTCTTCATTCCCCTGCTCCTACCCATCTCCAGCCCCAGCAACCACCATTTTACCCTTCCCGTTCCTCTGAGTTTGACTATTTTTTATATCTCATATAAGTGGAGTCATGCTGTATTTGTTCTTCTGTGATTGACTTATTTCACTGTTATTAGCATAATATCCTCAAGGTTTATCTATGCTCTTGTATATGCCAGGATTTCCTTCTTTTTAAAGCTAAATAATATCCCATCTATGTCTAAAACACATTTTCTTTATCGAATCATCCATCAATGGACATGCAGCTTGTTTCGATGTCTTTGTTAGGGTGAATAATGCTGCAGTGAATGTGGGAGTGCGGATTTCTCTTGGTTTCCAGAATATTTATTAACCTCAGATTATCATTATTGATAGCAATTAAGAATTTATTTATAGAGGGATGATAAATATAATACTCTGCTTCACAGAATACCAGAGGACAAGAAGTTTAATGTTTCACCTTATACATTGCAGGCAAACTAAATGAAGACCGCTGGTCCTGTTGTGGAGTAAACTGCTATTATTTTACCACTAAAAAGCAAAACTGGACAGGATGTCAAAAGACTTGCCAATGTTACAATTTATCTCTTTTGAAAATAGATGATAAAGATGAACTGGTATCATGGATTGTTACATTCATTTTTATTCTCTTAGACTGTCTCTCATTCTTGGACCCAAGATTTCCAGGACAGGAGGGAATCGAGAAAAGGCACCTTCAGTTACTCTCTGTGTTGTGTCTGTTGAGTGAGCAAAAATTGCGCAAAGTCTCCCAGGAGACTCCTGCCTGCTAATAGCATATGATCTTGTTACTTATTGAGCATTCAATTCATATTATCTATCCTGATGACCATTATTATTTCTAAATTGGAAACGCCTTTGAAGGTGCAGTTTGGGTCTTTGTAATCATCTCCCTCTCTGAGAATCTGCAGGAGACCTGCTCACAGAGAAATGTGCTTTTCCTTTAATGAAGTACTTAATCCTTTGGTAAATTGCAGCCTGGAACCATCAGTTATTGTTCCCTATAAACTGGCAACTAAGAACCCGGGGTCAACATAGTGTCATAGTTACTATTAGGAATATAGGAGCCAGACTGCCTAGGGTAAAATCCAGTTCTGCCACTTACTGGCTGCCTGACCTTGGGTAAATTTACCTGGGTAAATTACTCTGGGCCCCAGTTTTCCCATTGGCAAAAAGGAGATAATAATGAGGAAGATAAAAGTGATAACAGTTTTACAAATTATCTTTAGAGTGATTTTCATTGCATCTGTAGGTAACATTTACTTGTTCAATGTTCTTATATATTACATCAAGATATATACCTTTCAAAAAGAATTATATAAAGAGAAAATACAGTGACAACAATATTAAAATTTTGTTTTTAATCTCTTACTAATAAAGACTATCCACATACAAAATGTGTTTTTATACAGAAATGTTTGCAAAAATCAGCCTGAAACCTCTGTTTATCATTTAGGAAAACAACACAAAGTTTATATGCAAATGTAATAGATACTTTAAATTACAAAAGAATTTATGATATCAAGTCATAAAATAACTTTTTATGTTTGTTACAGTAAAACACAGTTAAATTTAAACTTATATTTTAAAATACATTCTGTCATTTAATCAGATATTATGTAATATATCACTTTGATGTATTACATTTTTGGAGTATAAATATTTCCAAATACTTCCCTTTTTCCGTTCACCACTTCCAATTACTGAACTCCAGCAAGTCTTTCTCTGATGAGGCTAAAGCCTCTAAGGCACATCTCTCCACTTACACTTGTTGTTTTAATAAATTTGTTTTGAAGATTCCTTTTTTCGCTTAAGAATATGTAATGATCATTTTTCTACATCTGTAAGTATTTTTCTGGAGCCTGATGTTGAATAGTTTCATAAAGTGTCATAAGTTGTTCAACAATTCTTCTATTGTTAGATATTTAGATTTTAAATTTTTCCATGTTTTAAATAATCTATGAGACTAGCAGCCATCTTTAACATAAATAAATAATCCTGGAGAAAAGTACTTTGAAAAATGAAAACACAGAGAGTGAGAGGAGAGAAGGTTTTCTAGGAAGGAGAGATGAAGGATGATGTAGAGAGGAGCAGAGTACTTGCCAGAGAAACAGCTGGGCCCTTTACCTGTCCTTCTTTTCATTCTTGAACAAGTTGGAATTTAGTCACATAATATGTTTTGTTTCCTTAATAGGACTTTGTTCAACCCCAGACTTATGGAGATAGCTACTGGATTGGATTATCATACAATGCAGAGGAAAGAAAGTGGAAATGGATCGACAATGGCACGTCTCTTGGAACGTAAGTCTTTGGAATGCATCCAAACTCTGATATTGGTTTTGGCCTTGGAAGGACTGTATCTAAAAGGAATCTTCTCTTATTTTGCACAGCTTAACTCGTTTTGAAGCAGGGGTCATTGGTAAGAATAAGTAGAATGATTAAGAAAGTGTTTTAGAAAGTATTGCTAAAAAGGATGAGATGTGTACTACAGAGTTATTAACAATAATAAGACTATGGTGCAAAACACATACTCAGAAGGATGTGTTCTGAGGTACACAAAATAAAACAAAATCATAAAGTGCTATGAAGAGATTGGATCATCCTGACTTAGTCATAATGATCCCATCGACAACCTCCAATGGATATTTTGAATATCCCCAAAATTCATTTGAAACTCCTTTAAATTATTAGTTTATATAATTTATAAATATAAATATTTGTGAATATACACACGCACATATACCTTCACCATAGCTCTTCTGTTTTGAAGTGCAATATTTTGTAAACTCTTGAGTTTACATTTAATTATTATCTGCTGTTAAACTGTTCAATGATTTATTAAAAATCTAGGTGACATATTATATTCTTTATTTGTAGAAATTCTATTTTATGTTTCCAAATCTTCTTGCTAGTTACTCATGTTTTCACACTGTCTTTTATTTCTTGAAAGACAGTAATTGTTCTTATTTTGTATTTGGTATCTGATCATTCTTATCTTTGAAGTTTTGTGAGTCCACTCTATTGTTTCTGCTGGTTTTTGTTCATCATGCCATCTTCTTCACAGTGTTTAGTGATTTTTGTTTCCCTTTTTGATCTGCTGTGGAAATTATTCAAGGATTGAGATGAAGGTGGCTTCTTCAAGATTGGATTCCGTGGGGCACTATGAATCAGGGCCACTGATTCTAAATTCTAGATATGGGCCCTGTAAGTCTAGTTCTGGGCTGCAAACCTACAAAACATGTCATGCAGGAAATTACCTTAATGTAATTGTAGCCTCTAAGTACACTTTCAGGCCAACAATCTCAGAGGTCACAGAACAAAAAGGCTCATGAGCCAAATTAACAAGCTCAAATTGCATGATTAATTAAATCAATTTAAAACTCATTGCACTCTGCAAGGGGAAAGAAATGTATCCCATTTCTTTAGCTCTCACACTTGGGTGGGATGGGCGAGGTTGCCATCTAGGACAAGGTGCAAGCGGGTGAAAGGATCAACTGAGTCCTGGATCATGCAGTCTTCATGTGGCCTGGCTCTCTATGCTGCATACCCCTTCCCTGCTGAAGGTTTCTAGCACCAGACTTGACGTTTGAGTAAAGGGGCCCAACAGACAGAAGGTTCTTGAGGGCAGCATGAACATTTTCTCTATTGGGGAGATGCAGGAGCATGTAAGCCAGGCCACAGCAGCAGTTTTCTAATCAACCTTAGGAGCATGGGTTTTATTTGAGTTTCTTAGGCTGAGGGCCAGAATGAGTGTCACCATTGGTTGGGGACCTTAAGATCTCATGGATGTTGAGTATCTATGTGCACCGAGTATATTTTGAGTATTATATTTAGTGTCTAAGTCGCTCTTTCTTCCTTTCCCATGATCAGCACACACATGTTCTACTTACTGTATCTATACTTAACCTGTCTCATAGGTTACTTACTTATACGTACTTAACACAGCTTATGTGTTCCACCTCTGCCTCATGAGCTATTTAGTTTCATTTATCTTCCTTGTTTATTTCTCTTTATTCCTGTAGCAGATTTGAATATTCTTAAATAATAAAGCAAATGCAGACTACATGAGGGATGATAAGATTTTGATGATAAGATTTTGAACTCTTAGTTGAGATTAATCTTTTTCTCTTCTGTTTAAGTCCAAGATTCAAGAAAGTTCTTCGGTGGTTTATACTGAAGATATATCCCTTTTAGGTCTTCACTCTAGGTAGCTTGTCTTCTATTTAGAATCTTGGGTGGAATTCATTATTCAGCCTACTACATCAATTAAGGGAAAAATCGACTTCAGAGCTTCACTTACCCTTCTGGGTTCCCACTTTTACTTAACCGTCAGCCTGAGTATGAATTTGCTTCTTGCCAGTTCATAAATTTATTCAAGGTTTAAATTTTTTTTATTCATCATTATTAATTGTTTCAATAGGAAGATAGTTCCGATATCTAATCCACCACTTTGCTGAGATAGAAGTCCTGCTTTTAGATATTTTTCAATGGATTGTTATGTTTTAGCTAATAATTATTAGCTATAGGGTAGGGAAGGAAAAGAAACAAAATGAATAAAGACATCCATTAAACAACCTCATCTCTACCTATATTCCAATTCTATTTTTTTCTCCTTAACGTATATGCACACAAGAACTGGTTATCTTTGTCATAGAAATTCAGTTCTTTTTAATCTCTCAATTTTATTGAAAAAATTAACATAAGAAAGCCGGTTTGCTATTTATCAAGATCCCATAGCAATATTGCAGGGTAATTTTGCCTTCTGAACAGAAATTCTTAGTGGGCAATAAAATGGAAGATTATGGGTGTGATCAATAGGCTGTTATTCTAGTTAATGAGGTAAAAGTGAAAGAAAATCTTTTAGTGATGAAGTTATGATTAACATTTCCATATTCCAGATCTTTAGGCAACAGACTTAAAAAGATTATGATTTATGTTATTGTCAGCTTCAGAATTCAACAGTCCACCATGTATGTTTTCTGTTCTACAGTAACTCTGCAATAATGAGTTTGCTTCCTGAGAGAAAAGGAAAATGTGCATTTTTAACCTCAACAAGAATAACAAATACTGATTGCTCTGCCCCCTATAATTGCATCTGTGAGAAGAGAATTGATTGTGTTTTAAATGCCCCACTTCAACTGACACAGAAGAAAAGGTGAAATGGATTTTTGTCATTCTTTTGTTTGTTTCCTATGATAATTTGTGATTACTTACAAATTAATGTTTTTGACAGCAGGACTTGTTCCATTGTGTAAAGAGAGATGAGTTGGAAGAGGAAGAAAATGCTCTTTTGGACCATGATTTAGGAGATCAGATGCCATGTGTCTTCTTGGGGAAAAGGGGAAGATTTTGTCTTTGGAAAGCAGTTACCTCTCTCTTCAATGACCCTGCAAAATTCTCTTTCTCTTTCCCTGAACCAGCCACAGAGCCAATTAGAGAACTCTGATAAAGAGACTAGCTAGGTCTTTTCCTTATAGATAGGATAAATCATTTCAATAGCCTCAGGCTTTGAGAGAGAGCACAATTAAGAACTAAAAAGTAGTTTTCCTCCCCCGTGTCCCCCTAATCTAGATGCTTACCTCTCATTAAAAAAAAATATTGATTGATTTTACTATAATTTCAAACTTATTGAATAGTTAAAACAATCATACAAGGAGCTCTCATATAACCTTTATCCATAGTTACCATTTGTTTCTATTTTGTTTTAGCTGCACTTGGCAGTTCTCTTTCTCTCTCCTCGCTGATCCATTTGATAATAAATTGAGGACATTATGTCTCTTTGTCTAAATATTTTACAAGAACAAGGACTATGTCTTGTATAAACATAGTACAATTATCAAAATCAGGGAATTTAGCATTTCTACAGTACTATGATTTCATCTATAATCCCTATTCAAATTTTGTCACCTGCCCCCACAATGTCATTTATAGGTGTTTCTCCTCCATGTTCAGGATCATGCAATACATTTAGTTGTGTATATACATTTAGTCTCCTTTAATCTGGGACAGTTCTTCGTGATTTCCTTGTTTTTCTTGACCTTAACATTTTAAATATTAACTTTATTGAATTATACTTTAATGCAATGAAACACATCTATTTTAAATCATGAGATCAATGGGTTTTTAACAAATGTATACACCACTTAAATACCAACAAATCAAGACATAGAACATTTTCATCACCTCCAAAACTCTTCTCTGCTCCTCCCCACCCACCCAGTCCCAGGCAAGCAGTGCTATGTTTTCTGTCACTATCAATTAGTTTTGCCTATTATAGAATTTCCTACATCATGTGCTCTTTTGTATCTGGCTTCTTTTTGCTCAGCATGTTTTTCAAATTAGTTCATGTTCTTGCATGTATCATTAGTTCATTCTTTTTGTTACTGAGTAGCATTCCATTGTAAAGATATAGCACAATTTGTTCATCCACCTATGGACATTTGCTGTGTTTCCAGTGTTTGGCTATTACGAATAAAACTGCCATGAACATTCATGTGCAAGTCTCTGTGTGGACATGTGTTTTCATTTCTTTTTATTAAATACCTAGGAATTTGATTGTTGAATCTTATGGTAAGTGCATGTTTAATTTTGTAAGAAACTTCTAGTTTGTTTTCCAGTGTGGTTGCATTACTTTATTTTCCCAGTACATATGAGAGTTCAAGTTGCTTCATATCATTGCCAACACTTGATATTGTCAGGCTTTTTACATTTACTCATTATGGTTGGTGTAATGGTATCTCATTGTGGTTTTTATTTTGCATTTTCCTTAAGACTAATGACATTGAGCATCTTTTCATGTGTTTATTGGCCATTTGTGTATCTTCTTTTGTGAAGTGTCTGTTCAACCTTTTGCCCATTGAAGTGTCTGTTCAATCTTTTTTGAAAATTGGGTTTGTCTGTTGTCTTACGGAGTTGTAAGAGTTCTTTATATAATTTGGATACAAATCCCTTGTTAGATACATGTATATATTGTAGGGGTCTGGAATTGGCCACCACAAGATATGTCTCTTTGGGATCAGGATTATTTGAGGGTGATTGCTTTTGATAAACTGGGACAGGGAAGGAGGCTCTGAGGAATGGAACTTGCCCTTTGTTAGGACACATTTACATTTGTAAGGTAAATCTCTATCTGTAAAAGGTGGCTCCCTCTCTGTACCAGGAAGAAGAAAGGAGATGACCTTCTCCCTAGAAACTCTTAATCAATGCCAAAGGCAAGGACTTAAATCTGCATAATGATCTTATTCCTGTTTCTGGTAACCTCCTGTAACTGACTTCCCTCCCCCTCCCAACATTGGCATTTCCTTCAGGATTAAGCATCTTTCCTTAGGCTAGGAACTGATTGCTGCACTCACCTGTGACCACCCAGCTCTAGACAATAGAATTGCCTCCTGCTACGCCCACCGAGATAGCAGACCCACTATCTGCTGTGCCCATCAAGTGCTGTGCCTACAGGGCAATCTTGTGACTATTGTGGGAGGGACATTTCAATCATATGTGAAACACCCTGTTTGGGGGTATATAACCACTCTATGCACCCCACTTCTTCTGTGCCCTTTCTTCCTTCGGGAAGAAAGGCCCGGGCCATGGTTCCTCATAAAGCTTTTGTTTAATTTTCTCTTGCTATTCTGTCTCATGTGAATTTAATTCGTTCTCCGGCTAGACGAACCCACATTTGGATAGAGGAAATGTCTTCCTCCCCTACAATATCTGTGTGTATATATGTATATATGTATTGCAAATACTTTCTTCCAGTCTATGTCTTCCTTTTTCATTTTCTTAATGGTGTCGTTCAAGAAGTAGAAGTTTTAAAATTTTGACGAAGTCTGATTTATCATTTTCTTCTTTTTTTGTGCTTTTATGTCCTATCTAAGAAATCTTGCCAACGTTAAGGTCACAGAGATTTTTATCTTATGTTTGCTTCTAGAAGTTTTAAAGTTTTAACTTACATGTTTAACCTATACCCATTTCATGTTAATTTTTGTGTGTGATAAAAAGGCTGAGGCTTACTATTATTTCATATAGACGTCCACTTTTTTACACAGTTTGTTGAAAGGACTTCCCTATCTTCCATTGAATTACTTAGGTGCCTTTGTAGAAAATTAGTTGACCATATCTGTGCAGGTCTATTCCTGGATTCTCTGTTTTGTCTCAGTGATCTATGTGCTTATTGTTGCGGTAATACCTACTGTCTCAGTGACATAGCTTTATAGTAAGCCTTGGAATCAGAGGTGCTAATCTTCCAAACTTGTTCTTTTTCAAAACTATATTGGCCATTCTAGGATGTTGAATTTTCTCCACATTTCTTCAAAAATGCTTCATGAGATTTTGCCTGGGACAGCATTGAATCTGTAGATTAATTTGGGAGGATTGCCATCTTGACAATGTTGAGTGTTACCATTCATGAACATGATTTCTCTCTCCATTTCGTTAGGTCTTTTTAGATTTCTCTCAACAATGTGATACATTTCGGGTTATAGATCTTATACATATTTTGTTAAATTTATATTTTTGATGCTATTATAAGTGGCATTTAACATTTTTTTCAAATTATTTGTTGTTAGTTTATAAAGATAAAATTGGTTTTAGTAAATTGACCTCATATCCTCTCACCTTGCTAAATTTACTTATTTCCATTTTTTTTTGTAGATTCTTTAGGATATTTCTTTTTGATGTACATAATCATGTCCTATGATGTGTAGAAAGTTTTGCTTTTTCCTTTCCTTCATTTTTTCTCTTGCTTTTATTGTACTGGCTAGGACCTGGTTGAGGACAATGTTGAGGAGAAGTGATGATAGATAGGCATCCTTGACTTTGTAGGAGAGGAATACATTTCCTCTACCCTCTCTGGGTTCATTTGGCTGGAGAAAAAATTAAATTCACATGAGATAGAATAGCAGGAGAACATTAAACAAAGCTTTATAACATGTATACACTGAGCTGAGCAACTCCCCAAATTGCTGAAGCCCCCACCTTAAATATCACATCCAGCTAACGACAAAGGAGGATGCTGGGAGTGGGGGGAGTCAGTTACAGGAGGTTACCAGAAACAGGAATAAAGTTATTATGCAGATTTAAGTCCTTGCCTTTGGCATTGATTAAGAGTTTCTAGAGATAAGGTCATCCCCTTTCTTCTTCCTGGTACAGAGAGGGAGGCAGCTTTACAGATGGAGATTTCCCCTACAAATGTAAGTGTTTCTTAACAAAGGGTAAGCAAGTTCCACTCCTCAGAGCCTCCTTCCCTGTCCCAGCCCCAAATAATCCTCATGCCAAAGAGACATATCTTGGGGTGGCCAATGCCAGTCCCCCACAACTTGTTCCCAGTCTTATGAAGAAAAGTATTTAGTCTTTCAGTATTAGGTGAGGTCAGCTGTAGGGTTTTTGTGGATCCTCTTTATCATGTTGAGGAAATTAGCTTCTATTCTTATTGACTGAGACTTTCATCATGACTGGGAGTTGAATTTTGTCATATAATTTTTCAACATCTGTTGAGATAATTACATAGATTTTCTTTCTGAATTACTTATTATAGTGAATCATGTTAATTGATTTTTTTTGTTTTTTTTTTGGTGAGGAAGATTGGCCCTGAGCTAACAGCCTTTGCTAATCTTCCTCTTTTTGCTTGGAGAAGATTGTCACTGAGCTAAAATCTGTGTTGATCTTCTTCCATTTTCTATGTCAGAAGTAGCCACAACATTGCTTGATGAGCAGTGTGTAGGTCCATGCCCAGGATCTGAGCCTACAAAGCTCAGGCCACTGAGGTGGAGAGCATGAACTTAACCATTACAATACCAGGCCAGACCCTGATTTATCAGTGTTAAGGAAAACTTACACTTCTTGGATAAATCTACTTGGTCATGCTGAATTTATCATCTTTTTTTGTAATATATTGCTAGATTTGCATGGGTAATATTTTGTTAAGGAATTTTGTTTTTATATTCATCATAGATATTGGTCATTTTCTTTTTTAAAAGGTCTTTTATGTTTACAGTATTGGAGAAACGATGGCCTTATGTATTCATTTGGGCTATTTTTGAATATCCATCTATTTTATGGGGATAGAATTTGTATTTTCATTGTTTAAATGTTAGATTGAATTTAGTAGTGAAATAGTCTGGGTCTAACGTTTTCTTTGGGAGGAGGTATTTGATTAAGAATACCATTTCTTTAATAGACTTAGGGTTATTTAGGCATTCTGTTTCTTGTCAATTCTGAAAATTTTTGTCTTTCAAGAAATCTGTCTATTTTATTTAACCTGTCAAATTTATTGTCATATTGTTTTTCATTGTATTGGTTTCCTAGGACTGCTGTAACAAAGTACCACGAATTTGATAGCTTAAAAAACCCAAAATTGATTCTCTCACTATTCTGGAGGACAGAAGTCCATCACCAAGGTGTCAGCATGCTTCCTCTGAGACTCTGGGTAGAATCTTTCCTTGCCTCTTTTTGGCTCCTGATGGAGGCTGTCAATCCTTGGTGTCACTTGGCTTGCAGCTGCAGTCCTCAATTTCTGGCTCTGTCATCACGTGGCATTCTCCCCATGGGTCTCTCTCTCTTTACATGCAGTTTCCTCTTCTTATGCGGACTCCAGTCATATTGGGTTAGGGCCCACTCTAATGACCTCATCTTAAGGTAATTACATCTACAAAGACCTTATTTCCAAATATGGTCACATTCATAGGTACAAGGGTTAGGACTTAAACATAACGTTTTGGAGGAGACATTTCAACCTGTAACAATAATATTTCCTTATTATCTATTTGCTGTTATTTCCTTATTATCTGTAATCATGTCCTTTCTTTTCTAATATTGTTTGTATTTCTAATATTGTTGTATTTGTGTTTTTCTTTCTTGATTAAGCTAGCTACAGATTTGTATCAATTTTATTGATCTTGTTGATGAACCAGCTTTTTGTTTCATTGATTTTTTTCTATTTGTCCATTTTCCATCTTATTTACTTCATCTTTTATCTTCATTATTTCCTCTCTTCTGCTTATTTTGAGTTTCACTGCTTTTACTCCTGGCTTCTTAAGTGAAAGCTTGTATATCCTCTTGTCAAACTTAGATCTTTACCTATGAGATCAAAGTTAAACCTAGAAATTTCATAAAGCTTTTGCTATATGGGTTCAAGCATCTCCCATCACTGGGCAGTATACTGGACATAATTCCTGTGTTTTCCCTGGTCTCTCAGCTCATCTCTCTCACTCACCTGGATGCTTACCCTGCTTCCCAGCCAGAGCAGCCCCAGCAATGCTTGTTTTGTATCTACAGTTGTAAAACTAGATTATCATAACCTGTACAAGGCCAGATGTTGGCATGGTCTCCATCATGTCCATCTTGGTAGGAGCCACAGTAGATTCAGTGCCAAGTTGGCCAGATCCCTCAGAGGCTGTGGATTTCAGAGGTGGCCTGAAAGGTTCAAGTAATACAATCCATAAATGCAGGGATATAAAAGCCCTATATGGCAAATTTTCATCAGAAAAAGACAGAAGACAGGAAAGAGGCTGCCAACGAACTGCTAGCTTCCTCCTCCAACTTCATGGATGCTTTGAAGATGCAGTTTTTGTGTAAGGGCTCCCCAGAGATGTTCCATGTGAATGAGTGAAAAACTGTATTCTTGTGAAGCTGTGGCCAGCTTCTGAAAATGTGTCATCTTGTGCTTCCTTTTCCTCCTTTCCTGACTCATTTCTCTTTCCTTTGGCCTTTCATTCTTGCTTCCTTTGGATTTCACTCCTTCCCCCAATTAAGTGTTGTCACATAATGATTTCCTCAGGCTGTTTTCGAAGAAACCCTTGGTTAAGATGGTGTCATGTAATGAAAGGCAGGATTATAGCCATTCTGGGGAGTTTGCAGTGAGGATTTGGTCCACATCATATAACCCATCTGTATGTTATCATAGGTACTTAAAAATGGCAGGTGCAACAGTTTCATGCAAGTAATTATTTAAAATAGGCCCTTCAGTTTGTTGCAGTAGCAGTAAGACCAAGTGGAGATACAAATTGAATCCGATTTAAAAGAGAGCTGAATCTGATACTGAGTTCATCCTCAATGGGTAAATGCTGACTCATGATGTCAAGGGAAGTATATTGGAAATTGATAATGTGGAATAGGCCTGTTTTCAGTTTTTCCTCTTTTGATTTTATCTTTCCTGTCTTTGTCAGAATCTCAAAGCAGAATCCAGATATTTTACACAAAAATCCATAAGATCATTCACTTTCAGAAGTGGTTATCGTGGGCTTTGAATTCTCTGTGCTAAATGCTGGTTGTTTCAACCATTACTTGCTCTAGTCATGAGTTTCATTCGGGCTGATGTGTTTTTTCTCTTCCCATTTCTACAGCTAAAATTAGTTTTCTTTTAAGAATCAGTTTGAATGGCACATCCTTGTATAGTTGCTCACATTCCAGCCCAGTCAGAGTTAACTGCCCATTTTCCTGCTCTATTAAACTCTTTCGTCTTCTATTATGTCACTTTGGGCTACATTAAGTAAATGTTCCTTCATCTGAGTTGAACTGAAAAATATTTTTTACACCCTCTTTCATAATTTGTATAAATTTTAAACAAGTTTATTTCCTCACTTAGTAGCAGTTTGCTTTTGTCATTAAAGCAATACAAAACAAAACACATTAGTGGCTTTCATCAGGGTTATCTTAGAAGAGAAGTGAGCATTTTTAAAAAAAGGAGAAGAAATTTCTTCAGTTGAATATGAAGAAAACTCTCTTGTTGTGGTGAGAAGTATACGCAGAGGAGTGGGAGCTCTAAGACTTCATTTGAAAAATCTCTGAGTGTTTGTGATAAAACCATCAGAGGAAATAGGGCTCTGGATGGTGCATACTTTAAGTGTCAAATAAACAAAATGTACTTCAAAGGTAAATAAGGAAATTTTAAGAGTTCCTTTTTATTCAAGAAATATTTATTAAGCAACTACTCTGTATAGGAAACTGCAAATTGAAAATGACTATGACATCATAGTAATTGCCTAAAATCTAGGTTACTTGGCAAAGTGATCATTAATTAAAAGATACATATCCACAATAGCAAATAACTTACTAATGAGGAATGGATATGATAATTAGGGAGAAGTTCACAGTATACATAATATATGTTAAATACAGGGTGGCTAAAGTTTGGAAATGTAGATAGTATTTTCTTTTCCTTTTTGAAGATTAACTGCCTTGATTACTTCAGGGGTGTGCTAAAGTTACAGGTTTATAAATAAAAATCAGAGACAAAAATCACTGCAGGTAAATCATCACGGAAGCATGTTCAGGGATTGATGGAAATGTTGCATTATTATACTACATTTATTCCTAATTTGCATAATAAATTGCTAATGAGGAAGAAAGTGAACATGTCATCTAATGTTGTTATATTGTAAGTGATACCCACAAACCATTATTATATAACTTTGCTTATGTTTCCAGACATGGCAGCCATGTTGCATATATAATATAATGTATATTTCATAATATAACTTAAATATTTGACCATCATTCTTTTATTCTCTCATTGAAAGAAAAGAAAGTTGTGTGATTTTCTTCCCAATAATTTAGCAAAGTAAAACATAAGAGCAATGACACTTATAAAACTACAATAATTCAGTATATGTAATCTTTTCTCTGACTAATTAAGAGATAATTATCCTTCTCTCTCATTTTCTGACAGTTTGAATTTATATGGTTTTCTAAGCAAAGACTTCTCTTGTGTATTTTCTTCATTTTCTCTGTCTGCCCCAATGTGGGAGGTGCTGTCCAACAGAACATTATTCCATTGTCTTAGTTCTCACTTGGATTTCCTCTCACGCAACATTGAGAAAGATGAGATCTCTCCCTGGAAAGTACATGCAAAATGATCACAGAGATTCCCAGCTAACGCTCTCACATCTTTGATTAGATTATTTCCAGTTGTTCTCACTTCCTCCTCCTTTTCTTTTTTTTTTTTCTCTCATCCTTTCTTCTTTCCTTCCTTACATTATCTAGTCATCTATGGTATTATTTTTTCCTTCATTTATCAGTCAAAACTATTAACCTCAAGGTACTGGTTGTTCACCTATTCCCTAGGGTGAAGAAAGGAGAAGAGGTCCTTTTAAAAAAGTGTAAACATATATAAGAATTCTGACCAGAACAGAAACTTTGAGAATGTCTCTGAAATGTCAAGATCTTCTATTCTGCACTGAGAATATTTTCAGTTGTGCTGCATAGCAGATCTTTTCCTCCTGTTCAGCCTTTATTAGGGAAAGTGAAACACTCTCAAGTCTTATTTCTGACAAAACTATGGAACTTTCAGGTAAGGTCAAAGGTGTCATCAGCCACCATTTTTAGAGATTTTGTTGACATCCTCAATTCTATCTGATGGAGATTGATATTTGAAATTCAAGAACAGTAGAGGAAAGTCAGGGCAATTGAACTTTAGGGAAGAGAATTGAATCTCCTCAATTAGAATATTTTCAAATTGAATTTAGTTAAATTAAAAGCAGGCCATTGAGTAGAAGAATTTCTATTCTGGAAATGGAACAATGCTGGGCCCCTCTAAGGGATCTTTCCTTTGGAACAGAATAAAGTGAATTACAAAGACTGAGGAAAGTGGAGAAGATATAAGTTTACCTTTTTCTTTCTTTAGAAATAATACTATTTTTGTGCATGTTTTGTATCATCCTTTCTAGTTAGTCTTTATGCCTAGTTATAAACCATAATAATTTAGATAGGGAATTTTTTGTTCTCTGTAGTTATACAGACAAACTACAATATCAGAGTTTTTTTCTTCCTAATTAGATGAAAATTTTTTAGAGATGAATACTTTGTATTTTAGTGTAGGGACAAAGCCATTCAAATCAAATTATTCTTTCTTAGACACTGTGAGACAGAATTAATTGCCCCTTCTTTTCAATTTATCTTGTTTATAATTGTCTTCTTTAAAAGAGCATTAATTTATTCCTTTATTCATTGGTTTAACAATTGTTTATTTAACCTTTACCCTATGCAAGGCATTATACTTGTTATTCAAATTATGAAGGTAATTAAGCCACAGACTCTCCCTTTAGAGAGCTTAAATTTCAAAGGGCAGAGATACCTACAGACAATTTAAATGCAATGTGAAAAGATAAGTATTTGGGTCATAATTAAAGTGCTCTGAGAACTCATAGGGGAATGGAGTTCACTGAGGCTGAGGCACAAGGAAGACTTTCCAAGGAAATCTATTCAACTGGATTTGGAGGAAGAGTATGTATTTGCAGTTGGACAAATTGGAGAACAAATCTCCTTCAGGATGAGTGAAGAAAAATGCATCACTTTCCACAGACTATTACCACTGCTGGAAGGTAAGATACTGGGCATTCCTAGAGGAGCTGTATATAGGGACAATGGGCATGGTGTTTAGCCAGAACAGGCAAATAAAAGCAATTATTTAAAGAATTGATGTGAGAATAAATATTGTAGAGAGATCAAAAAGTATCTAAAAATTCCTGCTGAGGCCTGTTTTTCTTTTCTTCTTTGATGCAACTCATCCCTCTTTCTTTTTTCCATTTAAAGTTGTTACTACCTATGGTATCTCTTAGGATCACCCCTAAGCAGGACATGTACCTCATATGGGCTCTTTTTAACTCTACCATTTTTGTTACCTCAAAGGCCATTATGTGGGTTACTTTGCTTTTAAGGTTTTCTACTGATAATTGCTACAGATAAACTAGCAGAGGGTAAAAATGACAAACAAGTAATACAGTACAAGATATTTCTTTATCACTATATCCTGTGGTATACAGTTCCTCATTCATTTTCTGAAAAGTAAAAGAGCCCTCTTGGATTCATGACTTTTACATTTATTTTGGGGTATAAATAAGAAGTCCTCAAAAATTTTTTGATGTCTGATTAAGTCTTGTGGTAGCCTTAGTGCTGGATGGCAGACTGTTGGCCTATTCATGAGCCATTTCAAATGACCTATTCACCTGCCATTCCCACAAGTTACTCACTATTCCAGCTCCCTTTGCAGCTAGATTGGCCATGTGACCCACCTTTGGCCGTTGAAACTTAAGACAAAGTTGGCTAGAGGAATTTTGGAAAGGCTTGCATTGCCTCTATTATATTTTTGTTGTCTTGAATGTGGACAAGTTATCTGGAGCTGTGGTAGCTCTGTTGTGACAACAAGGTCATCAACATGCCCAGGGACAGATTAGAAAGGTTTAGACAGCCAATGGTGTGGATGATGTCAAACTCTTGGACCAGCCCTTAGTCTATTGATCTCTGGAGTTTTTTAAATATATGTCTAGAGGTATGTTTAGGAACAATTTACCCATGGTTATTCTCAATTTCAATGTGCTCCTCATCACGCAGAAGACGGAACTCATACTGAATTAAAAATGAAAGCAGGTTATTTGACAAGTGGGAATGAATGGCCTTAGGAAAAATAAGATGGAGAAATCAGAGTATTTCTGGATTTATTACCGTTGTAGCTACAAATGAGGTTCTTATAATCTGGTACTACAATATAAGCAGATGTGCTATGCTATAAAACAAGATGGTTTACGATTAAAAACAAAATAAAACAGGAAACCTTTGTAATTTTTTTTTAAATATAAGAGTCTGATATCTCTCAGGAAGCCAAACCTGTAGCTTCTTAGCCTGCCTTTTTCTTGACAGCTCTGCTTTTATGTATTCAGACCTGTTATTTCAATTTTTCTCTGATTATAGTGGGAGGAGAACCTCTTTAAAATGATAATCTTTTGTCTTAACACCTTATAGTTTTATCTTCCTCAAATTAAAGTATTTCTCCATCCATCATTGGCACAGCAGCATCCCTCAACCTACAGAAGACCAAAATTGGTGGGAAATTCCAATATAAATTTTGCTTATGAAGCCCTTCCTAAGTAAAGAAATTCCTATAAAAGAGGAACAAAATCTACTCACATGTGATTTTTATTGACCACTAATTCCCATATGTTGTCTGGATGTGTGAATTGTAATGATTTTTTTTTTGAACTGTTGTGGAGGAGGTTCTCCTTTCCCCATATCTTATCTCAACATGTTTCTCTCCTCTCCAGAAATGACTGAGAAGGATATTTACTCAGAGATGAAATCACATACCAAAAGGAAGAAAATACAATCCAGAACTTCTGACAGGAAATATGAGTATGATAAGCATCTATTTTCAAAGAGTCATAAAATCACAGGTTTGAACACTATCTTAAATGTCCAACAATCCAATGAATTTGTAAATTACTCCTTATAACTTCCCTGCCAAGTGGTTACCTCCCATGTTTTATATGAAAATGTAACTCATTCCAGGGAACTGTAACTCATTTTTTCCCAAGGTAGTAAATTATAGACTTTAACTGCTCCTAGAATGTTTTTCTTTATTCTGAATCAAAATATTTCTTTTGCATCTGATATGCACAAACACTACTTATAAGCCTTTTAATAGTGGAGAAGAACTAACTCTCATAAGATGCCTAATGACTTCTGAGGCTGAGTCCAACAGCTCAGAGCAACAGATCATCATTTCTTCTTGGATCTGTGCATTAATTATAGTACAGGATGTATATGAAAGATCATCTCGTTTTATTTGACAGAATCAATGTATATTCATTATTTAAGAGTCTCTTGTTATTTAGGGAGATAAATTCTAATGTCAGAGAATTGCCTATATGCATTACAGAGTAATGTTTGGGCCCTTTTCACCATTCTTTTTTCTTCTAACTATCCACAATAATCCAAGTGAATACCCTGTGCTGGACTGTGTTTCCTCTACTAACAGATGGCTGGAGCAGTGGAAAAATTGAAAGAAAACCTCTTGGTTTTCATGTCTTTGGAGAGCTTGTGGAAAGTCCTTGGATATAAAAAGTCTGGCTTGTAGTTGTTTTTGCTCTTGTAGTTATAACAGTTGTCAAAGAAAATAAAAACATGCTATAATTTGTTGGGTGGTATTAGGAAGGGGGGCTTAGGACAAGCATGAATCACATTGTGGGGACCTGAAATTGGCCACCCCAAGATATGTCTCTTTGGCATCAGGATTATTTGAGGCTGATTGCTTTTGATAAACTGGGACAGGGAAGGAGGCTCTGAGGAATGGAACTTGCCCTTTGTTAGGACACCTTTACATTTGTAAGGTAAATCTCTATCTGTAAAAGGTGGCTCCCTCTCTGTACCAGGAAGAAGAAAGGTGATGACCTTCTCTCTGAAAACTCTTAATCAATACCAAAGGCAAGGACTTAAATCTGCATTTTATTGTGCTAGTCTGGTAACCTCCTGTAACTGACTTCCCTCCCCCTCCCAACTTTGGCATTCCTTTAAAGATTAAGCATCTTTCTTTAGGCTGGGAACCCATTGTGGTGCTCATCTGTGACCCCCCCCCCCCCAGCCTGAGGCAACACACCTGCCACCCCGCGACATTCACTGGGACAGCAGACCTATCTGTCGTTTCCATCGAGTTCTGTGCTGACAGAGCGGCCTCATGACTATTGTAAAAGGGACATTTCCATCACATGTGAAACACCCTGTTTGGGGGTATATAACCACTCTGTGCACCCCACTTCTTCGGTGCCCTTTCTTCCTTTGGGAAGAAAGGCCCCGGGCCATGGTTCCTCATAAAGCTTTGTTTAATTTTCTCTTGCTATTCTGTCTCATGTGAATTTAATTTGTTCTCTGGCCAGACGAACCCACATTCAGATAGAGGAAATGTCTTCCTCCCCTACAACATCATTCCACTTTAACGATTTATTAGATGTTAAAATTCTGCACATTAGCCATTTATTCATGCATACTCTAGGAAGTTATTATTTGTTGATACATATTTATATATACATATAAAGTAGGGGCAGATGTCCTCTTGAAGCAACCTGAGGCAAAGACTGCAGCACATGCACAGCAGGTTTCCATGAGAAGATTTCCTTAAACTTCTCTTTTTCAGGGTCTTTCATTGGGCAGTGTTTCTCATCACACTGCAGCCATCTTGAACAATTTTACCCTCTGTAATTTTGTTTTAATCTAGATAATTAATATTTATTTTGTTTGAAACACTGTTGTAATAATACTTTTAATTTATATATTAATTTCTTTCCTCTGGCTTATCAAAGCAAGAGACTCTTACTTTAATTTAATCACAAGTTGTTTACTGCGGGTCAACTATATTCCAGGTGCTGTGCTAGGTGCCAGTATACCAAGAAAATACTACGTTTGTGTTGTTGTTGTTGTTTATTACAATACTTTCTTCCATTAGACATGAATTATGCCCAAACACCTATCTTGGTGCATCTGAGATCTAAAAGGAGGCCAGCGTGGGGAGGAGATTACCAGGAGTGGGGAGAGTTACAGAAAATGAAAAAATTTAGATGCTCTTCTAACGTTCAAAAGGATGTCATTAAAAGCTTTTAATGCAGGAGAGAAAGAAGCAGCACTGTTTAGAATTTAGCTGATTTCATGTCTTAAAGAGGGAAAAATTAAGATTGGACCAAGAATATCTTATTGTTATCAGCAAACAAGGAAACATTTAAGACACAGTAGATAGAAGTCAGCTTGAAGGGGGCTTTTTTGGGGCAAATTGTAATGCTTTGAGCATTAATCATAATAAATAAATTAATTAAAATAAATGAACTTAATTTTATTGTGTTACTATAGCTAAATGAATTTGTTTCCTCTTTTTAAATATGTCTGTTCATAAAGTATAGAGAGGTATTTGTTTTATCTGTATAAGTAAAGGGAAGAAAATACTGGGAATTATGAGTCAAATAATCCAGAAAAAGCAAAACCCAAAACAGGACGATCATATACGATAATTAAGCAGAAAGGGGAAAAGAGAATTCAATAGCATGTTTTAAAATGATGCTTTAGGCAAATTTGTAAAAAGGGAGCTCACTACAAAACATTGATTCCTCTTTTCCTAGGACATAGAATTTCTAAATGGCCCTAAAATTTAAATAATATGATAAAGCATACCTAACTAGTAACAGTGCTAACAAACAATATCAATATATAATAATGATAGGATAATACATAATGAAATGTTGGTAGTGACATTTAAAACATATGTAATTCATAATGGGGATTTAAGGTTATAAAAATCCAACCTGTATTAAAGGTCAGAATTTAAAATCTCCTATTTTTTTCCAGTTTTATTAAAAAGTGATTGACACACACCATTGCATAAGTTTAAGGTGTACAGCGTGATGGTTTGATTTACATATATTGTGAAATGATTACCATAATACATTCAGCTAGTATCCATCATCTCATATAGATACAATAAGAAGAAAAGCAAAAACAAAAAAAAATTCTTGTGATGAGAACTCTCAGCATTTACTCTCTTAACAACTTTGCTATATATCATACAGCAGTATTAACTATAGTCATCATGTTGTACATTACATCCCTAGTATTTATATATCTTATAACTGGAAGTTTGTACATTTTTATCACTTTCCTCCAATTCTCCCTCTGCCTACCCTCTACCTCTGTTAACCATAAGTCTGATCTCTTTTTCTAAGAGCTTGGTTTTTTTTCAGAATCCACATATAAGTGAGATCATTCAGCATCTGTCTTTCTCTGTCTGACTTATTTCACTTAGCATAATGCCTTCAAGATCCATCCATGTTGTCGCAAATGGTAGGATTTCCTCATTTTTTATGGCTGAATAATATTCCATTATTGTATGGAATGGTATACAGTTGCATATGGTAGTATACATTGAACACAGTTGTCCTCCCTTTACCGGGGGAATATGTTCCAAGACTCCCAGCAGATGCCTGAAAATGCAGATAGTACTGAACCCTATATACTATGTTTTTCCTATACATACATATATGTGATAAAGTTTAATTTATAAATTAGTCACAGGAAGAGCTTAACAACAATAACTAACAATAAACTAGAACAATTATAACAATAAACGGTAAGAAAAAGTTACCATAGATCTTAGCAACCTCAGCATATGAATGTTTTCCTTATTAAGTTGAGAACTTTCACCTTTTCACTTAAAAGAAGGACTTCACTGCTCCTCTTTGGTGCATCAGAATTGCCAGCAGCACTACTCTTGTGCTTTGGGGCCATTAGTAAGTAAAACAAGGGTTATTTGAACATAAGCACTGCAATAGTCATCTGATAACTGGGATGGATGCTAGGTGACTAATGGGTGGGTAGCGTATGCACCATGGATATGCTGGACAAGGGATGATTCATGTCCAAGGTGGGATGGAGCAGGATCGCACAAGATTTTTACCACACTACTCAGAAGGGCACACAATTTAAAACGTAAGAATTTTTTATTTCTGGAATTTGTCATTTAATATTTTTGTATCACGGTTTACTACCAGTAACTGAAACTGTGGAAAGCAAAACCTTGGATACAGAGGGACTACTGTATATACACCACAACTTCTTTATCCATTCATCTATGATGGCCCTTTAGTTTGTTTTCATATATTCACTGTTGTAAATAATGCTGCTATGAACATGGGGGTGCAAATATCTTTCCAAGTTAGTGTTTTCATTTCATTTGGATATATTACTAGAAGTAAAATGGCTGGATCATGTGCTAGCTCTATTTTAAATTTTTTGAGAACCTCCATACTGTTTTCAGTATGGGCTGTCCCAGGTTACAATCCTACTAACAGTGCACAAGTGTTCTCTTTTCTCCACATCCACTCCAGGATTTATCATCTCTTGTCTTTTTGAGGCTAGCCATCCTAACATCCTAAGGAGGTGATATCTCATTGTGGTTTTAAGTTGCATTTCTCCAGTAACTAGTGATATTGAGCATCTTTTCATGTAGCTGTTGGTCTTTTGTATATCTTCTTTGGAAAAATGTCTATTCAGATCCTTTGTCGATCTTTTAATTGGATTATTTGGGTTTTTTGCTATTGAGTTGTATGTGTTCTTTATATATTTTGGACATTAACCACTTACCAGATATATTTGCAAATATTTTGCAAATATTTTTTTCCCATTCTGTGGGCTGTCTTTTCACTTTGTTGATGATTTCTTTTGTTGGGCAGAAGCATATTGGTTTGATGTAGTCCAACTTGTTTATTTTTTATTTTGTTGCTTGGGTTCTAGTTATCACATCCAAAAAATCCTTAACAAGACCCATGTCAGGGAGCTTTATTCCTATAGTTTCTTCTAGGAGTTTCCTGATGTCAGGTCTTACGTGTACATCTTTAATGCATTTCAAGTTAATTTTTGTGAGTGGTGTAAAATAGGGGTCCAGTTTCACTCTATTACTTTGAGTACCCAGTTATCCCAGTGCCATTTATTGATGAGACTGTCTTTTCTCCATTGAATATTCTTGGCTTCTTTGTCAAATATTAGTTGACTGCATATGCTGGGGTTTGTTTTGGGGCTCTTGCCTCTGTTCCGTTACTCTATTTGTCTGTTTTTAGGCCTGTACCATACTGTTTTGATGACTATAGCTTCACAGTATAGCTTGAAATCAGAAAGTGTGATGCCTCCTGCTTTGTTCTTTCTCAGCATTTCTTTGGCTATTCGGGGTCCTTTGAGGTTCCATCTACATTTTAGGAGTGTTTTTTCTACTTCTGTAAAAAACTGCCATTGGTATCTTGGTAAGGATTACATCTATAAATGGCTCTTGGTTGTATTGGTAAAATATCCTATTTTTGTGACAAATAAACAGATTAACTCTAAAACAAGAGCTAATGTAATGACCTGCAGCTTGAGGTAAGTCACTGTGGGCAAAGCAAACATGTCCCAAACTATGACTACATATCAGTGGTTTGGTAAACCATTTCCTGAAATCTCTTGCTTTTTTGTCTAGGTACATCACTGTGAGCTCAGGAAGGTATAAAAGGGCACAGTAAAGCAACCATTGGAAAGCACAATTATAGCCTTAGGGAAATATAAAGAATTATAGGAATAACAAATGAAATAAAGTTTAAAAACTGTTATATTTTGGGATAAGTTTAAGCATAGCAATAGGTTTTGTAGTAATTTTATTTGTTACTTAAAGTATTGGAGGAGTTTACGAGTTAGCTTGACCAACTCTTTAATTGCAGTTTAACTTTTGTATTGAACTTAATTTCTGTAATTAAGTGAAAATTAATATTCAAATATCAAAATAGGTTTCCAATTCTCTTTATTAGTGAATTAGCTATTTCTGTGCAATAAGTTACCCCACAACTTATTTTACATTTCTCTGGGTCAGTAGCCAGGTGTGGCTTAGCTTGGTGACTGAGGATTTCTCACTGAAGCTGCCTGTAGGGTGTGGCCCAGGGCTGGGGTCTCATCTCAAGGCTTCATTAGGGAGGATGTTCCTCCAAGCTCACTGTTGGCTCGCCTCAGGTCTTCACTGATCGCTGACTAGAGAATTCAATTCCTTGCCCCGTGGGCCTCTCCATATGGTTTGTCATATCATCAGTTTGTTACCTACTGGGTAGAGAAGAGATGGAGAGAGAGAGTTGGAAACCAGCTCACACTCCTGGAAAGAGGATTACACAATGGCATGAACAGCAGAAGGTGCGGTTGATTGGGGTCATTTTAGAAGCCCCTCACACATTTAGATAGTATGCATTTTGTACAATAAGGATGACTTAAATGACAAATATTTGCAAATGTTATTTTTCCCTTGCCAAAAGCTTTAAATGTTTGTAATGATAAGTTTGCTCTTTTGTATTCCCATTAACTATAAACTCCTTGAGGTCCTACACTGTAACTGTTTTCTGTCTTCAGCATTTAATAGAATAGCCACCAGGTGGGAGGTGCTCAAGAAATTCAGGTTGAATAGATGAATTAATAAGTATCATTTGAAACCGTTTGTAAGCTTTATTTTATATGGTTAGTGAGAATATTTAGAAATCCAATAGCAAGAGTTGTTTTTGAAAACATAAGCCCTATGATAGTTGCTGCCACTTTATAGATTTAATTTCACTTCATACAGTTTCCAAAGGATCCTTTGCTCTTCTGATGTTGTAATTTTGTTGTATGGCCAGCAGAAGGCATCACTACACAAACCAAGCTCTAAAATCAAGACACAAATTAAAAACTGACTTGCTCTTAAGAATAAAGTAATAAATCTATTCTCATAAACTGCTACTGAGAATGTTAGCAGACATTACTGCAGATAAATTTAGCAAAATATATTTGTAGTCTTAAAAACGGTAGCTCTTTGAGGTAATGATTCTAATTCTAGAGATCTAGCTTCAGAAAATATTATATGTGAACAATGCTACACACTTAGATTGTTACCTCAGCATTATTGAATTGCCAGCTACTATGGAAAATTTGTGTCCAAAAATAGTGGAAGTGTTAAATAGATATGATAGAACCATACAACTGAAAAATATGAAAACTTTAAAATTAATGAAATGTCCAGTGATATGAGAAATGCTTCTGACATAATGTTAATTGAAAAAAACTGGATTGAAAAATAATGTATGATTCATCCTATGTACAAAATATACATAGAAAATATGATAAGGAAACTATTGATGTAATTTTATGAGGAGATTGTAAGGTGTTTTTCTTGATGTTTTTCCTCGTTACACCAATTTTCAAAAGCGATTAGCTGGATATAAAGTCTTATGTTATCAATAAAAAGAAATAAAGGGGCCAGCCTGGTGGCATAGAGGTAAAGTTCTCACGCTCTGCTTCGGTGGTCCGGGGTTTGCTGGTTTGCATCCTGGTCACGGACTTATGCACTGCTCATCAAGCCATGCTGTGGCTGGCATCCCACATATAAAGTAGAGGAAGATGGGCATAGATGTTGGCTCGGGGTCCACTATTCCTCAGCAAAAAAGAGGAGGATTGGCAGCAGATGTTAGCTCAGGGCTAATCTTCCTCAAAAAAAGAGGAAAGAAAGAAAAAATGAAAAAAAAATCAAATGTGACAACAACACAGCAATATAATAAAAGTTTTTGTGCTTACCATAAGTGAAAATTCTTTGTCTTCTACTATGTTAAGCTATTAAAATATTCTTCTATTGAATAATTATCTAGTGATTTTTATACGCCAGACATTGCATGGTGTGCTGGTGATACAAAAGTGAATAAGACACAATTTCTGCCTTTATTGAACATATGGTCAACTTGGAGAGAGAGATATATAAACAGATATTTTGCAAAATAATATGACAGATGCAATGGTCAAGACTAATAATACATTTTCTTTATCCCATTTAAGATTCTCACTTCTCCCAATTTGAACTCTTCTAGAATATTTGATTTATGACCATAATATACTGAACTTTGTACATACTTTTAACTGTTTAAGGATTTCCAAGAACAAACAAGATACATGAGTAAATAATATTTGCATTATTTATCCAGAAGCTACAGGTATTTATCTGCTGGAAAAGATAATATCTACCTGTGAGAAAAGGATTAGTGATACTGCTATATAGGTAGATTATGGCCTAGAATACTGTTACTAAAACATCTTGGTTGCTCGAGTCTACAAAATTTGATTTGTGAGGCTGAGATGATTTTTTTTTTTTTTAAAGATTTTATTTTTTCCTTTTTCTCCCCAAAGCCCCCCCGGTACATAGTTGTGTATTCTTCGTTGTGGGTTCTTCTAGTTGTGGCATGTGGGACGCTGCCTCAGCGTGGTCTGATGAGCAGTGCCATGTCCGCGCCCAGGATTCGAACCAACGAAACACTGGGCCGCCTGCAGCGGAGCGCGCGAACTTAACCACTTGGCCACGGGGCCAGCCCCTGAGATGATTTTCATTAGTATGAATTTCCACAGGACTTTCCCTTTTCTCTGAAACTCAGTGTTTTATCAAAATAGAGTGTATATGTGAAGCTGGAGAACATATGTGGACAGCTTTTTTTGGAGAGGAGGAGTTGCCCTTTGAAAAGCTGCCTTTTGGGATGGTTTTCTTCTTTCTAGAAGCAGGTGACTGAATTAGTCTGGACCACACTGAGGCTTGAAGAGTTCTGGGCCCCACAGCCAGAGGAAGTATTGCTAGGACTCCACACCGTGGACCTAAGGGTATATCAGGAAGAGTAGGAGATCTTTCTCCCTAAGAATCACAGGGCCAGGGCCCTTTGCTTGCTAAACGCTTAGGATGCAATCCTGACAAGGGAGAGATATTGAACCATCATTCTGAAAGTTGAAAGGTGAGTGGAAATGCTGTCATCAAGGAAATGAGAGTGAATGCCTCATCTTATTTAGGCTCCAAATTGTGTTGGAGTTCAGTGGCTCTGTTCTCATTCTCCAGTTCTCCAGAAAACTCCCACTCTGACCACTTTAACTCTTGAACTAGTCACTTACTCTCTCCTCACTCATTTCCAGGTATCACTGTGAACTCATTCTAGCCACCTGGAGGCAGAAATCTAGCCTGTCCCAGTCTTGTCCCTGTCTCTCATTATTAAATTTGTGCATGATATCCTTTGAATGTAAAAAACAAACTGATTTTGTGGGAAGGCTATTTTTTTAAATTTGATATAACAGTTTCTGTTATTAATTTCAGAAAAGTGGGATGAGAATGCACACATAATTCACACTCTTATCCCTTACCTATAAAAGTATAAACAAGTATTAAAATATACTACATAAAATCATATATGTGCATTTGTCAGTTGAGTGCCCTTTTGTCAGTCACCCAACGTCCCTAAATTTTTAAAATGAGGATGACAATCCTCCTACCCAGTTTGCTGAAGATTAGATGAGGTGATATATTTGGAACAGCAACAATAACAAAAAATCCCCACAAATCTAAAAAGAGCTGTGCTTAGCACTTGAATTCCCTAAATGTCAGTTTTCTTCAGCTGGTAAACAATGAAGTATAGATGACAACACAAAGAATTCACCAATACTTACTCATCTTTGAACAGAGTCAAAAAATACCAAAAAACAAACAAACGAAAAATAATTTCTGGGGCAGGCCTGGTTGCACAGTGGTTACATTTGCACACTCCTCTTTGGTGGCCCAGGGTTTGTGGGTTTGGATCCTGGGCACGGACCTAGCACTGCTTGTCACACCATGCTGTGGTGGTATCCAACACAAAATAGAGAAAGATTGGCACAGATGTTAGCTCAGCAACAATCTTCCTCCAACAAAAAGAGGAAGACTGACAGCAGACGTTAGCTCAGAGCCAAATCTTCCTCCTCTCCTAATAGAAAGTTCTGTGTCCAAATGCTACATTTTTCTTCATAGGACACTTTAATACAATATTTGATTTTCACATGAATATTTTCTAGGGGAAGCAGACAATTCCTCTACCATTTAGGTCCTTCAGGCTGTTCTAAGAATTAAAGTGATATGAGACAGAATAACAGGAGAAAATCAAACAAAGCTTTATAATATGTATACATGGAAGAAATCCAGGAAAACAGAGTAACTCAGCCAAAGCTGCCACCTTAAACACCATCTTCAGCTAAAGACAAAGGAGGATTTTGGGGGTAGTGGATTGGGACTTCAAAAGGGAGGAAGGCAATTCACATGGAAATGGAAAAGCAAAAGTTTGGTAAACGCTTTAGTAAGAATGGGTTTAACAAGGACCCTCACAGTCTACCACTACTCAGAGTTATCTATGGTGATGGCCCGTCCTGGGTACAGGCCTTTTGTCTGAAATTCTTTTTAGGCAGTTAGGGGCAAGGTCAAAATTTCTTTCAGAGCCTTTTGTTCTTAAAAATACTCAAGACAAAGAGACACATTTTGGGGTGCCCAATTCTGATCCCCTTAGTTTGTTATGTTATTTATGTACTGAGAGAATCCATACCCAAGTGGCCAACTTTAAAGTAAGCCAGGAATTTAAAGGTAAATCTTGAATCAATATTATTTTAAAAATTAGCATTTTGCCTTGTTCCTAGACCTTGCATGAAAATTAGGTAAGAGAGGAAGCTGTTGTAGGGGTCACTGTGTCTCATAAATTGAAAGGTTCCTTGCTCCAGGCCTTGTGGTCTATTGTAAGTCAGCTCCTTGAGCTTGAGACTTCCTGTGTGGTTTTGGCTCAAATATGTACTGGGACCCACCTCAAAGTTCCTGAGTCAGTGATTCTGGGGTGGGGCCCAAGAATTTGGAGTTTTAACAATTCCCAGGTGATGCTTATGATTCTGGTCTGGGGGCCACATTTGAACAATTTCTGCTCTTGTTTTCAATTATTTCACAATGAATGCATTAATTATGCTTACTAATACCCTTTGGTTAATCTGAGAATTCTTTCCTCAGAATTCTTTTCTCTGACAAGAGAAACTGCTGTTTATTTCTTCAAAGTCCCAATTAGCCTTTCCATTTCAGAGCCAGATTTTCCAATTAAATGCTGTTTCCCAAGTACAATCTGCTCTCAGAATGAAGGTTTATATTTTTTTCCCTCATTAATGTTCATTCCTTCCTTCTTTAGCACAGGAGTCCCTGTTTTCACACGGGAATACCACTGTGAACAAGGAATTCAGTTTAGCTCCATCCTGGTGAGGGGTCAGAAGTATCCCTTTGTGGTTTCTAATACCACAGAGGACATGCAAGTTTTCTACCTTCTCTTGAGGAAGCTTAAAAGTGACAAGAACTGTTGAGATAGTAAGATGTCCAAAGATGACAGGTGGTAGAAAATGTGTGACCCGGGACAATTGGGTTATTTCTTAGTTTCAAATGTTTCTGGTTAGCATCCATTCCCACTCATCTTGTACTCCGCTTTTCTGCCTTTCCCTGCCCTAATCCCTGGGAAAAAATGTTTGGTTCAACAAGTGAGCTTCTACTTCAATCTCTTAGAGCACTTACTTTGCAAATTAGTTTCAGCTTTGTCCTAGGCTGGGCAAGAAAGAATGCCTGTCAGACTATGAGTCTGAGGGAGGGGAAAACCCAAAGAACAAAAAAACAACAACTGGAGTAATAACCCTATAGCTGTGTCTCTTTATGTCTGTATATTCACTCATATCTACATTCATACATTCTTTCATTTAGCGAATATTTATTGAGCCCTGGGTAACTTCAGGTAACATTAACCACTACTTTTTAAAAGAGATTAGTTCTCCTGCCCATGTACTCTTTTCTAATAAAGTTAAAATGGTATACATTTAAATGTATTTGAAATGTGTATATGTAAATTAAACATATTTAAATCTATACTATTTTAATATATATGTGTGTCAAGTGTATTTCACATATATGTGTTTTAGGCTTTATTTTTACCTTTTTTTATTGAAATATAATTAACCTATAACATTAGTTTCAGGTGCACTACATAATGAATCAATATTTGTTCATATTGCAAAATGATCACCACAATAAGTCCAGTTAACCCCCGTTACTATGCATGGTTATAATTTTTTTCTTATCATGAGAACTTTTAAGTTATACTCTCTCAGTAACTTTCAAATATGCAATATAGTATGATTAACTATAGTCACCATGATGTATGTTACATTCCTAAGACTAATATTATAATGGGAAGTTTGCACCATTTGACCCCCTTCACCCATTTTGCCCACCCCCCCACCCCCAGCATATGCTCTGATCAAACATGATATAGAATTGATGATCTATCATACAAATGTACATTTCTCTTTATCTCAGAATCACCAAGAATTAAAACACTATTTTTTTTGCTTTACAGTGCTCTACATTATCGAGTACATTTCTAGAGTTTCTTAATTTTTCCAATTGTTGCATACATGTACTCCTTTACTGCGTCTATTCAATGACAAATATGACATGCGAAACAAAAATGTTCAACATTCTGGAATGCATGACAATTAACAGATACAACATCTGTATAACATAATTAAAATTATTAGAAATTGTTATAAAGCGTAAAACTGCAAAGAAGAAAATTTTCACGATCTATAATCACTTAAAAATTTCTTTCAACCTCCCTTTCTATTCATTGTTTATGTTTTTAAAAAGTATATTAGAGATTCTTTACAAAAATTAAAATTGCAGATACATACAAAGAAAAAAGTTTAAAAAAGTTCAAAATATTATATACCACTTAGAAATAATCATTTTGAATATAGTCTATGAACATATAATAGTAGGTGGTGGAAAATGCATGACCCAGGACAACGGGGTTATCTCCTGCTTTTATAGATAGATAGATAAATAAATTCATAAAAGGTAGAAATGTGTTTAGTAAAATAATATACTATACCTGCAATGCTTTAATTTTAAAATAGTATTAAATTTTATTTTAGCAATATTTAATAGAAAACAATAGACTGGGAATTATACTAAAGGAATTACTACTTCAAATTAATGCTTCTTTAATATAAAACATTTCCTTGATTTTTTCTCTTAAGGTTATGAGAAATTATTATTTAAAAATATGTTGAAATCACTTGCCTTCTTTCTTTTAAATATGTTTTTATTTTATGTATTTTTAAATTTTATTTAAAGGCATTTCCCTCAGCTTTAATGAATATAATTGACCAAATTGTATTTATTTGAAGTGTACAATGTGATGGTTTGTTAAACATATACATTGTGAAATAATTTCCACAATCAAGTTAATTAACACATCCATCATCTCACATAGCTACCTGTTTTGTGTGTGTAAGAATGCTTAAGATCAATTCGTTCAGCAAATTTCAAATATACAACACAGTAGTAGTAGTCACTATGCTGCGTATTATTTCCTCGGAACTTATTTATCTTAAAACTGAAACTTTGTATGCTTTGACCAACATATGCTCATTTCCCTCACCTCCCAACCTATGGCGGCCATCATTCTACTCTTTGTTTCTATGAGTTTGACTTTTTATTTTTTTTATTACTTTTTTTTTGAGCAAGATTAGCCCTGAGCTAACTACTGCCAGTCTTCCTCTTTTTGCTGAGGAAGACTGGCCCTGAGCTAACATCCATGCCCATATTCCTCTACTTTATATGTGGGACGCCTGCTACAGCACGGCGTACCAAGCTATATGATGTCTGCACCCGGGGATCCGAACCGGTGAACCCCAGGCCACGTAAAAGTGGAACGTAGGCACTTAACCACTGCGCCACTGGGCCAGCACCTGAGTTTGACTTTTTAAAACTTGGATTCCACAAATAAATGATACCAAAAAATATTTGTCTCTCTCTGACTTATTTCACTTAGCATAATGCCTTCAAGTTTCATCCATGTTGTTGAAAATGGCAGAATTTCCTTCTTTCTTATGACTGAATAATATTCCATTGTGTACACCACATTTTCTTTATCCATTCATCCATCAACAGACACTTAGCTTGTTTCCATAATTTGGTTATTGTGAATAATGCTGTAATGAACATGGAGGTGCTGGTATCTCTTTGAGACACTGATTTCCTTTTCTTCAGCTATATACTTGGGAGTTGGGTTGCTAGCTGACATGGAGTTCTATTTTAAATTTTTTGAGAAACCTCCCAACTGTTTTCCATAGTGGCTGTACCACTTTAGATTCCCATCAATATTATACAGGAGTTCACTGTTCTCCACATTCACCAACACTTATGTCTTTTTTTTTTTTTGAAGATAGCCATTTTAATAGGTGTCAGGGTGATATCTTATGGTTTTGATTTGCATTTTCATGGCTATAAGTGATGTTGAACACCCTTTCATGTACCTGTTGACCATTTGAATATCTTCTTTGGAAAAGTGTCTGTTCAGGTTCTTTGTCCATTTTTAAATTAGATTATTATTTGTTTTTTGCTATTGAGTTGTTTGAATTCATTATATATTTTTGATATTAACCCCTTATTAGATGCATGGTTTTCAATTATTTCCACCCATTTTTTAGGTTCTCTTTTCGTTTTATTGATTGTTTCCATTATTTTGCTGAAGCTTTTTAGTTTGATGTGGTCACTGTTGTCTATTTTTCTTTTTGTTGCCTACGCTTTTGTTGTCATATCCAAAAAATCATTGCTAAGACAATGTTGATCAAGGAGAGTTTTCCCTATGTTTTTTTTAGGAATCGTACAGTTTCCAATCTTACATTTAAGTCTTTAATCCATTTCAAGTTCATTTCTGTGAGTGGTGTGAGATAAGGGTCAATTTCATCCCTTTGCATGTGGATGTTTAGTTTTCCCAGCACCATTTATTGAAGAGACTATCATTTACCCCTTGTGCATTCTTGGTGCCCTTTTCAAAGCCTAGTTGACTGTATAAGTTTATTTCTGGGCTCTCTATTGTTTTCCATTGATATATGTGTCTTTTTTTTATGTCAATACCATATTCTTCTGATTATTGTAGTTTTGTAATATAGTTTGAATCAGCAAGCGTGATGCCTCCAACATTGTTCTTTCTCAGAATTGTGTTAGTTATTCAGGGTCTTTTTGGTTCCATACAAATTTTAGAATTGTTTTTCTCCATTTCCATGAAAAAACATTGGAATTTTGATAAGAATTGCATTGAATCCATAGATCACTTTGGGTGGTATGGACATTTTAACACTATTAATTTTTCCAATCCAATAACACAGAATATCCTTCCATTTATTTTTGTCTTCTTCCATTACTTTCATCAGTGTCTTATGGTTTCCAGTGTGAAGATCTTTTACCTCATTGGTTAAATTTATTCCAAAGTTTTTAAATTCTTTTTGATGCTATTGTAAGAAGGACTATTTTTTAATTTCTCTTTCCAATAGTTTTTTGTTAGTGTATAGAGTGCAACTGATTTTTGTATGTTCACTTTGTATACTGCAATTTTACTGAATTAATTTATTAGTCCTAATAGTTTTTCTGAAGTCTTTAGGAGTTTCTATATATAAAATTATGTTGTCTGTAAACAAACAAAATTTTATTTATTCTTTTCTTGATTGTTGCCTTTATTTCATTTTCTTGCCCAATTGCTCTGGCTAGGCCTCCTAGTATTATTTTTGAATAGAAGTGGTGAGAGTGAATACCGCTGTCTACTTTCTGATCTTAGAGAAGAGGCTTTTAGCTTCCCACTGTTGAGTGTGATATCACCTTTGGCATCTCATTTGTTTTTTGTGTCAGTGAAGTACATTCCTTTTATACCTAATTTGTTGAGAAATTTATGATGAAATGATATTGAATTTTGTCAGATGCTTTTTCTGCATCTATTGAGACAATCATATGGTTTTATCTTTATGATGTTAATGTGATGTATCACATTTATTGGTTTGTGTTTGTTGAACCATTCTTGCATTCTGGGAATATATCCTACTTGATCCTGGTGTATGGTTCCTTTAATGTATCATGGCATTCAGTTTGCTAGTATTTTGTTGAGGATTTTTGCATCTACATTTATCAGGGATCTAGGCCTGCAACTTCTTTTCGTGGTGTCTTTATCTGGCTTTGGGATTAGGGTAATGCTGGCCTAATAAGATGACTTTGGAAGTGGTCCCTTTCCTTCAATGTTTTGGAAGAGTTTGAGAAGGACTGATATTACTTTTTCTTTAAATGTTTGGTAGAATTCACCAGTAAATCCATCTGCTCCTGGGTTTTTCTTTGTTGGGAGGTTTTTGATTACAGATTCAATCTCCTTACTAGTTATGTTTGTTCATATTTTCTATTTCTTCATGATTCGGTCTTGGTAGGGTGTATGTTTCTAGGAATTTATCTATTTTTCAAGGTAATCCAACTTGGTGTATAGTTGTTCATGGTAGTCTCCTATGATCCTTTGTACTTATGTAGTATCAGTTGTCTCCCCTCTATTTTATAATTTTATTTATTTGGGTCCTTTCTCTTTTTTTCTTAGTTAGTCTAGCTAAACGTTTATCAGTTTTGTTTATCTTTTCTAAAAGTAGCTCTTAGTTTTATTGATCTTTTCTATGGTCTTTCTGTTGCCTATTTTATTTATTTCTGCACTGATTTTTGTTATTTCCTGTCTTATGATAACTTTGGGCATAATTTGTTCTTCTTTTTATAGCTCCTTGAGGTATAAAGTAAGTTTGCTTGTTTCAGATCTTTCTTTTTTCTTAGTGTAGGCATTTATCACTATAGACTTTACTCTTAGAACAACTTTTGCTCCATTCCATACATTTTGCTATGTTGTATTTCCATTTTTGTTTGTCTCAAGATATTGTTTGTGTTCCCTGTTGATTTTTTAAAATCAATTATTCGTGAATGGCTTGTTCAGTTTCCACATATTGGTGAATTTTTCACCTTTCCTTTTGTATGGTATGATTTTTAACTTTCATATCATTGTGGTTAGAAAAGCATACTTGATGCATCAATCTTCTTAAATTTGCTCATATTTGTTTTATGACATCATTTGATCTATGTTGGAGAATGTTCTTTTTGTGCTTGAGAAGAATGTGTATTCCTCTTCCATTAAATGGAATATTTTGTATTTATCTGTTAGGTCTATTTGGTCTAAAGTATAGTTTAAAATGCAATATTTCCTTGTGATTTTCTGTCTGGATGATCTATCCATTGTTGAAATTGGGGTACTGAAATCCCTAATATTACATAGCTATCTATTTCTGCTTTCAGATGTTAATATTTGCTTAATGTATTTAGGTTTTCTGAGGTTGGGCACATATATATTTACACTTGTTATATTCTGTTGATTAATTGATACCTTTATCATTATATGACTTTCTTTGTCCTTTTTTATAGTTTTGACTTAAATTTATTTTGTATGATACGAAAACTGCTGTTCCTGCTTTCTTTTGGCTTCTATTTGCATGAAATATCTTTTCCCACCTCTTAACTTTGGTCTTGTATGTGTCCTTAAAGCTGAAGTGAGTCTCTTGTAGGCAGTAGATAGTTGAGTCTTCTTTTCTTAATCCGTTTATCCCCTTAAGTCTTTTGATTAGAGAACTTAATTCATTTATATTTAGAGTAATTATTTATAGGTAAAGACCTACTATTGCTATTTTGTTAATTGTTGTTTAACTGTGTTGGGATTCCCTTGTACCATTCTTCCTGTCTTTCTTTGTGATTTGACAATTTTCAGTAGTAAAATGCTTTAGTCTCTTTATTGTTATCTTTTGTGTATCTAGTATAGGTTTTTGCTTTGTGATTACCATGAGGTTTACATAAACAATCTTATATTTATATTCATAATTGTCTATCTTAAATTGATAGCAACTTCAGTTCAATTGCATATAAAAACTGTACCTTTTTATTCCCTTCCCTATGCTTTATCTTCTAGATGTCACAATTTACATCTTTTTGTATTGTGTATCTATTAACAATTATTGTAACTATGGTTATTTTTAACTTTTTTCTTTTAGCCTTCATACTTGAGTTAAGTGATTTACACCCCCCCCCCCCACACACACAGTATTAGAATATTATGAACGTGACAGTTCAAAGAACCTGACCAAGACTGAGAATAGACCAAAAGTCTACCACTGGGGAATGGCAAGAATTTTGAGAGAGACCTCCTTCTGAGTGCAAGTGTACCTGGCTCACTGAAATCAGAGTGGAGCAAAAACACTCAGAGACATCTTCCAGCTCCTCAGAGCCCATACAAAGTGCTACACAGTAGCAGCACATCACTAGAAGAAGTTGAAGTCTGTGGTGTACTGAATAGACCACAGAAACAATGAAACATAAACCAACTCAAGGTCCCACGCTAATAGTCTTACAGAAGAAGAGATGTCTCTATTTCTGTCCATACATACAATGTTTGCCATTCAATAAAAAATTATTATACACAAACATGCAAACAGCAAGAAAATGGCCCATTGTCAAAAGATAAAACAGCTGAAATAAGCTCAGGTATGTTCAAAATGTTGGATTTATCAGTGAGAAACTCTTAAAATAATTTTTTAATATGTCAAAAACTAATGGAAAATTAGTGGGAAGCATGTATAAACATATGGGGAAGTTTAATCAGAAAGTTGGAGACGATTGAAAAAAGGCAAATGGAAATACCAGGGATAAAACTATGATATCAGAAATAAAGAACTTCTTCCTTGGGCATATTAGAATACTGGACACAAGATAGGGAAAAGAATTCCAGTAAAGTTGAAGATAATTCAACATAAATTATCTCAACTGAACCACAAAGACTAAAACTAGAGTCAAAATTAATATGAGATTGTCTAAAATCTTTGGGACAATAGGAATGATAGATTTATCATATGAAAATATGCAAAACAGAAGATGATAAAGTGTTATCTTTGTCATACTGACTGAAAGAAAATTCTGTTAACTACTATGAGATAAAGAAGATTATTACATAATTTTGGAGGAATCAATGCAATAAGATGACATAACAATTGTAATGTGTATACCTATTAATAGAACTTGAAAATACATAAAATCAGAACCGATATAATTGAAAGCAGAAATAGGCAAATCCTCAATCATAGTTGGACATTTCGACACACTTTTCTCAGTAATTATCAGAATATTTAGACAAAAATCAGTAAAGATATAGAAAATCTAGAAGAGCACTAGCAACTTAATTGACCTAACTGACATATATAGGTCGCTCCACTCAACAATGGAAGAAAACACTGTTTTCAAGTGCACATAGACAGTATTTTGGATCCCCCAAAGTACACAAATTTAAAATAATTTAAGTCATACAAGGCACATTCTCTGACCATATTTAAGTTAATTTAAAAAGTTAACAACAGAAATATAACTGGAAAATCTCCACATACATAAAAATTAAACAGTGCATTTATGAATAACACACAGGTCAGGGAAGAAATCACAATGGAATTGAATGAAAAGGAAAGCACAATATAGCAAAATTTGTGACACTAGTTTGAGCAGTGCTTAGAGGGAAATTATAAGATAAAATGCTTCTCTTAAAAGTAAAAAGATGTCTGAAATCAATTATCCTAGCTTCCACCTTTAGAATTATAAATATAAGGACAAATTAGTCTCAAAGCTAACAGAAGGAAGTAAATAATAAAGATAAGAGCAAAATGCAGAAAATAGAAAACTGAAAAACAATAGATAAAACTAAATTAAACCAAAAACTAATTCATTTTTTTTTCTATTGTGGTATACTTAACATGCAATATGATATTAGTTTCAGGTGTACAACATGATGACACGATATTTGTATGTATTGCAAAATGATCACCACAATAAGTCTGGCTAACATCTGTTACTATACATAGTTACAATTTTTTTATGATAAGAATTTTTAGGATCTACTCTCTTCAAATATGCTATATGGCATTATTAATTATAGTCACCATGCTGTACATTACATCCCCACAACTTATTTTATAACTGGACATTTGTAACAAAAGGTATTTTTCTTAACATATCAGGAAAATTGATTGTTACCCCCAAAACTGAAAAGACACAAATTACCAATATCAGGAATGAAGTAGGGAAAGTTATACAGATGCTACAGACACTTAAATCATAATAAGAAAATATTATAAACAACTTTCTGCTAATAAATTTAGCACATATAAACTGCACAAATTTCTTGAAAGACATACTCCCAATTTCCACTTAAGAAGCAATAGTTAATCTAACTTCTATATCTATTAAAGTAATGCAATTTCTAGTTATTAAATCTTCCTATCGTGGAAAACCCCACATGTCACTGATAAATTCTGCCAAACACTTAAGGAAAACATAATATCAATTCTACATAACCCTTCCAGATATTATATGAGGAAGGACTACTTTGCAACTGATTTCATGAGACCAGCATTACTTTGATATAAAAACCCGACAAAGACATTTTAAGGAAAAAGATACAGTCCAATATTCCTCCTGAACATTGACAAAAGTTCCTTAGCAAAATATTACCAAACCAAATTCCACAGCATAACAAGTGATTAATACATCACGACCAGTTGGAGTTTATCCTAGGAATTCAAGGTTGTTTCAACTTTTGAAAGCTAATTAATATAATTCACTATTTCAACACACCAAAAACAGTAACTACATGCAAAAAAATACATTACAAAATTCAACAGCCATTTTTTGAAGAAGAAGAAGATTAGCCCTGAGCTAACATCTGTGGCCAATCCTGCTCTTTTTTACTGAGGAAGACTAGCCCTGAGCTAACATCGGTACCCATCTTTCTCTACTTTATATGTGGGACGCCTGGCACGGCGTGGCTTGACAAGCAGTGCATAGGTCTGCACCTGGGATTTGAGTCAGTGAACCCTGGGTTGCCAAAGCTGAACATGTGAATTTAACCGCTGTGCCACCGGGCTTGCCCATCAACATCCATTCGAGAGAAAACTTCTTAGAAAACCATGACTAAAAGGTAATTTTCCTCAACTTACTAAAGAGCATGTACAAAATACCTATATCCCACTTCATTCTTAAAAGTGTAAGACTGAATGCTTCATCCTTAAGATTGGGAACTAGTAAGGATATCTACTCTCATTACTTTTTTTTTAATGTTGTACTGGAGGCTCTAGCCAGTGTAGTTAATCAAGAATAAGAAATAAAATGCATACAGAAAATAAAATTTTCTTTATTTGCAGATGATCTGATTGTATACAAAGTATTAACTCAATCTACAAAAAGCTATGATTACTAATAAGTAATGTATCAGTATATAAGATATGTAGTCAAGGTATAATTGTATTTCTATATATGTGTGGTAGGCAGTCTCGAAAATGGCCTCTTGTGATTCCTGCCTTCTCTTATGTTTGTCCTTGTGTAATCTCCTCACCTTGAGTGTAGCTTGGACTTTGTGACTGTTTTCTAATCATAGTGTGTGGTAAAAGTAATCATATGCCTGGGCTTGCCCAGTGGCACAGTGGTTAAATTCACACATTCTGCTTCTCGGTGCCCTGGGGTTCACTGGTTCGGATCCCGGGTGTAGACATGGCACCACTTGGCAAAACCCCTGCTGTGGTAGGCGTCCCACATATAAAATAGAGGAAGATAGGCATGGATGTTAGCTCAGGGCCAGTCTTCCTCAGCAAAAAGAGGAGGATTGTCAGTAGTTAGCTCAAGGCTAATCTTCCTCAAAAGAAAAAAAAAGTAATCATATATCACTTCTGTGATTTGGTTACAAAAAGACTATGGCTTCCATCTTGGGTGCTCTCTCACTCACTCACTTGCTCTGAGGGAAAGCAGCTGCCATATTGTGAGCTACCCTATAGAGAGTCCCAGGTGGCAAAAAACTGATGACATGTTTATATAAATCTCAGTTAGAAAATGGTTAAATGATTTAAATAGACACATTACCAAACAAGACATACAGATGGAAAAAAGGTGGTAAAAAATAATTCGTTATTAGTGGAATGCAGATTAAATCCACAATGAGATACTATGCAAAAATTAAAAGGATGGATGACACCAAGTGCTGGTGAAAATGTGCAACATCTGAAAACCCTCATATGAATGTGAAATGGTACAGCCACTTTGGAAAACAATTTACAATTTCTTATGAAGTTAAATATAAACTTAACCATGTGACCCAGAGATCACACTAGGCATTTACACAAGAGAAATGAAAATATATATTTACACAAAACCCTATAGCATGAATGGTATACCTTCTTTACTCATAGTGACCAAAAACTGGAAGCAGCCTAAATGTCCACTAACTAGTGAATGGATAAGAATTGAACAGTTGGGGAATGAATAATAATTCATAGAATGGAATAACCTCAGCTATAAAAAGGAATGAATTACTGATACATACAACAACATGTATAAATCTGAATAGCATTATGACAAGAGAAAAAAGTCATAATCAAAAGCCTTCCTATCATTATGAATCCATTCCTATGGCATTGCAGAAACGGCAACCTTAAAGAGAAAGAAATTAAATTAGTAGCTGTCAGTAGTTGTCAGGGACAAGGTTGGTGTGGGAGGATTGTTTACAAAGGGGCATGAGGTGACTTATTGGGAGATGAAAATGTTCTGTATCTCCATTATGCATGTGGATTCAGACTACATATATTTGTTAAAACTTATCAAACTGTACTCTTAAAAATGGTGGAAATTACTGTATGTAAATTATACATCAATAAAATATTTTATTTAGGGTCATGCTTGAACCTTTAAATTAAAAATTTTATAAGCTTTCTAGGTTTAACTCTGATTTCGTATAGGGAAAGATCTAAGTTTGATAAGAGGGCCTGTTTCAGTAGAAAGAGATAAATAACTTGACTCCCCATCCACATTTTCCTGTGACATTTCATAAGCTTTTTAATTTCTCTGAGCTCAAATATAAAATTCTCTACCTACTTCACAGAGTCTTTATAAAAGTAAATTCATTTATTCATTTATTATTTGTTTATTAGATAATGTAACCTTGATGTATTCAGTTTGTATAATGTGCCGGATGCTATGATTGGCAAGGGCAGATTAATGAACATGTCGGATAGGTCTCAAACCTCATGGGTTATGTAATCTAATGGGAACAGTGAGAAATAACACTATGTATATTTTTATGACAGGGACTATTGGGAATAATGAGAACAAATAATAAGATTATAACCTAGTATAAGGATCAGTAAAAGTTCTCCTAAAAAAATGATTTATTTTTTTCATCTGAGACCTGAAAGACACATGGTATTTAACCAGCTATGGTTTGGGGAGAGAGAAGACAGATGAGTGAGAGGAGTGGAATTGTGCAGACAGGAGAAGGGATCGGCTCAAGTCAAGATAGTGGAGTCAATGAAATGAACACAGAATATAAAATTAGAGAAAAAGAAAGCATAGAGTAGCTAGAGTTGTAGGAATGGGCCGAAAAAATAACTTATAATATAGAGTCACTACACAACTCATGGATTTTAAATATCTTATTTGTTATTAAACAAGCTATCCATATGTGTTTTGATCTCTTTCTCTGGAATAAATTTTATTTTATTTTATAGAGATCATAATAGTTTATGACATTGTGAAATTTTAGTTGTATGCTATTATTTGTCAGTCACTATATATATGTACCCCTTCGAACCCCCTATGCCCACCCTCCAACCTGCTTTCTTCTGGTAATCACTAAACAGTTCTCTTTGGCCATGTGTTAGTTTATCTTCCACATATGAGTGAAATCATCAGGTGTTTGCCTTTCCCTGTCTGTCTTATTTTGCTTAACATGGTATCCTCAAGGTCCATCCATGTTGTTCTAAATGGGATGATTTTTTCTTTTTTATGACTGAATAGTATTCCATTGTATAAATATACCATGTGTTCTTTATCCTGTCATCAGCCGTTGGCTATTGTGAATAATGTCACAATAAACATAGGAGTGCATAAATCTCTTTGAATTCTTGATTTCAAGTTCTTTGTATAAATACCCAGTAGTAGGATAGCTGGGTCATATGGTATTTCTATTTTCAATTTTCTGAGAAATCTCCATACTGTTTTCCCTAGTGGCTGCACCAGTTTGCATTCCTACCGTCAGTGAGGATTCCATTTTCTCCACATCCTCTCCAATATTTGTTGGTTTTTTGTCTTGGTAATTATAGCCATCCTAACGGCTGTAAGGTGATAACTGAGTGTAGTTTTGATTTTACATTTCCTGATGATTAATGATGTTGAACATCTTTTCATGTGCCTATTTGCTGTCTGTTATCTCTTCTTTGGAAAAATGTCTGTTCATATCCTCTGCCCCTTTTTTGATTGGGTTGTTTGTGTTTTTTTCTGTTGTTGAGTTGTGTGAGTTCTTTATATATTTTGGAGATTAACCCCTTGTCAGATATGTGGTTGAAAATATTTTCTCCCAGTTGGTAGATTGTCATTTTATTTTGTTCCTGATTTCCTTTGCCTTGCAGAAGCTCTTTAGTCTGATGATGCCCCATTTGTTATTTTTTTCTTTTGTTTCCCTTGCCTGAATATCTTTCTCTGTAATTTTGATTTGTCTTTTCTTGTATGAGTATCAAATAATTTTATTTATTGACAAAATGGTAAGCACACAGAAGTTGCTCTAACTGTATTTATTCAATTATTATTTCTATAGTGAATGAGAAGACGTGGTTTCTGCTCTGATGGAGTTAATCTATATTTAGACTCATAATCTCTTCTCATATATTTTAGGATTTTAATTGAAAAGTTTTCTTAAGTAAAGTCTTCTATTATTATCCTCAAACTCTCTATCACCTCTCCCAATATATTTTTCTCCTTAGACTTAAAATCATAATTTAACATCCACTTAATTGTTTATTGTCTTCCACCTTACTACAATATAAACTTCATGAGCATAGAGATATTTATTTACTTGGTATATTTGTTGACTGCTATATTCCTAGCTTCTAGAAAATAGCCTGGCGTAAAATTATGTGATCAGTAAATATATATTGAATGATTGAATTAATGACTGTGTTGCATTCGTGAAGAAAGAAGAATAATTTTGGCTCTATCAGCGAGAATTATACTTTTTAAGTTAAAAATCCGTTAAAAATGTGCATCCCAGTTCCTAAAATAAAATTGGCCGGAATTCTGACAAAACGTATAATTTTCTGCCTTTTGGGGTTATGCCCATTGTCATAGCTCAGCAATAGTGGGTCATAGATTCAAATCTACTAGTCAAACACAGGATCATATTATCTGATATTGTGCAGACTTTAAATGTCTTCATCATTTTGCTTATATTGTGAAGGGAGAGCTACCTGAATGTGACTCTGAGAGGAGACTTCCTGTGCAGGGGTTACCTGGAACGTCACAGAGCAATTAGATTCTCCTTGCTCTGCTTATATTGTCTCTTTGCTAACTTGTTGGTTAGTGAGACAGACTTCTTTGCCTGGAAGCTGGAGCACCAAACCATGAGGCATAAACCACACAGATGTGAGATGATCTCAGAATAAGTGGCAATAAGTACAATTCAATAATTTATTCCACCCTCTTGGAAATTGAGTTTCATCATATCTAGTTTTTAGTAAGTGCAGTTTTCTATAAAATGTCCATCGTGATCACTGATTAAGTTGATGATAATGGATAGATGTTTGGGATTTTTTTCTTTGCAGTGTAATGGAATTTGGTCTATCAGGTATACACACATATACCCACACATACAAGAAACAAATGGTGCTAAGGAGACTTTTGGAACAAGCCTCCATATTCTTATCTTTAACTAAAGTTTCTACCGGAAACATGAATATAGTCGTATATCTTGTGCACATATTCTTTTTAGATTCTTTTGTAATTCCATTTAATATACATAGCTCGATAGATTTTTCTGTGCTTTATTCTGCCTCAGTTTCCTCTTCTGTAAAATGGGAAACCTATCTTTATAGTTTCTGTCATATAAAGTTGTGTGGAGTAAATGAACCAATGCATATTAGTGAGTACTAATTATTATTATTATTTTTACCCAAATGAAAAGAGCGGTACTGACTGTGCCTCAAAATCATGTAGTGAGGGAAACTATGTCAATTACCAGTGTACGGATAAATTCAAAGACCTGAGCATATTCACAGAACCAGATATTGTATTCCTTTACAGAACACATTTTAATAATTATTTACTGAGGGATTATGTTTTTGGTTATTGTTTAGCTCTCAATGTATAGATGTCAGCTTGTTTTGAGCAAAATGCTTTGATCTGATTTTATGAAAATATCAGTTCAATGTGATCAGTTCTTTGAGCATAAACAATGATAGAAACAGTATGAATGTCTAACTTCGAAAATGACAACTCAGAAGACACCATTATTGCCTTAATCTCTTTGTGGTATACCTAGCTTCCTTCTTTTAACACTTTATTCAATAGGTAAATTGAAGGTACAGAATATTATATTGATAAAGAAGAATTGAAAAAGTCATTCTCAACACACATATCATGTAACAGCAGGTACTTAATAAAATTTTTGTCCGTGAAACATGACATTGTGTGGTTATTAATTGCTATAGTCTTTTTTTGAGGGCTGTTTTAAATTATTGATATTTATTTAAAATTGACTATTAACCTTTGTTCATATTATGATGCAAATTGTTATTTTATGAAGTTATTATGATGAGAATGAACTTTTGTTCCACTTTATTTCCTAGAAAATGATGATAAGAAGATGGTTCATATGGAGTTTGAACTTACCCCTAATTCACAGACAGATGAGAGACCTGAACTATATAAGGAGAAGGTAATTATTTGCATATATTTCAGATGTTACAAGATCTTACTTTGAAGTTTCTGTTCACATAACTCCTGTCAAAAGAATATATTCCTCGTGTGCTCATCTGAATGAAAAAGTCTTATTATTCTCCAAAATTTAATCTTGGAGGATAATGAGAAGAAGAAAGCAAGCATGAAAGCAATAGTGTTACGTGGATTGATGTTCATTTTGAAGCCTCTCTTCCTCTGACTGGATGTTTTTCATTCAATTTCATAAAAATTCACATGTCCATGAGAAAATAAGCCTCACAAGCCAAATAATGTTTTTCTACTTTGTTCACTAATATATCACCAGCATTTAGATGTATGGCACATAACAGATTCTCAAGAAATATTTTTAAATGAACTGATTATTTATTTATTTATTTATTCATTCATTAAATGAATGCATATCAAATGGAACCAGGTGTTAAGCATTATGATAGCTATTACCTATCATTGCTTATGTTGTGTAGACAAAAGAGAGAAATTCTGCCCTTAAGGATCTTAGAGTCCAGTGAGAGATTGCAAGTATACAGGAGTGGACAAACGCCACATAGGAGTAAAAATGGGGCAGGGATCAAAGAAAATCACCTTTTTGTGACTTGAGTCAGGAGTAAAAGTGGCTTAAGCAGAATAATCTTAATTGTGATAACTCTGCTGGGGCTGGAGATGGAGGTGTGTTCCAGGTGAAGGGAGTAGCATAGACACGGAGGTGTGATGGAGCAGTTGCCAGCAGAGTTGTGAATGGACTAAGGCAACTAAAGGCAGGGAGGTCAGGCTGTTTCAGATAATCCAGGAGAGAAATCAGTGTTCAGAATACAGCTGTGATAACGGGAATGGAAAGGATAGGATTTAGCAGAGAGACATAAGGAGGTAAAATCATCAAGATTTGGTGAATTGTAGGTGGAGGAGTAAGGAGAGACAAAAATCAGGGATGATTCCTAGGCTTTTGACTCGGGAAACTTGGTAGGTTATGGTGCCACTCAACAGGACAGGAAATGCAGGTAGGGGATTATGATGGCAGATAGGCAGCAAGGCAAGGAGTTTAGATTTGGGCGGTGGGTTTTCAACACCTGTGGAGAATTCTTATAAGATGTCTGGTGAGACATCAGATACATGAGTCAACAGACTAGGAAAGTGACCCTGTGAGATCTATAAAATTGGGAGTCATTAGAACTGAAGGAGCAGATGAAGCCATGGCAGTTGATGAGATCATTCATTGAGATGATGCAGATTAGTAAGAGAGAAAGGGCCAAAGGCAGATACTAGATAAAAATCATTTGAAGATTGCACACACACGCACAAGCAACTAGGAAGTGACATGAAGAAAGCTATGAGTGTTATCATGTAATGTAAGGGAGAAATATACTTCTCTCTCTCCTCTCAGATACAAGATTTCCTGGCTTCATGAAATGAGTTGTGGGCTGTCTCCCACCTTGACTCCATGCTGCTGTTGTATTTTGTTTTTTTTAGAATTTGTGTAATATTAGGATAATCTATCCTTTCAGCTTTTGGTACAACTTGCTTTTAAAACGCTACGAAGCTATTGGGTTTTTTTTGTGTGTGAGGATATTTAGACTCATCTTCACTAATGGTTATAAAGAAGGATGAGATTCAAAATATTAACAACCTATACGGCATAGGCCCAACCATCCTGAAAATACCGAAGCCTGGAAACATCTGTTGTGTCCTGGTATCTATCAAACATTTAAAAATATTTATTCTGGAGTACATCTCGGTAAATTAAATACTTTTTGGAATTTGTTCATTTCATCTAAGATTTCGAAAGAATTATAACCTACTTAAAACTGTAACTCTTGAGGACTCAGTACCCCTCTTTTCTGAGGTATTTCTTATATTATTTACCATCTTCTAGTGAACCATGAGCTTTTAACTTATTTATTTAATCATTACCTACCCTTCCCTAATTATTAGATCCATGAGAACATGGATTTTTGCTTTTTGCACTACTTCATACATGATGCTAAGAACAGTCTCTGGGGTACATTGTGTGCTAAGCAAATACTTGCTTAAATGAATAATGTTTAATTACCAGTTCTGACTTTATGGATCTTGTTTTATATTTACCTTCTGTTTAATTTCTCCTCATATCACTTATTTTCTCCCTTTTTCTTTCTTTTTCTCTTCTCCTAACTTCTTAAATTGGGTGCTTAACGTAAAACTTTTATTTTTTAATGTAAATATTTTTATCTTAAAATACTATGTGTTTTTTTCCACTAAAACAAGAATATGCCCATTTTAGAAGAAAATTTCTCTGAATTTCAATATCCAAAATAAAGCATCCTTGTTACTTTGGTATGTTTCACTTTTGCACATGTATTTTTTTCCTTCTCATAATTGAAAATACTCCTGTATGCAATCTGGTGACGGGCTGATTTTAACTTCAAATGTAATTGCAATACAAATGTATGCATTATTGCTTTGGACCATTGTAGAGCCTCTACACCGCACGTGTATAGACTAGAGGTCTACATACATGATATAGGCATTTAGAAGTATTCCTAAATGATGTAACTAAATACATAAATATTCAAATTATTTTTTAGGTTACCATGACTTTGGGGCCGTCTTTCACCTACACACATTTGAAGAAATTGACTAACTACAAATTATAATCCTAGAGTATTTTGTATCTTGAAACGGTTCATAGGAGAAATGCTCTGGACTTTGGGAAATAAAGTAAGGGGACAGTAGAAAAAATATATACTTTATTTGAAATTTAGGGTTGAGTATCTACCTAGATCTGGAGCTGCTGATTTTATTGTTTATAGCAGTATGATGGTATCCCTCTCTGCTTAGGTCTCAGAAATTTTCTGGGCAAAGCATGGGTCCAGTCATCTTGGAGTCATCATTATTGTCCTCTGCAGGACATGCGTGACTGCACTCCTCTGAACATTCTCTATTTAACAGAAACATAGTGTATAGGCAAAGTCCTACACACTTTGTAAATATTAACTCGTTTACTTCTCATAAGTAATCAAGGAGTTATGTCCTGTTATTATCTGCATTTTACAAATGAAGAATTGAAGCCACCAAGAGTTTAAGTAACTTTCCTAACCTATGTGACACAACTAGGTGGCAGAGCCAGGGTTCAAACCCAGACATCCTTGTTCTGGAACCCATGCTCTGAAATCCAGGCTGTCTCTCCTTGTAGAATTTACCTGGACCCAAAGTGTCTCCAGATTCTACAGTCTGGGTAAGGAAGCCTGAGGATGGGGCTGTGGGGTGCTACTTGTGCTCTTGATTGTCTGGAGAATGACACATCTTTCCTTATACCAACACGTCTTGCCTGGTCTCTATATTTTCTCCTCTGGATAATGACTATTCCAGCAGTTATCTAACTATGCTAATTAATGCTGGGCATCTCTCCTTTATGAAACAACAGAGAAGAAGAGGTTGCAAAGGCCTCACAAACATGCAGGCTTCCACTCTCATTCTCAGCCTAAGATCCAGGCAAGCCCACAAACAGAAAGAATTCCTGAACGTGATATGAGTAAAGCTAAGTACGTGTTTCTGAATTTCCATGATGCTCCAAATGTCAGAGTATTGAGAATTTTACGTCGATCTTTTAAGAAACCTTGTAGAGAATTTCAGAACTATTATTGCAGCTGCATTTTAATATGTCTTATGCAAGAAAAAATACTCTTCAATAATATTTATTCAAATTACCCAGCAAAGAAGTAGTTATCTGGATCATCTCAATGGAGAATTTGAAGGTAGCATGGAAGAAGGAAAGGCTTATTACTTGCAGAAAGTTCAGGATTTTGCAGAATTCAGTAGATCCAACAGATGAGTATCCTAACCTAAACTTGAGGTAGACTTCTCTTTGAAACACCTGTTTTCCTTTGAAATGGTGACTTTGCTTCAAATTCTCATAACTGGAAGCTGGAGGTAACATAGCACAATGCATTTTGGAGTCAGATGGAACTGGATTTTAACGTTTTCCACGAATAATTAGCCATGCAACAGTACCAACTACTTAACTACTAATATCTACACCTCAGATTCCTCATCTGTAAAATTAAAATGACAAAAATCTTAGAATTATTGTTGGGACTAAATGAGATTATATAAGTAAAGCCATTACCACGATAGGCATTCAATTTTTGGTAGTTACCATTCATTTATATATATATATGATTTTTATGTATTATATAATTATACATAATTTATATATATAAATTGTGTGTATATAAACTATATATTTGTGTATATAAAATTAGTGTATATGTATGAAGTATGTTCCAAATAATCCTTCTTTTTCCCAATCTATACATTTGTCTTCTTGAGGTTTAGCCCAGAAAAACATTTCACCAGGAGAATTTTCAAGGAGTCAGTTTTTCAGTGTGTTCCTGAGTGATTCATTCAACTAGTTAAAGATATTTATCGAGTGTCTTTGAGTCATAGTACCAAAGCAAGACCAGTCATCAGGCTTTTGTGATAGTTTAGACTACATGTGGCTGTGACTTGGACTAGTGTGATGAAAGGAAGGCAGAAGATCAGAGATGTCTTTAAATTTCTACTTGATTGTTGTTTCTTTAGAGGACATTTCTAGGATTTGCAGTGTGCTTTCCATTTCCTCCATTCTCCATTTCATAAAGATCTCATTTTGCCATAGTCTGAAATTTCTCCCTTAGCATTTGGATTGAACTTTGGCTAGTTCCTAATTGACTATACTATACAGTATTTCCTGGCTGTTTGTTTATTTTCCAGAGACATTCTCTGTTACTACATCCCTGAATAGCAGACTGGGAAGGGATCCTAGTAGTCATCTAAGTTTTAAAATCAATAGGTTTTATTTTTGGTATTTCTCTTTTATACCCTAAAAATAGTAAGATTGAGGAGGAAAATAGTTCCAATAAGGGAATTGCAATACATATTGTAAGCATTTCAAGAAAAGACTAGATATGATTTTAAGAAGTAAATGGTTATTTTAAAAAGCTAAGGGAAAATTGTACCCCTTCCTCTGAGCTCCCTTACACCACTAAATAATCTTTAAGGCAGTAGCACCAACAATTTTAAAATAAGAGGCAAATACTGCTAATAGATAAGTTTTCTATAAATGAAAAATCCATGTGAGCTGAGTGGTTTATAATACCTACTTAATGACAATGCTAATTAATTCTGTGGTTCCATTCTTAACCCAACAATTCTTCTACAATTTACTTGTTTTCTTGGACAGAGTTCCGAGTGGCATCTTCTCGGATGTATCGCTACAGTAATATTAGGAACTATGGGTTTCATTCTTTTGGGAATATCAACATTTTTTACAACTAAGTTTAAGTATTCTACAGAAACATCATTCCTCATGTTGAATTTTATCTAAATATTTTTCCTTCTAAAAGGAGGATGAAGGGTACGTCTAATAAGATAATCACATTCTGACAGTAGAGATATTCTTATTTCTACAGCTTTCCAGACTTGAAAACAAATATTCATGAATTCAAATCAGAAAGTCTTTAACAGTTCTTAACAAGGAGAACTATCTGTTTATTCCATTTCATATCCTTTCCATTTCACTAGGAATCATACACATTTACTCTTTGAATATAATCACATTAATGTTTCTCTTTTTATTTTATGTATTCCTGATAACATTAGTTTGAAGACAATTCTGAAGGAGTTCTTTATACCATTTTATTTTAATTTTGCACACTTCTCCCCTCCTATAATTTGAATATTTTCCCTTTAATATTTATAAAGAATCTCAGTTTATTATTAATAGCAGATATAATGACTGGCAGTTTTTCGGGCTCACTGGATCAATCTTTTATTTTCTCTTTTAAACAGCAATCAATAATATTAATTATATTAATTATACCCAATAATATTTGGGTGACTATTTTTATCAATATATTTGTAACTTCTTTACCTTCACCCTCCTCCCATCCCTGTCACACATGCGCTGCTCTTGGTAACAAATATTTGCAACCTGGATGTGTATTCTTTCCTATCTTTCCCTACATCCACCTGCAGAGGGGGCCAACTAATTCATTGTTTGTATTATAATGAGTGGCTATGTTCTATGCACTCTCTTGCCTCTTGTCTTTCTCATTTGACAATAAGTTTTAGGAGTCAAGCTGTAATTTATTCTTTTTAATGACAACCTCATAGTCCATGATGAGAATTTACTGTAGTTTATTCAACCACTCCCTCTGGGTGAGCACTCACTTTATTCCAAATTTTTGCTGTTATAAACAATACCACAATACACATTTTTACAAACTGATGCTTTAATTTTTGTGGGATAGATTCCCAGAGTTAGGATTTCTGGGTTTTAGAGTAGGTATATTTTGAATAAAACATATTTTGTGAGATTATTTTCTAAACATGAGGTATTAATTTGCATATTCACGGTGAATGCATAAGAACCCTTTTCCTCACACTGGGCTAGTAATAAATATTTTTATTCTTCCAATGGTTTGCTAGATTGAACAGCAAGATTCACACACTCATCTCAAACTAATTTAAACAAAACAAATTTATCTATAGGCTCATGTAACTGGCGACTGCAAGGGCAGCTTTCGGTTCTAGTACAGTTGCATTTGTGAACTCAAACAATGTGGTCAGGGCTCTCTCCTCTGAGGGCTCTTAGACTTGCTCAGCTACCTTTGACTTTACTTTCAGACAGGATTTCTCCACTGGCAGCCCTGGGCTCGTATAATGTCAGCTGAACCACCATAATTATAGTAGTTTTCCATCATATCAGTCAAAAAGTCCTGTGCATGACTCTTCTGATTAGCTTCTTTTTGGTCATGTGCTCAATCCCTTCCAAAAACCATGAAGATCATTTTCCTTAGGAGAAAGGAATTATATTACCAAAGAGGAGGAAACGGGATGAGCACCTACTCAGAGAACGTTGTTTCAAATATTTGCACATAGCTTCTTATACTTGTCTTTAAGGGCCCCTGCTTCTTTCCAGTGACATTGCATGCAAAGAAACACACACACACACACACACTCACAAACCTACACAAGAATAATATATTTAATGCGTATCATCTCCTCTCTTTGTCTCCCTATCATTTTCCTGGTTTCAAGGTAATTAAGAGTCACTTCATATAATATTCATTTACAATTCAGATCGTAGCATCAAATATTTGAATTAATCTTTACTTCATACAAGAAAGCTCTGTTCTACTCCGTTTGAGTTAAAATATCTAAATCCAAGGATTGTTGTTTAGCTAAGGAAATATCTCTTAATTATAATGATTTATAAGTATTATTTTCCCAGAATCTCTTAAATTCTTGTCCCATGGAATCATCTGGATCTGAAAAATTACAGCAGTTATCACAGTATGAGAAGATACATAGAGTTAGTTTAACCTAAGTTTATGTGTTTAGGAGAACTGAAATAATCAACATATCTAAATTTTATTATAACTTCCCCCAGGATCCCAGGTTCCTCAGAACTCATCTACATATGGAAGTGCATTAATAATAACAGAAAATAGTATTTATGCACACAAAGATTAGTCAGAATCACAAGCATATAATTCATTTTTAAAACTATTTTTATTATTAATAAATATTTAAAAATTCATCACATTATTTAGTCCAGTGCTATAATTGGACATTAGACCATGTATTAGATGATTAATAAGGATATCATACTACATATTTTTTCCAGCATTATTAAAATATAATCGACATATATCATTGTGTAAGTTTAAGGTACACAATAGAATAATTTGATATATGTATACATTGCAAAATGATTATCACAATAAAGTTAGTTAATACATCCATCACCTCACATAGTTTGATATGATTTCATCACATGTATGAGATGTGAGGTCATACCTCATTACGGTTTTGATTTGCATTTCCCTAATAATCACTGATGTTGAACATCTTTTCATGTGCCTGTTGGCCACCTATGTACCTTCCTTGGAAAAATGTCTGTTCATATCCTCTGCCCATTTTTTGTTCGGGTTGTTCATGTTTCTGTTGTTGAGTTGTATGAGTTCTTTATATATTTTGGATATTAACCTCTTATCACATATATGACTTACTAATATCTTCTCTCAGTTGGTGGGTTGTCTTTTCATTTTGTTGATGATTTCCTTTGTTGTGCAGAAGGTTTTTAGTTTGATGTAGTTTCATTTGTTTATTTTTTCTTTTGTTTCCCTTGCCTGAGGAGCAATGATATTCAAAAAGATACTGCTAAGACTGATGTCAAAGAGCATATCGCCTATGTTTCGTTGTAGGAGTTTTATGGTTTCAGGTGTTAGATTTAAGTCCTTAATCCATTTTGAGTTAATTTTTGTGTATGATATAAGATAATAGTTTACTTTCATTCTTTCGCATGTGGCTATTCTAATTTCCCAACACCATTTTGAAGAGACTTTCCTTTTAGTTGTATGTTGTTGGCTCCTTTGTTGCAGATTAGCTGTCTATAGATATGTGGTTTTATTTCTGGGCTCTCAATTCTTTTCCATTGATCTGTCTGTCTGTTTCTCTGCCAGTACCATGCGGCTTTGATTACTATAGCTTTGTAGTATATTTTGAATTCAGGGAATGTGATACCTCCAGCTTTGCTCTTTTTTCATAAGATTGCTTGGCTATTTGGAGTCTTTTGTTGTTCCATATAAATTTTAAGATTCTTTGTTCTATTTCTCTGAAAAAATCTCATTGGGATTCTGCTTGGGATTGCATTGAATTTGTAGATAGCTTTAGGTAATATGGGCATTTTAGCTATATTATTTTTTCCAATCCATGAGCACAGAAGATCTTTCCATTTCTTTACGTCTTCTTCAATTTCTTTCAATGATATCCTATAGTTTTCAGTGTATAGGTCTTTTACCTTCCTGGTTAAATTTATTCCTAGGTATTTTATTCTTTTCATTGCGGTTGTAAATTAGATTGTATTCTTCATTTCTCTTTCTGCTAGTTTGGTGTTAGTGTATAAAAAGGCAACTTATTTTTTATTCAGGAACTATTAATGATATTCTTTTTTCCTCTATTTTAGCTGGATTTCCTTGCAACCTATTGTGTCCCTTATATACTTTGTGAATAAATGGTCAATACATTTGACTTATTTTTAAATTGATGTTCAGGAAATACACCTTCCGAAATCAGATGGACCATGACATGATTATTTCCATACATTGCCCTTTTTCTGGGAAGAATGTTAGTACATTCACATAGAATGAGTCTCATTTCTATAACTTCCATTATGTCACTTTTAGGTTTCAAAAAGTTTCACTATTGATATAAGAATTAATGGTTGAAAAATAAAAATAAAAGTAATATAGAAACACATTGAACAAAAACTGACTCCACAACCCATTGTAATTTCTTCGCTTCTCCAGTATACACTGTTAATTTGGTTTGTATCTTTACAAAAATATCTGTATTTTTTCTAGCATTTGCTGGGAATAACACATAAACCTTTATTGTGTATATATCTCTGTGAATGTATTTGAATATTTCTGTAAAGTAGAAATCTAGAAGAGAAACTGCTCTGTCAAATAGTATGCATATTCCAAATCATGAAATATAGATAAATATTTACCTTCTACAAATGCTGCCCATTAGCACTCATACCTACAATGAATGAATGCCTGTTTTTTTCAAACTCTTACTAACATTTTATATTATCAATTTTTTAATAGGCATAAATGTTTTTATTGTTCTAACTAATACTTTCAGTATTAGCTGTGGGATAGAGCATCTTTTGTTTGTTAGTCACCCATTCTTTTGTGACTGGTTGTTTTATTTTACTTATTCATTGATTTTTCTCTTTGGTTTCCTCCTTTTTTTTTTTTAGTGATTACAGAAAGTGCTTTACGTATATTTATATTTTTAATCAGTATGTTTTTATTATTTTTCTGCTTAAGATTTCATATTTTTGTCATATATATGAGACAATATTTTCCTTTATGACTCTCGGACTTTATGCCTTACTTAAGGAGGCATTTTCTCCCTAATATTTAAAATAATCATTTATCTTTTTATTGCTTTAGGGAACTTTTAATTTCTAGAATAGGTGAAGATTTCTATGAACTTAAATAAGTACTCTTGGTTACTTGGATTTTAATTAGTATTAAACTTACTGAAGCACTTGTCTCTTGTAAAGCTAATATATCAAGCAGAAAATGTAGTACATAGAATTCAAATATTTTAAAGCAGAATAAACCTCACAAGGAGACCAGCTAGCAGCTACCTATAGACAAGACACCATTGTGAAAATCCCAGAACATGGAGGAGGCTGAAGCACCACCCTCTGTATCACAGAGACCAAGAAGGACTACATTAGAAGAGTAAGAGGAATAGCTACAGTCTGACCACATTGGCCCTCCCCCAGGACAGCACAGCACCTCATGGATAGGGCACTCCTGGGCCTACAGTTTCTCCAGTGGGTGAAAGAAAGCCCAATGTGGATATCCAGCTTCCACAGCATTGGGTCACTTCCCAGGAGGCCCACCCTGGTCTTGCCATATGGGGATTGTGGGAGGAATCTGTGTGGCTTGACCACTGGAAATCAAATAGTGACAGATAAAGGGGACTGGGGCTTAGAGCAACCTGTACTTTGATTTTGGCAGGCTATGTTCATTTTCACAGTGGCATCTGAGTAGAGATCCAGCCACCAGCTTTGCCCAGCTGCAGAACCAAGCTGGTGACCTCATATGCCAGAGAACTCAGTATGCAGTGCTGCCGGATTTGGGCACCCCAAACAATGAGATGTGCAGGCTTGGAGCCTGTTCTGCTGCCTCTCCCAGTCAGGAAAGTTAATTCATAGCCCAACCTCCTACTGAATATAACCACAGCCCCACACAACCAGGAAACCTAACCAGAGCACCTTGGAAGCTATGCAGCCCATCCTACAGTCTGCTTGCAGTGGCATTTGAGCAGAGACCAATGATAGTCAGCAACTATGCCCATCTGCAGAGCTTGGCTGGTGGCCTTCTCTGGCCAGGGCGATCAGTGAAAAGTTCTTCCTTACTTGGGTCTCCAGCCAACCAGATGTGCCTTTCTTGGAGCCTGATCTGCTCCCCTGCCTGGTCAGTGTCGTAGATTCACGGCTTCATCTGCTGCTGAGTACACCCTATAGTCCAAACCAACAAGGAAGCTTAACCAAAGCACCCAGGAGTCTGCATTGTCCACTCTCCAACCCAGTTGCAACAATGCCTGAGCAGAGAGCACAGTCAGTGGCTCTGCTCATCTGAGAACTTAGCTGGTGCCCTAGGCTGGCCAAGGAGCTGGGGAACAGTTCTGCTTCCTTTGGGTTCCCAGAAAACAAGCCATACTGGCATGCAGCCTCTTCTATAGCCAACTTTTGATTTGGAAGCAAATTCAAAGCCCCACCTAGGCCAGAATATAGCCTCCAGCCCTAGCCTACCGGGAAGCCTAATCAGAACATCTGGGAAATTGCATAGCCTATTCTAGTGCTCCACTTACAATGTCATCCAAGAAGAATGTCCACACAGTGGCTCTGCCCATCTACAAAGCTGAGCTGGTGGTCCTATCTGGCCAAGGAGCTTGGTGGGCAACTCTGCCAGATTTGGGTACCCAGCCATCGAGTTGTAATGGCCATGGAGCTCAATTAGGGCTTCACTTAAGCAGGGAAGCAAATGTGCAGACCCAACCAACCTCTGAGTAGAGCACTCAATCCTGCTTGACTAAGAAGTCTGACCAGAGAATCTGAACAACCATAGGGACCATCCTACAGCCAAGAGTGTAAACCAGCAGTCCTATCCAAATGTTCCTAGCCAGTGGCACGCAAGTGAGCTCAGAGCTCAGGCAGTGGCCTCAACCAAAAAGAAACCCCAAGACAAATCCCCACCTGCCCAAGGATGCTACCAGCTGAATTGTCCAGAAGCTCAAGCTGAGCTGACTGATGAAGGACTGTTTCTGCCAAAGTGAACACATAAAGTCTGGAAAAGAAGGTGGCTTACTTAAATGTGCCAAGAATAATGGATCATGAAGAATCAGGTAAACATGACAACACCAAACAAAACTAATAAATCTCTAATAACTGACCCTAAATAAATGGAGACATATCAACTATCTGACTAGAAACTCAGAATAAACCTCTTAAAGAAATTTGGTGATCTACAATAACACATAGACAGACAACTCAATGAAATTAGGAAAACAATGTATGAAAAAAACAAGTTCAACAATAAAAAAAAACCCCAAACATAAACCCTAGAGTTAACAAATACAATGACCGACCTGAACAATTCAATAGAAATCATCAACATCACTCAACCAAGCAAAGAAAAAAAAATAGAATTAGTGAACTGGAATATAGGACATTTGAAATTATCCAGTCATAGGGAAAAAAAGAAAAAAGAATGAAAAGGTGTGAAGAAAGCCTACGGTACTTATGAGACACCATTAAAAGAAATAATATATGCATTATGGGAATCCCAGAAGGTGAGAGAAAGAGAAAGAGACAGAAAGTATATGTAAGGTAATAGTGTCTGAAAACTTATGAAACTTGGTGAGAGCAATGGACATCTATATTCATGAGGCACACAGGACCCCAAATACATTGAACCTGAAAGGGCTACACCTAGGAACTTTATAATTACATTGTGAAAAGACAAAGAGAGAATTTTGAAAGAGGTGAGAAAAAGCAACACATCACATACAAGGAAACCCCCATAAGACTATAGACAGATTTCTGAAAATAAACTTTCAGGCCAGGAGAGAGTGGGATGATATGTTCAAAATAATGGAAGAAAAACAGTGCACCAAGAATACTATACACAGTTAAGCTGCCATATGGAAGTGAAGGAGAGATAAAGACTTTCCTGAACAAAGAAAAGCTGAGGTACTTCTTCACCACTAGACCGGCCCTACAAGAAATGCTGAAGGCAGTTCTTCAAGAGGAAATAAAGGGATGTTAATTAACCTTACAAAAGCATGTGAATGTATGAGTAAAACTCACTGGTAATGGAAATATGTAGTTAAAGTCAGCTTCTCTAATGGTGGTGCATAATTCACTTAGAACTCCAGTTTAAAAGTTAAAAAACAAACATATTAAAAATAACCGTAACTATAATAAATTGATGGATACAAAATGTAAAAAAGATGTAAGAGCTGTAACATCAATAACCTAAAATGTGAGGGGGGACAAGTAAAAGTGTAAAGTTTCTGAATGCTATCAAAATTAAGTTGTTATTAGTTTGAAATAGGATATTGTAAATGCAAGATATTTATGTAAGCCTAATGGTAATTACAAAGGCAAACTCTTTAGTGGATGGACAAAAGATTAGGATAAAGAAGTTAAGGAATATCACTATGCAAAGTCAGCACATCACAAAATCTTGTAACAGCAAATAAGAAGCTAGTAACAAAAGATTTACAAAACTATCAGAAAACTGAACAAAATGGCACTGGTAAGTCCTTCCCTATCAGTAATTGCTATTCTTGTAAATGGATCAAATTCTCCAATCAAAAGACATAAAATGGTTGAATGGATAAAAAAACAAGATCCAATGGTATGCTGCCCATAGCACTTACTTTAGCTTTAAGGACATACATATACTGAGAGTGAAGGGACAGAAAAACTTATTTCAAGTAAATGGGAGCAAGAAGAAAGCAGAAGTATGTATATTTTTTATCAGAATAAATAGATTTTAAGCTAAAAATGGTCAAAACTGACAAAGAAGTTCATTACATAGAGATAAATGGGTCAGTCTATCAGGAAGATATAACAATTGTATTTATGCATCCAACATTAGAGCACCTAAATATATAAAGCAAATACTAACAGAACTAAAAGTAGAAATAAACAGCAGTACAATAAAAATTGGGTTCTTTATTACCCCACCCTCAACAGTGGATAGATCTTCTCGACAGAGCATCAAGAAGTAAACAGCGGGTTTCACCACACTATCAACTGAATGGACCTAACAGATATATGCAAAACATTCCATCCAACATCAGCATACATATTCCTCTGAAGTGTGCATATGGCATTTTCTTAAATAGATTATGTGATAGGGCACAAGTAAGTCTTAGCAAATTTAGAAAGATTGAAATCATACCAAGTACCTTTTCTGACCACAATGGTAAGAAACTAGAAGTCAATAATGGGAGGAAAATTGGAAAATTCATAAATACTTGGAAATTAAACAACACATTCTTAAACAATCAATGGAACAAAAAAATCAAAAGTGAAATAAAAGGGAAAGAAAAAATTATTTAGAAACAAACAAAAATGAAAACACAACATATCAAAACTCATGACATGCAGCAAAGGCAGTTCTAAGAGTGATGTTTATAGGAATAAATACATACATCAAAAGAAAAAAAGAAAGTTCTTAAATAAATATTCTAACTTTACACTTCAAGGAACCAGGAAAAGAAGAAAAACTAAGCCCAAGGTTAGCAGAGGGAAGGAAATCATAAAGATTAGAGCAGAAATAAATGAAGTGGAGAACAGGAAAACAATAGAAAAATGACCAAATAAGGATTTGGTTCTTTGAAAAGATAAAACTAGCAAATTTTTTTTTTTTAAAGATTTTATTTTTTCCTTTTTCTCCCCAAAGCCCCCCAGTACATAGTTGTATATTCTTCGTTGTGGGTCCTTCTAGTTGTGGCATGTGGGACGCTGCCTCAGCGTGGTTTGATGAGCAGTGCCATGTCCGCGCCCAGGATTCGAACCAACCAAACACTGGGCCGCCTGCAGCAGAGTGCACGAACTTAACCACTCGGCCACAGGGCCAGCCCCTAAAACTAGCAAATTTTAGTTATACTAACCAAGAAAAAAAGAGATAAGACAGAAAAACAAGATTAAAAATGAAAGTGGAGACATTGCAACAGATCCTACAGAAATACAAAGCATGTAAGAGACTACTATGAACAAGTATGTGTTGACAAATTGGATAAAATAGAAAAAATGGATGCACTTTCAGAATTTACACACAACTAGCAAGACTGATTCACGAAGAAATAGAAAATCTGAACAGACAAGTAAGAATAATATTGAATCAAGGTTGATCAAAAACCTCCCAACAAAGAAAAGCCCAGAACCAGAAGATTTCACTCGTGAATTTTACCAAACATTTGAAGAAGAGTTAATGCAAATCTTCCTCAAACTCTTCCAAAAAATTGAAGGGGAAAGAACACTCTGAAATTCATTTTACAAGGCCAGAATTATCCCGTTACCAAAGGTTGATAAGGACACTGCAAGAAAAGAAAACTAGAGGACAATATCCCTGATAAATATAGATAAAGAAATTCTAAACAAAATATCAGCAAACCAAGTTCAACAGCACCCAAAAGAATTATACCCCATGATCAAGTGTGAGTCAGCCTTACGATGCAAGGATGGTTCAACATGCCCAAATCAATAAATATATTCATCACATTAATAGAACGGAAGATAAAAATCACATGGTCATCATAATAGATCCAGAAAAAGAATTTTTCAAAAGCCAACATCCTTTCATGGTAAAAACTCTCAACACACTGGATATAGAATGAACATACCACAATGTAACAAAGGCCATATATGGCAAGCCCCCAGCTAACTTCATATTCAATGGTGAAAGATTGAAAGCTTTTCCCCTAAGATTAGGTGGAAGACAGGCTGCCCACTTTTACCACTCCTATTCCACATAGTACTGGTAGTCCTAGCCAGTTCCATCAGGCAAGAAAAAGAAAGAAAGAGCACCAGTATCATAAAGGAAGTAGTATTATTTTCTTTATATGATGATGGCATGATCTTATCTGTGGAAAATCCTAACAATTGCACCAAAAATCTGTTAGTTGTAATCAACTGTTAGGAGAGGATAGCATTTAGAAAAGTGGATCATTGCTCAAGCAAAGAAATCACACCTGCTACAGTGGCTACAATTGGAGATACTACCTGGCTAACTTTCCAATAATTCTTGTCATTCTCCAAGATTAATCCATCTTCTGCACAATCCAAATAAGCAAATTGAATGAGGATGTGGTAGGAATCACCACCTCCATATCATCCAAGTCCTTAATGGTCGCACTAATCTTTGCAATTCTCTCAGGAATGAAGTACTGCTTTTGTTTTACTATTTCCCATGTAGAGATAGTTTTACCGGCCTTCACTTGGCCTTTTCCACCATAATAGCCCTCACTCCATGGGTCAGGGAACCAACAAGGTGATTCCGCTGATGAGTATATCTCTCTCAATTATGCATTCTGAAGCTGTAGAAATAACCACAGGATGGGTTCAAGGACTCACTGGGCTCACAGTGAGACAGACCTAAGGCTTTATTGATCTCCTGACCTCCATAAGCCCCTTTTATGACTTATGGACTGTGGTGATGTTTTCATTCTCCTAGAATTAGTGTCAGTTCAGAGCCAGTGTCTAATAATCTCCAAAGGTCTGATTATTTTCTTTTCTCCAATGCACAGTTATCCTGGTAAAAGACTGTATGTCTCTTTGGAGAAGGCTGGGAGTAAGATGAACAGTATATGTTTTGGGAGTGTCCCAAAGTCCTTCCTCAAGGGGATATGATCTTACCTTCATTCAGAGAGTATGGGTCTATAAACTGGCTCAAGTCTGGGATTTGATTGATGGGATGACTCTCTGTTTTATTATCCAGGTTACACATTTGTTCACTTGACCTGGAACTTTTCTATTAATACAGATCAAAGTAACAATTTATTAGGTTTCTCATTTATTTCACTTCTAGGAACACCATAATCAAATAACCAATGTATAGGTTTGCATAAGTCAGATTATTCTGAATGCTACTTTGACTCTGCTGCTAATTGTGGGAACTGTACCAACCTTCTTTTGGCAGTTGAGAGTCACCATTTGGCCCCTGTACCCTGGGATCCAATTACTTCCATTGCATTTAGGTTTCCAATTCAGTGATTACAGTTCCCACTGTAAGGTCCGGCCTATATGGAAAAGTTATCACCGAGCTCTTCAAGGATGCTTGGATTCCCTTAACACACTTATTTCTCATAGTCGAAGTGAAAGGTGTGTCTTCTGTACCCTTCCCATGTGCTTGAGTATCTATTAAACGATAAATCTGCTCTGACATTCCAATCTCCCTAAGCCTTTGAATCCCTTCCTCTTCATTAAACCAACGCAGGTGTGACATTTCCAGTTTGCTCACTGTGGGCCACCTTTTGGTTCATGTTTCAGCCAACCAACCAACCAAATTGTTGCACCCTTGCTAACACCCTGAGTTGCAGCATTAAATTCAGAATCTCTGGTCTGTGAGCCCACATTAATATAGTCAGCCTCATCCAACTTTCTGTTCCATCCACCATTATCCCGCACCCTTAGTATCCATTCTCACACAAGTTTTCTGGATTTCTGTGTACATAAATTAGAAAACTCAGCTATTCTTTTGGAGTGTAGCTCATCTTTTCATAGGTCACACCTTTAGGGGCCTTCTGGGAATCTATTTATAGATGTAGAAGGAAAGAGAGGTATTGAGGGTGTGTCCTGAGGAGAATCAACATTGTCTGGCATGGCTACTGCTTCAGGGGAGGCCATGACAGTTCACTCAGACAGTGCAGGGTTGATCTCCTCATACAGGGATGGAGAAACTGCTATCACTGGGTGTAGGGAAGCTGCTACCACTAGAGGTGGAGAGGCCACTTCTGCTGGGGGTGACGAGGCCTCCTCCCCTGGCAAAGAAGAGTCAGAATTTATGGACTCAATTTGTCCAGCTTCACCAGGGTCTTCCTCTCTGTCCCCATTCCAACTTACAAGATCTCATTCTCTCCCAATCAATGCCCTCACTTTAACAGTAGATACTCTGTGAGGTTGACAGTTCAATTTGTGTTCTGATTCTCCTAGAAGCAGGATGAGATTCTGCATTAGATTTTCAGCACCTTTTGGCTCTAAGGGGTAAGGGTCTCCTTCAGGGAAAACACAGAGGCTTTCAGGTTATTTATGCAGTGCTTGAGTGGCTACACCATTATACATTCCCACAAACAGAGCAAAAGGATTCCACTTTCTCCACAACCTTCTCAACATTTGCTATTTTCTGTTTTTTTTTTTTTTTTTAATAGTAGCCACTTTAACGGTTATGAAGAGTGTAGCTGAAGTCATAGAATAAGTTGGGAAGCATTTGTTTGTTTCAAAATTTTCCAGAAGAATTTGCATACAATAGGTAGTACTCCTTCCTTTAATGCTTAGTGAATTCTCCAGTAAAGATATTTGGCCTTGAAGTTTTTTTTTTTTTTTTTTTTGTCTGTATGGAGAAATTTTTAACTAAAATATCAATTTCTTTAAGGCACATAGTGCTTATTCAGGTTTTCTATTTTTCTTTCTGTCTTTTTTTTTTTTGCTGGTGAAGATTCACCCTGAGCTAATATCCATTGCCAACCCTACTCTTTTTGCTTCAGGAAGATTGCCCCTTAGCTAACACCTGTGCCAATCTTCCTCGATTTTAAATGTGGGCTGCCACCACAGCATAGCTTGATGAGCAGTGTGTAGTTCTGCACCTAGGATCCGCACCTGGGAACCATGAACCCCCACAGCAGAGCACACAAACTTAACCACTAAGCCACTGGGCCGACAACTGTCTACTTCTTGAGTCAGCTTTGGGCGTTGTGTCTTTAAAGATTTTGCCCATTTCAACTAAGTTGTCAGATTCATTGGTATAAAATTGTTCATAATGTTCTCTTATTTTCCTTTTAATATCTGTAGAATATTTAGTGATGCAATGTCATTCTTGATTTTGGTAATTTGTCTTTTCTCTATTTTTCATGATCAGTCTGGTTAGAGGTTTATCAATTTTATCGATCTTTTCAAAGAACCATCTTGCCAAGAACTCTTTTAATCTATTTTGATAGCTAGATCCAGTTAATATTAATCCTCACATAATTCTCTAATATACAACCATTTTAATTTAATCTTACAAAATAAGTTGAAGGTTAGCTTTCCACTCCACATAATAAAAATTTGAATATCATGAGTGGAAACTACCATTGATGTAGGTTCCCTCTACAAGATTTTAAAATTATGGCCATCTCACGTCTGATTAAACATCTCAAGTGATAATGAACTCAGTATCTTTTACATTTTTGTATAACTCAAAATTTTGAAAAGGTCTTTTTTTGCATTGCAGCTTCTATCAAAATGCCACTAAAAACACATTACTAGAAAACAGGAGAGTTTATTTTGGGATTTCCTGTACAAAACATAATTCTACTGAGTATTATTTCCTAACTGTCTGTTTGAAATAGGATACATGATGGGGAAACAGAGTAAAAATAGAAATTAGGAGGAGAAACAACCCTTACTTTTCATTATAGCTCTGTTTCTGGTGATAGTCTTACTGAACTAAAGACTCTTCTTTTGCTTTAGAAGCTAACATAAGAAAAATGCCATTGGAGGCAGTGATTGCAGAAGGCAAATGAAGGCCTAGATCTTTAGTTACTAAAGGCAAAACTATATCAGAAATGCTCTCAAATAATCTTAGATTTAATATACTGATCTGTTAGTTATTGAACAAAAATTACACATGGAAATAGTCTAAGGATCAGAAATAAAGTAAACTATCTCCCCTCATCTATTTCATTCCTTGTTTACCCAAATTCCTATTTCCTGATTAAACCATTTGTCCCTATTCCTTCATTCTAATACAAACAAGAATTTTGGATGCATAATTTCTCCACACTTAATTTTTATCATTTTAAAATAAAAAGACAAATAGGTGAAAATAGTGTATAAGAAATACATAATATAGAAAATAAAAATCAAAAACCTATTTTTTCTTGGACTTTGTTTTTGGAAAATTATTTCAAAATTTTATGCACTCTGCCTGCTTTATTATAATGTTCAAGCTAATTTAACCATATTGTGTTATCATTCTACTTTGTTCTCCTTACCTGTGTTATCATAAGCATCTCCCCCTCTCTCTTTCTCTGATTTTATTTACTTATTCATTTATTTCATATTGGGGTTAAATCTCGGATTCTACTGCCTTATCTTATTTACACTCAATGTTGTTTCAGTTTTTTCTTTTCTTTGATCCTGCCTAGGCTTGGCAGACATAAAAATAGTGAAATACTAGTGATATTTTAGTGAGGCCTTAAAGAATAAATAAAAGTTGAAAAAGAAAAGATGTGCAGGAAACGTTACAAGAAGCCTTAAAAATACATTGATATTTTGGGTCAAAGATGTGTAGGTGTTTTAAGGACAGGAAAGAGTTTTGGGGAAAATGTCTTTATAATCAACCAATTACTAATAGCCTTATTCTTTACTCAAAATAGCTATAAAACTCAAAGAAAATCCTAAAAAATATACGTGGTATACTCATACTCTGACAATAATTCTTTATATTTTCACTTGCTGTAGATACTGTTGATAAAATATTCAAAGCTATATAGTTTGCTAGATTTTTGAGATTTCATTATATGTGTTTAATTATGGTAAACCTAGAGGCTTATTTAAAAAGTCCTAAGAACTAAAATTGCTAATAATTGTCTTTCATTGATGATTTGCTCCAAATTCATAGGGATGTATACGTATTATATATTAAACAATGATAAACATAAGCCTGTACAACTTTTAAAAAGAGCAGAGGTTACACACTACTGTAAATATATACTAATTTTAGAGTCAGTTTCCTCACATATAAAAATGTTATTAAATACCACAGAATAGATTCTGATCCTAAAGACCAGTCTCCCCAACAGACTCTACTTGCATGATAGGTATTCTTGATGCTGCTGAAGAGGATGGGACTTCCAAAGTCAGTCACTTCACCCACTGCTGCTTCAGACAAAGACAGAGTGTAAGTTGCAGCCAGCTCTTAACTCTCTGCACCCCTGGATGGCATCACTGCACTGAGAGTTTAGAAATCACACCTATTCACCCTCTACAATGCACACTCAAAGTCAATTTACCGTCTTAACTGTACTTTACCAGTAGAGTATATATTAATTTGTAGAAAAAAAATGATGATCACATTTGTACATTTCTGTTAAATAACACATTTTGGAATTGGGTAATTTGACACAGAAGCCATAGATTAATGTGTACAGCAGCCATGCAAAGTAATTATTGCTGGAAGATCATAGTTCATGGGCATGCCTAAAAGTGAATGTTTGACTTTAAGAGAAAGGCCTATTGCATGGAGAATTTCTAGAATGTTTTCCTCATTATCTTTGTTTATGTCAGAAACCTATCCTCTGACAGCAATCAGTTAGATCCTAGCAAAGAAACAGAATAAGCAGAAGGCAAAAAACCGCTACGAAAAAAAGCTAGAAAGTCTCAAATGTGCTACCCTTAGTTAGAAGGGAACAAGACAGGTTTCTTCGGGAACAGTGAGGGAGAGGAAGCTCAAAACATGGAAAAGTGCATTTGAAAAGACTTCAAACAGTGTAGCTGACATAGAAGTGGATTTCAATAGTTATTACTGATATTGACCCTGATATCAGTTTCCCCACATTAAACCCAGCATATATGGGGTTAAAACCAAAACACTCATTCTCTGCTTACTCTCTGGCTTCCTGGCTCCAGAATCCACTGTCCTCCATGGAGACGGACACCCTCAAGGAGAAGCACCTGGACTATCTCCTCCCGCAAAGAGATACCGGCTGGTGGGAAAGCAGCTGACCAGCAAGGTCATGAGCTCCCCCCACCCCCCCCACCTAAAACCCCAAATAAAAACCCTTCCTTTTAGCTTTTCGGGGAGATTTGGATTTCAGCGTTAGCTGCCCTCTCTCTTTGCTCAGCGCTGTGGGAAGATAAAATTCCTACTTTCTTCCACCACACCCGGTGTCAGAGATTGGCTTGCTGCACAGTGGGTGAGTGAACTCACTTCAGGTTCAGTAACATTACTAAACATTTCTAAGAAGAATTTAAAGCAGCAGAGCACTGGGGGCCCTTTAGGTGCACAGGTCAATGTGGTCGATATGAAAAAAAACAACCCATTTTTGTTCCTAACACCTACTTCTAGGGTTAAATAAGGCATCAGCTGCTCCTTGAATTAAACATAATAATTTTGAAAGAATGCTCTGACGGTTTTAGCTGCAACTAAATGATTTTAACTTTAATGCTTTAAAAAGACTACATTCAAATCCATTCAATATTTTAAGCCTATCTCTTTGTTTTTGTCAGGATTTGTATTATTTAAAGAGAAAGTCTGATTCTTCAGACAATTTAAAGAGAACATTGGAAATAGTAGAAATCTGCCATTATTCGAATCGGTCAACCCGGTAGTGTATGTATTTATATTTACTGTAATCTATCAAGCAATCTGGATATCCTGAGTATATTTGTTAAAAATGCAGGCCAATGTTTATGCACCTTTTGTCATTTATCTATTTTTATCATATATATAACAATTGAGGATTTACCTTCATTCTATAAAAGGAAAAAATGTATGGATCATTCCAGGTAGAGTATGAGTATTTCCTGTTTTATTTTTGTAACATTTTGAATTTTGTTCTTAAGTTAAGTTCATGAGATTCCGGGATGGCAACTTTTTCAAGCTTTATGGTAACTGCTAAAGTGCAGGTTTGAACTGATCCACAAAATGACCATAAAATTTGGGGTTTTAGTTCTCTGTGACTCTTGTGTGACACAGAGTGTGGGAGTAAATGAGATACTGAGACCAGCGGAAACCTTCTGTGTGGAGCTATCTAATGTCATGCGATCATTGGTTATCTTTCTTCTGACATGATCTCTCTGAGAATCGATCCTTCATATCAACAAGTGCCTCCTAGTCTCAAAGCAGAGGTGAAAGGCCCGCAGAGCCAGCACATCTAGCCGTGTTTCTGACCAAGCTTCTCCTCCAGCTGGTGAAATCCCAGGGCATAGATGCAGGTATCATCGGCCAGTGTGGGTGTGTGGCCTAAGACTCTGCTGTGACACTGCTGAGCTCAGAGGGATAAAGTAGGATTTGCTGTGGGGAAGTTACGGAGAAAGCTGGGAGGGCTTTGGACCGTTGCAGAAAATAACTGATCTTGGGATCATGTTAGTTAATATCTAACGTTAACTTTATTTTACAGATGAAGAGAGGAATGGATCAGAATGAGAGTGGGTCAAAATATTTGCTATGCAGAATATGATATTTTAAAAATCCTCAGACATTTTGGGGAATATTTAATTCTTTTTTGGGTGATATAAATCTTTGTTTTTTTCTCTCTCTTCTATGGGTGCTACGTAACTGGTTAGCAATGAGTAATCCAAAGTTTACATTCCCTCATCCTGAATTAAATGTAATAGGAAAAGTTCCAATGTTTTGATAATAGGATTATTTTTCTATCAAAATAAATCCAGTTTCATTTTACAAATGTGTTTTCTTGTTTCCGTACACAGACATTCAATTAAAAAATAATTAAGCAAAATCTAATTAGGAAAACATGACCTTAAAACAAGATTTATCTTGTAATCTGGCATTGTGGTAGAGAGGGTACTTATTGAAAAACAAATGATAGTATATACATTTTATCATCATTTATGATTATTCAAGTTTTCTCAAATTATGAAGTAATTAAGTGGTGAAATATTTAGCTATTTTAATAACCCAAGAATCAAATCTACTTAGGAAGAACAGTTATTTGGTTCTTTCTACAGAGTTACCAAAAATATTATTTTGGGAAAAATGTTCCTCCTTTTTAATCACTATTTATTTATATTTCTAGGAGAAAGGTTATTACGTATTTTTTGTAAAAATGTTGTTTACATAAGCTAAGTATAAGTGAAGGATAATATTTTTGGATAAAAAGAAATAAACTATAATAAATATCTAAACGTATATTTCTGTATACTATATATTTGTATATAAAATATATTTCAATAAATATTTTATGTGTATTTATTTGAACCGAAGACTATCATTTACTAGCTGTCTGATATTGGGGATATTATTTATATGCTTTGAGACTTAGTTTTCCTAATGTATTAATTGAAAAATAATCATCACTGTGCAGCGTTGTCATTAGAATTACAACTTATGCTTTGCTCACTTAATGTCATTTTCTAAACCCCCTTTCCTTGAATCTCATGATACCTGCATTCTTCTCACACTCTTAGAGAGAAGTCATGACTCCAGTGACTGTAAGTTTCAAGGGGTAATATAAACAACTGAATGGGGTCTGGCATAAGGCAATATGGCTGGTTGGCAGGTTTATCAAATTGGAATCTGTTTGTCCTTCCTAAAGGGGGCTTACTCTATTTATTTAGTGTTAGAATATAGTTGCCGTTTGGGCATAATACAGGCACTAAGTGACCAAATATAATTTTTCAAGAGGAGATGCATATCTAGATTTTTCATGAGTATGAAATATATCAATTTTTAAATTGTGGCAATGAATTCATTTTAAAAACAGTGAAAGCTTAACATGACATGCCTATAAACTGTAATGGACCATTATTTAATTGTGTAAGACCTCTGTTGTAAGGTATCGCCAAGCGAAATTTAAATCATTTTTTCTGATATTCCTGGATAAATGGTTACTTTAAATCACTTATTTCAGACTCTCCTACTTATCGTTCATTTAGCTCTCCCTATTCCTTCATGATGAAAGTTGCCATTTTCAATGTTATTATTTATGCCTTATTAAGCATTGCAAAAGACTCTTGCTGTATTCTTTGCCTGCAGCCCTCAGAAATGAGCAAGGAGAGAGTGACATACACTGAACTGAAACTCCCATATTCAAAGAAACAGAAGAACAAAAGACATCCAACACCCAAAAAAAGAGGTAAAGTTCTTTGCTGTTTGTTTTCCTGTTTTCTGAAAACATTGCAATGTCAAATAAGAAAAAAATGAAATCATGATAATTGTGTCCATATATATTTATATTATATGCCTGGTTCTTTCTATACTGAGGGGTATATTTATAAGTAATACTCAATGAGATATGTGATCACAATAAATACTGAAACTAATTTTAACTCCAGAATAAATTTCCATTTTGGTCTAATTCAGAGTTTTGCTATGCTCAATGCTTTCTATATATTTTGGTTTTTTGATCTTGTACAGAATTTCCATGGCGTGGTGTTGCAATAATCCTGGGAATCATATGTTTTTTTCTCCTGCTGGCCATCACAGGCTTAGGATATATGTGTGAGTATCAGGTACATACTTTCTTATGAGAACAGTGAGCCAAGATTAAAAAAAAATAAGGTACTATAAATATCGAACTTCTGCTGAACCTTTGTAAACTATAAATTCTATAAAAATATTAGTAGTCATTATGGTGTTGATGAAGATTTTATTATTTTGTTATCACTTAGTTTTTATGCCTCACAAAATAATGTGACAACAATAACATCACAAAAATTTTGCTGATATGTACAATAAGGTTTACATATATATATTCTAACTTATTTTTCATATGGGATGAGGTTTTCCATGTGACCAGAGAATTGGAGGAATCTTTATTTGAATATTACATTCCTTACCATACTGAGATACTGCTGAAATCACAAAGGAAAATAAACTCAATCTATTTTCTATATCATTAAATGTTATCCATCGGTTTTGATATATTTCATGTCAATTTTTAAAAAATTTGCACACAACACTGGCTTTCAATATCTTTTTCCTGATGATTATTAATTCTTTGGTTCACTCATTCTGCAAACAATTTTGAGTATCTTCTATGGATTGGGAACTATGTATGGCAGCAATGATACCAGAAATTTAAAAAGTGTCAGCTCTCAATGAATTCAGTTTAAGGGGGAAAGTTTCTTTTTAAATGAACCAGTTTTTAAAAGAAACATTATTAGTGCTAGCACAATGGCATGAAGCTACCAGATGAATGCATATAACATGCTGAGGTCAAGAAAGCAATCCTGTAGGAGATAATAATTGATATGATACAAAGGACAGGTAGGAATGAGTCAGGAGGTTCAGGGTAGAGAAGACTCATGCAGGTGGAGAGCAACATGAAAAAAGAACAGATTTATATTTTAGAAGAATTTCATTTTCTAGGCAAATTAAAAAAGTGGCTAGAAATAGGTTTGGCTAAATATGCAACTTCATGAATCTTTTGTACCATATTAAAAGATTTTAGATTTGCCCTAAAAACAAAGGAAACTGTTAGAAAATTTTATGTGAGGGGAAAACATGACTCATGTCACATGAGCAGATATGGATTTTGGAAAGATCAGTCTGAGTAGATGATAAAGTGAGTGAGGAGGATATAAGAGATTGTTTCAGGAATCAGGGTTCCTGACAATGGCTGTCTGATTTCGCGTCATGAAAGAAGTAATGAAGGGTAGGGAACATATTTGTGAAATTGCTAGAATGTGCATTTAATTGAATGGGTAAGGGAGAGAACGGAATCAGTGATACCATTTGGTATCAGGCTTACTCCCCTTGGTGAATATATTTCATTAAATGTTATAGAAAGTGTGAGAAGAACATTAGGCTATGACTTTGTGTGTGTGTGTGTGTGTTTGTTAATAATGGTGAAGACTGAGGTGCTTGTGGCACATCAGTGTTGATGACAAGAGATTGGTCTGTGTATCCAGAGTGAACTTTTTGGAAGTAGATATAGACCATCAGCATGTATATGGTAGGAGTAAGTGTCTGGGGATCAAGAGCCATGCCTAGATTAGAGACGGGAATTGTTGATTTATTGATTAATATAACAAGTATTTGAAGACAGGGTAGAGGAATGTAGAAGCCAGACCATGTAAAGCCTTGTTAAGCCAGGGTGAGTAGATTATGATTGTTAGGATAAATCAACATTTAGAAGTAGGTGAAAGATGAGTAAATGGTGAAAATAAAATGATGCTTTGGTTAGATAAGGATGTGGGAATCCAAAACAGTATGGCATCATGGAGAGCAGGCTAAAGATAGTCAATGATTCCAAATGGTACAGGAAGATCGAGTAATACAATTGCCAAAAATATAATGGCTTGTTAAATTTGGCAAGGGAAAGGCCACTAATTATATTTGTTAGAATAGATTCAGTGGAATGGTGGCTATGATCGAAGATTGCAAAGGCTAAAATTTATTTGAAGATTAGGAAGCAGAGACGGTAACCAGTGCAAATTATTTTTAAAATTAAGGCTAAGCAAAAAATTTACCAAGTTTTGAAAGTATGTGGAACCACATGATCTCATATATTGTTAAAGGGAGTATAAATTGATAAACTACTTTCTAAAACATTTTAGTATTATCTTCTAAAGCTGAACATGATTCAGCAATTCTAATGCCAGGTACATATCCAAACAAAATCCTTGCACACGTACAGCTACACACATCTACAGGGATGTTCATAGCAGTGATTTTCACAGTATCAAACATCTCTGAACTGCCCAAAAGACCATTAATGGGAGAGTAAATAAAATCTCTGTAATTTATTCACAAAATGGAATTTATGTAGCAATCAAAACAAATGAACTACAGTGATACGCAACACTGTGGATGAATCTTAGCAAGATAATATGAAATGAAAAAGAGTAAATTTCAAAAATGATTCTATACCAGAATATCTTTGTATCAGGTTAACAAGTTAAAAGCAAATAAAATAGTACAATTTCAGGAAATACATAAAGAGACACTAAAACTATATATAAAATGTATCAAGGGAGAAATTTCAATGGGTTTCAGTTACACAGTTTGAGAGAGGCAGGAGGAGGGAATGGAATGAAATATAAAAACAGATAAATGTAATGGTTAAGGTTCTGGCTACAGGTTTGGGTGACTAATTAAAAAACTATCTAATTAAATAAATGAGAAAGGTTCTTTGAGCAATGTTGAGAGTGTCTCATAAAGGAAAGATTATGAATAATCTTATCCTGGCACACAAGATCTAAAAGCTAAAAAGAAACAACTCTGTTATAAAGGATACGGAAAAGAAAGGACAGGAAATTTTGTGGAAAAGTTGACTTGAGATGATCATATGCAAGAGAAGAGAATCATTAGAGGGAAATTATTGAGGATTCAGGAGAGAAATAGATAATAGGAGATCACGATTACTAAAGATGCAATAGTGGACGCAATCCAGACTAGGAGTGAGGGTTTCAGTCTTGTTCAATGGGATGCAATATTTTTCCTGAGATGGATGGATGGATCTGTGCTTTTATAGGAGGAGAAGCAAGAAGGAGAGGGGAACTTATGCTTGATGATGAATGTTCCTATGTGAAGGAGTAGATGAGGCCATCATCTGAGAGGGACAATCAAAGAGGTACACTAGATAATTTAGGGAAAGATTAAATACTTGAAATAGTTGTTGAACTGAGAGAAGGATGTGTCTCAAGTATACTGTGTAGTACTGAGGAGCGAAATGGTGATGAAAACCTTAAATGTTGATGAGCATTAATCTGTATCTGTGCAGTTTTGTGACTTTTTGTCATCTGACTTCCAGAAGCTTGTGTGGAGATAAGATGGCCAGTGATAGAGTGTTTCAGAGTTGGCTATTTTTAGATGTGCAAAAAGACTGTATTGCACGATTGTTGGATGTATTGCCAAAATTACTTGTCTATTAAATGATGTTGGATAGACAAAAAGAAAAGGAGAAGGGAATTGCTTAATCACAAGTAATGCTGGTATTTAGGAACAAGACGTCTGAATGTGTCTTTTTAAATGAGGTCTAGAAGATGACCTTTGGAAAGAACTGCTGAATTGCAGCAATAATTATATACACTATAATTGAGAACATTAGGAGACTGTTCAATTGATGCTACTTGATTTGTACAAGTAGACATTGAATTTGGGTAAATGATGGTGGGTGGTAGCAGAATTTGAAAAGAAGATTCTCAGTTGTGTTAGAAATCCTCTATGGATATTTTTAAAATGTTCATACATTTAAAGAGCCATACATTTCATGTTTTTACATTTTTTATTCAAGAGTTTTTGGAAGAGATTTCTATATCTCTCAGAGGTTTTTGACTTTCTGTTTGCACTTTAGAAGTAGCCCTCTGAGATCTTACCCCTATATATTCATTGAACCCACTATAAACTTGTACTAAACAGAGCAGATACCTTTGTTTAGCTCTAAATGCAAATACCAAATACTAAGTAAAATGCTGAATACTAAATTTCACAAACATTGAAATCTTTATTTGAAGAGTAGATAGCATAACAACTAGTTATTATTTTTCTTATTTTCAGTTTATATTTTCTCCTTTGTAAATGTGTATTACTGTTTCACATGCTTTAAAACATAATATATAGTTATATATAAAAATCCATTTTAAGTTCTTCCACTTGAAAATATTTTAACCTTGCATTTTCTCTGACTGTACTTCCGTTTAGTCAACATCATTTACTTTGTAATTTAGAATTAGGCAAAATGATCATAATAAAGTGATCTATTAAAGCCATTCATGATCTTAATTTTTTAATATGGATTGAAGATTTTTGGAACTCTTCTGAGGGCAAAGGACAAGATATAAAAGACACAAAAGAAAAAAATACTTCCTCACCAGACGTTGAAGATCACTCAGTTTTGCCGAGTTGTACCGGTATGTACAAAACACTTAAGCTGACAGTTTACAGATATTTTTTCATGGAATTATCCCCTTCTGTCCTATTTCAATATGTAATTTTAAAACCTTTCATTGAACTTTGTCAGGGCCTTTAATTTTGCTCACCTTTTCTCACCAAATTCATTTTATTTGTTATAGCTAATTGAACACTTGACATTCAGAAAGTAACAAGCCCCTGTTATATTGTCATATTGATGTGATCATTTGGCTATTTTATGCTTGTGGATGATTTTTCCCCAGTGTAGATCTCTCGAAATTAATACCATTCCCAATATTCACTTTGACGGGCTTCTTCCTGTGGAGAACTGCTCCATATTGCTGCAGTTTGTTTGTACTCGAGAAGTCAAGACTTCTCAGGGCCATCTTAACAGTGGCCTTGGGTCTGTCAGAGGCAGCAACTAGCTCAACAGTATTCTTACCTGCAGAATTTGGCAGAAGAGCTATTCCTAACGTAGACTTTTGGGATACAGGGACATCACCTACTCTCTGGTATTCAGTCTGAAGTAAGCAACGAAATACAGAGAAATTACAGGTCTCTAAATGGTCTTGGGGTTGTAGATGATGGTGGCTTTTGTTTTCAAGGTAAAGACTATGACCCATGTCAAGAAAAATGGTTCTGCTGTGGAAACAACTGTTACTATTTTTCAAAAGAAGAGAAAACTTGGGCTGAGAGTAAGATGTCATGCCAAGACCTATGTTCTAGTCGTACTAAGGTTTATAACAAACAGGATCAGGTATGTTCACTTTATTAAACCTGAGCAGGTGCTTTATAAGAGATTCATGTGTCTTGAGTTAGGATAATCGGTTAGACCTCGCTGCAATATTATTTGCCTGATTTTGTTTCAAGCACTTGTACATTCTGGAGCTGATTTACCTGCAGAGGAGGGGACACAGATGTAACAAGTACTTGGAAGAATCGTTGTTTTAAAACAAGAGAAATAGCTTTACTGAGGACTCCGTGGAATAATTTTCAGTCTTTTTATTATGTGTGTTGCATCTTTACATTTTGGTATACATCAGACTGTTGAGATTTTAGCCTCTTGGTGCTACTACAGGGCAAAAGAAAATCTTCCTTCAATGATGTGAGCAGTCTAAAAGAGACAGTGTCTCATTGTACTGAGTTCTAGTCTTCTACCATCAATATTTGGGAGGCATCACAGTTCTAAGGGAAGATGAGTCTCTCACTTTCTTGCCATGGAAAATATGGAATGAAAAATAAAGAGAATAAATATAGCTCGAATGATTCTTCAAAGATGAATTTTTGCTTTAGTCACAATTCAGAACGAGAGAGGGTCTCTATCTTCTAGGAGAGGAAATCTAGACCAAATTTGCCAGTACTTATAAAATTGGGGAATATAAAGCCAATCTAACAGATTCTGTATTTTTCCTTCTGGTGATTCAATTTAGGCACTGAATTGCATTTATAACATTTAGTCTCAGCAATGACATTTCTATTAATGTCTTATGAAGGATGAGTTAAAAACCGTATGTTTTCTTATGTATAGAATTCTTATGTTATTAAAATAATAGTATGAATAAATCACTCTTCATTATAAAAAATGAATGAATAGTAGAATATGAAGTCAAAGAAATACAAAAATCCAGTTGTAGCTTATAAGTACCTTGATCAATTTAAACCTCAGTTGTTATCAATCAATTCCTAAATGATATGAGTTTTGTCTACTCTCAGGAAATTAACGTTATTTATAATCCATGTTTTCTTTGTAATTTCCAATTCTGTTCACTTCAGTTTTATTCCTGCCACTGAAGTTTCTGAACTTCAGAGTTTCAGTGGAAGTGCTTATATCTGTCATCCCTGTGTTTCTATGAACTATTCTATCTCCCTTGAAATTTCTGGAAAATTTTGCTGTTGATTAGAGCAATAGATAGGCCTCATACTGTCTTATCTGATTTCATGATAACTTTGCTATCAGTATGTAAATCTGGAATACTGACACACTCCACAACACCTGCAACAGACTTTGTTGAGCAGCATAACTCTCACACCACTGCTTTAGGGTTTTCAGTCTTTTGCTGCTTTACAAAGCCGAAGAATGTCATTAAAGCAGTGACTTAAATACACTATTTGAAAGCAGGTTTTGACTTTTATACATTTATGTATTCCTCTGAGTCTAGCAAAAAATGCGAATCAAAGAATTAATGGACATTTAATTTTAGTACTTCTTCAGAGACCTAGAAAAGTTGAAGTGTTTTTTTTTTTTATTGAGGTGCCATTGGTTTATAACATTATATAAGGTTCAGGTATACTCCGTGATATTTCACTTCTCTATAGAATACATCGTGTTCATCTGTTCACCACCAAAAGTTTAATTGACGTCCGTCATGGTACAAATGTTCCCTTTTACCCCTTTCACCCTCTACCGTCACCCCTTCCCCTCTGGTAACCTCCAATCTGTCCTCTGTATCTATATGTTTGTTTGTTTATCTTCCATGTATGAGTGAAATCATATAGTATTTGCCTTTCTCTGTATGACTTATTCTGCTTAGCATAATACCCTCAAGTTCCATTCATGTTGTTGCAAAAGGCAAGATTTCATCTTTTTTATGATTGAGTAGTATTCCATTGTATATACACCACATCTTCTTTAGTCATTCAGCTGTTGATTGTGACTTAGGTTGTTTCCAAGTCTTAGCTATTGCAATGAACACGAGGGTGCATATGTCTTTTTGAATTAATGTTTTTGTGTTCTTTGGATAAATACTCAGAAGTAGCATAGCTGGATCATATGGTAGTTCTATTTTTAATATTTTGAGAAATCTCCATACTGTTTTCCATAGTAGCTGCACCAGTTTGCATTCCCACCAGCAGTATATGAGAGTTCCCTTTTCTCCACATCCTCTCCAGCACTTGTTATTTCTTGTCTTTTTAATAATAGCCATTCTGATGCATGAGGTGATATTTCATTGGGTTTTTGATTTGCATTTTCCTAATAATTAATGATGGTAAACATCATTTCATATGCTTGCTGGCCATCTGTATATCTTCTTTGGAAAAATATAAGTTCACATCCTCTGCCCATTTTGTAATCAAATTTCTTGCTTTTTAGTTGTTGAGTTGTATGAGTTCTTTATGAATTTTGGATATTGACTCATTGCATATATGCATACAAATGTCTTCTCCCACTTGTAGGTTGTCTTTTTGTTTTGTTGATGGTTTCCTTTGCTATGAAAAAGCTTTTTACTTTGGTGTAGTCCCATTTGTTTATTTTTTCCTTTGTTTCTCTTATCTGAGGAGACATGATATTCAAGAAGATACTGCTAAGACCAGTGTCAAAGAGTGTTTTCTTCTAGGAGTTTTATGGTTTCAGGTCTTACATTCAAGTCTAATCCATTTGTGTTAATTTTGTATATGGTGTAATATAATGGGCTACTTTCATTCTTTTGCATATGGCTGTCCAGTTTTCCCAACAGCTTTTATTCAAGAGAATTTTCTTTCTCCATTGTACGTTCTTGGCTCCTTTGTTGAAAATTATCTGTGCATGGATGTGTGGGTTTATTTCTGGGCTCTCAGTTCTGTTCCAATTATCTCCGTGTCTTTTTTCTTCCAGTTCTGTGCTGTTTTGATTACCATAGCTTTGTAGTATGTTTTGAAATCAGAGGGTGTGACACCTCAAACTTTGTTTTTATTCTAGGGATTGCTTTGGCTATTCAAGATCTTTTGTTGTTCCACATAAATGTTAGGCATCTTTGTTCTATTTCCATGAAAAATGTTGTCAAGATTTGATAGGATTGCATCAAATCTGTAGATTGCTTTAGAAAGTATGGAATTTTTAACTATGTGAACTCTTCCAATCCATGAGCATGGAATATCTTTCCATTACTTTGTGTCTTTTTCTATTTCTATCAACAATGTTTTATAGTTTTTAGTGTACAGGTCTTTCACTTCCTTGGTTAAATTTCTTCCAAAGTATTTTATTGTTTTTGTTGTGATTCTAAATGAGACTGAATTCTTGATTTCTCTTTCTGCTATTTCATTATTAGTGTGTAGAAACATGATTGATTTTTGTATGTTGATTTTGTACCCTGAAACTTTACTGTATCATTTGACATGCTTCTATGATACCTTTATATTTTTCCTAGGCAATAAAAGATAAACTATGATGATTTTCCTCTTATGTATTGTAATTATTCTGATAAATATTGGAATGTGTGGGAGAGAAAGAGAAAATAAATACATTGATTTTAGGAAATAAAATTAGTTTATTGCTTCATATTTGCATTCATAAGAATATTTGATGTAAATAAAATATACCAATTGGAATATTAATTAAGAATAATTAACAATATTTTTATGTTAAAGGTGTTTCAGATACTTTGAATGCATTTTTCCAGTTCAGAAAAACTTGGAAACAGATATTTGGTTCCCATTTCATAGATAAGGACAATGGTCAAGGAAGTTTATTTGCTTCAGTTTACATGGCAAATGAACGACACAGTGCATTTTAAAACTTGTAGCTTTCATTTCTTCATTTTCAATGCTGTATAATATTCCACCATGTGGATAAACTTTACTCGTTCTCTACAGGAATGTGGATTGTTTCCAGTTTTTGTTGTTATGAATAATGCTTCATTAAACATTGTTAGATAAATTGCTGTCCCACATTTTTCCATGTGTCCTCTCTTCTGTTTATCACAAATCATGTCAGGAGTAGAAGGATTGGGTAGTAGGGTATATAAAAGTTCAATTTTCTATGATAATTCCAAATTATTATTTTTATTAATATTTTGTGGAGTAAGTTTCACCCTGAGCTAACATCTGTTGTTAGTCTTTCTCTTTTTGCTTGAAGAAGATTTCCCTGAGCTAAAATCTTTGCCAGTGTTCCTCTATTTTGTATGTGGGTCACTCCCACAGCCTACCCACCAACAAGCAGTGTAGATCCGTGCCAGGAAACCAAACCTGGGCTGCTGAATTGGAATGCACCTAACTTAACCACTAGGCCACAGGGCTGGCTTGCCAAATTATTTTTTAATCTAATTCTTGGAACAATTTTAAAGATATTTCTTTGACCTCTACCATCCGTCCAATTTGGTGTTGTCATTTTTAATTTATGCCAATTGAATAGTTGTAAAATGTCTTTGTAGCCTTTATTTGCATTTCTCTGATCTCTAGTCAGCTTGGTACCCTTCCAAATTTATTGCCTATATATTTTATTTCATGTGAAATTTCTGTTTTTGATTTTTGCCCATTTTTTCCAATTGGATAACTTTGTTTTCTTATTGATTTTAAAAAATATTTTGTTCTTTAAAGTACTTCAAATATTTCCATATTTGAAACTTGTTTTTTTGTGTTCTTTAAGATGTTTTCTGATAAAGAGAAATTCTAACTTTAGTGCAGTCACATTTACCTATCTATTCTATTATAGGGTGAGATTTTCTTCTTCTTCTTCTTCTTCTTCTTCTTCTTCTTTCTTTTTGGTGTGGAAGATTGGTCCTGAGCTAACATCTATGTCAATCTTCTGCTTTTTTGTATGTATGATGTTGCCACAGCATAGCTTGATGAGTGGTGTGTAGGTCTGTGCCCAGGATCTGAACTCATGAACCCTGGGCTGCCAAAATGGAGTACAGAAACTTAAGCACTATGCCACCAGGCTGGCCCCCAGGTGGAGATATTTTTAAAAGTCTGTTACATCCCTTTCTTAATACCTTTCATTCAGTCACAAAGCAAAGTCTTGGGTGATTTATTATGGAGGCCTTGCCACTTCCCTTTCTTCTCTGCACAATAGAGAAATTAGTGCCCGCTCCATTTATCATAAAGGAGTTTGAATAATACTAGTAGTTCTAATTTTCCCATAGATCTTCATTCAATCAAAGGTAAAATACAAATATTGGATTAGATTACATTAAAAATGAGGTAATCATCCCTGGATGTGGCAGGATGGTTCCATCTCGGAACCTGTAAGTTTTCATTTCATAGACTTCCTCTCTGTTTTTGTTTTTCTCAGTAACTGATTCATAGAGTATAGATCAAGAACAGGAAAAGATGCTTTGGGATTAGGGCCCATCATTAATTCCATTTGATCTCACTTCTCAGATAGGTGGCTGCAAATCTCAGACCCCAAATAATCAGAACCAAAGACCATTATTTCTTTCCATTTTCTTTAATGGAGAGTCCTTCCAAACACAGTAAAATATCATTTTGCTTTTGTATCTTTCTCTTGTATATTCCATGATAGTAGTTGTTTTGACAGATATAGTTGGAGGAAAGGATAAAACTATAATGATGAAATAAAAGTGTTATCTAAACCCGGCCCTCCATCTAAGTGAAATTTGTAGCTGTTTACTGGGTGTCATTTAAGAACTAAAGAAAGATCCATTTCCAAATCAATCATTTAGTAATCTTGAATATCTAATGTGGTAATCAATACCATTCTTGCCATTATTTTTCACAAGTCTACATATTCCTGGTAGTTCTCTCTCATTAGCAAGTTAGCATAGATTTGTCGATTAATGTCAGGAAACTAGTTTTGAAAATGAAGAAAAAATCCCTGTTATAATTAAACTTCAGTACCACGGGGGAAAATATGAGCAATTAGCAATGGGCTGATTAACACGCTGTTGATTGAGTGCCCATAATCTGCCACGTACTATTTTGGGAAATGAAGCCATAGCATTGAAGAAACATGCAAAAATATTCTGCTCTTATGGGTGTTAAATCTAGTAAAGGACTGAGAATGGTGGTTTTGGAACCAATGACGAAGAACCAAATATTCCAAGTTAATTATATAGCATATCAGAAGATGAGAAATGCCGTGGAGTGATATGCACTCCCTTACTTGTTATATCACAAAGTACTTTGTGTGTGTAGGTAAGAGGAAGAGATTTCACTGTCTGAAATAACTTGGTCAGAGACAGCCTCCTTGAGACAGTGATGTTTGTACAAGAACTTGAATGAGCAATCTTTGTGGGTTACCTGATGGGATAGCATCCTAGCAGGAAAAATAGCTGGGGTAAAGAGCATGAGGTGGGAGTGTATTTAGCATGCTTGAGGAAAAAGCAAGAGGGCCTGTGATGCTGGAGCAAAATGAACAAGGGGGAGAGAAGTAGGTCAGAAAGGTAACGAGAGTGAAAGCATGTGGGATGTCAGAGGTCATTGTAAGACGTTTGATTTTTTTTTGCCAGCGTAATGAGAAGCTATTGGAGAGTTTTGAGAGGAGTGACGTGCAGTCTTCCTGTTCTGAACATTCACTCTGGGTACTCTGATGAGATTAGATTGTGTGTGTATGGAGGGAACAATATAAATTAGTATGCAGGGAGCCTAGCTGAAGTCATCCAAGTGAGACATGGTGGGGGCTCGATGAAGATTTGCAGGATTGTTGCTGGTGAAAAATGGCCGATTCTAAACATATTTCAAAGATGTATGAGAGACAGAGGAGTCAAGGATGGTTCCAAGGTTTTTGGTCCAGAAATTGTAAAAATGATGTTGCCACTAACTCTAATGGGGAATTTCTAAAGTTCAGTTTAGATATATTTCATAAATCTCTTAAACATTTAGCTCTCTAGTGGGATATCACATGAGAATTTTGCTATGTGAGTATGAAGTTTAGATGAGAGGTCTGTGCTAGGGATGCAAATTTAGCCCATATCAGTGTATAGACAGTATCAATACCATGAGGCTGGAGGTGATCATCAAGAAATCTAAGGCCTGAGCCCTTGGACACTCAAATGTTTAAGATAATGGGGAGATGAGGATAACCAGAAAACATTACTGAGAAAAGTCATTAGAGAGATAAGAAGAAAACCATGAATTAGCGTGTAGGATTATGGGATACCTTAAAAAAGAGTGCTACTGAAATAATAAGCAGAATTTTAAAAATTGGTCCCTACTTACTGATAATTTTGTTGCTCGAAATTATAACTATCAGTTAGATTCATGACATTTGGAGGAAAATTTAAATTAAATAACATTTTCTTTTGTATGTTGCATCCTAACCCTATGATTCAAAACCCATGTTTCCCATTCTCACTGCTCGATTTCACAAAATTTTATTGCTTTGTTTATGTGGAAGACATTAAAGTGGAAAAAAGGTACACTCTTGTTTTAAATGCAAATAAGCGCTTTCTATACGTAAAGTCAGTCTAACATGGGAGACACATGTTCTATGCCCATTAATCCAAGTCATAGGAAACTGGAAATATTTTTATATCGAGTTACAATGTGTCACATAATAAATTTATTATATTTAGTCAATTCCCAGAAGTTTCAGAAGTCTCAAAGGAATCTTTCAAATATATGTATCTAATTTATGTATACATCCTATTTGATACTAACCTGCCTACTCCTTCCCTAGCTCCATTGTCTATTGGCAATATTTCCATTTCTTTTAGAAACAATTACACTTTATATATATATATATATATATATATTTTTTTTTTTTTTTTTTTGAGGAAGATTAGCCCTGAGCTAACTACTACCAGTCCTCCTCTTTTTGCTGAGGAGGCCTGGCCATGAGCTAGCATCCATGCCCATCTTCCTCTACTTTATATGTGGGACACCTACCACAGCATGGCGTGCCAAGTGGTGCCATGTCCGCACCTGGGATCCTAACCGGCTAACCCCGGGCCGCCGTCAAGCAGAACATGCGAACTTAACCCCTGCGCCACTGGGCCGGCCCCTACACTTTATCATTTTATAGCTATATATCTGTCACAAGATTTTTGTGTTCATTGAAATAATTACACACATATGTTTTAAATTTGTGATAATCAAATTTTACCTTAAGGAATGTCTTTCTAAAATAAATATATTCTCTGATGCAGGAATTTTCAGCAGACTACACCTAATGCAAAATGTGGACACGTCGCCAGCAAGTATTACTACCACTGATTGTACTCGAGAGTTTCATTTCATTTGTGAAAAGAAGTTTACCTGTCTTGATAATTAAAAAATGGCTATAATCAATGTCTTAATATTTTCATTCTTTTATAACTGTTAGGGAAAAAACTTAGGATATTCACTCAAATTAGTCAAGTATGTGTGATTTAAGAAGAATTACGATCTCTCAAAACATACCTGAGCAAGGATAAAACAAGAAGCTTTATACGTAGTAAATTTTTTAAAATTTATTTTAGTTTTCATAAGGAAGATTGAGCTAACTTCTGTTGCCAATCTTCCTCTTTTCCTTTTCTTGAAGAAGATTGTCCCTGAGCTAACATTTGTGCCAATCTTCCTCTATTTTGGATGTGGGATCCTGCCACAGCATGGCCTGACAAGCGGTGTGTAGTTCCATGCCTAGAATCCCAACCCGTAAACTCCAGGCTGCCAAAGTGGAGCACGTGAACTTAACTGCTATGCCACCGGTCTAGCCCCTATATAATAAAATTAAATAAATCCAAAAAATAAGTTTATTTTTTTGAAATTTCAAGAACAAATAAATCACAGAACATAAAAAAATCATTTTGATTGAGTGAAAGATAGTACTTTTCTTCTTAATCATTTAATTTATTTATTTGACTAGGTAATGAATACATTCACCCTGTTCAAAATATGAGGCACAAAATGATGAACAAATTCTCTTTTCCCATCTTGTTCCCTAGTCACCTAGTTCCTTTCTCAGAGGCAAAATTTAACTAGTTTCTTAGATATTATTCTAGAGGTGTTCTAGGAAAGTACAACCATATGCATACTACCTACTAAAGCAAATGTTACATAAGTATAAACAATGGTCTTGCTTCTTTATTATTTTAAATATATTTTGCAGACTGTTCCATATCAGTAAATAAAGATCTTCCTCATTTTCTGTAAATAACAGCAAGTATTACACTAAATGAATGTACCAACATTTATTTAGAGTTTTATTTCAATGGACATTTAGATTTGTCTTAGACTTTTGCAATTATAGAAAAATGTTGCAATGAATAGCACTTAATTCAGTATCATTTACCATCTTGTGTATCAATACATTAAATCTTTAGCAATGTAATTTCTGGGTCAAAAGACATGTGCCTTAAATTTTAATAGATATTTAATATATAAATAGAGGTTGTACACACATTATCTCCACACAGCAATGTTCCAGAGTGCCTGCTTCCTCATATCTTTATCACCACAGTGTGTTACAATCTGTTTGACTTTGACAATAAAATCTTTAACAATGAAAAGGGTTGTCTTGTATAATTTAATTTAAATTCTTTATTTGTGAGGCTGAGCATCTCTTTATGGTATTTCTTTTATTTAAACTATCCGTTCATGTCATTATGGTTTAATATCACAAATAATTTTGAGCAAAAGAAACCACACACAAAATAGTTCATCCTATAAAATTCCATTTATTTATATAGCTCAAAGTCAGGTAAATCTAATCTCTACTCTTAGAGATTAGGACAAAAGTTACTGCAGTGTGTATTTATTCCTAGAAGGAATAATAATGGGGAATGAATAGTAGTTACCATGGTGCAGGTTATTTCTGGAAAGAAACAATGTTCAAGGAGTATTTCTCAGGTGCTGGTAATGTGTGTTTACCAGTCTGGGTTCTGGTTATGTGGGTGTTGTGTTTCTTTCCTAGGGCTGCCATAGCAAAGTACCACAAGTTGGATATCTTAAAACAACAGAAATTAATTTTTTCACAGTTCTGAAATCTAGAAGTTCAAAATCAAGGGTCGACAGGGGAAAGCTCCATCTGAGACTCAGGGTAAATCCTCCTTGGCTCTTCCGAGCTTCTGATGGTTCTTGGCAATTCTTGGCATTTCTTGATTTGTTTCTGCATCACTCTAATCTTTGCCTCTGTCATCACGTGGCATTTTTCCTCTTTGTCACTGTCCACATGTCCCTCTTTTTATAAAGAAACCCATCATATTTGATTAGGCTTCATCCTAATGACCTCGTTTTAACTTGATCACATCTTCTAGACCCTATTTCCAAATAAGATCATATTCACAGGTAGTGGGAGTTGGAATTTCAACATATATTTTTGGGAGACACAATTTAACCCATAACAGGTGTTAAAATTAAATGAGATCTACATTAATGGTCTGTGCAGTTTTCTTTATGAGTGGGATACTTACATAAAGAGTTTGCTTAAAAAAAGATGTCATTTACATTAGGAAAAAGTTAAATACATAGAAGTAAATATAACAAAAGATGAACACAATTACCATGTAGAAAATTATAAAACTTTCCTGAAAGATATTAAAGACCTAAATTACTGAAGAGATATCTCTTACCAATGGATAGAAAAGTTTAATAATATTATAAATATATTGACTCTCCCAAATGTGTTGTAAAAACTTAGTGAAACTAAATCAAATCCTAACACTTTTTTTCTGGAAAATAGAGTTAATTCTAATATTTCTATGGTAAGGCAGAGAGCCAAGAACAGCCACTATACTTCTAAAGATGAAGAATGATAAGAGAAAATTTGGCATGATAAATACAAAGCTACATATTATAAGAGAAATAATAATTTAGACAATTTGTTATTGGATCATGGACAGATAAATTGACCCCTAGAACAAAAGCAAAACAAGGCAATGCACAAGGAGATTTACCAAATGTTTCAAAGTAGAGGAGCACTGCCATCAATCAAGAAACGATGAAACTAGAAATCGCTGGGGCTAGGTCTTTGGGTCCCTTCTGGGCAGGCATACAAAAAAAATTTACTGTGGAATTCTTGACATACAGTAAAGGTAGATATTTAAAGTGTATGATATGACAACTTTTGACATGCCTATGAACGCACTGACACAGGTATAGTGAGCACATATATCACTCTGAGAAATTTGCTTGTGCCTCTTTATAATCTCTTACTTCCACACCGTATGCCCACCTCCATCCCCATGACACCACTGATCTGCTTTCTGTCACTTTGGTTTGCATTTTATGGAAATTTATATAAATAGAATTATATATCTATGTACTCTTTCTTTCTTTCTGAATTCTTTCACTCAGCATCATTATTTTGATAGTCATCCATGTTGTTGTATACCAGTAGTTCATTCGTTTTTATTGTTAAGTAACGTCCCATTGTTTATATATACTACCATTTATTCTTCCATATATCTGGGGATGGGCTATTGGAAGAGGTCATCAAGAGAACGTGATTTCCAGTTGACTTGTGAGCTGAACTGGGCAATCAGAGGCTCCTCATCCCCTTCCCTGTCCTTGGAATGTACGTTCTGCCCTGAGTTCCTACAGTGGGAGCCATTTTCAGGTATGCAGCATGGAGAGAGCAATGTGTTTCTGAGACCATCTGGACAGTATATGTGGCTGAACCCAGCTAGTGTCTCTATATAAACTTTTAAGATTTCTGGTGGGAAGATGCAAAGATATACTTGTCTTGCAGCTGCCCAAGATAATCCTTGCATGTAAGTTCCCACAATTATTAAAACTGCTACCTACCAATCTGAAGTAGTCTGCCTCTTTCTTTGGTCTCTCCTTGCCCTCCATGTATAAGGGGGCACTTTGCAAACCACCATGGACATTTGAGTTATTTTCAGTTTGGGCTATTGTGAATAAAGCTCTTGTGATGTTAGTGTACAATTCTTTGTATGGACACATATTTCCTTTTCTCTGGGTTAAATGCTAAGAGTGGAATAGTTTAATCATCTAGTAGTAGTATGCTTGACTTTTTATAAACTACCAAACTTTTATAAAGTAGTTGTGCCATCTTACATCCTCGCTAGTAGTGTATGAGAGTTCAGTTCCAATACATGCTTGCCAACAGTTGCTATGATCAGATTTTCAATTTTAGCTATTCTTCTGTGTATTGTATGGCATTGTGATTTCAACTTGCAGTTCTCTAATGGCTAATAAGATTGAGCACTTTCTCATGTCCTATGTTGTCATTCATATATATATTTTTGGTCAAGTGTCTATCCAAATCTTTCGTGATTATTTTTTAGTGGGTAGTTTGCTTTCTTATTGTTGAGTTTGCAAGTTATTCTTCTGGATACAACTCTTTTTATTAGATACATATTTTGAGAATATTTTTTTCCCCTGTCTTTGGCTTGTCTTTTCATTCTCTTAACAGTGTTTTGAAGAATTGTTTTAAATTTTGATGAAGTCCAATTTTTCCATTTGCTACTTTATGAATTGTGCTTTTGTTGTCATAGCTAAGAAATCGTTGCCAATTCCAATGTCACAAAGACATTCCCATATGTTTTATTCAAGAAGTTTTGTAGTTTTACATTTTACAATTAGGTGTATGTTCATTATTGAGTTAACTTTTGCATGTGATGCAAAGTATAGATCAAGTCCTCTTTCTGTTTTTCGTTTTTTATTTGCGTTAACTATACAATTATTCCAGCACCATTGTTGAAAGTCTATCTTCTTTCCACTGCAGTATTTTTGTCAACAGTTTTCTATAAATTTTCTAGAGTATATATCATGGGGTGTTCTTGTTGAGTGTGGTCCTGGCAGTTTAAAATTGGCAATACCCATGTATTTATGGAACTTTGAAGTAAGACACATGAGACAGAGTTGTCATGTTCTATTCAATAAACTGATCTGCAATAATTGTGATCCATATGGAAAAACTTGTTGCTAAATATGTGCCTCATACCATACAAGAAAAATATAATCTACCTCAACTGAATTAAAAAGTTAAATGTCAAAATCAAAACGTGAAAACACTTAAAACAAAAAAATTACCGAAGTAACCCTATCCTTATGATAGGTAAAAATTTATTAAACAAGATGAAAAAGCATTAATCATAAATCAAAAAAATAAACTACTTTAAAGTTAACTCTGTATGTTTACCAAAAAATGTCACTAAAATTGAGAAAACAGGTGACAAAGTGGACAAAATGTATATTCAAATGTAACTAACAAAATATTAATCAAGAACTTGTATGGAATTCCCTCAAACTTGTTGAGAAAACCTAAGAGACACCTAATAGGAAAATGAATAAAAGACACAAATAGACAAGTATAGAAGAAACACTCATGACCTTATAAACAGGTGTGTGCATGCCAGTTTGATCAAGGAAAGGAAAATTAGTATCATAGTAAGATATTTTTAATCATTCAATTGGCAAAATATGGAGTGTGATATTAGGAATATCAGTAGGATTGCTTATGCATTGCTGGTAGGATGAAAGTTATTATTATGACTTTAAAATTTTTTATCTTATTTTTCAAACTTGAATATTATATAATACTGCCCAATAGAAATTCCTAGTGATGAGGGAAATATTTTCATCTGTGCTGTACCGTATGATAATCAATAGCCACTTCTGGATATTGAGCACCTGAAATGTGCCTAGTATTACTGTATAACTGAATTTTAAAGTATATTTGATTTTAATTACAGTAAATTTAAATTTCGTGTATACTGCTAAGTCACTTTCACTATGTTGTTTTTTGTTAATTTTTGGAGAGGTGATATAACCTTGTGCTTGTATACCAGTTTAAAATTGGAAGATCTGATAATATTTTTAAAACTATTATTCACCATTAAAGCATGGAAATATCCTTCAAACTAAATAATTATTGTTCGTAATTTTATCTTCAATAGAAATTCTCTTCTGTGAGATCTCTTCTTTTTGTGTAAGTTGATTTTCAAGGGGAATTCTTTTTTAGGGGCCCACCACCTAGGTGAGGGAGGCATCCATACTTGATGGTTTCATGGTTGTCTCTTTAGGATCCCTAGGATGCTCACCTACTGGAATCAGTTTTTTACATAAGTTTCTAGGCTAAGGATTTTTGCTCTTACTGGGCCCATATCAAGTTCTTGATGAAGAATAAAATTTCAGAGCTCTAAAGATTGATTGAGTTTTCACTAGTGCCCAGACTGAGCAACACATTTGTATACTACATGCTCCAGCTTCTACAAGAACCGCCATAGATATAAGGATGAGTTTGTCAGTCTGATCCAAAGAAGAGAGGAAGGAATACTGATAAATTCCCACCTCCAAGACTAGGCAAATAGAAGATACATAGGACGGTGTCTGGACAGTGGTATAAGGAACTACGCTGCCCCCTACCTTAGCTTAGCAAGCACCAAATAACAAGCAACAACATTCTGCTGCTGGACTAGGGTGGGGAAATTAGAGAAAGATTGTCTCTGTGATGCTGCCATACAGGGATCAGGAAACTAAGGGTGGAGCACAAATATGCTATACCCCTGGCAGGCCAGCCCCAAGATAAACTGAGACAATATTTAGAGGAATTTGAATTCTGTTATGAACTGAAGTGTAGCAAATCAAAACTCCAAACCAAGTCATCTTCTGACTTCATCATCCACACTAACTGCCTGAGAAGACATGTACCCATTACCAGGTATAAATACTATTTATCTCTCTCTCTCTCTCTGCTTAAAAAGATATCCAGGATTTATTTTAAAAAATGAGATATCCAAATAAGCAAGAAAAACACCCATTGTGAAGAAAAAATGTGTCCACAGAATAGACTCAGAGATGAAGCAGATGTTGGAACCGTTAAAGGAACTTTAACTAAACTAATATGTTAAAGAAACTAGAGGAAAAGGTAGACAACATTATGAGAAGTGGAAACTATAAGAAATAATTAAATGGCAAAGCTAAAGATAAAAGCAAGCTATCAGAGATGAGAAATTCCTCCAATAAACTCATCAGTAGACTTAACAAAGCAGAAGAAAAAATCAGTAAACATGAGGACAGTTAAAATAAGCTATCCAAACTGAATGAGAAAGAAGGGTAAAGAGTTAAAAAAAGGAGCAGGCCATTCAAAAGCTTTGGCACAGCATCAAAAAGTCTAGCACGAGTATAACTGAAATCACAGAAGGAAAAGAATGAAGGAATGGACAGAAGGTGTATCTGAAGCTATAACGGCTGAGGACATTTCAAAAGAGATGTCAAATGAAGGACTGAAGAATACAGAGAACTGAAGCATTATAAATACGCAAAATACAGGCAAAAACATATGATATTCAAACTGTTAAAGAAAAAGAGAACGTGCTAAAGACATCCAAAGGGGGAAAAACCTCATTATGTGTAGATGAAACAAAAAGAATTATAGCAAATTTCTCTTAAAAAATTAATGCAAACGTGAAGATAACTGATTGACAATTTTAAAGTATAAAAGAAAGAAACTATAAACCATGAATGTTATACACAGTGAAAATGAAGGGAAAAAATAAAGATTATTTAAGCAAAGTAAAGCTGAGAGAATTTATTGTCTGCAGACATAAAATGAAAGAAATGTTCAAGAAAGGTTTTTAGGCTTAGGTTTTAAGGAAAATATTAGCAAAGAAAAATTTAAACCTTCACAGTGAAATAATTTTCAAAAGTGATAAAACGAATAGTATAAAATATTTTTCTTTTCTTAAAGTACATTTAAATATAACTGTCTAAAGTAAAAACAGTAAAATGTATTGCAGGACTTATAACATATGCAGATAAAACTAAATGACAAGAATAGCACAAAAGATGGGAGGAATGAGTGGGAAGCATAAATTTGTAAAGTTCCTCCGGTATATTGAAGTACTATAATATTATTTAAAAGCAGACTATCATATGTTAAAGATGCATATTTTACAACCCATGAAAACTACTGAAAAAAAGAGATATGCTATTTCTACAAAAAAATACTCAATCCAAAGCTGGCATAAAAATAGGAGAAATGAAACAACTACTGGAACGAATTGAAAACAAATAGCAAAAAGGTAGATTTTACTCCAACTATATCAGCATTCACATTAAATTTAAACATTCCAAGTAAAAGATAGAGATGCTCATATTGGATCAAAAAAGCAAGATCAAATTATAAGCACTTGAAAAAACTCACTTTAAACATAAAACCATTGACAAGTCAAAAATGAAGAATTGAAATAGGATAGACCATGCAAACCCAATTCAAAAGAAATGCGAGGAGGGCCTGTTAATATAAGATACTGAACTCAGGTCAAGGAATAACACCAGGGACACTACATCATGATCATGATAAAGAGGTCAATCCATCAAGATGAAATCAAAATTCTCAATATCTATGCACCCAAAAAAGGAGCTTTCAAATTCATGAATTAAAAACTGATAGAAGTTTTTAACAGCTTGATAAAAACGTCTACAAAACCATACAGCTGACATTATATTTAATGTGAAATACTGAAAATTTATGTCTTAATATCAGGGAAAAGGCAAAGATGTCAGCTCTCATCACTCTTCTTCAAAATATTGCTGAAAAGTTTAGCCAGAACAAAAGACAATAAAGTGCATAAAAAGTGTACAGTTTGAAAAAGAAGAAATAACATTGTCCTTATTTGCAGAGACATAATTGCCTACATAGAAAATGCCAAGTAACTGAAAAAAAAGAAGTAAATACCCTTTTAGAACTAAGCAAGTTCATCAAAATCAAAGGATATGTATAATATTAATATACAAAAAAATTATATTGCTTAATACTTGCCATAACGTAGAAACAAATTAAAAAATTAGATACAGTTTACAACAGTTAAAAAAAGGAATATATGGTTACATATCTAACACAACATATACAGCACTTATATGCTAAAGACTGTAAGAGCTCATGAAAGAAATGAAAGATGATCCAAGTAAACATAAATACCATGTTCATGAATTGGAAATGTAACATAGTAAATAGGTAAATTCTCTCCAAATTTATATATATCTTTAAGACAATGTCTGTTAAAATCCCAGCAATACTTTTGCAAATATACACAGCTTATTATGAAATTGTTATGAAAAGGAAAAGCAGCTAGAATAACCAAAACTATTTTTGAAAAAGGATAAAGTGGGGGGAAATACTCTACTTGATTTAAAACTTATAATGGAGCTACCATAATCAAGATAGTGTGATATTGGTGGAAGGATAGATACAGTAATTAATAGAATAGAATAGAAAACCCACACAAGAACAACCAACTGCTTTTTCACAAAGCCGGAAAAAGCAATTCAACGGAGGAAGACTAGCCTTTTCAATAAGTGCTGCTGGAGCAATTTGGACATCCACGGGGAAAAATGTGAACCTTAACCTAAACGTCATACCCTCCACAAAAATTAATTCAAACGTAATGTTTACATTTACCATAGATTTAACTGTAAAACTAAAATGAGTAAGCTTTTAGAAATAGAGGAGAAAATCTTTGGTAAGTAGGGATATTCAGAAAGGTCTTTGATATGACACTTAAAGCAAGTTGATATAAAGAAAAAATCAATAAATTGGGCTTCATCAAAATTCAAAACTCTTGCTCTACAAAAGATACTGTTAAGATAGTGAACAGTCAAGGCATATACTGGAAAAAAATCTTTGAAAATTGCATGTCAATGAAGAACTTTTATCTGGAATACATAAGGAAGTCTCAAAATTCAACCATAAAGAAACAATCAAATTAGAAAAAGAACTAAACCCATAAACAAACATTTCACCAAAGAGGATACATGGATGGACAGTAAACATATGAAAAGATATTCAATACCATTAGCTATTGGGAAAATGCAAGTTTAACTCACAATGAGGTATCTCTAAATACTTACTAGAATGGCTAAAATAAAATATAGTGACAATAGCAAATACTGGCTAGGATCGAAGGCAACTGTACCACTCATATATTACTGTGGAAATCTAAAATTGTATAGCCACTTTAGAAAATAGTTTGTCAGTTTCTTATAACTTCACTCTTGGCATTTACACAGAGCAAGGAAAGTTGAGTCCACACAAAAATCTTTTTTTTTGTATCTATATAAGATGATGAATGTTAACTAAACTTATTATGATAATCATTTCACAACATATGTAATTCAAATCATTATTCTCTACACCTTAAACTTATGCAGTGCTATATATCAATTATATCTGAATAAAACTGGAAAAAAGAAAACAAACAAAAAACCCAGAAAATAATGAATGCTGGCAAGGCTGTGGAGAAATTGGAACCATTGTGTACTGCTGGTGGAATGTGGAGTGGTGCAGCTGCTGTGGAATACAGTATGGTAGTTCCTCAAAATAATAAAATAGAACTAATGGTATAATCCAGCAATTCTCTACTAGGTATGTATGCAAAAGAATCAAAAGCAGTAGCTTGAAGAGATGTTTGTACGCTGTGTTCATAGCAGCACTGTTCAGATTAGCCAAAATGTGGAGGCAACACAGGTGTTCATCTACTGATGAATGGGTAGGCAAAGTGTAGTATACACATACAATGGAATATTATCCAGCCTTAACAGGAAGTAAATTCTGACACATGCTTACAACATGGATGAAACTCGAGGATATTGTGCTAAGTGAAATAAGCTAGTCACAAACAGACAAATACTATATGAGTTGAATTCAGAGAGAAAGAAAGTAGAATGGTGCTCGCCAGGGCTTGTGGGGAGGAGAAAGTGAGGAATTGTTGTTTAATGGGTAGAGAGTTTCAGTTTTGTAAGACAAAAGTTCTGGAGATTGGTTGCACAACAATGTGAATATACTTAACAGGACTGAATTATGTACTCAAAAGTAGTTAAGATAATGAATTTTATAGTACATATATTTTACTACAATTAAAAATTAAATGGAGAAAGAAACAATGGTGAAATATAAATAATGTGTGTTGATTATACCAATGTCAATTTCCTGGCTTTTATATTGTAGTATATTTTTATATAAGTTGTGCAAATATGTAAAAAGTTATATAAGATGCTACCTATGTGGAAATCTGCGTGTAAGATATATGGGATCTCTTTGTACTATTTTTGCAAGTTCCTGTGAGTCTATGATTATTTCAAAATAAAAAGTAAAAAAAACAAGCCTAAAGAATTGAAGAAGATATTTGCATTATATCTAACAAAACAGCAATAAAATGATTGTATTCAGAATTTTAAATAAGCTACTCAGAAGAATAAGAAAAAGGCAACCTGAATGTCTAAAAATTAAAGGCTACTGATATGAATAATCAATTGCACTTATTGACACAGAAATGTTTATTGCAGCATTATTGGTAGAGAAAGATAGAAAATACTTGAGATGTCTGAGAATAAGGGAATAAATGAATGAGCTGTACTATATTTCACGCAATAGAATTCTGGACTGAGGTTGAAATGAAGTTCTAGATCCACTTGAATCAACGAGTAGAAGCTGGAATATATAATGCTGAGTAAAGTAGCAGTGTAGATCATGAATAATAATGAATGTCATTAAGGTATGCTTCCATTATGTATATCGTTCATTCATAATTATGTCATATACATATTAATATATAGTAGTATGTATGTAATCATATAAAATATAAAAGTTGTTAGCATGTAGTCAAATATAAAATCATGGACAAAGATACACATCAACTTCAAGATAGGGCTTGTCCATACAGAGCGAGGATAGTCATCTTTCCTTAGGCTCCCTGGCTATTACAGACCTTCTTTGTTTTTGATGATCTTGACGGTTTTGAGGAGTACCAGCTAGGTTGTTTTTAGAGTATCTCTCAGTTGAGATTGTCTGATCTTTTTCTCATGAGCAGACTAGGGTTATAAGTTTTTGGGAGGAAGATCACAGAGGTAGAGTTCCATTTTTATCACATCATATCAAGAGTACATACAAGGAACATGACATCACTATTGCTGTTAACTTTACTCACTGAGGTAGTGTTAGATTTTTCCACTGTAAAGTTATTCTTTTTTTCCCTTACAAGTGATTCTATAATGATTTCTTTGGAAAGAAATCATTATGTGCAGTACACACTTAAGGAGGTAGGAGTTAGTGTCCCACAGCCTTGAGGCAGTAGTATCTACATAATTTATTTAGAATTCTTCTGCATGGGAGAATTGTGTCATCTCCCACATGGATATATTTATGCAATTATTTTATACCATTATGGACTCATGGATATTTATTTTATGCTTTGTTTCTTCTGTTGCTCAAAGTTTTCCAGTTTGGCCATTGGGAATTCTTTTACCTGCCTCCTGTATCCCTTTGACATACCTCCCTTTGACATACCTCCACTATTTTAAGCACTTCCCTTCTTTCTAGTACTACAAAATGCTCCAGGTTCATGTTATTTCCTACCGCTGTCTTAGAATCAGCCATTTCTCCAAATAGCCTTGGTTCCTTTTACTGGGGAATGCAATTATAATCAAACCATGACCCTTCAGTAAAATTATTTTTTGTAAAAAACAGTCAAAACAATTTTGAGAAAAGACAAGGTAGGAAAACTGACATTACTTCAATACTTACTATAAAGTCACAATAATCAAAAATTGGTGAAATAAGATAGATACCTGGATCAATGGAACATGATAGAATGCTTAGAAATAAGTCCACACATAAGTGATCAATTGATTTTTAACAAAAGTGTCACAATGTTTCAATAGAAGAATTCTGTTTCCAAACAATGGAGCTGGAATAATTAGATATCAACACACAAAAATAAAAAAAAGGAACACAACCAATACTTTGCACCATATACAAACGTTAACTTAGTATTGAATTCGATGTAAACTTAAAGCTTCAGGAAGAATGCGTAGGAGAAAAAATTTCAACCTCAGGTTAGTTAAAGTTTTCTTAAGACACAAAAAACATAAATCACGAATGAAAAAATTAATTACACTTTATCGAATTATAAAACTCTCTTCTAAACTTTTAAAATCTTCTAGAGACAATGTTAAGAAAATGAAAGATAAGAATGACAGACTGGAATAAAATATTTATAAAACATGTCTGATTAAATACTGGTATCCAGAATATATAAAGAAGTGTCATAACTCAATAATAAGTAAACAACCCAATAGAAACAGGCAAGATATTTGATTCAGTACTCTATCATAGGAGATGTATGACTGAAAAAAAACACATGGAAAGGTGGTTAGCATCATTTATTTATTAGGAAAATACAATTTAAAATAAATTAAATTATACTACACCCTTATTAAAACGATTTTTAAAACTTGCAATATTAAATGTTGGAAGAAACTTTCATACACTGCTGATGGAATGCAAAATGGTACATCCACTGCAGAGCAGTTTAATAGTTTACCCACTGATATGGAAACCAAGACTCAGAAGTTTGGACTTGCCAGAGAGCACATAGCTGTTAGTTGTTGTTCAGGTCTTAAATTCAGATCTGATTCAAGATACTATTCTCTTTCTCATACCATACTGTCGTTCTCCTAAAAAGTAAGGAATTAAACAGAAATATATATATATATATACATTTCCTACTTAGTAATTACTTTAATTACTATTAGCATCAATTCTGAGCTCAAATGTGCATGATAGTGACTGAAGTTTGCAAGATTACGTACTAAGTTTGTGTGACTTGCAGAAAGAATATACACAGAACTCTGCTCCCTACTCCTCATAGGAAGCACTGATACTCTCTTACTCAAACAACTAGAGCTCATATCTGGTGGGATTTGGCAGTAGTCATGTGAAAGGAGCAGAAATGGTAGGTCTGATGTACCTCATTCTGATGCACCCAACATCCAAGCCTCATCTCAGTCAGAGGCTAGAATATAGATAGAGCCCATAGAAACAGTAAGGATATTCTGAAATGAGAGAGAAACTCCAGAACTTCCACAGGTGTGGGCTTTTATGAGGAAAAATTATCATAGTTGTCTTTTGTTTTGTTGTTCTCAATAGGTAGCAAGACAAGCCATTTTCTTCTCACAAAGGTAGTGCATGAATCTGGAACAGTCAGAGGCAGCCATCCTTGTTGCTGTTAGACTGCCACAGTTTCCATTCTTTGACTCATTCCAATCACTTAACATAAAATAAGAACACATAAATGATGTAAAATATACATTTACTAATGCAGACTTAATAAGAGGTATCGGTCCAAACTCAAGGTGGTATATTTTCTCTATCCTAGTAGAAACTATCCCTTGGTGCCCTAGGCTTTCCTAAAGAGTATCTTATGAGGAATATTGAGTCAAAACTCCCTCTCTCCATGTACTCATTCTCTGAACTTAAGTCCTTCGGATGTGTGTGTGTGTGTGTGTGTGTGTGTGTACATATATATCCTATATATGTATGTGTGAGGTTTTTTCCTATATACCTTCAGGAATATAAACAGGTATCTGTGATTATAGAGCTTACTAATGTCTGTTCTTGAGACTAGCACTTTGAGCAAAGGTGGTGAGTTATCTTCCCATGTCCAAGAGCTCCTGGTTTCTTTACGGGACAGTCCAGTCCAAGAGAAATAGGATAGCTGACTTTGAATGAAACGCTGTAATGAAAGGAACATACTCTATGAGTAAAAATCTTTTTAGGTTTCTGAAATGAAGTAATAACCTTGTTAAGATTATTTTTATTATTGTGAATAACACAAAGTGTAAAGATCAACTTCTCCTGATTCTATTTAAATTATAAAATAATAGGATCATAGTTATTGATATTTTATTACATATAGAGGCATAAATAAGACAAAATAACACTCTCTTAGTTTAGCTATTTAGATTTAAGATTGAAATCTCTTAATTTCCTTTCAAAACCTGTCTGTAGCTCAAAGATGAGTTCTAAGCAGAGCCTGATTTGTGCTTTGGGGTCCAGGTGTGATAGCTATGAGGTCTCTAAAAATGCTGTTTTATATTTTTTTCCACAAATACTGTGTTTATTTCTTGTGAAGTGGGCATCCTGAGGAAGTAGTCCTTGCCCATCAGATGAGGTCTTTCAATAGCTGGCTAGAAATTACTTTATATGTATAAAAGTAACTGATATCCATCTTGTACTTTAAGTTTTACAAAGCATATACACATATATTGCCTCATTTGATCTTCCTAAATATGTTGGAAAGAAAATAAGGCCGGTTCTATTTCCTACTCTCCACATGTTCCACATGAGGAAACTGATGCTCCAGCAGGTTTAGTCACAAAATAACATGTGAAAAGGAGTTAAATTGAGTTTTTTCTGACTGTAGATTCTATTTTCCCCCATTCTGCTTTAATTTTCACCCTTAGTTTTAACTTTCTTTTTATTTCCTACTCCTTTGAGAAGATGATGAAAGCTTACGCTCTCTATCCAGAAAAAAAAAAAAAATACACATATGCATCTAGAAGTAAAATTGGCATTCAAATTAAGGGTTTTCACAGATGGCTTTATTTCTTAATGAAGATGTCATAGAAAATATTAGGGCTCCTAGACTCTGAAATTCATTCTGGGACCTTCTGTTTATCCATGGAACCCAAGTTAAGATTTCTTATGTCGAAAGCTGCATTATCAGTGGATACATCAATAAGCGGATTATTGAATATGACATCTTTTATAATGTTATTCTGAAGTTATATTAGTCTATCAAAAAGCAGAGGGCAAACAAGGTACAAACACTCATAGGAGAAGCCAAAAGTTCAATCGGCTAACACCTCTCATCTCTTTTCTTATGTCGTTCTAATAATTCTGGTTGGTATGAGTATGGTTACATCAATATTCCTGAAAATCTGGTAACTATCTGTATAAATCATATAGTTCTTATCTAAGAAGTTTATAAAGGATTTTATCACTAAAATGTGATTATTAATTTACATTGAGCAGAGACAGCTTTTACATTTGCTCCCATATCTGGCTACTTTTAAATATATTGTATTTTCATATAAGCTCTTTACCGTGTCTGTAAACAAAATAGGATTTTTAAAAAAAATTTATCCTATCAACAATTGCAATTTTCCTTTTTCAATTGAGATATAATTTACATATAAGATTATATTAGTTTCTGGTGTACAACATGATGACTTGATATTTGTGTACATTATAGCATGATCACCGTAATGTGTCTAATTAATCTCCATTACCATACATGCAATTTTATATTGGAGTAAAAAGGAGGTTAATTCAGACTTTACAGATGTCTTCTTTCTGGATTTAAATTTTGCTTACTTTACTTGATGGTTTCCAAGTTCATATTTTTTATAGCTATTTCTGAGTTGTTGAAAGCCAAGTAAATGGATAATTGGAATAGTACAGAAAACTGAGTGATTCTTAGTGTCCATTAATCCATATTTGAGAGGATATTAGAAGATTACCCTTAACGTGGAATGTTAGGATATATTATTTTTTTCAAGAATAACAATAAATTATTTCTATATTCAAAGCATGACACAATGATAAGGATTATGACATATTTAGTTCAGTTTTCTTTGGAAGCTAGTGTGAGTTAAAAGTAAATATAAGTTAGAATTAATTGATCTTCAAATTTAAATTTTAAATTTTCCTTTTATTTCAAGCTCAGTGGAAATGCTGTATTTCTTGATTTTGTTTAGAAGCATAATGACTTTCCTCAGAGACGCTGAAGGTAAAATTCTATGAAATTCTCAATATGAGATATTCAATTTTCCTTGACAAGCCATGATATGTTTTCATGAAAATTTTTTTCTAATTCCTTTGTGTTTGACTTTACATTTGTTAAACTGTGGAAATTCTAATTGCAGCTGAATTAGATGAATTAAGTAAAATTCTAATATCATTTCTACCAGTATTTCTCACTTTAACATAAGCACTCTCTGGATCTGAATCAACTTACAACTATAAATTGTGCTCAAACATTCAAATATTATTAAGCATTAAGATTTAGCTAACAACTAGACAAATATGGGGTGAGATGGAAAACAGAAAATATACATCACCAGTTCTTTTTCGTCTTCTATCTTAAGAAGGATGGAGTGTATTTTCTTACAAACTTTCTTACTCTCTTCAAAGTTCTTAAAATCATGTGAAAAATGATAACATTTCTTTCCACAACATGACCATTTAGTTTCACATGTGCTGGTCTCACGTCCTTGAAAACGAAAGACATTCCCCGGAGACCACTCAGTGTGTATCCTGAGAGCAATGCTGTGGGGCTGAGATTGATGAATCCTCCACAGTCCTTCTCACTTACTTTACAAGGCTGATGGGCTTGCTTTCTGCTTTCTGAAAAGACCCTTGATCTGGGAAGAGGATCACATTATTTATATCTCTCCAAATCTATGCACAATATTATCAAAAATTTCTAACAAGAAACAAGATTAATATTTTCCCTCACAAGCTCTATTGAAAAGACTTCACAATGGGAAGCACGTCTTTGTATTCTCCAGATTGAATAAAACCTATAGATATAGAGAAGATCTTAAGTTAGTACCTGATTTGCATACTCATATTAAAGAGTATAATAATGATTAGACAATATGATAAAGGAGATCTGGGGTTTTTTGAAAGAAAGTATTATTTTGAGAAACGGTTATGTAAAAGAATATAATCATACACACAGAAAAATATAACCTCTGGGAAAGACTGATTTTTTTCAATTAAATAAGAAAAAATGTAGGACTCCATGATTAGTCTATTAGAAGAAAGCAATTTGAGGAGGATATCAGGAGATAGAGGGAAACAGAAAAGAGACGTGTTGGTCTCAGTGTTCAATCCATATCTGCCCACCTCTGTTAAATGGTTCCTCTTTGAATGCCATGTGTTTAAGTGTGGAATTGTCTTCTTGTGTTACACTGTCCAGTGGAGGCTTCTGTGTTAGATCTGTCTGATGACCCTGGAAAACTTTACTCTACATTATTAACTTGAGGAAAACATAACAAGGAACTGACTAAAAGGCAGTATTTTAACTTATAATATGTCAGTTACTGTTCAGGAGTAAGGGCCATTTTTATTCCGGTGCTTTTTAAGCATCTCTTGTCTGCATATAATTTCCACACTTGTTGAAAATACATTAATTAATGACGAGACATCTTACTAGAACTTGATGATACATCAGCGAAAAATGGAAAGCTTCTGTCCACAAGGAACTCACTCATTGTAATGGGAAGAGTATGCAATTAGAGTATTATATGATGAGTGCTATAACAAAGGTAATCAAGAGTCACTATTGGAACTCAGAAGAGGGTAAACCTATTTACTGTAAGATCTGGAATAGTGAGACAGGTCAGCAAGACTTCACATAGTAGCATTGATCTTAAATTTGCTTTTTGTCTATGGATGAGATAGAGGTCGGAAAGTGAGAAGAACAGACAATAAAATTCTAGATTTCTGCAATCAGTTTCCAAAGTAGTAAACTAGGCAGCCCATGACATATTAGGGTAGTCCAAAGTCAGTCAGTACATCCAAAAGTTAAGTTGTGTAAAAGGGATTTTAGGGAGATAAGACTGTAAATGAAAACAAAATTCATGTCATTTAAAACATCTTATATATTTGCTAAAGTATTTGAATTTTAAGATAAGGCCTGCAGTCTCAACATTTTTAATTTCCACATCAATACACTTGAGAAATATCAGTAATAGTCAGCATTCTGCTAGTGATTGTAATGGGCTTAATCACTATAAAGTCTGCTTCACTGCCCAAAACTTATTATCCCTTAAGAAGCATTGATATGGAGGTTGTTCAGCTTTCCAAAGCTACTCAACAGTAAAACCAAATGATCAGATTCTAAACATCACGCCATTGCTAGGTAGAGCATGAAGAGAAGTGCAAAGATACTGGAATCATAAAGAATAATTCAGAGGCACATTTCTTTCCTGACATCTTGTCTGAGCTGCAATCCTACAGCTATAACATTACTGGCTATATACTAAGATATTAACATTCACTTCAAACTCAAAAGATGTTATTCAGCTCAATGTTTTTTTACAAAACAATATAATACCCATTGAATTTTTCTATCTTTTCATTTAAGCCACCACTATCTGCCTAAGAGGACCCCCAAATTTGGATTTAAAATTTGATTTATTCTTCTCCCTTACCTCTCACAGCTTATCAGGCATGAAATCATCCTTTCTGGATATTTATTCTTCCTTAAATATCCATATTTCTTCCCATTTATCCATTTACAATTCTTCTTTAGTTAAATAATAGTCAATTTTTGTACAATAAACATGTTTTGAACCGTTCTTTTTCTAATCTACCTCTGAGATACCCTTACTATTCTTCCGTGGAAGTCTATGACAAAAACTTCCCTTAATGGTTAGTAGGTTGAGTTTTTATTGTTTTCGTGTTCTGATTACAAAATGACAAAAGCAGTATTTGAGTGCTGACAATGTAACACAATTTGTGCTTAATACTTTACTATATGAATTCTTAATTTGTTTAATATTTGTAACAAAGTAGAATGTTTTTCTTAGATACATGATAAAAACATATTAATTTATTAGTTTTGTTCAATAAACTTTTTCTTGTGATTAGCCACGTATCTCCCACTTTCCGAAATATAAAAAAAAAATTCTATGAGAGCATCTTAAAATACTTAAAATATTGATGATGAATACTTATATCTTTAAATTAATATCACATTTATCAGAATGTGTCCTTTAAAGAGAACAGTGGATGGCTTATATGTAATATATTACTTATTTTTAAGAAGAAATAGATATATTTTAATAAATATATAAATAATTTTTAAAATTAAAAAATGCCCCTTTTAAAAGTTAAACTCTTATTAAGCACTGCTTTTTAAACTCCCGTCATTTATGTACCATGTGACAATTTTTGCTGTATTTGCCCTCAGTCCATATATTATTTAGGCAATATTTTACTTCAACTACTTTTCATCTTAAAAGACACTTATTTTAAAGGAAAAATTTATATCATCACCATAAACGAAGCTCTGTATTTTTTGCCACAATGAATTACAAGTAACCTGTAACTATTAAAAAATAAATTACATCAATCTATCCCCAAAACTTCAGGATGAATGTACCACATTTTTTAAAAATCTAGAACTAGAATCTATTTATTACCTTGCATTGGTAAAGTAAAAATTAAATAAAAACAAAAATTGGCATGAAGTTCATCCTCTTAAGGCCTGAAGAGAAAAAAAAAGATATGTTAATGGAAATTCTTTTATGTATGCATTAATTAATGGGAAATAATAGGCTGGAATTATGGCATTGCCTTGAGGCACTCTGATTATATTTCTTGAATCATCCTGGGGTTGTTCCTCACCTTCCTCTCTCTTTGAGGTAGGATCCAAACGAAACTCACATAAATACTGCAGAACTGCTTGCCTCAGTGCTGCTGTTAAGAGGTCAGATGCAGGACTGAGAGATGCAAAATGTATTTCAATCCAGAAACTGTTAAATAAGCATCCATTATGTGTAAGATATCATGAAAAGTGTTGTGGCTAGGGGAAATAGAGATTTTAGCTTCTAAAGAACATATTAAAAATACAAATAGAAGAGTGTCCCTTCCTGAATGGTGGCATGATAAGCTTAGTGGAATTGCTCCTCAGAAAAATAACCACAGTAAAAACAACCATCATTAAAAAAAAAATCAACATTTAAAGTCTTTGAACTTTTACATCATTCAGGTCAGCAAATACCAGATGTCTCCAACCCTACCCCCCCCCCCCCCCCCCCGCCCCAGCCATCATAGAGAGACCTGCTGGAATAGTCAAACTTATTTTCTGAGCGCTGATTCTGTGCCCTATCCCTCCTCTTCCCCTTTCATGGATGGAGCATCACTACCCAGCAGCTACCACAGTCTTTCCATATAGTAGATGCTTTATAAAAGTTCATTGAACTGGTTGTCTTTTGTACCTACTGCCTTCAGATTGTTTTTATAACTTAGTCTAAGTTAGAAGAGATTCATATCTGTCGCTATGGAAAACTTTCAATTACCATCAATTCTGCATATGCACATACCCATACCACAGAATTGTGTGTCTGAACACATTGGATAAGGATGTATCTTTTGGATGTGGCTCACCTGTGAACCTAATTTCTCATGTATAGTCTGAGCAGAGCCCTTTAACTTTGCTCAACCAAAGCAACAAATACAGCACAGCAAAGAGGACTAGTGAGAATGGGGACTATCTACCAGCTCTACCATTCTATTTTATTCATATATTTTTATTTTCAGTGTCCAGGTTTGTGCCTCTGCTTCTTGTAGTTAAGAGTGCAGGCGGATATTCCATCAGTATCAGGCTGAGTCTATTCATGTGGGCATTTTTAACATAGATGTAAATGATATCTGAGACTATATTATATATCCTATTGTTAGACTACTTGGTTTTGATTTGAAATGTGTGAGACCTGTGAACATAGGTTGTGCTGTAAGTTCAATCACTGATCCATATGATTTTTAATTTTTGGTGAGGAAGATTGTCAGAGATGTTATCTCATGGACAATCTTCCTCTATTTTGTATGTGGGATGCCATCACAACATGACTTGATGACTAGTGTGTAGGTCTGTGCCTGGGATATGAACCCATAAAACCCGGGCCACCAAAGCATGGTAAGTGAACATAACCACTACACCACCGGGCTGGCCCTCCATATGATGATTTTTTGAAGACTTTTTTTAGAGTGCTTTTAGGTTTACAACAAAATTAAGAGGAAGATACAGAGATTTCCAATATACCGTCACCCCCACACATGCATAGCCTCCCGCGTTATCAACCTCTCCCACCAGAGAGGTACATTTGTTATAATTGATGAACCAACATTGACACATAATAACCACTCAAAGTCCATAGTGCATATTAAGATTCAATCTTGTTGGCGTACCTTGTGTGGATTTCGATAAATGTACAATGCCATGTATCCATCATTATAGTATCATACAGAGTATTTTCACTACCCTAAAAATCCTCCATGCTCCACCTATTCATTTCTCCCTGCTCCCAACCTCTGACAACCACTGACATTTTTATTGCCTCCAAAATTTTACCATTCCTGAATGTCATATAGTTGGAATCACATGGTATGTAGCCTTTTCAGATGCACTTCTTTCACTTAATAATACACATTTAAGTTTTCCTCCATGTCTCTTCATGGCTTGATAGCTGATTTCTTTTTGTGCTGAATAATATTCCATTGTCTGGATGCACTTCAGTTTATTTATCCATTCACCTGCTTAAGGACATCTTGATTGCTTCCAAATTGTGGCAATTATGAGTAAAGCTTCTACAAACATCTATGTATAGGTTTTTGTGTGGACGTTAAGTTTATTGATTATTTTAATAATTGATTTCCCTGCATTATTTGGTAATGAGCTAGTATAGAAAATCCAAAAAGTTTAATGAAAGTAAGCAACAAGGTAAATGAATGATTTGAGGGTGAGTACAGAGTCTGAACCATGTGATAGGAGAGAACACTGAAGAATCAAAATTCTTTATGGCACTACTTCACAGATCTATTTTCCCTTTCAACCTATGAATAGACTTTATCCTCTTAGTGTCACAGAGCTCAAAAAGCTATCTGATATATTTTTTTGCCATTATTTTTTCATGATTACTTAGTTCTTGAAAGGGCCTTCTCATTTAGCTACTTAGAAATTGGAGGAAGTGTGGATACTGTTTGACTGACTGTTGGAGGGCAGTTGGGATGACATAGAGGATTTAACTCCAGAACATTAGAACAGCTTTTTTGTAAAGACAAGAAGGACAAATGAGGTAGCTTATTAGGGGAAAAGGAAACCTCAAAGAAGAGGTCTTTTAAGTTTTCAATGTTAGAGCCAGGAAATTTAATATCACTCATTGGCATAAAGGTTCAGCATTAGGACAAACAACCATGGAGGTGGGAACCTGGCCAGGTGAGATTACTCCTCCCCATAGAGTGATGCAGACCATCTTTCTCTGGGAGCTCGTGGTTATTCCAGACATCCTTTACTTCAGTTTAGGACAGGAAGAACAGCATGCTGCTGTGACATGATAAGCCATGAGGTTTGTGTTGTGACTGGAAAGCTTGAAGCTGTGACTAGAAGCTGTGTGCTGAGCTTCTAGCTGACAAAGATAATATTGTCAGGAAGGAATGGGTAAAACATGTGGTTTCCCAAATGAAAAATGGCTTTGCAACAAAGCAGCCAGGAAGAAAATATGCTTTATATATTCATGTTTTGTATGTGTCTGTGTGTTTTGCAGAAAAGCAAATTCAGAAGACAAAGTTCAAGACATTCGAGGCATTCTTCAAATTTCTCATCTTTTTGTTTTATTAACCATGGTTGGGATAGGTGAAGTTTTGTGCTTCCAATTTTGTTCTTTGATCTAAAGGCCATACTAGGAATTTCACTTAGTCTCGTCAGAAGTTACTGCTATTATCTTCTGATGCTGGTTGTCTTCTCATCTAAGAAGAAATTTGCCTTTTCCAGAAATTCAGAGCTTAGTCATAAAAAGAAACCAGATGTTAGAGGGAACAGCTACAAAATTTGGCTTTCCCATCATTAATCTCATACTGACTCTCTCTAAGAGTGAAAAATCTAGATTTTGTAGTCAATTTCTCTTAACTTGAACATGTTCATGGGGTGCACATGTAGGTATCATCTCTCTTCTATGTGCTGCAGTTACAATAATGAACAAGATGGATGAGGTACTCACCCTGTGGAGTTTATGTAGAGGAGACAGACAACTATGTAAGTGCAAAAAGGTGTTCTATATCTACCTATCTTTCACCATGAGAACTGTATTCCATCCACCAGCTATCAGGGTGGAAATCAAAACAGAAAGAAAGCTCAACATTACTGATCTCTCCATCGTGCTGCAAGATGTAAATAACCAGAGCTGAGGTTACAGAATGCTCTTTTTAGAGAGGTAGTGGTATGCTGCCACACGTTTCCCAGGTGCTAAATTGTATTAATGTGGCCCTCTTGCTCCATACACACACGGACTTTCCTCCAAGCATCTGCACTGCAAAGCTGATGTGTTAGGATAGAGAACCCAGCTCAGTGTGTCAGGATTTCTGGTTTGCCATAGTGGCTCTTCAAGTATTTATAGTACCTTGGAAGAGAGGGAAAAAATGAAGATTGATCTATTTCGAAGTCTAAGAAATCCTATCGGTAGTGTTAATCTCATTGAATTCTTCCAAGTCTGTGAAGTCACTGATATTCTTATTGAACACGTGAGGAAAATGAAGCTAAAGATTTGGAGTGACTTTGTTCAAATTTTTATAGCTAGGAAGGATCTAAATCTTGGACCTCAAATAATAATATTTAACATTTAATGCGTACCTACTATATATTTTCCAGGTATAGTTAGGCACTCTATATATCTTTTCTCATATTAAGTATTAGTATCAATTAATTTAATATCAATTTAAATATTTAAAAAATATTATCCCTATTTTGTTGTAGTCAATCCAACCTTTAGAGAAGTGAAGTGACTTGCCTCAAGCCACGTGTAGAAGCTTGGGCTGGTATTTCACGCCAGATCCACCTCGTTGCAGAATTCATGCTTTGTGGCAGAAGTTTGTTTGAATCCATAGTCCATTTGTGCTCTGTGTATTCAATCAGATCTGATTTTAAACACGGGTCAAGAATTAGCAATAATGTGTCCTTTGGCAAGTCAATTAACCTCAACATTAATTTCTTCATTTGCAAAATGGGGACAATAATAAATAGCAGTCAGGTTTGAGAAGTTTCAATATAGTTATACACACAGTAGGTCCTCCAATAAATGATAGTGTCTCTCTCTGCCGCCTTCTCAACAATCATTACTCTTTCTCCCACCCCTAAACTCTATGATCTCTCAGCAGAGATTCTTTTATTTCTTTATTTTTGGCATTGCGATGGAGGGCTGGGGATCTTTCTCTGTTTTGAAATTGACAAAGATTACCCAATCCAAGATTAGAGTAAAGAGAAGAAAACACCCAGCAGCAAGTGTTCCTGAAGTGTCCAGACTCCTCCCGTGAAACTTTGCTATTCTGCTGCATTAAATTAGTCTCTGGGAGGTATTTCAGCGGCCTGCCTGCACATGGTGCCAAGCGGCAGAGCTCAGTGGTGATTCAGAGATTAAGGGCTGCATCGGGGGACAAGTAGGCCAGTCGAGGGCAAACAACATGCAGTATAACCTAGACTGGGTCCTGTGGTCAGAACACTCAGTAGACCGTATCTGTAAAGTAGTTGGGAGGAGAGGCAGGGGCATGGGCAAAGGGGCATGAGAAGGATGGTGGAGTCTTCTAAAGGGGGACGGTTTAGCTGTGGCTAGAGGTGGGAAGAGAAGAAAAGAATAAGCAAGGCATTTGGCCAGAGCTGGTGAAATTGGAGTGGGTTTGTCTCTGTACAATCAATTTCCCCTTCTGTTCCACACCTCACTCCTCTTCCTCCACACTCCGTATTAACCACTCTCACCTGATTTGAAGAGCAATTTAAATTGGCTTCATAGAGCTGTATGTCAGAACATCGACAAGGCTTGTGTCAAATGAAAGTGAACTTCCATGAGAGATTTGGGTGTATTCTGGCAAGGTTTGGCTTTTAGAAACAGATTTCTAGAAATAAATTTCTTTTAGTTGGAAAGTTGTAGATCTTCATGAAGTAAGATTTGTACACAAAACTAAACTAGAGGAATAATTCAGCAGTATCTCTTAAAAAATAATAGCGAACATTTGCATACATGACTAGTGGTGCATAAATGGGAACAAATTTTCTGGAGGGTACTTGGTAATAGGTATCAAAGTTCTTTATTGTATATACCCCTTGACCCCATAATTTCAGGTTTATAAAATTTTCCTAAGAAAATATTAAAAAGTACAGGCCAAACATTTTTTAAATTAGCAAAAATTGGGGAACAACTTAAATTTCTGACTGTAGAAGATTTCCTAAATAAATTATGGTATAATTCTTATGGATAATAACTATATATGGTTTTAAAATGACATTTTAGATAAATATTTTTAAATGAAGAAATATTTATTTATTAGAAAATTATAGCATTGTGTATGGAATGACACCAACTTTGATATTAAACATAATATACAGATAAAAAACTAGAAGAATATGCACCAAAATTTTTATAGTGGAATTACGGATGTTTTAAAATAATTTCTAAAGTACATTTATCTGCAACAAACACAAATGGAAAAAAATAATCTTTTTTTCATGTAGCAGCATGTAAGAGAAAGTTTCTAACAGATTATTTAAGAGTTAAAGAATCAAGTAATAATATTTCCTGTATATTTGTACATATATTTATACATATACATTTTAATCATTTGTTTTTCCTAGTAGTTTCTTTTAAGTATGCTAGTTTTTATCAAAGATATTAGTTTTTGTTTTTTCCTAAGGTGTGTTTGTTTATCTTTTCAGTCCTCAAATACAGATTTTGAATGTTATTTTGTGGAGTGTACCCAATGATTGGTAAGTTGAAATGAGGGAACATATAGCTCGTGACCATTTTTCCTTTCCCGTCAACCTCAGCTTTTATCATACAATCTCCTTTTATCACTTTGGTCAAGAGGAGGGGCAGACAATTTTGAGTTGCAGTACCACTCAGAGACAATTCATTTCTGCCTTCCGTCTTACAGCCTCTCACACACCCGAGGGGTCCAGGATTGGAAAGGCTGACTTCTCCCACCTTGTTGTTGGGTCAGCTTTCTCCACCTGCGTCACTGCGTGGCACAGACACAGGTACCCTCTGCTCTTAGTCCGTCAGGTTTTTGCACCTGAGTATACAGTTAGCCCTACTTATAAAGAAAAGATTCTAGGAATATGGCATCTTATTACAAATGATGTGACATGGGATCGATGGGAAATCATTCTCTATTGATTGCTTTAGAACTGCATTAACTCAGAAGGATGTGAAAACTGTAGGTCAGCCTTCACGGAAAGTTATCTACTGTTTTCCAATATGCTACGATTTTTGCTTTGTGTTATCTAAACGAAGAGAGATTTGGGGGGTTAATTACTTTTTATTTTGGCCTAATGATTTACATATTGTCTTATCAATCTTAAATTCTGTAATAGAAAAGAGTCCTTTTCCTTAGGAAATTAGGGAAAATGTGAATAATTAAGTTTAGAAAATTTTATAAATTAAAAAATTTTTTGAAAGAATATAGTTGCATGTGCGACTTTTCCATATTTCTTGTTTTGTGGATATCATCTTTTCACATTGACTAATGTAAGCAGTAAGGTAAATTTTAAATATTTTCTGTTTAAAAATTTCTTTTTATATTAATATCCATTAATAGATTGAATCCTTTATGGATATTAACTAATGACTGCCCCCTGGCAAATTTTCTTTTCACATAGACTTCTCTGGCAACATCATACATGAGAAGATTATTTCTAAAATTTTAACATACATGGACTCATTTGGGATTAAAAATGCAAGTGTCTAGGCTCCAACCTGAGAGACTTTTACTCAGCACATCTTGCATGGGGCACTGGAATCTGGAATGTTAACCAGTCTACAATGTTAACCCTCAATAATTCTGCCAATAGTGAATGGGATAGACTTTGGGAAACACTCTGGTAGAGTCATGTTGTAATTGAAAAGAAACCAGGAACTTTTTGATATTTATATGTAGACCTGAATGTGTCTATGAAGTTTTTTTTAAGCCAAGATATTTATAATTTTTCAGAATTTCAAAAACATAGACTTTTTGTTTTTTTAATTGATAGTTTTGAAAGTGTCTCAGTAATTTGTGATGATACCAATTCTGCCTAACATTTGTATATGTAGCTTGAATATTTTGAGCTATATTGGCTGGCTGAATAGGACCCAACCTTTTCAATCTATTGGTAGATTTTTAAAAAATTCTTTCTGTATTTTCAAATAATTATGGGCGCAATCATTAGAAGTACAAATGACTTTACCAGAGGTATTGAAATGTTTTCTGTTTCTTCCATAAATCAAGCTCAGTCTACGTGCTTTGGGAACTTAGAGCAGTTAGTAAACACTCCCCCACATACACATACAGATATACACACATATCCCTTAATCCCGCATATGTTCCTATAGACTGATATTTTAATTTTTCTTTAGACAGAAATCATCCTGTTGTGAAGTTTAAATGAGAAACATATTTCTCTTCTTTCTCCGGACATGAGCAATCAGGAAACGACTGATTCCTCCTTGAGATTTCTTCAGGCTCCTTCAGAGTCACAAAATAGATTAAGGCCTGGTGTCACTCAAAGACCTGGGAAAACTGACGACAAAGGTATATGTTTTGAGCACCTAGATACACCTATCCTTTATGAATTGTCAAATGAGACTTTTGAAGAAAGTGTTCCTGTCTGTACTTCAGGTTCTCAGATAGTAATATGAAATCGTAATTGTGTAGACTAGTAGAACCAGTCTTCTTTTGTAAGTTTGTGAGAATGGAGAAATTAATGAATTCTTTTAAATTTGAGAGGCTAATAGAATGTTTCCATTCAAATTTGTTTAAGAGGAATTCATGAGGCCTTTAAAGTAAAGGACAGAGCCAGTCAGGATGGCCTGGTAGCTAAAGTTTAGCCTGCTCCACTTCAGGTGCCTGGGTTTGGTTCCCAGGCATGGAACCATACCGCTCATCTGTTGGTAGCCATGCTGTGGTGGCAGCTCACATAGAAGAACTAGAAGGACTTACAACTAGAATATACAACTATGTACTGCAGCTTTGGGGAGAACAAAAAAAGAGAGAGAGAGAGAGGAAGATTGGCAACAGACGTCAGCTCAGAGCAAATCTTTCAAAAAAAATTAAAAGTAAAGGAGAGACTACAGTCTCAAGAAAAGATTGCATTTCCTAGAGAAATGAAAGTCTTAAAGCATGAGAAATGGAAAATATGCTTTATAAACAATGCTTTTTATTCTGAGAAAAGATATTTTAGGTATATTAAATGTATACCAAACCTTAATGGCAATAAGAAGCAAAAATGTTCAAATCAAAAGGAGCATTCCAATGTTTCTATTCTTTCTCTCCCCCCTCAAATATTGTTACAAACTCTAAACTGAGAATAACATTTACTTGTTTAACTTAGAGACAGAGGTACAGCTTTTAGATACCAGGGTCATCTAAAGTAGGAGGATAAATATAGTATCGACTAAAGAAAAATAGAATTGATGAAAGAGAAAGGAAAGTTGATTTCCAGAAACTCCTTAACAATGAATCCCAATCAGATTTGCAGCTTCAGAATATGCACTATTGGCCCCCAATTTCTCAAGAATATTGACTCTACTGTCCTTCCTCTTCATGATTAGTTGTGATCCAGGAAGAAGTCATACATGTCAGTGTAGACTCTCATAAATGTGTATTGTGTCTATTGCTATCTGTGCTTTTTGCTAAGGGATGTACTTTTCAAATCCTATAGGACTCTTCTCGTGTGTAACATTTCTACAATGAGTGTATGTCAGTCAGAAATCAGAAACTTGGGGCCGGCTCCGTGGCTGAGTGATTGAGTTCACACGCTCCGCTGCCACGGCTCAGGGTTTCCCTGGTTTGCATCCTGGGCTCCCACATGGCGTCCCTGGTGGGGCCGTGCTGGGGCAGCATCCCACATGCCACAACTGGAGGACCCACAACTAGAATGTGCAGCTATGTACTGGGGGGCTTTGGGGAGAAAAAGGGAAATAAAATCTTTAAAAAAAAAGAAATCGGAAACTTTAAATAAGAGATCGCAAATGTAAATTACCTTGTATGACATGTTTTTGTAAAATTTTGGGAGAAGATTTTCTTTTTGTTCCAAATGGCGTCCTAGGTTAACTTAGTGGTGGGCCAGGCTCCTTACTAATGATTATTTTCTTCCTTCTTTATTCAAAGAATTTTCAGTGCCCTGGCTTCTCCTTGTAGTGACTCTTGGGATCCTCTGTTTACTTCTTTTGGTGACCATCAGAGTGTGGGAGACAATGAGTGAGTATTTGAACTATATCTTTCAAGTCTGAGTGATAGCAGTAACCACTAATTGTACAGATACTAACCATGCTCCAACAATTGTTCCTTAGCTATAATCAGGGAATGTCCCAGGTGTCTCTTTTTCGGTGATTTTTCCTCAAACACATCGCAGTGTCATTTTAATTTTACTTACCTATTCCAATGACTTCATCTGTAATGAGCTTTCTCATTCTCTATAATACATTGTCACATTCCTTCTGATACAGAACTTAGTAACATCCCACCTTCTGAGTTTAGATCATTGTGAATTTTGCATGAACATTCTTTGAGAAACAACTGTCCAAAAGAAATTATGACTTTCTCTTGACTTTTTCTAAGTACACAGAAGAAATGGTTTAGTAAAAAGAGTGATTATATATATGGATGTTAGATGATCTTGAATTCAACCTCTGTCTTTTATTTGAATTCCTTGACACCTTTACAGAAAATCACTCATATCATTCACTCAATAAAGTTACATATTTGGATCTTCCTCCTTTTTCTCCTCTGGATAGTCCATGTACTCCAATAATATTGGTGCTATTTCTTCATGTTTCTTAGTATAGATTTTCGTACTCAGAAGATGTGGCGCTAAATGTAGATTGACTGATTTTTACTTTGGTATGTATTTATAAATGATGTGCTAACTGTTAAAAAGAAACTACGCTGAATGGTAAGGTGTTACCATTATAATTTTATTCACGTATTTTATTTATTCTACGCTTAAGTTACTAATAGTGAGAAATTTGATGTTTCAATTGCTGTGGTTAGTTTATTGAGCTGTTACTTTCAAAATGCCAAATTACTAACTAAAATAAGGAAATGAGTTGGTTATCAAAGTGAAACTTTTTCTCGTATTAAATTTCAACATTTAAACATTATGAATACTATTTTATGTTTTATCTATACTGTTAATTTAAATTTTTCAGTATATTCAATAAAAATATCAACAGGAGGAAATTCTATGAAACCTCAGTGAAAAGTACGACATTATACAAAATGACAACTACTTAAAGGCACAACTTTTGACAAGTAAGACTTTAGAATATGGCATTCTCAAAAATAAAACCCTTCATCAGATTGGACCATCCTGACTTAGCCATAGTGATCCCTCCCACAACCTCAAATGAGTATATTGAGTATCCCAAAAATTCCTTTGAAACTTCTTTACATTATTTATGTTGTTTATAAACATAAATATATGTGAGTATACACACACACATATGCCTTCACTACAGTTCTTCTACTTTGAAGTACAGTATTTTGTAAGCTCTTGAGTTTACATTTAATTATAACCTGCTGTTAAACTGTTCAAGGATTTTTTAAAAATCTGAATAATGTATATTATGTTTTTTATTTCTAGAAATCCTGTTTAATGTTTCCAAGTCTTCTTGCTAGTTACTCATATTTTCAAGCTGTCTTTTATTTCTAGAAAGATATCGAATGTTCTTATTTTATATATGGTATCTGATAATTCTTATCTTTGAAGTGTTGTGGGTCCACTCTATTATTTCTGCTGGTTTTTGTTCATCATGCCATTTTCTTCATAGTGTTTAGTGATTTTTGTTTCCCATTTTGATGTGCTGTGGCATTATTCAAGGACTGAGAAGAAGGTGGCTTCCTCAAGAAGGAATTTGCTTTTGTTGGATTCCTTGGGGCGCTATGAATCAGGGCCACTGATTCTAAATTCTAAATTCTAAATATGAGCCCTGTAAGTCTAGTTCTGGGCTGCAAACTGTTATGCAGGAAATTACCTTAAAGTAATCATAGCCTGTAAGTACACGTTAGGCAAACAACCTCAGAACAGAAAGGCTTATGGACCAAATTAACATGCTCAAATTGCATAGTTAATTCAATCAATTTAAAACACATCGCACTATGCAAGGAGAACCAAAGGGATAGCTCTCACACTTGGGTGGGATGGGATAGGTTGTCAAGCTAGGACAAGGCGCAAGTGGCTGAAAGGATCACCTGAATCCTGGGTTATGCAATCTTCACGTGGCCTGACTCTGCTGTGTGACCCTTCCCTGCTGATGCTTTCTAGCACCAGACTTGAGATTTGAATAAAGATACCCAACAGACAGAAGGTTCTGTGGCCAGCACGCACATTTTCTCTATTGGGGAGATGCAGGAGCATGTAAGCCTGCGCACGGATGCAGTTTTCTAATCAACCTTATGAGCAGCAACGGATTTTATTTGAATTCCTTAGGCAGAGAGGCAGATGAGTGCTACCAATGGGTGGGGAACTTAAGGACTTGTGAATGTTGAGTATCTATGTGTGTCATGTATATTTTGAGTCTTCTATTTAGTGTCTACTTGGTTCTTTCTTCCTTTCCTGTGATCAGCACACACATGTTCTACTTACTGTATCTGTACCTAACATGTCTCGTAGTTACTTACTTATACATACGTACATTTTCTGTGTTCTGCCTATGCCTGACGAGCTACTTAGTTTCATTTATCTTCCTTGTTTATTTCTCTTTATTCCTGTAGCAGATTTGAATATTCTTAAATAATATAGCAAATGCAAATTACATGAGGGATGGTGTATGGTTTTGAATTCTTAGGTGGGATTATTCGTTTTCTCTTCTAAGTCAAAGGTTCAAGACAGTTCTTGGGTGGTTTATACTGAAAATGCATCCCTTTGGGGTCTCAACTCTGTGTAGCTTGTCTTCTATTTAGAATCTTGGGTGGAATTCATTATTCAGCCTACTGCATCAATTAAGGGAAAAATTGACTTCAGAGCTTCAACTACTCTTCTGGGTTCTCACCTTTACTTAACCCTCAGCCTGAGTATGAATTTGCTTCTGGCCACTTCATAAATTTATTCAAGAAGGTTTAAATTTTTTTATTCAGTATTTTTAATTGTTTACATAGGAAGATAGTTCTGGTATCTAGTGCACCACTTTGCTGAAATAGAAGTCTTGCTTTTAGATATTTTTCAATGGATTGTCATGTTTTAGCTAATAATTTTTAGCTATGGGGTACGGAAGGAAAAGAAACAAAACAGATAAAAACATCCATTAAGCAACCTCACCTCTGACTATATTCCAATTCTACTTTTTCTCCTTAAAGTATTTGCACATGAGACATAGTTATCTCTGTCAAAGATATTCAGTTCTTCTCCTTTTTAATCTCTCACTTCTATTGAAAAAATTAACATAAGAAAGCAGAGTTGCTATATATCATAATCCCATAGCAATACTAAAAGGCAATTTTGCCTTCTGACCAGAAATTCCTAGTGTAGAATAAAATGGAAGATTATGGGTGTGATCAGAAGACTCTTATAGTTAAGGGGCTAAAAGCCAAAGATAATCTTTTAGTGATGAAATTATGATTAACATTTCCATATTCCAGATCTTTAGGCAACTGACTGAAAGAGATGATGATTTATGTTATTCTAAGCTTCAGAATTCAACATTTGACCATGTCTGTCTTCTGTTCTACAGTAATTTTAAAACAATGAGTTTGCCTTCTGGGAGAAGAGGAGAGTGTGCATTTGTGACCTCAACAAGAATAACAAATATTGATTGCTCTAACACCTATAACTGTATCTGTGAGGAAAGAATTGATTGTGTTTTCAATGACTGCTTCAACTGAGGCAGAAGAAAAAGTGAGATGAAATTTTGTCATTTTTTGTTTGTTTTCTGTGATAATTTGTGATTACTAACAAATTAATGTTTTTTGACAGGAGGCCTTATTCCATTGTGGAAAAGGATGAACTGGAAGAAGAAGAAAATGCTCTTTTGGTCTATGATTTAAAAGATCAGATGCCATCTGTCTTCTTGGGGAAGACAGGAAGATTTTGTCTTTGGAAAGCAATTCCCCCTCTCTTTATTGGCCCTGAGAAATTCTCTTTCTCTTTCCCGGAACCACCCACAGAGCCAATTAGAGAACTCTGATAAAGAGGCTGGGTCTTTTCCTTATCAATGGGATAAACCACTTCAATAGCAACCGGCTTTGAGAGATAGCACAACTAAGAACTAAGAAATAGTTTTCCTGCCCCCCTCCACCCTGATCTAGATGCTTACCTCTCATTAAAAAACATGGTTTTTTTTTGCTGTAATTTCAAACTTATTGAATAGTTGGAACAATAGTACAAGGAACTTTCATATAACCTTTACTCATAATTATAATTTGTTTATATTTTTTTCTAACTGCACTTTACAGTTCTCTCTCTCCTTGCTGATCCTTTTGATAAAATATTGGAGACATTATGTCCCTCTGCCTAAATATTTTATAAGAACAAGGACTGTGTCTTATATAGCCATAGTACAGTTATCAAAAATCAGGAAATTTAGCATTTCTATAGTACTATGATTTCATTGATAACCCATGTTCATATTTTGTCAACTGTCCCGACAATATCATTTATAGATGTTTTTCCTCCATGTTCAGGATCATGCAGTACATTTAGTTGTGATGTCACTTTAGTCTCCTTTAATCTGGGACAGTCCTTCAGGCTTTCTTTGTCTTTCTTGACTTTAACATTTTAGAAATCAACTTTATTGAATTACACTTTCATGCAATAAAATGCATCTATTTTAAATCGTGAGATCAATGATTTTTAACAAATGTATACACTTCTTAAATACCATCAAATCAAGACATAGAACATTTTCATCACCTCCAAAAGTTCTTTTCTGACCCTCCCCATCCACGTGGCCCCAGGAAACCAGTGATATGTTTTCTGTCACTATAAATTAATTTTGCCTGTTATAGAATTTTATACACCATGTGCTCTTTTGTATCTTGTTTCTTTTTGCTCAGCATGTTTTTGACATTAATTCATGTTCTTTCATGTATCATTAGTTCATTCATTTTGTTACTCAGTAGTATTGCACTGTAAAGATATAGCACAATTTGTTCATCCACCTATGGTCATTTGATGTGTTTCCAGTTTTTGGCTATTATGAATAAAACTGCAATGAACATTTCTGCGCAAGCCTCGGTGTGGACATGGTTCTTCATTTCTTTTATGAAATACCTAGGAATGTGATTGTTGAATCTACAGTAAGTGCATGTTTAATTTTATTAGAAACTTCTAGTTTGTTTTCCAGTGTGGTTGCATCATTTTATTTTCCTGGTAGCAACATATGATAGTTCCAGTTGCTTCATATCATTGCCAATGCTTGATATTGTTAGTCTCTTTACTTTTAGCCATTATGGTGGGTATGTAATGGTATCTCACTGTGGTTTTCAATTTGCATTTCCCTGAAGACTAATGACATTCAGCATCTTTTCGTGTGTTTATTTGCCATTTGTGTATGTTCTTTAGTGAAGTGTCTGTTCAATCTTTTTAAAAATTGGACTTGTCTGTCTTCTTATGGATCTGTAAGAGTTCTTTATATGATTTGGATACAAATCCCTTGTTAGATACATGTATTGCAAATACTTTCTCTCAGTCTTTGTCTTCCCTTTTCATTTCCTTAATGGTGTCTTTCAAAAAGCAAAAGTTTTGAAATTTTGATGAAGCAAAATTGATCATTTTTTCTTTTTTTGTGATTTTATGTCCTATCTAAGAAATCTTTGCCTACATCAAAGTCACAGAGATCTTTCTGCCATATTTGCTTCTAGAAATTTTATAGTTTTAATTTATATGTTTAGCCTATACCCATTTCAAGTTAATTTTTGTGTGTGAGAAAATGGCCTGGGGCACACTATTATTTCATATAGCTATGCAGTTTTTTGTACTATTTCTTGAAATGACTTCTCTATCCTCTTTGAATTGCTTTGGTGCCTTTGTAGAAAATTAATTGACCACATCTGTGTTAGTTCATTTCTGAATTCTCTGTTTTGTCTCAGTGATACATATGCATATTCTTGAAGTAATACCATACAGTCTCAGTTACAAAACTTTGCAGTGAGTCTTGGAATCAGATGTGTTAATTCTCCAAATTTGTTCTTTTTCAAAAATGTATTGGCTCTGCTTGGATTTTGCATTTTCTCAAAATTTCTTTAAAAATACTTGGTGAGATTTTGCCTGGGACAGCAGTGAATCTGTAGATTAATTTGGGAGAATTGTTATCTTAACAATATTGTGTGTTAGAATGCATGACCATGATTTATCTCTCCATTTAGTTAGCTCTTTTAAAATTTCTCCCAACAATGTGATACATTTCAGGATATAAGTCTTAGACATATTTGGTTAAATTTATATTTTTGATGCTGTTATAAATGACATTTGACCTTATTTTCAAATTATTTGTTGTTAGTTTGTAGAAATGAACTTGGTTTTGGTAAATAGTCCTCATGTCCTATCACCTTGCTAAATTTACTTATTTACTGTAGGTTCTCTTTTCCTTTTTATAGATACCTTAGGAGTTTTCAGTTCTATGTACATAATTACAACCTATGAGAACATAGAAAGTTTTATTTATCCTTTTTTCTCTTCCTTTATTGTACTGGTTAGGACCTCTGGTACAATGTTGAGGAGAAGTCAAGATAGTAGGCATCCTTGCCTTGTTCCAGTCTTACAAAGAGAGGTATTTAGTCTTTCACTATGATGTGTGAGGTCAGCTGTAGGTGTTTTGAAAATCTTCTTTATCATGTTGAGGAAATTCCCTTCCATTCTTGTTGATTGAGACTTTCATCATGAAGGGGAGTTGATTCTTGGTATATGATTTTTTTACATCTATTGAGATGATTATATAGATTTTCTCTTTTCATCACTTAATATGGTGAATTGCATTGATTGGTTGTTGAGTGTTAAATAAAACTTATACTTGGATAAATTCCACTTGGTCATGATGTATTTATCATACTTTCTTATATACTGATTGCTTATGTAACATTTTAAGGAAGTTTGTGTTAATATTCATAATGGGTATTGGCCTGTTATTTTCTTTTTTAAAATGTCTTTTTATGTTTATGGTATTGGAGAAATACTTGCTTTAAATGTTCATTTGGCATTTTTTTAAATATCCATCTATTTTTAGGGGATAGGATGTGTATTTTCATTCCTTAAATGTTTCATCAAATTTACTAGTGAAATAAGCTGGGTCTGAAGTTTTCTTTGGGAGAAAGTATTAAATTAGGAAAACCATTTCTTTAATATACAGGGTTATTTAGACATTCTGTTTCTTGTCAATTTTGATCATTTTTATCTTTCAAGAAATCTGTTCATTTTCTTTAAATTGTCAAATTTATTATCATATTGCTTTTCATTGCATTAGTTTCCCAAGGCTGTATAACAAAGTACCACAAATTTGATGGCTTAAAATAACCAAAATGTATTCTCTCACTGTTCTGGAAGACAGAAGTCCAACACCAAGATATTAGTATGCTTCCTCTGAGACTCTTGGTGGAATCTTTCCTTGCCTCTTTCTGGCTTCTGATGGAGGCTTCGATCCTTGGTGTTAATTGCCTTGTAGCTGCATTCCTCAATTTCTGCCTCTGCCATCACATGGCATTCTCCCTGTGGTCTCTGTTTACATGCAGTTTCCTCTTCTTATGAGGACACAAGTCATATTGGATTACAGCACACTCTAATGACCTCATCTTAAATTAATTGCATCAGCAAAGACCCTATTTTCAAATAAGGTCGTATTCATTGGTGCAAGGGTTGGGACTTAAACATATCTTTTGGGAGGACACATTTCAATCTGTAAGAATAATATTTCCTTATTATCCATTTGCTGTTATTTCCTTATTATCTGTAGTCATGTCGTTACTTTTCTGATATTGTTTGTGTTTTGAATATTGTTGTATTTGTATTTTTATTTCTTGATCAGACTAGCTAGAGGTTTATACCAATTTTATTGATCTTTTCGATGAACTAGATTTTTGTTTCAGTTTTTTTTTTGTTTGTCCATTTCCCATCTTTTTGATTTCATCTTTTATCTATGTTATTTCCTCTCTTCGACTTAGAGTTTAACTGCTTTTATTTTCCTGGCTTCTAGAGTGAAAGCTTATGTATCCTCTTGTCCTTCTTAAATCTTTACCTATGAGATCAAAGTTAAACCTAGAAAGTTTATAAAGCTTTAATATGCAGGTTCAAGCATCCACCGTCACTGGACAGTATACTGGACCTAGGTCATCTGCTTTCCCTGGTCTCTCAGCCCATCTGTCTCGCTCACCTGGATGCTTGCCCAGCTTGCTAGCCAGAGCAGCCCCAGCAATGCTTGTTTTCTACCCATGGTTGTAAAATTAGGTTATCATAACTTGTACAAGGCCAGACTTTGGCACGACCTCCATCATGTCCACCTTGGTAGGAGCAATAGTAGATTCAGTGCCCGGGTTGACCTGATCCCTCAGAGGCTATGGCCTTCATAGGTGTCCTTAAGTGTTCAGGTAACACAATCCAGAAATGCAGGGATATAAAGGCCCTATATGGCAAACTTTCAGCAGAAAAAGAAGACATGATGGAGGCTGCTAATGAACTGCTAGCCCCCTCCTCCAACCTGATGGACTCTTTGAAGATGCAGTGTTTGAGTAAGGACTCCTCAAAGATGTTCCACATGAATGAATAAAACACTGTTTTCTTGTGAACCTATGGCCAGCTTCTGAAAATGTGTCATGTTGTACTTCCTTTTCCTCCCTCCCTGACTAATTTCCCTTTCCTTTTGCCTCTCATTTTTGCTTCCTTCGGATTTTGCTCCTTCTCCCCATTAAGTGTTATCACTTAATCCTCAGGTTCTGTTTTCCAAGAAACTGTGGGTTAAGATGGTGCCATCTAATGAAAGGCAGAATTGTAGCCATTCAGGGGAGTTTGCAGTGAGGATTTGGTCCACATCATATAACTCCTCTCTCAATAACCACATATAAGATTAGCCAGTGACAAAGGCAATAATATTTACAATATAACAAAAGGGAGAATTCTACATTGTCTTCAGTCCCTTCATTGGGATCTATACCATACCTAGAGAGGAGGTGTAGGGACAGCTGCCCTCATGCCTGTCTTATGCTTGCTTTGAAAATTAGAACTCAAATCTCTTCCCCACAAAATGTTTAATTATTTTTACTACTACCATTGAATTGCCAAGTGACTTAGGGAGTTTAAATTTAATCATGAATGATTGATAATTATTTATGAAAAACTTGTTGAATGTATAAATGCTGATAAGACGTGACCATGAGCTGTATATAGAAAGCAGATCTTCCATACTGCGAATAGGTATTGGATGTCCAGAAGATACAAACTATGATTTTCTATATAAGGAAAAGAGATAAAGGAAGGGACAAGCCAAGAGGCTGGACATTGTCCATCATCTAAAGCTAAGAAACTAAGGCTCACAGGTGACCTCCTAAACTTAAATAGTGCACAGGACATAAGATGGAGGAGTTAGGCAGAGACTGAATATCCGTGACGGGGGATGTCCCCCAATACAATTGAGTCCTAGCTCCCTATTAAGCCTGGTATGGTAGGATTAGTTCATGGGTAGTTATATCAGTGCGTTAGCCCAGAGATCCTAAGGTGAAAGAGGACATAATGGAGATAGTTCTATTAGGTAAAACTTGTACTTAAAGTAAAACAGGAAAGGAACACTGGGGGGAAGTTATTACACTAGATAAGGAACCCCAACCATTGGAGACATTTACCTAATGAGGAAAATGAATGGATGGTGGGAGTAGAAAGTGATAAAAATCGACTATTACTTCATGACCTATTACAGAAGTGAGGCTATGATGATAAGCATGTGATATGTGTGTATGATAAGTGGTTGTATCTTTTTCCTTCTTCTGTTTCCACCGCTATTTAATATAAGAAGTGTTAGTAGACTTTATCATTGCAATGCAGATTTGCAATGCAAACTATGAGGGGCCACAGTAGAGCTGATAGAGAGGACTGCATATCATTTGGAGGCCCAATATTTGAGGTAGACTAATCAGGCTTTGTGTCTCTCCTTGTTGGGGAGAGGGTGAGAGCCCCTTCTTGGTACAGCAGATGGTTGCCTCATATTGCATGAAAGCATGAAGTTGTCAAATAAGATTTAAATATGAATATAAGGGTGGGATTGAACGTTAAGTTTAAAATATGCCACTCTGGGCCTGTTTGTGCTCAGGCCGATATCTTGCTCTTCCTCTGCTCAGCTTTGCACTGCAGGGGAGTTAACCCTCCAAGTTGCATTTCCCAGTGTCTTAACCAAACAAAGCCTGCTCAGAGACTTAAGTGTTATCAATGCTTTACAGGGCAGTGAAAATAAGCAAGGAAGGATGGGAAACAAATATAAAGTGGTACATACCTGGGCTGACCACTGCTTCATGAAGAAACAAAGCTGGGTACCTGACCACAGGGGACGTGGCTGTACAGAAACACTATAAGTGTAAATAGTCCATGGAAGGGAGGAGTGGAGACAACCTGATGTGCCAATTGCTTTCCATCTCTGTTTCCAAAGACAGTGGAATCATTCAGCTTCCTCTTCAGGTGATCGTCGTAGGGACAACTGTGTAAAGCAAGTGGTTAAGAACCCGAGAGACTTATGAAGCTCAGGAGGAGAATCTGGGAAGGTGTATAAGATGTGTTTTGTAAAACCAGGTTTCCAGATTTAAGGTGGGTTTTGTCAATAGGAGATGATAATAGGAACTTGAGGATGGGAGAAATGGAGAAGCCAGAGTAGTTTTAACCCCTGTCTACTTTAGGCTGCATCTCTAGCCATAGCTACATTACTTCTATGATCTTCTCATTGGCCAGATCATCTGTGTTTCTAGGTTCTGCCAGCGGCCCTGTTCTGGGAAAGCCACCTCCTTCTTTTCTTCCTAGTTTGGAGGGTAGTAGAGGCTTCCTGGTATTGCTAAACTCTGTATTTCCTTATTGACTCCCGAGTGGTTTCTTAGAATCTTTATCACTTTATCACGTCTTGGGGCTGTGTCACATTGCTTAACCCATCCCCTGAATTAAATTCCCTCTATTTTAAATACTCAAGGAGATTTCTGTTTTCTTGCTGCACTCTAACTGATATACATATATTTTCACATTTTATCATTATAACACCCTATGAGATGATATCCTTATCTCCATTTTATAGATGAGGAAACTGAGAGTTGTAAGATTAATCAATAAATTAATAATTGGAGTTGGGGTTTAACCTCTGGCTGCCACACTCCACTCTGAAAATGATGTATCTCATATCTTTATCTTTGGCTCAGATATCTTTACATTATCTTAAAAGACTGAGAATAATGATTAATAAGTACAATTAATGAAAATAATGGACATTTTCCTGTACAAAGACTGATATGTATATCTGTATGTATATATATACAGATGTGTATATATATATATATATATAATAAGCACATAAAAATGGCAGGTGCAATACTTTCATGCAAGTGATTATGCTAATTATTTAAAATAAGCCTTTCAGTCTGTCACAGTAGCAGTAAGACCAAGTAGAGATACAAACTGAATCTGATTTTAAAAAAAAAGTTGAACCTGATACTGAGTTCATCCTCAATGGGTAGATGCTGACTTGTGATGTAAAGAGAAGGATATTGGAAATCAATAATGTGGAAAAGGGTTGTTGTCAGTTTTTCCTCTTTTGATTTTATCTGCTATGTCTTTGTCAAAATCTCAAAGGAAAATCCATTAAGAAAACCTCAAATATAACCTTTCCTGGAAATATCCTGAATATGATCCAGGCTTTATAAGCAAAGGAGACATAAGAAGCTTTTGAAGAACTTTGTAAATGGCGAAGTGATTACATTAATGGTGAAGGTGGAAGGGTTTCCTGGGTAGAACTGGAGATTATAGCTAAGGAAGTAGTAGGGAAGGGAGACTAGCAAAAATAAAAATTTCTAAAGGAGAAGATATTTGGTTCAGGTTACAGATCTTGTTTAACTTGCCCCTATATCCCAAGACTCCAGTTGTTGAAAGAAGAAAAGCGAAGATTCCGAGAATCACTGCAGTGAGACACCAGGCAAATGGAACCGAAGACCCTGCCCAGAGAGAGAAGGAGGGAATGAGAAGATTAGCAGAGAAAAGACTGAATTAAAGAGCAGAGTTTAGAGCAGAATTTCCCATAAATTCAAGACTGTAAATCTTGAGTGTCTTCGAACTTAAAATTATGAATTGAAAGGAATACTGACCAATTTGAAACAGTGAACTGAGAGTTACTTGCCTAGCTTTTGCTCACTGTTCTGTTGCCATGTATTTCTTAGGGAAGTCATTTATTTTAAATTTACCAATATAATCCCCTGACTCATCTCAATGATTTATGAATACTAAGTGGAATATTAGGCATATGAACTTGATCTTAAAAATGTGAATATACTTCTCAAATATATTTGTATGAATCACTTTTATTGACCTACAATCAGAAGATATCATTTTGTAAATATAATATGCTTGCATACACCTATCAGCATCCACAATTTTCTCATTGCAGCCTCACTACTGTTCTTCAAGACTAAAAATAGCCACAGATATTGCACAGAAGGAATTATAATCACAAATATGCATCAAATAATGTTAGTCAAATAATATCTCTTTACACTTCATGGAATGAGTAAATAGTGACATCAGGAGATTCGCAATTGTTTAAAAACAAACAGAAAAATAATTTTCCTGCTTTACTTGCTTGATTATGAATATATGTTGATAGCACCCAAACTACATTAATTCTCTGGAATATACTAAACATGGGTATTTCATTCTCAACACTGCTTTTTCATTTCTATCTTACTTTACTTGAATCACATACACATAGGCTATGCAATCGGAGGACATGTAAGCTAGGTCCTCTACATAAGCTCTACCTTTTTCTTTAGATGATTCAGTTCTTATTATCTTTGTCTGATTGGAGTTCAAAGCATATATTTCACTTCTGAGTAAATTAGCTGCTCTTTTATCTCTGGAGATTAAAACAGAGATGTGGTTACCACTTCATATTCACACTGTTTCTCAGAAAGCATGTAGGTTATGAATATGCACAAAGAGAGTTGACAGAATAGGATTTTTTCCAAATAAAGGAGATCTATGTAATGGTTTTCTTCTTCTTATATAAAGTACATCAGACAAATCTTTTAAATGAGAAAATCTTGAAAATAAGTTATAATGTTTCATATGCTAATTATAATGAAATTCTTTAAAGAAGTTATTTGACGAGAAGCAGAAAATAATATGAGGATTCAGTAGGGACTGGGAAAAAAATACTCACTTTCTTTTTGCATCTGCTTCTTGGAAGGAAGATGTTTTAGCTCTGCATATGTTGTATGTTTTTCATTCATCTCTGAAAAATTTCGAGACATGATTCTTAAAGACACATTAATTGATAAATTGTTTTTAAAATCTAAGTTTTCAGGTTCTATTCTTTCTGGGTTCTCTGTATATCATTGAAATCAGTATTTCATGCTAATTAACTATTGTTGTATGATTTTACTTTGCAAATTTCTTCCAAGAAGGATTTTTGCCTCAGGTCATTTTCTTTCCCATTCTTAAAATTATCAGCTATCAACATTCTCTTTAGATGCTTGGGCATCAGCATTTCACCTACTACCTAGAGTTCTCCAAATGTGGTATTTAATTCTAAAAGGGTAACAATGCTATGATCTATGAAATATTTATACTACACTTAAAAATTTTCCTTATCCAGAAAAAGACAAGAAAATTGTTATGAATCATCTGTATTGGAAATATAAATAGTGTGCCACAGTAAGTTATTCTAAAATTTATCTTTCATGGGCTCTCCTGATATTTTTCCTATTTATCTTTACTGTTTTTTTTTTTTCTTTTTACTAAAGACAATTTTGCTTCTCATGCTCTCCTAAAGGATTGTTGCTGCCTATTTCAACATAGTGATAAAAATGAATGCCTTGCAATTCGGACTCAAATTAGTTTCGTTGTACTCCTGTGGGGTGCGTTGGGTTATGTCCATAATATTTGAAGGCACAAGTTAAAAGCAACAAATTTTACTTGAACAGTTTTGAAAAGTTAATTGTTTTTTCAGGTATTTTAAATATAAGTTTTATAATCAAGGAAATTTATCTAGAATAGAATCTGATGATATAAAAATTAAAAAAAATTCTTAATCTCAATAGTTTGCCAGTGTATAATTAAATTAAACAATTTTTAGATTTTTTTATTTCCTAAGAGTATTATGCTCCATTGTTATCTTTTATAATATGATTAAAAATATATAGGCCTTTGAGTTTTCATAATATTCACGTACAAAATTTTAAAAAGATAACTTCTCATAAGAAAACATGATTGTACAGAAATGTATTACATTGCCTTTAAAAATCCCTTACCAAATCTGGGCTATTTTAGGAATATCACATAAATAAGCAAAGTCTAGATGTGGATGTGAAGTAGAGAAATATTATTATATAGACAAGAAAAAAAACAATCAATTAATTCTTTATTTACTCATATTCTGCCATCATTGATGTGACCATTTGTTCTATTAACTCATTTGGTTAATCTAAGAGATATACTGCAGTATTTGCTAGCTAAACTATCAATTAAATTCAATGGTAAACCATTAAAAATTATGGGAGGTAATTCACTTTGTGATGTAATTTTTAAACCTGAATTGGTCAGCTCATTTGCCCGCAAGATTAAATTTACTGGACTGTTTTAAAAAATCTTTATTCTTTGTGCTCTGTATACCAAAGCAAGTAATAGCTATGAGGTATGCTGACAGTTATTAAATAATTAATTGTTTAATATATATATAATTAAAATATAGATATAGTTGGGGACACCTGTGTCAATGTGGTGGAGTTTCTGCTGGCTGTGGAGTCTGGTCCAAATAGAAGTAAGAAGAATAGATGTGTGTGAGCTGGAACACAAGACGATTCTTCTGGGCTCTGTGTCTCATCTGTTCTTGTTACCCAAGAGGCTTCAGTATTTGTCAGCTACTCGTGAAGATGTGAGGAGGCGGTTCATATTTGCTTTAGGCTTCACCATCTGCATCTTTTACTGTGGAGACAGGCAAATTTTAACAGAGGAGATGACTGGGTAAAATAATTTAAAGGGCCATGCTTATTTTGCCCAGAATCCAAACATTGCACATTAAAAAAAAAAGACCTTTATCGCCACTATGACCACCATGACCAAATACTAACATTCTAAATAAAATCCCTATAACAGACACTAATGTTTTCAGTTCCAAATAAAAACTATACCTAATCAGCTATTTAAGTCCATCTTCTGAACTACACTAGTATTATCTAAGTAAAAATATGTGAATACTGATAGTCCATCGTTCCCACATTAATCTGAAGGAGATTTTGCATAATAAAGTTTTAAGTTCTTAAGATTTATTAGCTTGAGAGCCACTCAATCCCTGGTTCCTTTAAAATACATCTAAATTCAATTGCTTTATTCTTCAAAACATTTTTTTTCCATAACATTGTCTTTTTACAGTTTGTTTTTCAGTTCATTCCAATATAAATAGAGTATACTTGAACTAAACTTCAGGCTTCGATGATTTTTGGTTCCCTTTCTCTTCAGTCTATATTCTAAAGAACAGAAATATGTTAGCTTCCTCCTCAGTTATCTGATGGAGCATTTCCCATGGAATAATAGGTAAACCATGAAAACGCAGTTGAAATATACGAATTTCAATTCACTAGGAAAAGATTGAAATAGTTTTATCTGTTTTCACTAGTCAATAATAATAAAAAACACAATTATTAAAGGAGTGTATTTCAATTATGGATTTCATTTATACAGAAAAATTTTGGGAGTGGCACATTAGCAAAAACTGTCCATTGAGTTTTAGCATGGAGAGATGCTGTCTAAAGGAAAACCTATTTTGCTTTTAAATCAAGCTTTTACAGAAATTTTCAAACAGAATGAGTATAATCAAAGGATAACCTTAGGTAGTCTGTGAAAGAGGACTACTTGTTTATATTCCAGCTATATATTCCTATTGATTTTGTAATACTCATTTCTCATTTTTGTTCTATCCTCTCCAAGTGCTATAGCCCTCATCCAAAACAGCCGTCTGGAAGCTCAACTCTCAACACCATTATGATTAGAATATTAGACTGAAATTATTTGCTAAAGCCTTAACTTCTCACATTTGCAAGTCCATCAAATGTTTCTGTTTTATCCTAATCTCTACTTTCTTCATTTAATCAAAAAGTCAATTATCTGACCCACTTCTTGATCATTTTTGTTTTCACTATTATACATTTTTATAGCAATTTATCTTTTTTAACCAATGATATCCTATAAAAATTATTTCCATCATGAAACACATGTGCCCCATTATTTCTAAATATTTCGCTAATTCTTTAATCTTTCACATTTAATAGTTCTCCTAGTCTCACTAAGATTATGCTTAATCTTGCAAACTACCTTCTCCAATTTTCTAAATATTAATTCCTCCAGATTCCTGAAGACTTTAGAAGATGTTAGCACTGTACTAAGCACTTTGCAGATATTATTTATTTATTTATTAAAGATTGGCACCTGAGCTAACAACTGTTGTCAATCTTTTCTTATCTCTGCTTTTTCTCCCCAAATGCCCCCAGTATGTAGTTGTATATTTTAATTGCGCATCCTTCTAGTTGTGGCATGTGGGATGCCACCTCAGTGTGGCCTGATGTTGGTGCAATGTCCTCTCCCAGGGTCCAAATTGGGGACACCCTGGGCTGCTGAAGCAGAGCCTGCGAACTTAACCACTCGGCTATGGGGCCGGCCCTGCCGATACTATTTAAAGATAAAAAAAGTCACCTGTCCAAATTTACTCTTGTTTTCTGCTATGAAATTGAGAGACTTAAACAAGAGCATCAAAGTTTAAAATTCACTAGACATTAAAAAGACGAAAAGGTGTAGAACACTAGTACATGACTGCTTCCTTGTGATCATAATTAAACTTAACATCATTTAGGTGGAGCAAAATTTCCCAACTTCAGCATTGCTGACACGTTGGGCTGGATAACTCTTGGCTGTAGCGGGTGTAGGAGTGTAGGATGTTTAACAGCATCCCTGACTTCTACCCACAAGATCCCAATAGCACCAGCCCCTCAGTTATGACACCAAAAATGTCTTGAGATATTTACAAATGTCCCCTTGAGGCAAAATTGCCCCAGGTTGATAGCTACAGTGTTATATTCTTCAGTAAATTAAATAATATTTTGGACATAGACCATGAACATAACCATTCTTTTTGATGCAGTTTTTCACCTTGTTTGAAAAGTGCAATTCTTCTGTAATATAAGAAAATATTTTTTCTTACACTAGAGTATATAAATTTATTTCTGAGAGAAATAAACGTATCAACAAAATGATTATAAAAAATAATGTCTGAAAGTGTAGGTTCTAGAATGTGGGGATATAACATATTATTATTGTGACATTTAATTAATATATAGATGTTTTAAAAAAATTATAGATGTTTTAGGCCTAAAGCAAATATCATCTGGTTTAAACATTCCCTAAAACTTACAGTAGTTCTCTATGAGGGGAGCATACCTCTAAGTATCAAGTTCAAATAAAGAATTCCATCTTAATAATATCGTAGAGTTAAAATAATTAAGCATTTTCATATTTGATTGTATTAATGGTAACAATGTAATCTGAACTGAAATTTTAAGCCTAATATTTAAAGATATTTAATAACATCTTGTATTTAAAATTTTCACCTGTGCTGGAGGTCCCCAAGACCACACTCAGGTTTGATGATTCACTAGGAGATCTCACGGGACTCTGTCTACAGTGGTGCTTAGAGCTCAGGTTTAGGGCAGTGAAAGGATAACAAGCATAGTCAGCAAAGGGAAAGGCACGTGGCGGGAAGTGTGGGGAAGAGCAAGGTCAAGCTTCCAAGGGTCTTCTCCCGGTAGAGTCACACAGGTCACGCGAAATCCCCCAGCAACACATTGTGACAATGCGTCAAATGTTTCCCACCAGGCAAACTCACTAAAGAATCAGTGTTAAGGGTCTTTATAGGGGGTTGATCACATCGGCAGCTTCTGTCCAACATGTAATAAAATTCCAGACTTCCAGAAGCAAAGCAGATGTTCAACGTAAAATATATTGTGGGTAAAAGCAGTTTAGGCATAGTGAGCCACTCTTATCAGTTAATGTTGGTAGGAACCCTCTCAAAATCTAAATTTCCAGACACCAACCAAGACCAACATTGTAAGCAGGCCTTTCAAGGATAACAATGAGATCTGCTACATTAATTATTTTCTGCACATCCTCTTAGCTTTCTCTCTCTCTAATCTAGTAGCTCATAGTCTTTCACACATTGGAAATTATCTGTCAGAAAATATAGGACATTTTGAGAAAAATAATAAATGGAAAATGATATAAATCTTTCAAATAACAGGAGCTCACATTTTCTCTGATTATCACTCATTCTGTTTCTTAGCTTCCCTTTTTCCCTTTTCTCCATATAGAATAACTCCTGTGATGATGGGAATCTTCGGCCTGCTGCTCTTGGTGCTGTGTGGATTCTGTGGTTATCAGTGTAAGTCTGATTAATTGAGGGAAAAAAGGAACAGACTATTTGTGAGATTATCATATTTCTTTAAACATATTTCAGATGACAGTTTTTAGCAAATGTTTTATTGCCACTCTGAACAGAGAACAGGAAAAAATAACATGAAAGTATCACAACTTTTCACTATATGGATGAATTTGACCTTGTGAGCTCTCGATAACTGCATATTTTTCAAGGGAGTTTGGATGATTGCTATTTCTACAGAAGATCTTGATAGTTGCAATGGATTATTAGAGCAATATGATGTGTTTATTATTCTTAAAATTATTTACAACTTATTATTTGAAATTAGTATATCTTATTGAAGTTGGAATCTCAAAATTCTGAAATTTTGATTAGGAAGGGAAACCTATGTATTAAATCAGTCATTCATGATGGAGGTCTTTATTGTTGTCCATTTTAATTAAGTTGAAACTTTTTCCCATTAATGTTTACACACATTCAATCTTTTAAGGAATTGAAATGATATTTTAGATTTAGGTATACACTTTAGAAATAATAGAGAATAAATGAAAACATTGTCAACCAAATATCCTTTTATAGCTTTTGAAAACATTTATGGGGAACTTTATGAAGGAAAAAATACTATAAAATTTAAACTTCATAATCTAATGAGCTACTGTGTTATAACTGAGTATGTATTTTATATCGATGGTTTGAATTCTCTCTCTTAGACTTTGAAAGTGTTCAGGCACCTGAGAGTAAAGTGAAGAGCCTTAATCAATGGATTCTTTCTAAAAGACAGAAAATTGTCTTCAGATCCAAAAAGTTCTTGACTAAAATAAAGGTTATATTAGAGCTAGAACAAACTATCTTTACAGAAAGCTACACTGTTTTTCTTGTTGTGGTCCTAAAATGCTTGTTTCCATAATGCAGTAAGAGTTCTCTCTAACAAACCAGCATGGCAGTTTTGATGGTTTCTTGCTTCTTTTAGTTCTTCAAAGCATCATCTGAAACTGAATGAATTTCACATTTATCAAACATAGCCTCCTACACTAACCAAATAATTCATTCACTCATTTGTTCATTAACATTTACTCAATGCTCACTGTATGCCAGACACTCGGCTAGAGATCACCAATAAATACAATATGAACCCTGCCCTTGGGAGGCTTAGAGAAAACATAGAAACCAAAAACAAACCAAAGTGTCAAGGTGTACAGTGGAGGTATGTACAAGATGTTCAAGGAGTAAATAAAATAGAACTTGACCATATGAAAAGCAATGGTGTTTTTATAGTTTCTAAATGTCTCCTTAAGGAGAGGAGTTTGAAAAACTAGAGTAATCATAATCATAAAGCTTGTATTGTGTTCATTAAACTGTAGTATGAAAATCATCTATATTCATGATAAATAAATTTTGTAGATTTATACAAAATTTTTAAAATTTGTAAATTTTACAAAGGCCTTGCATTAAAATATTAGGGTTTGTGTTTGTGAGGCACCCAGACACTACTGAACAATTGAATCAATCATTTGAGTATCCTTTAGTGGCTGGTCATGTTAAAAGGCTGGTTTCTATGTAACCAAATGTTTCAGCCAGTGATAAAACTAATTCAGTAGGCGAGGGGACTGAGCTAAAATTATTTGTACATTTTGCCACTTCATCATTATCATTACTATAACTTTTGGCATGGTACAAAAGTCAGGTGCAATGTGTACTCTCATCTAAAGTTAGGTGTTCTTGTCCCATGTGGAAATCCTAAAGTGACTGTGAAACTGAATTTGTATTTCGCTGATGCTCTATAAGAACTAAATGCCAACCAAAGTAATCTAGGAGTTAGAAAAATAAGAGCTGATAATTTTTAATAACAGCCTCATTCTTTTAAGAGATAGGATGCAAAGCCATAAAGTGTTGTTTGCGAGGTTCTGTGGGTTCTGACTTATAAATATTTTCTTTCCTAGAAGACAACCGTGGACCTCCTCCAAATCCCTGGGTAAAATAGTGACCACAGCTACCACCCAACTGTGGAAATGGTCTCTTGTTTAAACCTTTGGCACCTGAGCTAACAACTGTTGCCAATCTTTTTTTTTTTTCTACTTTTTCTCCCCAAAGCCCCCCACTACATAGTTGTATATTTTGGTTGTAGGTTCTTCTAGTTGTGGCACGTGGGATGCTGCCTCAACGTGGTGTGAGGAGGAGTGCCATGTCTGCGCCCAGAATCCAAACCAATGAAACCCTGGGCAGCCAAAGCTGAGCGCGTGAACTTAACCACTCGGTGACGGGGCCGACCCCAGTCTGTATTTTTTTGAATGCTATGTTTTTAGAGACAGGAAGGATCAGATTGATTGTAAGATTGACTTTCTTCTGTACTTCTGGGATACAAACATCTAGTAGGTACCAGTCAAAGGAAGGGCTTACCCATACCTCTAAACCAGGGAAAGGGACACTGTCTTGCTTTATTTTTTACTCAACTTTCCAGGGTGTGCTCCGCTTCAGCACACCTGTCTTTTCCCAACATACCAGTCATGCCCTCACCGGCCGACCTTTCCATTCGCTGTTCCCTCTACACTCACTATTCTTCTCTCAGATATAGCCATGGCTAACCACTTTACATCCTTCCAGTATTTATTCACTTATCACCTTCTTAATGACACCTGCCTTGACAACCCTATTTAAAATTGCAACCTGTGTATCAGTGTCTCCCCAGATGCCATCCTCTGTACTCTTAGTCCCTCTTACTCTGCTCTAATTTTGATAGCACTTGTCTATTTTTATCTGTCTAAAATCTCCCTTAAGCCAAGATTTTTGTCATTTTTGTTCAAGGATACATCTTAAGCATGAATAATAGGCACAGAGTTGAGTAAATGATCAAACAAGTTAAAAAAAGTAATTCATGCTGTAGTATAGTGTCCTCTTGAATATAAAACTTTCTATTTCCTATCTCTTTATTCTTTTTTGTACTTAATTCATGGTTCAAGAAATGCATAGAGACTGGAGTGCTTACTGAAGTGTTTTCCTCATGTTTCATTTTTCAGTGATCATATATAGAATGCATCATTTTTATGATTCTTTGCTTCTGCCTTGACACAAGTTCCATATTTCTCATCTCTAATGGCTTTCAGTATTAGGGAATCACCATCGTGTATTTAGTTCCATGCAGAATACCGTGAAGTTACTTGCAGTAAATCATACTTGGCTTGTCTTATCAAAAAGAGGACAAATTTAAGTGGGAGGATAGCTCCTCTCCTTCTCCTGGACTGTACGTCTCTAGCACGTATTCCAATTCTTTATTCTTTTCTCAGAGTCTCAATGTCTTTTGCTTAAAGAGCTGGATGAAATAGAAAAGATTTCTGGGGAAAGAATTTAGATGATTTGTTTCTTGCTTTTGTTATTTTATATTGGACTGTGACCAATTATATAAATAATGAAGTTATTTAAATAGTGCATAGTTTGTTTAAACATGCTTCTATTATTAGATGATTAGATTGATTTTGAGTTTGGGTAATAAAGGTAATATTGAGAAGCACATCATTATACACAAACTTTGGGCCATTGCTATTTTTATTGGGAAAAAGTACAGAATTGTTATTCCTATGCCTAAGGGTTTCAGCTTTTTCTATTATTTTAAGTTCATATTGTAAAATGGGCTCCAGAAACATTTCACCAGACAACTATAGCAAAAAACATAATAGCAAGCTATGTCATCACTCTGCACCAATGTAAGACAGTATTTCAAATTTTGACAGTTTAATGGCTGATTATTTTTATTTTATTCTTTTTAGTTATGTTCTTCTGATGTTTACTGAGGGTATGTCTTTTTCCCATTTTATCATATTTATCTTTTATTTCTTAGTATGCACTCCTTATATATTAACCTTGTAATATCTCTTTCAAGCATGTCTCATCAATTTTTCCCTTTAGTTTTTTACCTTTAAGTTTATGATTTTAATATGTGAAGAAATGTCCAACATTAAAGCACACTAAAATTGCCTTTATTTATTTGAAATTTATTTTGGGACATGAAGGAGGAAGCTGATCCATGTTTGTGTATGTAAACAGAAGTATAATTATATCTTGCTAGCGCTATATATTTCAATTAGGTGATCAATTGTCAGAGAGCACAGTTTAAATGATTCATTATTCTTTCATCACTGATTTTAATGCTACGTTTATCATACATTAAAATTTAATATTGAAATCATTTCTAAATAACTTACTTTAATATTTCATAATTTGTGTAAATATTTTTTGTGTAAATATACTTGGATATTTTCCCTGACTCACCATACTAACCCATCAAATTATGAGTCTATTCTTATTTTCATATTACATAATTTTAATTATTGGAATTTTTTAATCTGAAAGTTCTTCTGTACTTCAAACATTGGACAATATCGGGCTCATAGAACACTTAATTCTTTGTTGAATTAACGAATAGAAGAATACGTAAAAATATCCTGGCAATTTGTTTTTCTAATACAGTTCAAATGTCCTTTTTGTTAATTCATTTGACATCTTGTGAAGGATTGTATTATATTTTGAATATTTGAGCAGATATGCTTTTCCTTTTAAGAGTATACTAGACAATCAGATTTGCTCCAGTTGTTGAAAGACAGTTTCCTTGTGGATTTGGTCCCGAATGTTCTCTATAATCTAAATTCATCCAGAGCATTTGACAGCATCTTCCCTATGGCATTTATGTAGGTGGTGACTTTGTAAATGGAAGTACACATCGGGGCAGAGGGAAATGTCCTGACATATTTTATATATATACACACACTTATATATACGTATGTATATAAAGAATATTATATATGATAATTGTATACATATATAAATTATATATTCTCTCTATATATCTATCTAGACATTACATTATATATAATATTCTTAGTTTTGTTACTAATTTTGGTGGAATTTTATATATAATGTAATGTATTTACAAGTAAAATGTCTCTCCTCTAATTGCAGCTGTACATGCATATTTGTGCAGTCTCCATCATGCTGACCTGTACTTAACATTTTATATCCTATATCATATGTCTTGTCTTTTATGTTCTTGCCATGACTTTTGAGCCAGGCCATTCTCTTCTTCTCTATACAAATCTATTTTTTCTACTGACCTATAATTTATATAGCATTCATCACATTCTACATAGTTTAATAGTTGCATGCCTATCTCATGCATTGAACTTCTACAAATGTATGAATTCTCTGAAAAAGAGTATTTTTACATCCTTGCGTTCCCTCAGCACCTGGTATAATGAATTTCACATAGTAAGCTCTTAAGTAAAGCTATTTAATTCGAATAGAGTGAGTATGGCCAGTAATTGTGTTTTCTAAATTTCTTGGGAGTTTATGAGAACGAAGTCTGGATTTCTAGGAGAATGTGTGTATGTAAATGTGCACACCATTCATATAATAACAGCACTAGGTCCTTTTCACACACGTGTGAGAATGCTGTTTGTCCTAAAACATGAGAAGAAGGTGAAAAGGAAAACTATGAGGTTCACATTTCAATAATATTCCTGATTTATGATCTGTCTGCCTTTATTGCTATTGTTATTTCATATTATTTATAACTCTACGTTTTTCATTGCAGATACTGATAAATGAGTTTATGACAGAAGTCACAGAGTAGTTACAGAAGTAATAGCATAGCACAGAAAACTTAGAAATTCAGAATGTGTGTGATTTTCTGAAAATTATGTAAATGAACTAAGAAACATATCATTTGTCATGAATACTTAGCTGCTTTGGATCTTTTTTATATTTTAAAATCTATTTAGAATTGGAACCCTATGGAAACAAACCTTCTGAACAAATATAATGAGAAATATGTCATAAATGATTTAACACATTACATGCAAAATATGTCAAAAATACAAGGAAATATAAGTAGCATAAAGGAAGATATAAAAAATGTAATTTAATTAAAACAAACTTCTGAAGCCATCTATTTTCCAAGTTGCTTGCAGAAGTCTTCCTGGAAAATTTTAAATACATCAAGTCCACTTACATTCTTGTATTCTTGCTTTCCTCTTGTGAAAAAGGGATCTTTACTGTTACAGGCTGCTTTTGATGGAGTTCTATATTCAACTTCTGTTCTTCCTCCACTGTTTTAAGTTCATTCCATAATTACCCCCTGCCACATACATCTAACCTCTTCCATATAAATGCTCTACCTTCAAGGCATAAGCACAGCCATACATTTGTCTCTCTGCCCTTAAACTCATATCCTTTTCTAATCACCCCTTTCCAGTTTCTCTTCAAAATAACTATACTTCAGCAAAGAATCTATTCTGATTATATACCTTCTCATCTTCCAAAGATTACTCAGAACATAGTTACTTGGCTTCCCTTTTCTCCTCTTTATTGAGACTGTTCTTGTTAAAGACACTAATTATTATTTGCTATTCATTCATTATTTATTCATTCATTTTGAGTGCTTTTATGTCTCTGGCTCTGTTTTAAGCAGTATGTTTATTTTGTAATCCAATTTATTTCAATACTTATGTTATTTAATCTATCAATAGCATTTTATTAGGTTAATTATTTCATTGTTCTTGACATTCAGTTTTATTTTACTTTCATCAGTTTTGTTCTTTCTGGTTTTCTTCCAACCACTCTGGCCCTGTAGTTTTACTCTCCTCTGTGAATTTTTCTTTAACTACTCCATAATATTTTTCAGCTTGAAGATTCATTAAGGAACATTCCTATGAATTTGGGTATTATTTGTTTTATTGACACAGTCAATTGGTATGATATGGGCAATGAATGAACTGTGATAAGTGTTGGAGGCAGGGAGACCAGTGAAGACCTTATTACAGTGATCAAAAAGAGAGACGTTGGTTACGTGGTAGTGAACAGAGGCCGAGGTATCAAGTGAGTTGGAAAGAGCCAAGATCTATTCTGGAGTGTCTAGACACTGCCCATTACATATAAAAGCATACTAACTAACTATTCAAGTCCTGAATGAAAGGAGGTAGAATAAACAAGGGCTCTTCTTTTTTTCATTTGAATGAGAGGTTTCGAACAGTGAATTAAATCCATTATTTATGTGAAGTGATGTGACTGGACAACTTGTTGGCTGATGGCACCGTTCGGGGGAGGGGGAATTACAGGAGGAAGGACAGATTTCTGGAAGTCAAAAATGGTAAGTTTCAGGTATAATAAGTTTGATGTATCTCCGTATACTCTGAAAACAAAGCTCAGTGGGCTGAGTGAGAAGAAAATGCTCAAACTCTTCTATTTTATAAACTTCTGCTTTTCAACTCACACACAGATAATCAACATTGAACACTTGGGGCTAGTATGAAAATTATCACAAGTAAAATTAGTTTAGCAATTTTACTATATTTTTCCTAATAAAGAGAGTGTTTCTTTAATATCCTCAAGTGAAATAGAAGCAAATGAATATAAGGCACTTTAGAAAAGTCCTCTCGTCTTACACGTTCACAGTCATCGTGTTGCTCTAATGTCTCCCAGTCTGTGAACGGATCAGACAGAAAGTAAATAAACACACAAACAACCAATAACGTAGAAAGTGAGAGAACACACAATGGAGCAATTATTCCTGTGTCCTGCCAAGCCATTTCGTTGTTCCAGAAATTACTGTAGAAGAGATATAAAAAAGAAAGTCAGGAAAGTCTGAGGGGCTTATATTAATCGACAAGCTGGTAGCATTAAATCAAAGTAAATCTTCTCTTCCATATTTCAGCTCCCTCAGCACCAACCAGAGTTATGTTAAGCTTTTTCTTAAGGCAAATCATTTAATTTAAACCCTTTATCACCTTAAAAAACACATTAAACAACTGTTTTACTGAAAACAGGAAATAGTAGCAAGTGGAAGAGAACAGACTCAAACTATTTGTGAGCACATAGACATCATTTCACCTATATTGTTCACATAGTTTACATATTTTTGGAAGAAAGCAATGAAAAACAATCATGTGGTAATCGTTTGTAAGACAAACTCTCCCCCCAAAAAAGATCACTATAGCTACAGTCTATCCCCTTTACTTTCCTATGACAAGATGCAAAGCACACGTCTATATATCTGTTGCTGGAAATAAGTTGACCTGGTGTGGAAGTCTAATAAATCTCATACACAATTCCATACAAAGTCAGCAAAATATTGGTGGCAATTTCTCTTTATTAGCAGAGAAGGCTGACCAGGACAGTGTGTGGTTTGAGGAAAAGTAGCACCAAATCTGAGCTGCTTCAATACTGAAGTTATGGGTAAGAGGAAAGGAAACTGAGAAGAATCTATTGTTATATTCCTGTAAAGAGAAAATAAAAGAGGGAAATGAGTCTCAGAAACCAGTGGAATACATTATTTCAAGAATGATGGAGTGATAAACGTGTTAAGGCTAAAGAATGTCCATTAGATTTCGCTACAAGGACATCCTTTGTGACCTTGCTTTTAGCAGCCAGTCTTTTTTTTTTTTTTTTTACCAATTCATTTTTATTTGTTTTTTTCCTGCATTTTTCTATTGCAGTAACATTGGATTATAACATTATATAGCTTTCGGATGTACATCATAATATATTTCGAATTCTGTATAGATTACATCATGTTCACTGCCCGAAAACTAATTACAGTCCATCACCACACATGTGAGCCCAATTACCCCTTTTGCCCTCTCCCTTTCCCCTCTTCCCCTATGGTAACCACCAATCCAATCTCTGTTGCTGTATGTATTTTGTTGTTTTCATCTTCTGCTTATGAGTGAAATCATATGGTATTTGATTTTCTCCCTCTGACTTATTTCACTTAGCATAATTCCCTCAAGGACCATCCATGTTGTCACAAATGGCTTAGTAGTGTTCCATTTTGTATATATACCACATCTTTATCCATTCGTCCCTTGGTGGGCACCTAGGTTGCTTCCAAGTCTTGGCTAATGTGAATAATGCTGCAATGAATATAGGGGTACATGTATCTTTATGCACTTGTGTTTTCAATTTCTTTGGATAAACACCCAGCAGCGGAATAGCTGGATCATATGGTAGAACTATTCTTAATTTTCTGAGGATATTCCATACTGCTTTCCATAGTGGCTGCACCAGTTTGCACTCCCACCAGCAGTAAATGAGGGTTCCCTTGTCTCTGCATCCTCTCCAACACGTTGTTTCCTATCCTTTTAATTATAGTCATTCTGATTAGAGTTACGTGATATCTCATTGTAGTTTTGATTTGCATTTCCCTGATAGCTAACGATGTTGAACATCTTTTGTTATGCCTGTTGGACATCTGTATACCTTCTTTGGAGAAATCTCTGTTCAGATCTTTTGCCCATTTTTTAATTGGGTTGTTGGTTTTTTGTTGCTGAGATGTATGAGTTCTTTGTATATATTGGGTATTAACCCCTTACTGATATATGGTTTATAAATATCTTCTCCCAATTCTTAGGTTTTCTTTTTGTTTTGTTGATGTTTTCTTTTGCTGTGCAGAAGCTTTTGAGTTTGATGTAGTCCTATTTGTTCATTTTTTCTTTTATTTCCCTTGCCCAGTCAGACAGTGGTACTTGAAAATATGCTGCTAGGACTCATGTCAAAGAGCGTACTGCCTGTTTTCTTCTAGGAGTTTCATGGTTCCGGGTCTTATTTTCAAGTGTTTAATCGATTTTGAGTTGATTTTTGTGCATGGTGTAAGATAATGGTCTACTTTCATTTCTTTGCACGAGGCTGTCCAGTTTTCCCAACACCATTTATTGACGAGACTCTCCTTATTCTATTGTATGCTCTTGGCTCCCTTGTCGAATATTAGCTGCCCATAAATGTGTGGCTTTTCTTCTGGGCTCTCGATTCTGTTCCATTGATCTATGTGTCTGTTCTTGTGCCATTACTATGCTGTTTTGGTTACTATGGCTTTGTAGTATATTTTGAAATCCGGGAGTGCGATATCTCCAGCTTTCTTCTTTTTCCTCAGGATTCCTTTGCCTATTCAGGGTCTTTTGTTGTTCCATTAGCAGTCAATATTAATGGTGTGGTAAAAAAAAAAAGTCAGATTGCAATAGCTTATGAGGTAAGTAGGCTTGAGAAATGGAAAAAACAAGTATAGACAACTTTTTCCCCAAGGTGTTTAGCTGTAAGGAGAGCTTGGGCAATAACCTGAGAAGCAGATGTTGCAGAGGGAGGGTTGAATTATTGCTCACCCAACATCCCTTCTGGTCAGAGGACTTCGAAACCAATGTGGTCACAGTGGTGTCTTTATTTTTCCTATTGTGTAGGTAATTAAAGACTTAAATAGCTTTAACAGTTTCGTAAAGAGATAACATCACTGAGCTTCCAAAGTATGTGAACAAAACTGCCTATTTTAACTGGAAATAGTAGATTGTAGGCTAATATAGGTGAGTATATATTTCAATTGGAAAACATGTATAACAGTAAGAGGTTTGTTTCCCCTTAGGAATTCAGAGAAAGAAATGACTATAACAGAATTGTTGTATTAGGCAAGAAAACTGGTCTTGTGCTAGCTTTTGTTTAATGGAAGAAATATTAAATGAACATGCTTGGAAACTTCTGTGGAAACTTATGCCTTTATTTGTTTTGTGGCCAAAGCAAACTATCTTATTGACTTCTATGTAATTAAGTTATATATACAGCTCCTATTTCTGCTTCTCATTTTCCTCTTATAGCAAAGACAAAGCTGCAACCCACAGAGTAAAATTATTTCTTGACTGGTATGTGGTGGCAGGAAAGGCAAAACCTTGTTAAAATGCATAAATGCCATCAATTTATCATACAAATTGCTCAAGGAAATTTCATGCTAAACAAATCAATGAACAGTTATCACAGATAGACCAGAGCGAGATTTTTATTTATTTTTAGTACTATATATCTTTTACAGCTTTGTTGAGGGATAATTGACATAGAAAAAAATGCACAGGTGGGGCTTCAGGTGCACAGTGATGCCAGTGGCCACTTTGGAGGCAGTTGCTGTGTTGGGTACCAGGGTGGCTGCCTGAGGTTCAGGTGCCTGTGGACTCAACACACTCAGGCCTCTGCTCACTGTGGGATCTTCATGGAGACCAAGCAGAGGTACTTTTAATTAGTGATGTTCAGCACCTCTGGCTTCACTGGCCAGTTATTTAAGAAAAACCTTGCACATATTTAACATGTTCAATTTGATGAGATTAGACATAGGCATACACAAGTGATACCATCACCAAAATCAAGTTAATAAACATGTCCCTCACCTACCAAAGTTTCCTCGTGTCCTTTGTGCATCTACCTTTGTGCTATATTAGCCATTTATTCATGAATACTCTAGGAAGTTATTATTTGTTGATACATATTTATGTATACATATAAAGTAAGGGCAGATGTCCTCTTGAAGCAACCTGAGGCAAAGACTGCAGCACATGCACAGCAGGTTTCCATGAAAAGATTTCCTTAAACTCCTCTTTTTCATGGTCTTTCATTGGGCAGTGTTTCTCATGAGACTGCACCATCTCAAACAATTTTACCCTTCTGTAATTTTGCTTGAATCTAGATAATTAATATTTATTTTGTTTGAAACACTGTTGCAATAATACTTATAATTTATACATTAATTGCTTTCCTCTGGCTTATCAAAGCAAGAGACTCTTACTTTAATTTAATCACACGTAGTTTACTGCGGGTCAACTATATTCCAGGTGCTGTGCTAGGTGCCAGTATACCAAGAAAATACTACGTTTGTGTTGTTGTTGTTGTTTATTACAATGCTTTCTTCCATTAGACATGAATTAAGCCCAAACACCTATCTTGGTGCATCTGAGATCTAAAAGGAGACCAGCGTGGGGAGGAGATTACCAGGAGTGGGCAGAGTTAGAGAAAATGAAAAAATTTTAGATGTTCTTCTAAAGTTCAACAGGAAGTCATTAAAAGCTTTTAATGGAAGAGAGAAAGAACCAGCACTCTTTAGAATTTAGTTGATTTCGTGTCTTGAAGAGGGGAAAATTAAGATTGGACCAGGAATATCTTATTGTTATCAGCAAACAAGGAAACATTTAAGATAAAGTACGTAGAAGTCAGCTTGAAGGGGGCTTTTTTGGGGCAAATTGTAATGTTTTGAGCATTAATAACAACAATAAATTAATTAATTAAAATAAATGAACTTAATTTTATTGTGTTAATATAGCTAAATGAATTTGTTTCCTCTTTTTAAATATATGTCTGTTCATAAAGTATAGAGACTTATTTGTTTTAACTGTATAAGTAAAGACAAGAAAATATTGGGAATTGTGAGTCAAATAATCCAGAAAATGCAAAACCCAAAACAGGATGATCATATTCAATAAGAAAGTAGAAAGGGGAATAGAGAATTCAATAGCATGTTTTAAAATGAATGTTTAGGCAAATGTTGTAAAGAGGGAGCTCGCTACAAAACTTTGATTCCTCCTTTCCTAGGACAGAAAATTTCTAAGTGGCCCTAAAATTTAAATAATATGATAAAGCATACCTAACAGTGCTAACAAATAATATCAGTATATAATAATGATAGGATAACACATAATGAAATGTTGGCTAAGTGAAACTTAAAACACATATAATTCATAATGGGGATTTTAGGTTTACAAATCCAACCTGTATTAAAGGTCAGAATTTAAAATCTCCTACTTTTTCCAATTTTATTGAAAAATGATTGACATACATCATTGCATAAGTTTAAGGTGTATAGCATGATGTTTGATTTACATATATTGTGAAATGATTACACAATAGGTTCTGCTAACATTTGTCATCTCATATAGATACAATAAGAAGAAAAGCAAAAAGAAAAATAATTCTTGTGATGAGAACTCTGAGGATTTATTCCCTTAACAGCTTTCCTATATATCATACAGCAGTGTTAACTATAGTCATGATGTTGTACATTACATCCCTAGTATTTATATATCTTATAACTGGAAGTTTGTACATTTTTACCACTTTCCTCCAATTCTCACTCTGCCTACCCTCTACCTCTGTTAACCATAAGTCTGGTCTCTTTTTCTAGGAGCTTGGTTCCTTTTCAGAATCCACATATAAGTGAGATCATTCAGCATCTGTCTTTCTCTGTCTGACTTATTTCACTTAGCGTAATGCCTTCAAGATCCATCCATGTTGTTGCAAATGGTAAGATTTCCTCATTTTTGATGGTTGAATAATATTCCATTATTGTATGGAATGGTATACAGTTGTATACAGTAGTATACATTGTACAGTTGTCCCCCCTTTACCAGAGGAATATGTTCCAAGACGCCCAGTAGATGCCTGAAAATGAAGATAGTATTGAACTCTATATATACTATGTTTTTTCCAATACATACATATGTATGATAAAGTTTAATCTATAAATAGGCAGTGGAAGAGATTAACAACAATAACTAACAATAAACTAGAACAATTATAACAATACACTGTAATAAAAAGTTACCATAGATCTTAGCATCCTCAGTATATGAATTTTTTCCTTATTAAGTTGAGAACTTTCACCTTTTCACTTAAAGGAAGGACTTCACTGCTCCTCTTTGGTGCATCAGAATTGCCAGCAGCACTACTCTTATGTTTTGGGGCCATTAGTAAGTAAAACAAGGGTTACTTGAACATAAGCACTGCAATAGTCATCTGATAACTGGGATGGATGCTAGGTGACTAATGGGTGGGTAGCGTATGCACCATGGATATGCTGGACAAGGGATGATTCATGTCCAAGGTGGGATGGAGCAGGATCGCACAAGATTTTTATCACACTACTCAGAAGGGTACAGAATTTAAAATGGATGAATTTTTTATTTCTGGAATTTATCATTTAATATTTTTGTACTGCAGTTTACTACCGGTAACTGAGCCCGTGGAAAGCAAAACCTTGGATACAGAGGGACCATGGTATATACACCATAACTTCTTATCCATTCATCTATGATGGACCTCTAGTTTGTTTTCATATCTTCACTGTTGTAAATCATGCTGCTATGAACATGGGGGTGCAAATATCTTTCCAAGTTAGTGTTTTCCTTTCCTTTGAATATATTCCTAGAAATAGAAGGCTGGATCATGTGCTGGTTCTATTTTTAATTTTTTGAGAACCTCCATACTGTTTTCAGTATGGGCTGTCCCAGTTTACGATCCTACCAACAGTGCACAAATGTTCTCTTTCCTCCACGTTCACTCCAAGATGTATTATCTCTTGTCTTTTTGAGACTAGCCATCCTAACATCTTAAAGAGGTGATATCTCATTGTGGGTTTAAGTTGCATTTCTCTAATAACTAGTGATATTGAGTATCTTTTCATGTAGCTGTTGGTCTTTCATATATCTACTTTGGGAAAATGTCTATTCAGATCCTTTACCCATTTTTTAATTGGATTATTTGTGGGTTTTTTTTTTTTGCTATTGAGTTGTATGAGTTCTTTACATATTTTGGACATTAACCACTTATCAGATATATTTGCAAATATTTTACAAATAATTTTTTCCCATTCTGTGGGTTGTCTTTTCACTTTGTTGATGATTTCTTTTGCTGGGTAGAAGCATTTTGGTTTGATGTAGTCCAACTTGTTTATTTTTGATTTTGTTGCTTGGTCTCTAGTTGTCATATCCAAAATATCATTAACAAGACCCATGTCAGGGGAGTGTCTTTTCTACCTCTGTAAAAAAATGCCCTTGGTATTTTGGTAAGGATTGCATTAAATCTATAAATGGCTCTTGGTTTTATTGATAAAATATCCTATTTTTGTAACAAATAAACAGTTTAACTCTAAAACAAGAAGTAATGTAATGACCTGCAGCTTGAGTTAAGTCACTGTGGGAAAAGCAAACACGTCCCAAACTATCACTAAATATCAGTGGTTTGGTAAACCATTTCCTGAAATCTCCTGCTTTTTTGTCTAGGTTGATCACTGCAAGGTCAGGAAGGTATAAAAGGACATAGTAAAGCAACTATTGGAAAGCACAATTATAGCCTTAGGGAAGTATAAAAAATTATAGGAATAACAAATGAAATAAAGTTTAAAAGCTGCTATATTTTGGGATAAGTTTAAGAATAGCGATAGGTTTTGTAGTAATTTTATTTGTGTATATTTGTTACTTAACGTATTGGAGGTGTTCACGAGTTACCTTGACCAATTCTTTAATTGCAGTTTAGATTTTGTATTGAACTTCATTTCTGTAATTAAGTGAAAATTAATATTCAAATATCAAAATAGGTTTCCAATTCTCTTTATTAGTGAATTAGCTATTTCTGTGTAATAAGTTACCCCACAACTTAGCTCACATTTCTCTGGATCAGTAGGCAGGCGTGGCTTAGCTGGTTAACTCAGGGTTTCTCACTGCAGCTGCCTGTAGGATGTGGTTCAGGGCTGGGGTCTCATCTCAAGGCTTCATTAGGGAGGTGTTACTCCAAGCTCACTGTTGGCTCACCTCAGGTCTTCACTGATCATTGACTAGAGGATTCAATTACTTGCCCCGTGGGCCTCTCCATATGCTTTCTCATATCAGCAGTTTGTTACCCATTGGCTAGAGAAGAGATGGAGAGAGAGAGATGGAAACCAGCTCACACTCCTGTAAAGAGGATTACACAATGGCATGAACAGCAGAAGGTGGGGTGATTGGGGCCATTTTAGTAGCTCCTCATACATTTAGATAGTATGCATTTTATACAATAAGGATGATTCAAATGACAAATATTTGTAAATGTTATTTTTCCCTTGCCAAAAGCTTTAAATGTTTGTAATATTGTTTGCTTTTGTGTATCCCTGTTAACTATAAACTCCTTGAGGTCGTACACTGTAACTCTTCTCTGTCTTCAGCATTTAATAGAATAGCTACCAGGTGGGAGTTGCTCAGGAAATTCAGGTTGAATAGATGAATTAATAAGTATCATTTGAAACCGTTTGTAAGATTTATTTTATGTGGTTAGTGAGAATATTTAGAAATCCAAATAGCAAGAGTTGTTTTTGAAAACATAAGCCCTATGATAGTTGCTGCCACTTTATAGATTTAATTTCACTTCATACAGTTTCCAAAGGATCCTTTGCACTTCTGATGTTGTAATTTTGTTGTATGGCCAGCAGAAGGCATCACTACACAAACCAAGCTCTAAAATCAAGACACAAATTAAAAACTGACTTGCTCTTAAGAATAAAGTAATAAATGTATTCTCATAAACTGCTACTGAGAATGTTAGTTAATAGACATTACTGCAGATAAATTTAACAAAATATATTTGTAGTCTTAAAAATGGTAGCTCTTTTTGCGGTAATGATTCTGCTTCTAGAAATCTAGCTTCAGAAAATATTATATGTGAACAAAATGCTACACACTTAGATTGTTACATCAGCCTTATTGAATTGCCAACTTCTATGGAAAATTTGTGTCCAAAAATAGTGGAAGGGTTAAATACATATGATAGAACCACACAATTGAAAAATATGAAAACTTTTTAAAATTACTTTAATGAAATATTCAATGATATGAGAAATGCTTCTGACATAATGTTAATTGAAAATAATTGGATTGTGAAATAATGTATGATTCCTCCTATTACAAAATATACATAGAACATATGATAAGGAAACATATTGATGTAATTTTATGAGGAGATTATAAGGTGTTTTTCTTGATCTTTGTCCTTGTTACACCAATTTTCAAAAGTGACTAGCTGGATATAAAGTCTTATGTTATCAATAAGAAGAAATAAAGGGGCCAGCCTGGTGGCATAGAGGTTAAGTTTGCGCGCTCTGCTTCAGTGGCCTGGGTTTCGCCGGTTCAGGTCCTGGGCACGGACCTATGCACTGCTCATCAAGCCATGCTGTGGCAGGCATCCCACATATAAAGTAGAGGAAGATGGGCACAGATGTTGGCTTAGGGGCCACTCTTCCTGAGCAAAAAAGAGGAGGATTGGCAGCAGATGTTAGCTCAAGGCTAATCTTCAAAAAGTGAGGAAACAAAGAAAAAATTAAAAAAATCAAATGTGACAACAACATAGCAAGGGAATAAAAGTTTTTGTGCTTAACATAAATGACAATTCTTTGTCTTCTATTATGTTAAGCCATTAAAATATTATTTTATTCAATAATTATCTAGTGGTTTTTATATGTCAGAGATTGCATGGGGAGTTGGTCGTACAAAAAGTGAATAGGACACAATTTCTGTCTTTATTGAACGTATGGTCAACTTGGAGAGAGAGAGATATAAACAGATATTGTGCAAAATAATATGACAGATGCAATGGTAAAGACTAATAATACATTTTCTTTATCCCCCTTAAGATTCTCAATTCTCCCAATTTGAACTCTTGTAGAATTTTTGATTTATGACCATAATATACTAAACTTTGTACATACTTTTCACCGTTTCAGGATTTCCAAGAACAAACATGATACATGAGTAAATCATATTTGCATTATTTATCCAGCAGCTACAGGTATTTATCTGCTGGAAAAGATATTATCTACCTGTGAGAACAGGATTACTGATACTGCTATATAGGTAGGTTATGCAATAGAACACTGTTACTAAAACATCTTGGTTGCTCGAGTTTACAAAGTTTGAATTGTGAGGCTGAGATGATTTTTATGAATATGGATTTCCACAGGATTTTCCCTTTTCTCTGGAACTCAGTGTTTTAGCAAAATAGAGTGTATATGTGAAGAAGCAGAACATGTGTGGGCAGCTCTTTTTGGAGAGGAGGAGTTGCCCTTTGAGAAGCAGCCTTTTGGGATGGTTTTCTTCTTTCTAGAAGCAGGTGACTGAATTAGTCTGGACCACACTGAGGGTTGAAGTGTTCTGGGCCCCACAGCCAGAGGAAGTATTGCTAGGACTCGGCACCATGGACCTGGGGGTGTATCAAGAAGAGTAGGAGATCTTTCTCCCTAAGAATCACAGAAGAGTTCATGCTGAAAGTCTGGTCCAGGGCCCTTTGCTTGCTAAACACTTAAGATGCAGTCCTGACGAGGGAGAGACATTGAACCATCATTCTGAAAGTTGAAAGGTGAGTGGAAATGCTGTCACCAATGGAATGAGAGTGAACACCTTTCCTTATTTAGGCTGCAAACGGTGCTGGAGTTCAGTGGCTCTGTTGTCATTCTCCAGTTCTCCAGAAAACTTCCAGACTGACCACTTTAACTCTTGAACTAGTCACTTCCTCTCTCCTCACTCATTTCCAGGTATCACTCTGAGCTCATTCTAGCCACCTGGAGGCAGAAATCTCACCTGTCCCAGTCTTGTCCCTGTCTCTCATTATTAAATTTTGTGCATGGTATTCTTTGAATGTAAAAAAAAACCCTGATTTTGTGGAAAGGCTATTTTTTTTAATTTGATGTAAGAGTTTCTGTTATTAATTTCAGAAAAGTGGGATGAGAATGGACACATAATTCACACTCTTTTCCCTTAGTTATAAAAGTCTAAACAAGTATTAAAATATACTACATAAAATCATATATGTTCATTTGTCAATTGACTGCTCTTTTGTCAGTCACCCAATATCCCTAAATCTGAGTGTCTTCATTTTTAAAATGAGGATAACAATCCTCCTACCCAGTTTGTGGAAGATTAGATGAGGTGATATATTTGGTACAGCAACAATAACAAAAAATCCCCACAAATCTAAAAAGAGCTGCGCTCGGCACTTGAATTCCCTAAATGTCAGTTTTCCTCAGCTAGTAAACAATGAGGTATAGATCACAACACAAAGAATTCAATACTTACTCATCTTTGAACAGAGTCAAAAAATACTAAAAAAGGAACAAACAGAAAATAAGTTCTGGGGCAGGCCTGGTTGCATAGTGGTTACATTTGCACGCTCCTCTTTGGTGGCCCAGGGTTTGTGGGTTTGAATCCTGGATGCAGACTTACCACTGCTTGTCAAGCCATGCTGTGGCAGCATCCCACATAAAATAGAGGAAGATTGGCACAGATGTTAGCTTAGTGACAATCTTCCTCAAGCAAAAAGAGGAAGATTGACAACAGATGTTAGCTCAGAGCCAAACTCTTTCTCCTCTCCTAAAACAAAGTTCTGTGTCCAAATTCTACATTTTTAATCATAGGACACTTTAATACAATATTTGATTTTCACATGAATTTTTGTAGAGGAGGAAAACAATTCCTCTACCCTCTATGTCCTTCTGGTTGCTCTAAGATTTAAAGTGACATGAGACAGAATAACAGGAGAAAATCAAACAAAGCTTTATAACATGTGTACATGGAAGAAATCCAGGAAAACAGAGTAACTCAGCCAAAGCTGCCACCTTAAATACCATCTTCAGCTAAAGACAAATGAGGATGTTGGGGGTAGTGGATTGGGACTTCAAAAGGGAGGAAGGCAATACACATGGAAATGGAAAAGCAAAAGTTTGGTAAATGCTTTAACAAGAATGGGTTTAACAAGGACCCTCACAGTCTACCAATACTCAAGAGTTATCTATGGTGATGGTCTGTCCTGGGTACAGGCCTTTTGTCTGAAATTCTTTCTAGGCAGTTAGGGGCAAGGTCAAAAGTTCTTTTGTTCTTAAAAATAATCAAAGCAAAGAGACACATTTTGGGGTGCCCAATTCTGATCCCCCATAATTTGTTATGTTATTTATGTACTAAGAGAATCCATACCCAAGTGGCTAACTTTAAAGTAAGCCAGGAATTTAAAGGTAAATCTTGAATCAATATTATTTTAAAAATTAGCATTTTGCCTTGTTCCTAGACCTTGCATGAAAATTAGGTAAGAGAGGAAGCTGTTGTCGGGGTCACTGTGTCTCATAAAATGAAAGGTTCCTTGCTCCAGGCCTTGTGGTCAACAGTAAGTGAGCTCCTTAAGTTTGAGACTTCCTTTGTGGTTTTGACTCAAATATGTACCCTAGGTAGCTCCAGCTACTTCTCTTCCTCTGCTCTGCTGGCTATGTTGATAACTTCTCAGGAAGTATCTGGGTCTGTTCTTATGTTTTATTTTCACAGAGCATTTCCTAGTGTCTTTTATAATGGATTTTGTGTTACTGTCATGATGGTGGAGGGTTAAGTTGGCACAGACAAATAGGTGATCTAAAACACACGTGTTATTTAATTATATTCTGTATTTTAGTATTGTTTTGAATACACTTTCACAAAGCAATATCAGCTGATGACATTCTCTGAGCTTTAACTAATTGATGCCCAGTGAAGGTGGGCCAAGAAGGGCTAGGTGCTGGTAGGAAACTGGGTGAGCATGAAAAAATGCAAGTTTAAATCCACTGAGTGGAGAAGTCATTGGGATGTATCACTGAAATGTGAGTGCAGAGCTGTATCTCTCCCAATGAATTGACCCCCTCTAAGCCCTGTGCCTGCTCTTGGTGTTATTACTCTCAGGTGAAGAGCAATGTTCTATTAACCAGAACCTGGGGAACTTTTTCAGATTTCAAAAATTGGGATGAAGGCAGAGACAAAGTATAATTCAGTCTAGTCCTTATTCTATAAAAATATAATGAGATGCCACATATATGATACAGCATCTCTATTTTGTATCTACATTAAGAAAGAATTTTATATCCAGGTACATCCTTATTTCCAAACTATGGTAAATCTCTGATTATTTAACTTTTTAGTTTCTCATTTTTTATTCATTCCACCCATGGGTTTAATGTTAGGGACTTTCGACAGCTGTGACTCATTTGTCTCCATTGTTAGTACCAGTGGATTTCAAACTTTAGTTTTTATCCCAATCACCTGGAGAGCTTGTTAAACCACAGGTCACTGGAACCCACCTCAAAGTTCCTGATTCAGTGATTCTGGGATGCAGCCCAAGAATTTGGCATTTTTTTTTTAATTTTTATTTTTTTCGGATGTACATCATATTTTGAATTCTGTATACATTACATCATGTTCACCACCCGAACACTAATTATAGTGCATCCCCTCACATGTGACCCTAATCACCCCTTTTGCCCTCCCCCCTCCCCCTTCCCCAATGGTAACCACCTGTCCAATCTCCAATGCTATGTGTGGTTTTTTTTTTTTGTCGTTTTTATCTTCTACTTATGAGTGAGATCATATGGTATTTGACTTTCTCCCTCTGACTTATTTCACTCACCATAATACCCTCAAGCTCCCTCCATGTTGTCACAAATGGCCGGATTTCATCATTTCTTATGGCTGAGTAGTAGTCCATCATGTATAAATACCAGATCTTCTTTATCCATTCGTCCCTTGATGGGCACCTAGGTTGCTTCCAAGTCTTGGCTATTGCGTATAATGCCGCAATGAACATATGGGTGCATGTATCTTTATGCCTTTGTGTTTTTAAGTTCTTTGGATAAATACCCAGCAGTGGAATAGCTGGATCATATGGTAGATCTATCCTTAATTTTCTGAGGATACTCCAAACTGCTTTCCATACTGGCTGCACCAGTTTGCACTGCCACCAGCAGTGAACAAGCAAATCAAAACTACAATGAGGTATCACCTCACTCTGGTCAGAATGGCTATAATTAACAAGACAGGAAAACACAAATGTTGGCGAGGGTGTGGAAAGAAGAGAATTTGGAGTTTTAACAATTCCCAGGTGGTGCTTATGATTCTGCTCTCAGGGCCACATTTGAAGAATTTCTGCTCTTATTTTCAATTATTTCACAATGAATGTGTTAATTATGCTTACTAACACCCTTTGGTCATTCTGAGAATTCCTTCCTCAGAATTGTTTTCTCTGAGAAGAGAAACTGCTGTTTCTTCAAAGTCCCAGTTAACCTTTCCATTTCAGAGCCAGATTTTCCAATTAAATGCTATTTCCCCAGTATAATCTGCTCTCAGAATGAAGGTTTACATTTTTTTCCCTCTTTAAGCTTCATTCCTTCCTTCTTTAGCACGGGAGTCCCTGTGTTCAAACGGGAGTACCACTTGTGAACAAGGAATTCAGTTCAGCTCCATCTTGGTCAGCACTCAAAAGTATACCTTTGTGGTTCCTAATACCACACAGTATGTCCAAGTTTTCTACCTTCTCTTGAGGAAGCTTAAAAGTGACGAAACCGTTGAGATAGTCAGTTGTCCAAAGATGACAGGTGGTAGAACCCAGGACATTTGGGTTATTTCTTACTTTCAAATGTTTCTGGTTGGTATCCATTCCCACTCATTTTGTACTCTGCTTTTCTGCCTTTCCCTGCCCTAATCCCTGGGAAAAAATGTTTGGTTCAACAAGTGAGCTTCTACTTCAATCTCTTAGAGCACTTACTTTGCAAATTAGTTTCAGCTTTGTCCTAGGCTGGGCAAGAAAAAATGCCTCTCAGGGTATGAGTCTGAGGGAGGGGAAAACCCAAAGAACAAAAAAAAAACAACTGGAGTAATAACCCTATAGCTGTGTCTCTTTATATTTGTATATTCACTCATATATACATTCATACATTCTTTCATTCAGCAAATATTTATTGAGCCCTGGGTAACTTCAGTTAACATTAACCACTACTTTTTAAAAGAGATTAGTTCTCCTGCCCATGTACTCTTTTCTAATAAAGTCAAAATGGTATACATTCCAATGTATATGAAATGTGTGTAGGTAAATTAAACATATTTAAATCTATACTATTTTAATATATATGTGCGTCAAGTGTATTTAATATATATGTGTTTTAGGCTTTATTTTTACCTCTTTTTTTGAAATATAATTAACATATAAGATTAGTTTCAGGTGTACTACGTAATGACTCGCTATTTGTTCATATTGCAAAATGATCAACACAATAAGTCTAGCTACCATCCGTTACTATGCATAGTTATAATTTTTTTCTTATCATGAGAACTTTTAAGTTATACTCTCTCAGCAACTTTCAAATATGCAATATAGTATGATTAACTATAGTCACCATGATGTACGTTACATTCTTAGGACTTATATTATAATGGGAATTTTGCACCATTTGACCCCCTTCACCCATTTTGCCCACCCCCCTACCGCCAGCATAGACTCTGATCAAACATGATATAGAATTGATAATCTATTGTACAATGTACATTTTTATTTATCTCAGAATCACCAAGAATTAAAACACTTTTTTTTTGCTTTGAAGTGCTCTACATTGAGTACATTTCTACAGTTTCTTACCAATTTTTTCCAGTTGTTGTATATATTTACTCCTCTAATGTGTCTACTCAATGACAAATATGACATGTGAAACAAAAATGTTTGTTCAACAGTCTGAAATGCATGACAATGTGCAGATAAAACATCTGTATGACATAACTAAAATTATTAAAAATTGTTATAATACATAAAACTGCAAAGAAGAAAATTTTCACCATCTATAATCACTTAAAAATTCTTTCAAACTCCCTTTCTACTCATTCTTTATGTTTTAAAAAATACATTAGATATTCTTTACAAAAATTAAAATTGCAGATACAAAGAAAAAAAGTTTTAAAAAATTCAAAATGTTATATACCACCTAGAAATAATCATTTTGAATATACAGTCTATGAACATATAATAGTAGGTGGTGGAAAATACATGACCCAGGACAACTGGGTTATCTCCTGCTTTTATAGATAGATAGATAAATAGATTCATAAAAGGTAGAAATGCATTAAGTAAAATAATATCATACTATACCTGCAATGCTTTAATTTTAAAACAGTATTAAATTTTATTTTAGCAATATTTAATAGAAAACAATAGACTGGGAATTATACTAAAGGAATTACTACTTCAAATTAATGCTTCTTTAATATGTGACATTTCCATGATTTTTTCTCTTAAGGTTAAGAGAAATTGTTATTTAAATATATGTTGAAATCACTAGACTTCTATTCGTGTAAATATATGTTTTCATTTTACGTATTTTTAAATTTTATTTAAAGACATTTTCCTCAGCTTTAATGAATATAATTGACCAAATTGTATATATTTAAAGTGTACAACGTGGTGATTTGTTAGACATATACGTTGTGAAATAATTTCTACAAGTTAATTAACACATCCATCATCTCACATAGCTGCTTTTTTTGTGTGTGTAAGAATGATTAAGATCAATTCTTTCAGCAAATTTCAAATATACAACACAGTAGTAGTAGTCACTATGCTGCATATTATTTCCTCAGAACTTATTTATCTTAAAACTGAAACTTTGTATGCTTTCACCAACATATGCTCATTTCCCTCACCTCCCAACCCATGGCAGCTGTCATTCTACTCTTTGTTTCTATGAGTTTGACTTTTTAAAACTAAGGTTCTACATATAAGTGATACGAAAAAATATTTGTCTCTATCTGACTTATTTCACTTAGCATAATGCCTTCAAGTTTCCTCCACGTTGTCAAAAATGGCAGAATTTCCATCTTTCTTATGACTGAATAATATTCCATTGTATATATACCATATTTTCTCTATCCATTCATCCATCAACAGATATTTAGGTTGTTTCCGTAATTTGGTTATTGTGAATAATGCTGTAATGAACATGGAAGTGCTGATATCTCTTTGAGATACTGATTTCGTTTTCTTCAGCTATATACTCAGGAGTTGGATTGTTAGATGACATGGAGTTCTATTTTTAATTTTTTGAGGAGCCTCCCAATTGTTTTCCAGAGTGGCTGTACAACTTAACATTCCCATCAATAGTGTACAGGAGTTCACTGTTCTCCACATTCAGCAACACATGTCTTGCTTTTTTTTTTTTTTTTTGATGACAGCCATTCTAATAGGTGTGAGGGTGATATCTTATGGTTTTGATTTGCATTTCCATGGCTATAAGTGATGTTGAACACCCTTTCATGTACCTTTTGGTCATTTGAATATCTTCTTTGGAAAGTGTCTATTCAGGTTCTTTGTCCATTTTTAGATTAGATTATTATTTGTTTTTTGCCATTGAGTTGTTTTAATTCATTATATATTTTTGATATTAACCTCGTGTTAGATATATGGTTTTCAATTATTTCCACCCATTTTTTAGGTTCTCTTTTCATTTTGTTGATGTTTCCACTGTTGTGCCGAAGCTTTTTAGTTTGACGTGGTCACTGTTGTCTATTTTTCTTTTTGTTGCCTACACTGTTGTTATCATATCCAAAAAATTATTGCTAAGACAATGTTGACCAAGGAGCATTTTCCCTATGTTTTCTTCTAGGAGCCATGCAATTTCCAAACTTACATTTAAGTCTTTAACCCATTTCAAGTTAATTTCTGTGAGTGATGTGAGATAAGGGTCAATTTCATTCCTTTGCACGTGGATATTTAGTTTTCCCAGCACCATTTATTGAAGAGACTATCATTTACCCCTTGTGTATTCTTGGTCCCCTTATCAAAGCCAAGTTGACTGTATGAGTATGAGTTTATTTTTGGGCTCTCTATTCTTTTCCATTGATATACGTGTCTTTTTTAACATCAATACCATATTCTTTTGATTATTATAGTTTTGTAATATAGTTTGAAATCAGCAAGCGTGATGCCTCCAACATTGTTCTTCTTTCTCAGAATTGTGTTAGTTATTCAGGGCCTTTTTGGTTCCATACAAATTTTAGAATTGTTTTTCTCTATTTCTGTAAAAAAACATTGGAGTTTTGATAAAAATTGCATTGAATCCATAGATCACTGTGGGTAGTATGGACATTTTAACACTGTTAATTTTTCCAATCCAATAGCACAGAATATCCTTCCATTTATTTTTATCTTCTTCCATTTCTTTCATCAGTGTCTTATAGTTTAGAGTGTGGAGATCTTTTACCTCATTGGTTAAATTTATTCCCAAGTTTCTTAATTCTTTTTGATGCTATTGTAAGAAGGATTATTTTTAATTTCTCTTTCCAATAGCTTTTTGTTAGTGTATAGATTGCAACTGATTTTTGTATGTTAACTTTGCATACTGCAATTTTACTGAATTAATTTATTAGTCCTAAAAGTTTTTTGTGGAGGCTTTAGGAGTTTCTATGTATAAAATTATATCATTTGCAAACAAACAAAATTTTATTTATTCCTTTCTTGATTGTTGCCTTTATTTCAGTTTCTTGCCTAATTGCTCTGGCTAGGCCTCCTAGTACTATTTTTTTTTTTAAGATTTTAATTTTTTTCCTTTTCCCCCCAAAGCCCTCAGGTACATAGTTGTATATTCTTTGCTGTGGGTCCTTCTAGTTGTGGCATGAGGGACGCCGCCTCAGGGTGGTTTGATGAGCAGTGCCATGTCCGCGCCCAGGACTCGAACCAACAAAACACTGGGCCGCCTGCAGCGGAGCAGGCGAACCCAACCACTCGGCCACGGGGCCAGCCCCATCCTAGTACTATTTTTGAGTAGAAGTGGTGAGAGCGAATGCCATTGTCTAGTTCCTGATCTTAGAGAAAAGGCTTTTAGCTTTCCACTGTTGAGTGTGATATCACCTTTGGCCTCTCATATGTGTTTTATTTCAATGAAGTACATTCCTTTTATACCTAATTTGTTGAGAAATTTATGATGAAATGATATTGAATTTTGTCAGATGCTTTTCCTGCATCTATTGAGACAATCATATGGTTTTATCTTTATTCTGTTAATGTGATGTATCACATTTATTGGTTTGTGTTTGTTGAACCATTCTTGCATTCTGGGAATATATCCTACTTCATACTGGTGTATGATTCCTTTAATGTATCATGGAATTCAGTTTGCTAATATTTTGTTGAGGATTTTTGCATCTACATTTATCAGGGATCTAGGCCTGCAACTTCTTTTTGTAGTGTCTTTATCTGGCTTTGGGATTAGGGTAATGCTAGCCTAATAAGATGACTTTGGAAGTGGTCCCTTTCCTTCAACTTTTTGGAAGAGTTTGAGAAGGACTCATATTAATTTTTCTTTATATGTTTGGTAGAATTCACCAGTAAATCCATCTGGTCCTGGGTTTTTCTTTGTTGGGAGGTTTTTGATTACAAATTCAATCTCCTTACTAGTTATGTTTGTTCATATTTTCTATTTCTTCATGATTCGGTCTTGGTAGGGTGTATGTCTCTAGGAATTTATCTATTTTTCCAGGTAATCCAACTTGGTGTATAGTTGTTCATGGTAGTCTCCTATGATCCTTTGTACTTATGTAGTATCAGTTGTCTCCCCTTTATTTCATAATTTTATTTATTTGGGTCCTTTCTCTTTTTTTCCTGGTTAGTCTAGCTAAACATTTATCAGTTCTGTTTATCTTTTCTAAAAGTAGCTCTTAGTTTTGTTGATCTTTTCTATGGTCTTTCTGTTGCCTATTTTATTTATTTCTGCTCTGATTTTTGTTATTTCCTGTCTTATGATAACTTTGGGCATAATTTGTTCTTCTTTTTATAGCTCCTTGAGGTATAAAGTAAGTTTGCTTGTTTCAGATCTTTTTTTTTTTCTTAGTGTAGGCATTTATCACTATAGACTTTCCTCTTAGAACAACTTTTGCTCCATTCCATACATTTTGCTATGTTGTATTTCCATTTTTGTTTGTCTCAAGATATTGTTTGTGTTCCCTGTTGATTTTTTAAAATCCATTATTCATGAATGTGTTGTTTAGTTTCCACATATTTGTGAATTATTCATCTTTCCTTTTGTATGGTGTGATTTTCACTTTCATACCATTGTGGTTAGGAAAGAATACTGGATATATCAGTCTTCTTAAATTTGTTCATACTTGTTTTATGACTTATCACGTGATCTATCTTGGAGAATGTTCTCTGTGTGCTTGAGAAGAATGCATATTCTTCCACCATTAAATGGAATATTTTGGATTTATCTGTTAGGTCTATTTGGTCTAAAGCATAGTTTAAAGGCAATATTTCCTTGTGAATTTCTATCTGGATAATCTATCCATTGTTGAAGTGGGGTACTGAAATCCCCTAATATTATTACATAGCTATCTATTTCTGCTTTCAGATGTTAATATTTGCTTAATATATTTAGGTGCTCTGAGGTTGGGCACACATATATTTTCACTTGTTACATTCTATTGTTTAATTGATACATTTATCATGATATGACTTTGTCTTTTTTTACAGTTTTTGACTTAAGTTTATTTTGTATGATATAAAAATAGCTACTCCTGCTTTCTTTTGGCTTTTATTTGCGTGAAATATCTTTTCCCACCTCTTAACTTTGATCTTGTATGTGTCCTTAAAGCTGAAGTGAGTCTTTGGTAGGCAGTAGATAGTTGAGTCTTGTTTTTTCAATCCATTTATCCACTAAAGTCTTTTGATTGGAGAATTTAATCTATTTACATTTAGAGTAATTATTTATAGGTAAAGATTTACTATTGCTACATTGTTAATTGTTCTTTGACTGTTTTGGGATTCCCTTGTACCTTTCTTCCTGTCTTTCTTTGTGATTTGATGATTTTCTGTAGTAAAATGTTTTAATGTCTTTATCTGTATCTTTTGTGTATCTAGCATAGGTTTTTGCTTTTTGATTACCATGAGGTTTACATAAACAATCTTATATTTATATTTATAATTGCCTATCTTAAACTGATAGCAACTTAAGTTAAATTGCATATAAAAACTGTACCCTTTAATTCCCCTCACCGTATTTTATATTTTAGACGTCACAATTTACATCTTTTTTATATTGTGTATCTAGTAACAAATTATTGTAACTATGGTTATTTTTAACTTTTTTCTTTTAGCCTTTATACTCGAGTTAAGTGATTTAAACACCACCATTCCAGTATTAGAATATTATGAATTTGACAGTTCACAGAACCTGCCAAAGACTGAGAATAGACCAAAAGTCTACCACTGGGGGATGGCAAGAGTTTTGAGAGAGACCTCCTTCTGAGTGCAGGAGTACATGGCTCGCTGAAATCAGAGTGGAGCAAAAACACTCAGAGACATCTTCCAGCTCCCCAGAGCCCACCCTTAGTGCTAGGTAGTAGAAGCACATCATTAGAAGAACTTGAAGTCTCTGGTGTACTGAATAGACCACAGAAACAATGAAACATAAACCAACTCAAGGTCCCACACTAATAGTCTTACAGAAGAAGAGATGTCTCTATTTCTGTCCATACATACAATGTTTGTCATTCAATAAAAAATTATTATAAACAAACATGCAAAAATCAAGAACATGACTCATTGTCAAAAGATAAAATAGCTGAAATAAGCTCAGGTATGTTCAAAATGTTGGATTTATCAGTGAGAAACTCTTAAAATAATTTTTTAATATGTCAAAAAAACTAGAGGATAATTAGTGGAAAGCATGTATAAACATCTGGGGAAGTTTTATGAGAAAGATGGAAACCATTGAAAAAAGGCAAATGGAAATACCAGGGATAAAACTATGATATCAGAAATAAAGAACTTCTTCCTTGGGCATCTTAGAACACTTGACACAAGATAGGGAAAAGAATTCCAGTAAACTTGAAGATAATTCAACATAAATTATCTCAACTGAACCACAAAGAATAAAAAAAGTCAAAATTAATATAAAAGGTTGTATAAGATCTTTGGGACAATAGGAATGATAGATTTCTCATATGAAAATATGGAAAACAGAAGATGATAAAGTGTTATCTTTGTCATACTGACTGAAAGGAAATTCTGTTAACTACTATGAGATAAGATTATTACATAATTTTGAAGGAATCAATGCAATAAGACGACATAACAATTGTAAATGTGTATACCTATTAATAGAACTTGAAAATACATAAAATAAGAACTGATATAATTGAAAGGAAAAAGGGGCAAATCCCCAATCATAGTTGGACATTTCAACACACTTTTCTCAGTAATTATCAGAATATTTAGACAAAAATCAATAAAGATATAGAAAATCTAGAAGAGCACTAGCAACTTGACCTTATTGACATATATAGATCACTCCACTCAACAATAGAAGAAAACACTGTTTTAAAGTGCACATAGACAGTATTTTGACACCCCCCCCAAAGTTCACAAATTTAAAATAATTTAAGTCATACATGGCATGTTCTCTGAACATATTTAAGTTAAAAAATTAACAACAGAAATATAACTGGAAAATCTCCACATACATAAAAATTAAACAGTGCATTTATGAATAACACACAGGTCAAGGAAGAAATCACAATGGAAATTAGAAAATATTTTGAATTGAATGAAAAGGAAAGCACAATATAGCAAAATTTGTGGCACTAGTTTTAGCAGTGCTTAGAGGGAAATTACAAGACAAAATGCTTCTCTTAAAAATAAAAAGATGTCTGAAATCAATTATACTAGCTTCCCACCATTAGAATTATAAATATAAGCACAAATTAGTCTCAAAGCTAGCAGAGAGAAGTAAATAAAGATAAGAGCAAAATGCAGAAAATAGAAAACAAAAACAATAGATAAAAATAAATTAAACCAAAAACTGAGTTTTTTTCTATTGTGGTATGATTGACATACAATATGATATTAGTTTCAGCTGTACAACATGATGACACGATATTTGTATGTATTGCAAAATGATCATCACAATAAGTCTGGGTAACATCTGTTACTATATATAGTTACAATTTTTTCTTATAAGAATTTTTAAGATCTACTCTCTTCAAATATGCAATATGGCATTATTAATTATAGTCACCATGCTGTACATTACATCCCCATAACTTATTTTATAACTGGACATTTGTAACAAAAGCTAATTCTCTTAACATATCAGCAAAATTGATTGTTCCCCCCGAAATTGAAAAGACACAAATTACCAACATCAGGAATGAAGTAGGGAAAGTTATACAGATGCTACAGACACTTAAATCATAATAAGAAAATATTTTAAACAACTTTTTGCTAATAAATTTAGCACATATAAACTGCACGAATTTCTTGAAAGACATACTCCCAATGTCCACTTAAGAAGCAATAGTTAATCTAACTTCTATATCTATTAAAGTAATGCAATTTCTAGTTACCAAATCTTCCTATTGAGGAAAACCCCACCTCACTGATAAATTCTGCCAAACACTTAAGGAAAACATAATACCAATTCTACATAACCCTTCCAGATATTATATGAGGAAGGAATACTTCACAACTGATTTCATGACAGCAGCATTACTTTGATATAAAAACCTGACAAAGACATTTTAAGGAAAAAGATACAGTCCAATATTCCTCCTGAATATAGACAAAAGTTCCTTAACAAAATATTACCAAACCAAACTCAGCAACATAACAAGTGATTAATACATCACGACCAGTTGGAGTTTATCCTAGGAATTCAAGGTTATTTCAGCTTTTGAAAGCTAATTAATATAATTCACTATTTCAACACACCAAAAACAGTAACTACATGCAAAAAAATACATTACAAAATTCAACAGCCATTTGTTTTGAAGAAGAAGATTAGCCCTGAGCTAACATCTGTGGCCAATCCTGCTCTTTTTTACTGAGGAAGACTGGCCCTGAGCTAACATCGGTACCCATCTTTCTCTACTTTATATGTGGGACGCCTGGCACGGCATGGCTTGACAAGCAGTGCACAGGTCTGCACCTGGGATTTGAGTCAGTGAACCCTGGGCTGCCAAAGCTGAACATGTGAATTTAACTGCTGCGCCACTGGGCTGGCCCATCAACATCCATTCGAGAGAAAACTTCTTAGAAAACCATGACTAAAAGGTAATTTTCCTCAATTTGCTAAAGAGCATGTACAAAATACCTATATCCCACATCATTCTTAAAAGTGTAAGACTGAATGCTTCATCCCTTAGATTGGGAACTCAGAAAGGATATCTACTCGATTACTTTTTTTTAATATTGTACTGGAGGCTCTAGCCGGTGTAGTTAATCAAGAATAAGAAATAAAATGCATACAGATTAAAAAAATAAAATTTTATTTATTTGCAGATGATCTGATTGTATAGAAAGTATTTAGTCAATCTACAAAAAGCTGTGATTAATAATAAGTAATGTATCAAGTATATAAGATATGTAGTCAAGGTATAATGTATTTCTATATATGTGTGGTGTAGGCAGTCTCTAAAATGGCCTCTTGTGATTCCTGCCTTCTCTTATGTTCATCCTTGTGAAATCTCCTCACCTTGAGTGTAGACTGGACTTTACAACTGTTTTCTAATCATAGTATGTGGTAAAAGTAATCATATGCCTGGGCTTGCCCAGTGGCACAGTGGTTAAATTCGCACATTCTGCTTCTTGGTGGCCCGGGGTTCGCTGGTTGGGATCCCGGGTGTAGACATGGCACCACTTGGCAAAACCCCTGCTGTGGTAGGCGTCCCACATATAAAGTAGAGGAAGATAGGCATGGATGTTAGCTCAGGGCCAGTCTTCCTCAGCAAAAAGAGGAGGATTGTCAGTAGTTAGCTCAGAGCTAATCTTCTTCAAAGGACAAAAAAAAGTAATCATATATCACTTCTGTGATTTGGTTACAAAAAGACTATGGCTTCCATCTTGGGTGCTCTCTCACTCACTCACTTGCTCTGAGAGAAGGCAGCTGCCGTATTGTGAGCTACCCTATAGAGAGTCCCAAATGGCAAAAAACTGGTGACGTGTTTATATAAATCGCAGTTAGAAAATGGTTAAAAGATTTAAATAGACACTTTACCAAACAAGATATACAGATGGTAAACAGATGGCAAAAAATAATTGGTTATTAGGGGAATGCAGATTAAATCCACAATGAGATACTATGCAAAAATTAAAAGGATGGATGACACCAAGTGCTGGTGAAAATGTGCAACATCTGAAAACCCTCATATGAAAATGAAATGGTACAGCCACTTTGGAAAACAATTTGCAATTTCTTATGAAGTTAAATATAAACTTAACCGTATGACCCAGAGACCACACTAGGCATTTACACAAGAGAAATGAAAATATGTATCTACACAAAACCCTATAGCATGAATGTTATAGCTTCTATATTCATAATCACCAAAAACTGGAAGCAGCCTAAATGTCCACCAAGTAGTGAATGGATGACAATTGAACAGTTGGGGAACGAATAATAATTCATACAATGGAATAATCTCAGCTATAAAAAGGAATGAACTCCTGATACATGCAACAACATGTATAAATCTCAATAGCATTATGATCAGAGAAAAAAGTCATAATCAAAAGCCTTCCTATCATTATGAATCCATTCCTATGACATTGAAGAAACGGCAACCTTAAAGAGAAAGAGATTAAATTAGTAGCTGTCAGTAGTTGTCAGGGTCAAGGTTGATGTGAGAGGATTGTCTACAAAGAGGCATGAGGTGACTTTTTGGGAGATGAAAATGTTCTTTATCTCCATTATGCATGTGGATACAGACTACATATATTTGTTAAAGCTTATCAAACTGTACTCTTAAAAATGGTGGAAATTACTCTTTGTAAATTATACATCAATAAAATATTTTATTGAGGATCATGCTTGAACCTTTAAATTAAAAATTTTATAAACTTTCTAGGTTTAACTCTGATTTCACATAGGGAAAGATCTAAGTTTGACAAGTGGGCTTGTTTCAGTAGAAAGAGACAAATAACTTACTCTCGTCCACATTTTGCTGTGACATTGTGTAAGCTTTTTAATTTCTCTGAGCTCACGTATAAAATTCTCTACCTACTTCACAGAGTCTATATAAAGGTAAATTCATTTATTCTTTGTTTATTAGATAATGTAACGTATATGTATTCAGTGTTTATAATGTGCCAGATGCTATGATTGGCAAGGACAGATTAATTAGCATGTCAGATAGGTCTCAAACCTTGTGGGTTATATAATCTAATGGCAACAGTGAAAAATAACACTAATGCATAATATTTTTATGATAGGCAATATTGGGAATAATGAGGACATGTAATAAGATTATAACCTAGTTTAAGAATCGGTAAAAGTTCTCCTAAATAAGTGATTTATTTTTTTCATCTGAGTCCTGAAAGACACATGGTATTTAACCAGCTATGGTTTGGGGAGAGAGAAGAGAGATGAGTTAGAGGAGTGGAATTGTGCAGACAGGAGAAGGAATCGGTTCAAGTCAAGACAGTGGAGTCAATGAAATGAACATAGAGTATGAAATTAGAGAAAAAGAGATCATAGAATAGCTAGGTTGTAGGAATGAGGCAAAGAAATAACTTATAATATAGAGTTGCTGTACAACTCACGTATTTTAAATATCTTATTTGTTATTAAACAAACTGTCCATATGTGTTTTGATCTTTCTCAGTAATTTTTAAATTTAATTAATTTTATTGAGATCATAATAGTTTATAACATTGTGAAATTTTAGTTGACACTATTATTTGTCAGTCACTATATATACGTGCCCCTTCAAACAACTTATGCCCTCACTCCAACCTGCTTCCTTCTGGTAACCACTATACTGTTCTCTTTGGCCATGTGTTAGTTTATCTTCCACATGAGTGAAATCATCAGGTGTTTGCCTTTCTCTGTCTGTTTTATTTTCCTTAACATAATACCCTCAAGGTCCATCCATGTTGTTCTAAATTGGATGTTTTTTCTTTTTTATGACTGAATAGTATTCCATATATATATACATATATTCCATATATATATATATATATCTCATCGTCTTTATCCAGTCATCAGTCAATGGCTACTGTGAATAATGTCACAATGAACATAGAAGTGCATAAGTCTCTTTGATTTCTTGATTTCAAGTTCTTTGGATAAATACCCAGTAGTGGGATAGCTGGGTCATATGGTATTTCTATTTTCAATTTTTTGAGAAATCTCCTTAGTGTTTTCCCTAGTGGCTGCACCAGTTTGCATTCCCACCAGCAGCACGGATTCGGTGTTCTCCACATCCTCTCCAATGTTTGTTATTTTTTGTCTTGGTAATTACAGCCATCCTAACGTGTGTAAGGTGATAACTGGATATAGTTTTGATCTGCATTTCCCTGATGATTAGTGATGTTGAACATCTTTTCATGTGCCTATTGACCATCTGTATCTCTTCTTTGGAAAAAATGTATGTTCATATCCTCTGCCAATTTTTCGATTGGGTTGTTTGTTTTTTGTTGTTGAGTTGTGTGAGTTCTTTATATATTTTGAAGATTAACACCGTGTCAGACATATGATTTGAAAATATCTTCTCCCAGTTTGTAGATTGTCTTTTTATTTTGTTCCTGATTTCCTTTGCCTTGCAGAAGCTCTTTAGTCTGATGATGCCCCATTTATTTTTTTCTTTTGTTTCCCTTGCCCGAATATCTTTCTCTGTAATTTTGATTGTCTTTTCTTGTATGAGTATCAAATAAATTTATTTGCTGTCAAGATGGTAAGCACACAGAAGTTGCTCTAACTGTATTTATTCAGTTATTATTTCTATAGTGAATGATAAGACTTGGTTTCTGCTCTGATGGACTTAATCTATATTTAGACTCATAATGTCTTCTCATGTCTTTTAGGACTTTATTGAAATGTTTTCTTTTCAAGTAAAGTCTTCTATTATTATTCCCAAACTCTCTATCACCTCTCCCAATATATTTTTCTCCTTAGTCTTAAAATCACAATTTAATATCCACTTAATTGTTTATTGTCTTCCACCTTACTACAATATAAACATCATGAGCATAGAGATATTTATTTACTTGGTATATTTGTTGACTGCTATATTCTCAGCTTCTAGAAAATAGCCTGGTGTAAAATTATGTGATCAGTAAATATATATTGAATGAATTAATTAATGACTGTGTTGCATTCATGAAGAAAGAAAAATAATTTTAGCTCTATCAGCAAGAATTATACTTTTTAAGTTACAAATCCGTTAAAAATGTGCATCTCAATTCCTAAAATAAAATTGGCCAGAATTCTGAGAAAATGTATAATTTTCTGCCTTTTGGTGTTATGCCCATTTTCATGGCTCAGCAACAGTGGGTCATAGATTCAAATGTGCTAGTCAAACACAGGATCGTATTATCTGACATCGAGCAGACTTTAAATATCTTCATCATTTTACCTATATTGTGAAGGGGGAGCTACCTGAATGTGACTCTGAGAGGAGACTTCCTGTGCAGGGGTTACCTGGAACATCACAGAGTAATTAGATTCTCCTTGCTCTGCTTATTTTGTCTCTTTGCTAACTTGTTGGTTAGTGAGACAGACTTCTTTGCCTGGAAGCTGGAGCATCAAACCATGAGGCATAAACCACACAGATGTGAGACGAACTCAGGATAAGTGGCAATAAGTACAACTCAATAATTTATTCCACCCTCTTGGAAATTAAGTTTCATCATATCTAGTTTGTAGTAAATACAGTTTTCTATAAAATATGCATCATGAACACTGATTAACAATAATGGGGAGATGCTTGGGATTTTTTTTCTTTGCAATTTAATGGAATTTGGTCTATAACATATACAAACGTATACCCACACATACAAGAGACAAATGGTGAGAAGGAAACTTTTTTAAGTAAAGTTTCTATCAGAAACATGAATATAGTCGTATACCTTGTGCACATATTCTTTTTACATGCATTTGTAATTCCACTTAATATACATAGCTCGATAGATTTTTCTGTGCTATTTGTGCCTCAGTTTACTCTTCTGTAAAATGGGGTAACTATCTTTATAGTTTCTATCATATAAAGTTGTGAGGAGTAAACAAACCAATGCATCTAAATACCTGGAACAGTGCCTGGCACATAGTGAGCACTAATTATTATTATTATTATTTTTACCTAAATGAGAAGAGCAGTACTGACTGTGCCTCAAAATGATGTAGTGAGGGAGACTATGTCAATTACCAGTGTATGGGTGAATTCAAAGACCTGTGCATATTCACAGAACCAGATATTGTATTCCTTTACAGAACACATTTTAATAACTATTTACTGAGGGATTATTTTTTTGGTTGTTGTTTAGCTCTCAATGTATAGATATCAGCCTATTTTGAGCAAGATGCTTTGATTTGATTTTATGAAAATATCAGTTCAATGTGATCAGTTCTTTGAGCATAAACAATGATAGAAACAGTATGAATGTCTAACTTTGAAAATGGCAACTCAGAAGACACCATTATTGTCTTAATCTCTTTGTGGTATACCTAGCTCCCTTCTTTAAACTCCTTTATTCAATTGGTAAAATGAAGTTACAGAATATTATATTGATGATGGAGAATTGAAAAAGTCATTGTCAGCACACATATCATGTAACAGCAGGTACTTAATAAAATTTTTGTCCATGAAACATGATGTTATGTGGTTATTAATTGTTATAGTCCTTTTTTGAGGGCTATTATTTTTAAATTATTGATATTTATTTAAAATTAAATATTAATCTTTTTTATATTATGATGAAAACTGTTATTTTATGAAGTTATTATGATGAGAATGAACTTTTGTTCCACTTTATTTCCTAGAAAATAGTGATAAGAAGATGGTTCATATGGAGTTTGCACTTATCACCCATAATTCAGAGACAGAAGAGAGACCTGAACTATATAAAGGAGAGGGTAACTATTTGCATACATTTCAGATGTTACAAGATCTTACTTTGAAGTTTCTGTTCACATAACTCCTGTCAAAAGAATATATTCCTAGTGTTCTCATCTGAATGGAAAAGTCATTATTCTCCAAAATTTACTCTTGGAGGATAACGAGAAGAAGAAAGCGAGCATGAAAGCAATAGTGTTATGTGGATTGATGTTCATTTTGAAGCCTCTCTTCCTCTGACTAGATTTTTTTCATTCAGTTTCATAAATATGCACATGTCCATGACAAAATAAGCTTCAGAGACCAAATCAGTTTTTTTTTCTGTTTGGTTCACTAATATATCACCAGCAGTTAGGTTTATGGCACATAACAGATGCTCAAGAAATATTTTTGAATGAACTGATTGTTAGTTTATTTATTTATCCATTCATTAAATGAATGCTTATCAAATGGAATCATGTGTTAAGCATTATGATAGATATTACCTATCATTGTCTTTGGTTTGTAGACAAAAGAGAGAAACTCTGCTCTTAAGGATCTTAAAGTCTGGTGAGAGAGATGCCAAGTATACTGGATTGGACAGATGCCACATAGGAGTAAAAATGGGGCAATTAGATCAAAGAAAACCAACTTTTGTTACTTGAGTCACGAGTAAAAGTGGTTTAAGCAGAATAATCTTACTTGTGATAACTCTGATGGGGCTGGAGATGGAGGTGTGTTCCACTTTATTGGTGAAGTGAAGGGAGTAGCATAGACATGGAGGCATGATGGAGCAGTGGCCAACAGAGGTGTGAATGGACTAAAGAAACTAAAGACAGAGAGGTCAGGCTGTTTCGGCTAATCCAGAAGAGAAATCAGTGTTCAGAATACAGCTGTGACAAGGGGAATGGAAAGGAAAGGATTTAGCAGAGAGACAGAAGGAGGTAGAATCATCAAGATTTGGTGAATCGTAGAATGGGAGGACTAAGGAGAGACAAAAATCAAGGATGATTCCTAGGTGTTTGACTTGGGAAACTTGGTAGCTTAAGGTGCCACTCAACAGGACATGAAATGCAGGTGGGGAGTTTTGATGGCAGAAGGGCAGCAAGGTAAGGAATTTAGCTTTGGGCAGTGAGTGTTCAACACCTGTGGAGAATTCTTGTGAGATGCCTGGTGAGACATCACATACATGAGTCTGCAGACTAGGAAAGTGATCCTGTGGGATGTACAAACTTGGGAGTCATTAGAATGTAAGGAGCAGATGAACCAGGGCAGTTGATGAGATCATTCATAGAGATGATGCAGATTAGTAAGAGAGAAAGGGCCAAAGGCAGATACTAGATAAAAATCATTTGACGATTGCACACACACACACAAACAACTAGGAAGTGATATGAGGAAAACTATGAGTGTTATCATGAAATGTAAGGGAGAAATATACATCTCTCTCTCTCTCTCAGATACAGGATTTTCTGGCTTCATGAAATGAGTTGTTGGCTGTCTCCTACCTTGACTCCATGCTGCTTTTGTATTTTGTTTTCTTTAGTATTTATGTAATATTAGGGTAATCTGTCCTTTCAGCTTTTGGTACGACTTACTTTTAAAACAGTACGGAGCTATTGGGGTTTTTTCGCGTGTAAGAAGATTTAGACTCATCTTCGTTAATGGTTATAAAGAAGGATGGGATTCAAAATATTAACTATGTCATAAGCCCAACCATCCTGAAAATACCTCAGCCTGGAAACATCTATTGTGTCCCGGTATCTATAAAACATTTAATAGCATTCCTTCTGGAGTAAGTCTTGGTAAATTAAATACTTTTTGGAATTTTTTCATTTCATCTATGTGTTCAAAAGAATTATAACCTACTTAAAATTCTAACTCTTGAGAATTATAACCTACTTAAAATTCTAACTCTTGAGGACTCTGTACCCCTCTTTTCTGAGGTATTTCTTATATTATTTACCATATTCTAGTTAACTATGATTTTTTAACTTATTTATTTAATCGTTACCTCTCCTCCCTCAATTATAATATTAGTTCCATGAGAACATGGATTTTTGCTTTTGTCACTACTTCATTCCTGATGCTAAGAACAGTGTCTGGGACACATTGTGTGCTAAGTAAATACTTGTTTAAATGAGTAATGTTTAATTACCAGTTTTGACTTTGTAGATCTTGTTTTATATTTACTTTCTGGTAATTTCTCTTCATATCAGTTATTTTCTCCCTCTTTCTTTCTTTTTCTCTTCTCCTATCTTCTTAAATTGGATGCTTAACACAAAACCTTTATTTTTTTAATATAAATATTTTTTTTTTTTTTTATTAAAGATTTTATTTTTTTCCTTTTTCTCCCCAAAGCCCCCCGGTACATAGATGTGTATTCTTCGTTGTGGGTTCCTCTAGTTGTGGCATGTGGGACGCTGCCTCAGCGTGGTCTGATGAGCAGTGCCATGTCCGCGCCCAGGATTCGAACCGACGAAACACTGGGCCACCTGAAGCGGAGTGCGCGAACTTAACCACTCGGCCACGGGGCCAGCCCCAATATAAATATTTTTATCTTAAAATACTGTAAATTTTTTCCCACTAAAACAAAAATATGTCCATTTTAGAAGAAAATTTCTCTGAATTTCAGTATCCAAAATAAAACACCCTTGTTACTTTGGTATATTTCTCTTTTGCACATGTATTTTTTTCCTTCTCATAATTGAAAATAGTGCTGCATGCAATCTGGTGACTGGCTGATTTTAACTTAAAATGTGATCGCAATGCAAATTTGTGCATTATTACTTTGGCCAATTATAGAGTCTCTACACTGTATGTGTAGAGACTAGAGGTGTACATACATAATATAGGCATTTAGAAGTATTCCTAAATGATGTAACTAAATATATAAATATTCAGGTTATTTATAAGATTATCATGTCTTTGGGGCCCTCTTTCACCTAAATGAATTTGAAGAAATTGATTAATTATAAATTATAATCCTAGAATATTTTGAGTCTTGAAGTGGTTCATAGGAGAAATACTCTGGACTTTGGGAAATAAAGCAAGAGGACAGTAGAAAAAAATATATTTTATTTAAAATTTGGGGTTGAGTACCTACCTAGATCTGCTGATTGTATTGTTTATAGCAGTATGATGGTATCCCTCTCTGCTTAGATCTCAGAAATTTTCTGGGCAAAGCATAGTTCCAGTCATCTTGGAATCATCATTATTGTCCTCTGCAGGACATGCATGACTGCACTCCTCTGAACATTCTCTATTTAACAGAAACATAGTATATAGGCAAGGTCCTACACACCTTGTAAATATTAACTGGTTTATTTCTCATAACTAATCAATGAGTTAGGTCCTGTCATTATCTGCATTTTACAAATGAAGAAAGAAAGACACAAAGAATTTAAGTAACTTGCCTAACCTGTGTGACACAACTAGGTGGTAGAGCCAGGGTTCAGACCGACATCTTTGTTCTGGAACCCATGCTCTGAAATGAGCTGTCTCTCTTTGTAGGGTTTATCTCTACCAGAAGCATTGCCAGATTCTACAGTCTGGGTAAGGAAGCCTGAGGATGGGGCTGTGGGGTGATACTTGTGCTCTTGATTGTCTGGAGAATGACATATCTTGCCTTACACCAACACATCTTGATTGGTCTCTATATTTTCTTCTCTGGGATAATGACTATTCCAGCAGTTGTCTCAATATGCTTATTAATGCTGGGGGCATTTCTCTTTTATTAAGCAACAGAGAAGAACAGGTTGGAAAGGCCTCACAAAAATGCAGGATTCCACTCTCGTTTTCAACCTCAAATCCAAGCAAGTCCACAAACAGAAAGAATTCCTAAACATGACATGAGTAAAGGTAAGTACGTGTTTGTGAATTTCCACGATACTCTAAATGTTAGAGTATTGAGAATCTTACGTTGATCTTTTAAGAAACCTGTAGATAATTTCAGAACTATTATGGCACCTGCATTTTAATATGTCTTATGCAAGAAAAAATATTCTTCAATAATATTTATTCAAATTACCCAACAAAAAAGTAGTTATCTCGATCATCTCAGTGGAGATTTTGAAGGTAACACGCAAGAAGGGGTGGCTCATTACTTGCAGAAAGTTCAGGATTTTGCAGAATTCAATAGATCCAACAGATGAATATCCTAACCTAAACTCGAGGTATACTTCTCTTAGAAAATGCCTGTTTTCCTTTGAAATGATGACTTTGCTTCAAATTCTCATAACTACTAGGTGGAGGTAACATAGCACAATGCGTTTGGTAGTCAGACGGAACTGGACTTTAACATTTTCCACGAATAATTAGCCATGCAACAGTACCAATTACTTAATTACTAATATCTGCACCTCAGATTCCTCGTCTGTAAAAATAGAATGGCAAATCTTAGAGTTATTGTTGTGTCTAAATGAGATCATATAAGTAAAGCCATTACCACGATAAGCATTCAATTTTTGGTAGCTGCCATTCATTTATATATATATACGATTGTTACATATTACATAATTTATATATATAAAGTATATATTTATGTAAATACAATTAATGTATATATATGAAGTATGTTCCAAATAATCTTTTTTTACCCAAACTATACATTTTTCTTCTTGAGGTTTAGCCAAGAAGAACTTTTCACCAGGATAATTCTCACGTAGTCAGTTTTTCAGTTTGTTCCTGAGTGATTCATTCAACTAGTTAAAAATATGTATTGAGTGTCTTTGAGTCATGATACCAAAGCCAGACAAGTCAACAGGCTTTTGTGATGGTTTAGACTACATGTGGCTGTGACTTGGACTAACGTGATCAAAGGAAGGCAGAAGATCAGAGATACCTTTAAATTTCTACCTGATTGTTGTTTCTTTAGAGGACTTTTCTAGGACTTGCAGTGAGTTTTCCATTTCCTCCATTCTCCGTTTCATAAAGATCTCATTTTGCCACAGTCTGAAATTTCTCCCTTACCATTTGGATTGAATTTTGGCTAGTTCCTAATTGACTATTCTATACAGTAGTCCGGGGCTGTTTGCTTATTTTCCAGAGACATTCTCTGTTACTACATCCCTGAAGAGAAGACTGGGAAGGGATCCTAGTAGTCATCTAAGTTTTAAAATCAATAGGTTTTATTATTGATATTTCTCTTTTCTACCCTAAAAATAATAAGATTTAGAGGGAAAATAGTTCCAATAAGGGAAATGCCATACATATTGTAAGCATTTCAAGAAAAGAACAGATAATGGTTTTAAGAAGTAAATGGTTATTTTAAAAAGCAAAGGGAAAATTGTACCCCTTCCCCTGAGCTACCTTACACTGCTAAATAATCTTTAAGGCAGTAGCACCAACAATTTTAAAATAACAGACAAATACTTCTAATAGATGATAAGTTTCCTAAAAATGAAATACCCATGTGAGCTGAGTGCTTTATAATACCTACTTACTGAAAATGCTAATTAATTCAGTGGTTCCATTCTTAACTCAATAATTCATCTACAGTTTACTTGTTTTCTTGGACAGAGATCCAAGTGGCATCTTCTCGGATGTTTCGTTACCGTAATATTAGGAACTATGGGTTTTATTCTTTTGGGAATATCAGCATTTTTTACAACTAAGTGTAAGAATTCTACAGAAACATCATTCCTCATGTTGAATTTTATATAAAGATTTTTCTTCTAAAAGGAGGATGAATGGTACGTCTAATGAGATAATCACATTCTGACAGTAGAGATATTCTTATTTCTAGAGATTTCCGGACTTGAAAACAAATATTCATGAATTCAAAGCAGAAAGTCTTTAGTAAACAGTTCTCAACAAGGAGAACCATGTGTTTATTCCATTTCATACCCTTTCCATTTCACTATGAATCATGCATATTTACTCTTTTAATGTAATTACGTTATGTTAATGTTTCTCTGTTTATTTTATGTTTTCCTGATGACATTAGTTTGAAGACAATTCTGAAGGAATTCTTTATACCATTTCATTTTAATTTTGCACACTTCTCTCTTCTTATAATTTGAATATTTTCCCCTTAATATTTAGGTTGAATCTCAGTTTATTATTAACGATAGATCTAAAGACTCACAGTTTTTCAGGCTCACTGGATCAATCTTTTATTTTCTCTTTTAGACAACAACCAATGATATCAATTATATTAATTATAGCCAATAATATTTGGGTGACTATTTTTATCAATATGTTTACAACTTCTTTACCTTCACCCTCCTCCCATCCCTGTCACACATGCGCTGCTCTTGGTAACAAATATTTGCAACCTGGATGTGTATTCTTTCCTATCTTTCCCTACATCCACCTGCAGAGGGGGCCAACTAATTCATTGTTGGTATTATAACGGTTGGCTATGTTCTATGCACTCTCTTGCATCTTGTCTTTCTCATTTGAAAATAGGTTTGGGATTCAAGCTGAAATTCATTCTTTTTAATGACAACTTCATAGTCCATGATGAGAATTTACCGTAGTTTATGCAACCAGAGCCTCTGGGTTGGCATTCACTTTATTCTAAATTTTTGCTGTTGTAAACAATACCACAATATACATTTTTACAAACTGATGCTTTAATTTTTGTGGGATAGTTTCCCAGAGTTAGAATAAATTCTCAGAGTGAGGATTTCTGAGTTTTAGAGTATGTATATTTTAAATAAAACATATTTTGTGAGATTATTTTCTAAACATGAGGTATTAATTTGCATATCCATGGCAAATGCCTAAGAACACTTTTCCTTACATTGTGCTAGTAATAAATATTTTTGTTCTTCCAATTGTTTGATATATGTATACATTGCAAAATGATTATCACAATAAGGTTAGTTAATACATCCATCACCTCACATAGTTTGATATGATTTCATTCACATGTATGAGATGTGAGGTCATATCTCATTATGGTTTTGTTTTGCATTTCCCTAATAATCACTGATGTTGAACATATTTGAATGTGCCTGTTGGCCATCTATGTACCTTCCTTGGAAAAATGTCTATTCATATACGCTGCCCATTTTTTGATCGAGTCGTTCATTTTTCTGTTGTTGAGTTGTATGAGTTCTTTATATATTTTGAATATCAACCCCTTATCACGTATATGAATTACAAATATCTTCTCTCAGTTGGTGAGTTGTCTTTTCATTTTGTTGATGGTATCCTTTTTTGTGCAAAAGACTTTTAGTTTGATGTAGTTCCATTTGTTTATTTTTTCTTTTGTTTCCCCTGCCTGAAGAGTAATGATATTCAAAAAGATACTGCTGAGACTGATGTCAAAGAGCACACTGCCTGTTTTCTTCTAGGAGTTTTATGGCTTCAGGTGTTACATTTAATTCTTTAACCCATTTTGAGTTAATTTTTGTGGATGATCAAAGATAATGGTACCATTACCATAGCTTTGTAGTATATTTTGAATTCAGAGACTATGATACCTCCAGCTTTGTTCTTTTTTCTCAAGATTGCTAGGCTATTTGGAATCTTTTGTAGTTCCATATAAATTTTAGGATTCTTTGTTCTATTTCTCTGAAAAAATCTCATTGGGATTCTGCTTGGGATTGCATTGAATCTGTAGATTGCTGTAGGTGATATGGACATTTTAACTATGTTAATTCTTCCAACCCATGAGCACAGAATATCTTTCCATTCCTTTATGTATCCTTAAGTTTCTTTCAATAATATCCTATAGTTTTCAGTGTATAGGTATAATACCTCCTTGGTTAAATTTATTCCTAGGTATTTTATTCTTTCTGTTGCATTTGTAAATGAGATTGTATCCTTGATTTCTCTTTCTGCTACTTTGTTGTTAATGTGTAAAAATACAACTGATTTTTGCATGTTGATTTTGTACCCTGCATCTTAACTGTATTAATTAATTATTTCTAATAGTTTTTGGTGGATTTTTTAGGGTTTTCTATATATAGAATCAGGTCATCTGCAACTAGTCACAGTTTTACTTCTTCCTTTCCAATTTGGAACCCTTTTATTTCTTTGTCTTGCCTAATTGCTCTGGCTATAACTTCCAATACTATGTTAATGAGAGTGGTGAGACACAGCACCCTTGTCTTGTTCCTGTTCTCAGAGAAATGGCTTTCAGTTGTTCACTATCAAGTATGATATTGGCTGTGGGTTTGTCATATATGGCCTTTATTATGTTATGGTACTTTCCTTCTATACCTATTTTACTGAGAGTATTTTTTTTTATCATGAATAAATGTTGGATCTTATCAATTACTCTCTTTGTGTCTAGTAAGATGATCATCTGATTTGTATTCTTCACATGTTAATGTGGTCTATCACGTTGATTGATTTCAGGTGTAAACCATCCCTGCATCCCTGTTAATGCCATTTAATTGTGGTGTATGATCCTTTTAATGCATTGCTGTGTTTGATTTGCCAATATTTTGTTGAGGATTTTTGCATCTATATTCATCAGCAATATTGGCCTGTAATTTTCTTTTTTTGTGTTGTCCCTATCTGGTTTTGGGATCAAGCTAATGTTCACCTTATAAAATGAGTTAGGAAGCATCCCCTCCTCTTCATTTTTTTTGAAGAGTTTATAAGGATAGGTATGAAATCTTCTTGGAATGTTTGATAGAATTCACCAGAGAAGCCATCTGCTCCTGGACTTTTGTATTTGGGGGTTTTTGACTACTGTTTTAATCTTTTCACTTGTGATTGGTATATTCAGATTCTCTATTTATTCTTGATTCAGTTTTGGGAAGTTGTATGATTCTAAGAATTTATCCATTTTTGCTAGGTTATACAATTTGTTGGCATATAGCTTTTCACAGTATTCTCTTATAATCTTTTGTATTTTGGTGGCATCCATTGTAATTTCTCCTCTTTCATTTCTGATTGTATTTGTTTGAGCCTTCTCTCTTTTTTTCTTAGAGAGTCTAACTAAATGTTTGTCAATTTTGTCTTTTCAAAGAACCAGCTCTTAATTTCATTGATCCTTTCTATTGTCTTTTTAGTCAGTATTTCATTTATTTCTTCTCTGACTTTTATTGTTTCCTTCCTTCTACTGACTTTGGGTTTTGTTCTTTTAATAATTCTTTAAGGTATAGCGTTAGAGTGTCTATTTGAGATTTTTCTCACTTTTGTGAGGTGGGTCCATATTGCTATAAACTTCCCTGTTTGTACCACTTTTACTATATCCCATTAGTTTTCATATGTTGTGTTTTCATTTTCATTTGTCTTCAGGTAGTTTCAGATTTCTACTTTGATTTCTTCATTGATGCAATTGTTTTTCAGTTGCATGTTGTTTAGTCTTCACATATTTGTGACTTTTCCAGTTTTCTTTTTGTAGTTGTTCAAGTTTCATACCATTAGGTTAGAAAAGATGCTTGATATGATTTCAATCCTCTTAAATTTATTGAGGCTTGTTTTTTGTCCCAAGGTATGGTCTATATTTCAGAATGTTCCATGTGCACCTGAGAAGAATATCTATTCAGCTGCTTTGGCATGGAATGTTCTATATATATCTATTCAATCCTTCTGGTCTACTGTTTCACTTAAAGCTACTGTTTATTTGTTGACTTTCTGTCTGAAACCTCTATCTATCAATGAAAGTGGGGTGTTAAATTTCCTTACTATTATTGCGTTGCTGTCTATTTCTCCCTTCAGATCTGTTAATAGTTAGTTTGCATACTTTGGTGCTTGTATGTTAGGTTCATATATATTAATAAGTGTTATGTCTTCATGGTGGAATGTCCCTTTTATCATTATGTAATGTTCATCTTTGTCTCTTATTATCCCTTTTTTTGGTAGAGATACCCCCACCTTCTTTTGCTTGCCATTTGCTTGGAGTATCATTCTGATCCCTTCACTCTGAACCCATGTTTGATTTTAGGGCTGAGATGGGTCTCCTGGAGGCAGCATATTGTTGGGTATTTTTTCAATCCATGCAGCCACTCTGTGTCTTTTGATTGGTGAATTCAATCCATTTACATTTACATTATTGGTATATGAGGACTTAATATGGCCATTTTATCTCTTGTTTACTTGGTCTTCTATAATTCCATTGTTTCTTTCTCATTGTACTTCTGAATGCCATTTCAGTTTGGTGGTTTTCTGTGATGTGTTTCTCAGTTTACTCTTTATTTATGATTTGTGACTCTGCTTTGATCTTTTGCTTTGTCATTACCATGAGGTTTGTATAAAAGGTCTCATAGGTGAGACAGTCCTTTTTTGTGCTGATAGCATCTTATCTCACTTAGCCTATGCAGGTTCCATTCTTTTCCTCTTCCTCTTTTATGTTTTTATTGTCATAAATTATCTGTTTTTGTGTTGAGAGTCTGTTACCACATAGAAGTGGTTATTGTTATTTTTGATGCTTGCTTTCCCTTTAGCCTTTGTGTTACGATTAGGTGTTTACTAACCTATTCTGATACAGAATTGCAAGTTTCTGATTCTCTCTATTTAACACCTTGCTTGAAACTTTGTAAACCTGTGCCTTTTTGTTTCAGGTAGGAGGGCTCCTTTCAACATTTCTTGTAAGGCAGGTCTAGTGGCAATGAATTCCCTCAGCTTTTGTTTATCTGGGAAAGCTTTTATTCTTCCTTCGTATCTGAAGGATAAGTCTGCCAGGTAGAGTATTCTTGGAGGATAATTTTGTCTTTCAATATTTTGAATATGTCATTACACTCTTTCCTAGCCTGTAGAGTTCCTGCTGAGAAACATGCTCATAGCCTGATGGTAGTTCCTGTGTAAGTTATTTTCTTCTCTCTGGCCACCCTTCATATTCTTTCTTTGTTGTTTACTTTTGACAGTTTTAATATAATGTGCCTTGGAGAAGGTCTTTTGCATTGAGATAATTAGGAGTTCTATTAACTTCATGTTCTTGTATATCCAGTTCTTCCCCCAGGTTTGGGACGTTCTCAGGTATTATTTCTTTGAGTAAGCTCTCTGTTCCTTTCTCCCTCTCTTCTCCTTCTGGGATATCTATTACTCTTGTGTTGCTTTTCCAAATTGAGTTGGATATTTCTTGTAGGACTTCTTCATTTCTAAAAAATCTTATTTCTCTCTCTCTTCTTCCACCTGAATCATTTGCAGATTTAAACCTTAGAGCTTGCTAAGTCTCTCTTCCAAATGGTCTTATTTATTTCCAATCCTTTCTTTTTTTCTTTAAATGTGAGGATCCTTTTTCATTTGTTTTATTTTGCAAAGTTATGTCATTTTCTGTGCTGCAAATGATCAGACCAGACAATGCAAAAGTACAAAATGCAATTTTGTGTATAAAATTAAATTCTTAACTGCCTGTTTTTTGTAGCCCCAGAAGATACCTCAAGAGGAGAGAGTAGTTTTTTTGTTATTTGTTGATGTTTTCTGCACAGATTTCCCTTATTTTCTGATTCTCTTAATTTCCCTTTCTTTGCTTGGCTTTTTTATTATCCTCATTCCCTGCCATGTGCTTCAGATATCTACAATAATTACTGGGGAAAAGAGAAAATAAACATAAAAGCATGGTTCTGCAGAGGTTTATAGGTGACTTATACTTTCTTCTTTATATTTTTCTATATTGTTTCAGGTTTACAAACATTAGAAAAATTAAAAACTGATTATTCTGTTCACAAAAACTGGCATGAACATTCTAGAAACTTTAAGAATTTGACCAGTAGGATTCTTTTTTTTTTTTGATTGCAGTAACATTGGATTATAACATTATATAGGTTTCAGATGTAAAGCATAATATATTTCAAATTCTGTGTAGATTACGTCATGTTCACCAGCCAAAAAATAATTATAGTCCATCCCCTCACATGTGAGCCTAATTACCCCTTTTGCCTTCCCCTCTTCTCCTATGGTAACCACCAATCCAATCTCCATTGCTATGTGTTTGTTTGTCATTGTTTTATCTTCTACTTATGAGTGAGATCATATGGTATTTAACATTCTCCCTCTAACTAATTTCACTCAGCATAATACCCTCAAGGACCATCCATGTTGTCACAAATGGCCAGATTTCATCATTTCTTATGGCTGAGCAGTATTCCATTGTGTATAAATACCATACCTTCTTTATGCATTTGTCCCTTATGGGCACTTAGGTTACTTCCAAGTCTTGGTTATTGGGTATAATGCTGCAATGAACATAGGGGTGCAAGTATCTTTATGCCTTTGCATTTTCAAGTTCTTTGGATAAATATCCAGCTGTGGGATAGCTGGATCACATGGTAGATCTACTTTTAATTTTCTGAGGATACTCTGTACTGTTTTCCATAGTGGCTGCACCAGTTTTCACTCCCACCAGCAGGGTACAAAACTTCCATTCTCTCCACATCCTTTCCAACATTTGTTGTTTCCTGTCTTATTAATTATAGCCTTTCTGACTGGAGTGAGGTGATACCTCATTGTAGTTTTGATTTGCATTTCCCTGATAGCTAATGATGTTGAGCATCTTTTCATATGCCTGTTGGCCATCTGTATAGCTTCTTTGCAGAAATCTCTCTCTTCAGACCTTTTGCCCATTTTTTAACCGGTTTGTTGGTTTTGTTGTTGTTGAGATGTATGAGTTCTTTGTATATTTTGGATATTAACCCCTTATCTGATATATGGTTTGCAAATATCTTCTCCCAATTGTTATGTTGTCTTTTTGTTTTGTTCATGGTTTCCTTTGCTGTGCAGAAGCTTTTTAGCTTGATGTAGCCCCATTTGTTCATTTTTTTTCTTTTGTTCCCCTTGCTCGGTTAGACATGGTACTTGAAAATATGCTATTCAGACCGATGTCAAAGAGCATTCTGCCTATGGTTTCTTCTAGGAGCTTCATGGTTTCAGGTCTTTCATTTAAGTATTTAATCTATTTTGAGTTGATTTTTGTGTATGGTGTAAGGGAATGGTCTACTTTCATTCTTTTGCATGTGCCTATCCAGTTTTCCCAACACTACTTATTGAAGAGACTCTCCTTTGTCTATCATATGCCCTCGGCTTCCTTGTTGAATATTAGCTGATCATAAATGTGTGGGTTTATTTCTGGGCTCTTGATTCTGTTCCATTGATCTCTGTATCTGTTTTTGTGCCAGTACCATGCTGTTTTGGTTGCTATGGCTTTGTAGTATATTTTGAAATCAGGGAGTATGATAGTTCCATCTTTCTTCTTTTTTCTGAGGAATCATTTGGCTATTCGGGGTCTTCTGTTGTTCCATATAAATTTTAGGATTCTTTGTTCTATTTCTGTGAAAAAGTTTTTTGGAACTTTGATAGGTATTGCGTTGAATCTATAAACTTTTTAGGAAGTATGACCATTTTAACAATGTTAATTCTTCCAATCCAAGAGCACGGAATGACTTTCCATTTCTTTGTCTTCTCGATTTCTTTCAACGTTTTATAGTTTATGTGTACAGATCTTTCACTTCTTTGGTTAAGTTTATTCCTAGACATTTTATTCTTTTTGTTGCAATTGTAAGTGGGATTGTACTCTTAATTTGTCTTTCTGCTACTTCATTGTTAGTGTATACAAATGCAGCTGGCGCCAGCCCAGTGGACCAGTGTCTAAGTTCGCACATTCTGCTTCTTGGCAGTCTGGGGTTTGCCAGTTTGGATCCCAGGTGTGAACATGGCACCACTTGGCACAAGCCATGCTGTGGTAGGTGGTCCATATATAAAGTAGAGAAAGATGGGCATGGATGATATCTCAGGGTCAGTCTTCCTCAGCAAAAAGAGGAGGATTGGAAGTAGTTAGCTCAGGGCTAATCTTCCTCAAAGAACAAAGTAAAACAAAAGCAAAGCAAAACAAAACAAAACATAAAGAAACACAAACAATTTGTGTATGATGATTTTGTATCACACGACTTGACTGTAATCCTTTATTGTTTCTAAAAGGTTTTTAGTGGATTCTTTAGGCTTTTCTAGATATAAAATCATGCCGTCTGCAAAGAGTCACAGTTTCTCTTCTTCTTTTCCAATGTTGATCCCTTTTTTATCTTTTTCTTGCCTGCTTGCTCTTGCTAGGACTTCCAATACTATATTACATAAGAGTGGTGACAGTGGGCATACTTGTCTGGTTACTGTTCTTAGAGGGATAGCTTTCAGTTTTTCTCTGTTGAGAATGATGTTTGCTGTGGGTTTGTCATATATGGCCTTTATTATGTTTAGATGTTTTCCTTCTATACTCATTTTAGTTAGAGTTTTTATCATAAATGGAAGCTGTATCCTGTCAAATGCTTTCTCTGCATCTACTGCATCTACTGAGATTATCATGTGATTTTTATTCTTCATTTTGTTAATGTGGTATATCACATTTATAGATTTGTGGATGTTGAACCACGCCTGGATCCATGGAGTGAAACCCACTTAATCATGCTGTATGATCTTTTTAATGTATTGTTGTGTTCAATTTTCTAGTATTTTCTTGAGGATCTTTGCATCTAGGTTTATTGGTGATTTCGGCCTGTAATTTCCTTTTTTTGTGTTGTCCTTGTCTGGTTTTGATATCAAAATAATTTTGGCTTCGTAGAATGAGTTAGGATGCCTCCCTTCCTCTTCAATTTTTTAGAAGAGTTTGAGAAGGGTAGGTATTAGATCTTCTTTGAATGTTTGGTAGAATTCAACAGGGAAGCCATCTGGTCCTGGACTTTTATATTTTGGGATGTTTTTGATTGCTGTTTCGATCTCCTTACTGGTCATTGGTCTATTCAAATTCTCTACTTCTTCTTGGTCCAGTTTTCGAAGCTTGTATGTTTCTAAGAATTTATCCATTTCTTCTAGATTATCCAATTTGTTTGCGTACATCTTTTCATAGTATTTTCTATTATTTTTTGTGTTTCAGAGGTGTTCATTGTAATTTCTCCTCTTTCATTATTTTTTCCTTCCCTTTCAATTCTGATTTTATTTATATGAGCCTTCTCTCTTTTTTTCTTGGTTGAGTCTACCTAAGGGTTTGTCAATTTTGTTTATCTTTTCAAAGAACCAGCTCTTGGTTTCATTAGTTTTTTCTATTTTTTTTAGTCTCTATTTCATTTATTTCTGCTTTGATTTTTATTATTTCTGTCCTTCTACTGATTTTGGGCTTTGTTTGTTGTTCTTTTCCCAGTACCTTTAGATGTGCTTTTAGATTGTCTATTTGGGATTTTTCTTCTTTGTTGAGGTAGGCCTGACTTGCTATAAACTCTCCCCTTAGAACTGCTTTTGCTGTATCCCACAGATTTAGGCATGTCATGTTTTCATTTTCGTTTGTCTCCAAGAATTTTTTGATTTCTCCTTTGATTTCTTCATTGATCCAATCATTGTTCAGTAGCATTTTGTTTAATCTCCACATTTTTGCAGCTTTTCTTGTTTTCTTCCTGTAGTTGATTTCTAGTTTCATACCTTTGTGGTCATAAAAGATACAGCGTATTATTTCAGTCTTCTTAAATTTGTTGAGACTTGTTTTGTGCCCTAATATGTGATCAATCCTGGTGAATGTTCCATGTGAATTTGAAAAGAATGTGAATTCTGTGGTTTTTGGATGCAATGTTCTATATATATCTACTAAGTCCATCTGGTCTAACATGTCATTTAAGGCCAGTGTTTCAATATTGATCTTCTGTTTGGATGAACTATCCATTGGTGTAAGTGGAATATTAAACTCCCCTACTATTATTGTGCTACTGTCTATTTCTGCTTTTATGTCTGTTAATAATTGCTTTATATATTTAGGTGCTCCTATGTTGGGTGCATAGATATTTGCAAGTGTTATACCTTATCGTTGGATTGTTTCCTTTATCATTATGTAGTCCCCTTCTTTGTCTCCTGTTACAGTTTTTGTTTTAAAGTCTATTTTGTCTGATATAAGTATTGCTACCCCCACTATCTTTTCTTTGCCATTTGCACGAAGTATCTTTTTCCATTCTTTCACTTTCAGTTGGTGAGTATCTTTAGGTCTTAAGTGTGTCTCTTGTATGTAACATATTTATGGGTCTTGGTTTTTTTTATTCAATGGGCCACCCTATGTCTTTTGATTGGAAGATTTAGTCCATTGATGTTTAAAGTAGCTATTGATAAATATGTATTTATTGCCATTTTGTTACTTTTTTTCTGGGTGTTTCAGTTCTTCTCTGTTCCTGTCTTTTTCTCTTGCTCTTTTCCCTTGTGGTTTGATAGCTATCTTTAGTAATATGTTTGATTTCTTTTGTCTTACTTATTTGCTTACCTATTATAGGTTTCTGATTTGTGATTCCCATGAGGATCCTATTTAATATTTGATGTATATAACAGTCTGTATCGAGTTGATAGACTCTTCAGCTTGACGTCCTTCTAAAAGCTCTATTTTTTCACTCCCTCTTCCTACATTTTATGTTTTTGAAATCACATGTAGTTTCTTATTTAGTGTGTGTCTATCCATTACCCTCTTATCATTGAAATAGGTGATTTTAGTACATTTGTCTTTTAACCTTCATATTTTCTTCACAGGTAGCTGATCTGCTGCCTTTACTGTATTATTACCTTTACAAGTGATTTTATTGCCTTTTTTTTTGTTTTTTTGATAATTTTTTTAAATCTGTATTTGTGGTCATTGCTTTCCCACTTAAATAAGTCCCTTCAGCATTTCTTGTAGAACTAGTTTCTTGGTGATAAAATCCTTTAATTTTTGCTTGTCTGGGAAGCTCTTTATCTCTCCTTCCATTATGAATGACAACCTTGATGGATAGAGTATTCTTGGCTGTAGTTTTTTTTTCCTTTTAGCACTTTAAATATGTCACGTCATTCTCTTCTCGCCTGTAAGGTCTTGGCTGAGAAGTCCGCTGATGGCCTCATGGGCTTTCCTTTGTATGTCACTTGTTGCCTTTCTCTTGCTGCTTATAGGATTCTCTCTTTATCTTTAATTTTGGACTTTTTAATTATAATATTTCTTGGGGTGGTTCTCTTTCAGCTTATCTTGTTTGGAGCTCTCTGTGCTTCCTGTACTTGGATGTCTGTTTCCTTCCTTAGGTTAGGAAAATTTTCATCTATTATTTCTTCAAATAAATTTTCTACCCCTTTGTCTCTCTCTTCTCCTTCTGGGACACCTATTATCTGAATGTTAATGTGCTTGATATTGTCCCAGAGTTCCCTTAGACTGTTCTCATTCTGTCTAATTCTTTTTTCTTTTTTCTATTCTGCTTGGGTGATTTCCTCTAGTCTTTCATCTAGCTCACTGATCCATTCTACTGCATCCTCTACTCTGCTATTGAGTCCCTCTGGTGAATTTTTCATTTCCAATATTGTATTCTTCATTTCTGATTGGTTCTTTTTTATATCATCCAGTTCTTTGAAGATGACCTCACTGTGTTCATCCAGTCTTCTCCCAATATCTGTGAGCATCCTTATGCTATTTTGTTTGAACTCTTTGTCAAGTAGGTCACTTGTTTCTGTTTCATTTAGGCCTTTTTCTGGCGTTTTGTCCTTTTCCCTTGCTTGGAAATTATTCCTTTATCTCCTCATTATGCCTCTTTCTCTGCTTGTTTTTATGTATCAAGGTGAATCAGCTGTCTCCTGATCTTGGAGAAGTGGCCTTATGTATGAGATTCCTTATGAGGACCAACAGTGTGCTTCCCTCTTGTCATCACTCCAAATGATCCAGGAGTGACCCCTTTGTGGGCTACTTCTGTCTTTCTGCTGTGGCAGTGTTGCTCTTACTGCAGGTACCCAGGGAGTCTAGTTTTTCCTTCTCTTGCCAGCTGTTTGTAAATCTGGTTTATGGAGCCTCAGCACCATTGGCTACAAAGTCTATCACCACACGCCTATTGCAGTTTTCCTCTTAATTGTGTTGGTATACAGTGTAGCTGGTTGCTAGGCTCAGGGGCTTACAGTTGCATTAGGCCTCAGTCCTACAAGGCTGTTGTCAGTTCTCTTAGGAGTGCAGCTGAGTGGGGCTGGCCCTAGGTAAGGGAGCACTCAATTGAATCAGGCTTTGGAAGGTGGGGCTTATCCTTATTATGGCTATTTGAGAAGCACAGGTCTTCTGCCTCTAATAAGCCTCACCCCTGGCAGGACCACAAACATCATCAACACAGTCCCAGTCCCTGCACTCTTCTCAACTCCCTGGAGTGTACCCTGATGCCACAATGCAGAGGCCATCACCTCTCCACCAATGCCCCCTGCAGTTCACCTTGTCCTCACACAGGCCCTGCCCCACAGAGGCAGACACACTAGCCTGTCTGTAGGGGATCATGGCACCCAGTCAACACAGGTTGAAAAGTAGCCTGAGGTCTTGCTGTTGGGTGGGGCTGGTCCCTGGGGTCACAGGGCTGGGCTGCCTGCCCTGGCTGAACTGGACTAAACCTGTGCTCTCATGGGTATGGCAGACCCCTGGGCTAACAGCCCAAGGGAAGAACCTCAATGGCACCCATGGGGTCTGTGTCAGCATGCGTAGACCAGGTCAGAAGAATGGCCCCACCAATGTCTCAGTCTCCAGAGAGGTCCCTCCTCTCACCAAGATGCCCCCAGAGCCTACCAGATGAGTCTTGTTTCACCAAAGGACTGTCAGCCTTCTATCTGGTGATTTTAGGTTGCTGCAGTGAGTGAGTTTGTGTGTGGACCCTTTAAGACCTGGGTCTTTTCAGCTTTTGGGAAATAGCTTTTCTGGGGTTATCCTCACTGCAGTTAATAGCCAGTGAAGCCAGAGAGTAAGACCCTCGTCTCAGTTGGGCTGAGTCTGAAGTATGCTTATAACAGTACCCACTACAGATCTCACTCCTCCAGGGATGGCTGCATACCTTAGGACGTTTCCCGCCAGGCCAGCTGAGAAGCTTCGGTGCTCCCAAAGGTGGCTTTTTTTCCTCTCCAGCAGGAATTTCTGCCTTAGGAATTTCCCTTGCTGTGGGGGATCTTTTTATGCAATTTTCAGTTTTCTATCCAGGGTAATTTTTCCAACAATAGTTGTAACCTGAGTGTGTTCATGGGAGGAGATGAGTTCAGAGTCTGCTTATGCCGCCATCTTGATGAGATCTCTCCAATGCTTTCCACTTTAGCTTTCATCTCATTAATTGTGTTCTTCATCTCCTGAATTTCTGTTTGATTTTTCTTTTTAGGGGTTCAATCTCTTTGGTGAAGAGGTAAATCTCTCCTTTTGTTCATTAATTTTATTTAAGAGCTCATTGAACTGTCTTCCTGAGTTTTCTTGTAACTCATTGAGTTTCTTCATCACAGCTATTTTGAAATCTCTGTGAGTGAGATTGCAAACTTTTGTGACTTCAAGTTAGTTTTCTGAAAAGTTGTCATTCTCTTTCTGTTCTACGATGTTACTGTAGTTCTTCAGGAAGCTTGATGAGTTGATCCTCTGCCAGCACATTTGTGGTAGTGAACACATTTCATATTTGGGTAAGGGTTTGGTTACTTTGGTTCTCAGCTGCTTCTGGTTATGTTTGAGATCCTGCACTTTTCACCATCCAGCACCTCTGCCAGAGGCATTTTCAGTGGCCTCCTTTTGCTGCATGTGCCTCTGAGGTTGCTGGTGGTTTGTTGCTTAAAATGTCACTGCAGTGTCATGTGTTGCCACCAGGGTCACCAGACCATGAGCACTTCTGCTGCTTCCAGGGTCACCTGAGTCTTGTATTACCCCACTGGCTCTCCATGTGTTCTTCATGGGCTTGCGTGCTGCTGCCCTGAGCTGCTTCTTCCAGCTTATCTGGGGGTCCTGACAGCATTGCTGCCTGTGTTGCTGGGTTCACGGGTGTCACTGTCACTGCCAGAGGCCTGGGGTCTTGTTTGCAATCCTTGCTGCTAACAGAGCCAGTGCTGAGGTTGCCACCATTGGGGCCTGGGTCATAGGTTCTGCTATGGCTCATGAAATCTCAGTCTCAGGTACCACCTGCCACTGCTGAGGGAGGGGTGGGGACTAATCCACAAGTGTCATTGCTGCTCCTGCAGCCTCTGCTCACTGGCATGTGCTGGTGTACTTTTTGAAGACTTAGGTCAGAGCACTACCACTCCTGCGAGTGGTATCCACATTTTGGATGCAGCCCCTGCTGCGGGATAGACTGGGTTTGGTGTCATCACTTCCTGGCGAGGGGTATGGGGCTAGGTTACTGGAACTACTGTGCTTCCTGAAGCCCCAGGTCGTGGACACCACCTGCACCACTAGGGTTGGGTGGAGGCTAAGCCACAAGTGCTGTTGCTGCCCCTGCAGCCTCTGGTCACAGGTGTTTGCCCTAGTCTGCTTTTTGAAACTTCGGGTCAGGGACCCACCACCCCTGCCTGGGATATCTGCATTTGAAATGCTGTCCCAAATGCTGGAATGACCAGGCCTGCTGCTAGAGGACAGGGAGAGAGCTGGGTCATTGGATGGATTTTTTTGCCCCAGCAGGGCTGTAAAATGGTCTCCACAGCCAGCATGTCATGCTTGCTGGTGACCAGAACCAGGCAGATCTGCCCCTTGAGATCCCTGGCCAGACAGAGCTAACAGCTCAGCTTTGAAGATGGACAGAGCCATTGGCTGGACTTTCTACTTGGATGCTCCTGTTGTAGATTGGCAGAGCCACTGGGACACAGTTGTGAGTAGGCATATGGTACACCAAGGTCTGAGCACTGGTTATAGTCAAGTTGCACATATTTCGCCAATGATCATTATGAGCTGAGACTCAAGTGGGCCTCCTGGGAAGTGCCCTAATTTCTTCCTCCTGGTGCAAGTGGGTGTCTACCTTCAGCTCTCCTTTTCCCATTGGAGAAACCATAGTCCCAGGGGGACCCTCTGGACGTGGCACCATGCAGGCCTGGGGGACGGGCAAAGCAGGCAGAGAGTATCTGTTCCCCTTACTCTTGTAATGCAGTCCTTCTTAGTCTCTGTAGTTCACATGGGTGCTTCAGCCTCATCCCCATGTTCTGGGATGTTCACAATGGTGTCTTGTCTATGAATACTTGCAGGTTGGTCTTATGAAGAGGATTGAAGTTGAGAATGACTTACATCATCATTTTGATGAGGTCACTCTCTCACATAATTCCTAAAATATGAGAAACAAGATTAAAATTATAGGAGAGGAAGTTTGATTTTTTCTGGTTTTTAATATTATACATGTATTTTCCTCATTTCGAAAATAAAAAGGAAATCTTATTTTAATAGAGTTATATTTTACCTATTAACCTAACTGTCTTATACTGATGAATTTTAGACTTATGAGCTGCTTTTAAATATCAGAATATGTTGGATAATGACACTCAGGAATATGAGCACTCCATGATTCACATGAAAAGTAAATGCTTTTCAAAGGATCAGTTAAATTCAGGTATGGAGTAAATATAAGCAATAGTAATTAAAAATTGGTTTATCAAGTTATTGCCAGGTAACCTCTATTTCATTATTAAACTAATTATCTACAAAAGTTAAGTATGGTAGAGGTATTTTTCAAGGGGATTGCAATTTCTTACCACATGGTCTGCCTGCATCTTTCAATTGGGGATAATCAAACTTCAGTAGTTTCGGATTATTGGCCCATCAACTAATTGACTTTGCAAATAATAGGAGGAATGCAATAGTTTTTGAACCTCTTTCAGAGCTGTATCAATCAGCACAGGGTTTTTTCAGTGCATTTAATTTATAGTATACATATGGTGTGGTATAATTGTTTCATAGTTTCATATTTGTCTATAGGGCAGTATTGTCCATTGATCCTTTGTAAACTTCTACTATTGTATGTATAGTTTTGCTAACGAGACTTCCTTAAAACAAATCCCCACTCCTGACTTGCTCAAATGGGTGAAATTCACTTTGCAAGCAATTCCATCCTGTCTTTCAAAGTCATGGGCAACCTGGATATCAGGGAACTTCCCTGAAGTTTCCTTAAGTCACCAACTGAAACAGCCAATTCCATGGACCTTATATCCATACACATTTACTGATTTTGAATAAATATTGTGGTAGAACTTTCACCTTTCTGTCCATATTGCCCATCACTACCAGTTGCCTTAAAATTTTCCTGGTGGAGTATAATTTAATTACCTTTGTTTTGCTTTCTGTGAAAATAACTGATATTATATTTTTTGTTTCTACATTTTTCAGATCACAAAGTTTTATGGGTGGGAGAAGGGAAAGATGAATTCTTTTCTTTCTTTAAACAAATAATTACTGTGCTTTTATGAAGCTCGAAGAGTAGTGGGGAAAAAGGTTCTTAGTATACGTACAAAAAATAAATGATGAAAACAATGCAGTTTGTACACTCTTGAATATTTCTTTTGCACTCCTTCCATGGTGCCCATGGCATTGGAGAAAGCTTTGCAGAAAAAGAAAACTACTGCTTCCCTCTCAACAACAACACTGTTATTTTTGCCTCCTGAGGCAGCACTGATGTCCTCAGACCTCATGGAGAACAATAACACCTTTAGGACTGGGAAGGTGTGTCTGGATCACAGCTCCCAAGAGCAGAAACTTTCCAAAGGAATAACACAAGCTTTTTCTTCTTTTATGAGAAAATGATGGAGAAGCATACAAAGACAAATGGTCTTGCTGTGGAGAGAAATGCTACTATTTTTCTGACAGAGATAAAAACTTTGAAGAGAGTCATAAATTCTTCATCAACCTGGGCTCCCATCTTTGGAAGATAGAGGATGAGGATGAACATGTAATGAGAATTGAAACTCATTTTTTCCAAGTATTTTGCATCCAAGGAGAAAATTGCTTTAAAAAATTTTAAGAACAGCTGAAAACAATGTTTTTGTTAAATGACAATGGCTCATCTTTGCAAGTGTCAACACAAATAATCCATAACCAATCTATAAATCAAAATTGGGAAGAGTTTATTATGAGCCGATTCCGAGAACTACCCTGGGGTCTTCCTTTCTTCCCCAAAGAAAGAAGGGCAGCAAAGAAGTGGGGTATATAGAATGGTTATATACTGTCAAAGAGCACGTATCACATATGATGGGAATGTCCCTTTTACAACACACACAAGATTGCCTAGCTGGCACAGTGATTCACACAGCCAGTAGCAGGTCTGCTGTGCTGATAGACACAGCAGGTAGTAAGTCTGTTGTCTCGAGCTGGGTGGTCACAGGGTGAGCACAGCAATCAATTCCTAGCCTAGGGAGAGATGCTTACAGTAAGGAAATGCCAATGTCGGGGAAGATGCATCTTTATCTTAAGGGCATTTGTTCTTGTCTTTGGGACATAGTAAATGCTTAAAGCAGATAGACAATGCATGCACAGTGGCCATGTCAGGTCATTTTGGAAAAACAAGGTCAGGCCGAATTAGTTTTACACTAGTAGACTTCCTCATATACTCTAATATATCCTGTTGCTTGCCATTTATTTATCACAAGTCTAATGGAATGATTAGTGGGAAATAAAAGGACTCCATTGTTATTGGGGACTGCAGTATCAGAGTTATATTTTTGTTTTGGGGCAAAGCTTTAAGCACCATTGATGATGCTCTGTGTCTGCTCTAGGAAGCAAACTAAGGTTTCTGAACAAACGGGCATCTCTCATGAAGCTATCATCGGAGTTGTCCTGTTTTCATGTTGTTATACTTTGAAGTCCATTGAGAATAATTGAACTTTTGGTGTGAATATCTGTGGCACATAGGGAACGATTAGGGAATGATAATCAATCCTAAGAGAAAATATAAAAAGAGTTTTAAAAAATCGTCATTCTTTGTGTTCCATTATTTTCATAGTTGCATTGTTTAAAAAAGACAGGTCTAAATCACATGGAGGGTTCTTTCTTCATAGGAATTTATTCAATCTTTTGTGTCTTATTTTTATTGGATTGGATTATCTCAAAAAGGGATTGTCAGATCCTAGGTATGGTAAGATGGCTCCTTGATGCACTATAGTTTGTAAGTATTCAAAACATACTTGAGATGTTCAGTTATTTGTTACTGAGTATGGAAATGAGTTGCTCAGACAAGTTTCACAAAGCAAGGTTTTCTGACCTAAACAGCAAGTCTAATGGATTAATTTTAGTTTTATAAAACATGCTAGACGTTAGAAAAACACTGCAGACTTCAAGCCTTCTCTAATTGTATTCTTGCAGTTTCCTCAAACAGCAATGCTTTTCCCTTAGTACTCTCAGTTAAAATTCACTTTGTCTTTGAAGTTGTTCTTGATCTCCTACTTTGGAATTACTTCCTCCTCTATGCTCCTAAATCACTTTTTTTTCCTTTGACCACTTCATGTCCAATCTAGAGTTGTGTCTCTCATCTCTTGTTCACCCCCAGCACATAACACATAGTACTTGGTGGTTGTTTAACAAAATTTTAAAAATTTATCAATTTGGATAGCTGTAAATTTTTCCTGATTTGGAAATATAAAGACAGTAGCTAGAAATCTGGAGTTTCAATGACTAGTCCCACAGTCTAGATCAAATAGTTATACAGTATAACACTGTATTTATTTTCACTATCTATTTAGATAGTCTTCACCATCTAGCAAAGCACATTCCATATCACAAACCAGTTTAGACTAATAGGAAACAATTTGAAAATTAGTTGGATTGGGCTCAGTGTAATATATTCTTTTTCACATTTTTTCATGCTATACTTTTCTGTGATCCATGGAATCATAGAATTTTAGAACTATAAATAATATTGGAGATTAAATGAATTTTTTTTACAGATGTGAAATAAACTAAAAAAGTGCTAACAACTATTAATGGCAGAGATAAGCTGAGGATTAGGTCACCTATTTCTAAATTTGGTCCTTCTTTACTATTTAGAGTGCTTTTTTTTGATATAATAAATTTTTGTTCCAAACTTGCAGTTTCTCACATGAGAAATGTTGTTTTATATTTCTCCATATTTGCATATAATACACCCTTTATCTGGATCACCTTTACCTCCACTCTTCATCTGGTTAGATCCTATTTGATAATGTATGAATAATTAGATCAGTCTTTTACTTATTCATTCATGCGTGCATTGCTTTAATCCTTTGTAAGCTGTGTACCAGGTTCTGTGTAGTGGCTGTATGTATATTGGAAAGTAAGGTGGATATAGTCCCTCCTCACAAAGTGTGTGTATCTTCTTTAAGACTCAGCTTAAATGTTAGCACATCCAAATAGCCTTCCCTGGCAAACTCTTTCCCGCTTGTCTAAGTTAGAAGCTACTCTTCTGTGGCCAGTGAATGTGTCATTCTCTCAGAATGCGAACTCCTTGAGGACAGGAATAGATTTTCTCTGTATCTGTGTTTCTGGGCCTTGATGTATGGTGGTGCTCTAGAAATGTTTGTTGAATGAACAGAGAAATACCTAAATATATAACTCCCTTCTTGTCCATATCAGTTTATCCACTGAAAATATGGTTTATTTCTGATCATTAGGCTCAGTTTTTCTTTTTTCCCCTCATTAAGAGCTCTACAGTGTTCAAATAATTACAACAACTGTGTGTATACCACAGCAACTAAAGTGGTAGCTGTTCCCTGTACCAAGCAGTTTTTCTTTATTTGTAAGAATTATACTAATTTTGATCTCAAATTGAGTGAGGATAAATGAAGTAATGAACAATCTCGTGCATCTACTCTTTACATGTGGGATGCAGGTAAATGCTCTGTGTTCTTCACATTGCTCAATTTGTGAGGATAATTGCATGTGTAGGAGAACTCGTAATCTGTTGTAGATATTTTGAGTATCAAAGTTTCATCTGCATGGGAAGTGGGTTGATAAGGGGCTTCGTTGACTTGATTTCAAGTTGTCTTTTTTTATGAAAAATAAATATTATAGTTCAGGAACTATTAATGATATTCTTTTTTCCTCTATTTTAGCTGGATTCCTTGCAACCTATTGTGCCCCTTATATACTTTGTGAATAAATGGTCAATACATTTGAGTTATTTTTGAATTGATGTTCAGGAAATACACCTTCTGAAATCAAGATCGACCTTGACATGATTATTTTCATACATTGTCCATTTTCTGGGAAGTATGTTAGTACATTCAGATAGAATGAATCTCATTTCTGTAACTTCCGTTATGTCACTTTTAGGTTTCAAAAATTTTCACTATTGATATAAGAATTAATGCTTGAAAAATAAAAATAAAAATAATATAGAAACACATTGAACAAAAACTGACTCCACAACCCATTCTAATTTCTTTGCCTCTCCAGTGTACACTGTTAATTTGGTTTGTATCTTTGACAAAAATATGTGTATTTTTTCTAGCATTTGCTACGAATAATGCATAAAACTTTATTGTGTATATATCTCTGTGAATGTATTTGAATATTTCTGTAAAGTAGAAATCTAGAAGAGAAACTGCTCTGTCAAATAGTACACATCTTCCAAATTGTGAAATATAAATAAATATTTATCTTCCACAAATGCTGCCCATTAGCACTCATACCTACAATGAATGTACACCTGTTTTTTCAAACTCTTACTAATATTTTATATTATCAATTTTTTAATAGGCATAAATGTTTTTATTGTTCTAATACTTTCAGTATTAGCTGGGAGATAGAGCATCTTTTGTTTGTTAGTCACCCAGTATAAGTTTTTGATAGTGTCCCAAGGTCCTTCCTCAAGGAGACATGGCCTCATCTTCATTCAGGGAGTCTGGGTCTATAAGCTGGCTCGAGTCTGGGATTTGATTGATGGGATGACTCTCTGTTTTTATTATCCAGGTTACACATTTGTTCACTTGACCTGGAACTTTTCTATTAATACAGATAAGTAAGAATTTATTAGGTTTCTCATCTATTTCACTTCTAGGAACACCATGATCAAATAGCCAATGCCACAGGTTTGCACAAGTCAGATTATTCTGACTGCTACTTTGACTCTGCTGCCCATTGTGGGAACTGTGCCCACCTTCTTTTGGCAGTTGAGAGTCACCATTTAGCCCCTGTACCCTGGGATCCAATTACTTCCATTGCATTTAGGTTTCCAATTCAGTGATTACAATTCCCACTGAAAGGTCTGGCCTACATGGAAGAGTTATCACAGAGCTCTTCAAAGATGCTTGGATTCCCTTCACACATTTATTTCTCATAGTAGAAGTGAAAAGTGTGTCTTCTGTACCCTTCCCATGTGCTTGAGTATCTATTAAATGATAAATCTGCTTTGACATTCCAATCTCCCTAAGCCTTTGAATCCCTTCCGCTTCGTTAAACGAACGCAGGTGTGACATTTCCAATTTGCTCACTGTGGATCACCTTTTGGTTCATGTTTCAGCCAACCAACCAACCAAATTGTTGCACCCTTGCTAACACCCTGAGCTGCAGCATTAAATGCAGAATCTCTGCTCTGCGAGCCCACATTAATATAGTCAGCCTCATCCAACTTTCTGTTCCTTCCACCATTATCCCACACCCTTAGTATCCATTCTCACACACGTTTTCTGGATTTCTATGTACATAAATTAGAAAACTCAAGTATTCTTTTGGTGTGTAGCTCATCTTTTCATAGGTCACACCTTTAGGGGCCTGCTAGGAATCTATTTATAGATGTAGAAGGAAAGAGAGGTATTGAGGGTGTGTCCTGAGGAGAATCAACATTGTCTGGCATGGCTACTGCTTCAGGGGAGGCCACGACAGTTCACTCAGACAGTGCAGGGTTGATTTCCTCAGACAGGGATGGAGAAGCTGCTATCACTGGGGGTAGGGAAGCTGCTACCACTAAAGTTGGAGAAGCCACTTCTGCTGGGGGTGACGAGGCCTCCTCCACTGGCAAAGAAGAGTCAGAATTTATGGACTCAATTTGTCCAGCTTCACCAGGGTCTTCCTCTCTGTCCCCATTCCAACTTACAGGATCTCATTCTCTCCCAATCAATGCCCTCACTTTAACAGTAGATACACTCTGAGGTCGAGAGTTCAATTTGTGTTCTGATTCACCTAGAAGCAGGATGAGGTTCTGCATTAGATTTTCAGCACCGTTTGGCACTAAGGAGTATGGGTCTCCTTCAGGGAAAACACAGAGGTTTTCAGGTTATTCATGCAATGCTTGAGTGGCTACACCATTATACATTCCAACAAACAGAGCACGAGGATTCTACTTTCTCCACATCCTTGTCAACATTTGCTATTTTCTAGGGTTTTTTTTTTTAATGGTAGCCACTTTAATGGTTATGAAGAGTGGTGCAGCTGAAGTTATAGAATAAGTTGGGAAGCAGTTTCTTCTTTCAAAATTTTCCAGAAGATTTTGTATAGAATTGGTAATGCTCCTTCCTTTAATGTTTTGTAGAATTTCCCAGTAAAGCTTTTTGGCCTTGAAGTTTTGTTTTGTTTTTTTGTCTGCGTGGAGAAATTTTTAACTAAAATATCAATTTCTTTAAGGCACATAGTGCTTATTCAGGTTGTCTATTTTTCTTTCTTTTTTTGGCTGAGGAAGATTCACCCTGAGCTAATATCCATTGCCAATCCTACTCCTTTTGCTTCAGGAAGATTGCCCCTTAGCTAACATCTGTGCCAATCTTCCTCTATTTTAAATGTGGGCTGCCACCACAGCATAGCTTGATAAGCAGTGTGTAGTTCTGCACCTAGTATCCGCACCTGGGAACCATGAACTCCCACAGCAGACCACACAAACTTAACCACTAAGCCACTGGGCCGACAACTGTCTACTTCTTGAGTCAGCTTTGGGCGTTTGTGTCTTTAAAGATTTTGCCCATTTCAACTAAGTTGTCAGATTCATTGGTATAAAATTGTTCATAATGTTCTCTTATTTTCCTTTTAATATCTGTAGAATCTTTAGTGATGCAATCTCATTCTTGATTCTGGTAATTTGTCTTTTCTCTATTTTTCATGATCAGTCGGGTTAGAGGTTTATAAATTTTCTCAATCTTTTCAAAGAACCATCTTACCAAGAACTCTTTTAAATCTATTTCAATAGCTAGATCCAGTTAATATTAATCCTCACGTAATTCTCTAATATACAACCATTTTAATTTAATCTTACAAAATAAGTTGAAGGTTAGCTTTCCACTCCACATAATAAAAATTTGAATATCATGAGTGGAAACTACCATTGATGTAGGTGTTCCCTCTACAAGATTTTAAAATTATGGCCATCTCACGTCTGATTAAACATCTCAAGTGATAATGAACTCAGTATCTTTTACATTGGATAACTCAAAATTTTGAAAAGGTCTTTTTTTGCATTGCGGCTTCTATCAAAATGCCACTAAAAACACATTACTAGAAAACAGGAGAGTTTATTTTGGGATTTCCTGTACAAACCATAGTTCTACTGAGTATTATTTCCTAACTGTCTGTTTGAAATAGGATACATGATGGGGAAACAGAGTAAAAATAGAAATTAGGAGGAGAAACAACCCTTACTTTTCATTATAGCTCTGTTTCTGGTGATAGTCTTACTGAACTAAAGACTCTTCTTTTGCTTTAGAAGCTAACATAAGAAAAATGCCATTGGAGGCAGTGATTGCAGAAGGCAAATGAAGGCCTAGATCTTTAGTTACTAAAGGCAAAACTATATCAGAAATGCTCTCAAATAATCTTAGATTTAATATACTGATCTGTTAGTTATTGAACAAAAATTACACATGGAAATAGTCTAAGGATCAGAAATAAAGTAAACTATCTCCCCTCATCTATTTCATTCCTTGTTCACCCAAATTCCTGTTTCCTAATTAAACCATTTGTCCCTATTCCTTCATTCTAATACAAACAAGAATTTTGGATGCATAATTTCTCCACACTTAATTTTTATCATTTTAAAATAAAAAGACAAATAGGTGAAAATAGTGTATAAGAAATACATAATATAGAAAATAAAAATCAAAAACCTATTTTTTCTTGGACTTTGTTTTTGGAAAATTATTTCAAAATTTTATGCACTCTGCCTGCTTTATTATAATGTTCAAGCTAATTTAACCATATTGTGTTATCATTCTACTTTGTTCTCCTTACCTGTGTTATCATAAGCATCTCCCCCTCTCTCTTTCTCTGATTTTATTTACTTATTCATTTATTTCATATTGGGGTTAAATCTTGGCTTCTGCTGCCTTATCTTATTTACACTCAATGTTGTTTCAGTTTTTTCTTTTCTTTGATCCTGCCTAGGCTTGGCAGACATAAAAATAGTGAAATACTAGTGATATTTTAGTGAGGCCTTAAAGAATAAATAAAAGTTGAAAAAGAAAAGAGGTGCAGGAAACTTTATAAGAAGCATTAAAAATACATTGATATTTTGGGTGCAAAGATGTGTAGTTGTTTTAAGGATAGGCAAGAGTTTTGGGGAAAATGTCTTTATAATCAACCAATTACTAACATCCTCATTCTTCATTCAAAATAGCTAGAAAACTCGAAGAAAGTCCTAAAAAAATATACGTGGTATACTCATACTCTGACAATAATTCTTTATATTTTCACTTGCTGTAGATACTGTTGATAAAATATTCAAAGCTACATAGTTTGCTAGATTTTTGAGATTTCATTACATGTGTTTAATTATGATAAACTTAGAAGCTTATTTAAAAAGTCCTAAGAACTAAAATTGCTAATAATTGCCTTTCATTGATGATTTGCTCCAAATTCATAGGGATGTATACGTATTATATATTAAACAATGATAAACATAATCCTGTACAACTTTTAAAAAGAGCAGAGGTTACACGCTACTGTAAACATATACTAATTTTAGAGTCAGTTTTCCTCACATATAAAAATGTTATTAAACACCACAGAGTAGATTCTGATCCTAAAGACCAGTCTCCCCAACAGACTCCATTTGCATGAAAGGTATTCTTGATGCTGCTGAAGAGGATGGGACTTCCAAAGTCAGTCACTTCACCCACTGCTGCTTCAGACAAAGACAGAGTGTAAGTTGCAGCCAGCTCTTAACTCTCTGCACCCCTGGATGGCATCACTGCACTGAGAGTTTAGAAATCACACCTATTCACCCTCTACAATGCACACGCAAAGTCAATTTACCGTCTTAACTGTACTTTACCAGTAGAGTATATATTAATTTGTAGAAAAAAAATGATTATCACATTTGTACATTTCTGTTAAATAACACATTTTGGAATTGGGGAATTTGACACAGAAGGTGTAGATTAATATGTACAGCAGCCATGCAAAGTAATTATTGCTGGAAGATCATAGTTCATGGGCATGCCTAAAAATTAATGTTCAACTTTAAGAGAAAGGCCTATTGCATGGAGAATTGCTAGAATGTTTTCCTCATTATCTTTGTTTATGTCAGAAACCTATCCTCTGACAGCAATCAGTTAGATCCTAGCAAAGAAACAGAATAAGCAGAAGGCAAAAACCTATACGAAAAAAAGCTGGAAAGTCTCAAATGTGCTACTCTTAGTTAGAAGGGGATAACACAGGTTTCTTTGGGGACAGTGAGGGGAAGGGAGCTCAAAACATGGAAAAGTGCATTTGAAAAGACTTCAAACAGTGTAGCTGACAGAGAAGTGGATTTCAATAGTTATTGCTATACATTTCTAAGAAGAATTTAAAGCAGCAGAACACTGGGGGCCCTTCAGGTGCACAGGTCAATGTGGTCATATGAAAAAAAACAACCACCTACTTTTGTTCCTAACACCTACTTCTAGGGTTAAATAAGGCATCAGCTGCTCCTTGAATTAAACAAATAATAATTTTGAAAAAATGCTCTGACAGTTTTGGCTGCAACTAAATGATTTTAACTTTGATGCTTTAAAAGGACTACATTCAAATCCATTCAATATTTTAAGTCTATCTCTTTGTTTTTGTCAGGATTTGTATTATTTAAAGAGAAAGTCTGATTCTTCCGACAATTTAAAGTGAACGTTGGAAATAATCGAAATCTGCTGTTATTTGCATCAGTCAACCCAGTAGTGTATGTATTTATATTTACTGTAATCTATAAAGCGAACTGGATATCCTGAGTATATTTGTTAAAAATGCAGGCCAATGTTTATGCGCCTTTTGTCATTTATCTATTTTTATCATATATACAACAATTGAGGATTTACCTTCATTCTGTAAAAGGAAAAAATGTATGGATCATGCCAGGTAGAGTATGAATATTTCCTGTTTTATTTTTGTAACTTTTTGAATTTTGTTCTTCGCTAAGTTCATGAGATTCCGGGATGCCAACTTTTTCGAGCTTTATGGTAACTGCTAAAGTGCAGGTTTGAACTGATCCACAAAATGACCATAAAATTTGGGGTTTCAGTTCTCTGTGACACTAGTGTGACACAGAGTGTAGTAGTAAACGAGATACTGAGACTAGCAGAAAACTTCTGTGTGGGAATATCTAATGTCATACAATCATTGGTTATCTTTCTTCTGACATGATCTCTGAGAGGCAGTCCTTCATATCAACAAGTGCCTCCTAGTCTCAAAGCAGAGGTGAAAGGCCCGCAGAGCCAGCACATCTAGCTGTGTTTCTGACCAAGATTTTTCTCCAGCTGGTGAAATCCCAGGGCATAGACGCAGGTATCATCGGCCAATGTGGGTGTGTGGCCTAAGCCTCTGCTGTGACACTGCTGAGCTCAGAGGGATAAAGTAGGATTTGCTGTGGGGAAGTTATGGAGAAAGCTGGGAGGGCTTTGGACCGTTGCAGAAAATAACTGATCTTGGGATCATGTTAGTTAATATCTAATGTTAACTTTATTTTACAGGTAAAGACAGGAATGGATCAGAATGAGAGTGGGTCAAAATATTTGCTATGCAGAATATGATGTTTTAAAAATCCTCAGACGTTTTGGGGAATATTTAATTCTTTTTTAGATGATATAAATCTTTGTTTTTTTCTCTCTCTTCTATGGGTGCTACCTAACTTGTTAGCAATGAATATCCAAAGCTTAAATTCCCTCATCCTGAAATGTAATAGGAAAAGTTTCGATGCTTTGATAATATGATTATTTTTCTATCAAAATAAATCCACTTTTATTTTACAAATGTGTTTTCTTGCTTTGGTATGCAGACATTCAGTTTAAAAATAACTAAACAAAAACTAATTACCTAGGAAAACATGACCTTAAAACAAGATTTATCTTATAATCTGGCATTGTGGTAGACAGAGTACTTATTGAAAAACAAATGGTAGTGTATACATTTTATCATCATTAATGATTATTCAAGTTTCCTCAAATTATGAAGTAATTAAGTGGTGAAATATTTAGTTATTTTAATAACCCAAGAATCAAATCCATTTAGGAAGAACAGTTATTTGGTTCTTTCTACAGAGTTACCAAAAATATTATTTTGGGAAAAATGTTTCTCCTTTTTAATCACTATTTATTTATATTTCCAGGAGAGAGGTTATTATGTATTTTTGTAAAAATATTGTTTATATAAGCTAAGTATAAGTGAAGGATAATATTTTTGGATAAGTAGAAATAAACTATGCATAATATATATGTCAACTAAACCTATATTTCTGTATACTACATATTTGTATATAAAATATACTTCAATATATATTTTATGTCTATTTATTTGAACCAAAGACAATCATTTACTGGCTGTCTGAAATTAGGGATAGTATTTATATGCTTTGAGACTTCATTTTCCTCATGTATTAATTGAAGAAAAATCATCACTGTGCAGCGTTGTCGTTAGAATTACAAGTTATGCTTTGCTCGTTTAATGTCACTTTCTAAACCCCCTTTCCTTGAATCTCATGATACCTGCATTCTTCTCACACTCTTAGAGAGAAGTCATGACTCCAGTGACTGTAAGTTTCAAGGGGTAATATAAACAACTGAATGGGGTCTGGCATAAGGCAATATGGCTGGTTGGCAGGTTTATCAAATTGGAATCTGTTTGTCCTTCCTAAAGGGGGCTTAGTCTATTTATTTAGTGTTAGAATATAGTTGCCGTTTGGGCATAATACAGGCACTAAGTGACCAAATATAATTTTTCAAGAGAAGATATATATCTAGATTCTTCATGAGTATGAAATATATCAATTTTTAAATTGTGGCAATGAATTCACTTTAAAAACAGTGAAAGCTTAACATGACATGCCCATAAACTGTAATGGACCATTATTTAATTGTGTAAGACCTCTGTTGTAAGGCATCACAAAGCGAAATTTAAATCATTTTTCCTGATATTCCCAGATAAATGGTTACTTTAAATCACTTATTTCAGACTCTCCTACTGATTGTTCATTTAGCTCTCCCTATTCGTTCATGATGAATGTTGTCATTTTCAATGTTATTATTTATACCTTATTAAGCATTGCAAAAGACTCTTGCTGTATTCTTTGCTGCAGCCCTCAGAAATGAGCGAGGAGAGAGTGACATACACGGAACTGAAACTCCCATATTCAAAGAAACAGAGGAACAAAAGACATCCAACATGCAAAAAAGGAGGTAAAGTTTTTTTCCGTTTGTTTTCCTGTTTTCTGAAAACATTATAATGTCAAGTAAGAAAATATGAAATCATGATAATTGTATCCATATATATTTATATTATATGCCTAGTTCTTTATATACTGAGGGGTATATTTATATGTAATGTTCAATGAGATATGTGATCACAATAAATACTGATACTAACTTTAACTCCAGAATAAATTTCCATTTTGGTCAAATTCAGAGTTTTGCTATGCTCAATGATTTCTATATATTTTGGTTTTTTGATCTTGTACAGAATTTCCATGGCGTGGTGTTGCAATAATCCTGGGAATCATATGTTTTTTTCTCCTGCTGGCTATCACAGGCTTAGGATATATGTGTGAGTATCAGGTACACACATTTCTTATGAGAACAGTGAACCAAGATAAAAAAATGAGGTACTATAACTATTGAACCTCTGCTGAACCTTTGTAAACTATAAATTCTATAAAAATATTAGTAGTCATGATGGTATTGATGATGATATCGACGATGATGATGATTTTATTATTTTGCTATCACTTAGATTTTATGCCACACAAAATAATGTGACAACTGTAACAGCACAAAAATTTTGCTGATATGTACAGTAAGGTTTACATATATATTCTAACTTATTTTGCACATAGAATGAGGTTTTCCATATGACCAGAGAACTGGAGGAATCTTTATTTGAATATTACATTCCTTATAATACTGAGATACTCCTTAAATCACAAAGGAAAATAAACTCGATCTATTTTCTATATCATTAAATGTTATCCATCGGTTTTGATATATTTCATGTCAATTTTTAAAAATTTGCACACAACACTGGCTTTCAACATCTTTTTCCTGATGATTATTAATTCTTTGGTTCACTCATTTTGCAAGCAATTTTGAGTATCTTCTATGGATCGGGAACTATTTATGGTAGCAACATTTTAAAAATGTCAGCTCTCAATGACTTCAGTTTAAGGGGGAAGATTTCTTTTTACATGAACCAGTTTTTAAAATAAAATATTACTGGTGCTAGGCTAATGGCATGAAGCCACCACATGAATGGCATATAACATGCTGAGGTCAAGAAAGCACTTCTGTAGGAGATAATCATTGATATGATGCAAAGGACAGTTAGGAATGAGTCAGGAGGTTCAGGGTAGAGAAGACTCATTCAAGTGGAGAACAACATGAAAAAAGAACAGATTTATATTTTAGAAGAATTTCAGTTTCTAGGCAAATTAAAAAAGTGGCTAGAGACAGGTTTGGCTAAATACACAACTTCATGAATCTTTTGTACCATATTAAGAAATTTTAGATTTGCCCTAAAAAGAAAGGAAATTGTTAGAAAATTTTATGTGAGGGGAAAACATGACTCATGTCACATGAGCAGATATGGATTTTGGAAATATCAGTCTGAGTAGATGATAAAGTGAGTGGGGAGGGCATGATAAGAGATTTTTTCAAGAATCAGGGTTACTGACAATGGCTGTGTGATTTAGTGTTATGAAAGAAGTAATGAAGGGTAGGGAACATATTTGAAAATTGTTGAAGATGTAGAATTGCTAGAATATGAGTTTAATTGAATGGGTAAGGGAGAGAAGGGAATCAGTGATACCATTTCGTATCAGGTTTACACACCTTGGTGAATATATTTCATTAAATGTTATCGAAAACATGAGACGAACATTAGGCTATGACTTTGTGTGTGTGTGTGTGTGTGTTAATAATGGTGAAGACTGATGCACTTGTGACACATCACTGCTGACGACAAGAGATTGGTCTGTGTATCCAGAGTGAACTTTTGGAAGTACATATAGACCATCAGCATGTGTATGGTAGGAGTAAGTGTCTGGGGATCAAGAGCGATGCCTAGATTAGAGACGGGAATTGTTGATCCATCAAGTAATATAACAAGTATTTGAAGACATGGTAGAGGAATATAGAAGCCAGACAATGGAAAGCCTTGTTAAAACAGGGTGAGTAGATTATGATTGTTAGGATAAATCAACATTTAGAAGTAGGTGAAAGATGAGTAAATGGTGAAAAAAAATGATGCTTTGGTTAGACAAGTATGATGGAGTCCAAAACAGTATGCCATCATGGAGAGTAAGCTAAAGATAGTCAATGGTTCCAAATAGTACAGGGAGATCGAGTCATATAATTGAAAAAAATATAATGGCTTGTTAAGTTTGGCAAGGGAAAGGCCACTAATGATATTTGTTAGAGTAGATTCAGTGGAATGGTGGGGATGGTTGAAGCCAGATTGCAACGGCTAAAATTTATTTGAAGATTAGGAAGCAGAGACGGTAAACATAGAAAATTACTTTTAAAATTAAGGCTAAGCAAAAAATTTACCAAGTTTTGAAATTATGTGGAACCACATGATCTCATACACTGTTAAAAGGAATATAAATGGATAAACTACTTTCTAAAGCAGTTTGGTATTATCTTCTAAAGCTGAACATGATTCAGCAATTCTAATGCCAGGTACATATCCAAACGAAATCCTTGCACACGTACAGCTACACACATCTACAGGGATGTTCATAGCAGTGATTTTCACAGTATCAAACATCTCTGAACTACACAAAAAACCATTAATGGGAGAGTAAAATCTCTGTAATTTATTCACAAAATGGAATTTATGTAGCAATCAAAACAAATGAACTACAGTGAAACGCAACACTGTGGATGAATCTTAGCAAGATAATATGAAATGAAAAAGAGTAAATTTCAAAAATGATTCTATACCAGAATATCTTTGTATCAGGTTAACAAGTTAAAAGCAAATAAAATAGTACAATTTCAGGAAATACATAAAGAAACACTAAAACTGTATATAAAATGTATCAGGGGAGCAATTTCAACGGGTTTCAGTTGCACAGTTTGAGAGAGGCAGGAGGACGGAATGGAATGAAATATAAAAACAGATAAATGTAATGGTTAAGGTCATAGCTACAGTTTTGGGTAACTAATTAACAAACTGACTCATTAAATAAATGAGAAAAGCTTCTTTGAGCAATGTTGAGAGTGTCTCATGAAGAAAAGATTATGAATAATCTTATCCTGGCACACAAGATCTAAAAGCTAAAAAGAAACAACTCTGTTATAAAGGATATGGAAAATAAAGGATAAGAATTTTTGTGGAAAAGGTAATTTGAGATGATCATATGCAACAGAAGGAAACATTAGAGTGAAATTATTGAGGATTCAGGAGAGAAATAGAATAATAGGAGATTATGTTTACTAAAGATGCAATAGTGGATGAAATGCAGACTAGGGGTGAGAGTTTCAGATTTGTTCAATGGGATGCAATATTTTTTCTGAGATGGATTGATGGATATCTGTGCTTTTATAGGAGGAGAAACGAGAAGGAGAGGGGAACTTATGCGTGATGGTGACTGTTTCTATGTGGAGTAGCAGATGAGGTCATCTTCTGAGAGAGAGAGAGTCAGAAGTACACTAGATAATTTAGGGAAAGATTAAATACTTGAAATACTTGTTGAACTGAGAAAAGGATGTGTCTCAAGTATACTGCATAGTACTGAGGAGCGAAATGGTGATGAACATTAATCTGTATCTGACAGTTTTGTGACTTTTTGTCATTTGACTTCCAGAAGCTTGTGTGGAGATGAGATGGCCAGTGATAGAGTGTTTCAGAGTTGGCTATTTTCAGATGTGCAAAAAGACTGTGTTGCATGATTGTTGGAGGCCCTGCCAAAATTACTTGTCTATTAAATGGCGTTGGATAGACGAAAAGAAAAGGAGAAGGGAATTGATTAATCACAGTAAATGGTAGTATTTAGGAAACAGATGTCTGGACGTGTCTTTTTAAATCAGGTCCAGAATATGAACTTTGGAAAGAATTGCTGAATTGAAGCAATAATTCTATACACTATAATTGAGGGCATTAGGAGACTGTGCAATTGGTGCTGTTTGATTTTTACAAGTAGACATTGAATTTGGCTAAATGATGGTGGGTGGTGGCAGAATTTGAAAAGAAGATTCCCAGTTGTGTCAGAAATCCTCGATGGATTTTTTAAAAATGTTCATACATTTAAAGAGCCATACATTTCATGTTCTTACATTTTTTATTCAAGAGTTTTTGGAAGAGGTTTCTATATCTTTCAGAGGTTTTTGACTTTCTTTTTGCACGTTAGAACTAGCCGTCTGAGATCTTTCCCCTGTATACTCATTGACTCCACTATAAATTTATACTGAACAGATCCAAATCCTTTTGTTTAGCTCTAAATGCAAATACCAAATACTAAATAAAATACTGAGTACTAAATTTCACAAACTTTGAAATCTTTATTTAAAGGGTAGATAACATAAAAATCAGTTAGTATTTTTCTTATTTTCAGTTTATATTTTCCCCTTTATAAATGTGTATCACTGTTTTACATACTTTAAAACATAATATATAGTTATATATAAAAATCCATTTTAAGTTCTTCCATTTGAAAATATTTTAACCTTGCATTTTCTCTGACTGTACTTCCGTTTAGTCAACATCATTTACTTTGTAATTTAGAATTAGACGAAATGATCATAATAAAGTGATGTATTATAACCATTCATGATCTTAATTTTTTAATATGGATTGAAGATTTTTGGAACTCTTCTGAGGGCAAAAGAAGAGATATGAAAGACGCAAAAGAAAAAAATACTTCCTCACTAGATGTTGAAAATCACTCAGTTTTGCCAAGTAGTACCGGTATGTACTAAATACTTAAGCTGACAGTTTACAGATATTTTTTCATGGAATTATCCCCTTCTGTCCTATTTCAATATGTAATTTTAAAACTTTTCATAGAACTTTGTCAGGACATTTAATTTTGCTCACCTTTTCTCACCAAATTCATTTTATTTGTTATAGCTAATTGAACACGACATTCACAAAGTAACAAGCCCCTATTATATTGTTGTATTGATTTGATTATTTGACTATTTTATGCTTGTGGATGATTTTTCCCCAGTATAGATCTCTTTGAATTAATACCATTCCCAATATTCACTTTGATGGGCTTCTTCCTGCGGAGAACTGCTCCATATTGCTGCAGTTTGTTTGTACTCGAGAAGTCAAGATTTCTCAGGGCCATCTTCACAGTGGCCTTGGGTCTGTCAGAGGCAGCATCTAGCTCAACAGTATTCTTACCTGCAGAATTTGGCAGAAGAGCTATTCCTAACGTAGACTTTTGGGATACAGGGACATCACCTATTCTCTGGTATTCAGTCTGAAGTAAGCAATGAAATATGTAGAAATTACAGGTCTCTAAATGGTCTTGGGGTTGTAGATGATGGTGGCTTTTGTTTTCAAGGTAAAGACTATGACCCATGTCAAGAAAAATGGTCCTGCTGTGGAAAAAACTGTTACTATTTTTCAAAAGAAGAGAAAACTTGGGATGAGAGTAAGACATCATGCCAAGGCCTGGGTTCCAGTCTCATTAAGATTGATGACAAAGAGGAGCAGGTATGTTCACTTTATTAAACCTGAGCAGGTGCTTTATGAGAGGTTCATATGTCTTGAGTTAGGATAATCGGTTAAATTTCGCTCCAATATTATTTGACTGATTTGGGTTGAAGCACTTGTACATTCTGGAGCTGATGTACCTGCAGAGGAGGGGACACAGGTGCAACAAAATCTTGGAAGAATCATTGTTTTAAAACAAGAGATATAGCTTTACTGTGGACGCCATGGAATAACTTTCAGTCTTTTTATTATATGTGTTGCATCTTTACATTTTGGTATACATCAGACTGTTGAGATTTTAGCCTCTTGGTGCTACTACAGGGCAAAAGAAAATCTTCCTTCAATGATATGAGCAGTCTAAAAGAGACAGTGTCTCATTGTACTGAGTTCTAGTCTTCTGTCATCAATATTTGGGAGGCATCACAGTTCTAAGGGAAGATGAGTCTCTCACTTTCCTTCCATGGAAAATATGGAATGAAAAATAAAGAGAATAAATATAGCTCGAATGATTCTTCAAAGATGAATTTTTGTTTCAGTCACAATTCAGAACGAGAGAGGGTCTCTATCTTCTAGGAGAGGAAATCTAGACCAAATTTGCCAGTACTTATAAAATTGGGGAATATAAAGCCAATCTAACAGATTCTGTATTTTTCCTTCTGGTGATTCAATTTAGGCACTGAACTGCATTTATAATATTTAGTCTCAGCAATGACATTTCTATTAGTGTCTTATGAAGGATGAGTTAAAAACCGTATGTTTTCTTATGTATAGAATTCTTATGTTATTAAAATAGTAGTATGAATAAATCACTCTTCATTATAAAAAATGAATGAATAGTAGAATATGAAGTCAAAGAAATACAAAAATCCAGATGTAGCTGATAAGTAGCTTGATCAATTTCAACCTCAGTTGTTATTAATCAATTCCTAAATGATATGAGTTTTGTCTACTCTCAGGAAATTAACATTATTTATAATCCATGTTTTCTTTGTAATTTCCAATTCTGTTCACTTCAGTTTTATTCCTGCCACTGAAGTTTCTGAACTTCAGAGTTTCAGTGGAAGTGCTTATATCTGTCATCCCTGTGTTTCTATGAACTATTCTATCTCCCTTGAAATTTCTGGAAAATTTTGCTGTTGATTAGAGCAATAGATAGGCCTCATACTGTCTTATCTGATTTCATGATAACTTTGCTATCAGTATGTAAATCTGGAATACTGACACACTCCACAACACCTGCAACAGACTTTGTTGAGCAGCATAACTCTCACACCACTGCTTTAGGGTTTTCAGTCTTTTGCTGCTTTACAAAGCCGAAGAATGTCATTAAAGCAGTGACTTAAATACACTATTTGAAAGCAGGTTTTGACTTTTATACATTTATGTATTCCTCTGAGTCTAGCAAAAAATGCGAATCAAAGAATTAATGGACATTTAATTTTAGTACTTCTTCAGAGACCTAGAAAAGTTGAATTTTTTTTTTTTTTTTATTGAGGTGCCATTGGTTTATAACATTATATAAGGTTCAGGTATACTCCGTGATATTTCACTTCTCTATAGAATACATCGTGTTCATCTGTTCACCACCAAAAGTTTAATTGACGTCCGTCATGGTACAAATGTTCCCTTTTACCCCTTTCACCCTCTACCGTCACCCCTTCCCCTCTGGTAACCTCCAATCTGTCCTCTGTATCTATATGTTTGTTTGTTTGTTTATCTTCCATGTATGAGTGAAATCATATAGTATTTGCCTTTCTCTGTATGACTTATTCTGCTTAGCATAATACCCTCAAGTTCCATTCATGTTGTTGCAAAAGGCAAGATTTCATCTTTTTTATGATTGAGTAGTATTCCATTGTATATACACCACATCTTCTTTAGTCATTCAGCTGTTGATTGTGACTTAGGTTGTTTCCAAGTCTTAGCTATTGCAATGAACACGAGGGTGCATATGTCTTTTTGAATTAATGTTTTTGTGTTCTTTGGATAAATACTCAGAAGTAGCATAGCTGGATCATATGGTAGTTCTATTTTTAATATTTTGAGAAATCTCCATACTGTTTTCCATAGTAGCTGCACCAGTTTGCATTCCCACCAGCAGTATATGAGAGTTCCCTTTTCTCCACATCCTCTCCAACACTTGTTATTTCTTGTCTTTTTAACAATAGCCATTCTGATGCATGAGGTGATATTTCATTGGGTTTTTGATTTGCATTTTGCTAATAATTAATGATGGTAAACATCATTTCATATGCTTGCTGGCCATCTGTATATCTTCTTTGGAAAAATATAAGTTCACATCCTCTGCCCATTTTGTAATCAAATTTCTTGCTTTTTAGTTGTTGAGTTGTATGAGTTCTTTATGAATTTTGGATATTGACTCATTGCATATATGCATACAAATGTCTTCTCCCACTTGTAGGTTGTCTTTTTGTTTTGTTGATGGTTTCCTTTGCTATGAAAAAGCTTTTTACTTTGGTGTAGTCCCATTTGTTTATTTTTTCTTTTGTTTCTCTTATCTGAGGAGACATGATATTCGAGAAGATACTGCTAAGACCAGTGTCAAAGAGTGTTTTCTTCTAGGAGTTTTATGGTTTCAGGTCTTATATTCAAGTCTAATCCATTTGTGTTAATTTTGTATATGGTGTAATATAATGGGCTACTTTCATTCTTTTGCATATGGCTGTCCAGTTTTCCCAACAGCTTTTATTCAAGAGAATTTTCTTTCTCCATTGTACGTTCTTGGCTCCTTTGTTGAAAATTATCTGTGCATGGATGTGTGGGTTTATTTCTGGGCTCTCAGTTCTGTTCCAATTATCTCTGTGTCTGTTTTTCTTCCAGTTCTGTGCTGTTTTGATTACCATAGTTGTGTAGTATGTTTTGAAACCAGAGGGTGTGACACCTCAAACTTTGTTTTTATTCTAGGGATTGCTTTGGCTATTCAAGATCTTTTGTTGTTCCACATAAATGTTAGGCATCTTTGTTCTATTGCCATGAAAAATGTTGTCAAGACTTTGATAGGATTGCATTGAATCTGTAGATTGCTTTAGGAAGTATGGACTTTTTAACAATGTGAACTCTTCCATTCTATGAGCATGGAATATCTTTCCATTACTTTGTGTCTTCTTCAATTTCTTTCAACAATGTTTTATAGTTTTTAGTGTACAGGTCTTTCACTTCCTTGGTTAAATTTATTCCTAGGTATTTTATCTTTTTGTTGTGATTGTAAATGAGATTGTATTCTTGATCTCTCTTTCTGCTATTTCGTTATTAGTGTGTAGAAACATGAGTGATTTTTTATGTTGATTTTGTACCCTGCAACTTTACTGTATTCATTTGACATGGTTCTGTAATACCTTTATGTTTTTTCTAGGCAGTAAAACATAAACTATTATGATTTTCCTCTTGTGTAATGTAATTATACTGATAAATATTGGAGTGTGTTTGAAAGAGAAAATAAATACATTGATTTTGGGAAATAAAATTAGTTTATTGCTTCATATTTGCATTCATAAGGATATTTGATGTAAATAAAATATACCAATTGGAATAATAATGACAAATAATTAATGATATTTTATGTTAAATGTGTTTCAGATACTTTGAATGCGTTCTTGTAGTTCAGAAAATCTTGGAAACAGATATTATGGCTCCCATTTCATAGATAAGGACAATGCTCAAGGAAGTTTATTTGCTTCAGTTTACACAGCAAATAAATGACACTATGCATTTTAAAACTTGTAATTTTAGTTTCTTCATTTTCAATGTTGTATAATATTCCACTGCATGGATAGATTTTACTCATTCTCTACAGGAATGTGGGTTGTTTCCAGTTTTTATTGTTATGGATAATCCTTCCTTACACATTGTTACATGAATTGCTGTGCAAGATTTTCCCATGTATTGTCTCTTCTTTTCATCACAAATCATGCAAAGAGTAGAAGCATTGGGTAATAGGGTATATAAAAGCTCAATTTTCTATGATAATTCCAAATTATTATTATTATTAAAATTTTGTGGAGTAAGATTACCCTGAGCTAACATCTGTTGTTAATCCTCTGCTTTTTGGTTGAAGAAGATTTCCCTGAGCTAACATCTGTGCCAGTGTTCCTCTATTTTGCATGTGGGTCACTGCCACAGCCTGGCCACCAATGAGTGGTATAGGTCTATGCCAGGGAACCAAACCTGGGCCGCTGAATCGGCATGCGCCTAACTTAACTGCTAGGCCACAGGGCTGGCTCATCAAATTATTTTTTAGCATAATTCTTGAAACAATTTTAAAGATATTTCTTTGACCTCTCTCATCCCTCCAATTTGGTGTTGACATTTTTAATTTATGCCAATTGAATGGTTGTAAAATACATCCTTGTAGCCTTTATTTGCATTTCTCTGACCTCAAGTCAGCTTGGTACCTTTCCAAATTTATTGCCTACATATTTTATTTCATGTGAAATCACTGGTTTTGATTTTTGCCCATATTTTTCAATTGGATAGCTTTGTTTTCTTATTGATTTAAAAAAATGTTTTGTTATTTAAAGTACTTCAAATATTTCCATTTTTGAAGCTTGTGTTTTCATGTTCTTTAAGATCTCTTCTGATAAAGAGAAATTCTAAGTTTAGTGCAGTCATATTTACCTATCTATTCTATTATAGGTGGAGATTTTCTTCTTTTTTTTTTTTTTGGTGTGGAAGCTTGGTCCTGAGCCAACATCTGTGTCAATCTTCTGCTTTTTTGTATGTATGATGTTGCCACAGCATGGCTTGATGAATGGTGTGTAGGTCTCTGCCCAGGATCTGAACTCATGAATACTGTGCTGCCAAGACAGAGTATGCAAACTTAAGCACTATGCCACGAGGCTGGCCCCCAGGTGGAGACATTTTTAAAAGTCTGTTACATCCCTTTCTTAATACCTTTCATCCGGTCACAAAGCAAAGTCTTGGGTGACTTATTATGGAGGCCTTTCCACTTCCCTTTCTTCTCTGCACAATAGAGAAATTAGTGCCTGCTTCATTTATCATAAGGGAATTTGAATAATACCAGTAGTTCTAATTTTCCCACAGATCTTCATTCAATCAAAGATAAAATACAAACATTGGATTGGATTACATAGAAAAGGAGGTAATCATCCCTGGATGTGGCAGGATGGCTCAGCACCATCTCGGAAACTGTAAGTTTTCATTTCATAGCCTCCCCTCTGTTTTTTGTTTTTGTTTTTTTTTTCCTCAGTAACTGATTCATAGAGAAGAGGTCAAGAACAGGATAAGATTCTTGGGGATTAGGGTCCATCATTAATTCCACTTGATTTCACTTCTCGGACAGGTGGCTGCAAATCTCAGGCCCCAAATAATCAGATCCAAAAACCATTATTTGTTTCCATGCTCTTTAATGGAGATTCCTTCCAAACACAGTAAAATATAATTTTGCTTTTGTATCTTTCTCTTGTATATTCCATGATAGTAGTTGTTTTGACAGATATAGTTGGATGAAAGAATAAAAATATAGTGATGAAATAAAAGTTTTATCTAGGGCCCAGCCTAGTGGCACATCGGTTAAGTTCACACGTTCTGCTTCCGTGGCCTGGGGTTTGCCGGTTCAGATCCCTGGTGTGGACATGGCACTGCTTGGCAAGCTGTGCTGTGGTAGGCATCCCATAAATAAAGTATAGGAAGATGGGCACAGATTTTAGCTCAGGGCCAGTCTTCCTCAGCAAAAAGAGGACGATTGGCAGGAGTTAGCTCACGGCTAATCTTCCTTAAAAAAAAGTTTTATCTAAACCTGGCCCTCCATCTAAGTGAAATTTGTAGCTGTTTACTGGGTGTCATTTAAGAACTAAAGAAAGATCCATTTCCAAATCAATCATTTAGTAATCTTGAATATCTAATGTGGTAATCAATACCACTCTTGCCATTATTTTTTACAAGTTTATATACTCCTGGTAGTTCTCTCTCATTAGTTGGTTGATGTAAGGAAATTAGTTTACAAAATGAAGAAGAAATGCCTGTTATAATTAAACTTAAGTAACATGGAGGACAATATGAACTACTATCAATGGGCTAATTAGTATGCTGTTGATTGAGTGCCCATAATGTGCCATGCACTATTCTGGGAACTGAAGCCATAGCATTGAATAAACATTCAAAGATATTCTGCTCTTATGGATCTTAAATCCAGTAAAGGGATGAGAGTTGTGGTGGGGGTGAATGAGGAAAATCCAAATATGCCCAGTCAATTATATAGCATATCAGAAGATGAGAAATGCTATGGAGTGATATTCAGTCCCTTACTTGTTATATAACAAAGTACTTTTCTGTGTTTGTAGGTAAGAGTAGGAGATTTCACTGTTTTAAACAGGGTGGTCAGAGACAGTCTCCTTGAGACAGTGATGTTTCTACAAGGACTTGAATGAGTAAGCTATGTGGGTTACCTGATGGGATAGCATCCTAGCAGGAAAAATAGCTTGTGCAAATAGCTTGAGGAAGGAGTGTATTTCTCATGCTTGAGGAAAAAGCAAGAGGGCCTGTGATGCTGGAGCAAAGTGAGCGGGGGGGAGAGAAGTAGGTCAGAAAGGTAACGAGAGTGAAAGCATGAGGACATCAAGGGTCATTGTAAAAACTGATTTTTTTGGTAAGTGTAATGAGAAGCTATTGGAGAGTTTTGAGAGGAGTGACAAATGCAGTCTTCCTGTTCTGAAGATTGACTCTGGGTACTCTGATGAGCTTAGATTGTGTGTGTGTGGAGGGGGGCAGTATAAATTAGGATGCAGGGAGCTTAGCTGAAGTCATCCAGGTGAGAGATGACGGTGTCTCGATGAAGATTGACAGGATTGGTACTGATGAAAAATGGCCAGATTCTAAACGTATTTCAAAGATGTGTGGGAGACAGAGAAGTCAAGGATGGTTCCAAGGTTTTTGGTCCAGAAATTGTAAAAATGATGTTGTCACTAACTCTAATAGGGAATTTCTGAAGTTCAGTTTAGATATATTTCATAAATCTCTTAAACATTTAGATCTCTACTGGGATATCACATGAGCATTTTGCTACATGATTATGAAGTTCAGATGAGAGGTCTGTGCTGGGGATGCAAACTTAGTACACAGGAATGTATAGACGGTGTCAATACCATGAGGCTGGAATGTGATCATCAGGAAATCTAAGGCCTGAGCCCTTGGACACCCAAATGTTTAAGATAATGGAGAGATGAGGATAACCAGAAAACATTACTGACACAAGTCATTACAGAGATAAGAGGAAAACCATGAAAGAGCACGTAGGATAACAGGATACTTTAAGAGTTCTACTGAAATAACAAGCAGAATTTAGAAGATTGGTTACTTCCCACTGATAATTTTGTTACTTGAAATTATAGCTATCAGTTAGATTCATTAACATTTGGGGGGAAAATTCAAAGTAAGTAACATTTTCTTCTGTGTGTTGCATCTTAGCCCCATAATTTAAAATCCGTGTTTCCTATTCTCACTCCTCAATTTCACAAAATTTTATTGCTTTGTTTGGTGTGGAAGACATTAGGCTCAGTGGAAAAAAGGTACACTCTTGTTTTAAATGCAAATAAGCACTTTCTATACATAAACTAAAGCTAACATAAGAGATTCATGTTCTATGCCCATTAATCTGGATCATGGGAAACTGGAAATATTTTTATATCTAGTTACAAGGTGTCACATAATAAATTTGTTATATTTAGTCAATTCTCAGAAGTTTCAGAAGTCTCAAAAGAATCTTTCAAATATAGGTATCTAATTTATGTATACATCCTATTTGATACAATCCTTTCTACTCCTTTCCTAGCTCCATTGTCAGTTGGCAATATTTCCATGTGTTTTAGATACAATTATACTTTATATTTTTATAGCTATATATCTGTCACAAGATTTTCATGCTCACTGAAATAATTACATACATATATTTTAAATTTGTGATAATCAAATTTTACCTTAAGGAATGTCTTTCTAAAATAAATATATTCTCTGATGCAGGAATTTTCAACAGACTACACCTAATGCAAAATGTGGACACATCAAGTCAGCAAGTATTACTACCACTGATTGTACTCAAGAGTTTCATTTCATTTGTGAAAAGAAGTTTACCTGTCTTGATAATTAAAAAATGACTATAATCAATGTCTTAATATTTTCATTGTTTAATAGCTATTAGAAAAAACTTAGGATATTCACTCAACTTAGTCAAGTATGTATGATTTACGAAGAATTGTGATCTCTCAAAACATACCTGAGCAAGAATAAAACAAGAAGTTTTATATGAAATGCATTTTTTAAAATTTATTTTAGTTTTTGTGAGGAAGATTGGCCCTGATGTAACTGTTGTTGCCAATCTTCCTCTGTTTTTTTTTCTTTTGCTTGAGGAAAATTGTACCTGAGCTAACGTTTGTGCCAATCTTCCTCTATTCTGCATGTGGGATGCTGCCACAGCATGGCTTGACAAATGGCGTATAGTTCTGTGCGCAGGATCTGAACCTGCAAAGCCCAGGCTGCCAAAGTGGAGCAAACGAACTTACCACTATGCCACTGGACCAGCTCCTATAAAATAAAATTAAATAAATCCAAAAAATAAGTTTATTTTTTTTGAAGTGTCATGAAAAAATAAATCAGAGAACATTAAAAATTCATTTTTATCGAGTGGAAGATGCTATTTTTTTCTTAATCATTTAGTTTATTTATTTGAATAGGTAATCAATACATTCACCCTGTTCAAAATATAAGAGGTACAAAATGATGAACAAATTCTCTTTTCCCATTTTGTTCCCTAATCACCTAGTTCTTTTCTCCGAGGCAAAATTTAATTAGTTTCCTAGATATTATTCTAGAGATATTTTAGGAAAGTACAACCATATACATACGATCTACTAAAGCAAATGTTACATAATTATAAACAATGGTCTTGCTTCTTTATTCTTTTAAAATATATCTTGCAGATTGTTCCATATCAGTAAATAAAGAGCTTGCTTATTTTTTTTAAATAGCAGCAAGTGTTACACTAAATGAATGTACCAACATTTATTTAATAAGTTTTATTTCAATAGATATTTAGGTTTGCCTTAGAATTTTGCAGTTATAGAAAAATGTTGCAATGAATAACACTTAATACAGTATTATTTACCATGTTGTGTATCTATAAGTTAAATCTTTAGCAATGTAATTTCTGAGTCAAAAGGCATTTACCTTAATTTTAATAGATATTTAGTACATAAATAGTGGTTGTACACCCATCATCTCCACATAGCAATGTTCCAGAGTGCCTGCTTCCTCACATCTTTATCACCACAGTGTGTTAGAATCTGTTTGACTTTGCCAATAAAGTCGTTAACAATGAATAGGGTTATCTTGTATCACTTAAATTTACAATTTGCTATTTGTGAGGCTGAGCATCTCTTTATGGTATTTCTTCTATCTAAAGTATCTGTTCATGTCATTGTGGATTAATATCACAGACATAATTTTGAGCAAAGCAAACCAGACACAAAATAGTTCATCTTATAAAATTCCATTTATTTATATAGATCAAAGTCAGGTAAATCTAATCTCTACTGTTAGAGAGTAGGACAAAAGTTACTGAAGCATGTATTTATTCCTAGAAGGAATAATAATGGAGAATGGATAATAGTTACCATGGTGCAGGTTATTTCTGGAAAGAAACAATGTTCAAGGAGTATTTCTCAGGTGCTGGTAATGTGTATTTACCAGTCTGGGTGCTGGTTATGTGGGTGTTGTGTTTCTTTCCTGGGGCTGCCATAACAAAGTACCACAAGTTGGATATCTTAAAATAGCAGAAATTAATTTTTTCACAGTTCTGAAATCTGGAAGTTCAAAATCAAGGGCTGGCAAGGCAAAGCTCCATCTGAGACTCAGGATAAATCCTACCTTGCCTCTTCTGAGCTTCTGGTGGTTGTTGGCAATTCTTGGCATTTCTTGATTTGTTTCTGTTTCACTCCAATCTTTGCTTCTGTCATCACATGACATATTTCCTTTGTGTCACTGGTCAAACATCCCTCTTTTTATAAAGAAATCCATCATATTTGATTAAGCTTCATCCTAATGACCTTGTTTTAACTTGATCACATCTGCAAAAATTCTATTTCCAAGTAAGATCATATTCACAGGTACTGGGAGTTGGAATTTCAACATATATTTTTTGGAGACACAGTTTAACACATAACAGGTGTGAAAATTAAATGAGCTCTACGTTAATGAATCTGTGCAGTTTTCTGTATGAGTGGGATACTTACATAAAGAGTTTTTTTAATAAAGGATGTCATTTACATTAGGAAAAACTTTAAATACCTAGGAGTAAATATAACAAAAGATGAACACGATTACCATGTAGAAAATTATAGAACTTTCCTGAAAGATATTAAAGAAAACCTAAATTACTAGAGAGATATCTCTTACTAATGATAGAAAGATTTAATAATATTATAAATATAATGACTCTCCCAAAAAGTGTTGTAAAAATTTAGTGAAACTAAATCAAATCCTAACATTGTTTTTTCTGGAAATTAATCAGTTAATTCTAATATTTATATGGTAAGGCAAAGAGCCAAGAACAGCCACTATACTTCTAAAGATGAAGAATCATAAGAGAAAATTTGGCATGATAAATAAAGGCTACATATTATAAGAGAAATATTAATTTAGACAGTTTGTTATTGGATCATGGACAAATTGACCACTGGAACAAAAGCAATACAAGGCACTGCACAAGGAGATTTACCAAATATTTCAAAGTAGAGGGGCACTGTCATCAATCAAGAAACAATGAAACTAGAAATCGCTGGGGATAGGTCTTTGGGTCCCTTCTGGGTAGGCATACAAAAAAAATTTATTGTGGAATACTTGACATACAGTAAATGTAGATATTTAAAGGGTATAATATGACAAGTTTTGACATGCCTATGAACTCACTGACACAAGTATAGTGAACATACCTATCACTCCAAAGTTTTGCTGGTGCCTCTTTATAATCTCTTACTTCCACACCTCGTTCTCACTGCCATCTCCAAATAACCATTGATCTGCTTTCTGTCACTTTATATTGGTTTGCATTTTCTAGAAATTTATATAAGTAGAATTATATAGTATGCACTCTTTCTTTCTGACTTCTTTCACTCAGCATCATTATTTTGATATTCATCAATGTTGTTATATATCAATAGTCCATTCCTTTTTATTGCTGAGTAATGTTCCATTTTATAGATATACCACCATTTATTCTTCCGTATATCTGCTGATAGGCTATTGGAAAGGGTCATCAAGAGAATATGACTTCCAGTTGACTTTTGAGCTGTACTGGCAATCAGAGACTCCTCATCCCCTCCCTTGTCCTTGGAATATGCATTCTGCCCTGAGTTCCCACAGTGGGAGCCATTTTCAGGTACACAGCCTGGAGAGAGAAATGTGTTTTTGAGACCATCTGGAAAGAATATGTGGCTGAACTAAGCTAGGGCCTCTATATAAACTTTTAAGATTTCTGGTGGACAGGTACAAAGATCTACTTGTCTTGCAGCTCCCCAAGATAATCCTTGTATGTAAGTTCCCACAATTATTAAACCTGCTACCTACGAATCTGAAGCGATCTCCCTCTTTCCTTGGTCTCTCCTTGCCCTCCATGTATAAGAGGCCACTTTGCAAACCACCATGGACATTTGAGTTATTTCCAGTTTGGGGCTATTATGAATAAAGCTCTTATGACAGTGTACATTTCTTTGGTATGGACACATATTTCCTTTTCTCTGGGCTAAATGCTAAGTGGAATAGTTGAATCATCTAGTAGTTTTATGTTTGACTTTATATAAACTGCCTAACTTTTATAAAGTAGTTTGTGCCATCTTACATCCTCACTGGTAGTGTATGAGAGTTCCAGTTCCAACACATCCTTGCCAACAGTTGTTATGATCAGGTTTTCACTTTTAGCCTTTCTTCTATAAATGGCATGGCATTGTGATTTTAACTTGAAGTTCTCTAATGACAATGAGATTGAGACTTTTTCAGGTCCTACCTTGTCATCCATATATATATTTTTTGTGTGAAATGTCTATCCAAATCTTTGATGATTATTTTTTATTGGGTAGTTTGTTTTCTTATTGTTGAGTTTGCAAGTTATTCTTCAGGATACAAGTCTTTTTCTCAGATACATATTTTAAAAAGATTTTTTCCCCATCTTTGGCTTTCTTTTCATTCCTTTAACAGTGTTTTGAAGAATTGTTTTAAATTTTGATGAAGTCCAATTTTTCCATTTATTATTTTATGGATTGTCCTTCTGTTATCATAGCTAAGAAATTAGTGCTTATTCGAATGTCACAAAGATATTCTCACATGTTTTATTTTAGAATTTTGTAGTTTTAGATTATACAGTTAAGTGTATGTTCAATTTTAAGTTAATTTTTGTATAAGGTGCAAAGTATGGATCAAGTCCTGCTTCTGTTTTTTGGGTTTTTTATTTACATATAGCTATACAATTGTTCCAGCACCATTGTTGAAAGTCTATCTTCTTGCCACTATGGTGCTTTCGTCAACAGTTTTTCATAAATTATCTAGGGAATATATCATAGGGTGTTCTTGCTGAGTGTTGTCCTGGAAGTTTAACTTTGGCAATACCCATGCATTTACGGAAATTTGAATAAGACAAATGAGACAGAATTATCTTTTTCTATTCAATAAACTCTGTTTCAAAAATTGTTATCCATATGGAAAAATTTGTTACTAAATACATGCCTCATAACATACCAGAAAAATATAATCCACCTCAATGGAATTAAAAAGATAAATGTCAAAACAAAAACTTGAAAACATTTAGAATAAAAAAATTAGGGAAATCACCCTGACCTTATGATAGGTAGGAATTTATTAAACAAGATGATAAAGCATTAATCATAAATCAAAAAGAATTAAACTATATTAAAGTTAACTCTGTATGATTATCCAAAAATGTCATTAAAAAGTGAAAAAACAAGTGATAAGTAGACAAAATGTAACCAACAAAAGATTAATCAAGATCTTGTAAGGGGCCAGCGCCTTCACCCAGTGGTTAAATTGGCGGGCTCTGCTTCAGTGGCCCAGGGTTTCACTGGTTTAGATCCTGGGGGCAGACATGGTGCCATTCATCAGGCCATGTTGAGGTCAGTTTGATCAAGGAAATGAAAATTAGTATCATAGTAAGATATTTTTAATCATTCAATTGGCACAATATGGAGTGTGATATTAGGAAATGTCAGAGAGGCTGAACAGCAGTAGGGTTGCTTATACATTGCTGATAGGACGGAAGATGTTATCCTGACTTTAAAACTTTTTATCTTATTTTCAAATTTGAATATTATGTAACACTGTCAAATAGAAATTCCTAGTGATGAGGGAAATACTTTCATTTGTGCAGTACCATATGATGGTCAATGGACACTTCTGGATATTGAGCACTTGAAATGCGCCTACCATTACTAACTGAATTTTAAAATATAATTACTTTAAATTTAAATTTCACATATACCCCTAAGTCACATTCACTATGTTGTTTTTTTGTCAGTTTTTGGGGAGCTGATATAACCTTATGCTTGTTTAACAGTTTAAAATTTGATGACCTGCTAATATTTTTTAAACTATTATTCACTATTAAAGCGTGGAAATGTCCTACAAACTAAATAATTTTTGTTTGTAATTTTATCTACAATACAAATTCTCTTTCATGAGATCTCTTCTTTTTGTGTAAGTTGATTTTCAAGGGGAATTCTTTTTTAGGGGCCCACCACCTAGGTGAGGGAGGCATCCCTACTTGATGGTTTCATGGTTGTCTCTTTAGGATCCCTAAGATGCTCACCTACTGGAATCAATTTTTTGCATAAGTTTCTAGGCTAAGGATTTTTGCTCTCACTGGGCCCGTATCAAGTTCTTGATGAAGAATAAAACTTCAGAACTCTAAAGATTGAATGAGTTTTCACCAGTGCCCAGACTGAGCAACACATTTCTATTCTACATGCTCCAGCTTCCACAAGACCTGCCACAAATATAAGGATGACTTTGTCAGTCTGATCCAAAGAAGAGAGGAAGGAATACTGATAAATTCCCACCTCCAAGACTAGGCAAATAGATGATATATAGGACTGTGTCTGGACAGTGGTATAGGGAACCACCCCTGCCCCCTACATTAGCTTAGCAAGAGCCAAGTAACAAGCAACAGCATTCTGCTGCTTGAGTAGGGTCAAGAAATTAGAGAAAAATTGTCTCTGTGGTGCAGGCATACAGGGATCATAAAAGCTGAGGGTGGAGCATAAATATTACCTCCTGGCAGGCCAACCTCAAGAAAAACTGAGACAATATTTAGAGGAATTTGAATTCTGTTATGAACTGAAGTGTAGCAAATCAAAACTTCAAACCAAGTCATCTTCTGACTAGAGTGACTTCATCATCCACACTAACTGCCTGAGAAGACATGTACCCATTACCAGGTATAAATAATATTTATCTCTCTTTCTGCTTAAAAAGATATCCAGGATTTATTTTAAAAAATGAGATACCCAAACAAGCAAGAAGAAAAACCCATTGTGAAGAAAAAAATGTGCCCACAGAATAGACTCAGAGATGACCCAGAAGTTGGAAATGTTAAAAAAAAAAACACTTTAACTAAACTGATATGTTAAAGAAACTAGTGGAGAATATAGACAACATAATGAGAAATGGAAACTATAAGAAATAATTAAATGGCAAAGCTAAAGATAAAAACAAGGCATCAGAGATGAGAAATTCCTCCAATAAACGCATCAGTAGACTTAACAAAGCTGAAGAAAAAATTCAGTAGACATGAGGACAGTTAAAATAAGCTATCCAAACTGAATGAGAAAGAAGAGTCAAGACTTAGAAAAAGGAGCAGACCATTCAAAAGCTTTGGCACTGCATCAAAAAGTCTAGCACGAGTATAACTGAAATCACAGAAGGAAAAGAATGAAGGAATGGACAGAAGGTGTATCTGAAGCTATAACGGCTGAGGACATTTCAAAAGAGATGTCAAATGAAGGACTGAAGAATACAGAGAACTGAAGCATTATAAATACACAACATACAGGCATATAATATTCAAACTGTTAAAGAAAAAGAGAATGCATTGAACACATCTGGGCTGGGGGGGGTGGGGGGGAAGATTCATTATATGTAGAAGAAGAAAAAAGAATTATAGCAAATTTCTCTTTAAAAATAATGGAAACATGAAGATAATTCATAGACAATTTTAAAGCATAAAAGGAAAACAGCTATAAACCAAGAATGTTATACACAGTGAAAATGAAGGGGAAAAATACAGATTTTTTAGGAAAAGAAAAGCTGACAAAATTTATTGTCTTCAGACCTAAAATAGAAGAAATGTCAAAGAAAGATTTTTAAGCAGAAATAAAATATTAGCAAAGAGAAATTTAAACGTACACAATGAAATACTTTTCAAAAGTGATAAAATGATTAATAGAAAATATTTTTCTTTTTTAAAATTACACTTAAATATAACTATATAAAGTGAAAATAGTAAAATGTATTGCTGGATTTATAAAATACGCAGATAAAACTAAATGACAACAATAGCAGAAAAGATGGGAGGAAAGACTTGGAAGTATAAATTTATAAAGTTCTTAGCGAATATTGAAGTACTATAATATTATTTGAAGGCAGACTATCATATGTTAAAGATGCATATTTTATGACCCATGAAAACTACTGAAAAAAAGAGATGAAATGTCTCTATAAAAAATACTCAATCCAAAGCTGGCATAAAAATAGGAGAAAAGAAACAAAGAACAGGTAGAACAAATTGAAAACAAATAGCAAAAAGGTAGATTTTAATCTAACTATATCAGCCTTCACATTAAATGTTAAACATCCCAAGTAAAAGATAGAGATGCTCATATTGGTGAAAAAAAGAGAGATCCAATTATAAGCACTCTAAAAAAACCTCAATTTAAACATAAAGCCATTGATAAGTCAAAAATAAAGAATTGAAATAGGGTAGATTATGCAAATCATATTCAAAACAAATATGAAGGGGGCATGTTAATACAAGATACTGAAGTCAGGTCAAGGAATAACAACAAGGATAAAAAGGGATACTACATCATGATAAAGAGGTCAATCCATCAAGACGAAATAAAATTTCTCAATACATATGCACCCAAAAGGGCGCTTTCAAATTCATGAAGCAAAAACTCATAGATGTTTTTAACTGAATAAAAACATCTACAAAAGCATACAGCTGACATTATATTTGATGTGAAATACTGAAAATTTATGCCTTAATATCAGGAAAAAAAGGCGAAGATGTCAGCTCTCATCACTCTTCTTCAAAATACTACTGCAAAGTTCAGCCAGAACAAAAGGTAAGAAAGTGCATAAAAAGTGTACAGTTTGAAAAAGAAGAAATAACATTGCCCCTATGTGCAGAGACAAGATTATCTACATAGAAAATGCCTACTAACTGAAAACAGAAATAACCTTCTGGAACTGAGTTCATCAAAGTCAAAGTATACATACAATATTAGCATAAAAATTACTTATATTTCTTAATACTTGCCATAACATGTAGAAACAAATTAAACATTTGATATAGTTTACAACTATTAAAAAAAGGAATACATAGTCATAAATCTAACACAACCATACACAGCACTTATATGCTAAAGACTATAAGAGTTAATGAAAGAAACCAAAGATGATCTAAGTAAGCGTAAATACCATGTTCATGAATGGGAAAATTTAGCATAGTAAATAGGTAAATTCTCTCCAAATTTATGTATATCTTTAAAACAATCCCATCAAAATCCCAGCAATATTTTTGTAAATATACACAGCTATTATGAAATTTATATGAAAAGGAAAAGCAACTTGAATAGCCAAAGCAATTTTTAAAAAAGGATAAAGTGGGAGGAAATATTCTACTTGATTTAAAACTTATAAGCGAGATACAGTAATCAAGACATTGTGGTATTGGTGGAGGGATAGATACAGTAATCAACAGAATAGGATAGAAAACCCAGAAATAAGCCCACACAAGAACAGCCAACTGATTTTTGACAAACCCAGAAAAGACGATTCAACGGAGGAAGACTAGCCTTTTCAATAAGTGGTGCTGGAGCAATTTGGACATCCACGGGCAAAAATGTGAACCTTGACCTAGACATCATACCTTCCACAAAAAATAACTCAAATTTCATGTTTACATTTACCACAGATTTAAATGGAAAACTGAAATGATTAAGCTTTTAGAAGTAGAGGAGAAAATCTCTGGTAAATAGAGACATTAAAAAAGGCCTTCGATATGACACCAAAATCAAGATGATATAAAGAAAAAAATCAATAAATTGGACTTCATCAAAATTCAAAACTCTTACTCTACAAAAGATGCTGTTAAGATGATGAAAAGTCAAGGCATAGACTGGTAAAAAAATCTTTGAAAATTGAAGATGAATGAAGAATTTTTATCTGGAATACGTAAGGAAGTCTCAAAGCTCATCCATAAAGAAATAACCAAATTAGAAAATGAACTAAACCCATAAACAAATGTTTCACCAAATAGGATGCATAGATGGAAAGTAAACATCTGAAAAGATATTCAATACCATTACCCATTAGGAAAATGCAAGTTAAACCCACAATGAGGTATCACCAAGTACTTATTAGAATGGCTAAAATAAAACATAGTGACAATAGCAAATACTGACTAGGATCAAAGGCAACTGTACCACTTATATATTGCTGTGGAAATCTAAAATGGTACAGCCACTTTGGAAAATAGTTTGTCAGTTTCTTATAACTTCACTCTTGCCATTTTCACAGAGTAAAGAAAGCTGCATCTGCACAAAAATCACTTTTTGTATCTATATGAGATGATAGATGTTAACCAAACTTATTATAGCAATCATTTCACAACATGTGGAAGTCAAATCATTATTCTGTACACTTTAAACTTATACAGTGCTGTATATCAATTATATCTCAATAAAACCTGAAAAAATAAAACAAACAAAAAACCCAGAAAATAATGAATGCTGGCAAGGATGTGGAGAAGTTGGAACCATTGTGCACTGCTGCTAAATGTGGAGTGGTGCAGCTGCTGTGGAAAACAGTGTAGTAGTTCCTCAAAATAATAAAATAGAACTAACTGTATAGTACAGCTTTTCCCTACTATGTATCCCAAAGAATCAAAAGTGGTACCTTGAAGAGATGTTCGTACGCTGTGTTCACATTAGCCAAAAGGTAGAGGCAACACAGATGTTCATCTACTGGTGAACGAGTAGGCAAAGTGTAGTGTCCACATACAATGAAATATTACCCAGCATTAAACAGGAAGTAAATTCTGACACATTCTACAACATGGATGAAACTCGAGGATATTATGCTAAGTGAAATAAGCTAGCCACAAACAAACAAATCCTATATGATTCCACTTACATGTGGTATCTCGAGTAGTCAAATTCAGAGAGAAAGAAAGTACAATGGTGGTTGCCAGGAGTTGTGGGGAGGAGAAAATGGGGAATTGTTGTTTAATGGGTATAGAGTTTCAGTTTTGCAAGACAAAATTCTGGAGTTTGGTTGCACAACAATGTGAATATGCTTAACAGTATGGAACTGTATACTTAAAAGTAGTTAAGATAATGAATTTTATATTACATGTATTTTACTACAATTAAAAATTAAATGGACAAAGAAACAGAAGTAGTGAAATATGAATAAGGTGTGTTGATTGCACCAATGTCCCGGGTTTTATACTGTAGTATTTTTTTATATGTTGTTGTGCAAATATGTAAAAAGTTATAGAAGATGCGGAAATCTATGTGGAAATCTGGGTGTAGGATATATGGGATCTCTTTGTACTGTTTTTGCAAGTTCCTGTGAGTCTACCATTATTTCAAAACAAAAAGTAAAAAAAAACCCAACAGCCTAAAGAATTGAAGATATTTGCATTATATATAAGAAAATTACAATAAAAGGATAATTTTATCATAATTTTAAATAAGCTCTTCAATAAAATAAGAAAAAGGCAACGTGAATGTCAAAAAAAATAAAGGCTACTGATATGAATAATCAGTTGCACCTATTGACACAGAAATGTTTATTGCAGCATTATTGGCAGAGAAAGATAAAAAACACTTGAGATGTCTGAGAACAATGGAATAAATGAATGAGCTGTAATATATTTCACACAATAGAATTCTGGACTGAGGTTGAAATGAAGTCTAGATCCACTTGCATCAATGGGTAGAAACTGGAAAACATAATGCTGAATAAAATAGCAGTGTAGATCATGCATAATAATCAATGTCGTTCGGGTATACTTCCACTCTGTATTGTTCATTCATAATTATGTCATGCACATATCAAGATAGAGTAGTATATATGTAGTCATATAAAATATAAAAGTTGTCAACATGTTGTCAAATATAAAATCATGGACAAGGATACACATCAACTTTAAGATGGGGTTGTCCATACAGAGGGAGGATTGTCATGTTATCTTAGGCTCCCTGGCTGTTACAGACCTTCCTTGTTTTTGATATCTTGATGATTTTGAGGAGTACTAGCTAGGCACTTTTTAGAATATCCCTCAATTGAGATTGTTTGATATTTTTCTCATGAGTAGACTATGGTCATAAGTTTTTGGGAGGAAGACCACAGAGGAAGAGTGCCATTTTTCTCACATCATATCAAGAGTACATGCTAGGAATATGACATCACTGTTGATGTTAACTTTGATCACTGAGGTAGTGTTAGTCAGATTTTCCACTGTAAAGGTATTCTTTTTTTCCCCTTCCAGGTGATTAAGTACACACTTAAGGAGACAGGAGTTAGTATCCCACAGCCTTGAGGCAGTAGTATCTACATAGTTTATTTAGAATTCTTCTGCATGGGAGAATTGTCTCATCTCCTTCATTGATTTATTTATTCAATTATTCTACACCATTATGGACTCATGGATATTTATTTTATGCTTTAGTTTATAATCCAATGCTGCTTTATTTCTTCTGTTGCTCAAAGTTTTCCAACTTTGGCCATTGGGAATACTTTTACCTGGCTCCTGTATCCCTTTGACATATCCCCGTTATTTTAAGCACTTCCCTACCTTCTAGCATTACAAAATGCTGCATGTCCATCTTGTTTATTTTCTATCCCTGTCTTAGAATCAGCCATTTCTCCAAATAGCCTCAGTTCCTTTTACTGGGGAATGGAATTACAATCAAAATATGGCCTTTAAGTGAAATTTTTTTTAGCAAAAAACAGTCAAAACAATTTTGAGAAAAGACAAGGTAGGAAAACTGACATTAACTTCAATACTTACCATAGAGTCACAATCATCAAGATAAATGAAGATAGATACTTGGATCAATGGAACAGGATAGTGTATTTAGAAATAAATCCACACATAAGTGATCAATTGATTTTTAACAAAAGTGCCATAATATTTCCATAGAAGAATAGTGTTTCCAAACAGTGGAGCTGGAATAATTATATATTAATGTGCAAAAATTAAAAAAAGGAGCACCAATACTTTGCACCATATACAAAAATTAACTTGAAATGGAGTATAAAATTCAATGTAAACTTAAAGCTTCAAGAAGAATGTGTATGAGAAAAAATTTCAAGCTCATGTTAATTAAAGTTTTCTTAGGACACAAAAATAAATCATGAATGAAAAAATTGATTACACTTTATCAAATTAAGAAACTCTCTTCTAAACTTCTAAAATCTTCTTCTAAGTACAATGTTAAGAAAATGAAAGATAAGAATGAAAGACTGGAAGACAATATTTATAAAACATACGTCTGATTAAATACTGGTACCCAGAATATAGAAACAACTCTCATAACTCAATAATCAGTAAACAAACCAATAAAAACAGGCAAAATATTTGAATCCATACTCTATCTGTCGGTGTCGCAATCCAATGTACACATCAGGACAGATGCAGAGAGGGCTGATGGCCACTCTGAGCGTATTATAACCAGCGTTTCAATATATACATAGCTTACAGCTGTTAAACATACACAGGTGTTCTGGACAATGTAATTAGCGAATGCCAAGAATTCTTAGTGATTTCTCAAGAAGCCCTCCCTTGGCCTCTGTTTTGATATTATCATGTTATTGCTGTGCTCGTATATTTTATCTTGGAGCATGCAAGTCCTCCTAGGCAACAGCCCCTCCTGCTCCCGATATCATCTGTGCCCCTTGCCTATCAATGCCTCGCTTAGGTTGCCTCCCCCTGGAGGTCTTACCCGTCATTGGCTAACTGGCCTTCTCACCTTTGGGTCACAGTTTGTTGAGAAGCCTTTTCCAGTGATTATGAACCCTTCCTGCGTCAGGAGCGGCTACACTATCATAGGAGACTTACGGTTGACAAAAAAACCACATGGAAAGATGGTAAACATCATTGATTTATAAGGGAAATGCAAGTTAAAATCAATTAAATTATACTATACCCTTATTAAAATGGTTTTAAAGACTGACAATATTAAACGTTGGAAGAAACTTGCATACACTGCTGATTTAATGCAAAATGGTACAGCCACTGCAGAGCAGTTTGATAGTTTACCTACTGATATGAAAACTCAGAAGTATGGACTTGCCAGAGAGCACATAGCTATTAGTTGTGGTGCAGGTCTTAAACTCAGATCTGATTCAAGATACTATTCTCTTTGTCATACAATATTGTCCTCCTAAAAAGTAAGAAATTAAACAGAAATATATACACATTTCATACATAATAATGACTTTAATTACTGTCGGCATTAATTTTGACCACAAATGTGCATGATAGTGACTGAAGTTTGCAGGAATACTTACTAAATCTGTGTGAGTTGCAGAAAGAATATATACAGAACTCTGCTTCCTACTGCTCATAGGAAGCACTGATACTCTCTTAACCAACCAGTGCTCATGTCTGGTGTGATTTGGCAGTAGTCATGTGAAAGGAGCAGAAATGGTAGGTCTGAGGTACCTCATTCTCATGCACCCAACATCCAAGCCTCATCTCAGTCAGAGGCTACAAATACATACAGCCTATAGAAACAGTGAAGATATTCCGAAATGAGAGAGAAACTCCAGAACTTCCAAAGGTGTGGTCTTTTATGAAGAAAAATTATCATATTTGTCTTTTGTTTTGTTGTTCTCGTTAGGTAGCAAGATGAGCCATTTTCTTCTCACAAACATAGTACATGAATCTGGAACAGTCAGAAGCAGCCATCCTTGTTGCTGTTAGACTGCCACAGTTTCCATTCTTTGATTCATTCCAATCACTTAACATAAAATAAAAACATATAAATGATGTAAAATATACACTTACTAATGCAGACATAATAAGAGGTATCGGTCCAAAGTCAAGGTGGTATATTTTTTCTTTCCTTATAGAAACTACCCCTTGGTGCCCTAGGCTTTCCTAAAGCATACCATATGAGGAATATAGGCATGAAGTCGAAAAGCCTCCCCCTCTCCATGTGCTCATTTTCTGGACTGAAGTCCTTTGGATGTGTGTGTGTGCGCGCGTGTGTGTGTGTGTGTGTACATATATATCCTATATACGTATGTGCGCATTTTTTTCCTATATACCTTCAGGAATATAAACAAGTATCTGTGATTATAGAGCTTATTAGTGTCTATTCTTGAGACTTACACATTGAGCAAAGGTGGTGAGTTATCTTCCCATGTCCAAGAACTGCTGGTTCCTTTACGGGACAGTCCAATCCAAGAGAAATAGGACAGCTGACTTTGAATAAAATGCTGTAATAAAAGGAACATACTCTGAGTGAAAATCGTCTTAGGTTTCTAAAATGAACTAATAACCTCGTTCAGGATATTTTTATTATTGTGAATAACACAAAGTATAAAGATCAACTTCATCCTGATTCTATTTAAATTAAAAAGTAATAGGATCACAGTTACTGATATTTTAGTAAATACGGAGGCATAAATGAGACAAAATAACACTCTCTTAGTTTAGCTATTTAGATTTAGGGCTGAAATCTCTTAATTTCCTTTCACAACCTGTCTGTAGCTCGAAGATGAGTTGTAAGCAGAGCCTGATTTATGCTTTGGGGTCCAGGTGTGATAACTATGAGATTTATACTAATGTGGCTTTATATATTTTTTTCCACAAGTGCTGTGTTTATTTCTTGTGAAGTGGGCATCCTGAGTAAGTAGTCCTTGCCCATCAGATGAGGTGTTTAAATAGCTGGCTAGAAATTTCTTGATAAGTATCGAACTAACTGATATTCATCTTGTACTTTAATTTTTGCAAAGCATATAAACATATATTGTCTCACTTGATCTTCCTAAATATGTTGGAAAGAAAATATAGCCAGTTCTATTACCTACTCTCCACCTTTTCCACGTGAGGAAACTGATGCTCTAGTTGGTTTAGCCACACAAAATAACATGTGAAAGGGAGTTAAATTGAAGTTTTTCTGACTGTAGATTCTATTTTTCCCCATTTTGCTTTAATTTCCACCTTTAGTTTTAATTTTCTTTTTATTGCCTACTCCTTTGAGTAGATTATGAAAGCTTAGACTCTCTACCCAGAAAAAAAAATACATGTATGCATCTAAAAATTAAAGTTGGCATTCAAACTCAGAGTTTTCACAGATGGCTTTATTTCTTAATGAAAATAATCCTGGAGGAAAGATTAGGACTTGTAGACCCTGAAATTCATTCTTGGTCCCTCTGTTTATCCATAGAACCCAGGTTAAGATTTTGTATGTCAAAAGATGCATTATCAGTGGATCAATCAATAAAAGGATTATTGAATATGACATCTTTTATAATGTTATTCTGAAATTCTATTAGTCTATCAAAAGGCTGACGGTAAACAAGTTAAGGTACAGACACTCATAGGAGAAGCTAAAAGTTCAATGGGCTAACACCTCTCATCTCTTTTCTTATGTTTCTATTATAATTCTGATTGGTATGAGTATAGTTACATCCATATTCCAGAAAAATCTCATAACTATCCATATAAATCATATAGTTCTTATCTATGGAGATTATAAAGGATTTTCTCATTAAAATGTGAATATTGATTTACTTTGAGCAGAGACAGATTTTACATTTGCACCCATATCTGGCTACTTTTAGATATATTTTCATATAAGCTCTTTACCTTGTCTGTAAACAAAATAGGATTTTTAATAAATTTATCCTATCAACAACAATTGCAATTTCCTTTTTTTAACTGAGATATAATTTACAAATAAGATTATATTAGTTTCTAATGTACAACATAATGATTCAGTATTTGTGTATATAGCAACATGATCACCAGCCATTACCATACATGCAATTTTCTATTGGAATAAAAAGGAGGTTAATTCAGGCTCTACAAATATCTTCTTTCTGGATTTAAATTTTGCTTAGTTTTCTTCATGGTTTTCAAGTTCATATTTTTTTAATAGCTACTTCCTAGTTTCCTAGAAAGCAAAGTAAATGGATAATTGAACTAGTACAGAAAACTGAGTGATTCTTAGTGTCTATTAATCTATCTTTGAGAGGATGTTAAAAGATTACCCTTAACCTGAAATGTTAGGATATATTAATTTTTTGCAGGAATAGCGGTGAATTATTTCTATATTCAAAGCATGACATAACGGTAAGGATTATGAAATATTTAGTTCAGTTTTCTTTGGAAGCTAGTATGAGTTAAAAGTAAATATAAATTGGAATTAATTGATCTTCAATTTTAAATTCAGAGAGTTTTTCCTCTTATTTCAAGCTCAGTGGTAATGTTGTATTTCCTGATTTTGTTTAGAGGCATAATAACTTTACTCAGAGATGCTGAAGCTGTTTCTATAAATTCTCCATATAAGATACATAATTTTCCTTGACAAACTATGATATATTTTCATGATAATTTTTTTCTAATTGCTTTATGTTTGACTTTACATTTGCTATACTGCAGAAATTCTAATTGTGGCTGGATTAGATGAACTAAGTAAAATTCTAATTTCATTTCTACCAGTATTTCTCACTTTAACATAAACACTCTTTGGATCTGTGTCAACTTGCAACTGCAAATATGCCCAAACACTCAAATATTGTTAAGCATTAAGATTTAGCTAACAACTAGACAAATATGGGGTGAGACGGAAACCAGAAAATATACATCACCAGTTCTTTTTCATCTTCTATCTTAAGAAGTGTGGAGTCCATTTTCTTGCAGACCTTCTTACTCTCTTCAAAGTTCTTCAAATCATGTGAAAAATGATAACATTTCTTTCCACAACATGACCATTTAGTTTCACATGTGCTACTTTCACTTCCTTGAAAACAAAAGACATTCCCCGCAGACCACTCAGTGCGTATCCTGAGAGCAATGCTGTGGGACTGAGATTGATGAATCCTGCATAGTTCTTCTCATTTACTTTACGAGACTGATGGGCTTCCTTTGTGGTTTCTGAAAAGACCCTTGATCTGCGAAGAGGGTCAGATTTATATCTCTCCAAATCTATGCACAATATTATTAAAAATTTCTAACAAGATTGATACATGCCCTCACAACCTCTATTTATTTTTTTTTTTTAAGATTGGTACCTGAGCTAACAACTGTTGCCAATCTTCCTTTTTTTTTTTCTGCTTTATCTCCCCAACCCTCCCCCCCGACACATAGTTGTATATCTTAGTTGCAGGTCCTTCTAGTTTTGGCATGTGGGACGCTGCCTCGATGTGACCTGCCGAGCAGTGCCATTTCCGCGCCCAGGATCCCAAGCAGCGAAACCCTGGGCCACCACAGCAGAAGAGGCGAACGCAATTGCTCAGCCATGGGGCGGCCCCTGCAATCTCTATTAAAAAGACTTCACAATGGGAAGCAGCTTCTTAGTATTCTCCAGATTGAGTAAAATCTATAGTTATAAAGCAGATCTTAAGTTAATACCTTATTTGCAAACTCATACTAACGGGTATAATAATGATTAGAGAATATGACAAAGGAGATCTGGGGTTTTTGAGAAAAAGTATTGTTTTGAGAAATGGTGATATAAAAGGATATAACCACACATACAGAAACATCTAACCTCTGAGAAAGTCTGAGTTTTTTTTTAATTAAGTAAGAAAAAATGTAGGACTCCGTGATCAGTCTATTAGAAAAAAGCAATTTGAGCAGGATATCAGGAGATAGAGGGAAACAGAGAAGAGATAGGTTGGTCTCAGTCTTCAATCCATATCTGCATACCTCTGTTAAGTGGTTCCTCTTTGACTGCCGTGTTTTTAAATGTGGAATTGTCTTTTTGTGTTACATTGTCCCATGGAGTATTCTTTGGTAGGTCCGTCTGACGACCCTGGAAAACTTTACTCTACAGTATTAACTTGAGGAAGACATAACATGGAACTGAATAAAAGGCAGTATTTTAACTTACAATATGTCAGTTACTGTTGAGGAGTAAGAACCATTTTTATTCTGGTGCTTTTTAAGCATCTTTTTCTGCATACGATTTCCACACTTGTTGAAAATACGTTAATTAATGACAAGACATCTTCCTGGATCTTGATGATACATCAGTGAAAACTGGAAGGCTTCTGTCCTCAAGAAACTCACTCATTGTAATGTGGAGAGTATGGAATTAGAGTATAACATGACGAGTGATATAACAAAGGTAATCGAGAGTCACTGTTAGAACTCAGAAGAGGGTAAACCTATTTAATGTAAATTCTGGAATAGTGTGACAAGTCAGCAAGATTTCACATAGTAGTGTTAATCTTAAATTTACTTTTTGTTTATGGATGAGAAAGAGGTAGGAAAGTGAAAAGAACAGACAGTAAAATTCTAGATTTCTGCAACCAGTTTTCCAAAATAGTAAAATAGAGAGCCCATGACATATTAGCGTAGTCCAAAGTTAGTCAGTATATCCAGAAGTTAGGTTATGTAAAAGGGATTTTAGGGAGATAAGGGTGTAAATGAAAACAAAATCAACGTAATTTAAAAACCTTACATATTTGCTAAAGTATTTGAATTTCAAGATAAGACATGCAGTCTCAACATTTTTAATTTCCACACCAATACACATGAGAAATATCAGTAATATTCAACATTCTGCTAGTGATTGTAATGGGCCTAACCGTTATAAAGTCTGCTTCACTACCCAAAACTTATTATCCCTTAAGAAGCATTGATATGGAGGTTGTTCAGCTTTCCAAAGCTACTCAACAGTAAAGCCAAATGATCAGATTCTAAACATCACTTCATTGCTAGGCAGAGCATGAAGAGAAGTGCAAAGATACTGGAATCATGAAGAATAATTCAGAGGCACAATTCCTTTCCTGAGATCTTGTCTATTCTGCAATCCTACAGCTACAACATTGCTGGGTATATACTTGGATATTAACAGTCACTTCAAACTCAAAAGATTTTATACAGCTCCATGTTTTTTTACAAAACAGTGTAATATCCATTGCATTTTTTTATATTTTCATTTAAGCCACCACAATCTACATAAGAGGACCCCAAAATTTGGATTTAAAATTTGATTTATCCTTCTCCCTTAACTCTCACAGCTAATCAGGCATAAAATCATCATTTATTTCTCCATAAATATCCATAGTTCTTCCCATTTATCCATTTACATTTCTTCCTTAGGTAAAAATAGTCTTATTTTTTGTATGATAAACATTTTCTGAATGGTTCAATTATTAATCTACCTATGAGGAATATTACTATTCTTCTGCAGAAATCTATTATAAAAATTTCCATAAATGGTTAGTAGGTTTAGTTTTTATTGTTTTTGTGTTTCGATTATAAAATGGTAAAAGCAGTATTTGAGTGCTTACAATGTGACACAAATTGTTCTTAATACTTTACTATATGAATTATGTAATATTTGCAATAACATAGAATGTTGTTCCTAGATATATGATAAAAATATCTTAATTTATTAATTTTTTCAATGAATTTTTTATTGTGGTTAGCCATGTATCTCCCAGTAGTTTTTATTATTACAAGAAAATAATTTTCTATTAGGGCCCCTTAAAATGTTGATGATAAATGCTTATATCTTTAAGTTAATATCACATTTATCAGAATGTGTCCTTTAAAGAGAATAGTTCATGGCTTATATGTAATATATTACTTATTTTTAAGAAGAAATAGATATATTTTAATAAGTATATAAATCATTTTTAAAATTAAAAAAGCCCCTTTTAAAACTTAAACTCTTATTAAGCACTGCTTTGTAAATGCCAGTCTTTTATGTACCATATGATAATTTTTCCTATACTTGCCCTCCCTCATTTCATATAATTATTTAGGCAATATTTTACATCAACTCTTTTTTGACTTAAAGAAAAAATTTCTATCATCACCACAAATGAAGTTATTTTTTACCATAATGAATTACAAGTAGCCTGTAACTATTAGAAAATAAATTACATCAATCTATCTCCTAAGCTCTTCAAGTTAAGGCTGAATGCACCACATTTTTTAAACAGATAGAACTATAATCTATTTAATAAATTACAGTGTTTAAAAACATTAAATAAAAACTAATATTGGTATGAAGTTCATCCTCTTCAAGCCTGAAGAGAAAAAAAATGAAAAAATATATTACATGGAAATTCTTTTATGTATGCACTAATTAATGGGGAATAATAGGCTGGAATTATGACAGTGCCTTGAGGCACTCTGATTATAGAACTTGAGTAGTCCTAAGGTTGTTCTTTGCCTTCTTCTCTCTTTGAGGTAAGATCCAAATGAATCTCACACAAATACTGCAGAACCGCTTGTCTCAGAGTTGATGTAACATGTCAGATGTAAGACTGAGAGCTGCAAAATATATTTCAATCCAGAAAATGTTGAATAAGCATCCATTATGTGTAAGATATCATGAAAAGTGTTGTGGCTAGGGAAAATACAGATTTTAACTTCTAAAGAGCATATTAAAAATACACAAAGCAGAGTGCCCCTTCCAGAATGGTGGCATGATAAGCTCAGTGGAACTGCTCCTCAGAAAAATAACCACAACTGATAAAACAACCATTATAAAAAAATCAATCTTTTAAAGTCCTTGGAACTCGTCTTATGGGCATATGTGAAATTAGGAAACATTTATTCAGGAAAATATGCTAAATCTTGATAAGAACAGTGAGCATCTGTGGCACTTGAGCCATGACCTGTTCACCTCTCCCCACCTGAGCTCAGCATTATGGATGATCCACTATAAGTGAGTATGGCCAGGAGGAATAGGCTCCTTCTCTGCCCAGCCTCCAGTCTATAGTATCTCTACATAGATATCATAGTCTGAGGCTATGGTATCTCTCCTGGATGGACAGGCTACCAACATTTCTTATCCTTCTCAGCTCCATATCGCACAGGCTAAATTCCAGACAAATGTGGCTATGAGATTGGGGTTCCTTTCCTCCACCCAGTCCATACTTACAGAGTAGAGATACTCCCCCAGCTGAAGCAGACCAAGAATATTGCAATATTGATTGGCTCTCATCACAGCTCATTAATGGGAGAAGATTTCTGCCCAGAAGAGGCAAGTCAAGAAGACCAGAGGTTACCATCCCTCCACCCAGGACCTGGCTCATAAAGCAAGGGTGTTACTCAGAGAAGTGAGATACTGGCCCTGCTCCCAGTTCCTGAGAGTAGCTCACAGATTTTTTCCAGGGAAAAAGGAATGCCATAAGAATATAGAGCTCCAAGTTTTTCCCCAAAGGAACCGACTTTATTTGACCAGAGAGTTCAAGCCTAAGGATGCTCCTGAAAACAATGGAGATTGAGCAGGGGACCGGTAAGCAATTAAGAGGAGGTTTGTAGCTCCGTGAAAGCAATAATCCTAAATGCAGGTCAGTCAGTTTACCAGAAAACCAAGGAAAGAGATTGCTAAGAAAAGCCTTTTTGGGGTCAGTACAAATGTCAAATATTTGCCTAAAAAACTACCTTGAAAAAGGATGTGTATGAAATTGGATTAAGCTGTGGACAAGTTTATTCCCTAGGACACTGTCAAAAATGAGCAATCAGCCAGCAATTAGTAGGGTCTAACACATGGGTGTGATACCAACTGAGGCAGATGTCTTAAAAGAGATCAGGGAAAGAGACAGCCAAAGAAAATCATGCTAAAATCATTGTCATCTCTGGGTGACTGTGCACATGCCCAAGGCTGTATCTTCTCTTAAAAGACCGAATGCCTTCTTCCTAAGATCAGGAACAAAATGAAGATGTGCACTTTCATCTCTTCTGTTCAACATCATACTTGAGGTTCTAGTTAGTTAGATTATTCAAGAATATGATGTAAAATTATCCAGATTAGAAGTAGAAGTAAAACTATATTTATAGATGATATGATATTGTGTGTAGAAAATCTGAAGCAATCCACTGAAAACCTACTTGAACTAACGAACAAATTCCTCAAGTTTGCATAGTATAAAAGCCAAATGCAGAAATCAACTGTATTTCTATATACAAGCAATAAACAATCTGAAATTAGAATTAAAAAAATCCATTTATAATAGCAGCAAAAAGAATAAAATACTCAGGAATAAATTTAACAAGAGTAAAACATATGCTCTAAAAACTAAAAATCATTATGGTAAAATTAAAGACCTCAACATAGTCATGCACAGCATAACAATGTTTTGATCAACAGTGGATTGCATACACAATGGTGGTCCCATAAGATTAGTACCATATGGCCTACATGTGTGGTAGGGTATACCATCTAGGTTTGTGTAAGTACGCACAAATGGTGTTCGCACAATTATCAAATTGCCTAACAGCACATTTCTCAGAACATATTGCTGTTGTTAAGCTATGCATGACTGTAAAAGAAAAAATACCCCATATTTAAATTTCATCATGAAAAATTAACTCAAAATGGATCAAACATATAAATGTAAGAGCTAAATGTATAAAATTCTTAGAAGATAACATAGGCATAAATTCTTGCGATCCCAGATTAGTCAATTGTTTCTTACATATGACACCTAAACCACAAGCAACCAAAGCAAAAATAGATAAATTGGACTTCATCAAAATTAAAAACTTTTGTGCATCAAAGGTTACTATCAAGAGAGTTAGAAGATAACTCAAGTGATGGGAGAAAATGTTTGCAAATCATATATCTGATAAGGGATTAATATATAGATTAATTATATCCACACAATGAAATATTTTTTGGCAATAAGAAAAGAATACTGTACGGATATATTACATCAGGAATAAACCTTGAAACGTTATGTTAAGTGAAAGAAGCCAGTAGCAAAAGACCATATGTTATATAATTCAATTTTTATGAAATGTCCAGCACAGGAAAATCTATAAGGCAGAAAATAGATGAGTGGTTGTTTCAGGCTGGCAAATTTGGAGGGAAATGGGAAGCAACCGCTGATGAGTATGGAGTCTCTCTTTGAGATAATGAAAATGTTCTATTATTGATTATAGTTATGGTTGTACAACGCTGAATACACTAGAAGCCTTTGAATTTTACATTGTGAATCAGCGTTTTCTATGGTAGGAGAATTATATTTCAATAAAGGTCACATACATACAAACATACATACATACACATACACACACAATTCAAAGAGTTTGGTTTGCAAACCAGGAAGCTTGGAGCCAAGGCTCAGCTGTGTCATTAAACGAGATGGTGTTCTTTTAAAAAATATACACAGAGAACTCTAAACACTCAACTGACTGCAGCTGACTGTAACTTCCTTTGATACAAGACTTGTTAGGTACTAATTTATTTTTGAATCACCTGCAGTGTCTAACGTGAAGTGAAAATGATCTAGAGCAGTAGCTCTCAACTGGGGCCAATTTTACCCTCCAGGGGACATTGGCAATATCTGGAGACATTTTGGATATAATGACAATGCTCTAGTGAGCAGAGGGTAGGGGTGCTGCTAAATATCCTATGAAGCACACAGGACAGCATCTCCAGAAAACAATCATCCCACTGAAATGGCAATAGTGCTGAGATTTAGAAACCATGATCTAGGGGAAAAAAAATGGGGGATGAAAATAATAAAACTTCATAGAGTGGGTTTTAGAAAGAGAGAACTGACATCTGGTTAGGGAATTAGAAAATATCTCACGGAGGATTTAGAAAAATCATCCATGTCCTATAAGATGGGTCTTGAGGGATAGGTACAATTTCCATAGGCAGAGACAGGCTAGATGAGGAAGGCTGTCCAGGTGAAGGGAACAGAATAAACAAGCATTTTGGACTAGAGAAACTTAGAGAAAATGCAGGGAACAGAAAATGATCTAGAATTATTATTATTTTTTTTATTTGAGGATGACTAGCCCTGAGCTAACTGCTGCCAATCCTCTTCTTTTTGCTGAGGAATCCTAGCCCTTGGCTAACATCCGTGCTCATCTTCCTCTACTTTATATGTGGGACACCTACCACAGCATGGTGTGCCAAGCAGTGCCATGTCCGCACCAGGATCCGAACTGGCAAACCCGGGGCGGCCGAAGTGGAAGGTGAAAACTTAACTGCTGCACCACCGGGCTGGCCCCTGATCTAAAATTATTGAAGCCGATTGGGACACAGGGAGTAAAGTTTAAAATTATTTGGTCGAAATGAGATGATGATCCATGAACTCAAATATGAAAGTGGGGGAATTTTAACATAATTCAGTAGAGCACGAAAATTCGTTAATGCTTTCTCAGTATTTTGATGGCATGATCAGAGATATATTTGAGAAGTTTATTTGGCAATTTCATAGGATTTTTAAAGTCTGTTGACTTTAGGATAAATTAAGAGACGCCTGTAATAGTACAGGAGAAGAGTATTGTGGGCTTATATTAGACGTTTATGAGAATAAACAATTAAAAAAGTATATTTGAGCTGCAGAATGGAGGTCTGAAGGTAGAACCAAAAGCTCATTGAAAGACAGTGTCAGAGGAGAGAGAAAACGATCACATAGCATTATCCACCATCAATAAAACCTTAAATATAGACTTTCCTGGAAATATCCTGAATATGATTAGGCTTTATAAGTAAAGAAGACATGGGAAACTTTTGAGGAACTTGGTAAATGGTGAAGTGATTACATTAATGGTGAAGGTGGAAGGGATTCCTGGGTAGAACTGGAGATCATAGCTCTGGAAGTAGTAGGAAAGGAAGACTAATAAAAATAGCAATTCCTAAAGGAGAAGATCTTTGGTTCAGGCCACAGATCTTGTTTAACTTACCCCTATATCCCAAGACTCCAGTTGTTAAAAGAAGACAAACACAAAAGATTCCAAGAATCACTACAGTGAGACACCAGGCAAGTGGAACCGAAGACCCTGCCCAGAGAGAAAGAGAGAAGGAGAAGATCAGCAGAGAAAAGACTAAATTAAAGAGCAGGATTTAGAGGGAGACTTTCCCATAAATTCAAGACTCTAACTCTTGAATGTCTTCAAATTTAAAATTATGAATTGAAAGGGATATTGACCGATTTGAAACAGTGAACTGAGAGTTAGCTGCCTAGGTTCTGCTCTCTATTCTGTTACCACGTATCTCTTAGGGAAGTCACTTATTTTAATTTTACCAAAATAAACCCCTGATTCATCTCAATGAGTTACGAATACAAAGTGGAATATTAGGTATATGAATTTGGCTTTAAAAATGTGAATATACTTCTAAAATATATTTGTATAAATCACTTTCATTGACCCACAATCAAAAGCTATTATTTTGTAAATATCATATGCTTGCATACATCTATAAACATCCACAATATTCTCGTTGGAGCCTCACTACTGTTCTTCAGCATTGGGAATAGCCACAGATATTGCACAGAATAAATTATAAACACAAATATGTATCAAATAATGTTAATCAAATAATGTTTCTTGAGACTTCATAGAATGAGTAAATAGTGACATCAGGAGATTCACAATTGTTTAAAAACAAACTGAAAAGAAATAATTTTCCTGCTTGACTTTCTCAGTTATGAATCTATGTATATAGCACCCAAGTTACATTAATTCTCTGGAATATACTAAACATGGGTATTTCATTTTCAACACTGCTTTTCCGTTTATCTTACTTTACTTGAATCACATACACATAGGCTAAGCAAACGAAGGACAGGGAAGCTAGGTCCTTTGCATAAATTCTACCTTTTGCTTTAGATGGTTCAGTTCTCGTTATCTTTGTCGGATTGGAGTTCAAAGTACATGTTTTCACTTCTGAGTAAATAAGCTGCTCTTTTATCTCTGGAGATTAAAACAGAGATGCAGTTACCATTTCATGTTCATACCGTTTATCAGAAAGCATTTAGGTTATGAATTTGCACAAAGAGAGTTGGCAGAATAAGATATTTTCCAAATCAAGGAGATCTATGTAATGGTTTTATTCTTATTATGTAAAGTCCATCAGGCGAATATTTTAAACGACAAAATCTTGAAAATAAGTTATAATGTTTCATTTGCCAATTATAATGAAATTCTTTGGAGAAATTATTTGACAAGAAGCAGAAAATAATATCGGGATTCAGTAGGGACTGGGAAAAAAATACTCACTTTCTTTTTGCATCTGCTTCTTGGAAGGATGATGTTTCACCTCTGCATATGTTATATGTTTTGCATTCATCTCTGAAAAATTTCAAAAGACACACAAATTAATTTTTTTTTAAAAAAACTAAGTTTTCAGGGGCCAGCCCAGTGGTACAATGGTTAAGTTCACACGTTCCGCATTGCTGGCCCAGGGTTCACCTGTTTGGATCCCGGGTGCGGACCTACACACTGCTTGTTGAGCCTACTGTGGCAGGCATCCCACATATAAAGTAGAGGAAGATGGGCACAGATATTAGCTCAGGGCCAGTCTTCCTCAGCAAAAAAGAGGAAGATTGGCTGCATATGTTAGCTCAGGGCTAATCTTCCTCAAAAAAAACAAAACTAAGTTTTCAGCTTCTATCTTTTCTGAGTTCTCAGTATATTATTGAAATCAGTTTTTCGTGCCAAATAACTACTGATATATGATTTTGCTTTGCAATTTTCTTCCAGGAAAGAGTTTTGCCTCAGATCATTTTCTTTCCCATTGTTGAAATTATCAGTTATCAACATTCTCTTTAGTTGCTGGGTATCAGCATTCCACTTACTACCTGGAGTTCTCCAAATGTGGTATTTAATTCTAAAAGGGTAACAATGCTATGATCTATGAAATATTTATAATACACTTAAGATTTTTCTTTATCCAGAAAAAGACAGGAAAATTTTTGTGAATCAGCAGAGATAAATAGTGTTACATAATGGGTTATCTAAAATTTCTCTTTCATGAGCTCTCCTGATATTTTTTCTATTTATCTTTACTCTTTTTTCTTTTTTTTTCACTAAAGACAATTCGCTTCTCATAATCTCATAAAGGATTGTTGCTACCTCTTTCAACATGTTGTTTAAAATGAATACCCTGCAATTAGGCCTTAAATTGGCTTCATTGTACTCCTGTGGGATGTGTTGTGTTATGCCCATAATATTTGAAGGAGTAAGTTAAAAGCAACCAATTTTACCTGAAAACTTTTGAAAAGTTAATTAATTTGTTTCAGGTACTTTAAATGTTAGTTTTATAATCAAAGAAATTTATATTGAATAGAATTCTGATTACATAAAAAGGTCTTAATCTCAATAGATTGCTAGTGTATCATCAAATTAAACAGTTTTTAGATATTTTCATCTCCGCAGAGAATTAAGCTCCGTTGCTATCTTTTAGAATGTGATTAAAAACATACTTGCCTCTGTTTGTTCATAATATTTACTTATAAATTTTAAAAAAGATAACATGATTGTAAAGAAATACATTACGATGCCTTTAAAAATCCTTTATGCAGTCTGGAATATATCAGGAATATGACATAAATAAGCAAGGCCTAGATGTGTATGTGAAATAGGGATATTAATATAGAGACAAGAAAAAATAATCATTGATTAAATAATTATTTAATTACTCAGATTCTGCCCTCATTGATGTGAACCTTTGCTCTACTACCTCATTGGTTAATCAAAGAGATATATTGAAATATTCCTAGTAAAACTATCAATTAAATTCAATCATAAATCATTGAAAATTATAGGAGGTAATTCAACTTGTAAAATGATTTTCAAACCTGAATTCATCAGCTCATTTGCCCGCAAGATTAAATTTATAAGACTGTCTTTAAAAATCTTTACTCTTTGTGCTCTGTACCCAATTGAGTAATAACTATGAGATGGGCTGAGAGCGATAACTAAGATATAGCTGGTGATACCTGTGTGAGTTCAGTAGAGTTCCTGTTGGCAATGGAGTCTGGTCCAAATAGAAGAAGTAAGTCTCAGTAGGCAGATGGAATAGATGTGTGTGAGCTGGAACACAACTCGATTCTTCTGGGCTCTATATCTCATCTGTTCTTGTTATTCAAGAGGCCTCAGTATTTGTCAGCTACTCGTGAAGATGTGAGAAAGCAGCTCATAGTTCAGCTTCAGGCTTCATTGTTTGCATCTTTTACTGTGGAGGTAGGTAATTTTTTAACAGAGGAGATGACTGGGCAAAATAATTTAAAGGGCCATGCCCATTTTGCACAGAATCCAAACATTGCACATTAAAAAAAAAAAGAAAAGACCATCTTCAGCACTATGACCACCACGACTAAATACTAACATTCTAAATATAATCCATATAACAGACACTAATGTTTTGGGTTCTAAACAGAAGCTATACTAATGAGATACTTAAATCCATCTTCTAAACTACACTAGTATTAGGTAAGTGAAAATACATGAATGCTATTTGTCCATCATTCCCACATCTATCTGAAGGAAATTTTGAATAATAAAGTTTTAAGGTCTTAAGGTTTATTAGGTTGAGAGCCACTCAATCCCTGTTTGCTTTAAAAAACATCTAAATTCAATTACTGTATTCTTCAAAACACTTTTTTTCCACAACATTATCCTTTTACTTGTTTGCCAGTTCATCCCAGCATAAATATAGAGTATACTGGAACTAAACCTCAGGGTTTGATGATTTTCAGTTCTCTTCCCCTCCAGTCTATATTCTCATTATAAAGAACAGAAATATGTTAGCTTCCTCCTCAGTTGTCTTATGTAGCATTTCCCATAGAATAATAGTAAAGGATGAGAATGCATTTGAAATGTATGAATGTCAATTCACTAGGAAAAGATTGAAATAGCTTTATCTGCTTTTACCAGTCAATAATAATTAAAAAGCACAGTTAGTAAAGTAATGTATTTCAATTATGGATTTCATTTACACAGAAAAATATTCGGGAGTGGCACATTTGCAAAATTTTCAATTCAGTTCTAGTATGGAGAAATGCTATCTAAAGGAAAATCTATCTTGACATAAAAACAAGTTTTCACAGAAATTTTCAAACAGAGTGTAATCAAAGGATAACCTTAGGTAGTCTCTGAAAAAGGAATGCTTATTTATATTCTGGCTATGTTTTCTTATTCATTCTCATTTTTGCTCTGCCCTCTCCAACTGCTACATACCTCATCCAAAACAGCCATCTGGAAGCTCAACACTGAAGACCACTGTGACTGGAATATTAGACTCTGAAATTATTTGCTTAAGCCTTAACTTCTCACATTTGCAAGTCCATCAAATGTTTCCATTTTTTCCTAGTCACTACTTTCTTCATTTACTCAAAAAGTCAATTCTCTGACCCACTTCTGGATCATTTTTCTTTTCGTTATACCTTTTTTTATAGCAATTTATCTTTTTTAATCAATGATGTACTATAACAATTGTTTTCATCATGAAACACATGTGCCCCACTATTTGTAAATATATCACTAATTATTTAATCTTTCAGATTTAATAGTTCTCTTAGTCTTCGCTATGATTATGCTTCACCTTATGAAATACCATCTCTAATTCTAAAGTATTAATTCATCCAGATTACCCAACACTTTACAAGATGTCAGCACTGTACTGCACTTTGCAGAGACTGTCTCTTTCAATCCTGAAACAATTTGAAATTTATAAAAGTTAAACATCACGTTTAAAATTATTAGGTAATAATACAAGCTAATAGGCATTAACTTTTTGTTGGCTTTTCGTTCTGTCTTGGTTTCAAGAATGCACACATGTAGATAAATATAAAAACATCCAAAACTTACAGTCCATTGAAGGGTCTGTTATTTTAGATAAGCCTCAGTTAGCCACGACTTAGCACCAAGAGGCAAAAAACAAGCTTAAAGAACTCAAAATTCAAAATATGGAAAACAGGAGAATGTGAAGAAAATATTGGCGTTGCAAACACAAAATTTATCATCTATAAAATACATTTCTTCTTAAAAACAATCTTGGTGGTAGTACTTTTTTCAAACTATTCTTTATGTTTTTTTCTCAGATTACAAAAATTAAGAATCAGTTTATATTTTCTGACTTCTGCTATAGACTAAATATCTTGCAAGTTTATTTTACTTTCTATTATCTTTAGCATTGTAACAATAGAAGCTAATAAATTACAATATTAGTATTCAGTATTTTGCTATTTTAAAAAGAAACATTTTTACTATGTAAACAGAGTTAAAACAAAACTTTACTAAGACAATAACCACTCAATAAAACATTTAAAGGACTATAAAGTCCTCACCTTAATTCCCTTAATGTAACCTCACTTATACCACCATAGTCAAAACCTAAAGTACTGAACATGGATAAATTACTAATAATTAATTTTATTAGTAAATTTTAATAGGATTTCATCACTTTTTCCATTAATGTCTTCCTTTTTTGAGATTCAACTCAGGATACACCATGACATTTAGTCATCCTGTCTCCTCTGTTATATGACACATACAGTCTTTTCTTGTGGTCAGGTTTTACGTAAAATGATCCTTAATTTTTGTTCTGATGTTTTCTCATGTTTAGAGCAGAGTTACAGGCTTTTAGAAAAACTGTCATAATGGTGAAGAACTCTACTCATCAAATCTTATCATGGATACAAGTTATCCATGTGGCATCATTGGTGATATTAACCTTATCACTTGGCTAATTTAGTGTTTGCCAGGTTTCTCCACTGTAAAGTTACAATTTTCTGCTTTCCATATTCTGTTCTTTGGATGGAAGGCACCAAGTCCAGATCACCCTGGGTGGAGTTAAACTCTATCTCTTGGAGAAGGAGTATTTGAAATGCTTCTGCAAAGATTTGTCTTGTCTCTCCCATTTATTTAATTACTCAATCATTTATTTATTATAGTATGAGCTCACAGATACTAATTTTATACTTGGGTTATAACCCAGTACGGCTTTATTTATTATTTGGTCGCTGAAATTGTTCCAGTTTTGGCTATTGGGAGGTCTTTCAGTTTAGCTCCTGTGTGCCTTTGACATGCCCCAATCTTTTTATTTTTTGAGTACTTTCTGGCATTGTAAGATGCTCTGAACTCATTATATAAATTTTTTTCTGCTCCAATTTTAGAATCAGTCATTTCTCCAAGGAGTTCTCCACAAATACAATCTTGCTCTGTTCTCTTTCATTCATTCTTTTTTTCTTTCTGCTCCTCAAACTCTATAATTTCAATAATCCTGTTTTCAAATTCATTGATTCTTTCTTCTGCCTGTTGGTCTCTGTTGTTTAATTTCTCTAGTGAATTTTCAATTTAAGTTATTCTACTTTAGTTCCAGAAGTTTTGTTTGGTTCCATTTTACAATTTTTATCTTCACTGATATTATCATTTTGTCATGCATCATTCTACTAATTTCCTTTAGTTTTTGGTCCCTGTTTTCCTTTGTCTCTTGAAAACATTTAAGAACGTTGTTTTAAAGTCTTTATCTGTTAGGTTTGATATCTGGGGTCACTCAGGGACTGTTTCTGTGCATTTATTTAGTTCCCATTAATGGGCCATATTTTCCTGTTTCTTTGTATGTTTTGTGATTCTTTTATTGAAAACTAGGCATTTGACTATAACATCGTGACAACTTTGGAAATCAGATTCCATGTCTTCACCAGGGTATGCAGGACTTTTTTTCATTCTTTATTTCCTTTTGATTATTGAAGGCTGAAGTAGTCCATTTGTTTAACACCTTTATAAAACTATTTTTGTGAAGAATATTCCTTGTCATGTGTGGTTACTGAAGTCTCTGTTAATTTAGCTTGTGTTCAATTTATGTTTTGCTGGAGATTTCCTTCCATACCAGGAGCTAAGAAAACAATAAGACAAGACACACACATATGCATCCACATACATACACACACTCAAGAGAAACAGAAAAACAAACAAAACCAACTCCCTCTCTCACTCTTTGCAGATTGGTTCCGTGCTGGAGCACTCCTTCAGTAATCAGCAAGGCTTGCTATGATCCAGGGATCAGTCTGAGGTGAAAGCTGAAGCTGTTCTCTGATCTTTTCTGAGTATTTAACCTGTCCTGGGCATGCACATGGTGTTCTAAATTCCTCTATATACATGGACACTTTTCCATGTTATAATTTCCCAACGAATCTTACCCCATCTTCTACTTTAGGCCTTAGGCATTCTATTGTAGATCTGGACCTATAATTTGCCCCAGATGTCTGTGGATGTTAGTCAACCTTGCATCTTTTATAAGCAGTAACCACTGCTTTTCCTTCCTGAGTTCTGAGTTCGGTGAAACAGAGAAGAGTGCTTTGCGTTAGTCCTTCAGAAATTCTCCAGACAGGTTATAACAAATGTACAAAAAAATTTGCAAATACATTGTATTTTGTTCTCCTTGGTTTGAGGGATGGAAGTAGTAGTGGGGCTGCCACCACTTCAAGACCAAGAGCACTGCTGCACCAGGGAGAAGTGGGATCTGGGCAAGTGAAAATGCCAGAAACTGTCCTTCAATTTTGAAAAGCCATTTTTTTTGGTCGGGCATTTGCTTGGTTGCTTTAAAATGTTGACAGTTTTCCAGAGCTCCAATAAGATTGGAGTTTCTTAGTTTTATTATTTTATTTAATTTAAATTTTATTTTATTGCAGTAACATTGGTTTATAACATTATGTGGCTTTCAGAGGTACATCATAATATATTTCAAAGTCTGTGTAGATTACATCATGTTCACCACCTAGAAACTAATTATAGCTCATCCCCTCACGTGTGAGCCTAATCAACACTTTTGCCCTTCCCCCTCTCCTCTTCTCCTATGGTGACCACCAATCAATCTCCATTGCTATGTGTTTGTTTGTCGTTGTTTTTATCTTCCACCTGTGAGTGAAGTCATACGATATTTGACTTTCTCCCTCTGACTTATTTCACTTTCCATAATACCCTCCAGGTCCATCCATCATTTCTCATGGCTGAGTAGATGTGCATAAATACCACATCTTCTTTATTGATTTGTACCTGGATGGGCAACTAGGTTGCTTCCAAGTCTTGGCTATTGTGAATAATGCTGTGATGAACATAGGGGTACAAGTATCTTTATGCACTTGTGTTTTCAATTTCTTTGGATAAATACCCAGCAGTGGGATAGCTGGATAATATGGTAGATCTATTCTTAATTTTCTGAGGATACTCCATACTGCTTTCCATAGTGGCTGCAAGAGTTTGCACTCTGACCAGCAGTGTGCAAGGCTTCCATTCTCTCCACATCCTCTCCAAAACTTGTTGTTTCCTGTCTTGTTAATTATAGCTATTCTGACTGGAGTGAGGTGATATCTCATTGTGGTTTTGATTTGCATTTCTCTTATAGCTAATGATGTTGAGCATCTTTTCATATGCTTGTTGGCCATCTGTATATCTTCTTTGGAGAAATCTCTGTTTAGATCTTTTGCCCATTTTTAATCCGGTTCTTGGTATTTTTGTTGTTGAGATGTATGAGTTCTTTGTATATTTTAGATATTAACCCCTTATCTGATATATGGTTTGCAAATATCCTCTCCCAAGTTTTAGGCTGTCTTTTCATTTTGTTGATGGTTTCCTGTGCTGTGCAGAAGCTTTTTACTTTGATATAGTCTCATTTGCTAATTTTTTCTTTTGTTTCCCTTGACTGGTCAGGCATGGTACTTGAAAATATGCTGCTAAGACCAATGTCAAAACATGAACTGCCTATGTTTTCTTCTAGAAGTTTCATGGTTTTGGGTTTTACATTCAAGTGTTTAATCCATTTTGAGTTTATATTTGTGCATGGTGTAAGGGTACAGTCTACTTTCATTCTTTTGCATGTGGCTGTCCAGTTTTCCCAACACCCTTTATTAAAGAGACTTTCCTTTTTCCATTGTATGTTCTTGGCTCCCTTGTAGAATATTAGCTGTCCATAAGTGCGTAGGTTTATTTCCAGGCTCTTGATTCTGTTCCATTGATCTGTGTGTCTGTTTTTGTGTCAGTACCGTGCTGTTTGGGTTACTATGGCCTTGTAGTATATTTTGAAATCAGGGAGTATGATATCTCCAGCTTTGTTCTATTTTCTCAGGAGTCCTTTGGCTATTGGGGGCCTTTTATTGTTCTATATAAATTTTAGGATTCCTTGTTCTATTTCTGTGAAAAATGCTTTTGGAACTTAGATAGGGATTGCATTGAATCTATATATTGCTTTAGGAACTATGGACATTTTAACGATGTTAATTCTTCCAATCCAAGAGCACGGGATATCTTTCCATTTCTTTGTATCTTCTTCACTTTCTTTCAATGATGTTTTATAGTTTTCAGTGTATAGTCCTTTCACCTCTTTGGTTAAGTTTATTCCTAGGTATTTGATTCTTTTTTGTTGCAATTGTAAATGGGATTGTATTCTTAATTTCCCTTTCTGATACTTGGTTGCTAGTGTATAGAAATGCAACCGATTTTTGTATGTTGATTTTGTATCCTGCGACTTGACTGTATTCCTTTATTGTTTCTAAAAGTCTGTTAGTGGATTCTTTAGGGTTTTCTATATTTAAAATCATGTCATCTGCAAAGAGTGACAGTTTCACCTCTTCTTTCTAATATGGATCCCTTTTATTTCTTTTTCTTGCCTGACTGCTCTGGCTAGGACTTCCAATACTCTGTTAAATAAGAGTGGTGAGGGTGGGCATGCTTGTCTGGTTTCTGTTCTTAGGGGGATAGCTCTCAGTTTTTCTCCATTGAGAATGATATTTGCTGTGGGTTTGTCATATATGGCCTTTATTATGTTGAGGTATTTTCCATCTATACCCATTTTATTTAGAGTTTTTATCATAAATGGAAACTGTATCTTGTCAAATGCTGTTTCTGCATCTATGGAGATGATCATGTGATTTTTATTCTTCATTTTGTTAATGTGGTGTGTCACATTGATAGATTTGTGGATGTTGAACCATCCCTCCTTCCCTGGAATAAAACCCATTTGATCGTAGTGTATGATTTTTTAATGTATTCTTGTATTCAACTTGTTAGTATTTTGTTGAGGATTTTTGCATTGATGTTCATCAGTGATATTGGCCTGTAATTTTCTTTTTTTGTGTTGTCCTTGTCTGGTTTTGGTATCAGGGTAATGTTTGCTTTGTAGAATGAGTTAGGAAGCTTCCCCTCCTCTTCAATTTTTTGGAAGAATTTGAGGAGGATAGATATTAAATTGTTTTTTGAAGTTTGGTAGAATTCACCAGGGAAGCCATCTGGTCCTGGACATTTCTTTTTTGGGAGTTTTTGATTGCTGTTTCAATCTCCTTACTGGTGATTGGTCTATTCAACTTCTCTACTTCTTCTTGGTCCAGTTTTGGAAGGTTATATGTTTCTAAGAATTTATCCTTTTCTTCTAGATTATCCAATTTGTTGGCGTATAGCTTTTCATAGTATTCTCTTATTATCATTTGTATTTCTGAGTTGTCTGTTGCAATATCTCCTGTTTAACTTTCGATTTATTTATATGAGCCTTCTCTCTTTTTTTGTTGGTGTGTCTAGCTAAGGGTTTGTCAGTTTTGTTTATCTTTTCAAAGAACCAGCTCTTGGTTTCATTAATTTTTTTCTAGTCTCTATTTTGTTTATTTCTGCTCTGCTTTTTATTATTTCCTTCCTTCCACTGATTTTAGGCTTTGTTTGTTCTTTTTCCAGTAACTTTAGACGCACTGTTAGATTGTTTATTAGGGATTTTTCTTCTATGTTGAGGTAGGCTTGAATTGCTATAAACTTCCATCTTAGAACAGCTTTTGCTGTATCCCACAGATTTTGGCATGTCGTGTTTTCATTTTCATTTGTCTCCAGGAATTTTTTGACTTCTCCTTTGATTTCTTCATTGATCCAATCATTGTTCAGTAGCATTTTGTTTAATGTCCGCATTTTTGTGGCTTTTATGGTTTTCATCCTGTAGTTGATTTCTAGTTTCATCCTTTTGTGGTCGTAAAAGATGCATGGTATTATTTTGATCATCTTAAATTTATTGAAACTTGTTTTGTGGCCTAATATGTTATCAATCCTGGAGAATGTTTCATGTGCATTTGAAAAGAAAGTGTGTTCTGTGGTTTTTGGATGGAATGTTCTATATATATCTACTAAGTCCATCTGGTCAAATGTGCCCATTAAGGCCAGTGTTCCCTTATTGAGCTTCTGTTTGGATTATCTATCCTTTTGTGCAAGTGGAGTGTAAAAGTCCCCTACTATTATTGTATTACTGTCTATTTCTCTTTTTATGTCTGTTAATAAATGCTTTATATATTTAGCTGCTCCTATGTTGGGTGCATAGATTTTTACAAAAGTTATATCTTCTTGTTGGATTGTTCCCTTTATCATTATGTAGTGCCCTTGGTCTCTTGTTACAGTTTTTGTTTTAAAGTCTATTTGTCTTTTCTGTGCTATTTGCATGGAATGTCTTTTTCCATCCTTTCACTTTCAATTTGTGAGTATCTTTAGGTCTGAAGTGTGTCTCTTGTATGCAGCATATATATGGATCTTATTTTTTATCCAGTTGGCCACCCTATGCCTCTTGATTGGAGTATTTAGTCCATTCACGTTTAAAGTAGCTATTGCTAAATATGTATTCATTGCCATTTTGTTACTTTTTTTCCTGTATGTTTTAGTATTTCTTCTGTGTTCCATTCTTTTTCTCTTACTCTCTTCCCTTGTGGTTGGATGGCTTTCTTTAGTAGTATGTTTGATTTCTTTTGTCTTACTATTTGCTTACTTATTATAGGTTTCTCATATGTGATTACCATAAGGATCCTATATAATATTCCATGTATATAACACTCTATATCGGGTTGATAAACTCTTTAGCTTGACCTCTTTCTAAAAGCTCTGCTTTTCACTCCCCTCTTCCCACATTTTATGTTTTTGAAATCGTATCTAATCTCTTCTTTTGTGTGTGTCTGTCCATTACCCTCTTATCATTGAAATAGGTAATTTTAGTACTTTTGTCTTTTAACCTTCGTATTATCTCCACAGGTGGTTGATCTGGTACTTTTACTATATTTTCACCTTTACCAGTGATTTTATTGCCTGGTTTTTTGGGGGGGGGTGGTGATAATTTTTTCATCCCTATTTGTGGTCATCACTTTCCCACTTAAATAAGTCCCTTCAGCATTTCTAGTAGAACTGGTTTCTTGGTGATAAGCTCATTTAATTTTTGCTTGTCTGGGAAGCTCTTTATCTCTCCTTCCATTTTCAATGACAACCTTGATGGATAGAGTATTCTTGGCTGTAGGTTTTTTCCTTTTGGCACTTTAAATATGTCATGCCAGTCTCTTCTCTCCTGTAGGGTTTCAGCTGAGAAGTACACTGATAGCCTTATGGGTATTCCTCTGTATATTACTTGTTGCCTTTTTCTTGCAGCTTTTAGGATTCTCTCTTTATCTTTAATTTTGGACATTTTAATTATAATGTGTCTTGGTGTGGGCCTCTTTGGGCTTATCTTGTTTGGAGCTCTCTGTGCTTCCTGTACTTGGATGTCTGTTTCCTTCCTTAAGTTAGGAAAATTTTCATCTATTATTTCTTCAAGTAAATTTTCTGCCCCCTTGTCTCTCTCTTCTCCCTCTAGGACACCTATAATATGAACGTTATTTGGCTTATGTCCCAGAGTTCCTTTGACTGTTTTCATTCTGTCTAATTCTTTTTTCTTTTCTCTGTTCTGCTTGGATGATTTCCTCTAGTCTTTTGTCTAGCTTATTGATCCATTCTTCTGTATCCTCTACTCTGTTACTGAGTCCCTCTAGTGAATTTTTCATTTCCAGTATTGTATTCGTCATTTATGATGGGTTGATTTTTATATTTTCCAGCTCTTTGTTGATGAACTCACCATGTTCATCCAGTCTTCTCCCAAAATCTGTGAGCATCCTTATGAGATTTTGCTTGAACTCTTTGTCAGGTAGGCTGCTTATTTCTGTTTCATTTACTCCTTTTTTCTGCGGTTTTGTCCTGTTCCCTTGCTTGGAATGTATTCCTTTGTCTCCTCATTATGCCTCTTCTCTGTGCTTATTTCTATGTATTAGGTAAGTCGGCTATGTCTCCTGATCTTGGACAAGTGGCCTTATGTAAAAGATGCCTTTTGAGGCCCATCAGTGTGCTTCCCACTTGTCACCAGTCCAAATGATCCAAGAGTGACCCCTTTGTGGGCTACTTGTGTCCTTCTACTGTGGCAGGATTGCTTTTAATTCAGGTACCCAGGGAGTCTGATCTTTCCTTCCCTGGCCACCTGTTTGTAAATCTGGTTTGGGGAGCCTCAGCCCCATTGGCCACAAGTTCTAACAGCACACTCCTGTTACAGTTTTCCTATTAATTGGGTAGGTACCCAGTAGCAACCCTAGTTGCTAGGCTCAGGGGCTTTCAGTTGCTATAGCCCTCGGTCCTACAAGGCTTACACCTACAAGGCTGTTGTCAGTTCTCTTAGGAGTGCAGTTGAGAGGGGCTGGCCCTAGGCATGGGAGCACTCAATTGTTTCAGGCTTTGGAAGGTGGGGCTGATCTTTTGTATGGCTATTTGTGAAGCATAGGTCTTCTGCCACTAAGTCTCACCCCCACATGACCACACACAACATCAATACAATCCTGGTCTGTGTGCACTTCCTCACCCCCTGGAGTATACCCAGACACCTCACTGCAGAGGCCCCCACCTCTCCACTAATGCCCCCACAGTTCACCTGGTCCTCACACAGGCCCTGCCCCACAGGGGTGGACACACTCGCCTGCCTGTAGAGGATCAAGGCACCCAGACAACACAGGCGGACAAGTAGCCTGAGGGCTTGCTATTGTGTGGCCCTGTCCCTAGGGCTAGCTGCCTTCCCTGGCTGAACTGGATTAAATTTGTGTTCTTGTGGATGTGGCAGACCCCTGGGCTTACAGGCCAGGGGAAGAACCTCAATGGTGTCTACCAGGGTCTGTGTCAGCACGCCTAGACCAGGTCAGAACAATGGCCCCCACCAATGTCTCAATCTCTGGAGAGGTCCCTCCCCTCACCAAGATGACCCCAAAGCCCACCAGGTGAGTGTCTTTTCACCAAAGGACTATTGGCCTTCTCTCTGGTGATTTTAGCTTGCTGACATGGGTGAGTTTGTGCATGTGCCCTTTAAGACCTGGGTCTTTTTGGCTTTTGCCTGATAGCTTCTGTGGGTGTATCCTCACTGCAGTTAATAGCCAATGAAGCCAGATAGTAAGACCCTCAACTCAGTTGTGCTGAGTCTGAAGGATGCTTATTGCAGTATTTGCCCCTGCTCCAGACCTCACTTCTCCAGGGAGGGCTGTGTACCTTAGCGTGGCTCCTGCCTGGCTGGCTGAGAGACTCTGCTGCTTCCAAAGGTGGCTTTTTTCCTCTACAGCAGGAATTTCAGCCTCTTCTGCCTTAGTCAGGACTGTCCCTTGTTGTGGGTGTTCTTTTTATCCAGCTTTCAGTTTTCTCTCCAAGGTAATTTTTCCAAAAATAGTTGTAACCTGCCATCTTGACAAGATTGTGCCTGTTTTTGCTTTGGTTTTTTTGTGTTTCTATTGGGGAATGAGGGCTTGGAACTTCCTAGTCCACTATTTTACTGATGTCACTACAGCTCATCACTTTGTGATGCTAAGTAGTATTTTATTGGGTGAATGTCTCACGGTTGGTTTGTTTATCTATTCCCCTGTGCAAAACCCCTTGATTGCTTCCCATTTTTAGCGTTTATAAAAAAAAGTTTCCATAGAAACATTCATACAGGATTTTGTGTAGGCATAAGTTTTCAATTCACCTCGGTTAACATCTACAAGTGCTACTGGTGGGTCATTTGGTATGTTTATGTTTAACTGTAGTAGAAACTGCTAAATGTCCTCCACAGTGGCTGTACCATTTAGTGTTTGTTTGGCCATTTTAGTAGGTGTGCAGTGGTATCTCCTTTGGTTTTAATTTGTATTTACTTAATGACTGATGCTGTTGAACATTATTTCATGTATTTGTTTGTCATCTGCTTTGGTAATGTCAATTCTAATGTTTTTGTAGCTGGGTTGTGTGCTTTCTTATCATTAGTTAAAAAAAAGATTTATCTTTTAGAGCAGTTTTAGTTTCACAGTAAATTTGAGAAAGTATAGATATTTCCCATATATTCCCCATTCCCACATATGCATAGACTCCCCCATTATCAATATCTTCAACTAGAGTGGTACATTGGTTACAATTGATGGGCATACATTGACACATCATAATCACCCAAAATCAATATTGACATTACATTTATTCTAGGTGTTTTACCTTCTATGGGTTTGGACAAATATATAGTGACGTGTATGCACCAGTATAGTATGATACAGAGTATTGTCACTGCCTTAAAGATCTTCTTTGCTCCATCTATTCATCCCTCCCTTCACCCTACTGCCTGGCAACCACTGATCTTTGTGCTATCTCCATACTTTGCCCTGTTCCATAACGTCATATAGTTGGAATCATAACATAAGTAGCTTCTTTAGATTGGCTTTATTTCACTTAGCAAAATGCAGTAAGGTTTCTTCATGTCTTTTCATGGCTTGATAGCTCATTTATTTTTAGTGCTGACTAATACTTCATTGCTTGGATGTTCCAGTTTATTTACTCATTCACATACTGAAGTATATCTTGGTTGATTCCAAGTTTTGGCAATTATGAATGAAGCTGCTCTAAACATCTGTGAACAGGTTTTTTGTGGATATAAGTTCTCCACTCCTTTGGGTACATGCCAAAGAGCATGATGCTGGATCACATGGTAAAAGATGTTTAGTTTTGTAAGACACTGCCAGAGTGTCTTCCAAAGTGGCTTTCCAGCTTTCCTTTCTACCAACAACGAAGGAGAGTTCCAGTTGTTTCATATCCTCACCAGCATTTGGTGCAGTGTTCTGGATTTTGACCATTCTAATGGATGTGTAGTGGTATTTCATTGTTGTTTTAATTTGCATTTCCCTGATGACATATGATGTAGAGCATGTTTTCCTCTGCTTATTTGCCATCTGTATATTGCCTTTGAGGAAGTATCTGTTAAGGTCTTGGCCTATTTTAAAATTGGGCTATTTTCTTTTTGAGTTTGAAGAGCTACTTATGTATTTGGATAACAGTTCTTTATCAAATATGTCTTTTGTAACTAATTTATCCTAATCTGTAGCCTATGTTTTCATTCTCTTGACTGTGTCTTTTGTAAAGTAGAATTTTTCTTTTTGAGGAAGATTAGCCCTGAGCTAACATCTGTCCCCAATTCTCCTCAGCTTTGCTCAAGAAGATTACCCCTGAGCCAACACCTGGGCCCATCTTCCTCTATTTTATATGTGGGATGCCTGCCAGAGCATGGTTTGATAAGTGGTGGATAAGTCCACACCCAGGTTCCAAACTGATGAACCCTGGGCCACTGAAATGGCGTGCATGAACTTAACCACTACACAATTGGGCTGGCCTTAATAGAGTAGAAAATTTTAATTTTAATTCCAGTCTATCAATCTTTCTTTCATGGATCATGCCTTCGTTGTCATATCTAAAATGTCATGCCCATCCCAATGCCATAAGGAACTTCTTCTGTGATGTCTTAAGGAGTGTTATAGGTTTGCATTTTACCTTTATGTCTATCATCCATTTTGAGATAATTTTTATGAAGGGTGTGAGTTCTGTGTCTAGATTCATTTTTTTTTTTTGCATGTGAGTGTTCAGTTATTCCAGCACTATTTGTTTAAAAGACTATCTTTGCTTTATTGTATTGCTTTTGCTCCTTTGTCAAAGATCAGTTGACTATATTTATATGGGTCTATTTCTGGGCTCTATTTTCTGTTCTCTTGATCTATTTGTTTACTTGCTTTGCTAATATCACACTGTCTTGATTACTGTAACTTTACATTAGGTCTTGAAGTCAAGTATTGTCAGTCCTCCAACTTTGTTCTCCTTCCAACTGGTGTTAGTTAATCTGGCTATTCTGCCTTTCCACATAAATTTTAGAAACAGTCTGTCAACATCCCCAAGATGATTTGCTGGGATTCTGGTTGACATTGATGTTGAATCAAGTTGGGAAGAACTGACATCTTGATGATATTAAGTCTTCCTATCCAGGAACATGGAGCTTCTCTCCATTTATTAGTTCTTTGATTTCTTTCAACGGAGGTTTGTAGTTTTCCTCATATAGATCTTACACATATTTTGTTAGATTTATCCCTAAGCATCCTTGTTTTGGGTGCTAATTTAAATGGTTTTGTGTTATTTTTTCAAATTCTGTTGTTCGTTCCTGGTATATAAGAAAGTGATTGACTTTTGTATGTTAACGTTGTATCTTGCCATCTTGCTATAATCGCTTATTACTTTCAGGAGTTTTTGGTCAATTATTTCAGATTTTTTACATATATGATCAGGTCATCTGCAATCAAACACCGTTTTTTTTTCCTTCTCAAACTTCATATATTTTATTTCTTTTTCTTATCTTATTACATTAGTTAGGACTTCCTACACAATGCTACAAAGGAGTGGTGAGAGGGATATCCTTGCCTTGTTCCTGATCTTAGTGGGAAAGCTTCAAGTTTTTCATCATTACGCATGATGTTAGCTATAGATTTTTTATTGATAGACTTTATCAAGTTGAGGAAGTTCCCCCATTGCTAGTTTACTGATAGTTTTTATACTGAATGAATGTTAGATTTTTGGCAAATGCCTTTTCTGCATCATTTGATATGATCATACGACTTTTTAAGTTTTGCCTGTTCACCTGATGAATTATATTAATTGGTTTTTGAGCATTGAATAGCTTTGCATACCAGGAATAAGTCCCTCTTGGTCATGGTGTACAATTCTTTTTATTTATTGTTGGAATTGGTTTTCTAATATTTCTTTGAGGATTTTTGCATCTATGTTCATGAGAGATATTAGCTTTTAGTTTTCTTTTCTTGTAATATCTTTGTCTGGTTTTAGTATCAGGGTTATGCTAGCCTCATAGAATGAGTTAGGAAGTGTTTTCTCTGGTTCTATCTTTTGAAAGAAATTGTAGAAAATTGGTATAAATTCTTCCTTAAATGTTGGACAGAATTCACCAGTGAACCCATTTGGGTCTGGTGCTTTCTGTTTTGGAAAGCTGTTAATTATTGATTTAAATTCTTTAATAGATACAGCACTATTCAGAATGTCTAATTCATCATTCATTTTCAAAACTTTCTTCTATAATCTGAGGTATGCCTTTTTCAGATGTGTAATTTACAAAAATATTTTCTTACTTTCTGTGGCTGGTCTTTTCATTCTCTTATCGTGTCTTTTACAGAACTAAAACTTTAAGCTTTCATAAAGCCCTATTTATCTTTTTTTCCCATGGGTTGTGCTTTTGATGTTATATCTAGAATCTCATTGCCAAATAAACTCACAGAGATTTTATTCTGTACTTTATTCTAAAAGTTTTATATTTTTACAGTTAGATCTATGATTCTTTTTGAGATTTGTTTGTTTGTTTGTTTAAGGTATGAAGTATGTGTCTGGGTTTTTCCTTCCCTATGTATATCAATTTGTTCCAGCACCATTTGTTGAAAACACCATTATTCCTCGATTGAATTACTTTGCACCTTTGTTGAATATCAGTTGACTGTATTTTGTGGGTCTATTTCTGTGCTTTCTAAACTGTCCCACTGATCTATGCATCAAATCAGTTGCCAAATCACACTGTTTGATAAATATAGCTTTATAATAAGTCTTGAAATTAGGTAATGTGCATTCTCCAGCTTTGTTCTTTTCCAGAATTAGTTTGACTATTCCAGTTCCTTTGCCTTCCCATATCAATTTTGGAATCAGTTGGTCAATGCCTACAAAAAATCTTGCTGGGCTTTGATTGGGAGTGTGTTGGATTATAGATTAAATCAAAGAGAATTGATATCTTAGCTATATTGAGGCTTCTAATTTATGATCACTTACTTGAAATTGTATTTAGGCAGTGTATATCTCTTCAGTTTCTTTTTCATTTCTTGAAATACATAGTAAAAAGAATGTATAGCGTAATTATAAGTTCCACATTTGTTATAGAAAACTTCAAGGCTCAATATTTCCTTTATTTTTTCTAGTATTTTTCCTCTCTCTTTTCTCTCCAGATTCATATTGTGCTTTCATGCCCACTCCTGGGGAAAATCCACTCAATGGCATATTCTAGAATCTCAAACATTAGTTTAGTTAAAAATAAGTAGCATATACAAATTTTGCATTATATATCAGTAATATCAGGATTTATATTATTGTACATAATTACTGTATTAATATATTATTGTAAGTATGATGTATATTATATATACATTATATATCAATGTAATATCAATTGACATTACATTGAGTTGATGCTTGTAGGGGTAGGAAGTATAAAGGAAAGATATGAATAATTATTTTTTTTTTTGAGGAAGATTAGCCATGAGCTAACATCTAAGCCATCAGTCCTCCTCTTTTTGCTGAGGAAGACTGGCCCTGAGCTATCATCCGTGCCCATCTTCCTCTACTTTATATGTGGGATGCCTGCCACAGCATGGCTTGACAAGCAGTGAATGGGTCCGTACCTGGGATCTGAACTGGTGAACCCCAGGCCGCTGAAGCAGAATGTGCAAACTTAACCACTGTGCCACCAGGCTGGCGCCATATATGAAAAATTCTATCCTTCAGAGTTACAGTCTTGTTTTTCAAGTTAGAGTTTCACAATGTCTGAATCCTAATTATAAATTGCATATTTTTACAATATATTATATTTAAGGCCCCTAAGCATATAATATGAGGGAAGAAAAATAGCTGGTCCATCTAGTCTATTATTTAATTGTTTGAGAATAATTTTCTTTTTTAAAGATTGGCACCTGAGCTAACAACTGTCGCCAATCTTTTTTTTTCTGCTTTTTCTCCCCAAATCCTCCCAGTACAAAGTTGCATATTTTAGTTGTGGGTCCTTTTAGTTGTGGCATGTGGGATGCCATCTCAGCATGACCTGATGAGTGGTTCTGTGTCCGTGCCCAGGGAATCGGTGAAACCCTGCACCACTGAAGCAGAGCATGTGAACTTAACCACCAAGCCACAGGGCCAGCCGAGAATAATTTTCTAAACAATGATCTTTGTCTAATAGCAGTATCAAAATATGTTCAGGATTGTTTTGATATGTGTGCATACATGTGTATATGTGTAAGAGGTAGGAGTTCATGTTAAAAGCAGCTCCGGTATGTTACATGTAACATTAATGATGCATATTTGTTTTTTGTAATCTTCCTTTAACAAACCATATTTTTTAAGTTCTAGTGAAACCAACAAAAAGGAAATAAGTATACATCTATATAATTTTGAGATTTAAGCTAGTGTTAAAATGTAAATAAAATATAGAAAGTGTCTTCAGAGTCTGTCATTGGTATCATATTGATCTAATGTATGTATAGTACTTTGTAAAGGTAGCAATAATCAGAATTATCATATTTGTAATAGAAACACATCTCTTTAGTATTTACCATATTTTGTGTATGTTTAGTGAATTAATACCTTGCAGGGTATTTCAGAGAATGATTTACCAAGCTAATTTAACTTCTTTCCAGAAAGAGGAATCCAAGTCATTGTATTATGAATTCATTCTCACCAGAAATATTAGTTATGTTATTATTAATTGGAGGTTTTTCCTCCATCTAAACTATTAGAGTCAGTGCTTTTAACAATAATTAGGATTAATTTTGGTGACACATCCAGCCTTCATTCCAGCAATTATATATTTCTGAAGATGAAAGTTCATGGATGTTCTTTTACAAAAGTGACTGGATACTTTATTATTTTTTACTTCAAAAGACTAGGTATACCACTTTATTAACAGTAATGTTTTCTTATGCTTCACTGGAGAAATTAGAACGGTGGTCAGATAAAATTTCTTTTAATTTTGAAAAGCTTAATCATTTGTCTCATACGTCATCCCAATAGAGGCAAACCAAAAATATGATAGCCAAATATTAAATTGGATATTCAAATGTTTTTGCTTATAAAGTAAAGCAAAGAAATTGTACTTAGATGTTTGTCAAAACCTTTTAGCTGTTTTTATAGTACAATAAGGACAGATTTCTCAAATATGCCCCTGACATGTTTTTATCTAGCTCGTTCAAAGTTAAGGTTTAAGCTGCCTTTTCTTGGTCAATACAAATTAAAATTAGTGACAGTGGCCTAAGTATATTAATTTCAAAATGTTTATCCTACTTTATATTATTAAATATATCTAAAATGTTTTAAAATGACACATAACATACACACGCAAATTAATAGTGCATTTATAATTTATTAAATTAGATTTGAGATGAAGTATTATCTTGAAATGTATTTCACTTTAAAACTTTAAATGGTTGGGGCTGGCCCCGTGGACGAGTGGTTAAGTTCGCACGCTCTGCTGCAGACAGCCCAGTGTTTTGTTGGTTGGAATCCTGGGCGTGGACATGACACTGCTCATCAAACCATGCTGAGGCAGCATCCCACATGCCACAACTAGAAGGACCCACAATGAAGAATATACAACTATGTACCGGGTGGCTTTGGGGAGAAAAAGGAAAAAAATAAAATCTTTAAAAAAGAAAAAGAGCAAACTTTAAATGGTTGAAGGAGACTAAGTTGAATTGACCTGACACTGTATAAAAGTGACTATTTGAACTGATGGTCTGAATCGTTCTTTCTAATAATTTCTTCTCCACTCTGAAAACTTGTCAGACATGGGAGCTAGTAACCATTTGAATACAGTTAAATTATCTGTATACTGGTGGGGCCAAGAGTCTGGGTATTGTGATCTCTTCTCTTGTTTTCTTCATATCTGTCACTCTAAAACTTGGTTTTCCTTCTCAAAGGATATGTTCTATGAATTGGCCTATAATCCACCTACCGCTTTCACTTTTTTGTCTTACGGACCTCTGCAAAAAATCTACAAGCCAATTAACTAATTTATAGTTTGTTCATGGATGTAGATGGCAATCTAAGACACACTGGTTGATCATAGGAGGGTGTTAATATAGAACCATTCTTAACTATAATAAGATCTAAGACAGAGGAATTTTAAAGCTATTTCCCCTTTGTCTATTTTGCAAAGTGGTAAAAGTTGTAGGATTGTGTGGTACTAGCTGTCAAATAAACTGTAAAATTACCTTAGCAATTTGTTTAAAAAGCCAGGACAATAGTAGTATTAGAAGCTTATAAAAATTTTTTAAAAAGTATTTGTTCTGTATATCCAGAAGGAAAAGAATCATTAATTTCATAAATATTTATTAGTAATTCATTTTATAATTTCAGATAAACTATCCTCAGATATTAACTTTTACTATTAAGGCCTTTTTAAAAAATAACTTCTCTCATGTATTAATAGGAGAATTTGACTGACTTGTAGATAACTTCATGGACAAACAATGGAAAATTATACCCTATTTTTCTTAATAGTGACATTAAATAAGACCTAAAGACCGAATGTCCTTTTGTTATTGTCAACATGTAAAGTGCTTCTAATAAAATGTGCTGTGAAACATGAGTATGCTTTTTCCTCTTTTCTATGTTTTTTTTTTCTAGAATACAAGTTTTCTCTTTCAGAATTAACCCCAGTTCTATTTCACAGGCCTGAGTTCTCTGTGGTAAAACATGAATAAATGAACAAAAGGAGGTGGTTAGGTAGAACAACAACAACAAAACACTGGCATTGGCATTGCCCCCAGAAGGGAGCATGACTGTGGGTGAGCTGGTTCTCCTCAGAGGAGGCCATTTCCAGATAGGGCTGACATCCACTTGGATCCACCTATTGGATTACCTCCCAGCAGCTCAGCAAACAACTTCTGTCTTGAAAAGGAAAGTCAGATAAAACGGTGCAAAATCTGTGGTAAGCAGCAAGCATATTCTTTCTGTTAGCATTTAATGAACACTTAGCATGTAGACATTTTGCTAAGTTTTATGGTTAAATGTTGAAGGTGAAAAAAGCTGTTTTCCCCAAGGACCTAAAAATCTAGTAGGGAAAACCAATTAGGAAACAGATAATTATATGTAATGTGATGAGCTTCATTATATCTATATCTATATTTAGCCATGTATCACATAGATATATTACTCTCACATAAGGGATTATAATGATTTAATATGAATTTCATTCAGAATTTACTCTTTTATGTTGAACAAGGTTGTCATGATTATTAAATTAGCCAAGAAAGGCATCACAGAAAATATGAAACCTCTAGTCATCCTGGAAAGTTTCAAAATAAAACTAAGAATTACTCAAATTTAGAGTTCATTGTAGGTCTCATTGAAGTATAAAAATTAATTTAGTTAAAGTTAAGTTGCTAGAGAAGAACCACATATACTTCAAGTTCAAGAGTATATTGTGAGTCATTTAGTTCCACTTTGTCATATTCCAGATGGGGAAGGTTAGCAGAAGGCAATTGACTTACAAAACTGATCTATCAAAGCTACAAAGCTTCAGGTATGTTGACTCCGAAATAGGATTTCTGAAACTCTATATGGTGGTTTCCTCGTTATATTATGCTGTCTTCCATTTAGTCAGGAAAACCTTAGATTCTCAATCAGAAAGTAAAGTGTTTCCACTCTAGGACTTTAAGATGTATAATTAGAACAAATGGATTCTAAGAAGTGTCATTCATAACTAAAGATAGGCAGCAATTATTAAATATTGGAAAGTAAAAGAGGAGCAAAAATGAATTTGTTACGAGCTTTCAGTTCTAAATGAAAAGGGAAAATTTTTTAACAGAAGAAAAATGTCAAGCTAACGCCTGCTCTGATATGAGGAGTGAAGGATGGTGAAGCAATGATATTCCTGATTTCCTACTTTAAAAATATGATAAATATAATAGACATCTATAATATGAGGCCTAACAATGTAGCAGACATTGCAAATCTTTTCCTCTTCCCTATAGACTCACTTGCCTATAAAAACCAACGTAAATCTTTTCCCTATGCTCATATAAATTAAATAGACACATTTGTAACATGTCCTTTCTTCATGCTGTTTTTCTTCGTCTTCTCTTTCTCTTCATCTTCATTCTTTGCTTCCTTTTTATGTTGTATTATAAGTGTCCATTATTATGCAAATTGACTTTTGCCCCTAAACAACAAAACATATAGAGTCTTCCTTCTAAGTCATTCATTAAAGGATTTTTTTCTTTAAAATGCATGGATATATACTTACCCGAGTGAAGAAGTGGTTAATCATATCAAAGGCTACAGTACAATAAGATTACTTCATTCTAATAGAACGGATGTATCCATGATTGTGGTAATAAATATTTCCATATCATATATTTTTATATTTGCTTAGTATAAATAATATTCAAACTTTAATGACTAATACTTTTTCCATATTCCCACATATAGTTATCTGAATTCTGATCCAACATAATTTTAATGCAATGAATCAAATTATAATTTAGAGTAAGAAAGTAAACAAAATCAAAATGTATTACAATATATGCAGAAAATAAATGACATTAGAAATTTCTTAAAAAATTAAGATATATTTAATGTGTTAATAAGCCTTTGTTCTCCCCTTCCTGGACTTTAGTGAGACATTTGAGTGAGTATAAAGTTATACCATCATTGTAGTCAGTCAGCCTTGTCTTTCATGCACTAAAATATAAAATATGATATATTTTTAGGGTTATTTGTTAGACCGTTTTATCAGCACTGGACATGGAAAGATAGAAAATTAATAACAACTGCCTGTATCTGAAGCATCCTGTGTGGTTTCAACCAGACTGGCTTAAATATACATTAGTTTCTGAGGTTATAGCCTCATAAGAGAGTCCGTATGTCTATTTTCGTTTATGCGCAGTATCTACCTCTAACCACTACAGATACTGAGCTTTGTTTATGTGAGTCCAGTAAATAGCAAAAGACAGATTCTATGAATAGAACTCGATTTTATTTGAAAAGGGTCAGGGGGGAGGGTGGTACCAAGTAAGCTTAAGCCAAACTCTAATATCTGGATATATAGATTTTAATATGTGTTTTCTACCTTCAAATATCATTTCTTATAGTCTCTCATTTAAATCCACTTTTGGTTAGCAAATATCTGTTATTTCCAGTATTATTCCTTTTCTTTTTCCGCTGATTGTCTAGACTCTTTGTTTCCATATACCTATTTCTTCCTTCATTACATATTCAATTCTCATGAGAATTTTTACTTTAGACTACTTGATTATAATTTTTTTATGAGACTGGCTTTTCCTAATTTATTTCCAGAGTGATTGAGTATTACCTCTACAAATCAGATGTTATTAAAAGGTTTAGTGCACCTAATTTAATTAAATATGGGCAATGTTTTTTTGCACACCTATTAGAAATATATCCAGTTATCAATTCATATTTCCTCAATTGTCTTTACCAAGGTAAGTTAGTAACATAACAACTGTAGGTAGCTGCCCCACCCTAGGCGAGGTCTGGACTTCTCATCAACTCTAGCAGGGTATGACAGAAATATCTCTTCATTAACCTAGCAATGTCTTTGTTGGCTCTTCTTCACAAGTGGAGCAAAGAAATCATCTGAAATGTTGCAGAACGTCAAATTTTTCAGACTCTTCGAACTTCCAGGTATTTTGAAAATCTAAATGTCCTACTTAATTTTAGTGAAAGTAAAATTTTAGTTATTTTTGTCTATCATCACTGATGGTTATGATTATAACAGGGAGGTAAATGTCTTATATTTTCTTTAATATTTCCCAGGCATACTTGAAAGAATGCTTTTAAATGTAATTAAAGGAAGGATAATCTGTTTCGTGGCTAGATGCAAAGTGTAAGCAATTAATTTAAATAGTTTTAGGAGAGCTGGATGGGCCATTGGGTGGACCTGTGATTTGAGTGTGTTTGATTTTACTACTACAGTATTTGCATTTCTACAACTCTTTGAAAATAACAAACTTCTAATCTCATTTGCTTTACAAGGTTATACATTAATTATTTATTGTCTGTGATAAATGAAACCACAGAGCAGACAGAGACAATCCCTATTGTGTACTTGGAGCCATGTCTTGCCCTTCCTCCTCCTCCTTTTCCTCCCCCTCCTCCAGAGGATGAGTGGGGCCCCATTCCTGAGGACACCAACATGGACGTAAAGTAGCTATACTAGATTTTATTCATTGATGTTCTCTCTTTGTTACCTTAAGATACATTTTCCCCTTATTTTACTGCTTTTTAGTTGTTACTATTGGGGAATTTTTCTATTTAGATGAAATATAGAGATTGAAATATTTTCAAAATATATATAGAAGTTAAAAAAACATATTTGCTCATTTTTAAAATCTCCTGTGTTAATGAGCATATTTAAAGATAAAAAAACCATTTGTCCAAATTTAGTCTTGTTTCCTCATATGAAATTGAAAGACTTACACAAGACAATCAAAGTTTAAAATACAGTAGACATGTAAAAATACAAAAAGAAGTAAAACACTAGCATTTGATTGCCTCCTTTTGATCATAATTAAACTTAATATCTTTCAGTTCGAGTAGAATTTGTCGACTTCAGTATTGCTGACACGTTGGGCTGGTTAACTCTTTGCTGTAGCGGGTGTAGGATTGTAGGATGTTTAACAGCATCCCTGACTTCTACCCACAAGATGCCAGTAGCACTGGCCCCTCACTTATGACACCACAAATGTCTTGAGATATTTACAAATGTCCCCTGTGGGCAAAATTGACCCTGGTTGCTAGATACAGAGTTATACTTTTCAGAAAATTAAAGATGATTTAAATATAGATTATGAACATAAACATTTTTTGATGCAGTATTTACCTTGTTTCAAAAGTACGATTCTTTTGTAATACAGAAAATGTTTTTTTCCTATACTGGAGTATATAAATTTATTTCTGAAAGAAATAAACATATCAACAAAATGATTCCAAAAAATGATGTCTGAAAGTGTAGCTTCTAGAATGTGGGGATATAACGTATTTTTGATAAATTTAATAAATTTATAGATGTTTTAGGACTAAAGCAAATATCATTTGGTTTAAACATTCCCTAAAATTTACAGTAATTCTCTATGAGGGGAATATGTCACTAAGTATCAAGTTCAAATAAAGAATTCTATCTTAATAATAACATAGAGTTAAAATAAGCATTTTCACATTGTATTAGTGGGGATAATGTAATCTGAACTGAAATTTTATGCCTAATATTTATAGATATTTAATAATACCTTGTATATAAAATTTCACCCCTCCTGCAGGTCCCCAAGATCACACTCAGGTTTGGTGATTCACTAGAACTCACAGGACTCTGTCGACAGTTGTGCTTAGAGCTCAGATTTATGACAGTGAAAGGATAACAAGCATAGTCAGCAAAGGGAAAGGCACATGGAGCGAAGTGTGGGGTAGACCAGGCTCAAGCTTCCAAAGGTCCTCTCCTAATAGAGTCACACAGGTCAGGTGAAATCCCCTGGCAACAAGTTGTGACAATGTGTCAAATGTTGCCCAACAGGCAAACCCACCAGGGAATCAGCATTCAGGGTCTTTATTGGGGGTTGATCACATCGGCAGACTCTGTCTGGCATGTAAAAAAATTCCAGACTTCCAGAAGGAAAGCGGATGCTCAACATAAACTACATTGTGGGCACAAACAGTTTAGGCATAGTGAGCCACTCTTATCAGTTAATGGTGGTAGGAACCCTCTGGAAATCTAAAGTTCCAGACACCAGCTGAGGCTAACCTTGTAAGCAGGCCTTTCAAGGATAGCAAGGAAGTTAGCTACATTAATCATTTTCTGCACATCCTCTTAAATGCTGTTTTCTGTCTCCAGTCTAGTAGTTCACAGTAATTCAGACATTGGAAATTATCTTTCAGAAAACTTAGGACATTTTCAGGACAATAATAAATGGAAAATAATGATACTAAGCTTTCCAATAACAAGAGCTCACATTTTGCCTGATTATCACTCATTCTGTTTCTTTGCTTCTACTTTTCCCTTTTCTCTTTATGGAATAACTCCTGTGATCCTGGGAATCTTCAGCCTGCTACTCTTGATGCTGTGTGGATTCTTTGGTTATCAGCGTAAGTCTGATTAATTGAGGGAAAAAAGGAACAGACTATTTGTCAGATTATCATATTTCTTTAAACACATTTCAGATAACAATTTTTAGTAAATGTTTTATTGCCACTCTGACAGAAAAGAGGAAAAAATAACATGAAAGTGTCACAGCTTTTTACTATATGAATGAACTCGACCTTGCGAGCTCTCGATAACTGCATTTTTTTTTTCAGAACATTAGCCCTGAGCTAATGGCTGCCAATCCTTCTCTTTTTGCTGAGGAAGACTGGCCCTGAGCTAACATCAGTGCCCATCTTCCTCCACTTTCTATGTGGGATGCCTACCACAGCATGGCTTGCCAAGCAGTGCCATGTCCGCACCCGGGATCCGAACGAGCGAACCCAGGCTGCCCAAGTGGAACTCCAACTTAACTGCTGCACCACTGGGCCGGCCCCGATAACTGCAAGTTTTTCAAGGGAGTTTGTATGATTGCTATTTCTGCAGAAGATCTTAATAGTCGCAATGGATTATTAGATCAATATAATGCATTTATTATTATTAAAATTATTTGCAACTGGTTATTTAAAGTTAGTATTACTTATTGATAACATTAGTTGGAATCTCAAAACTCTGAAATTTTGATTAGGAAGTGAAATCTGCATATTGAATCAATCGTTCATGATACAGGGTTTTCTTGTCCATTTTAGTTATGTTGGACATTTGTCCTTTTAATATTTACACACATTCAATCTTATAAGGAATTGATATGATATTTTAGATTTAGGCATAAACTTTAGAAATAATAGAGGATAAATGAAAACATTCTTAACTAAATATCTTTTTTATAGATTTTTAAAACATTTATAGAGAACATTATGAAGGAAAATACTATAAAATTTAAACTTCATAATCTAATGAGCTACTGTTTTATGACTGAGTATGTATCTTATGTGTGTTTTGAATCGTCTCTCTTAGACTTTCAAAGTGTTCAGGCATTTGAGAGCAAAGTGAAGAGACTTCATCAATGGATTGAGTCTTTATAAAGCACAGCAAAATCTCTTCAGGTCCACAAAGTTCTTGCCTAAAATAAAGATGATATTAGAGCTAGAACAAACTATCTTTACAGAAAGCTGCATTGTTTTTCTTGTTGTGATCCTAAAATACTCGGTTCCATAATCCAGTAAGAGCTCTCTAACACACCAACAGGGCAGTTTTGATGGTTTCTTGCTTCTTTTAGTTCTTCATGTCACGTTCTGAAACTGAGTGAATTCCACATTTATCAAACATAACCTCCTACACTAATTAGTTAAAACATTCACTTATTTGTTCATTCACATTTAGTCAATGCTCACTACCTGCCAGACACAGGGCTAGTGATCAGCAATACGTACAATATGAACCCTGCCCTTGGGAGACTTGCAGAAAGCATATAAACCAAAAGTAAACCAAAGTGTCCAGGTGTAGAGTGGAGGTATGCACAAGATGCTCAAGGAGTAAAGAAATAGAACTTGACTATCTGAAAAGCAAGTGTTTTTATAGTTTCTAAATATCTCCTTAAGGAGAAGAGTTTTAAATACCAGAGCAATCATAAAACTTCTATGGTGTTCGTTAAATTGTAGTGTAAAATTGGTCTATAGTTATGATAAATAAATTTTGTAAATTTCTACAAAATTTTGCAAATGTGTAAATTTTACACAGGTCTTGCATTAAAATGTTAGGGGTTTTTGTTTATGAGAAACCCAGCCACTATTGAACAATTAGATCAATCATTTGAGAATCCTTTAGTGGCTGGTCACGTTAAAAGGCTGGTTAATAAGTAATCAAATGTTTCAGCCAGAAATAAAACTAATTCAGTAGGGAAGGGGACTGCACTAAAATTATTTGTCCATTTTGCCAGTTGATCATTATCATTACCATAACTTTTTCCATAGTGCAAATATCAGGTGCAAAATGTACTCTCACGTAATGCTAGGTTCTGTATTCCTAAAGTGACTGTAAAACTGAATTTGTATTTCATTGAAGCTCTTTAAGAACTAAATGTCAAACAAAGTAATCTGGGAGTTAGAAAAATCTGAGTTGATAATGATTCTTAGTAACAGCCTCATTCTTTTAAGTGTGATAAGGTACAAAGCCATAAGGTCTTGTTTGTGAGGTTCTGCGTGTTCCGAGTTATAAATATTTTCTTTCCTAGAAGACAGGCGTGGACCTCCTCTGAATCCCTGCGTAAAATACAGAGACCACAGCTACTAGCAGACTGTGGGAATGGTTTCTTGTTTAAACTTCTAATTTTCTGTTATTTTGAATGCTACATTTTTAGAAATGGAAAGGATCAGATTGATGGTAAGATTGACTTTCTTCTGTACTTCTGGGATACAAACATATAGTAGGTAACAGTCAAAGGAAGGGCTTACCTGCAGCTCTAAAACCTATGAAAGGGACACTGTTTTGTACTCATCTTTCCCAGGTGTGCCCCACTTCAGCACATCTTTCTTTTCCCAACATACCATCGTGCCCTCACCATAGGATGTTTGCATTCACTGTTCCCTCTGCACGCAATGTTCTTCTCTCAGATATAGCCATGGCTAACGACATCACATCCTTCCAGTATTTATTCAGCTATCACCTTAATGAAATCTGCCCTGAAAACCTATTTAAAATTGCAACCTGTGTATCAGTGTCCCCTAGAAACTATCCTCTGTACTCTTAGTCCCTCTTACTCTGCTTTAGTTTTTATAGCTCTTGCCACTATCTTACATACCATATAATTTACATGTATATTTCCTTTTATCTGCCCCAAATCTCCCATAAGCTGGGATTTTTGTCCTTTTTGTTCAATGATATATCTTAAGCATGAAGAACAGGCACAGAGTTGAGTAAATGATTAAATGAGCAAGAAAAGTAATTCATATTGTGGTATAGTGTCTTCTTGAATATAAAGCTTTCTATTTCCTATCTTTCTTTTTACTTAATTCATGGTTCAAGAAATGCATAGAGACTGGAGTATCTCCTGAAATGTTTTGCTCATGTTTCATTTTTCACTGAGCATATATAGAATGAATTATTTTTATGATTCTTTGCTTCTCTCTTGACACAAGTTCCATATTTCTCATCTCTAATGGCTTTTAGTATTAGGGAATCACCATTGTGCATTTAGTTCCATGCAGAATATCATGAAGTTACTTGTAGTACATCACGCTTGGAATGTCTTATCAAAAAGAGGACAAATTTAAGTGGGAGGATGGCTCCTCTCCTTCTCCTGGACTGTAAGTTTCTAGTACTTACTCCAATTCTTTATTCCTTTCTCAAGGTCTCAATGTCTTTTGCTTAAAGAGCTGGATGAAATAGAAAAGATTCCTGGGGACAGAATTTAGATGGTTTGTTTCTTGCTTTTGTTATTTTATATTGGACTGTGACCAATTGCGTAAATAAAAAAAGTTATTTTAAAAGTTCATAGTTTGTTTAAATATGCTTCTATTACTAGATGATTGGATTGATTTTGAGTTTGGGTAATAAAGGTAATATTGAGAAGCACATCATTATACACGAATTTGGACCATTGCTATTTTTATTGGGAAGAAGTACAGAATTGTTATTCATATGCCTAAGAGTTTCAGCTTTTTCTATTATTTTAAGTACATACTGTGAAATTGAGCTTCAGAAACACTTCACCAGACGCCTATAGCAAAAAGCATAATAGAAAGTTATTTGATCACTCTGCACCAATGTAAGGTAATATTTCACACTTTTGACAATTTGATGGCTGATTATTTTTATTTTATTCTTTTAAGTTATAGTCTTCTGATATTTAATTAGTCTGCATCTTTTTCCCATTTATCACATGTATCTTTTCTTTCTTAGTATGCATTCCTTATATATTAAGCTTGTAATCTCTTTTTCAGGCATGTCTCACCAATTTTTCCCTTTAGTTTTTTACCCTTAAGTTTATGACTTTAATATGTAAAGAAATGTCTAACATTAAAGCACACTAACATTGTCTTTATTCATTTGAAATTTATTTGGGGACGTGAGGGAGAAAGCTGAAACATGTATGTGTATGTACGAGTACAAATAATTACATCTCTTAACTCTGTATGTTTCAATCCGGTGATCAATTGTCAGAGCACTGTTTAAATGATTCATTATTCTTTCATCACTGATTTTAATGCTATGTTTATCATATATTAAAATTTAGTACTGAAACAAGTTTTAAATAAATTGCTTAAATATTTCGCAATTTGTGTAAATATTTTTTTTGTAAATATACTTGGATATTTTCCTGGACTCACGTATACTATTGTATCAAATTGTGAATCTATTCTTATTTTCACATTAGATCATTTTAATTATTGGACTTTTGTAATCTGAAAGTTCTTCTGTACCTCAAACTTTGTACGATGTTGGGAACATAGAACACTTAATTTTATGTTGAATTAACGAAAGGAATAATACATGAAAATACTCTGGAAGTTTATTTTTCTAATACAGTTCAAATGTCTTCTTTTCATATTCACTTGGCATTTTGTGAAGGATTGTATTATATATTTAATATTTGAGTGGATACTATTTGCCTCTTAAGAGTATACAAGATAATTAGATTTGCTCTAGAGTTGTTGAAAGACAGTTTCCTTGTTGATTTGATCCAAAATGTTCTTTATAATCTAGATGTCTAGTCAAGGACTAAATTCATCCAGAGCATTTGACAGCATCTGCCCTATGGCATTTATGTCAGTGGTGACTTTGTAAATTGAAGTAAACATCAGAGCAGAGGGAAATGTCTTGTCATATTATACATATATATTAAGTATATTATATGTAACTATGATATGCATATATAAAATATATATTCTATATATAGTATATCTATCTATACATTATATAATATAGGAAGTGAGAGAACACACAATGGCGCAATTATTCCTGTGTTATGCCAATGTGTTTTGTTGTTCCAAAAGTGTCTGTAGCAAAGGTATAAAAAGGAAAGTCTGAGGGGATTATATTAATAGACAAGCTTGTAGCATTAAATCAAAGTAAGTCTTCTGCTCCATATTTCAGTTTCCTCAGCAACAGCCAGAAATATGTTAAGATTTTTGTTAAGGCAAATCATAATTTAAAACCCTTATCACCTTACAAAAGACATTCAACAGCTGTTTTATTGAAAACAGGACACAGTAGCAAGTAGAAGAGAACAGACGCAAACTTTTTGTGAGCATATAGACATCAATTTGCTTATATTACTTATGTAGTTTGCTCATTTTTGGAAGGAATGAAAAACAATCATGTGGTAATCAGTTGGAAGACACCCCCTCCCCCCAAAAAGGGTACTATGGCTACAATATATCCCTTTCATTTTTCTATGACAAGATGTAAAGCACACATCTCCATATCCATTGCTGCAACTAAGTTGACCTGGTGTGGAAGTCTAATAAAACTCATGAAATTCCGTACAAAGTCAGCAAAATATAGGTGGCAATTTCCTTTTATTGATAGAGAAGACTGACCAGGACAGTGTGTGGTTGGAGGAAACGTAACAAAATCTGAGCTGCTTCAGTACTGAAGTTATGGGCAAAGAGAATAGGAAATTGAGAAGAATCTATTGTTATATTCCTGTAAAGAGAAAATAAAAGAGGGAAATTGATGTCTCAGAAACCAGTGGAATCCATTATTTCAAGAATGATGGAGTGATAAATATGTTAAGGCTAAAGAATGTCCATTAGATTTCACTGTGAAAACATCCTTTGTGACCTTGGTTTTAGCAGTCAATCTTAATGGTGTGGAATGGTGTGGTAAAAAAAAAAAAAACCCACAAAAGTCAGATTGCAATGGTTTATGAGGTAAGTAGGCAGTGAGAAAATGGGAGAAGCAAGTGTAGAAAATTTTCTTCCCCAAGGCGTTTAGTTGTAAGGACAGCTTGGGCAATACCCTGAGAAGCAGATGTTGTGGAGGGAGGGTTTATATATTGCTCACTCAACATCCCTTCTAGTCAGGGGACTCTGAAACCAATGTGGTCACAGTGGTGTCTTTACTTTTAACATTGTGTAGGTAGATCGAGACTTAAATAGTTTTAACAGGTTGGTAAGCAGTCAACATCACTGAGGTTACAAAGTATGCAAACAAAATGACTATTTTAACTGGAAATAGTAGTTTGTAGGCTAAAATAGGTAACTAAATATTTCAATTGGAAAACAGTTAGAACAAGAGGAAGAGGTTTGTTTCCCCTTAGAAATTTAGAGAAAGAAATGGCTGTAACAGAATAGTTATCCTAGGCAAGAACACTGGTCTTGTGCTGGCTTTTGTTTAATGGAAGAAATACTAAACAAACATGTTTGGAGACTTTTGTGTAAACTTATGCCTTTATTTATTTTGTGGCAAAATCAAACTATCTTGTTCACTTCTATGTAATTAAGCTCCCATTTATGCTTCTCATTTTTCTCTTATAGCAAAGACAAAGCTGCAACTCACACAATAAAATTATTTCTTGAGTGGTATGTGGAGGAAGGGAAGGTAAGTTGTGCTATCTGTTGAGACTCACACCATTCATAGCTGAACTTTATAATCCTATGCTATATTTTAGTTACTGCTTTTAAGATGTATGAGTACATCTGAATAAGTAATAGTTTCCTCTTCTCTATATACTTTTAGTTATTTGGAAGGTAAACTCAAGGAAACTAGAAAAATGTAATGTCTAAAAGAGAGCCCAAGCCACTGATTGGATCCTCTCAGCCTCCATTCTGTTTGCTTTTGTTTCACAGAGGCTTATGGAGGATAGTGACAAGAAACTGAAACTATCAGACTAAACTAGCTGATTGTTATTCAACAAGTGAGAAAGCTTTAAGCATCTTCTTCGTCACTTTTGCAAAAATAGTGATTGAGGGTTGTCAGTCAAAAAAAAAGGGAACAAAAAAGCATGGTGTAATGAGGAGTAGACACAAAGTTGAAATAAAAATTTTTGATGGACATAGAACATATATAATTCTTAAAAAAATGGCCAAATTCAATGAGAAAGTTAACTTAAAATCATACCAATTGGTCTCTGCGGAAGGGTGAAAGTCTCATTTCAGCATGTTATTTTCAAGGGAAAGTTGATTCTATTCAATTTGTCTATTATCTATCTATGTACCTATCCATCATCCATCATCTGTCTATCTCATGTTTATCTTCTATCTATCATCATCATCAGTGAAGGCTTTAGACCGTGTTTGTCCTTAAATGATAAGTAAATGTGGTTAAAATTATATTAATTATCTCATATATTATCATCCTTTTCCCACTATATTCTTTATCCTTAATGTTTGCAATAACTGTAAGTAGAACAGTTATGTTTAATAGTTTAGTCCCATATGGTGGCAAAAGAGAGTTTTTGCACCTAGATAATTTGATTTGTTTTGAACAAATTGAGAATGTTTCAATAATGCTAAACTTTTTACATTTCTTTTGTTAACATCTGTTTCTTATTCTAAACTCTGGAACATTCAAAATGTTCTGTGCTAGTGGATAAAAACGTTCTAAACTTTATGGTTCTGGAAATATTGTAGATTCAATAATTTAAAATTGTTCCACTATAAATGAATATTTAAGATATAAGACATATTTTCTTAAATTCCTATTCGAGCTTTCAATTAAAAGGAAATAAAAAGAGAACTAAAAATCAAAGTTAAGGAGTCAGTGCTGTAGTGATTATTGGTAGATTAATACTCATGTGGAGGCTGTGAAATAGTTTTAATAGGTTTTTGTTTAATGAGACCTTGGGATATTTACCTTATTCCTAACTATTAATGCATTGCATCAAACACATGAAACACAGCAAATGCTTGAAACATTTCTTATCAATCAAAATGTTTTCTGCTTGTTAATGTATAGCCATAGCATGATGTGAGGAATCATGACAAAAATGATTTGAAAAGTGTCATTTTACGTCTTAATGTAGTCTAGTCTATTGCTAATTTAGCTAACCCATCCTAAATATGTTGTTAGAGAACCGTTACTGATTTATGTTATCTAATTATCAGTAATTGGGAGTTTAGATTCCATTCGGATGACAGTGACTTGGTCAAACATCTTCTTTTTATTAAAAATAATGAATGAAACTTTATCTGATTGAGCTAAGATCTTTTACTGTTAGGTTTTAAAATGAAACATAAATTTATAAAAAATATCAATATGGTAGTTCTCACTCAAGTGATCATTCAAATGATCTAAGAAAGGACAGTTTATCTCATGATAATTAGATGCATATTTGGAAAATTATAGATTAGATATTCCCCTCACACTATGTACTAAAATATAGCCAAAAGATCAAAATTTAATGAGAAATATAAACTGAAAGAACTTGATGAAAATATAACTGAAATCAGAATGTGAAGATATTTTTAAAGAAAAAATTACAGCAAAATTTTTAGTAAATTTGTGATGGTTTTAAGCTAAATTCTGGTAAAACCATTAATTTAAAGAAAAACTGAAAAATTGGAAAAACTGAAAAATTGATCTAAAAGCTACATCATGGACAGTGAGTTAATATTCTTAATATTTAAACGTGTCTTATACATCAGTAAGGAAATAAATGAAGACCTCAACCTGATGTATATACCTTCCGAGACACTCGGGAAATACTATGAAGGAACAGGCAAAGGCATAGGATGATTTTATAACAATTGAAAATAATCTCACAATAGTGCAACATTTAATCTTTCTTTAAAGCTTTAAGAGGACTATATAACAGAAGATATAGATATAGAGAAATAATGGAGGGCTAAATGGTGGAGAGCATAACTACTGCTATAAAGCTACCTTCTGGTCAAGACTGAAGAAGTAAAAGAAGAGAAGGCGGTTAATGTGTAACCTTAAGTAAAACCTTCCCTGGACATATTAGAGAGTGTTTCTGTAACTCTGAAACTAAAATAATAAGTGCTGGACACGGACCAAATTCTCCTTAGGCTTTTTTCGTTTCATTTGGCAACAAGGAAGGGATATTTTCAATCAGGACATTTGAATCCAGATGAGATGTGATTTCAGCAAGGGTATAAGTAAAAGGAATTCATTACTGCCTCCAAGATTTTGTGCCTGCGTTAATGTCCTGGAAAATTAACTACAAGTGAACATAAAACCATGGGTTTTGTATGCTTGCTGGAGTGAAGGAAAACTGTCAATGGTTGCTGGTAATGGAAATGCATTTCGTACACCTGAGTTACCTTGGTCAAAATTTTTATAAGAATTGAACAGAGGCTCGATATTACTGTGAAGCAAACAATACTGTGTCATATTCTCAGTGTTCTAAAGAATACTAACAGTATTCTAAGGACTATTAAGTAGGAAAGAAGGGACTACACTATATTTATCAACGTGAATTTATTTTTCATAGAGAACAATGTGCTGTGATACCTATTAATGACATAGAGTAGAATCAGTGCTGTTTCTTTTCTCAATTCCCATAATAAAAGGATAATGTGACTTATTCACAGGTGGAACCACAGTACTACTGTGCTAAAAACAAATAAGAACCAATATCTTTTATAAAACCAAAAACCAAAATATAGAAATCCATGTAAAATGAAATGCTCAGTAATCATTTTTTTCTTTTGTTTTAAACACTTTTAACCAAAATAAGTACATTATTTAACTAGATAACTGGGATTAGAAAGGATGAAATTATATTAAATTACCAGTGAAGTATTGAAACACTGAATTTCAAGTTTAATATTATCCATTTCTTGGTATCACTTCATTATTTTTAATTTTAATACAAATTTTATTAATTGCCTATTTACACTGATGAAACTGATTCATACAAGGTATTGTCCATTCTTTGATTTTTCTACTGGTTTAGAAAAGGAAAAAAAATGGTATTGACATGAATATAAAAATGAATTATTAGTAATATATGCCTCATTTGTTTTATTGATAATATATTTTCTTCCAAGTTTAGAGTGATTATTTGTTTGGATAACAATGATCCAGGCAAAACATTTTTTGATTACTTAAGTGAGCATTATCAGGTTATTTGATCCTTTATGTATAGAATCATCTCGGAAAACTGAATATGCTTATTCAATTTAATAAAAATGACAATTAGCATGAATCATAAAAATACATACAAAATGATGACTTCAATTTTTTTACCCCTACCAGAGATAGACAATAAAATGTCTGTAAGGTTTTGAATATGAAGATGTGCAATGTTAAGAAAATGCTGGTTTGAACAATCAAATGAAAGAAGAAGAGCAATATGTTTCCCTTCTCGTACTTGGAAAGGCAATTTTTGGTATGGATATGTTATCTACCTATCGAACTCATTCCTTGTTTTAAGACTGAGAAACTGAGTCCAGCAAGAATGTATAACACATAAAGGGTGACACAGTTCTATCATCTTCCTTTTATTATGCAAAAGCTTTATGCAAAATATAAATTCAGAAAAAAATTAAATTATATTAATGTTAATCTATCAATAAAATAAAGATATTAGCATTCAAGAAGCCCTGTTTATTTATCTGACTGGTCTAACTTCTTAGGAGTATTTATTTCTCATATATTTCTTTAATTTATATCTTATGGTTTTATGTATAGAATTCCTAAGTATTAACTAAGATTACAGTGGTAATTGTATTAATTGCTTCAGAAAGTAATCATCAAACTCATGGCCAACTTTTACAGCTGACACTTTCCAGTTTTAAACCTTCTGGCTGAATTTCGAAAAAGGACATCCAAGTGGTGAGAGTAGGATGTTCAGGTGTCTCATAACCTACACTCAGAAATACGCAGATTCGATTATGCCATATTTCATTGATTAACACAAATCATAAGACCAGCTCAAGTGGAAGGGAAGTAGATGACACACTTTGATGAAGGGAAAACATGGGCACAAAGCAGAGACCAGATCAGGAAGAAGGTATTTTTGTGGCTAACTGTGGAAACACAACACGATATACAACAGTCCACCATCTGGTCACAACATTCTTCCTGTATTCAAAATGCACTTACCTTGAAATCCAGGATCTCATCATTTAGGTATGTCAAGATGCAGTTGAGGATCTTTAACTGAAATCATTTGGAATAGAATTTCGGGTGCAGCTCCCCTCAACTCAGTGATTTATGAATCTAAAAGACTAATTATTTGTTCCCCAACACTTAAGATATGATGGAAGACAAAGAGGATACATATTGTAGTAAATATTACCCTCACATAAGTATTATATATTTTAAAGAGGTCATAATTCATCTGATCATTATCAGATACTTTATAATATAAAATATTTTGTGTTTAATAGCTTTCTAAGAACTTATATACACATGTACACATAAGTTTTATACTTAAATCTTGTATTTGAGGGATTTTTTTTCTCCTATGAGACTGTTGATTCAGAACTCTAAAATACACAAAGTTTTAATTTGTCCTCCATTCACAGAAGAAAATTTTGATTATCAAGATTTATTCTTGGGGCTGCCCAGAGGCTGAGAGGTTAAAGTTTCACGTTCTGCTTCGGTAGCCAGGGGTTCACGGGTTTGAATCCAGGCGTGGACCTACTCCACTCATCAGCCCTACTGTGGCAGCATCCTGAATACAAAATAGAGGAAGATTAGCACAAGTGTTAGCTCAGGGCTAAGCTTCCTCAAGCGAAAATTTAAAAAAAGATTTACTCTCTTATGTTATTAAGGGAATCTCTTCTCAAAATTATAAATTAAAATTAGTGTTCCTTTAGGTCAGAAGTAGTAGTATCCAGGGATGTATAATCAATGCTATCTTTACGGATAGTAAATGTTTAAATTACTGAGCCCAAGATCATGATAAGAAATACTTTGTTTCCAATCTATTGCAGATAAAAACTTTTTAAAAAAATTAACAGGACTTTCAATCTTTATATAAAAAAACAAATCTGGTATAAAAAATTTGCTGTTACATTTCTAAGAATATACAAAGTGATAACACAGAATTCAGCACAGAAGATTTTTCTTGTTTAAGAAGACAAATTCTAATATTATCTTGACTTTTTTTCTGTTCAAAATAAATAGCTATTTGTGGGTTTTGTCTTGATTTTTATTTCTTCAAATTATGTTTGAGTTCTGATTAGATGTTTTTAAGAAGCAATGACAAGTCATTTCTCAAGACATAAAAGAGAGAGGGAAAATTTATTGCATGTTTTTGTAATGGCAATGTCTCAAGAAAATTTAAGCTGCATATTCTTTTTGAAACTGACAAGCTGATGTTATTTTATTTGCAGAAAGAGAAATTCACTACAGGGAAATTCCACACATTTTATTCATATTATTTTTGAGTAGTTCTATTCAAAAAGCATCCTAAGGGCAATATCAAAGTTGTGGATAAGTTCACATTTTTAGTTTTTGCATTTTGCAAAGAACACTAAATAGAAAGTAAAGAGATCCAGAGGACTTAAAACCAAAGGGAAAATTTGTTTTCAGATAATTATCTATGGCATTTTTAAAAAAATTCATATTTCTTGTTAAGCTCTGAAAGTTCCAAATGTCATAAAAAATTTACCCCAAATTTAAAAATTATTTAAAATCTCTTATCTATGTTGATTGACCTCATTTTTAGATAGATTGTTTTTAAGTTCATAGATGCTATAAATATTATATTTTAATTTCTTTATAATCAACACAAATAATAATTCATAGTTAATAGTTCCAGAAAAGACCTGAGTTTTGGCAAAATTCAGTGGCATGCACTGAAACAATAATGGAGACTAGGAAAAGACACTGGATTGTTTGACTTTAATTGTTAGATGTCCTTTGCATCTCAACACAGAAGATGAAAGTGGAGGAGAAATCTTCCCTCTCTCTGAACCCTGGCATATGAAATAGATTTAGCCAATTAAATGTTTCACTTGGGATTTGACACATGGTGAAGAAATGTACAGATTCCATTAACATCAGGAACAGGAATGTCAATTAATCATGGTAGCAGTGTGTTCTGAAACGGCAATAAAATAAAAAATAGTATATTGCCTTAATTTCATACATTTTATCTAACAAAACCCCATAGTTAACTTCCATATGGAGTTGAATATTGAATGCATCTTGATGAGACCTGAAAAAAGCAAACTTGTCCACTCTCACTAATTGTACTAGAAATGCTAGCCAATGCCATAGTAAAGAAAGGAATATGTATTAGGACTGAAGCAGAAGAAATAAAACTGATATTATTCATAGATGGCATAATGTTTTATGCAGAACATCCAGAAGTCTCTGCCAAGTACATTTAGGAAAAATTTGAATGCAATTTGAAAAGATAACAATGAATTGCATTTCTACATGTTAGCAAGAAACAAGTGAAGAATGAAATAAAAATGTCTTTTAAAATAGAATATAAATATCAAATATGTAGAAACAAAGATGTGCAAGATTTCTACAGTAAAAACTACACAATATTATTGATAGATATTAAAACATAAATAGGAATATAGTCATGTTCACGATTTGGCAGTCTTAATATTATTAAGTTGTCAGTTCTTCCCCAAATTATTTTTAGACTCAAAGCAAATCAGTCAAAACTCCAGGAAATATTTTGTAGAAACTGACAAGCTTATTCTGAAATTATATAGAAATGTGGAGTCTAGCATAGCCAAGGTAATTTTGAGGAACAAAAGTAGTGGGTGTTTTATACCAAATATCAAAATTATTATTAAAGAGTAGTAATTCAGAGAGTGTGGTGGAGATGCAAATCTGAACATATAAAGAAATGGAAAATGTAGAGTCCATAAGTAGGTCTATAGAATATGGTCACACTGTTTCATGACTCAAGCCCAAAATGAAAAGGGAATTTATTAAGGAGAAAGATAATTTACCAAAACATATAACCTTAAATATATGCAGCCAATAGCAAATATTAAAAATAAACAAAGCAAGAAATGACAGATTTGAAAGAAAAGAATAACCAAATCCATAATTATAGAGATTTTAGCAACATTGTCTCAATAATTTGTACAGTAACCTGTAATCCATAAGGATATAGAAGACTTGATTATTGCCATCAATAAACTTGGCCTAATTGACATTTATAAGACTCTCCATCTAGCAGCAACAGAACAGAGATTCTTTTAAAATACAAATGGAATATGTAGAAGATAGACCATCTGCCAAGCCATAAAAGTGAAGTCATATATAGAGAATATATTCTCTAAGTAAAATGAAATTAATTTAGAAAACACTAAAGGAAAGATAACACTAAAATCACTAAGTATTTGAACATTAAGGAAATAATTTCTAATTGTAAAATAATCCATGGTCCAAAGAAGAAATCACCACTGAAATGGGAGTGTCTAAATGCTAAATTAAAATAAAACTCTATATATCAAAATTTTTGATTAAAGCAGTCTTCAAGGAAATAGAAAAGCTTAAATGCTGTGTCAGTAAAAAAGAAAGGTCTAAATTTAATGATGCAAGACAATAACTTACAAAATTAGAAAAAGAAGAGCTAATGAAATTCAAAGTAAATGAAAGAAACAATAAAGAGAAGAGAAGAAATTAATAGAATAGATTAACCCATAAGGCCTTTAAGTAATAAATGAGGCTGCATCACTTATGCAGAAGATAGTGGTTTTAGTCAGGAAACATCTCCATTGTATATTTAGGTAACTACATATCAGAAGACATTTTTCAGGTGGCCAAACTGCATGACCTACAGATTCCAGGTTTGTTTACTAGAAGCAACTGGAGATAGACCAGAGAGTTACATCTGCCAAAAGTATTCCATAGATAAGTATTCTGCTGGCAAATACCATTAGTTTGTTTGCCAGAAGGATTACCATTAGTATGTATTTCTCAGGCAAAGGGAAAGAGTGGATTGTGGGTCTGCTGCTTATCTATTTCCTTCTTAGATGCTACCCTAGTATCTTGTCCAAGAGGATGTATATTTGTGAGATGTGGTGGCTGTTTATCACTGATGACTGCCTGGGACTTGCAAAGAATGGTTATGACAGACCATATAGCATAACCAGACTGAATTATGCCTAATAATTGAATATACATAATTGAGTTTCTCCTGAGCAGACAAAATTTAAAATATATTTAATTCTACCTAGGCCAGTATCCAGTACAAGTACTGAAAACAACAGAACTATAGTGTCTTAATGTGCCTAATTAGGCAAATAATGAAGGGACCTTGGAAAATGGATCAGTTGTGCTGAGTCAAGGATAAATAGCTTTGCTAGAAACTTGCATGTACAGTAAATATAATTGCAAAATCAAATTGCGATGCTGGAAAGAGTTCTGTCCCCAAAAAAACAAGAATATCTGTCAGTTGACCTAGAGAGAAAAAAGCATCCCAACAAACAAAATCACAACCCTCATCACTTGATTGAGAATTTATCTATAGGGAAACTGAATTACTACAGAGGAAAACAAAGTTACAAAACTAGCTATTGTAGGCTTGTCCCTATTTAACATTTCACTGTTTTTGTCTCTATCTTCTCCAATATAGTATAAGTATTTTGAAAATCTTATATGTGTTTGAAAAAGGGAGTATGCCACTTAGTGGATGTGCAATGAATTTTTGTTGGCTTTTGAAGTAATGCTCCTTCACACACAATTTCAAAGGCTCTGCTTCAAATGAAAATAAAACAAAGATAAAACAAGCCAAACACTCTATGTGCGGATCTTCTGGGTGCGTTCCGCAGGCCAAAGGGAAGCTCAGGGAGGTGGGCAGGCAAATGGAATGCATGGCAGGGGTTCTGCCAAGAAGAGCAGTAGAAGTTTAAGGCACATGAGCTTAGAATCTTGGAAAGAGTGTAATTGAGGTAACAGACATGGCATCTTAGTTGGTTAGATAAGACAGTGAAGCCAGGGGAGGAAAGGCTGATAGGAAATACATGTGGTTGGAGTGATTGAGATGAAGTGTGGAAGGAATATGCATTTAGGGCCAGAGAGAAGGATATTTGACCATAAGTGTTCCAAAGTGGAGTGGTTTTGGGTGAGCATGGACTACAATGTGGCCATGGAAGGATAGGTTGAGATCTTAGGATGAAGGTAAGTCATCCAGTTATTAGTCTGCATTTTTGGGTCAGAGAGACAGGACCTTCATTTCCTGTCCAGAGATATAATAAAAAGAGAGAGCAGCCTGGTGCATATAGACTGACTTAACAATATCCAAAGCCTGGAAGAGTTGCATTGTGTCCCCCCAAAATTCATATGTTGAAGTCCTAACCCAAGTACCTCAGAGTGTGACCTTGTTTGGAGATATATTCTTTACATAGGTAATCAAGTTACAGTGAGGTAATATGTGTGCCCTAATTCAATATGACTGATAGCCTTATAGAAAGGGGAGATTTGGACACAGAGAAACACACAAAGGGAAGACAATGTGAAGATACAGGGAAGAGGCCATGTGAACATGAAGATGACCATCTACAAGCCAGGGAGAGAGGCCTGGAACAGATCCTTCCTTCACAGCCCTCAGAAGGAACCAACCCTGCCAACATCTTGATTCCAACTTCTAGCCTACAGAACAGCAAGACAATGAATTTTGCTATTTAAGCCAACTAACAACAACAACAATAAAAATTGTGAAGACAATCTACTCTGGATGATTGTGAATTTAGAAGACACAGTCATGACTAAAATTATCCTTTTCTAATTGAGATTAGAAGCAAGATATACTCACAAAGTAAGAGAGTGGACACAGATTAATCCCTTGAAGATAGATGATTAATCAGTCTGGCACGCTGAAACCTCTTTTGATGAGTCAATATAGAAAGTGGATTCCAGCAATAAATATATTTTTATTTATATTTAGAATTCTAAGCTCACTGAGTTCAGGCACAAACTCCTGAGACTGGGCTCAAAATTTGCCCATCTTTTATTTTTGGAAGTTAGCATTTATTTACTATTTTTGATTTGATTTTTATTTTTTTGCCAGGCATTATTTCTAAGATTCTTATATGCACCAAATCACGTCATCTTCAAAATATGCTCTGAACTATACATTATAATTACCTTAATTTTTAGGTTAAGAATCTGAGGCTCAGAAAAATTAAGGAACTTACTGAAGTTCCAAGACAGCAAGTAGAAGAGCCAAGGTTCAAATGCAGGCAGTATGGGTCCAGAGTGTGCACGCATAATCACTATGCTTTGGTGTCAATGCTAGAAAAATATCATTCAAAAAAAGAGTTTTTGGTATCGATATTAATTTTTATATGATGACACTCTAGTCCAGTAGAGTTTTGAAATTTATAAAGTCTTATGTTACATTATTTGATGGTTAACAGAAGAACAAAGAGCTGTAAATTTCTATCTAAACATAAATAAAGATTTACAACTCAGCTGTTTTTACCCGCTCTTTAAGGTTTTGAATCATTTCAGCATATAAATGTGTGGAAGAAAAGAAGAAAAAAAACGACTATGGATAGTTTCAGATGTTATGATCAATTTAAGTTGTCCTCATCTGTTTCTTATCATTTAGCATTTCTTATCATTATCCTTTCAACATACCTGATACAGGCATAGAGTGGGAGTTGTTTCTCTCCATAAAAAGAGATGTGTTGTGCGTTGACTGTGCAAGGAAATTTTCTTCAAACCAATATGTGCTCAAATAGCTAGTGAAAAGTCAATATAACTTTTCTTTTTTCTGGTAAGATGAAAACTGCTTTAAATGGATACGTACCAAATGTACTGTTCAAATCTAGGATAATGCACTAATTGAATTTTGAAATATTGCATTTTCTGATGTTATAATATTATGTAGGAATCTTGCTTCTGCTGCAGTTCATATGGTGTGCCCTTGGCTAAGTTAATTTCTCTGTTTTTATATTCTTATCGAAAAAACGAAGATGATAATTGCCACCTCACATTTTCAAGAGGATTAAATGTAAGAATGTGGGTAAAGTATAATGCCCAGTGGGTCATTAATTGTGAATACTTTTTTATTTTGTACATGTACTGGTCCATCTACATCATAATGTAATACAATTATTTCTATTTTCCAATTTTATTGAGGAATAATTGACAAATATGCAAATTTATATATATACAAATATAAAATTATACAAATACAATTTAAAGTGTACAATATAAAGATCTTATATACATATACATTCTGGAATAATCAAGATGGAAAGTTCAAGATAATTACCACATCACATTGTTAACTTTTTTTTCTTTTTGTCTGTGGTGAGAATGGTAAAGATTTAATCTCAGCAACTTCAAAGTATATGGTACATATTATTAACTATAATCACCTTGCTGTACATTAAATCCTCAGAACTTACACTTCTTATAAGTGCAAGTTTGTACCCTTTGATCTACATCTGCCCGTTTCCTCCTCCTCCCAGCTCCTGGTAACTACCATTCTATTCTATGTATCTATGAAATCGTCATTTTAAAAAAAAATAGATTTCAACATGTAAGTGTTACCATACAATATTCCTCTTCTCCGTCTGTCTTATTTCACTTAGCATAATGCCTTCCAGGTTCATGCATATTGTCATAAATAGCAGTAGCCCCTTTTTTTTGACTGAACATACTCCATTTTCTTTACACATTTATCCACTGAAGGGCATTTATGTTGTTTCCATATCTTGTCTGTTGTAAATAATGCTGCAGTGAACATGGGGGTGCAGATAGCTCTACAAGATATACCACTATTTCCTTTGGATGAACATCATCTTATGTTGAGCCAGCTTGGAAATTCCTATGTAGGAACTGGCAACAGAACGCAGTACATTTATTCATCTCTCTGCAGGATTCACAACTAGAGTCACAAAATGATCTTTCTTGAGCACAGGGTTGAGACAGGTAGCCAAGGGGAAAAGCTTGTGTTAACAATATTTCTGATCAGTCTCAGTTGTTGTTGGGATATTAAGACAAAGACTCAGGTACTAACAATCTTAGAGAGATCACTTCCATTATCAGTTCTTCATTTCTTTCTTTTTGAAACCACCTGTCAGGCTGCTCATAGGACAATTATGGCAAAAAGATGTAGACAGAGTTAGACATAATTGTATGATGAAAAAAGCAGGGGAAAAAAGCAGAAGATGCTCTCTTTTAGTAAGCTTGTAAAGTTCAGTTACTGGAGATGTGAAAAAAATGGGCATTTTAGTAAAATTCTCAGAATTGTGAAGTAGGAAGATGAAAAGCCATTGTCTCCTCTTTCTTATTCTATAATAAAATTTATCTCAGTAGGCAATCTTCATGTTATTTTACATTACGTTGATAGTATGCAAACGAGATAAGTAGTTACCCAGCCAAAAAGTTAAATAAATAATAGATTTATCAACTGATTAAAAGTAAGATGGAAATTTTGAAATTTAAACTTATTAAAAGAGCCTTCTTTTAGGTTTGATCACAGGGAATTACAGAGTAAACTGACAATCAGAACAAAAGAAAACAAAATAAAATAAAAAATACTAAAAACCAGCTACTCCAAATAACAAAAATAAAAAGAATAAATTGAAAAGTAGGTTCTTTTGAGATATGTAATCGTTCTATTTAAGACTTAACAGAAACTTATGCATTGAAATTGATTAAGATACAGTGATATAAATTGACATTAATAAAACACATGGCCATTCTCCCTGGTAGCAGATTATAAAACTGATTCTAGTTAGGAAGATTTATGTATTAAGATCCCTAAAGTATATCCTATAAATTCCATAAGGTTGGGAGGTTGGGAGTTTGAGTAGAATGCTAAAGTTTCACAGAGAAAATTTTCATTTTTAAATTGCTATATTTAGAATGAAAATTAAATTATGATTAATTTGAGTTTGTATTTCTAAATATCAATTTTGTAATACATAGATTCAAAAAATATCAGTACTTACAGGGCATATGTAATAACTACGTTTGATATTTTTGTATTTTAAAGAGAAAAGTTGAACAACAGTTTTGTCCAGTTATCAGTACAGTGTCCCTGTTGATTCAGAGTAATTATTTTTATCTGTTGTGCTCTGTTCCCTCTGCCTTTTTATATTTGGCTAAATTCTTACCAACTTTTGAAAGTCAACATCTGACTTTAAAGTTAAATGGCGAGGTAAAGGAACCAGAAAATGTGAATAAAATGAGAGGTAGGGAAGCCTAAAGTCTGAGGAAAGGTTTTTAAAAAAGAGAAGTGCAGCAGTATACAAACAGTAGACACAGAAATGAATAAAATATCTGGCTATTCTAATGACTTCTGTGAATTCCAAGTCCTGGAATCTGTTATATTTGTGGCTTTTCTTATTTATATTCATGGTTTGAAAAGCAACATGTTCATCTTCTATATTTTGCAGTTACGAAGAAAGATGGAGTGACATATCCTGACTTGAAATTTTCAAAATCTTCTAATCATCAGAGACAAAAATGCAGAGCCTTCAAAATACATGTTGATAGATATGCTACATTCATTAATTTTACTCTTCAAATTTCTTAATTATAAATCACACAGGACTCATTTAGGAATCTATTTCCAGTCATTTAATTCTTCTTAGCTATTGGTACTGCAAGTTTAGGTGTCTTCAGTTAGGATTCTGTAAAATATTACTATGCATATGTAAGGAAAATTTATATAAACAAGATATATTATAACTTTGTATTTCTGATTCTTAAGATATTTCTAATATTCGCTTTAGAATTAGATTCACAATATCAATTAAAATGATTGAAGAGATGACTAATAGCTTTTCATTCTTATTATGCTGGATATAGGTGGAAAAAACTTGATATACTCTCTGTGATTTGTGCATAAGATGTGGAATCAGATCTGTCTTAAAAAAATCTAGGCTCTGTTAGTTACAACCTGTTTGTCCATGGACAATATCTTTAACTCCTTTAAGTCTCAGGTGCTTTAATCATCAAATACAGATAACAATGCCCACATTATAGTTGTTTGTGAAGATTAAAACCCAAATAGTGGTTAGTATGTTGTAAAGGGTACTTCTTAGAGTGTGCTGCTGCAGCTGGTGGTGATGATTATCATTGTTTTTGCTAATGATGATAGTAATGATGATAATAAAAAACATGCAACTAAAGAAAACTCACATTGGGCCACCCAATATACAACAAGAAAAAACAACTATATAAATTATAATTATTAACCACTCTCGAGGCAGAATGCTTGGTTTCAAATTCTGCTTTTAACGCTTATTGACTGTATGACATTAGATGAAATACTTAATCTCTCTACATCCAACATCTTCACCATAAAAATGGCGAGAACAGCAGATTTTCATTGAGGATTTGTAAGTCAATATTTGTAAACAGTTTAATAGAAAAATGCCTGGCACACAATAACTGATTTATAAGTGATAAATAAAAACATCTACAAAATGTATAGCAAGGAGCTGGAAAAATAACTGGATGGTTAGACAGATTTAGACGTGTTTTCATTTTATTGTTAGCTTCTCAGTCTTTAACTGTGGCTACTACTATGATTCTTTGCTTTTTCAGAGATCATTATTGTTTTCTATATTAAACTGAATATTTTCTAGAAATATCTTATTTAAGACATGATAGACTGTACTTGGAGTTCTTGCTTAGAAAATCACTTTTTAAATGAAAATACATGACATATTCATTTTAGACATATTAGAAAATAGAGATAGGCAAAATTTTGAAAAGATACGAAAGAAAAAATCATCTGTAATCTCAACATCTCAAGATACATACATGTAACATTTAAATTTTTGTCCTCTCATCAATTTTCTTTTTATGGATACACACGTATTTACATAAAGAATTTACAACTGCTGAGCATAACCTCCAGTTTTTCCCAACCAGAAAACCTGGTCTGAGATGCTAGGCAGCCCTGGAGCACATCCTATGCCCTCCCACAAAAGATGGTGGAGATGCAGCAAGCCTTTCCTAAGCAAGGCAGAAACCCTGTCCACAGCTGAGCATAGCTTATAATCCTACTTGTCCAGAGAACTCAAGCGGCCAAGAGCCATCGTATGTCTCTGTTTGGGATGCACTGAGAATGAATCATAAAGATATAGAAAATCTGCACAGACCAATAATCAGTAAGGAGATTAAATCAGAAATCAAAAACTTCTCAACAAAGGAAAGCCCAGTATCAGAGAGCTTCAATTGAGAATTCTACCAAGAGTTTTAAGAAGAATTAATGTCAACCCCTTTCAAACTCATCTAAAAAGTTGAAGAGTAAGGAACACTCCCAAACTCACTTTATGAGGCCAGCATTACTATGATGTCACAGCCAGACAAGGACACTTCAAGAAAAAAAAAAAAAAAACCTGTCTGCCTAATCCTTGGTGAATATAGACACCAAAATTCTCAACCAAATACTAGCAAACCAAATTCCACTGCAAATTAAAAGATCATACACCATGATGAAGTGGGTTTTTTCCCTGGGATGGAAGGATGCTTCAACATGCAGAAATAAATGTGATAAAACAAAATGAGGGATAAAAGCATATGATCATCTCAAAAGATGCAGAAAAAACGTTTGACAAATTCAACATCCTTTCGCAATAAACACTCTCAACAAATGAGATATAGAAAATGTATCTCACCATAGTGAAGGCCATGTATGGCAAACCCACAGCTATATCATATCAAAGATTAAAGGTTGAAAGCTTTTCCTCTAAGATCAGAAATAACACAAGGGTGCCTACTCCCACTACTCTTATTCAACATAGTGCTGGAAGTCCTAGCCAGAGCAATTAGGCAAGAAAAAAAAAATAAAGGCATCAAAATAAAAAAAGGAAGAAGTAAAATCATCTGTTTGCAAATGATAATCTTATCATAGAAAAATACTAAAAATTTCAACAAAAACTGTATAATTAATAAACAAATTCAGCAAAGTAGCAGGATACAAAATCAACATAAAAATATCAGTTATATTTCTATGTACTAACAATGACATATCTGGAAAAAATAAAACAATATTGTTCATAATATCATCAAAAACAATGAAATACTTAGTTAAAAACTTAACCAAAGTGGTGAAAGAGCTATACACTGAAAGCAAGACATTAATGAAAGAAATTGAAGGAGACAAAAATAAATAGAAAGCTATCCCAAGTTCAAGATTCAAATAATTACTCTTGTTAATATGTCCACACTGCCCAAAGCCTCTAGAGAGTCAATACAATTCCTATCAAATTTCCAATGGCATTTTTCACAGAAATAGAAACACCTATTCTAAAATTTGATGGAACCATTAAAAACACCAAATATTCTAAGCTATCTTAAGAAAGAAAAATAAAAACAGAGGCATCACACTTTTTTTTTTGACGTGAAAGATTGGCCCTGAGCTAATATCTGCACTAATCTTCCTCTACTTTGTGTGTAGGATGCCACTTCAGCAAGGCTTGATGAGTGGTGTGTAAGTCTGCACCTGGGATCCAAACTCACAAACCCCAGGCCGCTGAAGTGGAGCATACAAACTCAACCACTACACCACTAGGCCAGCCCCAGCATCACACATCTTGATTTCAAATTATACTACACAGTAGTAGTAATTAAAACAGTATGGTACTAGCCTAAAAGCAGAAACAAATCAATGGAACAGAATCAGAGTTCAGAAATAAGCTCATGAATATATGGTCAACTAATATTTGGCGAGGGAGTCAAGAATACTCCACGGAGAAAGGATAGGTTCTTTAATTAACCGTGCTGGGAAAACTGGATAATCACATGCCAAAGAACAATACTGGACCCCTATCTTAAACCACTCACAAAAATTAACTTAAAATGAATTAAAGACTTAAATGCAAGACAAGAAACCATAAAATTCCTAGAAGAAAACACAGGGAAAAAATCCCCTTGACATTGGTCTTGGCAATGAATTTTTGGATATTAATACAAAAATTTCAAGGAAAAAACCAAAAATAAACACATGGGACTACATCAATATAAATAGCTTCTGAACAGCAAAAGAGACAATCAAAAAATAAAATAAAGATTAACCTAACAAATGGGAGAAAATATTTGCAAACTATGTGTTTGATACTGAACATCCACAGTATCATACAACTCAATAGCAAAAAAACAAACTGACTAAAAATGGAAAGGATTTGAATAGAAATTTTTCAAAAGAAGATATACAGGTGATCAATTGGTACATGAAAAGTTGCTCACATCACTAATAATCAGGAATTAGTGGGATCTGTAACAGACAAAAAACAAACTAAATTTCAGAAATAGTACAAAAGGTAGGGGAAAAAGTTGGAAGGATACAGTCATAAGTTTCTTACAGTATGATGCTCTTATAGTGAATACGTGTCAATATGTTTGTCAAAACCCATAGGACATATAACACCAAAAGTGAACTGTGAGACTTCTGGCTTCAGGTTCAACACATAGGAGGTTGGAAGTTGCTACTTAGACCAAACAACAAGTAAAAAGCCAAACAGACTGAAAAATTTACAACTCTTCTTGCATCCATAAGAAAAAGGGAGGACACAAGGACATCCACTGCAGCAAGATTAGAGAGACAGGCGAACAGGAGACAGACAGGCCATCACAGCTCAGTGGAGCAGAGACACTTGGGTGGAACCCTGTGTAGGAACGGTGCTGGAATGAAAAGAAGACCCTAAGCTATAAAAGATGAATTGCTGGAGGCTTAGTTTGGACAAATGTGAGAGTTAAAAACTTCTGAGGTAAACAGTCATAAGAGAGTCCCCATAATATTGTGAGATTTACCTCCAGGAGCTTGACCAGATTCGCACAGTTAATGTTGGAGAAAAATTCCCTCCTGCTTCTGTCAGGGAAGGTGGAGGGAGGAACATTTAAAAATATGCCAGAGCACTCTGTTCATCTTAACAGGGTCTGTCTTCAGGGAAAACTAGTTAACTGGAGCCTAAGCTCCTGGGGTATTGGGATGAGGTGGGAACTCCCTGTGGAGATCCCACCTATGAGAGGGAGAAAAAACAGATATATTCTTGTGAAATTCACAGTCCAGAGGCATAGGCTTACTGAAATACTGAGACATAATCATAGGGTTTGGGAAGCTGCACCTCCCTCCATGGCTCACCACCACATTATTAAGGCCTATTTATAGCAGTTCCTTTTACCTGGTACCTCATGTCCAGCTATCAAGAAAAAATTATTAGGAATACCTAAAGACAAAAACGCAATTCAAATGGGCAGAGCAAGCATCAGAACCAGATATAGTAGAGATGTTGGAATTAACAGACAGGGAATTTAAAACAACTATGATTATATGCTGTATTCTCTAATAGATACCATAGAGAGCACACAAGAACAGATGAGCAACGTAAGCAGAGAGATGGAAATCCTAAGAAGAAACAAAAAAAAATATTAGAGGAAAAAACACTGTAACAGATACGAAGAATACCTTTGATAGGCTTATAAGTAGACTGAACATGGCTTAGAAAAGAATCTCTGAGCTAGAGTATATATCAATATAATCCTTGAAAACTGAAAAGCAAAGAGAACAAAGACTGAAAAAGGAGAACAGAATATCCGAAGACTGTGGGACAACTACAAAAGTTGTAACGTACACTAAATAGGAACACCAGAAGGGGAAGAAAAGAAAGCAGGAAATAGAAGAAATATTTGAAACAATAATGACTGAAAATTGCCCCCAATTAATGCCAGACCTCAAACATCAAGCAAGATAAATGTCCAAAACACTAGGCATAGACATATCATCTTCAAACTTCATAAAATCAAAGATACAAAGTAAACTATAACGTAAACCATGGATTTTGGGCAATTATTATTTGTAGATATAGCTTCATCAATTCAAACAAATATACCACTCTTGTGGGGGATGTTGATAATGAGAGAGGCCATGCATATGTGGAGGCAGTGTATATTTGAGAAATCTCTGTGTCTCCTTTTCAATTTTACTGTGAACCTAAAACTGCTCTAAAATACAAGTCAATAAAAAATTAAAATAAAAAAAGAATAAATCTTATGAGATTTATGGGACATGATCAAGAAAGCTAATCTATGAACTATGGGTATCCCAGAAGGAGAAGAGAGAAAGGAAAGAGCAGAAACTTATTTAAAGAAATAATATCTCAAAACTTCCCTAATTTGAGGAGACATTTGGACATCCAGGCTCATAAAGCTCATAGGTCAACATACAGATTCAACCCAAAGAGGACTTCATTAAAACACATTATAATAAAATGGTCAAAAATCAAAGACAAAAATAAAATTTTGATAGCAGCGAAAGAAGAAAAAAAAACTCCTCTCATATAAGGGAATACCCATAAGGCTATCAGAGGATTTCTCAGCAGACACCTTGACAAGAGAGAGAGAAATGATATATTCAAATGTTGAAAGAAAAACAACAGCTAATCAAGAATGCTTTTCCCTGCAAAGCAGTCCTTCAGAAATGCAGGAGACATAATGACTTTACCAGACAAAAAAAAAAAAAAAAAAAAAAAAAAGAAGACACCAATAAAGGAAAAAAGGAACTAAGAAACTATAACACAGCCAGAAAACAGTTAACAAAATGGCAACAATAAGTCCTTACCAATCAAAAAGTACTCTATATGTAAATGGATTACACTTTATAAACAGAAAACACAGAATGGCTGAATACAAAACAAGACCCAACTACATGCTGCCTATAAGAGACTCATTTCAGCTTTAAGAATACACATAGTTTGAAAGTGAAGGGATGGAAAAGATATTCCATGCAAATGAGAACCAAAAGTACACAGAGATACTATATATGTTTCTTTAACAAAAAATGGTCTTTTATCATTTTATAAAAGTATCTATTCACTAAGAAAATGTAATAATTGTAAATACATATATGTGCCAACATTGGAGTACCTATGTTAAGCAAATATATATATATATATATACTTTAAAGGCATTGTCTTTTTTTTTTAAAGATTTTGTTTTATTTTTACTTTTTCTCCCCAAAACCCCCCAGTACATAGCTGTATATTTTTAGCTGTGGGTCCTTCTGTGGCATGTGAGACACCACCTCAGCATGGCTTGATGAGCAGTGCCATGTCTGCACCCAGGATCCGAACTAGAGAAACCCTGGGTCACTGCAGTGGAGCATGAGAACATAACCATTCAGCAACCAGGCCAGCCCCTAGGTTAAGCAAATATTAACAGACCTTAAAGGAGAAACAAACCCCAAAACAATAATATTAGAGGACTTCAATCCCTCACTTTTAACAATGGACAGATCATGTAGACAGAAAATCAATAAGAAAATATTGGTCTTGAAATACACTTTAGACCAAATGGACCTAACAGACATATATGCAGAACATTCCATCCAATCGCAGCAAAATACACATTCTTCTCAAAGTTACACAGAACATTCTCCAGAAGAGATCATGTGTTAGGTTACAAGATAAGTCTCAACAATTTTAAGAAGATTAAAATCAAACAAGTATCTTTTTAGATCATAATGGTATGAATCTAGAAATCAGTAATGGGAAGAAAGATGAAAAATTCACAAATATGTGGAAATTAAGCAACATACTCCTGAACAACCAATGGTTTAAAGAAGAAATTAAAAGGAAAGAAAAATCTTGAAACAAATGATAATGGAAGCACAACCTACCAAAACCTATGAGATGCAGCAAAAGTAGTTCGACCAGGGAAGTTTATTGTGACAAATGCTGACATAAAGAAAAAAAAATAAAGATTTAAAATAAATAACCTAACTTTATACCTTAGCAAGTTAGAAAATCAAGAACAGAATATGTTTAAAGTTAGCAGAATAAAGGAAATAATAAAATGAGACCAGAAAGAGAGACTAGAAAATCAATAGATGTGATCAACAAAACTAAAAGTTAGTTTTCTGAAAAGATCTACAAAATTGATGAACTTTTAGCTAGATTGAATAAGAAAAAAGAATAGAATTAAATAAATAAAATTGGAAATGAAAGAGGAGACATTATCAATGACAGCAAATAAATGCAAAGGAATACAGCAGACTACTATGAATAATTGTATCCCAATAAACTGGATAATTTAGAAGAAATGTAGAAATTCTGTGAAACATGCAACTTACCAAGAATGAATCTTGAAGAAATAGATAACCTGAACAGACAAATAATGAGTAAGGGGACTGAATTAGTATAAAAAATTTCCAGCAAATAAAAACTCAGGACCAGATGCTTTCACTGGTGAATTTGATTAAAATCTTAAAGAAGAATTAATATCAATCCTTTTCAAAGTCTTCCAAAATATTGTAGATGAGGAATATTTCCAAACTCAGTTTATCAGGCCAGCATTGCCATGATACCAAAACCAGACACAGAGACTACAAGAGGAGAAAATTACAGGCCAATTTCCCTAATAAACACAGACGCAAAAATCCTCAAAAAATAAAAAGGAACTGGCTAACATTTCCACAGCACACTAAAAGGATCATACATTGTGATCAAGTAGCATTTATCCCTGGGATGCCAGAATGGTTCTATATGGCTGAGGTAGTGTTTGTCAGATTTTTCTGTCATAAAGTTATTCATTTTTTCCCCTTTCCATTCTTTACTCTTTGGAAGAAAGTTACTATGCATGATCCACACATAAGGAGTGGGGAGTTATGCCTTAACTCATTGAGGTGGCAGTAATTATATAATTTATTTGGAATTCTTCCTCACTGGAGATATATTCACTGTTTATTTACTTAATTATTTTTATTCTATTATGGAATTAGGGCTATTTATTTTATATTTTTGGTTATAATACAGTACATCTTAATTTTGTTGCTTAAATTATTCCAGCTGTGGCTATTGGGAACTCTTTTACTTGGCTCCTGTATCCCTTTGACATATCTCCACCATTTTAAGCACTTGAAGTATTTTAAGCATAACTCGACAAAAAGTATTACTTTCTGGTATTAGAAAATTCCCCAGGCTTATCTTGTATATTTCCTGCCCTTGTCTTAGGATCAGCCATTTCCCCCAAGGAGCTCTGGTTTCTTTTATTGGAGAATGAAATTAAAATAAAGATCTAATCAATAGGAGAATTTTTGTTTTTGCGAAAAGATGTCAAAACAGTTTTGAACAATGACAAAGCCAGAAAACATATTACTTTACTTTAAGACTTAATGAGAAGCCACAGTAATCAAGGTATTGTTATTTGGTAAAAGAAGATAGATACCCAGATTGATGAAACAGGACAGAGCATAGAAATAGATTCATACATAAATGATCAATTGTCTCTAGAAAATGCTGTGCTATTTCAATAGAAGAATAGTGTTTTCAGAACGTGATGCTGGTGTAACTAGATATTCATATGCAAAAAAAGAAACCTTGATTGATACCTTGCATCATATACAAAACTTAACTTGTAATTAGACATTGAGTATAGAATTCAATGGAAAACAATTATTGAAGAAAATAAAGGGAAAAAAATCCTTCAACTTTAACTTAAGATTTCTTAGGACATAAAGATCTAAGTCATGAATGACAAAATTGATTAGTTATACTTCTTCAACTCAAAAACTTTTGTTCCTTTAAGACACTGTTAAGTGAATAAAAGAGAAGATTGAAATACTGGAAGGCAATATTTACAAAATACATGTTTGATAAAGTGCTTGTATCAAGAATATATAAAGAACTCTTGTAACTTGACAACAACAAAACAAATAATCCAATAAAAACGGGCAAATTATTTAAATAAATACTCTACCATAGAAGATATATGATTGACAAAAAGCATCATTTATTCATTCAGGAAATACAAATTAAAACCAAAATTAAATTATACTACATGCTTATTAAAATGGTTTTACAAACTGACAATATTAAATCTTGGGAAGGATGCAAGCAATAGGAATTTCCATATACCTTTGTTGGGAATGCAAAATGGTGCAGCCACTTTTGAAAAAACTTTAGAAGTTTATTTACTGATAAGTAAACTAAGACTCAGAAGTTTGGACTTGTGAGTACATAACTATCAGGTATGGTGCAATCTCAAATTCAGGCCTGATTTGAGATACTATTCTCTTTCCAGTATACCACACTGCCTTTCTCCTAAAAGTTAAGGAATCAAACAAATGCATACATAATTCATACAGGTTAATGATTTTGATTACTACTGATATTCATTCTGAGTCAAAATGTTTATGACAGTGACTAGAGTTTGCAGGATTATTTACTAAATCTGTGTGAGTTGCAGAAATAGGGTGTACAGAACTCTCCTTCCAAATCTGCATCAGAAGCAAAGATGCTCTCTTACTCCACCAGTCTGTGTTCATAACTGAAAGGATTTGGCAGTAGTCATGTGAAAGGGGAAAAAGTGGAGGCTCTAATGTACCTCATTCTGATGCACCCCATTTTCCAGCCTCTTCTCAATCAGAGGCTAGAATACCAGTACAGCCCATAAAAAAAGAAAAGATACACTGAAATAAGAAAGGAAGACTCAGAAATTCCAAGGGTCTGGGTTGTTATAAGAAAAAATTATTTTAGTTGTTTGTTATTGTTATTGTTATTGTTAGTCTCATTATTAGGTCGTCAGACAAACATTTTCTTCTCACAAATGTAGTACATGAATCTGGAACAGTCAGAAGCAGCCATCCTTGTTGCTGTTATACTTCCACAGTTTCCATTCTTTGACTCATTCCAATCACTTAATATAAAATAAAAGCATATAAATGATGTAAAATATACATTTACTAATGCAGATATAATAAGAGATATTGGTCCAAAGTCAAGGTGGTGTATTTTTCTTTCCTCACAAAAACTATCCTTTGGTGCCCTAGACTTTCCTAAAGAGTACCTTATGAGGAATATAGGCATGAAGTCAAAAAGCCTCCTTCTTTCTGTGTACTCATTTTTTGAATTTAAGTCCTTTGGATGTGTGTGTGTGTGTGTGTGTGTGTACATATATACGCCTATATATGCATGTGTGCAAGTTTTTTCCTATATGCTTTCAGGAACATAAACCAGAATTTGTTAATATAGAACTTATTAGTTAATATCTATTCTAGAAACTTACATTTTGAGCAAGGGTATTGAGTTATCTTCCCATGTACAGGGATTGCTTATTCCTTTACGGGACAATCCAGTCCAAGAGAAATAAGATAGCTGACTTTGAATGAAATGCTGTAATAAAAGGAATATACTCTGTGAGGAAAAATATTTTTATGTTTCTGAAATGAAGTAATAATCTTGTTAAAATTATTTTTATTATTGTGAATAACACAAAGTATAAAGATCAACTTCATCCTGATTCTATTTAAATTATAAAATAATGGAATCTTAGTTATTGATATTTTATTAAATATAGAGGCTACATGAGATAAAATAACACTCTCTTTTTAGCTATTTATACTTAGAACTGAAATCTCTTAATTCCCTTTCAAAACTTATGTCTGTAGCTCAAAGATGAGTTCTGAGCAGAGCCTGATTTGTACTTCAGGGTCCAGATGTGATAGCCATGAGATTTCTATGAACGTTGCTTTACATTTTTCTTCCACAAGTACTGTTTATTTCTTGTGAAATGGGCAACCTGAGGAGGTAGTCTTTTTCCCATTAGATGAGGTGTTTACGTAGCTTGCTGGATAATTATAAGTATTTATGCAAGTATAAAAGTAATTGATCTAGCACCTTGGTTTTACAAAGCTTGTGCAGCTATATCTCACTTGATCTTCCCAAATACGTTAGTAAGAAAATGTAGTTGGTTTTATTACCTGCTCCTCAACTTTTCCAAATGAGGAAACTGATGCCCCAGTTGATTCAGTCACACAAATAATGTGTGACAAGGGAGTTTAATTGAGGCTTTCTGACTGTAAATTCTATTTTCCCCCATTCTGCTTCTCATTTTTAACTCCATTTTTTACTTTACTTTTGCTTCCAACTCATTTGAGAGAATGATGAAAGTGTAGACATCCTCATTGAGAAAAAAATACATAAATGGATCTAGACATAAAATTTGGCATTCAATTTCAGGGTTTCCTCAGATGGTTTTATATCTCAATGAAGATACTCCCTGAGAAAGATCAGAACTTTTAGACTTTGAAACTCATTTTTGGACCTTTTGTACATCTATGGGCTCTAAGTCAAAATCTCTGATATCAAAGGATACATTGTGGATAAATCAATAAAAGTATTACTGAATATGAGTCTTTTCATAATCTTTTTCTGAAACTCTCTAAGTCTTTAGATAGGATAAAGGTGAGCAAACTAAGTTAAGGTACACATACTCCCATGAGAAGCCAAAAATTCCATGGGCTAACACCTCTCACCTCTTTTCTAATGTTATAATAATTCTGGGTGGTATGAGTATAGTTATATAAAATGTATTCCTGAAAATTCTGTCACTATCCATACAAATCCTATAGTTCTTATCAAAGAAGACCATACGAGACTTCTCACTAAAATGTGATGATTAATTTATGTTGAATAGAAACAGATTTCACATCCACATCCCTATGGGATACTTGTCAATATATTATATTATATTTCCATATAAACTTTTTACTTTGTTCTGTAAACAAAGTAGGATATTTTCCTTTATTTATGCCATCAACAACAACTGTAACTTTCCAGTCAAGTGAAAATGAGGTTAATTCAGACTTTACAAATTTTTCTTTCTACATTCAAATTTTGCTTCCTTTGCTTGATGGTTTTCAAGGTCATATTTTTTATAGCTATTTCTGAGGTTTCTAGGTACTTTTGCTGTGAGCATCTTTGTTGGAGACTTGTTTGCTGCAAACATTTTCACTGCAAACATTTTTGCTGTGTAACTAATTGGTGGTAAGGCAATTTTGCTGTAAAAGCTAAAATAACTGGTTGACAGTTTGGTTTCAACTAGTTGACAGTTTGGTTTCATTTCTCCATTGACACAGTACTCCTGTTTTTATATTATATAAATCTTAGCTCCACATTTCCCATAAAACTTTGGAATGTCTATCAACAGACGTGACAATATGCCAAGAACAAACAACAGTGTAGAAGGTCTCACTACCACAATACAAAGCTCAGTAAAGAATATGCATTCTAATGTGTGGAAACTAATACCTCTTCTAATGAAGAAACGGATTTTAGTAAAAAAGAAAAAGTGCAGTGGATCCTCAAGAAGGAGATAAATCAACAAGCAAAAAAAGAAAAATGTAATACTGTGAATGAAAGACTTCAAAGACAAGTGCCTAGGTACAACACATAAAATAAAATCAATTATTTCAGTGTTGTCATGAATATACACACATTTTAATTTTCTGTCTTGATGATCTGTCCATTGGCGTTAATGGGGTGTTGAGGTCCCCTACTATTATTGTATTGCTGTTGATCTCTCCTTTTAGTTTTGTTAATAGCCTCTGTATGAATTTTGGTGCTCCTGTGTTAGTTGCATATATATTTATAAGTGTTATGTCATCTTGGTGGAGCATCTCCTTTATCATTATATACTGCCCCTCTTTGTCTTTCTTTATCTTTTTTGCTTTGAAGTCTACTTTGTCTGATATAAGTACGGCAACACGTGCTTTCTTTTGTTCATTATTAGCTTGGAGTATTGTCTTCCATCCCTTCACTTTGAGTCTGTGTTTGTCTTTGGGGCTGAGGTGTGTTTCCTGGAGGCAGCATATTGTTGGATCTTGTTCTTTGATCCATCCTGCCACTCTGTGCCTTTTGAGTGGAGAGTTCAATCCATTCATGTTTAGTGTGATTATTGAAAAGTGGGGGTGTACTGTTGCCATTTTATCACTTGTTTTCCAGTTCTTTTGCATTTTGTCCTGATGGAGAGCTGTTACTTTGTGTTATTGTCCTTCTGCTTATCTCCTTTGTTCTGGATTTTGTAACCCCTTTCCGTTTTTTTGATTTTTCAGGAATGAGTTTCTTCCTGAGCAATTCTTGAAGAGGAGGTTTTGTGGTGATGAACTCCCTTAAATTTTGTTTATCTGGGAAAGTTTTTATTTCTCCATCATATTTGAAGGATATTTTCACTGGTTAGAGTATTCTTGGCTGCAGGTTTTTGTCCTTCAGAGTTTTGAATATTTCATTCCAATCTCTTCTAGCCGGTAAGGTCTCTCCTGAGAAATTTGCTGATAGCCTTATGGGGTTTCCTTTGTAAGTTATTTTCTTCTGCCTGGCTGCCCTTAGTATTTTCTCTTTGTCATTGACTTTTGCTGGTTTCACTACTATATGCCTTGGGGTTGGTCTTCTTGCGTTAATAAAGTTTGGAGATCTATTGGCTTCTGTCACATGAAGTTCCATCTCTCTTGCCAAGTTTGGAAAGTTCTCAGCTCTTATTTCTTTGAATAGGCCTTCTGCCCCCTTCTCCTTCTCTTCTCCCTCTGGTATACCTATAATCCTTATGTTGCATCTCCTAATTGAGTCAGATAATTCTCGGAGAGTTTCTTCATTTCTTTTTAGTCTTAGATCTCTCTCCTCCTCTACCTGCAGCATTTCTATATTCCTATCCTCCAAATTGCTAATTCTGTCCTCCATATTATCGACCCTACTGTTCAGAGAGTCCAGATTTTTCTTAATCTCCTCCATTGTGTTCTTCATCTCCAATATTTCTAACTGGTTCATCTTTATAGTGTCAAGCTCTTTTGTGACATAGCTCCTGAACTCATTGAGTTGTCTATCTGAATTCTCTTTTAACTCATTGAGTTTTTTCATAATGGCAGTTTTGAAATCATCATCATTTAGGTTATAGATTTCATTGTCTTTGGGATTGTTTTCTGGGTGCTTATCATTTTCCTTCTGTTCTGGAGATTTAATATATTTTTTCCTACTGCTTAATGGCGTGGATTTGTGCCTCTGCATAGAGATAGAGTTTAGTCCCTGCTTGCACTTGTTGCAACTGGTGTGTGTGTGGGGGGCAGCTGTTTAGACTGCACCAACAAGGAACCCTGTCAGCTGTTACTGACTTGGCCTGGACCCCTCCTCGTAGTCACAGTGGTCCTGTGGGGTCCTTCGTTGGTTGTGGGGGCAATCACAAGGGGGCCTCAGGCTGCTGGTGCCTACTGCTGCAGCCCATTTAGACGTGCTCCCTCCTTGTGCTCTGCAGCAGTTTTGTGGGCTTTCCCATCAGCCAGGAGCAGGATCACCTATAATCACCGATTTGCCCCTAACAGAGCCCACCAGATTACACTTGTCCTCTATAGGTCCCAGCAGAGCTATGGGTATCTTCTACAGTCTGTCATTAGCTCACCTAGCTGTGCTGCTTTTGCCCCAGGGCCTTCCCGCCTTGTGATTGCCAGTCGGGACCTCTCCACTAGTGCTATGCAGAGGCTTTCGCTGAGGCTGCTGTAGGAACTTGGAGTTCCCCCCTGGGCTACGTAGCCATTTCACCGGAGCTCTACTCTGCCCCACTCCACTCTCATGGGATCTCTGGGAGCCCCTTGCCTCGTCTGGGACATGGCCAGAGTCTGTGGGCCTGGCAGTGGCTTGTAAGCTGCTGCCTTGTGGAGAATTCTGCTCTAGGGAGCTTCCTGGTGTTCCGAATGCTGGGCGGGGTCTCCCTGCCAATGGTGAGCAAAGGCCCTCCCTGCTGTGGGGGTGCGGGACCTGGGAGTGATCCCCTGGGCCACAGAGCCGGGGGTTGGATCTCCACCCAGTCCCCAAGTGCGTCCATGGGAAGTCTGGGCACCCCCTGCACCGACCCGTGTGATGGAGACCGTGAGCCCAGCGGCAGCTTAAGGTCTGGTGCCATGCCAGGGAATCCACCCACTGGGAGCTTCCCTTTGTCCTGGATTCTGGGTGTAGCCTCCCTGCTAATGGTGAGCAGAGGCTTTCCCAGCCAGGGAGGTGCAGGACCCGGGAGCCTTCCCCCGTGCCACAGAGCCAGGCGCTGGAGCTCCAACTGTGTCCCCAAACACGTCTACGGGAAGTCCGGGCACCCCCTGCACCAAGCCGTGGGCCAGAGACCATGAGCCCAGTGGCAGCTTGTGGTCTGGTGCCGTGCCAGGCCCGCCAGGAGCTTCTCTTTGTTTTGGCTTCTGGGAGGGGCATCCCTGCTAATGGCGAGCAGAGGCCTTCCCTGCCGGTGGGTGCGGGACCCTGGGGATTCCCCCTGGGCTTAGGTGTGATCATGGGGGGCTTGAGTAGGGTTGTTGTCACCTGTTTCCACCGTCACTCCGCTGGTGAGTGCACACTCCTGCCCTTGGTGTTTGGCGATGCTATGGGGAAGCCCGCTGGAAGAGAGCCTCCTGCAGGAACTGGGCTGTCTGGGGGTCAGGGGTCGGGGGTCGGAGAGCTTTCACCTATTTCCACCTCCTCCCAGGGTAAGTCCGTCCGCCTTCTGATGTGTAGTAACACGAGACTTTTAGGCGTCTTGAGATGCTATCTGGATATCCTTTGTTAATCGGTGAATGTCCAATTAGTTGTAGATTCGATGGGGGAGAGACAAAGAAGACCACTCACTCGGCCATCTTTGTCCCGCCCCCTGATATATACACACATTTTAAATTTATTCAAATATTTTGTATTTTGCAAAAAAAGTATTTTCAATTTTGTTATTAGTTTTCCATATTTCATTATGTCCTTTTGAATGTCCCACTTTTATTTTTTGTTATTTTATCTTTTATGGCAAAATTGCCTTATTGCTGGGGCTGGCCCCATGGCCGTGTGGTTAAGTTCGCGTGCTCCGCTGCAGGCGTCCCAGTGTTTCGTTGGTTTGAATCCTGGGTGCGGACATGGCACTGCTCGTCAGACCACGCTGAGGCAGCGTCCCACATACCACAACTAGAAGAACCCACAACGAGAAATATACAACTATGTACTGGGGGGCTTTGGGGAGAAAAAGGAAAAAATAAAATCTTAAAAAAAAATTGCCTTATTGCTAATTAGTTACAGTGTGAAAATGCTTGCAGCAAAGACATCTACAACAAAGATACTTATGGTGAAAATACCGGCACAATTTCTGAGATGTTGAAAGCCTAGTATATGTATAATTGAACTAGTTCACAGAACTGAATGATTCTTAGTGTCTATCTTTGAGAGGATATTAAAAGATTATGCTTAATCTGGAATGTTAGGATATATCCATTCTTCTGCAGGAATGATGGTAAATTATTCCTATATTCCAAAGCAAGACATAATGATAAGGATTATGAAGTATTTAGTTTGGTATTCATTTGCAACATTTAATTTGGTTTTATTGAATTAAAAGTTAGTGTGAGTTAGAATTAACTTATCTACAATTTTAAATTCATCCAGCATTATTCCTTGTACCTCGTGCTCAGTGGTCATGCTGTCTTTTCCTGTTTTTTTAAGAGGTGTAATGACTTTACGCAGAGAGACGGAAGCTAAATTTCTGTGAAATTATCATTATGAGATATACAATTTTCCTTGACAAAACAATATATTTTAAGGGTAAATAGTTCTAATTGCTTCATGTTTGACTTTACATGAGTTATACTGTAGAAATTCTAACTGTAGATGAATTTGATATATTAATGAAATTCTCATATCATTTCTATTTATATCTGAATGACATGTACTGTCTGGATCTGAGTCAATTTACAATTGTAAACTGTACTAAGACATTCACGCATTGTTAGGCATTAAGAGTTAGCTAGCAACTAGACAAATACAATATGCAATGGAAAACAGAAAATATACATCACCAGTTCTTTTTCGTCTTCTATCTTAAGAAGTGTGTAGGCAAATTTTTTGCAGATTTCCATACTCTCTTCAAAGTTCTTCAATTCAGGTGAAAAATAGCAACATTTCTTTCCACAACATGACCATTTAGTTTTACATGTGCTGCTCTCACTTCCTTGAAAACAAAAGGTATTGCCCAGAGACCACTCAGTGCGTATCCTGATAACAAAGCTCTGGGAATGAGAAATTGAGAAATCCTTCCCAGTCCTGCTAAAAGCATTTTATTTTATAATATTGATGGGTTTATTTCTGCTCTTTGGACATAGTCTAGGTCTGGGAAGTTGCAATAATTATGTCCCTGCAAGTCTATACACAATATTATTAAAATTTTCTAGGAATACTTTTTTTAACAAGATTGATATATTCTCTTACAACTTCTACTGGAAGGACTTAGTGGGATGCACAGTCTTTGCTCTTAGACTAAGATCTATATGTATAGAGCAGATCTTAATTTAGGATTTGATCTACAACCTATATTAAATGATATAATAGCCACTAGAGAATATGATAAAGAAATTCTATATATTTTGTAGAAAAATTATTATTTTGAGATCCAGTAATGAAAAGAAATAAAATAACATGCACACAGAAAAATCTAACCTCTGGTAATAACTGATATTTTTTTGAATTAAATAAGAATGAAAGTTGTGCTTCACACTTAGTTTAGTCAACCAGAAAATCCAATTAGAACAGGATATCTGGAGGTTGAGAAAAATGGAGAAGAGACTCATTGGTGTCAGTTTTGAATCCACGTCTGCATACCTGTGTTGAATTGGTCTTCTTTGAATGTCATCTTTTTAAATGTAGAATTATCTTCTTGCATTATGTCTTCCAACTGAGGCTTCTGTTGTTGACCTGCCTGATGACCCTGGAAAACTTTTCTTTACATTGTTAGCACAAGGACAACATAACATGGGACTGAATAAAAGCCACAGTTTTAATTTCATTTAATATTCAGGAATATAGACCATTTTCATTCCTGTGCTTTTTAGACATCTCTTCTCTGCATGTGATTTTCATACTTACATCTCATTTATTGAAAATACATTAATTAAGGACAAGATATCTTACTGGGCCTTGATGATAGAATGATGAAAAGTACAAAACTTTTGTTCTCAAGAAACTCATCATAGTTTGGAGAGTATACAATTAGAGTACTACATGAGTGATATAACAAAGATAATCATGAGTTGCTATTAGTACTCAGAAGAGAGTAGACATTAAATGTAGGTTCTGGAATACTATGACAGGTCGGCGAGACTTCACATAGTAGTTTTGATCTTAAGTTTGCTTTTAGTCTATGGATGGGAACAAGGTAGGAAAGTAAAAGGAATAGACCATAAAATTGTAGATTGCTGCAACCAGTTCTTCAAGTAGAGAAATGAAGAGTGAACTTCTAAAGTTAGCACACCCAGAAGATAGGTTGTGTGTAATAGATTTTAGGGAGATAAGACTGTAAAGGAAAACAAAAATCAGGGGCCAGCCTCGTGGCCGAATGGTTAAGTTCACGCGCTCTGCTTTGGTGGCCTGGGGTTTCACCAGTTCAGATCCCAGGTGCGGACTTGGCACTGCTTGTCAGGCCCTGCTGAGGGGGCATCCCACATAGCACAACCAGAGACACACAACTATAATATACAACTACATACTGGGGGACTTTGGGGAGAAGAAGGAGGGGGAAAAGAAAAAAGGAGATTGACAATAGATGTTAGCACAGATGCCAATTTAAAAAAAATCAAATTACAATAAAATCTCATATGGATGCTAAGGTATCTGGATTTCAACATAAGCCCGCCATTTCAACATTTAAATTTCCACACCAATACACTTGAGAAATATCAGTAGTGCTTAACATTCTGCTAGCAATTCTAACACCTTTAACCATTATAAATTCTGCAGCACCACACCAGACCCCTTCATTCTTTGAGAATCATTGATATGGAGGTTGTTTGGATTTCAAGAACTACTCAACAGTAAACCCAAATTTTAAAGCCAGATTTTAAAACCACTTGATCACCAATAAAAAGTTGAATAGAGGTGCAAAGATACTAGAATCATGAAGAATAATGCAGAGGCACAATTTTTGCCCTGAAATCTTGTCTATGCTACAATCCTACAGCTATAATATTTTACTGGCAATATCTACTTGACTGTTAGCTGTCATTTCAGACTCAAAAGATCTTAAATAGCTCCATTCTTTTTTGCAAAATAGTATAGTACTCATTGAACTTTTGTATTTATTCTCATTTTAGCCATCACCACCCATGTAGAGACTCAAAATTTGGAGAACCTTTGATTTATTCTTCTCCTTTGTCTTCTACAACTAACCAGGTATACAATTCAGTCTGAATATGTATTCTTCCATAAATGTGTGTGCATATTCTCATAAATTCATTTACACTTCTTCTAGAGGAAAATAGTAGTCTTTTTCTAACATAAACCTCTGAAAATTTCTTTCCTGAATCTATGTAAATCTTTGCTGTTCTTCTATGGGAAATCTATGAAGATAAGTTCCCTAAATGGTCAAATAGCTTAGCTCTTATTGTTGTTATGTTTTGATAATAAAATGATAAAAGCAATATTTGGGTGCTTACATTGTGATACAAATTGTTGTTAATACACTAACTACATAAATTCTTTTTTTTTTTAAGATTTTATTTTTTTCCTTTTTCTCCCCAAAGCACCCCAGTACATAGTTGTATATTCTTGCTGTGGGTCCTTCTAGTTGTGGCATGTGGGACGCTGCCTCAGCGTGGTTTGATGATCAGTGCCATGTCTGCGCCCAGGATTCGAACCAACGAAACACTGTGCCACCTGCAGCACAGCGCGTGAACTTAACCACTTGGCCACAGGGCCAGCCCCTGCACTAACTACATAAATTCTTAATTTAATAATTGTAACAACATAGGACATTGGTCTTACATACATGATAAAAATATCTTATTATTATTACGTTCAATGCATCTTTTCTGTTGTTAGTCATATTTCTCCCACTTTCCAAAGTATAAAAATGTAATTTACTATTAGAATTTTTAAAAATATTGATGATGAATGCTTATATTTTTTAAATTAGTGTCATATTTATCTGACTGTATCCTTTAAAGAGAATAGTTGAATGGTTTAGTTGTAATATAGTAATTATTTTTAAGCAAAAATTAATATTAATATATTTCAATAAGTAATACAAACTATTTTTAAAATATAAAGAAATCCCCCCTAGAAACTGAAACTCTTATTAGGAATGTTTTTTAAATTTCACCTATTTGTATACCATGTCATAAATTCTCAAGTTGACTTTTAGGAGCCTGAGGAGGAAAGAAAAATCCCTTAGAAAATTCTTTTATGTGTGCATTAATTAATTGGGTATAATAGGCTAGAATTACGACATTATCCTGAGGTATTCTGATTACATAACTTGAATCATACTACGGCTGTTTCCACTTTCGTCTTTCCCTGAGGTAAGATCCAAATACATCTCACACAAAACCTTCAGACTTGCTTGTCTCAATGGTACTGTAAGATATTAGATGAAGGGCTGAGAGATATGAAAATATATTCCAATCCAAAAATACACATAAACAAGCATGCGTTATGTGTAAGACACCAGGAAGGTGCTGTTACTAGGGAATACAAAAGGTTTAACTTCTAGAGCATATAATAAATACACAAGCAGTGGTGTGACTTCCAGAATGGCAGCATGATAAACTCAGTGGAACTGCTTCCCAGAAAAGCAATTATAACTGTAGAAAACTACAAAAAAACAACAGTCTAAAATCTGTGGTACTGGCCCCAAGGTAATACAGCAAATGAAGAAACATTTATTGAAGAAAATCTATGAAATATTGGTAAGGAAAGTGAGTCTGCAGCACTTGAGCCATGATGTACTCCCCGTCTCCACTCCAAATCAGCACCATTGAGCTTCACTATGAGTGAGTGTGGCCAAGACCAGGCTCTTTCTCTCTCCAACTCCTAATCAAGGACTATGATATCTCCCTGGGATGGGCAGGTCAGCAGCATTTCTAGTCTCTCCCAGATCTGTGCCGAAGAGGCTAAATTACAGACAGTGTGGTCAAGAATTTAGGGCTCCCTTTTCCACCTTAGCCATACTTACAGAGTGACGCACTATCCTGTCTGAGCAGGCCAAGGATACTGGGGTTTCAGTTGCTCTTTTTCTAGCCTGCTAGTAGGTAGAAGGTCTATTCCAGGAGATGCAGGCTAAGAAGACCAGCAGTTACTATTCCCTCCCCACCGGAACCCTTCTCATAAAGCAGAGGTGTTAAACTGAGAAAGTGAGCCACTGTCCCTACCCCCAACTCTGGAGAAGCAGATCAGAGAATTTTGTGTCCAGGGAAAGGAATTCCATAAGAGCATTGCTCCAAATCTCTCCCCAAAAGAGCTGACTTTACTTGGGATAGAGCGTGGGGAAGTTCAGGCCTAATGAAAACAATGGAGCTCTTGAAAACAATGGAGATTTGGTGGGTAAGTTATTAAGAACTGTTTGTAGCTCGATGAAAGCAACAATCTTAAATATAATACAGAAAGTTTGTCATAAAGAACAAGAAAAAGAGATAGCTAAAAAAAGTCTTCCTTGGGTCTTAGTAAACCTAAGTTTTCCCCAAAAACTCTCCCTGAAAAGGAGCCCAGATTTCATTGCATCAGACTGAAGAGCAGTTTATTCCTCAAGATATTGTCAAAAACAATGGAAAAAATCAGCTGCCAATTGGTAGAGTCCATCAGCTGGGTATGATAGCAACAGAGGTAGACATTTTAAGAGTGATCAGGGAAATAGAAAGTAAAGAAAACTCTGCTGAAATCATTGTCATCCCTGGGTGATTATGCACATGCACAAGACAGCTTTTTGGTGAAAAATGAATGTTCTCCCTCTTCGGTTAGGAAGAAAATGAAGATGTACACTTTCCTCACTTCTATTCAACATTGTACTAGAGGCTCTAGTGAGGGAAATTATTCAGGAATGCGACATAAAATGTATCCATATGGGAAGAAAGAGATAAAAGTATCTCTATTTATTGATGACATGATATCGTATATAGAAAAACCCAAAGGAATCCACAGAAAACCTATTAGAACTAATAAATTCTGTCAGGTTGCATAGTACATGATCAATGCAAAAGTCAACTGTATTTCTATATACTTGCAATGAACAATCTGAAAATAAAATTAAGAAAGTAATTCCATGTAAAAAAGCATCAAAAAGTAAAATATTCAGAAATAGTGTTAATGAAAGAAGTTAAAACATACACTCTGAGAACTAAACATTGATAAAAGAAATTTACAAAGACCTAAGTAAGTGAAAAGACATCCCACATTTCCCTCACATATACAAGAGTTAACTTACGATGGATCAAAGACATTTAGCAAATGTAAGAGCTGAATTTTTAGAAGACAACAAAGTATAAAACTTTGTGATCTTGGATTAGGCTATGGTTTTGACATACAACACCAAAAACATGGACAATCAAAAAAAAAGATAAATTGAATTTCATCAAAATTAGAAACTTTTTTGGTTCAAAGCAAACTATCACGAAAGTAAAAAGACAACCCAAAGAGAGGGAGAAAACATTTTTAAATCATATATTCGGGACCTGTATCCAGAATATATAAAGAAACCTTACACCTCAATAATAAAAAGACAGATAACCCAATTAAAAATGTGAAAAGGGCATTTCTCCAAAGATAGACAAATCGCCAGTAAGTACAGGAGAAGATGCTCAACACCATTAGCCATCAGGGAAAAGCAAATCACATCAAAATCACAATGTCATGCCACTTCATACAGCCTAAGCTGGCAATAACAAAAAAGACAGATAATAACAGATATTGGCAAGGATGTAGAGAAATTGGAGCTCTCATAGACTTCTGATGGGAACTGAAAATGGTACAGCCACCTTCAAATATTGCCTGGTAGTTCCTCAAAAAGTTTATACATAGAGTTAGCATATAACTTATCAATTCCACTTTTACGATAACCTCGAGAGAAATGAACACATATATCCACACAAAAACTTGTGCACAAATGTTCACAGAGATATATTCGCAACAGCCAAAAAGTGAAAAATAAAAACCCTAAATGTCCAACAACTGATGAATGGGTAAATAAAATATGTTATATGCATACAATGACATATTTTTGACAATACAAAAGAATGATATACTGAGACGTGCTACAACATGGATGAACCTTGAAAGTATGCTAAATGAAGAAAAAAGAGTTACAAAAGACCATATGTTATATAATTCCATTTTAGGAAATGTCCATATAGGAAAGTCTGTAAACATAGAAAGTAAAATAGTAATTGCACAGGTTTGTTCAGATTGAAGAGAAATGGGGAGCAACTGTTAATAAGTATGGGAATTTTGGGAGAGGTGATGAAAATGATCTAACATTGATTGTGGTTATGCTTGCACAATTCTGTGAATATTCTAAAAGCCATTGAATTTTACATTTTAAATAGGAATTGTAGGGTAGAGAAATATATCTCAATAAACCTGATATATATATATATATGTATATACACAGATACATATCTATCTGTGTATACTCAAATATACACATAATTAATATATAAATAATTTATACACACACAATTTAGAGGGCTTAGTCTCCAAACCAGAAAGCTTGTGGTCTAGGTTCAGCTATGTCGTTAAACACAATAGCGTTCTCAAAAAAAATACACAGAGAACTATAAACATTCAACTGACTCTACCTTCCCTCCTGAAGGATGTGTTACTTACTAATCTATATTTGAGTCACCTACAGTGTTTGACATGAAGGGAAAATGACTTAGAGCACCAGTTCTCAACCTCCAGGGAACACTGGCAATGTCTGGAGATATTTTACATATAACTACTATCATCTAGTGGATAGAGGTCAGGAATGCTGCCAGACATCCTGTAAAGCACAGGAAAGCCTCCCCAACAAAGAATCATCAGGCCAAATGTCAACAGTGCTGTTGAGAAACTGTTTCAAAGGAAAAATATTGCATGTTGAAAATAATAAAAGGTCACAAAATGGGTTTTGGAGAGTAATTACATTGGATTAGGGAATTAAAAAAATAATCATGGAAGAATTAGAAAAGTTGCCACTGTCCTGTAAGATGGGTGTTGAGGGATGGGTGTGATTTCCACAGGTAGAGATTCAGGCACGAGAAAGGCTATCCAGATGAAGGGACAACATCAGCAAATGTGTTAGGACAGAGAAACTTAGAGAACATGCAGGGAACAGCAAATGATATAGAATCATTTGAAGCCAGTTTGGATGTATAGAGTAAAACTTACAATTATTTGGTTGAAATAAGATTATAATTCATGAACTCAAATATAAGTAGAGGAATTTGAACATAATTCAGTAATGAATGAAAAAATATTAATGATTTCTGGGCATTTGGATGACATGATCATAGATATATTTGGAGAAGTTAATTTGGCAGTTTCAAAAGTATTTTAAAAGTCTATTGGCTATAGGATAAACTGGGAAGCAATTGCAATAGTCCAGGAGACAAGTATTATTCACTTATATTAGGTGTTTATCAGAATAAAAAAAAATAATAAATTCGAGCTGCAGAATGGAGGTAATGAGATAAAATCAATGGGACTTGATAGGTTATTGAAGAACGTGTCAGAGAGGGTAGAGAAAATTAGCATGCAACATTATCTACTGTCAAAAAATCCTCAGATATAGCCTTTCCAGGAAAAAGCCTGAATGTGATCCAGGCTTTATACTAAAGGAGACCTCAAGCCTTAGAGGACTTTGTAAATGAACGAGTGATTACTCTAATGGTGAAGGTGGAAGGCTGCCTGAGTAGAGCTGGTGATCATGGCTACAGCACTAGGAGGAGAAGAGGACTACTAAAAATAATTTCTCAGGAAGGAGATGTTTTTTCAGGCATAGACCTAGTTTAACTTACCCACGAATCCCGTGATTCTAGCTGTTAAAAGTAGAAGGAAACAGAAGATTCCGAGAATCACTACAATGTGACACCAGGGAAATGACACCGGACTCCCTGCCCAGAGAGAAAAAGGAAGACTGAGGATATCAGTGGAGTTTTCTGTGAAATATAGAAATACAAAGATGAATATTAGACGTATGGACTTGTTTCTTTAAAATAAATCTGTATAACTCACTTGTATTGACCCACATTCAAAAGGTATTTATTATTTTATAAACATCATATGCTTATATACGTACATAAACACTCACAATTTTCTCATTGGAAGCTCACTGCTGTTCTTCATCATCAGAACAGCCACAGCTATTGCAGAGAAGAAAGTATAATCACATACGTATATTAGATATTGTTAATAAAATGTTCTTTCTTCAAATTTCATAGAATGAGTCTATAGTGAAATTAGGAGATTCACAGCTATTTCTAAAAAGTCGGGAAAAAAATCATTTTTGCTCGCCTAGGAAATTACATCACTCAAGTTACATCAATTGTCTGGAATGTAGTAAAATTGCATGTTTGTGTTTCAACATTTCTTTCTCATTTAGACTTTCAGATATATTTTAAACAACTTCATGAAAGCAGGTGAGCTAATTCACTTATTTGGAGCAGTGGTGTTTGTCTTAAGTTACTTGAAACATGTGCATGCAGACTAAGAAAGTGGAGGACAGGGGAAGCTACATAACCTTTATCTTTTTCTTTAGATGTGTCAGTTCTTGTTATTTTGTCTGATTGGAGTTTGAAGTATATGTTTTCACTTTTGAGTAAATTAACTGCTTTTTTATCTCTGGATATTAAAACAGAGATGTGGATATCGCTTCATGTTCACATTATTTCTCAGAAAGTATGTAGGTGATTAATATGTGCGAAGAGAATTAACAGATACAATGCTTTCCAAATAAACCAGATCTATGCAGTTATTTTCTTCTTGCTATATAAAGTCGATCATGTAAATATTTTATATGACCAATCTTGGAAATAAGATATAACTTGCTATATACTAAATTATAATAACATGCTTTATGAAAATGATCTAACAGAGAACAGAAAGTAGTACCAGGATTTAGTAGGTGTTGGAAAAATACTTACTATTCTTTAGAATCTGCTTCTTGGAAGGAAGATGTTTCACCTCCGTGCGTGTTGTATATATTTCATTCATCTCTGAAAAATTTTGAAAAACAACTTTAAAAGACATAAATAGACTTTTTTAAGTTTTCAGATCCTTTCCTTTATGGGTTCTCTGTATATCATTGAAATCACTATTTCATGCCATTTAACTACTTGCATTTACATTTTACTTCTGTATTTTTCTCCAAGGAAAGATTTTTCTCAGATTATTTTTCCTATTTCTGAAATTATCACGTTATCAATATCTCTCTTTCAGTCCTTGGGTATTGCAACTTCAACTACTACCTGAAGTTCTCCAGGTAGTAAGGTGGATTTACTTTAATTTAAAATGAGTAGAAATGCTATTATCGATGAAATAGTTATATGACATTGAAAAATTATTTCTATTCAGAGATTATCAAGAAAATATTTATGAGCCATTTGTATTGTAAAGGTAGATAATATTTCACAATGGATTATTCTAAAAGTTTCCCCTTCATGATCGCTCCTGAAATTTTTTCTATTTACCTTTAGCCTTACTATAATTATTATTATTACTTACAACTCAACGTCGATTTGCTTCCCATAAGCCCATACTGGAATTTTTCCCCCTCTTCCAACATGGTGTTATAGATAAATGCCCCACACTTAGGACTCAAATTGCTTTAGTTGGACTCCTGTGGGGTGTGTTGTGTTATGCTCATAATATTTGAAGGCATAGGCCTTTAAAAGCAATCAATTCTCCTTGAAATATTAATTTTATTTGCAAGTTCTTCGGAAGGGAAGCTTGTTTCAAGCATTTAAAATGTTAATTTAATAATCTATTAAATTTGCATAACATAGAATTCTGAATACATAGAAGTTTTTAAATATTCTCATGTTCACTGGTTTGCCAGTACAATATCAAATTAAATGCATTTTAAATATTTGCATTTTCTCAAAGAATTCCCTCCTACTGTTTTCTTTTACAATGTATCTAAAAAATATTTTGCCCAGTGTGTGTGCATTCATATTTACTTAGCAAGATTTATTAATTTTCCACAAGATAACTTCCCGTAACAATATATAATTGAACAGAAATATATTATAATACCTTTAAAAATCTTTTGCCAAGTCTGGAAAAATCTCAAGAATGTGGAAACTATATCACATAAATAAGCAAAGTCTAGATGTGGATGTGAAATAGAGAAACATATTATTATATAGTTAAGAAAAATTAATCATTGGTTGAATAATTATTTAATTACTCAAATTTCAGTCTCATTGTTGTGATCACTTCTTCTACTAACTCACTTGGTCAATCCAAGAGCTATATTGAAATATTTGGTAATCAATATTTTTGGTAACAAAATTATCAGTTATATCCAATGGTAAATCATGAAAAATTTATAGGAGGTAATTCAACTGTAAATTAATTTTTAAATCTGAATTGGCTAGTTCATTTTCCTGAAAGATTAAATTTACTGGCTGCCTTTTAAAAATCTCTATTCTTTGTGCTCTGTATGCATACACAATCAAGTGACGCTAGTAACAATGAGATGTTGCTGAAAGTGATAGCTATAGATATATATATATTTTTTTTAATACAGGATTTTTTTTTTTTTAAGATTTTATTTTTTCCTTTTTCTCCCCAAAGCCCCCCGGTACATAGTTGTGTATTCTTCGTTGTGGGTCCTTCTAGTTGTGGCATGTGGGACGCTGCCTCAGCGTGGTTTGATGAGCAGTGCCATGTCCGCGCCCAGGATTCGAACCAACGAAACACTGGGCCGCCTGCAGCGGAGCGCGCGAACTTAACCACTCGGCCACGGGGCCAGCCCCCTAACTATAGATATATTTAGTGATACCTTGTCAGAGCAGTAGAGTTTCTGCTGGCAGTGGAGTCTGGTCCAAGTTGAAGTAAGCCCCAGGGATCAGATGAAACAGATGTGTGTGAACTGGAACGCAAGATGATTCTTCTAGGCTGTATATCTCATCTGTTCTTGTTACCCAAGAGGCTTGTAGCTACTCATGAAGATGTGAGGCAGCAGTTCCTATCTGACCTTCAGGCTTCACCATTTGCGTCTTTTATTACTGAGCACTCTGTTTTTTTAACAGAGGAGATGAACGAGCAAGATAATTTAAAGGGCCTTGCCCACTTTGCGCAGGGTCCAAAGACTGCATATTAAAAAACAAAACAAAACAAAAAAACCCATTATCACCAGCACTCTCAAATACTAAGATTCTAAATAGACTCCGTAAAACAGACACTAACATTTTGGGATCTAAATGGAAAATGGACTTAATGAGATATTTAAATCTGTTCTTTAAAGTACTATAGTATTGGTTAAGTAAAAAAATACATGAGAACTAGTAGGTTGTCACTCCCCACATTTATCAGAAGGAGATTTTGCAAATAAGATTTCAAGATTTATTAAATTGAGAGCCAGTCCATTCTTTGCTCCTTTGGAATGTATCTAAAATCAATTGTGTTATTCTCTGAAACATTTTTTCTATAAAATGATCATTTTACAGTTTATATTTTAGTTCATTCCAGGATGAAATATAAAATATACTTAACCAGTCTTTGCTGATTTTTGTTTTCCTTCCTCTCCAGTCGGTACTCAAATGTATAGAGAACAGAGACACATTAGTTTCCTTCAGCAGTCTGATACTATATTTCCCCTGGTGTAATGGGAAAATAATGAAAATGCAGTTGAAATATGTGGACTTTAAGTCACTTAACAAAGGCTGAAATAGCTTTACCTGTTTTTACCACGCAATAATTTAATAAAAGCACGGTTAGTAAATTAATATATTTCAATTGTAGATTTTCATTTTGTTACAAGAACATTTGGGATTAGTAAATTTGTGCAGATTTTCTGTTGTGTTCTAGTTTGGAGAAAGACTGACTAAAGGAAACCTATTTTGACGTTGTCTTCACACAGACTAAATGGAATCAAAGGGCAACCTTAGGTAGCACATAAAAGAGGACATGCTTATTTATATTCTGGCTATTTTTTAGGACTTAGAATAATTATTCCTCAATTTTGTCTTTCTCTCTCCATTCCTATAGCATTCATCCAAAATAGGCATCTGGCAAGTTCAACACCATTGTGAGTGGAATATTAGAACCTAAAATCATTTGCTAAAGCCTTAGCTTCTTATATTTGCAAGTCTATCAAATGTTTCCACTTCTTCCTAGACACTGCTTTCTTCACTTAATCAAAAAGTCAGTTCTCTGACCCACTTATTGACCATTTTTCTTTATACTATTATACATTTTTAGAGCAATTTATCTTGCTTAACCAATGATACACTGTTAATAATTTTCATCATGAAACACATGTACCCATTATTTCTAAATATTTCACTACTTCTTTATTCTTTCATATTCAACATAGTTCTCCTTCATATTCAACATAGTTCTCTCTTTCATTATCATTATGCTTCACCTTAAAATTACCTTCTACATTTATTAAGTATTAATTCACCCAGATTACTGAACACTTTACAAGATGTCAAGACCTTGCTAAATGCCTTGCAAATATTATCTCATTTAACCCTCAAATAAGTTGAACTTTATAAAAAATAAATATCACATTTGCTATTATTGGGTGATATGCATTGGCTTTCCTTTCTATCTTAATTTTATAAATACATTCATGAAGATAAACACAAAGTCATACAAAACTCAGTACATTGATCAGCTTGTTATTTCATGTAAGCCTCAGTTAGCCATTAGTTAGCCTTGGGAACAAAAGAAAAAAATGCTTAAGGAACTCAAAATTCAAAATGTGGAAAAGAAGAGGTATTTAAGAAAATGTTATGGGCCAGCCTGTGGCCAAGTGGTTAAGTTTGCGTGCTCCACTTCCTCAGTTCAGGGTTTCACGGGTTCCACGGACATGGCATCGCTCATCAGGCCATACTGAGGCAGTGTTTCACATAGTACAACCAGAGGCCCTCACAACCAGAACATACAACTATGTACTGGGGGTGGTTTGGGGAGAAGAACAGGAAGAAAAGAAATGGCAACAGACATTAGCTCAAGTGCCAATTTAAAAGAAAAAAACCCGTAAACTTAACGGCAATAGATGATGGGGAAAAAAAAGAAAACATTAGCACTGGGACTATAATGTTTATCATGTGTGAAGCATACCTGGTCTTTAAAAAAATTGTGATATAACTTTTCCAAAATATTCTTTATGCTCCATTTCAATGATTATAAAATTATAAATCAGTGTATATTTTATGACTCCCCTTAAACACGAAAACTAATGCAAGTTTATTCCACTTTCTGTCTCATTTAGAATTTTAATAATATGAGGTAATAGGCCACAACTGTTAGTAGTCAATATTTTGCTGTTCGATAAAAGAAATAATTTTAGTATAGAAATCTCTTCCCTGTCCTTAGAATCAATAATTCCTCCAAGGAGCTCTGTGAATATACTGGTGAATAGTGTTTAGAAACCAAGGTCTGGCTGCTGGTATGTTTGACGCTTCTGGAGTTTCATCGCTTCTAGGTTCTCTATGAGAACAGAATCAGGTGATATGCTAAGCCCTGTACACACACACATTTGTAGTTGTTTACACATCTATACATACATTAAGCTAAACATGAGTTCGTACAGTTGTCTCTGACTCTGATCTAGTAGCACAGGATTTATTCTAAGCTTCTGTACTTGATTACCTGTAACTTGCCCTCTGAAAGTGGGAAACCTGTCTCCCATCAACCACAATCTATTTATATGTTTGTTTGAACCTAGTACACATGTAAATCACTTTCAGAATTTTTAACCCATACCACTATGAGAAGCAAATTGACCAACTAGAGAAGTATTTATGTTCCTTTTGTCTTTAACTTTAAAATTCTGGTCAAAACAACATTTTGTAAAGCTGCTTAGGTCAAAGTCTGTTTTCCCCACCTCCTTCAGTGCAGTTGGATTACACATTTGTAATACAGTTAGATTCATTTGTCACATTCTGCATTCTATCCTAGGATCCCCCAATGTCTTTATTGATGGTTTTTTCTTTGTTTGCTTTCATTCATAATTAAAATTCATTATTTGTGATGTACAGTTCCGTGGACTTTGACAAATGCATGGAGTCATATATCCACTACCCCAGTACCATACTGAATAGTTCCTTCACAGTCAATGTTCCCTTGTGTCTTCCCACTGTAATCACTTTTCTCTCCCCGAAGCCCAGGCAACCACTGATATGTTTTCTGTCCTTGCAGTTCTGCCTTTTGTAGAACATAATATGAATTGAATCGTATAATATGTATTTTATTTTTAAATTGTTAATTGTGGTAAATATACATAACATAAAATTTACTGTCAACTATTTTTAGGTGTGCAGTTCAGTAGTGTTCAGCATTTTCACATTGTTGTGTAATCCAATATGTATTCTTTCATTTTGTAAAATACATTTAATATTTAGCCATGCTGTGTGAATCAATAGCTCATTCTTAAAAAAATAATTTTCGCTTTAGAAAAATATGCATGATATGAAATTTACCATTTTAACATTTTTAGCACATAGTTCAGTGACACTAAATACAATAACAATGTTGTACAACAATCACAACTATTCAATTCCAGAAATTTTCATCATCCCAAACAGAAATGCTATACCCATTAATTGATAACTCCCCATTCCCTGTTTCCCCAGTCAATGGTAAAATCTGTTCTACTCTCTGTCTATGATTTTGCCTATTGTAGATAACTCATATAACTGGAATCACAAATATTTGTCCTTTTTGTTTTAGCATAATGTTTTTAAGGCTCACCACGTTGGTGCATGTATCAGAATGCCACTCGTTTTTGCGGTTGAATAATACCCGATTGTATGTATATACTACATTTTGTTTATTCATTCATAAGCTAAATGTTGGTCTGTTGATGGATGCTTGGGTTGTTTCCACCTTTTGCCTGTTATGAATGATGCTGCTATAAACATTGTTTCTGTAAGTATCTGCTTGAATTTTTAATTCCAATTTTTTGGGTACATACCTAGGCGTGGACTTGCTAACTCATGTGGTGATTGCATGTTTGATTTTTAAGGAGCTGCCAAACTGTTTTCCATAGCTGCACCTTTTAATATCCCCAACAGCAATGAGAAAGAGAGTTCCAGTTTCTACATATTCTCACCAAAATTTATTTTCTGGGTTTTTTTTTTTTTGAGTGTCAAGTGGTATCTCGTGGTTTTGATTTGCAATTCATTAAAGAATATTGATGTTGAGCATTTTTCATGTGCTTATGATGCTTTTGGATATCGTCTTTGGATAAATGTGTACTCAAGGCCTATGCCTATTTTTGAATTTAATTATTTTTGTTGCTTTTGAGTTATAGCAGTACTTTATATATTCTGGATATTAATCAAATATATAATGTACAAATATTTTCTCACAATCTGTGAGTTGTCTTTTCACTCTCTTGGTTGCAGAAATTTTTAATTTTAATAGTCAAATTTTTCTGTTTGACTTTTGTTGCCTGTGCTTTTGATGTTATATTGAAAAAATAATTGATAAATCCTATGTAATAAACCTATTTCCCTATGTGTTCTTCTATGAATTTTATAGTTTTAATTCTTAAATTTGGATATTTGATGCATTTTGTGTTAAGTTTTCTATATGGTGTAAAAAAAGAGTTTGACTTATTTACTTTGCATGTGGCTATCTGGTTTTCCTACCACCATTTTTGAAAAGACCATCATTTTCACATGAGTGACCATGATAGTCTTGTTGAAAATCAGTTAACCGTATATGTGAGAAATTATGCATGGGCTGTCTAGTCTATTCCATTTGGTCAATATTTCTGTTCTTATGATAGTATCATACTGGTTTGGTTACTACAGCTTTGTAGTAAGTTTTCTAATCAGGAGTGTGAGTGCTCCAACTGTGTTCCTAATTTACAAGATTATTTGGGCTATTCAGGGTCCCTTAAGATTCCATATGAATTTTCGGATGGATTTTTCTATTTGTGCAAAAATACCCTATCATGATTTTGATAGCCATTGCATTGAATCTGTAGATCGCTCTGGGTAGTTTTGTCATCTTGATAATATTGTGTTCCAATTCATGAAACTGGCTCTCTTTCCACTATTTATGTCTTCATCTCATTCAGCAATTCTTTGATTGGAGATTTTAATGTTTTTACATTTAAAGTAATCACAAGTAAGAAAGAACTTCTTTCATTTTATCATTTGTTTTCTGTGTGTTTTATAGCATTTTCTTCTTCATTTCCTCCATCACTGCCTTCTTTTGGGTTTAGCTGATTTTGTTTTTCTTTTTTGTAGTGAAAGATTTTCATTCTGTTCTCGTTTCTTTTTGTGTATATTATATAGCTTATATTTTAGTTACCATCCTGATTGCGTATAACATCCTAAAATTAACAATCTAATTTAAAGTTAAATGAATACTAATTTAATTTCGTTAACATACAAAAATTGTACTCCTATATAGATCTACCAATTGTTATATATATATTTTAATTGAGGTAACATTGGCTTATGACATTATATAAATTTCAAGTGTACACCAAAATATTTTGATTTCTCTGTAGATTACATCATGTTTACCACCCAAAGTCTAATTGCCATCTGTCACCATACACATGTACCTCTTCAACCCTTTTGCCTTTTCCCTTCTCTTCCCTTCTGGGACCCACCACTCTATCCTCCTTGTCTATGTGTTTGTTTATTGTTGTTAATTTTTTTCTTTTACTTATGAATGAAATCGTATGTTATTTTACTTTCTCTGTGTGACTCATTTTACTTAGCATAACACCCTCAAGGTCCATCCATGTTTTCACAAATGGAAAGATTACATCTTTTTATGGCTGAGTAGTATTCCATTTTACATATACACCACAAATTTGTTATCCATTCATCCATCCATGAGCGCTTAGGCTGTTTCTATGTCATGACTATTGTGAATAATGTTGCAAAGAACATAAGGGTGCATATATATTTTCAAATTAGTGTTTTCTTATTGTTTGGATAAATATTAATAACTGGAATACCTGGATCATATGATTGTTCTATTTTTAACTTTTTGAGGCATCTTCATACTGTTTTCCATATGGTTCCATCAATTTTCATTCCTAACAGCAGTGGATGAGGGTTCCTTTTTCTCCACTTCCTTTCCAACACTTATTTCCTGTCTTTTTAATAATGGCCATTCTAATGGGCAGGAGGTGATATCTCACTGTAGTTTTGAATTCCATTTCCCTAGTATTTAGTGATGTTGAACATCTTTTCATGTGCCTATTGGCCATCTGTATATCTTACTGGAAAAACTTCTCAGATTCTTCTCTTTTTTTAATTGGGTAGTTTGCTTTTATTTTGTAGTTGAGTTATATGCGTTCTTCATATAGTTTGGGTATTAACCTCCTATTAGATCTATGATTTGCAAATATTTTCTCCCGATTATTAGTTTGTCTTTTCATTTTGTGGATGGTTTCCTTTGCTATGCAGCTTATTACCTTTTTAGTTTGAGGTGTCCCATTTGTTTATTTTTTCTTTTGTTTCCCTTTCCTGAGGAGACATGGTATTCAAAAACATACTCTTAGGGCTAATGTCAAAGAGCATATTGTCTATGCCTCTGCTTTTTTCTAAGAGTTTTGGTTTCAGGTCTTCTATTCAAGTTTTTAATCAATTCAAGTTAACTTTTGTGTATGGTGTAAGATAATGGTCTACTTTCATTTTTTTGCATGTGGCAGTCCAATTTTCCCAACATCATTTATTGAAGAGACTTTCCTTTCTCTATTGCATATTCTTGGCTCTTTTGCTGACAATTAGCTGTCCATACGTGTGTGGATTTATTTCTGAGCTCTTGATTCTGTTCCATGGATCCGTATGTCTGTTTTTGTACCAGTAATTTGTTCTTTTGATTACTATAGCTTTTTAGTATATTTTGAAATCAGAGAATGCATTCTTCCAGCTTTCTTATTTTTTCTCAGGATTCCTCTGGCTATTTGGGGTCTTTCGTTGGTCCATATAAGTTTTAGGATTGTTTGTTCTATTTCCATGAAAACTGTAATTGAGGCTTTGATAGGGATAGCATTGAATCTGTAGATTGCTTTAGGAAGTATGGAAATGTTAACTATGTTAGTTCTTCCAACCCATGAGCACAGATATCTTTGTGTCTTCTTCAGTTTCTTTCAACAATATTTTCGTTTTCAGTGTACAGGGCTTTCAGCTCTTTGGTTAAATTTATTCCTAAGTATCTTATTATTTTTGCTGTGATAATAAATGGGATTGTATTCTTGATTTCTCGTATACAAACAGAACGGATTTTTTTTTTTTTGAGGAAGGTTAACCCTGAGCTAACATGTGCTGCCAATTCTCCTCTTTTTGCTGAGGAAGACTGGCCCTGAGCTAACATCTGTGCACATCTTCCTCTACTTTATATGTGAGATGCCTGCCACATCATGACTCAACAAGCAGTGTGCAGGTCCGCACCTGGGATCTGAACCAGTGAACCCCAGGCTGCTGAAGTGGAACGTGCAAACTTAACCACTGCGCTACTCAGCAAGCCCCCAGAACTGATTTTTGTGTGCTGATTTTGTACCTTGAGACTTTACTGTATTTGTTTATTATTTCTAATAGTTCTTTTTGGTGAATTCATTAGAGTTTTCTGTATATAAAATTATGTCATCTGCAAGTAGTGACAGTTTTACTTCTTTCTTTCCAGTTTGGATTCCTTTTACTTCTTTTCTTTGCCTGAATGCTCTGGCAATACCATGTTAAATGAGTGGCAAAAATGGACATCCTTGTCTTGTTCCTGTTCTTAGAGAGATAGCTTTCAGTTTTCCACCATTGAGTATGATGTTCTCTGTGGATTTATCATATATGACCTTTATTATGTTGCGATTCTTTCCATCAATACCCATTATATTCAGAGTTTTTACCATAAATGGACATTATATCTTTTTGAATGTTCTTTCTGCATCTGTTTAGATGATCATGTGATATTTATTCTTTATTTTTAATGTCATATATTATGTTGATTGACTTGTGAGTGTTGAACCATCCTTGCATCTCTGGAATAAATCTCTCTTGATCATAATGTATGATCCTTTTAATGTTTTAAAGTATTGTTGTATTCAATTTGTTAATTTTTTGTTGAGAATTTTTTCATCTATGTTTATCAGTTATATTGGCCTGTAACTTTGCTTTTTTGTGTTGTCCTTATCTGGTTGTGGGATCAGAGAAATGTTGGCTCATAGAATGATTTGTAAAGAGTCCCTTCCTCTTCAATTTTTGGAAAGAGTTTGAAAAGGGTGAGTATTAAGTTTTCTTTGAAGGTTTGGTAGAATTCAGCAGAGAAGCTGTCTGGTCCTGGACTTGTGTATTTTAGGAGGCTTTTAATTACTGTTTTGATCTCCTTACTAGTGGTTGGTCTATTCAGATTCTCTATTTCTTCTTGCTGCACTTTTGGAAGGCTGTATATTTATAAGAACTTATTTATTTCTTCTAGATTATTCAATTTATTGGCATACAGCATTTTGTAGTATTCTCTTATAATCTTTTATATTTCTCTGGTGTCCATGGTAATTTCTCGTCTTTCATTCCTGATTTTATTTATTTGAGCCGTCTCTCTTTTTTCCTTAGTGAGTCAAGCTAAAAGTTTGTCAATTTTCTTTATCTTTTCAAAGAATCAGCTCCCAGTTTTATTGATCGTTTCTCTCACCTTTTTGGTCTCTATTTTATTTCCACTCTGATTTCTGTTATTTCTTTCCTCTACTGATTTTTGGCTTTGTTTGATCTTTTTCGGGTTCCTTCAGGTGTATTGTTAGATCATTCATTTGAGATTTTTTCTTCCTTAGGTAGGCTTGTATTACTATACACTTCCCTCAGTACCACTTTTGCTGTTCAGCAAAGATTTTGGTGTGTTGTATTTTCATTTCCATTTGTCTCCAGGTAGTTTTTTATTTATCCATTGATTTTTTTTTTGTTGACACAATAGCTGTTCAGTGGCATTTTGTTTAATTTATCACTTATTATATTTTATGTCACAAATTAAATCATATACATTGTGTGCCCAATAATGCAGTTTTGTATTTTTTTCCAAGCTGCATTTATCTTTTATATTATGTAGAATATAAAAGGTGGAGTTATAAGCCAAAATTATAATAATGTTGGCTTTTACATTTGGTCATATGTTTACTTTTACTGAAGATCTTTATTTCCACATATGGCTTTTAGTTAGTGCCTTGTGTCTTTTCATTTCACCCTGGAGTACTCTTTTAGCCATTCTTATATGCCAGAACTCTGTTAACAAACTCCCTCAGCTTTTATTTATCTGAAAATATCATAATTTCTCCCTCGTTTTTGAGAACAATTCTGTCAGAATTAGAGTTGACTATTTTTCTTTTCTTTTGGCATCTTAAATATGACATCCCGTTTCCCTCTGGTCTACAAGTTTTCTGATGAGAAGTTGGTTCATAATCTTATTAAGTATCCTTGTATGTGATGAGTCTTCTTATTCTTCCTTCTTTCAATAGTCTTTTCCTTTGTCCTGCAACAGTTTTTTTATTATGTTTTCTTGTCTGGGTCTCTGTCAGTTTATCCTACTTGGAGTTCATTGAACTTCTTGGATTTGTAGATTAATGTCTTTCATCAAGTTTGGAAAGTTTTCAGCCATTATTTCTACAAATAGTCTTTCTATCCATTTCTGCCCTTTCTCTTTTTTTCTTGGAATCCAATAATGCGTATTTTAATCCATTTTATTGCTTTCTATAAATCCCTTAGGTTCTATTCACTTTTCTTCATTTTTTGTTTCTTTCCACTCCTCGGAGTCTATAATTTTAATTGTCCTATCTTCAAGTTCACTGATTCTTTCTGCTACCTGCTCACATCTGTTGATGAACCCCTCTGGCGAATTTTTTATTCCAGGTATTGCACTTTCAGTAGCAAAATTTTTACTTTCTTCCCTTTTATAATTTCTCTCTCTTGATTGATATATTTATTTTGTTCATACATTATCCTCCTAATTTCTTTTATATTTTTGTCTCTGTTTTTCTTTGGCTTTTGAGCATATTTGAGTATTATAAATTCAGAACTCTGGAAATCAGGTTCTCTCTGTTTTGTATAATTTATTATTGTTACTATTATTATTATGATTAAAGACTGAAGTAGTTCATTTTCTTAGTGATGTTTTTGTGTGTTAGGATGATTGACACTAAGCTAACATCTATGCCAATCTTCCTCTATTTTATGTGGGATGCTTGCACAGAATGGCTTGATGAGAGGTGCTAGTTCTGCACCTTGGATCTGAACCTGTGAACCCCAGGCTGCTGAAGCAGAGCATGCAAACTTACCACTATGCCACCAGGCTGGCCCCTATTTGGGTGAAAAGATTATTCCTTGTCATGTGAGGTCACCAAAGTCTCTGTTCCTTTAACTTGTCTTCAGATAATGTTTTGAGAGAGATTTCCTTCACTACCAAGAGCTAAACAAACAAACCCACAAAATGAAATAACAAAGGTGAGAAACAGAAAAAAAAAAGGCAGCAACCTCTGTAAGTCTTTGCAGATTGGCTGTGTGCTGGGGCACACCTTCAAGACTTAGCTAGCATTCCTTTGAGCTTAGAGATCAGCTCCAGTGGAAAACCTTAGCTGTTTTTACATCTTTTCTGAGAACATATCTTTTGCTGGACATGCACATGACTTTCTAAATTTCTCCATATACATGGTTGCTTTTGAATATCTTAACTTCCCAAAGAAATTATCCCAGTTTCTTCTCTGGACCTTACACATTCTATTGTATGCCTCTATCTGTAATCTCCTGCCTCAGGTATCTGTGTTTCTTAATTTACATTGCATCTTTTATGGGCAGTGGCTGCTAATTTTCCTGCCTACATTCTGAATTACATGAATAGATGAATGCCTTGCTTTGGTTACTCAGGTATTTCTAAGATAGGTTAGTTAGAACACACTTCTATATCTTCATAATTCAATCTTTGAAGATTGCATGTTTCTAGGACTTTATCCATTTCTTCTAGGCTGTGCAATTTGTTGGTACATAATTTCTCATGTTAGTCTCTTATTATCCTTTATATTTCTGTGGTATCAGTTGTCACTTCTCATTCGTTTCTGATTTTATTTATTTGGGTTCTCTCTTTCTTCTTGAAGAGTCTAGCTAAAGGTTTATCAATGTGGTTTGTCTTTTCAAAGAACTGGCTCTTAGTTTCATTGATCTTTTCTATTGTTTTTAGTCTCTATTCATTTATTTCCTATCTGATCTTTTTGTGTGTGTGAGGTGAGGGAGATTTGCCCTGAGCTAACATCTGTTAACAATCTTCCTCTTTTTTTTTTTTTTCTTGAGGAAGAGTAACCCTGAGCTTACATCTGGCCAATTTTCCTCTATTTTGTATGTGGGATGCCTCCACAGCATAACCAATGAGTGGAGTAAGTCCATGCCCATACCCAAATCTGCAAACTTGGGCTGCTGAAGCAGAACATGAGAACTCCAACCACTCAGCCACAGGGCTGGGCACCTTTCTGATATTTATTACTTCCTTCTATCTAGTAAGTTTAAGCTTTGTTTTTTATTCATTTTCTAGTTTCTTTAGGTGTATAGTTAGATTGTTTATTTGAGATTTTTACTGTTTCTTGAGGTAGGCCTATATTGCTATGAACTTCTCTCTTAGGACTGATTTTGCTGTGTCCCATAGATCTTGGAACAGTTTGTTTTCATTTTCATTAGTCTCAAGGTATTTTTTGATTTATTCTTTGATTTCTTTTGATCCATTGGTTGTTTAATAGCATGATGTTTACTCTATGTGTTTGTGGTTTTGTCTAGCCTTCTTTTTATCATTGATTTTTTTTTTATTTTTAAGATTTTATTTTTTTCCTTTTTCTCCCCAAAGCCCCCCTGGTACACAGTTGTATATTCTTCGTTGTGGGTCCTTCTAGTTGTGGCATGTGCGACGCCGCCTCAGCATGGTTTGATGAGCAGTGCCATGTCCGCGCCCAGGATTCAAACCAACGAAACACTGGGCCGCCTGGAGCGGAGTGCACGAACTTAACCACTAGACCATGGGGCCAGCCCCTTTTTGTCATTGATTTTTAATATTCTATTGGGATTAGAAAAGATGCTTGATGTAATTTCAATCATCTTGACTCTATTGAGACTTGTTTTGTGGCCTAACATGTGGTCTATACCAGAGAATGCTCTAAGTGCACTTGAAACGAATGTGTATTCTGCTGTTTTGGGGTGGTCTATTCTGTTTATATTAAGTCTATCTGGTCTAATGTATTATTTAGACCTGATATTTCCTTATTGATTTTCTATCTGATGATCTATCCATTTCTGTAAGTTGGGTTTTAAAGTCCCCTACTATTATTGCATTGCTTTCAATTTCTTCCTTTAAGTCCATTAATGTTTGTTTTATATATTTTGGTGCTTCTACATTGGTTGCACATATATTTGTAAATGTTATATCTTCTTGCTGGATTGACCCCTTTATTATCATATAGTGGTCTTCTTTATCTTTTATTATAGTCTTTGTTTTAAGATCTTTTATCTGATATGAGTATAGCTACACCAGTTTACTTTTCTTTCCATTTGCGTGGAATATCTTTTTTCAACCCTTCACATTCAGTCTGTGTGTGTCCCAACTTCTCAAGTGAGTCTCTTGTAGGCAGCATGTAGATGAGTCTTGTTTTTTCATCCAGTCAGTCACTTTGTACCTTTTGATTGCAGAATTTAGTTCATTTACATTTAAAGTAATTACGGATAGGTATGTACTTATGTCATTTTGTTGACTGTTTTCTGGCTGTAGTTTCACTCTGTTCCTTTCTCCTTCTCTTTCCCTCTTCCTCTGTGGTTTGATGGCTTCCTTTGGTTTTATGATTAGATTCCTTTTGGGAATCTATGTTAAGTTTAGATTCCTTTCACATTTTCTTTAGTGTATTTACTACAAGTTTTGTCTTTGTGGTTACTGTAAGGTTCACATATAACATCCTATGTGTATAACAGTTGATAGCAACTTAAATTTGAACCCAATCCAAAGCTTAACAGTTTGACTCCTACCTCACATTTTATATTTTTCATGACACATTTTACATTTTTTCTTTCACCCCTTAACCTATTATGCAATTTTAGTTCATTTTACTTCTTTTATCTTTTGTCTTTCATATTGCTTTATAAGTGATTGATCTGCTATCTTTACTGTAAGTTTACTTTTTCAAGTGAGATTATTACTTTAGTATGTTTTCTTAGTATTAACTAGCGTCTTTTCTTTTCAGTTTAGATAAGTCCCTTTAACATTTCTTGTAGGGCTGGTTTAGTGTTGATGAACTCTTTTAGCTTTTGCTTATCTGGGAAAGTCTTAATCTCTTATTCAATTCTGAACTGAAGAGAATTTCTGGGAAGAGAATTCTTGGCTGGAAATTTTTTCCTTTCAGGACTTTGAATACATCATGACACTCCCTTATGGCCTATAAAGTTTCTACTGAAATATCTCCTGATAGCCTTTTGGGATTTCCAAGTATAAAATTAATTGATTTTCTCTAGCTGCTTTTAAGATTCTCTCTTTATCCTTAAATTTTTTCACTTTAATTAATGTGTCTTCTTGTGGTTCTCATTGAACTTATCTTGTTTGGAACTCTCTGGACTTCCTGGACCTAGATGTCTGTTTCCTTTCCCAGATTAAAGAAGTTTTTAGCTACTATTTCCTCAAGTGTTCTTTCTGGCCCTTTCTGTCTCTCTCTGTTCTCCTTCTGAGTATACTATAATGCCAACATTATTCCACTTGATGTTGCTCCAGAGGTTCCTTAAAGTAGCCCCACTTTTTAATATTTTTTTCATTTCGTTACTCCATCTGGGTAAGATCCATTGTGTTGTTTTCCAGCTTACTGATTTGTGCTTCCACATCAACCAGTCTGCAGTTGAACCACTCTAGAGTAGTTTTCAGTTAGGTTATAACCTTCCTTTGACACTTTATTATATTTTCTCTCTTTGTTGAAGTTCTCACTGTGTTCATCCATTCTTATCCCAAGGTCAGTGAACATCTATTTCTTTGAACTATTTATCATGGAAGTTGCTTATCTCCCTTTTGTTAAGGTCTTTCTGGGAATTTGTCTTCTTCTTTGGTTTGGAAGATATTCTTTTGTCTCTTCATTTTGCCTGACTCTGTGTGTTTGTCTATATGTATTAGGCAAAACAGCTACCTCTTCCAGTCAAAGGAGTGGGTTTGTGTAGGACATGATCCATGGGGGCCCAGAAGTTAATCTACCCTGGCCTCCAAAGCCAGGTGCTAAAGAGGCATCCCCCATGTGGATCGTATACCCCTGCCAGCTATTGTGGGGCTATGGTTGCTCTACAGTGAGGACAGGGTATGCTGCACTCACCTGGTGTGGTTGTGGTACAGCTACTACGTAAGGATGGTGGGGTGCAGGGAGCTTTCCTAGCTGTAGTGTAGCTGCTCTTCAAGAGGTGGGTGGCACTGGGCACTCACCCAACCTGGTTGTGACCCAGCTGCTATGCAGAGTGTGCTGGGCTTGAGGGGCTTGCTCACCCAGTTGCAGCCTGGCTGCTGCATGGAAAGGATGAAGCACTGGTTGCTTGCCCACTCCAGTTATGGTGAGACAACAGTGAGGAGTGTACAGTTCCCAGAGTTCTTGGCCAATCTGGTTGCAGCATAGCTGCTTCATGGGGATGGCAGAGTGAAGAGCACACCCCTAGATACTAGCAGGCTAGAGGGAGGTCTTCAAAAATGGCATCCACCAGCTCAATCACCAATATGTTAGAATGAGATTGCAAAAATGGAGCCTTCCAGCATTTCTGTTACCAGAGAAAGTCACTGCAGGTTCCTGCCTCTCCAGCAGCCACTTCAGGATTAGTAAGTCGGTCACTCTCACTTATTGTTTAGGTGCCTTTCAAACTGTTGCTTTTGTGCTCAACTTAAGGGAGAGTGGCTCTGCCTGCAGGCCCTTTAAGAGTGTGTTCTCAGCTACTGTGCAGGGTGGGCTGTGTGTAGAGCATGGTCATTGGTGCTAGCAGGCTAGAAGCAGGGCACCAAAAATGGTGCTTGCCCGCTCCAAAACTGGCAAGTTAGAATGAGACTGCAAAACAAACAGACATTTTGGGGACTCGTCTTTCTGATGTTGGACCCAAGGGTCAGGTGCCTGATGTGTGGCACAGTCCCTTCAATACTTGAGGGAAAGTTTTCTATTTTGTGGATCCCTTCCCAATTGTGGGACACTACACCTGGGGAGGGATCCCTGATGAGACCAAGTCTCTGCCTCTTGTAACCTTCTCCATGGGTCTCTTTTATCATTTATTGTAGAGGCACTGTCCATCCAGTTCTCAGGTCCTTTTCAGAGGAAAATTATTCCATACGGACATGTAAGATTTTGTGTCCATGAGAGGAAGTGAATTTAGGGTTTTTCTAGCCATCTTCTTGAAATTCTGTCCTGGTTGCTTTCCTACAAGATTTTACTAATTATGAGAAAATACACTATAAATATTTTCATACAGGATTTTGCATATTTTCAAGTTCTTAATTCACTGTGTAAATATCTTTTCCTTTCCTCTTTCTCTCCAGATGCATCTTGTACTTTTATGCCCATACTTGGAAGAAACCCATTCATTGGCAGATTTTAAGATCTCAAACATAAAGTTTAGTTGAAAATAATTAGAAAATACACATTTCTGCATTGCATATCTGATTTCGGGCCTAGTTCATATTGCATTGAGTTGATGTTTGTGGTGGTAGGCTTTAGAAAGAAAAAATGTGGAAAACTCTATCCATCAGACTTATAGTTTTGTTTTTCAAGTCAGAATATCATAATTCCTGAAATAAATAAATAAATTCCTTAAATAAAGTATTTAATTTTGAAATGTGTTATATAAGGCTCTCTAAGAATATACTATGAGAGAAAGACAATAGATGGTTGATCTAGTCTATTACTTGTTTGAGAACAGCTTTCCAAGTAGTAACCCTTGTACTGGCTGACAAGAAGTATTTATTTAAGTCAGTTAATATTTAAAATTACTAGGAAATTTAAACTTTAAAACAGGGGGAAACAAACTTGCTATTGAGGTTGAATATATGTAGTGAGCAAATTCCAGTTCTGTGCATCATAACCTGGACCCCAAAAATATAACGTGTTCTCTCAAAGCAGTTGTTACAAAAGATGCGTACGAATGTGTTCAGAAAATTAAACACTGAAATTAAAGTAATTTGGACCTATATTTTATTTTAAATGGAAAACATGATATAAGTCCATTAGCTCAAAATGTAATACGTAAAACTGTATTTTGGCTGACCTCCTGGAAATGACCCCATGTGACATGAGACAAGGTTTTCAGGGCATCAGGAGAAGAGGGAAATCCTACAAAAATCAGCAGTTAAATTTACCTATGATTTTTACTTTTTAGAAGAACTTGAAGAAGACCTAAAAGAGTAGGTGATGGTAAAGTTAGTTGAGACTTTAAAGATTATGAAGATATGACACTTACAAGATGGACAGACGTGATTATTGGGCCACCAAGGACAAATTCCAAAAGCAGAATATGTAGCCTGAAAGTGGAATATGTGCCTAAATACCCAGAAGCTCTCTTATCCATAAAATTTGTGAACAAAATTAATGTGAATGGAATAAATAATACCAATGGAATATTGGATGCACAGAGAACACCACTGTAAGCAAAATAGAAAATTTGTATAGCATTAAAGTTGTAGTCTAAGAACAAAGACATCTAATCCTGTTGAATAAAAATATGATGCTTCCACAATCACCAGAAAGACAATTATATAATTAGATTTAGAAGATCTCAAGTTCGTCTTAAATCAATGACTTCTACACATGTTAAAGTCTTGATTAATAATGACAATGAAAAACACCTACATAGTGAGTAAGAGAACTCCAGCTAGTAAATATGACCCATAAAACTTTAAGACTATATTTAATATATGTGCATCTATTATATTTTCAGATATTGGAAGGAAAAAATGCAGAAAATTTTTTTCCTCTTATCAAAGCACTATTGTTTAAATAAAAAACTTGGGTACTCAAAGTGGAACCCTTATTTAAAAGATGAAAGCTTAGAAGTGTCAGATTTCTGTAGAAAGATATATGTTTGTGAAAACTATCCTCAAGCAGGAAAAACATCAATGACAGGCTTTATTCATCTTGCTTAGTGAAAGAATGGCAAAAGTAGTAAGTACAACAAATATCACAAAATGCATTAATTTTGGAAGTGGTGTGGTTGCTAACCAACAGTATTGTTGCTGATAAATAATCACATCAAAAATACATTCAAAATTGTTTTCATACGCACACACATGTATGTGTGTGTGGAGTGTGGAGGAATTTCTGTTAAATGTAGCTCCTTGTGTGTTACATATAACATTAATGGTAAATATTTATTTAAAATCTTTCTTAGCAAATCATACATTTTTTTTTTTAGGAAGATTAGCCCTGAGCTAACTGCTGACGATCCTCCTCTTTTTGCTGAGGAAGACTGGCCCTGAGCTAACATGCATGTCCTTCTTCCTCTGCTTCATATGTGGGATGCCTACCACAGCACGGCTTTTGCCAAGTGGTGCCATGTCCGCACCCAGGATCTGAACCGGTGAACCCCGGGCCGCCGAAAAGTGGAACGTGCGAACTTTACCACTGCTTCACCGGGCCAGCCCCAACAAATCATATTTTTGAGTTTTACTGAAGCCAACAAAAATGAAATAGGTGTATATCTAGGTAATCTTGAGATTTTTTAGTTTTAAATGTAAACAAAATGCGGAAAGTCTCCTCAGAGCCTGTGTCATTTCTATTATATTGATCTAATATATTTGTGATAGCTTACAGAGGCAGCAACATCAGAATTATTGTATCTTTTAATATGAACATGTCTATTTATGATCTTATTCTGTAATATATCTTGTGAATTAAATCTGTAGGGTTTTAGAGAACAATTTACCAAATTAATTTAATGTCTACTTTACAGAAGGAGGAATCCTAAGTATTATATTTTGAATTTGATTTCACCAGAAATATTACTAATTATATCATATTAATTTCAGGCATTTTTCCCCATTCAAATGATTAGAGCCAAATGCTTTTTAACACTAATTAGGATTAATTTTACCTATACACACACAGCCTTCACCTCAGCAAATATATAACTCTGAAGTTGAAAGGTTATGCATATTTTTTACCAAGTGACTTGAGACTTGAGGTCACTATGTTTTACTTCAAAGGACAGTATACTCTACTATGTTAAGAGTCCTGTTTTCTTATGAGTTCCCTGGGGAAAATAGAAAGATGATCTGGTAATATCTCTTTTAAATTTGGAAACCTTAATCATTTGTCTCATACTTCACTCCAATATAAGCAAACAAATACCATGATATTCAAAATATCAACTTGACTGCCCAAACTTATGCTTTAAAGTAAAGAGAAAAAATTGACCTTAGATATATATTATAATGCCTAGTCACTTGAAAGTACAAGGATAAATTTCTCAAGCATACCCCTTTCATGTTTTTGTCAAGCTCATTTAAACTTAAAGTTTGTATTTTTTGAGGAAGATTACCCCTGAGCTAACTGCTACGAATCCTCCTCTTTTTGCTGAGGAAGACTGGCCCTGAGCTAACATCCGTGCCCATCTTCCTCTACTTTATATGTGGGATGCCTTCCACAGCATGGCCTGCCAAGAGGTGCCATGTCTGCACCCTGGATCCAAACCAGCAAACCCTGGGCCGCTGAAGCAAAACATGTGCACTTAACCACCGTGCCACCGGGCCAGCCCCTAAACTTAAATTTTTGAATGACATGAGCAAGATGGCCAAATGAGATATTTTTTACTCATATCCCTCCAACAACAACAATTTGTCACTCATCCATGGACTGTAATGCCTTTATGGGAGCTGTGTGATCCTAGTAAGACACTGTGAAACTTCAGTGCAGTTCATGAATGAGGAGCACTGGTTTGAGAAGACCCCACAACCAGGTGGCTGACTGGTTAAGCAAAGTCCAGGCTATACACCTTGAAACAGATCTATACTCCTCAGTAATCACTCACAGTCTTGTTTGGCTTTGGTTCTGTCACCAACATCATACATCAAGGGACCTAGGAGGAGTCTTGCTCTTCTGTGTAACAGGTAATAAGCATACAAACCTTACTCTGGGCTGTGGACCCTGAAGTTGTCCATCAACTGGCTCCAGCCTTTCTCTTCCAAGACTGAGGAGCCCCTGGAGAACACTGATTTATGATCACTCACAGATGTGAGAACCTTTATAGAAGTCCAGGAGTACAGCAAAGAAGCTCCAGGAGTACAGCAGAGAAAGTGCCGTATACCGTTAGATCCAAAATTCTGATATTGGGTGCATTGGAGATGGTAAAAGGAAAAATTTGACTTTGCCTCCATCACCTTTCCCCTAAGACAGAGTAGCTCAATAAAAAGAAATCCCTCCTAGGCTTATGATTTCTACCTAAGGAGAAAGTGAGCATGTGAGTGAGCAGTCAGCTCTCCCAGCCATGTGGGATGCCATCAAAGAGGCTCATTTCCCTCTCACCACATTTGGAGTACTGAGTCAATAACTACACAACTGGGGGTGGTGAGCAGAGGGGAGAACAGCACCCAGGGCTCAGAACAGAAGGTATCAAAAGAATATGGGTCCTTGGGGCTGGCCCCATGGCCGAGTGGTTAAGTTCGTGTGCTCCGCTGCAGGTGGCCCAGTGTTTCATTGGTTCAAATGCTGGGTGCAGACATGGCACTGCTCATCAAACCACGCTGAGGCAACATCCCACATGCCACAACTAGAAGGACCCACAAGGAAGAATATACAACTATGTACCGGAGGGCTTTGGGGAGAAAAAAGGAAAAAATAAAATCTTAAAAAAAAGAAAAAAGAAGAATATGAGTCCTACAGACTGCTTCAGAGACTCCATTGAGAAGCCTATCCATGAGCCTTTGGAGATGCCTTACCTGCAAACCCCTCCCATGGGCACCCCAGCACTCTACATGTCTTACCCGTACACCTCCACACTACAAAGCCAGCTCCCTGTCTGTGCTGCTGATGGTGACAAGAGTAAGCTTTTGCAGGTGGCTAGTGAGCAGGTGCAGAAAGCCAGCCTGAATGTGGGGACATGGGAGAGACCACAAACTAAGCATACAGCACCACCTTGCGAAAACAAAAAGGGAGGCTGTCAACACTCAGCTGGGTTTGGCAGAATCAAGAGAAGGCATATAAGCTTAAGAATTCTGAAACAAGACAGAGCTGGAAGTGTGGAGCAGGCACATCTATAGAAGGGCTGAGAAAGACTCAGAATCCTTAGTGGGCTGATGGAAAGTGTTTCTTTCCTGAAGACAGTTAGTAAAGTCTGGAGGAGGTTGCTGCTTCTTAAAATGTGAAGACAACAATGAAAGACTTCAAGGAACACTTAAATTAAAGGAAAGATTGTAGCATCAAAGGAACACAATATTTTTTCAGTCACTGACACCAAAGACTTGGAGGTCTCTCTTTTAATCCAGAAAGAATTCAAAATAGCTCTTTTAAGAAACTTCAATGACCTACAAGAAAACACAGAAAGACAATTCAACCAAATCAGGAAAACAATACATGAATAATACATGAAGAAAATCAGAAGTCTTAAAAAAAGATAGAAATCATAAAACAAAACAAAACAAATTCTGGAGTTGAAGAGTAAAATGAATGAAATGCAAACAACAACATCACCAGCAGAATGGATCAAGGAGGGTAAAGCATCTGTGAAGTAGAAGACAGGATTTTGGAAATTATCCAATCAGAGAACAAAGAAAAAGAAATGAAAAAGAGTGAAGGAAGCCTACAGAAACTATGAGAGACCATCACGAGACACAATCTGAAAATTATGGGAGTCCCAGAAGGAGAAAAAAGGGAGAAGGGGGCAGAAAGCTTATTTAAATAAATAATGCAGCCAGCCCTGATGACCTAATGGTCAAAGTTTCACACTTTCTGCTCCAGCTGCCTGGGTTCATTTCCCCGTCATGGAACCACACCACTTGTTTGTCAGTTGCTGTGCTGTGGTGGCGGCTCATAGAAGAACTGGAAAGATTTGCAACTAGGATATACAACCATACTTGTGGTTTTGGGGAGAAGAAAAGAAAAGAGAAAAGTTTTGCAACAGATATTAGCTCAGGGCAAATCCTTCCTTTCAAAAAAAAAAAAAAAAGAAAGAATGGGTGAGCATTTTCCAAATATAAGAAGAGATTTGTCTATCCAAGTTCACTCAGCTCATAGATCTCCAAACAAATTCAACTCAAAAAGATCTACTCCAAGTCACATTGTAATAAACTAGTCAAAAATAAAATATAAAGAGAGAATCTTAAAAACAGCAAGAGGAGAAGCTTGCCGATTATAAGGGAACCCCCATAATGTTATCTTCAGATTTTACATAAGACACTTTATAGATCATGAGAGAATGTGGTGATATATTCAAAGTTCCAAAACAAAGTGCCAACCAGGAATATTCTTTCTGGCAAAGCTATCTTTCAGAAATGAAGAGGATATAAAGACTTTTCCAGATAAACAGAAGATGAGACAGTTCATCACTAATGGACCCACCTTACGAGAAATGCAGAAAGGAGTTTCTCAATGTGAAATGAAAAGATGCTCATTGAAAACATTTGAAAATATACAACACAATGATAAAGGTAAGTATATAGGAAAATTTAGAAAAATCTAATACTGTGATATGGTGATGTGTTAACGACGTAACTCCTGCACAAAATTAAAGCACAAATTTGTAACGAATAAGCAATATAAAAAGAAGTAAATTGAGACATTAAAAACATAAAAGGGGGAGTAAAACAGTACAGATTTTTATGTGAATAGAGTTAAGTAGTTATTAGCATAAGATAGACTGTTATACCTATAAAATATTCTATGTAGGCCTTGTGGTAACCACGAAGCAAAAACAACTTTAGATATTCAAAAGATAAACAGAAGGGAATCAAATCATACCATGATAGAAAAATCAATTCACAAATGAAAACAGCAAGAGTGGAAGAAAGAAACAAAAAAACCGTAAACAACCAGAAAACAATTAATAAGATGGCATTGATAAGTCCTTACCTATCAAGAATTACTCTAAATGTAAATGGATTAAATTCTCTAATCAAAACTCATAGAGTAGATATATAGATAAAAACAAAGTACCTGATTATATTCTACCTTCAACAAACTCACTTCTCTTTTTTTTGCTTTTGTGCTTTTCCTTTTTATATGTCAGAAAGATTAGTCCTGAGTTAACTACTGCAAATCCTCCTCCTTTTGCTGAGGAAGACTGGCCTTGAGCTAACATCCATGCCCATCTTCCTCTACTTTATACATGGGATGCCTAACACAGCATGGCTTTTGCCAAGTGGTGCCATGCCCACACTAGGATCCAAACTGGCCAACCCCAGGCTGCCAAGAAGTGGAACATGTGAACTTAACCACTGTGCCACCAGACAAGCCCTTCAGTTCCTCTTTAAGGACATATATAGGGTCAAATTGAAGGAATACAAAAAGGTATTCTATGCAAGTAGAAACTAAAGAAAGCGAGAATAGCTCAATTTATATCAGACAAAGTAGAATTTAAGGGGCCGGCCCTGTGGACGAGTGGTTAAGTTCGCGCATTCCGCTGCAGGCTGCCCAGTGTTTCACTGGTTCGAATCCTGGGCGTGGACATGGCACTGCTCATTGAGCCACGTTGAGGTGGCATCCCACATCCCACAACTAAGAATATACAGCTATGTACCAGGGGGCCTTGGGGAGAAAAAGGAAAAAAGTAAAATCTTTAAAAAAAATAGAATTTAACTCAAAAGCTGTAACAAGAGACAAAGTAAGCCATTGTATGATGTAAAGTGGTTAATTCATCAAGAGGACACAACGGTCATAAATATATGTGCAACCAACATCATAGCACCTAAATATATTAAGCAAATATTAACAAATATGAAGGGAGAAATAAACAATACAATAACAGTAAGGAAACTCAATACCCCAATATCAACAATAGATAGATCATCCACACAGACAATCAATAAAGAAATGTTGGACTTGAGCTATACTTTAGACCAAATGGACCTAACAGATATATACAAACACAGCCCACCCAATAGTACCAGGATGTACATTCTTTTCATATGCACGTGGAACATTCTCAAAAATAGATGATATGTTAGCTGATGAAACAAGTCTTAGAAAATTTAAGAAGATTGAAATCATACAACAATTGAAATTATCATGTGGTATGAAACTAGAAATCAGTAAGAGGAGGAAAACTGGAAAGTTTACAAACATGTGGAAATTAAACAACCCACACCTGAGCAGCCAATAAATCAAAGGTAACACCAAAAGGAAAACCAAAAAATACCTTGAAATAAACAAATATGGAAACAAAACACATCAAAACTTGGATTCTGCAAAATCAATTCTAAGAGGGAAGTTTATAGTGATAAATGCCTACATCAAGAAAAAAGAAAGATCTAAAAAAGAGCAATTTAACTTTACACCTCAAAAACTAGAAAAAGAGGAACAAACTAAGTCCAAAGTAGCAGAGGGAGATAACAGAAACCAGAGCAGAAATAAATGAAACAGAGACGAGAAAAACAATAGAAAAGATTAAAAAAACCTAAAATCTTCTTTTTAAAAAAAGTATAAAATTGACAAACCTTCAGCTAGATAGACGAAAAATTAAAAGAAAGATTCAAATAAACATAATTTTGAATGAAAGAGGAAACATTACAAGGGATACCATGGAAATACAGAGTATCATAAGACACAACCATGAACAATTATACACAAACTGAATAACATAGAAAAATATGAATAAATCTTTAGAAACATACAGCCTAACAAGACTGAAATATGAGGAAATAGAACATATGAACAGGCCAATAGTGAGAAAGGAGATGGAATTGGTAATCTAAAACAAAAGCAAAAACCAACACCAGATGGTTTCACTGATAAATTCTACCATTTTACATTTAGAGAAGAATTAATGGCAATTGAAGTTTCCAAAACACTGAAGACGAGGTAACACTACTAAATTTGTTTCAAGAGGCTATCGTTATCTTGATACCAAAGCCTGATAAGGATAATACAAAGAGAGAAGAATATATAAGCAGTATCCACTTTGACATTGGTCTTAGCAACATCTTTTCAAATACCGTATCTACTCAGGAAAGAGAGACAAAAGAAAAAGTTAGCAAATGGGATAGCAACAGACAGAAAATCTTCTGCAATGCAAAGGAAACCATGAACAAAACAAAAAGACAACCCATCAAGTGTGAGAAAATATTTTCAAATGATTTATCCAACAATGGGTGGATCTCCAAAATATGTAAAGAACTTATACAACTTAACAACAACAACAGCAAAAAAAAAAAAAAAAAAAAAAAACAATAAAAAACAGGCAGAGGGTATCAACAGACATCTTTCCAAAGAAGATATACACATGGCCAACAGGCACTTGAAATGATGTTCAACATCACTAATTATTAGGGAAATGCAAAACAAAACTATGAGATATCACCTTACACTGGTCAGAATGGCTATAATCACCAAGACAAAAAACAACAAATGTTGGAGAGGAAGTGGAGAAAAGGGGGCCCTCATACACTGTTGGTGGGAATGCAACCTGGTGGAGCCACTATGGAAAAGAGTATGGAGATTTCTCAAAATATTAAAAATAAAACTACCATATGATCTGGCTATCCCACTACTGGGTATTTATCCAAAGAACTTGAAATCAAGGATCCAAAGACCCTATGTTGCACCCCTATGTTCACTGCAGCATTATTCACAATAGCCAAGATGCAGGAGCAACCCAAGTGCCCTGCTATGGATGAATGGGTAAAGAATAAGCAGTATATATATATATATATATATATATATATATATATATATATATATATATATATACAATGAAGTATATCAAAAAGACAAAATCATCCCATTTTCAACAAGATGGATGGACCTTGAGGATATAATGGTAAGCAAAATAAGCCAGACAGAGAAAGACAAATACTGCATGATTTCACTCATATGTAAGAGATAACAAATACATGCATAAAGGGAACAGATTAGTGGTTACCAGAGGGGAATGGGATGTGGGGTGTACTCAAGGGATAAGGGGGCACAGATGTGAGGTGATGGACAAGAATTAAACTACTGGGGGTGAGCATGATTAAGTGCATTCATAAGTGGATAAATAATAAAGTACAGCACACTTTACACAATGTTATAAACCATTATGATCCTAACAAAATTACTTGAAAATAAAAGAATACAATCCCACTTAAAATTTCAACAAAAAGAATAAAATATGTAGGAATAAACTTAACCAAAGAGGCAAAAGACCTGCCACTGAAAACTATAAGACACTGTTGAGAGAAATCAAAGAAGATATAAAAGTGGAAAGACCTTCCATGATCATAAGTCAGAAGAATAAACATACTTAAAATGTCCATATTACCTAAAGCAGTCTTACAGATTCAATACAATCCCAATCACAATCCCAATGACAGTCTTCACAGAAATAGAACAAAGAATTGTAAAATTTTTGTGGAATAACAAAAGACCCTGAATAGCCAAAGCAATCCTGAGAAAAAAAGAACAAAGCTGGAGGCATCACCTTCCCAGACTTCAAAATATATTACTAAGCTGTAGGAACCAAAACAGCATGGTACTGGTACAAAAACAGACAAACAGATGAATGGAACAGAATTGAAATCCCAGAAATAAAACCACACGTCTATGGACAGTTAATCTTCAACAAACGAGCCAAGAACATACAATGTAGAAAGGAAAGTCTCTTCAATAAATGGGTTTGTATTCTTGATTTCCTTTTCTGCTAGCTTGTTATTAGTGTATAGAAATGCAACTGAGTTTGGTAACTTGATTTTGTACTCTGCAACTTTGCCGTAGTTGTCTATTATTTTTAATAGTTTCCTGGTCAATTCTTTAGGATTTTCTATATACAGAATCATGTCATCTGCAAACAGTGAGTATCATTTCTTCCTTAACAATTTGGATTCTATTTCTTTTTCTTGCCTAATTGCTCTGCACAAAATCTCCAGTACTATGTTGAATAGGAACAGTGAGAGTGTGTACACTTCTCTTATTCCTGTTCTCAGATGGAGGACTTTTAGTTTTTCACCATTAAGTATGACGTCGACTGTGGGTTTGTCATATATGGCCTTTACCATGTTACTTCCATACCCATTTTATTGAGAGTTTTTCTCATAAATAGATGTTGGATCTTGTCAAATGCTTTCTCTGAATATATTGAGATGATCATGCTGTTTTTATTCCTCATTTTGTTAATGTGGTGTGTCATGTTGATTGATTCACAGAAGTTGAATCATCTCTGCATCACTTATATAAATCCCACTTGATCATCCTGTGTGATCCTTTGAATGTATTGCTTTATTTGGTTTGCCAATATTTTGTTGAAGATTTTCACATCTATGTTCATCAGGGATATTGACCTGTAATTTTCCTTCTTTGTCCTGTCCTTGCCTGGTTTTGGTATCAGGGTAATGTTGGCCTATTAGAATGAGTTAGGAAACATTCTAACTTTTTCAATTTTTGGAATAGTTTAAGACGGATATATATTAAAATATTATTTGAATGTTTGATAGTATTCTCCAGTGAAGCTATTTGGTGCTGGACTGTTTTGGAGAGGGAAGTTTTTGATTACTGTTTTGACCTCTTTACTTGTTATTGGTCTATTCAGATTTTCTATTTCTTCTTCATCCAGTTTTGGGAAGTTGTATGAGTCTAAGAATTCATCCATTTCTTCTAGGTTATCCAATTTATGGGCACATAGTTTTTCACAGTATTTTCTTTTAATACTTTGTGTTTCTGTGGTACTCATTGTAATTTCTCTCCTTGCCTTTATAATTTTATTTATTTGAGTTTTCTCTCTTTTTTTCTGAGTGAGTCTGGTTAAGTGTTTGTCAATTTTGTTTATCCTCTCAGAGAACCAGCTCTTAGTTTCATTGATCCTTTTTGGTGTGTTTTTAGTCTCTATTTCATTTATTTCTGCTCTAATTTTTATTATTTCCCTCCTTGTGCTGACTGTGAGCTCCATTTCTTCTTTCTCTAGTTCTATTACTTATAGTTTAAGATTACTAATTTGATATTTTTCTTGTTTATTGAGGTGGGCTTGTATTTCTATGAATTTCCCTCTTAGGACCATTTTTTCTGCATCCCATAAGAGTTGGTACGCTGTATTCTTTTAATTTGTCTCTAGGTTTTTTAAAAAAATTTTTCCTTTGATTTCTTCATTGATGCAACACATCTTCAGTAGTATGTTGTTTAGTTTCCACATATTTGTGACTTTCCCAGCTTATTCTTGTAGTTGATTTTTAGTTTCATTACATTGTGGTCAGAAAAGATGCTTGATATGATTTCAATCTTCTTAAATTTATTGAGCCTTGCCTTGTTTTCCAACATATGGTCTATCTTTGAGAATTTTTCATGTATGCTTGAGAAGAATATGTATTCTGCCGTTTTTTGGAATGTTCTATATATATCTATTAAATCCATCTGGTCTAGTGTTTCACTTAAGGTCACTCTTCCCTTGTTGAATTGCTGTCTGAAAGATCTATCCATTGATGAAAGTGGGTGTTAAAGTCCCCTACTACTATTGTGTTGCTGACAATTTCTCCCTTTAGGTTTGTAAATAGTTGCTTTATATACCTTGCTAGTCCTGTGTTAGATGAATATATATTTATAAGTGTTATGTCCTCTTGGTGGAAAGTCCTTTTTATCATTATATGCTGCCCTTCTTTGTCTCTCATTGACTTTTTTTATCCTGAAGTCTGCTTTGTCTAATATAAATATGACAATGCCTGCTTTTTGTGTTTGCCATTTGCTTGGAGTATTTTCTTTCATCCCTTCACTCTGTGCTTATGTTTGTCTTTAGAGCTCACATGTATTTCCTGGAAGCAGTATAGTGTTAGGTTTTGTTTTCTAATCCATCCAGCTACTCCGTCGCTTTTGATTGGAGAATTCAATTCATTTACATTTAGAGGGTTTATTAATATATAAGTGCTTAATACTGCCATTTTAGCCTTGTTTTCTGGTTAGTCTATATTTCCATTTTTTCTCTTCCTTTGTATTTCTGACATCCATTTCATTCTGGTGGTTTTATGCTGAGGTTTTCTCTTTTTTTATGAATTGTGGCTCTGCTCTAATTTTTTTCTTTAGTGGATACTGTAAGCTTTGCTTAAAAGATCTCATAAATGAGATAATCCTTTCTCTAATAGATTTTTATCTCCATTAGCCTAAGCAGGTCCATCACTTTCCTCTTCCTCTTCTGAGTTATTTTTGTCATAAATTATTCTGCTGTGTGCTATGAGGTTGTGACTAAGTTGAAGTGTTTATGGTTACTTTTTATGCTTTCCTTGCTTTTATCTTTTATGTTTTAATTATTTGCTACCCTGTTCTGTATAAGAGCTGCAGCTTTCTGAATTGTCTGTCTCTTTATCTCCTTGATCAAAGCTTTGCAGACTTTTGCTTTTTTGTTTCAGGTATTAAGGCATCCTTAATCATTTCTTGTAGGGGAGACCGAGTGGCAAGGAATCCCTCAGTTTTTGTTTATCTGGGAAAGATTTTATTTCTCCATTGTATCTGAATAATGGTTTCTCTGGATAGAATATTGTTGGCAGAGTTTTTGTATTTCAGTATTTTGAATATAGCATTCCATTATCTCCTAACCTGTAAGGTTTCTGCCAAGAAATCAGCTGAAAGCCTGATAGGGGTTCTTTTGTAGGTTATTTTCTTCTGCTTTGCTGCCTTTAATGTTTTTTCTTTGTCATTGGCTTTTGCCAGTTTTACTTTTATATGCCTTGGAGAAGGTCTTTGAGCTTTAATTAGAAGTTCTACTCACTTGTATTTGGAAGTCTGGTATCTGCCTAAGGATTTGGAATTTCTTAGCTGTTATTTCTTTGAACAATCTCTGTGCTCTTTTCTCCCTCCCTTCTCCCTGTAGGTTACCTATAATCCTCACACTGCTTTTCCTAACTGAGTCAGATATTTCTCGAAGAATTCCTTTATTTTGTTAAAATCTTATTTCTTGCTCCCCCTCCATCTGAAGCATTTCTATATTTCTATACTCTGAATCACTAATTCTGTCCTCCTTAATGTCAGCTCTACTTTTTAAAGATTCTAGACTATTTTTTTATTAAGATTATGATAGTTTACAACCTTATGAAATTTCAGTTGTATCTTATTGTTAGTCATATTGTAGGTACACCACTTCACCCTTTGTGCCCTCCCCCCACCCCTCCTTTCCCCTGGTAACCACCGATCAGTTCTCTTTGTCTATATGTTAACTTACACCTATGAGTGGAGTCATACAGAGTTCATCTTTCTATGTCTGGCTTATTTCACTTAACATAATACCCTCAAGGTCCATCCATGTTGTTGTAAATGGGAGGACTTTGTCCTTTTTTATGGCTGAGTAGTATTCCATTGTGTATATATATATATATATATATGTATATGTATACCATATCTTCTTTATCCAATCATCAGTTGCTAGGCACATAGGTTGTTTCCACATCTTGGCTATTGTAAATAATGCTGTGATGAACATAGGGCTGCATGGGACTTTTGGAATTGCTGATTTCAGGTTCTTAGGATAGATACCCAGTAGTGGGATGGCTGGGTCATAGGGTATTTCTATTTTTAACTTTTTGAGAAATCTCCATACTGTTTTCCATAGTGGCTGTACCAGTTTGCATTCCCACCAACAGTGTATGAGGGTTCCTTTTTCTCCACAACCTCTCCAAAATTTGTCACTTTGGGTTTTGGATATTTTTGCCATTCTAACAGGTGTAAGGTGATATCTTAGTGTAGTTTTGATTTGCATTTCCCTGATGATTAGTCATGATGAGCATCTTGTCATGTGTCTATTGGCCATCCTTATATCTTCTTTGGAGAAATGTCTGTTCATGTCCCCTGCCTATTCTTTGATCGGGTTGTTTGATTTTTTGTTGTTGAGCTGTGTGAGTTCTTTATATATTATGGAGATTAACCCTTTGTCAGATAAATAACTTGTAAATAATTTTTCCCAATTAGTGGTGCTTTTTTGTTTCAATCCTGTTTTCCCTTGCCTTGAAGAAGCTCTTTAGTCTGATGAAGTCCTATTTGTTTATTCTTTCTATTGTTTCCCTTGTCTGAGGAGTTATGATGTCCAAAAAGAGTCCTCTGAAACTGATGTCAAAGAGTGTACTGCCTATATTCTCTTCTAGAAGACTTATTGTTTCAAGTCTAATAAAGATTCTAGATTATTTTTTATCTCTTTAATTGTGTCCTTTGTATTCAGAATCTCTCCTTTGTTTCTATAGTTTCAATCTCTTTGGTGAAGTATTCCTTCTTCTCATTAATTTTATTCCTGAGCTCATTGAACTGTTTTTCTGAGTTTCCTTGTAACTCACTGAATTTGTTTAAGACAGCTATCTTGAATTCTGTCATTTAGATTCAAAATTTCTGTGACTTCAAGATTGGTTTCTGGAGATTTGTCATTTTCCTTCTGCTATGAATTGTTGCTGTAGTTTCTCATGTTTTTTATGAACTATTCTTTTGCCAGCACCTTTGTGGTAGTATTGCAGATTCTACCTGCTACTTCTGGGGGGGATGGAGGAGCTATGTTTCTGATCCCACCCATCTCTTGGAAGTTGTGCAGATATGGTGGGTGCTCCCACCAGCTGTGAAAGCATTCACACATAGGCTCAGACCTGCCACCTTACAGAAGCACATTCCCACTTGTGGGGCTGTGGTAGTACTATGGGTGCTTGGGCCAGCCGGGAAAGCATTTGCAAGTGTGCGTGTATCTGCAACTACTTCTTCTTATGATCATGCTGGCTGCTGTGTTTGGTAGGCAGGGCTTCTTCATGGGGTCTGAGCCTGGGCCACTCATTGGGACAGCAGCAGTATGATTGGCTCTCCCACCAGCTGGGAAAACATTTGCATGTAGGCCCAGGGCTGCCGTCACCCCTTCTCACAGTCACACTGAGGCACATTCCCACTTTTGGGGCTGCAGTGGTATTATGGGCACTCGTGCCAGCCAGGAAAACATTTGCATTCATGCATAGGGCTGCTGGGGAAGGGTAGAGGAGTGCTCTTCTATTTTCACCTGTTCCTGGGGAGTCAGTCCATCCACCTTCAGATCTACAGCTGCATGGGTCACTCATGCATCCTTCTGTACTGTGTGAGTGTCCTCTGTTTGTCATTGAATGCCCATTTAGTTATAGTTCCAAAGGGGAGAGACAAAGGGAACAGTTCACTCCACTATGTTGCTGATGCCATCCTGAAAACTATAAGATGTTGATGAAAGAAATTGAGCAAAACACAGATAAATGGAAAGGTATTCCATGCTCATGGATTGGCATAATTAACATTGTTAAAATGTGCATAATACCCAAAATGATCTATAGATTCAATACAGTCCCTATCAAAATTCTAATGGCATTTTTCACAAAATAGAAAAAATAATCCTAAAATGTGCATGTAAACACAAAAGACTCAAAATAGCTTGAACAATTTTCGGAAAGCGAAGCTAAAGTCATCACAAACTATATTACAAAGACTTCACACTGCATTACCACACTATAATGATGAAAACAATATGTTATTTCATTAAAAAGACATGCAGTTCAATGGAACAGATCGAGAGCCTAGAAATAAGCTCTCATATATATGGTAAAGTAATGTTTGACAAAGAGCTTCGAATATACAATGGGTAAAGTATAGTCTCTTCAATAAATGGTGCTGGGGAAAACTGGACAGCCACATGCAGAAGAATGAAGTGAGACTCCTATCTTACACCATACACAAAAAATCAACCCAAAATGGATTAAAAACAAATTTAAGACCTGGAACTGTAAAACTCTTGGAAGAAAACATAGAAGGTAAGCTCCTTGACATGATTGTTGGCAAGGATATTTTGGATTTGACATCAAAAGCAAAGAAAACAAAAGCAAAAATCAAGAAGTAGGACTACATCAAACTAAAAGTCTTCTGCAGGGCAAAGCTAACCATCAACAAAACAGAAAGGCAACCTTCAGAATAGGAGAAATGATTTGTAAATCTCTTTTGAGGGTTAATGGCCAAAATATATAAAGTACTCACACAAAACTATGGGGAAAAAAAAACATAAACAAACACCAAACAGTCTGATTTAAATATGAGAGGAAGAACTGAATAGACATTTTTCCAAAGATGACATACAAATGGCCAACAGGTACATGAAAAGATATCCAACCTCATTAATCATCAAGGAAATGCAAACCAAGTGCTCTAACTTTGTTAATTTCCATAAGCTTATTATATTTTATGTTTTTAAACATAAATTCAAATTTCTTTAAAATGACATGTAGAGACATACAAATTAATAGTATAAGTATAATTTATTAAAATAGATTTTAAATGGAATATTATCTTGAAATGCATTCTAAAAATTTTAAATGACCAAAGAAGATTAAGTCAAATTGCCTTAACATTGCATAAAGGTGATTATTTTAGATAATTGCCTGAGTAATTCACTCTGATAACCTCTTTTCCTCTTTGAAAACGTGTCTTGTTATACATGGAACCTAGTAACTATTTGAACTCAGTTAAATTTATATATAATGCTGGAGCTGAGAATCTGGGTACTGTGATTTCGTTTCTTCCTTCCTTTCTCCTTATCCAACTGTGTGAAACTTGGTTTTCCTTCTCCAAGGAGGTGGTCTATGAATTGGCTATAATCCTTATTCTCATTTTATATTTGGCTGATGATCAGCTGGAGAAATCTACATGCGAAGTAACTAATTTACAAGTCAGAATCCACTTTGCATGTCACAATAAAGATCTATATGACAATCTAAGATACCCATGTTTTTTATAAGAGAGTATTAATAGAACTGCTCTTAGGGGTCGGCCCCGTGGCCAAGTGGTTAAGTTCACACGCTTCTCTTCAGTGGCCTAGGGTTTCACTGTTTTGGATGCTGGGTGTGGACATGGGTTTGCTCATCAAGCCATCCTGAGGCGGGGTCCTACATAGCACAATCAGAGGCACTCACAACTAGAATATACAACTATGTACTGAGGGCCTTTGGGGAGAAGAAAATGGAAAAAAAGAGAAGATTGGCAAGAGTTCTTAGGTAGGTGCCAATCTTAAAAAACAAAAAAAATAACCACTCAATTATAGTAACACTTCTAAGACACAGCAGTTTTGAAGCTATTTCCCTTTTATCTATTTTACAAAGCAGAGAAGACTGCGGGAGTGCATGAGGTTAAAATTTAAACTATAAAATCATCTTAGAAATTCTTTTATAAAGATGGTATTATCGTAGTAATAATTGATTACAAGAATAAAAAATATATTTGTTCTATATATCCATGAATACAAATTCCATTAATCTGATAAATATGTATAGGTAATTTCTTTCAGAATTCAGATATACTGTCCTCAGATATTAACTTTTGCTGCTAATCTCCCACTTTTTTAAAAAAACTTCCCTGGTTTATTAATAGGTGAAATTGCCCAGCTTCTGGGGAACTTCATGGGCAAAAAATGAAAAATTATATCCTTATTTTTCTTAATAACAACAGTAAATAAAGCCTAATGGTCAAATGTCACTTTGTTATTGTCAATATGTAAAATACTTCTATAAAGTGTGCTGTGAATCGTGAGTATGCTTTTTCCTTATTTCTATGTATCTTTTTTCTTGGATGTAAATCTTCTCTTTGACAATTAACTCTAATTCTATTTCACAGGCCTGAATCCTCTGTGGAAAAACATGAATAAATGAATAAAGGGAGGTGGTCAGGTAGAACAACAACAACAAAACACTGGCATTGGCATTGCCCCCAGGAAGGGAATACGGCAGTGGGTGAGGTGGTTCTCCTCAGATGAGGCCATTTCCAGATAAGGCTGACATCTGCTTGGATCCACCTATTGGATTACCTCCTCTGCAGCTCAGTGAATAACCTTTTCATTCCTGAGAAGAAGAACCAGATAGTGTGGTACAAAAATCTACGGTAAGCATCAAGCATATTTTTTCTGTTACCATTTAATGAACTCTTAGTATGTAGACTTTGTGCTAAGCCTTATGAATAAAAATCGAAAAGAAGCTACTTTCCCCAAGGACCTGAAAGAAATAGGAAAAGCCAATTAGGGAACAGATAATTACATGTAATATGATGAGCTACTATATCAATCTATCACCTATGTATCTACCTATCACCTATATATCTATCTGTATTTATCCATATATCATATAGATATGTTACTCTCACATAAGGGATTAGGTTATTTTAACGTTGTTTAAACTTCCTTCTAGATTTTACCTCTATATAGATTATTGTCACTGGATTAGGTTGTCACCTGAAATAGTTGGAGGTTCCTACACCTGTCATTCTTATTAACCCAAGTCTGGAGACACAAACACAGAATCTCCCTTGGATTTCTGATTCAGATACAGAAGTAACTGATGATATGTAAAGGTGGAGACTGGAACCGCCTATTGAGAAACACATCAATATTTATTCCAAAATGATGTCTTTTGTAAAGCATAACAACTCATGTAATTTTAGGTGTTCAGGAGCAACAGATTAAAGAAAGCATCTCAAAATTCCTTTTGTGTTGACTTCTTCATCTTTTGTGCTTTCAATCTATTTCTAGCCATTTAGGCATCTGTAAATTATCCATAAAACATCTGCTATAGTTTATTGAGCATAATAGTAAGGAAATGTAAATCAGAAGAAAGCTAGCTTATTGTAAATTTTCTGCTCCATCAGAATTTTAGAAATAGCTTATAGATAATATGCTGTTTTTTATATTTATCCCAAATTTAAAAGTATTATTTTCATCTCATAGGGGATTTCTAGATCAACTCTAGGTTGCTTAAGATATGGGAACACATTTAAACATATTGATGCAGATTTCGGGTAAGAGTGATAGTATATTTCATTTTATTCTGGGGATAAGACTTTAATTCTTCTCATTTTTCATTTGTTTGTACTGTAATTTCCCATTATTCAAAGTCTAAGCAGTTTCAGAATGCTGACAAATAAGTCTTGCTTGATGAGAGGATACAACTTATTAAAAAGAAGCAGCAGCAATTTCAATCCATTAGGTTCCATTTTTATCAGCATTAAATGATACCTTTTAAGCATCCTCCTGGGTTTGGGCTAGGGATGCCAGACACAATACAAGATTCCCAGTTAAATTTGTATTTCATGTAAACAACAAATAACTTTTGTTTTAGTGTTAGTGTTTCTAAGCAAGCTACTTGTTTATCTGAAATTCCAATCTAGGTAGGTGGCCTGTATTTTTATTTGCTAAATTTGACAACCTTATACTGACATTATGCTGGTCACTATAAAAATTAATGTGAAATGTTATAGTCTCCACCATTAAATATTGTATTATATAACATAGTCGTATATGATAAGGATCACATAGAAATATATGGAAAGTTATCATCTTTGTCCTCACATGGTCTACAATTCAAAATACTTACTGACGAAAAGGAACTTTAAAATATTATATGTAGAAAATTCCATTATCTGGTAAATGTTGAAATAAAACCAAAGGAATGTTACCTTAATTGTATGTTATTAACGGGGCTTTTTTGTAAAAAATAATGAAACAATGTAATTAAAATGTTGCGACAAGGTTTGTTGAATGAGATTGCTCTGATGATTAAAATTAGCCAAGAAAGGCCTTGCAAGAAAAGTCAGATTTCTAATAATCTTGGAAAGTTTAAGAGAAGTAATTCATTATTACTCAAATTTAGAGTTCATTGTAGGTATGGCTGGAACAAAAAAATTAATTTACTTAAAGTTAAGTTACTACAGAAGGACCACATATGCTTAGGTTCAAGAGTATATAATGGTTCATTTAGTTCTACTTTGTCATATTCTAGACAGGTAGGCTTGGCAAATGGCAATTTTACAAAAACTGATCTATCAAAGCTACAAAGCTTGAATGAGGATCCAGCTTTGTTGACTGCAAGTATACTGACTCCAGCACAGGTTTTCTCAAACCATCCAGTGCTTTGTTCATTATACTACACATTTGTCAATTCAGCTTAACCCTAACCCTAACCCTAACCAACCCTAACCCTAACTTTTGGATTCTCAATCAGAAAGCAAAGGACTTCTACTGTAGCAATTAGGATTGTGTATAATTAGAACAAATTTCATAGAGATGACATTCTTAACTGAATAGAGGTAGAAATTATTAAATATAAGAAGGCAAATGGGGAACAGGAACAAATTCGTTATGCAACTATGATTTCTAAATGAAAAGCGCAAAATTTATAAACAGAAGAAAAATTGGAAAATAATGCCTGTCCTAATATGAAAAATGAAGGATGATACGCTGATTTTCTATTTTATTTAACAATTTTAAGTATTATCTGTTGTTTCACACTCTTACAAATTTAAAGCATGCTCCTTATAAAAATTTTTTAAAGATATATTAGAACTCAAAGGAGAAAATAAATAGCAGCATGATACACTGCTTAGTGGCATCTACTGGCAACATTTTTAAGTATAGATTTCCCATTTCTTTTCTATCTTTGTATGATTTTACGCTACACATTTCTTTATTTCAGCTTTATTGAAGTATAATTGATAAATAAAATTGTAAGATATTTAAAGTATACATTGTGGTGATTTGATATACACATACGTTGTCAAAGGATACTTCCCCTCTAGTAGTTAACACATCCATCACACCACACACACACACACACATATATTCACATATGATTGTTTGAGGGATGAGAACATTTAAGTTCTACTCTCCTAGAAAATTTCAGTTATACAATACAATGTTATCAACTATAGTCACCATATTATATATTAGATCCTCAGACCTTATTTATCTTATAGCTGAAAGTTTAAATCCTTTTACCAACCTCTCCCCATTTCTCCCACTCCTACCCCTTGGAAACGAATTTTCTACACTCTGTTTCTATGAGTTTGACTTTGTTTTCAAGATTCTATATAAGTGATACCATGCAGTAATTTTCTTTCTCTGTCTTGCTTATTCCACTTAGCATAATGCCCTTAAGGTCTATCTATGTTGTCACAAACGGCAAGATTTCCTTCTATTCCATTGTGTGTGTGTGTGTGTGCGTGTGTGTGTATGTGTGTATGTGTATCTATATATAGATATATATAGATTTATATCACATTTTCTTTTTTTAATTCATTCATCAGTTGATGCACACTTAGGTTGCTTCGGTAACTTGGCTATTACAAATAATGCCGTAGTCAACATGGGAGTGCAGATCTATTTTCAAGATCCTGTTTTCATTCCCTTTGCATATATACCCAGAAGTAGGATTGCTGCATTGTATGGTAGTTCTACTTTAAATATTTTGAGGAACTTCCATACTGTTTTCCATAGTGCTGCATCAATTTATATTCCAACCAACAGTGCAAAAGCATCCCCTTTTCTCCACACCTTGGACAAACTTGTTACTTTCATCTTTTTGATGATAGTCTTTTTTACCGGGGTGAGGTGCTATTTCATTGCAGTTGTGATTTGCATTTCCTTGGTGATTAGTTATGTTGAGCACTTTTTAATGTATCTGTAGCCCATTTACATGTCTTCTTTGGAAAAATGTCTATTCAGTTCCTCTGCCCATTTTATAGTCAGATCATTTGTTTGTTTCGCTTTTGCTATTGAGTTTTATGAATTTGCTGTTATTGAGTTATCCATTTTTGATATTAACCCCTTATCAGATATGTGATTTGGAAATTTTTCTCCCATTTTGTAGGTTGCCTTTTCATTTTGTCGATGGTTTGCCCTGCTGTGCAGAAGCTTTTTAGTTTGATGTAGTCTTTTTATTTAGTCATTCTCTACATAAACATATGTCTATGCCATTAATGAGATTTAAATAAAGTGATTATATTGAATGTATAATATTTCATTATATTAACAACAAATTACCCGATCCTTCATTTATGGACACACATTGTTTCTAATATTTCTGGTCCTTGGATATAATATAGCTATGAGCGTTCTCTGGGATAAAGTTTACCGTGGGACTTTTTTTAATGCTGAATGACTCTTTGCTTTTACTTCCCTAACTTTATTAGAATTTCTTTAAAAACATGATAATACATGTATATAATGAGGCCTAATTATGAAGCAAATATGAATAATCTTTCCTTTCGCCTATAGTCCAGATTGCCTATGGTCAACAATGTAAATAATTCTCTATGCTCATGTCAGTTAAATAAACATATTTATTTAGTCGTCTCTTAGTATCCATGAAGAATGGTTCCAGGAGCCCTGCAGATACCAAAATCCGCGGATGCTCAAGTCTCTTACTCGGCTCTCAGTATCCACAGGTCCCGCAACTGTGGATAGGAAGGCAGACTATATTTTCTTCTAGTTGCTTTTCTTCTTCTCCTAAAAACAAAACGTAGAGAATCTTCCTTCTGGCTCGTTCTTTACAGGGCTCTCTCCTTAAAATGCGGAGATGTATAACTACACAAGTGGAGAGGTAATTAATCATATCATATGGCTTCAGTACAAGAAGTTTATTTCATTCTAATAGAATGGATGAACCCATGAATGGGATACTGTAGATATCTATACATTTTTCCACATTTGCTTATCATAAGTGATGTTCAAACTTTTTCCTTTTTCCCACTTATACTTCGCTGAATTCTGACCCAATGCAATGCAATCAGATTTTTAAATTCAGAGTCTAAAGTAGACAGAATAAAAATGGATCTCAATATAGGCAGAAAATCAATGTAAGATATTTTTTGACTAAGCCTCTGTTCTCTCCATCCTTGACTTTACTGAGATCTTTGAGTGAACAGTAATGTTAATATTTTTCAATAAATCTTGTATTTCAGGTATTAAAAGATAAAATGTGATATGTTTTAGGATTACTTTGAAGATCATTTGATCTAAATTAGACATAGAAGCATGGAAAACTTATGACAACTGCCTACCTCTGACGTATCTTGTGTGGTTTCAACCAGACTGGTTCAAACATACATCAGTTTCTATGAGGTTATAAACCCAATGAGAAAGAGTCTTATGTCTATTTTTGTTTATGTACAGTATCTATTTCTATCCCATTACAAATATTGAGCTTCTTTCATGTGAGTCCAACAAATAGCAAAAGGTAGATTGTTGGCGGCTACCCAATCCTATTTCTGTGAAGAGAAGTTTTTTTAATTGAAAAAATGTTGAGAGGTGGGACCCAAAAACCTCAAGAAAAACTGTTAAATATCTTGATATATAGATTTTATTATGTGCTTTCTATCTTTAAATGTCATTTCATATAGGCTGTCATTTACATCCACCTTTGATTAACAGATACCTGTTATTTCCAGTATTATTCCTTTTCTTATTCCTCTGGTTATCTCGTTTCTTAACTTCCATATACCTATGTCTTCCTTTACTACATGCTCAATTCTCATGAGAATTTTCAATCTAGACTACTCAATTATATAATTTTTCATGAAAATATGTTGTCCCAATTTATTTCCAGAGTAATAGAGTATTACCTACACAAACCAGATGATATTAAAGACTTGTTATACATAATTCAATTAAATGGGGGCAGTTTTAATTTTTGCAAATCTGTTAGCAGTATGTGCAGTTATTGATTCACGTTTCCTCTGTGGTTTTGACCAAAGTAAATTAGTATCATATAACTGTAAGTAGCTTTCCCACTTTAGCCTAAGCCTGGACTTCTCATCAACTCTAGAAGGATAGTGGCAGAAATATCACTTCATTCACCTACCAACATCTTTGTGGGCTCTTCCTCACCATTGGGACAAGAAATCATCCAAAAAGCTCCATAATGTCAAAGGCTGCAGACTCTGAACCACATCCAGGTATTCTTTTTAATCTAAATGTTCTATACTATTTTAATGAAAATGAAATTTTAGTTGTTAATTTTATCTATCATCACTGCTGATTATGGTTATAACAGGGGCATAAATGTCTTATATTTTCTTTAATATTTCCAAGATATACCTAAAAGAGAGCTTTTAAATATAATTGACAGAAATAAATATGTATTTTCTGGCTAGATACAAGGTGTAGTCAATCAATTTAATTAGTTTTAGAAGAACTGCATGGGCCACTGAGTTGAAAATGTGATTTGAGTGTCTTCGATTTTATTACTACCGTATTATTTCTAGCGATCTTTGAAGAGAATCAACTTCTAATCTCATTTGCTTTACAAGGTTATAAATTAATTACATATTTTTTATGCTAAAAGAAACCACTGAGCAGACAGAGACAATCCCTATTGTGGACTTGGAACCCCCTCTTGCCCTTCCTCCTCCTCCTCCAGAGGATGAATGGGGCCCAATTCCTGAGCGCACCAAAGTGGACGGTAAAGTATAAATAACGAGATTTTATTCCTCTATGTTCTCTCTTTGTTATCTGAGGGTACACCTTCCCTTTATTTTACTACTCTCTAGTTGTTCTATTTGTGAATTTTTCTATTTAAACCAAATATAAATGTTGAAATATTTTCAAAATATATATAGAAGTAAAAAGAACTTTCTCATTTTGAAAGTCTCATGAATTAAGGGACATGTTTAAAGATAAGAAAGAAGCCATTTGTCCAAATGTAGTCTTGTTTCTTCATATAAAACTGAGAGACTTAACAAGATGATCAAAGTTTAAAATTCGGTAGATATGTAAAAGGACAAAAAAAAGTAAAATACTAGTACTCGATTGCCTCCTTTTGATTATAGTTAAACTTAGCATTATTTAGTTAGAATGGGGTCTCTCAACTTCAGCACTGCTGGCATGTTGGGCTGGATAACCCTGCTGTAGCAGATGTAGGATTGTAGGGTGTTTAACAACATCCCTGGCTTCCACCCACAAGATGCCAGTAACACCATTCCCTCTGTTATGAGACCAAAAATGTCTAGAGATATTTACAAATGCCCCCTGTGGGCAAAATTTCCTCTGGTTAATAGCTATTGAGTGATTTTTTCAGAGAATTAAAGAACGTTTTGGACATAGATTATTAATATAACCATTCTCTTTGATGGAGATTTTTACCTTGTTTCAAAAGTGCAATTCTTCTGTAACATACGGAAATATATGTTTTTTACACTGGAGTATATAAATTTATTTTTCTGGGAAATAGACGTAACACAAAGATTATAAACAATGATGTTGATTTTAGCTTCTAGAATGGCTATAACATTATTTTCGTGAAATTTAATAAAATTATAGATGTTTTAGGCCTAAAAGAAACATCATCTAGCTTAAACATTCCATGAAATTTACAGTAATTTTTTTTGTGAGGGGAACATGGTACTAGTCATGAAGTTCAACTAAAGAATTCCATCTTAATAATAACAGATTTAAAATAAGCATTTCTGCATTTGATCATATTAATGGGGATAATGTAATCTCAACTGAAATTTTATGCCTAGTATTTAGAGATATTTAGTAATACTTTGCATGTAAAATTTCACCTTTGCTGGAGGTCCCCAAGACCGCACTCAGGTTTGATGATACACTAGGAGAACTCACAGGACTCTGTCTACAGTTGTATTTAGAGCTCAGATTTACAACAGTGAAAGGATAACAAGCATCGTCAGCAAAGGGAAAGGCACATGGAGTGAAGTGTGGGGGAGACCAGGCTCAAGTTTCCAAGGGTCCTCTCCCAGTAGAGTCACACTCCCAGTAAAGTCATATGAGACCTCCCAGCAACAAGTTTTGACAATGTGTCAAATGTTGCCCACGGGGAAACTCGGAGAATTGGTGTTCAGGATCTTCATTGGGGGTTGACCACATAGACAGCCTCTGGCTGGCATGTAGCAAAATCCCAGACTTCCAGAAGGAAGACAGATGTTCACCACAAATGATATTGTTTTCACAAACAGTTTAGGCATTAGTGAGCCACTCTTCTTATGGTGGGAACCCTCCTGAAATCCAAGTTTCCAGACACCAGCCAAGGCCAACCTTGTAAGCAGTCCTTTGAGGATAGCAGTCAGGTCTGCTATGTTAACCCTTTTTCTACACATCCTCTTAAATGTTTTGTTTTTCCTCATTCAGCCTAATAGTTCATAGTAATTCACACACTGGATATTTTCTTTCAGGAAATTTAAGACATTTTAAGAACAATAATAAATGCAAAATAATGATATTATGATTTCAAATTACTGGAACTCACATTATCTCTGATCATCACTCATTCTGTTTCTTAGCTTCTCCTCTTCCCTTTGCTCTATATGGAACAATCCCTGCCATCCTGGGAGTCTGCAGCCTGCTGCTCTTGGTGTTGTGTGGATTCTTTGGTTATCAGTGTAAGTCCAGTTAATTAGAGGAAGGAAGAAATAGACTGTTTGTTAGATTATATTTCTTCAAACATTTTTCTGATAATCCTTTTTGGTACACAGTTTATTGCCACTGTGGATAGGGAACAGGAAAAAATGACATAAAAGTATCACAATCTTTTAGTATATGGATGAATTTGACCTTGTGAGTTCTCAATAACTACATACTTTTTTCAAGGGAGGCTACATAATTGAAATTTCTGCAGAAGATACTGATAGTAATGATTTATTAATATGATTATTTTGAAAATTACAACTTACTAAGAAATTTAGCTTGATGAATTTGCATCTGTCTTTACTTTGAAAATAGAAAGTAACTTCCTTTACAATTTGTTGCAATTTCTGTGCCTACAGCAGCCTAAATTGGATCAAGAGAATATTCTCTTTATTATTACAATTATTTGCAACTGGTTATTTAAAAATCGTAGTTTCTCATTAATAACATTAGTTTGAAACTCAAAATTCTATAATTTTGTTTAGGAAGTGAAATTCTGTACACTGTATCAACCAGTCATGATGCCAAAAGATTTATTTGATATTATTGTTATTGTTGTTGTTGTCTATTTGAATTTAATTGAACCATTGTTGTACCAATATAAACACATTCAGTCTTATAAGGTGTTGAGATATTTCAGCTTTAGGCATAGAATTTAGAAATAATAGTGCATAAATGAAAACATGCTTAGCCAAACATCTTTTTATAATTAGAACACATTTATGGGAAACTTTATTAAGTAAAAAACTATAAAAATTAAACTTCATAATCTAATTCAATACTGTTTCATAATTGCATATGTGTTTTACACATCTTGAATTCTCGTTCTTAGACTTTCAAAGTGTTCAGTCATCAGAAAGCAAGTTGAAGAGCCTTAATCAATGGATTGAGTCTTTCCAAAACAGAGCAGAAACATTTCTTCAGGTCCAAAAGGTTCTTGATGAAAACAAAGGTAATATTAGAGCTAGAATAAACTATCTTTACAGAATGCCATATTGTGTTTCTTTTCACAGCCTTAAAATGGTTCATTACGTAATGCAATAGGGAACTCTCTAATAAAACAGCATGGCAGTTTTGATGGCTTCTTGCCTCTTTTACTTTTCATGTCATCTTTTGAAACTGAGTGAATTTCACATTTATCAAGCATAGCTTCCTATATTAATTAATCAGTTTATTCAAGTTTATTCAATGCTTATTATATGCCAGCCACTAGGCTTGTGATTGACAACAAACACCACATGAACCCTACTCTCAGGAGGCTCAGAGAAAAACATGTAAACCAAAAATAAACCCAAGTGTCAAGGTGTGTAGTTGAGGTATGTGCAAGATGTTCAGGGGGCATGGAAATGGAAGAACTTAAATATCTGAAAAGTAATGGTATTTTCATAGTTTCTAAATGCCTTCCAAGGATAAGAGTTTAAAATACTAGACTAATCATAAAGCTTAATTTTTTGCTAATTAAATTTTAACATAAAAGTCTATGTTTATGATAACTAAATATTTTGTAAAGGCTTTGAATTCAAATATTAGTTTTTTCTTTTTCTTATGAGGTATCAAGATTATATTCAACAATTAAATCAGCATTTGAGAGTCCTTTAGTGATTGACCTTGTGAAAAGGCGGGTTTCTTTTTTTTTATTGAAATATAATTGAAATTAACATTTTTAAAGTTTGAGGTGTACAATGTGTTGGTTTGACACATTTATACATTGCAATGTAATTACTTCAATAGCTTTAGCTAACACCTTTATCATGTCACATAACAATCACTTCATTTTTGTGTTGAAAACAAGATCTGTTCTTTTAGCAACTTTGAATTTATAATACAATATTGTTGACAATAATCACTATGTTGTATATTTTTAAAGGTTGCTTTCTATGTAATTGGTGATTTCAGTGAAAGATGAAACTAATTCAGTAGGGAAGGAGATTGGACTAAAATTATTTGTATATTTTACCACTTGATCATTATCATTATTATGACTCTTAAAATAGTACAAAACTCAGATGTAACATGTGTTCTCATCTAATGTTAAGTCTTGATGTCCCATATAGAAAACCTGGAATGGCTCCGAAACCAGAATGAATATCTCATTGAGGCTTTAGAAGAACTAAAGGCCACGCAAGGTAATCTGGAAGTAAGAAAATTCTGAGTTAACAATAATTCTTAATAAGAGCCTCAATCTTTTAAGAGGGAAAACTTATGAAGCCATAAGGCCTTGTTTATGAGGTTCGGTGAACTTTGAAGTTTACATATTTTCTTTCCTAGGAGACAGGTGTGGACATTCTCTGAATCACTGGGTGCAATACAGAGACCACTGCTACCACCAAACCGTGGAAATGGTCTCTTGGTTAAACTGTTCTGATCTCTGTGTTTCTTTAAATGCTACATTTTTAAAGACACAAAGGAGTAAATTGACGGTGAGATTGTATTTCATTCTTTACTTCTGGGATACGAACATATCATAGGTACCAGGCAAAGGAAGGTCTCACTTGCCGCTCTAAAACAAGGAAAAGGGACACTGTCTTGCGTTATTTTTTTACTCATCTTTCCCAGGTGTGCTCCACTTCAGCACATCTTTCTCTTCCCAACACACCAGTAATGCCCTCACCTTGGAAACGCTGCATTTGCTATTCTCTCTGCATGCAATTTCTCTCAGATATAGCCATAGCTAACTACTTCACCTCCTTCAAGTATCGATTCAATTATCACCTTAATAAAGCTTGCCCGGACAACTCTATTTAAAATTGCAACCTGTGTATCAGTGTCCCACCAGATGCCCTCCTCTGTACTCTTAGTTCTTCTCACCCACTCTAAATTTTTTATGGCGCTCGTCACCTTCTTAAATACCATATTATTTATATGTACGTTGTTAATTTGTATGTGGCTGAAATTCCCCCAAAGCAGACATTTTTGTAATTTTTGTTCAATGATATATATCAAGCTCAAAAAATAGGCACAAAATTCAATAAATGATACAATGAGTTAAGAAAAGTAATTCATATTTTGGTGTGGTGTCTTCTTGAATATAAAACTTTCTGTTAGCTATCTATTTTTTATTCTTTGTATTTAGTTCCTGATTCGAGAAAAGTATAGACACTGCAGTAGTGAAATATTTTTGAGGTTTCATTTATCAGTGAGCATATATAGACTGCATTGTTTTTATTTTTGTAATTCTTTCCTTCTCACTGCATATTTTTCATCTCTAATATGCTTTTAGTATTAATATTTTTGTGTATTTTGGTTCCATTAAGAGTATCATGAAGTTACTTGCAGCAAATCATACTTGGCTTGGCCTATCTTACAAGGAAGAGGACAATAAATGGAAGTGGGAGGATGGCTCCTTTCCTTCTCCTGAGCTGTAAGTTTCTAGTATATAATCCGATTCCTTATTCCTTTTACAATGTCTTTTCCTTAAAGAGCTGGAGGAAATAGAGAAGATTACTGGGGACAAAAGGTAGATCTTTTAGATTGTTTTTTTGTTATTTCCTATTATACTGTCAACAATTTTATAAATCATAAAGTCATTTATATTTTTCATAATTTGTGTAAATATGCCTCTCTTATTAGATGATCTGCCTAATGATAATTTCAGATAATAAATATAATATGGGGAAGGACATCACTATATATGATTAATGACACATCTGTATTTATATTGGGAAGAATAACAGAATCGTTATTCCTCAGCCAAGGAATTTGGGCCGTTTTTATGGTTTAAATACATATTGCTAAATTGCCATACAGAAACATTGCTTTAGACAACTATGGCAAAAATAAATATATTAGCAAGCTGTTTCATTACTCTGTGTCCATCTTAATTCACATTTCAAATTTTTGATAATTTTGATAGCTGACTTTTTATTTTATTCTTTTACATTATATTCTTCAGCTGTTTAGTGAGGCTGTTTTTCCTATAACCTGTATCAATAATTTTGCCCATTTTATCACATTTATCTTTTATTTCTTGGTACAATTCCTTATATATTAAGTTTCTGCCCTCTCTTTCAGATACGTCTTGCCACTTTTTTCCTTCACTAATTTGCCTTTTGAGTTTATTTGCTTTTATTATGTGAACAAATGGTTAACACTTAAGTATACCGAAATTGCCTTTATTCATTTGAAATATATTTTGGGTTGTGACAGAGAATGCTAAGCATGTACATGTGTGTACGCATATAGATATAATTATATCTATCTCTCTATGTATATATTTCAATTAGGTGATCAGTTGCAAAGTACTGTTAAATGATTCATTATTCTTCCATCATTGATTTTAATGTCTTATTTGTCATATACTAAAATTTTAATATTCAAATAATTTAATGCCATTTAAATATTTCAAAATTTGTGTAAATATTTTATGTGTAAACATAGTTGAATATTTTCTTACACTTGACTGTACTATTGCCTCACATTGAGAATCTATTCTTACTTTCATGGTTGATCATTTTAGTTATTGGAATTCTGTGATTTGAAAGTTTCCCTCTACTTCAAACCTTATACAATGTTTGGTACATAGAATACTCAACAAGCAAGTTGAATTAATGAATAGAAGACTGTATGAAATATTTTGGCAATTTACTTCTCCTAACACAGTTAAAAATTCTTTTTTTTCTAATTCCTTTGATATTTTGAAAAGGAATCTGTTATGCGTTTAATAAATGAATAGATGAGCTATGCTTTTTTTCCAGACTGTCATAGATGACAGTTTTGCTCTAGAGCTGATGAAATGTAGCTTTGTTGGCATTGACCAAAAGTGTTCTTCATAATCTAGATCTCTAGTCAAGGACTAAATTCAACTGGAGTATTTGGTAACACCTACCCTATAGCATTTATGTCAGCAGAGATTTTGTAAATTGTAGTGCATAATTGAACAGAGGGAAGCGTCCTGATATATTACATATATATATATATATATATATATATGAAATACAGACACATATATGTACACATATACATTATACTCCAAATTTCATAAATATTTTTGCTGATGCAAATGTATTTACATTCATGTAATGTATTTACAACTAAAATATCTCTCCTCTAATTGTAGCTGTACATGCATAGTTGAATGGTTTCTATCATGCCAATCTGTACTTAAACACAATTTCATATCCCAGGTCATATTTCCCATTTTTGTGATAATTTTCGAATCAGACCATTCTCTTCCTCTCTATACAGATGTATTTTTCCCACTTATAATTAATCATCACATTTTTGTGAAGCTTATTACTTATATGCCTATCTCATTTTTTAAATAAATTTATGAACTCTTTGAAAAGAAGACAGTGCCTTGAGTTCCCCACAGCACCTGATACAATGAATTCATGTAGTAAGTTCTTAAATAACACTATTTAATTTGAATATAATGAGCATGACCAGTGACTTGTGTTTTCTTAATTTCTCAGGCATTTACTAGAGCCAAGACAGGATTTCCAGGGGAAGTGTGTGTACATAAATGCACACACCATTGGTACTGATAACTGCACCAGACCCTCTTCATGCATGTGTGAGAAGGCTGCCCCCCAAAAAATTATAAGAAGATTCAAAGAAATGCTATGAGGTTCACATCTCAATAATATTCCAGATTCAAGATCTGCCTGCCTTTATTCTATTGTTCTTTCATATTATTTGTAACATTTTTTTCATGGCAGAAACTGATAAATGAGTTTATAATAGAAGGAGGCAGGGTGTAAGATTACCAGAAAAGTATGCGTATCCCAAGAAACTTAGAAATTTCAGAACTGCTTTGATTTTGTGAGAATTATATAAGTGAACTAATAAACATATCATTTCTTATGAATACTTAGCCTTTTGGTTCTTTTTTATATTTTTTATTTTTAAATTTTTTTATTGAGTTCATAATAGTTTACATCAATAGTTGTACATTATTTCTTGTGTGCCATCACATAAGTGCTCTCCTGTGCCCCTTGTGCCCACCCCCCCCAACCCCCTTCCCCTGGTAACCACTGAAATGTTTTCATTGTCTGTGTGTTTGTTCATATTCCACATATGGTGAAATCGTCTGGTGTTTGTCTTTCTCAGTCTGGCTTTTTTCGCTTAGCATAATTCCCTCCAGGTCCTTCCATGTTGTTGCAAATGGGATGAATTTGTCTTTTTTATGGCTAAGTAGTATTCCATTATATATATACCACATCTTCTTTATCCAGTCATCAGTTGGTGGGCACTTGGATTGTTTCCATGACTTGGCTATTGTGAATGGTGCTGCAGTGAACATAGGGGTGCATATATTACTTTGGATTATTGATTTCAAATGGTTTGGGTAGATACCCAATAGTGGGATAGTTGGATCATATGGTAGTTCTACTTTTAGTTTTTCGAGGAATCACCATTCTGTTTTCCATAGTGGCTGCACCAGTTTGTATTCCCATTAGCAGTGTATGAGGATTCCCTTTACTCCACACCCTCTCCAAAATTTGCTATTTTTAGTCTTAGTGATTATAGCCATTTTAACTGGTGTAAGGTGGTATCTTAGTGTAGTTTCATTTGCATTTCCCTGATGCTTAGTGATGTTGAACATCTTTTCATGTATTTATTGGCCCTCTGTATATCTTCTATGGAAAAATGTCTGTTCATAACCTCTGCCCATTTTTTGATCAGGTTGCTTGTTTTTTATTGTTCAGTGTATGAGTTCCTCATATATTACGGAGATTTAACCCCTTTTCAGATATATGATTTGCAAATATTTTCTCCCAAGTGGTGGGTTGTTTCCTTGTTTTGATTCTAGTTTCTTTTGCCTTGCAGAAGCTCTTTAGTGTGATGAAGTCCCACTTGCTTATTTTTTCTTTTGATTCATTCGTCTGAGAAGACATGGTATTCGAAAAGACCCTTTTTAGTTTGATGTCAAAGAGTGTACTATCTATATTATCTTCCAGGAATTTTATGGTTTCAGGACTTATCTTCAAGTCTTTGATCCATTTTGAGTTTATTTTTTGTATGGTGTGCGATAACAGTCTACCTTCATTCTTTTGCCTGTGGCTGTCCGGTTTTCCCAACACCGTTTATTGAAGAGACTATCCTTTTGCCATTGTATGTTCTTGGCACCTTTGTCGAAGATTAGCTGTCCATAGAGGTGCGCTTTTATTTCTGGGCTTTCAGTTCTGTTCCATTAATCTGTGTGCCTGTTTTTGGACCAGCACCATGCTGTTTTGATCACTATGGCTTTGTAGTAAATTTGAAGTCATGCATTGTGGTACCTCCAACTTTGTTATTTTTTCTCAGGTTTACCTTAGCAACCTGGGGCCTTTGGTTGCCCCATATGAATTTTAGGATTTTTTGTTCTATTTCCATGAAGAATGTCATTGGGATTCATATTGGGATTGCATTGAATCTGTAGATTGCTTTGGGGAGTATGGACATTTTAACTATGTTTATCCTTCCAATGCATATGCATGGAATATCCTTCCATCTCTTTATGTAATTATCAGTCTCTTTCAGTAATATCTTATAGTTTTCATTGTATAAGTCCTTCACCTCCGAGGTTAAATTTATTACTAGGTACTTTATTCTTTTAGTGGCGATTGTAAATGAAATTGTATTCTTGAGTTCTCTTTCTGTAACTTTGTTATCAGAGTATAGAAAAGCACCTGATTTTTGTAAGCTGACTTTGTACCCTGCAACTTTACTGTGGTTGTTAATTATCTCTATTAGTTTTCCAATGGATTATTTGGGGTTTTCTATATATAAGATCATATCGTCTGCAAACAGCAAGAGTTTCACTTTTTCACTCTCTATTTGGATTCCTTTTATTCCTTTCTGTTGCCTAATTGCTCTGGTCAAAATCTCCAGTACTATGTTGAATAAGAGTCATGATAGAGGGCATCCTTGTCTTGTTCCTGTTTTCAGGGGGATGGCGTGCAGTTTTTGCTCATTGAGTATGATGTTGGCTGTGGATTTGTCATATATGGCTTTATTATGTTGAGGTAATTTCCTTCTATCCCCATTTTGTTAAGAGTTTTTATGATAAACAGCTGTTGGATCTTGTCAAATGCTTTCTCTACATCTACTGAGATGATCATGTGGTTTTTATTCCTCAATTTGTTGATGTGGTATATCACATTGATTGTTTTGTGGATGTTGAACCATCCCTGAGTCCCTGGTATAAATCCCACTGCCTCATGATGTATGATCCTTTTGATGTATTGCTGAATTCGGGTTGACAAAATTTTGTTGAGGATTTTTGCATCTATGTTCATCAGTGATAATGGCCTTTAGTTTTCCTTTTTTGTGTTGTCTTGTCAGGCTTTGGAACTGGAGAGATGTTGGCCTTGTAGAATGTGTTAAGAACTGTTTCATTTTCCGTAATATTTTGGAATAGCTTGAGAAGGATAGGTATTAAATCCTCTCTGAAAGTTTGGTAGAATTCCCCAGGGAATTCATCTGGTCCTGGGGTTTTATTCTTTGGGATGCTTTTGATTACTGTTTCGAACTCTTTACTTGTGATTGCTCTGTTCAGATAATCTGTTTCTTCTTGATTCAGCTTTGGGAGGTTGTAAGAGTCTAAGAATTTATCCAACTCCTCTAGATTATCCATTTTTTTGGCATACAGTTTTTCATAGTATTCTCTTATAATCTGTTGTATTTTTGTGGTGTCTATTGTTATTTCTCCTCTTTCATATAAATGAAAAATTATAAAATTTTGTTTATCTGAGCTTTCTTTCTTTTTTTCTTTCTCAGTCTGACTAGGGGTTTTTCAATTTTATTTATCTTCTCAAAGAACTAGCTCTTTGTTTCACTGATCCTTTCTACTGCCCTTTTGTTTCAATAGCATTTATTTCTGCTTTGCTTTGTATTATTTCTTTCCTTCTGCTTACTTTGTGCTTTGTTTGTTCTTCATTTTCTAATTCATGTAGGTGTGATTTGAAATTGCTTATTTGGGATTTTTCTTTTTTGTTAAGGTGTGCCTGTATTGCGATGAATTTCCCCCTTAATATGACTTTTGCTGCATCTCTTATGAGTTGGTATAGTATGTTATAATTTTCATTTGTCTCCAGATACTTTTTGATTTGTCCTTTAATTTCTTCAGTGATCCATTGCTTATTCAGTAGCACATTGTTTAGTGTCCATCTCTTTGTACCTTTCTCAGATTTTAAATTTTAATTAATTTCTAGATTTATAGCATTGTGATTGGAAAAGATGCTTGTTATTATTTAAATTTTCTTAAATTTATTGATGCTTCTCTTGTTTCCCAACATATAGTCCATCCTTCAGAATGTTCTGTGTGCACTTGAGAAGAATGTGCATTCTGCTGTTTTTGGATAAATTGTTCTATATATGTGTATTAAGTGCAACTGGTTTACCTTTTCATTTAATTCCAATGTTTCCTTGTTGATTTTCTGTCTGGATGATCTATCTTTTGATATGAGTGGAGTGTTTAAGTTTCCCACTACTATTGTGTTATTATTAATACCTTCTTTTAGGTTTGCTAATAGTTGCTTTATGAACTTTGGTGCTTCTCTGTTGGGTGCATAGATATTTATAAGTATTATTTCTTCTTGATGGAGTGTCCCTTTGATCATTATATACTGACCCTCTATGTCTCTCTTTACTTGTCTTAACTTGAAGTCTACTTTGTCTGATATAAGTATTGTGGCACCTGCTTTCTTTTGTTTTCTATTAGCTTGGTTTATCATCTTCCATCCCTTTACTCTGAACCTGTTTTTGTCTTTGGAGCCGAGATGTGTTTCCTGGAGGCAGGATATTGTTGGTCTTGTTCTTTAATTCATCTCACCACTCTGTGTCTTTTTATTGGAGAATTCAATCCTTTTACATTTAGGGTGATTATTGATGTAGGAGGGCTTAATGTTGTCATTTTATCACTCATTTTCCAGTTCTCCTGCATTTCCTTTGTTTCTCATCCTATGTGTTTTGGTCTACTTATTTAATTATGTGGTTTTTTATGATGTGTTTCTTTGTTTTCTCCTTATTTATGATTTGTGTCTCTGTTCTGCTTTTTTGTTTAGTAGTTGCCCTGAGGCTTGTATTCAATATCTTGTGTATAACATAGTCCATTTTCTGATGGCCTCTTATTTCCTTAGTCTAAACCAATTCAGTCCCTTTCCTCCTCCCCTCCTAAGTTATGTTTCTCATATCTTATCCAATCCTGTGTTGTGAGTTTGATTAAAATGGCAGTATTATGGGCTGGCCTGGAGGCACCGTGGTTAAGTGAACATGTTCCACTTCTCAGTGGCCTGGGGTTCACCGATTTGGATCCCGGGTTCGGACATGGCACTGCTTGGCAAAAGCTATGCAGTGGTAGGCATCCCACGTATAAAGTAGAGGAAGATAGGCACAGATGTTAGCTCATGGCCAGTCTTCCTCAGCAAAAAGATGAGGATTGGCAGTAGTTAGCTCAGGGCTAATCTTCCTCAAAAGGAAAAATGGCAGGATTATCTTTGTTTTTGGTGTTTTCTTTCCCTTTAGCTTAATGCTATACTTGAGTATTTGCTATCATATTATGATTCTGTCTGTCTGTTTATCTCCTTACTCTGTGTTTTGTGATGCCTTCCTCCCTTGTTTTCTCATATGAGGGTCTTCTTTAGGATTTCTTATGGGGTGGGCGGTCTCATGGCCACGAATTCCCTTAGCTATTGTTTGTCTAGGAAAGTTTTTATTTCTCCCTCATATCTGAAGGATATTTTTGCTGGATAGAGTATTCTTGGCTGAAAACTCTTGTCTTTTAAACATTTGAATATGTCATTCCATTCTCTCCTATCTTATAAGGTTTCTGCAGAGAAATCCACTGAAAGCCTAATAGGGGTTCATTTATAGATTGTTATCTTCTGCCTTGCTGCCCTTAGTATTCTTTCTTCTTCATTCATTTTTGCCAGTTTTACTACTATATGCCTTGCAGTAGATCTTTTTACATTGACATATCTAGGAGATCTAGAAGCCTCTTCCACATGTATTTCCGTCTCTTTCCCTAGGTGTGGGACGTTCTTTGTTATTATTTCTTTGAACATGCTTTCTGCTCCATTCTCTTTCTCTTCTCCTTCTCTATACCTATAATTCTTATGTTGGATTTCCTAATTGAGTCAGATATTCGTCAGAGACTTTCTTCATTTCTTTTTAGTCTTAGTTCTCTCTGCTCCTTGTCTAGAGCATTTCAACATGTCTATCTGTGATTATGCTGATGTGCTCCTCCATTATGTCCACTCGATTGTTCAGGGAATCCATATTTTGTTTTATTTCTTCCTTTGTGTCTTTCATCTTTAATATTTCTGATTGATTCTTCTTTATAGTTTCAATCTCTTTTGTGAAGTACCTCCTGAACTTGTTGAGTTGTTTCACTACATTCTCTTTACCTTATGAATTTTTTGCTGATTTCTATTTTTAATTCATTGTCATTTATATTACATATTTCTGTGTACTCAGTACTGAATTCTGGGTACTTGTCATTTCCTCTCTGGTCTGGAGATTTGATATAGTGTTTGATATTGCTAGAGGAGGTGGGTCAGATCTTATGCATCCTGATATTATTTGGTTGCAGTTACCACCTATTGCCACTGAGTGGGGGTCCAAAGCCACATATTCTGAGCCCTCCACCTTCAGCTGAGATGCTGGGCACGGGGTGAGTAGAAGGGCACTTTTTCCTGTGTGCTTTCTGGACTTTCTCACTCCACTATTGCTATCTGGTCTCCTGGGGTGTTGAATCGATGAGGTCAGCCCCCACAAAAGCTCTCCCCCTGGTAGAGGTTTACCCTCTAGGCTGCACACACCCTCTGTGGTCCTTGATGTTCTCACAAATGAACGCCCCTCCCCTGTTCCTTCTCTCACAGAGCCTCCCATTGTTGTATATCACAGTCTTCAGGGGAGGGAGTGAAGTTCTCTCTTACCCCATTGCAGCTCCTTCAAGAGGGGCTCCAGCCTCTCTGACCTCAGCTGTATGGCTGTGTGTCTCTTCAACTTATTTGTGCTGTATTAGGATGTCCTCTGTTGGAGTATGGATTCCCCTTTTCATTGTATGTTGGAGGAGAAAGAGTCCTGGGCAAGTTTACTCTGTCACGATGCTGACATCACTCCATCTTCTTTTTAATATCTTAAAATTTATTCATTTATAATTGTGACCCCATGTAAACACTTCTTCAGAATCATTACAACAAGAAATCTAAGTGATAAGAGATTTAACATTTAATGCACAAAAAATGGCCAACATAGAAAAAATATCAATACTAACACAAAGTAAAATAAAATAAAATAAAGTTTAATTAAGACAAATTTCTGGTCATGTGTTTTCCAAGTTGCTTGCAGATGACTTCCTTCCTAACAGATTTTTAAATATGTCAATTTCACTTACATTAATTCCTTGCTTCTTGTCCTGTTGGAAAATATATATCCTGTCAGAGTGTACTTTTAAATAGACTCTGGATCCATTTCCCCTCGCCCTCTCACTGGTACAAGTTCTTATTCCATTAATTATCCTCCTTACATATATGCAATCACTTCCATTTAAAATATATTACCTTCAAGACATAAACATGCCCATACATCTCTATCATCCTATTAAATTTATGTCTTCTTCTATTGCTCCTTTTATAAGCTTCTCTTCCATGTCAGTGTACTTGAGCACAAAATCCACATGGATTATGTACTTTCTCACTTTCCAGTGGTTATTCAGAACCTTGTTATTTGTCTTCTTTTCACATTTTTATTGAGACTGCTTTTCTTTAACACTATTGATCTATTTGTCATTCATTTATTTATTTATTTTCAATTTTTTTTATGTATCTGTTTCTGTTTTAGACAGCAAGTTAATTCATGAATCTGATTAGCTATTGTTTTAGATGAGAAAAAATTAAGTTCCTTGTAAACTATGAAGCACTATATGATTCAAAAGTATTTTAGTTATAAATGATGATGGTACAATGTAAAAATTTTGGTTAGTGAAATGCATGCTATTCATACATATCACATTAACCTCTTTAATCTCCATCCCTTTTTATGTCTTTCACTTCTTCCTACTCCCTTGTTTTTCATTCTGATATCTATACTCTTCCTTCTATACTATCCTCCTTTCCTTTTATTTGTTCTACAAGGCAGACTTTATTGATGACAAGTGACAGAAACAAGATTCAACCTAGCTTGGGAAAAAAGGGACAGCTTTTGGGAATACATTTGGTTATTACATATAAGTGAAGAAAACTTTGAATAAACAAATCATAAGAAAAGTGGCGATACAGCTTAGGAATGGAGAAAACATGAGCTCAGAACTTGAATTCTACCAGCGTTCCCTGCTGCTTTTCTTTGCTTCTTTCTTTCAGGATGGGTTTTATTACTTTGTCATGAAGATGGATTTCTTTCAAATAGGAAACATGGACAATAACTACTCTCTTGCCTCCTATATTATAACTCCTTTTATGAGAGATTCTTCTCATTTAATTTCAGAAGGAAAAATAATAAATGATATGATGTTAAGGGAAGGCTAAACCCTAAAAAATATGGTCACCTCAACTACAGTCATATTTATTGAAGTATGGTGAGTTCTCAGGATAAAGGGTGTGTGCTGGCTGACAATAGCATAGATGATCCATACAATTATGCACTGTTTTTTCCTGTTCAACGAAAAGCTGCCAGAAATCAAATATATTCCTCAAGAAAACCTAGAAAATATAAGAAAAAGTGAGTAAAATAATAGCAAACATATATTTAAAATGTACTTAGCGCCAAACGCTGTTACAAGTGATTTATAGGTATTAACAGATTTGACACTGTATGGTAGATTGCAATATTTAATAGAAGAGAGAATTGATTAAGTTAACTTTTCTAAAGTTGTTAAACTTGTTAGTAGCAGAGCTAGAATTTGAGCTCAGAGATCTTACTGTGAAAGTCAATGCCCTGAAACATATTATCATATATATCTTCTCATATACCTACTCAAAGAAGGTTCTAGCAGAAGCATAATTTGACACTTAATGGCAGGTAAGGTTATACTGGAAGCCTTATAAAATAATGAATAAAAAATTTTAATTGTTCTATATTCAATTCAAAATAGCTGGGAATTCAGAAGACTATACAAGTTTTTGCAGTTTTGCTGTAGAATTACAGTGATAGTTTAAAAACATGTTCTGTGGGGAGTACATGTAAGGGACACAACTGAGATTTAAGGGTGACCCAGGAGAGGAATTCTAATAAATGTTATGTCTGGAAATATGTCTTGATATTTAGCAGAAGTCTCAATTTGTTTTTGAATATGTTGCAAGTCAGTTTCCTGGGGAAAGCGTATCTAAAGCAGAGCTTATTGTATCAAAAGTACTCTTGCGGGGCAGGCCCCGTGGCTCAGCAGTTAAGTGTGTTAAGTGTGTATTTTTCGCTTTGGCGGCCCAGGTTTCGGCAGTTGGGATCCCGGGTGCAGACAGGGCACCACTTGGTAAGCCATGCTGTGGTAGGCGTCCCACATATAAAGCAGAGGAAGATGAGCACCAATGTTAGCTCAGGGCCAGCCTTCCTCAGCAAAAAGAGGAGGATTGGCAGCAGTTAGCTCAGGGCTAATCTTCCTCAAGAAAAAAAAATGTGCTCTTGGCATCAACATTTTGCGGGAAAGAAGCAAAGTAGTATTGGACAGAAGGAGCTGTGATGAAATCTTCACGCCAAGCTTCAGTCAACTTCATGGGGATTTCTGAGGCTGGTAAGGTCCTTCAGAATAATCTGAAACTGGGCCTTTATACCTCTTGTATTACTCACACATGGGATGCGGGTGACTCATATAGGAAGAGTAACGATCTTAGGTAAGGTAGATTTCTTGAATTTGAGCAATGTCTCTGGGTTTAGCACCAACAGCTGTTGTCTGGAAGCATCTATGGAAATTAGCTCTGAAGTCCTGAAGGGAATTCAGTGTATAACACAGTATTCATGATAGAAAAAATAATTCAGACTTGCAGGATTTAGCTGTTCTTAGGCAGGAGAAGTCGTAGTTACGGATAAGAAATTTTTTGTGGAGAAGACAGCATATATAAATGACCTTAAGGAAGAGATTGAATGCATTTCAGCTGATATAGAATGTAAGGAAAGATTGAAAAACATTTAAGAACCACTCATGACTGCATGCTATTAAAGAGTTTACATTTTACTTGGTGGGAATCTACTCAAGTATTCTAAACAGAACAATATTTAATCAAATTTCTGTTGTAGAAAGATCTCAATTGCTGTAACATGGGCAAGGAATGAACTGAGACTGATGTTGAAGGCAGTGAGATTAGTAAAGGACGTATCATAATGATCAAAAAGAGAAATGTTGGACAGCCAGTTGACTGATGGCTCCTTTAAGGGGGAACACAGGAGAAAGGAAAGGTTTCTGGAAGTCCAAAATGGTAAATTTTAGGTATAATAAGTTTGATACATCTGTGAAATGTCCAGCTGGTTTTATACCTTGAAACCAGAGCCCAGTTGGTTTAGTAAGAATAGAATGTTCAGACCCTTCTATTTTATAAATCTCTACTTTTCAACTCATATGTACATAATCAACATAGAACAAGTATAGCTAGAACAAAATTTCTCATAACAAAATTAGTTTAACAGTTAAATTTTATTTTATTTTTTGCTTGAGGAAGACTGTTGCTGAGCTAACATCTGTCAGTCTTCCTCTGTTTTGTTTGTGGGATGTCTTCGCAGCACGGCTGATGAGTGGAGTAGGTCTGTGTCAGGGATCTGAACCCACGAACCTGAGCCACTGAAGCAGAGTGTGCTGAACATTAACCCTCGGCCATGGGGCTGGCCCCTGTTAAATTTTATTTTCACCAGTAGAGAGAGATTTTTTTTTGAGACTCCCAAATGAAATAGGAACAAATGAGAGAAAAAGGGACTTTGGCAAAGTCTTTTCCTCCCACATATTTAGAATTTTATTGCCCTTAATAACTCTCAGCCTGTGAATGGACCAGAGAGAAAGCAGTTAAACACAAAAATAAGCAATAGCAAAGGAAGTAAGAGAACACACAATGATGAAATTCTTCTTGTGTCCTGCCAAGGTGTTTCGTTTTTTCAGAAACGTCTGTGGAAGAGGTAGAAAAAGGAAAGTTGGGGAAGTGTGAGGGATTTACGCTGATTTAGGGACTGGTAGCATTAAAACAAAACACATTTTCTCCTTCCCTTTTAATTTCCACAGGTCTAGCCAGAGTTATATTAAACTTTTTGGTAAAGAAAATCATAACATATTCACCTTATTACCTTAAAAAACACATTCAGCAACAGTTTTCTGAAAACAGGAAACAGCAACAAGTACAAGAGAGCAGTCCCAAATATGTAGTGAGCACATAGACATCATTTTCTTAATATTATTTACCTAGTTTGTACATTTTTGAAAGAAGAAGTGAAAAGCAATCATGTGCTAATCAATTGGAGACAAAAAGAAAGACTGACTACAATATATCCCTTTTATTTTTCTATGACAAGATGTCAAAATCACACCTGGATATCTGTTTTTGAAACTAAATCGATAACTGCTTTGCTGACATGACATGAAAGTACAATATAATTTGTATGCGATTTCCATGCAAATACAAAGTCAGCAAAATATAGCTGACAATTTTCCTTTATTAGTAAAGATTAGTAGAGTAGGACAGTGGTTGCCTGGAGAAGGATATCTAGCACCAAATCTGAGTAGTAACAATATTGAAATTATGTTTATGGGTAAATGGAGACACAAGAGAATGTATTGTTATATAGTCCTGTAAAAGAAGAGAATGGGAGAAAGTAACGTCTTAGAAACCAATAGAATACAGTATTTCAAGAATGATAGTTAATGCTAAAGAACGTCCATTAGATTTAGCTATGAGGATATTATTTATGATCTCAGTTTTAATGAAGGTTAAAAAACAAAAGTTAGATTGCAATGGCTTTTGAATTAAACAGGCAGTGAGAAAATGGAGAAATGAAGTTTACTATTTTTTTAATATGTTTTATCTGCAAGTAGAGATTGGGCGATAATTTGAGAAGGAAACAGGGTAGAGGGAGGGTTGATCTATTGCTCACCCAACATCCTTTCTAGTCAGTGGACTTTTAAACCAATATGGTCACAACGTGTCTTTAATTTATTTTTATATTGTGTAGGTAGTTCAAGACTTAAATAGTTTTAACGCTTTGGTAAGGAGATAATATCGTTGAGGTTGTCAAGTATGTGAACACAAATGGCTATTTTTAATTGGACATAGTAGTTTTCAGGCTAATATAAGAGAGTAAATATTTCAACTGAAAAACATATGCAACAACATTTAGTAGTTTGTTTCCCCTTAGGAATTTAGAGAAAGTAATAGCGGTCACAGAACAGTTACATTAGGCAAGAATTCTAGACTTGTGCTTGCTTTTCTTTAATGGAAGAAATATTAAAGGAATGTATTTGAAGACTTTGGTTTAACTCTATGCCTTTAATGGTATCCTGTAGATGAGTCAAACTGTTTTATTCACTCCATGTCACAGCTCCCATTTCTGCTTCTTATTTTTCTCTTATAGCAAGGATCAAAGCTGTAACTCACATGGTAAAATTATTTCTCAACTGGTATATAGAAGATGGAAGACAAATTTTTTTAAAAATTCATAAATGCCATGAAATTATGATGCAGCCAAATTGCCTAAGAATTTTTCACGTTGGGCCAATTATTTGTGGATAAACCATAGCAAGAATTTTATAACTCATATTATATGTTTAGCCTCTGCTTTTAAGCATCTAAGAATATATCTAAGTGAATAATAGTCTCCTCTTCTCCATATATTTTAGTTATGTGGAAAGTAAACTCATGGAAAGTATAAAAATATAATTTCAAAAAAAGAACCAAAGTCAGTGAGTGGATCCTGTCAGCCTCTGTTCTGTTTACCTTTGTTTCAAATAAACATATGGAGGATGTGACAAGAAACTGAGGCTATCAGACTGGACAAGCTGATTGTGACTCAACAAGAAAGCTTCAGGCATCTTCTCGGTCACTTTCACAAAAATACTCATTGAGGGCTCTCAGTTAAGAAGACAGGAAAAGGAAAAAGCTTAGTTCTATGTGGAGTAGACATACAATTGAAATTAAAAAAATTTAATGGACGTAGGACATACATAATTCTCCAAAAATTGCCAACTTCAGTGTGAAATTAAAGTTAAAATGGTGCCAAGTAGGCTGCGTGGAACAGTTAAAGTCTTGATATCTCAGCATATGATTTGCCGCAGAAAGTCCGTACTATTCATTTTGTCTGCTTATCTAGCTATCTAGCCAGCTATCTATCTATGTATCTATCTATTACGTATCTATCATTATCATCATCTAAGGGCGTGGAATATGTCTGGCATTAAATGTTAAGTAAATGATGGCTAAAATTAAATTTATTATCTCATTTATTATTATACTTTCCTCACTATATTCTTTATATTTAATACTTATTGTAAATGTTAACAGCTATAGCTAATAATTATCTCTTGTGGTAACAAAAGAGATTATTTGCACCTAGATAACTTCCTTTTTGTTTTGAACACGTCGAGAGTGTCTTAATGATACTAAACTCTTTACGTTTCTTTCATTATCTTATATTTATTTTTCAAAGTCCTAGAACATTCATAACATTGTGTCCTAACATGATAAATGCTAAAACGTTTGGTTCTGGAGATATCACAGATTGGATAATTAAAATCACCCCACCACAAATAAATGTTTGAGATGTAAGAAAGGTTTTTTAAACTCATATTTGAGCGTTAAATTAAAGAAGGGATTTAAAGAGGGAGCCAAAAATCAAAGCTAGGGAGCCAGTGCTGTAGGTGGTTACTGGTGGATTAACACTCATGTCGGGGCTATGAAATAGTTTCCACAGGTTTTGGTTTAATGGTGGCTGGGAATATTTACCTTAATCCTAACTAATAATGCACTGCATTAAACTGATTGAAATATTTCTTACCACTCAAGACATTCTCTGATTGTTGCTTATGTATAGCCATAGCATGATGTAGGGCATCATTAAAAAATGCACTGAAAAGTATGACTTTGCATCCTCATTTACTCTCTTACTGATTCAACTAATCTATGTTGATTGTTTTGCTAGAGAGCCCTTACAAGATTTCTTTCATCATATTACTCAAAAATTTAGGAACAGCTATGGATTTTATGTGGCTAAACCACAATACTTGGCTTTCATGCCTTAATATAAGTTTAATTAGAAATTAATTAGGAGTTTTCTTTAGGATCCATTTGGATGAATGTGAGAATAGTCAGAAAGTCTTTGGAAAGCAATAATAATGAGTGAAATTTTGCGTTAAGACTTTTTATCATTAGGTTTTAAAATGAAACATAAATCTATAAAAATATAAATATGGTGGTTCTCACTCAACTGATATTTCAAATAGTGTAGTAAAGAACCCTTTATTTCAAGAAAATTGGTTGTATAATTTGGAAAATTATAAAATTAGACATTCATCTCACACTATATACCAAATATTCAAAAGCATGAAAATTAAATGATATGACCAGCAATGCCACGCATAGCACAGCCAGAGGCACTCACAACCAGAATCTACAACTATATACTGGGGGGCTTTGGGGAGAAGAATGAAAAACAAAGAAGATTGGCAACAGTTGTTAGCTCAGGTGCCAATCTTTAAAAAAAATTAAAAAAGAAAATTAAATGAGAAATCCAAACTGTGAAAAAATCTTCATGAAAATATACCAGCTGAATTCAGGATGTAAGAGTCTTTTTTGTGAGTGAGTAAGATTGTCCCTGAGCTAACACCTGTGCCAATCTTCCTCTATTTTATGTGGGAAGCCACCACAGTGTGGCCTAAGGAGCAGTGTCAGGTCCATGCCCAGGATCTGAACCTGCGAACCCCAGGCTGTGGAAGCAGAGCTAATGAACTTAACCACTATGCCACTGGGCCAGCCACATAAAAGTCTTTTAAAGTAAAAATTATAGTAAAAGTTGTTAGAAAATTCGTGATGGTTTAAAATAAGAAAACTAACTCTGGAAAAAATAATTTCTTAAAAAGAAAGAAAAGGATAAACTAAAAAATTTGCTAGCTACTTGAGAGATGAGGTAATATTTTTAATATTTAAATGGGTCTAATACATCATTAAAAAAAGATATTGTCCTCAATGAAGCATATACACTCTCTAGGGCACCAGGGAAATATTGTGAAAACAGGCATAGGCATAGAGTGATATTCTAACACTGATGAGAATTTTGATAACAATCTCACAATAGTGCAATGTTTAATCTTTCTTTAAGTATTTAACAGCACTATATAGCACTAGATATAGAGAAATAATGATGAACTAAATGGATAGGATACCTACTGCTAGAATGTCAGTTTCTGGTCAACACTGAAGAAATAAAAGAAAAGGAGATAAATGTATAGGCTTAAATAAAACTCTCCCCTAGGTAATACTGGAGAGTGTTTCCGTTACTCTGCAACTAAAATAATAAGCTCTAGACAGAGATCGAACTCCCCTTAGATTTTTTTCTTTCCACTTGGTAAAAATGTAGGGATAATACATGTTTTAATCAGGGTATTTGAATTCAGATGAGATGTGATTTGAGAAAAAGTATTAATAAAGGGAATTCTTTACCACTTCCACATTTTATGTCTACTATAGTGTCCTGGAAAATTAATTAATGTTGAACATAAAAGCACGGACTTTGCATTCTTGCTTGGAGAAAGAAACTGTCAATTGCTTTTGGTAACGGAAATGCATTTAGTAATCTGAGTTAGCTTAGTCAAAATTTTTATCAAAATTGAGCGAAGGTTAAACATAAATTTGAAGTAAACACACTTGTCTAAATTTGAAGCAAACAAATTTGAAGTAAACATATTTCTTTAAAATACCAGAAATGAGAAGGGGCGACACAATCTTTTTTTTGTTAATTTAAGTATAGTTGACATACAATTTTATGTTAGTTTCAGGTGTACAACATAGGGATTCCACATTTATATACATTATGAAATGATCACACCTGTCACCATACAAAGTTATTACAATATTATTGACTATATTCTCTATGCTATATATTACCTCCTTGTGACATTTATTTTATAATTGAAAGTTTGTACATCTTAATCCCCTTCACCTAGTTTGCCCAACTCCCTAATCCCCTCCCCTCTGGTAACCACCAGTTTGTTCTCTGTATCTATAAGTCTGTTTCTGTTTGTTCTGTTTGTTCATTTGTTTCATTTTGTAGGTTCCACATGGCTTTCTCTGACTTATTTCACTTAGCATAATACCCTCTAGATCCATCCATGTTGTCGCAAATGGCAATATTTCATTCTTTTCTATGGCTGAGTGACATTCCAGTGTATATAACCACATTTTCTTTATCCATTCATCTGTAGATGGACACAAGCTGCTTTCATATCTTGGTTATTGTAAGTAATGCTGCAATGGACATAAGGGTACATACATCTTTTCAAATTAGTGTTTTCATTTTCTTCAGGTAAATATCCAGAAGCAGAATTTCTGGATTGTGTGATAGTTCTATTTTTAATTCTTTGAGTCATCTCTATACTGTTTTCCATAATTACTGCACCAATTTACCTTCCCACCAACAGTGCACGAGAGTTTCCTTTTCTCCACATCCTCACCAACATTTATTAGTTCTTGTCTTTTTGATAATAGCCATTCTAACAGGTGTGAGGTGATATCTCATTGTAGTTTTGATTTGCATTCCCCTGATGACTAGTGATAATAAGCATAGGGACAACACAATCTTTATCAATACAATTTATTTTTCAAAGAGAGAGGAGTGTGCTGTGGCACCCATCCATAAAATAGAATAGAATCTCTGCTGTTGCTTTTCTCAATTCTCAGAAGTAATAGTGAGAAAATGACACATTCACAGATGGATCCACACTGTTACGGTGCTTAAAACAAATATGAAACCATTTAAAAGGTGAGTAAAATGTTAAAACCCAAACAAAATAGAAGATTGAATATTCAGTTTGCTGTTTTAAGTACTATTAGATAAAATAATTAGAACATATTACTAAATTATTAATTGGAATTAAAAGTGTAGAGATTATACTAAATTTACAAGTGAAATATTGATACTTGCTGAGATTCAAAAGTTTGATGTTATCCAGTTCTTAAAATCATACCATTATATTTTTATTTTAATACATACTCCATTAGTTGCCCATTGCTGCTTTGACAAAATTAATTTATATAGAGTGCTGTCTACTCTTTAATTCTTCTACCAGTTTAGAAAGGGAAAATAATATTGATATAAAGAGAAGAATGGCTATTAGCAATATCTGCCTCAATTGTTTTATTAATAATAGAGTTGTTCTTTGTTTTGGCAAACATGCATTCAGGCACAATATTTTTTGATAAGCTAAGTGAGGATTAATGAGCTATTTTTATTCTTTATGAATATAATTATCTCTGACAATCCAGTAATTTTATTCAACTAGATGAAAATGGTAATTGGCATTTATCATAAAGATACGAAAAGGGTATTTCAATTTTGCTACACCCATCAGTGACAGGCAATGAAATATCTGTAAGATTCTGAATATAGAGATGTTTGATGATAAGACAATGCTGGTTTGAACAACCATATGAATGGAGAACAAGGCAATATGTTATGCTTCTCATGCTTGAAAAGGCATTTTTTGGTATAGACATATTATCTAGTTATCTAACTCTTCATTTTACAGACCAAGAAACTGAGTGTCAGTGAGAATGCACAATACATACAGAGTCACAGTTCCACTATCTCCTTTTTATTTGATAAAAAGTTTATGCAAAACATGAATTCAGGAAAAATTAAATGATATCAACTTTAGCCTATCAGGAAAATAAAGGTACTTGCATTTTTGTTTATCTGTTTAACTTGCCTAACTTCTTAGGATTATTTTTTTTCATCTATTTCTTTAATTTCTGTCCTCTATTTCTATGTAAGAAATTCCTGTATATTAACTAAGATTACAGTGGTAATTATATTAATTGCTTCCAGAAATGATTGTCAAACTGATAGCTAATTTTTCCTTCCTTAGTTTAACAGCTGCCCTTTCCAGTTACTAAATCTGCTAGCTGAATTTCAAAAGGGAATGTTCCAAATGGTGAGAGTGAAGATTCAAGTGTCCAATAACCCAGACTTAGAAATTACGCGGATTCATTTATGCCATATTTCAATGGTTAACACAAATTATAAGACCAGTCCAAGAAGAAGTGAAATAGATTACATATTTTGACAAAGGAAAAGCATGAAAACATAGCAGATAGCATATGAGAAGGGAAACACCTTTGTGGGTAACTTCGGAAACACAGTGTACAACAGTCCACCCCAAGGACATAGTTCACACTCTCCCCACTTTTAAAATACGCTTACCTTGAAGTCCAGGATCTCATCATTTAAACCAAGTCAAGATGTGAATGAGGATTCTTGCTACGTTTATTGGGATCAGGTGCAGGTCCTCTAAACCCAGTAGTCTATGAATCTAAAAGCAAGTTATCTGTTCCCCAACATTCAAGAAAGAATGAGGAGACAAAGAGGATACATGCTGTGTTAAATATTAACTCAGGTAAGTATCAAATATTTTAAAGGAGTTCAGCCTTTAACTGACCTTTCTCAGTTGCTTTAACATATAATTGTTTTTTTATTTTTAACAGATTTTAAAAGAATTTATGTACACACATGTCCACATAACTTTTTATACTTAAATCCTGTATGAGGGATTTTTTTCTATGAGTCTGTTGATTCACAACTTTAAAAAACACAAAAATTTTAATTTTCTCTCCACTCACAGGAGAAAAATTTTGATTATCCAGATTTATTCCCTTAAACCATTAAGGGAATATACTCCCAGCAGCATCCACAGGAGTGAGTGTCCAGATCAGCAGTAGTATCCAAGGATGTATAGTCACAACGCTATCTTGAGGACTAGTAAAAGCTTTGAATTACTTATCCCAAGAACATGAGAGAAAATATTATTTTTCCAATCTATTGCAGATAAATATTTTTAATCAACTTTTACAGTCTATTTACAAGAAAATAAATCTTGTATGAAAAGCCTACTACGATATTTCTAAAAGACGTGGAACGTCAACAAAGTGAAAAATTTTGCACTAAAGACTTTTCTTACTTCTCTAGAGGAAGACAAATTACTACTGTTATCTTGATTTTTCATTCAAAATAAATAGCTATGCTGTGTTTTTTATCTTAATTTTTATTTATTCAAATTTTGTTTCAGTGTTGAACAAGTTTTGTTTTAAAGAAGAAGCGGCAGGTAATTTCTAAAGACATAAAGGAGAGAGAGAAGATTTATTTCATCTTATAGTAGTGGCAATGTTTTGAAAAAATTCAAACTGCATATGCCTTTTGAAATTGACTTTGATGTTATTTTATTTGCAGGAGGAGAAATCCACCATATGGAAATTTTAGTCATTTTATTCATATTATTTTTGAGTAGTTGTAAAAAAAGCATCCATAGGGCAACATCAAAGATGAAGAAAAGTTCATGTCAGGTTTCCCCTTCACAATTACTAAATAAAAGAAAAAGTAAAGAGATCTAGAGAGCTAAAAATATCAGACAGGAAGTTGGTTTTGAGATAATGATCTATGTTTTAAAAATAATCTACATTTGCCAGTGAAGTTCTGAAAGTTCAGTGTCATGAAAAAATGTTGCCCACATTTAAAAATTATTTAAAGTCTCTCATCTTGTGTTGACTGACTTCATTATCAGATAGAATGTCCACTTGAGGCCACAAGATGGCTACTGATGCCATGAATATTATATTTTTATAGCTTTAGACTTAAAAAAAGAATAATTCATATTTAACTGTTCCTGTAAAGACCTGAGTTTCACCAAAATTAAACAGCAAATATTGAAACAATAATGGAGACCAGGAGAATTTAAGGGACTGGCTGACTCTCATTGTAAGGTATGTTTTACATTTCACCAAGAAAGATGAAAGGGGAGGGGTAATCTTTCTTCCCTCTGAACCCTGGCATGTGAAATAGGTTTAGCCAATTAAATGCTTCACATGGGACTTGCCGTAGAAGGTGACATATTCATAGGTTCCAGATTAGGATGTGAACTTCTTTGGGGACCACTTCCCCCATCTCCTAAAACCCTCAATTCCTTGGGGGAGGAATTTTGACTCTGTTCTATGGCCTGATTCTCTCCCTGGGCAAATTATCCGAGCACAGTTTCGATGCTGGGTATGGGGGCATGGTGTGCTTCTCTCTGTGTAGAGGAATATAGGCAATGATGTTAGCTTAGGGCCAGGCTTCCTAGCAAAAAAGTGGAGGATTGGCAGCAGATGACAGCTCAAGGCTAATCTTTCTCCAAAAGAAAAAAAACGTGCTTTGGACTCTTACTCTTGAGTCAGTCTTGGAAAGGTGACACTCTGGGGAGAAGAGGGTATAAAGAAAGGAAGAAAAGAAGGAGAAGTGCAGTGAGGGGGAAAGAAGGAGAAGTGCAGTGAAGGGAACAGAAGGAGAAGTGCAGTGAAGGGGGAAGAAGCAAGAATATGCATGTGCAGTAGGGAGGGTGTTAGGATATGTTAGATGAAATATTTTTTAAAACCCCTTCTTTCCTCTCTCGAAAAATCCACCCATTTAAGAGGCTGTATTATATTTTCCTAACAGAAGAGGGCACTCTTAACCTAAGAATCCAAGAAAGTGCCCCAAGCGCCATCTCAGTCCACAGTATGTATGTTTCACCTCTATGAAGATACTACAGGAGGAACACAGAAAATGAGAACCAAAACAAGCTGATGAAAATTCCCCCATAAAAACTGACCACGAAACATAAGAAAACTGCAACACAACACGCCAAAATGATTTAAATATCCTAAAAAACAAAAATTGGACATTTGAACCAAAAATTCACAAGGAGAAAACTAAAATAGAAATAAATGAAACAATTTTCCTTTCTTCTCATTTTCACTCACTTATTATTATAGAGAATTTTGTCACCTAAATAACAGAATTTATAGCTGCAAGTTTCTTCTTAGGAGCATCCTTTATTTTAGTCTCTTTCAATATCAATTTTCTTTCATAAATATTTATTAAATTCACTTTTCTTCATTATGTAAAAATTTCCTGAAAACACACAATGTTAAATCACTTTCTAACTCAATAAATTTTCACTTATTGGATTTTATTTAAATCTACATATCAAATTACATATCTGAGTCCTTCTAACCAGCCAACACTTTCTGATTTCCTCTCTTTATGTGTGTTTTCACAGCATCCCTTATATATGGATACGTTTTCATGTAATTTCTGCTGGAAGAACTCTTTATAAAATATTTTAAGTAATATTTCTGTGACAATTACAGGCCAACAAAAGGATTCAGGAAAATTGGACCAATGAAATAGAAAATGTTCAAAATCATATGGTCAATATCACATACAACTTGGAAAATAAAGGTAGGAATTAATAATGTGACCAAGAATGTTGAAGAATCAAGTTTGTAGTTTTCAATTTCTGAAGCAATTTTCAAGGAAGGTACAGCTGATATATGTTCTATTTCTTATGCCTTGATTATTAAGCAGATAATTTTTAGTTTTTTCTTAGATGACTGTAATTCTCTAATGTTGCTCTAAAAAAAATTCTCTCAGTTTAATCCCTTTTTCCCCCAGAAAAGGTGATGGGTGTATAGATATGTGCTTTCTGTCATAAGAAAATTATTTCTTAGAAGAAATTTCTATACATAGTCAAGTTTAGAAGTGTAAAGATTTATTTTATTATAACGTGGATGCCAAGAGAAAGAAACAAGAGAATTACAAGAGAAAAATCAAGATAGAGAAAATAATTAATTAAAAAAATGTGTATCTTTATACATATTATGGAAAACACTGTGAAGAAACTGAACTCTACATAAAGAGAACTGGCACTATTTTTCTTCAGAATTTCAGAAATGCCAAAGGAGCTGAAATTTTGGTGGAAATCTAGGTTCTCATCTCATTAAAACAAAGGAGAGATCTGAAATATAGACTCTTCATCTCATTTCCCTGTCTTATTCTGTTCATGTTATTCTCTCTGACTAAAATTATTTTTCTTATCTTTGACTAGCAGGTTTTTAATGTTACTTTTAGAACATAACAAATGTCACTTATTCTGTAGGAGTCATTATTCAACATAAAACCATAATCCAAAACTGTGACAGTTGAAATTATTAGGGAGAATTTCCTCTTCAAGATAATGGAATCATTGACAACTGATGCACACTCTTGGCAAGAAAAAAAATAGGTAAATCACTTAAAATACCAAAGAAAACTTTAAGTTGGAAACATTAGTCAAGTGTCAATCTAAACTGGGAAGATTTCCAGATTTTTGTCTGAGAGTACCCCTTAATACCTACAATGTTTGATGGCAGAAAATTGCAGGTTTATTAGCTTAAGAAGTCAGTGAAAAACATTTTTGTCTGAAAGAAAAAACCCAGAAATTTAGGGAGGGCTTTTGGGGAAAAAAGTCATAGAAAGGGTAAGCCCCCAAATATGTTAATGAAATCCACCAGACTCTTTTGCTAAGGATTTAACTGTACATTGTGCAGATTTGAGCTGAAGAAGGCCCAGTGAGAAAGGGAATCCTGGAAGCAAAAAGAACTAAGTGGAATTTCAGCCACTTGCCAATACAGTGGAGAAAGAGTTTGGGGTTAAATTACAGCCTAATTGCCTGACTCTGGAGTGAAAATCATTCTTCAGGGGAGCATAATAGAATGCAGAATTTTAAAAGCATATCATTCATAATATCCTGTATCAATCAAAGATCACTAAGCACATAAGGGAACAAGAAAATTGGACCCATATTTTAGAAAGCAATCGAAGGAAACCAATCCTTAGGTAAACCAGATATTGCAATTAATAGCCAAGGAATTTAAAGCAGCTTTTATAAATATATTCAAAGAATATATATACACATAGTGATTATACAGACAGAGAATATCAGCAGAGACAGAGAAACTATAAAATATAACAAAGAAAATTCTAAGATACAATGTACAACTGAAATGGAGTATTTTTGGAAGGATTGAACAGCAGATTAGAGATAACAGAAAAACTGTTGTGAACTTGAGAGGTCAATAGAAATTACGTAATTTGAAAAAGTCTCACTTCCCAAATTAGTGAAAAATAAGATATTTTTAAAAATCTGTGTGACATATCACGCTTACAACTTATCTATAATGAAACATATTTTGAACTCAATGGAAATAAAAATATAACATATGAACATTTGTAGAAAGGAGCTAAAGTAGTACTTAGAGAGAAATTTATAGCATTAAATGCTTTTGAGAGAAAATAACATTCTCATACCAGTTAACTAAGATTCCATTTAAGAAAATATAATAAAGAAAGAAAATTAAAGTAAAACAATCTAGAAAGGAAATAATTAAGATAGGAACAAAAATAAAAAATAAAACAGAAATGATAAGGAAAATCAGTAAACCAAAAGGTAGGTTTTTTTTTTTTTTTTTTAAGATTAATAACACTGCCAGATAAACCAAGGTGGAAAAAAAACCCCAGAGAATCAGAAATGAAAAAGAAGACATAGCTACAGGCCTAAAAGATATTAAAAGGAAATGACATCTGTCAAAAGATAATTGACCATAAGTCTACTTTGGTTTTTTCTGCACTCTCTATTCTGTTTCATTATTCTATTACTTCTACCCTTATGCTAATATCACACTATCTTTTTTGAGTCAAGTTTTGAAGTTTATTGAGATATAATTCCGATACCATAAAATTCATCCTTTTAAAGCGTTCATGGGGCCGGCCCTGTGGCCAAGTGGTTAAGTTCCCGCTCTCCACTGTGGCGGCCCAGGGTTTCGCAAGTTCGGATCCTGCGCGTGGACATGGCATTGCTCATCAGGCCATGCTGAGGCAGCGCCCCACATGCCACAACTAGAAGGATCTACAACTAGAATATACAACTATGTACTGGGGGAATTTGGGGAGAAAAAGCAAAAACTAAAAAAGAGATTGGCAACAGTTGTTAGCTCAGGTGCCAATCTTAAAATAAATAAATAAAATAGTGTACAATTTAGTGGATTTTAGTTTATTCACAAGATTGCACAACCATCATCAATGTCTAATTCCAGAACATTTTCATCACCCCAAAAAGACACCCCATGTGCATTAGAAGTCACTCCCCGTATCTTCCCTCCCTACAGTCCCTGGAAACTACGAATCTACTTTCCACCTCTGTGGATTAGCCTATTCTGGACATTTTGTGTAAATGGAATCATAGAATAAGGGGTCTTTTGTGTCTGGCTTCTTTCACTTAGAGTGTTTTCATGGTTTATCTATGTTGTACCATATATCAGAACTTCATTTCTTTTAATAGTGGAATAATATTTCATTGTATAGATATGCAACATTTTGTTTATCCATTCATCAATTGATGGATACTTTTGTTGCCTCCGCTTTTTGACTATTATAAATAATGTTGCTATGTTCATTCATGTTAAGTTTTGGGGACATATGTTTTCAATTTGGGAGGTATATACCTAAGAGTAGAATTGCTGAGTCATATGATAACTCTATGTTTAACCTTTGAAGGAATTGCTAGAATGTTTTCTAAAGTGGCAGCATCATTTTGCAGTCTACCAGCAGTGTACAGGGCAATACTTGTCACTGTCTTTCTTTTTGATTATAGCCACACTGTCTTGATGTAATCTGTAATCATGTCTCCTCTTTCATTTCTGATGTTAGAAACTTGCGTTTTCTATCTTTCTTGGTTAGCATAGCTAGAATTGTATCAATTTTACTGATATTTTTAAAGAGCTAGATTTTGGTTTCATTGATTTGTCCCTTTTGCTTTCTGTTTTCAGTTTTGGTTTTTTGTACTGTAATTTTTATCACATATTTTCTTCTGTTTGCTTTAGGCTTAAATTGTTCTTCTTACTCTAGTTTCTTAAGACGGAAGTTTGGATTTTTGATGTTTTTATTTTTATATTATATGTAGATAATGCTAGAAATTTCCCTTGTAAGCACGGCTTTTGCTTCTCCTCACACATTTTGATGAGTTGTATTTTCATTCAGTTTACTTTCTCTTCAGAATTACTCTTTGATGCATTTGTTTTCATAAGGGCATTGTTTAATCTCCAATTATTTAGGAATTTTCAACTATCTTTTATTATTGATTTCTATATTAATTCCATTGTGGTCTATGAAAATACTTTCTACAATTTTTATTCTTTTAAATTTGTTAAGGTGTGTTTTATGGCTCTAAATGTGGCTTTATCTTGGTGGATGTTCCACGCAAGCTTGAGAAGAACAGAATAACAACAGTATTCTTTTGTTGTTGGATGAATTATTTCATAAATGTCAATCAAGTCAAGTCAATTGATAGTGCTTCCAGGTCAATTACATCCTTATTAGTTTTCTTCTTGTTGGACCTGTCAATTACTGATAGAGATATGTTGAAGTTTCCAACTATAATAATTAACTTGTCTGTTTCTCCATGCAGTATTATCAGTTTTCTCTCATGTATTTTATACTGTATCATTAGGTACATACACACTAACAGTTTTTATGTCTTCTTTGAATGCTTAACACCTTTATGATTTTGGGTTGTCCCTCATCATCTGTGTTAAAGTTTCCTGTTTTGATGGTATATGTAATTGTAGGGTTATGTCTATATAGTGAAATTGAATTTGGTAGTTGTAAATTTATTAAAAATTTGCCAAAATTTTTATCAAATTTTTGTTAATTAAAAATAGAAACAAATGGATCATGTTTGCAGACTCTTCACATTTAAGCCATGCTCTCCATTTTAATACTTCTTAACTGAATTTACTAAGTTGATTATAATTCAATATAAGCAGTTTTTAATTTGGTTTGCGGATGGTTGAATCTAGTATTGAGGATAGCTGCTTGTGTAAGTAGAAGAGATAGACATTCAACTATATTAACCATTTAGATTTTTCCAAATGGTTTAATTTAAAAAATTGGATTCTAATTGATTGTGTTTTATACACTTTTCACAAACACGTCTCTTTTTCTTCATTCACTTTAAAAATTATAACTGTCAGAAATGTAAAAATAAAAAGAGATGCTTATCTGAGTTATATCTTAAATACTATTTTGTGTTTTTCTATCTGTGGTACAGAATGAATAGAAGTTCTAGGAAAAAGCATAAATTCCACAGCATTTATTTATTCACTGAACTCACATTTATGGGGTTAAGAGATGTGACCAGTAACTACATTAGTCCTGAGGCTACACACATAAGTTCCTCCTAATCAATGGGGGAGCAAGACATGAACGTTACAGTGTACAGTAATAAGACAATATAAAGGTGAGCCTAGGCTTCATTAAGAGTATGTAAAATGGGCCTCACACAAATGCAGGCCGTGGAAATTGGTTTTCTGAAAATAGTTTTCTGGGGTACTTAAGATTTAACCAAATTAAAGAGGGTAAGGCATATTTTGAACAAGACATAGCATGTTCAAAGCTACATTATTTTCTGTCTATGTTTTTCATATACTTTATCAAGTAACAACAACAGAAAGATAAAATATTTGTTGACTTTCAGAGGCTGTAAAGAATTGAGAAAGGAAGTGGTCTAACTCTTACACCACTTGAAGCACTTAAAAGTAGAATATGACCAATAAAAGTGAATGTATGCCAAAACTGGATATATGTATAACAGAAGAGTAAATAGAAAAATGACTGTGGGTGTGAGTGGCTGAGCATGTGCAGCAGATGTCTCTGCTCATACCTGTAGATGTCCAGCAAGCACTCGCACTGTCAAGGCTGTGGTGGGCTCTCTGTGGCTTCCAGAGGATGTGTAGCTCAGCTTGTGACATCAACGTGGTCAGAAGTGTTGTTTACTGACTATTTGTCTGAAATAATGGCCTGAAATATGTGTAAACTGCTTAATGGAAAAGTTTGAAATCAAGCTATTTCTGTAAATATGTTTCTTGATAACAGAAAAACTACAAAGAAGATAAAATATGGAACTTTTCAGAGAAGCAAAATGAATGAGACACTAGCAGAGAAAATGAGATTGATTTAAAGATATTCACAAATATGTTAGAAATAAGGAAGAGAGAAGACTAAGCTTTCATAATTGTCAGTATACAAAATTTGACCATGCATACGTATGTGGAGGGGAATCTGAAAGCTTAGGATTAGTTGATATTGCCTGTATCATAATTCAATCACCTTTTATTATAAATGATATTAATATCCATGGATTAATGGATTACCATTGATTAGATTTACAAAGACAATAAAAGAAATATGAAATTTACTATTATAAAATGGATTTGCCAGAAGGAAATTTAAATCTATGATAGTGAGTCAGTGACTAAAAATGACTTTACAAATTTATTGACAACATTAAATATCTTATTCTGCTAAGGAAAGATGTTTTCTTAAAAAACATTTAACTGTTTAATTAAATCAACTCTATTTGTACAAACATCGTGGATTTTGTATGTTTTCATACTGGTTTTGGAAATAATATTAAAATCTGAAAAAATAATATTAAAAAGACTAATTTTTCCTTTATGATTTTATTTTTCTGGTTAAAAGTGATTTATTTTTAAAGCAATTTGTCTTGTGAATTAACTATTTAATTATAGAACCAAGGAATTATGCTTTACAAATTTGAAATTTCCTATACACAGAGATAAGGTTTATGGTGATTAATAAAAATAATCTATATACTCTGCTAAATCTTTGTATTTAATACTGTGTTTAATATTTAGCTCTTTGATTTTACTTTCCTTTTTTGGAAAATAGATTTGTCAAAATTCCTTTAGCCTAACAGAAGTAAGGGTATTTGTTGTACTGGATACAAAATCAACTATCAGTTCACTAAGAAAGAAATGGGAAATACAACACCAAATTCCTGAAAGCTTTGGCTGGCAGGATTTTCTTAAACATGTAGTTTAAAAGCTAGCTACATTGTAGAAAATCCTCTGACCTCAAATTGTAAAAATTAGCATTTCAATTCTGAGGTTTGCATAAACTTGGGAAGTTTAGGGACAACCTTTAGACTTTTAAAAGACTGATAATAAAAGATGCAAAATACTATAAAAGAATGGAGCGTGCTTTTACAAGTTCAGAGTGAAATTGCAGAGTGTCATATTCTTTCATAAATGAAGGGTTAATTTTTGCATACCTTTGAGTTATTGTGTTAGAATCTAGTAAAGTGGGAAATTTAGTTCATGAAAAAGAGTTCAATTTAAGCTCTATTGATATTTCAATTGTATATAGTCTTATTATTGACAAATTTAGTTACTTGCTGATGCTTATTTGAAAAAGAAAATCTTAATTATTGAAATATATTTTATTATAGGACTTAGAATATATAGACAACTAAATATTATATTAATCTAAATACTCAGATAAAAGAGCTTCTGTGGAATTTTCTGTTTCCTATTTTTACTCATGAAATATTTAGAGATTTTAGTATGATTTAAATTGGGTTATACATGAAAATAATGTGAATACTAATATATGTAATTAATTTATACTGATGTATTTAGCAAAGATTCTAACTTAGAACCTTTATTCCTGTTCCAAGACAGATATAGGAAACAAGAATCCTTACAGGTTTGTCTTTGTTTGAAAGCAGATCTTGTAAACAGGATAGATCACATGCTGGCGTCAAGGTTTTCAGATCTTTATCTAGAGACTTCAAGAACAAGATGAATGTTTTTGTCAGAGACCCAACCTGCTTGCTTTTTTATATATGGCAGAGTGGGCCCACTCTAGTCATTTGAAAGCTGTCCTTTACTGTTTTGAAACTCCAGGTTTGGATAGGATAAATTCCTAACCTCTGAGGGTAGTCACCTCATGCTAAACACATCCAACGTTAAATGACCTCTATCTCTAGTACCAACTCAGTTCCCCACAAAATGCCAATGTTATCCTTGATCTTCCCTCTCCTCTTTCCTTTTCAGCCTCATGGAGTTCAGTAATTCATCAAGCCCTGGTAGCGATGCGGGGTCGGTGAGCTGAGGAGTGGAAAGAAAGATTTCTTAGACTCTTAAGATCTGGCAGTAGTGCTCTTTTATTTAGAGAATAGAATAGCATGGGGACAGGACCCATGGGCATTCAGAGCTTCTACTGCTGCCACTTCTGCTGCCCCCGGTGGCATGGGGACAGGACCCATGGGCAGGCAGAGCTGCTGCTGCTGCCCCGAGTTGAGGGTTAGGGCTAATTTTATAAGGCATGGGTATGTGAGTCATTTCTTTACAAGACAAAGGAAAGAACATGATAAAAAGTTAAAATGGTATCAGTGCAGGTGGGGTCTGGTCGTTGGGTGATCCCATGACTTTTAGACAAGAATCAAATCGGATTAAGTTAAGGTCAGAAGCCACCACCCTAAATCAGTTACATGAGATTGCCAGACAGCAACCAACTTAAGTTCTTGCCTTCCCCATTAAGAGTTTCTAGGGACAAGGTCATCTCTCTTCTCCTTCATGGTACAGAGAGGGAGGCACCTTTTACAGATAGATTTACCTTACAAATGTAAATGTGTCCCAACAAGGGCAAGTTCCATTCCCCAGAGCCTCCTTCCCTGTCCCCGTTTATCGAAAGCAATCAGCCCAAAACAGAGACATATCCTGGGGTGGCTAATTTCAGGTACCTACAAGGTCATACCCCCTTCCTTCACAAATGCAAATGTCTCTCAAAAGGGCAAGCAAAATTCCAGTCCTTGGAGCCTGCTTCTCATCTGCAGTTTTAAAAATAACCAGCCTAAAATCCTCATCAGTAGTATCACTCTCAAATTTGCCAAATCTATTATTATTATTATTAATCAATTTCATTATTATTTTATATTCCTATCATGATATTCCTCATTAAAACCTTATCACGTTTCTCTTGAACTGCTGTTGGTGCGTTATAACTGCCTCTTTACGATCTTCCTTGTTCTTCTTAAATGTCAATTCCATTTCCCCACAGCAGCCAATTATATATTTAAAACTCAAATCAGTCAACATCTGATTATTTATGCAATCCAATAAGCTTCTGTTACCTATGGAATAAAGTAAAGCTGCTTAAAGAGACACGAGATTGTTCTTCACTCCTGCCATCTTTCCAGTTTCATTTCCTCTCACTGCCTTCCTAATGCTGCCACAAGGACTGCTGTTGTGTCTATGATTTTATGTCATTTTCTTCATTTTGTCTGTGTTTCCTATAACTTGCATCATTAACTCTTACTCCTGGTAGTCATGTAGGACTCAAATGAGATACTATCTCTTAAAATAAAACTGTTATTAACCTCCATTCTACTTCTACCCATGCCAGGATTTGATTTTGTGGTTCTCTTTCAAGCTGCATCTTCCTATCACTGCCCCTTACACAATTACTTATAATTATTTCTATATCTTTTTCAAATGGAATAGACTAAACCACAGGACTTCAGTGACTGTCTCTTTTCAGTGCCTAGCAGAGACCTGGCTATGTTATGGATTCTTAATAATTAGTAGTTTCATGAATGAATTAATGAGTGTCAAACAACATATATTTAATTAAGTTTGGGCATTTTTACCTCTTGTACCACACAGTTTGAAAACGTCATCATGAATTTTCTATGGGTCTGGAGGAAAAGTTTTGTATAAATTATAAGTTGTATACTGTACATATACCAGACTATGGGCACCATCTTAAAGGTTCAGGAAGTCTCTCTTAGAACCTAGGTAAAAGTAGAAACCAATGTTGCTATTGCACCTCAAACATGTTAGGACAGGATGGAAATTTAAATAAAGATGTTTTCTAATGGTGTCCAACGTGCACATCACAAAGTGACTCCCTCTGAGTTTTAGACCTTGATTTAGGATAAAGCTGTTTATTATGCATACAATTTTATATGCATACTTCAAAAAAACTGGAGAAGTAGGGAATCACTGATTGAATAATTTGAAAAGTGGCATGATCGAACTTATAATTAGGAATATTAACACAACAACTGAAATACAAGAGATGGGAATCTCCAGGAAATAATATGTCAGGCAAGACAAATAATATGAGGATCAAGAAGAGATAAATGGAAAATGTTTGATAGATAAGGTCCCCTAGAAACTTAGCACCTGATTGGACTGAATCTAAACCACTACCTGTCTTGCCTCCTCTTCTCCAGTTCAGTGCTCTGCTCACATATTCTTTTCTGACATTCAAGTAAACTTGGTCTTATAAAGTCATCAAAACTCTTCTACTGTCTGAATCCAGATGAAATTTGAATATTTGTTTATCTCCTTAAAATACTTGCCATGACTGAATTCTCCTTCTTAAGTTTTACTGATGCCTTTCCATCCTGGGTTTCCTCTTAAGATCTCTGGCCATTTCTTCTTCTCCGTGTTGTGCCCCCAATTCTTCATTTAGGACTGTGAGTGTTGGTGCATCTCTGAGTTGTAGTCTTTATCCTTTTTGTGCTGTAGAGACTCTCCTGTGACTCTCTCTAGGGTTTCACACAGTACTTATGCACCACTATTCCAATATCTATATCTCGAACTCCATGTTCCACTATTTACTGATTGTATCTGATTTGATGCCCCAGTTATACCTTAAATTAATTCTATTTAAATTTTACAAAATGCTGACACGGCTGCACATTCACAGACAGTATCCATACATACCAGAATCATGAAGAGTTAAAGTCCCAATCCTCCCTCTCTCTAATCAATATAGTACAAATTGTTTTTAGGTGGTACACACATTAAAAAGGTTTTTCCTTAGACAAAAGTCTAGGAGATAATTAAACAATGTGGATAAGATCCAAGTTCTCGTCTTATCTCATGATTAAGCTAGAACCAATGAGAAAAACTAAAGCTGTAAGGTATATATCAGATTTTTACAGTGTGATCATAGGTCCTAGTTAGAGATTCATGCAATGGATACAGAATGTATTGTACAGAGCATGTTTCACTCTATTTCTGAATTATCCTTACATTTATTCACTTGTTTCTTTAGCTATGTCTAAAATAAAAACTACTCAAAAATACATCTAGGGGTCAGCTCATTGGTGCAACAGTTAAGTTTTCATGATCTGTTTTGGCAGCCCCGGGTCTGCCAGGTGTGGACCTATGCACTGCTTGTCAAGCCATGCTGTGGCAGGCCTCTCGCATATAAAGTAGAGGAAGATCAGCAGAGATGTTAGCTCAGGGCCAGTCTTCCTCAGCAAAAAAGAGGAGGATTGGCAGCAGATGTTAGCTCAGGGTTAATCTTCCTCAAAAAAAAAGAAAACACACATCTAAAAATCATTCGTCAATATAGCTCTTAAAATTATTTCTGATAATAATTAAAACCTAACACTTTACCTCATTAATATGTTAATACATTTGTTAAATATTTACTGAGTTTCATTCTGTTTCAGGCACTATTCTATGTGCTAGAGATACAGATTTGAGTGAGGCACAAAGTTCTCACAGGGCATGTAATTTACTCCTTTTAGAAGAAATATATAACTTAAAATTATTTCCCAAGATAAGTAGATGGATAGTTATGCGAATAGGTAGAAAGATAAAAGGATAGAATGATGAATACATAAAAACACATGCTTTTTTAAAAAAATAGAAGCTCATCTCTTGTAATCAGAGTGATAAAAAAGGTTGTGGCTTTGTATGGTATAACTGAAGTCATCTGGAGTAACTTGAGGAATAACACACCAGCAAATACTGTAAATATGACAATTCTTCCCAAATCAATTTATACATAAAGTAAATTGCAGAAAAAGTCCTAATAGAAATTCTATAGAACTTCGTATTAGATCTTAGATAGAAGAAGTTCATATAGAAGAAGAAATAGCTGAGATTATTTAAGAAATTTTTATAAAACTCAATAATGATGTTAGCTTGCATAAACACTAAGTACATTACAAAACTAAATAATTAAAGTTGTTTTTAATTTATGTAAGGAAAATTAATCAACAGTAAATCAATAACCACTATTTATTCTTTGCTTATTCTGCATGAGCAAGGAATAGATAAGACTAAAATAGACCCGACCATAAGTAGAAATAACATAAAATCAATGGGAAATTGTGTATTAGTGGTAAATCATCCTGGCAAAGAAAATTAATAATTTTGAAATGTCTATTTATCTGTCTACCTATCTATTTATCCCTAAATTTTAAAACATACTCAAAAAAATGAATTATAGATGAGTTTTATGAAAACCCAGAAGTTAATGTTTTTCATCTCTATATGGTGAGGTGTTTCTGACATAAACGGAAAGATTGATAGATTAAAAAGAACCAGTAGAAAATACATATCCTTATAATATGAAAGATACTAAAATTAAGATGTAATTTAATATTTCTTAAAAAGATGACTTTTTTCTCAGTTTTTAATTTTTTTAAAAGACAAAGCAAAGTTTCAGAACATATGGTCCATTTTTGTTGTTTTCACCATCTTTACAGTGATGTAATTTACATATAATAAAATGAATTCATTTTAAAAAATTGCATTTATTTTATTTTATTTTATTTTTTGTGAGGAAGATTGGCCCTGAGCTAATGTCTGTTGCCAAGCTTCCTCTTTCTACTTGAGGAAGATTGTCGCTGAGCTAACATCTGTGCCAATCTTCCTCTATTTCATGTGGAATGCCACCACAGTGTGGATTGACGAGCAGTACTAGGTCTGCACCTGGGATAGGAACAAATGAACCCCGGGCCACTCCAGTGGAACATGCGAGCTTAGCCACTAGACTACCAGGCCAGCCACCAAAATGACATTTTTTGAGAGGCTTTCTTATACATTCATTATGGAATGGTGAGTTGATATAAAATGCTTGAAAAGTAATTTAGCAAAATGTATCATCTTAAAAATATGCATAACTTGTAAATAGATCATTATAGTCAACATATAATCATGGGATGGGAAGTGAGATTGAGGATGAGAGAGGTTGTAATCTGAATCTATGTTTGAAATGAAATATTTTCTTAATTAGACAGGTATCTCTTCCTTTACAGTCAATGAATCCATTTTTTAAAGCAGCCAAATAAGTTCCTATGAATAAAACAAGTCAATCTTCACACAGAACTGCAAGTGAAACTGAAAAATAAGGCCTAATTTTTTTTAAACAAAGCATCAAGTGCCAGAGATTTGGGTTGATCATCAAATTAACTAAAATTGTAATATTTCTTCCCAAAGCCTGGAAGTCATGACTTTGAAATTCATACAGGGAGCATCCATCAGAAAAGAGGCATTATACAAAATGATTATTTTTTAAATATCCACTTTCAAACATTTACTGAAGGTAACAGTATATACTGTATCCTGTCTTTTGCAAAATTTTAGCACTTCATTTAGCTTCATTTTAAGCACTGTTTCATAATTCTCTAATTCTATCTTTTAAAATACATACTGTTATTTGTTTTCCTTTGTTTCATTCAGTTAGGTACATTCATGATCGCCTTATTTGTTTTCCTTATAAACTATATCATCAAAATACAAGATGCTTGAGTTTGCTTCAATGTCCGAGTTTGCTGTTTTTCTTCTTTACAGATTTTCTTCTGTTAGTCTAGATGTGAATAGACTTAATTTATAAATACATATGATACTGCCACCAAGCCAAGATTAGAAAACAATGGCTGTAGGTACTGCTGCTGCTGCTGGTTTTTGAAACTTTATTTTCTCAATAATCTCTTGCAAACTTTTCCAGACATCATTAGATGAAGCCAGCTTAACCCTGTTGCTTTGAAAATGTCTTTTTTAAGATTCCCTATGGAAGACAAAACACTGTGGTTGTGTTATCCACTGCTATAATTATTATATAATCTGTCCTATGGACATGATTATTATCATATTTTCTGCAATCCACTGTGCAGCATCTACATGTCTTCCCAGAGCATCAGCACTTATGAGGGCAAAGTGCAGAATAAGTAAAGTCATTTTTCACGTAGTTTCATTTCATTAATGCTGTTTGATTTTAAGAAACTTTCTTTCAGTCAAAGGTAAAAAAGGGACATGATCATGCTTAATCACTGAAAGGAAAAAAGGAAATCAGTTAACAATGACTATTACACTCTATGTATAGAAGTATAAGAAAATTATCCGGAAGACAAGGAATCACAGCAGAATCAAGACAGAAAAGCTTTGGGGCATTTCATTGAATACCTTTATAGATAGTGCATGTTGCTTTCCTTTACATCTTTAGATCCTAGATGCTAGCCTCTAAGAGTGGAGATGTTTGCAGGCAGAAAAAGAAAAGACCAAGAGTACCACAGATTTTTCTATTTCTTCCCTATGCATTGGCACTAAGCAGTTTAAATAGTTAAATCTTTTTCTTTTTCTTTAGGTATAAAGTATTTCACTAAGAGTTTAAAAATAAAAAAGCTATCATTCTATTCCTTCCTCTTGTCAAAATTCAGTAGTAAGATGAGGGGAAAAAGTTATTGGGAACACCCAAGCATTGAATATCAAATGTTGAGAATTATCCTTAATAAGGATACTGCAGGCAGAATATAACCAGGTCTTTCATCATATAAGTTTTCATACCATGAATTTCAACTACCTATAAATTATACTGAGATATTAGCTCTGTGGGCTGACATTTAACGTTAGCACATCACTATCTTGTCACACTTTCAATTTGAAAACATCCTATATATCAGTGAAACCTTTCTCTTGATGACACAATATTTCCTTGAACTTTAGCTGTGGTTTTAGAAAAGATATAGGGCCTTTGGCTAAGAAACAATTTGGAATCTCACACTTTTTACAATGGGTTAAGGCTGGATGGTTCAGATATAAGCTGCGCAATTATAGTGAGCTCTCTGATAATCTTCTATGTCTTGAGATTTTGGTGTTTTGTTGCTGAACTTTTGATCTTTGAGTTTTGGTGGCATTGAATCTATATTGTTATAAAAGTTATTGATAGTGCTGAGATTAAAATGTGGTCCTCAGGTTTGAAAAAGATCAATCAATCTCCGTAAGCAGTCCATCTTGATCTGGTGTTGTCTGTTATAACTTCTCAACTGCTGCATTTCCCTAAGTGAGGGTATTTGGGATATGAAATTTGATCTTTTTAAGTGCCTCTGAGTCATATTATTCTTCATTTCATTGACCTCAGATTTTACTTTATTCAGCTTTCTCTTTTGAATCTCAAGTTCTCCTTGAAGCTGTTCCATTCTGCTCTCCTGGTGTTCCAATAAAGCTTGTGGTAGGCATCTGCATCAGATGTCATTCTCAACTTTTGTGCTTGACGTATTCTATCCACACATGCTAAAGCGAGGCCCATAAGATGCTGAATACTGTTGCTATATAATTACCAGGATGGTTTACTAGACTTGTAAGTTCAAAAGTAGGGATACCATCCCTGGTGAGACTACAGGAGGTTTATTTGAAGAAATTGTAATTTTGAAAGTCTATTTTGTATTAGGTTGAATGATGAGCACTGGAGGAGAAGTTGCAGAGATACTGCCTACGGCTCTGCTTGTGGAAGGGTGGTGATGAATAAAGGTAGGAACTATGCTCACTTGCCAAGATATATTCTTGAAGGCAGCAGACACTCCAGAGTTTGTGGATATAAAGGATGTGGGCTGATTCCACATGATCTATTCATTTCCTGTGGTAGCATTACCTGAAATATAGATCTTAGATTGATTACCGGATAACTCCATATCAGCATTTAGGGGGCTGGCAGTTGTGTAAACAGTGGGCTAATTTCTATTTAAAGTCTAGCTATTGACCAAAAAGGAACTTCTGGAGACTTGCAGTCTACAGCAATGCAATTTTGAAGAATTGTTTCTTTGTGGTAATTCAGGGTTTATTTCAATGTATTTTTAAGGTTCTGTTGAAATATTCTGAATGTTATATTGCTTATTGCTAGAAGATTGTGAGCTACTGAATGAATTGTTGGTGATTATGGAGTAGTAACTGAACTGATGGGCATGCAGATGTGATATGTTGGGTGGCCTTGCTGATTTGGCTCTTGGGTTGAGGGATGTGACAGATGGTTAGGTTTAGAATAGCCAAGGACCAGTTTGTAAAGGTTCATAGAATTGTCTCAGGTTCAACTTCCATCGATTCTTTTCCCTTCTCTTCCATATCGTGAACATTGTGTGACTGCAAATACAAGTTGAGAGAAATCATGTTATTGCATTGACCAGAAATTCCAGAATCATTTGGTAGATAGTAGTCCATCCACAATAAAGATACATTATAATCTCCTGGGAGAGAGCTGCACAGCAGATATCCCAGTTGTTATGTTTTTGTAACACACACCTGGATACAACAACTTCAGGTCCTTTGGGTTAACAGAATTGTCATTTGATTACATTGAGAAACCCAGTCAGAATGCTGGTCAACCTGAAGTTGTAATGTAAGACTTAGCATAGATAGAATTTCCCTGTACACTATTAAGTCACAGGTCATGTAAAAATCTGAAAATCAGAGCCAGCCCGGTGGTGGTGCAGCAGTTAAGTTCCCACATTCCGCTTTGGCAGCCCGGATTTGCTGGTTACGATCCCAGGTGTGGAAATGCCCACGCTTATCAAGCCATGCTGTAGCAGGCGTCCCACATGAAATAGAGGAAGATGGGCATGGATGTTAGCTCAGGGCCAGTCTTCCTCAGAAAAAAAGAGGAGGATTGGCAGCAAATGTTAGCTCAAGGCTAATCTTCCTCAAAGAAAAAAAAAAAACCTGAAAATCAATTTGATGCTTTCTTTTAGGATATTTGCATGTTTCTTGATTAAGGCTTTTTGTATGGGAGGCAATTCTAGGCCTTTAGTGGAAATAGTACTCATCTCTTCAATCCAAGCATTTTTCTTTCCTATCCCTGCTGCCTACAGCAACACAACTCCTTCAGATTTCACCCACAGAGGGGACACCTCAGCACTGGGTTCCACCCTGCTTAGTCCCTATTGACCAGCTGAGGAAGAGAAGTGGAAGAGGGGAGGGCAGTTGCTGCTACAGATCATAATGTGGCTGGATGAGATCATCACTCCCAAGCTGCTAATCGTAGACTCCAGTTCCTGTGGTCCCTTTTCCATCTGCAAGCAATCCTCCTCCCTTGCTCGTCCCCACTCCCCCATCCTGACCTCTCTCCCAGTCCCAGCTCTTGCTCTCTTTTGCCATGGATAGTCCCCATTATTTTTTAAAGTAGTATGTCTTATTTTTTTTGGCTCCATTTCTGAGACAACTGGAAATAAAAAATAGCAAACTTGTTGTTTAAAAGCTGAACTGGTGTTTTCTATGGTGGGAAAGACTCCTGATTAACCATTCTAGGAAGAAAGTGATTATATTACTATTAGACTCCATCATATGTTTTATATATATGTCTCATAATATAACATATATAGTATAAGTTACATATTATAACATATTTAGGATATCTATTTTTCATATTTTAAGAAATAAAGGGTTTTCTTTTTTGCCCCGAAAGCATGATCATATCTCTCTCACTAACACAGAATGAGCTATATTGTTAAACAAAGGGCTTTTCGTTAAAAATATAAATAGTGGAATTCTTTCAATCTCATGAAATATACATTGCCCTTATTGTTTGAAATGACTGCAATGTTCTCTGAAATGAAATATATATTTAAACATTTCCTTTTGAAAAGACAGTTAGTGATGCCTGAAAAATTTTTATGGACTTTTATCTCCCCAGAATTATTACCTTATTATTTACTCTAAGAAATTTATACGCAGAACAAATCTGTAAGTTTGTATGCTTCAACCTTTCTAAATAACCTCTAAAGAACACATTTGCCAATCTTAGGATGTCTCTTTTCTAGTATAGGAGCTCATTAACTTTTGCCAATATGATGGCCAATATCAGTGATATTTGGTTTATTTAAATTCCATTTCATTTATTATCAGTGAGAATTTAGCATCTTTTCACATTTTTAATTGATCTGTACATGTGGATGTATTAAATGTCTATTCAGACTTTTTGCTCATTTGTGAAAGTTAGCTATCTTTTTCTTATCAATCTGTACATGCTCTTAATATATGTGACTATACATCGCTGTGTTATATAAATTATAAATATTTTGTTTTCCTTTTGTCTAGGCAGATATGTTATTTTTAAAATTTGTCTTTATTTTCTATATTTCTTGGCCTTTCTCTAAGGTTAAAAATACATTTTCATGTTTCCATCCCTTATGTATATTACTTATGGTTAGTATTTTGTTCAACTATAGTAGGTATATTGGGATTTGAAATCTAATGAGGTTAAAAATTCTATGTAATTGTAAGCTGGTGCCAGGGATACTACTAAGAAAACATTGTATAGGCAAAAGGAAAGAGGAATGATGAATAGTGTATGATTCTTGGGTGACAGGAGTGGACAGATCCAAATATAGACAAAATTGGCCTTATTGAAGAGGAAGAAGAGGATGTCTTTTGAACAGAAGAGAATATAAAATGCATGTGTATATAGAAAGAAATCTGACAGATTTTCAGTCTGACAATCGGGTGGCTTTTTTTTATCTGTGATATAGATCATCTTCTGAGAATAACAAGGGATGTGGAAGAGTTAGAGATTTTTTAAGAATGGCAAATGTGTGATAAGATTAACTTTAGAGAATGCGAAATTGTGGTGACCTGAAAAAAGTAACAGGAATCCTAACAGCACTAAAACAATTTCATGTTACTGACAGTGAACTTATATTTCAATAAATCTGACTTATTCTAAAAGCACTTGGCTTCTCAGGCATTGACAGAAACAGATAATTAATTTCACATATAGGGTAGTAATTTTGTTGATCAAATGGGACCAAAATAAGTTCAAGGGAATTATTGTGTTAGCAGAAGTGAAACATATTATGGAATCAAGTTGGACATGGAGAAAAGTGAAGGAAGAAGAATACTGATATATTAGAACAAAGTAGAGTTAGAGACAGGACTGGTGATGCTAATGGGATAAAATATTTCATGTTGGAAAGAGATGAACAAGCAAGCTAGAAAGATAAGGGTGTTTGTGAAGGATGGGAGACTTCAATAAGACATTTTTGAGATGAAACATTTAAAGGTATGACAAAGACCAAAGTGTTCCTATGAGAGTGATTGGCTGAAGCAGAGTGAAGTTACTTGGAGATGAAGAGGCAAGGAGACTGAGTGACCAAGACGTAGAAGGATCATGCACATGGACATTGATGGATTGGAAGGCTGTGATTCATCATCACTGGTGAATAAAGAGGATGCCTGGGAAGATGTAGGCAACACTGAGAAGAAGGAAAATAAACTTTAATGAGATTCATAAATAAATGAAAGAGGCTTGAGGAGAATGATATCAGTACTATGTTCTGAGTCAACAGATAGAAACTAACAAGAGAGATGAATTTGGAAATTTATAATAAGATAATTTCTTTTATATCTATGGTCTAGTGACCTTTGAAGTCTTTCAAATTATATAGTAATTTATTATAAGATACCAGACTGTATTATACTATATTATATGCTATAATATGCAAAGTATAGTCACCACGCTATGAGGTGCAATATCAACTATCGCTGGGAATCATTTATTATAATTTAACCAAGAAAGTCAAAAATATAATTTCTGTTTTGAAAAATCTACCTACTTTTCCTTGTATCCTATGGTACTCTTGTTCCATGTAACCTGAAATACAACATGCAATTTGGTTTATTTTTCTTTTCCTGTAAGCCCTCAGACTAGTTATAGGGGTATTCTCATTAAGCAGCCTTTAAATTTAGTATCTTTCTCATACATGTTAAATTGAAGGGTCTATAATTTATGAAATAGCTTTCAAAGTGCCAAAGGTCACGGCATGCTAAAGCAAGATTTTCACTCCCTTGTAGGCATTTTGTGGGGGAGTCAAACTACAAACCAGCAGTTATGTGAGAACTTCCTTTGCAGTTTTGCACACACAATTTGATTAACAAAATACCATAAGTCATTATTAGATTGTTTTTAACCTAAACTCTTTCTTGGAGGTTTTTACATCAGATTATCTACTATATAATTTTATTAATTCTAGTCGGGAAAAATTTTACATTGTTTCATACCTATTTACCTACAAATTTATTTTCAAATTTATTCTTCAAGTCGGTGAGTATGATCGCTTCTGCTTATTTTCTTCTCTCAAAATGTTAAAAGTGTATGTCATTTTTTATATTAATTTCAACTATTAACTCAAAATGTATTTAATAATAGTTTGAGAAAAAGCCATTTCTGTAAAAATGTGGTACATGTTCATTTTATAAACAATAGTGTGAGGTATGATTCCAGCTACCTCTTCTATTTTGTTTTCTTTCTTTGCTCAAAATTTTCTTATTTTATTTTTCTGACTACCTAGCCTCCTTTCTCAAGTTATTTTATTGAATAAGTCATCACTTTTTCATTACTTTGAAGTGTTGCATCAGTAGGTATATTCATTATTTGGTTTTGATACCTACTGACAAACTACTTTCCAGAAAGGAAAAATTTAGATTAAGCAGAAGCCAGTGTAAATGAATGTCTGTTTTCTTGCACATTGTCCAACTCTGTCATTACATTTAGTTTATAAACATTTACTGATTTTATGGGTGAAAATGTACATGAATAATTTGTTAGTTTGTATTTTTATCATTAGTGACGAAATGAACGTCTTTTAATGTGCTTATTGGTAATAAAAAATCTTTGCATTATCAATAAAATGATGCCTGTAACTCAACATAACTCTTTTCCTCATCTATGTGTGACACGAAAGTTATAATTATCTACTCATATTTTCTTTTAATTCTTTGTTAGTTTTATTGTTTCATGGTTTACAATTAACATTTTGGTTTGTGTAAAATTTGTTTGAGTATGTGTTGTGAAATTAGTGATCTAAGTCAATTTTCATCTGATTCTATCACTTTTAAACTTTCCTTAGACCATAGTTATTCCATTATTTATTCTCAGTAACAATATTATTTTCCTTCCTTCTCTGGTCCAAAACAAATAGTTTAATTCTTAAATACTTAAGCAGCAACATCCTTACACTCCCTATATACCCTTAAATCAACTACCATTTCAGCTGGTGGATATATATGAACTGGCAAAAACTTTCAGAAAACAAGTTGAGGAAGTATAAAAAAGTCCTTAATTTAAAAAAATTTTTGGAAGTTTACTCTTAGGAAATAATCATGGATATAGACCTTTTCTATCTAATATTTTAATATTAATTTAATAGAAAATAGAAATATTTTCTATTTAATATTTTTAAGTACTCAAAATTTTACCTTTAAGTAGCTTTTAACATATGTTCTTTAATTTTCAATAAAATAGAAAGTAATGTAAATCTGCCAAAACTCTACATATGAGTAACTATTGCAAACATAACATATTATAAATCTATTATTTTACTTTATCTATCAAGAATATTTGTCATTTTAAACAGTTAGTGGTGTTTTTGGGTGTAGATGTGTCACAACTTATTTAACAACTCCCTTAACTGTGAACACTTCTGTTGATAACATTTTCTGTGTTAATTTTTTTGTTCTTCTAATCCAACTCATACAAAATAAAAACAAAATACCTGTGCTGCATAACTTTGAATATTTAAAAAAATTTTGTAACGTAAGTTGTTTAAAATTGAATTACTAGTGAAAAGCCTGCATATTTTGTGTTTTAATAAGTATTGATAAGTTAGTGCTTACAATCATTTGCCAATTCAAAAAATATCAGTTGCTTCAATTATGTAATGTTCTCATAGGTGAAAATTGTCTATTCTTTTAACTTGCGTTTCTTTATATAATAATAAGATTGAAAATTTAATAAATTGGATTTTAGAAATTTCTTTTTTATTTTCTTTATTCATTTTTGGTGGTTCACTGGCATTGTCTCATTAACTTAGATGGTCTGTATGTGTGTGCCTCTCTGTGTGAGTGTGTGTGTAAAAGCGAAAATGGTCTGATTAGGTAGAAGAAAGGTGGCAGGCTGGCAGATTGCAAATGTAGAATGTACCTAGTGCCTGAAAGAGATGAATTTTCTCTCTGCTAGTAACAGAATCCACTGAACAATAAATTATTTCAGTCATATAATGTTTTATATCAACCTCGTTTGAAATATAGAGCATTGATATCAAATTTAAATTTTCAATTCTTCATTAATGCAGTTGTGTTTTAATCACTGCCCACACATTATTGACCTTATTAATTATACAGAGAACGCTGAGAATGAAAAACGTATATACTTAATCCACTCCTTTCAAAGCTAATTCAAGAGGAAATGAAATATTTAACTTTATCAAAGGAGGGTAAATTTATTCTTCTGAATAAGGAACATTGAGAAGTTAGGAGAGTGATTTAGACCCACATTTATTACCTCTTTTGCCTCATCAGTACTATACCTAAATGTTTGCTTGTGCATCAGATTGAGTGCGTTATTCACTGTCTGATCTGAGACAATGATCAAAACTCTTTTCCTTACATTTCTATTGCTTAGAAATTAAAGAGAAACACAGTAAGTTATCAAGACTGAACTGAAGCAACTTGTCTTCTGGAAAAAAGATGCTTAAAAATAAGCAAAACAAAGATGTTGCAAACAAGCAAGAGGTAACATACACAGAATTGAAATTTCCCAAGTCTCAACAGAAGCAAAGAATACCCAAGACAGACCAGAGCAATGTCATATCAAGTGAAGAGCAAGTAAAGTTCATGGAACTGAAATTTACCTCTTCTCATCTACAGCACGAAAGAAGGTTTGCTAGGAAAAAAAGAAAAGGTACAGTAATATACGTATTCTTATTAGCTGGATCCTGATTCTTGGGTTTAGAAGATTGCTTCTCTCAAAACCATTATAAAATTGCCACATTGCACTAATTTCCTATCTTCAACACTCTCCTCAACTCTTTTAGGATATTGCCATGAATAGTTTGTCTCTGAAATAGTCCTTTAATATTTTTATTTCCTCCAAAATATCGTTGACCCAAACTCCAACAGAATTGCGTTACTTGGGAGAACTATGCAGATTGCACACATTCTATTGCTGCTTCTTCATGTTATTTTTAAATTATTTAAAAAATAGTTCTTGATGTTAGCCTTTAATCCAGTTTAGTCCTATTCAGCCCTACAAATATTTTTGGAATTTTCCTGTGGGCCTGCTTTGGAGTTTGAGACCTACAAAAATGAAGGAGAAATAACCACTTATATTCAAAGAACTAAAAGAATTTGTTAGAACAAAGACAGATTATTTAAAAAACAGATATTTTGGAGGTAAAACCTTTAACACTTCATGATTAACTGGATACAAGAGGTAAAGTTGTGAAATGAGCATAATATTGTAATAAGTTTCCTAGACTAAGTGATTAGGAAATTAGTCATCTTACCCACTATTAAGAAAAATAGTGATTAACTTAGTAAAAGTCAGATCAAATATGGCATTTGAATTGTCTTATAGTTCAGAGGAAAATGTTCATAATGAAATCAGATTTTAGAGGCTGGAGCTCCAGGGAGAGGTTAGAAAATGTTGTGAAAGACTTAAATGAGTAGCTAAGATTGCAGGTAGAGATAATGTGAGTAAAGTCTTACACAGAGAAAAGCAGAATGGAAGACTTGAGCAGAGGAAGACCCAAGGAAGGTACATGTGAGTACATGACCAGAGAGAAAGAGAAAATAAACTCTGTCAAATTAAGAATAGTGGTCTAGTAAAGTTCATATGGGAAATCATTTCCTTGGATTTAGCAATTGAAGTTTTTATTTGATTAAGGAGAAAATCATATAAGCTGCAACTAAGAGTTAAGGGGTTGAAAGCACTTTAGCTTGCATTTAGGAATAAAACGAGTTCAGAAAGTATTTTCACAATTATGGCTGAAAAAAAACACATGAGAGAAATGGCAATAAAAAATGAAAGACCTGAATCAAGACAAGGGATTATATTAAATTTTGAGAGATTTCAGCACATGTTTAGACTAATCTGGCAAAGTTTATAGAAAAAGATGATGAAGTTACTGGCAAGGAAGAGAAATCTCCTCTTAGAGAATAAATGTTCTAGAGGAGACGGGGTGTTGTGGAATAAAGGGGCCATAAGAAAGGTTTAGACTTGGACAAATTGCTCATCCTCTGAAACGAAAAGAAGGTAATGACAATAAGCTATGAATATATGAATAGTAATGTGTATATATATGCAGTTATGGGGTGAACAAATTAAGGGAATCATACTTCAAGAAATAATTAGTTCTTATTTTCCTGCAATGTTCAATCCAATATCACTTTTTTATAGCAGCATTTCCTTGTCTCATATGTCTAGGTTAAAATTTGGTAAATATTCCCAGATTTCTTTGGTAAAATTTATGACAAGTATTTCTTACCTCAACAAGGAAAAGATGCATTTAGTTATTTCCCCTTGACTAAAAAATTGATTGATTGATTAATATAAGAATATTAATATTCACATGGAATTTAGAATTCAATATTTTATTTGCATGATAAGTTTTTTCCAGGTGTATTTAGTTTCCAAGTTTGACAGCAAAGAGAGTACATTTTAGGATTGCACAGTGTTAATTCGTAGAACACTAGGCAAAGGATGCTGGAAGATGCTGGTGAGAGTGGTTAAGGTGTCATACCTTGGGCCTCAAATGAGATAGGGGAGAAACGAGGTCAAGAAGGAGCTATAGTGAGGAAGGAAATTTGGGTATCGAAGAACTGGTGTTCTCATTGTGGCTAAGGGGTAATTTTATTCAGGACAAACACATTAAAAATTAGAAAAATATATAGTTGCCCTTGGAGAGTGAGATATAATGGTTTTAAGTTTCATATTTGATGACTTCTAGGAAATGATAAAACTTAATCATTGTTTCTGTTTTCTTTATTGTCTGACTACCTATCTATAGCATGGCAAGCAACAACTGGGAGTCTAGGGGTCTTGTGTATAATCTTGGTGACAACAGTGGGTGTCTTGCTTGCAAACTGTAAGTGATCGAGAAAGTAATTTGTTGTTACAAAAAGTATATCAGCAATATATTTCATTAACTTGTTATCAAGACTGAATTTTTACATTGTTTTAATAATTTTATCCTAAATAGTACTAATACTACCATTATTTTTGTCATAGTATTTTTTACCAGAGAAGAGCAAAACCAAAAAATAGCACTTATTCCCAGTCTACCTTCTAAAAATGGTGGTAAGTATTAACTTTGTTCAGTCAACTTCTACTGCTTCTGATTACTGAGGCTAAAGGTTACATTTTTCTGAAACCCATAGACCTTCAATGAATCATGATGAACAAATGCAGTTTTATCTATGTTCAATCTCTTCTCAGGGAAATAGTCTTGTTGAGTAAAATAAGAAAGACGACACAATAGAAGGTGAAAAGATCCAAAGTATTATATAGATGAGGTAACTGTTGTTTGTGATTTTATTATTATAAGGAGAAAAATGAGATTTAAAATATGCTAAATGCCAAATATTAGCTATTCATATTGCTGGTGTTTTTTTTTCCTATTCACCTAGTTTGAAAATAAAAATCAACCAAATAGGAAATAATTAGAAAAATGAAAATTAAGTGAATTTTTATTACACACACTCTAACATGGTTAAAATTTGAAAAGACTGACAGAAACAAGTGTTGGTAAGGATTTGGAGCCAATGTACTAGCACACATCCCCAGCAATTCCATTGTTAAACATTTCAGCAAGAGAAATGAAAACGTATGTCCACAAAAGGCACATACACAAATGTTTGTAGACATTTTGTTTAAAATAACTCAAAATTGTAAGCATTCTAAATATTAATCAACAGTTGAATGGATTGATAAATTGTGGTTTAGTCATATAAGGGTCTACTCAGCAATGAAAAGGAATGAAATACTTATACACATAAACTGGATAAATGCAAAAACATTATTCTGAGTGAGGTTAGATGAAGAAAAGTTCATATTAAAGAATTACGTTTATATGAGTTGCTAAAAAATAATCTACGGTGATGTAAATCAGACCCATGGCTGCTCTGGTGAGGTGGGAGTGTGGGAGAATTAGTTGGGAAGGAATATTAGCGAACTTTTGAAGTGATGAAAATATTCTAAATCTTAATTGGGGAGGTAGTTACAAAGGAATATTCATTTGTCAAAATTCATCAAATTATATACTTCAAAGCAGTGATTTTATTGTATGTAAGCCACACCTCAATAGAGTTGATTTAAAAATAGTACAGAAAGACCTAATTAAGGGCAATGGTTTCTTGGTTGCCCATCCTCCTCTCTTAGTCTTGCACTGGCAAATGCTCTCAACTCTTCAAGCTCTTTCTTTACTACCTCTATGTTTCAAAATAATACGCTTATACTGCTATTTTTTGAGTTATTCATTTTAGATAGTATAAGTTGTTTTCTTATCATTATTAGTAAGAAAACAATGGCCATAGCTTTCCATTCTTGTTTCCCATTTTCTCCCTAACGTGCTGTCATGATCACATGATGACCTCTCTCCTAAAGCCCTTTGGTCTCTATTTCAAATCTGGATTAACTGCACTGTAGATAAACTGCTCAATTACACAGGATTTCTTTTACTGTTTTTTTTTTGTGTGTTATAAATCCTACATGGATTCCGTATTTTAATTTTTTATAGGTTTTGTGTACCATTACTTGCTTCTTTCAGAACTTAGTGACCTCCTAGAATTAGCTCGTGGGACATATATTTTTGAGTCTTTGAATTATCTTTAAGAGGTTTTCTATTTTGCTCTCTTGTTGAAAAAATACATTTTATAAGATATTATTGGTTGAAAAAATGCATTTTATAAGATATGATTTCATTTTCTTCTTCCTTCAATGTACTTACAAGTGTAACAGTATTTATATGATATCCTTGGTGACATTTTTAAAATTACTTTCAAGTTTTTTTTACCTTATTTCTTATTTTATTCCTTTCTTCTGAAATGTCTCAATAATATGCTTTTGTGTGGAAGTTGTTTATTTATTTATTTCTATTTTTTATTTTAATTGTATACTCCGTGGGTTCTTTCAGTCTACAGTCATAGCTACTTAAAATTGAATTATTATTTTGATTTTTTGCTGGATTATTAATTTGAATTTTTGCTATTTCTTTGTTAGCCTTCTCCATTCTATTTCCTTTTTTAGCAGTTTTTCCTTTTTTTATTCTGGGATTCTTTTTCTGTAATTTTATCAGTTGTCTTTGTTTTATTATCTTCCTCTCCTGCTTTCTACATTTCTGTTCTTGTTCTAGTCTGCTTTGGTTCAGACGTTAGCTTGTACCTCTCCCATATTTTAATTATCTTATTTTTATTTTCCAAGAGATCGGATTTTGTTCTCTGGTTTTTAAAATTTTTTACAGGAACTTGTTCATCATTGAAGGAACCCAAATTATGTATTTCAGATAATTTTACATATATTGATTTTGTTCGGGATTTTTAGTTTGCCCTTTCTATTTTCTCTCCATTTTTAAATTTCATGTTTTTGTTTTCCATGATGATGACTTTCATCAAATATCTTCCAATCCTGACTATTTAGATGCACGTTAGAGTGTTGCATTAAAAAGGCTGAGTAGGAATCTGTTTGAGTAAGAAGGCACTTGGTTGTAAGTTGTTTGGAAGCCAAGTGCCCATTTTGTTGCAAGCATGCCCCTTTCCTCCCCCAACCCCAAAATGTTAATTTCTGGAAATTATGATATCTAAAGATGGATTTTATATTATTATTGCCTGTAGGGACAATAGACTTACCTGCTGTTATTTCGGAGAAAAGACGTTAATGGCAGCACCATTCACTAATGGAGCTTAGCCCTGTTGTATTTTGGCCTCGTTTTTCAGGTCTACCTTCTAATTATTTGTTCCCCTTGATCTTAAGCCTGTTGATTTCAATTCCCCAAAGAATTACCTTCTGTTCATCTTATAGACTAGGAGAATGGGAAGTTAAATTTCAGTAGGCAAAATGGGCAAACGATATTTCTGAACATACTTTCAATCCATCCTTGATCTCCACCATCCCTAATGCTTGTCCTCCAGTATTTTATGACTCCACGTCTGATCTTCTTAAGGTTTTTGAGGAATGAATAATCTAGTTTCTCAAATGCTGACTGTTTACGTTGTCATCTTCTCACATTTGCTCAATCATTTAATATCATATTATTTATTTTCTGTCTTCTAGGGATTCAGTTAAACATATTGTCAGCTTTTTTCTCTTTCTTTCTGTATTTCTGCATCCCTCTTCCTCTTTCTCTTCTTCCTTTTTCTCTTTATTTCTTATTTCTTTACTACTGCTGTGGTTGCATTTCTAACTTTAATGGTTAATAGATACCTCTCAAGCTCTATTCCCCTAAGAGAAAGGAGGTTTGAGATTACTGTGAGGAGGTAGGGAACCAGAGTTGCTGCTCTAATATTCACCTAAAGGATGATGCCCACCAGCTCGGGCGTCTATGTTTATATGTCAATGAAACCCAGCTTCCCCTTTTCTCTTGCCTATCTTCAGTTGTCTAGATGGATAAAATTTTGAAAATTTAAAATAAACTGTTAGTTTTATATCTAGTTTTCCAATAAAACAAAAGAAATCATCAAGGGTTAAAAATGGAGAAAAAGTTTGAAATGAGAGTGATATACTGACTATGAAGTTACCAGTATTTGGGTTATTTCCTTTTTTAATAAATCAACAGTCTGGATGGAACAGCTACAAGAGAGGCAGAGGATGAGGCTTTCACTTAACGTGAACAAGAGAATTAAAAATTAGTTTATCGCATAAAGCTTGAGGTTAATGAGAAAAATATTCTATGTTAGCTCAAGTTCTAGTTGAATATAAAGACCTCCCTGTAATTTCCTAGTCAGGCATACTTAGAATGTAAACTTGCATTTCCTGTGGGATGCTGAGTTTGGAGGATCCCAGGTCACCACAGGAAAGCAGATGTAGATCATCCATCTAAGATAAGAGTACTAAATCAGACCCAGGTATTTGTTATATATGAAAGTTAATTTAAAATACCAAATTGCATGGGGAAAAAGTCATGAATTGTACTTAGTTGAAATAACAAAGAAAATGTCTAGATGAAATGCATTCAGGTAATGGAAGTGTCAGATACAGAATAAAAACTAGATGTCTTTCAAATATTTAAAGGGATTAAAAGTGAAATTAAAGATATACAAAAATCTGATATGGAAAATATGACAGATGTTTACAAAAGGACCAAACAGGAACTTAGTCTTTGCCTGGATGTTTTAAGAAACAGAGGCTGAGGCAAGGACTAAAGGGATGAAGATTTATTTGAGAGAGGAAAATCCAGTTCAGTAAGGGTGAGTAAAGAGTGGGAACATGAAAATTAAAGTAACGAAAATAATATGCTGTGATTCTGGTTATTATTTCACAATGGACAGCAAATTGACACAGCAAATCACTTAGGAAGTGTATTTTTGTTCAGTAAGCTTAATTGTTTTGGAAAGACTGCAAAGGGAACCTATGTATTTGAATAATCCATGACGGAGAGGAAAGAAAAAGAATAAAACATAACACGTAGAGTGAGGGTGGAGGCAAAAATATGAATGAAAGAAATTTGTAAAAGAAGAAATTCAAAGTATAGTTATTATAAGGAAAGATGCTCACTTTCACTGGCAATTAGGAAATGTTTTTATTAAATAATGGTATACTATTTAAAATCTGAAAGATTGGTATAGATTTGTAAAAATATGAGAATTTGAAAATGTTAAAAAATACCAAGCAGATTAAAGGAAGACATACACTGTTGGTGAAATTAAGGTGAGTAAAATCAAACATAGGGTTTCTTTAAAAATTATACTTTTTACTCTTCACTATTTATCTCACATAGATTCTTGTAGAGATACACTAGCAGACATGTAAAAGGATGTTTGTTACAAAAATTCATGAAAAAGATAAAAAAATTTAAAAATTGATCATTAAACTCAAAGGCTTGGATATCTGTGATATATATATACACCACTACATATATAATAATAATCATATATAGGTAATGATACATATATTATTATTATACAAATGTTAACATTATTGGTCTTGATCTACTTGCCTTGACATGTATACTTCTTTCAAAAATAATGTTGAATGAAAAATATGTTGATGTCATTTCAATAAACAAAGATGCAAAATAATATGTTTTTATGCCTCTGAAAATATATATCAGTATTTAAAATGACCTTGATGAGAAGAATGTAAACCAATGTTTCTCCTCAGAAAGAGAGAGAGGAAAAGAGAGAGGGGAAAATGCAATTGTCTTCCTTAGGACAAAAGCAACTTTAACTCTGTATTTCTGATGATGATAAAAAGATTATAAAAATATGAAAATTGTATATATTTATTAAATAGTTAAATGACAAGTTTTAAAGTAATTACTGAATTTTATTGTATGTATTTAAAATCAATAGTAATCTTGAAGAAAATTGAAATTGTTTATTAATTGCCTTTTTTGTTTGTATAATTATATAGTTTAGACATTTAAATATGCATGCATAATTTTAGTCATGTCAAACATGCTTATAATATTATTTGAAATGTACCTTCCTTATAGGTGCAATTTCATAACAATTTTTAAACTGAAAAGTCAAATCAGCAAAATATGATTATTGTTAGCTATAGGTTGTATAAAATTACTCAGAAGTGTTACAAACAATGCTCAAATTTTGCTTTCTATTTAATATCTATCTGTGTAACAAACACAAAGATCTAGTAATTGTGTTAATAGTAGTTACTCATAGTACAGAACATGCATTTAGCATGTTTATATTTTCTAGAATGTTCCTGTGATCTTTGTTCAAGTCACTGGATTGGATTTGGAAATAGCTGTTATCATCATTCCAGTGAACTCAAAACCTGGCCAGAGAGCCATGCTGCCTGTGCCAAGCTGAATTCCCATCTTCTGAAGATAGATATCAATGAAGAGCTGGTAGGGCAGACACTTCTGCTTTTGTGTTATACTGTAACTGTATTTGTTTGGAAGCATTAGTGATTAACCCCATAATGTGGGAAACCTGAAGTTCTCAAAAGTATAAGATATTTTCTTACTTAGACCAATTTTCTTATGGAGAAATTAGAGAAACTCCATCATTTGAACATTTAATGCTAAAAAGAAAGAACATTAACAAATAGGATATCTTGAGAAAAATTCTATTACTACCAAGTGGATGTGTACAAGCCCTTGGAAGACCTTTTATTAACCATTGAGTCAGAAAGGAGAGGATTATAGTATGCACACATTTCTGATTTATGATTTTTTTCCCAATAGGAAATCTTATCAATCTTTCAAATGAAAGGATGGATAGGTCTCAAAATCAATGAAACAAATGGGTTCTGGTTATGGGAAGATGGCATCAAAGGGATCCAAAGTGTGTAAGTACAGTGAAAATAACTGGACTTTTCTGAGTGTATGTGGGATGTGTGTGTGTGTGTGTGTATGTTACCTGTATAAGGCATAGAAAGAGCAACTAAGAAAAAGAAAGAACCATGGTATTTGAGGATCAACATGTAGGAAATAATCGTGAGAGAATTGCCAGCCCTTTCTAAGTAATCTCATCTTTAGGATATTTACATTTTTAACTTTACTGGACTCTTAGAAGAAATTTGTGCATAGTTTTAGGCGAGTTTATAAATTATGTTTATAAACTTCTATCACATTATTATTATTTGTTATTTGACTCATAATTCTAAGTAAACAAGCAGGGTAGGATTAAACACTGTCTAATATTCTGTTAGGTTTAATGTTTTGCTATTGAATACTGTCAATCTTCAGGTTATTTTATTTTGTTCTTGTTTGATTTGTTTTATTTTTTTTCATGTTGTTTATTCTTGCTAATTTTAAGGTTGGCATTTAAAATTGACATTTTCAGATACCACACCTTGCTTTTTAATTTTTTTTACACAGATTAAAATTTCTGAAAGGAGATAACCATAGCTGTGCATATATAGAAGGAAAATATGTTTATGCGGATGACTGTTCATCTCGGAAAAGTTATGTCTGCGAGTTTAGTATTTAGCAGCTGGTTTACTAACGCATGCTCTTATTGAGTTCTAATTAATAAAAACATTTACAAAATACTTTGGTTATTTATTGCTTTTATAAAATGCTTTATAAGTTATTGCTAAACTTGTTTTGAACTCAGAATATTTATTTACATTTTTAAACTTTAAATTGTATTGGGAGGAAAATTTGCTACCCACAAATTCCTTGGGGGTAATTATCTTCCCTATCAAAGCACACATTACTATCAATTCATCAAACAAAGTTATAAAACATCTTTTGTGAATTAAACATCTTTGCTAAATCATGGCAATACAAAGACAGGAAAGGTTTCTCTATCAGTTAGGATTCTGGCATGAAACAGACACCATTTCAGATTGCTCAAAAGATTTAATGAAGGTACTACTTGCAGTGGTCAGGACAGGTTTAATGGGGAAACAAGAAATAAATAAAATTTAAGGTAAGAAAGATTAAGAAACTCAGAGACTAGCAACAGTCAGAAACCATTACCATTGCTAGATGGTGATAGTAATAATAATAGTGAAACTATCTGGCACTAGTTCTGGAGAGCCAATTTTTCACATTTCTTCGTTTCTTCTCAACTCAGCTTTTAGTATCTTCATGTTGGTAACTTGAAATGTACCAACATGGCTTTGCATTATGAAAATCTGCAAATACTCTGACTCTTGCCTTCCAATATTTCTGTGCTGCCCCTTGGCCAAATGCACTGTGTAGCCAGCTAGAGTGGTGTTCTAGTGGTTAAGATTTGGTGCTCTCACTGCTCCAGTCCAGGTTCTTTTCCTGGTCATGAAACCACATCACCTGTCTTCTGTCATATTTTGGCAGCCGCATGTTGCTGTAATACTGAAAGCCATGCCAATGGTGTTTCAAATACTATCAGGGTCAATTCATGGTGGTCAGGTTTCCACAAAGCTTCCAGACTAAAATGGACTACAAAGAAAGACCATAGCCATCCACTTCTGAAAAAATTGGCCATGAAAACTTCGTGAATGGCAGCGGAGCATTGTCTGATATAGCACCAGAAGGTGAGAAGATGGTGCAAACAAAGACCCAGCATGGTTCTTCTATGCTGTACATAGAGTTGCTAGGAGTTGGAATTGACTTGCCAGCACTAACAATAACAACAGAAGCCAGCGAGAGAGGGAAGCTTAGGGAGCAGAGCAAGAAAAGATGAAAAATAGATTTGGGTGGGATGTTAAAAATGTAGAATAATCAACAGGTTACTACCTTTTTTCCACTTATCATGCATAACTGCCCTTCATATAGATAAAAATTATCTTACCTATAACAGAGGGACAGCACAAAGATCCTTCAGCCAGCATAGGGTAGTGGACTAATATCAGTTCAGTGAACATCCAACTTGCAACTTAAAATGTAGTTCTGGACATCACCAGTCCTTCTTATACAAAGTAACAGAGAAAGGTGGGGAGAATGCAGAGTCCCTGTCTGTGTAACTGATTATGAGGACAAACTTGATAATTTTAACTTTCTTCTTCATCAGTTAACCTATGTTTCTTTTTCCTGCTCAGGTTTGTTAACTGATGACATGACTTAAAGCTCTATTGCACCTGTATACAAAATCCTGTCTCTAGTGTATTACCAGAGTCACCCATTGAATCATATTATTGAAGATGTGAATACTGGAAAACTCCTGAATGAATTACTAGTATTTCACGCATAGTTATCTTTGTCCTCACTGTATAACAGCAACACAACATTCCTTTGATAACTGGTATCATTAACTCGAGCTTCTATAGCAAGTTTCTTTGATTCTTTGTTACATGGCATGGAGTTCAAAAGGCTAAAGGAAATCCATAAGATGATCCTCTTGTCCAGTTGTTTATTGAGAGTTTCTTCTGCAGTAGATTCTCTCTGATGGGAATTTGGGTAGTACACAAATATTTTAACAGTTTTTTCTTATTCTTAGAGATCTATTAAACTTATTGTTATTTTACCAAGACTCTGATAAGTCTGCAATGATTAGACATTGATGTTAAACACAGAGAAAAACAGATTGACTGATTGGAGTTCTGACCACTGGGTTGACTTTTATTTCACCACTTTCTTACAAGGACATCTCTAAGTGGAATTCTAATGCTACAGCTGTCCATATTGAACTAGTGCCAGTATCTTGTACAGGACTGTCTGTAAAGTAGGTCACTATTTTTCCTATTCTTTTCATCTGTTTTAGGTAAGTACACCAATCTTGTGTGTGAAAGGTCATCCCATGATCTGTGGCACACTAGGCACATAATAGAATCCAGAGTTTTTATAATGTATCATTCACAAGGTCCAAAATATAAGTAAATATTATTATGCAGGCTCATTTATAATCTATAAAATGTGAATGTATTAGTTTCCAGTGGCTACTGTAACCAATTACAAAAAACTTGGTGGCTTTAAACAATAAACATTTATTCTGTCATAATTCTGGAGGCCAGAAGTCCATATGAGTGTCGTTGGGCCAAAATCAAGGTGTCAATAAAGCCAAACTCCCTCCAGAGTGGAATTCACTCTTTGCCTCTTCCAGCTTCTGGAGATTGTCAACATTCCTTGGTTTGTGGCCAGATTACTCCAATTTTTAAGCCTGTGTCTTTAAATCTCTCTCTACCCATCTTCACATTGCCTGGTCTATATATCAGTGTTAAATCTGCTTCTGCCACCCTCTTATAAGGATGCACGTGATTGTCTTTAGGGACCATTTAGAGAATCCAAAATAATATCCCCATCTTAAGATCCTTTACTTAAATCTTTTGCCATCTAAGATAATAGTCACACATTCCAGGAATGAGCACCTGATATATTTGGGGGCATTTTTCAGCCTACCACAATGACTAATAGTTAAGAAAAAAAGAACAGATAAAAACTAATAAAAACAGATAAAAATGGGAGCAGGGTGCTCCCATTTTTGCATTTAGCATAAAAAAGCTTTAGAGCACTTTCAATACTTTAAAAGAAAATGTGGTTAGAGTGAGTGAAAAGATATGGAATCTTAGCAGAGAAATGAAAATTATGAAAGAAAACCAAACAAAATCTCTAGAATTAAAGGAGCCATAAGTGAAATGAAAATTTCTAATACTTAAAATATTTTAAGATATAATGGCTAAAAGCTTTCCAAATTTAGTTATAAAAATATAATTTACATAAAAATTCAAGAAGTTCAGCAAACCTAAAGAAGGATAAATAAAAGGAAAACTCTGCATAAAAACATCTTTGTCAAACTTCTGAAATTTAAAAATGAAGAAAATATATTGAATATAATCACAGAAAAATGATTATGGAGAGACTGCAGAACAACTTTAAAGGCTGAAGGAAAAATAAATTTAAAAATGCCTATTGAGGGCTGGCCCAGTGGCACAGTAGTTAAGTGTGCATATTCCACTTTGGCGGCCCGGGGTTTGCCGGATTGGATCCCAGATGCGAACATGGCATCACTTGACAAGCCATGTTATGGCAGGTGTCCCATGTATAAAACAGAGGAAGATGGGAACAGATGTTAGCTCAAGGCCAGTCTTCTTCAGAAAAAAAGAGGAGGATTGGCAGCAGATGTTAGCTCAGGGCTAATCTTCCTCAAAAAAAGAAATGCCTATGGAGACTTCTGGTTTCTGGTCCAGCATATAAGAAACTTGGAAGTCATCACCTTCATCCTAACAAGAAAAAACCGAACAAACTTAAGATCAAAAACTCTGCTTAGATTCTTCAGAGAATTAAGGTCACAGGGCAACTACTGCCCCCCAAATTAGAGAGACAGGGGGGCAGACATGGAGAGTCAAATTTCAATGGAGCATAAGTCCAAGACCAAATATCACTGCTCAAGTAAGAAGCAGGGTAGGAAAAGATAAACTGTATTTGACATGTTGCCAGAATCTCAGTGTGGACAAGCATGAGACCTAAAACTCAAGAAAGGGGCAGTCCTAATGGTCGACCACAGTTTCTTAGTTTTACCCCTAAGAGCCTTACTAGTTCTCATGGTGAGTGTTGGAGAAAAAACTGGTGTTTCTGACATGGAAGGGAAACATAGCCAATTTAAAATACACTTAGAGAATTCTGTTCTTAAAAAGGCCTCCCCTCAATGGAAACTACTTTACCAGAACCTAATCAAGTGTACTTTTACCAGAGCCTAACCACCCTGGGGGAAAAGTAATACCCAACTGCAACCTACTCTAGCTTTCCATGTGATGGAAGGGAAATGACCAATGCCAGTCCCCTCTAATCTTTCTGTGTCACATTAAGTGTGAGGAGGGAACTAAGAAGCACTTGTGAATATGATAGCCCAGGGGCACAGGCTCATTAGAAGACGAGATCTAATTATAAAACTATAGAATGCTTTCCCTCCTCCCACATCCAATGAGTACATCAATAGAGCTCTTGCATAACAAAGAGAATGCAGCTATAACAACTGCATGTCTTAGAGCATATTCAAGATATCTCTGGGGAAACCCAAAGAAAACAGGAGAGACAAAAACATGGAAACCAGAGGAATATTTGCCTCCAACATTTATAGCTATAACATATAATACACAGCTTAATTCTTAGGCAGATATGCAAAAAGTCTCACACTGACACTGAGGTCTATTTGTCTCAGTTCCTTTACACAGTAGATATATCATGAATAAATTTTGACAACAATAACAAAAAATACAAAGAATGCTAAAAGGCTCAAAGCACAGCTTGAAGAAACAAAGAAAACATCAGAACCAGAATCAGATATGGCAAATATACTGGAATTATGAGACCGGGAATTTTAAACAGCTATCATTAATATGATAAGGGCTCCAATGCAAAAAAAGTGGGCAACATACATGAATTATTGGATAATATAATAAGGGAAATAGAAACTCTAAGAAACAAACAAAAGAAAATGCTGGAAATAACAAAAATGTATAAAAATAAAGAATATCTTCAAAAGGTTTAACAATAGATGGAACATGGCTGAAGAAAGAATAAATGAACTTGAAGAAATGTCAATAGCAACTTCTAAAACAAATGTAAAGAATAAAAAGAATTAAAAAGATGAAGAAGAATCTCCAAAGGCTGTGAGACAATTACAAAAGTTATAATATATGCTTAATAGGGATACTAGAAGGAGAAGAAAGACAGAAAGGAACAGAAGAAATATTTGAGGTAATAATGACTGAGAATTTTCCAAAGTTAAAGACAAACACAAAACCATAGACCCAGGAAGTTCATAGAACACTAAGCAAGATAAATACTAAAAAGAAAAAAAAATCGATACCTAGGTATGTTCAACTCAAAGAGCTAAAATCAAAGACAAAGGGGAAATCTTAAGAGAAACAAAAGGGCGAAAAAACCCAAACAAAACCTTACCTATAGAGGAGCAAGGATTTCTTTTCAGAAACCATGTAAGCAGGAAGAGAATGGAGTGAAATATTTAAGATGTTGAAAGGAAAAAATAGTCATTATAGAATCCTGTACTCAGAGAAATTAGCCTTCAGAAGTGAAGGAGAAATAGAGACTTTCTCAGACAGACAAAAACGATGGAATTCAGGCCACTAGATCTGCCTTGTAAGACATGTTAAAAGAAGTTCTTCAGAAGGAAGGAAATGATATGGGTCAGAACTAAGGTCTAAAGAAAGAAAGGAAGCACTTTATGTTTCATATTCCTAATTGATCTAACAGATAAAAGTTTGTTCAATATACTGATAGCGACGATGTACTCTGTGACTGTAGCTTATGGATAAATGAAATGAATGACAGCAATGCTTTGAGGGAACTGAAGAAAGAATTGAGAACACTCTGTTACAAGATACGTGCACTACCTGTGAAAATGCGGTTACCTGAAACAATGTTGTTTGAAGGTGGACTTTGATTAGTTGTAAATGTCTACTGCAAACTATAGGTCAACTAATGAAAAGGTAAAGAAAAAAAGAAGTCAATTGATATACTAAAAGAGGAGAGAAAATGGACTCAGATAAATGTTCATTTTAAATGAGAAAAGTAAAAAAAAAGACTGAAAAACAAACAAAGAACAAGGGCAATGAATAAAAAACTATTAAAAATATGGTATATATTAATCCACCTATATCAATAATTACTTTAAATGTCAATGGTATAAATACACCAAGTACAACACAGAGACTGTAATAGTGGATAAAAATCAAGACATAACTGTATGTTATCTACAAGAAACTCATTTTAAACATAAAGACACATATAGACTAAAAGTAATGGGATGGAGAAGGATATACCATACTCACAAAAAACAAAAAAAAGCTATAGTAGCTCTATTAATTTCAGACAAAGTAGACTTCAGAGCAAGGAAGATCGTCATGGGTAAAGAGGAGCATTATATATTGATAAAGGTGTTAATTCTCCAAGAGGACATAACAACCCTTAATATGTATGCACCTAAAAACAGAGCACGAATAATACATAAGGCAAATACTGATAACACTGAAAGGAGAAATAGATCAATTCTCTATTATAATTAAGGACTTCAACACCCCTCTCTTAGGAAATGACAGATCCAGCAGGCAGAAAGTCAGTAAGGACATAGTTTCATAGGAAAGCACAGTTGATCAACTGGAGCCAACAACAGCAGAATACGTATTATTTGTAAGCTCATACAAAATATTCACCAAGATAGACCACATTCTGGGCCATAACACATACTTTAACAAATTCAAAAGAGCAGAAATCATGCGAACTATTGCCTTATACAACAATGGAATTAAAGTAAATCACTACTACAAAGACAGTGGAAAAATCTCAAAAAAATTAGAGATTAAATGATATATTTCTAAATATCACATGGATCACAGAAGAAGTCTAAAGAGAAATCGAAACAATATTCGTACTAAATAAAAAAGAAAATACAACTTATTAAAATCTGTGAGATGTAATGAAAATAGTGCCTAGAGGAAAATTTTTACATTGAATGCATATATTAGAAAAGAAGGAAGATCTAAGACCAATAACTAAGCTTGCACATCACAGAACTGGAAAAAAAGAGCAAATTAAATCCAAAGCAAGCAGAGGAAAAAAAGTAACAAAAATTAGAGTAGAAATGAACAAAATGAAAATAGGAAATCAATAGAGAAAATCGATGAAATCAAAAGCTGCTTCTTTGAAAAGATCAAGAAAATCGGTAAGCCAGTCTAAGAAAAATAGGAAGAAAAATAGTTTATAAAACATTAACAGATCATCAAAATTTAAATTTGTAAGCATAAGTTTATCTTTGTGTAAACATCAACAAGAAGCAACATGGTGAATGTAATTTAGGAGTACGTGTGGTATTTAACTTAAAACTTAAATTAATTAAAATTAAATATATTTAAAAACTCAGTTCTTCAGTAATATTAGTCACATTTCAAGTGCTCAATAGCCACAAGTGGCTAGTGACCACCATATTGTACAGTAGAGATAAAAATAGTTCCCTCATAACATAAATTTCTATTGGGCAGTATCATAAAGTTTTCAAATGCTCAAAGTTTTAAAATAAGACCAAATAATTTATAAAAGTCATAATAACAACTTATATCCTACCAGCAATGTATAAGCAATCCCACTGATATTCAGCTTCTCTGACATATTATAATATCACTTCATATTTTGGCAAAATGAATGCTTGTAAGCGATATCTCACTATGGTGCTAATTTTCATTTCCTTTTACAAACTGAGGTGCATGTGTTTATTGGCAAACACATTCTTTTGTACAATGCCTGTTTTTGTGTCTGTTCATGTTTCTCTTAGTTTTCTCTTAAATTTTCTCTTTAGATTTGTAGGAATTCCTTAACAATTCTTGATTAATCCCTTCTTGGTTACATTTGCAGCAAACATTTTTCAAATTTGTCACCTGTTTTTTTCACCTTTTTCATTTTATTGAGGTCATAATAATTTATAATATTGTAAGAGATAAAATGTACATTAACATTTATCAGTCATCACATATATGTGCCCCTTTACCCCTTATGCCCACCCCACAGCCCTCTAACCCTCTGGTAACCACTAATCTATTCTCTTTGTCTGTGTATTTGTTAATCTTCCACATATGAGTGAAATCACGTGGTGTTTTTCTTTCTCTGTCTGGCTTATTTTGCTTAACATAATATCCTCAAGCTCTGTCCATGTTGTTGCAAATGGGACATTTTTGTTTTTTAGGCTGAGTAGTATTCCATTGTATATATATATATATACCACATCTTCTTTATCCATTCATCAGTTGATGGGCACTTGGGTTGCTTCCACATCTTGGCTATTGTGAATAATGCGGCAATGAACATAGGGGTGCATAAGTCACTTTGAATTGTTGATTTCAGGTTATTTGGATAGCTGGGCCATATGGAATTTCTATTCTTAATTTTTCGAGAAATCTCTATACTGTTTTACATAGTGACTGCACCCGTTTGCATTCCCAGCAGCAGTGTATAAAGATTCCCTTTTCTCCACTTCATATCTGACATTTATTTTGTCTTGATAATTATGCCCATTCTAACAGGTGTAAGGTAATATCTTATTGTAGTTTAGATTTGCATTTCCCTAATGATTAGTGATGTTGAAGAGAAATAATAAAAATCAGAGCAGAAATAAATGCTATTGAATCAAAAAAGGCGGTAGACAGGATCAATGAAACAAAGAGCTGGCTCTTTGACAAGATAAATAAAAATGGCAAACCCCTAGCCAGCTTACAAAGAAAAAAGATAGAAAGCTCAAATAAACAAAATCAGAAATGAAAGAGGAGAAATAACAGCATACTCCACAGAAATACAAAAGATTACAAGAGAATACTATGAAAAACTATATGCCAACTAAATGGATAACCTAGAGGAAATGAATAAATTCTTAGACTTTTACAAAATCCCCAAGCTGAGTCAAGAATAGACAGACGATCTGAATAGACCAATCGCAAGGAAAGAGATTGAAACAGCAATCAGAAGCATCCCAAACAATAAAACCCCAGGACCAGATGGCTTTCCTGGGAAATTCTACCAAACATTCAGAGAGGATTTAACACCTACCCTTTTCAAGCTATTTCAAAAGATTAGGGCGGATGGATCACTTCCTAACACGTTCTACAATGCAAACATCACCCTGATACAAAAGCCTGACAAGGACCAAACAAAAAAGGAGAAATGCAGGCCAATATCGCTGATGAACATAGAGGCAAAAATCTCAACATAATTTTAGCAACCCAAATTCAGCAATTCATCAAAAGGATCATACATCATGATCAAGTAGGATTCATACCAGGGACACAGGTATGGTTCAACATCTGAAAATCAATCAACATGATATGGCACATCAAAAAATTGAGGAATAAAAATCACATGATCATCTCAATAGATGCAGAGAAAGCATTTGACAAGATCCAACAGCCATTTATGATAAAAAAAAAAACTCTGAACAAAATGGGGACAGAAGGGAACTACCTCAACATAGTAAAGGCCATATATGACAAACCCACAGACAACATCATACTCAATGGGCGAAAACTTAGGGCCATTCCCCTAAGAACAAGAAGAAGACAAGGATGCCCACTATCACCATTCTTATTCACCATAGTACTGAAGGTTTTTGCCAGATCAATTAGGCAAGAGAAAGAATAAAAGAATAGGCAAATAGGGAGTGAAGAAGTGAAACTCTTGCTGTTGGCAGACAGCATGATCATATATATAGAAAACTCCAAAAAATCCATCAGAAAACTAATAGAAATAATTACCAACTACAGTAAAGGTACAGGGTACAGAATCAACTTACAAAAATCAGTTGCTTTTCTATACTCCAATAATGAACTTACAGAAAGAGAACTCAAGGAGACAGTTCCATTTGCAATCACAAAAGAATCAAGTACCTAGGAATAAATTTAACCAGGGAGGTGAAGGACTTACACAATGAAAACTATAAGAAATTACTGAGAGAAATTGATAATGACGTAAAGAGATGGAAAGAGATTCCTTGCTCATGGATTGGAAGAATAAATGTAGTTAAAATGTCCATACTGCCCAAAGCAATCTACAGATTCAGTGCAATCCCTATCAGAATCCCAATGACATTCTTCATGGAAATAGAGTAAAGAATACTAAAATTCATATGGGGCAATCAAAGACCCTGAATTGCTAAGGCAATCCTGAGAAAAAAGAACAAAGCTGAAGGCATCACAATTCCTGACTTCAAAATGTACTACAAAGCCATAGTGAACAACACAGCATGATCCTGGTACAAAAATAGGCGAAAGGATCAATGAAACAGAACTGAAAGCCCCAGACATAAAACCGTTATCTCTACGGACAGCTAATCTTTGACAAAGGTGCCAAGAACATACAATGGAGAAAAGACAGTCTCTGCAATAGATAGTGTTGGGAAGACTGGATAGCCACGTGCAAAAGAATGAAGGTAGACCACTATCTCATGCCATACACAAAAATAAACTCAAAAGGGATCAAAGACTTGAAGATATGACCTGAAACCATAAAACCCCCGGAAGATAATATTGGTAGTACATTTTGACATTTAACTATAAAGGATCTTTTCAAATACCATGGCCCAAGACAAGGGAAACAAAAGAAAAAATAAACAAGTGGGAATTCATCAGACCAAAGAGCTTCTGCAAGGTCAGATAAACTAGGATCAAAACAAAGAGACAACCCACTTATTGGGAGAAAATATTTGCAAATCATATATCTGACAAGGGGTTAAACTCCATAATATATGAGGAAATCTCACAAGTGAACAAGAAAGCAAACAACCTGATGAAAAAGTGGGCAGAGGGGATGAACAGACATTTTTCCAAAGAAGATATACAGATTAAAAGATGTTCAACATCACTAACCATCAGGGAAATGCAAATCAAAACTACACTAAGATACCACCTTATGCATGTTAAAATGGCTATAATCAGTAAGACTAAAAATAGCAAATGTTGGAGAGGGTGTGGAGAGAAGGGAACCCTCATACTCACTGGTGGGAATGCAAACTGGTACAGCCACTATGGAAAACAGTATGGAGATTCCTCAAAAAATTAAAAATAGAACTACCATACAATCCAGCCATTCCACTATTGGGTATCTATACAAAGAGCTTGAAGTCAGCAATTCCAAAAGTCCTATGCACCCCAATGTTCAGTGCAGCATTATTTACAATAGCCAAGATGTGGAAGCAACCTAAGTGCCCATCAACAGATGAATGGATAAAGAAGTTGTGGTACATATATACAATGGAATACTACTCAGCTGCAAAACAGAACAAAATCATCCCATTTGCAACAACATGGATGGACCTTGAGGGAATTATGTTAAGTGAAATAAGCCAGTTAGAGAAGGATAATCTCTCTATGACTCCACTCATATGAGGAATTTAAAAATGTGGACAAAGAGAACAGATTAGTGGCTACCAGGGGAAAGGTGGGGTTGGGGGTTGGCACAAAGGGTGAAGTGGTGCACCTACAACACGAATGACAAACATTAATGTACAACTGAAATCACACAAGATTGTAACCTATCATTAACTCAATTAAAAAAAAAAAAAAACTTCCCAAAAAGTAAAAGTCCGGGACCAGATAGCTTCTCTGGTGAATTCTATCAAACATTCAAAGAAGATTTAATACTTATGCTTCTCAATCTCTTCCAAAAATTTGAAGAGGAGGGATGCTTCCTAACACTTTGCAAGTCCACCATTACCCTGATACCAAAACTAGAGAAGGACACCAAAAAAAGAAAAATTACAGGTCAATATCACTGATGATGCTAGATGCAAACATCCACAATAAAGTATTATCAAATCAAATACAACAATACATTTAAAAGATCATACGCCATAGTCAAGTGAGATTTATTCCAGGGACACAGGGATGGTTTCACACCTGCAAGTCAATCAATGTGATACACTAAACTAACAAATGACGAATAAATATCACATGAGCATCTCAATAGATGCAGAGAAAGCATTTGACAAGATTCAACACTCATTTATGATAAAAAACTTTCAATAAAAATGGTGCCTCATCATACCTCATTATAATAAAGACTTTATATGACAAACCCACAGCGAACATCATATCCAATGGTGAAAAACCGAAGGCTATTCCTCTAAGAACAGGAGCAAGACAAGAATGAATGCTCTCACTACAATTTTTCAACATGGTGTTACAAGTCCCAGCCTGATCAATTTAGCAAGAAAAAGAAATAACAGGGATCAAAATCGGAAAGAAAGAAGTGAAACTTTCACTTTTCTTGGATGACATGACTCTATACGTAGAAAACCCTAAAGAATCCACAAAAAAAACTATTAGAAATAATTAACAAATACAGTAAAGTTTTAGAGTAGAAAAACAACACAAAAAATCATTTGCGTTTCTATACACTAACAAGCAAGTAGTAGAAATATAAACCAAGAATGCAATCCCATTTACAACTGCAAGGAGAACAATAAAATATCTAGGAATAAATTTAACTAGGAGATGAAAGACCTGTACACTGAAAACCTTAAGTCATTGTTGAAAGAAACTGAAGAAGACATAGAGAAATGGAAAAATAATCCATGCTTATGGATTGGAAGATTTTGTTTTTAATTGAGTACATAGTAGTGTACATCGATGTGAGATTTCAGTTGTACATTATTTCTTGACGGTCACCACATAAGTGCTCCCCTTGACCTCCTGTGCCCAACCCCCATCCCTCTTGCCCTGGTAATCGCTGAGCTGTTTGCATTGTCCAAGTACTTTTTATATTCCACATATGAGTGAAATCATCTGGTGTTTGTCTTTCTCAGACTGGCTTATTTTGCTTAGCATAATTCTCTCCAGGTCCTTCCATGTTATTGCAAATGGGATGAATTTGTCTTTTTTTTTTCTGGCTGAGTGATATTCCATTTTGTATGCATATATATAGGTATATATAGGTATATATATGTATATGTATATATATATATATACATATATGTATCACATCTTCTTTTTCCAATCATTGTTTGATGGGCACTTGGGTTGCTTACATGTCTTGGCTATTGTGAATAGTGCTGCAATGAACATAGGAGTGCATGTGTTACTTTGGATTGTTGATTTCAAATTGTTTGGGTAGACACCCAGTAGTGGGAGAGCTGGGTCATATGGTAGTTCTATCTTTAGTTTTTCTGAGGAATCTCCATACTGTTTTCCATAGTGGCTACACCAGTTTACATTCCCACCAGCAGTGTATGAGGGTTCCATTCTCTCCACAACCTCTCCAACATTTGTTACTATTAGATTTAGATATTTTTGTCATTCTAATGGGTGTAAGGTGATATCTTAGTGTAGTTTTGAGTTGCATTTCCCTGATGATCAGCGATGACAAGCATCTTTTCATGTGCCTATTGGCCATCCATATGTCTTCTTTGGAGAAATGTCTGTTCATGTCTCCAGCCCATTTTTTGATTGGGTTGTTTGATTTTTTGTTGTTGAGTTCTGAGAGTTCTTTATATATTATGGATATTAAGCCTTTGTCAGATATATGACTTGCAAATATTTTTTCCCAGTTAGTGGGTTGTTTTTTTGTTTCAATCCTGTTGTCATTTGCCTTGAAGAAGCTCTGTAGTCTGATGAAGTCCCATTTGTTTATTCTTTCTATTTTCTCCCTTCTCTGAGAAGACATGGTGTCCAAAAAGGTCCTTTTAATACTGATGTCAAAGAGTGTACTGCCTACATTTTCTTCTAGAAGCCTTATGGTTTCAGGTCTCACCTTTAGGTCTTTGATCCATTTTGAGTTTGTTTTGGTGAATGGTGAAAAAGAATGGTCAATTTTCATTCTTTTACATATGGCTTTCCAGTTTTCCCAGCACCATTTGTTGAAAAGACTTTCTTTTCTACATTGTATGCACTCTGCTCCTTTGTCGAAGATAAGCTGTCCATAGATGTGTGGTTTTACTTCTGGGCTTTCAATTCTGTTCCATTGATCTGTGCACATGTTTTTGTACCAGTACCATGCTGTTTTGATTACTGTAGCTTTGTAGTAAGTTTCGAAGTCAGGGATTGTAATGACTCCCGTTCTGTTCTTTTTTCTCAGGATTGCTTGAGCAATCCAGGGTCTTTTGTTGCCCCATATAAATTTTAGGATTCTTTGTTCTAATTCTGTAAAGAATGTCATTGGGATTCTGATTGGGATAGCGTTAAATCTGTAAATTGCTTTAGGTAGAACGGACATTTTAACTATGTTTATTCTTCCAATCCATGTTCATGGACTGTCTTTCCATGTCCTTATGTCGTCATCCAATTCTCTCAGAAAGACCTTGTAATTTTCATTATATAAGTCCTTCACTTCCTTAGTTAAATTTACCCCTAGGTATTTTATTCTTTTTGTTGCTATTGTGAATGGTATTGTGTTCTTGAGTTCTTTTTCTGTTAGTTCGTTGTTAGAATATAGAAATGCTACTGATTTATGCAAAGTGATTTTATACCCTGCAACTTTGCTGTAGTTGTTGATTACTTCTAAGAGTTTTCCAATGGATTCTTTGGGGTTTTCTATATATAAGAGCATGTCGTCTGCAAATAGCGAGTTTCACTTCTTCCCTCCCTATTTGGATTCCTTTTATTCCTTTATCTTGACTGATTGCTCTGGCCAGGACCTCCAGTACTATGTTAAATGAGTGGTGATAGAGGACATCCTTGTCTCGTTCCTGTTTTCAGGGGGATGGCACTCAGTTTTTGCCCATTGAGTATGATGTGGGCTGTGGGCTTGTCATATATGGCCTTTATTATGTTGAGGTAGTTGCCTTCTATGCCCATTTTGTTCAGAGTTTTTATCATAAATGGCTGTTGGATCTTGTCAAATGCTTTCTCTGCACCTATTGAGATGATCATGTGGTTTTTGTTTTTCATTTTGTTGATGTGGTGTATCACGTTGATTGATTTGAGGATGTTGAACCATCCCTGTTTCCCTGGTATGAATCCCTCTTGATCATGATCTATGATCCTTTTGATGAATTGCTGAATTCTGGTGGCCAAAATTTTGTTTAGAATTTTTGCATCAATATTCATCAGTGATATTGGCCTGTAGTTCTCTTTTTTCATGGCGTCCTTGTCAGGCTTTGGTATCAGCGTGATGTTGCCCTCATAGAATGTGTTAGGAAGTCTTCCATCCTCCCTAATTTTTTGGAATAGCTTGAAAAGGATAGGTGTTAAATCCTCTCTGAAAGTTTGGTAGAATTCCCCAGGGAAGCCATCTGGTCTTGGGGTTTTATTCTTTGGGATGTTTTTGATTGCTGTTTCAATCTCTTTCCTTGTGATTGGTCTGTTCAAATTGTCTGCTTCTTCTTGAGTGAGCTTTGGGAGATTGTAAGAGTCCAAGAATTTATCCATTTCCTCTAGGTTATCCATTCTGTTAGCATAGAGTTTTCCATAGTATTCTCTTATAATCCATTGTATTTCTGCAGAGTCTGTTGTTATTTCTCCTTGTTCATTTCTGATTTTGTTTATTTGAGCTTTCTCCCTTTTTTTTCTTTCTAAGTCTGGCTAGGGGTTTGTTAATTTTATTTATCTTCTCAAAGAACCAGCTCTTTGTTTCATTGATCCTTTCTACTGCCTTTTTCGTTTCAATGGTATTTATTTCTGCTCTTATTTTTATTATTTCTCTCCTGCTGCCTTTGGGCTTTATTTGTTCTTCTTTCTCTAGTTCAGTTAGGTGTAGTTTAAGATTGCTTATTTGAGATTTTTGTTGTTGGTTAAGATGTGCCTGTATTGCGATGGATTTTCCTCTTAATACAGCTTTTGCTGTATCCCATATGAGTTGGTATGACGTGTTACCATTTTCATTAGTTTCCAGGTATTTTTTTATTCCTTCTTTAATTTCGTCAATGATCCATTGCTTGTTCAGTAGTGTATTGTTTAGTCTCCACATCTTTGTGCCTTTCTCAGCTTTTTTCTTGTAATTAATTTCTAGCCTTATAGCATTATGATCAGAGAAGATGCTTGTTATTATTTCAATTTTTTTAAATTTGTAGAGGCTTGCCTTGTTTCCCAACATATGGTCTATCCTTGAGAATGTTCCATGTGCACTTGAGAAGAATGTGTATTCTGCTTTTTTAGGGTGAAGTGATCTATATATGTCTATTAAGTCCAATCGTTTTAGTTTTTCATTTAGCTCCACTATTTCTTTGTTGATTTTCTGTCTGGATGATCTGTCCATTGATGTGAGTGGGGTGTTGAGGTCTCCTGCTATTATAGTATTGTTTTTAACACCTTCCTTTAGGTCTGTTAATAGTTGCTTTATGAACCTTGGTGCTCCTATGTTGGGTGCATAGATATTTATAAGTGTTTTTTCTTCTTGATGAAGTGTCCCTTTGATCATTATATACTGTCCCTGTGTGTCTCTCTTTACCTGTCTTATTTTGAAATCCACTTTGTCTGATATAAGAATTGCAACATCGACTTTATTTTCCTTGCCATTAGCTTGAAGTATGGTCCTCCGCCCCTTCACTCTGAGCCTGTGTTTGTCCTTGGGGCTGAGGTGTGTTTCCTGGAGGCAACAAATTGTTGCATCTTGTTCTTTAGTCCATTTTGCCACTCTGTGTCTTTTTATTGGAGAGTTCAATCCGTTTACATTGAGAGTGATTATTGATGCATGTGGATTTAAAGCTGTCAATCTGTTGCTCATTATCTGGCTTTCCTGCTTTTCTCTTCTTGTGTGCTTTATCCTACCCATTTGATACTGCAATTTCTTATGCTGGGTTTCTTAGATTTTTGCTTATTTATGTTTTGTGTCTCTGTTCTGTTGTTTAGTTTAGTGTCTACCCTGAAGTTTGTATTTAGAATCTCATGTATAATATAGTCTATTCTCTGGCGGTCTCTTACTTACTGGACCTAGACCAATTTAGTCCCTTTGCTCTTCCCCTCCTAAATTATTATTTTCACTTCTTGTTCCAACTTGTGTTATGAGTTTGTAGTTAGAGTGATAAGATCGTCTTTGCTTTGGTAGTTTCCTTACCTTTATCCTAATGCCATAATTGAATAATTGCTATCCTATTCTGGTTCTATTTCTCTGTCTCCCTGCTCTGTGGTTTGTGACCCCTTTCTCCATTTTTTCTTTTTTCAGGTATGAGAGCCTTCTTGAGGATTTCTTGTAGTGGAGGACTTTTGGTTACAAATTCCTTTAACTTTTGTTTGTCTGGAAAAGATTTAATTTCTCCCTCATATCTGAAGGATATTTTTGCTGGATAGAGTATTCTTGGCTGAAGACTTTTATCTTTTAAAGCTTTGAATATGTCACTCCATTCTCTCCTAGCTTGTAAGGTTTCTGCAGAGAAATCCACTGAAAGTCTGATAGGGGCTCCCTTGTAGGTAATTCTCTTATTTCGTGCAGCCCTGAGTATTCTTTCTTTGTCATTCCTTTTTGCCAATTTTACTACTATATGCCTTGCAGTGGTTCTTTTTACATTGACAAATCTAGGAGATCTGAACTCTTCCTCTACACACATTTCTCCCTCAATCCCTAGATTTGGGAAGTTCTCTTCTATAATTTCATTAAGCACACTTTCTGCTCCATTTTCCTTTTCTACGTTCTTGGGAATTCCTATGATCCTTAAATTCTTTCTCCTCATTGAATCTGCTATCTCTCTAATACTTTCCTCATTGCTTTTAATCCTTAGTTCTCTTTCTTCCTCTGTCTGGAGCAATTCAGCCTGTCTATCTTCAATTATGCTAATTTTCTCTTCTATGGAGTCTACCTGGGCATTCAGGGAATCCGTATTCTGTTTTATCTGGTCCATTGTATTTTTCATCTCAAGTAATTCTGTTTGATTCTTCTTTATAATTTCAATCTCTTGTGAAGTAACTCCAGAACTCAGCTTGTTTCTCTATCTTTCTCTCTACCTCATTGAGTTTTTTGATTATAGCTGCTCTGAACTCATTTTCATTTAGTTTACCTAATTCCAAGTCCTCAGGACTTAATTCTATGTTTTTATTGTTTTCCTTCTGGTCTGGGGCTTTTATAAATTGCTGGATGGTAGACGAGCGGTTTTTTCGTATGGCGGTAGAATTCGGTTGCAGTTACCACCTGTCGCCACTAGATGGGGGGGCGAGAGCCACGTGTTCTGAGCTCCCGGCCTTTGGGCAAGATGTGGGTGCCCAGTGCGCTTTGCCGGGGTGGGGGTGGGGCGGTTTCTCTCACGCACCGATCTGGATTCCATCAGTTCTGTTCTCTGGTCTCCCGTCTGGCATTTATGGGGTCCAGCGGGTTTCCACTGTACCGGCGGCAGGAGTCCTAGACGATGCCCTGGTCGTGGGCCCCTTCCCCACTCCTTCCTGGACCCGCCCCGCCATCCCGGTTTCTAGGGGATGGAGCATGTTCTCTCTTACCCCGTTCCAACTCCTCCGAGACGGGCAGTAGGGGCTCTGCTTTCTGTCCTTTGATACTGTAGGTCTCTGAGTCCTGGCATTAGGTTCATTAGCTGAAATATTAGGTTCATTAGGTGAAATTCAGGTTTTGTTTTTGTTTTTTTTTTTCAATCCTTTGCTGCACTTTGGAGGGGAAAGAGTCCTGGGTCAGCTCACCCCGCCATTTTGCTGTTTGGGAAGTTTTTGATTACCATTTCAATCACTTTACTTATGAGTAGTCTAATCAGATTTTTATTTCTTCTTCATTCAGTTTTTGGAGGTTATATGATTTTAAGAATTTATCCATTTCTTCTAGGTTTGCAATTTGTTGGTGTATAATTTTTCATAGTATTCTCCTGTCACCTTTTGTATTTCTGTGGTGTCCATTGTAATTCCTCTTTCTTTTATGATTTTTTTTACTTGAGCCTTTGCTCTTTTTTCTTAGTGAGTCTAGCTAAAGGTTTAATAATTTTATTTATCATTCAAAGAACCAGCTCTTAGTTTCTTTGATCCTTTCTATTGTGTTTTAGTGTCTATTTCATTTATTTCCACTGGATTTTATTATTTCCTTCCTTCTACTGACTTTGGTCTTCATTGCTCTCCTTTTTCTACATTTTTCAGGTGTAGTGGTAGCTTGTTTTGTGGTTACCATGGTGTTTTATGTAAAAGATATTATAGATGAGATAGTCCATTTTCTGATAGCCTCTTATCTCCATCAGTCTAAGCGTGTGCTATCCTTTTCTTCTTCCACTCTATGTTTTTGTTATCACAAATTATTCTTTTTTTGTGGTGATTTTGTGACTAAATTGAAGTGTTTATAGATATTTTCAATGCTTTGTGTCCTTTTATCTTTTATGCTTGTTTGCTAACCTAATCTGGTAGAGAGCTACAATTTTCTGATTTTGTGTATTTATCTCTGCTCAAAGCTTTGTAAACCTTTGTATTTTTATTTCAAGTAGGAGAACTCCCTTCATTATTTATTTTAAGGCTTGTCTAGTGGTGATGAACTCACTCAGCTTTTGTTTATCTGGGAAATCTTTTATTTCTATGTTATATCTGAAGGATAATTTCACTAGATTAAATATTCTTGGCTGATAGATTTTGTCTTTCCATATTTTGAATATATTATTCCATTCTCTCCCATCCTGTAAGATTTCTACTGAGAAAGCTACTGAAAGTCTTATGGGAGTTCCTTTCTAGGTTACTTTCTTCTCTCCTGCAGTCCTTAATATTTTTTCTTTGTCATTGACTTTTAATAGCTTTAATATTGTTTGTCTTGGAGAAGGTCTTTTTACTTTGATGTAATTAGTTCTGTTGTCTTAATATATTTGTATATTCAGTTCTTTCCTCCAGTTTGGGAGTTGTCTGCTATTATTTCTTTGAAATATCTCTCTGCTCCTTTCTTCCTCTCTTTTCCCTCTGGATGCCTATACTCCTCATGTTACTTTTCCTAATTGAGTCACATATTTCTTAAAGAATTTCTTGACATTTTAAAAATCTTTGTTTCCCTCCTCCTCCACCTGAAGCATATTTAAGCATCTATTTTTGAACTCACTAGTTGTCTCCTCCATAATTCTGCTCTATTTTTTATGCCTTCTACATTATTTTTTTTATCTCATTGTGTTCTTCATATCCAGAATTTCTGTTTGGCTTTTGTTTTGCTTTTGAGCTTCAATCTCTTTGGTGAAATATTCCTTCTATTTATTAATTATATTCCTGAGCTCCTAGAACTGTCCTTGCTTTTCTTGTAATTCATTGAATTTCTTTATGATAGCTATTTTGATTTCTCTATCAATTAGATTGTAATCTGTGACTTCAGGTTTGGTTCCTGGAGAGTTGTCATTTACCTTCTGTTTGCCATATCACTGTAGATCTTCAGGGTGTTTGATGAATTGATCTTCTGCCAGCTCATTTGTGGTAGCAATCACCTTTTCCTATTTGGGTTCAGCTTTGGTTACTTTGGTTCCGGTCACCTGGAACTTGTGTTCCTCCACTGGTTCTCTGCAGGCTCTGATGCTTCTGTCTGGTGCATGACCTGTGCTGCTTTTTCAAGGTTACCTTGGGGTGATGGTTGTGCCACTGCAAGGACTGCTAGTTTCATGAATGTCACTGTCACTGGTAGGAGCCTGGGGACCTGGGGACTTATATGCAACCCCCACTACTGGTGGAGCTAGTGTCTGGGTTTCCACCACTGAGGGCTGGGTCAACAGTTCTACTGTGATTCCCGATGCTTCTGGTTTCAGATTCAATCTGCCATTGCTGGCGGAGGGTAGAGGCTCTTTTTCATGTTCTTGCCCTGTCTGTTTGTAATTGTGCCAGTCAGGTCACTATTTGTTCACGTGGGCCAGGCTGCCACTGTTCAGCAGGTTGTGTTCACGCAGTCTGGGCCAGAGTCACTTGGCAAGCTGTATTCCTGTGGGCTAGGCCACAGCTGTTTGGCAGGTTGTGCTCCTGTGGGTGGGGCCACCACTGAGAGGGGTGCCTTTGTGTGGGCTGATTGGTGACACTTGTTGGGGAGCATTCAAGTAGGCAGGACTGCCGCAGCTTGATGGGCATTCCCATGGGCTGGGCTACTGTCATTCCACAAGTGTTCACACAAGGGCTAGGCAGTCCCTATCTCCACTCACAGTCACACTGGCAGCTACGTGAGGATCCATGTCCTGAATTGCTGCCACCAGTGAGGGCGTGGTTGCTGCGCCTATAGTTCCACTGCTTCCCAGGGGTCCATTCCATCAACTTTCAGAAGTAGAGCTGAATGGATATGTAAGGCATCCTATTGTGCTGTGTAGGGAATCCTCTGTTGGTTGATGTATGTCCATTTAGTTGTAACTTAGAGGGGATAGACAAAGAGAACAACTCACTCTTTCACAATGCTGATGTCACTCTCAGTGTTAGATTATTTATTTGAGATTTTTCTTGGTTTTTGAGGTAGGCCTGTATTACCAGAAACTTCCCTCTTATTACTGCTTTGGTTGCATCACATAGGTTTTGGTATGTTGTGTTTTCTTTTTCATTTTCATTTGTCTCCAGGTATTTTTTGTTTTTTCCTTTGATCTTTTCTTTAACCCAATAGTTGTTAAGTAGTTTGTGGTTTAGTCTTTACATATATGTGACTTTTCCACCTTTCTTCTTGTAGTTGATTTCTAGTTTTCTACCACGGTGATTGGAAAAGATGTGTGATATTATTTCAATCATCTTAAATTAATGGAGGCTTGCCTTGTTTCCCAACATGTGGTCTATTTTTGAGAATTTTCCATGCACACTTGAGAATAATGTACACTCTGCTGCTTTTGGATGAAATATTGTATATATATCAAATACCTTCATCTGGTCTAGTGTTTGATTTAAGGCCAATGTTTCCTTGTTGACTTTCTGTCTATATGTCCTATTCATTGATATTAGTGGGTTATTAAAGACCTCTACTATTATTGTGTTACGGTCAGTTTCTCCCTTTAGGTCTGTTAACAGTTGCTTGATTTTCTTTGGTGCGTCTATCTTAAGTGCATATATATTAATAAATTTTATGTCTTCTTGGTGGAAAATCTTGCGTCATCTTTTGTCTCTTGTTATCTTTTTTTGTTTGAAATCTATTTTGTCTGATATAAATATAGCTACCTATACTATCTTTTGGTTGCCATTTGCTTTGAATATCATCTTCCATCCCTTTATTCTGAGCCTATTTCTGTCTTTAGAGCTGAGACTGGGGGAAGCATATTGTTTTGTCCTGTTTTTTAATCCATCCATCCATTCTGTGTTTTTTGATTGATGAATTCAATCCATTTACATTTAGAATGATTATTGGCACATCAGGGCTTAATGCTGCCATTTTATCTTTTGTTTTCTGGTTGCTCTCTATTTCTGGTTTCTTTTTCCTCATGTCTCTGTCTGCCATTTCAGTTTTATGAAATTCCATGATGTGTTTCTCAGTTTAGCCTTTTATTTTTTTCTTAAAAATTGACACCTGAGAAAGCATCTGTTGCCAATCTTCATTTTTTATTATTCTTCTCCCCGAAGCCACCCAGTACACAGTTGTATATTCTAGTTATGAGTGCCTCTGGTTGTGCTATTAGGACACAACCTTTGCATGGCTTGATGAGTGATACCATGTCTGCACCCAGAATTCAAACCAGAGAAACCATGGGCTGCTGATGCAGAGCACATGAACTTAACTACTCACCCACGTTTTTCTTTATGTTTTGTGACTTGCTGTGAGTTTTTGTTTTTTGGTTACCACAAGGTCTTTATAAAAGTTCTCTTAGATGTGATGGTCCTTTTTCTGCTGAAAGCATCTTATCTCCATTTGCCTATGTAGGTTTTGTTCTTTTTCTCTTCCACTTCTATTTTTTTGTCATAAATTATTCCTTTTTGTATTGTGAGTTTGTTACCAAATTGAAATGGTTATAGTCATTTTTTATGCTTTCTTTTTCTTTAGGTTTTATATTATAATTCAGTTTTAGTAACTTATTCTGTTATAGAGTTGTAATTTTCTGATTCTGTCTGTCTATTTTATCACTTTGCTGAAAACTTTATATACCTTTGCCTTTTTGTTTCAGGTAGGAGGGCTCCTTTCAATATTTCCTGTAAGGGAAGTCTTTGGTGGTGAACTCCTTCAGCTTTTGTTTGTCTGGGAGAGCCTTTATTTCTCCTTCATATCTAAAGGATAACTTTGCTGGATAGATTATTCTTGGCTGATAGTTTTTATCTTTAATATTTTGAGTAAATCATTCCAGTCTCTCCTTGCCTGTAGAGTTTCTGCTGAGAAATACTCTGATAGCCTAATGTGCATTCCTTTGTAGTTATTTTCTTCTCCTTGGCCACCTTTAATATTCTTTCTTTGTCATTCACTTTTGTCATTTTTAATAATATAATGTGCCTTGGAGAAAGTCCTTTTCGCATTGATATAATTAGGTGTTCTATTACCTTCATGTTTTTGTATATCCAATTTCTTCCCTCGGTTTTGGAAATTCTCAGTTATTATTGTTTTAAATAAGCTATCTGCTCCTTTCTCCCCCTTTTCCTCTTGGGTATCCACTATCCTTATGTTGTTTTTCCTGATTGAATTGTATATTTCCAGTAGAATTTCTGCATTTTTCAAAATCTTAGTTCTCTCTCCTCTTTCACTTGAATCATTTCTAGATTTCTATCTTCTAGCCCTAATTCTCTCTTCCGTATGATCTGCTGTATTTTTAATGCTTTCCACTTTATTCCTCATCTCATTAATTGTGGACATCTCTTGAATTTCTGTTTTTTTTTTTGTTTTTTTAAATAATTTTAATCTCTTTAGTGAAATACTTCTTGTGTTCGTTAATTTTATTTCTGAACTCATTGAACTGCATTCTGAGCTTTATTGTAACTCATTGAGTATCTTCATGACAACTGCTTAGAATTCTGTCAGTAGATCACAGTCTTCCATGACTTCAAGTTTGGTTTCCGGAAAGTTGTCATTTTCTCTTTGTGCTACAGTGTTACTGTAGTTCTCTTCATGGTGCTTGAGTAGTTGTTCCTCTGGTGGCACACTTGTGTGAGCAAAGGCCTTGCTTATTTTGGTAAGGCTTTGGTTACTTTGACTCTGAACTACTTCTTTTGTATTTGAGATCCTGCAATTTCCACCCTCCAGTGCGTCTACCAGAGGCATCATCAGTGCCCTCTTTGTGCTGTTCATGCTTCCAAGGTTGCTGGTGACTTGCTGCTTCTGATGTCCTTGCAGTTTCAGGTGTCACCAATGGGGTAACCAGGCTTGAAGCATTTATGCTGCTATCCATGTTACCTGGGCTTCATGTTCCCTCACTGAGACAGGGGTGGAGGACAGTGGGCTGGGAGCTTGGGTCGCAGGCACTTCTGTCATGTTCGGTTTAGTTGGGTCTGCCGTTGCTGTTGCTATGGGTGTGGCAGGCAGATGTGCATTTGGGGGGCACAGAGGTCATGGGTTTTGTTGTCATTATTACCTGACTTTCCACGGACTCTCCATAGACTCAAGTGCTGCTGCCATGTGAACTGCTTGTGCTATTGCTCCTGGGTTATCTGGGGGTGCTGGCAGTGACACTGCCAGAGTTACTGAGTTTATGAGTGTTGCCACCATTGTTAGAAGACTTCAGTCTTGTATGCTGACCCCACTGTTTCCTTCATATATTTAAGATATCTGATATATTTATAATTAATATATCCTCCTAATTAACCCTTCATCATTATATGATGTACATCTTTGTCTCCTGTAACAGTATTTGACTTAAAATCTATTTTGTCTGATATTAGTACAGCCTCACTTGCTCTCTTTTGGTTATTATGTACATGGAATATGTTTTCCATCCTTTAATTTCCAAGCTAAGCATGTACTTAGATGTAAAGTGAGTCTCTCGTAGACAGTACAGAGTTGGATTCTATTTTTTTACCCACTCATGTAATATATGTCTTTTGATTGAGAGATTTAACACGTTGGTATTTAAAGAATTTACTGACAGGAATGATGTACTATTGACATTTTATTTGTTTTTGTATGTCTTATGGCATTTTTGTCTCTCCTTTCCTCCTTTATTGTCTTTATGTTTCATTGATTTTTTGTGGTGAAAGACTTTTATTTTATTTTTTCCCTTTGTGTTTTCTACAGCTATTTTCTTTGCGGTTACCATAGGGATTACATAAAATATCTTAACATTATAACAATCTATTTTAAACTAATACTAATGCCAAGTTAACTTCAATCACATAAAATATTCTACTCTTTTATAACTTCACCCCAAATCTTAAGTTATTGATGTCACTCTTTACACCTTTTCATATGTTATACCCATTAATATACATTTATAGTTATTTTCATGCTTTTGACTATTAAATCCTATAAAATAAGTAAAAGTGGAACTTAGTAATCAAAATATAATAACACAGATTTAACATTTGTCCACATATTTACTTTTACCAAAGAACTCTGTATTTTTGTATGGCTTTAAGTTTCTGTCTAGCATCCTTTTATTTTAACTTGAAGGAATCCCTTTAGCATTTCTTGAAGAGCAGGGCTTTGGTAATGAACTCTTTCAGCTTTTATTTATATGGGAAGGCACTATTTTTTGCCTTCATTTTTGAAGAACAGTTTTGGCAGAAACAGTATTCTTGGCTGACATTTTGTTTTTCTTCCAACATTTTAGATACATAATCTCATTGCCTTCTGGCCTGCAAGGTTTCTGCTCAGAAATCAGCTTATAATCTTATAAAGGTTCCCTTATATGTGATGAGTCATGTTTCCCTTGTTGCTTTCAAGAGCCTCTTTGTCTTTGAACTTAGACAGATCAATTATAATATGCCTCAGTGTGGATTTTGGGGATTTATCTTTTTTGGAGTTTGTTGAATTTCTTATATTTACATCTTTCTTTAAACTTCAGAATTTTTTGGCCATTATTTCTTCAAATAAGACTTTTGGCCTTTTCCCTCTCTCTTCTTCTAGGACTCTTATAGTGTGTATATTGGTCTGATTGATGATGTCTCATATGTTATTTAGACTTTGTTCACTTTTTCAATTTCTTTTTATTTTTCCTCAGATTCAATAGTTTCAAATGACTTATCTTCAAACTCACTGATTCTTTCTCTGCATGGTCGAGTCTGTTACTGAATCCCTGTTGTTCATTTTTAATTCAATTATTGTATCTGTCAGGTCCAGAATTTGTTTCTTTGATATAATTTCTAAATCTTCATTAATATTCTCATATTGTTCATAAATACTTTCCCTGATTTTGGTTTTACATTTCTATCTGTGTTCTCTTTTAACTCATTGAGCATGTTTTTAAAGTTGTTGTAAATTCATTACACACAACTCAGACTACTACATTTCCTTAGGGTTGGTTTCTAGATATTTATTTTGCTCCTTTGAAGGGACTGTTTCCTTGTTTCTTTGTATGCCTTGTGATATTTCATTGAGATTTGAGCATATAAAGAAACATCCATCTCTCCCAGTATTTACAGCCTGGTGTGTGCAGGGAGAGATGTTCACTAATCAGTCTGGCATAAAGATTCAGAGATCTCTCAAACCTTTTTTGTTGTGTCTTTCCTGGGTGGTTCAGGTGCTTTTATTCCAGTTCACCTGCATATGGTTGCTTTCCAATGTCTTAATTTCCCTGAAAATCTCACTACTGCTTCTTTTCAGATGCCTTAGATTTCTATTGTATTATTCTGCCCCAGTTCTCTTGCTTTCAGGAGCCTGTGGCACTGCAAAACCCTGCAGCTGAAATATAACACAGCACCTATCACTGGTGTACCACCCTGGTATTCAACCATGCCACCATTCCCATAAGTGCTCTGAGTCAAGTGAGACAGAAACCAATTCCTCAAGCAGCCCCCAGACAAGCCAGAATGCTACAATCATGTTCCACTCTTTTCCTTATATCCAGAGGGAGAAGTCAGGATTTTGACAGTTTCCTCCCAACCACACACTTCCGTGATTGGGAGGATGTGGGACAAGGGTAAGCAAAATGCTGTGACATTTTCTATTACTGAGAATGCAGAGTGTTTTGTTTTTGGTTGGGAATTTGGTTGCTACAACTTCTTAACTGGTTTCTAGAGCCCTTACAAAGCTATTTGGGTCCTTATATTGTTCATTTGATGTTTCTGTAGGGAATCAAGCACCTAGAGTTTTCTAGTGAGTGATCCTTCTCACTTCATTCCTTTCCTGTTTTGTTCATGTACTCGCCTGTGTATGTTCATGTCTGTGTATGTATAGTTCTATGGAATTTTACCACATATCTATGTTTCTGTGACCACCACAATCAAGAAAGAAACTAATCTAACCACAACAAAGGAATTCCTTTATACTGTGCTTCATCCTTATCTGTTACCCTAGCTAAGCATTGTTCTCTTCTCCATCCCTATAATTTTTGTATTTTATAAAATGTCATGTACATGAAATGGTACACTATGGAATCTTCTAAGATTGGCTTCTTTTTTCACTCAGCCTAATGCCCTTCAGATTCATCAAAGTTTTTGCATGTGCCAATTTGTTTCTTTTTGTTGCTGAGCAGTATTCTATTGCATGAATGTGTCACAATTTGTTTATCCATTCTCCTATTGAAGGAAATTTTGGTTATTTTCACTTTGGGTCCATTACAAATAAAGATGCTGTGAAATTACATGGACAAGTTTCTTTATGGGTAAAAGTTCATTCTTTTGGGTAAATGCCCAAGAATAAAGAAACTGGCAAACTGTTTTCTAAAGTCGTTGTACCATTTTACATTTCCACCAGTAAAATGAGTGGTTTAGCTGCTATTTTGGATGCAGCTACTCTGCATTTGCTATTCCCACTTGAGAAAGAAAAGACAAGCTATGGACAGGGAAAAAATGTATGCAAAGTATATATCTTACAAAAAAAAAAAAGATGTGTTGAGATAGACAACCTGCAAAACTCAATTATAAGAAAACAAACTACTTAATAAAAATTTATGAAATATTTGAATAGACACTTCACCACAAATATATATGAATGGCAAATAAGCATATGAAAAGACACTCGTCATCATTAGTCTTTAAAGAAATGCAATTTAAAATCACAATGACATACTATTATCTAGTATAGTGGCTAAAATTAAAAAACTGATCATATCAATTGTTGGCAAGGCTGTGTTGAAACCAGTACTCTCATACACTACTAGTGAGAATATAAAATGGCACAACCACTTTATAAAACTTTGGCAGTTTTCAAAAAAAAAAACATAAACCTACATGACTCGTCTATTCCACTCAGGTAGAGAAACTCAGAGAAAAGGAAATATGTCTCCACATAAAAAATTGTACACTGATAGTCATAACAGCTATATTTGTAATAGACAAAAATTAGAAATAAACCAAATGTCAATCAGAAGATACATGGATAAACAAATGGTGGTATAAATTTACATGAACTATTACTCAGAAATTAAAAGGAATAAACTATTGATACACAGCAACATGAATGAATATCAAAATAATTATGCTGAGTGAAACAAGTCAGAAAGAAAGAGTACATACTACATAATTCTACTTACATAAGTTTCTAGAAGAAGCAAACTATTCTAAAGTTACAGAAAGCAGGTCAGTGGTCACATACGGATGCAAGTGGGCACAAGTTGTGGAAAGAAGGGATTATAAAAATTTGCACAAACAAATTTTTTATAGTGATATATATGTTCACTATACCTGTGTCAATGGTTTCACAGGCGTGTATATATGTCAAAACTTTTAATATTGTACACTGTAAGTATCACATTTATTGTATGTCAATTATTCTTCAATAAAGCTTTTTTTCCTTTTTGGTGAGGAAGTTCGGTCCTGAGCTAACATCTGTTTCCAATCTTCCTCTATTTTATATGTGGGATGCCAGCACAGCATGACTTGATGAGTGGTGTGTAGGTCTATGTCCAGGATTTGAGGCTAAAAACCCTGGGCAACCAAGACAGAGTGAGCAAACTTAACAACTACACAAGTGTGCTGGTCCCATCCTCTGCCAATTTTTTAATTGGGCTGTTTGGAGTATTTTTGTTGTTGTGCGCATGAGTTCCTTATATATTTTGGATATTAACCCTCTCATCAGATACATGATTTGCAAATAGCTTCTCTCAAAGGGTAGGTTGTCTTTCATTTTGCTATGATTTCCTTTGCTGTGCAGATTATAGTTTGATGTAGTCCCATTTGTTTATTTTCTCTCCAGTCTCCGTTGCCTAGAGAGACATGATATTCAAAAGGATGCTGCTGAGACAGATGTTCAAGAGCATACTGCCTATGTTTTCTTCTAGAAATTTTATGGTTCTAATTCTTACATTCAAGTCTTTAATCTATTTTCAGTTAACTTTTGTGCATTGTGTAAGATCGTGGTCTACTTTTATTCTTTTGCATGTGACTATCCAGTTTTCTCAAAACTATTTATTGAAGATACTTTATCCATTGTATGTTTTCAGCTCCTTTGTTGAAAACTATCCATCTTTAGATGTGTGGGTTTATTTCTGGGCTCTCAACAAAGGCATAAATAGTAAGGAGAAAGGAACTCAAACATAACAAAAAGTGTCTGTTGAGATCTTCTGAGCATTTATTTTATTTTATTTTTGTGTGTGTGTGTATGAGAAAGATTGGCCCTGAGCCATCAAATCACAGGTAAAGGGAGCAAGAGAAGAAGAAAAGAACTACAAAAAATTCAGAAAAAAAGTGACAAAATGGCAATAAGCACATACTTATCAATAGTTACTTTAAATGTAAATAGTCTAATGCTCCAATCAAAAGACATAGGCTGGCTGCATGGATAAAAATGAAGGAGACCCATATACATGCTACATACAAGAGACAATTTCAGACCTAAAGACACTCATACTAAAAGTGAATGGATGGAAAAAGATAGTCCATGCAAATGGAAATTTAAAGAAAACATTGGGATAGCAATACTTATATCAGACAATATAGACTTAAGACAACAACTGCAACAAGAGACAAAGAATAGCATTACATAATGATAAAGGGAATAATCCAAAAAGAGGATGTAATACTTGTAAATATCCATGCACCTAACATAGAACACCTAACTATATAAAGCAAATATTAACAGATATAAAAGGAGAGATTAATAATAACACAATAAGGGTAGGAGACTTTAACACTACGCTTAAATCAATGGCTAGATCATCCAGACAGAAGATCAATGAGGAAAAATTGGCCCAAAATGAGACATCAGATCACATGGACTTAATAGATATATATAGAACATTCCATCCAAATAATGCAGAATACACATTCTTTCCAAGGGCACCTGGAACATTCTACAGGATAGATCACATATTAAGCCACAAAATGTCTCAATAAGTTTAAGAAGTTTGAAATAATATCAAGCATCTTTTCTGAGCACAACAATATGAAACTAAAAGTCAACTGCCAGAAGAAAACTGTAAAAGTCAAAAATACGTGGAGATTAAACAAAATACAACTGAAGAACTATTCAGTCAATGAAGAAAAAAAAGGAGAAATTTAAAAATACCTGGAGACAAATGAAAATGAAAATATGGCATACCAAAATTTGTGGGATACATTAAAAGCAGTACTAAGAGGGAAGTATACAGTGATACAGACCTACCTCAAGTAACAATAAAAAACTTAAATAAAGAACTTAAAATAGACCTAAAGGACATAGAAGAAAGAAGAAGAAACAAAGCCAAAATAACTTGAATGAAGGAAATAATAAAAATCAGATCAGAAACAAGTGATATAGACACTACAAAGACAAAAGAAAATATCAATGAAACTAAGAGGCTCTTCTTGGAATTGATAAAATAAAATTGACAAACATTCATCTAGACTAACAAAGAAAAAGGGAAGAAAATCTCAAATAAAATCAGAAATGAGAGAGGAGACATTACAATAAATAACAGAGAAATACAAAGGATTATAAGAGAATACTATAAAATGATGTATGCCATTAAATTGGATAATCTAGAAGAAGTGGATAAATTCTTAGAAACATGTAATCTTCCAAAAATGAATCAAGAAGATATGGAGAATGTGAATAGACAAATCACCAATAAGGAGATCAATCAAATCCTCTCCCCAAATAAAGGTCCAGGACCAGAGAGCTTCCCTAGTGAATTATCCCAATATTGGAGAAAGAATTTATATCTATCTTTCTAAAACTCTTCCAAAAACGTTAGAGGACAGGACCTTTCCGAACTCATTTTACAAGGTCAACATTACCCTGATACCAAAACCAGACAAGAACAACACAAAAAAGGAAAATTACAGGCCAATATCACAGGTGAACATAGATGCAGAAATCCCCAAACAAACATTAGCAAATTAGCCACAACAATATACTAAAGGGATCATACACCATGATCAAATAGGATTTATTCCAGGGATTCAGGCATGGTCCAACATCTGTAAATCAATCATTGTGAAACACCACATTAACAAAATGAAGAATAAAACTCACATGATCATCTTGATAGACATAGAGAAAACACTCAACAAGATACAACATCCATTTATGACAAAAGTCTGAATAAAATGGGTATAGAAGGAAAGTACCTCAACATAGTAAAGGCCATATATGACAAACCCATAGGTACATCATATTCAATGATGAAGAAATTAGAGCTATCCCTCTAAGAGTAGGAACAAGACAAGGATGCCCACTTTTGCCACTATCATTTAACATAGTGTTGGAAGTCCTAGCCAGAACAATCAGTCAAGAAAAAGAAATGAAAAGGATTCAAAATGGAAAAGAAGAAGGAAAATTGTCACTTTTTATGGGTGACATGATTTTATATATAGAAAACACTGGGCTGGCCTCATGGCTGAGTGGTTAAGTTCTCCCATTCTGCTTCAGCAGCCCAGGGATTCACCAGTTCAGATCCTGGGTGTGGACCTAGCATGGGTCATCAAGCCACGTTGAGGTGGTGTCCCACATAGCACAACCAGAAGGACCTAGAACTAGAATATACAACTATGTACTGGGAGGTTTGGGGGAGAAGAAGAAGAAGAAAAAAGAAGATTGGCAACAGATGTTAGCTCAGGTGCCAATCCTTAAAAGAAAAGAAAAGAAAAACGCTAAAGAATCCACCAAAAATTATTACAAACAAAAAATGAATATGGTAAAGTTGGAAGGTACAAAAGCAACATACAAAAATAAGTTGCCTCTCTATACCTTAACAATGAGCTAGCAGAAAGAAAAATCAAGACTACAATCTCATTTACAATTGCAACAAAAAGAATAAAATACCTAGGAATAAATTTAATCAAAGACCTGAAAGTGTGGTTCAATGAACTCTATAAAACATTGTTTAAAGAAATTAAAGAAGCCACAAAGAATGGAAAGATATTCTATGCTAGTGGATTTGAATTATTAACATAGTTAAAATATCAGTATTTCCTGAAGTAATCTACAGATTCAATGCAACCCTTGTCAAATTTCCAATGAATTTTTTCATGTAAATAGAATGAAGAATCCTAAAATTTATATAAAGAACAAAAGAACTAGAATAGTCAAGGCAATCCTGATGAAAAAATAAAAGATGGGGATATCACTCTCCCTCATTTCAAAATATACTGTAAAGCTATAGTGATCAAAACAACATTGTACGGGCAGAAAACCAGACATACAGGTCAGTGGAACAAAACTGAGAGCCCAGAAACAAATCTATGTATCTAGAGACAGATAGTTTTCAACAAAAGAGCCAAAAACACACAATGGAGACAGGAAAGTCTCTTCAATAAATAGTTTTGAGAAAACTGGACAGCCATGTGCAAAAGAATGAAAGTAGACCTCTATGTTACTCCATACACAAAAACTAACTCACAATGGATTAAAGAGTTGAACGTAAGACTTGAAACCATAAAATTTCTAGAAGAAAACATAGGCGGTGTGCTCGTCAACAATGTTCTTAGCAGCATTTTTTTAATATCATGTCTCCCTAGGCAAGGGAGACTGAAGAAAAAATAAACCAATGGGACCAGATCAAACTAAAAAGCTTCTGCACAAAGGAAACAATAACAAAATAAAAAACAATCTAGATTTTGAGATAAGATATTTGCACAGGCAAAAAGATGAATTTAGACACACTCCTTAAACCCTTCACAAATGCTAACTCAAAATGGGTCTTATACCTAAATATAAAATGCAAAACTATAATACTCCTAGAAAATAAAACAGAAAAATTTCTAAATGATCTTAAATGTAGTGATGCTTTTTAGATACAACATTAATGGTGTGATCCATGGAAGACATAATTGATAAACTGGACTTCATTAAAATTAAAAATGTCTGTTCTGCAAAAGGCACTGTTAAGGTAATTAAAAGACAAGCCACAGAACTAGAGGAATTATTTTCAAAAGGTATATCTGATAAATGACTATTATCTAAAATATACAAATAACTCCTAAAACTCAACAATAAGAAAAGAAACAACTTGATTGAAAATTAGACCAAAAATCTTTATAGGTACCTCACCAAAGAAGATATACAGATGGAGAATAAATGTATGAAAAGATGCTCCATGTCATATGCCATTAGGGAAATGCAAAGTAAAACAAGATACTACTACACATCTGCAAGAATGGCCCAAATCCAAATAACACCAAATGCTCGCTAAAATAGGGTGTGGTGATGCAAAATGCAAAAGTGTACAGCTTTGGAAGCCAGTTTGGCAGTTTCTTACAAAACTAAGCACACTCTTACCACATTATTCAGCAATTGCTCTCCTTGGTGTTTACCGAAATGTATTGAAATTTATGTTCACACAAATCTTGCACACAAATGTTTATAGCAACTTTACTCATAATTGTCAAAACTTAGAAACAACCAAGGTGCCCTTCATCCGGTGAATGGATAAATGAACTGTTGTACACTTAGACAATGAAATATCATTCAGCTCTAAAAATTAAATAGCTATCAAGCCATGAATAGACATAGAGAAATTTTAAATGTACATTACTAAGTGAAAGAAGCCAATCTAAAAGGCTACATACTTGATGACTCCAACTATATTACATTTTGGAAAAGGCCAAATTATGAATATTGTAAACAGATCAAGGGTTTCCAGGTGTTTGGCAGGAGGGGAGAATGAATAGGCAGAGCCGAGAGGATTTTTAAGGAAATGAAACTGTTCAGTATGACACTATAATCATGGATACACGTCATTAAACACTTGTCAAAACCCATAGTTTGTATAACACAAAGAGTGAACACCACTCAATTATGGACATGAGTGATAATTGTGTGTGAATGTAGGTTTATTATTTGTATCAAATATACAATTTGGTGTTGGATATTGACAGTAGGGAGAAGGTAGGAAACGTGGAGGCTAGGGTACATGGGAACTCTGCCCCTTCCACTCAATTTCTCTGTGAACCTAAACCTAAATAAAGTATATTTTAAAGGCAAAAAAATGATTGTGCAAGAGAGAGGGAGGAGACCTTCAGAGGTGGCATAGTTTTTGAATCTCCCAAAATCTCCTGATAAAAACATATACAGCAAAAGGGAAAGCAACATTTTAAACAAATATAGGAAAGAAAATATATGTACAACTCCAGAATTTGAGTGGATGTAGCCAAATCATCACAACTTTGATGACTATGAAGAAGTACCAGCTGTGTTGGAGCAAAATGAAGAAAGACAGAGGGGTTGTATGGCTGTGGACCCTTAAATTGGGAACAGTTACTCACTTTAACAAACAGGTACCCCACCCAGAGTGGAGGAATTGTTCAAAGTGGGAGGGGTTTCACAGACTCCAATATGTTGCTGAGTACAGGCTGGCTCAGGTAAGATCTGAGAATGTTGAGATAATCTGGGTCCTCTAGGCTCTCAGAAACACCCAGAAAGTGTAGGGTCCATACATAGGAGAAACTACTGGGAATATGACGTGAATTGATCTGGCAAGAACTTTTTGAGTAAAGGAGAGAGAAGAGCCATATACTAGTGAAGGACATACCACAGTATGCACATATAGAAAAATGAGAAAGGGTAACACATAAGCTACATTTTTTAATGTCATGGCAAAAATGAAAAAAGGACCCCTAAAACCATGAAGAAAGTAATCCTGGCCTCACAAATCCCCCTTCTAAAAGAAAACCTATGGCAGAAAAAGATTATAGTAGAACCTCATGCAGAATATTTTAAGAGGAAAATAATAGAATAATTATTTGACATCATACTGATAGAAAAGGACATACCAGAAAAATATGGCCATAAAACAGAAGAAAACAGTAATCTAGTATTTCAAAATGAGCTATAGGAAATTTAAAAGCATATGACCTATGAAAGAAATGTGTAAATCAGAATTAAAGCTCAGAAATGAGATGGCTAGAAATAGACAAACAAAAATATTTCAAAACTCTGGAGAAAATTAGGAATCAAAGAAAGAAAATATTTCAAAACGATATAATATGGAAATTATCAAGGAAACAGGATGAAAATTTAAAAAGTGAAAAAAAAACAAACAAATAAGAAGAGAATAGAAAGAATTTGAAAGTGACAGTTGTATAATGAGGGTCAAGAAAGATCCCCCCAAAAATACAGGAGGGAAACAAGCAATTGAACAAAACAAATATTAAAAACCATAATTCAAGAAAAATTTTCTCAAATAAATGAAGATTTAAACATACATATTAAAAGTACACACTATAAAAACATTGGATTTTAAAGAAAAAATATTTTCAGTATCTAGGCAAAAATATTAAGTCAATTATTAAAGAAAATATCAGGCTGGCTTTAAATTTTTTTGACAGAAACATTTTATGCCAGAAGATAATGAATTAGTATATTTAATATACTCAGAGAAAGAAACTGCTAGTGAAAGACTTTTTAGCCAGCCAAACTGACCTTTACACATAAAGGCTACCTAAATACTACTAAAATATGCACAAACTCAGGGAATATTGTTCCTATGAGTCCTTTCCCAGGCTCAAGGAAAGACTGAAAAAGATTTATGGGGCCAGCCCCATGGCCAAGTAGTTAAGTTTGAGTGCTCTGCTTCAGCGACCCAGGGTTGCATGGGTTCAGATCCTGTGGGCAGACGTGGCACCAATCATCAGGTCATGCTGAGGTGGAATCCTATATAGCACAACCAGAGGTACTCACAACTAGAATATACAACTAAGTTCCAGAGGCCTTTGTGGGAGGAGAAGAAGAAGAAAAAAAAAAGATTGGCAACAGATGTTAGCTCAGCTGTCAACCTTTTAAAAAAGCACTTAAATATATAAAGCAAACATAGAACTAAACAGAGAAATACACAGCAATACGTTAATAGTAAGAACCTACAATATCCACTGTCAATAATGAATAGATCAACCAGACTGAAAATCAATAAGGCAACTGCAGAAGTGAAAGAGATTATAGACCAGGAGGACCTAAGAGACATATACAGAACAATTCACTCAACAGCAGTAAAATACTCTTTCTGCTTAAGTGCACATGGAACGTTCTGTAGGATAGATCACATCTAGGTAACAAAACAAGTCTTACAAATGTAAGAAGATTGAAATAATTCCAAATATCTTTTCTGGTCACAACAGATTGAAAAATAAATAACAGTGAGAAAATGGGAAAAATTACAAATATCTGGAAACTTAATAACAGACTCTTGAGCAATCATTGAGTAAAAGAGGACATCAGAGGGAATTTTAAAATTACCTCAAGGCAAACAAAAATGGAAACACCACATACCAAAACTTATGGGATGTAGCAAAAGTAGGTCTACGAGGGAAGCTTATAGCAATAAACAGCTATATTAAAAACGAAGAATTGTCTCAAATAAACACAGTAACTTTACACCTTAAGAAACTAGAAAAAGAAAAAGAAATTGTTAGCAGAAGGAAAAGGTAAGAAATATTACAGAAGAAATACATAGAGAATAAGAAAACAATAGAAAATACCAAGAAACTGAATTATTTATTCAAAAGGTAAACAAAATCAACAAACCCTTATCTAGACTAAGAAAAAGAGAAAAATCTCAAGTAAATTCAGAAATGAAAGAGGAGACATTACAAAGGATGCTACAGAAATAAAATGGATCATAAGAGAGTGTTCTGAACATTACAAGCAAATTGGAAAACCTAGACAAAATAGATAAATTCCTAGAAACGTAAAACCTACTGAAACAGAATCAAAAGGAAATAAAAAACCTGAACAGGCTAATAACAAACAGGAAGATTTAATCAGTAATCAAAAACTACCCAACAAAGAAAAGCTCAGAACCAGCTGGCTTCACAGGTGAATTCTACAAATATTCAAAGAGAAATTAAAACTTTTAAGCATGTATACACACTTAAGTGCTTCCAAATTATAGAAGAAGAGGGAATGCTTCCAAACTCATTTTATCATATCAGCATCATCCTGATCCAAAAGCCAGACAAAGACACCACAAGAATTTAAAAAAAAAAAAAAAAAAAAAAACCCAAACACTACAGGTCAATACCCCTGATGAAAATATATGCAAAAATTCTCAATAAAATACTTGCAAATCACTTTAACAGCACATAAAAAGGATGATGCACCATGCTCAAGCAAGATTTATCCCTGGTATATATGTTCAACAATCAATCAGTATGACACATCACATTAAGAATGAAAGGTAAAAAATACATGTTCATCTCAATAGATGCCAAAAAGTATTTGGCAAAATTGAGCACATTTTCATGATAAAACCTCTCAAAAAATTAGGTACAGAAGGAACTTACCTCAATACAATAAAAGTATTTTATGGAATGCCTATAGCTAATATGATACCCAATGGTGAAAAAAGCTAAAAGCTTTCCCTCTAAGATACAGAACAAGGCAAGGAGGCTCACTCTCACTTCTATGCAATATAACATTGAAAGTCCTAGCCAGAGCAATTGGGCAAGAAGAAATAAAGACATCCAAATTGGAAATGAAGCAATAAATTATCTCTGTTAGCAGATGGTGTGATCTCATATGTAAAAATCTCCAAGGATTCCAAACACATATGCAAAAAAACCTATTAGAACTAATAAACAAATTCTTTGAACTTTCATAATACAAAATGAACATACAAAAATCAATCGTTTTTCTATACACTAATAATGACTTATCCAAAAAAGAAACTGGAAAACAATCCCATTTAAAATAGCACCAAAGAGGAATAAAATACCTAGGAATAAATTGAACCAAGGTCATTAAAAACTTTTACACTGAAAACTATAAAACATTGATGAAAGAAATTGAAGAAGACACAAATAAATGTAAGCACATCTCATGTTCATAGATTGAAAGAATTAATATTGTTAAGATGTCCATACCACCCTAATGTAATCCCTATCAAAATCCCAATGTCATTTTTCACAGCAATTTTGAGCAAGCTGGAGGTACTCCAATTCTTAATTTCATAATATATTTTAAAGCTACAGTAATCAAACCAGTATGGTACTGGCATAAAAAACAGACACATAGACTAATAGAAGAGAATTTAATGTTTGGTAGAATTCACCTGTGAAGCCATCTGGTCCTAAAAATAAAGCCATGTGTATACATTCAACTGATCTTTGACAAGAGGCCAAAAATACACAATGAGGGAAGGATAATTCCTTCAATAAATGGTGCTGGAAAAATTATGTATCCACATGCAAAAGAATGTGGAAGTGAGCCCTTATCTCACACCATGCACAAAAAATCAACTGAAAATGGCTTAAAAACTTAAACATAAGACCTGAAACCATAAAATTACTAAGAGAAATCATAGCAAAAAAACCTATCAATGATCTCTTGGATATGAACCCCAAAGCATAGGCAGCAAGGGCAAAAATAGAGAAATGGGATTCCATCAAGCTAAAAAGCTTCTAGACAGCAAATGAAACAATAAACAAAATGAAAAATCAACCTAAAAATGGGAGAAAATATTTGGAAACTGTATGTATGATAAGGGGTTAATATGTAAGACATATAAGGAATTCATACAACTCAATAGCAACCCAAAAAATCCTTTTATAAAATGGTCAAAGGACATGAATAGACATTTCACTAAATACAAATGGACAACGTGTATACGAAAAAATGCTCAACATCTCTAATCATCAGGGAAATGCAGCTCAAAACCAGAATGAGATAACACTTCACACCTCTTTATCTGGCTATATTTTTTTTAAAAAAGAGCCAAAAGATAAGTAATATTGCCAAGGATATTGAGAATGGGAACTATACTTATACACTGTTGGTGGGAATGTAAATTGGTACAGCCATTGCTGAAAACAGTATGGAGGCTCCTCTTTAAATTCAAAACAGAATAACCATTTGTCCCAGCCATTCCATTTCTGAGGCTATATCAGAATGAATTGAAGTTAGGCTCTCAGAGAGATATTTGCACATGTATGTCAATTGCAGCATTATTTACAATAGCCAAGATGTGGAAACAACCTAAATGTCCATCAACACAGAAAGACAATGTGGTATGTAAATTTAATGGAATATTATTTAGCCTTGAGGAAGAAGGAAATACTGCCATTTGTGACAAAATGAATGAACCTAGAGGACATTATACTAAATGAAAGAAGCCAGACACAAATGGACAAATACTGCATGATCCCGGAATCGTGAGCCATCTAAAATAGTCAAACTCATAGAACCAGAGTGTAGAATAGTGGTTACTAGGGACTGATGGTAGGGCATATGGGAAGGTATTGATCAAAGGGTACAAAGTTTCAGTTATGCAAGATGAGTGAATTCTTGGGGTCCACTGTAGAACATAGAGCTTATAGTTGACATTACTGTTTTGTATACTTAAAATTTGCTAGGACGGTAAATTTTATGTTAACTGCTTTTACCACAAAAGAAGAAAATACTGAAAAAATATAAAGTTGGTGGAACTTTTGGAGGTGATGGACAGTTTTATGGATAGTTTTGTGGTGATTGTCTCATGGATATATACTTATCTCCAAACGCTTCAATTTGTATACGTTAAATATGTCCAGCTCTTTGTATATCAATCATGTCTCAATAAAGTGGTTTATAAAAAAACAACTAAGTTTTTTAATACATGCAGGGTTTCTCAGATTTTTCTGTTTGTTGTACTGTATTTTGTTAAGTTATATTTTCTAAGAATTTTCTATTTCATATAGGTAGTAAAATTTACTCATAATTTAATTGTGTATTTAATATCTTTAAGAACTATAAAACTGCTCTTATTTTATTCTAGATATACATTTTCTGTGCCTTCTATTTTTTTATTCAACAGTTTTTTGTGGGTATATCAATTTTATTAAACTTTTTCAATAAAAAACCCTATGACTTTATTGGTCCTCTTTGTCATAATTTTTGTTCTTTTGCTCTAATACTACTCTTTATTGTTTTTGTCCATATACTTAATTTTGTTTTAATTTGCTTTTCAGTTTTAACTTCTTGTGCTGATGCTCAGTTATTGATATTCTACTTTATTTTTTTCTAACATATGTATTTAGGACAATCAATTTTACAATAAAAGACATTTAATATAGTTTCATTGTACTTAATATAAAATTATGAACATGAATTATGATCCCCAACCTGCCATTTGTTTTTATCAATATATTACTGAATTAAAATTATATAAGATCTTCCACTTTTTTAGTGATTTCTATTTAGGGTACACTATGGTTAGAGAATTTGTCGTGATGATGGAATTTTCTACATCCATTGTTAAAAAATGACTAGTGGAACCGAAGAATCAATTTTTAAATTTTATTTATTTTTAATAAATTAAAATTTAAGTTCGAATAGCCACATTTCAAGCACCCACCTCTCAAACTTGGCTCCTGGTTAACGCATTGACAGCGCAGTTATATATTTTTTTAATTTATTTTCTTAGAAATGTGAGCAGACAGTATATTTAGGGAAAAGTTCCATGTGACCTTGAAAAAAATGTACTCTGTACTAGTAAGTCTTGTGTGCTTATGTGTGCATGTGAGTATGTAGGTGTGTGTGTGTATTGGTAAATTTTCCTAATTTTCATTTAAATTTGAATGTTTATAGCCTTACTGTTATACCAACTTGTTTGATAACTAATGAGAGGGAAGTGCTTAAATCTCCAGTTGTGGTTATTTGTTTCTTTCTTCTTTCAAATCTGTATTGAACTTGTATTTTTAGATACATAGAAATTTTTGAAAAATTGTAATCCAAATTATTTAGATAGTCAATCATTATGAAACATACTTGTTCATTTCCAAAAATGGTCTTGCCTTATTATGTGACAATACCTTTATATAGCGATTTTCTACTGAACTGTGTTAGACAGAATACATTTTTCTCTTCTTACTTTCATCTTTCCTTTTTGCTTACATTAAAGATGTGTCTCAGACAGATGAATAGCTAAAGAAAATGTAATACATATGCATGAATATACGTCTATACAATGGAATAATGCACACTCTTAAAAAAGAAGAAAATCCTGTCATTTTTAACAACATGGATGAACTTATAGGACATATTTCAGATTTGACTTGAAAATTATTCTATTTATATTTAATATAATTATCATTTGTTGGGTCAAAATCTATCATTTACTATTTTCTTCCCATTTGCAAGTACAAATAGGCATTATTTTCAATCTTCTTTAGGATTAAATATAGTTTTTATTTCTCTGCTTCCGTCTATCAAATCTTTTTAGTTCAAAATGCCTTAATTATACTTTCAATAGTGCTCTACATTTCACAGCATATATTCTTTTTCATTAAAATTCTAACAAATTTGTATTTTTATCCTTTCTCACAATCTTATTACCCTCTCTACTTACTGCTTGTTGCCACATTCACATCTTTACAAACGTATATTTTTCAACTAGAATCTATATCACTAATATTTTATCCAGTTATATACATTTTTTGACGCATACACCCAATTTTATTTCTTTTAACTCTTCTTTCCTTTGTGCATATCTAAGCTTTGATTTGACATGGTTTTCTTCTGTTAGAAGAAGATCCTTTAATATTTCCTTTAATGAGACGCAGTTAGTAACAAATTCTCTCTTTTTTAATTTGCTCCTTAAAAATGACTTCATTTTCCCATTATATTAGGCAATTTTGACGAAATATTGAATTCTTTTTTAGCCAAGACATTAGATTCTGCTATTATCAGGAATAGTCACAGTCATATGTATTTATGCTACATGTATATCATAAGTATATTCTTAATATTTTAATATTAATATATTTCTATATTATTATATTCATATAACATACAAATATATGTTATATATAGAGAGAGTTATATACAGAGAGTTATTTCACATAAAATAAATTTCAACAATTCCCACATTTTTGGTAGTTTATATCTTCAGAGTTCATATATACATATATTTAAAGGAAATTCTTTATATGATTTCAAGTTTATTTTGAGCTATTTTTATTGTCTTTATATTATCTAAGAATAGATTTCACTAAAACACAAATGCCAGAAGAATCAACCCATATTATTACATATAACAAAGTATATGATGTATACCATTATTTAAATGAAAACGTCAAAGTGGATGTCTGTAGGAATATTAGACATAAGTGTTTTCAATTTAAAAAGAGAGCAATAGTGAGCCTCACATTATTTGGCATTGTCAAGAAATGATTTCATTGTTTTAATTCTCTAACTTGTGTAATAGAAAAATTAGAGGAAGAATGTTATTAATTTACTTCATGAAAATATAATAAAATGGAATAAATGGAAATAAATTTATTTCTAATAAATATAAATGCATGCACACATACATAAGATTATTTATTTAAAATATAAATATAATTTATATTTATAAAATAAAATATAATTATTAGAAATACTTAAGGGGCCGGCTCAGTGGCCGAGTGGTTAAGTTCACATGCTCCGCTGCTGCGGCCCAGGGTTTGGATCCTGGGCGTGGACATGGCACCGCTCGTCAGGCCACATTGAGGAGGCGTCCCACATCCCACAACTAGAAGAACGTGCAACTAAAATATACAACTGTTTACGGGGGGGTTTGGGGAGATAAACAAAGCAGGAAAAAAAAAAAGATTGGCAACAGTTGTTCGCTCAGGTGCCAATCTTTGGGGGGAAAAAAAAGGAAAAAAAAAAAGAAAGTTTTATACAACTAGTCAAGATCAGCAATTTTTATGAAAAGCTCAACTATTAGTGCTGATTGCAGAGACATAACTACGGTGTAAATGCCATTTTTCTAGATTTAGGAAAACTTAAGATATGGGTTTGAATCTGAACTCAATTTCTTAGAGGCTGCATGGAAGTGAATATCCTTAGGAATGATGGGTAATAAACATTCTCCCCTTTCTTGACACAAGATAATGATTAAATGATTAAAAAATTCCATTTGATATGATGGAGACAATTGGAATTTAACATTTGTTTCTTTGATATTCCTATGTCATCTAACTGATGATTTAAAAGTCTTCTTTCACTCTCCTACCCATTGTTTGGTTAGATGATATTTTTAAAAATTAACTTCTCTTGTGCCACATAGTTTGACTTGGGTTTTTGTTATTTACACCAAATATTTCCAGTAAAATATAAACAGCTAGTCATGACTGGACGATGAATTAATGAACAATATAATAAGTAGTTATTTAATATTTCAACCTCTAGCATATATATATAGCTCAATATTGTTTATATTTATCCTTCCAAGGGACATTTATGTGTATCAGAGGAAATATGCATAGTAAATTATTTATTTATAAGGAATAAAAATTGAATGTAAGAACAAAGGCAGAGAAATAAAGATGCTATTTTGGGAATGATGGACTTTGTATACCAGGTCAATATGGTTGAGAATGTAGTAATTCCTCAGAACAATTAGTGACAAATACTATTAAATATATGTTGATAATCGGATTATGATTTTCAGAACTTTTCCATGAGAATATAAGTGAAATAGTATGGAAATAAGGAAAAGATGTATACAATGCCAAGATTTAGCAACCTTATTCTAAAAGTAAAACTTGAGATCCTCCAAGTTTGCAGTGTTTGTGATTGCAATGGAAACAAGTTAACTGCATGGGTGGTCAAGTGTCTGTCCTCCTATATCCTGTAGAATATGAAGACAATTTCTCAGAGGCATTTGAAAATGGCCATCTAAACAATACACTTAGAGGTCCATTTGTCCTTTCAATTGGAGCCCAAAGTCTCCTATATTCTGGAGATGTGTGGTGAGATAAACTGATTTCAAAACTCTAAGTGTAAGAATTTCCTGTTCAAAACCTTAACTGACACATTTATGAGAGACCTACTTTTTCCACTATTGCTTCATTCTGAGTCTTCAAAGGGCAATCTGTGAAGACCACAGATATTGTTTACTCCTGTCCTGGATCTGCATTTTTAAATTTCTCCTTTTATTACCCAGCTATATCAGTCCTCTATTATGAGGGTAAACTGGCCTCCCACTAGAGGATGCACCACTTTCTGGCCAACAGAAGGTATGTGTCACTACTCTCCTGTCTTTCCACCAGTCCACCTCGTTTAGTGGGAGATAACAAATGCTGGATGTGATGCAACTGAGTTACAATTAGTATACAACAAAATCAAAGTAGAACATTGGTGTTTTTATTTAAATAATTTAGAGTAAAAAGCGACCATAAAATATAAAACATGTTGGAAGATTTCTTAAAGAATTCAAATTATTGCCTGTAGAAAATTTGTCAAGTTACATACACACATGGGTATCTGGGTTTGTAAATCAATATAATTTAAAGTAAACACATAAACATCACAAGGAACAACGAATTTTGTATTTTATAATGAGTGCAAGATATGTTAATTTATATTTTGCTTAAGCTTTATAAATAGATTCTTAAAAAGGAATTCATTGCATGACGAAGGCCAAACATAATTACTCACACACTTACTTGGATTGAATAAAAGCAGCTTAATTTCTAATAAAACTAAGCATTAGATAGCATCTGTAAATTGCTAATTTAAACTTAATTATAAACCATCAAAAGGATTTTTAAAAAATTGAACAAACAGCAGAAAAATGTACTGTACTCATTAGAGACTCCTGCTTAAATTATTTTACAAGGTCTAACTGATAAGAATCAGAAATAATAACATGGAAATTGTGACTAAAGTATAATTAAAAAAACATTTATTGAAGGTATATAAGTGACAGGTCCAGTACTAAGTATTACATGCATTATAACTTACATACACTTATGTCCATTTTAGATTAGTATACTAGGTCACTAGGCACTAAGTAACTTTTTAAAGGTCACCCACTGTAAATTTCAAAGCCAGATTAATTCCAGATCTCTCTGACTACAGAACCCATTGACTGAATTATTACATTATATTATCTGGAATATTACAATTACTTATACAACCATAACAACCTTCACTGACTTTAACAACCATGAAATCTTTCTGGAAGTTTAAAACAACAGTGCTCTTACATAAATAACCAACAGTTTACCATTTTATATGTCCATATCTTAGCTATTAAATCAATTATCAATTAATTGTAAAGTAATTTTTAATCTTATTTTGTTGTTTTATTTTCAATACTGCTCAGGTTATGGCTAAGTTTAGTGTATAATGTAACATTTTTCAACATATAAAGTACTTCTTTAAACTTTTAAGGATTTCTCAGAACTTTTCAACCATTCAAAATAAAAGACCATTTGATAACACCTTTAATAAATACATGTAAGTCACTAAATAAATATAATTTAGTGTAAGAAATTAATCTATATACTTTCATATTCTTCCATTTTTAGAACAACCAGTATTTAATCATTATTGAATTTAAAAATCATCATAAATATTGGTGAATATCTTTTTTCTAGCATAGCATTTTAATTTTTAATACAGGCATTCTGATGGTGTTACAATATTTTTGTGGAATGTGACTTTAATAAGGATATTATTATTTGTAAACTTCTTTATTCCTCACTAATTTATCACTTTTCATTGTTCCAACTGATAATATATTGTTAAATGTAGAACATCTTTATAAAAGTATATTCTGCCATGAGACACTTGTTTAAATCTCTGAGCAATTTTAAAGCAGGACTTTAAATGCTTCAGCTGCGAGATGAGCACTAATAATCACCCTCAACCCCGCCCAGATTTACAGAACTAGGGACTTCGTCATTTCATATACCATTTATTCTTAAGTACATTTATCTTAGAGCACAGTCCAGACATCGCTCAGCTGCAGAGATGAATAACCAAAGAGTAACCTATGCAGAACTGAATGTGGCCAAGTATGCAAAGAGGCAGCAAAGGAAACCTAAGGTCACTAAAGGCTCCATTTCAGTAGTTGAGCAGGAAATAACATATGCTGAATTAAATCTTCAAAATGCTTCTCAGGATCTTCAAGGGAATGACAGGAACGACCACTGCAAAGGTAAAGCATTTAATAAACATACAGTATAACTGTTGTAGAATGTACAGCTGGGGTGCAGATGTACGGCGAAAGAGTAGAGTATAAGCTTACATATTTTTTGTTAGTGAGGATCAGAGCTTGCAGTTGGAACATGGTATTCTAATATGAAATCTGAGGACTAATTTCATTCAGGCATTGCTAAATTTCTAGTCTTTGACAAACATCTCATGGAGCATTATATTTACTGAAAATGCAATGGAATATTCTGAGAGAAAGATTACATTGGTAGGTATGGGTTTGGTGTCCAAGTTTATATATATATGATTCCCTGTGCATGTGAGTTCCCTTGAATGTAAACTATCTAAACAATTGTCTCCATCGCTCCTTTCTCAGTGTTTCCATTTCTCTGTTTCCCTGCAGATTTACCATCACCTCGAGAGAAGCTCATTGCTGGGATCCTGGGAATCATCTGCCTTGTCATGTTATCCACTGTGTTAACGATAGTTGTTATTCCCTGTGAGTTACTTTTTGAAAGATTATAAGAGAACTTCTTACTCTAAACATTTCATAGTATTATAGACTAGAATTCTCATTTGAATGTATACATTCAGGCTAAATGTAGAATGGTTACTCTGAATTTATCAAAAGTATGAATAACAGAATGATTGCAGAAAATACTACATATACATGTATTCTGATTTCATAAGTCAAAGATAGATTTTAGGAGATTGAAAAACCTTATTAAGGGGTACAAATTTATTTTTCTGATCAGTTAAACCAAATACTATCAGAGATGGTGAAGTTTGGTTCTTTAGGCTTTGAAATATTTTCCCACAAATCTTCATTACTTTATTATTTTTCCTGATAAAATCAATTTTATTCTGAATTATTCTAATCTTAGACAATACACCATATTACAATCTAAGAAAATGAAATTATTCTGATTCATTTAGATCAATATTAATTTTTTAAAAGGATTGCTTTAATTTTTCTAGTTAGTAAAGTAGTGGGGCAGAACAATTCATCCCTGATAACAAGGATCGAGAAAGGTATGTGACAATTTTCAAAGTTCTGATATTAGTATAGTTTGTATTTTGTGTCTACCTTAGTCTAGGCAAAAATGACAGGTTTTTTTAGGGGTTGATAAATACAAAATCGAGCAATGAAGGGTTCATAAATAGTGATTATAGGAGAGTATTTCTTATTATACAACAATAAGAACATATATTCATTTAAAATCATCAGACCCTTTGTTGTCAATTGCTCAAATTTCCTGCTGCTATAATATGAGATTAATAATTTTATCATTCTAAAAATTATTTTAATTCACTGAATGTCAGGACATGTATACAGTGGGTGATTTGCTTTTGCATTTGCTTTCCATGGGCACATAAATTAGGAGATGAGAAGCTGACCCTTCTCTGTGAGAGTGTGCGTGTGTGTTTTGTTTTACATATACCAGCCTGTGAGGGTGCGTGGCTATGTTATGCACATATATGTTTATACCTATGTGAGTATGTAAATTAATTTTCTGTTTTAAAAATTAAATTATTTTTGGATAACGATTCATAATATTTCTTCAGCATATAATTGTCATTGTCCGAAGAAGTGGTTCACATATTCCAACAATTGCTATTACATTGGTAGTGAAAAAAAAGTGTGGAATGAGAGTTTGATGGCTTGTGCTTCTAAGAACTCTAGTCTGCTTTATATAGACAATGAAGAAGAAATGGTAAGATTTTAAATGTTTCATATACTTTATTAAAGGCTTATTTCAGTCAATATTTTATTTGTAGAATTCATCCATATTTTTGTGCATATCGTAGGTTAATTTAAATTCTACAATCTTCCTTTGTTTGACCTTATGATATTTTACTTATATTTTTGTATTACTAATGCACATTTGATAATTTCCAGTTCTTACTGTTCATAGAAAACCAGGTTTCTATAAATGTTTTTTTCTAAAATAAATTTTGCCATTTAATTTTACCACCCACCAAGGAAATTAAACATATCATGAGGGCACAGATTGATCACAGGTGAATAGAATCGTGTAATTACAAATCAAATCACAAAAGAGAAGTTTCCAGCCCTCAGCAGCCCCACCTCGGGGTGCACTCTTAGCACTTCTCATTTCTCCTTATTTAACAACTGCCCTGACTTTTACTGTCACAGAATCGCCTCCATTAGTTGAACTTCGTATTAATCGTATCACACAATGTGCATTTTTCCTCCTCTCTTTTCACTCCCCTATGATATTTTTGCAATTCGTCCATATTATTGCATTTATCTGTAGTTTGTTAATTTTCATTGCTGAATTATGTGAATGTAACATCTTGAAATCCATTTTATCCAATGTCCCCTGGCTGGGGACATGAGTCTCACGCCCACAGGGATAAAAAGACTTCCTGGGATGAGTACTTTAGTACCTTTGCTGGTCCCACCTCCACCCCTCTGCACTCACACACACACCCTGGTGTCTCTTGGTGGGGGAAGAGAAGCACTTCCTCTGGCTTCTGGTTATTAGCGGGTTTCCTGATCCATCATCCTTCTAAGGCTTAGCTGGTGTTGCTGGACAGGATTTGTTTCAACACAGTGGAGGAATGGCTTCCTATTGCTGGGTTGGGTGCTGGGAAGCAGTGGCCTAGGTCACTTCCTTCTGTTGGATGCGGGATATAAGATGTCCTATCACTCTGTTGTTCCTGAATCCCAGGGTCTCAATCCATTTTGTCTTTCTCTTTCCAACTTTCAGATTTCTTCTTTAATTTTGTCTTCCAGTAGTTCCTGAATTTATAGTTGTACTTAGCAGGGAGTAGCCAGGAGAAATTAGCCTATGACACCTTGTCTGGGCAATAAGATTTTATGAATATAGAAACAGATCGATTTGAGGCTCAGAATTATGTGGGGCCCAGAAAACCAAATTTTTGGCTTTCATGTCATTTATTTCTCCAATGGCAATCCATTAACTTTCTTCTAATCAAGAAATATAGTAGAAAAAAACATTGATTTAATCACAATATTTGAAGAAATTAATATCACAGTATCTGGAAACTTATTTAAAGCCTTGCTATGTTAGCTTTGTCAACATTTGTATCTATTAAATTACATGAATCGGAACTTTCCTTATTATCATAAGAAGAAAATGAACCTACTAATTGTAAGTGTTTAAGTGTTAATTTTAATCAAAACTACAATGATGAAAGTTTTTGACAATATGGAAAATGCTTTTCAACTTATATCTTTGGTATTTGATTAAAATCTAACACTCTCATTTCATTCTGAAAATTAAAGATCCTATGAAAGAATAAACTACTTGCATGCTAACAAATAATAAAAGCTTTTTTAGTGATTATTTAAGTAAAAGTTCTTTATTTTGGGGTAGAAATTTCTGAATTCCTTATCACTTCTATCATGGATTGGAGTCTTTCGTAACAGCAGTGATCATGCGTGGATGTCAATAAATGGCTCAACTTTCAAAATGAAGTAAGTTGTTTTTAATAATGCTATATAGAAGAATAAAATATAGAAAAGAAAAATTCAGAACAATAATAGTAATGCATTTCTTTAAGTCGAATTATAAATATGAAGAGAGATGTTGAAAATTAATGAAATGTTGATACAAATGTTAAAAAATGGATTCCTCAGTTTTCCTAATAACCAATTCTTACTAAATGTCACATGAAAAATGTCATTATCCATTTTCAAAATATACTTTTATTATAGTTACCCAGAAAATGTTATTGTTTTACGAATTGTCTCCATACAATATAACAACTGAATTATGCATTTTTTTTCCATTACAGCATAACAGAATCATCATCTGGTAAATATAACTGTGCTTTCCTATACTCATCTGGCCTCAAAGCAGAAAGTTGTGGATCTCCAATTATATATAATTGCAAGCATAAGTTTTATAATTGAAACACCTGAGTTTGGATTCTGTTGGATAACTTTCAATTTCATGAAATGGAAATAATATTATGATTGCATAAGCCTTAAAATTAATTATATTATTTGTTTTATTAATGAAAATTTTTTCAAAAGCAATGATTGGAATATAAAATTCACAACAAAATGTACAAGCATCTTTATATTGTGTCTGGCTTTTTTTACTCAACATTATATTTGTGGCATTCAAACTTTTTAAAAGCTCGCATGTTTTATGAGTCCACTTATATGAAATATCAAGAATAGGCAAACCCATAAGAGACAGAAAGCAAAATAAAATCACAATGCTCATTCTTTATTGTCTTTTTAAAAAATCACTGCTTATGTTATATTTAGATTAACATATTTTTCTTCATTCATGTTCCCAAAGGGATTAGGCTGAATATTCATTTATAGCTACATACTTGACAGGTTTTGTTGTTAAGGCTCTTTTGGGAAGCATTTCTCTTTTTCTAATACCAGGAAGCCTTTGTGTAAGAGTACTGTTATATTTTCAGTGTTATTATTCACTACTGATACCATCTGAGCTTGTAGAATTTTTTTGTAAAAAGGTTTACATAAGGAATCCGATTTCTTTAACGCATGTTAGTTTTACTCAGCCTTCTGTTTGTTGTAGGGCAATGAATAATTTCCATATTCTAGGTATTTTCTATTTCATATACATATTAAAATGTATTCATTATATGGCTTTATTATCTGTTTAATATTATAATGATACTTTCATGTTTAATCTAGATATAAAAGATTTATGTCTTAACTTTTTTCTTCAACAGTCTTTTATCAATTTTATTAAGTGTTTGCAATGAGAATAACTTTGGCCTGGTTGATCCTATCTTCTGTAATTTTGTTCTGTGTCTTGATAGTTTTTTCTTTTGCTGAAGAAGATTCACCCTGAGCTAACATCTGTGATGATCTTCCTCTACTTTTTTAGTACGTGGGCCACCAGCACATCATGGCCAATCACAGAGTAGTGTATGTCCATGCCTGGGACCTGAACCTGGGCCACTGAAGCAGAGTGTGCTGAACTTAACCAGTAGGGCACCAGGGCTGTTCCCCATCATGATTTTTCACTATTTATTGTTTTCTTCCTTGTACTTCATTTGGATTTAATTTCCTCTAATTTTAGCTTTCTCGTTTATAGTTTCTTGTGATACATGCTCTCATTTCTGCCTTTCTTTTATCTTTTTTGTAAGATATGCAGTTAAGGCAATCAATATTTCACAAGACAGATTTTGTTGTTATAATTTCCCTATAATTCATATAAACATTGTAAACATTTATTGTGATTAATTATTTGGCTCATATGTTATTTAGAAAAATGTTACTGAATTTCAAACTGTATGTTAGGAGTTTTCAAAGTTTTGGTTATTGACATCTATTTTTGGTAAACTCTAGCTAGAGAATTTTCTGTGAAGCTGGTAATGTTCCATCTCTGTTTCAACATATCTAGTGTGACTGAGAAACTGATATTAAAATTTTATTTATTTTTAATTAATTAAAAATTAAATGTGAATCCCCACATTTCAAGTGCACACTTGCCAAACTTGACTAGCAGCTCCTGCCATGACACCACAGTTCTGTTTATTTTATATTAAAGTGCTTAGAAATATGAGTATACAGTGTATTTTTGGAAAATTGCCATGTGAACTTAAATATATGTGTATTCTATATTAGTATAATGTGTGTGTGTGTGTGTGTGTGCATATATATCGTGGTTAATTGTCTGGTTTAAATCTTTATAACCTTACTGATATACCTGTTTGTTTGGTAAACAGTGAGAAAAAATGGTTTAAAGCTCCATTCATGATTTTTTACTTTCCACTTTCTTGAAATCTATGTTGAACTTGTATTATTAGGTACATATGGATTTAAAACACATCACTAATGGTTTGGATAGTCAATCTATCCTTATGAAACATGTGTCATCATTTCTGACAATGGTTCTTGCCTTCTATTGTGACAGTGCATTAACTATAGCAGTTCTCTACTGGTTTGTGTTGCATCATGTATTTTTTCATCTTTTACTTTCATCTTTCTTTATGTTTATGTTAAAAGAGTGTCTCATCAAGACAAACATTTTAAATGTAAACACTCTTGGAATTTAAATTGACTATTATTCTATTTTTATTAAATATAATTATGAAATTATTATGTAATATAATATTATTGATTTATTTGTGCAAATAGAAGAAGCAGTTAACTGTTAAGTATAATGTTGCTTTTTAATTTAGGGTAAACACTACTATTTCTTCAAACTCTACCCTTTCTTTGTTTTCGTATCTTTCACTATTAATTTTATTTTCACTTTCCTCTTTTAGAATTTATTAATTTAAATGCTTTAGATATTCTTTTATTTGTGCCCTACATTTTTCAGCTTACATTCTTTACTCACTAAAGTCTACCAAACTAGTACTTTTACCCCTTCTCAAATAGCAAAAAGACCTAACTGCCCTCTACTTTTGTTTGCTGCTTATGCAATGTTTGCCCCCTTGAATTCTAATAAAAATATATATTTTGATATATCAACATAATTTGTTTTCTTCAGCTCTTCTTTCTTTCTGCATATCTAAGTTTTCACCTTGAATAAGTGAAAGGATCTTATTTAGAGGATCCTTCAATATTTCCTTTAGTTATAGTCCCTCGGTAATTAATTTCTCGCTTAAAAAATTTTTCTTGTGGCTAGCCCTGTGATGTAGTGGTTAAGTTTGGCGCACTCTGCTTTGGCAGCCTGGGTTCCTGGGTTCGGATCCTGGGTGCAGACAGACACCACTTGTCAACCCTGCTGTGGCAGTGACCCACATACAAAGTGGAGGAAGATTGACACATATGTTATCTCAGGGCTAATCTTCCTCAAGCAAGAAAGAAGATTGTCAACAGATCTTAAGTTGGGGCTAATATTCCTCAGCAAAAAAAAAAAAAAAACAAAAAAAGTAATTACAAAAAGACAATTTTCTTGAAAACGAATTTGCCATCATATAAAAGGGCATTTTCACTTATTGACTTCCAATTTATCCATCTCTCTTAGGTCACTAGGTATAGCCATTATTAGAAATAGTCACTATATATATTTATATATTTATGATATATGATATATATTTATATATTTATTGTATATGATATACATAAATGTGAATATTTATATCATAAAAAGTATATTAGAATTGATCTTATTATTTTGAATAATTTTTATTGGGGCTTTATAATGTCTGAGCATAGATTTCACTAAAGTTAAATGCCGGAAAGTGAACACATACTTCTACTTTTGTGTATACCTACATACTTTTATATATAACATTATTTAGTCGAAAATAGCAAAGTGTATGACTATAGGAATAGTAGATATAAGTGCTTCAAATTGAAAAAGGTAACATTAGTGAACTTTACATTGTTTGACATCATTAATGAATACTTTGTTACAATTCTGCAATGTGGCGAATAGAAAAGGAGAGATTATCAATTTAGTTTATGAAAACATAATAAAATATAATAGAAATACACAGATAGCCAGCCATCATTAGCCATTTTTATAGAAGGCTCAAATATTAGTCCAGGTTACAAGGACATAACTATGGATTTAATTCCATTTTTCTAGATTTTAAAAAGTTAACAGTTTGAGATTGTCTGAACTCAATCTCCTAGTGACTGTATTGAAAGTGGATTTCCATAGACATGGTAGGTAAACATTCTCCCTTTCCTTGATACAAGATGAAGAATGATGAAAAGGATTCCATTTGATACAAACTAGATCATTTAGATTTAATGTTCTATTTCTTTTGATGCTCATGTCACCTTTAACTTGTATTTTAAAAGTCGGCTTTTTGGTCCTCTCATTTTTTGGTTACGTGAAATTTTAAAAAATTATCTCTGCCTTCCCCTTACATGGCTAGACTTGGGTTTTGTCATTTACTACAAATGTTCTTATTAAAATCCAGACAATTAGTTATGATTGTAGGGTGCATCAATGAATAATATAATGAGTGGTTATTTAATATCTTAATCTCTGACATGGTGATATTTTTCCATATTTTTAATGTTTTATCCTTCCCAGAGACAATTATTTTCATCGGAGAAATCTAAATAACGTATTTAAAATAATAAAATTGAATGTAGGTAGTTTAAGAACTAGGGCAGAGAATTGGAGAAGATACATTTGGGAACCAATGTCTGCAACAGTTACAATAAGGTTGAACATATAGTAATTCTTCAGAATAATTAGTGACAAATATCATTAAATATCCACTGTTAATGGGATTATGATTTAAGACGTTTTTCCATGATAATAGAAATGACATAACAAGGGTATAAGGAAAAGAAGTATGCAATGCCATATTTTAACAACTTGTCTGAAAGTAAAATTTAAACATCTAAGATACTCTCAACAAGACCTAAGTTTTCAGTGTTTGTGATTGAGATGGAAGCAAATTAACAGCATGAGGTGATCAAGTATCTCTCCCCTGATATCTTTTAGAATAGGGAAACAATATCTCAGAGGCACTTGCTCATGTACAAAGTGAATGACACACTACAAGCTCAAAGTTTCCTGTATTCTGAAGGTGTGCGAGGACATAAACTGTCTTCAAAATAGCTCAGGTGTAAGAATTTCCTGTTCAAACTTTAAGTGACACATTGATGAGAAATCTACTTTCTCTCCTATTGCTTCACTCTGCATCTTCACCAGGCAGTGTGTGAAGACCGCAGTCTGTGAAGACCGCAGATATTGTTTGTTTACAGGAGTAACCTGGCCTCCCCCACAGGATGCACTACTTTCTGGCTAACAGAAGGTATGTGTGGCTACTCTTCTGTCTCTCTACTAGCCAGCTCGTTTAGTGGGAGATTACAAATGCCAGATATGATGCAACTGAGGTACAGTGAGTATACAATCAAATCAGAAAAAAACATTGGTATCTTTATTTGAATAATGCAGGTAAAAACAAGAATAAAATAAAAGATACGTAGGAGGATTTCTTAAAACATTCAAATTCCTGCCTTTGAAGGATTAGTTAAGTGCATACCCACATGCATAATTGGGTTTGTAAATCAACACAACTTAAAGGGAAATCTTATAAGCATCATGACAATAAACAGTTAACTTTGGTTTTATAATCAACATAGATATAAATATATATTATTTTTAATTAGCATAGCCTTTAAAAAAAGATTCTTAAAATGAATTCATCAAATCATGAAGGTCAAACGTAATTATTCGTATACGTACTTAGATTAAATAAAAGCAGTTTTATTTTTAATTAAAATCAGGATGAGTTACCTTCTGTAAAATGCTGTTTAAAAGTTAACTATAAACAATCAAAAGATTTTTTTAAGTTAAACAAAAAGGTTCAAAAAAGATATACCACACTGATAAAGAGACTCCTGTCTCATGAATTATGTTACATGGTCTGATTGTTATAGTTCAGAAACAATAACATAGCAATTAGGTTAAAATAATAATTAAAATAATACACATATTACTGAGATCTTATAAAAGCCAGATTGAGTATTTTGTGTTTTAGATACATATATCTTACATATTTTTATTCTCATTTTAGATTAGTAAACCAGGTTGTTAGACACTAAGTACCTTTTTAAAGGTCGTACATTGCAAATTTCAAAACCAGAATTAATTCCAGATCTCGCTGATTGCGGAGCTCATTGACTGAATTATCAAATTACATTACCTGATTTATTACAACTGTTTTCACAGAATTGAATCTGGTGAAGGACTCAAGGAGACAGCAAATGAAGCCTAAGGGCACTAAAAGCTCCATTTCAGTAACTGAACAGGAAATAACTTATGTGGAATTAAACCTTCAAGATGCCTCTCGGGATCTTCTAGGGGATGACAAGAATGACCACTGCAAAGGTAAAACATCTAACAGACACACAGTGTAACTGCTCTAGGATGGGCAGCTGGGTGCAGAGGTGTGGGAAAAGGGAATAAGCTCACCTAATTTTTATATGTGAGGATCAGAGCTTGAAGTTGGAATATGGCATTCTAATATGACATCTGAGGACTAATTTCATTCAGGAATTGTTAAAATTTCTAGTTTTGACTAACAGCTCATGGAGCATTATGTTTACAGAAAATGCCATGGAATATTCTGAGAGAGAGATTACAATGGTAGATATGAGTTTGGGGTCCGAGTTTATATGTATGATTCCTGTGCATGTGAGTTCCCTTGTATGTAGTCTCCATCTCTCCTTTCTCAGTGTTTTCATTTTTCTTTCTGCAGATTTACCGTCACCTCCAGGGAAGCTCGTTGCTGGGATCCTGGGAATCATCTGCTTTGTTTTATTATCCACAGTGGTAACAATGATAGTTGTTACCAAATGTAAGTAAATTTTTGAAAGATTATAAGGGAACTTTTTACTTTTATGATCGTCAGTGCCTCTAAACATTTCGTAATATTATGGACTAGAACTCTCATTTTAATGTATGATTTTAAACTAAATGTGGAATGGTAATTCTGGAATTTGTCAAATTATAAATAACAAAATGAATATAGAAAGTATTGCATATATATGTTTTCTGATTTCATAACTCAAAGACATAATTCAGGAGACTGAAAGACCTTATTGAGAAATAAATTAGTTCTTGAGATTGATTAAACTAAATACTCTAAGAGAAGGTAAGGCTTGGTCCTTTAGACTTTTGAAATATTTTTCCTTCGGTCTTCATTACTTTATTAATGTTTTGGTAAAATCTTATAAAATTAGATTATTCTAATTCTAAACAATACACCAAATTTCAAAGTAAGAAACTATGACTTATTTAGATAATAGTAATTTTTATATATTCATTACTTTAATTTTTATAGCTACTTTAATTCTGGAACAGAACACTTCAACCCTGATAACCAGGAACCGGAAAGGTACATAATGATTTTCAAAGTTGTAATATTAGTATAGTTTATACTTTGTCTCTATCTTAAGCTAGGAAAAAATGATAATAGACTTTTTTGGTGAAAATGAATTAAAATTGAGTAATGTTCATAAATAATGATTAGAGGAGAGTATTCCTTCTTATGCAACAATATGAAGAAATTTCATTTAAAATCACCATACACATTGTTGTGGATGGGCTCAAATTTCCTACTGATAAGAGATAAATAATTTTACTATTCTGAAATTTGCTGACTTTCAGGCCATATGCAGAGTGGATACTTTTCTTTGTGTGCTTGCATTCTAAATTAATGGCACATAAATTAGGGGATGAGAGACTGGCCCTTCTCTGTAAGTGTGTATGTAAGTGTGTTTTGTTTTCTTTATGTGTACCAACGTGGGAGGATGTATAGATATGTTATGTACATATATGTTTATACCTATGCAAGTACGTAAGTTAATTTTCTTTTTTTTGCTTTATCTCCCCAACCCCCCCATACATAGGTGTGTATCTTAGTTGCAGGTCCTTCTAGTTGTGGGAAAGTTAATTTTCATTTTTTAGAATTCAAAAATTCAATTGCTTTGAATAACAATTCATAATCTTTTTTCAGAATATCATTGTGGTCATTGCCCGAAGGAGTGGTTAACATATTCCAACAATTGCTATTACATTAGTATTGAAAGAAAAGCATGGAATGAGAGCTTGATGGCCTGTGCTTCTAAGAACTCTAACCTGCTTTATATAGATAATGAAGAAGAAATGGTAAGATTTTAAGTGTTTCTAATATTTTATTAAAAGCTTATTTCAGTCAATATTATATTTGTAGAATTCATCCATGTTTTTGTACCTATCTGTAGTTTTTAATTTTACAGCCTGTTGTTATTCTTGTTTGAGTTTATATTTTATTTATATTTTTATGTCACTAATGTACATTTGATAGTTTCCAGTTCTTGCTTTTCATAGAAAACCATGTTTCTATAAATGCTTTTTTTCCTAAATTAACTTTACTATTTAGTTATATCATGTATCAAGGAAACTAAACATATCATGATTGTGCAAGTTGATCACAAACTGAAAAGACCTACGTAATTACTGTTCAGGTCATGAAATAGAAGTTTCCAGCCCCAGGCAGCCCGCCCCTGGGTGAACTCTCAACACTTCTGCTACCTCCTCACTTAACCACTGTTCTGTTTTTCAACATTATAAAGTATCACTGCATGTTTTTGAGATTTATATAAATGGAAGATTCAGTATGCATTCCTGTGTCTTCTTCACTCCTACCTTATATTTTTGCAATTCATCCATACTTTTGCATTTATCTGTAGTTTGTTAATTTCACCTATGTATTGTATGGATTTGACATTTTTTAATCTATGCAACTGAGTAAAAAATTTAGTTACTTTTTAATACATGGGTATTACGGATAATTTTTTATGAAAACCCTTGTGTATACCTTTTTCCATATGTATTAAAAATTTGTATATTATATATAAATATGTCATATAATAAATTATATTAATATACCATTATATTTATAAAAATATGATAATTTATAAATACTATTATATTATTATAATTGCATTTTGCATATTTATAATATATTGTTCTCTATGCATCAGAACGAAATTGCAGGGTCATAAATATAGTGTAAGTCAAATTGATTAAATTGTCCCAATATTTTCCTAATTTTCCGTAAATACATATTTTATCCAATAGTCTCTTGATCCAAAACTTAGTCTCTCAGGAATTTTAAAGTTCTGATTGTTATATAACAGTATCATTATGACATTAATAGACATTTTACTGATTCCTAGTGGATTGAACATATTTTTCTGGGCTCTTAATTATTAAGACATTCTCTTTTGCAATAATGGGAAGTGCCTGTTCATGTGTCTTGTCTTGTCCTTGTCTTGTCCACCATTTCTCTTACATGATGTCTGTCATTTACCTTCCTAGAAGTTCTTGTTATATTTTGGATATCTACTCTTTTTTGATTTTATGAGACGCAAATAACTTTTTTTGACTTTGTGACTTACATTTTTACACTCATATTGGAGTCTTTTAATGACCAGAATTTATTAATGTTATCAGAGTCCAATTTTTCCTTTTTGGTGTTAGTGATTATTTTGAATCCATTTCAGAAATTAGTCCAAGTTTGTGAATATAATCTATATTGCTCTCTAGGTTTTATCTTTTTTCTTTATTTTTTAACTTTTACATTTAGGTCTATAATCCATTGGGAATTTATTTTTTGTGATGCTGTATTTGTGATGCATGTGAAGATGAGATGGAAGTGAAGTTTATGCTTTTCTACATCATTACATAATTGATGGAGCATAATTTATACAAAGATGATCTTTTCCTTCATAAATATCTTTCCTATATTTATGAACTTATATATACACATATGTGCTCTAGTCTGCTTTATATGGATAATATGTACTCTATATTATCTTTGTATTGATGATAATATATATTTTATCACAGTCTATACAGTCTGTCGTAGTCTACAGCAGTTTGAGTGAAATGGAGAAGGTTTACTTTCCTTTATGTCGATTTACTATGTATATTTATAATCGTCCTATATATTTCATTTACGTATATCGAGAATTAAATGGAAGAATGTTCAATATTTCTTCAACTGATAATTTTACTTCAACTATCAATTTAGAAAACACAAGAGGAGAAGGAAAGTCTATTGTATCTAATGATATTTTTATTCTTTCTTTTGTTCTCTCTTCCTTCCTGAAGATCCATTTAATTTCTGCTTAGACGATTTCTTTTATCTATTCTTTTAGACTGGGCCTGGATGATGACACATTTTCTGAGTTTCTCTTTATCTGAGAATGTCTTGATTTCCCCTTCATTCCTGAGTGATATTTTCACCAAATTTTTCTATGTGTTTTGGTTGGAATAAGGCAGTTAAGAGTCTAAAAGCTTCCTGTTTCTCTAGCCTGCCCCTTTCCTGGTCCTTTGGAGAGAAGAGACTTTTCTTGGGGTTTTTGTCCCTACCCATTGGAGTTCTAGTTTGCCTGTTTCTCCAGCATCCAGCCTGGGATATACGAGATCAAAAGAAATTCCCAGTTCGCTCACTGTAATATCACTCCTCAGGTCTCAAGTCCCGTTTCCGTCAGCTTTCTCATCACTTTTCAGACTCTTCTCATGTTTGTCTTACATACAGTGTCCAGTGTTTTTAGCTGTGTTTAGTGGAAGGAATAGCGAAAAGTATCATCCACTCCTTCTTTCCAGACGTATTATACAGTAAAAGTGCTACCACTGAAAAGTACATCCGCTCCATCTTCCCAGAACAGGAGGTCCGATCTGTAGTAGTTTTAATTTGAATGTTCCTGAGATTGATGATATTGATCATCTTTTCATGTACTCATTTGCCATCTGTATTTTTTTTTTGGTGAATTATCCATTAAAATATTTTGCATATTTTTTGTTATTTGTTTTGAGAGTTCTTTATACCTCCGGGAAATAAATTAAGAAGTTGTTCATTCATTGTGGCTTAAAATTGTTTTCCTGTCCCTTTCTGTCTCTCTTCTCAAACTATATTTATGCCTATCTTGGTTTTCTTGATACTGTCTCAAAGGCCTCTGAGCTGTGTTAATTTTTCTCTCTTTTTCCTCTCTCATCTTCTCGGAAAAATAATTTCTATTATTCCATCCTCAATTTCATCACTTCTTTCTTCTGCATCTAAAACTTTCTGTAGAATCAATCTGATGACTTTTTCATTTCACGTAATATATTTGTCAACTCAGAATTTCTATTCAGTTGTTTTATATAATTTTTATTTCTCTATTGATATTTTCTACTTGTTTTGTCACTACCATCATATTTTCATTTAGTTATTTGAACATAGTTTACTTTATAATTTGCATATATTTATAATAATTACTTTAAAATATTTTTCTAATACATCTAACATTTAATCTCAGTAAAAGATTCTATTGTCTGACTTTTTCCCTGAGTATGGAAGACATTTTCCAATTTCTTTGCAAGTTTTCTACGTGTTTAAGTAGACACTTTATAATATAGTGTGGTAAACATGGATTCTATTTCATGTTTCTTAGGTTTATTACTTTTTGTAACATGCACAAACTTTTCTCCAGAATCTTTTCCTCTGAAGTGTGCCTGTGATATTTCTGCCAAGTTTTTTCAAATTCTTATTGTTTGTTTTTTAGCTTGACTTCCTAGGAATTATGCTTGTGATTGCATTGCTTAGTTGTCAGCCAGTAATCTTTTTAAAAGGTTGTATTGAAATAATGCAAGTCAGTAGGGCTTCCACCATCTACCATTTGTTTGTGTGTGTGTGTGTTTTGGGGAGGGCTTATAACTTTGTAATTAGTTCTCACATGTGCTTTGGTTTTTACTTCTTACGAGGATCATCTTGGTGTCTTCTATAGATCTGCACGTTTTTTCCATCAGTCAAGGATGTGTAGAGCTAATGTCGTCTCTTATATTGTACTTTCATTTTTAGTACCTTCCCATTATGTTTATGGTTGGCACTCTGCTTGACACAAAGGACACCATAACCTTGAACTAGAAAAAGTACGTGTTTCCTCATTAGTTACTTAGCAAATTCAGCACTTTGAAATGAAAAAGTCGTGGACTATTTAGTGACCCATTGTTCTCTCCTAATCAAATCTACCCCTTTGGCAACTACAGTATTGGTTTTGCAGCCTTCCCCAAATCGTAAAAACTAAAATTTTTCTTGCTCAGTGAGCTGGGGTGGGGATGAGGGTAGACATTAAAGCAGTACTAGGCCAGAAGACTACAAATTTGCTCTATTTTTTTTCCACTTCACAAATTATTGTTAGTCTTTGATCAATTCTCAGAGCCTTGAAATATTGTCAGTTTTTCGTCTTCACTTAGTCACACTAATACATTTACCTAACTGTCCAATTTGTAACATTGTATTTTAAATGGAGAGACTCTCTAAAGTAAAAAAAAAAATAACTTTATTTGTTATCACCAAATTAAAATTAGTATAAAAATTTATTTATTTTATTTTAAATTTATTTACATAATAAGATTTCTTTTCTATAGAATGTTTTGAACACCTTGAATGTTTTTTTGTGGATTGGACTCTCTCACAGCACCAGTAAAAATGCATGGCTGTGGCCAAATGGCTCAACTTTCTCTTCCAAACTGTAAGTTTCTTGAGCAGTTTTATATTTTATGCCTTGAAGGAATTAATCTTAGAAAGAAAAAAGAAGCAATATATGAAGAATTATGTAAACACAGTCATTTAAACTTTTCCATAGAAAAAATATATTGGAAATATTCAGATTTAGATATATAACTATTAGTCTAAATATAATATTTATTCATCAAAATATTGTCATATTTTACTAAGATAAATGATATCTGTGTATTTCAGGTTCCCAGTATCTTCAGGGAGGGATAAGAATTGTGTATTCTTGGATTTTCCCGAAAACAAACTTTCTCCTGGATCTTGTTTAGAAACAAAAATATATGTTTGTAAGCACCAGGCACTTTAGCTTAACTAAATTTGGTGTAATGTTACTGTCACCATCTGTAGAGAATATATTTGTAGTTTCTTGAAAAGCCATAAAATTATTTTCTTAGAATTATTTTTTGTATTTTTTTTAGAGTAGCTTTAATTTCATAACAAAATCAAGAGGAAGATACAGAGATTTCCCATATGCCCCTTGTCCCTGCACATGCACAGCCTCCTCAACTCTCAACATCACTCACCAGAATGGTATATTTGTTACCAAGGATGAATCCACATCGATGTATCATAATCACCTTAAGTCCATAGTTTGCCTGGGGCTTCACTCTTGTTGTTGTAGAATTATTTTTAAATCTTTATTTATATTACTTTTTAAATATATATCCAGGTACATATTATATGTTTCTTAAACTTTTACTATTTACTAAAATAATCATATATAAACATCAAAACCTAATATCAAGAACTATTATTTCTAAGTCTCAAAAAGGTGAGTAATTCCACTCATATTTTCAAATTACTCCATTTGTCCTAGACCGTGAAGTTGTTCAAAATGAGAATTCAAGAGCCTGGAGTGGTAAGGTGTGTAAGTCAGAGTCAACTCAAGAGACAGAAACTAGGGGAGGCCTGATGGAAAGAATTATTAAATGTTTTTAGAGGATAGCCTAGGAAGAGGGGATAATAGAAAATTACGAAGAACACCTTAGGGTTAAAGGAGAGCCCCCAAGGAAGGAATCTACTTTGTAGCCAGGTCTACTCCTTAAGGATGGGTTTTAGACATCATTGAAGACAGTGTGGCTGCAGACAACTTCATGGCAGACATGTTCACTGGATTGCCCTGGGACAGATTGGTTCCTCAGTCAGCAGGCTGAAATTGGTGAGGATGGATCTCAGGCTGTGACTGGCAACCAGAAAGACATCCCTGCCAGTGTTAGTAGGCAGAGGGTAGAGGGTAGGAAACTATAAATAGGACTGGACACAAAAACTTTCTGTAGAGTGAATACCACAGCTGCATGCATACAGCGTGCCACCACCTTATAGTAGCCAAAGGAGAGAGAACATCATGAAACCAGGAAGAAGAGCCTTTCTCCTGCAGTGCCTGTCCAGTGCCTTTAACTACACAACTTAGCATAATGCGAGCTGACAAGGGAGAAAAGTTTATAGGATCTAGCTCCATTATCTCAGAACAGGGTTTGAAGGATAGATTTGGAGGTGAGAGTAAACAAATTGTTAATTGGCAGTCAAAGGTATATGCAACAACCACAAGGCTGTGTACAAGAGTCGTTTGGATGAACCCCACTTCCTCAAAGAATGGAACCAACCTGTACCTTTAGAATTTGTTTTAGTGCAGCATGATCAATGGTTACATTTATTTTTGGCAGAGGTTGGCATTTTCATTGGGTAATAAACAGTGCCCTTTGGTATTTTTTACATGTCTGTTCATTTCCTCTACTGGATTTCAGATATTTTAGAAGGTGTCTTGTTTTACTAAATTTTCTATCTCTTCCCTTCTGTCGCTCTTTATTATCATGAATATAAAATATTTTGATGGAAACAATAAAATGTTAATGAATAAAACAGTAAATAAGTTGATGAAAATCTTTGTGTGGGTCAAGCAGCTGGTTATCGACAGAATTTGAGATAAACTTTAGTAAGTTGACAAAAACTCAGAACTATTTCTACCATAATTCAATTATAAGAGAGAGAAAGCTTACATATGATTACTATTTACAAAATAAATTAATATTTCATACACATTTATCTCTGATTATACACATATTCTTTATATTCTCTATGTTTATTCCTTGTATTCATATAGAGAAAATACATGAATATTAAAAATTAATTTCATGTAAACTGCAAATGGTAGGTGTAACTAAATGCTACAGTTGTGTTACAAAAACCCAAGCTGGCATTGACATTTAAAAATAAGCATTTATTTCTCATTCACCCATTTGTGGTTTGGCTGGGTTTCAGTTCGTGTAGGCTGGGCATATATGGGTTTGGCTTTAAATCACACATTCAGCTCAGATCTTCTTTCTATATTTTATCCTGAAAACAGTGGGTTACTTGTTACATGACCTTATGTAGCAGAGATTAGCAGCTCTCAGAGGGGCAAGCAGAAATGTGCTGCTTAATACTTGAGCTCAGAACTCATAAGCTGTCATTTCCCATTCACATTACATTGTCAAAAGAAGTCACATGGCCAACTTGTCAATTATCTGTAAAGTATACACTTCTATAGCAGTCAGAAGGAGGAAATATAGATTCACTGATAAATAAGCTCATCTACCGTAATAGCCATAGGAATATTTGTCTCATTATATCTCATGAGACAAGTTTATTCCTAAAAGAAAAATATTGGAAAGCAGAAAAAAATTAGTACTTTTTTGACTTCCCATCTAGATTTTTGTTTCCTCTCTGCCAAAAATTCTGGTCAAATAGTTTTGTATAGTGGTAAAGATCATCATATAGATTTTTTCACCAAGGTCTTTGATCCATGTACAAATGGGGAGTGAGCAATATGGTGTAAAGTTTAAGGACATAGGCAATGAAACTAGATCACTTGAGTGTAAATTCTACATGCACCCTATCAGCCCTGTGACTTAGTTACATAAACGTGCTGGCACAGTTTCTTCTCTTGTGAAATATGATAGAAATAATTTCTTACTCATAACGTTACTTGAAGAATATTTGAAAAGCACTTGGAAAACGCCTCCTGGCAAATAAATATTCACTAAATACCAGTTATTTTTACTTAAAAGCTTTATGCTTCAGTTCTATTACCTGTCACTTGACGACCATAATTGTAGCCACCAAATAAGGCTGCTCTTAGGAATAAATAATATAATGCCTAAAAAGCCTTAAAATAAAATCTAACTATATTAAGTGTTTGCTATATGTGATCTTTTCACATTTTACTTCCTTAACTATTCAATGAAGTCTGATTTGCAAGAGGATCCAAGTTCTAAAACTTTGTCTTCCTTCTCTCACCTATGAAAATCTCTATTGTTCCAATAAGCTGATTTTAGCCAGGCACCAAAAGTACATCTCATTTAACAATTCAATTATATATATCAAAGATATTTTTATTTTAAAGTAGACTTTTAACAAATTCAATATATGTCGTATGTAAACATTAACGAGACTAATGATTTACTGGACATGTATTCCCATTATTGAAATCAAGTTTCAATTGCAGTTCTTTTTCTTATTGGTCAAGAACCCTAGCCTCCTCCCCGATGTGTTCTTTTTATACATATGGAAATGCTATCTTCTTTTGAATTGAATAAATTTTAAAGGAATTGCCAAATGTTGGCAAGATAGCTTTTAATGGTTCCTAGATTTGAGACCAAGTGAAAGGCATAAAGAAGGTGCCTAAAGTTTTGTACGTGTATGTAATAAGCCATGGAAATTACTTGGTGGAGTGAGTTTAGGTCATACCTCCAAAATACTGGGTATATATAAATATATGTGGAACAATATTAGGGGGATGCTAAACAAAGGTGAATTTAGAATGGAACAGTCACAAAGAAGTCAGTGATATAAAGATGACCATGGTAGTTTTTTCTATGTCTAACTTTGTGAGAATGTACTACCTTCAGTGTGGAAAATAACAGGCTTGCTATTCTGGACTCCAGAGTTGAACAGTATCATTTCAGTACTAATGTCAAGGAAAGATGGTGCCTTTTTAAAATTTACTATATGTTGAAGAAAAACAAAATGTGTGTTCTTTGCAGGCAGCCAGTTCCAAAGAGAATGAAGGAAGGGTTAGATTGTGTATGTCCAATCTTCTGTTCCCAATTTACTATTCTGAAAATTCTATTTTCTGCCAATTAATGAGTGTAAAGTTATGGATAAAATAATATTATCATTTAATAAGTGTCATTCTGCTCTAATTTTGTGAGTCTCCCCCCTAAATTACAACCATTGTTTTCTGTGGCTCCTCCTATGGCAACATGAAAAATTTAGGTTTTCGCCTCCCAAAGGCTCTGAGTTGGATAAAAACCATGCACTAATTAAATGAGCCCAATGTCTTTCTGTATGCCAAGTTTATATTTTTCTGCTCTATTTCACCTTTTGTTCCAAATTATATGTGTCAATGTTATCCAAGATTCCCTATTAGAGATTCTGGAATAAAATTCAATAACAACATAAAGGTACTACAATAGAAAAATGCATAAATACATACATATAAATAAATGCCAGCAACAGAGAGGAACCTCAAAATTTAATAAGCACTGTAGAGATCATGATGTTCTCAGAAGTAAAACAATTAAAAATCTCTTTCAAATTAAGATAAAAACACATTTGATACTAAAAGAATTTGTCTTCTGCTTCTGATAGGGCTAAATATGATCCTCCTGGACTCTACTACTGATAACCTGTATAAAATCTGAACAATCACATACACAGACACACACACAAACACACACACACATACAAACATCACCCTGAAGGCTGGGGGAAAAAAGGCAATGAGTTTGGAAAAACAGTTCAGACTTAGACAGAGGAAATGTCACAGAGAGTTACCTGGTTTTACCACTTGTAGCCTGAGAGCAGACCAATTTCAACGGCATTTAGTTTGGCTAAATTTCCAATAAAACCATGCAGTCTTTCCTATCTAAAAACACAGAGGATAGAATTCAAGACAACCACAGCTGGAAAAGAATGGAGGAATCGCAGAAAGGAGAGAGGCAGAGAGTGGGAATAAAATATTTAGTGTATTACCTCTGCCCCAAATCCCGGTTGACACCAAAACAATCCTTCAGTAAAAAAGAATGAATCTAAGGATAAATTAGAGAATTAAAATGAGATTTGAGCTGCTAGCCAAGAGATAGTTTTCAGGACTAGTCTAGCTAATTTAATTGCCTCCTAAAAAAATAACATCAGCGCTCTTCAGAAAAATGTAACTGAATCCAGATCCTCACAAGAAGTTCAACATTTAAAGTAACTGAACATGAAAAGCAGAAAAATGTGATCTGTCTCAAGAGAAATGGAAACTCCCCTGTGTCTTCCTGATATTGTCTTTTCAGAGCTTTTGAATTGTCTAGTCTTCGTTAGCATTTATTTCAGAGATATTATGTGTGTACATATATTATTTGTAAATATATGTATTTGTAAATGTATATATTATATATTTATTTATATTTCTTAGATCTTTATATATATAAAATATATTTTTTTCACTTTTGCTATATTCTTCTAGCATTTTATTTACTCCATCTGCCTATTCAATTTAATCAGGCTAGCTGAATTTGTAACTGTTATATTCAATTTAATGGCTGTGGTTTATTGATGTTCCTCGTGAGAGGATTATATAGCTCCACCCTGTTGAATTCAAATTGGACACTTCTGAGATGAAACATTAAGAGATAGTTCATGGCTCTCTGTAGCTTTTTTCTCTCTGACACAAAGACCCGCAATGTTCCATACAGAGGCTGCTTCATAAAACTTTTTCCAAGAGTGAGGCTGATGCAGGTGAGGGGTTCTACAGCATAAGTAAAAATAAAACTCTCTTGCTGCAGATATAAAGTTTTGTTTTTGCAAACCTCCAATATTTTGGCATTGTTACTGCAGGATAACCTTACCTATGTTGATGGATATAAAGGTCTGGGGTGCTTTATTTGCTTTGTATTTCCTTTTGATTCCTGGCAAAGACAACTATGTTTCCGTAATTGAACTTCTCAATAGCTTTCTATGCAGTCATTTTTACTTTACTAGAGTATTCCCTATATATATATGTATATATATCACAAAGGACCTCCATATGCTTTTTAGAGACAAAGGCATAGATATGCTTGGAGAACATTATAATACAGGCACTTTTTGGCTATTTAAATATAAGAATGAAAAATAAATTAAATAACTTTTTTCCATTTAAAAATATTGTTGGATCAAGATTAATAAATTTAGCACATATGGCAATTTCACTTCCTGTGGCAAATCCATTGAAATCCTAAGAAAAAAATACTTAAAAATAACCATTTATGTGTATGTGAGGAAGACTGGTGCTGGGCTAACATCTGTTGGCAATCTTTCTCTTTTTGCTTGATGAACATGGTCCCTGAGCTAACATCTATGTCAATCTTGTTTCATTTTGTATATGTGACCCCACCACAGCATGACTTGATGAGTGGTGTGTATGTCCATACTCAGGATCTGAATCTGTGAATCCCAGGCTGCAAAAGCAGAGCTTGCAAACTTACCCACTGTGAAACCGGGCCAGCCCCCCCAAAATAACCAATTATTCTTACTAGACCTTGAAAACAATATCAAATGAACACAGAGAAAAATTTGTGAAATTATTTGACATGATAAAGCAAATGCAGTAGGATTCACAGAAAATTAAGTTAAACTAAAATAAATCAAATTAAATTACCCATCAAAATTAAATTAAAATTTAAATTTTCAGTTGAACTTTTTAAAGGGCAAATATAGCAAATAAAACAGAAATACAAGATACAAGACCAGCTTCAAGATAAAAGGTAATAAAAATATTTGGGTGCTTGGGATCATTGTCAGAGCAAGAAATTAAAGACATTAATTAAATTATTTTATTTGCTTTAAAGATGATCTAGGCTATGTGGCCTCTTTGAAATTTGAAAAATTAAAAAGCAATAGATTTTTCCCTGTTATTTTGGCTCTGAGAGAAAAGCACTCTAGAATGTGGTTTTTGGCATAGGAGATCCCAGATTTTATGCGAAGTGTGGTGAAGAGTAGCATATCACAAGTTACGACCACCTGCAGGAGATATGGAAATCTCAGAAGTCAGAATATAAGATATCCACATACCCTGTGCAGCTTCAAGATTCCTCCAACAATTTCAATATTGCTAAACTTCTTTGTATATTCTCTAAATTAGTTAGCAAATTAATAGACATACCATTTCATGACAGAAAAACATTGCTCGTATTTAAAGTACTAATTATCGATATGAATAGACAAATAATCACCAAACTTTTGAGAAGAGAAATCACCAATTAAAATAATAGGAGAAAATCTGAACAGGAAATTAATTGATCAAAGACAAGATTTCCACATAAAAGTAATCAGACTTCCTGGAATGATTTTGGAAAAATGATGGTTTCTGTATATAGAATTAAATCTCTCTTCATCTCAACAGCTACTACTCTGGTAAAAATAACAAGTAGAATAAGCAGCATGTATGATTGAAGAGTTTGAATATGAACCCCTCTCCACTTTGGAGATATTCAGCATAAATAACAAATAGAGAAATAAGAAACAAGGTATGAGAGATGAGGCATCTCCTTGAAACCTTCAGAAAGACTGATATTTTGTGATGATTGGGGGCAAAATTTAATATGAAACTATAAATATAAAATGCAATTATAAAATATAAATAGAAAATGGAATAAAATAGAAAACGTCTAGAAGTATTCTCAATCTAGGCCACATAGCATTTGGAAGCCTCAAGCCTAAATGGCAACTCAGGCAAAAAAAAAAAACACCAAATTTTGGAATTCTTGATTATAGATAAGGTATAAAAACTCAAAGTCAATAAAAGTATAAGAAATAGAAATGGATACACCAAAACTGAAGTTTGCATCTGATGGTTGAGTGATGAGGAGAAGCCACAGAAATTTGGAAACGTCATCAACAGGAATTCTAAAAATGAAAAGAAAACCTTTTAAATGAAAAATCTGTAGTGTGATTAAAAAACAAGAATGGGAACATTTAGGGAGAAAGTTAGTGAAGTGAAAAAACAATTGGAGAAAAGAGAAAAGGAGATAGGAACTATGAATGATATTATGAAGTAAATGATAAAATTTCCAAAGTGGGAAGATATGGAAAATGAAGAAAAGTAATATTACAAGAGACCACAACTGATTGTGTTTGAGGTTGATAACACATATGATACTCAGATTCAAGAACCACAAGCCATCGCACTCAGAAAACATACATTTAGGGGCTGGCCCCGTGGCTGAGTGGTTAAGTTCTTGCACTCCGCTGCAGGCGGCCCAGTGTTTCGTTGGTTCGAATCCTGGGCGCGGACATGGCACTGCTCATCAGACCACGCTGAGGCAGCGTCCCACATGCCACAACTGGAAGGACCCACAAAGAAGAATATACAACTATGTACCGGGGGGCTTTGGGGAGAAAAAGGAAAAAATAAAAAAAATCTTTAAAAAAAAAAAATTAAAAAAAAAAAACCATACATTTAAAAAACATCTGGGTTCATCATAGTAACAGTATTTCTGATTCTTCTCTTTTTATTTTCCTTTAAATCTGTCACATTGAACTTTTGTCCCAATAGCACACTGAAACTGTTGCCTATTTTGTAAACTCAATAATAAATTCTCATCTTATTTGAATTAGACTCAGCATTAGACACAATAGATTGCTCGTGCCTTGTGGAATCCTTTTCTTCAATTAGCACGCAGAGCAATGTGTTTTCTTAGGATTTTTATTCCTGTCTCATTGCTATGCCTTTCAGTCTTATTTGCTAATTTCACCTCTTCACCTTCACCTCTTAACCTTTGAGTGCTACGGGACTCAGTCCTTAGGTTTCCCTTTTGTAAATGTACATTAATTTCCTTGGTGATGTTATCAATCGCTTTGTTTTAAGCACCACATATAAGCTGAAAAGCCCAATTTTATATTTTCCAGCCCACTTCTCAACATTTAAATCAATACTTAAGATATCTGAGTTCCTGTTCAACATCTTTACTCAGATGTTTATTAGATAATTCATACTCGACATGTCTAATCCAAAAACAAACTCCTGATCTCTCTACCCCACGTCAACTTCATGTATAATATTTCCCAATTCATTTGATGGAACTACAATATTTCTAGTTTCCCAAAGCAAGAACCATAGTTCATCCTTGACTTCTTTGTTTCTCAAGCCACAATTTACATGAGTCCTCTTAACAGTAACTTCAAAATATGCCAAAATCCAATAACTTCTCATCATTTCTGTTTGCCACCATCATCCCTTGCTTGAGTTATTTTGAGTCTATTTCCGATATTACTCTCTATTCATTTCTGCGGCCAAAAAGACTATTAAAATATAGTCATATCCTGTTACTTATCTGTTTAAAGCTAGGAGTGGCTCTCCATGCTTCTCCATGAAGAAGCAAAAGCCTTACAAAAGCCTGGATGATCTGAGCGTTGTTACCTCTTGTATCTTGAGCTCTAGTACAGTATTTCGCCATCTTTTTTTCATTATCACGCCCAAACACAACCGCTAAAGAGCCTTTACAAACATGTTTTCCCAACCTGTCCCCATAAAAATTCAAAACCACAGATATACTACACATCTCTTCATGTACTTTATGTATATCAGTGCTTTATACATTAAATTAAGGATTTTTTCACTACCTTCAAGAATCAGTTTTTGTCCCGTTGTCAGCGACATCACCTCTGTTAGAAATGCATGCTCTAACACTATTAGCCTCACTCACACTGCTCTAACCCTATCAGCCTCCTTTCTGATCCTCAGATATGTCCACCTTGCTTCTTCAACAGCAAGTTTTATTAGTTATTTGCTCTATGAGAAATGTTCTTCTCTACTCATCTGCATTGCTAGTTGCCTCACCTACTTCAAGTCTTTGTGCTATTATTACCTCCTCAATGACACTCACGTGAATGGCACTTCCTGTCATAGATGGCAATCCCCATACCTCTTACACTTTTCAAAAGCATATTCATGTAACATTTATCATCTTCTAACTGTCAACTTAAAAAGCAAATACGTGTTATTTTACCCTCAAAACAAGTTTACTTGTGACTAGACAAAAGAATTGCATTTCAGAATGTGCATGCGTTGGGAACCATAAGCAAACCCAGAGAACAAAAGCAGGAGCTTGCTTTCATACAGAAAAAGGGAAAGTAGCGAGGGGCTGTTATGAGGGAAAGTCCACTGGGTGAAAGTAACAGTTCAGGGTGGCAATGGTTTCTCATTGGCTGAGCTGCAGCTTTTCTCATTGGCTGGTCTGTTTCCAGGAGGAGAGAAATCTTCCTTCAGTAGTAAAGTGGTTGTACTTCTTGTCAGAGATGCAAGCCGGCCTTTTCTTGTTTGGAGCAATCAGCATGTATAATAGGATTTTTAAAAAATTTTTTCGAGGAAGATTAGCCCTGGGCTAACATCTGCCACCAATCCTCCTCTTTTTGCTGAGGAAGATTGGCCCTGAGCTAACATCTGTGCCCATCTTCCTCTACTTTATATGTGGGACACCTGCCACAGCACCAGGATCTGAACCAGTGAACCCTGGGCCTCCAAAGAGGAACATGTGAACTTAACTGACGTGCCATGGGGCAGGCCCCTATAATAGGGTTTGAAAGCTGCCCCTACTTCCTGACTCCAATTTAGTTGAGGTTACTTGACTCCAATTTAGTTGAGGTTACTCTCCTTCATTTCACATAACATATTATATATTTTAACCTTCTTGGGATTAAAACAACAAACAATTCTTCTATCATGGTTCTGGAGGCTAGAAGTCTGAAATCAAGGTGTCAACAGGGCTATGTTCACTTTGAAGACTCTATTTCATGTCTTTCTTTTGGTTTTAGTTTAGCCAACAATCCTTGGTACTCCTTGACTTATAGATGTATTATTCCAATCTCTGCCTCTGTCATCACATGGTGTTATCCCAGTGTCTCTGTATCCTTGTCCAAATTTCCCTCTTCTTGTAGGACATCGGATGTATTAATTAGAGGCCTGCCCTACTCCAATATGGCCTCCTCTTAACTTGATTACATTTGTAAAGACTCTATTTCCAAATAAGGTCATAGTCACAGGCCTTAGAGGGGCATGACTTTGGTGGTGGGGCAGGGGTAGTGTGACACTACTGGGTAAATTGTGAAAAACAGAAAATGGTTAAAAATAGCAGATCGGTGTTTGAAATCTTTTATCTGAGTGTCATTGTGACTGGAAGCGATATTTGATGTGGCATTTGTGAAACATTGAGTCCAATCATGTACACATTAAAGGTTGTCAGAGTGATGTGAAGTTTCTCAGAAGAACAGGAGAGAAAAAAGTCCTGGGCTAAAATAAAATCAGAAGCAGCAGTTCACTTAAGATTCATCTCTCCATGGCATTGCAATTAAATATTCTCAACACTTTTAAGATATAACAACCAAAACAAATAAAGTATTTGGTCTTAACAGATAGTATTAGTAATTTTTTTGGAATGGTTAACTCATGTACATGTAGACATATATCACATTTTGTATGATAGAAATTTCTGAATTTCATTAACATAGTATTTTTGTTCTTAAAGGCAAACTCTTTCATTCTTTTAGGGGTCAACAAAACTGAGGATGATAAAATTCAAATGACACAGAAAACATGTGAGTATAGCAAGAGATGAATAGTAATAGAGCCCAGTCAACTAGAATTTCTCCCATAAATGGGTGAGAAAATCTACAAGGTAAGGATCTAACGATGTAAAATTACAGGCTTTCATCTGCATAGAGATTATCCCGTTGTTCTACTGTTAACATGAAAGAATGTAATACAAATTTCCTTAACCAGACTGTGATTTATTTAACCTGAATCAGTCTCAGTTTAGAAAGGGTCAAAATTTTAATTTGAAATACAGACAAATCTTATTTGTAATATACATCACTTTTTTAAGGATTAGATTTATAATTTATATAGTTTAAAATGTGTTTATTTTATTACTTGCTTAAGCTGCTCATCTACTCTTTTCACAGTTTCCTCATAAGGGTCATCTCTTGTCAATGATAAGATTTGTTTAAAAGTTGCTTGTGAACTCACCCCATCAGAACCAGAGATACCAGACCAAATGGTGATTGTTTGCCTATTTATGCTTCAGAGTTTACAAGGCCATGTTTACATTATCCTATAGCATTTACTGATTCTGATAGGTTAGAGACAGTTTGAAAAGGCAGAGGAGAGAAAAAATAACTAGGAAAAGAATGGCTAAGATATGCAATGACTAAACATGACACCCGAGACTACATAATTGTCTTTTTAGTGAATTCTTCCTAAATAACTCATTTTAGACTAATTGCACAGCTAAGCCAATTGGTTAAAAAATGGTATCAGTCTGGGGACTGGCCCTGTGGCCGAGTGGTTAAGTTCGCGCGCTCCGCTGCAGGTGGCCCAGTGCTTCGTTGGTTCGAATCCTGGGCGCGGACATGGCACTGCTCATCAAACCACGCTGAGGCAGCATCCCACATGCCACAGCTGGAAGGGCCCACAACAAAGAATACACAACTATGTACCGGGGGGCTTTGGGGGAGAAAAAGGAAAAATAAAATCTTTAAAAAAAAATGGTATCAGTCAGATTATTATTTCTCTCTCCAATGATATAATGGAAATATATCAATAATCTCCCTGATGCCACAAACACATTTCTTCATTTTATTAATTTAAAAAATTAAAAGGTTATGTCATGAAAGTCAAGCTTATAACTTTAAATGTCAGCATTTTTCTATCAAAATAGGAAAACTTTGCTAACGAACAAGCATATCATTCAATTTGGGAAAGTTGTTTTCTTTTGTGTTGATGAATTTCAGGTTTTTAAGACTCTATACTCTCATCACATAATTTTCTGACCTCGATTATATTTCTCACAATACAAAAATAATGGCCATGTTCACAGAGTTGTTAAAAGTTGCAGTTAAGAATGAGATAATACATGGAACTTTTCAACTAGAGCTTTTGTACTCATTAAGATTGCATATCAATTGGATTTTTAAAAAATCATGGGCCTGCCTGGTGGTGCACGTTCCACTTTGGCGGCCTGATGTTAGCTGGTTTGGATCCCGGGTGCAGCCGTGGCACTGCTCATCAAGCCGTGCTGTGGTAGGCATCCCACAAATAAAGTGGAGGAAGATGGGCACAGATGTTAGCTCAGGGGCAGTCTTCCTCAGCAAAAAGAGGAGGATTGGCAACAGATTAGCTCAGGGCTAATCTTCTTCAAAATACAAGAAAAGAAAAAAATCAGTGCCTTACTTTTTACCTTTTCTTGGGATGAGAATATTCAACTCTACTGTCTTGGTAAATTTTATGTATAAACAATAGAGTGTTATTGACTATAGTCACCATGTTATACACAATATCTTCAGACCTTATTCATCTAATAACTGAAAGCTTGTACCCTTTTATGAACCTCTCCCTACTTTCTCCACTTCTCAGCACCAGCAACCATTTTTCTACTCTCTGTTTCTATGAATTTAATCCATTTTTATTCCATATATGAATGATGCACGCATTATTTGTCATTCTCTCTCCAGCATCTTACATTGCATAATGCCCTCCAGGTTCATCTTTGTCACAATGACAAGATTTCTTCTTTCTCATAGCTGATAATAATCCATTGTATATATACCAAATTTTCTTTATCCATTTTTACACTGACAGACATTTAGGTTGTTTCCATACCTTGGTTATTGTGAATAATGCTGCAATGAACATGGGAATACCAATATCTCTTCAATTTAATGGTGTCAATTCCTTTGGATATGTACCCAGAAGTGAGATTGCTAGATCACATGGTATTTCCATTTTTAATTTACTTAGGAATGATAGATAAACATTCCCTCTCTTCTTGTTACAAGATTAGGAATGATTTAAATAATTCCATTTCATAAGATTCCATTTGAGACTAGATCGTTTAGGTTTAATGTTTTACTTCTTTTGATGTTCATGTGTCATTTGATTTGTGTTTTAAAAGGCTAATTTTTCTGTTTTCCCCACTTTTTGTTACGTAGAGTTTTCAAAAATTACCTTTGTTTTCCCCCTACATAGTTAGACTTGAGCTTTTGTCATTTACAACAAATATTCTTATTAAAATACAGTTAGGCTCAGAAGATGGCAGAGCAGGAGGACCTTGAAGTCACCTCATCCTATGGACACAATAAGTTTACAACTACCCTTGGAACACTTACCCCTGACAGAGAACTGAAAGCTGGATAAAAAGAACTCCCACAACAAGGAACAATGCTGACCGAGGTAGAAGAGGAAGAAATTCCTTTCTGGAGAGAAAAAAGCCACATTTCCACCTAAGGGAAAGAAAAAGTCTGCTCTTAAGGACCCATGCACAAATTCATGCATTTCAGAAAGCAGCCTAAAATCACCAGAAAGAAAAGTGCACAGTCCTTTGGTGAAAAGGGACTCACTTGATAGGTTTTGGGTGCATCTCAGCAAGAGGGCAGATCTTGCCAGGCTGGGACCACCTCTCCAGGGACTGAGACATTGGTGGCAGCCATTATTGTGATCTAGTATAGGAGTGCTGACACAGATGCTGGCAGACACCATTAGAGTCCTTCTCCTGGCCTGTTAGTGAAGTGGTCAATCCCACAAACTAGAGCACTGATTTAATTCAGCTCAGCCAAGGCAGACATCCCACCCTAGGTTCTGGCCCAGCCAACAGCAAGCCCTTGGGCTGTGTGTGGGCCCACATAGGTGAGGTGTGTGGCATCTCTGCAATTGGGTGAGTGGGTCCACTTCAGTGGGTCAGGCTATCTGCATGGAGCAGAACTGCATTGATGGGGTGCATGGGCTTGCAGGTAGTGGGGCTTGTCAGTTGTGGAAGACTTATGCTTCTCAAAAAGCCACATGGGGAATGGGCCCCACCTTCCCACACTTGAAATAATTGTGTGCTTCCACACTGGGGCTGGCCCAGCCAGCTTCATTGCTGAGATGGCTGACAATAGCCTTGTAAGCCAGAGGCCTACAGAAATTTGAAACCCATAAGCCTAGCAATCAGCCTTTCTGGGTCCCTACACACTTAGAAAAATTACAACAGGAATGTGCTATTAGATACTGCAGTCAATTTTGCCAGGACTCTCCATGCCAGATAAAGTGAATGATCACACGATAGCAGCTGCACACAGCTGAGCCTTATAGCTAGGGAGTCAGGGGGACAGCCTACCCTCCCTGTGCACCTGCAGTAAGATACACCCTGCCACAACAGAAGGACACATGTAGCCCACACAGGGGACACTCCTGGAATGTTTGGAACTGGTGATGAGAGGTAATCACATTGCTGGGTCTCATAAGGTGTTTCTTAAATAAGGCCACTCCTCTGGGATTTGGAGACATAGCTGGTCTACCAAATACAAAGATATTAGCACAAAGAAATAGGTAAAATGAGGAGACAAAGAAATATGTTCCACATAAGGGAACAGGGCAAATCCTCAGAAAAAGAACTAAACAAAACAGAGATAAACAATCTGCCTGATAAAGAATGGAAACTAATAGTCAAATGGACACTCACTCATCTTGGGAGGAGAATGGATGAATTCAGTGAAAACTTCAACCAAGGAACGGAAAAAATAAGAAAGAACCAATCAGAACCAAAGAATACAATAATGGAAATGGAAAATTCACTTAAAAGGAATCAATAGCAGAGAAGATGGTACAGAAGAATGGATCAGTGAGCTGGACAAATGACTAGAGGCAATCATTCAAGCTGAACAGATAAAAGAAAAAAGAATTAAAAAGAATGAGGACAGTCTAAGGGACCTCTGGGACAAATCAAGCACACTAAACATCCATATTACAGACATTCAAGAAGGAGAAGAGAGAGACAAAGGGGCAGATAATCTGTTTGAAGAAATAGTAGCTGAAAACTTTCCTAAGCCAAAGAAGGAAACAGACATCTGGATACAGGAAGCACAGACAGCACCAAATAAGATAAACCCAAAGAGGCCACACTAACACACATATAAGTAAAATGTCAAGAATTAAAGATAGAGAATTCTGAAAGCTGCAAGAAAAGGCAACAAGTTACATAGCAAGTAAATCCCATAAAGCTATCAGCTGACTTCTCTGCAGACCTTCAAGTCTAGATTGGAGTGGAACAAAATATTTAAAGTGCTGAAAGAAAAAAAAAAAACTGCAGCAAAGAATACTGTACCTGGAATAGTTATCATTCATTCAGATTGGAAGGAAAGTGAAATAGTTTCCCAGATAAGGAAAAACTAAAGGATTTTATCACCAAGAAACAAGCTCTACAAGAACTACTAAAGGGAATGATTTAAGAGGAAAAGAAAATACCACAGAAAGAAATAAGAAAATTACAAAAAAAAAAAAAAAACCACCCAACAGTAAAATCACTAGTAAAGGAAAATACAAAGTGAAGGTATCAGAAGCTAGTATGCAGGTCAAAAGACAAAAGCACTAAAATTATCTATCTCCATGATAGGAGAGTAATGGATACAGATGCACAAAAAATAGGTTAAATGTAACATCAAGAACATAACACATGGGAGGAGGGGAGTAAAAGAGTAGAGCTTTGAGTGAGAGGTCAAACTTAAGAGACCATCAACTTAATATAGATTGCTATTTATGAAGCTTATTGTACATGAACCTCATGATAATCACAAACCAGAAACCTATAATAAATACATAACAAATTAAGAGAAAGGAACCCAAACCTAATACTAAAGAAAGCCATCAAACCACAAGGGAAGAGAGAAACAGAAGAAAGGAACAGAGAAGAACTACAACACACACAGAAAAAAAGTAACAAAATGACAATAAGTACATACTTATTTATTTACTTATTTTTTTTGAGGAAGACTGGCCCTGAGCTAACATCCGTGCCCATCTTCCTCTACTTTATATGTGGGATGCGTATCACAGCATGGCTTGCCAAGCCATGCCATGTCTACACCCTTGATCTGAACCAGTGAACCCCGGGCCACCAAAGTGTAACATGCGCACTTAACCATTGCGCCACTGGGCTGGCCCCAAGTACATACTTACTGATAGCTGCTTTAAATGTCAATGCACTAAATTCTCCAATCAAAAAACATAGGGTGGCTGATTGGACAAAAAAACAAGACCCATATATATGCTGCATACAAGAGACACCATTCAGACCTAAATACACTCACAAACTGAAAATGAAGTGATAGAAATAGATACTCCATGCAAATGACAATGAAAAGAAACCTGCAGAAGCAATACTTATATCAGACAAAATAGAATTTAAAACACCAAAACTGTAATAAGAGACAAAGTAGGACACCACATAATGATAAAGGGAACAATCAAACAAGAGGATATAACACTTGTAAATATTGATGCAAGCTATCCTCTTTTAATAGATAAATGTGTCACTAACTAAAAGTAATTTAGTTCAGAAAATTACTGTATATGCTAACACTTCTATTCCCCCAACTTTATAGCATTCAATCTTCAATCGTTAACAGATTTAAGAATTTTTAGAAAACTTGGTGCATTTTCATCCCAATGCATCACTTTAGTTTTAATCCAGTTGTTTTAATAGTGTTAAAATGTTTCCATTGGTCACCATCATGGTGAAGTGAGTTATTCTATTTGTCTCTCCCCTGTAAGTTACAACCAGGAGAACATCCATTGACTAACAAAGGGCTCTCTGAACAGCACACTAAACACCTGAGAAATCCATCTATCTGTACATCTGAAGTGGAGTGCAATGGACCTCCAGGAAGCATTGGAACCAGGGGAGCAGTAGCACCAGCTCCTGACATCAGAGGTAATACCCATGAATGGAGGCCCTAAGAATCCTGGAAGCCCACGCTCTGGAATTACTGAGAATTCCATGAACCAGGAGTTACTGCAGGCCATGACTGGAGACTCTGGGAGCCATGATGATACCTGTGACACAGCCCCTTTTCCCTTCCCCAGCAGCAGCACCCCAAGACCAGCCCTTCCAGCAGCAGAGGCTGCATCCATGATGTGGACACTCCCAGCAGTGGTGGTGTTGCCCTTGATCAGAGGTTATGAAGAGCATACTGGTGCCATAGGCCAGAGGCTGCAGGAACCACATTGGCACCCATGGCTCAGCCTATCATCCTCCCACAGCAGTGGTGGGTGGCACCCAAGACCTGAAGCTCCAGGAAATGCAGACGTGCCTGAGACCTAGCCCGTTCCCTCCCCTCACAGCACCTCTGACAACAGTCCTTCCAGAAGCTGTGCCTGCAACTGAGAAGAGGATATCCCTCGCAGTGGTGATGGTGCTGGTGTGCTTTGTGGAGGCACACATGGCTGAACCCCTCCCCATCCCCCAGCAATGGTGAGTCATGCCCTTGACCTAAGCCTTCAGGAAATGCAGAGGCATCTGTGATCCAGGCCACTCCCACTTCCCTGATTGCACTGAATCTGACACAGGTCCTTCCCGTAGTAGGGGCTACATACAGGACACCAGCCCCCAGCAGTGGTGGCGACACCAATGAATCCAGCACCAACCACAGTGGCAATGCCAGCACCCCTAGTGTGAGCCTAGTGCCAGTGGCAAATGTGGCGGCAGTGCCTGAACCAAAGGAGAATGCTCAGAGAGCCAGATCACAGCAATAGTGGATACCACAGCCACAGCCCCACCAGCTGCAGAGGTGCCAAAAATTCAGACCATGCACACATAGCAGCAGAACCTGGAGACCCCACAAACTCAAACATGGCAGAGTGTTAGTGACTCCAGCTCCTGCATCAATTTCCCTGTCCCCAACCACTGCAGTAGGGGAACACATGACCCAGGCAACTCTGAAAGTAGCATAGGTGCTCCAGCATGGTGACCCAGTGGCAACTCCCATGACTGCTTCAGCTTTGTAAGCAGCAAGGTACCAGCAACCTTGGAGGCAGTAACAGTATAAGGAAGGCATTGATGGTGCCTCTGGCAGAGACAGCGGGTGGGGAAAAGCACAAGCACATAAATGCAACCAGAATAAAAGTAAACAAAGCTTTATCCAAATACAGAAATGTTGGTTAGGGGCCAGCCCCGTGGCACAGTGGTTAAGTTCGCATGTTCCACTTCTTGGTGGCCCAGGGTTCACTGGTTCAGATCTCAGGTACGGACGTGGCACCACTTGGCACACCGTGCTTTAGTAGGCATCCCACATATAAAGTAGAGGAAGATGGCCACGGATGTTAGCTCAGGGCCAGTCTTCCTCTGCAAATAGAGGAGGACTGGCAGTAGTTAGCTCAGGGCTAATCTTCCTAAAAAAAAGAAAAAGAAAGTGTTGGTGACCACAAATGCACCAACAGAGAAACAACTCATCAAGCACTGTGAAGAACTACAGTAATATAATAGCACATAAAGGAAATGACAACTCTCTAGAAACAAAACTTGATGCCATGGAAGAGTGTGATCTAAGTGACAGAGAATTCAAAATAGTTGCCATGAAGGAATGCAATGAGTTATGAGAAAACTCATAAAAACAGTTCAATGAGCTCAGGAATAAAGGTAATGAAAAGAAAAAGAACTTTACCAAAGATATTGAAACTTACAAAAAACCCCAGAAAATGTGGTCCTGAATACACTAAGTGAGAAGAAAAATAAAGTAAAAAGCAGTGGAAATAGGGCAGACCATATAGAAGAGATAATTAGTGAGCTCAAAGATGGAAAACTAGAAATAATTTAGGTGGAAGAGGAAAGAGACATAAAATTTTTATTAAAAAAAGGAAAACTTCTAGCAGAAATAGCCAACTCAATTAGGCAAAGTAACATAAAGATCATGAGTATCCCAGAAGGGAAAGAAAGTGAAAAAGGAACAGAGAGCTTATTCAAAGAAATAGCAGCCGAGAACTTCCCAAACCTGGGGAAAACACTGGATGTACAAATTCATGAAGTCAATAGAAAACCTAATTACTTCAACACAAAAAGACCTTCTCTGAGGCACATTATATTAAAAAAGTCAAAAGTTAATGACAAAGGAAGAATATGAAAGGTGGCTAGAAAGAAGAAAATAACTAACAGAGAAATCCACATTGCGCAACTAGCAGATTTTTCAGCAGAAACTCCAGAGGCTAGGGGAAAGTGGATGATATATTCAAAATATTGAAAGGCAAAATCCATCAGATAAGAATACTTCATCCAGAAAAGTTATCCCTCACATATGAAGGAGAGTAAGAAACTTTCAGACAAACAAAAGCCAAGGGAGTTCACTGCCACTAGACTTATCTTAGAAGAAATGTTGAAAGGAGCCCTCCTACCTAAAACAAAAAGGCAAAGATTTACAAAGCTTTGAGCAAGGTGATAAATAGACAGAATCAGAAAATTGCAACTCTATATCAGAATAGGTTAGTAAACAACTGTTGCATAAAGGCTAAAGGGAAAGAAAGCATCAAAAATAGCTATAACGACTTCAATTTGGTAACAAACTCACAACACAGAAAAAGATAATTTGTAACAACTAAAACATTCTAGGGGAAGAGGAAAAGGATGGAATCTGCATAGACAAATGGAGATAAGATGCTATGAGCAGGCAAAGGACTATATCATCTATGAGCTCTTTTATACCAATCTCATGGTAACCACAAAAAAAACCCTCAGAGCACATCACAAAACACACAAAAAAGAGGAAACTGAGAAATATACCACAGAAAACCGAAATGGTAGACAGAAACACAAAGGAAAAGAAACAATGGAAATATAGAACAGGAAAACAGAAGATAAAATGTCAGTATTAAGCCCTCATATATCAATAATCACTGTAAATGTAAATGGATTGAATTCATCAATCAAAAGGCACAGAGTGGCTGAATGGATTAAGAAACAAGACTCAAAAGTATGCTACCTCCAGGAGACACATTTGAGCTTTAAAGACAAACATAGGCTCAGAGTGAAGGGATGGCTGAAGATACTCCAAGCAAATGGAAACCAAAAGAAAGTGAGTGTAGCCATAATTGCATGAGACAAAATAGACTTCAAGCCAAAAATGTAACAAGAGACATAGACGGACATTATATGATAAAGGGGGCATTCCACCAAGAAGACATCATATTTATTAATATGTATGCACTTAATATGGGCTCACCAGAGTATATAAAGAAACTATTAATAGACCTGAAGGTGGAAATTGACAGCAACACAATAATATTAGGGATTTTAATACCTCACTATCATGAATGGGTAATTCGTCCAGACAGAGTAAGGAAGGAAACATTGGCCTTAAATGAAACATTGGACCAGATAGACTTAAAAGATGCTTTCAAATGCTTCATCCAAAAAGTAGCAGAATACACAGTCTTCTCAAAGGCACATGGAACACTCTCAAAGATAGACTATATCTTGTGAAAATTAACCAAGTCTCATGAAATCTAAGAAGATTGAAAACATATCAAGCATCTTTTTCTAACACAATGGTGTGAAATTAGAAAACAAGTGCAAGAAGAAAGCTTGAAATGTCACAAATAGGAGCCTACACAATATGCTACTTAACAATTGGGTCAATGAAGAAATGAAAGGAGAAATCAAGAAATGTGTGGAGTGAAATGAAAAGGAAAACACAATATACCAAAACTTATGAGATGCACAAAAGCCATATTAAGGGGGAAGTGTATAGTAAGATAGGCCTAACTTAAGAAACAAGAAAAAATCTCAAATGAATAGTCTAATAATACACATAAAAGAACTAAAATAAGGAAGGAAATAATAAAAATAAGATCACAAATAAATGAAATAGGTACTAAAGAGGCAATAAAAAAGATCAGTGAAACTAAGAGCTGTTTCTTTGAAAAGGTAAATGAAATTGACAAGTGCTTAGCTAGACTGACTAAGAAGAAAAGAGAATGCTTAAATAAAATCAGAAATGAAAGAGGAGAAATGATGATGGATACCATAGAAATACAAAGGATCATAAGAGAATAGAAAGTAAAGCTTGCACAATCCATTAGATAGCCTAGAAGAAATGGATAAATTCTTAGAATCATAAAACCTCCTGAAACTGAATCAGGAAACAGACAATATAAATAAACCAATAACAAGCATAGAGATTGAATCAAAATAAAAAGCCTCCCTGAAAACAAAATCTAAGACCAGATAGCTTCTCTGGTCAATTCTACCAAACATTTAAAGAAAATGTAATACCTATCTTTCTCAAACTCTTCAGAAAAATTAAAGAGAATGGGATGCTACCTAACTCATTTAAGAGGCTAACATTACCTGATACAAAAAACAGAAAAAGACAATACAAAAAAGAAAAATAACAGGCAAATTAGCAGATGAATATAGGTTCAAAAAACCTCAACAAAATATTACAAAATGAAACACAGCAATACATTAAAAGGGTCATATTCCATGGTCAAGTGGGATGGTTCAACATCGACAAATCTATGAATGTGATACATTACATTAACAAAATGAAGAATAAAAATCACATGATCATCTCAATAGATACAGAGAAATCATTTGACAACAATCAACATCATTTATGATAAAAACTCTCAATAAAACGGATATAAAATGAAAGCCCCTCAACACAATAAAGGTTGTATACAGCAAAGCCACAGCCAACATCATACTCAACAGTGAAAATCTGAAAGCCATTCCTCTAAGAACAGGAACAAGACATGCATACCCACTCTCACTGCTCTTGTTCAACATGGTATTGGATGTCCTAGCTGAGAAATTAGGCAAGAAATAGAAAAGAAATTTATCCAGGTTGGAAGGAAAGAAGGGAAACTATCACTATTTGAAGATGATATTATTCTACATAGAGAAAAGCTTACAGAACCCACCAAAAATCTATTAGAAAATTAACAAGTACAGTATAATTGCAGGGTAAAAAAATCAACATACAAAAATCAGTCACATTTCTATACACTAACAATTAACTATCAAAAAGAGAATTCAAGAATACAATCCCATTAAAAATTGCAATAAAAATAATAAAATATTTAGGAATAAATTTAACTAAGGAAGTGAAAGACATGTACTCTGAAAACTATGAGACACTGTTGAAAGAAATTGAAGAAGACATAAAGAAATGGAAAGACATTCCATGTTTATGGATAGAAAGAATTAACATAGTTAAAATGTCCATATTACCTAAAGCAATCTACAGATTCAATTCAATCTCAATCAGAATGCCAATGACTTTTTTTCACAGAAATAGAACAAAGAGTATTAAAATTTATATGGAACAACCATAGACTTCAAATAGCTAAAGGAATCCTGAGAAAAAAGAACAGAGCTGGAGGTATCACACTCCCTGATTTCAAAGTATAGTACAAAGCTATAGTAATAAAAAAAAGCATAGTACTGGCTGTCAAAAAAACAATTTTTGACAAAGGAACCATGATGATACAATGGAGAAAGGAAAATCTCTTCAAAAAATGATGTCAGGTAAACTGAACAGCCACAGAAAAAAAATTATAACCCATTATCTTACATTATTCTCAAAAATCAACCCAAAATGGATTAAAGACTTGAATGTAAGACCTAAAATCATAAAACTGCTGGATGAAGACATAGGCATTACACTCCTTGACATCAGTCTTAGCAGTATCTTTTTGAATATCATTTCTCCACAGGCAAGGGAAACCAGAGAAAAAAAATTAAAAAGCACTACATCAAACTAAAAAGGTTTGCATGGCAAAGGAAACCATGAGCAAATGAAAAGACAAACTACCAAATGGAAAAAAGATATTTGCAAATCATATATCTGATAAGACATTATTATCCAAAACATATAAAGAACTCAGACAACTCAACAACAAAAAATAAACAGTTCATCAAAAAATGGACAGTAGGAGTGACGTCAGTATGATGGTGGAGTGAGCTCTTCCCTGAGTCTCTCTCTGCTAAGATACAATGAAAATAACATTCATAAATCAACAGAGGACATCAATATAATACAATAGATATCTGAACAATGCATGTAGCCGTATCTGTGAAGCCCTCTATCAGAACATGTTAACAAGCACTTAACTATAACATTAAATTTGAAGGGAAAGAAAGCATCAAAAATAACTATAATCACCTCATTTTAACCACACTCACATCACAAAAGAAGTTGTGATAACAATATCTTGGACTGGAAAGAGAAAAGTGATGGAACCTGGTTAAACTATGGAAATAAGAGACTATCAGAAAATGGGCTATCTCATCTTTTATACAAATTTTATGGTAACAACTAAACAAAAGACCAGAACAGAGACACAAATGATAAGTAAAGAGAAAATTGAGGAAATCATCATAGAGAAACACCAAAGTGAACTGGCTGTTGTAAGTACACGGGATAAGAAACAAAAGAAATACAGAAGAACTAGAAAACAAGTGATAAAGTGGCAGTATTAAACCTTCATATATCAATAATCACTCTAAATATAAATGGATTATATTCTCTAATCAAAAGACACAGAGTGGGCGGATGGATTAAAAAACACGATTCAATAGTATGCTGCCTCCATGAAACACATCTCAGCTCCAAGACAAACACAGGCTAAGAGTGAAGGAATGGAAGATGATACTCCAAGATAATGGCAAACAAAAGAAAGCAGGTGTTGCTATACTTACATCAGACAAAGTAGACCTCAATAAAAGCAAGGCAGTGAGAGACAAAGAGGGGAAGTATATTATGAAAAAATGGGCACTCCACCAAGAGGATATAACACTTATAAATATATATGCACCTAAAACAGGAGCACCAAAATACATAAAGCAATTATTAACAGACCTACAAGGAGAAATTCAGAGCAACACAATAATAGTAGGGGACCTCAACACCCCATTTACATCAGTGGATAGATCATCCAGACAGAAGGTCAACAAGGAAATAGTGAAAATAAATGAAAAAGTAGACCAGATGGATTTAATAGATATGTATAGAGCACTCCAACTGAAATCAACAGAATACACATTCTTTTAAGCACACATGGGATATTCTCAAATCCAGACCATATGTTGGGAAATGAGGAAAGCCTGAACAAATTTAAGAAGATTGAAATTAAGTCAAGCATCTTTTCCAACCACAATGCTGTGAAACTGGAAATCAACCACAAGGAAAAGCTGGGAAAATGAGAAGTTTGTGGAGACTAAACAACATGGTACTGAACAACCAATGGATCAATGAATAAATTAATGAAGAAATTAAAAAATACCTGGAGACAAATGAAAATGAAAATACACCATACGAACTCATATGGGAAGCAGCAAAAGCAGTCCTAAGAGGGAAATTCATAGCAATACAGGCCCACATTAACAAACAATAAAATTCCAAAATAAGTAATCTTAAACTACACCCAAGAGAACTAGAAAAAGCATCATAAAACAGCCCAAAGTCAGCAGCCCAAGGGAAATAATAAAAATCAGAGCAAAAATAAGTGAACTAGAAACCAAAAAGAACGGTAGAAACAATCAATGAACCTAAGAGCTGGTTCTTTGAGAAGATAAACAAAATTGACAAACCCTTAGCCAAAATCTTTAAGAAAAAAAGAGAGAAAGCTCACATAAATATAAGTGGAAAGGAAAGAGAAGTTACAATGCATACCACAGGAATACACACGATTATTAGAGAATACTATGAAAAACTATGCCAAAATTTTGGACAAGCTAGAAGAAATGGATAAATTCCTAGACTCGCACAACCTCCTAAAATGGAATCAAAGAGAAATACAGAATCTGAATAGGCCAAACACAAGAAAAGCAATTGAAACAGTCAACAAAACCCTCCTAAAATATAAAAGTCCAGGACCAGGTGACTTCTTAGGAGAATTCAAGCACATATTCAAAGAAGACTTGATAGCAATCCTTCTGAAACTTTTCCAAAAATTTGGAGAAGATGGAATGCTTCCGAACTCATTCTATGAGGCTGAGATCACCCTGATCCCAAAGCCAGAAAAGGACAACACAAAGAAGGAAAATTACAGGCCAATATCACTGATGAAAATAAATGCAAAAATCCTCAACAAAATATTTTCAAACCAAATACAGCAATATAAGAAGGATCACACACCATGATCAAGTGGGATTTATACCAGGGAGACAGTGATGGTTCAACATCCACAAATCAATCAATGTGATACACCACATTAACAAAATGAGGACTAAAAACCACATGATCACCTCAATAGATTCAGAGAAAACATTTGATAAGATCCAACATCCATTTATGATCAAAACTCTCAATAAAATAGTTGTTGAAGGAAAGTACCTCAACATAATAAAGGCCATATATGACAAACTCACAGTCGACACCAAACTGAACAGGGAAAAACTGAAAGCCATCCCTCTGAGAACAGGAACAAGACAAGAGTGCCCACGCTCACCACTCTTATTCAACATAGTACAGGAGGTTTTTTCAAGAGTAATTAGGTGAAAGACCTATACAATGAAAATGATAAGACATTATGGAAATAAATTGAGGATGACATAAAGAAATGGAATGATATTCCATGCACATGGATTAGAAGAATATACATAGTTAAAATGACCATACAACCAAAAGCAATCTATAGATTCAATGCAATCCCAATAAGAATACCAATGGCATTCTTCACGGCAATAGAACAAAGAATCCTAAAATTCATACAGATGACAAAATACCCCAAATAGCTTAAGCAATCGAGACAAAAGAACAAAGCTGGATGCATCACAATCCTTGACTTCAAAATGTACTACAAAGTTATAGTAATCAAATCAGAATGATACTGTTGCAGAAACAGTCACAGAAACCAATGGAACAAGCTTCAAGGCCTAGAAATATACCCAGATATCTACAGACAGCTTTTCTTTGATAAAGGAGCCAAGAACATACAATGGACAAAGGAAAATTTTTCCAATAAATGCTGTTGCAAAAGTTGGACGGCCACATGCAAAACAATGAAAGTAGACCATTATCTTTCACCATACACAAAAATTAACTCAACTGGATTAAAGACTTGAGAGTAAGATGTGAAACCATTGAACTCCTAGAAGAAAATGTAGGATGTCCACTCCTTGATTTTGGCATTAGAAACATCTTTTCAAATACCATGTCTACTCTGTCAAGGGAAACAAAAAAAAAAATAAACAAATTGGACTTCATCAAACTAAAGAGCTTCTGCAATGCAAAGGAAACCAGGAAGAAAATGAAAAGGAAACCCACCAACTGGGAGAAAATATTTGTAAATCATATATCCAATAAGGGATTAATCTCCAAAATATATAGAGAACCCACACAACTCAACAACAACAAAAAAACAGCCCAATCAAAAAATGAGCTGAGGACGTGAACAGACATTTCTCCAAAGGAGATATAAAGATGACCAACAGTCACATGAAAATATGTTCAACATCACTAATGATTAAGGAAATGTAAATGAAAACTATAGTGAAATAGCACCTTACACCTGTTAGAATGGCAATAATTAACAAGACGAAAAATAACAAATGTTGGAGAGGATGTGGAGAAAAGGGAACTCTCATACACTGATGGTGGGAATGCAAACTGGTGCAGCCACTACAGAAAAAGAGTATGGAGATTTCTCAAAAACTTAAAAAACAGAAACATCATGTGACCCAGCTATCCCACTACTGGGTATTTATTCAAAAAACTTGAAATCAACAATCAAAGGAGGCATATGCACCCCTAAGTTCATTGTGGCATTATTCACAATAGCCAAGACATGGAAGCAACAAAAGTTTCTACCAACTGACAAATGGATAAAGAAGACATGGTGTATATATATACAATGGAATACTACTCAGTCATAACAAACACAAAATTTTTCCATTTGCAACAACATAGATGAACCTTGAGGGTATTATGTAAAGCAAAATAAGCCAAAAGGACGAAGACAAGCACTGTCTGATCTCACTCATGTGTGGATGATAAACAGACCATCAACAAAGAGAAAAGGTTAGTGGTTACCATTCAAGAAGGGGTCAGAGGGTGGGCATAAGGGGTAAAAGGGTATATATATATATATATATATATACAATGACTGCAAATAATAATGTACAAGTGAAATTTCACAATGTTTTAAACTATTATGACTTCAATAAAAAAGAATGGGCAGACGATATGAACAGACATTTTTCCAAAGGTGATATATAGATGGCCAACTGGCACATGAATAGACGTTCAACATCACTAATTATTAGGGTGATGCAAATCAAAACGACAATTAAATATCACCTCATGCCCATCAGAAAGGCTATTATTAAAAAGACAATAACAAGTGTTGGAGACGATGTGGAGAAAAGAGAACACTCATACATCACTGGTAGGAATGCAAATTTGTGCAGCCATTATGGAAAATAGTATGGAAATTCTTTAAGAAACTAAAAATATAACTACCATATGATCCGGCTATTTCAATTCTTGGCATTTATCCAAAGAATACAAACACACTAATTCATAAAGATATATTCATCCCTATGTTCATTGCTGCGTTATTCATAATAGCCAAGACTTGGAAGCATTCTAAGTGCCCATTAGTGGATGAATGGATAAAGAAGATGTGGTATATACACATACACACACCCCCAATGGAATAGTACTCACCCATCAAAAAGATAAAATTTTTCTATTTGTGACAACATGGATGGACCTTAAGGGTATTATCCTAGGCGAAATAAGTCAGATAGAGGAAGACAATTACTGTATTACTTCACTCATATGTGCAAGATAAAGAAACACATAGATACTGAGACCAGATTGGTGGTTACCATAGGGCAAGGGGTTGGGGGATGGCAAAAGTGGTAAAGGGGCATATGTGTATGGTGACAGATGACAACTAAACTTTTGGTTGGTGATGACCATGATGTGGTCTACACAGAAGTCAAAATATAGTGACATATACCTGAAATTTATATAATGTTGCAAACCAATGTAATCTCAACAAATTTAATTAATTTTTAAAAGAAAATAAAGAAATCATAGATATTACTTGTAAATTACTAAAGTAATTGAGCAATTCTCAGACTTAGAATTGAGTGTAGACAATTTTTACAAATGAAACTTCAAAATTCAAAAAAGACAGAAAAGAAAAAAATTCTCTGGAATCTGACTTTGAGTTAATAAGAATGTTATTACTCTTTTTGTTTTTTGAAGGGAAAGATTTTCTCTGACCTAACATCTATTGCCAATCTCCTGTTTTTATTCTCCTCCCCCAAATCCCAGTGAATAGTGGTATACCTTAGTTGTAAGTCATTCTAGTTCTTCTGTGTGAGCTGCTCCATAGCATGGCAACTGACAGACTGGTGGTATGGTTCTATGACCAGGAAGTGAACCCAGGCCAGCAAACGTGAGTGTAGACCTTTATCCACCAGGCCATCAGAGCTGGCTCAAGAATATTATTATTCTTGAATTTATTTATTCTCCATTAATTTATTGCTTTTTATTGCTCCAACCAATATTGTATCAATCATAGAATATAATTTTAAAACCTACTTATTCTATTCTGAAACATTTATATAAGGCTCTAAGGAAATTAGAAGCAGACTTTTACATTGTTTATTTGCAAAATGAGTACTATTTCTTCTCTCACACTTCACCCAGTTTGACTATACTAGGGATCTTATCATTAAATGCACCACTTATTAACTGCTTAATTATTATAGTGCTACATATAACTACTTAGTTTTCATAGAGCACCATCCCTGACATTATTTAGCTGCAGAGATGAAGAACAAAAGAGTAACCTATGCAGAACTAAATATGTTTAGGACTCAAGAAAACAGCAAATGAAACTTAAGGACACTAAAGTTCCATTTCAGTAATTGAACAAGAAATAACTTAGGCGAAATTAAACTTCAAAAATGCTTCTCAGGATCTCTAACAGAATGACAAGAACTAACATTATAAATGTAAAACATTTAATAGGCACACCAAATAACTGTTCCAGGATGTGCACTTGGGTTTCAGAAGTATGGGGAAAGAGTAGGAAATAAGCTCACATATTTTTCATTTGTGAGGATCAGAGCTTCAAGTTGAAATAAAGTACTCTAATATGAAATCTAAGTAGTAATTTCATTCAGACACTTTTGTATTTTGTATTATTTAACCAACAAATTATGGAGTATTGAATTTGAGGAAAATACAATAGCATGTTCTGAGAGAAAGATTACAATGGTAGATATGGTTGTGGAGTTCAAGTTTATATGTATGAGTCCCTGTGCGTGTGGGTTCCCTTGTATGCAAACTGTCTAAACAATTGTCTCCATCTCTCCTTTCTCATTATTGCCATTTCTCTCCCTGCAGGTTCACCACCACCTACAGGGAGGCTCATTGCTGAAATTCTGGGAATCATCTGCCTTGTCTGGATGTACATCATAGTAAAAATGAAACCATTAGTCCCTGTAAGTAAATTTTTGAAAGATTACACGGTGACAGTGCCTCTAAACATTTCATAGTATTGTAGAATACAACTCTCATTTTAATGTGCACATTTGGACTAAATATGGAATGGTTATTCTGAATTTTTCAAAAGTAAAAATAATGAGTATAGATAATGTTATATACATACTCAGATTTCATAACTCAAAGACATGCTTTAGGTGACTGAAAGACTTTATTAAGAAATACAAATTAATTCTTAATATCAGTTAAACTAATTACTCTGATGTTGAAGTTTGGTCCTTTACTGTTTTAAATATTTCCCCCCCAAATCTTTATTACTTTATTAAGTTTTATTGGTAAATCAATTTTGTTTGAGATTATTCTAATCTTAAACAATACACCAAATTTCAAAGTTGGAAACTAAAATCATTATGATTTATTTATATTAATTTTTATATGGATTACTTTAAATTTTTCTAGGAACTATATATAATGCAAGAGCAGAACAATCCCTTCCTGATAACAAGGATCCAGAAAGGTATATTATGATTTTCAACGTTCCTACATTAGTGCAATTTTTATTTTGTCTCTATCTTAGGGTTGGCAAAAATGATAACAGATTTTTTTTTGGCAGGACATAACTTATAAAATCAGGTAATAAATGTTCATAAGTAATGATCATAAGAAAGTGGTGTTTTTTACGCAACAATGTGATGAAATATTCGTTTAAAATCTCCATACCCGTTGTTGCCAATTGGCTCAAATTTCCTACTGCTGTAATAAGAGATAGATAACATTGCTATTCTAAAAAACTACTTTGATTCGTTGACTTTCAGGACATATATAGAGTGGATATTTTTCCATGTGTGTTTGCATTCTGTCAGCACATTAATTAGAGGATGAGAGGCTGACCCTTCTCTGTAAATGTGCATGAGTCTGTTTTGTTTATATATACCAACCTATAAGGGTGCATACATATGTTATGTACATATATGTTTATATTTTTGCAAATATGTAAATTAATTTCAATTTTTTAAAATTCAAATTGATTTTGGATAATAATTCTTAATCTTTCCTTCAGCATATCATTGTAGCGATTGTCTGAAAGAGTGGTTAACATATTCCAACAATTGATGTTGCATTAGTATTGAAAGAAAAGCATGGAATGAGAGTCTGATGGCCTGTGCTTCTAAGAACTCTAACCTGCTTTAAATAGATAATGAAGAAGAAATTGTAAGATATTAAAAGTTTCATACATTTTTATTAAAGACTTGTTTTAGTCAATATCATATTTATAGACTTCATCCATATTTTGTACATATTTATAGTTTATTTAAAACTTTGTTACTATTCCATTGTTTGACCTTATAGTATTTTATTTATATTTTTATACCACCAGTGCACATGATAATATCCAGTTCTTGCTTTTCATAGAAAACCATATTTCTGTAAGTGCTTTTTTCCTAGAATAAACTTTGCCATTTAATTTTACCATACAGCAAGAAAACGAAACATATCATGATTGTGCATGTCGCTCACAAGTGAGTAGAACCAAGTAATTACAAATCAATTCACAGAATAGAAATCCCCAGCCATCATTAGCCCCACCTCTGGATATACTCTCATCACTTCTCCTTGCTTGTCATTTAGCCATTATTCTGATTTTTAATATTATAAATTATCATTGTTTATTTTTGAACTTCATATTAATGGAATCATATAATATGCATTTTTCTTCCTGTCTCTTTACACTCCCATATGATATTTTTGCAATTCATCCATATTATTATATTTATCTATAGTTTGTTAATTTTCCTCGCTGAATTATGGAAATGTAACATTTTAAAATCCATTGTATGCGATGTCTCTGGTCGATGACATGAGACTCATGTGCTCAGGGATAAAGAAGCTTCCTGGATTGAGTACTTTTAGTCAAGGGAGGTCCTTTGCTGGTCCCACCTCTACTCCCTACTTCCCCCTTCACACCCTTCACTATGCACTTCCTCTGGATTCTGATTGTTAGCAGGTTTCATAAAGGATCACCCTTGTAAGGCTTACCAGGTGTGGCTGAACAGATTCCTTTCAACACAGAGGAGGAATGGCTTTCCTGAGGCACCTCGTATTGGTAGGTTGGATGTTGGGATGCAGCAGTCTAGGTCGCTTTCTTCTGTTTGGTGGGAGATATAAGATGCCCTGTCACTCTTGTCCCCTAATCCTAGTGTCCCAAGCCATGTTGTCTTTCTCTTTCCATCTTTCAAAATTCTCTTTCACTTGTATCTTTCATCTGTTCCAGCATTTATAGTAGTACTTAACAAAGGGCAGCAGAAAGAAATAAGTCTATGACACCCTCTCTTGACCACCGGATTCCACGAATTTAGAAACAGATTGGGGCTTACCTAGTGAAAGAATGGTGTGGAGTCCAGAAATTCAAATTTTTGGCTGCCTTGTCATTTAATCCTCAAAGGCAATCTGTTAATTCCTTTCTAAAACCCCACCTCTGAGAGACATAATAGAAAAATACATTGATATAGTCACAGTATCTGAAGACATGATTATAACAGTATCTGGAAGCCTAATTAAATCGTTGCTATGATAGTTTTGTCAACGTGGATAACTATTAAATTACATGAATCAGAATTTTCCTTATTAACATAAGAAGAAGAATGAAACTACTAAGTACAAATGTTTGAGTGAATTTTAATCAAAACTACAAATATTGATGAAAGTTTTTGATACTATGAAAAGGTGGTTTTCAACGTTAATATATCCTAGTGTTAGATAAACATCTAACACTTCATTTCATTCTGAAAATTAAGGATCCTGTGAAAGAATACACTACTTGTATTTTTTAAAATGACGAACACTTTCTTAATGATTATTTAAATGAATACTGTTTATTTTACAGTAAAAATTTCTGAATTCCTATCACTCCTATCATGGATTGGAGTCTTTTTTAACATCAGTGACCATTCATACATGCAACCCAATGGCTCAACTTCCAAAATAAAGTAAGATTTTAAAAATAATGCTGCATAGAAGATATAAGATTGAAAGAAGATATAAAATTGAAAAATTCAGAATAATAATATTAATAAATTTGTTTTAGTTGAATTATAGACATGAAGAACGATGTTGAAAATTAATGAAATGTTAATATAAATATTAAAAAATAGACTATACAGTTTTCCTAATAACCAACTCTTGCTAACATTATATGAAAAATGTCAAGATCCATTTTCAGCATATTTTTTATTACAGTTACATGGAAAATGCTATTGTTTCATGGATTGCCTCCATAGAATATAACAACAGAATTATGCATTTTTCTCCATTACAGGATAACAGAATCATCATCTGATAAACATAACTGTGCCATGCTACACAGATCTGGCCTCAAAGCAGGTAATCGTGGATCTCCAAATGGATAAAATTGCAAGGAGAAGCATTAGAATAGAAACATTTGAGGTTAAATTTTGCTGGGTAACATTCCGTTTCATAACATGGAAATAGTATTATGATTGCATGTCTTAAAATGAATTGTATTATTTATTTTAATAATGAGTTTTCTCAAAAACAATTATTGAAATATACACGCCAAAAAGTACAGATGCCTTTACTTTTGCGTCTGGCTTTTTTTGCTCAAAACTATGCTAGTGGCATTTAACCTTTTTAAAAGATTGCATGTTGTGTGAGTCCATTTATATGAAATATTAAGAACAGGCAAGCCCATAAGAGACAGAAAGTGGATTAGTAGTTTCCAAGGGCTGATGGAAAGGGCAGCAGGAAATGACTGATAATCCATACAGTGTTTCGTTTTGGATTGATGAAAACTTCCTAAATTTTGATAGTGGTGATGGTTACAAACTCTGTGAATGTACTAAAAGTCAGTCATTTTTACACTCTAAATGGATCGATTTGATGTTGTATAAATTATACCTTAACAAAGTTTTTCATACAACTCTTGGGATAATGTTTGGGACTGCATTTAACCTTTAAAGTAATGTGTACAGATTAGTCATCTTTACAATATTGACTCTTCTAATCAATATCATACTTTATACTTCTATGTATTAGGTTTTCTTTAATTTCTCTATTATATTTTGTATTTTTCTATACTGAAGTCTTACACAAATATGGGTATTTCACAGTCATGCTTTTATAAATGACTTCATTATTTCTAAATTTCCTTTATTAATTTTTGCTGCTTTGAGTAGAAATGCATTTGAGGTTTGTATGCTGATCTTATATCTAATGACTTCCCTGCTTTTGTGTAATAATGCTATCATTTCATATATACATATATATACTTCTGGATTTTGTATATAAACAACTATTTCATCTTTAAATAATCACGCTTTTGTTTCTTCTTTCCAGGTGCAAATACTGTTTATTCCTTGCTTATTTTTACTGGTTAAGGTTTTATTTCCGATGTTTAATAGAAGGTACAGTAAAAGGTTCTATATATATCCTTTCCTATTTCAGGGGAAAAGATTTCAATATTTCATCCTTAAGTATGAGGTTTGTTTAAAGGTTTTTGTTTAATAATACCTTTCTCATATTAAAATAATTCCAAAGTATTCTTATTTTTCTAGTAGATTTTATAATCAATTGATGTCATCTTTTTATTATTTTTGCATCAAATAGAATGATAAATGTTTTCTCGGTATAATGTTTATGAAGTAAACTACCTTTATTCCTCAATTTTTAAACCAATCGTGTTTCTGAAATAAAACCACAATAATCATTCTGTATTATTCTTTGAAAAAATCAATGCAAATTATATTTAGATTAAGTAGTTTTTCATCATCCATGCTCACAAAGACATTAGACTTGAATTTTCATTTATGTTGTGTACTTGACAGAATTTGTTATCAAGGCTATATTGGGAAGCACTTCTCTTTTTTATTACCTCCAAGACTTTGTGTAGGAGTACTGTCATATTTTCAAGCGTTATTATTCTCTACTGATAGCATTAGAGCTTGTAGAGTATTTTTGTACACAGGTTTATATAATAAACTCAATTTCTTTAGTATATGTTAGGTTTACCTAGGTTTATCTTTGTTGTACTGCATTTTGGTAATTTGCACTTTTTGGAATTTCCTATTTCATATAGATCTTAAGATGTATTCATAATGTGGTTTTATGATCTGTTTAATACATGTAAAAACCATAGTGATATTCCCTTGTTTAATCTAGATATAAAAGATTTGTGTTAATTTTTTCCTTCAACAGTCTTTTAGCAATTTTATTAAGTGTTTTCAATGAGAATGACTTTGGTCTTGTTGATCCTCTCTACCGTAATTTTGTTCTTTGTTTTCAGTTTTTACCATTATTGTTTTCTTCCTTCTACTTCATTTCAATTTAATTTCCTCCAATTTTAAGTTTTCCATTTTTAGTTTCTTGTAAAGCATGCTTTGATTTCTGCTTTTTTTTCTTTTGTAAGACATGCATTTAATGCAATCAATATTTCACAAGACAGAATTTTGCTGTTATATTTTCATTATAATTCAAATAAAAATGAGAAAAATTCATTAAGATCATTACTTTGGCCCATATGCTATTTATAAATTTATCACTGAATTTAAAACCATATAAAGATTTTCAAATTTTTGGTTATTACCATCTGTTTTTGGTAAACTGTAGTTAGAGAATTTTTTATGTAGATGGAAGTGTTCCATATTTGTTTAAATGTGGCTAGGGTGACTGAGAAAGCAATTTTAAAATTTTATTTAGCTTTAATTAATTACAAATTAAAAATAAATACCCAAATTTCAAGTTCCACTTGTCGAACTTGGCTAGCAGCTACTGCAATGACACCACAGTTCTATATATTTTCTATTAATAGGCTTGAAAATATGGGTAAATAGTGTAGTTATGGGAAATTTGTATGTGAACTTAAAAAGGAATGTTCTATGTTACTTGTAATGTGTGTGTGTATGGATTGGTTAATTGTCTTGTTTAAATCTTTCTATACCCTTACTGATATATCTGTTTGTTTGATAAGCAGTGACAGAGAATTCTTTAAATCTCCACTTCTGATTGTTTACTTCTTCACTTTTTTCAAATGCATGTTGAACTTGCATTATTGAGTACACACAGATTCAAGAAAATCATTGCTAATGGTGTTGATATTCAGCCTTTCATTGCGAAACATGCTTCATCATTTCCAACAATGGTTCTTGCGTTATATTGTGACTATACATTAAATATAGTAGTATTCTACTGGTTTGCGTTGTGTGGTGTATTTTTTCATCTTTTTCCTTTTATCTTTCTTTATGCCTATGTTAAAGGAGTGTCTCATTAGGACAGCAGACAGTTATTTTAAATATCAATATTCTTGGAATTTAAATTGAAAATTATTCTATTTATATTTAATATAATTTTGATTATTATACAATACAGTGTTAATTATATATTTTATTTATATGTGTAAATGTGTAGATGTAATTAATTGTTAAGCATAATATAGTTACTTTTTAATTTGAGATGAACATTGCCATTTATTTGAACTCTACTTTTCCTTTGTTTTATTATGTTTCACAATAAATATTTTTATTTTCACTTTCCTCTATAAGAACTTGTTAATTTAATATGCTTTAAATATTCTTTATTAGTGCCTTACATTTTATAGCATACTTTCTTTACTCATTAACGTCTAACAAACTAGTACTTATACCCCTTCTCAAGCAATGAAAAGACCTAACAATCCCTTACATTTATTTACTGCTTGAGCAGTATTTGCTCCCTTGAATTCTGATATAAATATATATTTTTCTATTTGAAACCTTGTCATTAATATTTTATTCATTCAATATCCATATAGATGTATCCACATCATCTCTTTTCTTCAACTCTTCTTTTCTTTCTGCATATCCAGGTTTTCACTTAGAATAAGAGTATTTGTCTTTAGAAAATCCTTAAATATTTTCTTTAAAGTGAATTGATAATTAATTCCCCCTTTAAAAAAAATAATCTTTCAAAATGAATACATACTGCCATGATATTAAAATCATATTTTCACTTGTTATTGCCTTCTAATTTATGCATCTCTCTTAAGTCAATAGTAGATATTACTACTATTAGAAATAGTCACAAATATATATATATATAATTTTTATACAATAATGAATAAATTCTAATTACTTATTATTTTCAGTAATTTCCCTTTGGCTTTATATTGTCTGAACATACATTCCATTAAAGTTAAATGTCAGTAGAATAAACCCATTTTTTTATGTATAATTAAAAGCAATGATATATATAATATCATTTCAGTGAAAACACCAAATTGGATAACTGTAAGAATGGTAGATATAAGTACCTTAACTTTAAAAAGACAACATTTTAAAAGACAATGTTAGTGAATGTTACATTATTTGACATCAGTAATAAATGACTTGAGCATTATAATTCTATAATGGGGCTAATAGAAGGGAAATTAATAACAATTTATGAAAATATACTAAAATATAATTGAAAGAAATACACATATAGTGAGCCCACATTAGCCATTGTTATAGAAGTCTCAAATATTAGCCCAGATTACAAGGACATAACTGTGGATTTAGTTACCATTTTTCTAAATTTTAGAAAGTTAATTTGAGTTTGTGTAAATTCAATCTCCTAGAGACATCATTAGAAGTGAATATCCTTAGGAATGATAAACATTTTCCCCTTTCTTCATACAAGATGAAAAATGATGAAAAGAATTTCTTTTGCTATACCTGGGTGATGTTCATGTATCATTTGGGGTTCTAAAAGTCTACTCTCCCCTCTCAATTTTTTGGTTAAATGAAAATTTTTAAAAATATGTTCTTTTACCATCTACATAGTGAGACATGGGCTTTAGTCATTACAACAAATATTCGTATTAAAACACAGACAGTTATAGTTGGTGGATGAATAAATGATAATATAATAAGTGGTTATTTAATGTTTCAATCTCCGGCATGATGATATAGTTCAACATTGTTTAATGGTTTATCATTCTCAGAGACATTTAAAATTCAGAATTTTTTCCATGATAATAGAAATGGCATAGTAAGAGGATAAGCGAAAGAAATATGTAATGCCAGAATCTAGCAACTTGTCTGAAAGTAAAATTTGAACAACTACACAAGGACTAAGTTTCCAGTGTTTATGATTGAGATGGAAGCAAGTTAATAGCATAGGGTAGTCAAGTCTCTGTCCCCATATATTTTTTGGAATATGAAAACAATATCTCAGAGGCACTTCTGATTGACAAACTAAGTGACACACTACAAACCCAAGTCTCCTATATTTTGGAGGTGTGTGATAGAAAAACTGTCTTCAAAATAGCCCAAGTGTAATAATTTCCTGTGACACATTGATGAGAAATCAGCTTTTTCCACTATTGTTTCACTCTGAGCCTTCACAGGGCAGTCTGTAAAGACCACAGATATTGTTTGTGTACAAGAGTAACCCAGCCTCCCACTAGACGATGCACCACTTTCTGGACGATGCACCACTTTCTGGACAACAGAAGGTATGTGTGGCTACTCTTCTGCTAGCCCATCTCATTTAGTGGAAGATTACAAATGCTAGGTATGTGACAGAGGTACAGTTAATACACAATCAAACCAAAGAGAACATTAGTATCTTTATTTCAGGGTATAAAAAGGCATAAATCATGAAACATGTTGGAGGAGTACTTAAATTATTCAAATTATTGTCTATGCAGAAATAGTGAAGTGCATACAAATGCATAATTGGCTTTGTAAAATGATAAAATTTAAAGTGAAATACCAAAAGCATCATGACAATGAACAGTTAATTTTGGATTTTGTAATCAATATAGATAAAGTTATGTATATTTTATATTTAGTTCCGCCTTTAAAAATTGATTCAAAATGAATTTATCAAATCATGAAGGTCGAAGGTAATTTCTCACACATGTACTTAAATGAAATAAAGGAAGTTTGATTCTTAATAAAAAATCAGCTTGAGGTGAGTTTCATAAAATGCTGATTTAAACAACTATAAACAATAAAAAAACTAAAAAAATGAGTAAAACATTGCAACAAAGATATAACACACTGATAAAGAGACATCTGTCTAACGAATTACTTTACGTGGTTTAACAAATAGAAATTGTAAATAATGACATGAAAATTGTGTTAGTATAATAATTAAAATAACTAACATATTATCGAGAATTTATAAAAGGCAGATTGAGTATTAAGTGTTTTACATATTTTTTCTCACTTTAGACTAGTAAAGCTAGGTTGCTAGACACTAACTTTAAAAAAAAGAAGAGTATATTCATTATTTTCATAAGAATGGAACAGTGTCACTATGTATAAAGAACTAAATATAAAAAATTACAAAGAAAGTAAAAAATCAGCCAAAATCTATATGATGGAATAATCACTTTAAATATTTGCTGAATTAGCATTTAAGATACAATGTGTCCTTGTATATATAAACATAAAGGTAGATAGCTAAGTGAAAATAATTTTGGAGCAGATGGGATAATACTCTAAATGCATTTTTTAGTTAAATTATAACATTTAACATGCATTAATTATAAACCTGAAACAGAAGTAATTTCTTAACTTTAGACTAAATACTTGTTTTTAATTACAAAGTCATGTTAGGCCTTGGAGTATCTCTCTCGAATTAAAAAAAAATTCAAAAAACCTTAAGAGATTGGGTCATTACATTTTTAAACTGCATTTTTTTCAACATTAGAGAGTAGCTACTGATTTTCAGCTATGACTAAAGACTGGCAAACTTAACCACTCGGCCATGAATGACCTTAGCATACTTAGACTTTTCTTCCTTCTCTTCATTTCCCTTATGCTTGGTTCCTTCTGACATTCCTGAACTAACTGTACTTTTCCCACATTTTTCTTAAAATCTTTAAATTTCTGCTATCTTGCTATATTTTATGTATTTTTGCAAGCCACTCTTAGTTCACAATAAGTAATTGTTTAAAAGTCACACACTGTAAGTTTCAAAGCCAGAATTAATTCCAAAATGACTGACTGCAGAGCTCATTGACTGAATTAATAAATTACATGATTTATTACAATTGGTTGCACAACTAAAGCTGCCCTCACCGACTTTGACAGCCAGAGGATTTTTCCAGAAATTTGAAATTACGGTGTCCTTCCATAGATTATCTACACTTCTGTTTATCATCTTATGCTCTCATATCTTTGCCATTGAATCAAATGCCCATTACTCGTGTTAAATAAGTATTTTAAAGAATGATTTATATTGTTTAATTTTCACTATTTAGTAGGTGCTGGATAAGTTTAGTGTGTCATGTAACATTTTTCAATATACAAAATATTTCTTTAAAATTCTAATGACTTTTCAAATCTCCACAATCATTCAAAATAAAAGATCATTTGGTAACACCTCATCCTGCTTCATAAATAAATGTAAGTCTCTAAACAAACTAATTTAGTGCAGGAAATTACTATATATGCTAACACTACTATTCTCCCAACTTTAGAACACTCATCTTTAACCGGGAATGGATTTAAAAGTTGTCATAAAACTTGGTGCATCATCTTTTTCTAATGTGATATTTTAACTTTAACCCAGTTATTCTAATAGTCTTAAAATGTTTCTGAGGAATATGACTAAAAGTATAACAACATTATTTATGAACTACTTTATTCCTCACTAATTTATTGCTTTACGTTTCTCTAGCCAATAATCTTGCATCAAATGTGGAAAATCATTTTAAAAACTACTTATTCCATCATGAAACACGTTTACAGCTCTAAGGAAATTAGAACCACACTTTGACACTAACTGCCAAATGAGTACTGTTACTCACCTCACACTCCACCCATTTACCTATACTAGGCATCTTGTTGTTATACATGCCGTCTATCACACACTCAAGGACAGTTTCCATACAGCACAGCCCTTGACATCAGCTGCAGAGATGAATAACCAAACAGTAACCTATGCAGAACTGAATCTGGTTAAGGACTCAAAGAAACAGCAAATGAAACCTAAGGGTGTTAAAAGCTCCATTTCAGTAATTGAGCAGGAAACAACCTATGTTGAATTAAATCTTCGAAATCCTTCTCAGGATCTTCAAGAGAATGGCAAGAAGGACCACTGCAAAGGTAAGACATTTAATAGACACACAGTAACTGTTCTAGGATGTGCAGCTGGGGATGCAGACGTGGGGAAGAGTAGGGAAAAAGCTCACATATTTTTTATTTGTGAGGATCAGAGCTTGCAGTTGCAGTTGGAATACGATATTCTAACAAAATCTGAAGACTAATTTCTTTCAGGCATTGTTAAAATTTGTAGTCTTTGACCAACAACTCACGGAGCATTATATTTACTGACAACGAAATAGTATATTCTGAGAGTAAGATTAGAGTAGTAGATGTGGGTTTGGGTTCCAAGTTTATACATATGATTCCCTGTGCATGTGAGTTCTCTTGAATGTAAACTGTCTAAACAATTGTCTCCATCTCTCCTTTCTCAGTGTTTCCATTTCTCTGTTTCCCTGCAGATTTACCATCACCTCGAGAGAAGCTCATTGGTGGGATCCTGGGAATCATCTGCCTCGTCTTGCTGTCCACTGTGGTAACAATCGCACTTGTTATTCCTTGTAAGTAAATTTTTTAAAGATTATACGAGAACTTTTCACTTTAATGATCATCAGTGTCTCTAAATATTTCCAGTATTATGTATTAGAACTCTCATTTTAATGTATGCATTTAGAGTAAATGTGGAATTTTTCAAAAGAATACCAGAGTGATTATAGAGAATATTATATATATATATATATATTCTGATTTCATAACTCAAAGACATATTTAGGAGATTGAAAGAACTTTTGGAGAAATTTAAATTAATTTTTGAGATTAGTTAAACCAAACTCTGTAAGAGATGGTGAAGTTTAGGTTTTTAATATTTTTCCTCTAATCTTCACTACTTTATTATTTTTTGGTAAAATCATATTTTTTTTCGATTATTCTAATTCTAAACAATACACTAAATTTCCACGTAAGAAACTAATATTTGTATGATTTATTTAGATCAATATTATTTTTTTATAAAAATTACTTTCATTTTTCTAGCTTCTGGAAGCCTGGCACAGAACAATTCATCCCTGGTAACAAGGAACCAGAAAGGTATGTTGATTTCTAAAGTTCTAATATTAGTATATTTTTATTTTGTCTCTATCTTAAGCTAATTAAAAATAATAGATTTTTGGAGGGAGAATGAATTACAAAATCAAGTAATACATGTTCATACATGATAGTTATAGGACAGTCTCCCTTTTTGTGCAACAATATGAAGAAAATTCATTTAAAATCACCATACCCATTGTTGCTGACTGGCTCGAATTTTCTACTGATAAGAGACAAACAATTTTATTATTCTAAAATGGTGGTATTGTTCATTGAATTTCAAGACATGTATAGAGTTTAAATATCCACTCTCTTGTTTTTCTTGCTTTATATGAGCACATAAATTAGGAGATTAGAGGCTAACTCTCTCTGTGACTGTGTGTATGAGTACGTTTTGTTTTATATGTACCAGCCTGTGAGGGTGCATAGATATGTCCATATATGTAATATATGCAAATATGTAAGCTAATTTTCATTTTTTAAACTAAAATTATTCGGGGATAGTAATTCATAAACTTTTTCCAGCGTATCATTGTGGTCATTGTCCGAAGGAGTGGTTAACATATTCCAACAATTGCTATTACATTAGTATTGAAAGAAAAGCATGGAATGAGAGCTTGCTGGCCTGTGCAGCTAAGAACTCTACCCTGCTTTATATAGATAACGAAGATGAACTGGTAAGATTTCAAATGTTTCCAACATTTTACTAAAAGCTTATTCCAGTCAATACTATATTTGTGAAAATCATCCAAATTTTTGTACTTATTGGTAGTTTTTATTTTAAAGTGCACATTGATCGCAAGTGAAAAAACCCGTATGATTACATATGAGGTCACAAAATAGAAGTTTCCAGCCCCCAGCAGCCCCTGAGTGTACTCTTGTCACTTCTCTTGTCTCCTCTCTTAACTACTATTCTGATTTTTAATATTATAAATTATCTTTGCTTATTTTTAAACACTATATAAATGGAACATTCAGTATACATTTTATGTGTTTTTTCTGTTACCTCCATATGATATTTAACAATTCATTCATATTATTACATTCATCTGTATTTTTTTAATTTTTCACTTCTGTATAATATGATTATGACATTTTTTAATCTATTCTACTGAGAGAAATGTGGCTGCTTTTGAAGATGTTGGTATTATGAATAATTATTTTATGAAAGTCCTTGTGTATGTCTTTTCCCACATATATTGTATTTATAATAAGTTACATATTATAAATAATATTTCATATACAATAAATTATTTTCATGTAATATAAATATTATATTTATAATAATATTAATTTATAAGTATAATTGTATTTCTGTATAATTATAGTTTAGTGTCTTCTTTGCATTAGAATGAAATTGTGGGGTCATAAATATGCGTATGTCAAATTTATTTTGTTATCACAGTTTTTTAGTTTGTAGTGCAAATACACATTTTAGCAATTAGTCCCTTGAACCAAAACTTAATATTATCAAGAATTTTAGTATTATGTCTGATTGTTATATAATAGTTTCATTATAACATTAATATTAACAGGCGTTTTTCTGATACTATTAAACACATTTTTCTGGGCTCTTAATCATTAGAATATTCTTTTTCATGATAATGAGAAGCGTCTGTTCCTGTCTCTTGCCCACTTCTCCTGTGTTGCCTTTCTTCTTCCTCCCTAGAAGTGGTTCCATTTTGAATTTGAGGTTGTTTTTGATTTCATGAGATGCAAATAGCTTTTTTGACTTTGTGGCTTACCTTTTATACTCTGATATGGGAGTCTTTCAATGATCAGAATTTACTCATGTTATCAGAATCCAATTTATCATTTTGGGTGTTAGTGATTATTTGGGACCAATTTCAGAACTTGGTCGAAATTCATGACAATAGTCTCACACATTACACTCTAAGTTTTATTTTTTTCCTTTATTTTATAACTTTTACACTTAGGTCTATAATCCATTAGGAATTTATTTTTTTGTGATGCTGTGAGGTGGAAGTGAAGTTTATGCTGTTCTACATCACTATCTAAATGATGGAACGTAATTTATAGCGAAGGTGATCTTTTCTTCATATGTAACTTTATAGATATATAATACATACGCATATGTATGCTCTAATCAGCTTTATATAGATAATTTATCTTCTTGAAGTTTTACAGTTAACACCTAGGTTTATGACCAATTTTGAGCTTATTTTTGTATATAATTTGAGGTATGTATAAAATAATAATAACTATATTATTTTTATTTTGCATAACAATATCCAATTGTTTTCACAACATTTGTTGAAAAGACTATGCTATGTCTACTTTATGAGCTTGCATCTTTGTTGAAATATGCATTCCACATGCGCATGGGTATACCTTTGCACTTTCTAACCTGTTTTATTGATCTAGTTATCTATTTTCATACGAAGTCTGTACTTTAAGCATTCTTTTTGTTTTACAGTAAGTTTATATTAGTTACATTAGTTTTTTTCAAAGATTTCTTGTTTGTTCTAGGACTTTGTATGGATATTTCCTCATTATGTCTATCTTTTTAAAGATTATTTTGCTTTTCCTTTTTTTAAGCAAGTGTGAATCTTAATATTATCAATGCCTTCTGCATCAGAGTGATCACATCTTTTATCTTCTTTACTTGGTTAACGTAACAGATCAATATTATGGAGTTTCTTATGTAAATCCAACATGGCATTGCTTCAATAAATCTATTTTTCTCATCGTGCATTATTTTTACATATCACTGGAATCTTTATATCACTTTATAATTGCAATCGATATGTAATTTCTCTTTTTGTGACATTCTCATCAAAAATACATAACATATTTTATTAGCCTCATTCATCTTGTTGCAAGTGTTTTCTATTTTCTTTATCCTACAAGAGATTTTATAAGATTGACATTATATGTTTTTGGTACATATTGCTCACATCAACATGAAATGATCTGCAACTGAGCGTGGAAAGTTTTTTGAATTATAGATAACATTCTAATAGAAGTTTTAAGACAATTCTAGTAATTTCAGTTCTTTTTGTTTTAGTTTTCACAAGTTGTAATAGTTAGAATTTCTTCAACTCTGTGTCTATTTTAAAATGTATTTGCATATTTTCATAACATTGTCTTACGATAATTTTATTGAGGTATAATATACACGCAAGTGGATGCAAATACTATATCCCAACAGCTTACTGAATTTTCATCAAGTGTAACCATCACCCAGAATGAGAAATTGAAATTTACCTACACTACGAAAGGGCAGTTTCATATTCTTTTCTGCATTAAAAAATACTTTATATCAATGGAATCATACAATATGTGTTCTTTATTTTTGGCTTTTTCAGGTAAAGCTAAACTTGTGAAATTCATCTACATTGTTGCATGAAGTTGTAGATGGTCCATGCCTCTTTCCTGTTCCATTGTCTGATTATGTTGTAATGTATTTATCCATTCTATTGCTGATGCTCTTGGATATTTGCGTATTGTTCTATTTGGGGCTTCCATGAGTTATTCTGCCATACGAATTTCAGCATAAACTTTCAACAAAATATGTTTATCACTTCTCCCTTCTATAACTTTTAATTGACTCTTCTTTGTGTAGCTTCTTGAGAGGGAAGCTGCTCAGAACCTTCATTTTAGAACATGCTTCCTTTTTAAAACTTCACACAATGTGTTTTTATCTAAGCACTACTTTAGTTCCATCCTAAAAATTTTTACATATTCTCATTTTATTATCAGGTATTTGCTAATTTTGCTTTTGGTTTCAACTTTTAACTATAGATTTTGCAGAAATGTGTCACTTTCCAAATGTTTTGGAAGTTCCCATATTTCTTTCTGTTATGACTTCCACTTCATTTCTTTGTCTTCGAAGAATATAATTTGAAATGTTTTAATCCTTTGAATTTAGAGATACCTATTTATGAACTAGAATATTTTCTATATATGCCAGTAATATCAAGCTGGTTCATAGTGGTTTTACACTCTTTCATATTCTTACTGATTTTATGACTAGCTGTTCTATCAATTACTGAGGAAAGAGCTCTTAAATTTTCATCTTTATTAAATTGTTTATCTTTCTTTTTAATTCTATGTTTCCACTTCATGGGTTTGTGGGTTCTGTTGTTATGTCACTATATGTTTTTATTGTTTTATCTTCCTCTTGTTCTGATTGCTTTAATGTTTTTAAATGTTCCTTTTTATTTCTTATTTCCTGTTTTAACAGCTATTTTGTCTGATATTAGAATAACCATTTCTGCACACTATGGTTACTGGTGATAAGGTGTATTTTTTCCATCCCTGTTACTTTCACTTATTTATGCCATTGAATCTAAAGTGTGGTTTGCTATGGAGAGCATATAGATGGATCTTACTTTTTTCATTCAATATTTTTATTCAGATATTGTATTATCTTTTGATTGGAATGTTTATTCATTTACATTTAATGTAATAACTAATATAGTGAATTTAGGTCTGCCATTTGCTATTTGTTCAGTTTGTGTCTTTTGATCTTTTCTTCCACCTTTCCTTACATCTTTTGTGTTAAACATATGTTATTTTGGTATTTTAGCTAGTCTGGAATCACCTTGTCTCTTCTACACACGTACACATTATCCATCATCCAAGAATGTGTAGAGCTAATCTCATCTCTTCTATTGTACTCTCATTTTTTGTACCTTCCCATTATATTTATGGTTGGCACTATGTGTGGCACAAAAGAGATCACAACCTTGGAATAGAAAAAGTATGGATTTCCCTCATTCAGTACCAGGCAAATATAGCACTTTGAGCTGAAAAAGTAGTGGGCTATTTAGTGACTCATTACCCTCTGCTAATCAAGTCTGCCTCTGTGGTAACAACACCACTGAGTTTTTCAGTCTTACTGAAACTGTAAAAACTACAATTATTCTTGCTCATTGAGCTGGGCTGGGGAGGAGAGCAGGCATGGGAACAGTTCTAGGCAAGAAGACCGCAAATTTGTTCCATTCTTACTTGAATATGCAGCAGTTTTTCCAATAAGAAATACTTCACAAATTATTATTAATCTTTGATCAGTTCTCAGAGTCCTGAAACCGTGTCTTTGTCAGTGTGTCCTCTTCACTTAGCCATACTACTATGTTTTCCTAATGTGTCCAGTGTGTAACAGTGTAATGTAAATTGAAAGACTATAAATTAAAAAGAATTAACTTTATTTGCTGTTAGAAAATTCAAATTAGTATAAAAATACTTTTTTGACTTGTCTTCAAATTTCTTTACTCATAGAATTTTTTGGTCTCCTTGCGTGTTTACTCATGGCTTACACCCTCTGATAGAAACAACAGTAATTCATGGATGTGGCCAAGTGGCTCAAGTTTCTCCTCAAAATTGTAAGTTGTTTGAGAACTCTTAATATTTTATGCCTTGAAGGAATTAATCTTAGAAAGAAAAAAAATATACGAGTAGTCATATAAACACAATTATTCAAATGTTTCCATAGAAAAATTGTATGGAAAATATGCAACTTTAGGTTATAACTACTAGTCTAAATACATTGTTAATTCATCAAAATAAGAAGTTATACAAATAATGATATAAGATTCTCTGTATTTCAGGTTCTCAAGATCTTCAGAGAGAGGCAAAAATTGTGCACTTTTCTATTTTCCAATGAAGTCACCTTTTTCTACATCCTGTTTGGAAAGAAGAATATATATTTGTAAGCAGCAGGCATTTTAGCTTACATAAATTTGATATAATGCTACTATCACCATCTATAAATAACATATTTGTAGTTTCCTCAAAAGCCATAAATTATTTGCTGAGAATTATTTTTTAAGATATTATTTTTTGGTGAAGTTTCAGTTTCACAACAAATTTAAGAGGGAGGTACAAAGATTTCTATATCTCCCCGTCTCAACACATGTGTAGCCTCCTTCTTTATCAACATCACTCACCAGAATGTACACTTGTTACCTAGGATGAATCTATATTAATGCATCATAACCACCTAAAGTGCATAGTCAGCCTGAGTCTTCACTCCTGTGTTGTAGAACTATTTTTTAATCTTTATCGATATTAATTTTAAAAGTATATACCAAGTCCATATTATACATTTCTTAAGCTTTTGCTATGTATTAAAATAAATCATGTATAAATTGCAAATCCTAATATCGAGAATTGTTATTGCTAGCCACAGTAAGTTGAATCATTCCACTCATATTTTCAAATTAAAAGATATGTCTTCATCTTTGAAGACATTGAAAATAAGGAAGTAACAACCTTGGGGGACGAGGTATATAAGTCAGAGTCGTCAGAAGACAGAATCAGGGTACATTTGATGCAAAGAATTATTAACTATTTGTTGAGAATAGTCCACTAAGAAAGGATAAAAGAAAATCACAAAGAATAACATTATTAAATATTATCTATTTTTAATATATATATAATTGACGTAATGTTATATTAGTTTCATGTGTAGAATGTAATAATTTGATATTTGTATCTATTGCAAAATGATCACCACAAAAAATCCAGTTAACATCCGTCACCAAATGAGTTACAAACAAAAATGTTTTTCTCGTAATGAGAACTCTCTTTTTCTTCCTTCCTTCATTTCTTCCTTCCTTCCTTCCTTCCTTCCTTTCTTTCTCATTGCAGTGACATTAGATTATAACATTATATAGCTTTCAGATGTACATTGTAATATACTTAAAATTCTGTGTAGATTACATCATGTTCACCACAAAACTTATTGTAATGCATCACCTCACATGTGAGCCTAATCACCCCTTTTGCCCTCCCTTCTTCCCCCTTCCCCTATGGTAACCACCAATCCAGTCTCCGTTGCTATGTGTTTGTTTGTCCTTGTTTTCATCTTCTACTTATGAGTGAGATCCTACAGTATTTGACTTTCTCCCTCCGACTTGTTTCATTTAGCATAATACCCTCAAGTTCCATCCATGTTGTCACAAATGGCTGGATTTCATCATTTCTTATGGCTGAGTAGTATTCCATTGTGTATATATACCTCATTTTCTTTATCCGTCTTCCCTTGAAGGGCACCTAGGCTGCTTCCAAGTGTTGGCTATTGTGAATAATACTGCAATGAACATACGGGTGCATGTATCTTTATGCATTTGTGTTTTCAAGTTCTTTGGATAAATACCCAGCAGTGGGATAGCTGGATCATATGGTAGATCATAGGGTAGGCCAGTGCTTTTTTATTGATCTTCTGTTTGGATGATCTTTCCATTGGTGTAAGTGGAGTGTTAAAGTTCCCTACTATTATTGTGTTACTGTCTATTTCTCCTTGTAAGTCTGTTAATAATTGCTTTATATATTTAGGTGCTCCTATAGTGGGTGCATAGATATTAACAAATGTTATATCTTCTTGTTGGATTGTTCCCTTTATCATTATGTAGTGTCCTTCTTTGCCTCTTGTTACAGTTTTTGTTTTAAAGTCTATTTTGTCTGATATAAGCATTACTATCCCTGCTTTCTTTTCTTTTCCATTTGCATGGAATATCTTTTTCTATCCATTCACTTTCAGTTTGTGAGTGCATTTAGGTCTGAAATGTGTCTCTTGTATGCAGCATGTCTATGGATTTTTGTTTTTTTATTCACTCAGCCGCCCCATGCCTTTTGATTGGAGCATTTAGTCCATTGACATTTAAAATAGCTACTGATAAATATGTACTTATTGCCATTTTGTTACTTTTTTTCTGGGTGTTTTAGTAGTTCTTCTCTCTTCCTTTCTTTTTCTCTTGTGATTTGATGGCTTTCTTTAGTAATATGTTTGATTTCTTTTCTATTACTTATTTGCTTACTTGTTTCTGATTTCTTACTGGTTTCTGATTTGTGATTATCATGAGGATTGTATATAATATTCCATGTATATAATAGTCTATACCTAGTTGATAGACTCTTTAACTTAAGCTCTTTCTAAAAGCTCTACTTTTTCACTCCCCTTCTCCCCCATTTTATGTTTTTGAAATAATATCTAATGTCCTGTTTTGTGTCTCTCTATCCATTACACTCTTATCATTGAAATAGGTAATTTTAGTACTTATGTCTTTTAACTTTCGTATTATCTTCACAGGTGGTTGATCTGCTACCTTTACTATATTTAAACCTTTACCAGAGATTTTATTGCATGTTTTTTTCGGGGGTTTTGTTGATAATTTTTATCTCTATCTATAGTCATTGCTTTCCCACTTAAATAAGTCCCTTCAACATGTCTTTCTGAACTGGTTTCTTGGTGATAAACACCATTAATTTTTGCTTGTCTGGGCAGCTCTTTATCTCTCCTTCCATTCTGAATGACAACCTTGATGGAAAGAGTATTCTTGGCTGTAGGATTTTTCCTTTTAACTCTTTAAATATGTCATGCCATTCTCTTCTCACCTGTAGGGTTTTGTCTGAGAAGGCCACTGATAGCCTTATGAGATTTCCTTTGTATATCACTTGTTGCCTTTCTCTTGCTGCTTTTAGTATTCTCTCTTTATCTTTAATTTTGGACATTTTAATTATAATGTGTCTTGTTGTCGGCGTCTTTGGGCTTATCTTGTTTGGAGCTCTCTGTGCTTCCTGTACTTGGATGTCTGTTTCCTTCCTTAGGTTGGGAAAATTTTCATCTATTAGTTTTCAAAGAAATTTTCTGTCCCTTTGTCTGTCTCTTCTCCTTCTGGGACACCTATAATAGGATTGTTAGTGCACTTGATATTGTCCCAGAGTTCCCTTAGACTGTTCTTATTCTGTCTAATTCTTTTTCCTTTTTTCTGTTCTGCTTGGATGATTTCTTATAGTTTTTCATGTAGCTAACTGATCCATTCTTCTGTATCCTCTACTCTGCTATTGAGTCCCTCTAGTGAATTTTTCATTTACACTATTGTATTCTTCATTTCTGATTACTTCTGTTTTATATTTTCCAGTGCTGTGTTGATGAGTTCACTGTGTTCATCAGTGTTCACCAGTCTTCTCCCAATATCTGTGAGCATCCTTATGAGATTTTTGTTTGAACCCTTTGTTACATAGGTCACTTCTTTCTGTTTCATTTAGTCATTTTTCTGGGGTTTTGTCCTGTTCCCTTGCTTGGAATGTATTCCTTTGTCTCTTCATTATGCCTCTTTCTCTGTGCTTAGCTCTAGTATTAGGTGAGTCGGCTCTGTCTCCATAACTTGCAGAAGTGGCCTTTTGTAAGAGATGCCATTTGAGGCCCAGCAGTGTGCTTCCTTCTCATCACCAGTACAAATGAGCCAGGAGTGACTCCTTTGTGGTCTACTTGTGTCCTTCTGCTGTGGCAGGGTTGGACTTAGTGCAGGTACCTAAGGAGTCTAGTTTCTCCTTTCCTAGCCAGCTGTTTGTAAATCTGGCTTGGGGAGCTTCAGCACCACTGGTTACAAGGTCTAAGAGCACACTCCTGTTGCAGTTTTCCTGTTAATTGTGTAGGTACCCAGTGTAGCTGGTTGCTTGGCTCAGGGGCTTACAGTTTCTATAGGCCTCAGGCCCACAAGGTTGTTGTCAGTTCTCTTAGGAGTGCAGCTGAGTGGGGCTGGCCTTAGGCATGGTAGCATTCAATTGTTTCAGGTTGTGGAACATGGGACTGATCCTTTTTATGGCTATTTGTGAAGCACAGGTCTTCTGCTGCTGATAAGCCTCACCCCCCCCCCCACAGGACAACACACAGTGTCAACACATTCCTGGTCCGTGTACACTTCCGAAACCCCTTGATTGTACTCTGATGCCCCCTGCAAAGACCACCACCTCCCCACCAATGCCCCCCACAGTTCACCTGGTCCTCACACAGGTCCTTCCCAACAGAGTTAGGAACACTCTCCTGCCTGTAGAGGATCAAGGCACAGTCAATGCAGGCTGACAAGTAACCTGAGGGTTCCCTGTTGGGCTGGGAAAGTCCCTAGGACAGGCTGCCTACCCTGGCTGAACTGGATTAAATCTGTGCTCTAGTGGGTGTGGAAACCCCAGGGATAACAGCCCAGGGGAAGAATTTCAATGACTTCTGCAGGGGTCTGTGTTGGCACACAAGGACTAGGTCACAATAATGGACCCCACCAATGTCTCAGTCTGCAGAGAGGACTCTCCTCTCTCCAAGAAGCACCCAGAGCCCACGAGGTGTGTCTTTTCACCAAAGGACTGTTAGCCTTCTCTCTGGTGATTTTAAGTTGCTGAGATGGGTGAGTTTGTGCATGGGCCATTTAAGACCTGGGTTTTTTCTGGTTTTGTCTGCAAGGTTTTCTGGAAGTGTCCTTGCTGCAGTTAATAGCCAGCAAAGCCAGATAGTAAGACCCTCGTCTCAATCGTGCTGAGTCTGAAGGATGCTTATAGCAGTATTGGCCCCCACTCCAGATCTCACTCCTCCATGGAGGGTGTACATTAGGGTGGCTCCCACCTGGCTGGCTTAGAAACTCCCCTATTCCTTGAGGTGGCTGTTTTTCTCTACAGAAGGAATATCTGCCTCAGTCAGGACTGTCCCTTCTTATGGGGGTTCTTTTTATCCAGTTTTCAGTTTTCTACTCAGGGTAATAATTCCAAAAATTGTTGTAACCAGGTTGTGTTTGTGGGAGGAGATGAGACCCTGCTACGGGAAATCCTAAAGAAGGCCCTTATACCTGAAAAAAAAGGGGGAGAAAGAGGTCACAAAACACAGAGTAAGGGGATAAATAGGTAGACAGAATCAGAATAGAATAGCAAATACTCACGTATAGCACTAAGCTAAAGGCAAGGAAAACACCAAAAATAAAGATAATCCTCTCACTTTAACCACAAAATGCCAACACAAGATGGAATAAGATATGAGAAAAACAACTTAGGAGGGGAGGCAGAAATGGACTGAATCAATTTAGACTAAGGAAATAAGAGGCCATCAGAAAATGGACTTTCTTATACATGAGATACTGAATACAAACCTGAGGATAATCGCTAAAGAAAAAAGCAGAACAGAGACACAAATAATAAATACGGAGAAAACAAACAAACACATCATGAAAAAATATGTAATTCAAAGGGTAGATCAAAACACACAGAACAAGAAACAAAGGAAATGCAGGAAAACCAGATAAGTGATAAAAGGACAACATTAAGCCCTCATAAATCAATAATCACCCTAAATGCAAATAGATTGAATTCTCCAATAAAAACACAGAGTGGTGAAATGGATTAAAGAACAAGACCCAACAAGATGCTGCCTCGAGGAAAAACATCTTAGCTCCAATGACAAACACAGGCTCAGAGTGAAGGGATGGTAGATGATGCTCCAAGCTAATGGAAAATGAAAGCAAGTGTTGCAATACTTATATCAGACAAACTCAACTTCAAGATAAGAAAGGTAAAGAGACAAAGAGGGGCAGTATATAATCATCAAATGGACAATCTATCAAGAAGAAATAAGACATAAATATCTGTGCCCCCAAAACAGGCACACCAAGGTTCATAAAGCAACTGTTAACAAACTTAAAAGAAGACATTAAAAATAACACGATAATAGTAGAGGACCTCAACACTCCACTCACATCAATGGCTAGATCATCCAGACAGAAAATCAACATAGAAACAGTGGAATTAAATTAAAAGCTAAACCAGTTGGACTTAATAGACATATATAGAACACTCCATCCAAAAACAGCAGAATACACATTCTTATCAAGTGCACACAGGACATTCTCTAGGATGGACTATATGTTGGGAAACAAGGCAAGCTTCAACAAATTTAAGAAAATTGAAAGAATAACAAGTATCTTTTCTAACCTTAATGCTATAAAGCTGGAAATTAATTACAAGAAAAAAGCTGAGAAATGAACAAAGATGTGGAGACTAAACAAGACGTTGTTGAACAAACAATGGATCATTGAAGAAATTAAAGGACAAATTAAAAAATATCTGGAGACAAATGAAAATGATAACATACCATACCAAGTCATATGGGATGCAACAAAGCAGTATTAAGGGGGAAATTCATCCCAATACAGGCACATCTTAAAAAAAAGAAAAATCCGAAATAAGGGATCTCAAATTACACCTAACTAAATTAGAAAAAGAAGAACAAACAAAGCCCAAATCAGCAGAAGGAGAGAAATAATAAAAATCAGAGCAGAAATAAATGCTGTTGAAACAAAAAAGACATTAGAAAGGATCAATGAAACAAAGAGCTAGTTCTTTGTGAAGATAAACAAAATTGACAAACTCCTAGCAAGACTCACAAAGAAAAAAAGAGAGAAAGCTCAGATAAACAAAATTAGATATGAAAGAGCAGAAATAACAACAAACACCACAGAAATACGATGGATTATAAGAGAATACTAAGAAAAATTATATGCCAACAAAATGGATTATCTAGAGCAAATGGCTAAATTCTTAGACTCTTACAACCTCCCAAAGCTGAATCAAAAAGAAACAGAATCTGAATAGACCAATCACAAGGGAAGAGACTAAAAGCCATCCAAACCATCCCAAAGAATAGAACCCCAGGACCAGATGGCTTCCCTGGGGAATTCTACCAAACTTTCAGAAAGGATTTAATACCTCTCCTTCTCAAGCTATTCAGGAAAACCAGGGAAGATGGAACACTTCCTAACACATTCTACAAGGCCAAAATCACTGTGATACCCAAGCCTGACAAGGACGACACAAAAAAGGAAAACTACAGGCCAATATCGCTGATGAACATAGATGCAAATATTCTCACCAAAATTTTGACAACCCAAATTCAGCAATATATAAAGAGGATCATACATCATGATCAAGTAGGATTTATATCAGGGACACAGGGACACTTCAACATCCACAAATCAATCAATGTGATACACCACATCAACAAATTGAGGAATAAATACCACATGATCATCTCAAAAGATGCAGAGAGTGCATTTAACAAGATCCAATAGCCATTTATGATAAAAACTCTTAACAAAATGGGGATAAAAGGAAATTACTTCAACATAACAAAGGCCATATATGACAAACCCACAGCCAACATCATACTCAATTGGCAAAAACTGAATGCCATCCCCCTGAGAACAGGAAGATGACAAGGATGCTCACTATCACCACTCTTATTCAACATAGTACTGGAGGTTTTGGCCAGAGAAATTTGGCAAGAGAAAGGAATAAAAGGAATCCAAATAGGGAGTGAAGAAGTGAAATTCCTAGTGTTGGCAGACGACATCATCTTATATATATATATATAAAACTCCAAAAAATACACTGGAAAACTAATAGAAATAATTAACAACTATGGTAAAGTTTCAGGGTACAAAATCAACTTATAAAAATCAGTTGCTTTTCTACACTCTCATAAGGAATTTACAGAAAGAGAACTCAAGTATGCAATTCCATTTACAATTGCAACTAAAAGAATAAAGTACCTAGGAATAAATTTAACCAAGGAGGTGAAGGACTTACACAATGAAAACTATAATACATTACTGAAACAAATTGATAATGCCCCAAAGAGATAGAAAGAGATTCCATGCACATGTCCTAAAGAGATAGAAACAAGAAACATAATTAAAATGTCCATACTACCCAAAGCAATCTACAGCTTCAATGCAATCCCAATCGGAATCCTAATGAGATTCTTCATGGAAATAGAACAAAGAATCCTAAAATTCACATGGGGCAACCAATGACCCCAAGTGGCTAAGGCAATCGTGAGAAAAAAGAACAAAGCTGGAGGCATCACAATCCCTGACTTCAAAATGTACTACAAAGCCATAGTGATTAAAATGGCATGGAACTGGTACAAAAACAGGCAGACAGATGAATGGAACAGAACTGAAAGCCCAGAAATAAAACCACACATCTCCAGACAGCTAATCTTTGACAAAGGTCCAAGAACATACAATGGAGAAAAGATAGTCTCTTCAATAAATGGTGTTGGGAATACTGGATAGCCACATGCAAATGAATGAAGGTAGACCACTATCTCATGCCATACACAAAAATAAACTCAAAATGGATCAATGACTTGAAGATATGTCCTGAAACCATAAAAATCCTGGAAGATAATATAGCTAGTGCACTCTTTGAGATCGAACTAAAAAGGATCTTTTTGAATACCATGTATTCTAAGACAAGGGAAACAAAAGAAAAAATGAACAAGTGGCAGTTCATCAGACTAAAGAGCTTCTGGAAGGCAAAAGAAACTATAATCAAAACAAAGAAATAACCCATTAATTGGGAGAAAATGTTTGCAAATTATATATCTGAAAATGGGTTAATCTCCATTATATATAAGGAACTCATACACTGAACGATAAAGAAACAAACAGCCTGATGAAAAACTGGGCAGAGGATATGAACAGACATTTTTTCCAAAGAAGATATACAGATGGCCAATAAACACATGAAAGGATGTTCAACATCACTACTCATCAGGGAAATACAAATCAAAACCACACTAAGAGGGGCTGGCCCTGTGGCCCAGTGGTTAAGTCCACACACTCCACTTCGGCTGCCCAGGGTTTGGCTCGTTCGGATCCTGGGTGAGGACATGGCACAGCTCATCAGGCCACACTGAGATGGCATCCCATGTGTCACAACTAGACAGACTCACAACTAAAATATAAAACTATGTACTGTGGGGATTTGGGGAGAGAAAGCAGGAAATAAAAGAATATTGGCAAGAGTTGTTGGTCAGGTGCAAATCTTTAAAAATATCTACACTAAGATACCACCTTACACCTGTTGAAATGGCTATAATCACTAAGACCAAAAAGACCAAATGTTAGAGAGACTGTGGAGACAGAGGAACACTCATACACTGCTGGCAGGAATGCAAACTGGTGCAGGCACTATGGAAAACAGTATGGAGATTTCTAAAAAAACTAAAAATAGAACCACCATACACCCAGCTATCCCACTACTTGGTATCTACCCAAATAATTTGAAATCAACAATCCAAATGGTAACACATGCACCCCTATGTTCATTGTAGCACTGTTCACAATAGCCAAGACATGGAAACAATCCAAGTGCCCATCCACTGGTGATTTGATAAAGAAGATGAGGAATATATACATTGGAACACTACTCAGCCATAAAAAAGACAAATTCATCCCATTTGCGACAACATCGAATGACCTGAAGGGAATTATGCTAAGTGAAAAAAGCCAGACTTAGAAAGACAAACACCAGAAGATTTTACTCATATGTGGAATATGAACAAACCCACGGACAAAGAAAACAGTTCAGTGGTTACCAGGGGAAGGGAGGTGGGGATTAGCCACAGAGGGTGAAGGAGAGCACTTATATGATGACAGTCAAGAAATACTGTACAACTGAAATCTCACATTGATGTAAACTATGATGAACTCAAAAAAAAAAAAAAAACTAAATCATGAAGGGGTACCTAATAACTAAACTTCTGAAATAGAGAAAGGGAAAATATTGAAAGCAACCAGAGAATAATATGTAATGTAACATGCAATAGGTATAACAACTATATCATAACAGATTGAGGAGTCAATAGAGCTGCATGATACAAAATTTCTTAAGTTCTATGAAATTAACTAGGTTTCCACAGACTGTGAAAAGTTAAGAGTATATACTGTAATCTTTTGAACAACCATAAAAATTATAATGCAAACAGGAATAGTCTGGAAGCCAATATATTAATTGAAATGGAATTCTAAAAAGTATTCAAGCAATCCCAAAGAAGGCAGGAACAGAGGGCACAAAGATGAAACCAATTATAAAGCCAAAAGTATTTAATTTTGGAATTAACACTTATATGATATAAAAGACCAAGAGTAATTAAGGAAAAAATTCATCTGTGCCAGATTCTTATTCTATTTATTCTTCACCATAAAGATTGCGTTGCCTGGATTAAGTTAGTATTCCTTTGGCAAATTCAATTTAGGTTGCCTCCTCTGAAGTGGATGTAGTGTTTTCCAGACCACAAAAAAATGGACTTAAAAAATCTCATGTCACCTATCTTTAAATCTCCCAATATGTATTAGCACATAAAGAATTATTAAAACTTTAGTCTGTGAGCTGGCACCGTGGCTGAGTGGTTAAAGTTCCGCACACTCCAGTTTGGTGGCCTGGGTTCATGGGTTCAGATCCCAGGTGTGGACAGCTCCGCTCATCAGCCATGCTATGGAGGCATCCACATACAAAGCAGAGGAAGATGCGCTCAGATGTTAGGTCAGGGCTCATCCTCCTTGAACAAAAAAAAAAAAAAAAAAGGAAAATTCGCAACAGATCTTAGCTCAGAGTGAATCTTCTTCACCAAAAGAATAACAACCACAACAACAAGAGACAAACAACAGTCTCTCATCCATATCATCATCCTCATCTTCATAATAAAACAGAATTCCCCGCCCTTACAGTTTATCATAGGCAAAATTATTTTCTCGGAGCCTAGCGATCACTGGGGCAAATATAACGGCAGACTTGATATCTGAACGAAGGAAAATATCCTGACTTGATGTTTTCTGAGTGACTGCTTTTTTTAAATGCTGATAGTCCACTTTACTTGATATATGAGCTCATGCATGTTGGGAGAATTCTTCGTGATACAGTTAAATTCGACAGTATGCCTATATATCAGAAATAAACTTCTAAGATTATCTTCTCTTAGATATGTTGTTTATATTGCAAAGTTAGAAATGCAAAAAGTTTACAACTTAACTTAACCGGTGTTACTCGAAGTACTTTACCTGTACATTCAAAATCCATGAATTTTCTTTCTCCCTTTCATCTCTATGTGTCTGGAACTCTGATAGTGTATTGAGTGTGGGTCATTTCTGGTGACATAACTTCTACATTTTCTCTGAATTGGCAATTTCATTCTTATCTGACTCGCTGTTATGATTACTTTTGGATTTCGAAATATTTAGGCATAAGAAATGCGTGTCCTAAGAAAGATATTCATACCTCTTTCACAATTGTTGTAACTGGAAAAGTCGTCTCATCATATTCCTAAACTGAGACCAATACCAATGCTTATAATAAGACTAGAGACATGATTTGACATTACAACTCCTCCATGTCTTCCTGATATTCTCTTTTCACAGTTTTTGAATTGTCTAGTCCTTGCATTTATTTCTGAGGTATATGTATATACACACATGTAAATAAAATTATTTATTAATATTATTATTTTTATATATATTTATTTCTGAGATATTTATATATGTGTTTTTTCACTATTGTTATATACTTCTAGTGTTTTATTTATTCCACGTGCCTAGTCAATTTAATCAGGCTGGCTGAATCTGTAACCATTAAGTTCAACTTAATGGCTGTGGTGTATTGATGTGCCTGGTGAGAGGATTATATATCTTCACTCTGCGGATCTCAAGTTGAACATTTCTGAGCTGAAATACTAAGAGGAAGTTCATGGTTTTCGTAGCTTTTTTTTCTCTGACTCGAGGACCAGCAATATTCCATACACAGGCTTCTCCATAAAACTTGGTCCAGGAGTGAGGGTGATGTGGGTGAGGGGTCCTATGGCATAAGTAAGAAATAAAGCACTCTTGCTGCAGATATAAATATTTGTTGATGGAAGCCTCCAGTATTTTGGGATTGTTATTGCAGGAAAATCTCACCTATGTCGAATGATATAATGGTTTTGAATGCTGTATTTGCTTCTTATTTCCTTTCGATTCCTGGCAAGACAGAACTGTGTTTCCTTAGTTGGCTTTCTCAATAACTTTCCATGCAGTGTATTTACTTTACTCTGGTACCCTCAATTTATATAGATGTATATATATATATTCACATGTACCTTTTCACACAGAACCTCTATCTGCTTTTTAGAGACAAAGGCATAGCTATGCTAAGAGAATATTATAATACTGGCAGTTTTTGGCTATTTGAATATAAGTATAAAAAATAAAGTAGCAAATATTATTTTAATTTTAAAATATTATTCCTTTACAGGATCAAGATGAACAGATTTAGGGGCTGGCCCTGTGGCTGAGTGGTTAAGTTTGCATGCTCCACCTGGGCGGCCTGGGGTTTCATTATTTCAGATCCTGGGGGTGGACATGGCACCGCTCATCAAGAGACACTGAGGTGGCGTCCCACACACCACAACTAGAAGGAGCCACAATTTAAATATACAACTATGTACTGGAGGGTTTTAGGGAGAGAGAAAAACCAAATGATTGGCAACAGATGTTAGCTCAGGTGCCAATCTTTAAAAACAAATAGAAGATGAACAGATTTAGCCTTTGTGGCTATTTTACTTCTAGTGGTAAATTCACTGAAACCACAGGAAAAAATATTTATAAAATAATCAACTCTTAAAATAAATACAAAGTATAAAATAAATACAAAAATGTTTTTTCAAAATTACTTGACATGATAAAACAAATGCAATGGGATTCACAAAATTTAAATTGTTTAAAAGTAAATCAAATTAAATTATAAATTAAATCATTCAATGGCAAGTACAGCAAATAAAACATAAATAAGAGATACAAGATCAGCTTAAAGGTAGCAGATAATAATAGTAGTTGGATTTTTAGGACCATTGTCAGAGCAAGAAATTAAAGACCTTCCTTAAATTTTTTAATTTTACTTAAAGATGATCAAGGCTACGTGGCTTTTTGTTGAGCTGTGAAAAATAAAAAGCAGTAGAATTTTCCCTGTTATTATGACTCTGAGAGAAAGGCACTGTAGAGTTTGATTTTTGGCATAGGAGATACCAGATTTTACGCTAAGTGTAGTTAAGATAGTAGCATACCACCAGTTATGACTACCTGCAGGAGGTATGGAAATCCCAGAAGTCAGAATATAAGATATCTACATACCCTGTCCAGCGGCAAGGTTCTTCCCACAATTTGAATTATTGCCAGAGGTAAGCTTCTTTGCATATCTGAATAATTAGTTAACAAATTAATAGAAATACTATTTCATGATAGGAAAAACACTGCTCAAATTTAAAGTCCCAGTTATCAATATGAACAGACAAGTAAGAATCACCAAACTTGTGAGGAGAAAATCCCCAACCAAAAGAACAGGGGAATAAGTCTAAACAAGAAATTAATTGATCCAAGACAAGACTTTCCAACAGAAGTAGTGATACTTCCTGAAATGATATTGGGAAAATGATGGCTTTTGTGTGTATAGTTAAATGTCTCTTCATCTCAACAGCTACTACTTTGGTATAAAACAGCAAGTAGAAAAAGCAGCATGTAATGATTGAAGAGTTTAAATCTGAACTTGCCTCCCCTTCAGAGATACTCAGCATAAAAAACAAGTAGAGAAATAAGAAATAAAAATATAAGCAAGGTTTGACGGATGAGGAATCTCCTTAAAACCATCAGGAAGATTGATATTTTGTGATGATTGAGGGCAAAATATAAACATACAACTATACATATAAAATAAAATTAAGGTATATAGAAAAAAGTGTAAATAGAAAATGTCTAGAGACATTCTCAATCCACGTAGAATTTGTGTAGAATTTGAAAGCCACAATTCAAAATTTCAAGTCATGCAATAAAAAAAGAGATATCAAATGATGTAATTCTGGAATATAGATTATAAATTATATATATTAAAATCAATAAAATATAAGAGATAGAAAGGAACACATTAAAAAAGAAGTTAGTGCCTGAGATTTGTGTGATGGGAGGAAGCCAGAAAAATTTGGAAAAGTCACAAATAGGAATTCTAGAAATTAAAACAAAATTATTTGGATGAAATGTCAGTGGATTGATTGAAGAACCAGATTAGAAACCTTTAGGGAGAAAGTAATTGAGTTGAAAGAACAATTGAAGAAAAGAGAAACTGTAGAAACTAGAAAAGATACTAAGACATGAAGGATAAATTTTCCGGGATGGAAAGATAGGGAAATGAGGACAAGTAATATTAGAAGAGACCAGAACTGATTATACTCAGGATTGATGACACATATGATACTCAGATACAAGAAGAACAATTCATCATCATCAGAAAACATACATTTAATAAACATCTGGCTCATCATGGTAAAACTATTTCAAATTCTTCTCCTGTTTTTTTTTTAAACCAATCACATTGGATGTTTGCCCTAGTAACACTCAAACTATTCCCTACTTTGTAAATCCATTAATAAATTCTCATCTTACTCAAGGTAGCAGCAGCATTAGACACAGTGGTTCACTCAGGCCTCATGGAAATCTTTTCTTCACTTGGCACCCAAGGCAATACATATTCTTGGTTTTTATTTCTGTCTCCTTGCTATATCTTTCTGTCTTGTTTGCTGAATTCACCTTTCCCTCTTTATCTCTGAGTGCCACAAGGCTCAGTCCTTGGACTTCCTCTTTTTCACATCGAATTTCCTTGGTGATATTATCAGTCCCTTAGTTTCAAGCACCACGTATATGCTGAAAACCCCAATTTTATACTTTCCAGACCAAATCTCAAAATTTAACTCAGGACTTAGATATCTGAGTTCCTATGCAACAGCTTCAGCTGTATGTTTAATAGATAAATCATGCTTGACATGTCCAATCAGAAAACAAACGTCTGACCACTCTGCCCCACATCTACCTCATGTATAATCTTTCCCAACTCATTTAATGGAAACAAAATGCTTCCTGTTGGTCAAAGCAAAAGTCATGCTTCATCCTTGACTTCTGTCCTTCTTTCTCAGACCACATTCTATGTTACAGTCCTATTAACACTAACTTCAAAATAGGCCAGAATCCAGTCACTTCTCACCACTTCCACTCTTTACAGTGGTCTAAGCCACCATCATCTCTTGCTTGGATTATTTTAAGGGTCTCCCTATTTCTGACCTTATTCTGTATTTCACTTCAGCAGCCAAATTGACACTATTAAAATATAATCAGATCATGTTATTCATCTGTTCAAACCTAGCTAAAGTCTTAAAAAGCCTGGTTGATCTGAGCCCTTTTACCTCTTGCATCTTATCATCTAGTACCATATTTTCAACCTTTTTTTTCATTATTGTCCTCAACCCACTAAGGAGCCATTACAGCCATATTTTCTTAGCCTGCCCCATGAAAATTCAAAACCAAAAATATACTACACCTCTCTTTATGTACTTTATGTATATTTGTGCTTTATATATAAAATGAATAAGATTTTTTTCACTGTCCTCCAGAACCCATTTTTGTCCCCTTGTCAGTGATATCAGCTTGTTGAGCGTGCATGCTCTAACACTGTTTAATTTCCTGAGGAATGATAGCTAAACATTTCCGTTGTTCTCGACACAAAATGAAGAATGATAAAAAATAATTCCATTTTATACAAACTAGATCATTTAAATTTAATAAATTATTTCTTTTGATGTTCATATGTCATTTAACTTGTGTTTTAAAAGTCTACTTTTTATGCTATCACCATTTTTTAGGTACTGAAATTTTCAAAAATTACCTTTGTTTTCCCCCTACATAGTTAGACTTGGGCTTTTGTCGTTTACAACAAAAATTCCTATTAAAACATAGAGAATTAGTTACAAATGGAGGATGAGTCAATGAACAATATAATGAATAGTAATTTCATAAATCAATCTCTGGCATGGTGACTTAGTTCAATATTGTTTAATGTTTTTTTCTTTCCCAGAGACATTTATTTTTATCAGGAGACATCTAAATAATTTATTTATGAGTAATAAAATTGAATGCAGGAATTTTAAGAACAAAGGCAGAAGAATTGAGAAAAAAAATTGGGACTTGATCATCGTGAGAGTTACCATAAGTTGAAAATGGAGTCATTCTTCAGAATAATTAATGACAAATTTTACTAAATATCTATTGTTTATGGGATTATGATTTTAGAATTTTTTCCACTATAATAGAAATGACATATGAAAGTATGAGGAAAAGAAGTGTGAAATCTCAAAATTTAGCAACCTTGTCTAAAAGTAGAACTTAAACTTCTAAGATACTCTCAACAAAACCGAAGTTTTTAGTGTTTGTGATTGAGAGGAAGCAAGTTAACAGCATGAAGCGGTCAAGTATGTCTCCCTGATATCTTTTAGAATAGGGAAACAATTTCTCAGAGGCACTGGCCAATGTATAAACTAAATGACACATTACAAACTCAAAGTCTCCGGTATTCTGATGGTGGGTGAGGTGATAAACTGTCTTCAAAATAGCCCACGTGTAAGAATTTCCTGTTCAAACTTGAAGTGACACACTGATGAGAAATCTACTTTTTCTGCTATTGCTTCACTTTGAGCCTTCTCAGAGCAGTCCGTGAAGTCCGCAGATATCGTTTGTTACAAGAGTAACCCGGCCCCCCTAGACTAGAGGATACACGACTCTCTGGGCAACAGAAGGTATGTGATGCTACTCTCCTGTCTCTCTACTAGCTCAACTCAATTAGTGGGGGATTACCAATGCTAGAGATGATGCAAAAGTTCATATATAATCAAATCAAAAAGAATATTAGTGTCTTTATTTGAATAATTAAGGATAAAAAACAAACATAAAAACATGAAATAAGTTGGAGGATTTCTTAAATATCGAAATTCTTGCCTGTGAATGATTAGTCAAGTGTGTATACACATGCATATTTGGATTTGTAAATCAATTAATTTAAAGTGAAATCTCCTAAGGATCATGACACTGAACAGTTAATTTTGGATTTTGTAATCAGTATAGATATTATTTTATACATTTTTTTATATTTAGCCCAGGCTTTAAAAATAGATTCTTAAAATGCATTCATCCAATCGTGAAGGTGAAATGTAACCCATCGGTACATATACTTAGATTAAATACAGTAGTTTGACTTTTAGTAAAAATCACAGTGAGCTAATTTCCATAGTATGCTAATTTAAACTTAAGTGTAAACTATCAAATGTTTGAACAAAACATTGCAGAAAAAGGTATACCACACTGATAAAGAGAATCCTGTCTAAAGAATTAAGTTAGACTGTCTAACTGATAAGGTTCACAAATAATAGACAACTGTGTTAAAATAATAATTAAAATAACTAGCATGTTATTGAGAGCTTATAAAGGCCAGATTGAGTATTAAGTGTTTTGCATGCATTACATCGTATATATTTTTGTTCCCATTTTAGGTTAGTAAATGAAGTTGCTAGAAACTAAGTAACTTTTTATAGGTCACATGTTGTAAGTTTCCAAACCAGAATTGATTCCAGATCTTACTGACTAACGAGCCCCTTGTCTGAATTATTAAATTAAATTCTCTGATTAATCACAATTGCTTACACAATTGAAGCTACCCTCTGATTTCACAGCCATAAGATCCTTCTGGAAGCTTGCACCAACAGTGTGCTTCCATAAATCATCTACACTTTTATCGATCTTTTATAGTTTCATATCTTAGTCATTAAATCAATTGCCAATTACATGTGTATATTTAAAAAATATGTTGTTTTATTCTTAATATTTACAAGGTTTTGGGCAATTTTGGAGACTAAAATTTATAAATGTAAACTTTATAAAATATATCTTTGAAATTTTAATATTTTCTCAGAACTCCATGGTCATTCAAAATAAAGTTTAATTGGTAACGCCTCATCCCCTTTCAATAAATAAATGTAAGTCACTAAATAAAATTAATTTAGTGCAGGAAATTACTGTGTATGCTAATACCATTATTTCCTCAACTTTAGAACACAATCTTTAACCATTAATGAATTAAAAATTGTCATAAAAATTGCTGCATCATTTTTCTTCCAACATGGCATTTTAATTTTAACAGTTATTCCAATAGTGTTAAATTGTGTCCGTAGAATCTGACTTTAAATTAATAAGGACATTATTATCCATCATCTTCTTTATTCCACACTAACTGATTGCTTTTCATTGCTCCAACCAATAACATTGTGTGAAACATAGAATATCGTTTAAAAACTATTCTATCATAAAACACTTATTTAAAGCTTTAAGTCACCTGAAATTAATATTATGTTGGATGTCAATTATATCTCAATGAAAGTGAATAAATAGAGCTCTAAGGAAACTAGACTTTTACATTGTTCAAATGCAAATGAGTACTATTACTCACTTCACACTCCACCCATTTAACTATACTATCAATCTTGTCATTATATACACCATTGATTAACTACTTAAGATCAGTTATCATAGAACAAAGTCCCTGTCATTACTCAGCAGCAGAGATGAATGACCAAAGAGAAGACTACGAAGAACTGAATTCTGTTAAGGACCCAAGAAGATGTCAAATGAAAGGTAAGGCCACTAAGCTCCATTTCAGTAACTGAACAGGAAATCACTGATGTGGAGTTAAACATTGGAAATGCTTCTCAGTATCTCCAATGGAATGATAAGAACGACTGCTGCAAAGTAAAACATTTAGTAGACATACAATATAACTGTTCTAGGGTGTGCAGCTGGGGCACAGAGGTGTGAGGAAAGAGTAGAAAATAATATTTTTCATTTGTGAGGATCAGAGACTGAAATTGGAATATGGTATTCTAATATAAAATCTGAGAACTAATTTTATTTAGGCATTGTTAAAATTTGTAGTGTTTGACCAACAACTTGTAGAGCCTTATATTCACTGAAAATGCAATAGAATATATTCTGAGAGAGAGATTACAATGGTAGATATGGGTTTGGGTTCCAAGTATAAATATCTGATTCCCTTAGCATTTGTATGTAAACTGTATGAAGAATTATCTGCATCTTTCCTTCCTCAGTGTTTCTATTTGTCTCCCTGCAGATTTGCCATCACCTCCGGAGAAGCTCATTGCTCTGATCCTGGGAGTCATCTGCTTTATCTTGATGTATATTGTAGTAAAAATGATGCTCTTCGTTCCCTGTAAGTAAATTTTTGAAAGATTGTAAGGGAACTTTCACCTTAATGATGGTCAATGACTCTATACATTTCACAATATTGAGGGATAGAATTCGTATTTTAATGAATGAATTTAGACTGAATGTGGAAAGATTATGCTGAATTCGTCAAATTATAAATAACAGAATGATTTTAGAGAGTACTATACATGCATATATATGCTTATATTTTGACTTCACACCTCAAAGACGTGTTTTAGGAGACTGAACGATCTTACTGAGAAATATAATTTAATTTTTGTGATTAGTTAAACCAAATATTGTAAAAGATGGTGAAGTTGGTCCTGAAAGCTTTTGAAATATTTTTCCCTCGATCTTTATTACTTTATTATTTTTTGGTGTAATTATATTTTTCCAGATTATTCTAATTCTAAATTATAAAACAAATTTCAAAGAAAGAAACTAAAATTATGATTTATTTAGATCACTATTAATTTTTATGATGATTACTTTAATATTTCTAGCTACTGTAATCCTGGAGCAGAACGATTCATCCCTGATAGCAAAGAACCAGAAAGGTATATAATGATTTTCAAAGTTCTGATATTACTATAGTTTTTATTTTGTCTCTGTCTTACACTGGTTAAAAATCATAGATTTTTGGGGGGAAAGTGAATTACAAAATAAGGTAATAAATGTTCATAAAAAGTTATTATAGGAGAGTATTCCTTCTTATGCCACAATATGAAGATGTATTCATTTAAAATCATCATACACATTGTTGCCAATTGACTCAAATTTTCTATTGATAAGAGATAAATAATTTTAATATTCTAAAAAAGTGGTTTCATTCATTGAATTTCAAGGCATTTATAGAGTGGATATTTTTGTTTGTGTGTTTGTTTTATGTGAGCTTATAAATTAGAGCATGAGAGGCTGACCATGTCTGTAAGTGTGTGTATGAGTGTGCTTTGTTTTATATGTACAAGCCTGTGAGGGTGCATAGATATGCTATGTACATATATGTTTCTACCTATGCAGAATGTAAGTTAGCTTTCATTTTTAAAATTCAAATTATTTTGCATAACAATTCATAATATTTCTTCAGCATGTAATTGTCGTCATTATCCGAAGAAGTGGATCACATATTCCAACAATTGCTATTACATTGGTAGTGAAAAAAAAGCGTGGAATGAGAGTTTGATGGCCTGTGCTTCCAGGAACTCTAATCTGCTTTATATAGACAATGAAGAAGAAATGGTAAGATTTTAAATGTTTCATATACTTTATTAAAGGCTTATTTCAGTCAATATTATATTTGCAGAATTCATCCATATTTTTGTACATATTGTAGGTTAATTTAAATTCTGCAATACTCCTTTGTTCGACCTTATGATATTTTGTTTATATTTTATTACTAATGTACATTTGATAATTTCCAGTTCTTACTGTTCATAGAAAACCAGGTTTCTATAAATGTTTTTTTCTAAAATAAATTTTGCCTTTTAATTTTACCATCCACCAATGAAATTAAACATATCATGATTGCACAGATTGATCACAGGTGAATATAATCATGTTATAACAAATGAAATCTCAAAATAGAAGTTTCCAGCCCTCAGCAGCCCCACCTCGGGGTGCACTCTTAGCACTTCTCATTTTTCCTTATTTAACGGCTGCCCTGACTTTTGCGATCACAGAATCTCCTCGATTAGTTCAACTTCATGTTAATCGTATCACACAATGTGCATTTTTCCTCCTCTCTTTTCACTCTCCTATGATATTTTTGCAATTCATCCATATTATTGCATTTATCTGTAGTTTGTTAGTTTTCATTGCTGAATTATGTGAATGCAAAATTTTGAAATCCGTTCTATCCAATGTCCCTGGCTGGGGACATGAGTCTCATGCCCACAGGGATAAAAAGACTTCCCAGCATGAGTACTTTACTACCTTTGCTGGTCCCACCTCCACCCCTCTGCACTCTCACACACACCCTGGTGTCTCTTGGTGGGGGAAGAGAAGCACTTCCTCTGGCTTCTGGTTATTAGCGGGTTTCCTGATCCATCACCCTTCTAAGGCTTAGCTGGTGTTGCTGGACAGGATTTGTTTCAACACAGTGGAGGAACGGCTTCCTATTGCTGGGTTGGCTGCTGGGAAGCAGTGGCCTAGGTCACTTCCTTCTGTTGGATGCGGGATATAAGATGTCCTATCACTCTGTTGTTCCTGAATCCCAAGGTCTCAATCCATTTTGTCTTTCTCTTTTCATCTTTCAGATTTCTTCTTTAATTTTGTTTTCCAGTAGTTCCTGAATTTATAGTTGTACTCAGCAGGGAGTAGCCAGGAGAAATTAGCCTATGACACCTTGTCTGGACAATAAGATTGTATAAATATAGAAACAGATCGATTTGAGGCTCAGAATTATGTGGAGCCCAGAAAACCAAATTTTAGGCTTTTATGTCATTTATTTCCCCAATGGTAATCCAACAACTTTCTTCTAATTGAGAAATATAGTAGAAAAAACATTGATATAATCACAATATTTGAAGAAATTAATATCACAGTATCTGGAAACTTATTTAAAGCCTTGCTATGTTACTTTTGTCAACATTTGTATCTATTAAATTACATGAATTGGAACTTTCCTTATTATCATAAGAAGAAAATGAAATTACTAATTATAAGTGTTTCAGTGTTAATTTTAAACAAAACTACAATGACGAAAGTTTTTGGCAAAATGAAAAATCCTTTTCAACTTATATCTTTGGCATTTGATTAAAATCTAACACTCTCATTTCATTCTGAAAATTAAAGATCCTATGAAAGAATAAACTATTTGCAGGTTAACAAATAATAAAAGCTTTTTTAGTGATTATTTAAGTAAAAGTTCTTTATTTTGGGGTAGAAATTTCTGAATTCCCTATCACTTCTATCATGGATTGGAGTCTTTCGTAACAGCAGTGATCATGCGTGGATGTCAATAAATGGCTCAACTTTCAAAATGAAGTAAGTTGTTTTTAATAATGCTATATAGAAGAAGAAAATATAAAAAAGAAAAATTCAGAACAATAATAGTAATACATTTGTTTAAGTTGAATTATAGATATGAAGAAAGATGTTGAAAATTAATGAAATGTTGATATAAATGTTAAAAAATGGATTCCTCAGTTTTCCTAATAATCAATTCTTACTAAATGTCATATGAAAAATGTCATTATCCATTTTCAAAATATACTTTTATTATAGTTACCCAGAAAATGTTATTGTTTTATGGATTGTCTCCATACCATATAACAACTGAATTATGCATTTTTCCATTACAGCATAACAGAATCATCATCTGGTAAACATAACTGTGCTTTCCTATACTCATCTGGCCTCAAAGCAGAAAGTTGTGGATCTCCAATTATATATAATTGCAAGCATAAGCTTTATAATGGAAACACCTGAGTTTGGATTCTGTTGGATAACTTTCAATTTCATGAAATGGAAATAATATTATGATTGCATAAGCCTTAAAATTAATTATATTATTTGTTTTATTAATGAAAATTTTTTCAAAAGCAATGATTGGAATATAATATTCATAACAAAAAGTACAAGCATCTTTATATTGTGTCTGGCTTTTTTTACTCAACATTATATTTGTGGCATTCAGACCTTTTAAAAGCTCGCATGTTTTATGAGTCCACTTATATGAAATATCAAGAATAGGCAAACCCATAAGACACAGAAAGAGAAATAAAACCACAATGATCATTCTTTATTGTCTTTTTTATAAAAATCAGTGCTTATGTTATATTTACATTAACATATTTTTCTTCATTCATGTTCCCAAAGGGATTAGACTGAATTTTCATTTATAGCTACATACTTGACAGATTTTGTTGTTAAGGCTATTTTGGGAAGCATTTCTCTTTTTCTGTTACGTGGAAGACTTTGTGTAAGAGTACTGTTATATTTTCAAGTGTTATTATTCACTACTGATACCATCTGAGCTTGTAGATATTTTTGTAAAAAGGTTTATATAAGGAATCCAATTTCTTTAATGCATGTTAGTTTTACTCAGGCTTCTGTTTGTTGTAGGGCAATGAATAATTTCCATTTTCTAGGTATTTTCTATTTCATACAGATATTAAAATGTATTTATTATATGGTTTTATTATGTGTTTAATGTTATAATGATACTCTCATGTTTAATCTAGATATAAAAGATTTATGTTTTATCTACTTTTTTCTTCAACGGTCTTTTATCAATTTTATTAAGTGTTTGCAATGAGAATAACTTTGGCCTTGTTGATCCTCTCTATTGTAATTTTGTTGTGTCTTGATAGTTTTTTTCTTTTGCTGAAGAGGAATCACCCTGAGCTAACATCTGTGATGATCTTCCTCTATGTTTTAGTACATGGGCCCCCAGCACATCATGGCCACTCACAGAGTGGTGTATGTCCACGCCTGGGAACCAACCGAACCTGGGCCACTGAAGCAGAGTGCGCCAAACTTAACCACTAGGCCACTAGGGTTCCCCGTGGTAATTTGTCACTATTTATTGTTTTCTTCCTTGTACTTCATTTGGACTTAATTTCCTCTAATTTTAGCTTTCCTGTTTTTAGTTTCTTGTGATGCATGTTCTCATTTCTGCCTTTCTTTTTTCTTTTTTTGTAAGATAAGCAGTTAAGGCAATCAATATTTCACAAGACGGATCTCTCTGTAATTCATATAAAAATTGTAAACATTTATTGTGATTAATTATTTGGCTCATATGTTATTTAGAAAAATGTTACTGAATTTCAAACTGTATGTTAGGAGTTTTCAGTTTTGGTTATTGACATCTATTTTTGGGTAACTCTAGTTAGAGAATTTTCTGTGAAGCTGGTAATGTTCCATCTCTGTTTAAACATAGCTAGTGTGACTAAGAAACTGATCTTAAAATTTTATTTATTTTTAATGAATTAAAAATTAAATGTGAATACCCACATTTCAAGTGCACACGTGCCAAAGTTGGCTAGCAGCTCCTCCCATGACACCACAGTTCTGTTTATTTTATATTAAAGTGCTTAGAAATATGAGTATACAGTGTATTTTTGGAAAATTGCCATGTGAAGTTAAATATATGTGTATTCTATATTAGTATAATGTGTGTGCGTGTGTGTGCATATATATAGTGGTTAATTATCTGGTTTAAATCTTTATTACCTTACTGGTATACCTGTTTGATAAACAGTGAGAGAAAATGATTTAAAGCTCCATTCATGACTTTTCACTTCCCAATTTCTTGAAATCTATGTTGAACTTATATTATTAGGAACATGTGGATTTAAAACACATCACTAATGGTTTGGATAGTCAATCTATCCTTATGAAACATGTGTCATCATTTCTGACAATGGTTCTTGCCTTCCATTGTGACAGTGCATTAACTATAGCAGTTCTCTACTGGTTTGTGTTGCGCCATGTATTTTTTCACCTTTTACTTTCATCTTTCTTTATGCTTATGTTAAAAGAGTGTCTCATCAAGACAAACATTTTAAATGTAAACACTCTTGGAATTTAAATTGAATATTATTCTATTTTTATTAAATAGAATTATAAAATTATTATGTAATATAATATTATTGATTTATTTGTGCAAATATGTAGAAGCAATTAACTGTTAAGTATAATGTAGTTTTTTAATTTAGGGTGAACACTACTATTTCTTCAAACTCTACTTTTTCTTTGTTTTATCTTTCACAATTAATTTTGTTTTCACTTTCCTCTTTTAGTATTTATTAATTTAAATGCTTTAGATATTCTTTTATTTGTGCCCTACATTTTTCAGCTTACATTCTTTACTCATTAAAGTCTACCAAATTAGTACTTTTACCCCTTCTCAAACAGCAAAACGATCTAACTGCCCTCTACTTTTGTTTTCTGCTTATGCAATGTGTGCCCCCTTGAATTCTAATACAAATACATATTTCGATATATCAACATAATTCGTTTTCTTCAGCTCTTCTTTCTTTCCGCATATCTAAGTTTTCACTTTGAATAAGAGAAAGGATCGTATTTAGAGGATCCTTAAATATTTCCTTTAGTTACAGTCCCTTAGTAATTAATTTCTCGCTTAAAAATTTTCTCTTGTGGCAGGCCTGTGATGTAGTAGTTAAGTTTGGCGCACTCTGCTTTGGCAGCCCAGGTTCCTGGGTTCAGATCCTGGGTGCAGACCGACACCACTCGTCAGCCCTGCTGTGGCAGTGACCCACATACAAAGTGGAGGAAGATCGACACATAAGTTATCTCAGGGCTAATCTTCCTCTAGCAAAAAAGAAGATTCTCAAGAGATCTTAGGTTGGTGCTAATCTTCCTCAGCAAAAAAAATAATAATAATAATTAAAAAAAACAATTTTCTTGAAAATGAATTTGCCATCATATAAAAGGACATTTTCACTTGTTATTGACTTCCAATTTATCCATCTCTCTTAGGTCACTAGGTATAGCCATTATTAGAATTAGTCACTATATATATGTATCATATATGATATATATTTATATATTTATATATTCATTGTATATGATATATATATATAGATTTATATCATAAAAAGTACATTATAATTGATCTTATTATTTTGAGTAATTTTTATTGTGGCTTTATATTGTCTGAACATAAATTTCATTGAAGTTAAATGCCAGGAAGTGAACACATACTTCTACTTTTGTGTATACCTACATACTTTTATATATAACGTTATTTAGTCTAAAATAGCAAAGTGTATGACTATAGGAATAGTAGATATAAGTACCTCAAATTTAAAAAGGTAACATTAGTGAACTTTACGTTGTTTGATATCATTAATGAATACTTTGTTACAATTCTGTAATGTGGCTAATAGAAAAGGAGAGATTATCAATTTAGTTTATGAAAAAATAATAAAATATGATAGAAATACACAGATAGCCAGCCATCATTAGCCATTTTTATAGAAGGCTCAAATATTAGTCCAGATTACTAGGACATAACTATGGATTTAATTCCATTTTTCTAGATTTTAAAAAGTTAGTTTGAGATTGTCTGAACTCAATCTCCTAGTGACTGTATTGAAAGTGGATTTCCATATAAATGATAGGCAAACATTCTCCCTTTTCTTGATACAAGGTGAAGAATGATGAAAAGAATTCCATTTGATACCAACAAGATCATTTATATTTAACGTTTTATTTCTTTTGATGCTTATGTCATTTAACTTGTATTTTAAAAGTCTGCTTTTTGGTCCTCTCATTTTTTGGTTACGTGAAATTTTAAAAAATTATCTTTGTCTTCCCCTTACATGGCTAGACTTTTGTCATTTACTACAAATATTCTTATTAAAATACAGACAATTAGTTATGATTGTAGGATGTATCAATGAATAATATAGTGAGTAGTTATTTAATATCTCAATCTCTGGCATGGTGATATTTTTCCATATTTTTAATGTTTTATCCTTCCCAGAGACAATTATTTTCATCAGGGGAAATCTAAATAACGTATTTAAAATAATAAAATTGAATGTAGGTAGTTTAAGAACTAGGGCAGAGAATTGGAGAAGATACATTTGGGAACCAATGTCTTTGCAACAGTTACAATAAGGTTGAACATACAGTAATTCTTCAGAATAATTAGTGACAAATATCATTAAATATACAGTGTTAATGGGATTATGATTTAAGAAATTTTTCCATGATAATAGAAATGACATAACAAGGGTATAAGGAAAAGGAGTATGCAATGCCACATTTTAGCAACTTGTCTGAAAGTAAAATTTAAACATCTAAGATACTCTCAACAAGACCTGGGTTTTCAGTCTTTGTGATTGAGATGGAAGCAAATTAACAGCATGAGGTGATCAAGTATCTCTCCCCTGATATCTTTTAGAATATGAAAACAATGTCTCAGAGGCACTTACTAATGTACAAACTGAATGACTCACTACAAGCTCAAAGTTTCCTGTATTCTGAAGGTGTGCGAGGACATGAACTGTCTTCAAAACAGCCCAGGTGTAAGAATTTCCTGTTCAAACTTTAAGTGACACATTGATGAGAAATCTACTTTTTCTACTATGGATTCACTCTGCATCTTCACCAGGCAGTGTGTGAAGACCGCAGTCTGTGAAGACCGCAGATATTGTTTGTTTACAGGAGTAACCTGGCCTCCCCCTACAGGATGCACCACTTTCTGGCTAACAGAAGGTATGTGTGGCTACTCTCCTGTCTCTCTACTAGCCAGCTCGTTTAGTGGGAGATTACAAATGCCAGATATGATGCAACTGAGGTACAGTGAGTATACAATCAAATCAGAAAAAATATTGGTATCTTTATTTGAATAATGCAGGGTAAAAAGAAGAATAAAATAAAAAATATGTAGGAGGATTTCTTAAAATATTCAAATTCCTGCCTTTGAAGGATTAGTTAAATGCATACACACATGCATAATTGGGTTTGTAAATCAACACAACTAAAAGTGAAATCTTATAAGCATCATGACAATAAATACTTAATTTTGGATTTTATAATCAAAATAGATATAAATAGATATTATTTTTAATTAGCCTAGCCTTTAAAAAAAGATTCTTAGAATGAATTCATCAAATCATGAAGGTCAAACATAATTCCTCGTATACGTACTTAGATTAAATAAAAGCAGTTTTATTTTTAATCAAAATCAGGATGAGTTACCTTCTGTAAAATGGTGGTTAAAAGTTAACTATAAACAATCAAAATTTTTTTTAAGTTACACAAAATAGTTCAAAAAAGATACACCACACTGATAAAGCGACTCCTCTCTCATGAATTATGTTACATGGTCTCATTGTTATAGTTCAGAAACAATAACATAGCAATTATGTTAAAATAATAATTAAAATAATAAGCATATTATTGAGATCTTATAAAAGCCAGATTGAGTAATATGTGTTTTACATGCATTATATATTAGATATTTTTATTCTCATTTTAGATTAGTAAACCAGGTTGTTAGACACTAAGTAACTTTTTAAAGGTCGTACATTGCAAATTTTAAAACCAGAATTAATTCCAGATCTCACTGATTGCAGAGCTCATTGACTGAATTATCAAATTACATTACCTGATTTATCACAACTGTTTGCACAACTAAACTACTCTCACTGACTTTAACAGCCATGGGATCTTTCTGGAATTTTGAAGCAACAGTGCTCTTCCATAAATGATCTACACTTTTATTTATCATTTTATGATTTTGCATCTTTGCCATTGAATCAATAGGCCATTTCTAATGTCAAATAAATATTTAATTTTTTTGTTTTCAATATTGTTTAGGTTTTGAATAGATTTAGTGTGTCATCTAACATTTTTCAACATATAAAATGTTTCCTTATAATTTTAATGACTTTTCACATCTGCACAATCATTCAAAATAAAAGATGATGTGATAGTATCTCATCCTCTTTAATAAATAAATGTAAGTCACTAAATTTTAGTGCAGGAAATTACTATATATGCTAACACTACTATTCCACCAACTTATTAACACTCAATTTTTAACCATGAATGGATTTAAAAATTGTCATAATGATTGGAGCATCATTCTTTTCTTAATACGGCATTTTAATTTTAACCCAATATTCTAATAGTATTAAAATGTTTCTATGGAGTCTGACTTTAAGTTACAAGGATGTTATTATTCATGAACTTCTATATTCCTTACTAATTTATTGCTTTACATTTCTCCAACCAATAGCATTGTGTCAAACATATAATATTATTTTGAAAACCACTTCTACTATCATGAAACACATGTTTAAAGTTCTAAGGAAATTAGAACCACACTTTTACATTGTTCATCTGCAAAATGAGTACTATTACTCATCTCACACTCCACCCCTTTAGGTATACTAGGGATCTTATGATACACACCATTTATTAACCACTTAAGTGCAGCTTTCACAGAACACTGTCTCTGACATTACTCAGCTGTAGAGATGAATAACCAAAGAGAAAACTACGCAGAATTGAATATGGTGAAGGACTCAAGGAGACAGCAAATGAAGCCTAAGGGCACTAAAAGCTCCATTTCAGTAACTGAACAGGAAATAACTTATGCGGAATTAAACTTTCAAGATGCCTCTCGGGATCTTCTAGGGGATGACAAGAACGACCACTGCAAAGGTAAAACATCTAACAGACACACAGTATAACTGCTCTAGGATGGGCAGCTGGGTGCAGAAGTGTGGGAAAAGGGAATAAGCTCACCTAATTTTTATATGTGAGGATCAGAGCTTGAAGTTGGAATATGGCATTCTAATACGACATCCGAGGACTAATTTCATTCAGGCATTGTCAAAATTTCTAGTTTTTGACTAACAGCTCACGGAGCATTATGTTTACAGAAAATGCCATGGAATATTCTGAGAGAGAGATTACAATGGTAGATGTGAGTTTGGGGTCCGAGTTTATATGTATGATTCCTGTGCATGTGAGTTCCCTTGTATGTAGTCTCCATCTCTCCTTTCTCAGTGTTTTCATTTTTCTCTCTGCAGATTTACCATCACCACCGGGGAAGCTCGTTGCTGGGATCCTGGGAATCATCTGCTTTGTCTTGTTATCCACAGTGGTAACGATAGCTGTTATTACCTGTAAGTACATTTTTGAAAGATTATAAGGGAACTTTTTACTTTAATGATCGTCAGTGCCTCCAAACATTTCATAATATTATGGATTAGAACTCTCATTTTAATGTATGGTTTTAGAGTAAATGTGGAATGGTTATTCTGAATTTGTCAAATTATAAATAACAGAATGAATATAGAAAGTCTTGCGTATGTATGTATTCTGATTTCATAACTCAAAGACATACTTGAGGAGACTGAAAGACCTTATTGAGAAATAACAAATTAGTTCTTGAAGATTGATTAAACCAAACACTATAAGAGATGGTAAGGCTTGGTCCTTTAGGCTTTGGAGATATTTTTCCCTTGGTCTTCATTACTTTATTAATGCTTTGGTAACATCTTCTAAAATTAGATTATTCTAATTCTAAACAATACACCAAATTTTAAAGTAAGAAGCTATGATTTATTTAGATATTAATTTTTATATGCATTATTTTAATTTTTATAGCTACTGTAATTCTGGAGCAAAACAATTCAACCCCGATAACAAGGAACCAGACAGGTATATACTGATTTTCAAAGTTCTAATATTAGTATAGTTTACATTTTATGTCTATCTTAAGCTAAGAAAAAATGATAATAGATTTTTTTTGTGGAAATGAATTAAAATTGAGTAATGTTCATAAATAATGATTAGAGGAGAGTATTCCTTCTTATGCAACAATATGAAGAAATTTCATTTAAAATCACCATACCCATTGTTGTGGATTGGCTCAAATTTCCTACTGATAAGAGATAAATAATTTTACTAATCTAAAATACTTCCATTTGCTGACTTGCAGGACATGTGCAGAGTGGATACTTTTCTTTGTGTGCTTGCATTCTAAATTAGTGGCACATAAATTAGGGGATGAGAGACTGGCCCTTCTCTGTAAGTGTGTATGTAAGTGTGTTTTGTTTTCTTTATGTGTACCAACGTGGGAGGATGTATAGATATGTTATGTACATATATGTTTACACCTATGCAAGTACATAATTTTCATTTTTTAGAATTCAAAAATTCAATTGCTTTGAATAACAATACATAATCTTTCTTCAGAATATCGTTGTGGTCATTGTCCAAATGAGTGGTTAACATATTCCAACAATTGCTATTACATTAGTATTGAAAGAAAAGCATGGAATGAGAGCTTGATGGCGTGTGCTTCTAAGAACTCTAACCTGCTTTATATAGATAATGAAGAAGAAATGGTAAGATTTTAAGTTGTTTCTAATATTTTATTAAAAGCTTATTTCAGTCAATCTTATATTGTAGAATTCAGCCATGTTTTTTTACCTATCTGTAGAGTTTTATTTTAAAGCCTGCTGTTATTCCATTGTTTAACTTTATATTTTATTTATATTTTTATGTCACTAATGCACATTTGATAGTTTCCACTTCTTGCTTTTCATAGAAAACCATGTTTCTATAAATGCTTTTTTTCCTAAATTAACTTTACTCTTTAGTTATACCATGCATCAAGGAAGCTAAACATATCATGATTGTGCAAGTTGATCACAAACTGAAAAGACCTACGTAATTACAATTCAGGTCATGAAATAGAAGTTTCCAGCCCCAGGCAGCCCGCCCCTGGGTGAACTCTCAACACTTCTGCTACCTCCTCACTTAACCACTGTTCTGTTTTTCAACATTATAAAGTATCACTGCATGTTTTTGAGATTTATATAAATGGAAGATTCAGTATGCATTCTTGTGTCTTCTTCACTCCTACCTTATATTTTTGGAATTCATCCATACTTTTGCGTTTACCTGTAGTTTGTTAATTTCAGCTATGTATTGTATGGATTTGACATTTTTTAATCTATGCTACTGAGTAAAAATTTAGTTACTTTTTAAAACGGGTATTATGGATAATTTTTTATGAAAACTCTTGTGTATATCTTTTTCCACATGATGTATTAAATAATTTATATATTATATATAAATATGTCATGTAATAAATTATATTAATATAACATGATTATATTTATAAAAATATGATAATTTACAAATACTATTATATTATTATAATTGCACTTTGTATAATTATAATATAGTATCCTCTATGCATCAGAATAAAATTGCAGGTTCATAAATATATGTGTATGTCAAATTGATTAAATTGTCCCAACATTTTCCTAGTTTTGTGTAAATACATATTTTATCCTATAGTCTCTTGATCCAAAACTTAGTACTCTCAGAAATTTTAAAGTTCTGATTGTTATATTACAGTATCATTATGACATTAGTAGACATTTTACTGATTCCTAGTGGATTGAACATATTTTTCTGGGCTCTTAACCATTAAGACATCTCTTTTGCAGTAATGGGAAGTGCCTGTTCATGTGTCTTGTCTTGTCCTTGCCTTGTCCACCATTTCTCTTACACGATGTCTGTCAATTACCTTCCTAGGAGTTCTTGTTATATTTTGGATATGTGCTCCTTTTTGAGTTTATGAGATGCAAATAAATTTTTTTGACTTTGTGACTTTGAGTTTTACTCTCATATTGGAGTCTTTTAATGACCAGAATTTATTAATGTGATCAGAGTCCAATTTTTCTTTTTTGGTGTTAGTGATTATTTTGGACCCCGTTCAGAAATTAGTCCAAGTTTGTGAATATAATCTTCTATATTACTCTCTAGGTTTTATCTTTTCTCATTATTTCTTAACTTTTACATTTGGGTCTATAATCCATTGGGAATTTATTTTTTGTGATGCTGTATTTGTGATGCATGTGAAGATGAGATGGAAGTGAAGTTTATACTTCTTTACATCATTACCTAATTGATAGAGCATAATTTATAGCAAAGATGATCTTTCTTTTCATAAATATCTTTCCTATGTTTATAAACATATATACACATATGTGCTCTAGTCTGCTTTATATGGATAATATGTACTCTATATTATCTTTGTATTGATGATAATATATATTTTATCACAGTCTATACAGTCTGTCGTAGTCTACAGCAGTTTGAGTGAAATGGAGAAGGTTTACTTTCCTTTATGTCGATTTACTATGTATATTTATAATCGTCCTATATATTTCATTTACGTATATCGAGAATTAAATGGAAGAATGTTCAATATTTCTTCAACTGATAATTTTACTTCAACTATCAATTTAGAAAACACAAGAGGAGAAGGAAAGTCTATTGTATCTAATGATATTTTTATTCTTTCTTTTGTTCTCTCTTCCTTCCTGAAGATCCATTTAATTTCTGCTTAGACGATTTCTTTTATCTATTCTTTTAGACTGGGCCTGGATGATGACACATTTTCTGAGTTTCTCTTTATCTGAGAATGTCTTGATTTCCCCTTCATTCCTGAGTGATATTTTCACCAAATTTTTCTATGTGTTTTGGTTGGAATAAGGCAGTTAAGAGTCTAAAAGCTTCCTGTTTCTCTAGCCTGCCCCTTTCCTGGTCCTTTGGAGAGAAGAGACTTTTCTTGGGGTTTTTGTCCCTACCCATTGGAGTTCTAGTTTGCCTGTTTCTCCAGCATCCAGCCTGGGATATACGAGATCAAAAGAAATTCCCAGTTCGCTCACTGTAATATCACTCCTCAGGTCTCAAGTCCCGTTTCCGTCAGCTTTCTCATCACTTTTCAGACTCTTCTCATGTTTGTCTTACATACAGTGTCCAGTGTTTTTAGCTGTGTTTAGTGGAAGGAATAGCGAAAAGTATCATCCACTCCTTCTTTCCAGACGTATTATACAGTAAAAGTGCTACCACTGAAAAGTACATCCGCTCCATCTTCCCAGAACAGGAGGTCCGATCTGTAGTAGTTTTGTTTGAATTTTCCTAAAACTAATAATATTGACCATCTTTTCATGTACTCATTTGCCATCTGTATTTTTTTTTTTTTTGGTGAACTATCCATCGAAATATTTTGCATATTTTTTGTTTTTTGTTTTGAGAGTTCTTTTACCTCCAGGAAATTACTCTTTGATCGTATGTATAATTGGCAAATATTTTCTCCAAGTCAATGATTTGTCTTTTTTTCTCTTGAAACAGCAAACGTTTTCTAATTTTATGTGGTACTGTTCATTAATTTGTTATTTTCTGGATCACAGTTTTAGTGTTGTATCTAAGAAATCTCTGCCTAAGCCAAGGTCATGTAGATTTTTCTAATACATCTTGAGGTTTTATAGCTTACACCTTGGTTTGTGACCAATTTTGAGCTTATTTTTGCATATAGTGTGAGGTATGGATAAAATTATTGTTATTACATTGCATATTGATAGCCAATCTTTTCTGCAACATTTATTGAAAACATTATACTTTCTCCACTTAATGAGTTTGCATTTTTGTTGAAATATGCATTCCATATACGTGTGGGTATAGTTTTGTACTTTCTAACAGTTTTCAAGATCTAGTCATCTGTTTTTATGCCAATTCCTTACTCTAAGCATTGTTTTTTTAATGGTAAATTTGTACTAGTTGATATCAGTTCTCCTTTTTCAAAGTTATGGTCTCTTCTAGGTCTTTGCATGGATTTTTCCTTTTTATTCCTATTTTTTTAAAGATTACTTTGCCTTTTTTGTAAAGCAAGAATGACTGTTAATCTCATCAATATGTTCTGTATCAAAGTGATGACATCATTTTTCTTTTTTACTCTGTTAATGTGATGGGTTAATTTTATGGAATTTCAAATGTAAATCCAACATGCTATTGCTTCAATAAATCTCCTTGTGTCATAGTCTATTAATTTTATATATTGCTGAAATCCTTACATCACTTTATGATTGCCAATGACATGTAATTTCTTTTTTGTGTGTATTATCATCAAAAATACGCATACATTTTATTAGCCTCCTTCATCTTGCTGCAGGTGTTTTCTCTTTCCTCTACCCTACAAGAGATTTTGTAAGATTGGCATTATATTTTTCTTTACATGTATCGCTTACATCAGCATCAATATGGTCTATGACTGAGTGTGGGAAGTTTTTGAATTACAGATAAGTTTCTAATAGAAGTTATAAGAAAATTCCTGTATTTTTGTTGCTTTTTGTTTTAGTTTTCACAAGTTGTATTTGTTAGAATTTCTTCCACTTTGTGTCCATTTCAAAATGTATTTGCATATTTTCATAATATTGTCTTATGATAATTTTATTGGGGTATAATATACATACAGGAGGATGCACATACTATCTCCCTACAGCTTACTGAATTTTCATCAAGTGTAACCATCACCCGGAATGAGAAATTGAAATTTACTTGCACTACAAAATGACCATCTCATGTTCTTTTCTTCATTAAAAAGTACCTTATATAAATGGAATCACAAAATATATATTCTTTACTTTGGGCTATTTCAGGTGAAGCTAAATTGTGAGATTCATCCATATTGTTGGGTGAAGTTGGAAATGGTCCACACCTTCTTGGTGTTGCATTGTCTAATGATACTACGATGTATTTATCCATTCTATTGCTGATTCTCATGGAATGTTTGGATACCGTTCCATTTGGGGTTACCAAGAGTTATTCTGCTGGACAGATTTCAGCATAAACTTTCAACTAAATATATGTTTATTATTTCTTATTTCTACAACTTTAGTTGATTCTTCTTTTAAGCTTGAGAGGAAAGCAGCTCAGATAACTCATTTACAACATTCTCCCTTTTAAATGTGAGACAACGCTATGAATTACCTCTAAATTAATAATTTAGTTCCACTGTAAATTTTCTGTATATTCTCATTTTATTATCATTTATTATAAGGTATTTTCTCATTTCACTTTTGATTTCATCTTTGAACTATACGTTTTCCTGAAGTGTATTTCTTTGCAAATGTTTGAGAATTCCCCATATATCTTTTCTGATTTCCAATTTATTGCTTTGTCTTCAGAGAATATCCTTGAATTGTTACAATCCTTTTAAATTATTGATACTTATGTATGAACTAGAATACTTTCTATATATGCCAGCTATATCAAGCTGGTTCCTAGTGGTTTTGTAGTCTTTCTGGTTTCCTGATTGGCTGTTCTATCAGCTACTGAAGGAAGAGCTTTTAAATCTCCAACAATAATTATTGAATTGTTTATTTTTCCTTTTGACTCAATAGTTTCCATTTCATTTTTTTGAGGATTCTCTGGTTAGGTGAATATATGTTTTCATTGTTTTATGTTCCTCTTATACTGATGGTTTTAACATTTTGAAATGATTCTTTTTTTTTTTTCAAAGGTTGACACCTGAGCTAACAACTGTTCCAATATTCTTTTTCCCCCCTCCTTTTCCTCCCCAAATCCTGCCAGTACCTAGTTGTATATTTTTTAGTTGTGGGTCCTTCTAGTTGAGGCATGTGGGATCCCGCCTGAGAGTTGCCTCACAAGCTATGCCATGTCCCCGCCCAGGATCCGAACCAGCGAAACCCTGGTCCACTGAAGCAGAGCGCGCGAACTTAACCACTTCGCCACGGGGCTGGCCCCTGAAATGTTTCTTTTTATTTCTAATAATATTTCTTGTTTTAACAGCTACTTTGATATTAGATTAGCTACTTCTGCTCACTTATGTGTTTTGTTTATAGGGTATATCTTTTTCCATCTTTTTACTTTTGTCTATTTGTGTGTTTGACTCTGAAGTGTGGTTGCTATAGAGGGCGTACAGATGAATCTTACTTTTTTATTCAATATGACAACATCTATCTTTTGATTGCCATGTTTATTCATTCACATTTAATATACCTATTGGTATAGTTGGATTTAAGACTGCTGTTTCACTATGTGTTCTATATCTGTGTCTCTTCTTCTTTTCTTCCACCTTTCCTGACATCTTGTGTGTTAAACACACATTATTTTAGCGTGCCATTTTAATCCCTCTATTGATAGTTTGGCTATATTTTTTAAGTTATCTTCTTAGTAATTGCTGAGGGTATTACAAATATATCTTTAGCTGATCTACTTCAAGTTAATTCTGACTAATTCCAGTAAAATACAGCAACTTAGCACCAACATAGCTCCATTTCCTTCCCCGCTCCTTTGTGGTCTTAATATTACTTCTAACCATGTACTGAAGCCAGGTAGCACTGGATGGTGAACACCAATTATGCACATCCTTTCCAGCACTGCATTTATGATTTCACACTGGTAACTTGAAATGACCATTCTAGGTGTCTTTGCACCAGAGAAATGAATAAATGTTAAAAAAGTACAGTTTTCTTTCCTCCCGCTAGGTGCCTACTTACCATACAAGGTTGTATCCATATATGATAAGTACCCAACCATACAGTGTTATAATTATTGCTTAAATAACCTTATTTTTTGAAGAAATTAAGAGAAGAAAACACACATACACACACACACAAACTCTTATTTCCCTACATATTTACCATTTGTGCTGATCTTCATTCCTTCTTGTGGATATGAGTTACCATCTAGTATCTTTTACTTTTTAGCTGAAGAATATTTTGGGAAGACAGTTCTGCTAATAAGAAATTCTCTCTGTTTCCATGTATGTTGTAAGATCCTTAGTGCACCTTTTTTGCAGGACTGTTTTGCTGAATTTAGAATTTTTGTTTGACAGAGTTTTGTTGTTTTTTTTTCCACTACTTTCACTTCTTTGAATATGTCATTCATTGCCTTCTGTCCTTCATTGTTTCTGAGGAGAACTCATCTATTAATCATGTTGTTATTTTCCCATATGTAATGGGTAGTTTGTCCCCCTTGCTGATTTCAAAAACACATAGCATAAAATTTACAACAGTTTTTCATTTTCCAGAATGTCATAGAGTGGAATCATACAATATTTTACAAATTATCTGTGACATTTTAACTATATCATACATCTTAACCATTTTTTTAAATTAGGAGAATCTTTCTTTTATTATGTAAGTTTCAGATGTACAACCTTATAATTCTACATCTGTATACACTACAAAGAGATCAAGTGTACAATTTATCAGTGTTGACTATATTTGCATTGTCATGCAACAGATATCTAGAAATTTTTCAACTTCCAAAATTGAAACTCTATAGCCAATAAATTCCCTCATCCCCCTAAACATGCAACCTTTGGCAATTGCCATTCTACTTTCTGATTTTATGAGTTTCCCTACTTTAGAAACCTAATGTAAGTGGAATCATGCACTTTTTTGTGACTGGCTTATTTCCCTTAGCATATTGAGTGAGTTTCATCCATGTTGTAGCATGTGACAGGATTTCCTTCCTTTTTAAGACTGAATAATGTCATATTGTTTGTATATACCACATTTTCTTTTCCATTCATCCACCAATGGACATTTGGGTTGCTTTTACCACTTGGCTATCTTGAACATCGAACATTCTTGACTGCTACGAACATAGATGTATAAATATCTCTTCAAGATCTTTTTTTCAATTCTTTTGGATCTATTTCCACATATATCAGTGGGATTGTTGATTCATGTAGTAATTCTGTTATTCATTTTTTGAGGAACCTCCATACTGTTTTCCATAACGGATGGCCAATTTACATTCCCACCAACAGTGTACAAGAGTTGTTTTTTTCTCCACATCCTTTCCAACACTTGTTATTTTTTTTTTGATAGTAGCCTTTCTAATGGGTTAGAGGTGATATCTCATTGAGGTCTCGATTTGCATTTCTTTAATAATTAGAGATATTGAGCATCGTTTCATATGCTTGTTGGCCATTGGATATCTTCCTGGGAAAGGTGTTTATTCAATTCCTTTGCCCATTTTTAAATTAGGTTACTTGTTCTTTATTGTTGCTGTTGAATTGTAGGAGGTTTTTTTTTTTTTATATATTTTGGATATTTACCCCTTATCAGATATGAGTTGCAGATATTTTCTCTTATTCTGTACCTTGTGCCATTTAATGCACAAAATATTTTAGTTTGATGTAGTACCGTTTGTCTGTTTTTGCTTTTGTTGCCTGTACTTTTGGTGTCATTTTGAAGAAATCACTGCCAAATCCAATGTCATTAACTCTCCCTCTATGGTTTTTTCTAGGTGTTTTAGGTCTTATGTTAGGTCTTTAATACTTTTTGAGTTAACTTTTGTATGTGGTGTAATGTAAGTATCCAAAATCATTCTTTGAATGTGAAGAGCCAGTTTTCCCAACATGTCTGTGGAGGACATTGTCCTTTTCCCATGAAATGGTCTTGACATCCTTGCCAAAAATCATTAGACCAAATATACGTGGGTTTATTTCTGAAAATATTGTTAAACTGTTTTCATGGGGGAACAAGAGACTGAGGCTTCTTATTCTTCCATTTTGCTAATGTCATCCCCCTCCATACTGGAATAGCATCCATGACAAATGTGAACATAATGTGGTCTAAGTGTTGCTGGAGGTGGGAGACATCTCACCCATTCCCTGATTTTCGCACTGACTCAAGTCACCTAATAATCCTATCTATTCCATCAAGATTATTTCTTTGTCTTTGTCTTCAAGTGTTCTTCACTCATTTGTTATGATGTTTTCAGATATGGATTTCAATGTGTTCAACATGTTAGTATTTGCTGGACTCCTTGGGTCTATCAATATTTTTGAAATATAAATTAAGAAGTTGTTCATTCATTGTGGCTTAAAATTTTTTTGCTGTCCCTTGCTGTCTCTCTTCTTCTCAAACTATATTTATGCCTATCTTGGTTTTCTTGATACTGTCTCAAAGGTCTCTGAGCTGTGTTAATTTTTCTCTTTTTTTCCTCTTGGAAAAATAATTTCTATTATTCCATCCTCAATTTCATCACTTCTTTCTTCTGCGTCTCAAATTTTCTGTAGATTCAATTTGATGAATTTTTCATTTCACGTAATATGTTTGTCAACACAAAATTTCTAATCAATTGTTTTATAAAATTTTTATTTCTCTATTGATATTTTCTACTTGTTTTGTCACTACCATCATATTTTCATTAGGTTATTTGAACATAGTTTACTTTATAATTTGCGTATGTCTATAATAATTAATATTTTTCTAATACATCTAACATTTAATCTTGGTAAAAGATTCTATTGTCTGACTTTTTCCCTGAATATGGAAGACATTTTCCAGTTTCTTTGCAAGTTTTCTTCTTTTTTAAGTAGACACTTTATAATATAGTGTGGTAAACATGGATTCCATTTCATGTTTCTTAGATTTATTACCTTTTAGAACATGCATAAACTTTTCTCCAGAATCTTTTCCTCTGAAGTGTGCCTGTGATAGTTCTGCCCAGTTTTTTCAAATTCTTATTGTTTATTTTTTAGCTTGACTTCCTAGGAATTACCCTTGTGATTGCATTGCTTAGTTGTCAACCAGTAATTCTTGTAAACGGTTGTATTCAAATATTGCAAGTCAGTAGGGCTTCCACTGTCTACCATTTGTCTGTGTGTGTGTGTGTGTGTGTGTGTGTGTGTGTTTTGGGGAATGCTTATAACTTTGTAATTAGTTCTCACATCTACTTTGGTTTTTACTTGTTACGAGGATCATCTTGGTCTCTTCTATAGATCTGCATGTTTTTTTCCATCAGTCAAGGATGTGTAGACCTAACGTCATCTCTTCTATTGTACGTTCATTTTTAGTACCTTGCCATTATATTTATGGTTGGCACTATGCTTGACACAAAGGACACCATAACCTTGAACTAGAAAAAGTACATATTTTCTTCATTAGTTACCTAGAAAATTCAGCACTTTGAAATGAAAAAGTAGTGGACTGTTTAGTGACCCATTCTTCTCTCCTAATCAAATCTACACCTTTGGCAACTACAGCATTGTTTTTGCAGCCTTCCTCAAATTGTAAATACTACAATTCTTTTGCTCAGTGAGATGGGGTGTGGATGAGGGTAGACATTGGAGCAGTACTAGACCAGAAGACTACAAATTTGCTCTATTTTTTTCCACTTCACAAATTATTGTTAGTCTTTGATCAGTTCTCAGAGCCTTGAAATTGTGTCATTGTCAGTTTGTCCTCTTTACTTAGTCATACTAATACATTTACCTAATTGTCCAATATGTAACATATTGTAAATTGAGAGACTCTCTAAAGTAAAAAAATAAATAACTTTGTTTGTTATTACCAAATTTAAATTAGTATAAAAATTTATTTGAATTCTAATAAAATTTCTTTTCTATAGAATTTTCTGAACTCCTTCTATGTTTTTTCATGGATTGGACTCTGTCACAGCACCAGTAATAATGCATGGGTGTGGCCAAATGGCTCAACTATCTCTTCCAAACTGTAAGTTTCTTGAGAAATTTTATATTTTATTCCTTAAAGGGATTAATCTTAGAAAGAAAAAGGAAGCAATATATGAAGAATTATATAAAAACAGTTCTTTAAACTTTTCCATAGAAAAAATACATGGGAAATATTCAGAATTAGATATATAACTATTAGTCTAAATATAATATTTATTCATCAAAATATAGTTATATTTTACTAAGATAAATGATATCTGTGTATTTCAGGTTCCCAGTATCTTCAGGGAGGGATAAGAATTGTGCGTTCTTGGATTTTCCAGAAAGCAAACTTTCTCCTGCATCTTGTTTAGAAACAAAAATATATGTTTGTAAGCACCAGGCACTTTAGCTTAACTAAATTTGGTGTAATGTTACTGTCACCATCTGTAAAGAATATATTTGTAGTTTCTTGAAAAGCATACAATTGTTTTCTTAGAATTTTTTTAACATATTGTTTTTTAGAGTAGCGTTAAGTTCACAACAAAATCAAGAGAAATGTACAGAGATTTCCCATATGCCCCTTGTCCCTGAACATGCACAGCCTCCCCTATTCTCAACATCACTCACCAGAATGGTATATTTGTTACCAAGGATGAATCCACATTGATGTATCATAATCACCTTAAGTCCATAGTTTGCCTGGGGCTTCACTCTTGTTGTAGAATTATTTTTAAATCTTTATTTATATTATTTTTAAATATATACCCAGGTACATATTATACATTTCTTAAACTTTTACTATTTACTAAAATAATCATATATAAATGACAAAACCTAAAATCAAGAACTGTTACTCCTAAGTCTCAATGAGGTGAGTAATTCCACTCATATTTTCAAATTAATTCATTTGTCCTAGACCTTGAAATTGTTCAAAATGAGAATTCAAGAGCCTGGAATGGTAAAGTGTATAAGTCAGAGTCAACTCAAGAGACGGAAACTAGGGGAGGCCTGATGTAAAACATTATTAACTGTTTCTAGAGGATAGCCTAGGAAGAGGGGATAATAGAAAATTACAAAGAATACCTTAGGGTTAAAGGAGAGCCCCCAAGGAAGGAATCTACTTTGTAGCCAGGTCTACTCCTTAAGGATGGGTTTTGGATATCATTGAAGACAGTGTGGCTGCAGACAACTTCATGGCAGACATGTTCACTGGATTGCCCTGGGACAGATTGATTCCTCAGTCGGTAGGCTGAAATTGGTGAGGATGGATCTCAGGCTGTGACTGGCAACCAGGAAGACCTCCCTGCCAGTGTTAGCAGGCAGAGGGTAGAGCACAGGGAACTATAAATAGGAATGGACCCACAAACTTTCTGGAGAGTGACTACCACAGCCACATAGTAGCCAAAGAAGAGAGAACACCATGAAACCAGGAAGAAGAGCCTTTGTCCTGCAGTGCCTGTCCAGTGCCTTTTACTACACAACTTAACATCATGCGAGCTGACAAGGGAGAAAAGTTTATAGGATCTAGCTACATTATCTCAGAACAGGGTTTGAAGGATAGATTTGGAGGTGAGAGTAATAAATTGTTAACTGGCAGTCAAAGGTATATGCAATAACCACAAGGTTGTTGTACAAGAGTCATTTGGGTGTGCCCCACTTCCTCAAGGAATGAAACCAACCTGTGTCTTTTGAATTTGTTTTAGTGCAGCATGATCAATGGTTAGATTTAATTTTGGTGGAGGTTGGCATTTTCATGGGGTAATAAACAGTGTCCTTTGTTATTTTTTACATGTCTGTTCTTTTCCTCTACTGGATTTCAGATATTTTAGGACACATCTTGTTTTACTAAATTTTATATCTCTCCCCTTCTGTCACTCTTTATTATCATGATTAGAAAATACTTTGATGGAAAACATAAAATGTTAATCAAGAAAACATTAAATAACTTGATAAAAATCTTTGTATGGGTCAAGCAACTGGTTATTGACAGAATTCGAGATAAACTTTTGTAAGTTGTCAAAAACTCAAAAATATTTCCACCATAATTAATTTATAAGAGGGAGAAAGCTTACACATTACTATTTAGAAAATAAATTAATACATCATACACATTTATCTCTTTGATTATGTATATGTTCTTTATATTCTCTACATTTATTCTTTGTATTCATGTAGAGAAAATACATGAATATTAAAAATTAATTTCATGTAGTATGTAAGTGGTAGATGTAACTAAATGCTAAAGTTGTGTTACAAAAACCCAAGCTGGCGTTGACATTTAAAAATAAGCATTTATTTCTCATTCACCCATTTGTGGTTTGGCTGGGTTTCATTTCGTGTAGGCTGGGCATATATGGGTTTGGCTTTAAATCACACATTCAGCTCAGATCTTCTTTCTATATTTTATCCTCAAAACAGTGGGTTACTTGTTACATGACCTTATGTAGCAGAGATTAGCAGCTCTCACAGGGGCAAGCAGAAATGTGCTGCTTAATACTTGGGCTCAGAACTCATAATCTGTCCCTTCCCATTCACATTACATTGTCAAAAGAAGTCACATGGCCAACTTATTAATTATCTGTAAAGTATACACTTCTATTGCAGTCAGAAGGAGGAAATATAGATTCACTGATAAATAAGCTAATCTACCATAATAGCCATAGGAATATTTGTCTCATTATATTTCATGAGACAAGTTTATTCCTAAAATAAAAATATTGAAAAATAGAAAAAAAATTAGTACTTTTTTGACTTCCCATTTAGATTTTTGTTTCCTCTCTGCCAAAAATTCTGGTCAAGTAGTTTTGTATAGTGGTAAAGATCATCATATAGATGCTTTCACCAAGGTCCTTGATCCATGTACAAATGGGGAGTAAGCAATATGGTGTAAAGATTAGGACATGGGCAACGAAACCAGATCACTTGAGTGTAAATTCTACATGCACCCTATTAGCCCTGTGACTTCGTTACATAAACGTTCTGGCTCAGTTTCTTCTCTTGTGAAATAAGATAGAAATAATTTCTTATTTATAATGTTACTTGAAGAACATTTGAAAAGCACTTGAAAAATGCCTCCGGACACATAAGTGTTCACTAAATACCAGTTCTTTTTACTTAAAAACTTCGTGCTTCATTTCCGTTACCCGTGACTTGATGACCATAATTGTAGCCACCAAATAGGGCTGTTCTTAGGAATAAATAATGTAATGCTTAAAGAGCCTTAAAATAAAGCCTAACCCTATTAAGTGTTTGCTATATGTGATCTTTCCACATTTTCTTCCTTAACTATTCAATGAAGTCTGATTTCCAAGAGGATCCAAGTTCTAAAACTTTGTCTTCCTTCTCTCACCTATGAGAATCTCTATTGTTCCCATAATCAGGTTTTAGCCAGGCATCAAAAATACATCTCATTCAACCAATTCAATTATATATATCAAACATATTTTTATTTTAGTGTAGACTTTTAACAAATTTAATACATGTCATATGTAAACATTAACAAGAGTAATTTTTTACTGGACATGTATTCTCATTATTGAAATCAAGTTTCAATTGCGGTTCTTTTTCTTATTGGTCAAGAACCCCAGCCTCCTCCTCAATGTGTTCTTTTTATGCATATGGAAAAGCTGTCTTTTTTTGAATTGGAGAAATTTTAAAAGGAATTGTCAAGTTTTGGCAAGACAGCCTTTAATGCTTCCTAGATTTGAGACCAAGTGAAAGGCATAAAAAAGGTGCCTAAACTTTTGTATCTGTATGTAATAAGCAATGGGAATTACTTGGTAGAGAGAGTTTAGGTCATACCTTCCAAAACCACCTGATATACATGTACATATATGGAACAATATTAGGGGGATGCTAAACAAAGGTGAATTTAGAATACCACAAGTCACATAAATGTCAGCGATATGAAGGGGACAGTGGTCATTTTTTTTGTGTCTAACTTTGTGAGAATGTACTATCTTCAATGTGGAAAATAACAGGCTAGCTATTCTGGACTCCAGAGTTAAATAGTATCATTCCAGTACTAATGTCAAGGAAAGATGGTGCCTTTTTAAAATTTACTATATGTTGGAGCAGAACAAAATGTGTGTTCTTTGCCGGCAGCCAGTTCCAAAGAGAATGAAGGAAGGATTGGATTGTGTATGTCCAATCTTCTGTTCCAAATTTACTAATCTAAGAATTCTATTTTCTGGTCATTAATGGGTGTAAAGTTATGGGAAAAATAACATTATCATTTAATAAGTGTCATTCTGCTCTAATTTTGTGAGTCTCCCCCCTAAATTACAACCATTGTTTTCTGTGGCTCCTCCTATGGCAACATGAAAAATTTAGGTTTTCGCCTCCCAAAGGCTCTGAGTTGGATAAAAACCATGCACTAGTTAAGTGAGCCTAATGTCTTTCTGTATGCCAAGTTTATATTTTTCTGCTCTATTTCACCTTCTGTTCCAAATTATATATGTCAATGTTATCCAATATTCCCTGGTAGAGATTCTAGAAAAAAATTCAATAACAACATAAAGGTACTACAATAGTAAAATGCATAAATATGTACACATAAATAAATGCCAGGAACAGAGAGGAACTTCAAAGTTTAATAAGCACGGTAGAGATCGTGATGTTCCCAGAGGTAAAACAATTAAAGATCTCTTTCAAATTAAGGTAAAAAGACAGTTGATTCTAAAAGAATTTGTCTTCTGCTTCTGATAGGGCTAAATAAGATCCTGCTGAACTCTACTACTGATAACATGTATAAAGTCTGAACAAAGCACATACACACAAACACGCACACACACATACAAACATCAGCCTGAAGATTGTGGCGGGTGGGAGGCAAAGAATTTGGGAAAACAGTTCAGACTTGGACAAAGGAAATGTCACAGAGAGTTACCTGTTTTTACCACTTTTAGCCTGAAGGCAGACCAAATTCAACTGCATTTAGTTTGGCTAAAATTCCAACAAAACCTTGCAGTCTTTCCTATCTAAAAAAACGGAGGATAGAATTGAAGACAGCGACAGCCACTGGAAAATAATATGGAATCCCAGAAAGGAGATAGGCAGAGAGTGGGAAGAAAAAATTTGGTGTATTACCTCTGCCCCAAATCCTGTTTGACACCAAAACAATCCTTGAGTGAAAAAGACTGAACCTAAGGATAAATTAGAGAATTCAAATGAGATTTGAGCTGCCAGCCAAGAGATAATTTTCAAGACTAGTCCAGCTAATTTAATTGCCTCCTAAAAAATAACATCAGCACTCTTCAGAAAAATGTAACTGAATCCAGATCCTTGCAAGAAGTTCAACGTTTAAAGTAACTGAACATATAAAAAACAGAAAAATGTGATCTGTTTCAAGAGAAATGGAAACTCCCCTGTGTCTTCCTGATACTGTCTTTTCAGAGCTTCTGAATTTTCTAGTCTTCATTAGCAATTATTTCAGAGATGTTATATGTGTGTACATGTATTATTTGTAAATATATATATTTGTAAATGTATATATTTATTATATATTTAGTATATTTCTTAGATGTTTATATATATATAAAATATATTTTTTTTACTTTTTTATATTCTTCTAGAGATTTATTTATTCCATTTGCCTATTCAATTTAATCAGGCTAGCTGAATTTGTAACTGTTATATTCAATTTAATGGCTGTGGATTATTGATGTTCCTGGTGAAAGGGTTATATAGCTTCACCCTGTTGAATTCAAATTGCACACTTCTGAGATGAAACACTAAGAGTTAGTTCATGGCTCTCTGTAGCTTTTTTCTCTCTGACACAAAGACCCGCAATGTTCCATACAGAGGCTGCTTCATAAAACTTTTTCCGAGAGTGAGGGTGATGTGGGTGAGGGGTTCTACAGCATAAGTAAAAGTAAAACTCTCTTGCTGCAGATATAAAGTTTTGTTTTTGCAAACCTCCAATATTTTGGCATTGTTACTGCAGGATAACCTCACCTATCTTGATGGATATAAAGGTTTGGGGTGCTTTATTTGCTTTCTATTTTCTTTTGATTCCTGGCAAAGACAACTATGTTTCCGTAATTGAACTTCTCAATAGCTTTCTATGCAGTCATTTTTACTTTACTAGAGTATTCCCTATACATATGTATGTATATATATCACAAAGGACCTCCATATGCTTTTTAGAGACAATGGCATAGATATGCTGGGAGAACATTATAATACAGGCACTTTTTGGCTATTTAAATATCAGCATAAAAATAAATTAATTAAATTTTTTCTGTTTAAATATATTATTAGATCAAGATGAACAGATTTAGCACATATGGCTATTTCACTTCCTGTGGCAAATCCATTGAAATCATAAGAAAAAATAGTTAAAAATAACCAATCGTTTGTATGTGTGAGGAAGATTGGTGCTGGAGTAACATCTGTTGTCAATCTTCCTCTTTTTGCTTGAGGAAGATGGTCCCTGAGCTAACATCCGTGTCAACCTTCTTCCATTATGTATATATGACCCCACCACAGCATGAGTTGATGAGAAGTGTGTAGGTCCATACCCAGGATCTGAATCTGTGAACCCCAGGCTGCAAAAGCAGAGCTTGTGAACTTACCCACTGTAAAACTGGGCCAGTCGCCCCAAAATAACCAATTCTTCTTACTAGAACTCGAAAACAATATCAAATGAAAACAGAAAAGAATTTTGTGAAATTATTTGACATGATAAAACAAATGCAATGGGATTCACAGAAAATTAAGTTAAACTAGAATAAATCAAATTAAATTACCCATCAAAATTAAATTAAAAATTAAACTTTCAGTTGAACCTTTTAAAGGGAAAATATAACAAATAAAACGGAAATGAGAGATACAAGATCAGCTTAAAGGTAACAAGTAATAAAAATATTTGGATGCTTGAGACCATTGTCAGATCAAGAAATTAAAGACATTAATTAAATTATTTTATTTGCTTTAAAGATGATCTAGGCTATGTGGCCTCTTTGAACCTTGAAAAATTAAAAATCAATAGATTTTTCCCTGTTATTTTGGCTCTGAGAGAAAAGCATTTTAGAATGTGGTTTTTGGCATAGGAGATACCAGATTTTATGCTAAGTGTGGTGAGGAGTAGCATATCACAATGTACGACCACCTGTAGGAGGTATGGAAATCTCAGAAGTCGCAATATAAGATATCCACATACCCTGTCCAGCTTCAAGCTTCCTCCTATAATTTCAATACTTCTAAACTTCTTTGTATATTGTCTAAATTAGTTAACAAATTAATAGACATACCATTTCATGATAGAAAAACATTGCTCATATTTAAAGTACTAATTATCGATATGAATAGACAAATAGAAATGGATATACCAAAACTGAAGTTTGCATCTGATGGTTGAGTGATAGGGAGAAGCCACAGAAATTTGGAAAAGTTACCAATAAGAATTCTAAAATGAAAACAAACCTTTTAAATGAAAAATCTGTAGTGTGATTAATAAACAAGAATAGAAACATTTAGGGAGAAAGTTAGTGAATTGAAAAAACAATTTGAGAAAAGAGAAAAGGAGATAGAAACTATAAAAGATATTATGAAGTAAAGGATAAGATTTCCAAAGTGCTAGGATATGAAAAATGAAGAAAAATAATATTACAACAGACCACAACGATTGTATTCGGGATTGATAACACATATGATACTCAGATTCAAGAACCACAATTCATTGCAATCAGAAAACATACAATTAAAAAACATCTGGGTTCATCATAGTAACTATTTCTGATTCTTCTCTTTTTATTTTCTTTTAAGTCTATCACATTGCATTTTTGTCCCAATAGCACACTGAAACTATTCCCTATTTTGTAAACCCAATAATAAATTCTCATCTTATTTGAATTAGACTCAGCATTAGACACAGTAGATTGCTTGTGCCTTGTGGAATCCTTTTCTTCACTTGGCACCCAGAGCAATGTATTTTCTTAGGATTTTTATTCCTATCTCATTGCTTTGCCTTTCAGTCTTATTTGCTGATTTAACCTCTTCACTTTTACATCTTAACCTCTGAGTGCCACCGGATTCGGTCCAGGTTTCGTTCTTTTAAATCTACATTAATTTCCTTGGTGATATTATCAATCCCTTGGTTTTAAGCGCCACATATAAGCTGAAAAGCACAGTTTTATATTTTCCAGCCCAATTCTCACCATGTAAATCAATACTTAGATATCTGAGTCCCTATTCAACATCTTTACTCAGATGTTTATTAGATAATTCACACTCGACATGTCTAACCCAAAAACAAGCTCCTGATCTCTCTACCCTGCATCTAGTTAGTGTATAATCTTTACCAATTCATTTAATGGAATTACAATATTTCTACTTTCTCAAAACAAGAAACATAGTTCATCCTTGACTTCTCTCCTTCTTTCTCAAGCCACAATTTACATGAGTCCTCCTAACACTAACTTCAAAATATGGCAAAATCCAGTGACTTCTCATCACTTCTGTTTGCCACCATCATCTCTTGCTTGAAGTATTTTGAGTCTTTCTATTTCCGACATTACTCTCTATTCATTTCTGTGGCCAAAAAGACTATTAAAATATAGTCAGATCATGTTACTTATCTATTTAAAGCTAAGAATGGCTCTCCATGCTTCTCCAAGAAGAAGCGAAAGCCTTACAAAAGCCTGGATGATCTGAGCTTGTTACGTCTTGCATCTTAAACTCTAGTACAGTGTTTCTCCATTTTGTTTTTCATTATCGCCCCTAACCTCAACCCACTAAGAAGACTTTGCTAACATGTTTTTTTAACCAATCCCCATAAAAATTCAAAACAACAGATATACTACACATCCCTTTATGTACTTTATGTATATCTGTGCTTTATACGTTAAATTAAGGATTTTTTCACTACCTTCAAGAATCAATTTTTGTCCCGTTGTCAGTGACACCACCTCTGTTAGGAATTCATGCTGTAAAACTATTCCCCTCACTCACACTGCTCTAAGCATATCAGCCTCCTTGCTGATCCTCAGATATGTCCACCATGCTTCTTCAACAGCAAGATTCATTAGTTATTTGCTCTACAAGAAATGTTCTTCTCTACTCATCTGCATTGCTAGTTGCCTCACCTACTTAATGTCTTTGTCCTATTATTACCTCCTCAATGACTCCCACGTGAATGGCACTTCCTGTCATAGACAGCACTCCCAATTCCTCTTACTCTTTTCAAAGGTGTTTTAATGTAACACTTATCATCTTCTAAATGCCAACTTAAAAAGCAAATACACATGTTATTTTACCCTCAAAACAAGTTTATTTGGGACTAGACAAAAGAATTGCATTTCAGAATGTGCATGCTATGGGAATCATAAGAAAACACAGATAACAAAAGCAGAAGCTTGCTTTTATACAGAAAAAGGGATATTAGGGAGGGGTTGATCTGAGGGAAAGTCTACTGGGTGAAAGTAACAGTTTAGGGTGGTAATGACTCTCATTGACTGAGCTGCAGCTTTTCTCATTGGCTGGGCTGTTTCCAAGGGGAGAGAAATCTTCCTTCAGTAGTAAAGTGGTTGTACTTCTTGTCAGAGATGCAAGCAGGCCTCTTCCTGTTTGGAGCAATTAACATGTATAATAGGACTTTTTAAAAGTCTTTTTGAGGAGATTGGCCCCAGGCTAACATCTGCCACCAATCCTCCTCTTTTTGCTGAGGTAGACTGGCCCTGAGCTAATATCTGTGCCCTTCTTCCTCTACTTTATATGTGGGATGCCTGCCACAGCATGGCTTGACAAGCGGTGCATAGGTCCTCAACCAGGATCTGAACTGGTGAACCCCGGACCTCCAGAGCTGAACATGTGAACTTAACAGATGTACCATGGGGCAGGCCCATATAATAGGGTTTGAGAGCTGCCCCTTCAGGTCTTCCTGACTCCAAATTAGTTGAGGTTACTCTCCTTCATTTCACATAACATATTATATGTTTTAACTTTCTTAGGATTAAAACAACAAATAATTCTTCTATCATGGTTCTGGAGGCTAGACGTCCGAAATCAAGGTGTCAACAGGGCTATGTTCACTTTGAAGACTTTATTTCATGTCTTTCTTTTGGTTTTAGGTTAGCCAGCAGTCCTTGGTACTCCTTGACTTATAGATGTATTATTCCAGTCTCTGCCTCTGTTGTCACATGGTCTTCTCCCAGTGTCTCTTTCTCCTTGTCCAAATTTCCCTCTTCTTGTAGGACATCAGATGGATTAATTAAGGGCCTGCCCTACTCCAATATGACCTCATCTTAACTTGATTACATCTGTGAAGAATCTATTTCCAAATAAGGTCACATTCACAGGCCTTAGAGGGGCATGAATTTGGCAGTGGGGAAGGGGTAGTGTGACACTATTGGGTAAATTGTGAAAAACAAAAAATGACTAAAAATAGCAGGTCGATGTTTGAAATATTTTATCTGAGTGTCATTGTAACTGGAAGTGATATTTGATTTGGTACTTGTGAAAGCTTGATTCTAATCACGTGCATGTGAAAGGTTGTCAGAGTGATGTGAAGTTTCCAGAAGAACTGGAGAGAAAGAAGTCCTGGGCTAAAATAAAATAGCAGGAGTTCACTTAGGATTCATCTCTCCATGGCATTTCTAATTAAATATCCTTAACACTTTTAAGATATAACGACCCAAAAACAAATAAAGTATTTGGTTTTCATAGGTAGTATTAGTAATTTTTTTGGAATGGTTACCTCATATACATATACACATATATCACATTTTGTATGATAGAAATTTCTGAATTTCGTTAACATTGTATTTTTGTTCTTTCTTCAAAGAAAACTCTTTCATTGTTTTAGGGGTCAACAAGACTGAGGATAATAGAGTTCAAATGACACAGAAAACATATGAGTATAGCAAGAGATGAATAGTAATAGAGACAAGTCAACTAGAATTTCTCCCATAAATGGGTGAGAAAATCCACAACATAAGGATCTAACGATGTAAAATTACAGGATCTCACCGGCATAGAGATTATCCAATTGTTCTATGGTTAACATGAAAGAATATAATATGAATTTTCCTAACCAGACTGTGATTTACATAACCTGAGTAAATCTCAGTTTAGAAAGGGTCAAAATTTTAATTTGAAATAGAGACAAATTTTACTTGTAATATACCTCATTTTTTTAAGGCTTAGATTTATAATTTATATAGTTTACAATATGTTTATTTTACTACCTGCTTAAGCTGCTCATCTACTCTTTTCATAGTTTCCTCATAAGGGTCATCTCCTGTCAATGATAAGATTTGTTTAAAAGTTGCTTTTGAACTCACACCATCAGAGAGACCAGACTAAATGGTGATTGTTTGCCTATTTATGCTTCAGAGATTGCAAGGCCGTTTTTACATTATCCTATAGCATTTACTTATCCTGACAGGTTAGAGACATATTGAAAAGGCAGAGGAGAGAAAAAATAAATAGGAAGAGAATGTCTAAGATATGCAATGAGTAGACATGACACCTGAGACTACACAATTTTCTTTTTAGTGAATGCTTCCTAAATAATTCATTCTAGACTAATTACACAGCTAAGACAATTGGTTAAAAAATAGTATCAGTCAGATTATTATTTCTCTTTCCGATGATGTAATGGAAATAACATCCCTGATTCTACAATCACATTTCTTCATTTTATTAATTTAGAAAATTAAAAGGTTATGTCATGAGAGTCAAGCTTATAACTTTAAATGTCAACATTTTTTTGTCAAAATAGGAAAGTTTTGCTAACCTCTTTTCTAATGAACAAGCACATCATTCACTTGAGGAAACTTGTTTTCTTTTGTGTTGATGAATTTCAGGTTTTTAAGCCTCTATACTCTCATCACATAATTTTCTGACCTCAATTATATTTCTCACAATACAAAAATAACGGCGTTGTTCACAGAGTTTTTAAAAGTTGCACTTAAGAATGAGATAAAACATGGAACTTTTCAAGTGGAGCTTTTGTATTCAGTAAGATTGCATATCAATTGGATTAAAAAAAAATCATGGGCCAACATGGTGGTGCACATTCCACTTTGGCAACCTGGGGTTCGCCAGTTTGGATCCCAAAGGACAGAGATGGCACTGCTCATCAGGCCATGCTGTGGCAGGCATCCCACATATAAATTAGAGGAAGAAGGGCACGGATATTAGCTGAGGGACAGTCTTCCTCAGCAAAAAGAGGAGGATTGGCTGCAGATTAGCACAGGGCTAATCTTTCTTAAAAAAATTTTTAAAAAGTAAAGAAAAAAATCAGTGCCTTATTTTTTAACTTTTCTTGAGATGAGAATATTCAAGTTCTACTATCTTGGTAAATTTTATTTATAAACAGTAGTGTGTTATTGAGTATAGTCACCATGTTATACACTATATCTTCAGACCTTATTCATCTAATAACTGAAAGTTTGTATGCTTTTACGAACCTCTCCCTATTTTCTCCACTCCTCAGCACCAGCAACCATTTTTCCACTCTGTTTCTATGAATTTGATTCTTTATTTTTTCAACATATAAATCATGCATGCATTATTTGGCTTTCTCTGTCTAGCATCTCACATTGCACAATGCCCTCCAGGTTCATCCTTGTCACAATGACAGAATTTCTTCTTTCTCATAGCTGATAATAATCCATTGTATATATACGAAATTTTCTTTATCCATTGATAGACACTTAGGTTGTTTCCATACCTTGGTTGTTGTGAATAATGCTGCAGTGAACATGGGAGTACCAATATCTCTTCAAGTTAATGGTATCATTTCCTTTGGATATATACCCAGAAGTGAGATTGCTAGATCACATGGTATTTTCATTTTTAATTTCCTTAGGAATGATAGATAAAGATTCCCTCTTTTCTTTTTACAAGATTAGGAATGACTAAAAGAATTCTGTTTGATAAGATTCCATTTGAGACTAGATCATTTAAATTTAATGTCTTATTTCTTTTTATGTTCATGTGTCATTTAACTTGTTTAAAAGTCGACTTTTTCTGTTTTCCCCATTTTTATTAAGTAGAGTTTTCAAAAATTACCATTGTTTCCCCCTTACATAGTCAGACTTAAGCTTTTGTCATTTACAACAAATATTCTTATTAAAATACAGTTAGACTTGAAAGATGGCAGGGAAGGATGACTTTGAAGTCACTTCATCCTATGGACACAATAACTTTACAACAATCCTTGGAACAATTTCCTGACAGAGAATTTAAAGCTGAATAAAAAGAACTCCCACAACAAGGGACAGTGCTGACTGAGGTGTAAGAGGCAGAAATTACTTTCTGGAGAGAAAAAAACCACATTTCCACCTAAGGGAAAGAAAAAGCCTACTCTTAAGGACCCATGCACAAACTCATGCATTTCAGAAAGCAACCTAAAATCACCAGAAAGAAAGGTGCACAGTCCTTTGGTGAAAAGAGAGTCACTTGATAGGCTTTGTGTGCATCTCAGCAAGAGGGGAGATCTCCCCAGGAAGGGACTACCTCTCCAGGGACTGAGACATTGGTGGCAGCCAGCATTGTGACCTAGTACAGGAGTGCTGACACAGATGCTGGCAGACACCATTAAACTCTTTCCCCTGGCCTGTTAGTGAAGTGGTCAGTCCCAAAAACTAGAGCACTGATTTAATCCAGCTCAGCCAAGGCAGACATCCCACCCTAGGGTCTGTCTCAGGCAACAGCAAGCTCCACTGAAGTGGACCCACTCACTCCTCTGCAGAGATCCCACACACCCCACCTATGTGGGCCCACAATTTTCCCAAGGGCTTGCTGTTGGCAGGACTGCATTTACGGGGTGCATGGGTTTGCAGGTAGTGGGGCTTGTCAGTTGTGGCAGACTTATGCTGCTCAAACAGCCACATGGGGTATGGGCCCCACCTTCCAACACTTGAAGTAATTGCCAAATTGGGGCTGGCCCATCCAGCTTCACTGATGAGAGAGCTGACAACAGCCTTGTAAGCCAGAGGCCTACAGAAATTTGAAACCCATAAGCCTAGCAATCAGCCATTCTGGGGACCTACACACTTAGAAAAACTACAACAGGTGTGTGCTATTAGACTCTGCAGTCAATTTTTCCAGGGCTCTCCATTCCAGATAAAGTGAATGAACACACTATAGCAGCCACACACAGCTGAGCCTTATAGCCAGTGAGTCAGGGGTACAGTCTAGCCTCCCTGTGCACAACAGAAAGACACACCTAGCCCACACAGGGGACACTCCTAGAACACTTGGAACGGGTGATGAGAGTGAATCACATTGCTGAGTCTCATAAGGTCTTTCTTAAATAAGATCACTTCTCCAAGATCAGGAGACATAGCTGGTCTACCAAATACAGAGAAATAAGCACAGACAAATAGGTAAAATGTGAATACAAAGAAATATGTTCCAAATAAGGGAACAGGGCAAATCCTCAGAAAAAGAACTACACAAAACAGAGATAAACAATCTACCTGATAAGGAATGGAAACTAATAGTCATATGGATACTCATTGATCTTGGGAGAAGAATGGATGAATTGAGTGAGAACTTCAACAAAGAAGGGGAAAATATAAAAAAGAGCCAATCAGAACTGAAGAATACAATAATGGAAACGGAAAATTCACTAAAGGGAATCAATAGCAGAGTAGATGGTACAGAAGAATGGATCAGTGAGCTGGACAAAAGACTAGAGGCAATCATTCAAGCTGAACAGATAAAAGAAAAAAGAATTAAAAAGAATGAGGACAGTCTAAGGGACCTCTGGGACAAATCAAGCACATTAACATCCATATTATTGACATTCAAGAAGGAGAAGAGAGAGACAAAAGGGCAGATCATCTGTTTGAAGAAATAGTAGCTGAAAACTTTCCTAACCCAAGGAAGGAAACAGACGTCTAGGTACAGGAAGCACAGAGAGTAGCAAACAAGATGTACCCAAAGAGGCCACACTAACACACATATAAGTAAAATGTCAAGTATTAAAGATAAAGAATTCTGAAAGCTGCAAGAAAAGGCACCAAGTTACATACAAAAGAAACCCCATAAGGCTATCAGCTAACTTCTCTGCAGATCTTCAAGGCTTGATTGGAGTGGACCAAAATATTTAAAGTGCTGAAAGGAAAAAAAATCTGCAGCAAGAATACTGTACCTGGAATGGTTATCATTTAGATTGGAAGGAGAGGGAAAAAGCTTCCCAGATAAGCAAACTATAGGATTTTATCACCAACAAACAAGCTCTACAAGAAATACTGAAGGGAATTACTTAAGTGGAAAAGAAAATACCACAGAAAGAAATAAGTACTTTTCTTATTAAAAAAAAAAAAACCACCCAACAGTAAAATCACTAGTAAAGGAAAATACAAAGTGAAGGTATCAGAAGCTAATATGAAGGTCAAGAGACAAAAGCACTAAAATTATCTATCTCCATGATAAAAGCGTAATGAATACACATGCACAAAAAAGAGGTTAAATGTGACATCGAGAACATAACATGTGGGAGGAGGGGAGTAAAAGAGTAGAGCTTTGAGTAAGAGGTCAAACTTAAGAGACCATCAACTTAATATAGATTGCTATATATGAAGCTTATTGTACATGAACCTCATGATAATCACAAACCAGAAACCTATAATAAATACATAACAAATTAAGAGAAAGGAACCCAAACCTAATACTAAAGAAAACCATCAAACCACAAGGGAAGAGAGAAACAGAAGAAAGGAACAGAGAAGAACTACAACACACCCAGGAAAAGAGTAACAAAATGGCAATAAGTACATACTTATTGATAGCTACTTTAAATTTCAATGGACTGAATTCTCCAATCAAAAGACATAGGGTGGCTGATTAGACAAAAAACAAGACCTATCTATATGCCTTATATAAGAGACATACTTCAGACCTAAAGACATTCACAAACTGAAAATAAAGAGATGGAAGTAGATACTCCATGTAAATGACAATAAAAAGAAATCTGGAGTAGTAATACTTATATCAGACAAATCAGACTTTAAAACACAAAAACTGTAACAAGAGACAAAGTAGGGAACTACATAATGATAAAGGGAACAACCAAACAAGAGGATATCACACTTGTAAATAACGATGCACTCTATCCCCTTTTAATAGATGAATATGTCATTACATAAAAGTAATTTAGTTCATAAAATTACTGTATACGCTAACACTACAATTCCTCCAAGTTTATAACACTCAATCTTCAATCATTAATGGATTTAATAATTTTCAGAAAAATTGGTGCAATTTCATTTCAATGCATCATTTTAGTTTTAACACAGTTTTTCTAATAGTGTTAAAATGTTTCCATGGGCCACCATCCTAGTGAAGTGAGTTGTTCCCTTCGTCTCTCCCCTGTAAGTTACAACCAGTAGAACATCCATTGACCAATAAAGGGCTCTCTGAACAGCACACTAAGACACCTGAGAAATCCATTTATCTGTACATGTGAAGTGGAGTGGACTGGAGCTCCTGGAAGCATTGGAACCAGGGGAACAGTGGCAGCAACTCCTGACATCAGAGGTTCCAGGATCTGAGGTAACACCCATGAATGGAGGCCCTAAGAACCCTGGCAGCTGATGCTCTGGAATTACTGAGAATCCCTGGAACCAGGAATTACTGCAAGCCATGACTGGAGACTCTGGGAACCATGATGATACCTGTGACACAACTCCCTTTCCCTTCCCCCACAGCAGCACCTCCAAGAGCAGCCCTTCTAGCAACAGGGGCTGCATCCATGATGTGGATACTCCCAGCAGCGGTGGTGTTGCCCTTGACCAGAGGTTATGAAGAACACACCTGTGCCTGAGACCAGAGGCTGCCAGAGAAACAGTGACACTCATGGCACAGCGTCTCCTCCTCCACAGCAGTGTTGGGTGGCAACCATCACCTGAAGCTTCAGGAAATGCAGAGGTGGCTGAGACCTAGCCAGTTCCCCTTCCCAAGTGGCACCTCTGACAACAGTCCTTCCAGCAGCTGTGCCTACAACTGAGAAGTGGATATCCCTGGCAGTGGTGGTGGTGCTAGTGTCCTTTGTTGAGGTACTCATGGTTCAACCCCTCCCGCTCCCCCAGCAGTTGCAAGTTGTGCCCTTGACCTAAGCCTTCAGGATATGCAGAGGTGCCTGTGATCCAGGCCACTCCCACTTCCCTAATGGCAGTGCATCTGACACAGGCCCTTCCAGCAGCAGGGGCAACATACAGGACCACAGCACCCAGCAGTGGTGGTGACACCAATGAATCCAGTACCACCCACAGTGGCATTGTCAGCACCCCCAGATAACATAGGAGCAGCAGTGCCAGTGGCAAATGTGGGAGCAGCAGCTGAGCCAATGGAGAGTGCTCAGAGGGCCAGGTCACAGCAATAGTGGATACCACAGCCACAGCCCCACCAGCTGCAGAGGCACCCAAACTTCAGTCCATGCACACATAGCAGCAGAACCTGGAGACCCCACAAACACAAACATGGCAGAGTGCTAGTGATGCCATCTCCAGCATCAACTTCCCTGTCCCCAACCAATGCAGTAGGGGAATACAAGACCCAGGCAACTCTGAAAGTAGCAGAGGCACTCAAGCATGGTGACCCCAGTTGCAACACCCATGACTGTAGCCACTTTGTAAGCAGCAAGGCACCAGCAACCTTGGTGGCAGTAACATCATAAGGAAGGCACTGATGATGCCTGTGGCAGAGATAGTGGATGGTGAAAAGCACAAGCACACAAATGCAACCAGATTAAAAGTAAATATAGCCTTATTCAAATAAAAAAGTGTTGGTTACCACAAATGCACCAACAGAGAAACAACTCACCAAGCACCATGAGGAACTACAGTAATATAATAGCACAAAAAGGAAATTACAACTCTCTAGGAACCAAACTTAATGCCATGGAAGATTGTGATCTAAGTGACAGAGAATTCAAAATAGTTACCATGAAGGAACTCAGTGAGTTACGAGAAAACTCATAAAAACAGTTCAGTGAGCTCAGGAATAAAGTTAATGAATAGAAAAAGTACTTCACCAAACATATCAAAACATAAAAACAATGTGGTGCTGAAGTACATTAAGTGAGAAGAAAGATAAAGTAGAAAGCATTGGAAACAGGGCAGACCATATAGAAGAGATAATTAGTGAGCTGAAAGATAGAAAACTAGAAATAATTCAGGTGGAAGAGGAAAGAGACATAAAACTTTTATTAAAAAAGGAAAAATTCTAGCAAAAATAGCCAACTCAATTAGAAAAAGCAACATAAAGATAATGAGTATCCCAGAAGGAGAAGAGAGGAAAAAAGGAAGAGAGCTTATTTAAAGAAATAGTAGCTGAGAACTTCCCAAAGCTGGGGAAAACACTGGATGTACAAATTCATGAAGCTAATAGAAGACCTAATTACATCAACACAAAAAGACATTCTCTGAGGCATATTATATTTAAAAAGTCAAAAGTTAATGACAAAGGAAGAATACTGAAGGTGGCTAGAAAGAAGAAAATAACTAACAGAGAAATCCACATTAGGCAATTAGCAAATTTCTCAGTAGAAACTCCAAAGGCTAGGGGAAAGTGGAAAGGTATATTCAAAATATTGAAATGCAAAAACCATCAGATAAGAATACTTCATCCAGCAACGTTATCTTTCACCTATGAAGGAGAATAGGAAGTTTTCCAGACAAACAAAAGCCAAGGGGGCTCACCACCACTAGACCTGTCATACAAGAAATGTTGAAAAGAGCGCTCCTACCTAAAACAGAAAGGCAAATATTTACAAAGCTTTGAGTAAGGTGACAAGTAGACATAATCAGAAAATGACAACTCTATATCAGAATAGGTTAGTAAACAATTATTGCATAAAGGCTAAAGGGAAAGAAAGCATCAAAAATAGCTATAACCACTTCAATTTGGTAACAAACACAACACAGAAAAAGATAATTTGTAACAACCAAGATATTCTAGGGGAAGAAGAAAAGGATGGAATCTGAATAGGCAAATGGAGATACGATGCTATGGGCAAGCAAAGGACTATATCATTTATTAGCTCTTTTCTACAAAACTTGCAGTAACCAGAAAAAAAAAAAAACCTCAAAGCAGATCACAAAACACAAGAAAAGAGGAAAGTGAGAAATACACCACAGAAAACTGAAATTTTAGACAGAAACACAAAGGGAAAAAAGCAACGGAAATATAGAACAAGAAAACAAAAGATAAAATGGCAGTATTAAGCCCTCATATATCAATAATCACTGTAAGTGTAAATGAATTGAATTCATCAATCAAAAGGCACAGAGCGGCTGAATGGATTAAGAAAGAAGACTGAAAAGTATGCTACCTCCGGGAGGTATATCTGAGGTTTAAAGAGAAACATAGGCTCAGAGTGAAGGGATGGATGAAGATACTCCAAGCAAATGGAAACCAAAGGAAAGTGAGTGTAGCCATAATTGTATGAGACAAAATAGACTTCAAGCCAAAAATGGTAACAAGAGACAGAGACAGACATTATATAATGATAAAAGGGGCATTCCACCAAGAAGACATATTTATTAATTTGTATGCACTTTACATGGGCTCACCAAAGTATATAAAGCAACTATTAACAGACATAAAGGTGGAAATTGACAGCAACACAATAATATTAGGGATTTTAATACCTCGCTAACATGAATGGGTACTTCATCCAGACAGAGTCAAGAACGAAACATTGGCCTTAAATGAAACACTAGACCAGATAGACTTAAAAGATGTTTTAGACTACTTCATCCAAAACGCAGCAGAATATACATTCTTCTCAAAGGCACATGGAACACTCTCAAAGATAGACTGTATCTTGGGAAAATAAAACAAGTCTCATGAAATCTAAGAAGATTGAAAACGTACCAAGCATCTTTTTCTAACACAATGGTATGAAAATAGAAAAAACCTCCAAGAATAAAGCTGGAAAAGTCACAGATAGGAGCCTACACAATATGCCACTTAACAATTGGATCAGTGAAGAAATGAAAGGAGAAATCAAGAAATATGTTGAGTGAAATGAAAACGAAAACACAGAATACCAAAACGTATGGGATGCAGCAAAAGCCATATTAAGAGGGAAGTATATAGCAACACAGGCCTACCCTAAGAACCAAGAAAAATCTCAAATAAACAGTCTAGTAATACACATAAAAGGACTAAAAAGGGTCCGGCCCAGTGGTGCAGTGGTTAAGTTCACACATTCTGCTTCTTGGTGGCCCAGGGTTCACTGGTTCGTATCCCGGGTGTGGACATGGCACTGATTGGCAAACCATGCTGTGGTAGGTATCCCACGTATAAAGTAGAGGAAGATGGGCACAATGTTAGCTCAGGGCCAGGCTTCCTCAGCAAAAAAGAGGAGGACTGGCAGTAGCTAGCTCAGGGCTAATCTTCCTCAAAAAAAAAAAAAAAAAAGAACTAGCAAAGGAAATAAATAATAAAAATAAGTTCAGAAATGAATGAAATAGGTACTAAAGAGGCAGTAAAAAAGATCAATGAAACTAACAGCTGTTTCTTTGCAAAGATAAATAAAATTGACAAGTCCTTAGCTAGACTGACTAAGAAGAAAAGAGAAGACTTAAATAAAATCAGAAATGAAAGAGGAAAAATGTCAATGGATACCATAGAAATACAAAGGGATATAGGAGAATACAAAGTAAAGCTTACACAATCCATTAGATAACCTAGAAGAAATGGATAAATTCTTAGAATCATACAACCTCCTGAAACCTAATCAGGAAATAGACAATATAAATAAATCAATAACAAGTAAAGCGATTGAATCAAAATAAAAAGCCTGCCCAAAAAACAAAATCTAAGTCCATATGGCTTCTCTGGTGAATTCTACCAAACATTCAAAGAAAATTTAATATCTATCTTTCTCAAACTCTTCCTAAAAATTGAAGAGAATGAGATATTTCCTAACTCATTTGAGATACTAACATTACCTCATGATAAGAACAGAAAAAGACAATACAAAAAAGGAAAATTACAGGCCAATTAGCTGATGAATATAGGTTCAAAAATCCTCAACAAAATATTACCAAATAAAACACAACAATACATTAGAAGGATCATACACCATGATCAAGTGAGATGGTTCAACATCTACAAATCAATCAATGTGATGTATCCCATTAACAAAATGAAGAATAAAAATCATATGATCATCTCAATAGATGCAGATAAATCATTTGACAAGATTCAACATCCATTTATGATAAAAACTCTCAATAAAATGGATATAGAATGAAAGTCCCTCAACATAATAAAGGTTGTGTACAGCAAACCCACAGCCAACATCAGGCTTGAGTGAAAAATTGAAAGCTATTCCTTTAAGGACAGGAACAAGACATAGATGCCCACTCTCACTGCTTTTATTCAATGTAGTACTGGAAGTCATAGCTGAGCAATTAGGCAAGAAAAAGAAATCAAATTTATCCAAGTTGGAAAGAAAGAAGTAAAACTGTCACTATTTGCAGATGATATGATTCTATTTACAGAAAAGCCTACAGAATCCACCAAAAAACTATTAGAAAGTTAACAAGTACAGTATAGTTGCAGGGAAAAATATCAACATACAAAAATCAGTCAAATTTCTATACACTAACAATTAACTAGCAGATAGAGAATTCAAGAATAGAACCCTATTAAAACTGCAAAAAAAGAATAAAATATTTAGGAATAAATTGAATTAAGGAGGTGAAAGACGTGCTCTGAAAACTATATGACAATTTTGAAAGAAATTGAAGAAGACATAAAGAAATGGAAAGCCATTCCACGTTTATGGATTGGAAGAATTAATATAGTTAAAATGTCCATATTACCTAAAGCAATCTACAGATTCAATTCAATCTCAATCAGAAAGCCAATGACTTTTTTTCATGGATATAGAACAAAGAGTATTAAAATTTACATGGAACAACTGTAGACTCCAAATAGCCAAAGGAATCCTGAGAAAAAAAGAGCAAAGCTGGAGCTGTCCCTGATTTCAAAGTATAGTATAAAGCTATAGCAATCAAAACAGCATAGCACTGGCTATCACAAAGCTAATTTTTGACAATGGAACCAAGAAAATACAATGGAGAAAGGAAAGTCTCTTCAAAAAATGACTTTGGGTCAACTGAACAGCCACAGAAAAAAATTTATAAACCATTATCTTACATCATACTCAAAAATCAACCCAAAATGGATTAAAAACTTGAATATAAGACGTAAAACCATAAAACTGCTGGATGAAAACATAGGCAATACACTCCTTGACATCAGTCTTAGCAGTATGTTTTTGAATATCATGTCTCCACAGGCAAGGGAAACCAGAGAAAAAATTTTAAAAAGGACTACATCAAACTAAAAAGGTTTTCATAGCAAAGGAAACCATCAGCAAATGAAAAGACAAACTACCAGTTGGAAAAAGATATTTGCAAATCATATATCTGATAAGACATTATTATCCAAAACATATAAAGAACTCATACAACTCAACAACCAAAAAACAAACAATTCATCAAAAAGCGGACAGTGGAAATGACGTAAGTGTGATGGTGGAGTGAGCTCTTCCCTTAGTCTCTCCTTGCTAAGATATAATGAAAATAACATTCATAAACCAACAGAGGCCATTGACATAGAACAATAGATATCTGAGCAATCCATGCAGCCATACGTCTGAAGGTGGGCGTGCTAGACCCACCCGGGAGGCAGTGGAAGGTGGTAAGGATATTTCCTCTCCCTCTCTGAGTGGTAGAGATCTAGGTCACAGGACCTTGTGGTGGCCGGTGAGTGACACTGAGGGGATAACAGGAACACTTACAGTCTCCAAATTGTCTCCCAACATATGGAAAGGCATCACATCAAGGCAGCTAAGCAATGTCAGGGATCTCAGGAAAAGAAGTAATGAACAGAGGGAATTCTTCACTAAAGAAATTGAAACTATAAAAAAAAAAAATCAGATATGTTGGAGATGAAAAACAGCATGAATGAGATAGAGGAATATATAGAGTCCTTACAAAATAGACCTGAGATTATGGAAGACAGTATCAGTAATTTAGAAGACAGAAATATAGAAATGCTGCAGATGGAGGAGGAGAGAGAATGAAGTCTAAAAATAAATGAAGAAATTCTCTGAGAAATATCTGACTCGATTAAGAAATGCAACATAAGTATTATGGATGTTCCAGGGGGAGAAAGAAGCAGAGAGCTTGTTCAAAGAAATAATAGTTGAGAACTTTCCAAACATGGGACAGGAGCTGTAATTACACGTAAATAAAGCTGATAAAACTCCTAACTACATAAAGGTATAAAGACCTTCTCCAAGGGATATGTTAGTAAAACTGGCAAAAGTCAATGATGAAGAAAAATATTAAGGAGGAAAGGCAGGAGAAAATAATCTACACAGGAACCCCTATCACACTTTGAGCAGATTTGTCAGCAGAAACCTCACAAGCTAGGAGGGAGTGGAATGATATATTCAAAATTTTGAAAGACAAAAACTTTCAGCCAAGAATACTCTATCCAGTGAAAATATACTTCTGATATGATGGAGAAATAAAAACTTTCCCAGATAAACAAAAGCTGAGAGACTTCATTGACACAAGACTCTCCTTACCATAATTGATGCAGAAGTGGTTAATACCTGAAAAAAAAGAAAGAGTTTATAAAGCCTTGAGTAAGGAGATAAATAGACAGACAAAATCAGAAAATTGCAGCCCTCTATCAGAACAGGTTAACATTTAATTATAACATTAAATATGAAGGGAAAGAAAACATGAAGAATAACTATAATCACCTCATTTTAACCAGAAACTCACATCAAAAAATAGAATTATGACAAAATAACCACAAATTCACATCACAAAATAAGTTGTGATAACAATATCTTGGACAGGGAAGAGGAAAGGGATAAATTTGGTTAGACTATGGACATAAGAGACTATCAGAAAATGGACGTTCTCATCTATGAGATCTTTTATAGACATATTATGGTAATCACTAAACAAAAAATTAGAACAGAGACACAAATGATAAATAAAGAGAAAATTGAGGAAACCATCATAGAGAAACACCAAATTGAACTGGCTGTTGGAAATACATGGGATGAGAAACAAAGGAAATACAGAACAACTGGAAAACAAGTGATAAAGTGGCAATATTAAACCCTCATATATCAATAATCACTCTAAATGCAAATGGATTATATTCTCTAATCAAAAGACACAGTGGCTGGATGGATTGAAAAACAAGATGCAATAGTATGCTGCCTCCATGAAACACATCTCAGCTCTGAGACAAACACAGGCTCAGAGTGAAGGAATGGAAAATGGTACTCCAAGATAATGGCAAACAAAAGAAAGCAGGTGTTGCTATACTTATGTCAGACAAAGTAGACTCCAATATAAAGAAGGAAATGAGAGACAAAGAGGGACAGTATATTATGATAAAAGGGGCACTCCACCAAGAGGACTTAACACTTATAAATATATATGCACCTAACACAGGAGCACCAAAGTACATAAAGCAACTATTAACAGACCTAAAAGGAGAAATTCAGAGCAACACAATAATAGTAGGGGAGCTCAACCCCCATTTACATCAATGGATAGGTCATCCAGACAGAAAGTCAACCAGGAAATAGTGGAAATAAATGAAAACCTAGACCACACGGACTTAATAAATATGCAAAGGGTTCTCCATCTGAAAGCAATAGAATACACATTCTTCTCAAGTACCCATGGGACATTCTCAAATCTAGACCATATGTTGGGAAACAAGCAAAGCCTCAATAAATTTAAGAAGATTTAAATCATATCAAGCATCTTTTCCAACCACAATGTTACAAAATTAGACATCAACCACAAGGAAAAGCTGCGAAATGACAGGTATGTGGAGACTAAACAACAGGCTACTGAATAACCAATGGATCAATGAAGAAATTAACAAAGAAATCCAAAAAATACCTGGAGACAAATGAAAATGAAAATATACCATACCAAATCATATGGGAAGCAGAAAAAGCAGTCCTAAGAGGGAAATTCATAGCACTATATGCCCACAATAACGAAAAAGAAAAATCCCAAATAAGTAATCTTAAACTACACCCAAGAGAACTAGAAAAAGAATAATAAAAAAGCCCAAAGTCAGCAGCCAGAGGGAAATAATAAAAATCAGAGCAGAAACAAGTGAACTCGAAACCAAAAAAAAAAAAAAAAAAAAACCAGTGGAAATAATCAATGAACCTAAGAGCTGGTTCTCTGAGAAGATAAACAAAATTGACAAGCCCTTAGCCAGACTCTCTAACAAAAAAAGAGAGAAATCTCCAATAAATATAATTGGAAAGGAAAGAGGAGAAGTTACAATGGATACCCCAGAAATACAAAAGATTATTAGAGAAAGCTATGAAAAACTATGCCAAAAATTGGACAATCTAGAAGAAATGGATAAATTCCTAGACTCATACAACCTCCTAAAACTGAATCGTGGAGAAATACAGAATCTGAATAGACCAAACACAAGAAAAGAGATTGAAACAGTCATCAAAAACCTAAAATATAAAATATTATATAAATACAAAATATAAAAGTCCAGGACCAGATGACTTCTTATGAAAATTCTACCAAATATTCAAAGATTTCATAGAAATCTTTCTACAACTTTTCCAAAAAATTGAAGAAGATGGAATTCTTCCTAACTCATTCTATAAGGCCAACATCACCCTGATCCCAAAGCCAGAAAAGGACAACACAAAGAAGGAAAATTACAGGCCAATATCACTGATGAAAATAAATGCATAAATCCTCAACAAAATATTTGCAAACCAAATACAGCAATACATAAGAAGGATCATACAGCATGATCAAGTGGGATTTATACCAGGGACACAGAGATGGTTCAACATCCACAGATCAATCAACGTGATACATCACATTAACAAAATGGGGAATAAAAACCACATGATCACCTCAAAAGATGCAGAGCAAGCATTTTATAAGATCCAACATCCATTTATGATCAAAACTCTCAATAAAATGGTTATTTAAAGAAAGTGCTTCAACATAATAAAGGCCATATATGAGAAACCCACAGTCAACATCATACTCAACATGGAAAAACTGAAAGCCATCCCTCTGAGAACAGGAACAAGACAAGAGTGTCCATGCTCACCATTCTTATTCAACATAGTACTTGAGGTTTTTTTCAAGAGTAATTAGGTGAAAGGCCTATACAATGAAAATGATAAGACATTATTGAAGTAAATTGAGGATGACATAAAGAAATGGAATGATATTCCATGCACATGGATTAGAATGATAAACATGGTTAAAATGACCATACTGCCAAAAGCAATCTACAGATTCAATGCAATCCCAATAAGAATCCCAATGACATTCTTCAAGGAAATAGAACAAAGAATCCTAAAATTCATACAGACAGCAAAATACCCCAAATAGCTAAAGCTATCGAGACAAAAGAACAAAGCTGGAGGCATCACGATCCTTGACTTCAAAGTATACTACAAAGATATAGTAATGAAAACAGAATGGTACTGTTACAGAAACAGTCACAGAAACCAATGGAACAATCCTGAAAGCCTAGAAATGTACCGAGATATCTACAGACAGCTATTCTTTGATAAAGGAGCAAAGAACATACAATGAACAAAGGAAAGTTTTTTCAATGAATGCTCTTGCAAAAACTGGACAGCCACATGCAAAAGAATGAAAGTAGGCCATTATCTTTCACCATACACAAAAATTAACTCAACCGGATTAAAGACTTGAAGGTAAGATGTGAAAGCATTAAACTCCTAGAAGAAAATGTAGGAAGTCCACTCTTTGGCATTATAAACATCTTTTCAAATACAATGTCTACTCAGGCAAGGGAAACAAAAGAAAAAATAAACAAATAGAACTTCATCAAACTAAAGAGCTTCTGCAAAGCAAAGGAAACCAGGAAGAAAATGAAAAGGCAACCCACAAACTGGGAGAAAATATTTGTAAATTATATATCCAATAAGGGATTAATCTCCAAAATATGTAGAGAACCCAAACAACTCAACCAAAAAAAGCCAAACAACCCAATCAAAAAATGAGCAGAGGACATGAAGAGACGTTTCTCCAAAGGAGGTATAAAGATGGCCAACAGCCACAGGCAAAGATGTTCAATATCACTAATCATTAAGGAAATGTAAATCAAAACTATAGTGAAATAGCACTTTATGCCTGTTGGAATGGCTATAATTAAAAAGACAAAATATAACAAATGTTGGAGAGGATGTGGAGAAAAGGGAACTCTCAGACACTGCTGGTGGGAATGCAAACTGGTGCAGCCACTATAGAAAAGAGTATGGAGATTTCTCAAAAAATTAAAAAATAGAAACATCATATGACTCAGGTATCCCACTACTGGGTATTTATCCAAAAAGCTTGAAATCAACAATCCAAGGAGACATATGCACCCCTAAGTTCATTGTGGCATTATTCACAATAGCCAAGATGTGGAAGCAACCAAACTTTCTGCCAACTGACAAAGGGATAAAGAAGACGTGGTATATGTATATATATACAATGGAATGCTACTCAGTCATAAAAAGGACAAAATTTTCCCATTTGCAACAACATGGATGAATCTTGACAGTATTATGTAAAGCAAAATAAGCCAGAAGAAGAAAGACAAACACTGTGATTTCACTCATGTGTGGATGATAAACAGACACATCAACAAAGAGAAAAGATTAGTGGTTAGCAGTCAAGAAGGGGATCACAGGGTGGGCATAAGTGGTAAAAGGGCATATATATACAATGACTGAAAATAATAATCTACAACTGAAATTTCACAACCTTATATAAACTATTATGACTTCAGTAAAATCAATGCACAGATGATAGGAACAGACGTTTTTCCAAAGGAGATATATAGACAGCCAACAGGCACATGAATAGATGTTCAACATCACTAATTATTAAGGTAATGCAAATCAAAACCACAATTAGATATCACCTGATGCCCATCAGAAAGGCTATTACTAGAAAGACAAATAATAACAAGTTTTGGAGGGGATGTGGAGAAAAGAGAACCCTCATACACCACTGGTAGGAACGCAAATTGGTGCAGCCATTATGGAATATCCGACGGAGATTCTTTTAGAAACTAAAAATATAACTACCTTTGATCTAGCTATTCCACTTGTGGGTATTTATCCAAAGAATACAAAAACACTAATTCAACAGTATATATTCACTCCTATGTTCAATTCTGCATTATTCACAATAGCCAAGACTTGGAAGCATTCTAAGTGCTCATTAATGGATGAATGGATAAAGAAGATGTGGTATATATATTTACACACAATGGAATAGTACTCAGCCATCAAAAAAAGATAATATTTCCATGTGTGACAACATGGATGGACCTTAAGGGTATTATGCTAAGCGAAATAAGTCAAAAGAATACAATTACTGTATTACTTCACTCGTATGTGCAAGATAAATAAAGATAGATACTGAGACCAGATTGGTGGTTCCCAGAGGGCAAGGGGATGGGAGAGGGAAAAAGTGGTAAAGGGGCATATGTGTATGGTGACAGATGTCAACTAATCTTTTGGTGATGACCATGGCATGGTGTATACAGAAGTAAAAATATAGTGACACATGTCTGAAATTTATATAATGTTATAAACCAATGTAATCTCAACAAATTTAATTAATTAATTTTAAGATAAATCATAGATATTACTTGTACATTGCTAAAGTAATTGAACAATTATCGGACTTAGAATTCAGTGTAGACAATTTTTAGAAATAAAACTTCAAAGTTCAAAAAAAAAGAAAAGAAAAAATTATCTGGAATCTGACTTTGAATTAATAAGAATATTATTATTCTTTTTGTTTTCTGAAGGGAAAGATTTTCCCTGACCTAACATCTATTGCCAATCTCCTGTTTTTATTCTCCTCCCCAAAGTCCCAGTGAATAGTAGTATATCTTAGTTGTAGGTCATTCTAGTTCTTCTGTGTGAGCTGCGGCCACAGCATGGCAACCTACAGACTGGTGGTGTGGTTCTATGACCAGGAAATGAACCCAGGCCAGCAATATGAGCGCTGAATTTTAACCACAAGGCCATTGGAGCTGACTCAAAAATATTATTATTCTTGAACTTCTTTATTCCCAATTAATTTATTGCTTTTCATTGCTCCAACCAATATTGTATCAATCATAGAATATAATTTTAAAACCTACTTATTCTATTCTGAAAGATTTATTTAAGGCTCTAAGGAAATTAGAAGCAGACTTTTACATTGTTTATTTGCAAAATGAGTACTATTTCTTCTCTCACACTCCACCCGTTTTGACTATACTAGGGATCTTATCATTAAATGCACCTCTTATTAACTGCTTAATTATTATAGTGCTACATATAACCTCTGAGTTTTCATAGAGCATCATCCCTGACATTATTCAGCTGCAGAGATGAACAACCAAAGAGTAATCTACGCAGAACTGAATAAGTTAAGGACTCAAGAAGACAGCAGATGAAACTTAAGGACACTAAAGTTCCATTTCAGTAATTGAACAAGAAACAGCTTAGGTGAAATTAAACTTGAAAAATGCTTCTCAAGATCACTAATAGAATGACAAGTACTAACATTATAAATGTAAACATTTAATTGGCACACCAAATAACTGTTCTAGGATGTGCACTTGGGTTTCAGAAGTATGGGGAAAGAGTAGGAAATAAGCTCACATATTTTTCATTTGTGAGGATCAGAGCTTCAAGTTGAAATAAAGTACTCTAATATGAAATCTAAGTACTAATTTCATTCAGAAATTTTTGTGTTTTGTATTATTTGACCAACAAATTATGGAGTATTGTATTTAAGGAAAATACAATAGCATGTTCTGAGAGAAAGATTACAATGGTAGATATGGGTGTGGGGTTCAAGTTTAAATGTATGAATCCCTGTGCATGTGGGTTCTCTTGTATGTAAACTGTCTAAACAATTGTCTCCATCTCTCCTTTCTCATTGTTTCCATTTCTCTCCCTGCAGGTTCACCACCACCTTCAGGGAAGCTCATTGCTGAAATTCTGCAAATCATCTGCCTTGTCTTGATGTACATCGTAGCAAAAATGAAACTCTTTAGGCCCTGTAAGTAAATTTTTGAAAGATTACACGGTGACAGTGCCTCTAAACATTTCATAATATTATAGAATACAACTCTCATTTTAATGTGCACATTTGGACTAAATATGGAATGGTTATTCTGAATTTTTCAAAAGTAAAAATAATGATTATAGATAATATAATATACATATTCAGATTTCATAACTCTAAGACATGCTTTAGGCGACTGAAAGACTTCATTGAGAAATACAAATTAATTCTTAAGATCAGTTAAACTAGTTACTCTGATGTTGAAGTTTGGTCCTTTAATGTTTTTAAATATGTTCCCCCCAAATCTTTATTATTTTATTAATTTTTATTGGTAAAATCAATTTTATTCAATATTATTCTAATCTTAAACAATACATAAAATTTCAAAGTTGGAAACTAAAATCATTATGATTTATTTATATCAATATTAATTTTTATAAGGATTGCTTTAATTTTTTCTAGGAACTATAATATCAGAGCAGTACAATTCCTTTCTGATAACAAGGATCCACTCTTACTAACATTACATGAAAAATGTCAATATCCATTTTCAACATATTTTTTATTACAGTTACATGGAAAATGCTATTGTTTCATGGATTACCTCCATAGAATATAACAACAGAATTATGCATTTTTCTCCATTATAGGATAACAGAATCATCATCTGGTAAACATAACTGCCATGCTACACACATCTGGCCTAAAGCAGTTAATCGTGGATCTCCAAATGGATATAATTGCAAGGATAAGCTTTAGAATGGAAACATTTGAGGTTAGATTTTGTTGGGTAACTTTCTGTTTCATAACATGGAAATAGTATTATGATTGTATAAGTCTTCATCCATGTTCACAAAAACATTGGCCTTGGATTTTCATTTATGTTGTGTACTTGACAGAATTTGTTATCAAAGCTATATTGGGAAGCATTTCTCTTTTCTATTACCTCCAAGCCTTTGTGTAGGAGTACTGCCATATTTTCAAGTATTATTATTCGCTACTGATAGCGTTAGAGCTTGTAGAGTATTTTTGTACACAGGTTTATATAATAAACTCAATTTCTTTAGTGTCTGTTAGGTTTACCTAAGTTTCTCTTTGTTGTACTGCATTTTTGTAATTTGCATTTTTTGGAATTTCTTATTTCATATAGATGTTAAGATGTGTTCATAATGTGGCTTTATGATCTGTTTAGTACGTGTAAAAACCATAAAGATATTCCCTTGTTTAATCTAGATATAAAAGATTTGTGTGTTAATTTTTTTCTTCAACAGTCTTTTAGCAATTTTATTAAGTGTTTTCAATGAGAATGACTTTGACCTTGTTGATCCTCTCTACCGTTATTTTGTTCTTTGCTTTGAGTTTTTACTATTATTGTTTTCTTCCTTCTAATTCATTTGAATTTAATTTCATCTAATTTTAAATTTTCCATTTTTAGTTGCTTGTAAGGCATGCTTTGATTTCTGCTTTTATTTTTTTTCTTTTGTAAGGCATGCATTTAATGCAATCAATATTTCACAAGACAGAATTTTGCTGTTATATTTTCCTTATAATTCATATAAAAATTATGAACATTCATTAAGATCATTTCTTTGGCCCACATGCTATTTATAAATTTATCACTGAATTTAAAATCATATAAAGATCCTCAAATTTTTGGTTATTAACATCTGATTTTGATAAACTGTAGTTAGAGAATTTTTTGTGAAGCTGGAAGTGTTCTATATCTGTTTAAATGTGGCTAGGGTGACTGAGAAATCAATTTTAAAATTTTATTTTGTTTTAATTAATTACAAATTAAATGTAAATGCCCAAATTTCAAGTTCCCACTTGTCGAACTTGGCTAGCAGCTACTGCAGTGACACAACAGTTCTATATATTTTCTATTATTAGGCTTGGAAATATAGGTAAATAGTGTAGTTATAGGAAATTTCCATGTGACTTTAAAAATGAATGTTCTATGTTACGTGTATGTGTGTGTGTGTATGGATTGGTTAATTGTCTTGTTTAAATCTTTCTATAGCCTTACTGATATATGTTTGTTTGATAAGCAGTGAAAGAGAATTGTTTAAATCTCCACTTCTGATTGCTTGCTTCTTCACTTTTTTCAAATCTATGTTGAGTTTGTATTATTGAGTACATACAGATTCAAAAAATTCATTGCTAATGGTATGGATATTCACCGTATCATTGTGAAACATGCTCTGTCATTTCCAACAATGGTTCTTGTGTTATATTGTGACTGTACATTAAATATAGTAGTATTCTACTGGTTTGTGTTGTGTGGTGTATTTTTTCATCTTTTTACTTTTGTCTTTATGCTTATGTTAAAGGAGTGTCTCATTAAGACAGCAGACAGTTATTTTAAATATCAATATCCTTGGAATTTAAATTGAAAATTATTGTTTATATTTAATATAATTATTATTATACAATAAGTTAGTTATATATTTTATTTGTATGTGTAAGTATGTAGATGTAATTAATTGTTAAGCATAATATAGTTACTTTTTAATTTGAGATGAACACTACCCTTTCTTTGAATTCTACTTTTCCTTTGCTTATCTTTCACAATAAATATTTTTATTTTCACTTTCCTCTATAAGAACTTGTTAATTTAATATGCTTTAAATATTCTTTATTAGTGCTTTACATTTTATAGCATACTTTCTTTGCTCATTAAAGTCTAACAAACTAGTACTTATACCCCTTCTCAAGCAGTGAAAAGACCTAACAAACCCCTATATTTATTTAGTGCTTCTGCAGTATTTGTTCCCTTGAATTCTGATATAAATATATATTTTGTATTTGAAACCTTATCATTAATATTTTATTCACTCAATATCCATAAAGTTATATCCATATAATCTCTTTTCCTCAACTCTTCTTTCCTTTCGGCATATCCAAGTTTTCATTTAGAATAAGGATATTTGTCTTTAGAATATCTTTAAATATTTTCTTAAGAGTCAGTTGATAATTAATTCCCCCCTTTTTAAAAAAATCTTTGAAAATGAATACATACTGCCATGATATTAAAATCATATTTTCACTTGTTATTGGCTTCTAATTTATGCATCTCTCTTAAGTCAATAGTAGATATTACCAGTATTAGAAATGGTCACAAATATGTATACATAGCTTTTATATAATAAGGATAACTACTCATTATTTTCAGTAATTTCACTGTGGCTTTATATTGTCTGAACCTACATTCCATTAAAGTAAAGTAAAGCCAGTAGAATAAACCCATATTTTCACATATAACGAAAAGGAATGATATATATGACATTATTTCACTGAAAACAACAAAGTGGATGAGTATAGGGATGGTAGATATAAGTACCTCAACTTTAAAAAGGCAACATTTTAAGACAACATTAGTGAATTTTACATTATTTGGCATCGCTAATAAATGACGAGCATTATAATTCTATAATGGGGCTAACAGAAGGGAAATTAATAACAGTTTATGAAAATATAATACAATATAATTAATAGAAATACACATATAGTGAGCCAACATGAGCCATTGTTATAGAAGTTTCAAATATTAGCCCAGATTACAAGGACATAACTATGGATTTAATTACCATTTTTCTAAATTTTAGAAAGTTAATTTGAGTTTGTCTGAACTCAATCTCCCAGAGACATCATTAGAAGTGAATAACCTTAGGAATGATAAACATTTTCCCCTTTCTTCATACAAGATGAAGAATGATGAAAAAAATTTCTTTTGCTATACCTGGGTCATCTAAATTAAAGTTTTGCTTCTTTTGATGTTCATGTATCATTTGACTGGTGTTCTAAAAGTCTACTTTGCCCTCCCCATTTTTTGGTTAAGTGAAATTTTTTAAAAATACCCTTTTTCACCGTCTACATAGTTAGACTTGGGCTTTAGTCATTACAACAAATATTCGTATCAAAACAAAAACAGTTATAGTTGGAGGATGAATAAATGATAATATAATAAGTAGTTATTTAATGTTTCAATCTCTGGCATGATGATGTAGTTCAATATTGTTTAATGATTTATCCTTATCAGAGACATTTAAAATTCAGAATTTTTTCCATGATACTAGAAATGACATAGTAAGAGGATAAGGGAAAGAGGTATGTAATGCCAGAATTTAGCAACTTGTCTGAAAGTAAAACTTGAACAACTAAACAAGGACTAAGTTTCCAGTGTTTATGATTGAGATAGAAGCAAGTTAATAGCATAGGGTGATCAAGTCTCTGTCCCCATATAACTTTTGGAATATGAAAATAATTTCTCAGAGGCACTTGCCAATTGACAAACTAAATGACACTACAAACCCCAGTCTCCTATATTTTGGAGGTGTGTGATAGAAAAACTGTCTTCAAAATCAAAGCCTCAAAATAGCCCAAGTGTAATAATTTCCTGTGACACATTGATGAGAAATCAGCTTTTTCCACTATTGTTTCACTCTGAGCCTTCACAGGGCAGTCTGTGAAGACCACAGATATTGTTTGTGTACAAGAGTAACCCAGCCTCCCACTAGACGATGCACCACTTTCTGGACGATGCACCACTTTCTGGACAACAGAAGGTATGTGTGGCTACTCTTCTGCTAGCCCATCTCATTTAGTGGAAGATTACAAATGCTAGGTATGTGATAGAGGTAAAATTAATATACAATCAAATCAAACAGAACATTAGTATCTTTATTTCAGGGTATAAAAAGGCATAAAACATGAAACATGTTGGAGGAGTACTTAAATTATTCAAATTATTGCCTATGCAGAATTAGTCAAGTGCATACAAATGCATAATTGGCTTTGTAAAATGACAAAATTTAAAGTGGAATACCAAAAGCATCATGACAATGAACAGTTAATTTTGGATTTTGTAATAAATATAGATAAAATTGTGTATATTTTATATTTAGCTCAGCCTTTAAAAATTGATTCAAAATGAATTTATCAAATCATGAAGGTCAAACGTAATTCCTCATACATGTACTTAGATGAAATAAAGGAAGTTTGATTCTTAATAAAAATGAGGTTGAGTTGAATTTCATAAAATGCTAATTTAAACAACTATAAACAATAAACAAACTTTAAAAAAATTGAACAAAACAGTGCAAAAAAGATAAAACACACTGATAAAGAGACATCTGTCTAATGAATGACTTTACATGGTTTAACTAATCGAAATTGTAAATAATGACATGACAATTGAGTTAATATAATAAGTAAAATGATTAACATATTGAGAATTTATAAAAGAAAGATTGAGTATTAAGTGTTTTACATGCACTATATCTTACATATTTTTTCTAACTTTAGATTAGTAAACCTAGGTTACTAGCCACTAAGTAACTTTTTAAAAAAAATAGTATAATTATTATTTTCATAAGAATGGAACAGTTTCACTATGTATAAAGAACTAAATATAAAAAATTACAAAGAAAGTAAATCACCCAAAATCTATAGGATAGAATAATCACTTTAAATATTTTCTGAATTAGCATTTAAGAAACAGTGTGTCCTTGTATATATAAACAGAAAGATAGATAGTTAGGTGAAAATAATTTTGGAGCAGATGGGATAATACTATAAATGCATTTTTTAGTTAAAATATAACATTTAACGTGCATTAATAACAGACCTGAAACCGAAGTAATTTCTTAACTTCAGACTAAATATTTGTTTTTAATCACGAGGTCATATTTAGCCTTGGAGTATCTCTCTAGAATTAAAAAAATTTAAAAAACCTTAAGTGATTGGGTCACTGCATTTTTAAACTACATGTTTTTCAGCATTAGAGACTAGTTACTGATTTTCAGCTATGAGTAAAGACTGGCAAACTTAACCACTCGGCCATGAATGACCTTAGCATACTTAGACTTTTCTTCCTTCTCTTCATTTTCCTTATACTTGTTTCCTTCAGACATTCCTGAACTAACGTTACTTTTGCCCCATTTTTCTTAAAAACTTTAAATTTCTGCTATCTTGCTATATTTTGTGTATTTCTGCAAGCCACTCTTAGTTCACAATAAGTAACTTTTTAAAAGTCACACAGTATAAGTTTCAAAGCCAGAAAAGATTCCAAAATGACTGACTGTAGAGCTCATTGACTGAATTAATAAATTATGTGATTTATTACAATTGGTTGCACAGCTAAAGCTGCCCTCACTGACTTTGGCAGCCAGAGGATCTTTCTGGAAATTCGAAATTACGGTGTTCTTCCATAGATTATCTACACTTCTGTTTATCATCTCGTGGTCTCATATCTTTGCCATTGAATCAAATGCCCAATACTCGTGTTAAATAAGTATTTTAAGGAATTATTTATACTGTTTTATTTTCATTATTTAGTAGGTGTTGGATAAGTTTAGTGTGTCACGTAATATTTTTCAATACATAAAATATTTCTTTAAAATTCTAATGATTTTTCAGATCTCCACAATCATTCAAAATAAAAGATCATTTGATAACACCTCACCCTGCTTCACAAATAAATGTAAGTCTCTAAACAAAACTAATTCAGTGCAGGAAATTACTATATATGCTGACACTACTATTCTCCCAACTTTAGAACACTCATCTTTAACCGTGAATGGATTTAAAAGTTGTCACAAAACTTGGTGCATCAATTTTTCTAATATGGCGTTTTAATTTTAACCCAGTTGTTCTAATAGTGTTAAAATGTTTCTGTGCAATCTGTCTAGAATTGTAATAACATTATTATTTATGAACTAAATTATTCCTCACTAATTTATTGCCTTACGTTTCTCTAACCAATAACCTTGTGTCAAATGTAGGAAATCATTTTAAAAACTAGTTATTCCATCATGAAACACATTTAAACTTCTAAGGACCACACTTTTACACTGTTCAACTGCCAAATAAGTACTATTACTCACCTCATACTCCACCCATTTGCCTATACTAGGCATCTTGTTGTTATATACGCCGTCTGTCAAATACTCAAGTACAGTTTCCATACAGCACAGTCCTTGACATCAGCTGCAGAGATGAATAACCAAACAGTAACCTATGCAGAACTGAATCTGGTTAAGGACTCAAAGAAACAGCAAATGAAACCTAAGGGTGTTAAAAGCTCCATTTCAGTAATTGAGCAGGAAATAACCTGTGTTGAATTAAATCTTCTAAATCCCTCTCAAGATCTTCAAGGGAATGGCAAGAAGGACCACTGCAAAGGTAAGACATTTAATAGACACACAGTAACTGTTCTAGGATGTGCAGCTGGGGATGCAGACATGTGGGGAAAGAGTAGGGAATAAGCTCACATATTTTTGATTTATGAGGATCAGAGCTCGCAGTTGCAGTTGGAATAGGATATTCTAATATAAAATCTGAAGACTAATTCCTTTCAGGCACTGTTAAAATTTGTAGTCTTTGACCAACAACTCATGGAGCATTATATTTACTGAAAATGCAATGGTATATTCTGAGAGCAAGATTAAAGTAGTAGATGTGGGTTTGGGTTCCAAGTTTATATATATGATTCCCTGTGCATGTGAGTTCCCTTGAATGTAAACTGTCTAAACAATTATCTCCATCTCTCCTTTCTCAGTGTTTCCATTTCTCTGTTTCCCTGCAGATTTCCCATCACCACGAGAGAAGCTCATTGCTGGGGTCCTGGGAATCATCTGCCTCGTCTTGCTGTCCACTGTGGTAACAATGGCACTTGTTATTTCCTGTAAGTAAAGTTTTTAAAGATTATAAGAGAACTTTTCACTTTAATGATCGTCAGTGTCTCTAAATATTTCCAGTATTATGTATTAGAATTCTCATTTTAACATATGGATTTATACTAAATTTAGAATTTGTCAAAAAAAATAAACAACAGAGTGATTATAGAGAATATTTTATATATATGTTTGGATTTCATAACTTAAAGAAGTATTTAGGAGACTGAAAGACCTTGTTGAGAAATATAAATTAATTTTTGAGATTAAACCAAACACTGTAAGAGATGGTGAAGTTTGTTTCTTTAGGTTTTTATTATTTTTCCCCTAATCTTCACTACTTTATTATTTTTTGGTAAAATTATTTGGTATTTTTCTCGATTATTCTAAGTCTAAACAATACACTAAATTTCTAAGAAACTAAAATTTGTATGATTTATTTAGATCGATATTATTTTTTTATAAAAATTACTTTAATTTTTCTAGCTTCTGGAAGCCTGGCACAGAACAATTCATCCCTGGCAACAAGGAACCAGAAAGGTATATTGATTTCCAAAGTTCTGATATTAGTATATTTTGATTTTGCCTCTACCTTAAGCTAGCTAAAACGATAATAGATTTTTGGGGGGACGATGAATTACAAAATCAAGTAATACATGTTCATACATGATAATTATAGCACACTCTCCCTTTTTGTGCAACAATATTAAGAAAATTCATTTAAAATCACCATACCCATTGCTGCTGACTGGCTCAAATTTTCTACTGATCAGATATAAACAATTTTACTAATCTAAAATGGTGATATTGTTCATTGAATTTCAGGGCATGTATAGAGTGGATACTTTTGTTTGTGTTTTTGCTTTATATGAGCACATAAATTAGGAGATTAGAGGCTAACCGTCTCTGTGATCGTGTGTATGAGTGTGTTTTGTTTTATATGTACCAGCCTGTGAGGGTGCATAGATAAGATATGTCCATATATGCTTCTACCTATGCAAATATATAAGCTAATTTTCATTTTTTTAATTAAAATTGTTTTGGGATAGTATTTCATAATCTTTCTCCAGCATATCATTGTGGTCATCGTCCAAAGGAGTGGTTCACATATTCCAACAATTGCTATTACATTAGTATTGAAAGAAAAGCATGGAATGAGAGCTTGCTGGCCTGTGCGTCTAAGAACTCTACCTTGCTTTATATAGATAACGAAGATGAACTGGTAAGATTTCAAATGTTTCAAACATTTTGCTAAAAGCTTATTTCAGTCAATACTATATTTGTGAAAATCGTCCAAATTTTTGTACTTATTGGTAGTTTTAATTTTAAAGTGCATGTTGACCGCAAATGAAAAAAACCCATATAGTTACATATAAGGTCACAATTAGAAGTTTTCAGCCCCCAGCAGCCCCTGAGTGTACTCTTGTCACTTCTCTTCTCTCCTCTCTTAACCATTATTCTGATTTTTAATATTATAAATTATCTGCTTATTTTTAAACACTATATAAATGGAACATTCAGTATACATTTTTATGTTTCTTTTTTTACCTGCATATGATATTTAACAATTCATTCATATTATTACATTTATCTGTATTTTTTTAATTTTTCACTTCTGTATTATATGACTATGACAGTTTTTAATCTATTCTACTGAGAGAGAAATGTGGCTGCTTTTGAATATGTTTGTATTATGAATAATTATTTTATGAAAGTCGTGTATGTCTTTCCCACATATATTGTATTTATAGTAATTTACATATTATACATGTCATATACAATGTTATTTTCATATAATATAAATATATTTATAATAATTTATAAGTATAATTGTGTTTCTGTATAATTGTAGTTTACTGTCTTCTTTGCATTAGAATGAAATTGTGGGGTCATAAATATATGTATGTCAAATTTATTATGTTATCACAGTCTTTTAGTTTATTGTGTAAATACACATTTTGCCAATTACTCCCTTCAACCAAAACTTAATATTATCAAGAATTTTAATATTATGTCTGATTGTTATATAGTAGTTTCATTATAACATTAACAGGCATTTTTCTGATTAGTATTAAATTAAACACATTTTTCTGGTCTCTTAATCACTAGAATATTCTTTTTCATGATAATGAGAAGTGTCTATTCCTGTCTCTTGCCCACTTCTCCTGTGTTGTCTTTCTTCTTCCTTCCTAGAAGTGGTTCCATTTTGGATTTGAGGTTGTTTTTGATTTCATGAGACGGAAGCCCTTTTTTGACTCTGTGACTTACCCTTTTCACTCTGATATTGGAGTCCTTCAATGATCAGAATTTACTCATGTTATCAGAATCCAATTTACCATTTTGGGTATTAGTGATTATTTTGGACCTATTTCAGAACTTGGTCGAAATTCATGACGATAATCTCCCACATTACCATCTAAGTTTTATTTTTTTTCCTTTATTTTTTAACTTTTACATTTAGGTCTATAATCCATTAGGAATTTATTTTTTGTGATGCTGTGAGGTGGAAGTGAAGTTTATGCTTTTCTACATCATTATCTAAATGATGGAACGTAATTTATAGCGAAGGTGATCTTTTCTTCATAAGTAACTTTATAGATATATATGTAATACATACACATATATATGCTCTAATCAGCTTTATCTAGATAATTTATCTTCTTGAAGTTTTATAGTTTACACCTAGGTTTATGACCAATTTTGAGCTTATTTTTGTATATAATTTGAGGTATGTATAAAATAATAATAACTATATTATTTTTATTTTGCATAACAATATCCAATTGTTTCCACAACATTTATTGAAAAGACTATGCTATGTCTACTTTATGAGTTTGCATCTTTGTTGAAATCTGCATTCCACATATGCGTGGGCATACCTTTGCACTTTCCAGTCTGTTTTATTGATCTAGTTATCTATTTTCATGCCGTCTGTACTGTAAGCATTCTTTTTTGTTTACAGTAAGTTTATATTAGTTACATTAGTTCTTTTTCAAAGATTTATTGTTTGTTCTAGGACGTTGTATGGATATCTCATTATGTCTATCTTTTTAAAGATTCTTTTGCTTTTCTTTTTTTTAAGCAAGTATGAATCTTAATTTTATCAATGCCTTCTGCATCAGAGTGATCACATCTTTTATCTTCTTTACTTGGTCAATGTGAGGGATAAATACTATGGAGTTTCAAATGTAAATCCAACACAGCATTGCTTCAATAAATCTATTTTTGTCATAGTGCATTATTTTTATATATCACTGGAATGTTTATATCATTTATGATTGTAACTGATATGTAATTTCTCTTTTTGTAATATTCTCATCAAAAATACACAACATATTTTATTAGCCTCATTCATCTTGTTGCAAGTGTTTTCTATTTTCTTTATCCTACAAGAGATTTTATAAGATTGGCATTATATGTTTTTGGTACATATTGCTCACATCAACATGAAATGATCTGCAACTGAGCGTGGAAAGTTTTTTGAATTACGGATAACATTCTAATAGAAGTTTTAAGACAATTCTAGTAATTTCAGTTCTTTTTGTTTTAGTTTTCACAAGTTGTAATAGTTAGAATTTCTTCCACTGTGTGTCTATTTTCAAATGTATTTGCATATTTTCATAACATTGTCTTATAATTTTATTGAGGTATAATATACACACAAGTGGATGCAAATACTATATCCCAACAGCTTACTGAATTTTCATCAAGTGTAACCATTACCCAGAATGAGAAATTGAAATTTACCTATGCTACGAAAGGGCACTTTCATATTCTTTTCTGCATTAAAAAATACTTTATATCAATGGAATCATGCAGTATGTGTTCTTTATTTTTGGCTTTTTCAGGTAAAGCTAAACTTGTGAAATTCATCTACATTGTTGCATGAAGTTGTAGATGGTCCATGCCTCTTTCCTGTTCCATTGTCTGATTATGTTGTAATGTATTTATCTATTCTATCGCTGATGCTCTTGGATATTTGGGTATTGTTCTATTTAGGGCTTCCATGAGTTATTCTGCCATACGAATTTCAGCATAAAGTTTCAACAAAATATGTTTATCACTTCTCCATTCTATAACTTTTAATTGACTCTTCTTTTTATAGCTTCTTGAGAGGGAAGCTGTTTAGATCATTCATTTTAGAACATTCTTCCTTTTGAAAATGTGACAAAATATGTTTTTTTTCTAAACACCACTTTAGTTCCATCCTTAAAATTTTTACATGTTCTCATTTTATTATCAGGTATTTGCTAATTTTGCTTTTGGTTTCAACTTTGAACTATAGATTTTGCAGAAATGTGTCACTTTCTAAATGATTTGGAAGTTCCCATATTTCTTTCTGTTGTGATTTCCACTTCAGTTCTTTGTCTTCGGAGAATATAATTTGAAATATTTTAATCCTTTCAACTTAGTGATACCTATTTATGAACTAGAATGTATTCTATATATGCCAGTTATATCAAGCTGGTTCATAGTGGATTTACACGCTTTCATATTCCTACTGATTTTATGATCAGGTGTTCTATTAATTACTGAGGAAAGAGCTTTAAATTTTCAACAATAATTATTAAATTGTTTATCTTTCTTTTTAATTCTACCAGTTTCCACTTCATGTTTTTGTGGGTCCTGTTGTTAGGTCAATACATGTTTTCATTGTTTTATCTTCCTCTTGTACTGATGGATTTAATATTTTTAAATGTTTCTTTTTATTTCTAATAATATTTCCTGCTTTAACAGCTGTTTTGTCTGATATTAGAATAACCATTTCTGCTCACTATGGTTACTGTTGATAAGCCGTATTTTTTTCCATCCCTTTCACTTTCAGCTATTTATGCCATTGAATCTAAAGTGTGGTTTGCTGTAGAGAGCATGTAGATGGATCTTACTTTTTTCATTGAGTATTTTTATTCAGATGTTTTATTATCTTTTGATTGGAATGTTTACTCATTTAAATTTAATGTAATAATTAGTATAGTTGGATTTAGGTCTGCCATTTGCTATTTGTTCAGTTTGTCTTTTGATCTTTTCTTCCACATTTCCTAACATCTTTTGTGTTAAACAGGTGTCATTTTAGTATTTTAGCTAGTATGGAATCACCTCGTCTCTTCTACACATGTACACAATTTTCCATCGTCCACGGATGTGTAGAGCTAATCTCATCTCTTCTATTGTACTCTCATTTTTTGTACCTTCCCATTATATTTATGATTGGCACTGTGTGTGGCACAAAAGAGATCACAACTTTGGAATAGAAAAAGTATGGGTTTCCCTCATTCAGTACCAGGCAAATATAGCACTTTGAGCTGAAAAAGTAGTGGGCTATTTAGCGACCCATTCCCCTCTGCTAATCAAGTCTGCCTCTGTGGGAACAACACCACTGAGTTTTTCAGTCTTACCGAAACTGTAAAAACTACAATTATTCTTGCTCATTGGCTGGGCTGGGGAGGAGAGCAGGCATGGGAACAGTTCTAGGCAAGAAGACCACAAATTTGCTCCATTCTTACTTGAAGCTACAGCAGGTTTTCCAATAATAAATACTTCACAAATTATTATTAATCTTTGATCAGTTCTCAGAGCCCTGAAAGTGTGATTTTGTCAGTCGTTTTCTTCACTTAGTCATACTAATACGTTTTCCTAGTGTGTCCAGTGTGTAACACTATAATGTAAATTGAAAGACTATAAATTAAAAAGAATTAATTCTATTTGCGGTTAGAAAGTTCAAATGCGTATAAAAGCACTTTTTTGACTTGTCTTCAAATTTCTTTACTCATAGAATTTTTTGGTCTCCTTGCGTGCTTACTCATGGATTAGACCCTCTCATAAAAACAATAGTAATTCCTGGATGTCGCCAAGTGGCTCAAGTTTCTCCTCAAAATTGTAAGTTGCTGGAGAACTCAATATTTTATGCCTTGAAGGAATTAATCTTAGAAAGAAAAAAGAAATATATGAACAGTCATATAAACACAATTATTTAAATGTTTCCATAGAAAAAATTATATGGAAAATATTCAGATTTAGGTTATAACTACTAGTCTAAATGCATTGTTTATTCATCAAAATATGAAGTTATATTATACAAATAATGATATAATATTCTCTGTATTTCAGGTTCTCAAGATCTTCAGAGAGAGGCAAAAATTGTGCATTTTTTGATTTTCCAATGAAGTCACTTTCTTCCGCATCCTGTTTGGAAGAAAGAATGTATATTTGTAAGCATCAGGCATTTTAGCTTATCTAAATTTGATATAATGCTACTGTCACCATCTATAAATAACATATTTGTAGTTTCTTCAAAAGCCATAAATTATTTGCTTAGAATTATTTTTTAAGATATTATATTTTAGTGAAGTTTCAGATTCGCAACAAATTTTAAGAGGGAGGTACAAAGATTTCTATGTCCCCCCTTCCCAACACGTGTGTAGGCTCCTTCTTTCTCAACATAGCTAACCAGAATGGACACTTGTTACCTAGGATGAATCTATATTAATGCATCATAACCACCTAAAGTGCATAGCTAGCCTGAGGCTTCACTCCTGTGTTGTAGAACTATTTTTAAATCTTTATCTATATTAATTTTTAAAATATATGCCAAGTCCATATTATACATTTCTTAAGCTTTTGCTATTTATTAAAATAAATCATGTATAAATTGCAAATCATAATATTGAGAACTGTTATTGCTAGCCACAGTAAGTTGAATCAGTCCACTCATATTTTCAAATTAAAAGATATGTCTTCATCTTGGAAGGCATTGAAAATAAGGAAGTAACAACCTTGGGGGACGAGGTATGTAAGTTAGAGTCAAGTCAGAAGATGGAATCAGGGTACATTTGATGCAAAGAATTATTAACTATTTGTTGAGAATAGTCCGCTAAGAAAGGATAAAAGAAAATCACACAGAATAACATGATTAAATATTATCTATTTTTAATTTATATATAATTGGCATAATGTTATATTAGTTTCAGGTGTAGAATGTAATAATTTGATATTTGTATCTATTGCAAAATGATCACCATAAGAAATCCCGTTAACATCTGTCACCAGAGTTACAAACAAAAGAAATTTTTTCTCATAATGAGAAATTTTCTTTTCCTTTCTTTCTTTCCTTCCTTCCTTCCTCCCTCCCTCCCTCCCTCCCTCCCTTCTTTCTTTCTTTCTTTCTTTCTTTCTTTCTTTCTTTTTCATTGCAGTAATATTAGATTATAACGTTATATAGCTTTCAGATGTACATTGTAATATATTTTGAATTCTGTGTGGATTACATCGTGTTTACCACACAAAAAGTAATTATAATCCATCACCTCACATGTGAGGCTAATCACCCCTTTTTCCCTATCCCCTCCCCCGCTTCCCCTATGGTAACCACCAATACAATCTCCATTGCTATGTGTTTGTTTGTCCTTGCTTTTACCTTCTCCTTATGATTGAGATCATATAGTATTTGACTTTCTCCCTCTGACTTATTTCATTTAGCATAATACTCTCAAGTTCCATCCATGTTGTCACAAATGGCTGGATTTAATCATTTCTTATGGCTGAGTAGTATTCCATTGTGTATATATACCACATCTTCTTTATCCATTCGTCCCTTAAAGGACACCTAGGCTGCTTCCAAGTGTTGGCTATTGTGAACAATGTTGCAATGAACATATGGGTGCATGTATCTTTATGCATTTGTGTTTTCAAGTTCTTTGGATAACTACCCAGCAGTGGGATAGCTGGATCATATGGTAGATCATAGGTTAGACCAGTGTTTCCTTATTGATCTTCTGTTTGGATGATCTTTCCATTGCTGTAAGTGCAGTGTTAAAGTCCCCTGCTATTATTGTGTTACTGTTTGTTTCTCCTTTTAAGTCTGTTAATAATTGCTTTATATATTAGGTGCTCCTATAGTCGGTGCATAGATATGAGCATATGTTATGTCTTCTTGTTGGATTGTTCTCTTTATCATTATGTAGTGCCCATCTTTGTCTCTTGTTACAGTTTTCGTTTTAAAGTCTATTTTGTCTGATATCAGAATTGCTATCCCCGCTTTCTTTTCTTTTCCATTTGCATGGAATATCTTTTTCCTTCCCTTCAGTTTCAGTTTATGAGTGCCTTTAGATCTGAAGTGTGTCTCTTGTATGTAGCGTATATATGGGTCTTGTTTTTTTTAATCCAATCAGCCACCCTATGCCTTTTGAATGGAGCATTTAGTCCATTGACATTTAAAACAGCTATTGATAAATATGTACTTATTGCCATTTTGTTACCTTTTTCTTTTCTGGGTGTTTTAGTAGTTCTTCTCTGTTCCTTTCTTTTTCTCTTGCTCTCTTCTCTTGTTTTTTCATGGCTTTCTTTAGTAATGTGTTTGATTTCTCTTACTTATTTGCTTACTTATTATAGGTTTATGATCGGTGATTACCATGAGGATTGTATGTAATAATCCACGTATATAACAGTCTATACCTAGTTGCTAGACTTTTAGCTTGACCTCTTTTTAAAAGCTCTACTTTTTCACTCCCATCCTCCCATATTTTAGGTTTTTGAAATCATACCTAATGTCTTGTTTTGTGTCTGTCTATCCATTACCCTCCTATCACTGAAATAGGTAATTTTAGTACTTTTGTCTTTTAACCTTCATATCATCTTCACAGGTGGTTGATCTGCATCCTTTACTATATTTAGGCTTTTACCAGTGATTTCATTGCCTTGTTTTTTGGGGGGTTTTTGCTGATAATTTTTTTATCCCTATTTGTGTTCATCGCTTTCCCACTTAAATAAGTCCCTTCAACATCTCTTGTAGAAATGTTTGCGATAAAATCCTTTAATTTTTTCTCATCTGGGAAGATCTTTATTCTCCTTCCATTCTGATTGACAACCTTGATGGATAGAGTATTCTTGGCTGTAGAGTTTTTCCTTTTAACACTTTAAATATATCATGCCATTTTCTTCGCCCCTGTGGGATTTTGGCTGAGAGAGCCACTGATAGCCTTATGGGATTTCTTTTGTATGTCACTTGTTGCCTTTCTCTTGCCGCTATTAGGATTCTCTCTTTATCTTTAATTTTGGACATTTTAATTATAATGTGTCTTGATGTCGGCCTCTTTGGGCTTATCTTGTTTGGAGACCTCTGTGCTTCCTGTACTTAGATGTCTGTTTCCTTCCTTAGGTTAGGAAAATTTTCAAGTATTATGTCTTCAAAGAAATTTTCTGTCCCTTTGTCTCTCTCTTCTCCTTCTGGGACACCTATAATAGGAATGGTAGTGCTCTTGATATTGTCCCAGACTTCCCTTAGACTGTTCTCATTCTGTCTAATTCTTTTTTCTTTTTTCTGTTCAGCTTGGGTCATTTCTTCTAGTCATCTGTCTAGCTCACTGATCCATTCTTCTGTATCTTCTACTCTGCTATCGAGTCCCTGTAGTGAATTTTTCACTTCCAGTATTGTATTCTTCAATTATGATTGCTTCTTTTTTATATTTTCCAGTTCTGTGTTGATGAGCTCACTGTGTTCATCCAGTATTCCCCAATATCTGTGAGCATCCTTATGAGGTTTTGTTTGAACTCTTTGTTGGATAGGTCACTTCTTTCTGTTTCACTTAGTCATTTTTTCTTGGGTTTTGTCCTGTTTCCTTGCTTGGAATGTATTCCTTTGTCTCCTCATTATGCCTCTTTCTCTGTGTTTATTTCTATGTATTAGGTGAGTCAGCCACATCTCCATAATTTGGAGAAGTGGCCTTTTGTAAGAGATGCCTTTTGAGGCCCAGTAGTCTGCTTCCCACTTTTCACCAGTACAAATGATCCAGGAGTGACTCCTTTGTGGGCTACTGGTGTCCTTCTGCTGTGGCAGGGTTGGTCTTACTGCAGCTACCCACAGAGTCTAGTCTTCCCTTTCCTGCCCAACTGTTTGTAAATCTGGCTTGGGGAGCTTCAGCACCACTGGTTACAAGGTCTAAGAGCACACTCCTTTTGCAGTTTTCCTGTTCATTGTGTAGGTACGCAGTGTAGCTGGTTTCTTAGCTCAGGGGCTTACAGTTGCTGTAGGCCTCAGGCCTATAAGGTTGTTGTCAGTTCTCTTAGGAGTGCAGCTGAGTGGCGCTGGCCTTAGGCATGTGAGCACTCAATTATTTCAGGTTGTGGAAGGTGGGGCTGATCCTTTTTATGGCTATTTGTTAAGCACAGGTCTTCTGCTGCTGCTAAGCCTCACCCCCCACAGGACAACACACACTGTCAACATATTCCTGGTCCATGCACACTTCCCAAAATCCTAGATTGTACCCTGATGCCCCCTGGAGAGGACCCCACCTCTCCACCAATGTCCCCCACAAGTCACCTGGTCCTCACACAGGTCCTGCCAGACAGAGGCAGACACACCTTCCTGCCTGTAGAGGATCAAGGCACCCAGTCAATGCAGGGTGACAAATAACCTGAGGGTTTCCTGTTGGGCTGGGTCAGTCCCTAGCGCAGGCTGCCTACCCTGGCTGAAGTGGATTAAATCTGTGCTCTAGTGGGTGTCGTAGACCCAGGGATAACAGCCCAGGGGAAGAATTTCAATGACTTCTGCTGGGGTCTGTGTCAGCACACAAGGACTAGGTCACAATAATGGACCCTACCAATATCTCAGTCTCCAGAGAGGTCTCTCCTCTCTCCAAGATGCACCCTGAGCCCAACAGGTGTGTGTTTTCACTAAAGCACTATCAGCCTTCTCTAGGTGATTTTAACTTGCTGAGATGGGTGAGTTTGTGCATAGGCCCTTTAAGACCTGAGTCTTTTCTGCTTTTGTCTGTTAGGTTTTCTGGGGGTATCCCTGCTGCAGTAAATAGCCAGCAAAGCCAGATAGTAAGACCCTCATCTCAGTTGTGCTGAGTCTGAAGGATGCTTATAGCAGTATCGGCCTCCACTCCAGACCTCACTCCTCCATGGAGGGCTGCGTGCCTTAGGGTGGCTCCCACCTGGCTGGCTTAGAAACTACACTACTCCTGGCAGTAGCTTTTTTTCTCTACAGAAGGAATTTCTGCCTCTTCTGCTTCAGTCAGGGCTGTCCCTTCTGTGGAGGTTCTCTTTATCCAGTTTTCAGTTTTCTACTCAGGGTAATAATTCCAAAATTAGTTGTAACCTGGTTGTGTTTGTGGGAGGAGATGAGTTCAGAGTCTGCTTATGCCACCATCTTGATGGGATCTCTCTACTTTATGATTGAAGGAGAGTAGTCAAAGAAGGAATCACTTTGTAGCTAGGTTTATCACCTGAAGAAGGTCTTTAGAAATCATTGAAGACAGTGTGGCTGCAGACAACTTCATGGCAGACATTTTCACTGGATTGCCCAGGGACAAAGCTGTTCCACAGTCCACAGGCTGATGTTAATGAGGATGGCTCTCAGGCAATAACTGGCAAGTAGGCAGATGCTGGAGGGCAAGGAAGTATGACTGAGACTGGACACAAAAACTTGCTAGAGAGTGAATACCATAGGACTTCCTGCTTGCATGCAGCTGGAACTAAACCACTTTAGCCAAAAGAGAGAAAACACCAAGAAAACAGGAAGAAGAGCCCTTTCTCCCGCAGTGGCTATTCAGTGATTTTTACTGACAAAATTTAACATCGTGTGAGCTGTCAAGGGAGAAAAGTTTACAGGATCTAGCTCCATTTTTTCAGAAAGCCGTGGAGGATTGTTTGAAGCTGAGAGTAATAAATTGTTAATTGACTTTCAAGGTTACTATGTAAGAACCACAAGGTTGCTGTATAAGAGACATTTGCATCTGCCCCACTTCCTCAGAGAATGCAACCAATTGTATCTTCTGAATCTGTTTTAGTGCAGCATAATCAATGATTAGGTTAAATCTTTGGTAGAGATTGGTCTTTTCGTTGTGTAATAATCAATGTTCTTTCATATTTTTTCACATCTGTGATCTTTTCCCTACTAGATAGCAGATATTTTGGAAAGTATCTTGTTTTATTAAATTTTCTCTCTCTCTATTCCTGTCATTCTTTGTCACCATGCTTAGAAAAATAATTTGATGGAAAAAACAAAATGTCAAAAAATGAAAAAATTGAGTTAAAACAATGAAAATATTTGTGTGGGTTGACCAGCTCATCATTGACAAAATTTGAGATTACCTTTAGTAATTTGCCAATGACTCAGAAATACTTCACCATAATTCAATTGCCAAAGGGAGAGACTTTACACTAGTATTGTTTTCAAAATAAATAATTTCCTATTTGTTTATCTGTAAGAATAGACATATTCTTTATATTCTTTTTAATTATTCTCTATCTTCATAGAGAGAAAATACATGAATATTTTAATTTTATATAATCTGTATATGGTAGCTGTAACTAATTGGTAAAGTTGTGTTACAAAAACCCAAGATGGTATTGACATTTAAATATAAGGACTAAATTCTCACTCACTCATTTGTGGTTTGGCTGGGCTTAAGTTGATGTAGACTAGGTATATATAGACTTGGCTCCAGACAAGAGACTCAGTTCAGATCTTTTTTCATATATTTATTCTCAGAACAGTGGGTTAGTTGGTACAAAACCTTGTAAAGCAGAGATTATCAGGTCTCAGAGTGGCAAATAGAAATTCAATTCTTAATGCCTAGGCTCAGAATTCCTAATTCATTACTTTTCCACTCGCATTACATTGTCAAAATAAGTCATATGGCCAAACATATCATAGCTTGTCTGCAAAGCATACTCTTCTCATAGTGGCCAGAGGGAGGAAATGTAGATTTACTGAAAAATAATCTAATCCATCATAATAGCCATAGCACTGTATTTCTCATATTTCATGAGATATGTAAGTTGTTTGTAAAAAGAATATATTGGGAAATAGAAGAAAATAGTACTTCTTACATTTCCCACGTAGGTTTGTGTTTCCTCTGTGTCAAAAGTTCTGGTGAAGTGGTTTTGTATAGTGGTAAAGATCGTTGTATAGATGCTTACCCCAGGATCCTTGATCCATGTACAAATGAGGAGTAAGTAATATGGAATAAAATTAAAGGACCAGGTGATTTGAGTGTAAATTCTACATGCATCCTATTAGCTTTATGATTTAGTTATAGAACTGTATTGGCTCAGTGTCCTCTCCTTTAAAATATGATAGAAATAGTATCTTATTCATAACATTACTTGAAGATTTTTTGAAAAGCACTTCCTGGAACACAAGTATTCACTAAATACAGTCATTTTTACTTAAAAACTTTATACTTTGATTCTATCACCTGTAACATAATGACCATAATTGTAGACATCTAAAAAAGGTGCTCTGAGAAATAAATAATATAATGCCTTAAAATCCTTAAAATAAAGCCTAACCATATTAAATGTTTGCTGTATGTGGTCTTTTTATATTTTGCTTCCCCAAATGTTCAGTAAAATCATATTTCAAGAGGCCTCAAACCCTAAAACTTTGTCTTCCTTCTTTTGCTTATCAAATCTCTACTGTTTCAAGAAATTAGTTTTAGCCAGGCAACAAAAATATAATCTGATTTAACAAATTCAATAATGCATATCAAAAATATTTGCATTTTAAAGACAGCTTTGCCAAATTCAATACACATTACATACGGATTATAAACGAGAGTAATTTTTTACTGGACATGAATTTCCTTAATTGAAATCAAGTTGCAATTTCACTATTTTTTGATTGGTCCAGAACCCCAGTCTCCTCCTCCAATGTATTATTTTGGACATATGCATAGGCTATCTTTTTTGGAATTGAAGAAATTTTGAAAGGAACTGTCAAGTTTTGGCAAGACAATCTCTCACACTTCCTAGATTTGGGACCAGATGAAAGTTTTACAGTGTGCTTGGGAAAAAGAGACTGAAATGTCCTTTTCCTGCCAAAGTTGGAGTGTCTCATCCACATATGTGCATCTCTTACCATGGAGAATGGAGAAAAGTAATAAAGTAGCCACTTAATACATTCTTAAGAGCCAAAGCTCACAATTTTCTAAAACACTATTTTTTTAACATTCAAATCTTGCACAGAAATGAAGCTAAAAGCTCCATAGGCATCTGTAATAAAGCCATGGGAATTTTTCTACTTGATAGAGTGAGATCAGATCATAGCCCCCAAAAAAACACCTGATATAAATATAGGAAACAATATTAGGAGGTTGTTAAACAAGGTGAATTTAGAATAGAAAGCGTCACAGAGAAGTTAGGAATATAAAGACCAAATTGATAGTTAGCTTTGTGGCTAACTCTCAGAGAATGTACCTTAGGTGTGGAACATAATGGGCTTGCATTCTGGAGTCCAGAATTAAAGAGTACCCATTTGAGTACTAATTTCAGAAGAGATAGTGCTGCTTTAAAATGTACTGCATGTTGAAGCAGAGCAGAAAGAATTTTCTTTGCAGGCAGCCAGTTCCAAAGAGAACACAGGAAGAAATAATTTGTTTATGTAGGTCTTGTGTTCCAAATTTACTAATCTGAAAATTCAGCTTTCTGATAATTAATGAGTGTAAAATTATGGATAAAATATGACATTAGGGAGGATCCAAGATGGCGCCGTGAGTAGTCCTCTTTGTCTCTTCCCCTTCGAGTCTACAGTTATTTAGACACTCATTGCTTAACAAAGGATATCCAGACAGCATCTCTGGATGTCTGAGAGACCCACGCGACTATACATCGGAAGGTGGACAGACTTCCCTCTGGGAGGTTGTAGAGATAGGTGAAAACTCTCTGACCCAGACCAAACAGCCTAGTACCTGCAAGTGGCTTTCTTCCAACGGACGCCCCCAGAGGATCAACACACACCTAGGGCAGGAGCGAGCACGCAACAGAGGAGCAACGGTGGAAACAGGTGACCAGAACCATACCTAAACCCCACGCAATTGCTCCTAAACGCAGGGGGAAACTCTGGAGTTGCACACCTGAGCCCGCGGGGAGAGTCTCTCCCCACCATTGGTGGGGAGATCCCGCCTGGTGTTCGCAGTGCCAGGAGGGTCCCAGAAAGAATCACTGAGGGTACGGAGGCCCCCCGCTGCCACTGCCTGCACGGTGGGGAAAGGGATTGCCGGAGATCTCAGAGAGGACTGGGGCTGGGTGAAGCTGCAGAGGCCGGCTCCACGCCCCAGAGGAGAAGCTCCAGAGTTCCACACGGGCAGCAGACAAAACTCTCTGTCTGCCATTAATGGAGGGGCTACGCCCAGCATTCACAACTCTGGGAAAGTCCCGGAGAGAATCCCAGAGGGCGAGGTGACCCCCAGCTGCCCTTGCCCACCCCGTGAGGCTAGGGATTGCCAGAGATCTCGGAGAGGACTGGGGCTCAGTGAAGCTGCAGAGGCCGGCTCCGTGCCCCGGAGGGGAAGCTCCAGAGTTCTGCCTGGGCAGCAGACAAAACTCTCTGTCTGCCATTAGCGGAGGGGCTACGCCCAGCATCCACAACACCAGGAGGGTCCCGGAGAGGAGAATATCAGGCAGGGCAGCAGCTGACCAGCTACCACTGAAATCGGGATCTCCAGCTATCCTCCAGACAGGGCAAAGGGCTCCCCGAGTTCCTGGGGAACAGGACTAGGGCTGGGTGGAGTTCCAGTGACCCAGCTCCATAGCCTAGGGGGAAATCCTACAGGCTCACAGCAGCCTCAGGGAAAGCCTCTGCACAGCACTAGTAGAGAGCACCCCACTGGCAGCCACAAGGTTGGAAGACCCTGGGACAAAAGTGGCATAGCTAGGTGAGCTAACCACAGACTGTAGAAGATGCCAATAGCTCTGCTGCGACCCACAGTGGACAAGTGAGATTTTGTGGGTGCCGACAGTGAAGGAGTGGCAAATACAAGTGATCCTACCCCTGGCCGCTGGAAAAGCCCATAACACCATTGCAGACCCCAAGGAGGGAGCACGTCTAGGTGGGCTGCAACAGTAGGCACCAGCAGCCTGAATCCCTCCTGTGACGGCCCCCACAGCAGAAGAGGGAATCCAAAGGACCACTGTGACTACAAGGAGGGGCCCAGGCCTGGTTAGCAACTGCAGATAGAGTTCCTGGTTGGTGCAGTATAAACAGCTGCTCCCCCACCACAGGAGCAGAACCAAGTGGAAGGAGCAACTAAACTCTATCTCTATGCGGAGGCACAAATCAACAACATCAAGCAATATGAAAAAATACATTAAATCTCCAGAACAGAAGGAAAATAACAAATACACAGAAAAAAATCCCAAAGAAAATGAGATATATAACCTAAATGATGATGACTTCAAAACAGCCATCATTAAAATACTCAATGAGTTAAGAGAGAATTCAGATAGACAACTCAACGAGTTCAGGAGCTATGTCACAAAAGAGTTTGATACAATAAAGAAGAACCAAACAGAAATAGTGGAAATGAAGAACACAATAGAGGAGATTAAGAAAAATCTAGATGCACTGAACAGTAGGGCCGATAATATGGAGAAAAGAATTAGTAATTTGGAAGATGGCAATATAGAAATGCTGCAGGCAGAGGAGGAGAGAGAAGTAAGACTAAAAAGAAATGAAGAAACTCTCCGAGAATTATCAGACACAATTAGGAGATGCAACGTAAGGATTATAGGTATACCAGAGGGAGAAGAGAAGGAGAAAGGGGCAGAAAGCCTATTCAAAGAAATAATGGCTGAGAACTTCCCAAATCTGGTGAGAGAGATGGATCTTCAGGTGACAGAAGCCAATAGATCTCCAAACTTTATCAATGCAAGAAGACCAACCCCATGGCATATAGTAGTGAAGCTAGCAAAAGTCAACGACAAGGAGAAAATACTAAGGACAGCCAGGCAAAAGAAACTAACCTACAAAGGAACCCCCATCAGGCTATCAGCAGATTTCTCAGCAGAAACTTTACAGGCTAGAAGAGAGTGGAATGATATATTCAAAAACCTGAACGACCAAAACCTACAGCCAAGAATTCTCTACCCAATGAAAATATCCTTCAAATACGATGGAGAAATAAAAACTTTCCCGGATAAACAAAAGTTAAGAGAGTTCATTGCCACAAAACATCCTCTTCAGGAAATCCTCAGGAAAACCCTCATTCCTGAAAAATCAAAAAAAGGAAAGCGGCTACAAAACCAAGAGCAGAGGAGATAAGTAGAAGGACAACAACAAAGAGTAGCAGCTCTTCATCAGAACAGATTAAACCATGGGATGAGAAACAGAGGAAATTGAAGAAAACCACAAAACAAGACATAAAATGGTGGTAGGTCCCCACATCTCAATAATCACTCTAAATGTAAATGGATTGAACTCCCCAATCAAAAGACACAGAGTGGCAGGATGGATCAAAGAACAAGACCCAACAATATGCTGCCTCCAGGAAACACCCTTCAGCCCCAAAGACAAACACAGACTCAGAGTGAAGGGATGGAGAACAATACTCCAAGCTAATAATGAACAAAAGAAAGCAGGTGTCGCTATACTAATATCAGACAAGGTAGACTTCAAAGCAAAACAGATAAAGAAAGACAAAGAGGGACAGTATATAATGATAAAAGGGACTCTCCACCAAGAAGACATAACACTTATAAATATATACGCAGCCAAAATTTGTAAAGCAACTCTTAATAGAACTAAAAGAAGACATCAACAAGCATACAATAATAGTAGGGGACCTCAACACAGCATTAACACCAATGGACAGAACATCCAGACAGAAAATCAACAAGGAAATAATAGAATTAAATGAAAAATTAGACCAGATGGACTTAATAGATATATATAGAACACTTCATCCAAAAACAGCAGATTACACATTCTTCTCAAGAGCACATGGAACATTCTCAAGGATTGACCATATTTTGGGAAGCAAAGCAAACATCAATAAATACAAGAGAGTTGAAATAATATCAAGCATCTTTTCTGATTATAAAGCTATGAAACTAGAAATCAACTACAAGAAAAAAGCAGAGAAGGGTGCAAAAATGTGGAGAGTAAACAACATGCTTCTGAACAAACAATGGATCATTGAAGAAATTAAAGAGGAAATCAAATATTATCTGGAGACAAATGAAAATGAGAACACGACATACCAAATCATTTGGGATGCAGCAAAAGCAGTCCTAAGAGGGAAATTCATCGTAATACAGGCTCACCTCACTAAACAAGAAAAAGCTCACATAAGCAACCTCAAACGACACCTAACAGAACTAGAAAAAGAAGAACAAACAAAGCCCAGAGTCAGTAGAAGGAGGGAAATAAGAAAAATAAGAGCAGAAATAAACGATATTGAAACAAAAAAGACAATAGAAAGGATCAATGAAACAAAGAGTTGGTTCTTCGAAAAAATTAACAAAATCGACAAACCTTTAGCCAGACTCACCAAGAAAAGACGAGAGAAATCGCAAATTAATAAAATTAGGAATGACAGAGGAGAAATCACAACAGATACCAAGGAAATACAAGAGATCATAAGAGAATACTATGAAAAACTATATGCCAACAAATTGAACAACCTGGAAGAAATGGACAAATTCCTAGACTCCTACAATCTCCCCAAACTGAATCAGGAAGAAATGGAGAATCTGAATAGGCCAATCACAAGTAAGGAAATAGAAACGGTAATCAAAAACCTCCCCAAAAATAAGAGTCCAGGACCAGACGGCTTCTCTGGAGAATTCTACCAAACATTCAAAGAAGACTTAATATTTATTCTTCTCAAACTGTTTCAGAAAATTTAGAAAGATGGAGAACTCCCTAACACATTCTATGAAGCCAACATCACTCTGATTCCCAAAACTGACAAGGACAACACAAAGATGGAGAACTACAGGCCGATATCACTGATGAACATAGATGCAAAAATCCTCAACAAAATTTTGGCAAACCGAATACAGCAATACATCAAAAAGATTATACACCATGATCAAGTGGGATTTATACCAGGGACACAGGGATGGTTCAACATCCGCAAGTCAATCAACGTGATACACTACATCAACAAAATGAAAAACAAAAACCACATGATCATCTCAATAGATGCAGAGAAAGCATTTGACAAGATCCAACACACATTTATGATAAAAACCCTCAGTAAAATGGGTATAGAAGGAAAGTACCTCAACATAATAAAGGCCATATATGATAGACCCACAGCCAACATCATACTCAATGGACAAAAACTGAAACCCATCCCTCTGAGGACAGGAACAAGACAAGGGTGCCCACTTTCACCACTCCTATTCAACATAGTACTGGAGGTGTTGGCCAGAGCAATTCAGCAGGAAAAAGAAATAAAAGGAATCCAAATAGGTAACAAAGAAGTAAAACTCTTGCTGTTTGCAGACGACATGATCTTATATATAGAAAACCCCAAAGAATCCATAGAAAAGCTATTAGAAATAATCAACAACTACAGCAAAGTAGCAGGGTATAAAATCAACATACATAAATCAGTAGCATTTCTATACAGTAACAATGAGCTAACAGAAAAAGAACTCAAGAACTCAATCCCATTCACAATCGCAACGAAAAGAATAAAATATCTTGGGATAAACTTAACCAAGGAAGTGAAGGATCTATACAATGAAAACTACAAGACTTTCTTGAAAGAAATTGACGACGACATAAAGAGATGGAAAGACATTCCATGCACATGGATTGGAAGAATAAACATAGTTAAAATGTCCATACTACCTAAAGCAATCTACAGATTCAATGCTATCCCAATCAGAATCCCAAGAACATTCTTCACAGAAATTGAACAAACAATCCTAAAATTCATATGGGGCAACAAAAGACCACGAATTGCTAAAGCAACCCTGAGCAAGAAAAAAAAAGCTGGAGGAATCACAATCCCCGATTTCAAAACATACTACAAAGCTACAGTGATCAAAACAGCATGGTACTGGTACAAAAACAGGTCCACAGATCAATGGAACAGAATTGAAAGCCCAGACATAAAACCACACATCTATGGACAGCTAATCTTCAACAAAGGAGCAGAGGGCCTACAATGCAGAAAAGAAAGTCTCTTTAACAAATGGTGCTGGGAAAACTGGACAGCCACATGTAAAAGATTGAAAATTGACCATTCTTTTTCACCACACACCAAAATAAACTCAAAATGGATCAAAGACCTAAAGATTAGGCTGAAACAATAAGTCTTCTGGAAGAGAATATAGGCAGTACACTCTTTGATGTCAGTTTCAAAAGAATCTTTTCAGACACTATAAATCCTCAGTTAAGGGAAACAATAGAAAGAATAAACAAATGGGACTTCATCAGACTAAAGAGCTTCTTCAAGGCAAGGGAAAACAGGTTGAAACAAAAAAACAGCTCACTAATTGGGAAAAAATATTTACAAGCCACTTATCCGACAAAGAGTTAATCTCCATAATATACAAAGAACTCACACTGCTTAACAACAAAAAAACAAACAACCTGATGAAAAAATGGGCAGAGGACATGAACAGACATTTCTCAAAAGAAGATATGAATATGGCCAATAGACACATGAAAAGATGTTCATCATCGCTAATCATCAGGGAAATGCAAATCAAAACTACACTAAGATATCACCTTACACCCATTAGATTGGCAAAAACATCCAAAACCAAGAGCGACAAATGTTGGTGAGGTTGTGGAGAAAAAGGAACCCTCATACACTGTTGGTGGGAATGCAAACTGGTACAGCCACTATGGAAAACAGTATGGAGATTTCTCAAAAAGTTAAAAATAGAAATACCCTATGACCCAGCCATCCCATTACAGGGTATCTATCCTAAGAACCTGAAATCAGAAATCTCAAGAGTCCGTTGCACCCCTATGTTCATCGCAGCATTATTTACAATAGCCAAGACGTGGAACCAGCCTACATGCCCAGAAACTGATGATTGGATAAAGAAGATGTGGTATATATACACAATGGAATACTACTCAGCCATAAAAAAGACAAAATTGGCCCATTCACAGCAACGTGGATGGACCTCGAGGGTATTATGTTAAGCGAAATAAGCCAGTCAGAGAAAGACGAACTCTATATGACTCCACTCATAGGTGGAAGTTAGTATATTGATAAGGAGATCTGATCGGTGGTTACCAGGGAAAAGGGGGGGTGGGGGGAGGGCACAAAGAGGGAAGTGGTGCACCCACAACATGACTAACAAAAATGTACAACTGAAATCTCACAAGGTTGTAATCTATCATAACATTAATAAAAAAAAAATCGTGGCTAGTACAACACAGGAACTGAGCTTTTAATTTTATTTAATTGAAAATTAATTAATTAGTATCCGAACTGTTGTGTGCTGTCCACATAAAATATACACATTTCAAAGATTTAGAATGAACAAAACATGTAAAACATCACTTTGATAATTTCATATTAATTACACATTGATATTTTGGATATAATGGGGTAAATAAAATATTATTAAAATTAAAAAAATATGACATTAGCATCTAGTAAGTGTTCTGTCATACATTATACATGTCTCCTCCTTAATTATGTCCATTGTTTCTTTGTGGCTCTTGCTAAGCCAACATGCATAAATTTAGCTTTTGCTCCCCAAATGCTCTGAATTGGATAAAAACCATATACTAACAAAGTGTATTAATAAAGTGAAATGTCATTCTCTATCTAAGGTTTATGTTTTCCTGTTCTATTTCACCACCTGTTCCAAAACATAAATATCAGTTTTATCCAAAATTCTGTACCAGATATTCTGGAAGAAAATTCAAGAATGTCATAAAATTATTATAATAGTAAAATGCACAAATACATATAAATAATAAAATGCCAACAATGAAGAGGTACTTCAAATTTTAATAAGCACTAGATATATTGAGTTTCACAGAGGCAAAACAATTATAGATCTCTTTCACATTAAAGAATAAAGACATTTAAATCCAAAGAAATTTGATTTTCTGTTTCTGGTGAGGCTATGTAAGCTCCTACTGGAACCTACCGCTGATAAAAATTATAAAATCTGGATAAAGCAAATAACACACACACAGACATACACAGACACACACCATCCTAGAGATGAAAGGGGGAAAACAAAGAATTTTGGAAAAATAGTTCAAACACGGAAGGAGAAAATGGCACAAAAACAGTTACCTGTTTTCACCATTTTTAGCCTGAAGGAAGACCAAATTCAACTCCATTTATGTGACTAAAACTTCAAGAAAAACCTTTCAGTCTTTCCTTTGTCAAAAAAAAAAAATGGAGGATAGCATACAAGAAAACCACAGCCACTGGAAAATGATGATGGAATCCCAGAAAGGAGTGAGCCGGAGAGTGGGAATAACAAATTCAGTGTATAAACTCTGCCCCAAATTCTGGCTGACAACAAAGCAATGCTGTGTGAAAAAGACCACACCTAAGGATAAACTAGAGAACTAAAATGAGATTTGACCTGCCAGCCCAGAGACAGGTTTCAGTTCCAGTCCCACTAATCAGTTGCCTTTTAACAAATAATATCAATACTCTTCAGAGAAGTATTTGTACCCTGAATCCTCTTAAGGGGATCAAGATTTAAAGAAACATAACGTATACAAAAAGTAGAAAAATGTGACCCATCTGAAGAGAAATGACACTCCAATAAGACCACCTCCAAGATGAACCAATTTTTAAATTATCAGACACATATTTTTAAAATAAAATTAAAAGAATGCTCAAAGATGTATAAGAAAATATACTCACAATAAATAAAAAGATACAAAGTCCCAGCAAATGGTCTAAAACACAACATTTGCAACAGAATATAGAATATAGAAAATGTAAAATTCACTTTACTGGTTTCATGGCACAGTGGATGAAAACTAGTCAATTAATATAGATTACTAGAAATAACCTTATCTGAAGTCGAGAGAAAAATAAATTTTATAAAGGAGATCGATGAAATAATACTAAATTTAAAACACATGTGTAATTAGAATCAAACAAGCAGAAGCAAGAAACATTTGGCAGAAGAATATTTGACCAAATAATGGCTGCAATGATTCCAAATTTGTTGAAAAACGCAAACTTAGATTCAGAGAGCCAAACAAGGTCAATAAGAACTATGTAATGGGAGTGACATCACCATCTCGGTGAAGTGAACTTCCCCAAGACTCTCTCATCTCCAACATACAACAAAAAGAGGAATCCATACTCCAAGAGAGGCCATCCTGACACAACACAAAAACGTCAGAGAGACACACAGCCGCACGATGGAAGGTGGAGAGGACAGAGCTCCACTCAGAGGAGCTGGAATGGGGTAAGAGAGAACTTCACTCCCACCTCTAAATACTGATCTGTGACCATGGGAGGCTCCAGGAGGGAAGGAACATGGGAGAGGATACTCAGTCACAGGAACATCATGGAATCCCTAGGGCCCTTGCAGCAATGAGGGAAGCCCTGTAATAGGGCAAAAGGTTTTACAGGTGGTCACCTCATTAAGCCAAGACCCCGGGAGAACAGATAGTGAGAGTACGGCAAGAAAGCCCTGAAAGCATGCAGGAGAAAGTGTTCCTCACCCCACCCACCCCTCACACACTCCACTGCCTGGGATCTTAGCCAAAGGCAGAATGTTCAGAATACACAGCTCCTGACTTCAACCCTGTGGCGATAGGCAGTAAATGCAACCAAATAATATCAGAATGCCTAAGATCTGCTGCACCTCCTCTAGCAATATCAGACACTACATCAAATTTCCAGACCCAACAGAAAATGACAAGTACCCAAAATTCAGTCCTGAGGACACAGCAACATGTAATCTAAATGACAAGGAATTCGAAAGCGCTATCATCAAAAAACTCAATGAGGGAAAAGAGAATGTAGAGAAACAATTCTACAAGTTCAGGAACCATAGCACAAAACAGATTAAGACTATAAAATAGAATCAATCAGAAATATTAGAGATGAACGAGACAATGGATGAGATCAAACAAAATACAGATTCCCATAACACTCAAGTGGACATCATAGAGCAGAGTACCAGCATAATTGAAGACAGACATGTTGAAATGCTACAGACAGAGGAGGAGAGAGAACTAACACTATAAAGAAATGGAGAAAGTCTCCAAGAAATATCTGACTCAATTAGGAAATGCAAGATAAGAATTATAGGTATTGCATAAGGAGAAGAGGAGACTGGAGCAGAAAGCGTGTTCAAAGAAATAATAGTAGAGGACTTCAAAAACCCAGGGAAAGAAAGGGACATCTGTGTGGAGGAGTCTTCCAGATCTCCCAAATTTGTCAGTGTAAAAAGACCTACAGCAAGGCGTATAATAGTAAAACTGGAATACTGAACGACAGAGAAAGAATACTAAGGCCACCAAGGCAGAAGAAAATAACCTATAATGGAACTCCTATTAGGCTTTCAGCTGATTTCTCTGCAGAAACCTTGCAAGCTAGGAGAGAATGGCACAACATATTCAAATCTTTAGAAGACAAAAATCAAGAGCCAAGAATACTCTATCCAGCAAAAATATCCTTCAGATATGAAGGAGAAATTAAATCTTTCCCAGACAAACAAAAGCTAAGGGACTTCATATCCGCGAGACCCCCCCTACAAGAAATCCTCAAGAAGGCCCTCATACCTGAAAAGAAAGCTGGAGAAAGGGGTCACAAAACACAGATTAAGGAGATAAATAGGTAGACATAATCAGAATAGGATAGCAAATACTCAAGTATAGCATTAAGCTAAAGGGAAGGAAAACACCAAAAACAAAGCTACTCCTGTCGTTTTAACCACAAACTCACAACACAAGATGGAATAAGATATGAGAAAAACAACTTAGGAGGGGAGGCAGGAAGGCACTGAATCAGTTTAGACTAAGGAAATAAGAGGCCATCATAAAATGGACTTTTTTACACACGAGCTGCTGACTGCAAACCTCAGGATAATCACTAAAGAGAAAATCAGAACAGAGACACAAATAATAAACAAGGAGAAAACAAACAAACACATCATGAAAAACTATGTAACCCAATGGGTAGGACAAAACACACAGAAAAAGAAACAATGGAAATGAAGGAAAACCAGATAATGAGTGATAAAATCACAACATTAAGCCCTCATACATCAATAATCACCCTAAACGCAAATAGATTGAATTCGCCAATAAAAAGACACAGAGTGGTGAGATGGATTATAGAACAAGACACAACAATATGCTGCCTTGAGGAAACACATCTCAGCTCCAATGACAAACACAGGCTCAGAGTGAAGGGATGGAAGGCAATACTCCCAGCTAATGGAAAACGAAAGCAGGTGTTGCAATAAACTAAAGCAGGTGTTGCAATACTTATAACAGACAAACTAGACTTTGAGATAAGACAGGTGAAGAGCGACACAGAGGGGCAGTATATAATCAGCAAATGGACAGTCTATCAAGAAGAAATAAGACATAAATATTTGTGCCCCCAATATAGACACATCAAAGTTCATGAAACAACTGTTAACAAACCTAAAAGCAGATATTAATAATAACACAATAATACTAAAGGATGTCAACACTCCACTCACAGCAATGGCTAGATCATCCAGACAGAAAATCAAGAAGGAAACAGTGGAATTAACTGAAAAGCTAAACCAGTTGGACTTAAAGAGACATATATAGAGCACTCCATCCAAAAACAGCAGAATACACATTCTTCTCAAGCGCACACAGAACATTCTCAAGGATGGACTATATGTTGGGAAACAAGGCAAGCCTCAAAAAATTTAAGAAAATTGAAATAATGACAAGTATAATTTCTGATCTTAATGCTATAAAGCTAGAAATTAATTACAAGAAAAAAGCCGAGAAAGGAACAAAGATGTTCAGACTAAACAAGATGTTGTTGAACAAACAATGGATCATTGAAGAAATTAAAGGAGAAATCAAAAAATAACTAGAGACAAATGAAAATGATAACATTCCATACCAAGTCATATGGAATGCAGCAAAGTGGTATAAGGAGGGAAATTCATCACAATACAGCCACATCTTAAAAAAAAGAAAAATCCCAAATAAGGGATCTCAAATTACACCTAACTAAATTAGAAAAAGAAGAACAAACAAAGCCCAAAGACAGCAGAAGGAGGGAAATAATAAAAATCAGAGCAGAAATAAATGCTATTGAGAACAAAGGCAGTAGAAAGGATCAATGAAACAAAGAGCTAGTTCTTTGTGAAGATAAATAAAATTGACAAACCCCTAGCAAGACTGACAAAGAAAAAAAGAGAGAAAGCTCAGATAAACAAAATTAGGAATGAAAGAAGAGCAATGCCAACAGACACCACAGGAATACAATGGATTATAAGAGAATACTAACAAAAAATATGTGCCAACAAAATTGATAATCTAGAGCAAATGGATAAATTCTTAGACTCTTACAACCTCCCAAAGCTGAACCAAAAAGAAACAGAATCTGAATAGACCAATCACAAGGGAAGAGATTGAAACAGCCATCCAAAGCATCCCAAAGAATAAAACCGCAGGACCAAATAGCTTTCCTGGGGAATACTACCAAACTTTCAGAGAGTATCTAATACCTATCCTTCTCAAGCTATTCAGGAAAACTAGGGAAGATGGCACTTCCTAACACATTCTACGAGGCCAACATCACTCTGATACCAAAGCCTGACAAGGACAACACAAAAAAAGAAAACTACAGGCCAATATTGCTGATGAACATACATGCAAAAATTATCAACAAAATATTGACAACCCAAATTCAGCAATATATCAAGAGAATCATACATCATGATCAAGTAGGATTTATATCCGGGACACAGGGACAGTTCAACGTCCACAAATCAATCAATGTGATACACCACGTCAACAAATTGAGGAATAAAAACCACATGATCACCTCAATAGACACAGAGAATGCATTTGACAAGATCAAATAGCCATTTATGACAAAAACCTCTTAACAAAATGGGGATAAAAGGAAATTACCTCAACATAATAAAGGCCATATATGACAAACCCACAGCCAACATTGTACTCAGTGGGCAAAACTGAACACAATACCCCTGAGAACAGGAAGAAGACAAGGACGCCCACTATCACCACTCTTATTCACCATAGTACTGGAGGTTTTGGCCAGAAAATTGGGCTAGAGAAAGGAATAAAAGGAATCCAAATAGGGAGTGAGGAAGTGAAATTCTTACTGTTTTCAGACAACATCATCTTATATGTAGAAAACTCCAAATAATCCAATGGAAAACTAATAGAAATAACAACTACAGGAAGATTTCAGGGTACTAAATCAACTTGTAAAAATCAGTTGCTTTTCTACACTCTAATAAGGAATTTACAGAAAGAGAACTCAAGTATACAATTTTATTTACAAGTGCAACTAAAAGAATAAAGTACTTAGGAATAAATTGAAACAAAGAGATGAAAGACTTACACAATACAACTATAATACATCACTGAAAGAAATTGATAACGACCTAAAGAGATAGAAAGGGATTCCATACATGTGGATCGGAAGAAGAAACATACTTAAAATGTCCATACTACCCAAAACAATCTACAGATTCAATGCAATCTCTATCAGAATCCCAATGATATTCTTCATGGAAATAGAACCAAGAATACTAAAATTCACATGGGGAAATCAAGGAATTTCCCATGAATTGCTAAGGCAATCCTGAGAAAAAAGAGCAAAGCTGGAGGCATCACAATCTATGAGTTCAAAATGTACTACCAAGCCATAGTAATCAACACGGCATGGAAGTGGTACACAAACAGGCAGATAGATCAATAGAACAGAACTGAAAGCCCAGAAATAAAACCACACATTTACAGACAGCTAATCTTCAACAAATCTGCAAGGACATACAATGGAGAAAAGATAGTCTCTTCAATAAATGGTGTTGGGAAAACTGGACAGCCACATGCAAAAGAGTGAAAGTAGACCACTATCTCATGCCATACACAAAAATAAACTCAAAATGGATCAAAGACTTGAAGATACATTCTGAAACCATAAAATTCCTGGAAGATAATGTAAGTAGCACACTCTTTGATATCGAACTAAAAAGCATCTTTTCGAATACCATATCTTCCCAGACAAGGAAAACAAAAGAAAATATAAACAAGGGGCCGTTCATCACACTAAAGAGCTTCTGGAAGGCAAAAGAAACCAGAATCAAAACAAAGAAATAACCCGTTAATTGGGAGAAAATATTTGCAAATCATGTATCTGAAAAGGGGTTAATCTCCATAATATATAAGGAACTCATACACTGAACAATAAAAAACAACAGCCTGATCAAAAAATGGACAGAGGATATGAACAGACATTTTTGCAAAGAAGATATACAGATGGCCAATAAACACATGAAAGGATGTTCAACATCACCAAACATCAGGGAAATACAAATCAAAACCACACTAAGAGGGGCTGGCCCTGTGGCCCAGTGGTTAAGTTCACACACTCCACTTTGGCTGCCCAGGATTTGGCTGGTTTGGATCCTGGGTGAGGACATGGCACAGCTCATCAGGCCACACTGAGGTGGCATCCCATGTGCCACAACCAGAAGGACTCACAACTGAAATATACAACTATGTACTGTGGGGATTTGGGGAAAGAGAGAAAAAAAAAGAAGATTGGCAAGAGTTGTTAGCTCAGGTGCAAATCTTTTAAAGAAAACCACACTAAGATACCACCTTACACCTGTTGAAATGTCTATAATCACTAAGACCAAAAAGACCAAATGTTAGAGAGACTGTGGAGAAAAGGGAAGCCTCATACTCTGCTGGCAGGAATGCAAACTGGTGCAGCCACTATGGAAAACAGTATGGAGATTTTTCAAAAATCTAAAAATAGAACCATCATAAACCCAACTATCCCACTACTGGGTATCTACCCAAATAATTTGAAATCAACAATCCAAATTGTAACATATGCACCCCTATGTTCATTGCAGCACTGTTCACAATAGCCAGGACATGGAAACAATCCAAGTGCCCATCCACTGGTGATTGGATGATGAAGTTGTGGTATGTATACAATGGAATACTACTCAGCCATTAAAAAGACAAATCTATCCCATTTACGACAACATGGAATGACCTGAAGGTAATTATGCTAAGTGAAAAAAGCCAGACTTAGAAAGACAAACACCAGAAGATTTTACTCATATGTGGAATATGAACAAACCCACGGACAAAGAAAACAATTCAGTAGTTACCAGGGGAAGATGGGTGGGGGTTAGCCACAGGGGTGATGGGGAACACTTATGTGATAACAGTCAAAAAATACTGTACAACTTAAATCTCACATCGATGTAAACTATGATGAACTCAATAAGAAAATAACTAAATCATGAAGGCATACCTAATAACTAAACTTATGAAATAGAGAAAGGTAAAATCTTGAAAGCAACCAGAGAATAACATGTAATGTAACATGCAATAGGTATGACACCTATATCATAAGGGATTGAAGAGTCAATAGAGCTGCATGATACAAAATTTCTTAAGTTCTATGAAATTAACTCGGTTTACACAGACTGTCAAAAGTTAAGAATATATTCTGTAATCTTTAGAAGAACCATGAAAATTATAATGTAAACAGGAATAGCCTGGAAGCCAATATATTAATAGAAATGGAATTCTAAAAAGTATTCAAGCTATCCCAAAGAAGGCAGGAACACAGGGCACAAAGATGAAACCAATTATAAAGCCAAAAGTATTTACTTTTGGAACTAACACTTATGTGATGTAAAAGACCAAGAGTAATTAAGGAAAAAATTCATCTATGCCAGATTCTTATTCTATTTATTCTTCACCATAAAGATTGTGTTGCCTGGATTAAGTTTTATTATTCCTTCGGCAAATTCAATTTAGGTTGCCTCATCTGAAGTGGATGTAGTGTTTTCCGGACCACAAAAACATGGATTTAAAAAAATGTCATGTTACCTATTTTTAAATCTCCATATATGTATTAGCGCATAAAGAATTATTAAAACTTTATTCTCTGAGTCGGCATCGTGGCTGAGTGGTTAAACTTCTACCCACTCCAGTTTGGTGGCCTGGGTTCGTGGGTTCAGATCCAGGGTGTGGACAGCTCCACTCATCAGCCATGCTGTGGAGGCATCCCACACACAAAGTAGAGGAAGATGGGCACAGATGTTAGGTCAGGGCTCATCTTCCTTGAACAACAACAAAAAAAAGGAAGATTGGCAACAGGTATGTTGCATCAGGGTGAATCTTCTGCACCAAAACAATAAAAACCATAATAACAAAAGACAAACATCAGTCTGTCATCCATATCATCACCATCTTCATAATAAAACAAAATTCCCCACCCTTACAGTTTATCATGGGAAAAATCATTTTCTTGAAGCCTTGCGATCACTGTGGCAAATATAACGGCAGACTTCATATCTGAACGAAGGAAAATATCTTGACTTGATGTTTTCTGAGTGACTGCTTTTTTTAAATGCTGATAGTTCCACTTTACTTGATATATGAGCTCATACATGTTGGGAGAATTCTTCTTGGTACAGTTAAATACAACAATATGCTTATATATCAGAAACAAGCTTCTAATATTACTTTCTCTTCGATATGTTGTTTGTATTGCAAAGTTAGAAATGTAAAAGGTTTATAACTCAACTTACCAGGTGTCACTTGAAGTACGTTACCTGTACATTCAAAATCCATGAATTTTCTTTCTCCCTTTCATCTCTATGTGTCTGGAACTCTGATAGTATATTGAGCGTGGGTCATTTCTAGTGACATAGCTTCTACATTGTCTCTGAATTGGCAATTTCAATCTTATCTGACACTCGCTGTTATGATTACCTTTGGATTTGGAAATATTTAGGTCTAAGAAATCCACATCCTAAGGAGGATTTTCATACCTCTTTCACTATTGTTGTAACTGGAGAAGTCATCTCACCATATTCCTAAACTGAGACCAATACCAACGATTAAAACAAGACTAGAGACATGATTAGGCATTACAACTCCTCCATGTCTTCCTGATATTGTCTTTTCACAGTTTTTGAATTGTCTAGTCCTAGCTAGCATTTATTTCTGAGATAAATTTATATAAATACGTTTAAATATAATTATTTATTAATATTATTATCCTTTATATATATTTATTTCTGAGATATTCATATGCATATTTTTTCACTGTTGTTATATACTTCTAGTGTTTTATTTATTCCACTTGCCCAGTCAATTTAATCAGGCTGGCTGAATTTGTAACCATTAAGTTCAACTTAATGGCTGTGGTGTATTGATGTGCCTGGTGAGAGGATTATATATCTTCTCTCTGTGGAGCTCAAGTTGGACACTTCTGAGCTGAAATACTAAGAGGAAGTTCATGGTTTTCTGTAGCTTTTTTCTCTCTGACTCGAAGACCAGCAATGTTCCTTACAGAGGCTGCTCCATAAAACTTGATCCAGGAGTGAGGGTGATGTGGGTGAGGGGTCCTATGGCATAAGTAAGAAATAAAGCACTCATGCTGCAGATGTAAATATTTGTTGATGGAAGCCTCCAGTATTTTCAGACTGTTACTGCAGGAAAATCTCACCTGTCTTGACTGATATAATAGTTTTGAATTCTCTATTTGCTTCTTATTTCCTTTGATTCCTGGCAAGACAACTGTGTTTACCTAATTGGCTTTCTCAATAACTTTCCATGCAGTGTTTTTACTTTACTATGGTATCCTCAATTTATATTTATTTATGTATAGATATACACATGTACCTTTTCACACAGAGCTTCCATATGCTTTTTAGAGACGAAGGCATAGCTCTGCTAAGAGAACATTATAACATAGGCACTTTTTGTCTATTTGAATATAACTATAAAAAATAAATTAGCAAATATTCTTTTCATTTAAAAATATTATTCCTTTATGGGATCAAGATGATCAGATTTAGGGGCCGGACCCATGGCTGAGTGGTTAAATTTGCGTGTGCTCCACTACGGCAGCCTTGGGTTTCACCAGTTTGGCTTCTTGGCATGGGCAGACACTGCTCATCAAGAGACGCTATGGTGGCGTCCCACAAACCACAAGTGGAAGGACCCATAACTAAAACTATACAACTATGTAGTGGATGGCTTTGGGGAGAAAGAAAAATAAAATGATTGGCAGCAGATGTTAGCTCAGGTGCCAATCTTTACAAAAAAAAAAAAAGATGAACAGATTTAGCCTTTATGGCTATATTACTTCCAGTGGTAAATTCACTGAAATCATAGGAAAAAGTATTTATAAAATAATCAACTCTTAAAATAAATACAAAATATAAAATAAATGCAAAAGAAATTTTTCAAAATTACTTAACATGATAAAACAAATGCAATGGGATTCAAAAAGTTTAAGTTAAATTTAAAAGTAAACCAAATTAAATTATAAATTAAATCATTCAATGGCAAATATAGCAAATAAAACAGAATAAGAGATGCAGGGTCAGCTTAAAGGTAGCAGATAATAATAGTAGTTTGATTTTTAAGACCATTCTCAGAGCAAGAAATTAAAGATCTTCCTTAAATTTTTAAATTTTATTTAAAGGTGATCAATGCTACATGGCTTTACTTTGAATCTTGAGAAATAAAAAGCATTAGAATTTTCCCTGTTATTATGCCTCTGAGAGAAATGCACTGTAGAGTTTGATTTTTGACATAGGGGACACCAGATTTTATGCTAAGTGTAGTTAAGAGAGTAGCTTACCACCAATTACGACCACCTGCAGGAGGTATGGAAATCCCAGAAGTCAGAATGTAAGATATCCACATACCCTATCCAGTGGCAAGGCTCTTCCCACAATTTCAATATTGCCAGAAATAAGTTTCTTTGCATATTATCTGAATTAGTTAACAAATTAATAAAAATACTATTTCATGATAGAAAAACATTGCTCAAATTTAAAGCCCCAGTTATCAATATGAACAGACAATTAAAAATCACCAAACTTTTGAGGAGAAAATCACCAACCAAAAGAACAACAGATAAGTCTAAACAGGAAATTAATTGATCCAAGACAAGGTTTTTGAACAGAAGTAATGAGACTTCCTGAAACGATCTTGGGAAAATACGGCTTTTGTGTATATAGTTAAATGTCTCTTCATCTCAACAGCTACGACTTTGGAATAAAACAGCAAGCAGAACAAGCAGGATGTAATGATTGAAGAGTTTGAATCTGAACTCCTCTACTCTTCAGAGATACTCAGCATAAATAACAAGTAGAGAAATAAGAAATAAAAATATAAGCAAGGTTTGAGGGATGAGGAATCTCCTTAAAACCATCAGGAAGATTGATATTTCGTGATGACTGAGGGCAAAATATAAACATGTAGCTATACATAGAAAATAAAATTAAGGTATATAGAAAAAATGTAAATAGAAAATTTCTAGAGACATTCTCAAAGCAGGCTGTGTAGAATTTGAAAGCCACAATTCAAAATTTCAAGTCATCCAAAAAAAAACATATCAAATGATATAATTCTGGAATATAAAGTATAGATATTAAATGAATAAAATATAAGAGACAGAAAGGAACACATTGAAAAAGAAGTTAGTGCCTCAGATTTGTGTGATGGGAGGAAGCCAGAAAAATTTGGAAAAGTCACAAATAGGCATTCTAGAAATTAAAACAAAATTATTTGGATGAAATGTCAGTGGATTGATTGAAGAACAAGATTAGAAACATTTAGGGAGAAAGTAAGTGAATCGAAAGAACAATTGAAGAAAAGAGAAACTGTAGAAACGAGAAAAGATACTAAGACATGAAGGATAAATTTCCCGGGATGGAAAGACGGGGAAATGAGGACAAGTAATATTAGAAGAGACCAGAACTGATTATACTCAGGATTGATAACACGTATGATACTCAGATACAAGAAGTACAATTCACTACCATCAGAAAACATACATCTAATAAACATCTGGCTTCATCATGGTAAAACTATTTTGAATTCTTCTCCTATTTTTTTTAAGCCGATCACATTGGATGTTTGCCCCAATAATACTCAAACTATTCCCTACTTTGTGAATCCATTAATAAATTCTCATCTTACTCAAGTTAGCAGCAACATTAAACACATTAGTTCACTCATGCCTCACGGAAAACTTTTCTCCACTTGGCACCCAAGGCAATACATGTTCTTGGTTTTTATTCTTATCTTCCTGCTACTCCTTTCAGTCTTGTTGGCTGATTTCACCTTTCCCTCTTAATCTCTGAGTGCCACAAGGCTCACTCCTTGGACTTCCTCTTTTTTACATCTAATTTCCTTGGTGACACTATCAGCCCCTTAGTTTCAAGCACCATGTATATGCTGAAGATCCAAATTTTATACTTTCCAGACCAAATCTCAAAATTTAACTCAGGACTTAGATATCTGAGTTCCTATGCAACAGCTGCAGCTGTATGTTTAATAGATAAATCATGCTTCACATGTCCAATCAGAAAACAAACTTCTGACCACTCTGCCCCACATCTACCTCATGTATAATCTTTCCCAACTCATTTAATGGAAACAAAATGCTTCCCGTTGGTCAAAGCAAAAGTCATGCTTCATCCTTGACTTCTGTCCTTCTTTCTCAGACCACATTCTACACAAGAGAGTCCTGTTAACACTAACTTCAAAATAGGCCAGAATCCAGTCACTTCTCACCACTTCCACTCTTTACACTGGCCCAAGCCACCATCATCTCTTGCTTGAATTCTTTTAACGGTTTCCCTGTTTTCGACCTTATTCTATATTTCGTTTCACCAGCCAAAGTGACACTATTAAAATATAATCACATCATGTTATTCATCTGTTCAAACCTAGCTAAAGCCTTACAAAAACCTGGTTGATCTGAGCCCTGTTACCTCTTGCATCTTGTCCTCTAGCACTGTATTTTCAACCTTTTTTTTCATTATCATCCTCAACCCACTAAAGAGCCATTCTGGACATATTTTCTTAGCCTGTCCCCATGAAAATTCAAAACCAAAAATATGCTACACCTCTCTTTATGTACTTTAGGTATATCTGTGCTTTATATATAAAATGAATAAGAATTTTTTTCCCCATTTTTGTCCCCTTTTTAGTGATATCAGCTCATCGAGAGTGCATGCTCTAACCCTGTTTAATTTCCTTAGGCATGATAGATAAACATTCCCTTTTTTCTTGACATAAAGTGAAGAATGATAAAAAATAATTCCATTTTATGCAAACTAGATCATTTAAATTTAATAAATTATTTCTTTTGATGTTCATATGTCATTTAACTTGTGTTTTAAAAGTCTACTTTTTATGTTATCCCCATTTTTTAGGTACTGAAACTTTCAAAAATTACCTTTGTTTTCCCCCTACACAGTTAGACTTGGGCTTTTGTCATTTACAACAAAAATTTCTATTAAAGTATAGACAATTAGTTATAAATGGAGGATGAATCAATGAATAATATTATGAATAGTAATTTCATAAATTAATCTCTGGCATGGTGACATAGTTCAATATTGTTTAATGTTTTTTCTTTCCTAGAGACATTTATTTTTATTAGGAGACATCCAAATAATTTACTTATTAGTAATAAGATTGAATGCAGGAATTTTAAGAACAAAGGCGGAGAAATTGAGAAAAAATATTGGGACTTGATGATCGTTGTGACAGTTACCACAAAGTTGAAAATGGAGTCATTCTTCAGAATAATTAGTGACAAATTTCATTAAATGTCTATTGTTAATGATATTATGATTTTAGAATTTTTTCCACTATAATAGAAATGATATATGAAAGTATACGGAAAAGAAGTATGAAATCTCAAAATTTAGCAACCTTTTCTAAAAGTAGAACTTACACATCTAAGAGACTCTCAACAAGACCTAAGTTTTTAGTGTTGGTGATTGAGAGGAAGCAATTACCAGCATGGAGTGGTCAAGTATCTCTCGGCTGATATCTTTCAGAATATGAAAACAATTTCTCAGAGGCACTTGCCAATGTATAAGCTAAATGACACACAACAAGCTCAATCCGGTATTCTGATGGTGTGTGAGGTGATAAACTGTCTTCAAAATAGCCCACGTGTAAGAATTTCCTGTTCAAACTTGAAGTGACACACTGATGAGAAATCTACTTTTTCTGCTATTTCTTCTCTCTGAGCCTTCACAGAGCCGTCCGTGAAGTCCACAGATATCGTTTGTTACAAGAGTAACCCGGCCCCCCACTAGAGGATATACGACTCTCTGGGCAACAGAAGGTATGTGATGCTACTCTCCTGTCTCTCTACTAGCTCAACTCAATTAGTGGGGGATTACCAATGCTAGATATGATGCAACAGTTCATATATAATCAAATCAAAAAGGACATTAGTATCTTTATTTGAATAAATCAGGATAAAAAACAAACATAGAAACATGAAATAAGTTGGAGGATTTCTTAAATATTGAAATTCTTGCCTTTGAGGAATTAGTCAAGTGTGTATACATATGCATATTTGGATTCGTAAATCAATATAATTTAAAGTGAAATCTCATAAGGATCATGACCCTGAACAGTTAATTTTGAATTTTTTAATCAGTATAGATGCTATTTTATACATTATTTTATATTTAGCCCAGCCTTTAAAAATAGGTTCTTAAAATGCATTCATCCAATCATGAAGGTGAAATGTAACTCATCCGTACATTTACTTAGATTAAATAAAGTAGTTTGATTTTTATTAATAATCACAATGAGCTAATTTCCATAGTATGCTAATTTAAACTTAAGTGTAAACAATCAAAAGACTTTAAAATGTTGAACAAAACATTGTAGAAAAATGTATACCACACTGATAAAGAGGCTGCTGTCTAAAGAATTAACTTATACTGTACAACTGATAAGGTTCACAAATAATAGACAGCTGTGTTAAAATAATAATTAAATTAACTAACACATTATTGAGAGCTTATTAATGCCAGATTGAGTATAAAGTGTTTTGCATGCATTATATCATACACATTTGTATTCCCATTTTAGGTTAGTAAATGAAGTTGCTAGACACTAAGTAACTTTTTAAAGGTCACATGTTGTAAGTTTCAAAAACAGAATTAATTCCAGATCTTACTGACTATGGAGCCCCTTGACTGAATTATTAAATTAAATTCTCTGATTTATCACAATTGCTTACACAATTGAAGCTACCCTCACTGATTTGACAGCCATAAGATCCTTCTGGAAGTTTGCACCAACAGTGTGCTTCCATAAATCATCTACACTTTTATTGCTCTTTTATAGTTTCATATCTTAGCCATTAAATCAATTGCCAATTACATGTGTATATTAAAAAAATCTTTTGTTTTATTCTTAATATTTATAAGGTTTTGGACAATTTGGGAGACTAAAATTTATATATTTATACTTTATAAAATATATCTTTAAAATTTTAATAATTTCTCAGAACTCCATGGTCATTCAAAATAAAGTTTAATTGGTAACACCTCATCCCCTTTCAATAAATAAATGTGTCAGTAAATAAAATTAATTTAGTGCAGGAAATTACTGTGTATGCTAATATCATTATTTCCTTAACTTTAGAACACTCAATCTTTAACCATTAGTGGATTTAAAAATTGTCATAAAAGTTGGTGCATCATTTTTCTTCCAATATGGCATTTTAATTTTGACAGTCATTCCAATAGTGTTAAATTGATTCCGTAGAATCTGACTTTAAATTAATAAGGACATTATTATCCATCATCTTCTTTATATCACGCTAACTGATTGCTTTTCATTGCTCCAACCAATACCGTTGTGTGAAATGTAGAATACGGATTAAAAACTACTTAGTCTATCATAAAACACTTACTTAAAGTTTTAAGGCACCTGAAATTAATATAATGTTGGATGTCAGTTATACCTCAATGAAACTGAATAAATAGAGCTCTAAGGAAACTAGACTTTTACATTGTTCAAATGCAAATGAGTACTATTACTCACGTCACACTCCACCCATTTAACTATACTAGCGATCTTGTCATTATATACACCATTGGTTAACTACTTAAGTTCAGTTATAGAACGCAGTCCCTGTCATTACTCAGTAGCAGAGATGAATGACCAAAGAGAAAAGTACTCAGAACTGAACGTGGTTAAAGACCCAAGAAGACGCCAAATGAAAGGTAGGACACTAAGCTCCATTTCAGTAACTCAACAGGAAATATCTCATGTGAAGTTACACATTGAAAATACTTCTCAGTGTCTTCAATAGAATGACAAGAACGACTGCTGCACAGGTAAAACAAATAATAGACACGCAACATAACTGTCCTAGGGTGTGCAGCTGGGACACAGAGGTGTGAGGAAAGAGTAGAAAATCATAATATTTTTCATTTGTGAGGATCAGGGATTGAAATTGGAATATGGTATTCTAACATAAAATCTGAGGACTAATTTTATTTAGGCATTGTTAAAATTTGTAGCGTTTGACCAACAACTTCTAGAGCCTTATATTCTCTGAAAATGCAGTACTATATATTCTGAGAGAAAGATTATAATGCTAGATATGGGTTTGGGTTCCAAGTTTATATATATGATTCCCTGTGCATGTGTACGTAAACTGTACAAAGAGTTATCTCCATTTCTCCTTCCTCAGTGTTTTTATTTCTCTCCCTGCAGATTTACCATCACCTTCTGAGAAGCTCATTGCTCTGATCCTGGGAGTCATCTGCTTTGTCTTGTATATTGTAATAAGATTGATGCTCCTTGTTCCCTGTAATATTGTGGGTTAGAATTCTTATTTTAATGAATGAATTTAGACTGAACGTGGAAGGATTATTCTGAATTCGTCAAATTATAAATAACAGAATGATTTTAGAGGGTAATATACATATATATATATGTATATATATATATATATACCTATATTTTGACTTCATAACTCAAAGAAGTGTTTTAGGAGCCTGAACGATCTTACTGAGAAATATAATTTGTTTTGTGATTGGTTAAACCAAATATTGTAAAAGATGGTGAAGTTGGTACTGAAGGCTTTTGAAATATTATTCCCCCAATCTTTATTATTTTATTAATTCTTTGGTAAAAACTTCTCAAATTAGATTATCCTAATTCTGAACAATACACCAAATTTCAAAGTAAGAAACTATGATTTATTTAGATAATATTAAGTTTTATGTAAATTAGTTTAATTTTTCTAGCTACTGTAATTCTGGAACAGAACAATTATTCCCTGATAACAAGGAACCAGAAAGGTATATAATGATTTTCAAAGTTCTAATATTAGTATAGCTTATATTTTGTCTCTATCTTAAGCTAGGCGAAAATAATAATAGATTTCTTTTGGTGAAAATGAATTAAAATTGAGTAATGTTCATAAATAATTATCAAAGGAATGTATTCCTTCTTATGCAACAATATGAAGAAATTTCATTTAAAATCACCATACCCATTGTTGTGTATTGGCTCAAATTTCCTATTGATAAAAGATAAATAATTTTACTATTCTAAAATAGTTCCATTTGCTGACTTTCAGGACATATGCAGAGTGGATATTTTTCTTTGTGTGTTTGCGTTCTAAATTAGTGGGACATAAATTAGGGGATGAGAGACTGACCCTTCTCTGTAAGTGTGTATATGTGTGTTTAGTTTTATATATGTGTACCAACCTGTGAGGGTGTATAGATATGTTATGTACATATATGTTTATACCTATGCAAGTATGTAAATTAATTTTCATTTTTTAGAATTCAAATATTCAAATTGCTTTGAATAAAAATTCGTAGTCTTTCTTCAGAATATCATTGTGGTCATTGTCCGAAGGATTGGTTAACATATTCCAACAATTGCTATTACATTAGTATTGAAAGAAAAGCATGGAATGAGAGTTTGATGGCCTGTGCTTCTAAGAACTCTAACCTGCTTTACATAGATAATGAAGAAGAAATGGTAAGATTTTAAGAATCCAACATTTTATTGAAAGCAGATTTCAGTCTATGTTATATTTATGGAATTCATCTATATTTTTGCACGTATTTGTAGTCTTTTATTTTAAAATCTGTTACTATTCCATTTTTTTGACTTTATAATATTTTTTTATATCACTCATGCGCATTTGATAATTTCCACTCTTGCTTTTCCTAGAAAATCGTGTTTCTATATATGTCTCTTTTTCCTAAAGTAAACTTTACTGCCCAGTTTTACCATACATCAAGGAAACTAAACATACCACAATCATGCAGGTTGATCACAAAGTGAAAAGACCCATGTAATTACAAATCAGGTCATGAAATAGAAGTTTCCAGCCCTCAGCAGCCCTCCCCTGGATGTACTCTTATCATTTCTCTTCCCTCCTTACTTAACCACTATTTTGGTTTTTAATATTACGAATTATCTTTGCATATTTTTAAACTTTTTGTAAGGGGAGTATTCAGTATATATTTTTATGTATGTCTCCTTTTATTCCCATCCAATGTACAGCAATTCATTTATATTATTACATTTATCTGTAGTTTGTTAATTTTCAATTTCGTATTATATGAATGTGACATTTTTTAATATATTCTGCTGAGATAGTAATGTGGATGCTTTTTAATATGTGAGTTTTATGGAAAATCCTGGTGTATGTATTTTTCCATACATATTGTGTTCATAATAATTTAGATTTTATACATAAATGCCACATATAATAAATTATATTTATAGAATTTAAATATTACAATAATTTATAATTACATAATTTATAATAAAGCAATTGTATTTCTGTATGATTATAATATATTGTCCTCTGTACATCAGAATGAAATTGCAGGGTCCTAAATATATGTGTATGCTAAATTATTAAATTATTCCAACATTTTCCTAGTTTATTGTGTAAATACACATTTTACCCAATAGTCCCTTGATCCAAAATGTAGTACTTTCAGGAATTTTGATGTTGTAAGTTTGGATTGCTATGTAACATTATTATTATCACATTAATAAACATTTTCCTGAGGACTGCTAGATTTGACACATTCTTCTGTGCTGTTAATCACTAAGATATTCTCTTTTGTGAGAATGAGAACTGCTGTTCGTATCTCTCGCCCATTTCTCCCATGTGAGGTCTGTCTTTTTCCTTCCTAGAAGTTCTTATATTTTGGATATGAACTCGTTTTTGGTTTTATGAGATGTAAATAGCTTTTTTGACTCTGTGAGTTATGCTTTACCCTCATATTGGAGCCTCTTTATGACCAGAATTTATTAATGTTATCAAAGTCCAATTTATCCTTTTTGGTGTTAGTGATTATTTTGGACATATTTCAGAAATTGGTCAAAGTTAATGAATATAATTTTCTATATTGCCATCTAGGTTTTCTGTATTTTTCCTTAATTCTTTATTTTTTAACTTTTACATTTAGGTCTATAATCCACTGGAAATTTTTTTTGTGTGTGATACTGTATTTGTGATGCTGTGAGGTGGAATAAAAGTTTATGCTCTTTCTACGTCATTATCTAATTGATGGAGTAGAATTTATAGCAAGGTGATTTTTCTTCATAAATAACTTTATATATGTGTGTAAAGTTTTACATGCACATATATGCTCTAATCTGCTTTACATCAGTAATATATACTGCATATATATATGAGTGACATATAATATATAAATACTGTAATATCTTTGATAAATGTTATGTATTTAAATAAATCCTTCAACACAGTCCATCATAATCTACAGCAGCTAGAGTGAAATGGAGAAGTCTTACCTTCCTTTATGTCCCTTTACCGTGTCTATTTACGATATAATTGTTTTAACTATTTCATCTATATACGCCAAGAATCACATGTGAGAATGTTACAATTTTGCTTCAAATATCAACCAATGTAGAAATCACAAGAAGAGAAGGAAAATCCATTGTATCTAAGGATATTTTTATTCTTTCTTTTCTTCTCTTTTCCTTCCTGAAGATCCAAGATTCCTTCTATCATTTAATTTCTGCTTATAATCTTTTAGAGTGGTCATGTTGGTGACACTTTTTCTTAGTTTTCCTTTATCTGAGTATGTCTTGATTTCCCCTATATTCTGGGTGATATTTTCCCTGGATTTTTCTATGGATTTTGGTTGGAATAAGGCACTTAGAGTCTAGAAGTGCCCTGTCTCTTAGCTTGTCCTTTCCTGGTCATTTGGCTGGAGAGAAAGGACTTTTCTTGGGACTGTTGTCTGTACTCATCGGTGTTGCTGGTTTGCCTGCCTCTCCAGCATCCAGTCTGGGATATATGAGGTAAAAAGGAATTCCAAGGAGCTCACTGCCATATCACTCCTCAGGGCCCGAGTCCCAGTTCCGTCAGCTTTCTCATCACCTTTCAGAATCTTCTCATGTTTGTCTTATATACAATGTCCAGTGTTTTTAGCTGCATTTAGTGGGAGGAATAGGGAAAAGTATGACCGCTCCATCTTTCCAGAGCAAGAAGTCCAATCTGCAGTGCTTGTACTTTTAACTTTCCTAAGGCCAATAGTATTGAGCATGTTTTCATGTATTTATTTGCCATCCATATATGTTTTTTGGTGAAGTATCTACTAAAATATTTGGCATATTTTTTGTTATTTATGTTGAGAGTTCTTTGTGTGTGCTGGAAGTCAGTCTTTTTTTTTTTTATTAATGTTATGATAGATTACAACCTTGTGAGATTTCAGTTGTACATTTTTGTTAGTCATGTTGTGGGTACACCACTTCCCCCTCTGTGCCCTCCCCCCACCCCCCCTTTTCCCTGGTAACCACCGATCAGATCTCCTTATCAATATACTAACTTCCACCTATGAGTGGAGTCATATAGAGTTCGTCTTTCTCTGACTGGCTTATTTCGCTTAACATAATACCCTCGAGGTCCATCCACGTTGCTGTGAATGGGCCAATTTTGTCTTTTTTTATGGCTGAGTAGTATTCCATTGTGTATATATACCACATCTTCTTTATCCAATCATCAGTTTCTGGGCATGTAGGCTGGTTCAACGTCTTGGCTATTGTAAATAATGCTGCGATGAACATAGGGGTGCAACGGACTCTTGAGATTTCTGATATCAGGTTCTTAGGATAGATACCCTGTAATGGGATGGCTGGGTCATAGGGTAATTCTATTTTTAACTTTTTGAGAAATCTCCATACTGTTTTCCATAGTGGCTATACCAGTTTGCATTCCCACCAACAGTGTATGAGGGTTCCTTTTTCTCCACATCCTCTGCAACATTTGTCACTCTTGGTTTTGGATGTTTTTGCCAATCTAACGGGTGTAAGGTGATATCTTAGTGTAGTTTTGATTTGCATTTCCCTGATGATTAGCGATGATGAACATCTTTTCATGTGTCTATTGGCCATATTCATATCTTCTTTTGGAAATGTCTGTTCATGTCCTCTGCCCATTTTTTGATCGGGTTGTTTGTTTTTTTGTTGCTAATCACTGTGAGTTCTTTGTATATTATGGAGATTAACCTTTTGTCAGATAAGTGGCTTGTAAATATTTTTTCCCAATTAGTGAGCTGTTTTTTTGTTTCAATCCTGTTTTCCCTTGCCTTGAAGAAGCTCTTTAGTCTGATGAAGTCCCATTTGTTTATTCTTTCTATTGTTTCCCTCAACTGAGGAGTTATAGTGTCCGAAAAGATTCTTTTGAAACTGACATCAAAGAGTGTACTGCCTATATTCTCTTCCAGAAGACTTATTGTTTCAGCCTAATCTTTAGGTCTTTGATCCATTTTGAGTTTATTTTGGTGTGTGGTGAAAAAGAATGGTCAATTTTCAATCTTTTACATGTGGCTGTCCAGTTTTCCCAGCACCATTTGTTGAAGAGACTTTCTTTTCTCCATTGTAGGTCCTCTGCTCCTTTGTCGAAGATTAGCTGTCCATAGATGTGTGGTTTTATGTCTGGGCTTTCAATTCTGTTCCATTGATCTGTGGACCTGTTTTTGTACCAGTACCATGCTGTTTTGATCACTGTAGCTTTGTAGTATGTTTTGAAATCGGGGATTGTGATTCCTCCAGCTTTTTTTTTCTTGCTCAGGGTTGCTTTAGCAATTCGTGGTCTTTTGTTGCCCCATATGAATTTTAGGATTGTTTGTTCAATTTCTGTGAAGAATGTTCTTGGGATTCTGATTGGGATAGCATTGAATCTGTAGATTGCTTTAGGTAGTATGGACATTTTAACTATGTTTATTCTTCCAATCCATGTGCATGGAATGTCTTTCCATCTCTTTATGTCGTCGTCAATTTCTTTCAAGAAAGTCTTGTAGTTTTCATTGTATAGATCCTTCACTTCCTTGGTTAAGTTTATCCCAAGGTATTTTATTCTTTTCGTTGCGATTGTGAATGGGATTGAGTTCTTGAGTTCTTTTTCTGTTAGCTCATTGTTAGTGTATAGAAATGCTACTGATTTATGCACGTTAATTTTATACCCTGCTACTTTGCTGTAGTTGTTGATTATTTCTAATAGTTTTTCTATGGATTCTTTGGGGTTTTCTATATATAAGATCATGTCGTCTGCAAACAATGAGAGTTTTACTTCTTCGTTACCTATTTGGATTCCTTTTATTTCTTTTTCCTGCCGAATTGCTCTGGCCAGCACCTCCAGTACTATGTTGAATAGGAGTGGTGAAAGTGGGCACCCTTGTCTTGTTCCTGTCCTCAGAGGGATGGGTTTCAGTTTTTGTCCATTGAGTATGATGTTGGCTGTGGGTCTATCATATATGGCCTTTATTATGTTGAGGTACTTTCCTTCTATACCCATTTTACTGAGGGTTTTTATCATAAATGTGTGTTGGATCTTGTCAAATGCTTTCTCTGCATCTATTGAGATGATCATGTGGTTTTTGTTTTTCATTTTGTTGATGTAGTGTATCACGTTGATTGACTTGCGGATGTTGAACCATCCCTGTGTCCCTGGTATAAATCCCACTTGATCATGGTGTATAATCTTTTTGATGTATTGCTGTATTCGGTTTGCCAAAATTTTGTTGAGGATTTTTGCATCTATGTTCATCAGTGATATCGGCCTGTAGTTCTCCTTCTTTGTGTTGTCCTTGTCAGGTTTGGGAATCAGAGTGATGTTGGCTTCATAGAATGTGTTAGGGAGTTCTCCATCTTTCTCAATTTTCTGGAACAGTTTGAGGAGAATAGGTATTAAGTCTTCTTTGAATGTTTGGTAGAATTCTCCAGAGAAGCCGTCTGGTCCTGGACTCTTATTTTTGGGGAGGTTTTTGATTACCGTTTCTATTTCCTTACTTGTGATTGGCCTATTCAGATTCTCCATTTCTTCCTGATTCAGTTTGGGGAGATTGTAGGAGTCTAGGAATTTGTCCATTTCTTCCAGGTTGTTCAATTTGTTGGCATATAGTTTTTCATAGTATTCTCTTATGATCTCTTGTATTTCCTTGGTATCTGTTGTGATTTCTCCTCTGTCATTCCTAATTTTATTAATTTGCGATTTGTCTCTTCTTTTCTTGGTGAGTCTGGCTAGGGGTTTGTCAATTTTGTTAATTCTTTCGAAGAACCAACTCTGTTTCATTGATCCTTTCTATTGTCTTTTTTCTTTCAATATCATTTATTTCTGCTCTTATTTTTCTTATTTCCCTCCTTCTACTGACTCTGGGCTTTGTTTGTTCTTCTTTTTCTAGTTCTGTTAGGTGTCGTTTGAGGTTGCTTATGTGAGCTTTTTCTTGTTTAGTGAGATGAGCCTGTATTGCGATGAATTTCCCTCTTAGGACTGCTTTTGCTGCATCCCAAATGATTTGGTATGTCGTGTTCTCATTTTCATTTGTCTCCAGATAAAATTTGATTTCTTCTTTAATTTCTTCAATGATCCATTGTTTGTTGAGAAGCGTGTTGTTTAGTCTCCACATTTTTGCACCTTTCTCTGCTTTTTTCTTGTAGTTGATTTCTAGTTTCATAGCATTACGATCAGAAAAGATGCTTGATATTATTTCAACTCTCTTGTATTTATTGACGTTTGCTTTGGTTCCCAAAATATGGTCAATCCTTGAGAATGTTCCATGTGCACTTGAGAAGAATGTGTAACCTGCTGTTTTTGGATGATGTGTTCTATATATATCTATTAAGTCCACCTGGTCTAATTTTTCATTTAATTCTATTATTTCCTTGTTGATTTTCTGTCTGGATGTTCTGTCCATTGGTGTTAATGGTGTGTTGAGGTCCCCTACTATTATTGTATTGTTGTTGATGTCTTCTTTTAGTTCTATTAAGAGTTGAATTACAAATTTTGGTGCTCCTGTGTTGGGTGTGTATATATTTATAAGTGTTATGTATTCTTGGTGGAGAGTCCCTTTTATCATTATATACTGTCCCTCTTTATCTTTCTTTATCTGTTTTGCTTTGAAATCTACCTTGTCTGATATTAGTATAGTGACACCTGCTTTCTTTTGTTCATTATTAGCTTGGAGTATTGTTCTCCATCCCTTCACTCTGAGTCTGTGTTTGTCTTTGGGGCTGAGGTGTGTTTCCTGGAGGCAGCATATTGTTGGATCTTGTTCTTTGATCCATCCTGCCACTCTGTGTCTTTTGACTGGGGTGTTCAATCCATTTACATTTAGAGTGATTATTGAGATGCGGGGGCCTACCACTACCATTTTGTGTCTTGTTTTCTGGTTTTCTTCAATTTCCTTTGTTTCTCGTCCCATGGTTTAATCTGTTCTGATGTAGAGCTGCTACTCTCTGTTGTTGTCCTTCTACTTATCTCCTCTGCTCTTGGTTTTGTAGCCCCTTTCCTTTTTTTTATTTTTCAGGAATGAGGGTTTTCCTGAGGATTTCCTGTAGAGGAGGTTTTGTGGCAATGAACTCCCTTAATTTTTGTTTATCTGGGAAAGTTTTTATTTCTCCATCGTATTTGAAGGATATTTTCGCTGGGTAGAGAATTCTCAGCTGTAGATTTTTGTCCTTCAGATTTTTGAATATATCATTCCACTCTCTTCTAGCCTGTAAAGTTTCTGCTGAGAAATCTGCTGATAGCCTGATGGGGGTTCCTTTGTAGGTTAGTTTCTTTTGCCTGGCTGTCCTTAGTATTTTCTCCTTGTCGTTGACTTTTGCTAGCTTCACTACTATATGCCGTGGGGTTGGTCTTCTTGCATTGATAAAGTTTGGAGATCTATTGGCTTCTGTCACCTGAAGATCCATCTCTCTCACCAGATTTGGGAAGTTCTCAGCCATTATTTCTTTGAATAGGCTTTCTGCCCCTTTGTCCTTCTCTTCTCCCTCTGGTATACCTATAATCCTTACGTTGCATCTCCTAATTGTGTCTGATAATTCTCGGAGAGTTTCTTCATTTCTTTTTAGTCTTGCTTCTCTCTCCTCCTCTGCCTGCAGCAATTCTATATTGCCATCTTCCAAATTGCTAATTCTTTCCTCCATATTATCGGCCCTACTGTTCAGAGCATCTAGATTTTTCTTAATCTCCTCCATTGTGTTCTTCATTTCCAATATTTCTGTTTGGTTCTTCTTTATTGTATCAAACTCTTTTGTGACATAGCTCCTGAACTCGTTGAGTTGTCGGTCAGAATTCTCTCTTAACTCATTGAGTATTGTAATGATGGCTGTTTTGAAGTCATCATCATTTAGGTTATATATCTCATTTTCTTTGGGATTGTTTTCTGTGTATTTGTTACTTTCTTTCTGTTCTGGAGATTTAATGTATTTTTTCATGTTGCTTGATGTTGTTGATTTGTGCCTCCACATGGAGATAGAGTTTAGTTGCTCCTTTCACTTGTTTCAGCTGCTGCGGTGGGGGAGCAGCTGTTTATACTGCACCAACCAGGAACCCTGTCCACAGTTGCTAACTGGGCCTGGGCCCCTCCTCGTAGTCACAGTGGTCCTTTGGATTCCCTCCTCTGCCGTGGGGGCTGTCACAGGGAGGCTTCAGGCTGCTGGTGCCTACTGTTGCAGCCCACCTAGATGTGCTCCCTCCTTGGGGTCTGCAACGGTGTTATGGGCTTTTCCAGTGGCCAGGGGTGGGATCACTTATATTTGTCGCTCCGTTGCTGTTGGCACCCACAAAATCTCACTTGTCCTCTATGGGTCGCAGGAGAGCTATTGGCGTCTTCTACAGTCTGTGGTTAGTTCACCTAGCTATGCTGCTTTTGCCCTGGGGTCTTCCAGCCTTGTGGCTGCCGGCTGGGTGCTTTCTACTGGTGCTGTGCAGAGGCTTTCCCTAAAGCTGCTGTGAACCTGTAGGGTTTCCCCCTAGGCTACGGAGCTGGGTCTCTGGAAGTCCCCCCAGCCCCAGTCCTCTCCGAGATCTCCGGCAATCCCTAGTCCCATGGGGCGGGCAACGGCAGCTGGGGGTCACCCCGCCCTCTGGGATTCTCTCCGGGGCTTTCCCAGAGTTGAGTGCTGGGCATGGCCCCTCCGCTAATGGCAGACAGAGAGTTTTGTCTGCTGCCCCGGCAGAATTCTGTAACTTCCCCTCCGGGGCGCAGAGCGGGCCTATGGAACTTCCCCCATCCCCAGTTCTCTCCGAGATCTCCGGCAATCCCTAGTCCCACGGGGCGGGCAACGGCAGCTGGGGGTCGCCCCTCCCTCTGGGATTCTCTCCGGGACTCTCCCGGAGCCGTGAATGCTGGGAGTGGCCCCTCTGCTAATGGCAGACAGAGAGTTTTTGTCTGCTGCCCGGGCAGAATTCTGTAACTTCCCCTCCGGGGCGTGGAGTCAGCCTTTGGAGCTTCACCCAGTCCCAGTCCGCTCGGAGATCTCCGGCAATCCCTAGCCCCACCGTGCCAGCAGTGGCAGCCGGGAGACCTCCATACCCTCAGCGACTCTCTCTGGGACCCTCCGGGCACCGCGAACACCCAGCGAGGTCTCCCCGCCAATGGCGGGGAGAGACTCTCCCCGCGGGCCCAGGTGTGCAACTCCAAAGTTTCCCTCTGCGTTTAGGAGTAATTGCGGGGGGTTTAGGTAGGGTTCTGGTCACCTGTTTCCACCGTCGCTCCTCTGTTGTGTGCTCGCTCCTGCCCTAGATGTGTGTAGATCTTCTGGGGGCGTCCATTGGAAGAAAGCCGCTTGTGGGTACTAGGCTGCTCGGTCGGGGTTGGAGAGTTTTCACCTATTTCCACATCCTCCCAGAGGAAAGTCCGTCTGCCTTCCGATGTATAGTTTCGTGGGTATCTCAGACATCCTGAGATGCTGTCTGGATATCCTTTGTTAAGCAATAAGTGTCCAAATAATTGTAGACTCGAAGGGGGAGAGACAAAGAGGACTACTCACGGCGCCATCTTGGATCCTCCAGTCTCAATATTAAGCCGGAAGTCAGTCTTTTATCATATGTGTGATTTGCAAATATTTTTTCCAAGTCTATTATTTGTTTGTCACTCTTAAAAGTGCAGAAATTTTTCATTTTGATGAGGCACAGTTCATCAACTTGTTCTTTTATGGATCATACTTTTAGTGTTGTTCTAAGAAATCTCTGACTAACCTAAGGTCATGTAGATTTTTCTAATGCAAGTTCCTGAGGTTTTATAGTTTACACTTAGGTTTGTGACCAATTTTGAGCTCATTTTTGTATATACGTGAGTTAGGGATGAAATTATTATTATTATCATATTACAGATTGATGGTCAATTGTTTTTGCAACATTTGCCAAAAGAGTCTACTTTCTCCACTTAATGAGCTTGCGTTTTTGTTGAAATCTGCATTCTGTATATGTGTGGGTATAGTTTTGCACTTTCTGATCTGTTTCATGATCTAGTTATATATTTTTATGCCAATTCCTTACTTTAAGCTCTTTTTTTTTCTTTTTCTCCCCAAAGCCCCCCGATACATAGTTGTATATTCTTAGTTGTGGGTCCCTCTAGTTGTGGCACGTGGGACACTGCCTCAGCATGGCTCATGAGTGATGCCATGTCCGCACCCAGGATTCGAACAGACAAAACACTGGGCCACCTGCAGTGGAGCACGCAAACTTAACCACTTGGCCATGGGGCCAACCCCTAAGCTCTGTCTTTTTTTAATGGAAAATTTATATTAGTTTGTATCAGATATTTTAAAAGTTACCCTGTCTGTTGTAAGTCTTCACATAGATTTTCCTTTTTATTCCTATCTTTTTAAAAGATTGTTTTGTTTTTTTTTAAAAGCAAGAATGTGTGTGTGTGTTTTTTTTAAGATTGGCCCTGAGCTAACATCCGTTGACAATCTTTTATTTTTTCCTCCTTCTTCTTCTCCACAAAGTATCCCAGTACATAGTTGTATATTCTAGTTGTAGGTCCTTCTAGTTCTGTTATGTAGGATGCCGCCTCAGCATGGCTTTGTGAACAGTGCTAGGTCTGCGCTCAGGATCCAAACTAACAAAACCGTGGGCTGCCCAAGAGGAGCATGCAGACTTAACCACTTGACCATAGGGCAGGCCCTGAAAGAACATTAATTTTATCAATGCCTTCTGAATCAAAGTGATCACATCATTTTTCTTTTTTACTCTGTTAATGTGATGGATTAATTTTATGGAATTTCAAATGCAAATTCAATGTGGTATTGTTTCAAGAAATTTACTTTTATCATGGTCCATTATTTTTATTTATTGCTGGAAACTTTATTTATGATTGCCATTGACATGCAATTTCCTTTTTTCTGTGATATTCTCATCAAATTACATATAGCACCTATTTTACCAGCCTCATTCATCTTGCTGGAAATGTTTTTTCTCAACCCTACAAGAGATTTGTCAGATTAGTTTTATATATTTTTCTTTATACCCATTGCTTGCATCAATATCAAAATGATCTGCAACTAAGTATGGAAAGTTTCTTGAGTTACATAGAAAATTCTATTAGAGGTTATAAGACAATTCCGGTGTTTTTGTTTCTTCTGTTTTGATTTTCATAAGTTGTATTGTTAATAATTTTTCTATATAGTGTTTATTTTAAAAGTATTTCCATATTTTTATATTTTCTTATGACAATTTTATTGAGATATAATATACATACAGATGGATGTACATACTATGTATGCCAACAGCTAGCAGAATTTTCATCAGGTATAGCCATCACCTGGGATGAGAAATTGAATTTTACCTTCACTACAAAATGACCCTCTCATGTTCGTTTCTGCATTAAAAAGTACTTTGTATGAATGGAATCACATAGTATATATATAATTACTGAATTGTTCATCTCTCCTTTTGATTCTGATAGTTTTCATTTCATGTGTTTGAGGATTCTGTTGTCAGGTGAATATGTTTTAGTTGTTTTATCTTCCTCTTGTACTGATGGCTTTAACATTTTGAAATTTTTCTTTTTATTTCTAATAATATTTCTTGTTTTAATAGCTACTTTGATATTAGAATAGCTACTTCTGCTCACTTGTGTATTGTGTATATTTTTTCCATCCTTTTACTTTTGCCTATTTGTGCCTTTGAATCTAAAGTGTATTTGTTATGGAGAGCATACAGATGAATCTTACTTTTTTATTCAGTATGACAACTTCTATCTTTTTATTGGAATATTTATTCATTCACATTTAATATGCCTATTGGTCTGTTGATTTAAGACTGCTGTTTCACTATGTGTTCTATGTCTGTATCTTTTCTTCTTTTCTCCCACCTTTCCTGACATCTTTTGGGCTAGACACACATTATTTTAGGGTTCCATTTTAATTCCTCTGTTAAGAGTTTGGCTACATTTTTAAAATTATTTTCTTAGTAGTTGCTGAGGGTATTAGAAATATATCTTTAACTGATTCCCATCTACTTCAAGTTGATTCTGATTAATTCCAGTAAAATACTGAATCTTAGCACCAACATAGCTCCATTTCCTCCCCACCTCCTTTGTGGTCTTAATATTACTTCTAACCATGTACTGAGGCCAGGTAGCACTGGATGGTGAACACCAATTATGCACATCCTTTCCAGCACTGCATTTATGATTTCACACTGTTGACTCGAAATGACCATTCTAGGTGTCTTTGCACCGCAGAAATGAATAAATGCTAAAAAATAGAGTTTTCTTTCTTCCCATAAGGTGCCCACTTGCCATACAAGCTTATACTCATATATGATAAAGACCCCAACCACACAGTGTTATAATTATTGTTTAAATAATCTTATTTTTTAAAGACATTAAGAGAAGAAAAAAACACACAAACTCTTATTTCCCCACATATTTACCATTTCTGTTGCTCTTCATTTCTTCTTGCGGATATGAGTTACCATCTATCATCATTTACTTTTAGCTAAAGAATATTTTTGGAAGGCGATTCTGCTAATAAGAAATTCTCTCTGTTTTCGTGTACATTGGAAGATCCTAATTGCACCTTCTTTTATGAAGTACTGTTTTGCCAAATTTAACACTTTTTTTCTGCTTTTTCTCCCCAAATCCCCCCCAGTACATAGCTGCATATTTTAGTTGTGGGTCCTTCTAGTTGTGGCATGTGGGATGCTGCCTCAGCATGGTCTAATGAGCAGTGCCATGTTTGAACCCAGGATAATGAACTAGTGAAACCCTGGGCTACTAAAGCAGAGTGCACAAACATAACCACTCGGCCACGGCACTGGTCCCTGAATTTAGCCTTTTTGTTTACAGATTTTTCTTGTTTTTTTCCCCAGTACTTTCAGCTCTTTCAATATGTCATTCAATGCTTTCTATTCTTCATTCTTTCTGATGAGAACTCAACTATTAATCATATTGTTATTTTCCTATATGTAATGGGTAGTTTTTCCCTCCTGATTTCAAAGAACACATAGCATAACATTTGCCATAGTTTTGTCTTTTCCAGAATGTTGTATAGTGGAATCATAGAATATCTTACAAATTATTTATTAGATTTCAACTATATCATGCATCTTAATCATTTTTTCTAGGCAGGAGTCTTTTTTATTATCTAAGTTTCAAGTATACAACATTATAATTCAACATCTGTATACACTACAAAGAGATCAAGTATACATTTAGCTCTGCTGACTATATTCACATTATTGTGCAACAGATATCTAGAATTTTTTCACCTTCCAAAATTGAAACCTCTATATCCATTAACCAGTAAATCCCCTAGTCTTCCTAACCGTCCAACCCTTAGCAATTGCCATTCTACTTTCTGTTTTTATGAGTTCCCTACTTTAGCAACCTAATATAAGTGGAATCATATACTTTTTTTTTTATGACTATTTCCCTTAGCAGATTGGATGAGTTTCATCCATGCTGTAGCATGTGACAGGATTTCCTTCCTTTTAAGATGGAATGTCACATTGTTTGCATATACCACATTTTCTTTATCCATTCATCCATCAGTGGACATTTAGGTTGCCTTTAACCCTTGGCTATCTTGAATATTGAACACTCTTGATCGTTATAAACATAGGCATAGAAATATCTCTTCGAGATCTTGTTTTCAATTCTTTTGGATATATTTCCACATATATCACTGGGATTGCTAATTTATATAGTAACTCTGTTTTTCATTTTTTGAGGAACGTCCATACTGTTTTCCATAATAGACGACCAATTTACATTCCCACCAACAGTGTATAAGAATTTTTTTCTCCACATCCTTTCGAACACTTGCTATTTTCTGTTTTTCTTTTTTTTTTATAGTAGCTTTCCTAATGGGTATGAAGCGATATCTCCTTAAGGTTTCGATTTGTATTTTGCTACTAATTAGTGATATTGAGAATCGTTTCATATGCTTGTTGGCCTTTAGATATCTTCCTTGGAAAGATATCTATTCAATTCCTTTGCCCATTTTTAAAATTAGGTTATTTGTTCTTTATTGTTGCTGTTGAATTGCAGGAGTTTCTTATATATTTTGGATATTTACCCCATATCAGATATGATTTGCAGATATTTTCTCTTATTCTGTACCTTGTGCCCTTTAATGCACAAAATGTTTTAGTTTGATGTAGTACCGTTTGTCTATTTTTGCTTTTGTTGCCTGTACTTTTGGTGGTGTAGGCAAGAAATCACTCCACATACAACGTCATTAACTTTCCCTCTATGGTCTTTTCTAGGTGTTTTAGGTCTTATGTTTAGGTCTTTAATGCATTTCAATGCATTCTTTAACTTTTGTATATGGTGTAATGTAAGCATCCAACTTCATTCTTTTGCATGTGGATAGCCAGTTTTCCCAACACGTTTGTGGAGGATATTGTCCTTACCGCATTGAATGGTCTTGACACTCTTGCCAAAAATCATTAGACCAAATATACATGGGTTTATCTCTGGATATATTGTTAATTCTTTTCATGGGGGAACAAGAGACCCAGGCTTCCTATTCTTCCATTTTTCTAATGTTATCCCCCTTTAATGTCACAGCACATTGTCACAAGACAAATGTGGAGATAATGTGGCCTACATGTTGCTGGAGGTGGGAGATATCTCACCCATTCCTTGATTTTCACACTGATTCAAGTCACCTAATAATCTTGCCTATTCCTTCAAGAATATCTCTTTGTCTTCAAGTGTTCTTCAGTAATTTGATTATATTTTGAGATGTGGATTTCAATGTGCTGAATCTATTAGTATTTGCTGGAGTCTTTGGCTCTATAAACATTTTTAAAATATAAAGTTAGAAGTTGTTCATTCACTGTGGCTTAAAGTTGTTTTTCTGTCCCTTTCTGTCTCTCTTCTTCTCAGACTATAATTACACCTATCTTGGTTTTCTTGATACTATTTCAAAGGTCTCTGAGCTGTGTTACTTTTTCTCTCTTTTCTTCTCTCTCATGCTCTGGGAAAAATAATTTCTATTATTCCATCTTTAATTTCATTAATTCTTTCTTCAGCGTCTCAAATTTTCTATAGAAGCAATCTGATGAATTTTTCATTTCACATAATATATTTTTCAACTCAGAATTTCTATTTAGTTGTTTTATATAATTTTTACTTCTCTATTGATATTTTCTACTTGTTTTATCACTTCCATCATATTTTCATTTAAAATTTGAACATAGTTTACTTTATAATTTGCATATAATTATATGCAATAATTACTTTAAAATATTTTTCTAATACATGTAACATTTAATGTCAGTAAAAGAATCTATTGTCTGACTTTTTCCCTGAGTTTGGAAGACATTTTTCAGTTTCTTTGCAAGTTTTCTACTTTATTAAGTAGACACTTTATAAAATAGTGTGGCAAACATGGATTCCATTTCATATTTCTTAGATTTATTACTTTTTGTAACATGCATAAACTTTTCTGCAGAATCTTTTCCTCTGAAGTGTGCCTGTGATATTTCTGCCCAGTTCTTTCAAATTCTTATTGTTTATTTTTAGCTTGACTTCCTAGGAATTACCCTTGTGATTGCATTGCTTAGTTGTCAACCAGTAATTTTTTTAAACGGTTGTATTCAAATATTGCAAGTCAGTAGGGCTTCCACTGTCTACCATTTGTCTATGTGTGTGTGTGTGTGTGTGTGTGTGTGTGTTTTGGGGAATGCTTATAATTTTGTAATTAGTTCTCACATCTACTTTGGTTTTTACTTGTTACGAGGATCATCTTGGTCTCTTCTACAGATCTGCACATTTTTTTCCATCAGTCAAGGATGTGTAGACCTAACGTCATCTCTTCTATTGTACGTTCATTTTTAGTACCTTGCCATTATATTTATGGTTGGCACTATGCTTGACACAAAGGAGACCATAACCTTGAACTAGAAAAAGTACATATTTTCTTCATTAGTTACCTAGAAAATTCAGCACTTTGAAATGAACAAGTAGTGGATTATTTAGTGACCCATTCTTCTCTCCAAATCAAATCTACCCCTTTGGCAACTACAGCATTGCTTTTGCAGCCTTCCCCAAATTGTAAAAACTACAATTCTTCTTGCTCAGTGAGCTGGGGTGGGGATTAGGGTAGTCATTGGAGCAATACAAGGCCAGAAGACTAAAAATTTGCTCTATTTTTTTTCCACTTCACAAATTATTGTTAGTCTTTGATCAATTCTCAGAGCCTTGAAATTGTGTCATTGTCAGTTTGCCCTCTTCACTTAGTCATACATTTTACCTAATTGTCCAATGTGTAACATTATATTGTAAATTGAGAGACTATCTAAAGTAAAAAAATAAATAACTTTATTTGTTGTTACCAAATTCAAATTAGTATAGAAAATTTATTTGATTTCTAATAGAATTTCTTTTCTATATAATTTTTTGAACTCCTTCTATGTTTTTTCATGGATTGGACTCTCTCACAGCACCAGTAATAATACATGGGTGTGGCCAAATGGCTCAACTATCTCTTCCAAACTGTAAGTTTCTTGAGAAGTTTTACATTTTATGCCTTGAAGGAATTAATCCTAGAAAGAAAAAAGAAGCAATATATGAAAAATTATATAAAGATAGTTATTTAAACTTTTCCATATAAAAAATATATGGGAAATATTCAGATTTAGATATATAACTATTAGTCTAAATATAATATTTATTCATCAAAAAACTAAGTTATATTTTACTAAGATAAATGATATCTGTGTATTTCACGTTCTCAATATCTTCAGGGAGAGATAAGAATTGTGCATTCTTGGATTTTACCCAAAATGAACTTGCTCCTGCATCTTGTTTAGAAACAAAAATATATGTTTGTAAGCACCAGGCACTTTAGCTTAACTAAATTTGGTGTCATGTTACTCTCACCATCTGTAAAGAATATATTTGTAGTTTCTTGAAAAGCCATACAATTATTTTCTTAGAATTTTTTTTAAGATATCATTTTTTAGAGTAGCTTTAAGTTCACAATAAAATCAAGAGGAAGGTACAGAGATTTCCCATATACACCTTGTCCCCACACATACGTAGCCTCCCCTATTCTCAACATCACTCACCAGAATGGTTTATTTGTTACCAAGGATGAATCCACATTGATGTATCATAATCACCTTAAGTCCATAGATGGCCTGGGAATTCACTCTTATTGTAGAATTATTTTTAAATTTTTATTTATATTACTTTTAAAATATATACCCAGGTACATATTATATGTTTCTTAAACTTTTACTATTTACTAAAATAGTCATATATAAACATCAAAACCTAATATCAAGAACTGTTATTTCTAAGTCTCAAAAAGGTGAGTAATTCCACTCATATTTTCAAATTAATTCATTTGTCCTAGACCTTGAAGGAGTTCAAAATGAGAATTCAACAGCCTGAAGTGGTAAGGTGTGTAAGTCAGAGTCAACTCAAGAGATGGAAACTAGGGGAGGCCTGATGTAAAGAATTATTAACTGTTTGTAGAGGAGAGCCTAGGAAGAGGGGATAATAGAAAATTACAAAGAACACCTTAGAGTTAAAAGAGAACACCCAAGGAAGGAATCTACTTTGTAGCCAGGTCTATTCCCTAAGAATGGCTTTTAGACATCATTGAAGACACTGTGGCTGCAGACAACTTCATGGCAGACATGTTCACTGGATTGCCCTGGGATAGATTGATTCCTTAGTTAGTAGGCTGAAATTGGTGAGGATGTATCTCAGGTTGTGACTGGAAGACCTCCCTGCCACTGTTAGCAGGCAGAGGGTAGAGGGCAGGTAACTATAAATAGGACTGGACACAAAAACTTCCTGGAAAGTGAATACCACAGCTGCATGCATGCAGCGGGCTACTGCCCCATAGTAGCCAAATAAGAGAGAACATCATGAAACCAGGAAGAAGAGCCCTTTCTTCTTTCATGCCTGTCCAGTGCCTTTTACTATACAAACTTAACATCATGCGAGCTGACAAGGGAGAAAGGTTTATACGATCTAACACCATTTTCGCAGAACAGGGTTTGAAGGACAGATTCGGAGGTGAGAGTGATGAATTGTTAATTGGCAGTCAAAGGTATATGCAACAACCACAAGGTTGTTGTACAAGAGCCATTTGATGTGCCCGACTTCCTCAAAGAATGAAACCAACCTTTACCTTTTGAATTTGTTTTAGTGCAGCATGATCAATGGTTACATTTATTTTTGGTGGAGGTTGGCATTTTCATTGGGTAATAAACAGTGTCCTTTGGTATTTTTTACATGTCTGTTCTTTTCCTTTACTGGATGTCAGATGTCTTAGAAGGTATCTTGTTTTACTAAATTTTCTATCTTTCCCCTTCTGTCACTCTTTATTATCATGATTAGAAAATACTTTGATGGAAAAAATAAAATGTTAATGAAGAAAACATTAAATAGGTTGATAAAAATCTTTGTGTGGGTCAAGCAGCTGGTTATTGACAGAATTCAAGATAAACTTTAGTAACTTGACAATAATTCAGAAATATTTCTACCATAATTCAGTTATAAGAGGGAGAATGCTCACAAGTGATTACTATTTACAAAATAAATTAGTATTTCATACACATTTATCTCTTTGATTGTATACATATTCTTTATATTCTCTACATTTAGTCCTTGTATTCATATAGAGAAAATACATGAATATTAAAAATTAATTTCATGTAATATGTAAATGGTAGTTCCAAGTAAATGCTAACGTTGTGTTACAAAAACCCAAGCTGGCGTTGACATTTAAAAATACGCATTTATTTCTCATTCACCCATTTGTGGTTTGGCTAGGTTTCAGTTCGTGTAAGCTGAGCATATATGGGTTTGGCTTTAAATCACAGATTCAGCTCAGATCTTCTTTCTATATTTTATCCTCAAAACAGTGGGTTACTTGTTACATGACCTTATGTAGCAGAGATTAGCAGCTCTCACAGGGGCAAGCATAAATGTGCTGCTTAATACTTGAGCTCAGAACTCATAATCTGTCCCTCCCCATTCACATTACATTGTCAAAAGAAGTCCCATGGCCAACTTATTAATTATCTGTAAAGTATATAGTTCTATAGTGGCCAGAAGGAGGAAATATAGATTCACTGATAAATAAGCTAATCTACCATAATAGCCATAGGAATATTTGTCTCATTATATTTCATGAGACAAGTTTATTCTTAAAAAAAAATATTGGAAAGTAGAAAACAAATTAGTACTTTTTTGACTTCCCATTTAGATTTTTGTTTCCTCTCTGCCAAAAATTCTGGTCAAGTAGTTTTGTATAGTGGTAAAGATCATCATATAGATGCCTTCACCAGGGTCCTTGATCCATGTACAAATGGGGAGTAAGCAATATGGGGTAAAGTTTAAGGACATGAGCAACGAAAACAGATCACTTGAGTGTAAATTCTACATGCACCCTATTAGCCCTGTGACTTAGCTACATAAACGTTCTGGTTCAGTCTCTTCTCTTGTGAAATATTATTAAAATAATTTCTTATTTATAATGTTACTTGAAGAATATTTCAAAAGCACTTGAAAAATGCTTCTTGGCACATAAGTATTCACTAAATACCAGTTATTTTTACTTAAAAACTTTATGCTACAGTTCCATTATCTGTGAATTGATGACCATAATTGTAGCCACCAAATAGGGCTGCTCTTAGGAATAAATAATATAATGTTTAAAGAGCCTTAAAATAAAGCCTAACCATATTAAGTGTTTGCTATATGTGATCTTTTCACATTTTACTTCCTTAAGTAGTCAATGAAGTCTGATTTCCAAGAGGATCCAAGCTCTAAAACTTTGTCTTCCTTCTCTCACCTAGAAAATCTCTATTGTTCCAATAAGCTGGTTTTAGCCAGGCACCAAAAATACATACCATTTAACCAATTCAATTATATGTATCCAAGATATTTTTATTTTAAAGTAGACTTTTAACAAATTTAGTATATGTCATATGTAAACATTAACGAGAGTAATTTTTTACTGGACATGTATTCTCATTATTGAAATCAAGTTTCAATTGCAGTTCTTTTTCTTATTGCACAAGAACCCCAGCCTCCTCCCCATTGTGTTCTTTTTATACATCTGGAAATGCTATCTTTTTTTGAATTGAAGAAATTCTAAAAGGAATTGCCAAATTTTGGCAAGATAGCCTTTAATGATTCCTAGAATTGAGACCAGGTGAAAGGCATAAAAAAGGTGCCCAAAGGTTTGTATCTGTATGTAATAAGCCATGGGAATTACTTAGTAGAGAGTGTTTAGATCACACTTCCAAAAACCACCTGATATACATATACATGTGGAACGATATTAGGGGGATGCTAAACAAAGGTGAATTTAGAATAGAATAGTCACAAAGAAGTCAGCGATATAAAGGGGACAATGGTAGGTTTTTTTGTGTCCAACTTTGTGAGAATGTACTATCTTCAATGTGGAAAATAACAGGCTTGGTGTTCTGGACTCCAGAGTTAAACAGTATCATTTTAGTACTAATGTCAAGGAAAGATGGTGCCTTTTTAAAATTTACTATATGTTGGAGCAGAACAAAATGTGTGTTTTTTGCAGGCAGCTAGTTCCAAAGAGAATGAAGGAAGGATTGGATTATGTATGTCCAATCTTCTGTTCCAAATTTATGACTCTGAAAATTCTGTTTTCCGGTAATTAATGGGTGTAAAGTTATGGATAAAATAACATTATCATTTAATAACTGTCATTCTGCTCTAAATTTTATGAGTCTCCTCCCTAAATTACAGCCATTGTTCTCTGCACTTCCTCCTGAGGCAACATGTAAAAATTTAGGTTTTGGCCTCCCAAACACTTTGAGTTGGATAAAAAACACACACTGGTTAAATGAGCCCATTGTCTTTCTGTATGTAAGTTTATATTTTTCTGTTCTATTTCACCTTCTGATGCAAATTATATATGTCAATGTTAGCCAAGATTCTCTATTAGAAATTCTGGAATAAAATACAATAACAACATAAAAGTACTACAATAGTAAAATGCATAAATACATACACATAAATAAATGCCTGGAACAGAGAGGAACCTCGAAATTTAATAAGCACCGTAGAGATCCTGATGTTCCCAGAGGTAAAACAATTCAAGATCTCTTTCAAATTAAGGTAAAAAGACATTTGATTCTAAAAGAATTTGTCTTCTGTTTCTGACAGGGCTAAGTAATATCCTGCTGGACTCTACTACTGATAACAAGTATAAAGTCTGAACAAAGCACATACACACACACACAAACACACACATACACATACAAACATCACCCTGAAAATTTGGCGGGGGGAGGCCTAGAATTTGGAAAAACAGTTCAGACTTGGACAAAGGAAATGTCACAGACAGTTACCTGTTTTTACTACTTTTAGCCTGAAGGCAGACCAAATTCAACCCCATTTAGTTTGGCTAAAATTCCAACAAAACCATGCAGTCTTTCCTATCTAAAAATCAGAGGATAGAATTCAAGATAACCACAGCCAATGGAAAAGAATGGTGGAATCCCAGAGAGGAGAGAGACAGAGAGTGGGAAGAAAAAATTTAGTGTATTATCTCTGCCCCAAATCTCGGTTGACAGCAAAACAATCCTTAAGTGAAAAGGACTGAACCTAAGGATAAATTAGAGAATTCAAATGAGATTTGAGCTGCCAGCAAAGAGACAGTTTTCAGGACTAGTCTAGCTAATTTAATTGCCTCCTAAAAAATAACATCAGCAGTCTTCAGAAAAATGTAACTGAATCCAGATCCTCACAAGAAGTTCAACATTTAAAGTAACTGAACATATAAAAAACAGAAAAATGTGATTTGTCTCAAGAGAAATGGAAACTCGCCCATGTCTTCCTCATACTGTCTTTTCCACGCTTTTGAATTGTCTAGTCTTTGTTAGCATTTATTTCAGAGATATGTGTACATATATTATTTGTAAATATATATATTTGTAAATGTATATACTTATTATATATTTATTTATATTTCTGAGATTTTAATATATATAAAAATTTTTTCACTTTTTTTACATTCTTCTAGTGTTTAATTTATTCCATTTGCCTATTTAATTTAATCAGGCTAGCTGAATTTATAACTGTTATGTTCAATTTAATGGCTGTGGCTTATTGATGTTCCTGGTGAGAGGATTATATATCTTCACCCTGTTGAATTCAAATTGGACACTTCTGAGATGAAATATTAAGAGTTGGTTCATGGCTTTCTGTAGGTTTTTTCTCTCTGACACAAAGACCCGCAATGTTCCATACAGAGGCTGCTCCATGAAACTTTTTCCGAGAGTGAGGGTGATGTGGGTGAGGGGTTCTACAGCATAAGTAAAAGTAAAGCTCTCTTGCTGCAGATATAAACTTGTTTTTGCAAACCTCCAATATTTTGGCATTGTTACTGGTGGATAACCTTACCGATCTTGAGGGATATAAACATTTTGGAGTGTTTTATTTGCTTTGTATTTCCTTTGTATCCTGGCAAAGACAACTGTGTTTCCATAATTGAACTTCTCAATAGCTTTCTATGCAGTCATTTTTACTTTACTAGAGTATTCCCTACATATGTATACATATATATGTATCACAAAGGACCTCCTTATGCTTTTTGGAGACAACACATAGATATGCTGGGAGAACATTATGATACAGGCACTTTTTGGCTGTTTAAATATCAGAATAAAAAATACGTTAAATAACATTTTTCCGTTTAAAAATATTATTGGATCAAGATGAACAGATTTAGCACATATGGCTATTTCACTTCTTGTGGTAAATCCATTGAAATCATAAGAAAAAATACTTAAAAATAACCAATTATTTGTGTGTGTGTGAGCAAGATTGGTGCTGGGTAACATCTGTTGTCAATCTTCCTCTTTTTGCTTGAGGAAGATGGCCCCTGAGCTAACATCCGTGTCAATCTTCTTCCATTTTGTATATGTGACCCCACCACAGCATGACTTGATGAGCAGTGTGTAGGTCCATACCCAGGATCTGTATCTGTTATCCCCAGGTTGCAAAAGCAGAGCTTGTGAACTTACCCAACATGAAACTGGGCCAGCCCCCCCAAAATAACCAATTCTTCTTACTAGACCTTGAAAACAATATCAAATGAACACAGAAAAAAATTTGTGAAATTATTTGATATGATAAAATAAATGCAATGGGATTCACATAAAATTAAGTTAAACTAAAATAAATCAAATTAAATTATATATCAAAATTAAATTTAAAATTAATTTTTCATTTGAACCTTTTAAAAGGAAAATATAACAAATAAAACAGAAATAAGAGAGAGAAGATCAGCTTAAATGTAACAGGTAATAAAAATATTTGGATGCTTGAGACCATTTTCAGAGCAGAAAATTAAAGACCTTCATTAAATTATTTTATTTGCTTTAAAAATGATCTAGGCTATGTGGCCTTTTTTGAACCTTGAAAAAATAAAAAGCAATAGATTTTTCCCTCTGATTTTGGCTCTGAAAGAAAAGCACTTTAAAATGTGGGTTTTGGCATAGGAGATATCAGATTTTATGATAAGTGTGGTGAGGAGTAGCATATCACAAGTTACGACCACCTGTAGGAGGTATGGAATTCGCAGAAGTCAGAATATGAGATATCCACATACCCTGTCCAGTTACAAGTTTCCTCCCACAATTTCAATATTGCTAAACTTCTTTGTCTATTATATAATTTAGTTAACAAATTAATATATGTACCATTTCATGACAGAAAAACATTGCTCATAGTTAAAGTACTAATTATCGATATGAATAGGCAAATAATCACCAAACTTTTGAAAAGAGAAATCACCAATTAAAAGAATAGGAGAAAAAATCTGAACAGGAAATTAATTGATCAAAGACAAGATTTCCACATAAAAGTAATCAGACTTCCTGGAATGATTTTGGAAAAATGATGGTTTCTGTATATAGAGTTAAATCTCTCTTCATCTCAACAGCTACTACTCTGATAAAAATAACAGCTAGAATAATCAGCATGTAATGATTGAAGAGTTTGAATATGAACCCCTCTCCACTTTGGAGATATTTAGCATAAATAACAAATAGAGAAATGAGAAACAAGCTATGAGAGATGAGGAATCTCCTTGAAAATATCAGAAAAACTGATATTTCGTGATGATTGGGGGCAAAATTTAATATGAAACTATAAATATAAAATAAAATTATAAAATATAAATAGAAAATAGAATAAAATTGAAAACTTCTAGAAGTATTCTCAATCTAAGCCACATAGCATTTGGAAGCCACAATCCTAAAAGGTAACTCAGGCAAAAAAAAAAAAAAGAAGCCAAATTTTGAAATTCTTCATACAGATAAGGTATAAATACTTACAGTCAATAAAAGTATAAGAAATAGAAATGGATACACCAAAACTGAAGTTTCCATCTGATGGTTGAGTGATGAGGAGTAGCCACAAAAATCTGGAAAAGTCTCCAAGAAGAATTCCAAAAATGAAAACAAAACCTTTTAAATGAAAAATATGTACTGTGATTAAAAAAACAAGAATGGAAACATTTAGGGAGAATGTTAGCGAATTGAAAAAAACAATTGGAGAAAAGAGGAAAGGAGATAGAAACTATGGAAAATATTATGAAGTAAAGGATAAAATTTCCAAAGTGGGAAGATATGAAAAATGCAGAAAAGTAATATTACAACAGACCACAACTGATTGTATTTGGGATTGATAACACATATGATACTTCAAGATCGGGAGATGTGGCTGACTTACCTAATACATAGATATAAGCACAGATAAAGTGGCAAAATGAGGAGACAAAAGAATATGTTGCAAGTGAGGGAACAGGACAATACCCAGAAAAAGAACTAAATGAAACAGAGATCAACATTATAGCTGGTAAAGAATGGAAACTAATAATCATCTGGAAGCTCAATGATCTTTTAGGGAAGAATGGATGAATTCACTGAGAACTTCAACAATGAATTGTAAAATATAAAAAGGAAACAATCAGAAGGGAAGAATACATTAATGGAAATGAAAAATTCACTGGATGGAATCAATAGGAGAGGAGATGGTACAGAAGAATGGATCAATGAGCTGGACAAAAGACTACAGGAAATCACCCAAGCTGCACAAGTAAAAGAAAAAAAAATTAAAAAGAATGAGGACAGTCTAAGGGACCTGTGGGACAAGTCAAGTTCACTAAAATCCCTGTTATAAGTGTCCCAGAAGGAGAAGAGAGAGACAAAGGGGCAGAGGATCTATTTGAAGAAATAGTAACTGAAAACTTTCTTAACCTAAAAAGGAAATAGACATCCAGGTACAAGAAGCACAAGAACACTACACAAGATAAACCCAAAGAGGACCACACCAAGACACATTCTAATTAAAACATCAAGAATTAAAGATAAAGAGAGAATTATAAAAGCTACAAGACAAAAACAACAAGTTACATATAAAGGACACCCCATAAGGCTATCAAGTGATATCTCAGCAGACCTCATGGTCAAGAAGGGGCAGAATGATATATTTAAAGTGCTGAAAGGAAAAAATCTACATCCAAGGATACTGTACCTGGCATGCTTATCGCTCAGATTGAAGGAGAGTAAAGAGTTTTGCAGAAAAGCAAAAACTAAAAGAGTTTATCACCAATAAACCAGTCTTACAAGAAATGCTAGCAGGACTTATTTAAGTGGGAAACAAAAGACTACAGACAGGAATAAGAAAATTACAAAAAAACCCCAATAAAACAATAAAAGCACTAGTAAAGGCAAATACAAAGTAAAGGTAACAGATCATCTACCTATGAACATAACATGAACGTGAAAAAGACAAAAGTACTAAAATTATCTATCTCCATAATAAGAGAATAATGGTTACTCATACACAAAAAAGAGATTAAATATGATATCAAGAACAGAAAATGTGGAAGGGAGGGGAGGAAAATAGAAGAGCTTTTAGTAAGAAGTCAATGTTAAGAGACCATCAACTCAATATTGATTGCTATATACAAAGGCTATTACATATAAGCTTCATAGTGATCACAAACCAGAAACCTACAGTAAATACATAAAAAATTAAGGGAAAGGAACCCAAACATAACACTAAAGAAAACCATCAAGCCACAAGGGAAGAGAACAAGAGAAGAAAGGAATGGAGAAGAATTACAACACATGCAGAGAAAAAGTAACAAAATGGCAATAAGAAAACAGTTATTGAGAGCTACTTTAAATGTCAATGGACTGAATGCCCCTATCAAAATACATAGGGATGTTGACTGGATAAACAAACAGGACCCATATATATGCTGCTGGCAGAAGACACACTTAAGATCTAAGGACACTCACAAAATGAAAGTGCAGGGACGGAAAAAGGTATTCCTTGCAAATGGCAGTGAAAAGCAATTACTACCACACATAAAAAGAGAAATAGAGAGCAACACAATAATAGTAGAGAACTTTAACACTCTGCCTACACCAATGGATAGATCATCCAAACAGAGAGTCAACAAGGAAATATTGGCTTTATATGACACATTAGACCAGATGGACTTTGTAGATATACATAGAGCATTGAATGCAAAAACTGCAGAGTACACATTCTTTTCAAATGCACGTGGAACATTCTCCAGGATAGATCACATACTACATCACAAAACAAGTCTTAATAAATTTAAGGAGGTTTAAATAACACCAAACATCTTTTCTGACTACAATGGTATGAAACTAGAAATCAGCTACAGGAAGAAAATTGAAAAAACCACACATATATGGAGACTAAACAAAATGTTGCTAAACAACGAATGGGTGAATGAAGAAATCAAAGGATAAATTAAAAAATGCCTACAGTGAAGTGAAAATGAAAATACGACATGCCAAAATTTATGGGATATAGCAAAAGCAGTTCTACAAGGAAAGTTTATAGCAATACAGGTCTACTTCAACAAACAAGAAAAATTTCAAATAAACAAATCAACAGTGTACCTAAAGGAAGTGGAAAGAGAAGAAAAAACAAAGCCCCAAATCAGTAGAAGGAAGGAAAAAATAAAAATCAGAGTAGAAATAAATGAAATGGAGACTAAAAAAATAGAACAAATCAATAAAACTAAGAGGCAGTTCTTTGAAAAGGTAAACAAAATTGAGAAACCTTTAGCTAGACTCACCAAGAAAAAAAGAGAGAAGGCTCAAATATATAAAATCATAAATGAAAGAGGACACCCCAGAAATGCAAAAGATTGTAAGAGAATACTATGGAAAGCTATATGCTAGCAAATTGGATAATTTAAAAGAAATGGATAAATTCTTAGAATCATACAACCTTCCAAAAGTGAATAAAGAGGAAATAGAGAATTTGAATAAACAAATCACCAGTAAGGAGATTGAAATAGTAATCACCAACCTCACAAAAAATAAAAGTCCAAGACAAGATGACTTCCCTGGCAAATTCTACCAAACACTCAAGGAAGTCATTACATATCCTTCTCAAAGCCTTCAAAAAGTTAAAGAGGAGGGGAAGCTTCCTAACTCACTTTACAAGACCAACATTACCCTGGTAGCAAAACCAGACAAGGACTACATAAAAAAAGAAAATTATAGGCCAATATCACTGATGAACATAAATGCAAAAATCCTCAACAAAATACTAGCAAATTGAATACAACAATCCATCAAAAAGATCATACACTCTGACCAAGTGGGATTTATTCCACAGATGCAGGGATGGTTCAACATCCTCAAATCAATGTGATACACCACATTAATAAAATGAAGAATAAAAATCACATGATCATCTCAATAGATGCAGAGAATGCATTTGACAAGATACAGCATCCAATTATGATAACAACACTGAATAAAATAGGAATTTAAAGAAGGTACCTCAGCATGATAATAGCCATATATGACAAACCCACAGCTAATAATCATACTCAGCAGAGAACAATTGAAAGCTATCTTCTAAGGACAAGCACCAGACAAGGATGCCCTCTTTCACCACTCATATTTAACATAGTATTGGAAGTCTTAGCCGATCAATCAGGCAAGAAAAAGAAATAAAAGGGATCCACATTGTAAAGGAAGAAGTGAAATTGTCGCTATTTATAGATGACATTGTTTTATATATAGAAAACCTTAAAGAATCCACCAAAAAACTTCTAGAAATAATAGATGAAAACGGTAAAGTCGCATGATACAAAATAACACACAAAAATCAGTTGTGTTTCTATACACTAACAACCAAGTAGCAGAAAGAGAAATGAAGAATATAATCTCATTTATGATTGCAACAAAAAGATTCAAGTACCTAGGGATAAACTTATGCAAAGAGGTGAAAGACCTGTGCACTGAAAACTGTAAGACATTGAAAGAAATTGAAGCAGCCACAAAGAAATGGAAAGAGGAGCTGGAATTTTGAGAAAAAAAAAGAACAAAGCTGGAGGTGCCATACTCCCTGAATTCAAAATATACTACAAAGCTATAGTAAGCATGATACTCACACAAAAACAGACACACAGATCAATGGAACAGAATTGAGAGCCCAGAAATAAACCAACACATCTATGCACAACTAATTCTACAAGGGAGCCAAGAACATACATGGAGAAAGGAAAGTCTGCATAAATGGTGTTGGGAAGACAGGACAGTCACATGCAAAAGAAGGAAAATAGATTATTATCTTACACCATACACAAAAATTAACTCAAAATGGATTAAAGACCTGACCGTAAGACCTGAAGTCATAAAACTTCTAAAAGAAAACATAGTAGTACATTCTTCTACATTCGTTTTAGTAGCATATTTTCAAATACCATGTCAGGCCAGACAAGGGAAATAATAGAAAAAAATAAACAAATGAGTGGCTGGCCCTATGGCCAAGCCACTAAGTTTGCAAGCTTTACTTCCGCAGCCCAGGATTTCACTGGTTCAGATCCTAGGTGTGGGGCCTGTCCAGTGGTGCAGTGGTTAAGTGCACACTTCTGCTTCGGTGGCCCAGGGTTCCCCAGTTCAGATCCTGGGTGCGGACATGGTGCCACGTGGGAAGCTATGCTGTGGTAGGCAACCCATGTATAAAGCAGAGGAAGATGGGCACGGATGTTAGCTCAGGGTCAGTCTTCCTCAGAAAAAAGAGGAGGATTAGCAGATGTTAGCTCAGGGCTAATCTTCCTCGGGAAAACAAAAAAGATCCTAGTCTCAGACATGGCACTGCTCATCAGGCCATGCTGAGGAAGCGTCCCACATAGCACAACAGAGGCACTCAAAACTAGAACCTACAACTATGTACTGGGGGGCTTTGGTGAGAAGAAAAAAAAATAAAAACCAAATAAACAAAAGGGACTACATCCAAGTAAAACGCTTCTGCACAGCAAAGGAAACCATCAACAAAAGAAAAAGACAATCCAACAATTGGGAGAATGTATTTGCAAATCATATATCTGATAAGGAGTTAATATACAAAATATATAAAGAACTCACACATTTCAACAACAAAAACGCCCAACTAAAAAATGGGCAAAAGAGCTGAAGACATTCTTCAAAAGAAGATAAACAGAGGACCAACAGGCACATGAAAAGATGTTTAATTTCACTAATAATTAGGGAAATAAAAATCAAAACTACAATGAGATATCACTTCATGCCTGTCAGAATGGCTACAATTAGCAAGACAAGAAATAACAAATGTTGGAGAGGATGTGGAGAAAAGGTAAGTCTCCATACAGTGCTAGTGGGAATGCAAACTTGTGCAGCCACTATGGAAAACAGTATGGAGAGTTCTCAAAAAATTAAAAATAGAACTACCATCCTATCTAGTTATTCCACAGCTGGGTATTTATCCAAAGAACAGGAAAACATGAATGTATAAAGATATATTCACCTCTGCCCATTATGGCATTTTCACAATACCCAAGATTTGGAAACAAACCTAAGAGCCCATCAAGGGAAGAATGGATAAAGAAAATGTGATATATATACACAATGGAATATTAGTCAGCCATAAAAATTATGAAATCTTACCATTTGTGACAACAAGGATGAAACTTGAGGGTATTATGCTAAGTAAAATAAGTCAGAGGGAGAAAGTCAAATACCATATCATCTCACTTATAAATAGAAGATAGAAAAAAACAACAAACAAAAACATAGAGACAGAGATTGGATTTGTAGTTACCAGAGGGGAAAGAGAAAGGCAGGAGGGCAAAAGGTGACTGGGCACATGTGTATGGTGATAGATGGTAATTAGTATTTGGATGCTGAATATTGTGTAATCTATAAAGAAATCAAAATATAATGATGTACACCTAAAATTTCTATAATGTTTTAAATCAATATTGCCTCATTGAAAACAAATAAATAAGTAAATACTATTAATTATGGTTGTAGAATTAATCAATGGATAATTTAATCAGTTATTTGACATTTTTGTCTCTGGTGTGGTGATATAGCTCAATATTGTTTAATGTGCTATCTATCCCAGAGACAATTATTTTTATCAGGAAAATCTAAATAACTTATATACAAATAATAAAATTGTATGCAGAAATTTTAAGAGCAGGGGCAGAGAAACAGAGAAGATAAATTTGGGATTTGGTGATCATTGTGACAGTTACATTAAAGTTGAAAATGGAGTCACTCATGAGAATAATTAGTAACAAACATCATCAAATACTGACTGTTAAGGGGATTACAATTTTAGAATATTTTCCATAATAATGGAAATTACATAAAGGTATAAAGAAATGTCGTATGTGATGCCAAGATTTTTCAACTTGTCTAAAAGCCTAAGTTTTCCGTGTTTGTGATTGAGTTGGAAGCAAGTTTACAGTATGGGTGGTCAAATCTTTTGTCCTTATTATCTTATAGAATATGAAAACAATTTCTGTAGCACTTACCAATGGAAAAACTAAATGACGCACTACAAGCTCAAAGTCTCCTGTATTCTGGAGGTATGTGAGGAGATAAACTGCCTTCAAAATAGCCCAAGTGTAAGAACTTCCTGTTTAAACTTTAAGTGACACATTGATAGAAATCTACTTTTGCCACTATTGCTTTACTCTGAGACTTCACAGGGCAGAGTGTGAAGACTACAGATATTGTCAGTTTACAAGAGTGACCTGGTCTCCCACTAGAGAATGCGTGACTCTCTGGATGACAGAAGGTGCATGATGCTACTCTCCTGTCTCTCTACTAGTGCATCTCATTTAGTGGGAGATTACAAATGCTAGATATGATGCAACTGAGGTACAATTAATAGAAAATAAAATCAAAAAGAACATTAGTATCTTTGTACAACTCAGGGTGAAAAACAAGTATAAAACACGAAGTATGTTCAAGGATTTCTTAAAATCTTCAAATTCCTGCCTACATACAGGCATAATTGATTTTGTATGTCAATATGGCCAGCCCTGATGGTCTACTCATTAAGATTCGATGTTCTAATCCCTGTGGCACAGGTTCATTTCCTGGTCAGCTAACCACACCACCAGTCTATTGGTTGTCTTACTGTGGCAGCTGCATGTTGCTGTGACGCTAAAAGCTATGCCAATAGTATTTCAAATACCAGCAGGGTCGCCCACAGTGGCCAGGTTTCAGTGGAGCTTCCATATTGGTCAGACTAGGATGTAAGACCTGGCATCTACTTCCAAAAAATTAGCCATGAAAACCCTGTGAATAGCAGCAGAGCATTGTCTGAATATAGCACTGGAAAATGAGAGATTGGCAGAAAAGACTGCGCAGGGTTAGACTCTGTTGTCCACAGTGAAGTTAGGAGTCAGAACTGATTCAATGGCACTAATGACAACAAAATCAACATAAAGTGAAATCCCATAAGCATCTTGACAATTAACAGTTAACTTTGGATTTTGTGACCAATATAGATATTATCATATACATAATTTTATATTTAACCCAGCCTTTAAAAATAGATTTTTTAAATGAATTCATTGAATCATAAATGTCAAACATAATTCTGTATACACTACCTAGATTAAATATAAGCAGTTTGGTTTTTCATATAAATCAGAATGATGTAGCTTTCATAAAATGCTAACTTAAATTTAATTATAAACAATCAGAAGACTTTTAAAAATATTGAATAAAACATTGCACAAAAAGATACACCACACTGAAAAAGGAGACTCCTGTCTAATTATGTTACATTGTCTAACTGACATAAATTAGAAATAGAGCAATAGCAATGGCGATAAAAAATAATTATTAAAATAACTGACATATTATGTAGAGCTTGTAAAAACCAAATTGAGTATTGCGTTTTACACGCATTATATCATACATACTTTTGCTCTCATTCTAGATTACTAAACTAGGTTGTTAGACACTACATAACTGCAAAGATCATACATTGTAAATTTCAAAGCCAGAATTTATTCTTCTCCTTAAGGTCATAATGATTTATATCATTGTGTACTTTCAGGTGTACATTATTATATATCAGTTTCTGTATAGACTGCATTCTGCACACCACCAGTAGTCTAGTTTTTATCTGTCACCATACATATGTGCCTCTTTGCCCCTTTCACCCCTCCTATCCCCTTCCCTTCTGGTAACCTCTAATCTGCTCTTCTTTTCCTAGTGTTTATCTTCCACATATCAGTGAAATCATATGGCATTTGTCTTTCTCTGTGAGTCAGAATTTATTCTTGATCTCACTGAATACAGAGATCATTGACTATATTCTTAAATTACATTATTTGAATTATTACAATTGTTTACACCATAAAAGCTACCCTTACTAACTCTGATATTCATAGGAACTTTCTGTAAGTTTGCACCAACAGTGTTCTTCCATGAATGATCTACACTTTTACTTATCATTTTATAGTTTCATATCTTTGCCATTAAATCAATTGCCAATCACTTGTGTAAATAAGTATTTTTAAAAAATCTTTTAATATTGTTTTGTTTTCATTATTCACTAGGCTTTGGATAAATCTAGCGTATCATGCAATATTTTTCAAAATATAAACCATTTCTTTAAAATTGTAATGATTTCTCAGAAATCCACATTTATTCAAAGTAAAATATCATTTGATAACACCTCATCTTTTAATAAATAAATGTAAGTCAGTAAATAAAAGTAATCTAGTTCAGAAAATTACTGTAAATGCTAACACTACTATTTCCCCAACTTGATAACAATCAATCTTCAATCATTAATAGATTTAGAATTTTCATAAAAATTGGTGCATTTTCTTTCCAGTGCATCATTGTAATTTGTTTTGGTTTTTTATGAGGAAGATCAGCTCTGAGCTAACTACTGCCAATCCTCCTTTTTTTGCTGAAGAAGACTGGCCCTGAGCTAACATCCATGCCCATCTTCCTCTACTTTATATGTGGGATGCCTACCACAGCATGGCTTTTGCTAAGCGATGCCATGTCTGCACCCGGGATCCAAACTAGTGAACCCCAGGCCACCGAGAAACAGAACGTGTGAACTTAACCGCTGCACCACCGGGCCGGCCCCTGCATCATTGTGACCCAGCCTTCTTTCTCTCCCCCAGCAGCAGCATCTCTGACCAACCCTTCCAGCAGCAGGGGCTGCATCCATGATGCCGATATTCCTAGCAGTGGCAGCATTCCCAGCATACAAAAAGCACACTGGCTCCTGAGACCAGAGGCTGCAGGAAGAACAGCAGCACTCATGGCTCATCCTCCCCTCCTCCCCCAGAAGTGGTGGGTGGCACCCAAGACCATAAGCTTCAGGAAATGCAGAGGTACCCATGGCCTAACCTCCGCCCCTTTCCCTGGCAGTGGCACCTCTGACACCAGTCCCTTAAGCAGCTGCACCTGCAACTGAGATCTTGATACCCCCAGCAATGGTGGTGGTGGTGTGCTTTGTGGGGGTACTTGTGGCTCAGCCTGTATCCCTCTCCCAGCTGTCATGATAGATGCCCTTAACCTAGACCTTCAGGAAATGCAGAGTTGTCTACAACCCAACCCCCTCCCACTTCCTTTGTAGCAGTGCATCTGACACAGGCCCTTCCAGCAGCAGGGGCTACATAAAAGATCCTACTCCACAGCAGTGATGGTGGCATAAATCCAGCACCACCCATGGTGGCATTGCCAGCACCCCCAGATAACCTGGGAGCATCAGTGAAGGTGGCCAATGGAGAGTACTCAGAAGGCCAGATCACAGCAGTAGTGGAGCCCACAACCCCAGTCAACCCCAACTGCACAAGTACCCACAATTCGGCCCCAAAACCCATAGCAGCAGAACCAGCAGACCCAACAAACACAAACATGTGACTCCAGTTCCTGCATCAACTTCCCTGTCCCCAACCACTGCAGTAGGGGAACAAATGACCCAGGCAACTGTGAAAACAGCAGAGGCACTCTAGTATGGTGACCCCACTGGCAATACTCATGACTGCAGCAGCCACATAAGCAGCAAGCCACCAGCAACTTTAGGGGCAGAAACAGCATAAGGACATAAGCACAATGAAGAACTACAGTAATATGGTAGCACAAAATGAAAATGACAATTCTCCAGAAACCAAACTTGATGCCATAGAAGATTGTGACCTGACAGAGAATTCAAAATAGCTGCCATGAAGGAACTCAATGAGTTGCAAGAAAACTCAAAGGCAGTTCAGTGAGCTCAGGAATAAAGTTAATGAATAGAAAGAGTACTTCACTAAAAAGGTTGAAACTCTAAAACAAACAAACAAACACAAAACATGGAGCTGAAGAACATTAAATGAGAAGAATAATAAAGTAGAAAGCATTGGGTATAGAGCAGACCATATGGAAGATAGAATTAGTGAGGTCAAAGATATAAAACTAGAAATAATTCAGGTGGAAGAGGACAGAGACCTAAAATTTGTTTTAGAAATGGGAAAAATTCTATGAGAAATGGTGAACTCAATTAGGAAAAGCAGCATAAAGATAATGGGTATCCCAGAAGGATAAGAGAGAGAGAAAGGAACAGAGAGCTTATTCAAAGAAATAATCCCTGAGAACGTCCCAAACCTGGCAGAGCAACTGGATTTACAAATACACGAAGTGAATAGAACATCTAATTATTTCAAAACAAAAAGACCTTCTCTGAGTCACATTGTATTAAAAATGTTAAAAGTCAATGGCCAGAGAGAAAAAAAATAACTTACAAAGAAACCCCAGTTAGGTCCCCAGCAGATTTCTCAGCAGAAACTCTACAGGCTAGGGGAGAGTGGAATGATATATTCAAAATATTCAAAGACAAACATGATCAGCCAAGAATGCTCTATCTAGCAAAGTTATCCTTCAGATATGAAGGAGGAAAAAAAGGCTTCCAGACAAACAAAAGCCAAGAGACTCCATCACCACAAGATCTGTCTTACAAAAAAATGTTTAAAGGAGCCCTCTTGTCTGAAACAAAAAAGGCAAATATTTACAAAGCTTTGAGCAAGGTGATAAACAGACAAAATCAGAAAATCACAACTCTATATCAGAATAGGTTAGTAAACACTTAAATATAACACAAAGGCTAAAGGGAAAGAAAGCATCAAAAATAAGTATAACCACTTCAATTTGCCAACAAACTCACAACAAAGAAAAAGACAATTTGTAACAACAAAAACATACCAGGGGAATAGAAAAGGCTGGAATCTTCAAAGGCAAATGGAGGCAAGATGCTATCAGCAGGAAAAGGACTGTATCATCTATGAGCTCTTTTATACAAAGCTCATGGTAATCACAAAACAAAGACTCAGATCAGATTACAAAGTACACAAAAAAGAGGAAACTGAGAAATACACCACAGAAAACCACCAAACTGAAATGGTAGACAAAAACACAAAGGAAAAGAAACAATGGAGATATGCAACAGTCAAAAAACAAGAGATAAATTGACAATATTAAGACCTCATATATCAATTATCACCATAAATTTAAGTGGAGTTAATTCCTCAATTAAAAGCACAGAGTGGCTGAATGGATTAAAAAGCAAGACCCAGCAATACGCTACCTCCAGAAGGTACATATCAGCTTTAAAGACAAACATAGGCTCAGAGTGAAGGGATGATGATGATACTTCAAGAAAATGAAAGCCAGAAAAAAGCAAGTGTAGCCTTAATTATATGAGACAAAAGGAGAATTCAAGCCAAAAAAGGTAACATGAGACAAAGATGGACATTATATAATGATAAAGGGGGCATTTCACATTATATTTATTAATATATATACACTTAACATAGGATCACCAAAGCAAATACGGCAACTATTAACAGACCTAATAATAGGTCTGTTATTATTATTACAGTAACACAATAATAAAAGGGATTCTAATACCCCAGTAATATGAATGGATAGGTCACTCAGACAAAGTCAAGAAGGAAACATTGACCTTAAATGAAACACTGAACTAGATGGACTTAAAAGATATTTGCAGCAGAATGCAGATTCTTCTCAAACACACATGGAACATTCTCAATGATAGACTACATCTTGGGAAACAAAACTAGTCTCAATAAATTTAATAAGACTGAAAACCTGTCAAGCATCTTTTTCTAATACAATCATATGAAACTAGAAATCAACTACAAGAAGAAAGCTGGAAAAGTCACAAATATGAGGAGACTGAACAACATGCAACTTAATGATAATTAGATCAATTAAGAAATAAAAGGAGAAATAAAAAGACACCTGGAGCCAAATGAAACTATAAACACAATATGCCAAAACCTATGGGATGCAGCAAAAGCTGTATTAAGAGGGAAGTTTATAGGAACACAGGCCTACCTTAAGAAACAGTAAATATCTTAAATAAGCACTCTAATGATACACATTAAAAAGTAAGGAAATAATAAAAATAAGATCACAAACAAATGAAATAGTTACTAAAGAGACAATAGAAAAGATAAATGAAACTAAGAGCTGTTTCTTTGTAAAGATAAAGAAAATTGATAAATCCTTACCTAGACGCACAAAGAAAAAAAAGAGAATGCTCAAATAGAATCAGAATTGAAAGAAGAGAAATTACAATGGAAACCCCAGAAATACAAATGGTTATAAGAGAATACAAAGAAAAGTTTACACCAACTGATTGGATAACCTAGACAAAATGGATAAGTTCTTAGAATCATATAAACTTTCAAAACTGAATCAGGAAACAGAGAATCTAAATAAACCAATCACAAGTAAAGAGATTGAAATAGTGATATAAAACCTCCCCACAAACAAAATCCAGGATCAGATGGCTTCTCTGGTAAATTCTACCAAATATTCAAAGAAAATTTAATATCTATCCTTCACAAACTCTTCTGAAAAACTGAAGAGAATGGGATGCTTCCTAACTTATTTTATGAGACCAACATTATCTGATACCAAAAACAGACAAGGACAATACAAAAAATGAAAATTACCAGGAAATTAGCTGATGACTTCACGTTCAAAACTCCTCAAAAAAAAACTACCAAATCAAATACAGCAATACATTAAAATGAGCAGGGGCTGGCCCAGTGGTGCAGCAGTTAAGTTCGTGTGTTCTGCTTCAGTGGCACAGAGTTCACTGGTTTGGATACCAGGTGTGGACATGCCACCATGTGGCAAGCCATGCTGTGGCAGTCTTCCCATGTATAAAGAAGAGGAAGATGGGCACAGATGTTAGCTCAGGGCCAGTCTTCCCCAGTAAAAAGAGGAGGATGGAGGCAGATGTTAGCTCAGGGATAATTTTCCTCAAAAAATAAATAAATAATAAATAAAATGATCATACACCATGATCAAGTGGTATGGTTTGACAGCTGCAAATCAATGTGATATACCACATTAACAAAATGAAGAGTAAAAATCACAGGATCATTCCTATAGATGCAGAGAAACCAGTTGGCAAGATTCAACATCCATTTACGATAAAAACTCTCAATAAAAAATGGATATAGAAGGAAAGTCCCTCAACATAATAAAGGTTGTATACAATAAACCCTCAGGCAACATCATACTGAACAGTGAAAAACTGAAAGCTATTCCTCTAAGAACACAAAGAAGACAGGATGCCCACTCTTATAGCTCTTATTCAGCATAGTATTGGAAATCCTAGCTGAGCGATTAGGCAAGAAAGAGAAATAAAAGTTATCCAAATTTGAAATGAAGAAGGAAAACTATCACTATGTGAATATGGCATGATTCTATATATAGAAAAGCATAAAGAATCCACCAAGAAAACAATTAGATAATTAACAAATACGCTAAAGTTGCAGGGTACAAAATCAACATACAAAATTTAGTCACATTTCTATACACTAACAATTAACTAGCAGAAAGAGAAATCAAGACTCCAATTCCATTTACAATTGTAACATAAAGAACAAAATATTTAGTAATAAATTTAACTAATGAGGTGAAAGATATGTACTCTGAAAACAATAAGACATTGTTGAAAGAAATTGAAGAAAACATAAAGAAATAAAAATATATTCCATGTTCATGGACTGGAAGAATTAATATAGTTAAGATGTCCATATTACCTTATGTAATCTACAGATTCAATTTAATCTCAGTCAGAATCCCAATGATTTTTTCATGGAAATAGAACAAAGAATCTTAAAAATTATATGGAACAACAAAAGATCCCAAATAGCCAAAGGAATCCTGAGAAAACAGAACAAAGCTAGAGGTATCACATTTCCTGATTTAAAAGTATAATAGAAAGCTATAGTAATCAAAACAGTACAGTACTGGCACAAAAACAGACACACATATCAATGGAACAGAATCAATCAAGAGCCCAGAAATAAAGCCACACATCTATGGAAAACTAATTTTTGACAAAGGAGCCAAGAACATACAATGGAGTAAGGAAAGTATCTTCAATAAATGATGTTGGGTAAACTAAACAGCCATGTGCAAAAATAATAATAATAATAAACCATTATCTTGCACCGTACACAAAAATTAACTCAAAGACTTGAATGTAAGACCTGAAACCATAAAACTACTGGATGAAAACATGAGCAGTACCCTCCTTGACATCAGTCCTAGCAGTAATTTTTTGACTATCATGTCTCCTCTGGCAAGGAAAACAAAAGAACAAATGAAAAAAGTGACTACATCATTGTAAAAAGGTTTTGCATGGCAAAGGAAACCATCATCAAAATGAAGAGACAACATATCAATTGGAAAAAGATGTTTGAAAATCATATCCAATGAGAGATTATTATCCAAAACGTATAAAGAACTCATACAATTCATCAATAAAAAAGCAAAGAATTGATCAAAAATGGACAGTGTGAGTGACTTCAGCATCATAGGAAAGTGAGATCTTCCCTTAGTCTCTCTCTACTAAGATACAATGAAAAGGACATTCATAAACCTACAGACGACATTCATACAACACAATAGATGTCTGAAGGTTTCATGTAGAGATATGTCTGAAGGTGGGGGTGCTAGGCCACCCAGGAGGCAGTGGAAGGTGGTAAGGAGATATCTTTTCCCTCCCCTTATGGCTGTGATCTAGGGTGTGGGAACTTGTAGTGACTGTTACATGACATTGGGAGGAGAATAGGAATAAGGCACCCTTTGCTGGGAACTGTTCTTCTTTCTGAATTGCCTCCCAGCCTGTGGGAATGCTTCACATCAAGGCAGCTAAGCAATTGCAGGGGCATCCACACCAAGTAGAGCAAACCAAGTCAGCAGACAGCCACTGCAGAGTGAAGGCATGTGGTATCATGCACACAAAAGAGAGCACCTCTCCCCACCACATGGTGCACCAGCTTGCCCAGTTGACCAGAACAGAGGATCCCCACCAGAACATCTGTATATACATGTGTAAAGCATCAATAGCCAGTGGGCAAACACAGATGGGCCCAGTCAGCACAACTTCCAACAGACAGACACATCTTCCAGGGATCACAGAGTGCTCAGAAGATGCAGCTCTTGCACCCACCCCAGTGGTGATGGGTGGACTCCCTGACCAGATACTACTACTCTGCAATGGCATAAATCCATCCCATCAAATAGTATGAAAAGCTATATTAACATGCCAGACCAGAAGGAAAATGACAAGTATCCAGAAATCAATCCTGAAGTCACAGAAATTCACAATCTAAACCACAAAGAATCCAGAATAGCTATCATAAAGAAACTCACTGAATTACAAGAAATCTCAGAAAGAAAGTTTAATGATCTCAGGAATTAATGAACAGAGGGAATTCTTCACTAAAGAGATTGAAAATATAAAAAAACAAGCCAATAGGAAGTGTTGGAGATGAAAAACACAATGAATGAGAGGAAAATCTGGAGTCCTTAAAAGATAGAGTTGTCATCATGGAAGACAGAATCAGTAATTTAGAGGACAGAAAGATAGAAATGCTGCATATGGAGGAGGAGAGAGAACAAAGACCACAGAGAAATGAAGAAATTCTCTGTGAAATATTTGGCTCAATTAGGAAATGCAACATAAATAACACAGATATTCCAGAGGGGAAGACAAGGAGAAAGAAGCAGAGAGCTTGTTTGAAGAAATAACATTTGAGATCTTCTCAAACCCTGGGAAGGAGCTGGACTTACACGTAAAGGAACTTCATAGAATTCTAATTACATAAATGTAAAAAGATCTTCTCCAAGGCATATATTAGTAAAACTAGCAAAAATCAATAACAAAGAAAAATATTAAGAGCAGAAAGGCAGAAGAAAGTAACCTATGAAGGAGCCCCTATCAGGCTTTCGGTGGATTTCTCAGTACAAACCTTAAAGGCTAGGAGAGAGTGGAATGATATATTCAAAATTCTGGAAGACTAAACCTTTCAACAAAGAATATTCTGTCCAGAGAAAATATCCTTCAGGTACAATGGAGAAATAAAAACTACCCAGACAAACAAAAGCTGAGGGAGTTCATCACCATAATTCCACCTACAAGAAATTACCAAGAAGCCACTCATGTCTGAAAAGAAAAAGAAAGGGTTTGCAAAGCCTCCCATCAAGTAGATAAATAGACAAAATCAGAAAATTGTAGGTCTCTATCAGAAAAGATTAGCAAACACAATTATAACATAAAGATAAAAGGAAAGAAAGAATCAAAAATAACAATAGTCAATTCATTTTAGTCACAAACTTATAACACAAAACAGAATAAGTTGGGACAACAATAACTTAGACAGGAAATGGAAAGGGATAGAATCTGCTTAAGCTATTGGAGATAAGAGGCTATCAGAAAAAGGACTATCTCATCTATGAAATCTTTTATACAAAGCTCACAGTAACCACCAAATAAAAAACCTGAACAGAGACACAAATGATAAATAAAGAGAAAATTGAGAAAACCATCATAGAGAAACACCAAACTGAACTGGCTGTCAGAAATACACAGGATGAGAAACAAGGGAAATACAGAACAAGGAGAAAACAAGTAATAAAATGGCAGTATTAAGCCCTCATATATCAACATTGACTCTAAAGGTACATGGGCTATATTCTTTAATCAGAAGACACAGAGTGGCTGGATGGATTAAAAAACAAGACCCAACAATATTCTGCATCCAGGAAACACATCACAGTTCTAAAGACAAACACAGGCTCAAAGTGAAGGAATGCAAGATGATACACCAAGCTAATGGCAAAAATAAAGCAGGTCTTGCCATACTTACATGAGACAAAGTAGACTTTAATAAAAACAAGGCAATGAGAGACAAAGAGGGGCAGTATATAATGATAAAAGGAACACTCCAACAAGAAGATATAACACTTATAAATATATATGCACCTAACACAGGAGAATCAAAGTACATAAAGCAACCATTAACAAATCTAAAAGGAGAAATTAATAGCAACACAATAATAGTAGGGGACCACAACATCCCACTTACCTCACTGGATATATCATCCAGACAGAAAGTCAACAAGGAAATAGTGTAATTAAATGAAAAACCAGAATAGATGGACTTAATAGATAAATAGAGGGCACTCTACCCAAAATCAGTAGAATATACATTCTTCTCAAGTACATATGGGACATTCTCAAATATAGACCATGTGTTGGGAAAAAGGCAAGTCTCAATAAATTTAAGAAGGCTGAAATCATATGAAGCATCTTTTCTAACCATAATACTATGAAACTAGAAACCAACTACAAGAAAAAAGCTGGGAAAGTGACAAATTCATGGAGACTAAATAACGTGCTACTGAACAACCAATGGATCAATGAAGAAATTAAAAGCAAAATGAAAAAATATTTGGAGACAAATTAAAATGAACATACACCATACCAACTCATATAGTAAGCAGCAAATGCAGTCCTAAGAGGGAAATTCATAGCAATACAGGCCTACCCTAACAAACAATAAAAATCTCAAATAAGTAATCTTAAACTATACCTAATGGAACTAGAAAAAGAATAATAAACAAATCCCAAAGACAGCAGAAGGAGGGAAATAATAAAAGTCAGAGCAGAAATAAATGAAATAGAAACCAAAATAAAGTAGCAATGATCAATGAAACTAGGATCTGGCTCTTAGAGAAGATAAAATTGGCAAACCTTTAGACAGACTCCCTAAGGAAAAAAGAGAGAAGGCTCAAATAAATAAAATTGAAAATGAAAGAGGAGAAATTACAATGGATATCACAGAAATACAAAGGATTAAAAGAGAATACTATGAAAAATTATGTGCCAACATATTGGACAATCTAGAAGAAACTGTTAAATTCCTAGACTCATACAACCTCCAAAAACTGAATCAAGAAGCAATGGAGAATCTGAAGAGACCAATAACAAGAAAATAGATTGAAATACTAATCAAAAACCTCCCAAAAAATAAAACTCCAGGACCAGATAGTTTCTCAGGAGAATTCTACCAAACATTCAAATAAGACTTATTGCCTATCCTTCTCAAACTATTCCAAAAGTTGAAGAAGACAGAATGCTTCCTAACTCATTCTACTATACCAACAGCACCTTGATCCCCAAACCAGACAAGGACAATATAAAAATGGAAAATAGATGCATAGAAAGCATTTGGCAAGATACAACATGCATTTATAATCAAAACTCAATAAAATGGTTATTTAAGGAAAGTGCCTCAACATAATGAAGGCCATATATAACAAACCCACAGCCAACATCATACTCAATGGGGAAAAACTGAAAGCCATCCTTCTGAGAACAGGAACAAGGCAAGAGTGCCCACTCTCACCACTCTTATTCAACTAGTACTGGAGGTTTTGGCCAGAGCAATTAGGCAAGAAAAATAAATAAAATGAATCCAAATAGACAATGAAGAAGTGAAACTCTTGCTGTTTGCAGATGACATGATTCTATATGTAGAAAACCCTGAAGAATCCACTGGAAAACTAAGACACATAATCAACAACTACAGGAATGTTGCAGGGTACAAAAGCAACTTACAAAAATCAGCTGCATTTCTATTCTTTAATAATGAACTAACACAAATATAACACAAGAAAATAATCCATTTACAATTGCAACAAAAAGAATAAAATATCTAAGAATAAGTTTAAGCAGATGAAAGAGCTATACAATGATAATTATAAGACAGTATTGAAAGAAATCGAGTATGACATAAAGAAATGGGATGATATTCCATGCACTTGGATTGGAAGAATAAACATACTTAAAATATCCATACTATCTAAAGCAATCTACAGATTCAGTGATATCTCAATCAGAATCTCAATGACATTCTTCATGGATTTTAGAACAAAGAATCCTAAAAGTCATATGGGGCAAAAAAAGACCCCTAGTAGCTAAAGCAATCTTGAGAAAAAAGAACAAAGCTGTAGGCATCACAAACCTTGACTTCAAAATATACTACAAAGCTGCAGTAATCAAAACAACACGACACTGGTACAAAAACAGACACACAGATAAATGGAACAGAATTGAAAGCCTAGAAATAAACTCACACATCTAAGGACAGCTATTCTTTGTTAAAGGAGCCAAGAACATACAATGGAGAAAGGAAAATCTTTTCAATAAATACTGTTGGGAAAAGTGGACAGTCACATGCAAATGAATGAAAGTATGCGTTATTTTTTGCCATACACAAAAATTAACTCAGCATGGATTAAAGACTTTAAGGTAAAATGTGAAAACATAAAATTCATAGAAGAAAATATAGGCAGTACATTCTTTGACATCGGCCTTAGACACCTCGTTTCAAATACCATGTCTACTTGGGCAAGGGAAACAAAAGAAAAAATAAACAAATTGGATTTCATCATACTAAAGAGCTTCTGCAAAGCAAAGGAAACCAGGAGCAAAATGACAAACAAGCCACCAACTGGGAGAAAATATTTGCAAATCATATATCCAACAAGGGGTTAATCTCTAGAATATTTAAAGAACTCACACAACTTAACAACAAAAAAAACAACCCAATCAAAAATGGACAGAGGATATGAACAGACCTTTTTCCAAAAAATATATGCATATGCCCAACAGGCATATGAAAAGACGTTTCACATCAGTTTACCATCACTAATCATTAAGGAAAAGCAAATCAAAACTACAGTGTAATATCACCTTACACCTATTAGAATGGGTATAATTATCCAGAAAAAAATTAGAAATGTTGGAGGGGATGTGGAGAAAAGGGAGCACTCTTACAGTACTAGTTGGAATAAAAATTGGTGCAGCAAGTATGAAAAATAATGGAGATTCCTTTAAAAACTAAAAATAGAACTACCACGTGATCTAGCTGTTCCACTACTGGGTATTTATCCAAAGAACACAAAAACACGAATTCAAAAAGATATATTCACTCCTATGTTCATTGCAGCATTATTCACAATAGCCAAGACTTGTAAGCATTTTAGTGCCCATTAATGGATGAATGGGTGAAGAAAATGTGGCATATATATCTATATCTATATCTATAGATATAGATATATATACAATAGAATAGTAGTCAGCCGTAAAAAAGATGAAACTTTTCCATTTGTGATGACATGGATGAATCTTACGGGTATTATGCTAAGCGAAATAAGGCAGATAGAGGAAGACAATTACTATATTACTTCACTCATATGTGTAAGATAATCAAACACATAGATACAGAGACCAGATTTGTGGTTACCAGAAGTGAAGGAGACAGGGGGAGGAAGAAAGAGGTAAAGGGGAGCATGTGTATGGTGATAGATGGCAATTAAACTTTTGGTAGTGAACAAAAAGTGGTCTATACAGAAGTCAAAATATAATGACATATACCAGAAATTTATATAATGCTATAAACCAATGTGATCTCAATATAATATTAATTAATTTAAAAAAGAAAAATAATCATAGATATTATAAATCACTAAAGTCATTGAAAAATTCTCTGCAAGATATGAGTGTAGACAATTTTTATAAATAAAACTTCAAATTCAAAAGAAAGACAAGAACAATTTTTCTGTGGAATCTGGCTTTAAATAAGTAAGAATATTATTATCCCCTCCCCTTTTTTTTTTGCAGGGAAAGATTTGCCCTGAGCTAACATATGTTGCCAATCTTACCCTTTTTTTTTTCCTCCCCAATGTCCCAGTACATAGTTATATATCTTAGTTGTAAGTCATTCTATTTCTTCTGTGTGAGCCACCGCCACAGCATGGTGACTGACAGATGGCTGGTGTGGTTCTGTCACCAGGAAGCAAACCGAGGCCACCAAAAGTGACAAAAGTGAGTGGTGAACTTTAACCACTAGGCCATCATAGATGGCTCAAGAATATTATTAATCTTGAACTTCTTTATTCCCCATTAATTTATTGCTTTTCATTTTTCCAACGAATATTGCATCAAGCACAGAATATAATTTTAAAAACTACTTATTCTATTCACTTTTTCTATAAGTGAAACACTTATTTAAGGCTCTAAGGAAATTAGAACCAGACTTTTACATTGTTCACTTGCAAAATGAGTACTATTTCTCATCTCACACTCCACCCAGTTGACTATACTAGGGATCCTATTAAATACACCATTTATGAACTACTTAATTATCATAGTGCTACATATAACACTGAGTTTTCATAGAGCATTGTCCTTGACATTATTCAGCTGCAGAGATGAAGCAGCAAAGAGTAACCTATGCAGAACTGAATAGGTTAAGGACTCAAGAGGACAGTAAATGAAACCTAACGACACTAAACCTCCATTTCAGTAACTAAACAAGAAATAACTTAATGTAGAATTAACCTTCAAAATGCCTCTCAGGATCTCCAGTAGAATGACAATAACTAACACTATAAATGGAAAACATTTAATAGGCACATCATATAACTGTTCCAGGATGTGCACTTGGGTTGCAGAGGTATGAGGAAAGAGTAGGAAATAAGCTCACATATTTTTCATTTGTGAGGATCAGAGCTTGAAGTTGAAATAAAGTATTCTAAAAGGAAATCTAAAGATTAATTTTATTCAGACATTTTAATATTCTGTATTATTTGAACAACAACTCATGGAGCATTGTATTTACTGAAAATACAATAGTATTTTCTGAGAGAAAGATTACAATGGTAGATACAGGTATGGGGTTCAAGTTTATACATATGATTCCCTGTGCATGTGGGTTATCTCGTATGTAAACTGTCTAAACAATTGTCTCCATCTCTCCTTTCTCAGTGATTCCATTTTTCTCTGTGCAGATTTGCCATCATCTCTAGAAAAGTTCATTGCTGGAATTCTGGGAACCACCTGCCTTGTTGTTTTTTTTTAAAGATTGGCACCTGAGCTAACATCTGTTACCAATCTTTTTCTTTTTTTCCTTCTTTTTCTCCCCAAAGTCCTCCAGTACATAGTTGTATATTCTAGTTGTAGGTCCTTCTGGCTCTGCTTTGTGGGATGCCACCTTAGCACGGCTTGAGGAGCAGTGCCAGGTCCATGCCCAGGATCTGAACCTGTGAAACCCTGGGCCACAGAAGCTAAGCATGCAAACTTAACCACTGGCCCTTGCCTTGCCTTGATGCACATTGTAGTAAAAATGGTAGTCTTTACTCCCTGTAAATAAATTTTTGAATGACTATGAAGTAACAGTGCTTATAAACATTTCATAATATTGTGGAATAAAACTCTCATTTTAATGTGCATATTTGGACGAAATATGGAATGGTTATTCTGAATTTGTCAAAAGTATAAATAACAGAATGATTATAAATAGTATTATATATATTCAGATTTCATAACTCAAAGACATGCTTTAGGTGACTGAAAGACTTTATTGAGAAACACAAATTAATTCTTGAAATCAGTTAAACCAAATACTCTAAGAGATGTTGAAGTTTGGTCTTTTAATATTTTGAAATATTTTCCCCAATCTTCATTACTTTATTAATTTTTATTGGTAAATTCAATTTTATTACAGGTAATCTTCAACAATACACCAAATTTCAAAGCTGGAAACTAAAATTATTATGATTCATTTAGGTAAATATTAATTTTTTATAAAGGTTACTTTAATTTTTTCTGGGAACTATAATACCAGAGCAGAACAATTACTTCTTGATAACAAGTATTCAGAAAGCTACATTATGATTTCGAAGTTCTGATATTAGCGTAATTTTTATTCCGTCTCTATCTTAGGCAAGGCAAAAATGATAGATTTTTGGGCAGAATATAAATTATAAAATCAGGTAATGTTCATAAGTAGTGATTGTAAGACCGTGTTGTTTCTTACACAACAATGAAGAAATATTAGTTTAAAATCTCCATTCCCATTGTTGCCAACTGACTCAAATTTCCTATTGCTGTAATATAATGAGATAAATAATATTGCTGTTCTAAAAGAGTAGTTTCATTCATTAACTTTCAGGAAATAAATACAGTGGGTATTTTTGTTTGTTTATTTGCTTTCTATGGGCACATAAATTAGAGCATGACAGGCTAACCCTCTCTGTGAGTGTGTGCATGAGTGTATTTTGTTTGTATGTACCAGCCTGTGACAATGCATAGATATGTTATGTACATATATGTTTATATCTATGCAAATATGTGAACTAATTTCAATCTTTAAAAATGCAAATTGTTTTTGGATAGCAATTCTTACTCTTTATTCAGCATATCATTGTGGTCATTGTCCAAAAGAGTGGTTAACATATTCCAACAATTGCTGTTACAATGACATTGGTATTGAAAGAAAAGCATAGGATGAGAGCTTGATGGCCTGTGCTTCTAAGAATTCTAACAGGCTTTGTATAGATAATGAAGAAGAAATTGTAAGATATTAAATGCGTCATATATTTTATTAAAGGTTTATTTTAGTCAATATTATATTTGTAGACTTCATCCACATTTTTGTACACATTTGTAGTTCTTTTAAAAGTGTGTTACTATTCAATTGTTTGACCTTATCGTATTTTATTTATATGTTTATACCACTAATACACACTTGATAATATCCAGTTCTTGCTTCTCACAGAAAATCATGTTTCTGTAAATGCTTTTTTTCTAATATAAACTTTGCTATTTCATTTTACCATACATCAAGGAAACTTAACATATCATGATTGTGCAGGTTTATCACAAGGGAATACAACCACGTAATTACAAATCAATTCACAGAATAGAAGTTTCCAGCCCCCAGCTGCCCCACCTGCGAGTGTACTGTCATCACTTCTCCTGCCTCGCTTAACCATTATTCTGGTTTTTAATATTATAAATTATCATTGCTTATTTTTGAACTTCATATTAATGGAATCATACAGTATGTATTTTCTTCCTGTCTCTTTTCACTCCCATATGATATTTTTACAATTCATCCAAATTATTGCATTCATCTTAGTTTGTTCATTTTCACTGCTGAATTACGTGAACGTAACATTTTAAAATTCATTTTATCTATTGTCTCTGGTTGGGGACATGAGACTCATGCCCTCAGGGTTAAAGAGGCTTCCTGGGTTGAGTACTTTTAGTCAGAGGATCCCCTTTGCTGGTCCCACCTCCCCCCAACCCATCTCCCCTGCACACATTCACACACCCTAATGAATCTTGGTGGGGGAGGAGAAGCACTTCCGCGGGTTTCTGATTGTTACCAGGTTTCATAAAGGATCACCCTTGTAAGGCTCACCTGGTGTTGCTGGACAGATTCTTTTCAACACAGAGGAGGAATGGCTTTCCTGAGGCACCCGCTCTTTCTAGGTTGGATGTTGGGAAGCAGCAACTGAGGTCACTCTCTTATGTTGGATGGGGTACATAAGATGCCCTGCCACTCTTGTCCCCTAATCCTAGGGTCCCAAACATTTTGCCTTTCTCTTTGCATGTTTCGGATTTCTCCTTTACTTCTATCTTTCATTTGTTCCAGGATTTATAGTAGCACTTTGCAGAGAGTAGTAGAGAGAAATGAGTCTATGACACCATGTCAAGACAAGGTCAAGCCACTGGATACCACCAATTTAGAAACAGATTTGGGGCTTACCTAGTTAAAGAATGGTGTGGAACCCAGAAAATCAAATTTTTGGCCCCCATGTCATTTAATCCTCAATGGAAATCCCTTAATTTCCTTCTAAAACCCAAACTCTGAGAGACACAGTAGAAAAATATGCTGATTTAGTCAGAGTATCTGAAGAAATGATTATAACAGTATCTGGAAGCCTATTTAAAGCCTTGCTATGTTCATTTTGTCAACATGGATAACTATTAAATTACATGAATCAGAATTTTACTTATTAACATAAGAAGAAGAGTGAAACTGTTAAGTATAAATGTTTGAGTGAATTTTAATCAAAACAACAAACACTGGTGAAAGTTTTTGACACTGTAAAAAAGTTGTTTTCAACTTTAACAATCCTAGTGTTAGATTAGCATCTAACATGCTCATTTCATTCTGAAAATTAAAGATCCTATGAAAGAATATACTGCTTGTATTTTTAAAAATGGTGAATTCTTTCTTAGTGATTGTTTAAATGAAAATTCTTTATTTTGGGGTAGAAATTTCTGAATTCCCTATCAATTCTATCATGGATTGGAGTCTTTTGTAACAGCAGTGATCATTTATAGGTGTAAATAAAGGGATCAACTTCCAAACTAAAGTAAGATTTTTATAATATATATAGAACAAAAAATAAAATTGAAGAATTCAGAATAATAATATTAATACATTTGTTTTGATTGAATTATAGATATTAAGAAAGATGTTGAAAGTTAATGAAATATTGATATAAATATTAAAAATGGACTATTCAGTTTTCCTAATAACCAATTCTTACTAACGTTATATGAAAAATGTCATTACCCATTTTTGACATATTCTTTTATTACAGTTACACAGAAATTGCTATTGTTTCATGGATTGCCCACATTCAACAAAACAATAGAATTATGCATTTTGTTTCCATTACAGGATAACAGAATCATCATCAGTAAACATAACTGTGTCATGCTACATTCATCTGGCCTCAAAGCAGACAGTTGTTGTCTCCAAATAGATATAATTGCAAGCATAAGTTTTAGAATTGAAACATTTGAGTTTGGATTCTGTTGGGTAACATTTTATTTCATAAAATGGAAATAGTATTATGATTGCATGTGTTAAAATGGATTATATGGATTATATTATTTGTTTTAATAATGAGAAAGTTTTTTCAAAAACAATTATTGAAATATACACTCCAAACAGTACAGATAACATTACTTTTGTGTCTGGCTTTTTTTACTCAACATTATATTTGTGGCATTCAATCTTTTTAAAAGACCGTATGCTGAGTGAGTGCATTTATATGAAATATCAAAGTAGGCAAACCCATGAGAGACAGAAAGTGGCTTAGTGGTTGCCAAGGGCTGAGGGGAGGGACAATAGGAAGTGATTGCTAATCCGTACAGTGTTTCTTTTTGGAGTGATGAAAACTTAAATTTTGATACTGGTGATGGTTGTGAACTCTGTGAATGTACTAAGAATCACCGACTTATACACTCTCAATGGATAGATTTTATGCTGTATAAATTATACCTTAACAAAGCTTTTCATACAACTCATGAGATTATGTTTGGGGCTGCATTTAATCTTTAAAGTAACATGTAAAGATTACTTATCTTTACAATATTGACTCTTCCAATCAACATCATGTTTTATCCTTCCATGTATTAGTTTTCTTTAATTTGTCTATTATATTTTGTATTATTTATACTGTCTTAAAGAAATATAAGTATTTCACAGTCATGCTTTCAAAAATCACATTATTTCTAAATTTCCTTTAGTAATTTTTGCTGCTTTAAACAGAAATATACTTGAGCTTTACATGTTGATCTTATATCTAATAACTTCACTGCTTTTATGTAATAATTCTATCACTTCAAATATATATTCTTCTGGATTTTTTTATATAAACAACTATTTTATTTCTTCTTTCAAGAGGCAATTACTTCTTTCCTGACTTCTGTTTGCTGGTTAGGGTTTTATTTCCAATGTTGAATAGAAGGTGCAGTAAAAGGTTCTATTTGTATCCTTCTCTATTTTAGGGGAAAAGATTTCAATAGTTCATCCTTAAGTATCAGGTTTGTTTTAAGGTTTATTTATTTATTTTTAAAGATTTTATTTTTTCCCTTTTTCGCCCCAAAGCCCCCGGGTACCTAGTTGTATATTCTTTGTTGTGGGTCCTTCTAGTCGTGGCATGTGGGACGCCGCCTCAGCGTGGTTTGACGAGCAGTGCCATGTCCGCGCCCAGGATTCAAACCGACAAAACACTGGGCTGCCTGCAGCAGAGAGCACGAACTTTTAACCACTCGGCCACGGGGCCAGCCCCTTTAATGTTTATTTTTAATCATACCTTTCTCATATTAAAGAAATTTATTAATATTCCTGTTTTTCTAATAGATTTTATAACCAATTGATGCCATCTTTTTATTATTTTTACATCAAATAGAATGATAAATGTTTTCTCGGTATAATGTTTATGAAGTAAATTGTCTTTATTTCTCATTTTTAAGCCAATATGCATTTCTGAAATAAGGCCACAATAATCATTCTGTATTGTCCTTTTTAAAAAATCAGTGCATACGTTATATTTAGATTAAGTAGTTTTCTTCATCCATGTTCACGAAGACATTAAACTACATTTTCATTTTTGTTTTGTACTTGGCAGGGTTTGTTATCAAGGCTATTTTGAGAAGGATTCCTCCTTTTCTATTACCTGGAAGCCTTCGTGTAAGAATACTTTTAGATTTACAAGTGTTATTATTCACTACTGATAGCATTTGAGCTTGGAGAATTTTTTTGTATGAAGGTTTACATAATGAGCTCAACTTCTCTAATGTATATTACGTTAACCTAGGTTTCTCTTTGTTGTACTGCATTTGGGTAATTTACATTTTCAAGGAATTTTCAAGTAGAAAACATAGATGTTAAGATGTTTGCTGGGGCTGGCCCCGTGGCCCAGTGGTTAAATTCGCGCGCTCCGCTTTGGCGGTCCAGGGTTTCGGCCTTCTCGCCGACATGGCACTGCTCATCGGGCCATGCTGAGGAGGCATCCCACATAGCACAACTAGAAGGACTACAACTAGAATATACAACTGTGTACTGAGGGGCTTTGGGGAGAAACAAAAGGAAAACAAAAAAAGATTGGCAACAGATATTAGCTCAGGTGCCAAAAAAAAAAGGATTTATTCATACTGTGGCTTTATTATCTGTTTAATATGTGTAAAAATCATAATGGTATTCCCATGTTTAATCTAGATATACAAGATTTGCGTCTTAATTTTTTTTCTTCAATAGTCTTTTATCAATTTTATTAAGTGTTTTCAGAGAGAATGATTTTGGCCTTGTTGATCCTTTTTACCGTGACTTTGTTCCTTGATTTGAGTTTTTACTATTTATTGTTTTCTTCCTTCTGCTTCATTTGAATTTAATTTCATCTAATTGTAGCTTTTCCATTTTTAGTTTCTTGTGATGCATGCTCTGATTTCTGCTTTTATTTTTTGTCTTTTGTAACATACACATTTAATGCAGTCAATACTTCACAAGACATAATTTTGCTGTTATATTTTCTTCATAATTCATATAAAAGTGTGAATATTCTTTGTGATCATTTCTTTGGCCCATATGTTATTTATAAATGTATTACTGTATTTAGAACCATATAAAGATCCTCAATTGTTTGGTTATTAACGTCTATTTTTGACAAACTGTAGTTCGATAATTTTTGTGAAGCTGGAAATGTTCTACATCTCTGTTTAAGTGTGGCTAGTGTGAGAAACCAATTTTAAAATTTTATTTAGTTTTAATTAATTAAAAATTAAATTTTAATACGCAAATTTCTAGTGGCAAATTGTCTAACTTAGCCAGCAGTTACTGCAGTGACACTATGGTTCTATATATTTTATATTAAAATGCCTAGAAATATGACTATATAGTGTATTTTTGGAAAATTTCCATGTGAACTTAAAATGAGTATTCTATGTTAGTATATTGTGTATATATATTGGTTAATTGTCTAGTTTAAATATTTCTATAGCCTTACTGATACATCTGTTTGTTTGATAAGCAGTGAGAGAATTGTGTAAATGTCCATTTCTGTTTTTTACTTCTTCACGTTTTTCAAATCTATGTTGAAGTTGTATTGTTGAGTACATACAGATTAAAAAAAAAACATTGCTAATGATGTTGATATTCAACCTATTATGGTGAAACATGCTTCATCATTTCCAACAATGATTCTTGTGATATATTGTGACAGTACATTAACTATAGCAGTTTTCTACTGGTTTGTATTGTGTGGTGTATTTTTTCACCTTTTTACTTTTATCTTCATGCTTATGTTAAAGGAGTGTCTCATTAATACAGCAAAGTTTTTTAAATATCAACATTCTTGGAATTTAAATCAAAAATTATTCTATTTATATTTAAGATAATTATTGATTATGATACAATGCAGTGTCAGTTATCTATTTTATTTATACGTGTAAATATGTAGATGCAATTAATTGTTAGGTATAATATAGTTACTATTTAATTTGAGATAAACACTACCATTTCTTTGAACTCTACTTTTCATTTATTTTCTTATCTTTCACAATAAATATCTTTATTTTCACTTTCCTCTATAAGAACTTGTTAATTTAATATGCTTTAAATATTCTTTATCAGTGCTTTACATTTTACAGCATACTTTCTTTATTAATTAATGTCTGAGGAAATAGTGCTTTTACCTCTTCTCAAGCAGTGAAAAGACCTAACGAAGCCCTACTTTTATTTACTGCTTATGCACTATTTGCTCCCTTGAATTCTATTACAAATATATACTTTGAAATTTGAAACCTTATCATCAATATTTTATTCGCTCAATATCCATATAGATATATCCACATAATTGCTTTTCTTCAACTCTTCTTTCCTTTCTGCATATCCAAGTTTTCACTTAGAATAAGTGTTTCAGCTTTAAAAGATCCTTAACTATTTTCTTTAGAATTGATAATTAATTCTCTCCTTCTTTTAAAAAGATCTTTGAAAATGAATACATACTGCCATGATATTAAATCATACTTTCACTTGTTATTGACTTCTAATTTATGCAACTTTCTTGAGTCAATAGTAGGTATTACTATTATTAGAAATAGTCACAAATATATTTAGTATTTTTGTAATAAGGAATAAATTCTAACTACTCATTATTTTGAGTGATTTCACTGTGGCTTTGTATTGTCTGAACATACATTTCATTAAAGTTAAATGCCATTAGAATAAACCCATATTTTTACATGTAACAAAAGTACATGATATATATAACATTATTTAATTGAAAACCTCAAGGTAGATGAGCATAGGAATTGTAGATATAAGTATCTCAAATTTAAAAAGACATTTTAAAAGACAATATTAGTGAACGTTGTATTATTTGACTTCATTAATAAACAACTTGAGCATTATAATTCTTTAATGTGGCTAACAGAAGAGAAATTATTGATTAATTTTATGAAAATATAATGAAATGTAATTAATAGAAATATACATACAGTGAGCCAACATTAGCCATTTTTATAGAAGGCTCAAATGTTAGCCCAGATTAGGAGGATATAACTACGTATTTAGTTACCATTTTCCTAAATTTTAGAAAGTTAATTTGAGTTTTTCTGAATTTAATCTCTTAGAGACTTCATTGGAAGTGAATATCCTTAGGAATAATAAACATTTCCCCTTTTCTTGATACAAGATGAAGAATGATGAAAAGAATTCTATTTGCCACACCTAAGTCATTTAAACTAAAGGTTTGTTTCTTTTGGTGTTCACGTATCATTTAAATTTGTGTTTTAAAAATCTACTTTCCTGCCTCCATTTTTGGTTAAGTGAAATTTTTTAAAAACATATATTTTTCACCATCTATGTAGTTTTATTTTGGTTTTAGTCATTTACAACAAATATACCTGTTAAAATATAGACTACAAGTTATGGTTGGAGGATGAATAAATGATGATATAATGAGTGCTAATTTAGTATTTCAACCTCTGGCATGACGATATAGTTCAATATTTAAACAATATGTTTAATAAAACAAATGCTTTATCCTTCTCAGAGACATTTAAAATTTAGAATTTTCTCTATAATAGAAATGACATAATAAGGGTAAAGGAAAAGAAGTATGTACTGCCAGAATTTAGCAACTGGTCTGAAAGGAAAACTTAAAACATCAAAACAAGGCCTAAATTTCCAGTGTTTTTGATTGAGTTGGAAGCAAGTTAATACCATGGGATGGTCATATCTCTGTCCCCCTGTATCTTTTAGAAAATCAAAACAATTTTTTTCAGAGGCACATGCCAATGGACAAACTAAAAGACACACTACACACTCCAATGTCCTATATTTTGGAGGTGTGAGATGGAAAAACTGTCTTTGAAATAGCCCAAGTGTAATAATTTCCTGTGACACATTGATGAGAAACCTACTTTTTCTGCTATTGCTTCACTCTGCATCTTCACAGGGCAGTGTGTGAAGACCACAGATACTGTTTGTGTACAAGAGTAACCCAGCCTCCCACTAGAGGATGCACCACTTTCTGGACAACAGAAGGTATGTGTGGCAACTCTTCTGTCTACTAGCCCATCTCATTTAGTGGGAGATTACAAATGCTAGATATCTCGCGGAGGTACAGTTAATATACAATCAAATCAAAGAGAACATTAGTATCTTTATTTCAGGGTATAAAAAAGCATAAAACATGAAATGTGTTGGAGAAGCTCTTAAATTACTCAAATTCTTGCGTCTGGAAAATTAGTCAAGTGCATACACATACATCATTAGGCTTGTAAAGTGATAAAATTTAAAGTGAAATAACAAAGAAATCATGAATATGAACAGTTAATTTTGTATTTTTTAATCAAGATAAATATTATTCTATATATTTTGTATTTAGCTCAGCCTTTAAAAATTGATTCAAAATGAGTTCATCAAATCATGAATGTCAAACATAATTCCTCATACATGTACTTAGATGAAAAAAAAGGAATTTGATTTTTACTAAAAATCAGATTGAGATGGGTTTCATTAAATATTGATGTAAAAACTATAAACAATCAAAAACCAAAAAATTGAACAAAACATTGCAAAAAGATATAACACACTGGTAAAGAGACACCTGTCTAATGAATTACTTTACATGGTTTAACAAATAGGAATTGCAAATAATAACACGGAAATTGTGTTTATATAATAATTAAAATACTAAGAATTATTGAGGATTCATAAAAGCTAGATTGCATATTCAGTGTTTTACATGCATTATATCTCACGTATTTTTATTCTCACTTTAGTAAAACTAGGTTGCTAGACACTAAATAACTTTTTAAAGGTCACACATTGTAAGTTTCAAAGCCAAAATTAATTCCAGATCTCACTGACTGCAGAGCTCATTGACTGAATTAATAAATTATATTATCTGATTTATTACAATTGGTTGCACAACTAAAGCTATCCTCACTGACTTTGACAGCCATAGAATGTTTCTGGAAATCTGAAACAACAATGTTCTTCCATAAATTATCTACACTTATATTTATCATTTCATGGTTTCATATCTTTGCTGTTGAATCAAATGCCCATTACTTGTGTTAAATAAATATTTTAAAAAAGTTTTATATTGTTTTGCTTTCATTATTTATTAGGCTTAGGGTAAGTTTAGTGTGTCATGTAACATTTTTCAAGATATAAAATAATTCTTTAAAATTTTCATGACTTTTCAGATCTCCACAATCATTTAAAATAAAAGATCATTTGATAACACCTTGTCCACTTTAATAAATAAATATGCCTCTAAATAAAACTAATTTAGTGCAGAAAATTACTATATATGCTAACACTACTATTCCCCAAACTTTAGAACACTCATCTTTAACCATGAATGGATTTAAAAATTGTCATAAAACTTGGTGCATCATTTTTTTCTAACACAGCATTTTAATTTTAAGCCAGTTACTCTAATAGTGTTAAAATGTTTCTATGGAACCTGTCTAAAATTATACAGACAGTATTATTCATAAACTTCTTTATTCCTCATTAATTTGTTGCTTTATATTTCTCTAACCAATAATCTTGTGTCAAACATAGAAAATCATTTTATAAACTACTTATTCCATCATGAAGCACCTGTTTAAAGCTCAAAGGAAATTAGAACCAGAATTTTACGCTGTTCAACTGCAAAATGAGTACTATTACTCACCTCACACTCCACCCATTTGCCTATACTAGGCATCTTGTTGTTATATACACCATCTATTAAACACTCAAGTAGAGTTTTCATAGAGCACAGTCCTTTACATCACCTCGCTGCAGAGATGAATAATCAAAGAGTAACCTATGCAGAACTGAATCTTGTTAAAGACTCAAAGAAACAGCAAATGAAACCTAAGGGTCCTAAGAGCTCCATTTCAGTAACTGAGCAGGAAATAACCTATGCTGAATTAAATCTTCACAATGCCTCTCAGGATCTTCAAGGGAATGACAAGAAGGACCACTGCAAAGGTAAAACATTTAATAGACACATCATATAATAGGAAGTGCAGCAGGGGTGCAGAGAAGTGGGAAAAGAGTAGAGAATAAGCTCACATATTTTTCACTTGTGAAGATCAAGCTTGAAGCTGAAAAATGATATTCTAATATAAAATCTGAAGACTGATTTTATGCAGACATTGGTAATATTTAGAGTCTTTGACCAACAACTCATGGAGCATTATGTTTACTGAAAACACAATGGTATATTCTGAGAGTAAGATTAGAGTAGTAGTTCTGGGTTTGGGTTCCAAGTTTATATATATGATCCCCTGTGCATGTGGGTTCTTTTGTATCCAAACTGTCTAAACAATTATCTCCATCTCTGTTTTCTCAGTGTTTTTGTCTTTCTCTGTAGATTTACCACCACCTCCAGGGAAGCTCATTGCTGGGATCCTGGGAATCACCTGCCTTGTGTTGCTGTCTGCTGTGGTAACAACGACAGTTACTCCTAGTAAGTAAATTTTTGAAAGATTATAAGGAAATTTTTCACTTTAGTGATCGTCAGTGCCTCTAAACATTTTCAATATTATATACTAGAAATCTCATTTGAATGTATGCATTTAGACTAAATGTGGAATGATTATTCTGAATTTGTCAAAAGTATAACAGAATTATCGTAGAGCATTTTATGTATATATATATATATATATTCTGATTTCATAACTCAAAGACACATTTAGGAGACTGAAAGACCATGTCAAGAAATATAAATTAATTTTTGAGATTGATTAAAGCAAACACTGTAAGAGATGGTGAAGTTTGATTCTTGAGGCTTTGAAATATTTTCCCCAGACTTCATTACTCTATTATTTTTTGGTAAAATCATATTTTTCCAGATTATTCGAATTCTAAACAATGCACCAAATTTCAAAGTAAGAAACTAAAATTATGAATTATTTAGATCAATTTTTTAAATAAAAATTACTTTAATTTTTCTAGCTATTGCAATCATGGAGCAGAGCAATTTATCCTGGATAACAAGGAATCAGAAAGGTATATATGATTTTCAAAGTCCTGATATTACTATATTTTTATTTTGTCTCTATCTTAGGCTAATTAAAAATGATAATAGATTTTTGGAGAGATAATGAGTTACAAAATCAAGTAATACATGTTCATATATAATAATTATAGGACAGTCTTCCTTTTTCTTCAACAATATGAAGAAAATTCATTCAAAATCACCATGCCCATTGTTGCTAACTGGCTCAAATTTTCTACCGATAAGAGACAAACAATTTTACTATTCTAAAAACATGGTTTTGTTTGTTGAATTTAAGCACATGTATAGAGCAGATATTTTTGTTTGTGTTTTTGCTTTACATAAGCACATAAATTAGGAGATTAGAGGCTGACCCTCTCTCTGAGTGTGTGCATGAGTGTGTTTTCTTTTATATATAACAGCCTACGAGGATACATAGATAAGTTACATACATATATATTTCTACCTATGCAAATATGTAAGTTAATTTTCACTTTTTAAAATTCAAATTATTTTGAATAATAATTCATAATTTTTCTTCAGTATATTACTGTCATCGTTGTCCAGAGGAGTGGTTAACATATTCCAACAATTGCTATTACATTAGTATTGAAAGAAAAGCATGGAATGAGAGTCTGATGGCCTGTGCTTCTAAGAACTCTAACCTGCTTTATATAGATAATGAAGAAGAAATGGTAAGATTTTAAAGGTTTCCAACATTATATTAATTTATTAATTAATTAATTTTAGTCAATATTATATTTGTGAAAATCATCCATATTTTTGTACATATTTGTAAGTTTTTATTTTAAAGTCTGTTACTATTCCCTTGTTTGATTTTATAATATTTTATTTATATGTTTATATCACTAATGCACATGTGATAAATTCCAGTTCTTGCTTTTCATAGAAAACCATGTTTCTATAACTGGTTGCTTTCTAAAATAAATTTTGCTATTTAGTTTTACCATACATCAAGGAAACTAAACATGTCACCATTGTGCAGGTTGACTGCAAGTGAAAAAACTGTAAATTTTGTAATTACAAATCAGATCATGAAATAGACGTTTCTAGCCCCCAGCAGCCCCACCCCTAAGAGTACTCTCATCACTTCTCTTTCCTCCGTACTTGACCTGTATTCTGATTTTTAATATAATAAATTATCTTTACTTACTTTTAAACTTTATATAAATGGAGCATTCAGTATACATTTTTATGTGTGTCTCCTTTTACTCCCATAAGATATTTTATAATACATTCATATCATTACGTTTATCTGTAGTTTGTTAATTTTCACTTCTGTATTATATTATTATGACATTTTTTAATCTATTGTACTGAGATAGAAATTTGGTTGTTTTTTTTTTGTTTTGGTGAGGAAGATTGGTCTTGAGCTAACATCTGTTTCCAATCTTCCTTTATTTTGTATGCGGGATGCCTCCACAGCATGGCTTAATAAGTGGTGTGTAGATCCACACCAAGCATCCGAACCAGTGAACTCTGGGCTGCCAAAGTAGAATGTGCAAACTTAACCGTTGTGCTCCATGCTAGCCCCAAGGCTGCTTTTTAATATGTGGGTATTATGAGTAATTATTTTATGAAAATCCTTGTGTATGTCTTTTTACACATATATTGTATTTATAACATTTACATATTGTGTAAAAATTATGTCTATTATACTATAAGTCTGATTGTTATATAACAGTATCTTTATAACATTAATAGGCATTTTTCTGGTCACTATTAGATTGAACACATTTTTCTGGTCTCTTAATCATTAGAATATTTTTTTGTGTGAGAATGAGAAGTGCCTGTTTGTGTCTCTTAGCCATTTCTCCTATGTGGTGTCTGTCTTTTCCTTTCCTAGAAGTTGTTCCATTTTGGATATGAGGTCATTTTTGATTTCATGAGATGAAAGTAGCTTTTTTGACTCTGTGACTTACATTTTCACTCTCATATTGGAGTCTTTTAATGATCAGAATTTATTAATGTTATCAAAATCCAATTTATCATCTTGAGTGTTAGTGATTATTTTGGGCCAATTTCAGACAGTAGTTAAACTTCATGAAGATAATCTCCTACATTACCCTCTAAGTTCTATCTTTTTATTTTATTTTTCAACTTTTACATTTAGATCTATAATCCACTGGGAATTTATCTTTTGTGATGCTATGAGATGGAAGTGAAGTTTATAATTTTCTACATCATTATCTACATGATGGAGCATTATTTATAGCAAAACTGATCTTTTTTCATAAGTAACTTTATATTTATATATAAAGCTATATATACACATATTTATGCTCTAATTTTCTTTATATAGACAATTTATCTTCTTGAACTTTCATAGTTTATACTTTTATAACCAATTTTGTGCTTATTTTTGTATATAATGTGATGTGTGGATAAAACAATAATAATAATAACTATCATTATATTATTTTATTTTGAATATTGATAGTCAATTGTTTCCACAGCATTTGTTGAAAAGATATACTTTCTCCACTTAATGAGTTTGCATGTTTGTTGAAATCTGCATTCCAGATACGAGTGGGTATAGTTTTTCACTTTCTAATCTGTTTTATTGATCTGGTTATCTATTTTCATGCCAAATCCCTACATTAAGCACTCTTTTTTTCTTCACAATAAATTTGCATTAGTTACATTAGTTCTTCTTTTTCAAAGTTGTCTTGTCTGGTCTAGGAATTTGTATGGATGTTTCTTCATTATTTCTATCTTTTTTAAAGATTGTTTTGCTTTTTCTTTTTGTAAGCAAGCATGAATCTTAGTTTTATCAAGGCCTTCTGCATCACAATGACCAGATCATTTTATCTTCTTTACTTAGTTAATGTGATTAATATTATGGAGTTTCAAATGTAAATCCAACATCATATTGCTTCAATAAATCTATTTTTGTCATATTTCATTATTTTTATATATTGCTGGAATCCTTATATCACTTTATGATTGACATTGACATGTAATTTCCTTTTTTGTGATGTTCTCATAAAAAATACGCAAGACATATTTCATTAGCTTCATTCATCTTGTTGCAAGTGTTTTCTCTTTTCTCTGTCCTACAAGAGATTTTATAAAATTGACATTATATATTTTTTTCACCTATTACTTAAGCAACATCAAAATGGTCTGCACCTGACTGGAAAGTTTTTTGAATAACAGATAAAGTTCTAAAAGATGTTGTAAGGCAATTCTAGTATTTTTATTTCTTTTTGTTTTAGTTTTCACAAGTTATATTTGTTAGAATTTCTTCCACTTTGTCTATTTTTAAACGTATTTGCATATTTCCATCATATTCTCTTATGATAATTTTATTGAGGTATAATATACACACAGATAAATGCACATACTATATCCAACAGCGTACTGAATTTTCTTCAAGTGTAACCATCATCCAGAATGAGAAATTGAAATTTACCTGCATGACAAAATGACCCTCTCATGTTATTTTCTGCATTAAAAGATGCTTTATATAAATGGAATCATGCATTTCTAATTTATCGCTTTGTCTTCAGAGAATATATTTTGAATTATTTCAATGCTTTTAAATGATTGACACCTAAAATACTTTCTGTATATGTCGGATGTGTAAAAATAATTCATAGTGTTTTTACAGTCTTCTACTGTCTTTCTTATTTTCTGACTAGTTGTTCTATCACTTACCGAGGGAAGAGCTTTTAAATCTCCAACAGTAATTATTGAATTGTTTGTTTCTCCTTTTAATTCTGTCAGTTTCCACTTAATGTGTTTGAGAGTTCGATTGTTAGGTAAATATATGTTTATAATTGTTTTATTTTCCTCTTGTACTGACAGCTTTAACATTTTGAAGTGTTTCTTTTTATTTCTAATGGTATTTCTTGCTTTAACAGCTACTTTGTCTAATATTTGAATAGCCATTTCTACTCATTATGGTTACTGTTTATAGGGTATATCTTTTCTCATTGTTTTCCTTTGCCTATTTATGCCTTTGAATCTAAAGTGTGTTTGTTATAGAGAGCTTACCAATGAATCTTACCTTTTTTTTTTCCAATGACAGTAGTCTAGGTTCACACCCAGGAACCGAACCTGGGACACCAAGCAGAGTGCGCTGAACTTAAACCACTAAGCCCTGAGGCCAGCCCCTGAATCATACTTTTTTATTCAGTATGACAATTTCTGTCTTTTGGTTGGAATGTTTATTCATTCATATTTAATGTAGTTGTTGGCATAGTTGGATTTAGGTCTGCCAGTTAGGCATTTCTTCTATGCCTGTGTCTTTTGTTCTTTTCTTCTACCTCTCCTGACAACTTTTGTGTTAAACACATTATTTTAGTGTTCCATTTTAATTCCTTTGTTGATAGTTTGGCTATATCTCTGAAATTATTTTTTAGCAGTCACTGCAAATATTACAAATATATCTTTAACTGATCACTACCTACTCAAGTTAATTCTGACTAAATTCCAGTAAAACGTAGAAACTTAGCACCAATGTAGCTCCATTTCTTCTCCCCTTCCTCTGTGGTCTTGGTAGTACTTCTAACAATGCTGTACTGAAACCTGGTTTGTGAACACCCAGTATGCTCTTCCTTTCTCAATTGCATTTATGATTTGACGTTGGTGACTTAAAATGACCATTGTGGGTGTCTTTGCACTACAGAAATCAACAAATGCTAAAAAAATAAGGTTTTCTTTCCTCCCCCAAGGTGTCATTTACCAGCATGAGGTTTTACCCATATATGATACAGTCTCAACCATATAGTGAAGTGAAATATTAGTGGGCTATTTAGTGATCCATTCCCCTCTGCTAATCAAATCTGCCCTGTATCAGCAACATCATTGATTTCTTTCAGCCTTATCCAAATTGTAAAAACTACAATTCTTCTTGCTCTCTGAGCTGGCCTGGGCAGGAGTCCAGGTGTGGGATCAGTCCTAGGCAAAAAGATTAGAAGTTTCCTCCATTTTCACTTGAACACTAGAAATCTAATTTGGGTCTTTTTTACATATTTCTTGTCTCTACATAATTTTTGAACATACATAAAATATTTAGCATAACTATTTTAATGTTCATTTTTCCAATAATAAGTAATTCACAAATTATTATTAAACTTTGATCAGTTTTCAGAGCCCTGAAATTGTTATTGTTTCAATGTATCCTCCTCATTTTGTCATAATGCATTTTTATAATATGTCCAGTGTGTAACATTATGTTGTAAATTGAAAGACTCTATAAAATAGGAAAGAATTAACTTTATTTGTTATTACAAAATCCAAAATAGTATAAAAGTTTTTATTTGAATTCTAGTAAAATTTCTTTCCTCATAGAACTTTTTGATCTCCTTGAGTGTTTTTTCGTGGATTGCACTCTCCCACAGAACCAGTAATAATTCATGGGTTTGGTCAAATGGCTCAACTTTCTCTTCCAAACTGTAAGTTTCTTAAGAACTCATATTTTGCCTTGAAGGAATTAATCTTAGAAGGAAAAAAAGAAATATATCAACAATTATATAAACACAATTATTTAAGTGTTTCCATAGAAATATATATGGGAAATCTTCAGATTTAGATATGAGACTATTGGCTTAAATATATTTGTTGATCAAAATAGGAAGTTATTGATTATCAATATTAATGACGTATTATTCTTTGTATTTCAGGTTCCCAGTATCTTTAGAGAGAGACAATAACTGTGCATATTTTAATTATCAGAAAAACACACTTTCTTCTGCATCCTGTTTGGAAATAAAAATATATGTTTGTAAGCACCAGGCAATTTAGCTTACCTAAATTTGGTATAATGTTACTCTCACCATCAATAATGAACATATTTGTAGTTTCTTCAAAAGCCATACAATTATTTTCTTGTAATTATTTAAGATACTATATTTTAGAGCAGGTTTAGGTTCATAACAAAATTAAGAGGAAGATACAGAGATTTCCCATATCCTTTTGGGCCCACACATGCATAACCGCCCCCATTATCAATATCACTCATCAGAATGGATATTTGTTACCAGCAATGAATCTATATTATTGCATCATAAGCACCTAGAGTCCATAGTTTGTGTGAGGCTTTACCCTTCATATTGGAATTATTTTGAAATATTTATGTATATTAATTCTTAAAATATATACCTAGGTACATATTATACAATTCTTAAGCTTCTGTTATTTATTAAAGTAAATCATGTATAAATTGTAAATCATAATATCAAGAAATGTTATTTCTATCTACAATAAGTTGAATAATTCCCCTCATGTTTTCAAATTAAATAATTTGTCCTAGTCTTTGAAGATGCTGAAAAGAGAACAGAACAACCTGGAGTGGTAGGGTATATAAGTAAGAATCGAGTCAGGAGACAGAAATCAAGGAAAGTTTGACATAAAGCATTATTAACTGTTTATAAGGAGTAGCCTAGTAAGAGGAGGCAAAAGAAAATTACAAAGAATACTTTAGGATTAATGGAGAGTATCCACAGAAGGAATCACTCTGCACCAAGGTTACTCCCTGAGGATGGGTTTCAGATATCATTGAAAAGAGTGTGGCTGCAGATAACTCCATGGCAGACATGTTCACTGGATTGCCCTGGGACACAGTGGTTCCTCAGTCAGCAGGCTGAAATTGGTGAAGATAGATCTCAGGCTGTGACTGACAAGCAGGAAGACCTCATTGCCAGAGTGTCAGCAGGTAGGAGCTGGAGGACAGGGAACTATGGATGAGACTACACACAAAAACTTGCTGGAGGGTGGATGCCACAGGACTTCGTGCATACATGCTGCTGGCAGCCACGCCATAGTAACTAAAGGAGAGAAAACAGCATAAAGCCATGAGGAAGAGCCCGATCTCCTGCAATGTCTCTTCAGTGCCTTTCACTGACAAAACTTAACATCATACAAGCTGACAAAGGAGAAAAGTTTACAGGATCCAGCTCCATTATCTCAGGACAGGCAGTGAAGGATAGATTTGGACATGAGAGCAATAAGTTGTTAATAGGCAGTCAAGGTTACTATGCAACACTCACAAGGTTGCTGTAACAAGAGACATTTGGATCTGCCCCACTTCCTGGGACCAACGTGTATCTTCTGAATCTGTTTTAGTGCAGCAATATCAATGAGTAGATTTATTTTTGGTGGAGATTAGCATTTTCATTGGGTGATAATCAGTGTCCTTTGATATTTTTTACATGTATGATTTTTTCTCTACTGTATTTCAGATATTTCAGAAGGTATCTTGTTTTATTAAATTTCTATCTTCCTCCATCTGACTCTTTATTATCATGCTTAGAAAATACTTTGATGAAAAACTAAAATGTGAAATAATGAAGAAAACAAGAATTGAAATAATAAAAATATTTGGGTGGGTCAAACAGCTAATTATTGAGAGAATTTGAGATAAAGCTTAGTAATTTTACAATGATTTAGAGATATTTCTACCACAATTCAATTACAAGAGGGAGAGAGCTTGTATCTGATTATTATTTGCAGAATAAATTAATATTTCATATTTATTTATCTCTTTGAATATATACATATTATTTATACTTTCTATTCTCTTTCTTTATATTCATATAAAGAAAATATATAAATACTCAAATTAATTATATATATATATGTGATATGTAAATGGCAGCTGTAACTTATTCCTACAGTTGTGTTACAAAAACCCAAGTTGGCACTGACATTTAAACATAAGCACTCATTTCTCATTCACTCATTTGGCATCTGGCTGGGTTTTAGATGATGCAGTCTGGAGTATATAAGCTTGACTCCAGACCATAGTTTAAGCTCAGACCTTTTTTGTATATTTTATTTTCAGAATACTCTGGGTTACTTGGTACATGACCTTCTATCTAACGATGAGCAGGTCTGTGAGCGGCAAGTAGAATGTACCTCTTAATGCTCCCACTGACATTGTATTGTCAGAAGAAGTCTTGTTGCCAGACCTATCACTGATTGTCTGAAAATATACTCTTCTCATAGTGGTTAGAGGAAGAAAATGTAGATTCACTGATAAATAATTTATCATAATACCCATAGGAATATTTTCCTCATTATATTTCATGAGATAGATAAGTTTGTAAAAGAAATATATTAGGAGATAGAACAAAAATTGGGGGTTTCCAAGATGGAAGGTATCAAGTTGGCAATGTATGCAGACTCTGATCTCTCCTCCTCCCATGAACACAACCAAGTTACAAATATTTTTGGAACAATTACCCCTCAGACAGAATTGAAAACTGGATAAAATAAACCCCTACCACAAGAGACGGTCCTAACTGAGGTAGAAGAGGCAGACATTCCTGTCTAGAAAGAAAAAAGCCACCTTGATGAGCTACCAAGCTTCACAGCAGGCTGGCTGGGAGCAATCCTACAGTACACAGCCTTCCCTGGAGGAGTGGGGGACCTGAGCAGGGGAGTGTTACCAATATAAGCATCCTTTGGACTCAGGACAACTGAAATGAGAGTCATAATATCTGGGCTTTGCTGGCTCTTAACTATGACGGGGAATATCCCTAAGAAAGCTAGCAGACATAAGCAGAAAAAAGCCAGCTCTTAAAGGACTCATACACAAACTCAGCCATTTCAGAAAGCAACCTAAAATCACCAGAGAGAAAGGGGCACTGCCATTTGGTCAAAAGGGTACTCACCCAATTGGCTCTGGGTGCATCTCAGTGAGAGGTGAGACCTCACCAGGGACTGAGACACTGGCATCAGCCATTATTGTGACCTATTACAGGCAGGCTGTCACAGATGCTGGCAGATCCCATTGGAGTTCTTCCCTGCTATATTAGCCCAGGGCCTGCCCCATCTACTAGAGTGCTTATTTAATCAAGCTCAGCAAAAGCAGGCAGCCCACCCTAGGGACTACCCCCACCCAAGAGCAAGCCCTAAGGCAACTTTTTGGCCTGCATAGACTGGGTGCTTGGATCCTTTGCAGGTGGGCAAGTGGGGCAAGGCATGCATGAAGAGAGGGTGGAGGATGTGGGGGCATCATCAGTGTAGTGGCAGGGTCCACTCCAAGGGGTCAGAATGTGTGCATGAACCAGGACTGTATTGATGGTGAGTGTGGACCTGTGGGCCATGGGGCATATCAACCAGAAGACCTGTGTTTCTCAAACAGCCACATAGGGGATTGGCTCCACCTTCCAAAGCCTGAAACAATTGGGTACTCTTGTGCCTGGGACGAGCCCCACTCAGCTGCAATCCTGATAGAGCTGAGAACAACCTTGCAGGCCAGATGCCTACAGCAATTGTAAGCCATTGAGCCTAGGAACTGGGTATGCTGAGGGCCTACTCACTTAACAGAAAAAACACAACAGGAATGTGCTATGAGACCTTGAAGCCAACCGTGCTGGGGCTCATCAAACCCAATAAACTGACTGAAGGGTCCATAGAAGCCAAATGCAGCTGAGCACTACCACCAGCTAGTCAGGAGGACAACCTACACTCTCTTGGCACCTGCAGCAAGAGAAACCCTGCCCTCAATATAAGGACACATGTACCTGACACAGGGGTCACTCTGAGAACTCTTGGAACTGAGGATGAAGAGGAAGCACAATGCTGGACCTCAAAAGATGTCTCCACTTCTCCAAGATGAGGAGACATAGCTGACTGATCTAATATGTAGATATAAGCACAGAGAAAGGCAAAATGAGGAGGCAAAGGAAAATGTTTCAAGCAAAGGAACATGACAAAACCCCAGAAAAAGAACTAAACAATCTACATAACAAAGAGTTCAAGCAAAAAGTCATAAGGATGCTCACTGCTCTTGGGAGAAGAATGAATGAACAAGGTGATTACATCAACAAAGAAATGGAAAATATAAAAAAGAACCCATCAGAACTGAAGAATACAATAATGGAAATGAAAAATTCACTAGTGGGACTTAGTAGCAAATTAGATGATACAGAAGAATGGATCAACGAGCTGGATGAAAGACTCAAGAAAAATCACCCAAGCTGAACAGATAAAAGAAAAATAATTAAAAGGAATGAGAACAGTCTAAGGGAACTCTGGGACAACATCAAGCACACTAACAACCCTATTATAGGTGTCCCAGAAGGAGAAGAGAGAGACAAACTGGCAGAGAATCTATTTGAAGAAAAAATAGCTGAAGACTTTCCTAACTTAAAGAAGAAAACAAATGGCCAAGTACAGGAAGCACAGAGAGCACCAAATAAGATAATCCCAAAGAGACCCATGCCAAGGTATATTATAATTAAAATTTCAAAAATTAAGTATAAAGACAGAATCCTAAAAGCTGCAAGAGAAAGGCAACAGGTGATGTACAAATGAAAGCCTATAAGGCTATCAGCTGACTACACAGCTCAAACTTTACAGGCTAGAAGGGAGTGGAATGATATATACATAAAGTTCTGAGAAAAAAAAAAGCTACCATCAAGAATACTCTGCTTGGCAAGGTTATCATTCAGAATAGGAGAGATAAAGAGTTTCCCAGACAAGCAAAATTAAAAGAGTTTATCACCAAGAAACCAGTTTTAGAAGAAATGCTAAAAGGACTTAATTAAGTGGGAAAGAGAAGACCACAAACAGGAATGGAAATATTATCAACAACAAAAAAAGGCAATAAAATCACTGGTACAACAAAAAGAAAGTAAAGGTAGCAGATCTACCACCTATGAAAATAATATGGAGATCAAAAAGCAAAAGTACTAAAATTACCTATTTCAATGATAAGAGGGAAATGGATACACACAAAATAAAAGGTTAAATATGATATCAAAATCATAAAATGTTGGAGAAAAGGAGTAAAAGAGTAGAAATTCTACAAAGAGGTCAAACTGAGAAGATCATCAATTCAATATACATTTCTATATACATAGATTATTATATATGAACCTCATGGTAATCACAAACCAGAAACCTATAACCAATACACAAACAATTAAGAGAAAGGAACCCCAACATAATATTAAAGAAAGCCATCAACCACAAGAGAAGAGGTCAAGAGAAGAAGAAAGGAAGAGAGAAGAACTACTAAGATATCCAGGAAAAAAGTAACAAAATGACAATAAGTACATATTTATAAATAGCTACCTTAAATGTCAATGGACTAAATGCTCCAATCAAAAGGCATAGGGTGGTTGATTGGATGAAAAAACAAGACCCATATATATGCTGCATTCAAGAGACACACTTCAGACTTAAAGGCACTCACAAACTGAAAGTGAAGGGATGGAAAAACATATTCCATGCAACTGGAAAATAAAAGAAATCAGGGATAGCAATACTTATCTCAGACCAAATAGACTTTAAAACAAACACTGCATTAAGAGACAAAGGACACTTCATAATGATAAAAGGAACAATCCAATAAGAGGATATAACGCTTGTAAATACCTATGTACCCAAGATAGGAGCATCTAAATATATAAAACAATTATTAACAGATATAAAAGGAGAAATAGACAGTAATACAATAATAGTAGGGGACTTTAACACTCCACTTACACCAATGGATAAAACATCCAAACAGGAGATCAATAAGGAAACATTAAATGACACATTAGACCAGATGGACTTAGCAGATATATATACAACATTCCATCCAAAAAACGCAGAATACACATTCTTTTCAAATGCACATGGAAAATTCTGCAGGATTGATCACATGTTAGGCCACAAAACGAATCTCAATACATTTAAGAAATTGAAATAATACCAAGAATCTTTTTTGAGCACAAAGGTATGAAACTGGAAATCAACTACAGGAAGAAAATTAGAAAAGCCACAAATATGTAGAGATTAAACAAAGTATAAGTGAACAACTATTGAATCAATGAAGAAATCAAGGATAAATCAAAAAGAATACTTAGAGGCAAACGAAAATGAAAATACAACATGCCAAAATCTATGGGATACAGCAAAACCAGTTCTAAGAGGGAAGTTTATAGTAATACAGGCCTACCTCAACAAGCGAGAACAATCTCAAATAAAAGTCTAATACACTTAAAGGAACTGGAAACAGTAGAACAAGTAAAGCCCAAAATCAGTAGAAGGAAGTAAATAATAAAATTCAGAGCAGTAATAAATGAAATAGAGACAAAAAAAATCAATGAAACTAAAAGCTGGTTCTTTGAAAACGGAAACAAAATTGACAAACCTTTAGCTAGAATAACCAAGGAAAAAGAGAAAGAAGGCTCAGATAAATAAAATGAGAAATGAAAGAGGAGAAATTGCAGTAAACACCTCAGAAATACAAAAGGTTATAAGAGACTACTACAAAAAGCTATACACCAACAAACTGGATAATCTTGAAGACATGGACAAATTCTTTGAATCATGCAACCTTCCAAAACTGAATCAAGATGAAAAACCGAATTTCAATCAGAGTAAAGAGATCAAAACAATAATCAAAAACCACACAAATAATAAAAATCTAGGACCAGATGGCTTCCTAGTGAATTCTACCAAACATTCAAAGAAGACTTAATACCAATGCTTCTCAAACTCTTCCAAAAATTTGAAGAGGAAGGGAAGATTCCAAACTCATTCTACAAAGGCAACATTAGCCTGATACCAAAACCAGACAAGCCCAACACAAGAAAAGAAGACTGGAACCCAATATCACTGATGAATATGGGTGCAAAAATCCTCAACAAAATACTAGCAAATTGAATACAACAATCCATTAAAAAGATCATACAACATGATCAAGTGGGATTTATTCCAGGGATGCAGGGATGGTTCAACATCTGTAAATCTATCAACATGATACACCACATCAACAAAATGAAGAATAAAAATCATATGATCATCTCAATAGACACAGAGAAAGCATTTGACAAGACTCAGTATCCATTTATGACAAAAACTCCAAATAAAACAAGTATAGAAGGAATGTACCTCAACAAAATAAAGGCCATATATGATGAACCCACAGCTAATATAATACTCAATGTAGAAACACTGAAAGCTATCCTTTTAAGAACAGGAATGAAACAAGGATACTCACTCATTTAAAATAGTGATGGAAGTCTTAGCCAGAGCAGTCAAGCAAGAAAAAGAAATAAAATAGATCCACATTGGAAAGGAAGAAGTGCAACTGTCACTATTTGCAGATGATGTGATTTTATATTTAAAAAACTCTAGAGAATCCACTAAAAACTTTTAGAAATAATATATAAAGACAGTCAAGTTGCATGATGCAAAATCACCATTAAAAAAATCGGTTGTGTTTCTATACACCAAACAAAGAAGCAGAAAGAGAAATTAAGAATACAACCTCACTTACAATTGCACAAAAAGAATAAAATGCCTAGGAATAAACTTAACCAAAAAAGTGACAGATCTGTACACCAAAAACTATAAAACATTCTTGAAAGAAATCAAAGAAGACACATAGAAATGGAAAGATATTCCATGCTCTTGGATTGGAAGAATTAACATAGTTAAAATGTCTGTACTTTCTAAAGGAATCTACATATTCAATGCAATCCCTATCAAAGTTCCAATGACATTTTGCACAGAACTAGAACAAAGAATCCTAAAATTTATAGGGAACAACAAAGGGCCCCAAATCGGCAAAGGGTTCCTGAGAAAAAAGAACAAAGCTGGAGATATCACGCTCTCTGATTTCAAAATATACTACAATGCCATAGTAACCAAAACAGCATAGTACTGGTACAAAAACAGACACACAGATCAATGGAACAGAGTTGAGAGGCCAGAAGTAAACCCACACATGAATGGAGAACTAATATTCGACAGGGGAGCCAAGAGCATACAATGGAGAAAGGAGAGTCTCTTCAATAAATGTTGTTGGGAAAACTGGACAGTCACATGCAAAAGAATGAAAATAGAACATTATTTTACACCATATACAAAAATTAACTCAAAATGGATTAAAGGCTTGAATGTAAGACATATAACCATAAAAACCTTCTAGAAGAAAATATAGGCAGTGCGGTCTTTGGCTTTAGTCTTAGGAGCATATTTTCAAGTACCATGTCTGGCCAGTTAAGGCAAACAATAAAGAGTATAAACAAGTGTGGCTATATCAATCTAAAAAGCTTCTTCACAGCAAAGGAAATCATCAATAAAATTAAAAGACAACCTAACAACAGGGAGAAGATATTTGCAAACTGTATATCTGATAAGCAGTTAATATCCAAAATATACAAAGAGCTCATAAATCTCAACAACAAAAAACTAACAACTCAATTAAAAAATGGGCAAAAGGTGTGAACAGACATTTCTCCAAAGATGCACAGATGGCCAACAAGCACATTAAAGGATCTTCAACGTCATTGACTATCAGGGAAATGCAAATAAAAACTACTATGAGACATCAACTCACTCCCATCAGAATGGCTATAACTAAAAAGACAGGAAACAATAAGTGTTGGAGAGGATGTGGAGAGAACGGAATCCTCATAAACTGCTGGTAGGAGTGCAAACTTGTGCAGCCATTATGGAAAACAGTATGGAGATTCCTCAAAAAATTAAAAATAGATCTACCATATGATCCAGCTATTCCATTGATGGGTATCTAGCCAAAAACATGAAAACACAAATGCACAAAAATATATGCACCCCTATGTTCATCACACTATTATTCACAATAGCCAAGACTTAGAAGCAAGCTCGCTGTCCACCAAAGGCCTAATGGATAGAGAAATGTGGTATACATACACAGTGGAATACTACTCAGCCATAAGAAATGATGAAATCCAGCCATTTGTAACAACATGGATGGGCTTTGAGGGCATTATGCTAAGTGAAATAAGTCAGAGGGAGAATGTCAAATAGCATATGATCTCACTCATAAGTAGAAAATTCAAACAACGACAAACAAACACACAGAAACAGAGACTGGATTGGTGGTTGTGAGTGGGGAAGTGGGGAGGGAAAATGTCCGACGGGGTGATTAGGCATATGTGTGCAGTGATGGATTGTAATTAGTCTTTGGGGAGTGAACATGCAATCCTACACAGAAGTCAAAACTTGTAACGATGTTCACCTGAACTTTATATAATGTTATAAATCAGTTACCACAATTAAAAAAAAAAGAATTAAAATTTTTTTTTTTAAATTGGTACTTTCTTAAATTCCTGTTGAGTTTCTTTTCCTCTCCCTAATTCTGATAGCTTTGTACAGTGGTAAAGATTGTCATATGGAGGCTTTCACCAAGGTCCTTGATCCGTGTACAAATAAGGAGTAAGCAATACGGAATAAAGTTTAAGGACATGGCCAATGAAACCAGGCCACTTGTGTGTAAACCCTACACGCACCCTATTAACCCTGTGACCTAGTTACAGAATCGTTCTGGCTTAGTTTTCTCTTCTGTAAAATCTGATAGAAATAGTATCTTATTTGTAAAGTTACTAGAAGATTATTTGAAAGGCACTTCCTAGCACATAACTATTCACTAAATATTAGTCATTGTTACTCAAAAACTTCATGCTTCAATTCCTTCACCTGTGACACAATGACCGTAATTATAGCCACCTAATAGAGTTGCTCAGAGGAATAAATAATATAATGCCTGAAGATCCTTAAAATAAATCCTAACTATATTGTGTTTCCAATATGTGATCTTTTAATATTTTGCTTCCCCAAACACTCAATAAAGTCTTATTTCCAAGAGAACTCAACCTCCAAAACTTTGTCTTCTTTCTTTCACCTATCAAAATCTCTTGTTTCAATAAATTCATTTTATCCAGGCATCACAAATGTAATCTTTTTACTGGACATGCATTTCCATTACGGAAATTAAGTTACGATTACTGTTATTTTTCTTATTGGTTAAGAACCCGATTCTCCTTCCCCAGTGTGATATTTTGGACATATATAAATGCTATATTTTTTTGGAATTGCATAAATTTTGAAAGGAATTGTCAAGTTTTGGCAAGATAACCTCTAACACTTCCTAGACTTTGGACAAGATGAAAGTTTTACAGGTTCCTGGGGAAGAAGAGACTGAAATGTCCTTTTCCTTCCAAAGTTGGAGCATCTCATTTGCATATGTGCACCTCTTACAGTTGAGAATGGAGAAAAATAATAGCGAAGCTTCTTAACACAATTTTCTCCAAAACTATTTTTTGCATATTTAAATCTTGCACAGAAAAGATGCCTGAAGTTTTACATGGGTCCATAATAAAGCCATGGGAATTACTTGGTAAGGTGAGCTTAGATCATAGCCCCCCAAAAACCACTCTTTTTTTCCCTGGTGAGTCTAGCTAAAGGTCTGTCAATTATGTTTATCTTTTCAAAGAATCAACTCTTACTTCATTGATGTTTTCTATTTTTTTTTTGTCATCTCTATTTCATTTATTCTTATTTTTATTATTTCCTTCCTTCTACTGATTTGGGATTTTTTCTTCTTTTTCTAGTTCCTTTAGGTGCAATTTTAGATTGTTTATTTGAGATTTTTCTTGTTTGTTGAGACAGGCCTGTATTGCTGTCTACTTCCCTCTTAGAACCACTTTTGCTGTATCCCATAGATTTTGGTATGTCCTATTTTCATTTTCATTTGTCTCCAGGTATTTTTTGATTTCTTTTTTCATTTCTTCATTGACTCAATTGTTATTCAGTTATATTTTATTTAATCTCTACATATTTGTGGCTTTTCTGATTTTCTTCCTGTATTTGATTTCTAGTTTCATAACTTTGTATTCATAAAAGATTGTTGGCATTATTTCCATCCTCTTAAATGTTGTGAGACATTTTTGTGGGCTAATATCTAATCTATCCTGTAGAATGTTCCATTTGCTTTCTAAAAGAATATGTATTATGTGGTTTTTGAATGGAATGCTCTATATTTATCTGTTAAGTCCATCCTTTCTAATGTGTTATATAAGGCCAATGTTTCATAATTGATCTTTTGTTTGAGTGCTTTATCCATTGATGTAGGTGGAGTATTGAAATCTGCTACTATCATTGTGTTAGTGCCTGTTTCTCCACTTATGTCTGCTAATAATTGCTTTATATATTTAGGTGCTTTTATGTTGAGTGCATAGATATTTACAAGTCTTGTATCCTCTTGGTGGATTGTTCTTTTTATCTCTATGTAGTGCCCTTCTTTATGTGTTGTTATAGTTTTTGTCTTAAAGTCTATTTTGTCTGATATAAGTATTGCTACCCTAGCTTTCTTTTCATTGCCAGTTGCATGGTGTATCTTTTCCTATCCCTTCACTTTCAGTTTGTGAGTGCCTTTATGTCTGAAGTATGCCTTTTGTATGCAGCATATAGATGGGTCTTGTTTTTTCATCTGATCAGCTTCCCTATGTCTTTCAATTGGAACATTTACTCCATTGACATTTAAAGTAGTTATTGATAAGTATGTACTTATTGCCATTTTGTTACTTTTTTCTTGATGTTTTAGATGTTCTTCTTTGTTCCTTTCTTCCTGTGCTCTCTTCCCTTGTGGTTTCATGGCTTGCTTTAGTATTATGTTTGGGTTCCTTTCTCTTAATTTTATTGTGTATTTATTATTGGTGTCTAGTTTGTGATTACCATGAGGTTCCTATATAATAAGCTACACAAATAGCAATCTATATTTTTTCTTTTTCTTTTTCTTTTTTTTTTTTTAGGAAGATTAGCCCTGAGCTAACTGCTGCCAACCCTTCTCTTTTTGCTGAGGAATACTGGCCCTGAGCTAACATCTATGCCCATCTTCCTCTACGTTATATGTGGGATGTCTACCACAGCATAGCTTGCCAAGCAATGCCATGTCTGAACCTGGGATCCAAACTGTTTGTTTAGTTCTTTTTCTGGGGATTCCTCCCGTTCCCTTATTTAGAACATCTTCCATTGTCTCCTCATTTTACCTGTTTCTCTGTGCTTATATGTATATTTTAGATAGGTCAGCTACATCTCCTTATCTTGAAGAGGTGGCCATATGTAAGAGATTCTTTATAAGTCTCAGCAATGTGCTTTCCTCTCATCACCAGTTCCAAATGTTCCAGGAATTTCCCCTGTGTGGGCTATGTGTGTCTTTCTATTATTGTAGGGTTGCTCTTACTGCAGGTGCACAAGAATGCTAGACTGTCTCCCTGGCCAGCAGGTTTTAAGGTTCAGCTGTGTGCTGCTGCTACAGCCCCAGTAGAGTTAGCTGCAAGCTCTAACAGCACATTCCTGCTGCAGTTTTCCTGTTAAGTGAGTGGGTCCCCAGCATAGCTTGTTGTCAGGGTCAGGGACTTACAATTGCTGTAGGCCTCTGCCCTGCAAGGCTGTTGTCAGCTCTCCCAGTAATGCAGCTTTGTGGGGCTGGCCACAGGTGTGACAGTCTTTCCCTGTGCACACACCCCACCCCACTGAAGTAGACCTACTCACCCTGCCCCACCCACACACTCCACCAACACTTGTCCAGCCCTAGCATACTCTCTGTCCTGCAAATATGGACCCATTCACCTCATTGCAGTGGTCCCACACACCTTACCTATGCAGGCCTACAAATTTCCTGAAGATTTTCTGGTGGGTAGAGCCCATCTCTAGGGCAGGCTGCCTGCCCTGGGTGAGCTGGATTAAATGAGTGTTCTGCTGGATAGGGCAAACTCCTGTGCTAACAGATCAGGGAAAGAACTCCAATGACATCTTCCAAGGTGTGTGTCAGCATGCCTGCACTAGGTCACATTAATGGCTGTGGCTAATGTCTTAGTCCCTGGGGAGGTAGTCCCAGCCACATCCTGCCTCACTGAGAGGTGCCCAGAGCCTATCTAGTGAGTCTCTTTTCACCAAAGGACTGTGGACCTTTCTTTCTGGTGATATTTTGTTGCTTTACAACGTGGGTAAATTTGAGCATGGGCCCTTTAAGAACAGGCTTTCCTTTCTTTTATGTTCAACAGCTTTTCTGGGGGTATTCCCCTTTGTTGTTGATAATAGCCAGGAGAGCCAGTTATGACACTCATCTTGGTTGGGCTGAATTCAAAAGCTGCTTATTGTGGCATAGCTCTCCCACTCAGATCCCCTCTCCTCCAGGGAATGCTTTGTACCTTAAGATTGCTCCTAGTCATGAAGTGCTGTGTCTAGAATGCGGCTTTTTCCTCTCCAGAAAGATATTTCTGCCTCTTCCACCTCAGTCAGCATTGTCCTTTGTTGTGGTTGTTCTTTTTATCTAGTTTCTGGTTCTTTCTCAGGGGTAATTGTTCCAAGGGTAGTTGCAAATTTGCTGTGTCTGTGGGAGGAGGTGAGTTCACAGTCCTCCCACACCATCATCTTGCCAGCAATCTCTTTTTGAACCTTGAAAAATAAAAAGCAAGAGACTTTTCCCTGTTACTGTGGCTCTAAGGGAAAGGCTTTCTGCAATGTGATTTTTGGCTTAGGAGGTATCAGATTTTGTGCTAAGTTGGGTGAAGAGAGTAGCATGCCACCAGTTATGACCACCTGCAGGAGGTATGAAAATCCCAGAAGTCAGAATATAAGATATCCACATACCCCGTACAGCTACATAGTTTTTCCCATGATTTTAATATTGTCAGAGATAACCTTCTTTGCATAGTACCTGAATTAGTTAACAAATTAAAGAAATACTATTCCATGATAGAAAAACATTGCCTAGATTTAAAGTGCCAGTTACTAATATGAATAGACAAATAAGAATCACCAAACTTTTTGAGGAGAAAATCACCAACTAGAAGTATAGGAGAATAAGTCTAAACAGGAAATTAAAGGATCAAAGACAAGATTTCCAAACAAAAATAACTAGGGTTCCTGGGAGTATATTGGGGAAATGATGGTTTTTGTGTGTATTGTTAAATCTGTCTTCATCTCAACAGCTGCTATTCTCATATAATACAGCAACTAGAACAAGCAGCATGTAATGATTGAAGAGTTTGAGTCTGAACCCTTCTCCTCTTCTTAGATATTCAGCATAAATAACAAATAGAAAAATAAGAAACAAGGCATGAGGGATGGGGAATCTCCTATAAACCATCAGGAAGATTGAAATTTTGTGAAGATTGGTGGCAAAATATAAATACAATACTATAAATATAAATTATAATTATAATATATGAATAAAAAATAGAAATAGAAAACTTCTAGAGATATTCTCAAACCAGCTGTGTAGGATTTGGAAGCCACAATTGAAAATTGCAAGTCATGTTAAAAAATAAAAGATAGTGAATGATGTAATTGTTGAATACAGATTATAAACTATAATTATTTAAAGTCAATAAAATATAAGAGATAGAAATAAACACATTGAAAAAGAAGTTAGTGTCTAAGAGTCGAGGTTGGGAGGAGGCAGAGAAATTTGGAAAAGTCACAAATAGGAATTCTAGAAATTAAAGCAAAATCTTTCCAGTGAAAATCAGTGGAGTGGTTGAAGAACAGGTTAAAAATGTTTACAAAGAAAGTAAGTGAATTGAAAGAACAATCGAAGAAAAGAGAAATTGTAGAAACTACAAAAGATACTAAGACATGAAGGTTAAAATTTCCAGGATGGAAAGACAGGAAAAATGAGGACAAGTAACAGAAGAGACCACAACTGATTTTATTCAGGATTGATAATGCATATGATACTCAGATTCAAGAAGCACAATTCACCACTATCAGAAAACAAACATTTACAAAACATCTGGCTGCATTATAGTAAAACTGCTTCAAATTCCTCCTTCTATTTTCTTTTAAATCTGTCACATCAGATCTTTGCCCCAATGGCATGCTGAAACTATTTCACATTTTGTAAATCCATTAACAAATTCTCATAGTAGTTGAATTAGCAGCAGCTTTAGACACAGTGGATCACTCCTGCCTCAGGGAAAACTTTTCTTCACTTGGCACCCAAGGCAATACATTTTCTTAGGATATTTATTCTTATCTCGTTGCTATGCCTTTCAGCCTTACTGCTGATTTCCACTCTTCTTAACCTCTGAGTGTCACAGGACTCAGTCCTTGGACTTTCTCTTTTTTGTATCTACATTAATTTCCTTGGTGACACTATCAGTCCCTTTGCTTTAAGCACAACATATAATCTGAAAAGCCCAATTTTTTACTTTCTAGCCGAAATCTCACCATTTAACTCAGAACTTAGATATCTGAGTTCCTATTCAACAGTTCCACTTATATGTTTAATAGGTAATTCATACTTGACATGTCCAACCTAAAAACAAACTCCTAATCTCTCTATCCCACACTCACTTCATGCATATTCTTTCCCAACTCATTTAATAGAAACACATTTCCAGTTCCTCAAAGCAAAAATCGTACTTCCTGACTCCTTTTTCTTTCTTTCTCAGACAACATTTTACATAAAAGAGTTCTGCTAACTCGAACTTCAAAATATGCCATACTCCAATCACTTCTCACCATTTCCACTGTTTACCCTGGTCCAAGCCACCATCATCTCTTGCCAGAGTTATTTTAAGGACCTCCCTATTTCATACTTTAATCTCTGTATTTCATGTCTGTAGCCAAATTGACACCATTAAAATATAGTCAGATCATGTCACTCATCTGTTCAAACCTAGGAGTTGCTCTCCGTGCTTCTCCATGAAGAAGATAAAGCCTTACAAAAGTCTGGATGATCTGAGCCCTGTCACCTCTTACATCTTATCCTCTAGTACAGTGTTTTCAACATTTTTTTTCATTATCACCCCCAACCTCAACTCACTAAGGAGCCTTTACAGACATATTTTCTTAACCCATTCCCATGAAAATTCAAAACCACAAATATGCTACACCATTCTTTATGTACTTTACATATATCTGTGCTTTATACATTAAAATTAAGGATCTTTTCAATACCTTCAAGAATCAATTTTTGTCCCCTTGTCAGTGATATCACCTCTATTGAGAATGCATGCTCTAGCGCTATTCCCTTCATTCACTCTGCTCCAACCATATCAGCCTCCTTGCTGGTCCTTAGGTATGTCAGGCATGCTTCTTCAATAGGAAATTTTATTAGTTATTTGGTCTATGAGAAATGTTCTCCATTTATCTACATTACTAATTTCCTCACCTAATTCATGTGTTTGTCATAGTATTACCTCCTCAGGGAGTCACACTTGAGTTGCAGTTCCCTCTCACAGGTGGCTCCCACAATTCCTCTTACTCTTTACATCTTCAAAGACTCTATTTCCAAATAAAGTCATGTTCACAGGCTCTGAGTGGACATTAATTTGCTGGGGAAAGGGAGCGTGACCCTGTTGAGTACAGGGTGAAAACCAGAAAATGACCAAAAATAGCAGGTTTAATGTCCAAGTCTTTCATTTTAGTATCATTGTAACTGGAAATACTATTTGCTTTGGTGTTTGTGAAAACTTGATTTCAACATATATATATTAAATGTTGTCAGAGTGATGTGAAGGCTCTCAAAAGAGAGGGGGAAAAGTGTCCAGAACATGAAATCAGAAGCAACAGTTCACCTAGTATTCATCTCTCCATGGCATTTCAAATCTTTAAACATTCTTAACTCTTTGAAATATAACAACCAGAAAACCAAATATGTTAATTTTAGTAGATAGTAATGATAAATATTTTGGAATAATTACTTCATACACATGTACACATATATCACATTTTGTATGACACATTTCTGAATTTTATTAACATTGTATGTTTTCTTCTTTCTACAGATTAAACTCTTCTCTCATTTTAGGGGTCAATAAAACATAGTATACAACATTCAAATGACACAGACCAATATATGAGTATAGCAAAAGATGAAAGATAATAGACATCAGTCAACTAGAATTTCTTCCATAAAGGGGTGGGTAAATCCACAAGATATGGATCTGATGATGTAAAATTATAGGATCTCATCTGTGTAGAAATTATTTAGCTGTTTTATGGCTAATACAAAATAATACAATATGATTTTCCTTAACTAGACTATGATTTCTCTGACAGTCAATTTCTGTTTAGAAATTGTCAAAATATTAATTTGATTTAGAGATAAATCGTATTTGTAATATAGTTCATTCTTCTAGGAATTAGGTTTATAATTTATACCATTTACAATGTGTTTCTTTCATTACCTGCTGAAGCTGTTCATCTGTTCTTTTAAGTCATCACTTGTCAATACTGATTTATTTGAGTTACATTTAAACTAACCTGATCCAAAGCAGAGAGACTTGACTGAATTGTAATTTTTTGCCGATTTGTGTTTGCGAGTTTTAGAAGACCATGTTTACGTTATCCTATAACATTTAATGATTCTGATAGCTTAGGGACAAAGGGAAAAGGCAGAGGAGAGAAAACATAACTAGAAAAAGAATGGCAAAAAACCACAATGATGGGCCGGCCTGGTGGCGCAGCAGTTAAGTTCTCAAATTCTGGGGTTCAGATCCCAGGTGTGGACCTACTACTGCTTGGCAAGCCATGCTGTGGCAGCCATCCCACATATAAAGTAGAGGAAGATGGGCACAGATGTTAGCTCAGGGCCAGTCATTCTCAGCAAAAAGAGGAGGATTGGCAGCAGATTTTAGCTCAGGGCTAATCTTCCTCAAAAAAAAAATACATAAAAATTTTTAAAAGATTTTTTAAATCATGATGAGTAAACATGATACCTGAGGTTACGTAATTTTCTTTTTTAGTGAATATTTCCCACATAAGTCATTTTAGACTAACTACACAGCAAGGCCAATTGGTTAAAAAGTAAACACATCGATCAGATTTTTTCTCTGTCAAATGATGTAATGGAAATAATTTCCTTGGTGCCACAAACACATTTCTTTATTTTATTAGTTTAAAAAATTAGTTATGGCATGAAGATCAAACTTATAACTCAAAATAACTCAGCCTTTTTGTCTCATAATAGGATAACTTCTGCTAACCTTTTTTCCTAATGAGCAAGCATATTATTCACTTAGGGAAAGTTGATCATGTTAGCTTTTTTGTTCTTTTGTGTTGATGAATTGCAGATTTTTAATACCCTGTTACGGAACCTGAAGTGAGTTTGCTCACCCATTGTGCAGCAAGCCAATCTCTGACAGCGGGTGTGGTGGAAGAAAGTAGGAATTTTATTTTTGCACAACACTGAGCAAGGAGACAGGGCAGCTAATGCTTAAATCCCAAACTCTCCGAAGAGCTAAAAGGAAGGGTTTTTATTTGGGGTTTTAGGTAAGGGAGGGGAAGTCTATGGCCTTGCTGGTCGGAGCTTTCCCACCAGCCTGTCTTTGGCCTTGAGACCGTTTGCAGAGAGGAGGAAGCCTGTGACTTTGCCGGTCAGCAGCTTTCCCACGAGCCTGTATCTCTCTGCCTGGAGGAGATAATCCAGGTGCTTGTCCTTGATGGTGTCTGTCTCCATGGAGGATAGTGGATTCTGGAGCCAGGAAGCCAGAGAGTAAGCAGGGAATGAGTGTTTTGGTTTTAACCCCATATATGTTGGGTTTAATGTGGGGAAGCTGATATCCGGGTCACTATCAACCCCGTACTTTTATGACATAATTTTCTGACCTCGATTTTACTTCTCAGAATGCAACACGGTAATAAGTAATGGAATCATTTGTAAGGCTTTTATAAGGTACACTTAAAGAATGAGATAAAACATATTATGTGATTTTCTACTAGAGCTTTGTATTCAGTAGGATTGCATATCAATTGGATTGTTGTTAATCTGTGAATTATGTCTTTACCTCTTTGTGGGTGAGAATATTTAAGTTCTACTCTTTTAGTAAATTTCAGTTATGAACAATACAGTATCATTGACTATAGCGACCATGTTATACACTAGATCCACAAACTTTATTCATCTTATAACTGAAAATTTGTACTCTTTTACTAGCCTCTTCACTATTTTCTCCACCCCCAGTCCCTGGCAACCATTTTTCTACTCTTTGTTTCTATGAGTTGGATTTTTTTTTTTTTTTTTTTAGATTTTATATATAAATGTTACCATGTAGTTTTTGTCTTTCTTTGTCTGGCTTATTCACTTCACATAATGCCTTCTCAGTTCATCCTTGTCACAAATGACAACATTTCCTTTTTCTTATGGTTGAATAACAATCCATTGTATACATAGCCACATTTATTTATCCATTCATCCATTGATAGACACTTAGGTTGTTTCCATACCTCATTATTGTGAATAATGCTGCAATGAACATGGGAGTACAGGTATCTCTTGGAGATAATGGAGTCATTTCCTTGGGATATATGCCCACAAGTTGGATTGTTGGATCATAAGGTACTTTCCATTTTTAATTTCTTTAAGAATTATAGGTAAACATTCCCTCTTTCCTTGATACAAGATGAGGAATGATAAAAATAATTCTATTTGATACAAACTAGGTCATTTAGATGTAATGTTTTCTTTCTTTTGATGTTCATGTGTCATTTAAGATTTTTTTTTGAGGAAGATTAGCCCTGAGCTAACTGATCCTTTTTTTTTTTTTTGCTGAGGAAGACTGGCCCTGAGCTAACATCCATGCCCATCTTCCTCTACGTTATATGTCGGATGCCTACCACAGCATGGTGTGCCAAGCAGTGCCATGTCCGCACCTGGGATCTGAACCTGCGAACCCCAGGCTGCCAAAGCAGAACATGCAAACTTAACCGCTGCGCCACTGGGCTGGCCCAAGATGTTCTTTTAAAAGCCTACTTTTTCGGCCACTCCCACTTTTTGGTTAACTTAGATTTTCAAAAATTATCTTTCTCTTCCCCCTACATAGTTAGACTTGGGCTTTTGTCATTTACCACAAATATTACTATTAAAATACAGACAATTAATTATAATTGGAGGATGAATCAATGAATAATATTTCAATCTCTGCGATGGTGATATAGTTCAATATTGTTTAACCTGTTAGCCTTCCCAGAGACTTTTTTTTTCAGGGGATATCTAAATAACTTATTTATGAATAATCAAATTGAATGCAGGAATTTTAAATACTAACGCAGAGAAATTGAGACAAAGATGTTTGGGAATTGATGATCATTGTGACAGTTACAATAAGGTTGAAAATGGAGTCATTCTTCTGAATAATTAGTGACAAATATCATTAAATATCTATTGTTAATGGGATTATGATTTTAGAATTTTTTCCACTATAATAGAAATGACATTGAGAGTAAAGGAAAAAGAGTATGAAATCCCCAAATTTAGCAATCTTGTTTAAAAGTAGAACTTAAACATCTAAGATACTCTCAACAAGGTCTAAGTTTTTATTGTTTGTGATTGAGATGGAAGCAAGTTAATACCACAAATGATGAAGGCTCTCCCTTGATATCTTTTAGAATATAAAAACCATTTCTCAGAGGCACTTGCTGATGGACTCACTACAAGCTCCGTCTCCTCTATTCTGACAGTGTGTGAGGAGATAAAATGCCTTCAAAATAGCCCAAGTGTAAGAATTTCCTGTTCAAACCATAAGTACCACATTGATGAGAAATCTACTTTGTCCACTATCTCCACTCTGAGCCTTCACAGGGCAGTCTGTGAAGACCACAGCTATTGTTTGCTTGAAAGTGTAACCTCGTCTCCAACTAGAGAATGCACGACTCTCTGGCCAACAGAGGTAAGTGACATTACTCTCCTTTCTCTCTACTAGCCCTTTCTCATTTAGTGAGAGGTTACAAATGCTACATATGATGCCACAATTAATATGTAATCAAATCAAAAATAAAATCGATATCTTTATTTGAATAATTCAGGGCCAAAAACAAGCATAAAATATGAAATATTTTGAAGGATTTCATAAATATTGAAATTCTTGCCTGCAGAGAACTAGTCAAGTACATACACATATGCATAATTTGATTTATAAATCAATATAATTTAAGGAAGAATCCCATAAGGATCATGACAATGAATAGCTAATGTATATCTTATAATCAGTATAGATATTATTTTATATTTAGCCAGCTTTTAAAAATAGATTCTTAAGATGCTCTCATCCTAAGGTGAAACATAATCCTCCACACACTTATTTAGAAACAATAAAAGTAGTGCGATTTTTAATAAAAATCAGAATGAAGTATTTCCAGAAAATGCTGATTTAAACTAATTATAAAAAATCAAAAGACTTTAAAAAATTGACCAAAACATTGCAAAAAAAAAAAGGTACCACACTGATAAAGAAACTCCTGTCTAATGAATTGTTATATTGTCTAACTGATGTGGTTCAGAAATAATAAATTGGTAACTGTTAAAACAATAATTAAAATAACTAACATTATTGAGACGTTATAATGCCAGACTATTAAGTGTTTTACATGCATTATATCATACATATATTTATTCTCATTTTAGGTTATAAAACTAGGTTGCTAGTTTTATAGCAACTTTGTTTTTTAAAAGATTTTATCTTTTTCCTTTTTTCTCCCCAAAGCCCCCTGGTACATAGTTGTGTATTCTTAGTTGTGGGTCCTTCTAGTTGTGGCATGTGGGATGCCGCCTCAGCATGGTTTGATGAGCAGTGCCATGTCTGCGCCCAGGATTCGTACCAACGAAACACTGGGCCGCCTGCAGCAGAGCGAGGGAACTTAACCACTCGGCCATGGGGCCAGCCCCCTAAGTAACTTTTTAAAGATCACATGTTGTAAGTTTCAAACCCAGAATTAATTCCAGATCTAACTGACTACAGAGCTCATTAACTGAATTATTAAATTGCGTTATCTGATTTATTACAATTGCTTGCACAACTTAAGCTGCACTTACTGACTTTGACAGCTGTAGAATCTTTCTGCAAGTTTGCACAAACTGTGTTCTTCCATAAATATCTACACTTCTATCATTTTATGGTTTCATACCTTCGCTGTTAAATCAATTGCCAATTACTTGTGCAAAATAATATTTTTCTAAATTCCTTTTTATATTGTTTTCCTTATTTATTAGGTTTTGGATAAGTTTAGTGTGTCATGTATAAGTGTTAAACATATAAAATATTTCTTTAAAATTGTAATGGTTCCTCAAAAATACACAATTATTCAAAATAAAACATCATTTGGTAACACCTCATCCACTTTTAATAAAGAAATGTAAGTCACTAAATAAAAGTAATTTAGTGCAGGAATTACTATATATGCTAACACTACTATTCCCGCAACTTTAAAACACTCAATCTTTAACCATTAACATGTTTAAAAAATGGTGCTTTTTTTTCCCAATGCAGCATTTTAATTTTAATACTGTTAAAGTGTTTCTGTGGAATCCGACTTTAAATTAATAAGGATATTATTATGCATCAACTTCTTTATTCCTCTCTAATTTATTGCTCTTCATTACTCGAACCAAGAATATTGTGTCAAATATAGTATATCATTTTAAAAACTATCTGAGCAACCCTATCATGAAACACTTATGTAAACCCTAAGGAAATTAGAACGATACTTTTACATTGTTCAACTGCAGAATGAGTACTATTACTCACCCCACACTCATTTGACGATACTAGAGATCTCGTCATTGTATACATCATCTATTAACTAAAGTAAAGTCATCATTGAGGACAGCCTTTGTCATTAGTCAGCTGCAGAGATGGATAACCAAAGAGAAAACTGTTCAGAACTGAAACCGGTTATGGACTCAAGGAGATATCAAATGAAAGGTAAGAACACTAAGATCCATTTCAGTAACTGAACAGGAAATAACTTATGTGGAATTAAACCTTCAAAATGTTTCTAGGATCTTCAAGAGAATGACAAGAATGACCACTACAAAGGTAAAACATTTGGTAGACACACAGTATAACTGTTCTAGGATGTGCAGCTGGGGTGCAGAGGTTTGGGAAAAGGGTAGAGAATAAGCTCAGGTAGTTTTTATTTGTGAGGATCAGAGCTTGAAGCAGGAACACAATATTCTAAGATGAAATCTGAGGACTAATTTTTTTCAAGCATTGTTGTAATTTGTAGTCTTTGACCAACAATTCCTGGAGGATTACATTTACTGAAAATGCTGTAGAATATTCTGAAAGAAAGATTACAATGGTAGATATGGGTTTTGGATCCAAGTTTTCTGTATGTGATCCCCTGTGAATGTGGGTTCTCTTGTATGTAAACTGTCTAAACAAATGCCTCCCTCTCTCCTTTCTCAGTGTTTTGATTTCTCTCCCTGTAGATTTACCACCATCTCCAGAGAAGCTAATTGCTGGGATCTTGGGAATCATCTGCCTTGTCTTAGTGTACACTGTAGTACAAATGATACTCTTTAGTCACTGTAAGTAAATTTTGAAAAATTATACGAAGATTTTTCACTTTATTGATGGTCAGTGCCTCTATCCATTTCATAATATTGTGATATAGAATTTTCATTTTAATGTATGCATTTAGACTAAATGTAGAATGAATATTCTGAATTTGTCAAATTATAAATAACAGGATGATTGCAGAGAGTATTACACATAAATATATATATATATATATCTGATTTCTTAACTCAAAGACATGCTTTAAGAGACTGAACAACCTTATTGAGAAACGTAAATTAATTCTTGAGATTGGTTAAACCAAGTAATGTAAAAGATGGTGAAGTTGGTCCTTTAGGATTTTGAAATATTTTTCCCCCGATCTTCGTTACTTCATTAGTTTTTTGGTAAAGTCATATTTTTCCAGATTATTCTAATTCTAAACAATACATCAATTTCAAGGTAAGAAACTAAAATTATTATGAGTTATTTAGATCAATCAATATTAATTTCTGTAATAATTACTTTAATATTTCTAGCTACTGTAATCTTGGAGCAGAATAATTCATCCCTGATAACAAAGAGCCAAAAAGGTATACAATAATTTTCAAAGTTCTGATATTAGTATAGTTTTTATTTTGTCTCTATCTTACGCTAGTGAAGAGTGATAATAGATTTTTTGGGGACAACAAATTGTCAGGTAACAAATGTTCATAAAAATGATGAGAGTAGAGTATTCCTTCTTATGCAACAATATGAAGATATATTCATTTAAAATCACAATACCCATTGTTTTAGATTGGCCTAAATTTTCTACTGATAAGAGATAACACTACTACTCTAAAAAGTGGTTTTGTTTATTGAATTTCAGGACATATGTAGAGTGAATATTTTTGTGCATTTACTTTTTATGAGCATATAAATTAGGGGATGAGAGGCTGACCCTTCTCTGTACGTGTGTGTATGAGTGTGATCTGTTTTATATATACAAGCCTGTGAGTTTGAATAGGTGTTATGTACATATATGTTTCTACCTATGGAAATATGTAAGTTAATTTTCATTTATTAAAATTCAAATTGTTTTTAGATAATAATTCATAACCTTACTTCAGCACATCATTGTCGTCGTTGTCCAGAGGAGTGGTTAACCTATTCCAACAATTGCTATTACATTAGTATTGAAAGAAAAGCATGGAATGAGAGTCTGATGGCCTGTACTTCTAAGAACTCTAATCTGCTTTATATAGATAATGAAGAAGAAATGGTAAGGTTGTTAATGTTTTTAACATTTTATTAAAAGCAAATTTCAGTTAACGTGGTATTTGTAGGTCATCCATAACTTTGTACATATTTGTAGATTTATTTTAAAGTCTGTTACTATTCCATAGTTGGACTTAATAATATTTTACTTATATGTTTATATCACTAATGTGCATTTAATAATTTCCAGTTCTCACTTTTCATAGAAAAGCTGTTTTGAAAAATGCCTTTTGTTCTAAAATAAATTTTACTGTTCAATTTTACCATACATCAAGGAAACTCAACATATCACAATTGTTCAGGTTGATTACAAAGTGAATAGAACCATGTAATTACAAATAAGGTCATGAAATAGATGTCCAGACCTCCAGCAGTCCCACCCCTGAGTACTGTCATCACTTCTCTTCCCTCCTCACTTAGCCACTATTCTGATTTTTAATATTATAAATTATCATTGCTTAATTTTAAACTTTATATAAATGGGACATTCAGTATACATTTTTATATGCGTCTCCTTTTACTCCCACATGATATATAGCAATTCATTCATATTATTACATTTATCTTAGTTCATTAATTTTCACTTCTGTATTATGTTATATTAATGTGACATTTTTAATCTATTCTGCTGAGATAGAAATTTAGTTGCTTTTTAATATCTAGCTATTATAAATGCCTGTATAATGAAAATCCTCGTGTATGTATTTTCCCATGCATATTGTTTTTGTAATTTATGTATTATATACAAATGAATCAGATATAATAAACTATATTATAGAATATAAATATACTTACAATAATATAATAATAATTTACAAATACACTTACGTTAATTGTATTTCTGTATGGTTATAATATATTATCCTCTGCACCATAGTGAAATTGCAGGGTCATAAATATACGTATATGTCAAATTTATTAAATTATTTCCAAATTTTTCTAGTTTGTTGTGTAAATACACATTTTACTCAATGGTCCCTTGTTCCAAAAACTGAGTACTCTCAGAAATTCATATTGTAAGTTCTGATTGTTATATAATTATCTTGATCACTTTAAAAAGCATTTTCCTGAGAACTGTTAAATTCAACACATTTTTCTGGACTCTTAATCACTAGGATAGTCTCTTTTGTGAGAATGAGAAGTGCCTGTTCGTGTCTCTTGCCCATTTCTCCTATGTGGTGTCCATCTTTTTCCTTCTTAGAACTTCTTGCTATACTTTGGATATAAGCTCTTTTTTGATTTTATGAGATGTAAATAGCTTTTTTGACTCTGTGACTTACAGTTTTACCCTCATATTGGAGTCTTTTAATGGCCAGAATTTTTTTAACGTTATAAAATATTATTCCTGGGAAGAATAGGGAAAAGTAGTATCCACTCCTCTTTTCAGAACAGGAAGTCTGATCTGTACCAGTTTTAATTTGAATTTTCCTGAGACTAATAGTGTTGAACATGTTTTCATGTATTTATTTATTTGCAATCCACGTATCTTTGTTGGTGAAGTATCTATTGAAATATTTTCTTTTTTGGTTTGTATTTTGAGAGTTCTTTATGTGTCCTTGTTCAAATCTTTTATCAGATATCTGGTTTGCAAATATTTTCTCCAAGTTTACTACTTGAAATCTCCACCTAACCCAAGGTTGTGTAGGTTTTTCTAATATATCTTTTTGAAGTTTTGTTGTTTACACTTTAGTTTATGACCGTTTTTCAGCTTATTTTTGTATATAGTGTGAGGTATGGATAAAATTATTATTTATTTTTTATTTTGCATATCAACAACCAATTGTTTCTGCAACATTTGTTGAAAAGACTTTAGTTTCCTCATTGAATAATTTTGCATCTTTGTTGAAGTCTGCTTTCTATAAATGTGTGGGTATAGTATCGCAATTTCTAACTTCTTTCATTAATCTAGTTATCTGTTTTTATGCCAAATCCATACTTTAAATGCTGTGCTTTTTTTTACAGTAGGTGTATATTAGTTCTTCTTTTTAAAAGCCATCTTGTCTATTCTAAATCTTGCATGATGTTTCCTTTTTTATTCCTATCTTTCTAAAAGATTCTATTGCTTCTTCTCAATGCAAGTATGAATGTCAATTTTATTAAATGCCTTCTGTAACAAAGTAATCATATTTTTTCTTCTTTATTCTGTTAATGTATTGGATTAATTTTATGGAATTTCAAATGTAAATCCAACCTAATACTGCCTCAATAAATCCACTTATGTCATAGTCCGTTATTTTTATATATTGCTGGAATTCTTAATAACTATGTATAATTGCTGCTGGTATGTAATTTCCTTTTTTGTGTGTGATATGCCCATCAAAATGCATGTACCACACACATTTTATTAGCCTCATTCATCTGCGTGGATGTGTTTTCACTCTTCTCTACCCTGCAAGAGATTTTGTAGTATTAGCATTATATTTCTCATTGTAAATATTGCTTGCATCAACATTGAAATGATCTGCAACTGAGTGTGGAAATTTTTTTGATATTTATAGATAAAATTCTATTAGAAGTTGTAAGACAATTCTAGTATCTTTATTTCTTTTTGTTTTAGTTTTCACAAGCTGTATTTGTTAGGATTTTTTCCATTTTATGTTTATTTTAAGATGTGTTTACATATTTTTATAACATTCTCTTAGGATAGTGGTATTGAGTATAATATACATACAAATGGATGCGCTTGTTATATATACCAACAGACTGCAGAATTTTCATCAAGTGTAACTATAATCTAGAATGAGAAAATGAGTTTTGCAAGCACTAAAAAATGACCCCCTCCTGTTCTTTTCTGCAAAAAATAATAATTTATAGATATGGAATCATGTAGTATATATTCTTTATTTTTGGCATTTTCAGGAAAGCTAAACTTGTGAGATTCACCCATATTTTTGCACGAAATTGTAGATGGTCCATACCTCCTTGGTGCCATTGTCTAATTATACTATAATGCACTTATCCATTCTATTGCTGATGTTCAAGGGTATTTTGAACATTGTTGCATTTGGAGCTACCATGAGTTATTCTACTATACAGATTTCAGCGTAAACTTTTGACTAAAAATATATTTATCATTTCTTCCTTCTATAACTTTAATTGACTCTTCCTTTTATAGCTTCTTGAGAGGGAAGCTTCTCAGATCATTCATTTTAGAATATTCTTCCTTTTGAACATGAGACAGAGATATGAATTGTCTCTAAGTACTACTTTAGTTCCAACCTAAAATTTTTATATATTCTCATTTTATTATCATTCATATCTGTGCCCATCTTCTAACATCTGTGCCAATCTTCCTCTATTTTGTACATGGGATGCTGCCACAGCATGGCTTGATGAGTGGTGTGTAGGTCCACACCTGGGACCCGAACCTGGGAATCCCCAAGCCACCAAAGCAGAGTGCACGAACTTAACCACTATGCCACCAGGCCAGCCCCATCGCCTATTTCTGCCTTTGAATCTGAAGTCTGTTTGTTATAGAAAACATATAGATGGATCTTACTTTTTTATTCAGTATGACAATTTCTATCTTTTGATTGGAATGTTTATTCATTCACATTTAATGTAATTATTGGTATAGTTGGATTTAGGTCTGCTGTTTTACTATTTATTCTATGTTTATATCTCTTGTTCTTTCTTCCACCTTTCCTGACATCTTTTGTGTTAAATACATATTATTTTAGTGTTCCAATTTAATTCCTTTATTGATAGTTTGACTATATTTTTTTAATTATTTTCCTAGTAGTTGCTGAGGATGTTACAATTATATCTTTAACTGTTCACCATCTACTCAAGTTAATTCTGACTAAATTCCAGTAAAATATAGAAACTTAGCATCAACATAGCTCCATTTTGTCTCTGCCTCCTTTGTTATCTTACGATTGCTTCTAACGGTGCTGTACTGAAGCCAGCTAGCACAGGTTTGTGAACACTAATTATACACATCCTTTCTAGCACTGCATTCATTATTTCACATTTGTCAGTTGAAATGAACCATTCTAGGTGTCTTTGCAAGACAGAAATCTACAAATGTTAAAAAATAAGGTTTTACTCCCCTCACCCAAAGGCATCCACATACCAGCACAAAGTATCACCTATATATGTTATAGACCCAATCATACAGTATTATAATGATTACTTTAAATAATCTTATTTTTAGAAGAAATTCAGAGAAGAAAACACACATACACAACAACCCTTATTTACCCACATATTTACCATTTCTGCTACTCTTCATCCCTTCTTATGGATATGAGTTATCCTCCAGTATCATTTACTTTTAGCCTGAAAAATATTTTTGGAGGGCAGGTCAGTTAACAAGAAAATCTGTTTTGTGTATGCTGTAAGATCCTATTTCATCTTCTTTATTGAAGGATTCTTTTGCTGAATTTAGAATTCTTGTTTGACAAAGCTTTTTTTTCTTTGCAGTACATTCAGCTCTTTGAGTATGTCATTCCCCGCCTTCTATTCTTCATTGCTTCTAATGAGAATGCATCTGCTAATTGTATTGTTATTTTCTTATATGTAATGGATGGTTTTTCTCTTGCTGATTTTAAGATTACCTCTTTCATGTTTTTTTTGCTTTTTATTTTATTTTTCAAATTTTGTAGTAAAAAAAGAACACGTAACATAAAATTTACCTTACGACCCATTTAAAAAAAATAACTGTATTTTCTAAGAGCAGTTTTAGGTTTCCAACTAAGTTGAGACAAGGTACAGAGATTTCCCATACACTCCTACTGTCTACGCATGCATAGCTTCTCCCATTATCAATATCTCCCACCAGAGTGGTACATATGCTACAATTGATGTACCTATGTTGATACATTTTTATCACCCAAAGATTGTAATATACATTAAGGTTGACTCTTGGTGGTGTACATTTCATGAGTTTGGACAAAAATATAATGACATGTATGCACCATTATAGAATTATAGAGAATACTTTCACTGCCCTAAAAATCCTCTTTGCTCTACCTATTAATTGTTCCCTTCCCTCTAACCCTGATAATCACTGATCTTTTTACTGTCTCCACGCTATTGTCTTTTTTAGAATGTCATAAAGTTTACTCATACAATATCTTTCATCTTATCCATTACATTTTAACTATATCATACATCTTAACCATTTTTAAGTGTACCGTTTATCATTGTTGACTATATTTGCCTTGCTGTGCAACAGTTCTCTAGAACTTTTTCTCCTCATAAAACTGAAACTCTGTACACATTGACCAATAATTCCCCTTGGTCCACTAAACCCCCAACCCTTAGCAATAACCATTCTACTTTCTGTTTCCTTGAGTTTGTCTACTTTAGACACCTCATATTATTGGAATCATTTGGATTTTTTTGTGACTGGCTAATTTCACTTAGCTTAATAGCCTGGAGTTTCATCCATGTTGTATTATGTGACTAGATTTCCTTCTTTTTAAGGCTGAATAATATTGCATTATATATATATATACTGTATTTTCTTCATTCATCCATCAGTGGAAATTTGGTTGCTTCTACATCTTGGTTATGGTGAATAATTCTGCAATGAACATAAGTGTGCAAATATCTCTTTGAGATCTTGCTTTTGATTCCTTTGGATATATTTTCACTTGTGGGATTGCTGATTCATATGGTAATTCTATTTTTAATTTTTTGAGAATATTCCATGCTGTTTTCCATAATGGCTGACCAATTTACATTCCTACTAACAGTATACAAAGGTTCTTTTTTCTCCACATTCTCCTCAGTACTTGTTATTTTCTGAGTTTTTTATAGTAGCTGTCCTAATGGGTATAAGGTGATATTTAATTGTGGTTTTGATTTGCATTTCTCTAATAATTAATGATATTGAGCATATTTTCATGTTTGGTCATTTGCACATCTTCTTTGGAAAATTCTCTGAATTTGCCCAATTTATAATTGAGTTATTTGGTTTTAAATTGTTGCACTACAGAGGTTCCTTATATATTTTGGATATTAACTCCTTATCAGATATGATATTTAAATATTTTCTCCTATTCTGGACCTTGTCTTTTCACTCGTGATTGTGTCCTGTGATGCAGAGTGTTTCAGTTTGATGTAGTCCCATTTGTCTACTTTTACTTTTGTTGCCTGTGCTTTTATTGTGCATCCAAGAAATCATTGCCAAATACAGTGTCATTACCTTCCCCCGCATGTTTTCTTCCAGGAATTTTAGGTCTTATGTTTAGGTCTTTAATCCATTTTGAGTTACCTTTTGTATATGGTGTAATGTAAACTTCCAGCTTCATTATTTTGCATGAAAATAGTCAGCTTTTCCAGCACCATTTGTGGAAGATACTGTCCTTTCTCCATTGAATGTTCTTGACACCCTTGTAGAAAATCATTAGACCTTGTAGAAAATCATTATAAATGGCTTTATTTCTGGATATATTGTTGAGTTGTTGTTTCTGTGAGGGAATGAGGGTCTGCGGCTTCCTGTTCCTCGATCTTGCTAATGTCATCCCCCTCCAATGTGGAATAGTTTTCAGGAAAATATGGATTTTGTGTGAGGTAATTTGACCTATGTGTTGCTAGAGGTGGGAAATATCTCACTCATTCTCTGATTGGCACATTGACTCAAGTCATAACAATCCTGCTTGTTCCCTCAAGATTACTTCTTTGTCTTTGTCTTCAAATGTTCTTCATTCATTTGATTGTGCTGTTTTGAGATGTGGATTTCAATGTGCTGAGTCTATTAGTATTTGCTAAGCCCTTTGGGTCTATAAATATTTTTAAACTCAAAATTAAGAAGTTATTCATTCATTGTCTTATAATTATTTTTCTGTCCTTTTCTGTCTTTCTTCTTCTTCTCAGTCTATATTTACACCCATATGGGTTTTCTTAATACTGTTTCAAAAGTCTCTGAACTGTGTTAATTCTTCTCAGTCACCTTCTGGGATGAATAATTTCTATTACTCGATCCTCAATTTCATCAGTTCTTTTTTCTGCATCTCAAATTTTCTGTAGAATCAATTTAGTGAATTGTTCATTTCAGGTAATGTATTTTTCAACTAAGCATTTCTGTTTGGTCCATTTATAGTTTGCATTTCTCTATTGACATTTCCTACTGGTTTTGTCACTGCCATCATATTTTCATATAATTATTTGAACACAATTTTCTTTATAATTTACGTGTATTTATAATAATTCCTCTATATATTTTTTCTAATAAATCTAACATTTTATCCCAGTGAAGGATTCCATTGTCTGATTTTTTCCCTGAGTATGTCAAACAATTTTTAGTTTATTTGCATGCTTTCTATGTTTTAAGTAGACATTTTTGATAATATACTGTAGTAAACATGGATTCTGCTTCAGTTTCCTTATATTTGTTGTTATTATTATTATCATAATCATATTTGGTGAGGAAGATTGTCCCTGAGCTAACATCTATTCCAATCTTCCTCTATTTTGCATGTGGGGCCGTGCCACAGCATAACTTGATGAGTGATGTGTAAGTCTGCACCCGGGATCTGAACCCACAAACCCCATGCTGCCGAAGTGGAGCACATGAACTTAACAGTTATTCCACTGGGCCAGTCCCACCTTACACTTATTACTTTTTGTAACTTGCATAAACTTTTGCTGCAGCATCTTCTCTAAAGTGTGCCTGTGATATTTCTGCTCAGTTTTTAAAAATTCTTACTGTTTATTTTTACTTTTTAGCCTGACTTCTTAGGGATTGCCCTTGTGATTGCATAGCTTAGTTGTGAAACAATGATTTTTCAATGGGCTTTATTCAAATGCCGTAAGTCAGTAGAGCTTCCATCTTCTACCATTTGGGGTGTGTGTGTGTCTGTTTTGGAGAATGCTCAAAACTTTGAAATCAGATCTCAAGTCTCCCTTCGTTTTTACCTTTTACTAGTATCATTTTTGTCTCTTCTACACATCTACACATTTTTTCCATCATCCAAGAATGCGTAGATCTAATGTCATCTCTTTCATCGTAGTCTTGGTTTCAGTACCTTCCCATTATATACAGCTGGCACTGTGCTTGACACAAAGGAGATCACAACCTTGGACTAAAAAAGGATGGTTTTCCTCATTAATTACCTAGGAAGTTTGACACGTTGAACTGAAATACTAGCGGGCTATTTAGTGACCCATTCCCATCTGCTAATCAAGTCTGCCCCGTATCAGCAACATTGTTGATTTCTTTCAGCCTTATCCATATTGTACAAATTGCAATTCTTCTTGCTCTCTGGGCTGGGCTGGGCAGGAGGGCAGATGTGGGAGCAGTCCTAGGCAAGAAGATTAGAAGTTGGCTCCATTTTTACTTGAATCTCTAGTCAGTTTTCCAATAATAAATACTTCTCAAATTATCGTTAACCTTCGATCAGTTTTCAGAGCCCTGAAACTGTCATTGTTTCAATGTGCCCTCTTCATTTAGTCATAATACATTTTTATAATGTATCCCGTGTGTAACGTTATATTGTAAATTGAAAGACTCTATAAAATAAGAAAGAATTAACTTCATTTGTTGTTACCAAATCCTAATTAGTATAAAAGTTTTTAATTGACTTCTAGTAAAATGTCTTTTCTCATAGAATTTTTTGAACTCCTTGAGTGTTTTTTCATGGATTGGACTCTCCCAAAGAACCAATAATAATTCATGGGTGTGGTCAAATGGCTCAACTTTCTCTTCCAAACTGTAAGTTTCTTGAGAACTCATATTTTACCTTGAAGGAATTAATCTTAGAAGGAAAAAAAAGAAATACACAAGTAATTATATAAACACAATTATTTACGTGTTTCCACAGAAAAATATATGGGAAATATTCAGATTTAGATATGGGGCTATTGGTCTAAATGTGTTGTTTATTGATTAAAATAGAAAGTCATAGATTACCAATATTAATGATGTATTATTCTTTGTATTTCAGGTTCCCAATATCTTTAGATAGGGACAATAACTGTACATATTTGAATTATCAGAAAAACACGCTTTCTTCTGCATCATGTTTGGAAATAAGAATGTATGTTTGTAAGCACCAGGCAGTTTAGCTTACCTAAATTTGATATACTGCTCTTTCACCATCAATAAGGAGCATATTTGTAGTTTCTTCAAAAGCCATACAATTATTTTCTTAGAATTATTTAAGATACTATATTTTAGAGCAGGTTTGGGTTCATAACAAAATTAAGAGGAAGGTACAGAGATCTCCCTTATCCCTCCTGGCCCCACACATACATAGCCTCCCCCATTATCAACATCACTGACCAGAGTGGACAATTGTTACCAAGGATGAATCCATATTAATGCATCAAAATCACCTAAAGTCCATAGTTTGCCTGAGGCTTCACTTTTGGATTTGTAGAATTATTTTTAAATCTTTGTGTATATTAATTTTCAAAATATATACCCAGGTACATATTATCAATTTCTTAAGCTTTTGCGATTTATTAAAATAAATCATGTATAAATTGCAAATAATAACATCAAGAACTGTTATTTCTATCTTTAGTAAGTTGAGTAATTCCACTCATATTTTCAAATTAATTGATTTATCCCACCTTACCTGAGGGTGTAAGGTAAGGTGTATAAGTCACAGTCAAGGAGACAGAAATCAAAGGAAGATTTATGTAAATAATTATTTACTATTTGTAAGAAATTGCCTACTAAGAGAGGATAAAGGAAAATTACAAAGAATACCTTCAGGTTAAAGGAGAGCACCCAAGGAAGGAATCACTTTGCAGCCAGATCTATTCCCTGAGGATGGGTTTTAGACATCACTGAAGACGTTGTGGCTGCAGGCAACTTCATGGCAGACACATTCACTGGAGCGCCCTGGAACAGAGTAGTTCCTCAGTCAGCAGGCTGAAATTGGTGAGGATGGATCTGTCTGTGACAGGCAAGCAAGAAGACCTCCTTGCCAGATTGTCAGCAGGCAGAGACTGGAGGGCAGGGAATTATGAATGGGACTGGACACAAAAACTTGCTGGAGAGTGAATATCACAGGACTTCCTGCGTGCATGCAGCTGGCAACCACACTGTAGTAGCCAAAGTAGAGAAAATTCCATGAAACCATGAAGAAGAGCTGTTTCTCCTGCAGTGCCTGTCCAGTGCCTTTTACTGACAAAACTTAGCCTCACGCGAGCTGACAAGGGAGAAGAGTTTATAAGATATACTCTATTATCTCAAAAAAGGGCAATGAAGGATAGATTTGGAGCTGAGTTTAATAAATTAATTGGCCCTCAAGGTTACTACGCAACAACCGCAAGCTTGCTGTATAAGAGCCATTTTGATCTGCCCAACTTCCTCAGAGAATGGAACCAACATCTATCTTCTGAATCTGTTTTAGTACAGCATTCTCAATGATAGATTCATATTTTTGGTGGAAACTGGTATTTTCATTGGATAATAATAGTGTCCTTTGATTTTTTAATGTTTTCTTTTCCTCTACTGGATTTCAGATATTTTGGAAGGTATCTTGTTTTATTGAATTTTCTATCTCCCACCTTCTGTCAACGTTTATTACCATGCTTAGAAAAATAGTTTGAGGAAAAAAATAAAATGTTAAATAATTTTAAAAATCAAAAGTGTAAAAATATTTGTGGGGCTCAGACAAATATTCATTGAGAGAACTCAGAATAAACTTTAGTTATTTGACAATATTCAGACACAATTCCGCCATCATTCAATTACAAGAGGGAGAGATCCTATACATGATGATCATTTGCAAAATAAATTAACATTTCATATACATTTATCTCTTTGAATATGGACATTTTCTTTAGTTCTCTATATTTATTCCCATATTCATATTGAGAAAAATATATAAATGTTAAAAATTAATATTATTCAATATGTAAGTTGTAGCTATATGTAATTGCTAAAGTTGTGTTATAAACAAAGCAAGATGGCATTGACACTTAAAAATAATCATTTATTTCTCATTCTCCCATTTATCTTTTGGCTGGGTTTCAGTTGAGGTAGGCTAGGTATACATGGGCTAACCTCCAGACCACAGATTCAGCTCAGATCCTTTTTATATATATTATTCTCAGAACAATGGGCTACCTTGTACATGATCTTCTATAGCAGAGATTAGTAGCTTTCAGGGGGCCAAGCAGAAATGTACTTCTTTATGCCTGGGTTCAGAACTCATAAGCCATCACTTTCCCACTCACATTGTCTTGTCAAAACAAGTCACAGGGCCAAACCTATCATTAATTCTCTACAAAATATACTCTTCTCATAGTGGTCAGAAGGAGAAAATGTAAGTTCACTGAAAAATAATCTAATGTACCATAACAGCTATGAGGACGTTTTTCCCATTATATTTTGTGAAATGTTTTTTTGTGAAAGGAAAATATTGGGAAATAGAAAAAATGTTAATATTTTCTTAACTTCTCATCTATGTTTTTGTTTCCTTTGTGCCAAAAGTTATTATGAGATAATTTTGTATAATGGTAATGATTGTCATGTAGATACTTTCACCAGGGTCTTTGATAAATGCACATATGGGGAGCAAGCAGTATGGTATAAATTTCAAGGATGAGTGAGCGTAAATTCTAATACAGCACATTCGCCCTGTGGTAAAAAGGACTGTTTTGTTCATGTCCAAGCTTGTGTGCCAAAGTTACTAATCTGAATATTTTGTTTACTGGTAATTAATGTTATGGATAAAATAAGACATTAACATTTAAAAAGTGTTGTTCTGCTCTACATTTTATGAGTCTCCTCCATTCATTACAACCATTATTTCTTTGTGGTTCCTCCCAAGACAACATGCAAAAATTTACATTTTCTTCCCCCAAAGACTGAATTGGGTAATGACCACACACTAATTGAATGAATCCAATGTTTTTCTCTACCTAAGGTTTATATTTTCCTTTTCTATTTCACTTTTTGTTCCAAACTACATATGTTAATGTTATCTAAGATTTCCTATCAAAGATTCTGGAATAAAATTCATAAACAACATTTGGTTACCACAGTAGTAAAATGCATAAATATCTACCAATAATAAAATGCCAGCAACAAATAGTGCTTCAAATTTTAGTAAGTACTATAGAGATCATGAGGTCCTCAGACGTAAAACAACTGAAGATGTTTTCAAACTAAAGAAAAAAACACTTAAATCCAAAGGAATTTGAGCTTCTGTTTCTGGTATGGCTAAGCAAGCTGCTGCTGGACCCTACCACTGATAACAATTATAAACTCTGGACAAAGCACACACATGCATACACACATCACCCTGGAGGTTGAAGGGGGGGAAAGTCAGAGTTTTGGAAAAGTAGTTTGGACTTGGAAGAAGAAAATGACACAAAAAGAGTTACCTGCTATTACAATTTTTAGCCTGAAGGCAGACCAAGTTCAGCTTCATTTATTTGTCTAAAACTCCAATAAACACCTTGCAGTCTTTCCTTTCTAAAAAAAAGTAGAGGATAGAGCTCGGGACAACAACAGGGCTAAAAAATGACGGCAGGATCCCAGAAAGGAGAGTGCCGAAAAGTGGCAGTAATAAATGCAGTGTCCAAACTCTGCCCCAAATTCTGACTGACACCAAAACAATCCTTGTGTGAACAAGACTGCACCTAAAGACAAATTATAGAGCTGAGACGTGATTTGAGTTGTCAACCAAGAGACAGTTTTCAGTGCTAGTTCAGCTAATTTAATTGCCTTCTAAATAATAACACCAACACTCTTTAGAGAAATATAATCGAATCCAGAGTCTTCTCAAGAGTGTCAAGATTTAAAGTAACATTAAAAAAAAAACAAACAGAAAAATGTGACCTGTCTCAAGAAAAATGACAATAAAATAAGATCACTCTGAAGATGACCCAGATTTATAAATTATCAGACAAATTTTTTTTGGAGAAAGATTAACCCTGAGCTAACGTCTATGCTCATCTTCCTCTACTTTATATGTGGGATGCCTGCCACAGCATGGCTTCACAATCACTGCTTAGGTCCACGCCCAGGATCCAAACCAGCAAACCCCAGGTCACTGAAGCATAGCATGTCAACTTAACTGCTTCACCACTGGGCCAGTCCCCAGACAAATGTTTTTAAAGTTGTATTTAAATGATGCTCAAGTATGTATAAGAAAATATGCTTACAATATGCAAAATGCTAAATCTCAGCAAATGATATAAAACAGAACATTCGCAACAAAATGTAGGATATGTAAAACACGCAATCCACTTTATAGGTATCACAGCACAATGCATATGACAAAGAGCCAATTAACTTTGACAGAAATCAATAGAAATAATTCAATCTGAGGAAAAGGGCAAAAATACTTTTTAAAAAAGAGACCAATGTGATAGCATCGAAAGTTATAACACATGTAATTAGAATCTTACAAGGAGAGGAAAACACTTGGCAGAAAAATATTTGAAGAAATAATGGCTGAAACCATTCCAAATTTGTTGAAAAACAGAAAGTTAGATTCAGGAAGCCCAGTAATACCCAAACAAGATAAATAAAAACTAAGTAATAATGGATACATTATAGTCAAACTTCTGAAAGTGATAGAGAGAAAATCTTGAAAGCAACTAGAGAATAATGACACTTTATATGGCCATAAATTTATTAGAAATAATGAAAACAAGATAATAGAATATTCATCTCAAGAAAAAAAATAAAACCTGCCAACCCAGAATTCTATGTCAATGATATCTTTCAAGAATGGAAATAAATTAAAACACTTCAAAAAAATTACTAGGAACATCCATCACCAGCAGTCCTGCATTACAAGAAATGCTAAATGGAGGAAATTCTTCAGGCTTATGAGTAATAGTACCCAAAGGAAAACTGGGTATTTGAGAAGGTAAGAAGATCATGAAAAATTGTAAATATCTGGATAAATATTAAAGACTACTTTCTGTTGATTTCCTTACAGTATATATGACTATTTAAAGCAAAAATTGTAACATTGTCAGGGCTGACGCAGTGGTGTAGTGATCAAGCTCGTGTGCTCCACTTCGGTGGCCCAGGGTTCGCAGGTTCAGATCCTGGGTGCAGACCCATGCAGCACTCATCAAGCCATGCTGTTGTGGTGTCCCACATACAAAATAGAGGAAGGAGGGCACAGGTGTTAGCTCAGGGCCAGTCTTCCTCAAAAAAAAAAAAATTTAACATCGTCTTCCAGTGTTTCCAATGCCCATAAGATGTAATACATATGAAACTATACCATAATGGATAGGGTATGTGTTAAATAAAGCTGTATGGTACAAGATTTTTAAGTTGTACAAAATTAACTTTAACCAGACTGAGAAAATTTAAGGGTGTTTACTGTAATTTTTAGAACAACCACTGAAAATATAATGCAAACAGGTAATGCCTAGAAGGCAATATATTAATTGAATGGAGTGGTAAAAAATTCAGATAACCTCAAGAAAGCAGGAACAGAGGGCACTAAGATAAAACAAATTATAGGTCTCAAAGTAGCTAACTTTGAAATTAACACTTATGTGATATAAAAGGATAAAATTAATTAAGAAAAGAGTTCATCCATTCCCAAATTCTTATTCTGTTTATTCTTCAGCTTAAAATATGTATCGCCACGATTAAGCTAATGTTCCTCCAGCAGATTCAGCTTAAGGTTGCCTTCCCCTGAAATGGACGTAGATGTCCAGACCACAAAAAATTGCATTTTTAAAAATCTCATGTTACATATTTTTAAATCTCCAAATATTCATTAGCACATAAAGAATTATCAAAATACTAGTCTCTCATCCACATGATCATCATCATCATCATCAAACAAAAATTTCTCACCCTTGGAGTTTATCTTAGGCAAAATTATTTTCCCAGAGCTCAGGGACCATTGTTGCAAAGATAATGGCAGACCAAATGATATCTGAACAAAGGAAAACATTCGGACAACATTTTCTGGGTCACTGCTTTTTTTTTTTTTGAATGCTAATTGTCCACTTTGCCTGATATATGAGATTATACATCTTGGGAAAAATCTCCTTTAGACAATTACATATGACAGTATATTTATAGCAGGAATAAAATTAAACTTCTACAATTGTCTCCTCTTAGATATGTTGCTTCTTTACAAAGTTTAGAAATGTGAAATGTCTTCAATTCAATTAACCAGGTTTTATTTGAAGTACCTTACTTGTACTTTCAAAATCCATGAATTTTCCTGCTCCCTTTTATCTCTGTGTGTCTGGAACTCTGATAGTACATTGACCGTGGCTCATTTCTATCTTCCCTCTGAATTGGCAATTTTAGTCCTATCTGACATTGGCTGCTTTGATTGCCCTTTGTCTTGGAATATTTGGGTCTAAGAAATCTGTGTTCTAGGGAAGGTTTTCACACCTCTTTCATAATTTTTGTAACTGGAAAAGTCATATTTACCATATTCCTAAACTGAAACCAACACTGATGCTTATAATGTACTCTAGAAACATGATTTGGTAGCCTAATAGCTAAGATTTGGTGCTCTCAACTCCACAGTCCAGGTTTCTTTTGCTGTGGCACTAACAAAAAAAGAGCATCATCAGGCATGACTCCACCATGTGTTCCTCATACAGTCCTTTCACACCTTTTGAATTGTCTATGCCTTGTTAGCAATTATTTCTGGGATATGTATATAGTTGGACAGTTCTGACATGAAATAGTAAGAGGCACATTCATGGTTTTTTGTAGTCTGTTTCTCTCTGATACAAGAAGCAGCAATGTTCCACACAGAAGCTACTCCATGAAACTTTGTCCAGGAGTGAAGGTGATGTGGGTGAAGATTTCCACAGCACAAGTTGAAATAAAGCTTTCTTGCTGTAGATATAGATTTTTGTTGTTCTAAGCCTTCAATATTTTGAGATTATTTGTTACTGCAGGATAACCTCACCCATCTTGACTAATATAATGGTTTTGAGAGCTTTATTTGCTTCTTATTTCTTTTTGCTTCCTGGCCAAGATAACTGAGTTTCCCTAATGGAATTTCTCAATAGCTTTCCATGCAGTAATTTTTAATTTGCTATAGTACCCCCGATTTTCGCACAGGACCTCCACATGGCTTTTAAAGATAAAGGCATAGCCGGGCTGGTAGGACATTATAATACGGGCACATTTTGGCTATTTGAATATAAAAATTAAAAATAAATTATTAAATAAAATTTTTCCACTTAAAAATATTACTCCTTTATTGGATCAAGTTAAACAGATTTAGCATATATGGCTATATCACTTACTATGCCAAATCAATTGAAATAATAGGAAAAATACCTATAAAATAATCAATTCTTACCAGACCCTGAAAATAGTATCAAATGAATAAAAAAAAAATTGTGAAATTATTTGCATGATAAAACAAATGCTATGGGGTTCACAGAAAATTAGATTATAAGTTAAAAAGAAGTTATCAATTATATCATTTAAAGAGCAAATATAGCAAATAAAACAAAATAAGAGATATAAGATCAGCTTAAAGATAACAGGTAATAAGAGTAGTTGGATGCTTAGGGCCACTGTCAGAGCACCAAAATTAAAGACTTTCGTTAAATTCTTCAATTTTCCATAAAGATGATCTATGAAGCCTACTTTGAACCTCGAAAAATAAAAAGCAATAGATTTTTCCCCGTTATTATGACTGAGAAAAAGGCACTCTGGAATGTAATTTTTGGCTTAAGAGATACCAGATTGTATGGTAAGTGTGGACAAGAGGGTAGTGTACCACCAGTCATGACCACCTGCAGGAGGTATGGAAATCCCAGAAGTCAGAATATAAGATATCCACATACTTTGTCCAGCTACATGATTCCTCCCACAATTTCAACATTGCCAGAGATAAGCTTCTTTAAATATTATCTAAATTAGTTAACAAATTAATAGAACTACTATTTCATGATTGGAAACATTGCATAAATTTAAGAGCCAGTGATCAATAATAATAGACAAATAAGAATCACCAAACTTTTGATGAGAAAATCACTAACTAGAGGAACAAGAGAGTAAGTCTAAACAAAATTAATAGATCAAAGACGAGATTTCCAAACAAAAGTAATCAGAGTTCCTGGGATTATATTGGGGAAATGGTGGTTTTGTGTATATAGTTAAATCTCTTTTCTTCTCAACAGCTGCTACTCTGGTATAAAATATCTAGAATAAGCAGTATGGTAATGAGTTAAGAGATTAGATCTGAACCTGTCTCCTCTTCAGCAACATTCAGCATAAATAACAAATAGAGAAATAAGAAATAAGGTTTGAAGGATGGGCATTCTCTTTAAAATAATCAGGAAGATTGATATTTTGTGATGACTGGGGGCAAAATATAAAATGAAACTACAAATATAAAATATAATTATGATTAAAAAATATAAATAGAAAACTTCAAGAGACGTTCTCAACCTAGGCCACATAGGGTTTGGAAGCCACAATCTAAAATATCAAGTCATGCAAAAAAAAAAAATTAAGAAAGACAGCAAATGATGTAATTCTTGAATATTGGATTATAAAGTATAAATATTTTAAATGAATAGAAATTTAAGAACTAGAAATGAACACACCAAAAGGAAGTTAGTGTCTTAGTGTTGGGTGATGGGAAGAAGCCAGAGAAATTCGAAAAAGTCACAACAGAAATTCTAGGAATAGAAACAAAATCGCTTAAATGAAAAATCAGTGGAGGAACAAGATTAGAAACATGTAGGGATTTCTTGCTTCACTGATGTAAGTGAATTGAAAGAAGAACTGAAGAAAAGAGACAGGGAGATAGAAACTATAAAAGACATTAAGAAGTGAGGGAAAAAATTTCCAGGATGGAAAGATAGGGAAAAACAAGGACAAGTAATATTTCAAGAGACCACAATTGATTGCATTCAGGATTGAGTATGATACCAGACTCAAGAAGGACAATTCATCACTATTAGAAAAAATGCATTTAATAAACATTTAACTGCATCATGCTAAAAGTATTTCAAATTCATTTCCTTATGTGTTCTTTTTCTTTTTCTCCAAGTAATTTCATTGAGATCATAATGGTTTATAACATTGTGCAGTTTCTAGTGTACACTTTAACTTATCAATGTCTGAATTCACTTCATCATGCTCACCCCCAGCAGTCTAATTTTTATCCGTCAGCATATATATGTGCCCCCTTACTCTTTTTGCCCACCCGCCAGCCCTCTTCCCCTCTGGTCACCACTAATCTCTTCTCTTTAACCATATATTTGTTATCTTCCACATATAAGTGAAATCATGCAGTATTTATCTTTCTCTGTCTGGCTTATTTTGCTTAACATCATACTCTCAAGGTCCATCCATGTTTTTGCAAATGGGACGATTTTGTCTTTATTATGGCTGAGTATTATTCTATTGTATGTATATCCCACATCTTCTTTACGCATTTATCTGTAGAAGGGTACTTGGACTGCTCCCATGTCTTGCCTATTGTGACTAATGCAGCAATGAACACAGGGGTGCATAATCTCCTTAGATCATTGATTGCAAATTCTTTGGATAAATACCCAGTAGTGGGATAGCTAGATCATATGGTAGATCTAGTTTTAATTTTTTGAGAAATCTCCATACTGTTTTCCATAATGGCTGCACCAGTTTGCATTCACACAAGCAGTGTATGAGGGTTCCCCTCTCTCCATATCCTCTCCAATAATTATTGTTATCTATCTTGGTAATTATAGCCACTTTGAGAAGTGTAAGCTGATATTTCATTGTAGTTTTGATTTGCATTTTCCTAATAAATAGTGATATTGAACATCATTTCATGTAGCTGTTGGCCATCTGTATATCATCCTTGGAAAAATGCCTGTTCATATCCTCTGCCAATTTCTTGATCAGGTTGTTTGCTTTTTCAGTTGTTGAGTTGTACGAGATTTTTATCTATTTAGAAATGAATCCCTTGTTGGACAAATGATATGCAAATATTTTCTCTCAGTTGGTGGGTTGTCTTTTCATTGTGTTCGTGGTTTCTTTTGCTTTGGAGAAGATTTTAGTCTGATGTAATACCAGTTGTTAACTTTTTCTTTTGTTTCCCTTGCCTGAGAAGACATGGTATTTGAAAAGACATTTCTAAAACCAACGTCAAAGAGTGTACTGCCTATATTTTCTTCCAGGAGTTTTATGGTTTCAGTTCTTACATTCAAATCATTAATCCATGTGAGTTAATTTTTGTGTATGATGTAAGATACTGGTCTACCTTCATTTTTTGCATGTGGCTGTCCAGTTTTCCCAACACCATTTATTGAAGAGACTTTCCTTTCTCTATTGTATATTTTTGGTTCCTTTGTTGAAGATTAGCTGTCCATAAATTTGTGGTTTTATTTCTCAGCTTTCAATTGTGTTCCACCGATCTGTGTGTCTGTTTTTGTGTCAGTACCATGCTGTTTAGTTAACTATAGCTTTGTAATATATTTTGAAGTCAGAGATTGTGATGCCTCAAGCTTTGTACTTTTTTCTCCAGATTGCTTTGGCTATTCGGTATCTTTTGTCATTCCATATAAATTTTAAGATTATTTGTTCTCTTTCTGTGAAAAATGTCATTGGGATTCTGATTAGGATTGCATTCAATCTGTAGATTGCTTAGGTAATATGGATATTTTAACAACGTTTATTCTTCTGACCCATGAGTACAGAATATCTTTCCATTTCGTTATGTCTTCCTCCATTTATTTCAATAATATCTCATAGTTTTATGTGTACAGGTCTTTCACTTCTTTGGTTAAATTTATTCTAGATACTTTATTCTTTTTGTTGTGATGGTAAATGGGATTATATTCTTGATTTCTCTTTCTTCTAGTTCATTGTTAGTGTATAGAAATGCAACTGATGTCTTTAAGTTGATTTTGTACTCTAAAATTGTGCTGTAGTTGTTGATTATTTCTGATAGTTTTCTGATGGAATCTTTAGGGTTTTCTATAGATAGAATCATGTCATCTGCAAAAAGTGAGAGTTTCACTTCTTACTTTCCAGTTTGGACTCCTTTTATTTCTTTTTCTTGCCTAATTTCTCTAGCCAAAACTCCAATACTATGTTGAATAGGTGAGAGTGGGCATCCTTGCCATATCCCTGTTCTCAGAGGGTTGGCTTTCAGATTTTCACCATTAGGTATGATGTTGGCTGTGGGTTTGTCATATATGGCCTTTATTGTGTTGAGGTATTTTCCTTCTTGATCATTTTATTGACAGTTTTTATCATAAATGGATGCTGGATCTTATCAAATGCTTTCTCTGCATCTATTAAGATGATCATGTGATTCTTATTTCTCATTTTATTATTGTGGGGTATCACATGGATTGGTTTTTGGAGGCTGAACCATCCCTGCTTCCCTGGAATAAATTCCACTTGATCGTGGTATTTGCTCCTTTCAATATATTGCTGTGTTTGGTTTGCCAATATTTTGTTGAGGATTTTTGCATCAAAGTCATATTGGCCTTTAATATTGCTTCTTTGTGTTGTCCTTGTCTGGTTTTGGTATCAGGGTAATGTTGACCTCATAGAATGAGTTAGGAAGTGTTCCATCTTCTTCCATTTTTTGGAATAGTTTGAGAAGGAAAAGTATTAAATCTTTGAATGTTTGGTAGAGTTCTCTAAAGAAGCCATCTGGTCCTGGACTTTTGTTCTTTGGAAGGTTTTTGATTTCTCTTTCAGTCTCTGTACCTGTGATTGGTCTATCCAATTCTCTACTTCTTCTTGATTCAGTTTTGAGAGGTTGTATAAGTCTAAGAATTTATCCATTTCTTCTAGGTTATCCAATTTGTAGGTATATAGTTTTTCATAGTATTCTCTTATAATTCTTTGTATTTCTGCAGTATCTGTTGTAATTTCTCTTTCACTTCTAATTTTATTTATTTGAGCCTTCTCTCTTTTTTCTTGGTGATTTAGGCTAAGAGTTTGTCAATTTTACTTATCTTCTCAAAGAACCAGCTCTTAGTTTCATTAATCCTGTCTGCATTATTTTTTATTCTCTGTGTCATTTATTTCTGCATGATTTTTAATTATTTCCCTCCTTCTGCTGACTTTGGACTTTGTTCTTTTTCTAATTCTGTTAGGTGCTTTTAAGATTGGTTTTTTGAGATTTTTCATGCTTGTTGAGGTGGGCCTGTATGGCTGTGAATTTCCCTCTTATGATCACATTTACTGTGTTCCATAAGAGTTGGTATGTTGTCTTTTCATTTTCATTTGTTACCAGGTGTTTTTAAACTTACCCTTTGATTTCTTCATTGATACAATGTTTGTTCAGTAGCATGTTGTTTAGTCTCCACATATTTATAACTTCTCCAGTCTTTTTCTTTCAGTGCATTTCTAGATTCATAACATTGTGGTCATAAAAGAGGGTTGGGATGATTTCAATTCTCTTAAATTTATTGAGGCTTGCCTTGTTTCCCAACATATGGTCTATCTTTGAAAATGATCCATGTGCACTTGAGAAGAATGTGTATTCTACTGTTCTTGGATGGAATTCTTTATATATCTCTTAAATCCACCTGATCTACAGTTTCATTTAAATCTACTATTTCCTTGTTGACTTTTTGTTTGGATGATCTGTCACTTGATGTAAGTGGGGTGTTGAGTTCCTCTACTATTATTGTGTTGCTATTAATTTCTCCCTTTAGGTCTGTTAATGTTGCTTTATGTACTTTGATGCCCCTGTGTTATGTGCATATATACTAATAAATGTCATGTTCTCTTGGTGGGATGCCCCTTTTTCATTATATACTGCCCTATTTGTCTCTCATTGTCTTTTCAAACTTGAAGTCTGCTTTGTCTGATATAAGTTTGGCAATACCTAGAGGCAGTGTATTGTCAGGCCTTGTTTTTTAATCCATAAACCTACTTAGTGACTTTTTATTGGAGATTTCAATACATTTATATTTAGAGTGATTATTGATTTATGATGGCTTAATCTTGCCATTTTATCTCTTGTTTTCTAGTTGTTCTCTGTTTCCATTGTTTTTCTTCCTTTGTATTTCTGCCGGCCATTTCATTTTGGTGGTTTTCTGAGGAAGTTTTCTCCCTTTTTGTGAATTGTGGCTCTGTTCTGATTTTTTGTTTAGTTGTTACTGTGATGATTGTGTAAAAGATCTTGTAGATGAGATAGTGTTTTCTCATAGTCTTTTATCTCCATTAACCTAAGCAAATTCCTTCCCTTTCCTCACCCTTTCTGAATAATTGCTGCTGCAAACTGTTCTGTTTTTAATTTTCTGAGTTGGTGGCTAAGTTGAAGTGTTTATCATAACATTTGATGCTTTCTTTCCCTTATCCTTTAAGTCGTAATTGAGTCTCTGCCTCCCTATTATGGTAGTGAGCTACAGTTTTCTGAATACATCTGTCTGTTTATCGCCTTGCTCGGAGCTTTGTAGACCTCTCCATTTGTTTCTGGTGTGAGGGCATCTTTAGTTATTTCTGGTAGGGGAGATGCAGTGGCGATGAACTCCCTCAGTTTTTGTTTATCTGAGAAAGCTTTTATTTCTCCATTGTATCTGAAGGAAAGTTTTGTTGGATAGAGTATTCTTGGCTGAAAGTGTTTGTCTTTCAGTATTTTGAATATACCATTCCGTTCACTCCTAGCCTGAAGACTTTCTGCTGAGAAATCCACTGAAAGCCTGATAGGGTTTCCTTTGTAGGTTAGTTTGTGCTGCCTTGCTACTCTTAGTCTTTTTTCTTTGTCATTGACTTTTGACATTTTTACTATTCTATGCCTTGGGGAAGTTCTTTTAGCACTGACGTCATTAGGTGTTTTGTTTTTTTTAAAGAAGAATTTCTTCCCTTTTTCTCCCCAAAGGCCCCCAGTACATGGTTGTATATTCCTAGTTGTGGGTCCTTCTAGTTGTGGCATGTGGGATGCTGCCTCAGCATGGCTTAATGAGTGGTGCCATGTCCATGTCCATGATTCGAACTGGCGAAACCCTGGGCAACTGCAGCAGAGCACACAAACTTAACCACTCAGCCACAGGGCCGGCCCCCAGGTGTTCTATTAACTTTGTGTATTTGTAAATCCAGCATTATCCCCAGGTTTGGGAAGTTCTCAGCTATTATTTCATTGAACAAGCTCTCTGCTCCTATCTCCCCCTCTTCTCCCTCTTGAATACCTATAATCCTTATGTTGCTTTTCCTAATTGAGTCAGATATTTCCTGAAGAATTCCTTCATTTTTTTAAATCTTACTTCTATCCCCTCCTCCACCTGTAGAATTTCTGTAGTTTCATCCTCTAAATCACTAATTCTTTCCTCTGTAATATGAGCTCTATTTCTTAAGGATTCTAAATTATTTTTTATTTCATTAAGTATGTTTTCTATATCCAGAATTTCTGCTTGATTTTTTTTATAGTTTCAGTCTCTTTGGTGAAGAGATTCATTTTATTGCTGAGCTCCTTTCATTGTCTTTCCATGTTCTCTTTTATGTCATTGAGTTTCATTATGACGGCTATTTTGAATTCTCTGCCATTTAGGTTGAACACTTCTGCTTATTCAGGGTTGCTTTCTGGATAATTGTCATTTTCCTTGTGGTCTGAATTGTTGCTGCAGTTTCTCATGGTGTTCATTGAGCTGGTCTTTTGTCAGGACATTTGTGGTTGTATTAGGTCACAGATCCCACCAATTACCGCTAGAGGGAAACAGGAACAGAGTTTCTGGCCCCACCCCATCTTCTGGAAGCTGTGGGGGTGCTATGAGTCCCTGCCTTGTCCTGGGGTGCATTCAGATGCTTGTGTGGACTGTGCTTGGTAGGCAGGGCTTCCTTGCTGGATTGAGGAGCTAAGGTCACTCTTTGGCACTGCAAGGGTGCTATGGGCTCCCACTCCCTGCCAGGAAAGTAATCACAAACTGGCTAAAAGCTGCTGTTGCCTCTTCCCACAGCTGCTTAGGACATGCTCCCTCTTTGGGGGCTCCGCAGCACTATTAGTGCCCACATGAGTCTGGGGTGATTTTGCCCCAGCACGTAGATCTGCTGTGGTCTCTGCTTGCAGTCTGTGTGGCTGCTGAGTTTGCTGGGCAGGGCTTCCTCACTGGAATGGGTTAAGGCTGCTCCTTGGCACCACAGGGGCATGGTGTGCTCCCCGTCCCTGCTGTAAAAGTGGTCATGAGCATGGGATAAGGGCTGCCATCACTTCCCCCTACTGCCACCCTGGTACATGTTCCCACTTTTAAGCCACTTGTGCAGGGCTGGAATGAATTCATGTGCATGCACAGGACTGCTGAGGGAGAGCAGGGTGTGTTCACCTATTTTTGCCACTTCCCAGAGGGCCAGTCTATCCACCTTCAGCTGTATAGCTGCATGTGTCTCTCACTCATCCTTTTGTGCTGTGTGGGCTTCCTCTATTGGTCAGTGAATGTCCATTTAGTTGTAATTCAAAAGGCAGTGAGAAAAAGGGAACAGCTCACTCTGCCATGTCTGGAAGACACTGCTTCTGTTTTCTTTTAAATCTCTCAAAAATTAGATTTTTGCTGAGTAATACATGGCAACTATTTCCTATTTTGTAAATCCAATTATAAATTATCATCATACTTGACTAAGTAGCAGTATTAGACACTGCTAATCTTCATTTATGTCTCATGGACATTTTCATCACTTGGCACCCAGGGCAATGCATTTTCTTGATTTTTATTCCTACCTCATTGCTACTCCTTTCAGTCTTATTTGCTGATTTCACCTCTTCTCCTTTATTTCTTAACCTCTGTGTGCCACAGGGCTCAGTGTTTGGACTTCTTTTCTTTTATATTTATATTAATTTCCTTGGTGATATTATCAGTGCCTTTGTTTTAAACATCACATATAAGCTGAACAGTTCAATTTTATACTTTCCAGCCCAAATCTCACCATTTAACTCAGGACTTAGATATATGAGTTGCTATTAAACAGCTCCACTTGTAAGTTTAACAGATAATTGATACTTTCCATGTCCAATCCAGAAACAAACTCCTGATCTCTCTCACACGTACTTCATATATAATCTCTCTCAACTCAGTTAATGAAAAACACAATGTTTCCAGATTTTCCAGGAAAAAATCATACTTCATCCTTAGCTTCTCTCTTTCTTTCTCAGGCCACATGTTACATTAGACAGTCTTGTTAACCCTAACTTCAAAATATGTCAGAATTCAATCACTTTTCACCATTTCAACTGTTTACCACCATCATCTCTTGCTTGAATTATTTTAAGGATCTCCCTATTTCTGACCTTATTCTGTATTTCATTTCAAAAGCCAAATGACGCCCTTCAAATTTAGTCAGATCATGTGGCTCATCTGTTCAAACCTAAGAGTGGCTTTCCATGCTTCTCCATGAAGAAGCTAAAACTTTGCAAAGACCTGGATGATCTCAGCCCTGTTACCTCTTGCATCTTATCCTGTTAACAGTGTTTCTCAACCATTTTTTCATTATCCCCGGAAACTCAACCCATTAAGGAGTTTCACAGACATATTTTCTTAATGCATCCCCATAAAAATTCAAAACCACAAATATGCTACCCCTCTCTTTATTTACTTTATGTATGTTTGTGCTTTATACACAAAATGAATAAGATTTTTTTCGCTACCCTGAAGGATCCATTTTTGTCCCCTTGTCAGTGATATCATCTCAATCGAGAGTGCACGCTCTAACATTATTCCCCTCACTCACTCTGCTCCAGTTGTATCAGCCTCCTTGCTGATCCTCAGATATGCTAGGCATGCCTTATCAATAGGAAATGTTATTAGTTATTTGCTGTATGAGAAACTTTCTTCTCCATTTATCTGAATTGCTATTTCCTCACCTATGTCATGTCTTTGTCCTAATATTACCTCCTCAATGAATCCCACTTGAGTTGCAGCTCCCTCTCATAGATGGCACTCCCAATTCCTCATACTCTTTTCAAAGATATTTTTGTAGAACATTTACCATATCCTAATATATTTTAATTTTTTTGGCTTAAACAGCAAATGTTTATTCTATCATAGTTCTGGAGGGTAGAAGCCTGAAATGAAGGCATTGACAGGGCTAGGCTCACTTTGAAGACTCTTGGGGAGACCCTGTTCCATGTTTTTCTTTTAGTTTTTTGTTGGCCAGCAGTCCTTGGTATTCCTTAGCTCATAGATACATTATTCCAATCTCTGCCTCTGTCATCACATGGACTTCTCCCTGTGTATCTCTATCTCCTTCTCCAAATTTCCCTCTTCTTTAAGGGCATTATATGTATTAACGATCCACCATACTCCAGGATGACCTCCTCTTAACTTTATTACATATGTAAACACTCTATTTCCAACTAAAGTCATAGGCACAGGCCTGGAGGAATATGAATTTGGTGGTGGAGGCAGGGGGTTAGTGTGACACTGTTGAGTAAAATGGGAAAAGCAAAAATGGTTAAAAATAGCAGATCAATATCAAAATCTTTTATCTGGGTGTCATTAAAACTAGAAATTGTGTTTGATTTGATGTTTGTGAAAATTTGATTTCGACCAGGTATATGTTACATATTATCGGAACGATGTGACAAGCTCTCAGAAGAAGAAGGGAAAAAAATGTCCTGGGTATAAAAATTAGAAGCAACAGTTCACTTAGTATTCATCTCTCTATGACATTTCAAATCTTTAAACATGCTTAAAATTTTAAAATGTAACAACCAAAAATACCAGATAAAGTGTTTAGTTTTAGTAAATAGGAATGATAGTTTTTTGAAATAATTACATCATACACACCTATACATATGTCACATTTTGTATGACAGTTAAATTTCTGGATTTTATTAAACTTGTATTTTATTCTTTCTTCAAATTAAACTCTTCCATTCTTTTAGGAGTCAACAACACAGAGTATGATAAAATTCAAATGACACAGAAAATATATGAGTTAGAAAAAATGAATAGTAATAGAGACTAGTTAACTAGAATATCTTCAATAAATGGGTGAGAAAATCCACAAGATAAGGACCTAGTGAGGTAAAATTACAGGATCTCATCTTCATAGAGATTATCCAGCTACCCTATAGTTAATACGAAAGAATCCAATATGAATTTCTTTAACCAGACTGTAATTTGCTTAACCTGAGTCAATTTCAATTTAAAAACTGTCAAAATTTTAATTTTGTTATGAGACAAATATTATTTGCAATATACCTCAACTTTCTAAGAATTAGGTTTACAATTTGGGTAGCTTACAATGTATTTGTTTCAGTACCTGCTTAAGCTGCTCATCTACTCTTTCCATAGTTCCTTTATAATATTCATCACTTGCCAATGATAAGATTTATTTTTTGCTTTTGAAAGTAACTCCATAAGAAGCAGAGACCAGAAAGAATGGTAATTCTTTCCCTATTTATGCTTCAAAGTTTAGAAGGCTATGTTTACATTACCCTATAACATTTAATGAGTCTGACAGTTTAAGGGCAGAGTGAAAAAGCAGAGGAGAGAAAAAATATCTAGAAAAAGAATGACCAAAAAATGTTATAAATAAACATGATATCTGAGACTACATGATTTTCTTTTTAGTGAGTACTTCTTAGATAACTCATTTTAGACTAATTACAAAGCTAAACCAATTGGTTAAAAGCAAAGCTAGGGAGCTGGCCCCATAGCCAAGTGGTTAAATTCGTGCACTTAGCTTCAGCAGCCTGGAGTTTTGCCAGTTCAGATCCTGGGCGCACACTTAACACCGCTCGTCAAGCCGTACTGAGGCAGCATCCCACATAGCAAACTCAGAAGGATCTACAACTAGAATATAAATTATGTACTGGGGGGCTTTGGGGAGCAGAAAAAAAAAGGAGATTGGCAACAGATGTTAGCTCAGGTGTCAATCTTACAAAAAAAAAAAAAGTAAAATCAGGGGCTGGCCCAGTGACATAATGGTTAAGGTTGTGCGCTCCACTTCAGTGGCCTGGGGTTCACATGTTCAGATTCCAGGTGCAGACCTACACACCTCTCATCAAGCCATGCTGTGGCAGCATCCCACATACAAAACAGAGGAAGATTGGCACAGCTGTTAGCTCAGTGACAATCTTCCTCAAGAAAAAAGAAAGATTGGTCACAGGGGATAGCTCAGGGTCAATCTTCCTCATCAAAAAAAAAAAAGTAAAATCATCAGTCAGATTATTATTTCCCTTTCCAATGATGTAATGGAAATAATTTTCTTAGTGCCATAAACACATTTCTTCATTTTACTAATTTAGAAAATTAAAAACTTATGGAAAGAAAATCAAGCTTATAATTTTAAATAATTCAGCCTTTTTTTCTTAAAATAAGAAAGATTTTTTCCTAATGAACAAGCATATTATTCACTTAGGGAAAGTTGTTTGTGTTAACTTTTCTGTTCTTTGGTGCTGATGAATTGCAGGGTTTTTTAAATTTTTGTGGGTTTTTTTTTTTTTTGAGGAAGATTAGCCCTGAGCTAATATCTGCTGCCAATCCTCCTCTTTTTGCTGAGGAAGACTGGCCCTGAGCTAACATTCATGCCCATCTTCCTCTGCTTTATATGCAGAATGCCTACCACAGCATGGCTTGCCAAGCAGTGCCATGTCTGCACCGGGGATCCAGACCAGCGAACCCCAGGCCACGGAAACAGAATGTGAGAATTTAACCGCTGCACCACTGGCCAGCCCCATGAATTGCAGATTTTTAAGACCCCATACTTTCATCACATAATTTTCTGACCTCGATTATTTTTCTCAGAGTAGAAAAGGTACTAAGTAACGGCATTGCTCACACAGCTTTTAAAAGTAGCACTTACAGAATGAAATACAAACATATTATAGAATTTTCTTCCAGAAATTCTTATATCCAGCAGGGTTGCATATTAACCAGAATTTTTAAAATCTGTGCTTTATTTTGCTATCTGCTTTTTGATGAAAACATTTAAGTTCTACTTTCTTAGTAAATTAAAATTATACAGTATAGTATTATTGACTATAGTCACCATGTAAAATGTTAGATCCTCAGGACTTTATTGATCTAATAACTGAAAGTTTATACCTTTTTACCAACCTTTCCCTATTTCCTCTACCCTTTAGCCCCTGGCAACCACTTTTCCACTACCTGTTTCTATGAGTTTGACTTTTTTTATTCCACAAAAAGTCATACATGCCGTATTTGTCTTTCTCTGGCTAATTTATCTCACTTAGCATATTAATCCAGAATCATCCTTGTCACAGATGACAGGATTTCCTCTTTCTCGTGGATGAATAATAGTCCGTTGTATTCATTTACCACATTTCTTCATCCATTCATCCATTGATAGACACTTAGGTTGTTCCCATACCTTGATTATTGTGAATTATGCTGCAATGAATGTGGGAGTACAGATATCACTTTGAGATAATGCTGTCATTTCCTTTGAATACACACCCAGAAGTGGAACTGCTGGATTATATGGTACTTCCATTTTTTAACTTCCCTAGAAATGATAGATAAAAATCCTCCTTTTCCTCTTTCAAGATAAGGAACAATGAAAAGAATTCCATTCGATGCAAACTAGATCATTTAGTTTTAATGTTGTATTTCTTTTGATTTTCGTGTGTCTTTTAACTTGTACTTTAAAAGTGTACTTTTCCTGCCATCCCCATTTTTTGGTTAAGTGAAATTTTTAAAAGTTACCTTTTTCCCCCCTACAGTTAACTTGAGCTTTTGTGATTTAAAATATATATTCCTATTGAATTACAGATAATTAGTTAGGATTGGAAGATGAGTCAATGAATAATATAATGGGTAGTTATTTAATATTTCAATCTCTGCCATGGTGACGTATTTCAATGTTGTATAATGTTTTATCCTTCCCAGAGGCATTTATTTTTATCAGGGGGGATCTAAATAACTTATTTATGAATAATAAAATCGAATGCAAGAATTTTAAGAACTAAGGCAAAGAAATTGAGAAAAAAAGTTTGGGAATTGATGATTTTTGTGACAGTTACAATAAAGTTGAAAATGGAGTCTTTCAGAATAATTAGTGAAAAATATTATTAAATATCTATTGTTGATGTGATTATGCTTTTAGAATTTTTTCCATTATAATAGAAATAACATAATAAGAGTATAAGGAAAAGAAGTACGCAATGCCAGGATTTAGCAACTTGTCTACAAGTCGAACTTAAACATCTAAGATACTCTCAACAATACCTAAGTTTTCAGTGTTTGTGATTGAGACAGAAGCAAGCTAACTGCATAACTGGTCAAATATCTCTCCCCTGATATCTTTTAGAATATGAAAACAATTTCTCAGAGGCACTTACCAACGGGCAAATCAAACAACACACTACAAACTCAAAGTCTCCTATATTATAGAGGTGTGTGATAAACTATCTTCAAAATAGCCCAAGTGTAAGAATTTCCTGTTCAAACTTTAAGTGACACATTGACGGAAATGTACTTTGTCCACTATTGCTTTACTCTGCGTCTTCACAGGGTAGTCTGTGAAGACCACAGATACTGCTTGTTACAAGAGGAACTGGATCTCCCACTATAGGATGAATGACTCTCTGACCAAGAGAAGGTATGTGACATTACTCTCCTGTCTCTCTACCAGTCCATCTCATTTAGTGGGAGATTGCAAATGCTAGATATCATGCAACAATTAGTACACGATCAAATCAAAGAGAACATTGGTATCTTTATTTGTACAATTTATGGTAGAAAAAAAGTATTAACCATGAAATATGTTGGAGTATTTCTTAAATTATTCAAATTCTTGCCTGTGGAGAATTAATCAAGTGCATACACACATGCACATGCATGACTGATGTTAAATCAATTGTCAATTACTAGTGTAAAATAATCATTTCTAAAATTTCTTTTTATATTGTTATATTTTCATTATTCATTAGTTTTGGGATAAGTTTAGTACATCATGTGACATTTTTCAACATATAAAATATTTCTTTAAAATTTTAATAATTTCTATTGTAAATCAATATAATTTAAAGTGAAATCTCATAAGCATCACGACAATAAACACTTAATTTTGGATTTTGTAATCAATATAGATATAATTTTATATATTAGTTTATATTTAGCCCAGGCTTTAAAAATAGATTATTAAGATGAATTCATCAGATCATAAAGGTCAGATGTAATTCCTCAAACATGTGCTAAAATATTTCTTTAAAATTTTAGTGATTCCTCAAAAATGCACAATCATTCAAAATAAAACATCATTTGATAACACTTCGTCCCCTTTTAATAAATATATGTAAGTCACTAAATAAAAGTAATTTAGTGCGGGAAATTACTACATATGGTAACACTACTATTCCCCCCCAACTTTAGAACACTTGATCTTTAACCATTAACGGATTTAAAACTTGTCATAAAAATTGGCACATCTTTTTTTTTCCAGCACAGCATTTTAATTTTAACACAGTTATTCTAATAGTGTTCAAATGTTTCTGTGGAATCTGACTTTAATAAGGATATTATTATTCATGAACTACTTTTTTCCTCATTAAGTTATTGCTCCAACCAATAACATGGTGTCAAACATAGAATATCATTTTAAAAACTATCTATCTAAACTATTCTACCATGAAACACTTATTTAAAGTTCTAAGGAAATTAGAATCAGACTTTACAATGTTCACGCAAAATGGGTCCCGTTACTCACCTCATGCTCCACCCATTTGACTATACTACGGATCTTGTCATTATATACACCATTGATTAACTACTTAACTACAGTTATCATAGAGCACAGTCCCTGTCATTACTTAGCTACAGAGATGAATAACGAAAGAGAAATCTATTCAGAACTAAATTTGGTTAAGGACTCAAGGAGACAGAAAATGAAAGGTAAGGGCACTAAAGCTCCATTTCAGTAAAAGAACTGGAATCATTTAAGTGGAATTAAACCTTCAGAATGCCTCTCAGGATCTCCAATGGATTGAAGGGAACAAAAGCTGCAAATGTAAAGCATTTAATGGAGACACAGTATAACTTTCTAGGATGTGCAGCTGAGGTGCCAAGGTATGGGGAAAGAGTGGGAAATAAGCTCACATATTTTTATTTGTGGGGACCAGAGCTTGAAGTTGAAATACAGTATTCTAGTATGAAATCTGAGAACTAATTTTATTCAGACACCTTTGTAATTTGTAGTCTTTGACCAACAACTCATAGAGGATTATATTTACTGAAAATGCAATAGCATATTCTGAGAGAAAGATTACAATGGTAGATATGGGTTTGGGGTCCAGGGTTATATATGATTCCCTGTGCATGTGGGTTCTCCTGTATGTAAACTGTATCAACGATTATCTCCATCTCTCCTTCCTCAGTGTTTACAATTCTCTCCCTGTAGATTTACTATCATCATCAGAGAAGCTCATTGCTGGGATCCTTGGAATCTTCTGCCTTGTCTTGATGTACATTGTAGTAAAAATGATATATTTTAGTCCATGTAAGTAAATTTTTGAAAGATTATAAGGGAGCTTTCACTTTAATGATCATAAGTACCTCTAAAAATTTCCTAATATTATGGAATAGAATTCTCATTTTAGTGTATGTGTTTAGGCTAAATGTGGAATGGTCATTCTGAATTTGTCAAAAATATAAATAGAATGATTGTAGAGTGTTTTATATATATATATGTATATATATTCATATTTCATAATTCAAAGACCTGCTTTAGTTGACTGGAAGATCTTATTGAGAAACGCAAATTAATTCTTGAGACTGGTTAAGCCAAATACTGTAAGAGATTGTGAAGTTTGGTCCGTCAGGCTTTTGAAACATTTTCATTACTTTATTAATTTTTCTTGGTAAAATAATTTTGTTCATTTAATCTTAAAGAATACATCAAATTTCCAACTAAGAAACTAAAGTCATAAGGCTTTATTTAGATCAATATCTATTTTGTATAAGGATTACTTTAATTTTTTCTAGATACTGTAATACCAGAGCAGCACAATTCCTCCCTAATAACAAGGATCCAGAAAGGTGCATTATGATTTTCAAAGTTCAAATACTAGTACACTTTATATTTTGTCTCTATCTGAGGCTAGGCAAAAATGATAAAGGTTTTGAGGGAGAACATAAATTATAAAATCAGGTAATAAAAATCCATAAATAATGATTATAAGAGAATGTTCCCTCTTAAACAACATGATGAAATATTTGTTTACATCATACCTATTGTTGCTAATTGGCTCAAATTTTCTACTATTCTAATATGATATGAGATAAATAACATTACTATTCTAAAAAAGTGGTTTCATTCATTGACTTTCAGGACATGTATAGACCAGATATTTTTGGTGGTTTTTTTTTGCTTTATATGCGCACTTAAATTAGGAGATGAGAGGCTGACCCTTCTCTGTACATGTGTGTATGAGGGTATTCTGTTTTATATGTACTAGCCTGTAGGTCACATAGTATGTTATGTATATATATGTTTATACCTACACAAATATGTAAGTTAATTCTCATTTTTTTAGATTCAAATTGTTTTTGGATAATAATTTGTAATCTTTCTACAGCATATCATTGCTGTCATTGTCCAAAGAGGTGGTTCACATATTCCAACAATTGCTATTACATTAGTATTGAAAAAAAAGCATGGAATGAGAGTTTGATGGCCTGTGCTTCTAAGAAATCTCATCTGCTTTGTATAGATGATGAGGAAGAAATGGTAAGATTTTAAATGTTTCATACACTTTATTAAAACCTTATTTCAGTTGATTATACTTATAGAATTTATCCACATTTTTGTACATATTTGTAGTTTATTTCTTTAAAGCTTATAATATTCCACTGTTTGACTTTATTTTTATTTATGTTTTATGTCACTAATGTACTTTTGATAACTTCCAATTCTTCCTTTTCATGGAAAATTGTGTTTCTATAAATGTTTATTTTTAAAATAAACTTTGCTATTTGATTTTACCACACATCAAGGAAAGTAAACATATCATGGTTGTGCAAGTTGATCACAAAATGAATAGAACCCTGTAATTACAACTCAGATCACAAAATAGAAGTTTCCAGTCCCTAGCTTTCCTGTTCCTGTGTATTCTCTCATCAGTTTTTTCTCCTGATTTATCCATTCTCCTGATTTTTAATATTATAGAATCTCCTTGCTTATTTTGAACTTAATGGAATCATACAGTGTGCATTTTTCTTCCTCTTTTCACTCCTACGTGATATTTTTGCAGTTCATCCACATTATTTCATTTATCTTAATTAATTTTCAGTGCTGAATTATGTGAATGAAACATTTTCAAATCCATTCTATCCAAAGTGTCTGGTTGGGAACATGGGTCTCATGCCCTCAGGAATAAAAAGGCTTCCTAATTAGAGAACGTTTATTCGTAGTATCTTTTGCTGGTCCCACGTCCATGCTTCCTATCCTTATGTCTCTTGGTTAGGGAAGGAGAAGTGCTTCCTCTGGCTTCTTGTTGTTTTCTGATGGGCTTGCCTGGTGTTGCTGGACAGGATTCCCTTCAACACAGAGGAGGAATGGCTTCCCTGAGCCATCTCTTATTTCTAGGTTGGGTATTGGGTAGCAGCAGCCTAGGTCACTTTCTTCTGTTGGGTGGGGGATATAAGATGCCCTGTCACTCTGTTTTCCCCTAATCCTAGGGTCCCAAACCTTTTCTCCTTTCTCTTCCACCTTTCAAAGTTCTTCTTTACTTGTGTCTTTCATTAGTTGCGGAATTTATATCGTACTTAACAGGGAATAGCAGAGAGAAATTAATCTATGACACTTTGTCTTGCCATTGGACTCCACCAATATAGAAACAGATGGATTAGGGGTTTACCTAGTCAAAGAATGGTGTGGGACCCAGAAAGTCAAATTTTTGGCTTCCATGCCATTTATTTTCCCAAAGGCAATCCCTTAGTTTCCTTCTAAAACCCATACTCTGAGAAATGCAATAGAAAAATACATTGATATAGTCACTATCTGGAAACTTATTTAAATCCTTGCTATGTTAGTTTTGTCAACGTGGGTAACTACTAAATTACATGAATAAGAATTTTCCTTATTAACGTAAGAAGAGGAATGAAACTACTAATGATAAATGTTTGAGTGAATTTTAAATCAAAACTATAAACATTGGTGAAAATTTTTACAATACAAAAAGCAGTTTTCAACTTTAATATATCTCTAGTGTTAGGTTAGAATTTAATGCTCTCATTTTGTTCTTAAAATTAAGGACCCTATGAAAGAATACACTACTTACATTTTTAAAACTAATAAAATCTTTCATATTTAAATGAAAACTCTTTATTTTTCATAGAAATTTCTGAATTCCCTATCACTTCCTTCATGGGTTAGAGTCTTTCATAACAGCAGTGACAATCCACGGATGTTGATAAATGGCTCAACTTTCACATTAAAGCAACATTTTTTTTTTAAATAATGCTGTATAGAAGAAGAAAATTTAAAAAAGAAAAGTTCAGAAGAATTATATTAATACATTTAATTATAGACGTGAAGAAAGATGTTGAAAGTTAATGAAATAATGAAATGTCGATGTAAGTATTAAAGATTAGACTATTCAGTTCATAATAACCAACTCTTACTAATATTATATGAAAAACGTCGTTACTCATTTTCAAAACATTCTTTTATTACAGTTACATGGAAAATGCTATTTTTTCACAGATTCTTGCATACATAACAACAGAATTATGCATTTTTCTCCATTACAAGATAACAGAATCATCATCTGGTAAACATAACTGTGCTATACTACACTCATCTGGCCTCAGAACAGACAGTTGTGGATCTCCAAACACATATAATTTCAAGCGTAAGCTTTAGAATTGACACACCTGAGTTTGCAGTCTGTTGGGTAATGTTCCATTTCATAAAGTGGAAATAATATTACAGTTACGTAAGTCTTAAAGTGAATTATATTATTTGTTCTAATGAAAATTATTTTCCAAAACAATTATTTAAATACAATATGCACACCAAAAATTACAGAGATCATTACTTTTGTGTCTGCTTTTTTATGTTCAACATTGTATTTGTGGCATTCAACCTTTAAAAAAGATTGCATGTTTTGTGAGTTCATTTGTATGAAATATCAAGAATAGGCAAACCCATAGAAACAGAGAGTGGGTTAGTGGCTGCAAGAGTTGAATGAAGGGGGAATAGGAAATGACTGCTAATGAGTAGTGTTTCTTTTTGGGATGATGAATACTTTCTAAATTTTGATCATGCTGCATACTCTGTGAACATGCCAAAAACTTCTGATTTGTACACTTTAAATTGATGAATTTTATGCTATTTAAATTACACCTCAACAAAGCTTTCCAAAAACCTCCTGGGATTATGTTTGAGTCTGCATTTAATCTTGAAAGTAATTTGTAAAGGTTAGTCATCTTTACAATATTGACTCTTTTAATCAACATCATACTTTATCCTTCCATCTATTAGGTTTTCTGTAATTTGTCTATTATATTTTGTATTTATCTAGATTGAAATCTTACAGAAATATGGATATTTCACAGTCACACTTTTGTAAATGACATCCTTATTTTTAAATTTCCTTAAGGAATTCTTGTTGCTTTAAACAGAAATATAATTTAGGTTTACATGTTGATCTTATATTCAATGACTTCACTGGCGAATCCCAGGCCACCGAAGCAGAACATGAGAATTTAACCACTGTGTCACCCGGCCGGCCCCATTTTAAGGTTGTTTAAAATCATTCCTTTCTCATATTAAGGTAATTCTGTAGTATTCTTATTTTTCTAATAGATTTTATTTGTAATTGGTGTTACATTTTTATTATTTTTTCTTCAATTGGAATAATAAATGTTTTCTCCATATAATGTTTGTGAAGCAAATTATCCTTCTTTCTTTCAAATGTTGAATTAGTCTTGCATTTGTAAAATAAAACCACAATGATCGTTCTCTATTGTCTTTTTTAAAAAATCAGTGCATACATTATATTAGATTAAGTAGTTTTTCTTCATTCATGTTCACAATGAAATTAGACTGAGTTTTCACTTATAACTACATATTTGACAGGTTTTGTTATCAAGGCTATTTTGGAAAGCATTCGTCTGTTTCTATTACCTGCAAGCCTTTGTGTAAGAGTATTGTTATAATTTCAAGTGTTATTATTCACTACTGGTACCATCTGAGCTCGTAGAATATTTTTGTAGGAAGGTTTATACAATGAACTCAATTGCTTTAAAACATATTAGGTTTACTCAGGTTTCTATTTGTTGTATTGCATTTTGGTAATTTGCATTTCTAGGAATTTTCTATTTCATATAGATATTAAGATGTATTCATAATGTGGCTTTATTATCTGTTTAATATCTGTAAAAAACCATAATAATATTCCCTTGTTTAATCTAGATATAAAAGATTTGTGTCTTGTCAATTTTTTTCTTCAACAGTCTTTTATCAATTTTATTAAGTGTTTTCAATGAGAATGACTTTGACCTCCTTGATCCTCTCTACAGTAATTTTGTTTTGTCTTGATTTTATACTGTTTATTGGTTTCTTACTTCTACTTCATTTGGATTTAATTCCACCTAATTTTAGTTTTTCAATTTTTAGTTTCTTGTGATGTATGCATCAATTTCTGCTTTTTTTGGTAAGATATGCATTTAAGGCAACCAATATTTCACAAGACAGTCTTTTGTTATATTTGCCTTGTAATTCACATAAAAATTGTAAACATTCATTGTAATCATTTCTTTGGCTCATATGCTGTTTAGAAATTTACAACTGAATCTAAAACCATACAAGGATTTTCAAATTTGTAGTTATTGACTACTATTTTTGGTAAACTGTAGTTAGAGAATTTTCTGTGAAGCTGGAACTGTTGTACATCTCTGTTTGAGTGTGGCTAGTGTGACTGAGGAACAAATCATAAAATTTTCTTTGTTTTTTATTAATGTAAATTAAATTTGAATACCTGCATTTCAAGTGCCCACTTGCCAAACTTGGCTAGCAGCTACTGCAGTGACACCACTACATTTTATATATTATATGTATATATATATATATATATATAATAAAACATATATTTAAATATATAGTTCTATATATTTTATATTAAAAAGCCTGGGAATAAGAATTTCCATGTGAACTCAAAATATGAGTATTCTATACTAGTATGTAGTATGTGTGTGCGTTGTGCATATATATATTGGTTAATTGTCTAGTTTAAATCTATCTAAAGCCTTACTGATATATCTGCTTTTTTGATAAGTAGTGAAAAAATTGTTAAAACTCCATTTATGATTGTTTACTTCACTTTTTTCAAATCTATGTTGAATTTGTATTATTGAGTACATACAAATTCAAAAATCATATTCAAATGGTTTGGATAATCAATCAATCCTTCTGAAACATGCTTCATCATTTCCAACAATGGTTCTTGCTTTATGTTGTGACAGTACATGAACTATAGTAATTTTCTACTCCCTAGTGTTGTGTAGTATAATTTTTCATCTTTTTGCTTTTAACTTTCTTTATGCTTATCTTAAAGGAGTGCCTCATTAAGATGGCAGTCATTTTAAATATCAACATTCTTTGAATTTAAATTGAAAATTATATGCTTAATATAATTATTAAATTATTATACAAGATAGTATTGTTTATATTTTACTTGTATGTATAAATATTTAGAAATAATTAACTGTTAAATACAATATAGTTATCATTTAATTTTGGATGAACATTACCATATCTTTGAACTCTATTTTTTCTTTTTCTTATGTTTTACAATAAATATTTTTATTTTAATTTTCCTTTAAGAACTTTTTAATTTAATATGTTTTAAACATTCTTTTATTAGTGCCCTACATTTTACAGCATACAGTCTTTACTCATTAAAGTCTAACAAATTCGTACTTTTAACCTTTCCCAAACAGTGAAAAGATTTAACTAACCTCTATTTTTATTTACTATTTATGCCCTATTTGCTCCATGAATTCTAATGCAAATATATATTTTAAAATTAGAAACTTTATCATTAACATTTTATCCATTCAATATCCATTTAGATATATCTGCATAATTTCTTCAACGCTTCTTTTCTTTCTGCATATCCAAGTTTTCACTTAGAATAAGCGTTCCATCTTTAGAGGATCCTTAAATATTTCCTTTAGTTAGAGAAATGGGGTAATTAATTATCCCTGTTTTTAAAAAATCCTTCAAAATGAATTAACTTTGCCATCATATTAAAAGGATATTTTAACTTGTATTGACTTCCAAATGTAACTAGAAAAATAATGGCAAAAACGCGATGAGTAAACATGATACCTGAGACTACATAATTTTCTTTTTAGTGAATTTTCCCTGATAACTCATTTTAGACTAATTTACACAGCTCAGTCAACTGGTTAAAAGTAAAAACATTAATCAGATTATTATTTCTCTCTCCATTGTTGTAACGGCAGTCATCTTCTGGATGCCGTAAACACATCTCTTTATTTTATTAGTTTAGAAGACTAAAAACTTATGGCATGAGAATCAAGCTTCTACCTTTAAATAATTCAGCATTTTTCTCTCAAGATAGGAAAACTTTTGATAATCTTTTTCCTAATGAACAAGCCTATCATTCACTTAAGGAATGTTGTTTGTGTTGGCTTTTCTGTTCTTTTGTGTTGATGCATTGCAGGTTTAAAAGACACTATACTTTCATTACATAACTTTCTGATCTCAATTATTCTTCTCAGAATGCACCAGATGATGAGTGATGCAATTGTTCACAGGGCTTTTATGAGAGGGGTCCAGTTTCATTGTTTTGCGTATAACTATCCAGTTTCCTAGACCATTTAGGAAGAGACTATTCTTTCCTCAATGAATATTCTTGGCTCCTTTATTGAAAATTAATTGATCATATATGCATGAGTTTATTTCTGAGCTCTCTATTCTGTGCCATTAATCTGTTTCTGTTATGCCAGTACTAAAATGTTTTGATTAATTTAGCTTTGTAATATAGTTTGAAATCAGGAAGTGTGATGCCTTCAGGTTGGTTCCTCATCCTCAAGATTGCTTTGTTTATTCGAATCTTTTGTGATTACATACAAATTTTAGAGTTGTTTGTTCTATTTCTGTGAAAAATTTTCTTGGAACTTTGGTAGAGATTGCATTGAATCTATAGATTGCTTTGGGTAATATGGACATTTTAATAATAAAAATTCTTTCAATTCATGAGCATGGGATATCTTTCCTTTTATTTGTGTTTTCTTCAATTTCTTTCATCATGTCTTGTAGTTTTCAATTTGTAGATCTTTCACTTTCTTGGTTAAATGTATTCTGAGGTATTATGTTTATGCAATTGTAAATGGGATTCTCTTCTTTCCTTTTTATTTGAGGAAGATTAGCCCTGAGCTAACTGCTGCCAATCCTCCTCTATTTGCTGTGGAAGACTGGCCCTGAGCTAACATCCATGCCCATCTTCTTCTACTTTTTTTTTAATACGTGGGATGCCAACCACAGCATGGCGTGCCAAGCAGTGCCATGTCCGCACCCGAGATCTGAACCGGTGAACCCCGGGCTGCCGAAGTGGAATGTGCGCACTTAATCAGTGTGCCGCCAGGCCTGCCCCTGGGATTATTTTCTTAATTTCTATGTCCAATAGTTCATTTTTTATCCTGCAACTTTATTTAACTCATTGATTAATTCTATCAGTTTTTTGGTGGAGGCTTTAGGTATTTCTATACATAATACCATGTCATCTGCAAATAGAGACAATTTTACTTCTTCCTTTCCAAATTTTGATGACTTTTATTTCTTTTTCTTGCCTAATTGATCTGTTTAGGACTTCCAGTACTATGTTGAAAAAAAGTTGTGAGAATGATCATTCTGGTCTTGTTCCTGATCTTAGAGGAAAAGCTTTCAACCTTTCACCATTGAATATGATGTTAGCTGTGGGCTTGTCTTATATGGGCTTAATTATTTTGAGGTGTATTCCCTCATTACCCACTTTGATGAAAGTTTTTATCATGAATCGATGTTGAATTTTGTCAAATTCTTTTACTACATCTATTGATATGATCATATGATTTTTATCCTTCATTTTGTAAATGTGGTGTATCACATTGATTGATTTGTGGATCTTGAGCCATCCTTGCATCCCAGGAATAAATCCCACCGGATTATGGTGCATAACCCTTTTAAAGTATTGTTGAAATTTTTTTGCTAATATTTTCTTGAGGATTTTTGCATCTATTATTATCAGGAATATTGGCCTGTTGTTTTCGTTTCTTGGAGTGTTTGTCTGGCTTTGGTATCAGGATAATGCTGGCCCCATAAAATGAGGTGTTTCCTCCTCTTTGATTTTTTTAAAGAGTTTGAGAAGGATTGGAATTAATTCATCTTTAAGTGTTTGGCAGAATTCATCATGAAGCCTCCAATAGACTGTTCTTTCTTGGTCAGTTTTTGATGACTGATTCAATATCCTTACTAGTAATTAGTCTATTCAGATTTTCTATTTCTTCATGATCCAGTCTTGGTAAGTTGTGTGTTTGTAGAAATTTTTCCATTTTTCTATCTTTTCTCATTTGATGTCGGGTAATTATTTATTGAGTCTCTTATGGTCCTTTGTACTTGTGTGGTATCAGTTGAACGTCTCTTCTTTCATCTATAGTTGTATTTATTTGAGTTCTCTTTCTTCTTTTCCTTGGTTAGTCTACTGAGTGTATTGTCTGTTTTATTTATCTTTTAAAAAATAGCTGTTAGTTTTATTGATCTTTTCCATTGTTTTTATGTTCTCTATTTTATTTATTTCCCCTCTTATCTTTGTTGTTTCCTTCTTTCCACTAACTTTGGGCTTAGTTTGTTCTACTTTTTCTAGTTCTGTAACTGTAAAGTTAGGTTGCTTATTTCAGCTCTTCTTTTTTTTCCCTTGACGTTGGTATTTATTGCTATAAACTTCCCTCTTAAAACTGCCTCTGCTGCATCCCATACTTTTGATATGTTCTGTTTCCATTTTCTTTTGTCTCAAAGTATCTTTTGATTTCTCCTTTTAACCATTGGTTGCTCAGGAGCATGCTATTTAATCTCCACATAACTGTGAATTTTCCTGTTTTCTTCCTGTAATTGATTGCTGGTTTCATACCATTGCAGTCAGAAAACATACTTGATGTGATTTCAATCATCTTAAATCTGATAAGATTTACTTTGTGATCTATATATGATCTATCCTGGAGAATGATCTAGATGTATTTGAGAAGAATGTGTATTCTGCCTCTGTTGGCTGCAGTGTTCTCTGTATCTCTATTAGATCCATTTGGTATAATGTATAGTTCAAGCTCAATATTTCCTCACAGATTTTCTGTCTCTACCATTTGATGAAAGTGGGTATCATAGCCCCTACTATTGTTGCATTGTTGTCTATTTCTCCCATCACATTTGTTAGTATTTGCTTAACATATTTAGGTGCTCCAATTTGGGGTAAATATATATTTACAATTGTTTTGTCTTCTTGATGAATGACTCCTTTATCATGTGTAATGACTTTCTTTATCTCTTGGTACCATTTTTGGTTAAAGTCTATTTTGTCTTCTGTAAGTATAGTTACTCCTTCTCTGTTTTGTTTTCCACTTCTGTGGAATATATTTTTTATCCCTTCACTTTAAGCCTATGTGTGTCTTTAAAATTAAAGTGAGTCCCTATAGGCACATATAGTGGAGTCTCAACTTTTTAATCCATCTAGCTACTCTTGCCTTTTGATTGGATAATTCAATCCATGTACATTTAGAGTAATTGTTGGTAGATAAGGACTTACCCATGCCATTTATTGTTTTGTGGATGCTTCACAGTTTTCTTGTTCTTTTCTTTCTTTCTGCCTTTTTTTGTGAATTGATGATTTCCCAAATGATATCTTTTGATTCCTTTCTCTTTATTTTTTGTGAATCTACTGTAGGTTTTTACTTTGTGATTATCATGAGGCTTACATAGTACATACTATAGATATAACAGTCTACTTTATGCTGATAACAACTTAACTTCAGTTTCATTCCAAACTTTATCCTTTTACTCCCCCCTTTTAAGTTTTTGATGTCACATTTACCTCTTTTTATACTGTGTATTCTAAAGCAAATTATTCTAGCTATGGTTTTGTTTTTGTTTTTTTACTGAAGAAGGTTAGCACTGAGCTAACATCTGTGCCAGTCCTCCCCCACTTTATATGTGGGTGGCAGCAACAGCATGGCTGACAAGCAGTGTAGATCTGTGCCCAGGATCTGAACCTGGGCTGCTGAAACAGAGTGTGCTGAACTTAACTACTATGCCACAGGGCTGGCCCCTACCTACAGTTATTTTTAATGCTCTTGTCCTTTAACCTTTATGCTAGAGTTAAGTGCTTAGCACACCACCTTATTACAGTACGAGAATATTCTGAATTTGAATATATATTTACCTTTACCAGTGTACTGCATATTTTCCATGTTCTCACGTTACTGATTAGCATCCTTTCATTTCAGCTTGAAGTACTGCTTTCAGCATTTCTTGTAAGGCAAGTATAGTGGTAATGAATTCCCTCAGCTCTTGTCTGTCTAAGAAAGTCTTTATCTCTCTTTCAGTTCTGAAGGATAACTGCCAGATAGAATCTTCTTGCTTGGCAGGGTTTTTTCTTTCAGCACTTCGAGTATATCATCCCACTTTCTCCCAGCTTGTAAAGTTTTTGCTTGGAAATCTGCTGATAGACCTAGTGGTATTCTCTTGTAAGTTACTAGCTTCTTTTCCTTTTGCTGTTTTTGAGATTCTCCCTTTGTCTTTGATTTTTGAGAATTTTAGTATAATTTGTCTTGGAGAGGATCCCTTTAAGTTGATTTTGATTGTTGACTTATGGGCTTCATGAACTTAGATATGCAAATTTCTCACAGGATTTGGGAGATTTGGGAAGTTCTCAGCCGTTACTTTTTGAAGTAAGCTTTTTGCCCTTTATTTCGTTCTTCTCCTTCTAGAACTCCAGTAATTTGCAAATTGGTTCTTTTGATGATTTCCAATATGTCATGTAGACTTTCTTCACTCTTTTTCTTTATTATCCTCTGACTGGATAATTACAAATGTCCTATCTTCTACTTATTGAGTTCTTTCTTTTGCTTAATCAATTCTGCTGTTGATGCTCTCCATTGTGTTGTCATTTTTTTTATTGTTTTCTTCAACTCCAGAATTTCTGTTTGATTTTTTTTATGAATTCTATGTCTTTGTTAATCTTCTCATTTTCTTCATGTATTATTTTCCTTATTTTGTTGAATTACCTTTCTTTTATTCTTGTGTTCATTGAACTTCCTTAATACAGTTATTTTGAATTCTTTATTAGTTAAATTGCAGATCTCCCTGTCTTTGGAGTCAGTTATTGCAAGATTATTGTGATCTTTTGGAGGTGTCATTTTTCATGCTCCTTGAAGTTTTGCATTGCTGTCTGCATTTGGTAGCACTTACCTCTTCCAGTCTTTATTAACTGCCTTCGGGAGACAATTACCTTTCTTCAACCCTGATAATGATTCTGAGGCTTTCTAGGACCTTCCATAAATAGACCTGCTCCACATATCTTGCTCCCTCTTGTGGCAGAACTCTTAAGCTCGAATACCTTGTCTCAGTCCTGCACTGCACTAAGCTAAGTGTTGAAAGCTTTCCTTTTGTTTTCCCAAACATAGTGCTGAAGCTCAAGTTTGTGGTCTCTCCTTGGCTTGCAGATTTAGGCTGGGTTTCTGTACTTGTTCACTAGCTAGCTGTCAAAGCTTGCTCTCTACACTGCAGTTGGAAGTACCCACAGGGAGACAGCCACAGTGTGTGGGTGTGTTGGGGTGAAATGTACTGAGTACTAAGTGTGCCAGTGGGCCAGTTGGGTGGATCCACAGAGGAGGTGCTCCCAGCACCTCATAAGCAGGCTTCTTGATGGAGTCTACAATGCAGTTAGTAATACCTTCATCCCTTCAATGCCTTCTGAGAATCCTATCTGCCATTCTCTCAGCCTTTTCCTGCTCCCCATTCATGAATCTCAAGATTCAGTTGTCTGGATGAGGAGAGAGAGAATGAGCTCTTTGGCAACACCCACACAGCTGGGGAAGCTGGATGCTCACTCACACTCTCTTACTTTTCTCAGAAAGAGAAATCACAGCTGAGAAGATGTCTCTTGGCCCTAAGCTGTTATCTTGGAGTATGGGTAATATGGGTAAAGTCAAGCTGTTTTTCTTATTCTCTTTAATGCATTTAAATTCACATACTTTTGTTCCCATGGTGTGCCAGAACTTCTCCTTTGGAAACCTGCACTTCCAGAAAGTCTCTCTTGTCTGTGGGTGCTTGTCTAAACAGAGTTTTCCAGGGGTTCCTTGATTGCAGCAGGGAGGCGCTAGAGCTGGTTCCCAGGTAGCTGCAGGGTCTACAGCAGGGATTGAACTTTGTATCTCTCAACTTCAGATCATACAAAGTGGCAAACACCAAGAAGACTCAAGACAATGTTGATGAATAACATGGTGATATATTTTGGTATTATTCCAAAGAATACTCAAATTCTGGAAAAAAGAATGCCTACAGATGTATTAAATAATAAATATGTGGTGGCAGAGGTGAGATTACAGATCCTCATAAAAGAATAGGTCTTTTAATTAAAGTGATGGGAAAAATCATGACCCTATGGAAAAATATTGAATAACAAGGTTCTAATTATGAAAGAGTTCATCACAAGTTTAATAGAAAATACAGTGAAATATATCAACACCTTTGGTTAAAGATATACTTCTTAATAAAATTTCAAAAACGCAAAACCATAAATGGAAATGGTGCTATAAAGGAATAATTACATAAATGAATTTATTTTCTGGACAATAAAAGATATCGTTAAAATTGGAAAGATACACCCAGACAACAACAAGTTATACAATCAGTGAGTGGTGTGCTAGATCAAGCTTATAGCTGATCACAGGACACTACTGTCAAACTTTCAGGAATTTCAAGAGCCAGTTGTTAAATACAGTCATTATTAAAGTTCAATTATATTAAACATAAAATATTATAAATTAAATTATCAATAAATGTAATAAATAAAACTCATTACCTCTTAGCTATTTTGCCAAATTTACTATATTTATGAAGTTATTTACATCTGTTATATCTGAGTGGTGGGAATACTTCTCTTCCCAATTCTGCATTCAGTGATATCAAGTTAGTAGCTTTAAACTGATGATAGTTAGGGTATTTACACCACTAAAATTGGCAAACACTACAAATGAAATATTTCCCCCAACCAGAGAGCTGGTTATTAAACATTTACTATCTTACACTGGATGCACTTGACAATAGATTTCTATCTAGACTATGTAAAGAACTTCTATACATCAATAAAAAGGCAAACAACTAAATATAAAATGGGAAAATATGTGGATATAGTCCAGAATATCTTTTAAGGATATTATTATAAAAGTTAAATATAAGTAATAATCATGGCTAGGCAAACTAAAATACCCTGTGAAAATTTTGGATCCATAGTAGAAAAATTAAAAGATTGCAGATTCTAAATTATGCCAATTATGTAGAAAAATGAAAACTCTCACATACTTCTGCTTGTGGTGAACACAATACAAAAGTTTTGGAGAGTAATTTCTCAATATTTGTGAAGTTTTGAATAGATTTACCCCAACACCCAACAATTGTACTTCTAAGTATATACTCTAGAGAAACTCTCCTGTATATGTAATTAAGGAGAGGTATTGAAGAATATCCAGGTAGCATTTTGAGAGAGCAAAAAGTGAAAAAAAAAAAAAGAAGAAGAATCTAAATATTCTTAGAAAATAAAGTAAGTAAAAACATTGTGCTATAGTCAGAGGATAGACTATATTTTATGAGGAAAATGAATTAAAAAGCACAATATTGAGTATATCAATATTGATGGATGTCAAAAATATAAATTTGAGCCAATATAAACGATTCCAAAAATGCGCACTACATATTGTTTATATCAATTTTAAAAATATATTCAAGAAATAGCCATATATATTAGATAGCAATAGACAGGTAGTAGGAATCCTCTAAAGGAAATAGAGGGGATGAAATCAGGAATGAGCACACAAGGACTCACATCTGTTCAGAATATTATATTTCTTAAGCTCAATGGTGGGTCCATTAGTGTTTGTCACATTATTCTTTAGGCTAAAATTATGTAAATAAGGCAATTTAGAGATACTACAGAAAATTCGGATAAACCTAGGGTAACGGAAAAGTTTGCAATAAATTCAGTAAACCTCCGAATCAATAAATGAAATACTAGAAACATTTATGAACATAACTATATGAAAGTAATAGCTATATTGAATAAATAATAATAGAAAAATACATAAAACTCATAACTAATGCTTGCTGAGTGCTTACTATATGCCATACATTATTCTTTGTGCTAAAGATCCATCAGTGAACAAGGCAAACTTCCTTCCCTTTCAGAGTTTATATTCTCGTGAGGAAGAAAGATACAAAGCAAAATAAACAATGTAGAATAAATGATACAAGTAAAAATAAGCTAAAATAAGAAATAAAACACATTGGTAGCATGTTCAGGAAAACAACTCTAGAAGATAACATTTGAACAGAATTCGAAGGAAATAATGAATCTATGCGCAAATAAAAACCATGTCTGTGGGAGTAGACAGGCCAAAGTTCTTGAATTAGAAATAAATTGCGTTACTGGAGAACAATAAAAAGAACAAGGAGGCTAGAGAGACAGAAAGGAGGTGAGGAAAGAAGAAACACTGATATTGACTGTGACCCGAGTATTTTAAAAAGAAAAAAAAGTATACATATTTTGAAAGTATTTTTGAGACAGTTTGCATTCTTTTGACCACATCACCCCTCTGAGACTAAAACTGTGAGTCATCGCCACAAAAGATACAAACACATATGTCTTTAATAATCTAAAACTACATCTAATTACAAAGAAATATTTTGCCTTCTGCTTTTCAATCACATTTGGGAGCCACCACTTGAACACTATTTTAGTGTAATGATTATTCATGTTAATTTTGAGAACACATCACTTTTCTAAATTTCTTTTCTTTTTTTTTTGCGAGGAAGATTGGCCCTGAGCTAACATTCACTATCAATACTCTTTTTTTTGCTTGAATAAGATAAGCCCTGAGCTGACATCTGTGCCAATCTTCCTCTACTTTGTATGTGGGATGCCTCCATAGCATGGCTGATGATTGAAGTAGGTCTGTATGCAAGATCCAGACTTCTGAACCCTGGGCTGCTGAAGCGGAGAAGCAGAACTTTAACCTCTCAGTTACAGGCCAGCCAGCCTCCTTAAATTTCTTTTTAACTCATTTTCTTGACACCTCTTATTAAGAGAAAATTCTGCAAGCCATAGAGTATTTTTTAAATAATCTGTCTAGAATTAAAGATATTCAGAAAGTGAACTTTTGTATTTTGAATCACAAAACTAAGTCCCGTAAGGTCCATTTGTGTTTTACAATAAAAATAGATTAAAACCGTCGACTGGACTTTCACCTTATTACATCCACCTATTAGGTCATCATGCCCTTCCTTAAGCTGGTTACTCTGTATTAGTGGTACCAACATCATTTCATTCAGTAAAATCTAGAAATATATACAACATTTTCCCTCTGTTTCACTCTTACCTTCAACAATTGTCAGATTTAACATCATTAACTAGTCAATTTACCTCCCTAATTAATGTCATTTTTACCATTCCTAACATCACAGGCTTGGATTAAAACCCTGTTTTCTTCTACTGCCCATACCTGTTGTTCTTGTTTGTTCTTTATCCTCGTTAATATTAAATCCATTATTTTCTGAGCAGGTCAAATTGCCCAAAGCATGGAAATCTGACCTTGTCAATCCTTGGTTAAAACTCCTTAGAGGGTTTTTACTGACTACATGGTACTATTCAAGCAACATAACCTAGATTACGAATCTTCCTTCTTCTCACTCATACCCACTTCTTGTCATTCCAGACTGTTCCAGCCTCCATTCTCATCTCCAGATATTCAAAACCCCACTTTCAACCGACAATATTGGACTGCATATAGTTCTCTGTATTAATTTTGTCTCTTTCTTCTACTTTTGACAGTTCTATCTTTAATTCTCGGAGTGTTTTAACCTCATTCACCTTGAGATCTAACATATTTTTAAACAATACTCACCCTAAGTCACCTAAGCCAGGACATCTTCCCTCATGCCGTTTTCTCATAGTTAATATTGGCCATCCATTGTGAAACTGTCATCTTTGATTCTACCTTTTATAATACCTGGTAATGATGTCTACTACCGAAAATTCCATATTAATGTAAAAGCACATGCTTATGTCTATGCCTTAAATGGATTGTTAAAACTTAGATGACAGAGAATTTTTTTTTCTGATTTATCTCCCCAAATCCCCCCAGCACATAGTTGTATATCTTAGTTGCAGGCCCTTCTAGTTGTGGCATGTGGGACGCCGCCTCAACGTGGCTTGATGAGCAGTGCCACGTCCCTGCCCGGGATCTGAACCGGTGAAACCCTGGGCCTCCGCAGTGGAGTGCATGAACTTAACCACTCGGCCATGCGCCAGCCCCAATGACAGAGATTTTGCTTTGTACTTTATTGAACTATGTATATCCATTGCCGAACAGTGTGCTTCCCATACAAAAGGTCCTCAACAGATACTAGCTCAAAAAATACATAAGAAACAGTCTTCATGAAAACAACAGTAATATCCTATTTATATGTATGTATTTATTTACATATTTTGTTTCACTTTGGTGTTGTTAAGTGTGTGCAAAATAATGAGAAAAAATTAGTTCAATATAGAAAGGCAATTGGTTAAAACCACAGAAGGAACATTGTAAGCTTTTAGTGGTTATTTTCATACTCTCCAAGAGGGTAATGTAAGAATCGTAGAGTTTCAACCACATGCGTTTTTATTCATATTTACACAAATTAATCTATTGAGGATAGCAGAACAAGTAATAAGTCAACTAGAATTTGACCACCTGCTACTAGGTGCACAATTAAAGAAAAAAGTTGAGAGATCTTGGTTCTATGCAGATCTGCAACTAACAAGCTTTTTTTCCTTTGGAAAATTGCTCTGATCCCTACATATATTTCCCTACGCACTTGAGATAAGTAATGTTCAAATTTTATGACATCTAAAAAATTCTAGAATTCTCTGATATTTAAAGGACTGAAATAAACACAAAATTCATTCGGATGCAAGACAAAGAAGATGTAAACAGCATTTTTTTCGTGAATATGGAGATTACCACTGTGGCAGGGAATGTAGGGTTAAATGGCTAACAAGCAAACAAGCAATCAAACAAAGAAAAATAACAAAGACGCTAATAGAAATTTGAAGTCGTCTAACTTGTAAGGCATGCATGTGATTTACTTGAGAGCAATTTTGAAGAGTTACTATTTATACGGCTATTTATTCAAAAATTCTAAGATAATACCTCAGGAAAAAAACCTTTTCTATTCCACTATATCATATTGATTGATATTAAACACACACAAAAAATGAAGTCTGCTAGCATGGGCTAAGTTATTACAATGAAATAATTCCTTGTGAAAGAAATGACATCTCAATAGAATTGCTTATTTTTAGAATTATAGAAAGTTTCAACTGAGATGGGGCCAATAAATTATTATCTGTTACCAGCTCAGGAAACTGTTCAGTTGCCGAGATAGTGACCTGTACTCTCTCTCTTTCTGCTGAAGTAGCCATTCAAGATTTATAGAGTCTCTGCCTTGTGTACATTCTCTTACAATGTACTAGCTGACATTATATGTATCCTACACAGTACATAATACCTAGCTGAATGTTCTGAATAAACATTTCAGGTTCTGAATAAATATTTCTTCAAGTATTTTTTCAGATTTTTTACTTTTATATTTCTCAGTATTTCACTTCTGCTTCACAATATGCCCATGTATATCCAGACTCCGCTCTATCTCCCAGTTCCTTTTCCTTTTCATTGCTCATGTGAATTTTAGAATTTGTCTTTGTGACATGTCTCTCATCAATTCAAGCACATTTACAGAAAAGTCAAGACTACAAAAGATTCATTTGGTCATAACCACACATTTCATGCTTTCATTTCTAGCCAACTGTCCGATAAACACTTTTAGCCACATCCAATTTTAGTGTTGCAGCTTGAAGTGAGCATTCTGCCAACAGGACTATTTCTCACCACAAAGTTGCAGTGTGGCCTCACCACCTCCTCCCCTTGTGATACACAGGAAGAGCTTAATATACGTTCAGCCATGCAAGCCAGCCTGTATCTTACTGGTTAGGAGATAGTTGATTAGTGGTTATTCTCACTTAACAAAAGACAGTTTCTAAACAGTTTTTTGAGGTGGTGGTGGTTGTTCTCAAATGGCTTAAACCCAGGCTGTTTACGAAGCATTGTAAATTTCTTTCTCCAATAGTTTTAAGAGGTCAGGCAAATATGTTCATATGAAGTGCATACATGTACTTTTGTAGTCAATTACTGTTTCTGCATAATTTTATTTTAGTTGGTTTTATTCCATTTATCAAAAAGTATGTTTTCTGAAAGCTATGCCATGTCCCTTTGCAACTTCACATATCACGAAAGTATCACTAATGTTTAGCAAATCCTAAATAAAAGTTGCATCATACAGAGGCAAAGTGAGTCTATGTTCACCACTGAAAATGAAACTGGAATTTCTTTGTACATATTATTTCTTTATAGATGTTTCTTTTTAACTCTTCCCCTCTCTTAATATTTTTAGCTCGCCATTCTGGACTTATCTTAGAATATGCCTCTTTAAGAATCCTTAAAGACAGATGTTAACTAGGCTTATTGTGGTGATCATTTCACAATATATACAAATATTGAATCAACATGTTGCACAACTGAAACTAATATAACGTTATATGTCAATTATACCTCAATAAATAAATTAATTAATTAAAAACCTTTGCCCTCCCTCAAAAAGGAACCCTTTCTTTACTTTGTCGATTTGTTTAGGGGCCTTTATATATGACACCATAGCTCCCCATGCTTAGCTCTATCATGATATTTATTTCAAGAAACTATACTTGTAGGTATGTTTTTTGACTTCCCCACAGGACTATAAGTTCCTCTTTGAACTAAATGAAATGAATAGAATATTCTGATGCTCTATTTTTACTCTGTTCCTATCTCTTTTTCTCAATGTTCTGTTGAAGAGACACATAATCTCAGTTAAATCTAAAGCAGCTAACATAAAAATAACTCTTCAGTTAAGTGTGATCTGGATTTCCCCATAACAAGCCCACATTCAAGCATCCGTTCATTTACTTTTATAAACCAAATATTTGTAAAAATGTGTTTGTTAGAAAATATCCGCTTGTATTCCCCGTATATAGATCTAATTTTACTATGTATAGTAAGTAGTCAATGGAAAATGTTGATTAGCTGAAAAGAATTTTACTATAAGAATGTCAGAAGTTAACATTTTTTCTTTGACTTTTTTTTGTTTTTTTTTAGGAAGATTAGCCCTGAGCTAACATCTGTTTCCAATCCTCCTCTTTTTTGCTGAGGAATACTGGCCTTGAGCTAACATCTGTGCCCGTCTTCCTCTACTGTATATGTGGGACGCCTACCACAGCATGGCTTGACAAACAGTGCATAAGTCCACACCCCGGATCCGAACCAGGAAACCCCAGGCTGCCAAAGCAGAATGTGTGAACTTAACTGCTGTGCCACCTGGCCAGCCCCGTTCTTCAACTTGTTTTGTATTCACTTATCTGGTTTATTATTAAACTTGTTTCATACTTACCTGCTTATTTTCTATCACCTACACTAAAATGTAAATTCCCTGAGGGCAAGACATTTTGTCTGGATTGTTTACTTCGACATTCTTAAGGCTTGTAAAAGCAACTAAGAAATAGTAATCACTAAAAAAAAGTGTTGAATAAACTTGTTCATTTTCCAACTTGAAACATATGACCATTTAAAATTTGTTTTCCTACCTTTGGAAATTATTAGTATATCTTCAAGAATTTTTAGTTGACAACTTTACTTTTCCTTATAATTTTATGTATTCTTTGATTATCTTGTCTTACTTCATATTTTATCTCAATATTCTGAATAAATGAATGTAAATAAAATGTATACTGAGACAATCTTGTTAATTGGTATCAACTCTTACACATGTACTTATTTTTTATGCGGACCAGAGGTATGTATTCAAGTTCCCAATTCTTATGCATATGATTTATATATGGTAGAGACCCAATTTTATGTTTTTATATTGACTAAAAAATCCAGCACTAATTATTTAATAGTATCTTATTCCCTACATTAACTGCAATGCAACCCCATATACGTTTTTCATCTATGCTCGTGACTTTGTCTTGTCTGTATTTTTTTTTTCAATTTGTCTGATTTGTCAGTATTCTCATAAGGCTTTTTCTTAATTAGCATCACTTTAGCAAAGATCTTAATATCTTTAGGACAAAGCTTCCACATTTTCTTCTTCTTCAATAGTGATAGACCATTAAACTGGCTTTTGCAGTTTAATGAGCATTTAGGATTCCGCTATGTAAGTTTCACAACAAAACCTGGGATATTAAGCAGAATTGAGTTGAATCTCTAAAATATTTTATGATTAATCAACACCATTATGAAATCCCATAGTCCTATCAAAATCTAGTTCTTTTTGAAAATATTTTTACAAAATTATATAAGTTCCTTATAGATCTTATCTGTTTCTGTTGGATTTACTCATAAGTGCCTTACAGTGTTTCTTTTGTGGTTGTTAATGGTATAAGAAAAAACTTAATTGTTTATATTTATTATTGATTTTTAATACAATAGCTTTTGCAAATTAACGCTACATTTAATTATACTACTATTACTTTTTTCTTTCTTTCTTTCTTGTTTTTTCTGAAGAAGATTCACCCTGAGCTAACATTCATGTCAATCTTCCTCTACTTTTTAGTATGTGGGCCACTAATACAGCAGTGTAGATCCATACCCAGGAACCAAACCCGGGCTGCAGGAGTGGAGCGTGCTCAATTTAACCATAGGCCACTGGGGCTGGCCCATATACTACTATTATTTCTATTAACTGGTCATTAAACTATTTTTTAATTTAGTATGTAGATAAGGATGTCATCAGCAAAAAAATTGTTTAAGTCCCTACCTCTTTATTTTCCTGTGCTGGTCTTAAGTGTGCTGTAGAATCTCCATGACAATATTGAGACGTGGCATTAGTGACCACTTTGCCTTCATGATTTACTAAAGGACTACTAGTATCTTGAAGTTAAAAATGATGTTTGTATGGATCCCAGAATGTATGCTAGAGATTGTATTTATCATGAAAATGTGTTGAATTATAGCAAATGTGCATTCCATCTTAATATAATCATGTTCTTTCTATTTCTTTAATCTTTTATTTGTGGCAAATTGTATTTATTATTTTTCTTCCAATGAAAATTATTATTACTATCCTGAAATAAACTCAATTTGGTCATCTATATTAGTTTTACACACTGTGTGATTTAGTTTGATACTATTTTAGGATTTTGCAACAATTTTCATGAATGAGATTTACTCTTCTTTTTTCTTTCTTAACACATTCTCTTCTAATTTGGACCTCAAGGTAATTTTAGTTTTAGTGAAAGAAGAGAAACTGTTCTTTTTTTTCTGCTACTGTCTAGAAGCATTTTTACAAGTTATAATGATCTCTTTCTTGAAACATCGTTATTTCTCTCCTGTAAAGCTATTTGGCTTCTGTGTTATCCATGTGGGAGGATTTTAAATAACCTACTGATTTCATAACCATTACTCTAGCTTTATTAAACTTTCACAGAATCAACTTTTTCCAATGTTAATTTTATCGTATGTTGCACATAGTAAATAGTAACAGTCTTATTGTTTTCTTTGCTGAAGATCATTGCCTAATAACTATCTCTCATTGATTGAATGGAACATGGATTTACTGACTGAAGTTTTGTTTTTACAAGCAAATATGTAGTGAGAGTTAATATGAGTGATGCTCCTATTAGCTGTTTCCCTCTAGACTGGTTTTGGTTTTCTTCTTCAAAGTGCCCCACCTTTATTATCATTATTATTATTATGACATTCTAAAGACTCCAGCTACTTATTTTTTAAATAAAATTTTTATTTTAGAATAGTCTTAAATTTACAGAAAAATTGTAAAGCTAGTACAGAGAGTTCTCATACACCCTATATCCAGTTTCCCTTATTATTAACAGTTTACATTAGTATGGTGCATTTGTCATAATGAATGAACTAATATGGATACATTATTATTAAACAAAGAACATATTTTATTCAGATTTCTTTCACTTTTACCTAATGTCCTTTTTCTACTCCATTATCTCATCCAGAATACATGTTACATTTAGTCATCATGTCTCTTTAGGTTGTGACAGGTTCCTTATTATTTTTTAATGAAAGTGAAATTATGAGTAGCTAAAAATCAAAACATTAAGATATTAGTTGATTATGTTTCCATTATGGTATGAAATTTGGTGCTATTATTCTGACTAATAAAGAGGGAATGATATAATGTGCTGTCCACAAGGAAAAAGGAGGAAAACGTCCTCTTTAGGAACAGAGATGGATCTGCGGCACCCACATATATTGTAAATGAAATAATATTGGCCATAAATTGGTAATTATTTAAGTTACGCATATTATAGTTCATCATAGAAGTCTTTATTTTGTATACACTTTATATTTTCATATTTAAAAGTTCATGTATATACAAGCAAATATATATACACATATATGTATTTATGTGTGTGTATATAAATACGTATGTGCGTATATATGCAAAATATCTCTCTTAGCCCATACTTACATAATACAGCATAATTGATTCCACTTAAATTTATGATAGCATATGCACAGGATGATTAAGAAATTTATGTAATTTTCTTCTGTTTTTTCCACACTGTTCTTACAACCATATTTTATAGTTTTTGATTCAGAAAGCGATTATGTAATCCTATCATGTGTTTTTCAAAACTCTAGGAAACTTCTGATCACTGAATTCCTCATTTCCAAGTCATAAAATGATGTTAGGATCTAACATTTATTTCACCAATTAGCATAATTTTCTGTGTAGTTATTGGTGGAAGTACTGTGGTTTGTGCTTTGCTTTTTCAACAGGAAGATAAAGTCAGAATAGTATTTGTCATAGCTTTGTCAAGGATCGAAATGACTGCACGTCTCTAGTTTCAGTTCTAACTTGGGAACTCAAGACATATCTAAATATTCCAGTTGTATAGGAAGCTTTCATCCACAAGAAGCAGGACCTTCTTTCTCTGATCAGGTGTGTGTCTGTGTGTTAGTGTGTGTGTGTGTGTTTCTAACAACTGTTAAGAAATGAGGAACGCTTGAGGTTTCAACCTCAAGAAAGTTTCTAAAAATATATACATTATAAGGCATTTCTAATTGTTTTTTAAGTGTTTGAATAGAATTACTGAGAGTAAAGAATGCTTATTTCTTCTGAGCTATACTTTTCTTCACTTTGTTCACTGATAGGTAATTAGGATATACTTATTGAAGAATCAGAAGTTAAGATGTTGCTATTAGATAGAAACTAGAAGAATTAATCGTTACATTTAGGATTAGAGAACTGAATTTCAATTTGAATTCTCACACTTACGAGTTTTCTGCTCTGTGCAAAGCACTTACCTTCTATGATATACAGCTTTATTTGCAAAATGAAACAAATTATATGTTTCTTTCAACTATTATTACCAAATATGAAAGAGCTTTGAGTTTTAAGTCTAAGCACTATGCAAAATTACTAAATAGCTATTTTTTTCTAAGAGCTCTGCTAGGCACTTTAAGATATTACTATATAAACAAGTGTGAGATTATTTTTGTTAATGATGATAGTGATGATAACTTGTGAATAATAATGAGGAGGATATGGACAGAAGTTGAGTTAAAATGTACTAGGAAAAACATTTAGCAAAAATTCTTATGTCTTACCCAGAATACTTTGAAGAGAAAGCAATTATCACCAAATGAAATAAAACAACTATAAATAGAAAATTATGTGTGTTACTCAATATAAACAATGGAAAACATTTTTGACTAAGTATCTTAAAGGTAGGTGAGTTAAAAACACCCATGATCTATTTTTGACATTTTTGAAATAATTGTTTATTATTTTATAACCAAGGGAAATAAAAATATTAATTTTACCTTACTTTATATGAATTCTCATTTCTATTCTTTCCTTTTCTATATACACATAGGGGAAATTTTTCTATATTCTCACTTTTCCAATCAAAATACGTCATCTCATCATAAGGAAAGAAAACAGAAAAAAGTAAATGCTCAATTTTATTTTATTTAGGAATCCTTTGTAAAATTAATGACTTCGGATTTATCTCCGGAGTGGACGAGCAATCATAATTATATGATGGGGTCGGTCCGAGATCGGTGGGCCCATCACAGCACAGGTATGTATTTACACATAAATATGTAGTTTGGCCTGTGTACTATTTTAAGATACCCAGAATTTCCTACAACCGTATAAGGCATAGGAAAAAAATTTACTTTGGTTCACTTATGTTTATGTTCATTTCATGTTATGTTTATATCATAATTTATATTTTAAATCAAATCTTCAAAAACTAGAAAACTTGTTTCCCCTTCATTTCATTAACTACCTAAAGTATAGTCTTGCATAATTTGAGGCAACCTGAAATAGGAACAGCATTAGGATTTGGAGTTAGAAGTCAACTTCACTCAAACTTTTACCATTCTCTAGCTTTGAGATCTAAGGAAATCCCCAGCCTCTATGCACTTAAGTTTCCTTTTCTATCAAATAGAGATGAAAAATGTACCATATTTACCTTAGTGGAAGTATATTATTTTCAAATCAAGTGACATATATTTGAAAGTGCTTCTTAAACTAAAAGTATTATAAATTACTCACAGTTGGTAGTATTATATTAATTAAGCACTATGATTTTAGCTGCTTCTAAGATTCAATTTCTTTATCCACAAAAGAATATCTATCCTCTTCACATGTTTAATAATTAAATTACATGTTGTATATACAAAAAATGCTTAGTTTAGTTTTAGGAGTAAAAGGTAATTAGTATTATCATTTCATTTATAAAAGGCTTTTACATATTCAGTAATGATTGTAATTTCAAGAAGAGATCAAAAATGGTTTTTTACTTGTTTTGTTAGAGGCAGCATTTTTTATTTGTCTTTATCCTAAAATTTTACACCATAGCATTTTATTCATCTTATGTTCTTCGCTATAAAAAACAAATTAGACACACTAGCATTTACTAAATGTTTACTATGTGATTGATGTTATTAATACTAAATTCATATTTTTTTTTTTCACTTTTTAAAAATCCATACCTGGTTGTGTTGATATCCTTTGTTCTTCTTTCTTTCTTTTTGCAATTTGTGAAGTTATTATCTTACTAAATGTGGCTCTATGAATTAAACACATGTCTAACTCCCTAGGCCTGTGTCTTTTTCGTTAGGTGTCTTTATTTTAATATTAGATTTCATTGCACATTAAGAATTAACGTATTTTAATAGTACATAGGATCTTGCTAAAGATATTTTGCCATAGAATAAATATAATTTTATTTATATTATAAAGTGTAAAAATTATAATAAGCAATGTAAAACAAAAGTGACTTGATTTCATACTTTAAAAAGGATATGAATGGAAATGGCAAGTTAAATTGTAAAAATTTATAACCCAAGCAGCAGAAAGGTCGTGACTCATATTGGCTTGAATTGTTTTTCTCCAGAGATGAGTGAATGCCATAATTATAACTTTGAGCTGGCAAAGACTAGTACTTCTACACAATGGGAAAAGAGAAGACTTACATTAACCACAAGCAAATGTGGAGAAAATTGTAAGTCCTATGTTCCATTTGCTTCTTTTCTCAGTGTACTGAGGTGAATCTTGGAAACTATGTGATCAAATCAGTGATAAACATTCAGTTTATTTTACTTTGATGAGGAAAGCAGAAATGAGATTGTCTAATATAATATTGGAATGCATAATAGAATTAGCAGAAACTGTTGAGTTGAGGATTTTTTCATGCCATAAAAACAGTCAGATTACCATAATAATGAGTGAGACAGCTGTTTCTAAGGGATCACTGAAGAACTAACTTTAAGAAGAAGTAAATAGAAAAGGAAAACAGAGAAGGCATACCAAATATCCTTCAGAGTTATGTTCTTAAACAGTATGGAAGCGAGGACTTGTTTGCTATTCACAGAAATGTTTCTATTGGTGGTGAAGAAGATATGCTTTCTTTTATCAAGCCAGAATATCATTGAAAATAAAACGTGAAATAGCTTGCACAAAAAGGGAAACAATAGACTACTTTCACCTATGAATTTTGATTAAATGTTAAAAAATAAATGATTATCGAAAGATCACTTTACAAAAGTTAATTATAGGAAAGAAATGTGCTATAGATAATAATTAAAGGGGAAAGATTGTATGATTATATATATAATGTTGAAAAGGTTTTGGATAACAATCAATATGAATTCGTAATTAAAAACAATTTAATTTTTAAAACCTATAAAACATAAATATTGCCTTTAAGATATGTATATATATTCAAAAGCTATCATTATGTTTATTGGTAAATGCTAGAAGCATTTTCATTATAGTTAGAAAAAGGCAAGAATTTTTACTATTATTACTATTAAGTAATATTGATTGTTCTGCTGGTGCTAACCAACAGGAATAATCAAGAAAAGGAAAAAAGTAAATGATATGAAATTAGGAAATCTGATATGTGGACTTGATTATAAATAAGATATAAAAATTAATTGTCTTACTAACTACAAAAGCAAGAAAAATGTGATGAAAAAAATTCTCTAAGACCAAAAATCAGAAAAATACACATAAAATTTTAAAATAAAAGTCCTAGAAATAAATTTATTAATTTAAAGTTGTGCTGACAAACATAAAATAAGATAGGCATATCTTTTATTCAAAGATAAAAACAACATTTTAAAGATGTAAATTATCTTTATATGGTTATACATTTAATGGAATTCTATTGAAAGACCAATGTACTATATTTTAAATGTGACTGGTTCTTGAAAAATAAAGTTAAAATTTTAAAAATAATATTGCGTATCAGATTTATGCATTTAAAAATATGAATAATACTGCAGGGGAAGGTGTGCACAAACAGGTGTTCAAATTAGATTTTGGTAGACATTTTGGACTGATATTTTCAATCATTACAAAAATTATAAGTGCAAATGCCCTTTAACTCAGCAATTAGCCTTTCAGGAATATCTTCTAACAAGGTACTGAAAATATTATTCATATCAGTACATATAAGAGCAAAAACTAAGACAAAACTTAAATACGCATGGAAAAAAATTAAAAGTCTGTCAATTATTAGATTTCTTTCACTTCCCAATGAAACACAATGCAAGTAGGTATTTATGCAAATTTGACAACAACTTTACAAGATATGATATGAAAGAATCACTAGGATATTTTCTTAAGTGAAAAAAATCACAGAATGTTTTCTATAATTTCTTACATATGTGTTCATAAAAGAGGTTGAGGGAATTGTCCATACTAATGTATCTGCATGGAAAATTTTACAAACTGATAACCATGATTTTTATGCAAGGGGAGAGACGGGGGAACTTTTGGAAAGGAATAGGAGGGAATACTACATTTTTATACTATTATTTTTTAATCCTTTATAAAGTATTTGTGTTACCTATTCTGAGAAAAATAATTCAGGAAAAGGCACTGATATCACCCCCTACCATAAAAAAAACCTTTCATATTTATATTAAACATGAAGATGCCAGAACCCTTTACTCTTCTTTTCTCACCTTTCTCACTATTTTTTCTTTGACAGCATCTCCATTTTTCCTTGCCCGTTCCATTGCTGTAGCTATGGCGATCCGTTTCATTGTAATGGTAATGATATGCAGTGCCGTAATCATAAATTGTAAGTCATAACCGAGAAGTAGATAGCAGCATTGTTGGTCTAATGATTGTAATGCATTACCCTGATTAGTATTCAGAAGTACAGGAACATAAAATAGCAATATTGAATGTGTCTTTATATTTTTGCTATTAGTCTACAAATTTGTCAACTACTTTTGTTTAGACTATAAGTTACTAACAACACAAACCCTTTTAACAATTATGATTACTTTAATAGCATTATTCAATCAAGAAGCTCCAATTTCTTTGAAAAGTAAGTGAAAATTTTCTAATTTTGAAGCACCAGTTGCATACACTTATATATGTTGGGTATAGGCGTGCATCCAATAGTGCTAACAAGACTATTTGAAAATGATTAATTCTTGTCCATATTTAACTATTTTTTATTATTTATTTTTTAACAGTAAGAGATTACTTGTATAAAGTAGAGGAACTTATTTTCGGCATCTCTTTCTCTCTATATGAATGTGTAGAGACATGTCATTGGATATGACCATAATGGTTTCATTATCTGGAAGTTTAGAGTTAGAATAGAAAAAGTATTTAACCTGTCTAGAAAAAAATCTGCTATAACGTTCAAACTCTGCAGAATCAACAAGATATTCTCCCTTTCTAGAAAGTTACTGTGGCCCATGTCCTAAAAACTGGATATGTTACAGAAATAACTGCTACCAATTTTCTAATGAGAGCAAAAGCTGGACCCAGAGTCAAGCTTCTTGTATGTCTCAAAATTCCAGTCTCCTGAAGATTTACAGCAGAGAGGACCAGGTTTAGTATCTGTTTTAATTTCTTTACCTATATTTAGTCTTGGCAACTCACTGACACATGAACTTGAAATATAAGAGAGGGACTAAGACTCAGAAAGACCAACCCCAAATCTTTCTGCATTAAAAATAAGAAAGCACAGAGACTGCAGGTATTATGTATGTGTTGTTTAAGTCAAAATTATGCTAGAGAACAGAATGCATTTTCTCCAAGTGTAGGAAAAAATGTTTAAATGATTATGACCTTGCATTTACTAAAATTCTTAACAGTGATTTTATGTGTGGTTTCAAACAGGATTTCTTTAGATTGCTGAAGTCATATCATTGGCTGGGACTAGTACAAAATCCAGCAAATGGATCTTGGCAGTGGGAAGACGGCTCCATTCTCTCACCCAACCAGTAAGTCTGTACCAATAGGTCTCTGTTTGTGAATTTGTCCCTAAGATACACCTATGATCATCCAACTATCATATTTTTCTTCACACAACACCAAGGTGTTCTCGTAATCTAATAGATTCAGCAAAAAATTCTTAGGGCCTAAATTTAGGAGATCATGGAGCAGAGCACCTAATACCAATAATAATGAGTAACATTAGTTGTTTGCTATATGCTAAGTACTGTGCAAGACAGGTCTAATACTATGCTCATTTTATAGATAAGGAGACCAAATCAGAGAAGTTAAGTATCACATATATTCTTTTTTGAAGTTACTACCAGATTTACTGAGATATAATTGATTCAATAAACTGCGCATATTTAAAGGATACAATTTGATAAATTTTGACAAATATAAACATCCACAAAACCATTAATAATACCTAGATAATTAGCATGTTTATCACCTGCAAAACTTTCCCTTCACATCTTTGTAATCCCTCCTTCATTCGCTTTCCTACCTACCTCTTTCTGTCTCCAGGCAACTAATCTGCTTTCTGTCACTAGAGATTAGTTTGCAATTTGTAGAATTTAATATAAATGAATTCCTACAGTGTGTAGTGTTTTTGTGTCTGGCTTTTTCACTCGGCATAATTATTTTGAAATTCAGCCGACTCATAGCATGTATCAAGAGTTAATTTCTTTTTGTTTTTGAGAGGTATTCCATTAATGGGTGTGCACAATCTGTTTATCCTTTCATCTTCATCTGTTAATGGATATTTGGATAATTCCAAGTTGTTGACTATTACAAATAAAGATGCTTGCTGTGAACATTTGTGTACAAGTCTTTGTACGAACATGGGCTTTTTTTTCCTTCCTACATAATTACCTAGGAGTGGAACGGTTGGGTCATGTGATAGATATATGTGTAACATTTTAAGAAACTGTCAAACTATTATTCAAAGTAGTTGCGCAATTTCACATTCCCACTAGCAGTGTGTGAGAGTTCTAGTTCTTCTACATTCTGGTCAACACTTGTTTTGGTCAGTCTCTTAAATGCTGGCCATTCTAACACGTGTGCAGCCAGTCCTGGTGATCTAGTGGTGAAGATTTAACACTCTCACCGCTGCAGCCTGGGTTCATTTGCTCGTAGAGAACCACATCACCCGTCTGTTGATTGTCATACTATGGTGGTTGCGTGTTGCTGTGGTGCTGAAAAGCTATGCTACTGGTATTTCAGATACTATCAGGGTCACCTTTGGTAGACAGGTTTCAGCAGAGCTTCCAGACTAGACAGACTAGGAGGAAGGACCTGGCCACCCATTTCCAAAAATAATGGCCATGAAAACCCTATCAATGGTAGCGGGGCACTGGCTGATATAGTACTGGAAAATGAAAGGATGATGCCACAAAAAAGACTGGGCAGGGCTCTGCTCTGCTCGACACAAAGCACTCATAGAGCTAATGAATATAGCTTTAATCCTTTGGATGAATGCTAGGGTAGCTCTTGACAAATGTCATTTCTGTCACTTGGAAGATCTGGTCTATTACTACACTGGTTAGTAATTTCTTTGTTCTGGCACAAAGATCAGCAACAAAACTTAAGTGGTTTGTCTCTTTTCTTTCAGTCTCATGATATCACAGGTGAAGCAGAAGCTCATTTTTAATTCTTTATTTCAAAAATATTTTACTTATTTGAATCTCTGTCTTTAATAAGTCATAAAAACATCAATTTTTTTATTTTTTTATTGCAGTAACATTGGATTATAACATTATATAGTTTTCAGATGTACATCATAATATATTTTGAATTCTGTGTAGATTACATCATGCTCACCACCCAAAAACTAATTATAGCCCATCACCACATATGTGGGCCTAATCATCCCTTTTGCTTTCCCCTGTCCCAACATCAGCGTAAATGTTAGGTTAATTAAGGCTTCCTCTCTGTCAAACACAGTTTTAAGCACTTCATATGTATCTTCTCATTAAAAACTCTATTAATCCTACTCTTAAAAACCCTATTAACAAATATTACTTTTAGCCTAATTTTGCTGATAAGGAATAGTCTTAGAATGTATAATACTCTACTAAGCTATAAAATTAGTAATAATTGCAGCAGGATTCAACCATATGACTTTCTGACTCTCCAACCAGAATCATCATAATTATCATAATTACAGAATTAAATGACTAAAAACAAAACTCTCTTCATTGACTTTCAAATTTACTTTGCTATTTTAATGGTTAGCAGTGAGAAATGCACAACCCTTTACTGTCATATATTCCTTTCAAGTTTCTCCTTATATTTGTTGCAACAGGGACTACATATCTTTCTACATAATTGTGTATTTGGAATTTGGAGGTCCCAGTACACCTTAGAATTGATGTGGAATAGCTTCATTTCTGTATGGCTTGAGATTTTATTTTTGACAAAAAAGAGTTTATTCTCTAGGAATATTGGTAAAATTTTTATCACCTTATCTTAATATTTCTCATTCTACAAACACAAAAGTTCCTTTTGGAAGCAAAACTACTAACATACTAAATTTCTGTTTATTTACACATTTAATAAATATTTGTTGAGTGCTACTCAATTTCCAAGAAGTATGCAGAGTTAAGCATGGAGATGAACAGGACATTCAAGAGCTTCACACCTCACACCTCAGTCAGAGGTATGGTTATAAACAAATAAGTATAATCCAGTGTAATTAGTACTCTGGCAGAAATGTGATGAGAGTTGTGTGGGAAAACAGACATAAAAATTGAAAAGACCCATTTGAAAAATGAGATTAGAAAGAATGAGGCTCTAGTGTGCATAGATTGAGACCAACTAAGAGTGACTCCTAAAAATCCATTAATTTTTCTCCTCTAGTGGCTAGTTGTTTCTATAAGGACAGAGTTCATTTTCTTATCCTTTTTAATACATAAACTTATCAGACTTTGGTCCATTTTTTGTTTATCAGTTTCACATTGATGTAGCCTCATCATTCTTTCCTCAGACTTCTATTTCCCACCTGTTTCTAGCATGAAACAACTCTAAATTTATTATATTAATTATGTAACTGCAAAATACTCAAGATCCCCGGGCAAAATAGATATACAGATATAACTATCTCACATGGAATGCCTAAGCATACACATACAAATATATACACATATGCTTAAGTATGTGTAAATACATTAGAGAATTGAACAATTTATTTTATTTCCTTACCAAGTAAAATTCCATAAATCTTAGGAAGATTGTTATTTTTGCACAAAACACATCTGTTGACTTCTAAATTGAATTCTGAATTCATTTCTAATCTAAATATTTGTTTTAAAAATCATTTTAAAGCTAAAGCTTTCATTTCACTTAGTTACTTATATCAAGAGATTCCAGATTTTCTAAGTTGAATAATTTACAATGTATAAAAAATAGTGGCACATAATTTATAATAGAATGTAATTTTTACTTTTATTATCTGAGTTGGCTATATTTTGCATATCAGTGAATAAGAAAGACCAGACATGGTCCTAAAATCTCCTGAAATGATATTATTTTAGTACCTATATCTAAAATATTATTTTATTTTTGTATTTCTGCATTAATGAGGTCATGAATGTAATTTGTCCTTCTTTCTAATCTAGACTAACAATGGTTGAAATGCAGAATGGAACCTGTGCAGTTTATGGCTCAAGTTTTAAAGCTTATACAGAAAACTGTTTAACTCCAAACACATACATCTGCATGCAGAGGATTTTATAAAATACAAAGGAGACAAAGACAAAAAGCCATTCTCTGAGTGTTCTCCATGAAGAAAACTTCCAGAAGAAAATTCCACCAATGTTTATTGAGTTATTTTTCCACCTATGACACACAACAGACAATAACCTTACAGGGACTGATGGCCAACAATTAAAGAATTTAGCTTCGATAACAATATTTTGTTTAATTTTTTAAATTTTTGAGTAATGGACAGATTCATTTTTAAATTTATTAAACTTGATATCTGGGTTCAAACTAAATTTTAAACTATGATTTTACTAAATATGCACACATATTAAACTAATAAGGCTTTTAGAACTTTTTCAACTCAAAACATTTGAAAGTTAAACTTAAAGCTAAGTGAAGGGTATATGAGGGTTCATTAAATTGGCTGTATTTGAAATTTTTCAAAATAAAAGTTGAAAAATCAAGAAATACACTCTCAAAGTTTCAGAAGGTCATTACTAATTTAGTATAGCACATGATATATTTGGCAGAAATCAAATTACTTCTTGCAATAAGAATATGGCACTCACTGCTATGAAACACAGAGAAATGAGAATCAAGTTTGGGGAAGACTTACCAGGGTTCTGGGAAAAAAATAACAACTGAGTTGAAACCTGTGGAACGACTAGAAATTGTCTGGGCAAATTATTGGAGTAACAGAGTTCTCGGCAAATGAAATAACACTTGCAAATGTTCAGAAGTTGGAAGAGTCTGTGACTCTAAAGAAAGCCAGTTTGATGGGAGCAGAATGAGACAAGAGAGGAGCATAGTAAGTGGTAGAGAAACAAGCAGAGGTTAAATTATTCAGGGCTTTATATACTTTATTAATAATTTTGGATTTTATTCTAAGTGTAGTTGCCATTTGTGTGCTTTTTGAAGATGTGGGTTGAACAGCATTTTAGGGGGAAATTTGTATACAATGCCATGGAGAAAGTTGTTTATTTTCTACATAGTCAATCAAGGGTCAAGGAATGTGTTGATCCAAATTAATTTTTAAATTATTGTGCAGAGTTGTAATATGCACCACTCAATTAACAAAATTTAACATTTAGTCACATTTGCTTTAAAATTTTATTACTGAATATTTAAGACATAGAAAACATTCCAAAAAAGCACATAGATTTGCTTTGAAAAAGTAAAGCAACATAAACGGGGCTATGCTTCTTTTTCTGGAAATGAGGAAGAGAAGATAGGCTGATATTAGGTCCCACTGAAAATAACCAAATAAGTTTCATAACATTATTGTACAATATATTATAGCTTGGGGAAACATTGCTGAACCAATAAGAAGGTAACAATTTTGCAGAATCTCAGAATTCAGTGAAAATTGGAATGCCAAGAGAAAAGCAATCACAGAAATTGGCTTTCATTCTGAGAGTTTATAGTAAACTTGGGGAAACTTACTTTCTGTTTTGATGGTTGTCACGGAGAACTGGGAACACAAGACAAAGCTGAGGGGCCACCTACCCTAAAGGGTTAAATTACAAGTGCTCTTCCTGAAACTGGGACCCTCAAAGGCTACAATCTCACATAAGAAATAACAAATAAAGCCTACAATTCAGGAAATAGTAATGGGGACCCAAGCAAATCTGTGTATGTCACCCTAAAATATGCCTCTTTGACATAATTATTTTGAGCTGAAGAAAAGAAGCAGCTTGAAATCACTGTCTCAAAGAGTTATCTGCACCCCGGTGTTCATTGCATTAATATTCACAAAGCTAAGACATGGAAACATGTGTCCACAGACAGATGAACAGATAAAGAAAATTTCATACATACAAATAATAGCCAAAAAAGGGAAGGGAATCCTGCCATTTGTGACAACATAGATGAACCTGGAGGATATCGTGATAAGTGAAATAAACCAGACACAGAAAGACAAATACCGTATAATCTCACTTATAAATGGAATGTAAAAAAGCCAAATTCACAGAAACAGAGAGGAGAATAGTGGTTACCAGGGGCTGGGTGTTGGGAGAAACGGGGAGATGTTGGTCAAAGGGTACAAACACTCAATTATAAAATGAGCAAGTTCTAGAGATCTAATGTGCAGCATGGTGGCGATGGTTAGCAATACTGAACGGCAGTCTTGAAAGTTGCTAAGAGAGCACATCTGAAATGTTTTCACCACTATAACAAAAAAAAGGTAATTATGTGAAGTGATAGATGTGTTAAACAATCTTATTGTGGTAATCATTTTGCAATATATACATTGTCCACCTTAAACTTGCACAATGTTATATGTCAATTATATCAATAAACCTGAGGGGGAAAAAGCCTATCAGTGGTTTCCTTTTATCACACACACACACACACAAAAAGCAGTGAACACAGGAAATGGTCTCTCTACCTTTCTGTTTTTCTGCCTAAGGGCAAGATATAAATTCTCCTTTTACTGCAGACAGACTCCTATCAGCCCAGGAATCTGCAAACAAACCTTACTCCATTACTTTCCTCCCACATATTTACCTTCCCACAATTTGCCACCTTTGGAAGCTTAAAATTGCTTGTCTTTGTCCTATCACCTCTACAGATTGTTCTTTGTCTTGTTCTTTGTTGAAGATACTATATGAGCTGCATCTCTAAGCCTCTCCTTTGAGTTACTCTTTGTTTTAGGTTTTTCCCAAGTGACATGGACTGCATGTGTTAATAAACTTTTTCTCTTGTTAATTGGTCTTTTTGCTAAGGAGACCCACCTGAAAGCCTAAGATGAGTAGAGGTAAAGTTTTGCCTTTCCTGCACTAGTCTTGACCTCTGAAAAGATGGAGGAGAAAATAAAACCCTCCTTTGAGCATTCATAACCACCAATGAGCCCTCATTTAAGCTTACAGCCTAAAGCCTGCCTAACAACAAAATCCAAAAGTGTTGCATTCAGAAATGTTACATTCAAAAATGTATCTAAAGTAGTTCCACAGCAATAATGATCAGCCTACTAACAATACTAGTACTTTTTGAAGGAAAGCAACTTCAACTCACTTTTTAAAAAATTTTGACAAATAACTTTCCAAATTTCTTGGATACAAAGACAAATATCATGAGAGAGAGAGAGAATGAGAGAAACGGGAGAGAGGAAGAGAAAGGAAGAGCCGGGGGGGAAGGATATGATAGTTTAATTTAAGTAATCTAGCTAAAAGGTGTACAATAATCTTTTGTACTACTTTTTCAGGCTTTTTGTAAGTGTGAAATAAAAAGCCAAAATAAACAAACAAAAAGCCCCCTGAAGTCATCCTTGAAGCTTCTCTTTCTCTTATACTCTGCATCCAACACATCAGTAAATCTGATTAGTGTATATATAAATATACATATACATACACATACAAGTCTATATATGTACACATATGTATATGTATATATATTTATATACACATATATGTATACACACACATACATAATATCATATACACACACACATGCATACATCAGAGCTGTCATTTATCACCTCCATTACATCAGGTCTGCTGCTATTGATGAATTGCAGGTTTGATTTTTCTTAAGTATTTTTATTTTACCTTAATCTTTGAAAAATAGTCTTACTGAATGCAAAATATTATTTTGGCAGCTATTTTTGTTTGTCATTTTCAAAGTGAAATGCCATCAAATTCTTCCTTCCATTGTTTCTATTAAGAGGTTCACTGCCTGGCTTATTGTTTTTGCTCTCTTTTTCTGGCTACTTATTAACATTTTCTCTTCATCTTTGTGTTCAGCATTTTGACTATGATATGCCTTGGTTTATGTTTATCCTGTCCTGAGTTCTCCAGGTTTTGTTTTGTTTTTTTGTCCCATTCATTCTCCACTCTCATTCCATGATTCCAGTTGCACATGCATATGTCCTGTTGATTATGTAACACATTTTATTCATCCATTTATCTGCTTTTATTTTTCTACTTTGTTTTGTTTCTATACTTCAGTTCATGTTTTTTATACTGACCAGTCTTTGAGTTCATCAATACTACATTTTTTTGTTTCAATCTGCTATTTAACCTAGCCATGGAATTCTTAATTTCAGGTATGACAGCTTTTCAGTTTTATAATATCCATTTGTTGGGGTTTTTTTTACATTCATTTTTTCTGGTGAAATTCTTAACTATAACATCTATTTTACCTATTTTTCTATAATTCTTGAATACATTTATCAGTTAATTTAAAGTTTTGGTCTGTTAATCCCATGTATGGATAATTTGTGTATCTGAATCTCTTGTGTGTGTGTTATTCTTGATTATTGATAATATTTTCTTGCTTTTTTAAAAGTCGTGTAATTTTTGTCTGTTAGATGTCAGGTCTTGTGTATAAAAGAACCACAGAGGTCTAGATGAAAGTTATCTCCCACCAGAAAGCCTTCTCTCTTTTAATTTTCTTTTAAGTGGATAGTGTGGGGATGAAATCGCTTTAATGAGGGAATTAGAGGGTAAATTAGTAGTTTTCATAACACTGAGTTCCTCCAGCCCTGTAATCGATAAGAAATTCAGTTCTTCCCTTGAGTTATTTTCATTTTGATTATTTGACATCTTACCAGACACAGCATCAAAGTTTGGCAAATATCTTGAGGGTGATAACAGCCACGTATTTAAGATCCCACCATTCTCCAGTTTTGTCATTTTTTTCTGTTGTGAACAGTAAAATCACAACTAGTTTTTCTGTCCTGAGGTCATGGCCATCTGCCAAGGGACAAACTTGGTGTCTTAGCTGATGAGGATTATTTTAGGCTGAAGGGGGGATGACCTTATCTCTAGAAACTCTTAATGGGGACGGCAAGGATTTAAGTCTTGTTTATTGTGCTTGTCTGGTAACCTCACGAAGCTGACTCCCCCCACCACCAACATCCTCTGGGAAGCACAGGACATCCTGACTTAATCTGGTCTGATTCTTATCTAAAGTTATAGGACCACCCAATAACCAGACTCCACCTGCACTGATACCATTTTAATGACTTTTTTTACATATTCTTCCCTTTGTCTTGTAAAGAGATAACTCACATACCTATGCTTTAAATTTAGCCCTACCCTCAACCCATGTTTGCAGCAGCAGCAGCAGCAGCAGCAGCTCTGACTGCCCATGGGTCCTGTCCCCATGCCTGTAGCAGCAGCTCTTTACTGCCCATAGGTCCTGTTCCCATGCTATTCCACACTATTCTCTAAATAAAAGAGCACTATGCCAGACCTTGAGAGTCCAAGAAATCTTTCTTTCTACTCTTTAGCTCACCGACCCCTCATCATTAGCTTTTATCTATTCTTAGAATCAGTCACTGTCACTGGGCGTGACTGCACTGTAGATCTCTACTATCAGTTCACCATTCCATCCTTGGCTTTCATATACTGTTATTTGTTTGTTCGTTCATTTAAGGCCCCTTCTTCTGGCTAGTCTGTTAAAGACTAAAAACCAGAAAACTTTGGGAGGTTATTTTTTTTTTTTTCAGAATCTTTTCACTTTGTTTCACAGTCCTCTCTCTGTTTTGTCTCAGAATTTAGCAAGTGGCTTGTGGAAAAAGTGACGATTTGAGAACCTTCAAATCTCCAGTATTGTCACTCTAGTCCACGTCACTCCTAAAAGCTTTGTCAGTTTTTCTTTCCTCGGACATAGATTTTTCTGCCTTGGCCAAGCTCTGATCCACAAAAAACAGTAACAACAGTGACAGATTGCTAACTTGGGATCCCTACTCTGGAATTTAAGCTAATTTAGTAATCATTCCATAGGTCTTTGATTCCTTAAAAGATGCATTTTAAAAACTTTTAAAAAGATCCTTCTTTTCCTGTTTTGACTTTTCTTTGTCTACTATGTTTTATTTGGAAGTAGAAATGTTATTTATTGAGTCCCTGCTTTACATTACCAATATTTTCCTTTATCTCATTGAGGGATTTCTTGAAATGTCTATTTTAAATGTTTGTTAAATCTGTGCTGTTAATCTTATCATATGAAATAGAAATTTTATTGTGCTATATTTCTTTTAGAGGAGTTGTGCGCTTTAGGTATCTAAAAATTTTTGTCTGTGGCCCCATATGATCTGGTGGTTTCAGCAACCTTGTTTGTGACTGTGTATGGATTTGGATTCTCTGTTCCATTTTATGTCAGTTTGGGTGAGTTTAAGGATTGAGAATACCCTGAAGAAGTCAAAGTCTTTCTCATAGTTTTCAAAGCTCTGTGTTTCTGGTTTCTTTTTTTCTCCTCACAGATCATATCAGACCATTTTCCCCTTCCAACTCTAAAATCTAGCCACCTGATCTTCATTCCAACACAAGGCCTTTCCTTATATTGCCTGCGAGTTTTTCTCTCTAAAGTACTCTTACCTCTTGCATCCCTTCCTTCTTTTGTTAATAAAACTATTCGGATCTCTCCGTAAATATTGCTGTATCAGGAAGGTTTTCACTAACTTTTCAGTCCAGATCAGGTTCTTGGTTATAACCTGATAACTATCTTTTCCCCCTTCCTAAGGACTGATTTTATTTATTAGCGTATTTATTAATGTGATTACTTTATTAATGTCTATCCTCCCCTCTAGTTTGCAAGCTCCGTGAAAGCACACAGAGTTCTTGAATTTGTATGACCATGTATCTCCAGCGCTTACAGCTCAGTACCTGACCAATGGCAGGAAAAAAATCCTTGTTTTTGAATGAAGTCAATTCTGTCCATTTATTCCACTCCAGTGGAGACTATCTATTTTCCCATTCTCTGTGCCTCATGTAGCTAACAAAGTTTTAATATCTCTCAGCTCTCTATAAACGTTTTTAAACCACATTTTCTATCTTGTCAAAAATGTAATTTTTCTTTAAGATTCATTTTATCAGGGAATTTTATCTTCTTTCTCTGATAATTCATTCCTCTCACAGATGACCATAAAGAGACAAAAAAAGACTGATAATTTATATAAACCTAAGCATAAGTATGAAATTATGGTGGCAAAAGTACTGGAAGGGCCGGTCTGGTGGCACAGCGGTTAAGTGTACACCTTCCGATTCTCGACGGCCTAGGGTTCACTGGTTTGGATCCTGGGTGCAGACATGGCGCTGCTTGGCACACCATGCTGGGGTAGACATCCCACATATAAAGTAGAGGAAGATGGGCATGGATGTTAGCTCAGGGCCAGTCTTTCTCAGTGAAAAGAGGAGGAGTGGCAGCAGTTAGCTCAGGGCTAATCTTCCTCAAAAAAAAAAAAGAAAAGAAAGTACTGGAAGATTTGAACGTCTTAAACTGAATTTATTTGATACCTCTGTCTTAGTAATGGAAGGGTTTATTTAATATTTCTGTGTCAGTAATATTCCTTCATATTCCTTAATTTCGTTGTATTATCCACACTTCTAATATATGGTTTATTATATTTATCCTGTTATATATTATGAAGTAGAGTCAAAGAATAATATTTGGACTTCAATGTTTAATGGAATCTATTTTTAGCTAAATAAATTTTTCACATAGTTGAAGTCATCACACTGGGAAATCTCAAGTGATCATTTTTTTTCTTTCTGATGTATTTCATCTAATCTGAATATGTTGTCTTCTTACAGATACAATAGCCATAACTTTGGCAATCTTCAGCGTTCATCTGGCCATATTTTATATGTACACATTTATTATTAGCATTCACACGTCCTGGAATTTGAAGCCTAGAAGAGAAAATACTTTCCATTAAATGCTGAATTTGCTTTATGTATCTATCGTATTTTTAAAATCCATAACATTTTAATATAGCTCTAAAGAAGCAGAAATGTCACTTTCCAAGTTCTCTAACAATACAAATAACAAACATATTGTGTCATTCAAAATTTAATATCAAATCTGGAATTGAGATGGTAACAATGCCTTTAATTCTGGCTATCATCTCTGTGACCTCAGACAATTTCAGAGTACCTTCCATTTTCACTGGAGTTTACTATATTTCTTTTATACATTAGCATTTTGATAAACACATTCTACTGTAAATATATAGTACTGTAATTACAAAATTACTGTACAATAAAATTATTATTAATTATCAATAACAGCATACTCTCTTCTGGAACAGTCTAGCTTGCTCCTTACAGAGTAAAGAATCCTCTATAGTAGTAAGTATAAGTAATCATTTCAAAAGATCAAATATTTGAATATAACAATGAGAATCAAAGCAATTCAGACAGATCTCACGAAATACGAGCTATAATTTCCTGAAGGAGGACATGCAATTACTATACTAGGTGCAGCAATTGGAAATGAATATGCAATCACTCAGAAATCTGGGCAAATCTGAAGTCTTAATTTGAACACAGGGTTTGCATTAGAAAATCACATCTGTTAAGTGTGTGCATATTGTGAAGAATCTTGCATATGTTATTCATATTATTTCAAAGTAGAAATCATATTTTTAAATTATATTCATATGTTAAAAAATTTATTTGACATTAATTTACTCTTAAGACTTGGGGTAGGAAGGGGAAGAAGGGGAGGAAGGGGAGATAATACTTTTATTGAGTTCTTCTGTGTCAGACACTTTCCACATGCTTAAATTTATCAGGTAATGTGTTTTTCACCACCACACTAGGAAGTAGGTTCTATTATTCACCACATTTTATAGATGATGGAACAAAAACTAAAACACGAGACTAAGATAACCCAAGTATCAGAGCCAAGATGTAAATTGGGCAGTTTAGCTTCAGAGCCTGCGCTATTAATTGCTTACTATATTAAACTGTGGAAGCGAAAACTGGAAAACCAGGGTGTTGGTATTTCTGCATTTCCCAGAGTCTTGCTAAACTGGCATTTTCACACATAGAGATATACCTGTTCACATTGAGAATCACGTACGGAGTCGTATAGTGGTGTGTTAGTAAGAAATAAAATGAAAAATCAATAAGTAGGAATTTGGACTAGAAATAAAAATATCAATTTTAAAGCAAAAGACATGAAAAAGAAACGTGGAGATGAATGATAAATGGTACATATAGTGAATTAGATACTTTGGAAATGACAGAATAGGAAATTTCATCAGTTTTATAGATTGACTGCTGCAAACATTTTTGTAGTATATTGGATGTGTATATACGTGTGTATTGTATATACAGGTGTTTGAAATGGTGTTTAGATTAGCATGGTAGATTGGAAAGATATGATCTTGAAAAACATAACTCGTCAAAACAGCATATTAAAATTTCTAATTTTCATAATCAATTTGCTGCTGCACAAGTCTCACTAAATTTCATAAACATGTTCATATACAATAGAGTATAACATGGAGTGGCTATATGGGCACTTGATATGCAGATATTTGTTCTACAATAATTCAGAATTATTGCATTGTTTCAAATCTTCAACCACTACTGCATACGTAATCTGATAAAAATGTGGTTAACTGCATGCATAATTAATTGTCGACAATTGCTATCACTTTTCCAGGAGAGCTGTATAAGGATATTTGGTTTTTCCAAACTTATTAGTAAGAGAATTTTATTGCTAATATTTGAATCACTTATTTTGGCTAATTTTATCACTTGTAGTCAGAAGTCTTGTCTTTCCCTCAGTTCAATTTTTGATGATTTGATTTCACAGTGCATGAGAAAGTCCTGAGAAGTTTCTATGCCATGGTCAAAATATTTGCAATATTAAGTTGAGGTATATTATTGTTGTGTAATGGATCTTAAACTAGCTGTATATTATAATATCATGGAATTCATTTTTAGAATGCAATTTTATACCTCTAACTTCCAGACAGCCTACCGAAATCATCTGAGTTGAGGCTTAGAAATCTTAAAGAAAGTATGTTGCATAGTGTCCCCCTAAAATTTATGTCCACTCAGAACCTCAGAATGTCACTTTATTTGGAAATTGGTTCTTTGTGGATATAATTAAGGTAAGGATCAGGATCAAATCATACAGGATTGGGCCCTAAATCCAGTGAGATTATCTTTGTAAGAGAGAAACGGGCACACAGAGATGCAGAGAAGAAAGCAATGCGAAACTGGATATATATATTTAAATGATGCCAAGAATTGCCAGCTATCCTCTCTGTGGCCTCAGACAATTTAAAAGTAGCTTCCATTTTCTCTGCGGTTTACCATATTTTCTTTATACATTAGTACTTTAATAAATAAATTCTGCAATATATATGGTATAACAAAAATGTTAATCATCAATAACAACTAACTTACTCCATGCAAAGTTTAACTAGCTCCTCCAAGAGAAAGCAGCTTTCAGAAGGAACTAACTCTACCAACACTTTTTTCAGACTTCTGTCCTCTGAACTGTGAAAAAAAAAATTCCTGTTGTGTTAACCCACCCAGTTTGTGGTAATTTGTTATGAGGTCCCCAGCAAACCACTTTGAAGTACAACGGCTGAGTCCTAGAGAGGTAGAGAGCAAACTTTTAGAAAATTCCATTATGTGCACATGTCTTGGAGTCTAACAACCAGATTAAAATTAAAATGGCAAATCTGATATGTACTCACTTTGTAGTCTTGTGCAAGTTTATTTATTCAATTACGTTTTAATAAAATGCACAATGATAATACCTCAATCATAGAACAGATAAACAATCTAAATGAGTTGTGAAAGTAAAATGTTCAGCTTAGTACAGTAAGTATTTTACTCCCTTTCTCCATCTATCCTGTCTTTTCCTGGTTAATTTATTATGGATACAGCTGATACGAAATCTAACATCTGCCCGTATCCACACTAGATATTTAGATTTGGAAAAAAATAGCATTATTCTGGACTGAAATTTTAAAACAACAGGAGACTTACTTGTCCAGGGTAAGATCTGTGCCATCTAACCAAACCCATTTCAGTTGTTTGCTGTTGTAGTATAAACTGATCAGAAACTTTTCTTGACGCATATCACATTGCATTTTTGACAATTTTATGACAAAATCCTGCAAAGAGTGAAAGGAAAATAAATCAGAAAATGAAACTTCTCTAGAGAGAGGAATATAATGGTTTACATATGTATATTTCATTTATAAATTTCCCTTTGAAATCTCTGTTCTATTATATAGAAAGAATTTGAGGGATTAATCCTAGGTTCTTTATGCATAAGCTGGATATCAATAGCTAATGACATTTATTGACCAAGAAATTATTTTTTTAGCCTACATTTTATTCTAGGCATTTTCTTAGGTTATGGGTTGTAAAAGTAAGGAAACAGTCATATAGCTGTAGTCACTTAGATTAGAAAAACATAGAAAAATAGAACAACATTAATTGAGCCTGTGTAATAAGTAGTGACACAAGCTACAAGAGTGGAAATACAGGATCAAAGCAGAAGAATGAGTAGGGAGTTTTAACAGGTCTTGGTGAACCAAGAATGTTTTTCAAGGGGATTAACTAATAAGCTAAAATCTTAGAAACAAGGATGCATTACCCAAGAGAAGACAGTTTTGCATGCAATGTGAAGGACATAAAATTTGTCACATGCAGATGAAACAAGAACATGAAAAAGCCCAGGAGAACAAGGAGGAATTTAAAGAACTACAATACAGCTGGAGACCGTGACATGCTTCTCTTAGAATAGTGTTGTTGAGAGTCCTTAACAGCCGAGGAAGCCAGAGAAATAAGAAAGAATCAGATTACAAGTAACCTTATAGGCATTTTATTTGTACTTTTCCCTAAATGCTGAGAAAAGTCACTCAAGTGTTATTAAAGGATGCATTCAAAATTACAGTCATATTTTAAAGATTTCTGTGACTGCAGTATAGAAAGTGTTTCAGAAGAATATAAAACTTGAGTGAGTGCTGTCATTCTTAAAATGTTTTAATACTGAAATTTATGAAAGAAATATTTTTACCATCTCTTCTTGAATATTCAATTTAAGGAATCTTGATTCTAAACCAGCACAATAACGTTGACATTCTTTCCAAGGAAACATGTTTCTTGAAAAATAGTAGCAGTTTTCTCCATGCTGATGCCAGTTGTTTGAACATGTAGGATATTTCCAAACTATTAAAAAAATTAGAATATAACTGAATGCCTTCCATCATTGCAATTCACATCCAATAATTTTGCATAGCAAATCTACCATCTACAAACAAAAACATCATTTGACTTTTTCATTATAGGCAGTGTACACTTAAATTTAGCATTAGATTGATCTTAAATTAATAATTCACCTCATCAAAACATTTTAGTCTTTAAGATTCATAAGATGCATATTGGGAAAAAATTTTTTTAAAAATCACAAAATTAGAAACATATCCAATATATTTAACTGTTAAAATTGTCATTATAATGTTCTTTGTTTTTCAAAATTAAAGTGAAACGAGTGCATTTATTTAAAAAGCTATGTTTCAAAAATTATATAACAAGTACAGAAAAAAATTATAAATAGATATCTACCCAATAAAAACTGATGATGACGCCTTGTCAAAATATTTCATTCACCCTTAGGTGATCATTTGATAGCATCATCATTTGACTGTATAAATAATGTATATATGACTCCGTGAGAAATACTCTTTGATATACAAGTAGATTTGACTCATATCTGCTTACATGTATCATTATCAAGAAAATAGTTGATACATAGTTAATTCTCTTCTCTCTCATGCAAACAAAATTATCACTCAGAGACACTTCCAAAATTACCTGTTTTATCTGCTTCCTTGCTGGAGGAAAGATTTCTCAGACATCTTTCTGCTTGAAATGACTTCTGATTCACTGAAAAGAATTCAGAAAGGACCGTTTCTTTTTAACTCAAAAAGAAAATAATTGGACATTCCTATGTGCAAGACACTGTACTGAATATGGAAATGCAAAAATTATTAATGAAACATCATTTGCTTCAAAGAACTCAAATGTAATAGAATCATAAACATAAAAATCAAATTACAGGGGCCAACCCAGTTGATGTTGTGGTTAAGTTTGCGTGCTCTGCTTCTGTGGCCCAGGGTTCACAAGTACAGATCTCAGACGTGGACCTAGCACCACTCATCAAGTCCTGCTGTGGTGGCATCCCACATAAAATAGAGGAAGATCGGCACAAATGCTAGCTCAGTGACAGTCTTCCTCAAGCACAAAGAGGAAGATTGGCAACAGATATTAGCTCGGGACCAATCTTCCTCACACACAAAAAAAAGCTAAGGATGACAATTTCCTATCGCAATTGATCTCAGAAGAAGGAAACTTTGTTCTGACAACAGTGTGAGTAAGTTTTTCATATGCAGAGAAAGACTTTTTAAAATGGAATTTCTGGTAAAGGAAACATGAGAACAAATAGTAATGCTTTTAGCAAGGTTCACAATATGCTTAAAAATAAATAATTATTTGATATGTCTCCAAGAAATCATCTTCAGTTCTGGGTAGAGAATATTATATTTGGTCAAGGGGTTGAATTAATTAAAACAACGTATTATCTTTAACAGATTTCACTATGTGAGTACTGGAAAAGCAGATTTCTATTTTACTTAATGACTCACACTTTATGGCTAAGATTCCAACAGACAAAAGAAGCATCAGGCAAATGAGGCACAGAATCACTGCAATCAATTTCCATGAAGAAGCTGGAGTAGGACAATCTACAGAAAGAGATAAATATAATTTGAGACATCAGCTTCTAAATGTTTATTCAGAGTTCTGCTTCCATTTTAGGTGTAGTAAACTACACAAAAACATAGCTTGCATACTAAAAACAGAGAAAAGGGAGATAATCTACAAAATCATAACATTTTAAGCAAATGAGACAATAGAATTCAAAAGGCAATCATGTGAACTAAATTCTAAACAGATGAGAAGCCCCATTTCTGTGGAAAGATGGGACACACACTCTACTTCACCTTTGGCAAAGCATAGGAAGAAACGTGGCAGCCATAAAAGCAGCGAAGAATTTTAACAAATATTCAGGGCTAAGAGTAGGTTGTCATGAGACTTTTGAATCCCTTGTAGCCATAGACCAATGGGACTTCACACACGATTGCCAATTATTCTCTGTTGGCTTCCACTGGGTGCTCATGGAAAGATAAAGAAAGTTCAGAAGAACTGAGAGATCTCCTTTTTGTGGGGCAGTTCTCCAGGGTCTGCCAAAGCTGTGGATTTAGTGGGTAAATCTGGAGATGATCCCTGCTCTGAGCCCTGCCTAAGCAAAAAGTAGTAAATGGCTGCCCCTGAGGCACAAACATAAAACTCACCTTATGTCTTGGGGGTCCTGACTCTAGGACCTTGATAAAGGCAAGCTACTACTGGGGAACTAGTAATAAATGCTCCACCACCACCACCACCACCTGCCACCTCACCCATTCTAGGAAAAGTTCAGCAACTACTGAGGGAAAAAGTGGAAATCTAGTCCTCCCCATCCCCTGCACTGACAATAGGTAAAAGCCACCTGCTTCTAGAAAGAGGGCAGAAAACCAGCTTATGCCCAGGATCCTTAAATGATACAAAGTAAAGGACCTTAGCTGGGAGAGAGAGAGAGGAAACTTCCTCATATGTGGGATCCACCAATACAGGACAGATGTCACAGAGGAAGGGACAGAAAATCTGCCTGCCTCAGCAATAAACTGTGCACTAAGTAGGACACATTTTTAAAAGTGTACATTGAAAACCAGATCTGGAGATGGATCAGTTATTGTAATTTCTAGGCAGGGAATCTGAAATAACAATGATTGATAGGTTATAGCATCTAGTGAGAAAAATGGAAATCAGCATAAATATACGGGGCATTTCAGCAGAGATATGAAATTTCCAAGAAGCATAAAATGGAAATGCTATGAATAAATACCATGGAATCAGAGATAAATAACTTGCTTTATGGACTTGTCAGTAGACTCAACAAAGCAGAAAAAAGACTATCGTTTTCTTGAATTTACATTTTTCACTCTCCAATAAGATTATCTAAATCCACTTGTCAGAGTGGAATCAGTGAAAAACAGTGGACCTGTGGCCATCCTATGTTCATCTAACTGAGTTCCATGTCTTTCACTTCAAACATCAAATTTGCGCAAAATACTGATGTAATCATAGTAGAGAACATATTTATAAATATGTGACTATTCCCTCCTTCCCCAAGAGAATATTGTCATTAACCACTCAGATTATTTTTATTTCTCTTTCCCAAGATGTAAAAAAATCTCTTTTTCCCCAGTTTGATTTTCAGGTTTTCTGTCATTTTATTTCAAAAAATAGATGAATATTTTTTAAATGAAAATTAATCTACATAATAAAGAGCTCAGTTGGGTTACATGGGTAGAAGTAGAGATTTAAGAGCCTCAGGAATGTGCTATTACTCAAATTAGGAAGATATGCAGAGTTCTCAGAGAATATTTATCCTGTAAGAGATGTGGGCAAAAGAAAAAAACATCAACTGTGACAAAGATCACTATGGTTTATAATAAAATTCCCTCTAAAGCATATATAAAATTGGAGTTCCTCTGCAAATTCCTATGTTTCTTTTGTTTTTCTATTTAAGATGTGTGTCTAAGCAAGACTGGACTCTGGCCATTTCAATCAGAAGGTGGACATAAGCAGAATTTATTGGTTATACTTAGAGTACCTTTCCATTCTCCACCTTCACCCTAGATTTAAATCATTACCTCAGGTCTGACCAGACATGCGATTTTACTAAGACTGCAGAACACTTGGACTATTGCTAGAAAAAATGTTTAAGAAGGATGGATTAGGCTTAAGCCATTGGATATTTGTAATATGTCAATAACATCAAGCAAAAATTAGGAAATTAATCAAAAGAAGGAATTATAACTTTTCAGGGAACTCTCAGTTCAGAGACAGATGTTTCAGGCGGAGAAACAGATGTTTGCGACATACAAGTTCACTAAATCGTAACAGAATTGAGATGTTACTCATGAAATGAATAACTATAATATCAAATTTATTTCAGTCTCCATAAGCACTCCTTTACTGAAGGAACAATAGTCGTTTGGGGAATTGATCATTGTTCTGTCTTGAAACTCTGTTAAAAATCAGTAAAGAATTAAAATGTATAAACTGAAAAGACAGAATGAGAAGAAAGAAAATAGAGGAGTACAGATAAATATGGGTTTTGAAAGGCACAAAGAAGATGGAGGAGTGATCATAAATTAATCAGTCCAGCATAGACCTGAGGTTAAAAGTAAAGACACTGGACTCAAGGCCACTTACTAGCCATGTAACCTGGGCAACTTACTTAATTTCTCTTTGCCATAGTTTTCTTATCTGTAAAAAAGTGATAACAGTGCCTAACCCATAGGATTGTTGAGAGGGTTAAACACATTATAATATTTTAAATCCTTAGAAGAGCTCCTGGTTCATAGTAAGTGAAAAATAATCATCAACTATTATTATTTAAAAAAATGAGAAAACATGAATCATAACTACCCAACAGAAGTCAGATATTGGATGGCCGTACAGAGAGTAGAATTCAGTTTTTTCTCTGGGTGAACCAGGAAGCTATTGGGGTCTTTTAAGCTAATGAATGACAACATAATTCATGTTTCAATTGGCTAAACCTGGTTGCTCTTTGCTACTACAAATATGGGATGAGGAAGAGAATGTGAATGTGGAAAGGGGTTTGAGAACAGAATGAAGGAGATCAGATAAGCATCTACTGGAATAAGACAAAAGAGAAAATGTCAGCTAGGAACAGAGTGTTGCCAGGAAGGTAAATGTGGTAAATATTTTAAAGGAAAAGCTGACAGGATTGACTGATGCAGATTGTGAGCAAATAAGATGAATCAAGGAGGAACTTCAAGTCTTTTTGTTGTGAATAATAGAAACCATGCAGTTGTAACTAATATTAAGTGGAGAAAAGAATAAGAGAGCATTTAGTGGGGTAATATCAGGGAGTCCATTTGGGATATATGTTTGAAGTTTCTATTAACATGCAAGAGGTGATTTGGATTAGGATACTGCATAGTCTGAAATTCAGGGGAAAAATCCAAGATGTATAAATTTAGAGTCATAAGCATGTAGATGATATTTAAAGCCAAAGACTCAATGAATCCCTAGAGAGCAAATGTAAAAATGAAAGATAAGCAGGTAGGCTGAATCTAAAGACACTCCAATATTTAGGGACCAGAGAATGTAAGTATTCTATATCATATGAAAACAAGAGCTGCACAGTAAACCTGCATTTTATTAAAAGAACAACTAAGAGATGATGGAGCAGAACTTTTGGAAGATGGTGGCATAGGAGGATCCTGAGTTTGCTTCCTCCCACAAACACAACAAATCTAAGACTACACGTGGAATTATTTTCTCTGAGGCAGATCTTGAAACTGAATGAAAAGAACCTCCACAATAAGGGACAACATCAAGAGGGGTGGAAGAGGTGGAGATACAATCCTGCTGAGGAAAAAGACCACACTCTACCCACAGCACTTCATCGTTGGGAGTGATCTCAAATGTACCGAACTTTTCCTAGAGGAGCAAGGGATTCAAGCTCCACATCAGGCACACCAGCCCTTAGGTCCAGCATGGGAGAGATGAGACCCCAGAACACCTTGTTTTGAAAATCAGTGGGGAATATGCCCAGGAAAACTACAGAGCTTCATGGAAAGGAAAACCTACTTTTAAGGGGCCCTTGCACAGATTCACTCAACCTGAAAAACAGCACAAAAACAAAGAGGAATAATAAAACTATCAAAAAAAATCACTGGGAAAGGAAAATAACAGTAAAGGTAGTGGATCAACCACATATAAAGGTAGTATTTAGTGCAAAGACAAAGTACTAAAAATATCTCTTTCCAAGACAAGAAGTTAAAGGATACAAGAAAATAAAAGAGGTAAAATATGATATCAAAAACATAAAACGTTAGTGGAAAGTAAGAGTGTAGGACTGTTATAGTAAGAGGTCAAACTCAAGAGATCTTCAACTTAATATACACTTCTATATACATAGGTTGTTATATATGAACCTCATGGCAATCACAAACCAAAAGCCTATAATAAGTACACAAAAAGTAATTAGAAAAAGCTCAAACATAAAGCTAAGGAAAGCCATCAAATCGTAAGGGAGTAGAGAGAGAGAAGAAAGGAACAGAGAAGAACTACGAAAACATTCAGAATACAAGTAACAAAATGGCAATAAGTACATACTAGTCAATAGTTACTTAAATGCAAATGGACTAAATGCTTCAATCAAAAGATGTAGGGTAGCTGAATGGATTTAAAAAAAAAAGACCCACCTATATGCTGCCTACAAAAGACACACTTCAGATCTAAAGACACTCACAGACTGAAAGTGAAGGGACAGGAAAAGATGCTCCATGCAAATGGCAATGAAAAGAAAGCTGTGGTAGCAATGCTCACATCAGACAAAATAGAATTTAAAACAAAAACTGTTATAAGAGACAAAGAAAGGCACTACATGAAGATAAAGGGAACAATCCAACAGGAGGATACTATGTAAATATCTATGCATCCAACACAGGAGCACCTAAATACATAAAGCAATTACTAATAGACGTAAAAAGAGAAATTGACAATAACACAATAATAATGGGGAACTTTAACATGCTACTTACATTGATGGATAGATCATCCAGATAGAAAATCAATAAGGAAAAATTGGCCTTAAATGACACATCTGACCTGATGAACTTAGTAAATATATGCAGAACATTCCATCCAAAACAGCAGCATACACATTCTATTCAAATGCACATGGAAAATTCTCCAGGATAGATTAAATTTTAGGCCACAAAACAGGTCTCAATCAATTTAAAAAGATTAAAATCATATCAAGAATCTTTTCCAACCACAACACTATGAAACTAGAAATGAGCTACAAGAAGAAAACTGAAAGAATCACAAATACGTGAAGATTAAACAAAATGCTACTGAACAATGGGCCTCTTGGGTCAATGAAGAAGTCAAAGGAGAAATTTAAAAATACCTGAATACAAATGAAAATGAAAATATAACATGCCAAAATTTATGGGATACAGCAAAAGCAATAGTAAGAGGGAAGTTTATAGCAATAAAGGCCTACCCCAAGAAACAGGAAAAATCTCAAATAAACAATCTACCATTATATCTAAAGAAAACTAGGGAAAGAAGAACAAATAAGGTCCGAAATCAGTAGAAGAAAGGAAAAAATAAAAATTAGGGCAGAAATAAATGAAATAGAGACTAAAAAGACAAGAGCAAAGATCAATGAAATGAAGAGATGTTTCTTTGAAAAGATAAACAAAATTGGCAAACCATTAGCTAGACTCACTAGGAAAAACAAAAGAGAGAAGTCTCAAATAAATAAAATCAGAAATAAAAGAGGAGAAATTACAATGGCTACCACAGAAATACAAAGGATTATAAGAGAATACTATGGAAAGCCATATACCAAAAAGTTGGATAACCTAGAAGAAATGACTCATCACTAGTAGGGAGACTGAAACAGTAACCAAAACCTCCCCAAAAACAAAAGTCCAGGACCAGATGGCTTCCCTGGTGCATTCTACCAAACATTCAAAGAAAATTTAATGACTATCCTTGTCAAACTCTTTCAAAAAAATTGAAGAAGGAGGAATGTTTCCTAACTATTTTTACGAGGCCAACATTACTCTGATACCAAAACTAGACAAGGACAAAACATAAAAAAGAAAATTACAAGCCCATATCACTGATGAACATAGATGCAAAAATCCTCAACAAAGTATTAGCAAATCAAATACAATACATTAGAAGGATTATACACCATGATCAAGTGTAATTTATTCCAGGGATGCAAGGATGGTTCAACATGTGCAAATCAATCAACATGATATACCACATTAACAAAATGAAGAATAAAAATCATATGGTCATATCAATATATTCGGAGAAAGTATATGAGAAGATACAGCTTCCATTTATGATAAAAAAAATACTCTGAATGAAATGACTATAGAAAGACTGCACCTCAACAAAATAAAGTCCATATATGACAAACCTACAGCCAAAATAATACTCAGTGGTGAAAAACTGAAAGCTAGCCCTCTAAGAACAGAAAGAAGACAAGGGTGTCCACTCTTGCCACGCTTATTCACACAGTATTGAAAGTCCTGGCCAGAGTAGTTATGGGGAAAAAAGAAGGATCCAAATAGTAGAGGAAGAAGTAAAACAGTCACTATTTGCAGATGACTTGATCTTATATGTAGAAAATCTTAAAACTATTAGAAATAATATAGTAAATTTGCAGAGTACAAAATCAATATACAAAAATCAGTTGCATCTCTATACACTAACAATGAGCTAGCAGAAAGAGAAATTAAGAATACAATCCCATTTACAATTGCAAGAAAAAGAATAAATATCTACGAATAAATTTAACCAAAGAGATGAAAGACCTCTATACTGAAAACTATAAACGTTGAAAGAAATCAAAGAAGACACAGAGAAATGGAAAGAGCTTCCATGTTTCTAAATTGGAAAAATTAACAAAGTTAAAATGTCCATATTACCTAGAGCAATCTATTGATTCAATACAATCCCTATCAAAGTCTCAGTGACGTTACTCACAGTAATAGGACAACGAATCCTGAAATTTATATGGAACAACAAAAGACCCTGAATAGCCAAAGCAATCCCAAGAAAAAAGAACAAAGCTGGAGGCATCACATTTCCTGATTTCAGAGCATACTACAAAGCTGTAGTAATGAAAATAGCATAGTATTAGCACAAAAACAGACACACAGATGAGTGAAATAGAATTGAGAGCCCTGAAACAAACCTACACAATTAGGACAGCTAACTTTTGACAAATGAGCCAAGAAAATACAATGGAGAAAGGACAGTCTCTTAAATAAATGGTGTTGGGAAAGCGGGACAGCCACATACAAAAGAATGACAATAGACCATTATCCTATACCATACACAAAAATTAACTCAAAATGGATTAAAAATTTGAACATAAGACCTGAAACCATAAAACTCTTAGAAGAAAGACTAGGAAGTATGCTTTTTGACATCGGTACATCAATCTTAGCAATATTTTTTTGGAAATATCTCCTCAGGCAAGGAAAACAAAAGAAAAAATAAAGAAATGGGAATATGTAAAGCTAAAAAGCTTCTGCACAGCAAAGGAAAACATTAAAAAAATAAAAAGACAATATACTGATTGGGAGAAGATATTTTCAAATCATATATCTGATAAGAGGTTAATATTCAAAATATACAAAGAACTCATACAACTCAACAACAAAACCCCAACCAATCCTATTAAAAAATAGTCAAGAGGGTCTGAACAGACATTTTTCCAAAGAAGATATACAAATAGTCAACAGGCACATGAGAAGACGTTCGACACCACAAATTATTAGGGAAATGCAAATCAAAACCACAGTGAGATTTCACCTCATGCCTGTCAGACAGGCTATTAAAAAGACAAGAAAATAACAAGTATTGGAGAGAATGTAGAGAAAAAGCAACCCTTGTACACTGCTGGTGGGAATGTAAATTGGTGCAGCCTCTATAGAGATTCCTTGAAAAATTAAAAACAGAACTACAATATAATCCAGCTATTCTACTTCCAACTATTTATCCAAAGAACATGAAAACAATTTTTCAAAAAGATATATGCACTCTATGTTCATTGCATTATTTACAATAGCCAAGATGTGGAAGTTACCTAAGCGCCCACTGATGGATGAATGGATAAAGAAGATGTAGTATTATATGTACAACGGATTTCTACTCAGCCATAAAAATGATGAAATCTTGCATTCTGTGACAACATGGATGGACTTTGAAGGTATTTTATGCTAAGCAAAATAAGTCAAATGGAGTAAGACAAATACCATACAATTTCACTCATAAATGGAAGATAAAAACAACAACAGGAAACAAACACATAGATACAGAGAACAAATTGGTGGTTACCCAGAGGGGCAGGGGTTAGAAGGAGGGCGAAAGGGTAACATTTGTTCTTTGACAAATGAAAATATGGAAACTAGACTTTTGGGGTAAACACAATGTAGTCTATACAGAAGTCAAAATATAATGATGTACAGATGAAATTTATATAATGTTACAAACTAATGTCACCTCAATAAAAAAATATATATATAAAGAAAAGAAAAGAATGATGGAAAGTTTGAATTATGAAAGCAAGAGCAAATGCACAAAGATCAGGAAGAACTGTTCAACGTGCATTTTCAAGACAGAGCTTGTGGTCAAAGTGAATTATGAGCTAGAAGGAGACGTGAATGGGCACTGTGTATAGTACTGCTTTCCTCCACAGCTTACTCCATTCAACTGTATTAGTGGACTTAAGCTGTTTTTACTTGGTAGTCAAAAACGCTAACATATTGGGGAAAACTGTATATAAACCAATTGATTTCCACACTGTAATAACATCCCTCTTTGCCAATTACATATTAACTAATTCATATTACAGAAACATACACTGTAGCAGAATAAAAAGAAGGAAAAAGAAGAAAGTTTATTTAAATAATATATGGTATATTTTAATGTTTTTAATGATGCATTCATATAATTATACATGTGTAAAAATGATTTAAAAGAAATATATTCAAATTTTATTTATACTAGTTTTCATGGTACAATTAGTGTCCCAAGTTATTTCCTTCTTCTCTCTTTTTGGTAAGTTGTAATTTTACAAAATAATTAATGTAGCACCTTCAGAATGATAATACTTTTAAAAAACTACTCTACTCTTCCATGATTTGTTTTGTTCTTCAGGATTGTAAACACATCACCACACGTCTGGAATAAGTTTGACCTTTGACCTTTCCCTTCTAAACAGTGACACCTAAAGGCCAAAAGTTATCTTCAACTAACACTTCAAGAAACATCAATAGATTTTTATTTTCACAATGTGAAGTGAAACATGTATCATCACGTATGTCAATCCTTATTTGTAGGTGCTTGAGTGACATATATATCAAAGATTGAATTTTAAGAAATTGAGTTAAAATTAGAAAAGGCAGAAAACCTAGAGCTCCTTATTAGAAAAGTTAGTTGAGAGTCACCTGTGTATTCTGAGAGGAGAAAAGGCTTTGGATTTTCTAAACATAGACTGAGTTCCAGCAATTACAGGCTTTTGTGTTTCAAAGATGCCACTTAACCATCACAGCTCTCTATGTTTGTATATGGGGTATAAAAATGAATTTACCTTGTGGGGTTTTTTCATATTGATTTACATATGTAAAAGCATTTATAAACGTGAAAAACTAAAAAATATTGTTAGATAAAAATAAATTTAAAAGACTTAGGATAATGACTCTAAGTCATTCTGTTTTGACATATGGAAAAATAATAGGATAATGACTCTAAGTCATTCTGTTTTGACATATGGAAAAATAATAATAATGGTGAAGTATGTTATTTTACACATACTTATGCACATACAGACAAATAATAATTTGATGAATAAAGTTTTCCCATACAAATCTAATGCTAACTATATACACTAGTAAAGTGAATTATGTATCAGAAATAAAAAAAAAGAAAATTTCTGAATACCTTATAGGCAGAGAGTATGAGATGGAAAAGGTTTTTTTTTTTTAACAACATATTAAGCAAAATTTGAAGATATTTCCTCATTAGTCACATGGTAAATGCATATATCACAAATGACATTGTAATAATTAGTCTAAAAAACAGGAAAGTAATCAATTGAGGCCATAGTTAAAAATAATACATCTTAGCCAAAGTCATGAGGATCCATCTAACATAAGACAAAATAGAACTAGTAAATTAATATATAGTGCACTTCTAATCATTCCACATATCTATTCAGAACATTTGAGGAATATAAATTAGCAGCAGTTAAAAAACAAAGCAAAGCAAATTTCAAATGATTGGAAGATAATCAAATTCCATGTAATCACATATATCAGTAAAATGATAGCATTGTAGTGTGTGTATCAAGATAGACGCGTGACACTTGAAAAAGATACACTTTGAACACACTATTCTGAGAAATATATATCAAAAAAACATGGAAAAAATAATCCCAAAATCACAGCAACTGTGTTGGAATAATGAAATTATCTGTACATTTTCTCAGTTCTCTATTTCCAAGATATTCTATCGCATAGTATTGATATTTTAAAATGACAGAAAATGGAAAATAACATAATTGGATCCCTGAATATTTCACATCCAAAAAACACTGATTTAAGGTTTACGATATAGTTAAAATTATTAAATCTCGTAGGAAAAAAGTCATAATCTGTCCTCATAAGTGCTTATTTTCCTTTTCTAGTAGAAGATAAACATTTAAATTGTGTGTGTATATATGCACATGTGTGCATATGAGCATGATAGTGCGTTAATTCTTTATACTTTAAAATGCAATTTAAAATAAGAAAATGTAGAAAGCACACATACCTTGATGCCTAAAACACAATGAACCTTTTTTTTCAGTTGTTTCAGGCCTTTGCCTTCTCTGTGGCTGAGATGAATGTTGAAGTCGCAAATCAGAATAGATTACTCTTACCTCATTCATTACTGAAGGACAGAGATAAGAAAAAAATGAACGGAAAATATATTTTCAATTAAAGTAAATTGTGAAATCAGTAAGTAAAACTGGTGTTGAATAAAATGGTGTTGGAATAAACTCAAATAACTAGCGTTAGAATATAATTACAAACGTGAAAAAATTTCAAGAATGGAAAAAGTATTATTTTTTTAAAAGTTAGTTAATGAGTTGGTATGATACATCATTTTTAGTCACCTTAATGTTGTCTATTCACAATTACAAATCTATAAATATCATTCACTGATAAGTAAAAATGCAAAAGATGATCTGACAGCTCTATTGAATTCTGTGGGATGGAATTTGACTTTACAGCCTGGCATTCAAGTTTCTTCACAACTTCACCTGAACCTGTCTTCCTTTCAGTCTTATCTTTCACTTCAACCTATTTTCATTTTTCCATAATTCTGTTGATATACTTATTCTTTTTCAACATAACATAAATGCTTCTCCAACCTGCATGTTTTCCTCAAATTCTTCTTTCCCTGGTATATTTTACTCCTATATTTGCTTATTATAATTTTAGTTTATTCAATCTGTAAATCAAATTTCACCACCTTTAATAAAACTCCCAGATCCTTCAATAGCAATTAATCTCTTTTTCCAATTTTTCTCATTCTTCTTTGTCACCATTCTAACAATTATCTCCTATCTTGCTTTCATTAACATCTCCCCACTGTATTATAAACTCCTTGATACATCTTACTAATCTTTGTTACTGCCATGATTGTTTATTAGATTTCTTTACGTAGTATACAAAACAGTTAAATTTATCTTCAAAACTAATGTTTTGTGTACTAAATAAATTCCAGGTTGGGAGGAATTTAGAAGAGATTTTTTCCTGATTAAAACATTTTAGAAAATTTGAGAGAAATCCATGTGAGGTATTTTTACTGTCTTTCTAGAAGATAATATACCCAAGTTCTTCATAATCAAAAAACACATTCTTTGGGAACGTTAATTATACTTTACCCCAATTGAAGTTTGTATTTCCGTTTCTTTTCTTTAAACTCCTATTTTATATCACAATAATTTTTAGGTGTCATAGAATGTCATATCAAATAATAACAGTAATAAAAAAATACTGAAAATAAATAACAATTAGAATAGCTTCTTTAAGATTACTCAAGTACACCTGATTTCCCTCCTAGCATCTCTATTTTTTCAATCTTTTCTCCCTTCCTTTCATACTGTCACCCATACATTTATTCCCTTTTCTTCCAAATGATATAAAAGGAGATATAGATATATATCACTTAAAAATCATATATATATATATGTAATTTGGAAGAAAACATATATACCTTCATATTGATTTATCAATCTGTCTTTAAAGCTATAATTTTAGTTTCCTTCAATCTAATTTGCTTCAAAATTCTAAAAAAACACATGTTGAGAAATAGAATGTATATCTTGGAAGTTACAAATACCTGACTTTTAGAAGTCTGAATGTCTGAACTTTTGCAGAGTGCAAATGTATCCCGAGAAGAAGCAGATCTTAACTCTTATTACAGAAGTTCGAATTTAAAAATTTTGATGGTCCTTCGTATGGATCACAAGCCTAGAAAAGAAGACAAGAAAAGAAATACACAAACTAATAATGTCTTTGTCTGTCCTTCAAGAGACTCTGATAGGTGAGCTCAGAAGTCAAGCATAAGAGTGCTCTGGATGCAACCACACAGGAAACTCTTTTACTGCTGCTCAGTTTAGCTCTGTATTATCTCTAGATTGGGCCTTTCATCAGTCTTAGTTACACAAGATATCTAGTGTATTTGCACTAATGGCCAACCAGGTCCATTCAACGCTTGCATTGTCACAGATATAATTAAATACATCATTGATTATTTACAAAGTAGTTTCAAACACCTTCAATTATTTTCGGTGTACCTTAAGTATTATATTCTACATTTGATTTATATTCTGGAAATATTCTTTAAAGGCACTTTTTGATGTCTCTTTTTGAACTTCTTCAGTTCTAGCGTGGGTACTATTTTTCATCACTAGGTGGTACATGCATGTACTGCTCAGTACACCTCAGCATTTATTGTTAGTTGGCTGTCCATCGATTCCTCAAAATCATTCCTATCAGTTATAGTGACCAAAAAACAAAAAAAAAAAACAAATGCTAATCAATGAATTATTTCCATTCCTGTAAAATTCAATTTCTCAAAATAATTTCATCCTTTCTGTGATAGATATTTAAAACAAAAGACAACGCTGGCATTGTTTTAGCTTAGGTTAGTTTAAATTTTGTATTCTTAAATATTTTCAATGCTCACACAAACATACATGTTAGCGCTCCCACACATACACACACACTCATTATTTATTATTTCTAGTCTAATTTCATTATGGTTGAAGAAAGACCTTGTATGATATAAATTTTGAAAATATATAGAGATTTGTTTTACAGACCAGAATATGGTCTATCTCAGTGAAAGCTTGTGTACACTTGAAAATAATACACATTCTTTTGTTGTTGGGTGAAGTGTTTTATAAATGTCAATTACGGCAATTTGATTGATGGGGATACACAAATTTTCAACATACTTGCTGATTTTTTTGCTGCTCATATTATCAATTACTACACGCAATGAGTTGACAGCAGTGACTCCATTTTGTACCGTGGACTCCATTTTGTTAAAAATACGAAACTGTGCTGACTTTGTTTATTTGCCAAAAGGGAGTTGTTTGCAGAGAAATGACTTTCTGAAGGACTGTGCAAAAGGAAACTTTGTCTAGTAATAACAAGATGTCCTTGAGTAAACTAATGAACTGTAACATAAGTTTACCCTCCCTCACAAACAACTGAGATGATGGTTCTGGGCTCTCAGCTGCTAATAAGAGCTCCTGACTTCTACTCCGGCTTCTGCCGGAAACTGTGTTCCCGGAATTGCAATTCTAAGACCCCAGATAAACACTTTCCTTTTGTTTTGCAGTTGCTTCTTTTTTCTAAGTTGACAGCTGAAAGAGGGGTTTTGAAGTCTCCAGCTATAATTGTACATATATCTTTTTCACTTTTGTCAAGTTTTTATTTCATGGATTTTGAAGTTCTGCTATTGCGATAACATTTGGGATTGTTATAGCTTCTTGATGAATTCTTTTTATTATGTAATGTCTTCTCTTTTGTGATTAGTGTTTGTGTGATATAACTTTGTTCATCCTCACTTTTACCTTATAAGTATTTATAGTATAAGTATCTAATTGGGTTATTGAAGATGGCATATAACTGTTTGTTGTCTTTTTATTAGCCTAAATATCACTGTCTTCTAATTGGAATGTTTAAACCATTGATATTTAATATAATTATTGTTATAGTTTGGTTTGTATCTAAAATTTCGCTGTTTGTCTCACCGTCCTTTGTTTTGATTTGACAAAAACTGTCTCCTTGATCAAATTTGAGTCAGCTTCCTCTCAATTTTCTTTTGGACTATGCTCACCTTTGGACTCAGTCCTTGTCTCGCTTAGTCCAGTTTTAGCAACACTCCTACTGGGTCACAGGGTCAGTTTAGAAAAAATCCCCCACCCCTGATATCTGATCAAATTCGTTTTTCCCCACCCTCCTGTCTTATCACTTTGGCCTGCCATCAACACTAATCCTGTCAAATGGGCTTAACAGAATCCTCCTTACCCTTGACATTTCTCTTAGCAATTTTCCATCCACTGACTATGAATCTTAACTTGTCCTTGTTGTGATAGATGTTGAGCCCAATGTCTCTCCCCTATTGCAAAACTCCATTACAGTAGCCCCTATACCTATCTCAATAGTCCTGATTAAAATCTACTTTACTATTTTAACAAATTTACTGCTTTTCCTTCCCTTCTTTTGGATCAATTGAGTACAAAAACATAGGAGTGCATTTATCTTTTCAATATCCTGTTTTCATTCCTTTGGTTACCCAGGAGTGGAATTGCTGGATCATATGGTACTTCTATTTTCAATTTTTTGAAGAAATTTCATACTATTTTCCATAGTGGCTGAATTGATTTGCATTCCACTAACAGTATACAAGGGTTCCCATTTCTCTACATCCTCACCAGTACTTGTTATCTCTTATGATCTTAATGATAGCCATTCTAATAGATGTGAAGTGACATTTCGTTATGGTTTTTATTTGCATTTCCATGATGATTAGTGATGTTTGGTATCTTTTGGGGTATCTGTTTGCCATTTGGAATGATGTCTGTTTAGTTCCTCTGCCAATTTTTTAATCAGATTTCCTTTTCGTTATTGAGTTGCATGAATTCTTTATATGTTTTGGATTTTAACCCATTATTTGATATACAGTTTGCAAATATTTTATCTCATTCTGTAGATTTCCTTTTTACTTTTTTGATTGTTTCTTTTGCTGTGCAGAAGCATTTTAATTTGATGTAGTCCGACTTGTTGATTTGTGCTTTTGTCGCTTGTGCTTTTGGTGTCATAGCTAAAAAATCACTGTCAAAATGAATGTCAGCAAGATTCTTAGGTTTACCTCTAGTTTTACAGTTTCAGGTCTTATGTGAAAGTCTTTGATCCATTTCAAGTTAATTTCTATGAGTGGTGTAAGGTTAGGGACCAAGTTCATTTTTCTTCATGTGGTTATCCAGTTTTCTCACTATCATTTGTTGAAGAGCCTATTCTTTCCCCATTGAATATTCTTGACTAAGTTTGGGGTCTTTGTTCTTCTTTATCTAGTTCCTTACATTGTAAAGTTAGATTGTTTGAGATCACATTTATCACCATGAACTTCTTGTTAAAACTGCTTTTGCTGCATTCCATAGTTTCATTATGTTCTATTTCCATCTTTATTTGTCTGAGGATATCTTTTCATTTCTTCTTTGACGCATTGGTTGTTCAGTAGCTTGTTGTTTAATCTCCACATATTTGTGGAGATTAAATTTTCCGGTTTTCTTCTTGTAATTGATTTTTAGTTTCATATTATTGTGGTCAGAAAAGATGTTTGGTATTATTTCAATCTTCTTAAATATTATTTCAATCTTCTTAAATTTATTAAGACTTGTTTTGCAGCCTGACATATGATCTATCCTGCAGAATTTTCCATGTATTCATGAGAAGAATGTGTATTCTGCTGCCTTTGAATGAAACATTCTGTACATGTCTAAGTCTAGCTGGTTCTATTCTGTACTTTAAATACAATGTCTCCTTATTTATTTTCTGTCTGCATGATCTATCTATTGTTGAAAATGGGGTAGTGAAATCCCTATTATTATTGTATTACTGTCTATTTCTCTCCTCAGGTCTGTTAATATTTGCTATATATTTAGGTGCTTCTATCTCGGGTGAATAACAATTTATTCATGTTCCATCCTCTTGTTAAGTTGACATTTTAATCATTATATAGTGACCTCTTTGTCTTTTATTATAGTCTTTGGCTTAAAGTCCATTTTTTTTCTGATTAAGAATAACCATTCCTGCTTTCTTTTCGTTTCCATTTATGTGGAATTTCTTTTTCCATCCATTCACTTTTGGTCTGTGTGTCCTTAAAGCTGAAGAGAGTCTCTTGTAGGCAGCATACTATTGGTTCTTGTTTCTTTAAATCCATTCAGTCATTTATGTTTATTGATTGGAGAATTCAGTCCATTTACATTTAAAGTAATTGTTGATAGGTATGTGCTTACTATTGCCATTTCATTAATTGTTTTCTGACTGTTTTGTAACTGCTTCATTTCTTTCTTCTCTTGCTGTTTTCTTTTGGGATTTGATGATTTTCTATAGTGGTATGCTTTGATTCCTTTCTCTTTATCTTTCGTGCATCTATTATAGGTTTTTGCTTTGTGGTTACGAGTCTTACTTAAACATCCTATAATTATAGTAGTCCATTTTAAGCTGATAACAAATTCACTTTGAATAAATGCTGAAGCTCTACATTTTTACTCTTTCCTTCCAACATTTTATGTTTTGCATGTCGTAGCTTAAATTGTTGCACCTTGTGCATCTGTTAACAAATTTTTGTAGTTATAGTTATTTTTAATATTTTGTCTTATAACCTTTATACTAGATTTTAAGTGATTTATTCACCACCTTTTCAACTTTAGAGTATCCCAAATATAACTATATATTTACCTTTTCCAGTGAGATTTATATTTTCTTATGTTTTCCTGTTACTAATTTGCATCCTTTTATTTCAGTTTGAAAAAGTCCCTGTAACATTTCTTGTAAGGCCAGTCTAGTTGTAATGAATTCATTCAGCTTTTGCTTTCCTGTAAAACTCTTTATCTCTCCTTTAATTCTGGAAGACAACTTTGGTGACCAGATCATTTTATTTCTTTTTGTTTTTTTAAAGATTAGCACCTGAGCTAACATCTGTTGCCAATCTTCTCTATTTTTTTCTTCTTCTCCCCAAAGTCCCCAAGTACATAGTTGAATATTCTAATTGTAGGTCCTTCTGGTTGTGCTATGTGGGGCACTGCCTCTGCATGGCCTGATGAGCGGTGCAATGTCTGCGCCCAGAATCCAAACCAGTGAGCGAAACTCCACACCATGAAGAGGAGCATGTGAACTTAACCACTTGGCCACGGGGCTGGCCCCAGGCAGATCATTCTTGAATGACAGGTTGGGTTTTTTTCAACAATTTGAATGTATCATACCACTCCTTTCTGACCTGCAAAGTTTCCACTGAAAAATCTGCTGATTGCTTTATGGGACCTTCTTTGTACTTAAGGAGTTGTTTTTCTCTTGCTGCTTTTGAGATTTTTCTCTTTGTCTTTAACTTTTGACAATTTAATTTTGTGTTAATTAGTTTTTGTCTCTGACCTTCCTAGATCTGGATGCCTACTTCTTTTTCTTGTTCAAGCATTTCAGCCATTATATCTTTAAATAAGCTTCCTGCCCCTTTCTCTCTGTCTTCTCCTTCTGGGACCCCTATAATGCAAACATTGGCCCACTTGTTGGTGTCCTATAATTTTCTTAAGCTATCAGTATTGTTTTTCATTTCATTTTGTTTTGCTCTTCTCATTGAATGAGTTCCACTGCTTGTCTTAGAGTTTGCTGATATTTTCTTCTGCTTGATCCAGTCTGGAGTGGAACCCCTCCATTGACTTTTTTAGTTCAGTTATTGTAGTATTCAGATCTCTAATTTCTGTTTGGTGCTTTCTTATTTTTTTTAATCTCTTGTTGAAATTCTCATTTTGTTCATGCATTATTCTCTTGACCTTGGTGGGCATCTTTATGACCATTATTTTGAACTCTTTATTGGGTAAATCACTTATCTCCATTTCATTAAGGTCTGTTTCTGGAATTTTATCTTGCTTTTCTGTTTGGAATATATTGCTTTCTTCCCTCATTTTTCTTGACTCTCTGTGTTGGTTTTTGTGCATCATATTAAAAAAGTCTTTGTATTCAACCCAAGCAGGGCTCTAGAAACTAAGCACCCCAGAAATGCTTGAGATTGTGCAAATTTTATTCTGCTCTCCCACTCCTCTCTCATGCTATGTTCTAAGAAAAATGCCTTAGGTCAGAGGTGAGGAGAACTGTAAGGAGAAGTGGTTTATTTTTTGTACTTGGTGCTCTTAAGATTCCAAATTATACCACCAATACACATTGGTATGAAAATCTCTTGATTTTGGTAGATCTACTCCTTTGTCCACCATTACAAAACTAGCACTTCTCCCAGGTATCTAGGTTGCAATGCTCCTCTCCTTATTAACAGGAGTTGGTCCTTTGATAAAATTCTGCTCATAGAGGTTTCTTTGCATCCTATTCAACTTTTATAGATCTATAGAAAATTATAGATCCATCAGAGTAAAGTTTGTCCATTTTTCCATGTGGTCACCATGGAAATATCTTTTTAGTTTTTTTATACTTTATTTTTTCCAGGAAGATTAGCCCTGAGCTAACATCTGCTGCCAATCTGCCTCTTTTTGCTGAGGAAGACTGGCCCTGAGCTAACATCTGTGCTCATCTTCCTCTACTTTTTCTTTGTGGGATTCCTATCACAGCATGGCTTGACAAGCAGTGCCATGTCCACACTGGGGATCCAAACTGGTGAACCCTGGGCCACCAAAGCGGAATGTGCAAACTTAACTGCTGGGCCACTGGGCCAGCCCCTAGTTCTTTTATACTTTGATGAGACTTATTATTCTATATATTTTTAAATTTCTATTTAAATTTTCTATCTACTCAAGGGAATTTTAGAAGAATACTATAATTCTTTTTTTTTTTAAAGATTGGCACCTGGGCTAACAACTGTTGCTAATCTTTGCTTTTTTTTTTCCTGCTTTTATCTCCCCAAACCCCCCTGTACACCGTTGTATATCTTAGTTGCACATCCTTCTAGTTGTGGGATGTGGGACGCCACCTCAACATGGCCTGACGAGCAGTGCCATGTCCGCACCCAGGATCCAACCCTGGGCTGCCGCAGCGGAGCGCACAAACTTAACCACTCGGCCACAGAGCCAGCCCCAAATACTCTAATTCTTATTGAGATAATATTTGAGAATTTTTAAGATCTTTTATGAATGGCAATTACAGTAATCAACTTTATAAATTGGACAAAGATATATAAAGTATATATGTTTCACATATAAAATAAAGCTTATTTGATATACTGTTTAAACTATCTCTGCCTTTGATATCTATTTTATCTTGGGCAATATTACGCTAGTCTATGGAATGAGTTCAGAAGTGGTCTTTTTCTATTTTCCAGAATATTTTATTTAAAATTGTAAAATATAGTCCATAAAATTTTCAGAGAAATCTTTCTGAAGTACTCTGCTTTTCTTTATGGGATGAGTTTAATCAATAACTTAATATTTTTATAGTTTTAAAATTATTCAAGCTTTGGATAAACTGCATTTGCCTAGACATTTCTCCATTTTGTTGACCTTTTAAATTTATTTGCACTGAAATTATCACAGTTTTCTTTTTAGCTTTCTAAACTGTTTTATCTCTGTAAGTGCCCCCTTTATAATGACTACAATTATTTATCTGTGCCTTCTGATATTTTCAATTTGTAAATTCTATCAACCATTTGTCTCTTTTGTTAGTCTTCCAAAAGAACTAACTGGTTGCTTTGTAGATTCTCTGTACCATCTCTTTATTTACCATAATTATCATCATCTGATTCATTCTTTTACTTATTACCTCCTTTCTTTTACTTTATTTGACATTGTTTTCTTAATTGGTTGCTATCTTTTTAAATTGGATTCTTGGTTCACTACTTTCTAGATGTTCTGATGCATAATAATTCCATTATCATTCATTTCAAAGTATTTTAGATTTTTTGTTAAATTATTCTTCTAGTAATGAGTTATTTATTTTATCATTTCATTTCAGTATATATGGATATTTAAAAATCTATGCATTTACATGAATTTCTGAATTAAGTTCATAGTTATGTAAGTAGCTTGCAGATACTTAATCTTCCAAATTTGTCAAAATATGTTTTATGGTCATCTATTTGACTAAATGTAATATCTACATCTATATCTATACTTATGTTTTCTGTGTAGTATTCTCTACTTAGTATGAAATTCTATATATGTCAATAGATAAGATTGTTCATTTTCTCATCACATCTTCTTATTTGTTGAATTTTATCCTACATCTTAATAATTTAGAGAGACTTTAAAACATATTTTACTCTAAAGGTGGCTTCACTTTTGCCCACTTTTTCTAGTAGTTCTCTCAGCATTTTCTTTATGCATCTTGAAGCTGTCTTATGAAGATTATGCTTATTGAGAATGTTATATCTCCTTGGTGAGTTAAAATTTTTTGTCATGTTGCAGTTAATTCTACTCTTTGTAATACTGTTTTTATCTCACATCTTATTTTATATAATATCAGTAGAGATAAGAAAATTTTTGTTTGGTCAGTTTTTCCTGATATAGCTTTTCCTCTACTTGTACTTTCAAACTTGGTATGTTCTCATGTTCTAGTTATATCTCTTATAAATTGCATATAAATGTCTAGCAGCATATAAATCAGGTAATTTTTCTTGTTCAGAGACATAGAAATTATCAGTTGTTTTATCAATAAATATTTTAATAGGAAAAATCAGAGACTTTTATCATTTTAATTATTGATATATGTTTAGAATTTTTCTAGTCGTATTTTTATTTTCTCATTCTTTCTATGCTTCTTTTTGTTCCTTCATGACCTGTTTTAAAGAAAAAAAGTGAGTTTTAAAAGTAATTTATTGAAGTGAAATTCACATATTACAAAATTAACAACTTTAAGCGAACAATTCAGTGGCTTTTCGTACATTCACAATGTTTTGCAACCACCACCTCTATATAAGATAAATGGGTTTTGTAAACATTTTTATTATTCTACTTTTTTTCTCTTGCACTTCACAATCTTCATCTATTTTACTTTCTTTTCTCAATGTATATCTTTTTGGATTCCTTTAATGGAGGGTATTTTGATAGGAAACTCAGTTGTTTTTTGTTTAATTTTTAATTTTTTTTCCTTTTTCTCCCCAAAGCCCCCCAGTACATAGCTGTATATTCTTCGTTGTGTGTCCTTCTAGTTGTGGCATGTGGGACGCTGCCTCAGCGTGGTTTGATGAGCAGTGCCATGTCCGCACCCAGGATTCGAACCAACGAAGCACTGGGCCGCCTGCAGCGGAGCACGCGAACTTAACCACTGGGCCACGGGGCCAGCCCCGGAAACTCAGTTTTTATTCATCTCTATATTCTATATTTTACCCTCATTCTTTGTTAATATTTTTTAATTTGCCATTTTATTTTTTAATATTATGGAAGTTTCGAACATACATAAAAGTAGAGAGAATGAGTATAATAAGTAATAAAAAAAAACCCATGTGTCATTCACTCAACTTCATCAACAGTTTCTCATTCTTGCCTTATGTACACCTTCCAATTTTTATTTTTTCCCTATGTCCAGATTTCAAAACAGATCTCATCTTGTCATCTTGCTCTTGAATATTCAGTGTGCATCTCTAACTGATAAGCCTTATTTAATTTTTTATGTCTTTATCACACTTCCGCTCTCTGTTTTATTTGTGCCATTGATCTGTCAGAGAAAATGGCTATTCGTTTTTTGAATACCTGAAATTCTGTAATTGGTCTGATTACTTCCTTGGATTATTGTTTAAATTTTCCTCTACCCCCTAAATTTCTTGTTAACTGTTAGTTAAACACAAAGGATTGATTATAATAAGATTCTCTTTAATTTGTTTGTTTTTGGTCAAAGAACCTTCATAATGGGATTTTGTTATTACTATTTTATCTTATTATGCGGCAAATAATATCTAGTTGCCCCACGTGTTATATAACTAAGATTATTTTATGGATTCAGATAGTACCAGCCTTATGTCTCTAATATAAATTTCCTCATTAAAATTACACCTAGTGATTTAAAATCAATTGATGATTCTTGCCCAGCTCCAATATTTTATTAAGATTTCCAAAATGGCAATTTTCTAATCCTATCATTCTTTCTGCATTTAGTGACTGGGATTGTTCCCTAAAAACTTCCCTTCATGAACTCTTTGAATACTTTGAAATGGAATTCACAAAGAGAAGGCAGGTTAAATGTTAAATTTTTACTAAATTTTATGAATTTTCAGAGTAAACAATTCTTTCCCTGATAATCTTGATAACAGCTCAACACGAGGTTGGCATAAGGAAAGCCATATTGTAGAAAAGAAACCATATTGTGACTTTGAATGACCTCTGACTAACTAACCTGGCTGGACATGCACCCTCCAAGAGATCTAGCTGCTCTGTAGATTTTCTCACCCCTGCTTGGCATGTACCTCCCAGCTATAATAAAACAATAACTTTATTCTTTTGAGTTCCTTAGGAATGAGATGACACCTGAACAGAGAGTCTAAGCTGATAGCAATCACCAATGAAAACTGATAGATCTGATGTGATGACTCTCAGTCTGTAACATCAGAGGGTCAACATTCCTAACACCCTCCTCTGTTACCCCCTGGTTTATGTGATTGCTTCAAAATTCTGTGCCTAAGATGGTTCTTTGGACATTAATCAGCCATCTTCCTCTTTGCTAGCAAGCAGTAATAAAATGCCCTTGCTCTACCAGCATCTTGCCTCTTGATGATTGGCTTTTGTCTTATGGCAAGCAGATCATGCCCTTTGTGAGGTAACGATCTCACATACTGACAACTTTTTAAGTATAATTATAAATTCATATAATTGTTTATATTTGATTTGTTTTAATTTATTGCAATTATCATACTTATATTTAAATTTGTCATTGTTTTGATCATTTCAGAATTTAAAATTGACAGTGGAAAGATCTTTGAGTTGTCTTCTAGTCCTTTATGCACTATTCCCATCTGAGTTTCATGTTTTATAGCTTTTTTTGTGCTCTGGCACAACAAATTTATCCTAGGGGAGTATGTGTGTATGTGTGTGTTTGATGTTTCCTAGCTTACCTAAAACTAATGATTTCTCCGAAGAATCTTGGTTGCCATTAGAGGTTGTTAATATTTGGACATGATAACCTAGGCACTTGAAGTATTTATGCTACTGGATGCCATTGCTTCTATGACTTTCAGTGTACCAAGCTAGGAAATGCATATGACAGTTTAAAAGCTATACTTTTATACTTCAATTCAAATTAGGTTGATACGCTTTCTACTTAAATACTTTTATTTTTATAATTGGATCTTTTTCTTGCACTGAAATTCTTATTTTCTTGTGATGCTAATGTAACTGCATATTTACTTTTTTCTACATCACACATGTAATAACTTCAAAATAACATTATCAATATATAACTAAAAAGATTGCTGTGTACTACTTGTAAGTGCTTTTGTTCATAGAGTACATTGGATTTACAGTAAAAACAACAAAGCACTGTGTTTTAGTCACTTGAAGTAATTCATCTTTCTGTTCAGTAGTTACCAATTTAAGATAGAGTTAGCTTGCTTCAGTTTCTTTTAAAACTGTTGGTACTTTTTTGGTTGATAGTTTTGTTACTGCACAAAGTGCATGATCTGCCCTTTGGATAGATGGATAGATATATCCCAAATAACAAAATTTCTTTGGGTTCCTCAACAATTTTTAAGAGTTGAAAGTTCTGCTGGCAAGAGGGAAGATGGATGACTAATATCCAAAGGAACCATCTTAAGAGGGGCACAGAATCTTGAAGCAGACTCTTGAAGGCCAGTGGGTTATAGAGGAGGAGGTTAGGAATGTTGACCCTCTGGTGTTACAGACCAGGAGTTGCCACATCGGATCTTTCAGTTTTCATTGATGATGGCTATCAGCATAGACTCTCTGTTTGGGTGGGGTCATCACATTGCTAAAGAACTCAAAAGAGCAAAATTACCATCTTATCGCAGCTGGGAGGTATACGCACTAGCAGGAGTCATAAAATCTACAGAACACGTGGATCTCCTAGAGGGTGCAAACCCAGTTGGGTTAGTTATTCAGAGGTCATTCAAAGTTACGACATAGTCTCTTTTCTACAATATAGCTTCCCTTATGTCAACCTTGTCTTGAGCTGGTTTCAGTTTGTTGTTAGTTATTTAAATGTTTCCTTAAGAATGCAAAACACATGATTCCAAAAGTTAAAATCTTCTACAAGATGCTATCAAAAACTCTGTTCATTCTCATCTTCCATGACCACTTTAGAGCCAAGAAAAGTTTTTAAGTTCTCTTTATCTTTACAACCATTTCCAAACCATTGCTTCCTAAACTTGTGAAAAAGCTGGTTCTTTGAAGTCACATTCATTCTTTTCCCCCTATTGGTGATATCTCACTGTAATGAAGCAGAGAAAAGACTCCAGGAAAATACAAAGAACTTGTGTTCAATATGAAGATATACAGTCACTCAATTGTATTTGAAGTTTTCAAGGATTTGGAGTTTTGGAGTTTTGAAGTTTTGATGGATTTAAAACTTCGATCACTACAGATTTATCAAAGCTGTCACTATTATGTATTTTCTTAATATTTTCTTTCCATCTTTACCTATCTCCATTTCATGTCCATCACTACTACTAAGTCACATATTTAAGTCCTGCTTGTTTAATATGTTTAAATTTAATTGATGTTATATTTACTACAAAAAAAATTTGTATGGGATTCGATATTTTTAGGTAAATAAATGTTTTCATTAAATGAAATGAAAAATCATCTTGGAAAAGTTTCAATATTTTCTGTTTTTTTCTTATGATTTTTAAAAATTTAATCTTCATATGTTGTCTTCTTACATATACAATGGCCAGGTCCTTTGCAATCACCATCAAATAACTGACCGTTTTGTTTATATTTGCAATGATTATAGGCAGTGTCAGATCTTTTTTAATCAAAGCCTAGAAGAGAAAAGAATGTCCATCTTAAGTGCAAATTTATTTCATATATCAATTCTATTAAAGGAAAGTTACAATGCATTTATCAAAAATATAAAGAATCATATACTTCTTTAGCAAATTTATTAATATGCAAGTAATAAATAATGTTTGTTCCATTCAAATGTTAAGGGAAGAAAATGGCAGAGTAAGGAAATACAAAGTTCTGTCACTCCACCAGAGCAATCATAAAGCTGGCAGAAACTGTCTCACTCAACTTTCTCAGAACTCTGGAATCTAATAAAAAACGTGCAACACCAGGAGACTGTTTAATGAGGAAAAAAGCTGCTAGGTTTCGGTAAGAGAGCATTTGTTTCATTCAAAAATAATGGAAGTGGGATGCTGAAAATGTTTTCAGTCTTGATTACTCTCTATGGGTGCTCAGGCAAAATGGGAACCTTTTAAATTTATTTTAATAATATACTAGGATGAAATGGGTGCCTTACATATGTTATCCTTTTGATAGGAAAATTGGTGCTATATTTATTACAAGAGCAGCTCTCAAAACTTTGGATCAGAACTTTCAACTATTAAAAATTGTTGGGGAACCCAAAGAAATTTTGTTATTTGGGATATATCTATCCATATTTGCCATGTTAAGAATTAAAACATATATTTAAAAAAAATCATTCATTTATATACAACAATAATAAATACATATACATTTTGTGTTAATATAAGAATAATTATATTTTCCAAAACCAATAAATAATGCCAATACTATCATTGTTTTATATTTTTGCAAATCTTTAATTGTCTGGCATGATAGAAAACAACTGAATTCTTATCGATGAGGTTTAGGGCAGGTCCCCCCCCGCAAGATGTGCCCCTCTGGTATGCGGATTATTTTGAGTTGAAGACAAAAAAGGCTCAGAAGACTCAGGAAGAACATTTGACCTTCCTCCAAACTGCCTAAAAGAATTTAACATAGAAGGCCTGTTCCAGGAATGAGCTAATGCCATAAGATAACCATAGTATAATGTAAAATAGGTGTGATAGAAACGCACCAACATGCCCACTTTTGGCCCTGCAAAAGTTGTTTGACAAACATTTGCATTTCCATCTCCATGTAAATTTTCTTCCTTCCCTCTGAAATACCAAACCACTTCCCCCAATATCCTCCTTTGCCTTCAGCTGAACATAATATTTAAGGTGGCAGCTTTGGCCAGATGACTGAGTTACTCATCTTTCCTCGGTTTCTCCCATGTATACATATTATAAAGCTTTGTTTGATTTTTCTCCTATTATTCCATCTCATGTGAATTTAATTTGTAGCCCAGAAGAAGGATCTAGAGGTAGAAGGATTATCTTCCTCCCCTACATTATCTCTGCTTCAGCGTTTAATCTTTTGTGGTATTATATGTTATGAAGCCTCAGGAAAACTTCACCACGTACTCATCAAAGAACGAGATTGAAAACAGTAAATAACATTTCAATATTATTATGAAAATAGTTTCCACAATCCTCCCAAAAGTGTTTTTGTTCATTATGTAGTAAATTATTATGGTGCAGAGCTACAAAAATTGTCTATACCTAGAAAATTAGGTTACACACTAGTATAAACCAGTAGCCTCTACATTAAACATTACTACTATTCATTTCTAAGGGTCAAATATTCGAAGAGTTCTATCTAAGTTGGAGTAATCAGGATGAGGTTTCATAAAAGACAATATAATTACTTAAAGATGTCAAAACTTTAATTAAGTAGAAGTGTACATAAGGAATATGGTTTTTATTAAGTATAGATAATTGACTGACTAAATGTGTTTCCCTCCTTTTCTCCATCAGTATTATTGATGCAGTTGATACTGGGAGAGAGGGGCTTTAGGAAACAAATATTGGAAACTGAATTATACGTTGCTCTATTCACCAATTGTAATTTGTAAACTGCTTCTGGTAAAAAAGAAAAGAAAAATGTTTTATCATTTAGCTAGAACAATAAGGTAGATGTTGGATAAAGACCCGAAAATGACCTCTTTTTGAGCTTTAGATTTCACATGTATAGTCTGCTTTTTCCCTCTTTCAAGGGTCTTGACTACTTTGTTGATCAGCTAAGCTATTGATACTATATCTACTTCTATGCAGGTTATCTTTGGTAAGTTAAATAACCTAAGCTTTAGTTTACTAACATAAAAATTCTAATAACAACACAAAAGTCTTGATTGATGTGAAAACTGACTGAATAAACTTCTTATCATGCTGCTAATATAATTTTATGTTCCACAGTTTCCATTCCATTCTCCCTTCTGTTCTCCATAGTGTGGAACCATCGGTCATGGAATTTAACATCTGATTATATGCACACTAGATAGTTAATTAATATTGCTATTCTGGGACTGGTCTTTTAAAACAGCGGGATACTTACTTGTCCAAGGTAAAAGCTGAGCCAGCTAGCCAAGCCCATTTCAGATGGTTGCTGTTGTAATATAAACTGATCCAAAACTTCTCCTGATGCATAAAACATTTCATCGTTGACAGTTGTTTTTTACAAAATTCTTGATAGATTGACAATAAAAAAATTAAATCAATACTCATGGTTAATTGTCTATGTATATAGAGATTAAAACATTTTTTAACTTTATTAAACATTTTTATTTTGTCTGGAATTGTATCACTATAACAAAACATGGTCTTGGGGTTCTTTAGCCACTCACAAATAACCAATAATTTGTTTATTCATGAAACCACCATAATGGAGCCTTTATAATACTCTAGACATTGTGCTAGATACTGAGTAGTGAAAGTCAGCAAGTCGACTTGTTACCTAAGAATCTAAGAAAGGGGAAAATCAATTAAGTAAGTCTTTGCTACGAGAAGGGAAGTACAAGATGAAACGACAGTAGTTATCAGGGACTCTTATAGTATCACGTGATCAAAACAATTTTTTTTTCAGAGTATAGTGATTCTATATAAACCAAGAAAGTAAATAGGCATTTATTAGTGTAAAGTTACACAGGGTTGGGAGGAGGAGAGTAAAATTGTGAGGAGAAAATTGAATTACACTTTAAGGAATACACAAAGGGAGCATGTTGAAAGAAATGAGTGAGGGAGCGGAAGTAATGGAAAGTTATTAGTAACTAAGGAAGCTGCAGAGATAGCCAAAAGTTCAGAAATGAATAAAACTTGCACAACTGTTATGGCTTAGGGGCTTTGAACTAGGCCCTGAGAAAGAGTTTCAAGAAAGGGAATGGCATGTTCTAATGTGTATCATATAAAGTTCCCTGTGTTGAAATAGTGACCTCAGAAGAGGGAAAGCCTCTAGAGTCCAAGAAGTATCTCCCAGAGAAACTCATTAAAATTTAAGAAACATATACTTGTTTTCCCATCTCTTTTTCAGCATTTAATTTAAGAAAACTTGAATGTGAAGTAGAACAGTGAAGTTTACAATCTGTCCAAGGAATCAAATTTCTAGAAAAAGAGTAGCAGTTTTGCCCATGCTCATGCCTGTTGTCTTCACAATGACGACATTTCCAAAGTAAAAGAAAAAATTAGAGTAAGTCTAGGTGTCTTTTAGCAGTACATTTATAAATGGAAAAACAGATGTTTAAATTGTGAAAACTAAGTGATAACTAGTACATAAATTAAATGATAAAAATGTATTAACCCACTTTAAATTGCTGTGCTGTTAACTAATTTCAATAATGCTAAGACGTAACTTATGACACTGTAATTCTAATCAGACAACTGTTAATACGTCAGCATTATCAATAACTTCCAAATTTAAGTGGATTTTTAGTGAACATGTTTCTGAATATCTAACACTGCATTATATGTGTGTAACATATTTTATTTATTTATTCATTAATTATTTTATGTGCTCTCAAATAAACACACAGATATAGTTATTTTCTATCTCCTAGAAAACACGTGATCTTGTTCCTAAATTACCTTGAGCCTTTGTTGGCAGTGGTTGAATCCACGAATTTCCTGAAATCAATCCCTTCTCATCTATTTCTTGAGTGGAAGTGAGATTTCCTGAATATGTCTCTGTTACTGAAGACCAGGTCACAAATATCCGTTTGGTTTGTCATACTTAACCTGAGATAAATTTGCTATGGCACAAAACATGTTTTGTTGTGTGAACACTAATAGGAACAATACATTATCAATGACCTCCAAAAGGCACAGTATAATTGAAGAGGCATACACAAAGAAATCTAATAACAAAACAAATCTGACAGAAAAATGAACATAACACGGGTAAGAACACAGATTATAGAGCAATTGTTTCTGATCAGGAGAAACCTCAGGCAGATTTCTCAGAAGTAATCCCAATGCAAGTTTAAGTAAGACATAAATTTAACAGGCAGCAAAAGGAAGAAGAGCTCTTCCAGCTGGATGAGACCAGCAGCAAGAATGGGCCTAAGGATGAAGTCATAAAAGTTCAGGACAAAGGTGTGGTTAGCAATTGGAGGTTACTCTTAAAATGACCTCTAGCACAGAGACAATGCCAAGAATATAACTAATTCGTGCTTAGGAAATTAAATTAAAAATAAAAAGAAATGATCTTAGAGATTCCTTTCTATGAACAGTGAACAAGCTGACTTGTTTTCCGTCAGAGAGACTTACACTCTGTGGCTGAGATTCCAACAGACACAAGGAGCGCCAAGCAGAGGATCCACAGAACCACTGTAGTTAATTTCCATGAAGACGATGGGGCAGAACAGCCTATTAGAAAAAGATTAGTAAATTTGTTCAGCACTAGCTTTTATATGTTTATTCACAGCTTTTGAGTGCTTATTAATTAAACTACAAAGAAATGTCTAGGCCTTACATGGCTATATGATTTTGCACATCTGCCAATTCACTATGTAAAACTATTCTGGAGTTAATGGTCTTAATATTAGTTTAATAGTAAATGCAAGAAAGAAATATTTATTCTTTTTCAAATAGAAAAGAATAAATAATTATAAGCAATAATTTTATAATGTTTGAAAATTTGAGAAAAGATAGAGATGATAATCCAATCACTAATCGTTTCACTCAGAAGCCAGACTATCAACATTTTGCTTTCTTACTTTTAATATGTCTATTTTTCCTACTTAAAACCGTTTTTGTTTTTTGTGTGTGTGAGGAAGATTGTCACTGAGCTAACATCAGTGTCGATCCTCCTCTATTTTTTGTATGTGGGATGCTGCCACAGCATGGCTTGATGAGCAGCGTGTAGGTCTGCGCCTGGGATCCAAAGCTGTGAACCCCCGGCTGAAGAAGTGGAGCACATGAACTTAACGATTATGCAACCCAGCTGGCCCCCTTAAAACTGCTTTTCCTCCTTTAATAGTTCATTATATTTTTTAAAAATGTGTGTAAATTGACTATATAATATTCACTGTCATGAATATATCATAATTTATTTGACTTCTCTTTTCAGCCACTGAGGTAATTTCCATTTTTTCACATGATAAAATGTTGCATTATAGTTTGTCATCAAGTCTGTTACAATCAAGTTTGAAATTTTATAGGCAAACATTGTTGACACTATGGTTTTACTTTACATTTTCTTCAGTGCTTTTCTTTAGTGAACATTTTAACTATTTTTATTTCTTCTATGACTAATCTGCTGATATATTTTTGCCTGTTGGGGGTTTTAGTGCTGTAAATATTTTATTTAATGAGCCTATCATATATTTAATATATCAACTCCTTAGCTGACTGCTTGTATTTTTTCCATTTGCTTGTTTTTGTTCTTAAAATTTTACTAGGGAAATTTTAAGTATTTTTAGAACAGTAGTCTACCAGTATTTTCTATTATGTATCTGATTGTGCTTACATTTACAAATTCCTTCCCCATTTCTCAGTACATTGCTTAGTCCTTTCACTTAACCTACCTAACTTCTTCCACTTATTTTAGAAGGCATTTCACACCTCTCTGACTTAAAAATAATTCACAAGACAAGAAAATGAACAAGCAAACAGCCACCCTTTCTCCTTTCATTCTTCTCTAGCTATCAAACTCTCTCCCATACTTCTCTCTTGAAATTTTTGAAAGAACAGTTTCATTGACTCTGATCTTTACCTCCCTTTGCTTCCTTCATCATCTCCATTTTGAACTCTGCTGCTGTCACTAGTTAAATTGCTCTCAAGAATGCCACTAATGATCTTGTTAGTGACACATCTATTATGATCTTGCTGGCTTATGGATACAATTTGACATTGTTGATCTTCCCCTACTTGAAATCTCTGCTTTTGTATTCTTATTCTTTTACTCTTCAGATTCTCAGATGAGAATCAATGGAAAACCATGGACAGGTGATGGGTTTTCATATTCTTTGTTTGTTTTGCTCTACTCATTCAGCCTACACAAAGATTTAAGTAAATTTTTTGGAGACCCATTTATTAATGTGTGAGTGTTCCCTTCTTCCCCATCCTAATCCAAACCATAGCATATTTTTTCCCCTTTTCAGGTGGCATTATTGTCCTATATTTTAAGAAAATGTATTTCTTTGTCAGTCTGATTTCCAGGTTCTCTGTGACATAGAATTAAAATAGGTGACATAGAAAAAAATTTTGAGAAGAATGAAAAGTGTATACACACATATAAAATAAACTGTTAAAATGGGTGTGTGTGTGTGTGTGTGTGCATGGGAGAGTGTGATTGAGACATAAAAGTTATAGAATTTGGGTGTTAGTCATAGTGTTTGGTTAGTGGGCTTTGGCATTTGAGAGGTTCAAGAGAATCCAGTTCTGTAAAAGAATTGAGTAAATGGAAGCAATAACTTTTGAGAAGGATTGATGTCACTTATGAGTAAAATTTTTGGGAAAGTTCTTGAAAAATGAAAAAATACATGTTCCTTCTATTTGTTTTTGTTTTCTCAGCTGTGTTCCTGGCATGTTTCGTAATGCAGAGACAAGAATGGCCAGGAAAAGCAGAGGATGTAGTGTGGGCAGGATTTATTTGGAATCTATTTCAGAGGGCCACATAGGCCTCCATTACTCACTAGATTAAAATCATCAGATATAATGATGGTTTCATGGTTTCACTGAGACTGCCTAAAACTTAGACATATGGTATAAAGTACAGAAGAGAGGATTGCATGAGATACAAGCAACTATTTATATTGTTATATAACCACAAAGTCAAAAAATAACAAAGAAACCAAGTATAAGTAGGAATTGAAATTTAGAGAGAACTCATAATTCAAGTTGGAATGTTTTAGATGCAGTAACAGACGTTTTTGGCATTGTGTGAGTACCTAAAAAGAAAACTCTTAAAAATTTCCTGGGGCGGACTCCATGGCATAGTGGTTAAGTTCAGGGTACTCCGCTTCAGTGGCCCAGGTTCATGGGTTTGGATCCCAGGTATAGACCTACGCCACTCATCAGCCATGCTGTGGCGATGACGCATGTATAAATTGGAGGAAGATTGGCAACAGATGTTAGCTCAGGGCTAATCTTCTTCAGCAAAAAATTTTCTCAGGAAATGGCTAGTTGTAACCCAATGATATTCTAACTCCACAGATTTTCTTTTTCTTAAGAAATTAGAATTTTGGGGGGTGGTGTCTCAGAGCAGTGCCTCATGTGTTCTGAATTTCTCAAGCTGCTTCCATGTTCCACTGGCAGAGAATGGATACATCAGGATAATTCTGCTATACTTGGATTTGCAATCAGAACCATATGTCAAGGTTATTCCAACCAGACTATAGAAATTTGTAGGAAGCATTCTTCCATGAAGAAGATTGGAATATTTAGACATGTGATTTCCACTTAGAATCAAATATGTAAAGGAACTTCTGATTAAACATGGCATATTGAACATATGAGTTCATCTCTGATTCATCATGACATCCCTTTAAAATAATAGAAATAAAATAAAATGGTATAAAGAAAAAAGATGAAAGAATGGGACAGGAGATAAGAGCAGAATAGTTACAATAGACGTTTTGCTTAAACTTTAACAAATCCCTAGTGAATATTAGTTATTATGATGGGCAGAATAAGAAAAATGAAACCCTGGTATCTAAAGATTAGAACCAAAGTCAAGTTGAGGTTTATTATACTGAGGAAGGGTAAGGGTTAAGGTGTCTCTGCATTTTCCCATCCCTCCTCCAAGCCATAAAGAGATTATCATTCTTCTACCTCTCAGTAACTAGTAGTGGAGGAAAATAGTTATTCTCTTGAAAAAAGTGAACAGACATTCAGGAGACACAGACACTCACACATAGGAAATTCTGATTTTTTTTTATATTATCCTTTAACATGTTCTCATAATTTTCATAGTCATACTTACAATTTACTTATTCATTATGTTTTTGTTGCTTTCTTTCTCTTCCCTCTGGAAGAGTCTCTTCATGGGTTCAGAGATATAATTTTTCACTATTGGATCCAAAACAGCTAGGAGAATATGTAGCACAAAGTAAGCAGTCAATAAATATTTGTTGAGTGAATGCATAAATTGATGAATTTATGATAAAGCATGATATGGGGGAACATTTTTTGAGAAATTCAGCAGCATGAGAGAAAAAAACTAAAATTACTGAAACTTGGTGATTTACCCAGAAGTGATATTAATTCATATATATTTGAATCAATTTTTGAGGTCAATAGAGACACAAAGAATACCATGTATCCAGGTAGCTTCCAAAATGATAGATAATTAATAACTTAGAAAATAGAAGTCAGAGAAAATAGATACTATGTAGCGAACAGGAAAGAAAATTGAAAACTATAATCAATATCATCAGAGAGAAACAGCCACACAAGCTGGAAGAATGAATTTTTGTAGAAGCCAAGTCAAGTGAGATAAAGTTTGAATATTGAGCACTGGAGATTTAGCAATATGGGGATCATTGACAACTCTGCTGAAAATAATTTTGTTTAGAGTTCTTATATCTTCTCTAACCCTCACAATAATGCTTTTGAATATTTATTATTATTTGCATAGTAAACAAAAGAAAAGAGAGACAAAATGAAAACATAGTAATCTGAAATTGAGAAAATTTCCTACAGCTAAATGGATAATGTGCTTGACTAGCTTATTCTATAAAGAGGAAATTCAAATAGCTAAAAAGGAAAGGATTATTTTTCCTTTATATAGAAATGATAGAATTATACTTAAAGTATAAGTTTTCACCTACGAAAGATTAGAAATTTTCCTACACTGTACCTTTGAAAGCATAACAAATTATACACTACCTGTGTGTTTATAAATTACTGCCAATGTTGAAAATGAAACTTAATATTTGTCAAGCCAATAAACTATTTAAAATCGTTGAACTGGACTAGCCCGGTGGCTTAGTGGTTAAGTTTGTGCACTCTACAGTGGCCTGGGGATTGAGGGTTCAGATCCTGGGCATAGACCTAAAAGCCGCTCATCAAGCCATGCTGTGGTGACATCCCACATACAAAATAGAGGGAGATTGGCACAGATGTCAGCTTAGGACCAATCTTCCTCACCAAAAATAAATAAATAAATAAATAAATAAATAAATAACATCTTTGATGAGTAATTGCACTTCTAGAAGTCTAGATAGGAAAAAAACAGAAATAAGAACAAAGTATCAAGTTTGAAAATTTTCAAAATGATACATTTATTTTAAATTCTGAAGGTTTAGAAATCTAAAAGGACACGTATTCAATAGTTTAAAATATTTGATAAGCTATAATAGATAAATTTTATAGATATTATGTATTAAAATTGTGATTGAAATAATGTATAAAACATGGGTAAACTCATGATAAAAAATCTTAACTTTTGTCTTAATTATGTGCATACTTCTTGACCCCAAATTTTTGTACAAATTAATTCCAAAAAGATAATGATATAAGTGTTATAGTTACTTACAAGGATTTCTTAAATTATGATTTACAATAATAAAATTATAATAATCATATAATAAGCAGAAGGAAGACAAAACCTAAAACTCTACACATCAAAAAATGCTACATAATTGAATGTAAGCACAATGTCTTCAGAAAATATTGATAATCATATTATGAAAAATACTTATTGTTTTGAAAAACAACCGCCATACAAATAAACTATGGATGTATATAATTCTGAATTTATATATATAATAGATAACATTCTAATTTCAAAAATGCTTTCATAAATATAAATCTATATTTTTATTAAATATCCATAAAAAAGAGCTTTAGAAAAAATATGAAATACATTTACAGTAAGAAAAATTTTATTTTTGAAATGCATATGAAGGTCATATGTTTTACATATATAACCTTATATCTGTATGAAAATGACTGAAAAAATGCATCCAAATATGAATAAATTTCGTTTAGTTAGACTTATTGATTAATTTAATTTTTAACTTTACTCTTCCTAAGCTTTTCAACTTTTTAATATCAATCATGTTACTCTTTAAAAATCGAAGAAATATACCTTTAAAACTACATTCTCTTAAGATGCCATAGATGCAGGAAACCTCAACAAAAGACTAGCAAGCCAAATTCAACAATATAGTAAAAAGATCATACATGATGACCACGTGAGGTTTATTTTGTATACTCACTATACAAAGTGAGTATAGAGGGAACATAATTCAACATAATAAAGGTCATATATGACAAGGCCATAGCTAACATCATGCTCAACAGTGAAAAGCTGAAAGTTTTTCCTCTAAGATCAGGAACAAGACAAAGTTACTCACTCTTGCAACTTTTATTCAAAATGCTATTGGAAGTCCTAAACAGATCAATTAAGCAAGAAAAAGAAATAAAAGACATCCAAATTGGAAAGAAAGAAGTAAAACTGTCACTATTTGCAGATGACATGATATTATAAGGTAGAAAATCCTAAAGACTCCACCAAAAAATTGTTAGAATTAATCAATGAATTCAGCACAGTTGTAGGATGCAAAATCAATATACAAAACTTGTTGCATTTCTATACACTAATAATGAATTATCAGAAAGAGAAATTAAGAAAAGAACTCCATTTATATCAAAAAGAATAAAATATCTGGAAATAAATTTAACAAAGGAGGTAAAAGAACTATTCACTGAACACTATAAAACATTGATGAAATAATTGAACAAGATACAAATAAAGAGAAAACTAATCTGTTCTCATGGATTGGAAGAATTAATATTGTTGAAATGTCCGTACTACCCAAAGCAATCTACAGATTCAATGCAATCCCAATAAAAATTCAAAACTCACTTTTCACAGAAATAGAACAAAAAAATTTAAAGTTTTATGGAACCCACAAAAGACCCCAAAGAACCAAAGCAATCTTGAGAGACAAAAACAAAGCTGGAGCATCACACTTCTTGATTTTAAACTATATTGCAAAGCTATAATAATCAAAACAGTGTGGTATTAGCATAAAAACAGACACATAGATCAATGGAACGGAATAGAGATATTCCATTACAATTTACTTAGAAATATTCTGAATAGAAATAAATCCACGCACATATGGTCAATTAATTTAAGACTAGGCAAGAGGTCTGAACTGAAATAAACAAGGGAGATGGAGAGAAAGAAGAAATTATTTTTTTAAAGAGGTTGGGAAATATTTATTTTCTTCAAACAAGATCATAGATAACAAAGAAACAAAAAAGGTCTCAGACTTTGGATTGTGCAGTAAGACTGCGATAGCAACTTGTTGGGTGGACGGGTGGAGTAGGCTATGCATCACCTAAGACAGTCTCAGAAAAGATGGGCTGCAAGAGACTGCCCCACGCTGCCCTTGGGATGGTGTACCTGGGCAGCAAGAGGGGGCTGCAGGACTGTCATGAGGCAGCTGGAAGAGGGCAAGGTTAATGAGGATGCTGGGCTGTACTGTTTCTATGAAGAGTGACATGGAAACCACAGATGGCCAAGAATATTCAATGGGGAAAGGACTGTCTCTTCAATAAATAGTGTTGGACAAACTGGACAGCTGCATGCAAAAGAATGAAACTGGACCGTTATCTTAAACTGTACACAAAAATTGACTCAAAACAGATTAAAGACTTGAAGATAAGCCCTGAAACCATAAAATCCCCAGAAGAAAACACACATAGTAAGCTCCTTGACATCAGTTTTGGTGATAATTCTTTGGGTATGACACTAAAAGCAAAGGCAACAAAAGCGAAAATAAGTGGGACTACATCAAACTAAAAAGCTTCCACACATCTTAGGAAACCATCAACAAAATAAAAATGCAAGTTACTGGAAGAGAGAAAATATTTGCAAACCAAATATCTGATAAGGAGTTAATATCCAGAAGATGTAAAAAACTCATACAATTTAATAGCAAAAAAACAAACAATCCTATTAAAAATGGGCAGAGGATGAATATATAGTGAAGTGAAGATATACAGATGGCCAACAGGTACATGAAAAGGTGCTCAACATCACTAGGCATCAGGAAAATGTAAATCCAGACCACAATGAGATGTCACCTGGTACCAGTTAAAATGGCTATTATCAAAAAGACAAGAAATAATAAGTGTTGGTGAGGATGTGGAGAAAAGGAAACCCTTGTGCACTGCTGGTGGGAATGTAAGTTGGTGAAGCCTCTAGGGAATTTTTCAATAAATTAAAAAAAGAACTACCATATTATCCAATAATTCCACTTCTGAGTATTTATCTGCAGAAAATGAAAACACTAGCTTGAAAAGATATATTCACCCCCATATTCATTGCAGCATTATTTGAAATAGCCAAGATATGGAAACAAACTAAATGTCCACTGATGGGTGAATGGACAAAGAAAATGTAGTGTGTATATATACATATATGGAATATTATTTATGAAGGAAATCTTGCCAATTGTGACAACATGGGTAGAACTTGAGGGCATTATGCTAAGTGAAATAAGTCATCAGACAGAGAAAGACAAATACTGTATGATCTCACTTATATGTGGAATCTAAAAAGACCCGAAAAACAGAAAACAAGCTCAGAGAACAGATTGGTGGTTGCCAGAGGCAGGGGTAGGGAGTGGGTGAAATGCATGCAGGGAGTCAAAAGTTACAAATTTCCAGTTGTAAAGTAAGTCAGAAGGAAAGGAAAAAGAGATTGGTGTATGGGAAGTTTAAACTTTGAGAGAAGTCTGTCTTCCTGCCCAGAAAACTATAGGAAGAAGGACTTCCGGAACTGGAGAGGATAGAGAAAATCTCAGAGAGGAGAAAGTTGGAGAATTAATTTTGTATATAAGCTGATACAAACTCAGGGTTCACCTACTAGCTGCACAAGTGTGGAACAAACCCATGACAGCATAGCAAAGGCTTTGAGAACTGAACGTGATCTCTACCACTGTCTAAAGTCTCACAATAACAACGAAGTGGTTATTGAGCAAGGCAGACTCCAAGCAACATAATGAAGGTTTTGAAACTGAACTGACATGGTAGCACCAACCACAGACGACAAAGGGCACAAGGAAATTTGGGGGCATGAGGGATGTGTGCATCATTTTAATGGTGATTTCATGGATACATACATATGTCAGAACACATCCAATTGTACCCTTTAAAGGTGTTCTCTTCAGTATACATATCAATTATACATAAATAAAGCTGAAAAATTCAAATGTTTTTTAATTTGCTAGCAACAAAAATTTAGCAAATGAAAGTGGATAAAGAAGACCATTTTCTATAACATCAAAAACTATCAAATGCCTAAGAAAAAATTTAACAAAAAGTTTTGCAAGACATTTCTGCTGAAATTGACAAAGCTTTTCTATAAGAAAATACAGGCAATATAAATAAAAAGACAGATAATCCTTGTGCATGAATTGGAAGAATCAGCATTGTTAAGGTGTCAGTTCTCTTTTAATTGACAGATTCTATGCAATGTCAATCAAAACCTCATCCGTGTGTGTATGTGAAGTGATAAGATTATACAAACACATACACACACACACCCCACTTAGAATATCCAAGGCAACTAGGCAATTATTAAGGACAAGAATAAAGTCAGATATCAAGATTTAGTATAAAGCTACACTATTTAAGACAGAATAGTGTTGTGCAAAGATAGATCACTGAACCAGAACAGAAAGACCAGAATTAGACTGCCATATACATTGCCTGGTTTATGACAAAGGCATCATTGTAATTTAGTAGGCAAAATGACTTTTCAATAAATAGCTCTTGACAGAAATAAAGTAATTTTGATCTCTGCTGTAGATAAAACAAAATTAACTTGAAAATAAATCTCTTCCAGAAGAAAAAATATAGTATCTTCCTGATCTTATAGACAGAAAAATATTTCTTGATCGAGACAAAAAAATGAGTAATACATAATGAAAAGATTGATTAATAAGAATTAATTAAAATTGTTTTCTACTTATAGAAAGGTTCCATTCTGTTCATGACACATTAAAAATCAGTTATTGAATAAAAGAAGATATTTGCAATCTATATATCTAACAAACTGTATCCAGAATATATATATTTAAAAAAAAACAATGAATAATGACCAAAAACTTAACAGACATTACATAGAAGAGGATATCCAAACAAACAAAAAGTTACCAGCGCCATTAATCATAAGAGAAATGCAATTTATGCTACAATTGTGTATGAATACATAATACAGTCCAGCATATGTAAAATCAGAAAGATTGACAACATGAAGTGTTGGCAAGGATGTAAAGCAAAAGAAAGTTGCATAAAACTATTGATAAAATTATTGATTTTTCCTAGCACCTTGGAAAACTGTTTGGTATTGTGTAGTAGAACAAAATATATGCCCACAACATGACTTAGAAATTTAATTCCTGAATATATGCAAGGGAAATGAGAACACATGTTCACAAGAAGTGATGTACAAGAAATACAAAATTGTTTAGAGAAGTTTTATTCACAGCATTAAAAAAATAAGAAGTAACCAAAATGACCATCACTAGTAAAAGAATAGAATTGACAAGGAAATAGTTGTATAATCATGTAATGAGTTATACCTAGTAATGAGAAAAATCTCACGGACATGATGCTGAGTGGAAGAATCCAGACACAAAGAGTATGTACTCTATGATTCCATCTTTATGTCCAAGAACAGGCAAAAATATTTTACAGAGTTTGATATTAGAATAGTGATTATCTTAGGGGTGAAGAATAATTATTGAGAGCTAAGGGGCATGAAGAAGGCTTTGTTAGTGCTAGAAATGGTCTACGTCTCAAATCAGGGAGTAATTGCATGGCAATTTACATAGACAAAAATTTCAAGTGTGCACTTATGACTTGTGCATTTTAGATTTGTCATCTTTCATATTAAAAAAAGAGGAAAGCTGTAAGAGAAAAAGAGTTTCTAGTCTGGACATACTTGAATTGACTTCTCAGCTATCATAATTAGAGTAAAAAACTGTTTCATAAATAAAAAAATAGCAAACATCATGTTATTTAGGACCATGCAGATGTTGCAAGATTATATGTTGGAAGTACAAACTTACACTTACTGTTTGTGTTGTATGTGTTTTCCACAGTACTTCCATACCCCTCTCTACCTCCAACATGCAGACATTGACTCAGCTGGATTCTTCAGTGTTAATTTTCTAATTTCATAGCAAAAAACAGAAAATGAGGAAAGAGGGAAATGATGGAAAGAGGGAATGAGGAATATAAGTCAGGTTGAGGAGTGGGAATATTAAGAAAAAGAAGTCAGAAAGGCCTCAGTTAAATATGACTAATGGGAAGGGAGAGGCCAAGCTGCGAGAAAACCTTTGCCTTGAGTCACCACTTTTCTGTGCTTAGCCAGTATCTGTTATCACAAATGCCTGGAAGTGATACAGTTGCTGAAGGAGCAGCTGGAGCCTTTACAAGAGTACTACTCAGTCTCTAATTGGGTGAGCAAAAGGTTTTCCTTTCTTGGGGGCAGGGAGGCAGCTTCTGTTGGAGATTTCCTCCTGAGTGTAGACACTATCATCCTATTTTAAACTTTTTGGATCCCCATTCTCCTTGCAACTGTAATATATGCTCATAAGATCTAGAAAGGAATGGATCCCTGGACACCTGGTAGGGTAATGATGTTACATGAGTCTATCTATACTTTGGTGTGGCGAAATAAAAGAACTTCTCTGGTTCGATTACAGAAAAAATCTCTGTAGCAAAAGAAGTTGCCTCAAGAAAAGAGAGTGGGGAGATGGGAAAGGTTGGACAGAAAATTGGTGATTTTCATTATAAGTTCTTTGGTACCAAGAGGTTTATTTTACATTTAAGGTATATTACTTTGAAAATAAATAGAAAGTAGAGACAAAACTTTACATACATGTAGGAAGCATAAGGGACAAATTCTCTTAGAGTTCAAGCATTTTTAAGTATTATTTTCTAATCCGCGTCTTTCAACATATAGCTTAAGTGCATCTTTCCTAAATCGACCTTCATTTAGGAGTGAGAACTGTTCTGCCCTGCAGTCCTAGTGGACTTATATCTTGAAAAATAAATGAAAATAAATTTACCTATCCTTGACTCTATGAATGCTGTAATCCAATTTTTATTCTTAGTTTTAATCGTTTTAGGTGAAATATAATACTAGAAATAAAATGGGGATGTCAATCCAAGTTTCTGAAGTTACATATGTAACAGTCAAAAGAGAATTACACAATAGTCAACTCATGACTTTTAGGAAATGGATTTTCAGGACTGACTAGAAAAAAAAGATCTTCAAATGCACAAGTAAATAACTCTTTTGCTGATGGATAAGATTAAGACAAGAAGCATCAGGGAAAAAAAGAAAAAATATATAAATTCATTAAATTTATGTGACTAGAGAATGGATTACATTCCCCTGAAAAAATTTAGAAGCAATTAGTGTGTAAATCACATATTTCCAAGTATTGGTCAAAGGTTTGCAACTGTTAGAATTTAGGACTACTGAGAGTGACCATCAAATTTGTTCTCCTCTGTGATTGGATAGTTAAAGTAAACTGTCTTTCTCTGTTACTTCACTTCTGACGCCAAATTTTCCCACTCCAAATAATTCTCCAGTTTTTGATGGACATTGATTGGGTGTCCTATAATTTATTTCAGTTTTGACACTAACTGCCCAGAGTTAGCGTGGACCCCACAGGTTAAGGGCTTAGGACCACAAGACTGCTCCCCCCAACCTCAGATGCCAATTACAATCCTCAATTTACTTATAACTTCTGTTTGATTTGGCTACAGATTGCAGGTTCCACAACCTCCTTCTCAGGTTCAATAATTTGCTAGAATGGCTCACAGAACCCAGGGAAACAGGTTACTTATTATTACCAGTATATTATGAAGGATACATGTCAAGAAGAGCTGAAGGGAAGAGATACACAGGGCAAGGTATGTGGCAAGGGGCACATAGCTTCCATGCTCATTGTGGGTGTGTGCACCACCCTCTCAGCACATGGATATTGTGCACCAACCTGGGAGCTCTCTGAATCCCTTTGTTTAGGGTTTTTATGAAGCTTCCATTATGGTAGGCATGATTGATTAAATTGTTAGCCATTGGCAATTGAATTCAATCTCCAGCCCTTTTCCCCTCCCTATTGGTCTGGGGGTGGGGTTGAAAGTTCCAATCCTCTAATTACATGGTTGATTCCTCTGGCAATCAGCTCTTCTTCTCCAAAAGTCACCTAATTAGCATTAATTCAGATAAGGTTGAAAAGGGCTTATTATGAATAACAAGGATACTCTTTTCACTCCTATTTATGTAATTTCCTATCACTCAGAAAATTACAAGGGTCTTAAGAACTCCATATCAAGAACTATGGAGGAAGACCAAATATATATTTCTTATTATGTCACAATATCACAGATAATACATATGAGCAAACTGTTGTATGCATTTTCAGAGCTAAATAGAATGTCCATATCTTCATTCAGAAAGAGCTAGACAAAAACCATTAACATTATTTTTCATTTCAGAAAAGTGAGGACGATACTTCTTAATTTAGTAGGTCATAGGAAGTACTGAAACAAAGTTGATGCATGTTATTTGTTGTCACTCTTTATTTTAATGTGTTGAGGTAATTGGCAAGAAAAGAGGCGTGGTGAAAAAATAAATGTTATATACACTCTATCTGCCATCTTGATTTTTATCCCTATTATGTCAGTCTTTGAAGCATTGTATGCCACTTTTTAATGAGTATTTCAGGGTACAGGAAATTAATCTCTTCCTCAAACGTAATTAGCCATTTAATATCCGAATGAGGAATCAGATCAAAGTATTTGTTACATACTTAGTTTGTTTCCTACATCAAGCTGCCTGCCAAAGGAAAATGTGTAAAATCAGGATTAAGTACACACTAAATTGTCCTTGCTTTCCATCTGAAGCGTAATGGAATTCTAAGGAGCACAGAGAACCCAGCTCTCTTAAACTATTTTCATTGTTAGCAAAGAACTAACAGTTGCCTGTGTTCTCAATCCACTTTCTGTACAAACACAGCAGCTAGATCCTGAGTGAAATATAAACCATAATTAATAGTATTGGAATTTTCAAGATTTTTTGCTAATATTTACTCAGACAAAAACCACTTGCTATTTGTTCATTCTATCAATAAATATTAATTTAGAATCTACTACACACACCACAGTATGATATGCTCAGGGGATATTACTGTGAACAAGTCAGACACAGTCCTTTACACCATGTTATAAAGGATAAGGTAAAGGGTAAGACAATAAAATTACCAATAATTTATTAACTATAATAAGTTATTCCTGTGGAAAGCATTAAAAGAATTATAGTATGCTAAAAAGAACATGTCACAGACAATGGGATGGTAGTGCTTAGGAGAAAGTCTTTTTCTGAAGAGACCTATAAACTGAGCTCTTAGCAGCAAATAGGAGTTAACTAGAGGGGGAAGTAAATGGGAAAAGCTTAGTAGGCAAAGGAAATAGCATTTGCACATTTCCTGAGCCAGTAAAGATCCTTGTGTATTGGTGGAACTGGTTTTTGTGTGTGTGTGTGTGTGAGGAAGATTGTCCCTTAGCTAACATCCATGCCAATCTTCTTCTGTTTTGTATGTGGGACGCTGCCACAGTATGGCTTGATGAGCAGTGCGTAGGTCGGTGCCTGGGATACTAACCTACGAACCCCAGGCAAACAAAGTGGAGCACGCAAACTTAATTACTACACCACTGGGTCAGCCCCTGGAATTTTTTTTAAGTCTTAAATTAATTAAGAAAATAAATTTGTGCACCCATAATTAGGCAGGTCAGTGGTGGAATTCAGAGAGTGTTTTTATTTTCCCCCCAAAGGTTGATAGATTTTTAAAAAATAGCTTCAAGTCTGGTAATACACTATGATAGTGATGATATCTTATTCACTTTTGTCTCCTTAGTGCTCAAGAGTCATAGCATGTGGTAAGGACTCAAGCTGTTTGACAAATGAATGGTGCTGAAATTGCTGAAGTGAGTTATGAAAGAAGTACTACATGATCATGAGAAGAGTGAGGGACAATTTCAAGAAAAATTCAGGAAAGAAAGGATTCATATAGTAATTGGATTTTGAGCTGGATCCCACAGAATATGAAAACTTAAGTAGTTAACAGCAGGAGCAAAGGAAAACAATTAGGAAATCAAGGGCTGTGAGCAACTACAGGCAGATAATCAGAGTTCATCGTAATATTTGGGGTATATAAGCCTTTTATGCATTTACATTGGACTCATTACAGTTTTCTATATTAGAGTTTTGTTTATCATAATTTAACCAAGTGAATTTGGTTTCTCACTTAGAATTCAGAAGTACCATAAATACCACTCACTCTTAAGCCCCTTGGAAAAGCTGCACAAAATGATTTATAAGTTACAGAATGAAGAATAGGAAATTAAAATGAATGTGAAAAGTGTTTATACGTGTCAATCTGTTAATTATAATATTAATTGTGCTATCCGATACATAAGCATTACCCTTAAGTTATCCCGGACACATACTGATACCCAGGAGTTAGTTTTATATTATTTTTCAGAATCCACCACATACCTGCCATGACAAATGATGTTCCAAGATGCACACAGGGTACAGTATGAGTGCATGAGAGAGAATAGTGGTGCTGGATCATGAATTTGAGCTGAAGTCAAGGAATTCAAAAGGTGTGGGTGGAAAAATTTAAGAAAAGATAAGAAAGAAAAACAAAATTTATAAATGATGTTTATTAAATATCTATTTGTGAGCCATGTATAATAGTATGTTCAAGAAGTAGAAAACATACCTGCTTCTAAAATGTTCAGGATCACACCATACAGGAATTTCCTTTTATTCTTAACAACTACAAAGATGAGACAGAATTGTTTCAGTTTGCTTTGTTTTTTTTTAATCCATGAAAATTAACGTTATCTTGGAAAACTACATTCAAATATTCGAACAAAAGATAGGCAAACAAAAATTAATTTCGTTCTAAAATTACATTTTCTTCTTTCGATAATAGTTAACATTATTGAGTATGCCAATACAATTATGTGCACTTTGCTTAAACTAATTCATTTATTCTTCAAACAATTCTATAAGGAAGATGCTATTAATGTCCTCATTTCTCTAATTGGGAAATTGAGATGAGAATCCAGAAAAGATAATTAACTTGTCCAGAGTTTACAGATTATAGATCCAAGATATCTTATTCCGGAGAATACCCTCTAAGTGACATATTATACTGTCTTTTATCTAGACTCCTTTCCCTGTGCACACACATCCTGTACATTTATATTTCTTTCCACTGCACGTAGTAGCTGATGTCTTCATCTTCAAAGTAAATTTCTAGCGATGAGATTGCTGACTCAAGGAGTATATGCATATGTAGTTATGCGTGTGTTGGATGTCTGTGTTGATACCTATATCTACATCTATATCTATGCCTAACCCTATACTGCTACCTCTACATCTATACTATACATAGAGAGAGAGAGAGAGAAGAGAGGAAGAAAGGAAGCGAGAAAGAGAAATTCCCGAATTCCCTCCATGGGAATGTAGTGTTTGGCATTCTCACCAGAAATATAAGAAACTGTTTCTTTTCCCTCAGCTTCATCAAGCTTTTGAATTTTTGCCTATTTGATAGATGAGGAATGGAATCTCATTGTAAATTTAGTTTGCAGTTCTCTCATGATGATTGCAGTTGATTTTCTTGATTTAAGGGCCATTTTTAAGTCTATTTGTGTGAATTAACTGTTCACAGGTTTTTGCTCATTTTTTTCTAGAGGACTTTAGTCTTTTTTTCTCAATTTTTAAACACTCTTTGTTTATTAAGGATTTTTGTCCTTTATCTGTAATGTATATTGTAAATATTTTTCCAAGTTTTTCATGTGTCTTTTGACTTTGCTTTTGGTGGGTTTTGCTATGCAAATTAAAATAAATTTAGATAGCCATATTTTCCAAGCTTTACATTTATTCCACATAAATTTTTAGGATAAAAAGAAAGCCTTTTGCCCAAATCATAGAGAAATACATCCAGTTTTCTTCTAGTATTTCTATAGCTTCATTTTATATATTTAGATGATCTATGATCCCCTTGAGATTTATTCCTATACATAGTTTGAGTTATATATTTAATTTTAACCTTTTACAAATGACTACCCGGTCAAAATAACAACATCTATTTAAAAGCCCATGATTTGAGAACACCACTTTTATCATAATCTTAATTTCTACATATAGTTGAGACAATTTCTGGCCTTTTTCTTCCTTTCCTTTGGCCCATCAATTTGTGTGTCATTATGAACGGTGCTGTTTTAGCGGGAGGCATGTTTTATTAATTAGTAGGTCTAGTACTTCGTTGTAGGTCTACTTTTGCAGTCTACACATTCTATGTGTTTATTTTTCCATATGAACTTCAGTGTCAACTTGCCCAGATCCATCAGCCATTGGATTTTTATTGGGATCACTTTAAATTCATAAATTAATAAAAAGTCCTAACCAAATCTATTTTTTGTCTTTCAGGAAGGATTTACATTTCTTTCACATATATTTTGAATAGTCCTTGTTAAGTTTATTCCCAAACATTTCATCTTATTTTTTTATTGTTGTAAATAGGGTCATCCATTTTGTCTAACTGGTTTTATTTGTGTAAATAAATAGTATTTACTTTTGCATGTTAATTTTAAAAGCTGCTAAGTTACTGAATTTCTTATTATTAGTTAGGTTTTTCATGGATTCTCTCATATTATTTAGGTATATTATCATGCCATATGCAAATACAAAATTAGTATTTTTCCATTTTTTCTTACTATTCATGTTTTTTCTACTCAACTTACATTGGCTAACACCACCAAAACAATGTTAATAAGGACACCTATACCATTTTTCTGACACTAATGGAATATCTCAAGGATATTTCTGAAAAATAAAGTTCTGCCTTTAGAATACTCACACACACCCACATACATATACATATATACATGCACACACGTAAGTATATGTATGTACTTTATCCGTTTAAGGAAGTATCCATGCATTTTTACATTTTTCAAGAGTTTTATATATTCAATTTTTGTGGATGTTTCAAGTGTATTTGAAAATGTTATATTTTCTATTATCAGTATATAGTGGTCAACATATATCCAAAATATCTACCATACTGAGTATATTATTTATATCATTTATAACATAACTTATTTTTGTCCAAACTTTTCACCTTGTATTGAGAGTGGACTGTTAAAATCATCTTTTTTTAATGTGTTAGTATCTATTTCTTCTTGCATTTCCTGTAATTTTTTTTATTATACAAATAATCACTTACTTACTGGATAGATTCATAACTATTTAATCTTCATAGTGGCATGTTTAACATTATAAAGTGTCTTTCTTTGTCTTGTTTAATTCTCTTCAGGTATACTTCCTCTTTGTCTATTATTAAGGTTGCAATCTCTGCTTTCTTATTGTTTTCGTTTGCCTTGTAAACCTTTGTTCATCACTTTGCTTTTAGTATTCTATTGCTTTCCTGAGTTTGATCAACTCCTGCTTAATTTCATCTTTTATTTTTTGCATTTCTATTCTTTTTATGACTGTGTGAGGATATCTAATTTAATTTGCAGTGCTATATTATAGCTTTCTTTAGCTTTTTGGTTGTTTTCTTTTTTAGGTGGATGACTTCTTGTATGTAGAAAATATGTTATTCACCTCTTGAATTGTTATAACAGTTTCATATAGATGTAGTCTTTCTTTTCTAATCCTGTTTATTTAATGGTCAACGTTTCTGGTTAGAGAGCTCCCTCTTCTGTCAGTTCTGTCTTATTTTGTGCAGTTTCCTGAATGGATGGTGTTGATATGAAGGTGAGGAGGACAAAGGCATGTCTTTTCCTCTTTCATTTTTTTCAGGAGCCTTAAGTCTTCCAAATTATTTCTTTGCTTTCACACTTGCATGTCTATAAGGCATAACCTCTTCTTTATTATCTGCTTCTCCCACAGAAAAACTGCTTTTCCATATTTCCCACTTCTTGTCTTTGGGTTCAAACCATTTCCCAGTGTTATGAACTACCAAGTCCCAAAATATGTTAAGTATTTTGGTATTTTTTGTTTCAGTTTTATGTTCCTGGGTTGATTATGTCTGTGCTTCATCTGTGTTGTTTTTTTCTTCTCTTTTTCGTAGAGTATTTCAAGGACTAATCCCCCTACCCTGTTCTGTTAGAATTTATTATCTCTACTTACAGATAATTTGAAGGTTGTGATACTCTCTGTCTCTTGGAGATGCTGAAAGGGCATGGGTCTTATGTGGTTTATTTGCTTTCCTTACTGATTTTATGGATTTGGGGGACAGAAGAGGGATATTTGGAATCAGGTGACTATCTTTTCAATATAAAACTGAGAGTTTAGTTAGTATATTTTTTATTCTTTCTTCTAGATCCTTACTCTGAAATCTATTTTATACTCAACCAGTAAAAGCTTGTGGGGAAGACTCATAAGTTCTCAGTAAATATGCATTCTAAAATGTTAACCTAGGGTAGCCGTGTTCTCCATGTACACATTTGCTTTCTTCTATCCCCTCTGTGTTATTTATTTACTGTTTTCACAAGCAACAGTAGCCCGGAATGGCTGAAAAAATGCAAGTCTAACAATTTTAATACTGGACTAAGTGAAAACATACAGAGGAAGAGTATCACATTGGATTTTACAATATAGGTTTTATAGTAGCTAGAAGCTTCTCAAGGAATATGGCCCAGAAAACCTCAGCAGCTAATTAGAAAATATTGGAAGTCCCAGTTAGTACTATATGGGGATTTTTTTTTTTTGGTGTTGGGGGAGATGAGCCCTGAGCTAACTACTACCAGTTATTCTCTTTTTTTCTGAGGATGCCTGGCCCTGAGCTAACATCCGTGCCCATCTTCCTCTACTTTATATGTGAGATGCCTACCACAGCATGGTGTGCCAAGCAGTGCCATGTCCACACCCGGGATCCGAACCAGCAAACCCTGGGCCACCAAGAAGTGGAATGTGTGAACTTAACCGCTGCACCACCAGGCCTGCCCCTAGATGGGGATATTTTACGGCATTATTTACAATGGCAATTACTCTCTCAGTCATGAGATGAACTCAGCCACAACTTCTTCCACTTACACTTGGTAATATATTAGTACATTTAAAGTCCAGTTAAATTGCATTTGATTGCAATCCAAATCTAATTTAGATATAAATTAGAAATAGAGGGAATAAATATCTCTATTTTATATCACTTAAAGCTGGAAACATGTATATATACACACATATAAATTATAAATATATATTATGCTTATTTATGTTTATATTTCTAAGAACAAAAATTAGCAGAGTGACATCAGCAAGATGGCAGGATAGGAAGCCTTTGACTCTACTTCTGACCACAAACACACAAATTCAACAATAATTCATGGACAAATTTCCTGTGTGAGAAATTCAGAAACTAGCTTAGAGGTTCCTGAAGCCTAGTTGAGTGCAAAACTATCCACTTTGAAGCCAGTAGGGAAATTTGAGACATCCTGTTGCCGTAATCTCTACCTCAAGAACAGTGACATACAATTGAAAGGAAACTCTAAGCTCCTAGCTTCTTTAGGAGGGAAGACATGGACTGAGTTTCCATTGCCCTAGATTTTTCAGGGACTTCCAAGAGGATTGGCTTCTGTCTAGGCTGTTTCAGAGCACTGATGATACCCCGTATAATCTAGCTGCATGGGACCAGTAAGAACAGAGACAGTGGTGTGGGCTGGCAGTCACCAAGCCCCATAGCCTTTCCCCTCAGATCAGCACAAAGTAAGACAACAAAAAAATCCAACTACCAGCTTCTCCCTGTGGGGGGAAAAATGGTAAACTACATGTCCAATGCCCTAACTTTTCTGGGAGCTACTCTGAGGACAGACTTCTGTCTAGCCTGTCTTGGAGTGTTGATGGGATGCAGCAGAGTCTGATTACCTGGTACTGTTGAGAACAAAGATGGCAGCAAAGGATGGAAATTTTCATAGCTCCAGAGACCATCCCACAGGCCCAATGCAGAGTGAGCAGACTTAAAAACCTCAAACACCCAGCTTCTCCCTGGGGAGGGAGAGAGTTGGAAAGAGCATCCAATGACACAACTTTTATGGGGACTTACTGAGGAGCTGACTTCAGTCTCCCTTGTCTCAGAGCACTCAAGACTTAGCATACTTTGGAAGACTTGGGGCCACTAAGAACAAAGAAAGTGGGTTGGACTAGCACAAAAGTTGGAGAAACTCCCAAAATCTCTGGCCAGGGCAATTAGTGAGGGTCTCCTCCTGTATGAGGCCGGTTCATGTAGACTTAGAGAGGTGGTTGTCTTGTCTAATGTGTGGACACAAACACAGAGAGTGAACAAAAATGAAGAAAAAAGGAAATATGTTCCAAACAAAGGAACAAGATAAATCACCAGAAACTGAAACTAATGAAACAGAGTTCCATGGTTAACCTATCAGAGAATTCAAAATAAACATCACAAAGATACTCACCAAGGTCAGGAGAACAATGCATGCACAAAGTGAGAATATCAAAAGAGAGATAGAAAATCTAAAAAATACCAAACACATATCATGGAGTTGAAGAATACAGTAAATAAATTTCAAAATTCACAGAAGGGGTTCAATAACAGGCTAGATCAAACATAAGAAAAAAAATTGTCAAACTTGAGTACAGGTCATGGGAAATTTTTCAGTGGAGCAAAAAAAGAAAAAAAGGAAAAAGAGTAAAGAAAACTTAAGGAACTCATGGAATATGATTAAACTAACAATATACACATCTGGGGAATCCCAGAAGAAGGGGAGAGAGAGAAAGGATCAGAAAGCATATTCAAAGAAAGAATGTAAAAAGGGAATAGAAAGGAAATTACTCAACTTAATAAAGACTACAAAAAAACCTATAGCTAACATCAAACTTAATTGTGAGAAATTCAAAGTTTTCTAACTAAGATCATGTACCAGGCAAGAATGTTCCCTCTCATGACTCTTTTTTAACATTATACTGGAAGTCTTTGCTAATGCAATAGGCAAAAAAAGGAAATTAAAGGTATACAGATAGGGAAGGAAGACATAAAACTATCTTTATTTGCAAATGATCACCTATATAGAAAATTTGAAAGAACTGACAAAAAACCTTCTTGAAACTAATTAGCAATTATAACAAGGTTTCAGGTTACAAGATTGTTATACAAAAGTCAATTTCTTTCCTATATAACAGCAATGAACAAGTGGAAACAAATTAAAAACATAATACCGTTTATGTTAGCACCCTCAAAAATGAAATACTTAAGTAAAAATCTAAGAAAGTACATACAAGATCTATACGAGGAAGACTATAAAACTGATGAACAAAATCAAAGAGGTAAATAAATGGAGAGACATCCCATGTTCCTGGATAGGAAAACTCGATGCTATCAAGATGTCAGTTTTTCTCAAACTGATCTACAGATTCAATACAATCCAAATCAAAATCTGAGCAAGTTGTTTTGTGGATATTGGCAAACAGATTTTAAAGTTTATACAGAGAGGAAAAAGATCAGAATAGGTCATACTCTACTAAAGGAGAGAACAAAGTTTGAGGACTGATGCTACCAGACTTCAAGATTCTCTATAAAGCTACAATAATCAAGACAGTGTAGTATTGGTGAAAGAACAGACAAAAAAATTAATGGGAGAGAATACAGAGCCCAGAAATAGACCCACATAAATATAGTCAACTGATATTTGACAAAAGAGAAAACACAATGCAAAGGAGTAAATACAGTCTTTCCAAGAAATGGTGCTGGAACATCTGGACATCTACGTGTAAGAAAATGAATCTAGACACAGATCTTATACCTTCACAAAAATCAACTCAAAATAAATCACAGATGTAAATGTAACAAACAAAACTATAAAAACCTAGAAGATAACATCAGAGAAAACCTAGATGACTTTGATATGGTGATGCCTTTTTAGATACAACAGCAAAGACATGACTCATGAAAGAACTAATCAGTAAGCTGGACTTCATTAAAATTAAAAACTTCTTCTCTGAGAAAAACAATATCAAGAGAATTAGAAGACAAGCCATGGACTGGGAGAAAATATTTTCAAAAGACACATCTCATAAAGGACTGTTATCCAAAATACAAAAAGAATTCTTCACACTGTAAAATAAAAAAAACAAACAATCCAACTTAAAAAATAGCCAAAGACCTTAACAGACACCTCTTCAAAGAATATATACACATGGCATATGGGCATATGAAAAGATGCTCCAAATCATGTCATGAGAGAAATGCAAAATAAAACAACAATGAAATACCACTACACACCTATCAGAATGGCCAAAATTCAGAACACTACTAACACCAAATGTTGGAGAGGATATGGAGCAACAGAAATTCTCATATGTTGCTGGTGGGAATTCAAAATGGTACAGCCATTTTGAAAGACAGATAAGTGGATTCTTACAACAGTACAAGTAGTCTTATAATATGACCCAGCAGCTGCACTCCTTGGTATTTAACCAAAGGAGTTGAGAACTTATGTAAACACAAAGACCTGCACACAGATGTTAATAGCAGCTTTATTTAAAATGGTTAAAACTTGGAAGCAATCAAGATTTCCTTCAGTAGATGAATGAATAAATAAACTATGGTATATCCAGACAATTCAGTACTAAAAAGAAATGAGCTATCAAGCCATGAAAAGACATGGAAGAAACTTAAATGCATATTATTACGTGAAAGAAGTGTATCCAAAAAGGCTACATACTGCATGATTCTCAAATATATGACATTTTTGAAAAGAAAAAACTATAGAGACAACAAAAGGATCAGTAGTTGCTGGGGGTGAATGGAAGGGTAGGAAATGAATAGGCAGAGCAGAGAAAAATTTTAGGGCAGTGAAAATACTCTGCATGATATTATAATGATGGATTTATGTCATACTATACTAATATCAGATAAAAAGACTGTAAGTCAAAAACTATCAGAAGAGATAAAGAAGGTCATCATATAATGATAAATGGATCTATTCACCAGGAAAAAATAATAATTATAAATAAATATGCACACAACAGAGCAGAGTACCTTAACATATAAAACAAACATTGACAGAACTAAATGGAGAAATAGACAGCAATACAATTATAGTAGGAGACTTCAATCTCATTTTCAATTAAAAAACAACCAGACAGAAAATCCACAAAGAAATAGAAGACTTGAAAAACACTATGGACAAAATGGACCTAAAAAGTATATAAAGAACCTTCTACCTAACAGCAGCAGAATACACATTCTTCTCAGGCACACAGAACATTCTCCAAGATAGATCATATGCTAGGTCACAAAACAATTCTTAACAAATTTAAGGAGACTGAAATCACACCAAGCATCTTTTCTGACCACAATGGAGTAAAAATAGAAATCTATAGCAGAAAGAAAACTGGAAAATTCACAGATATGTGGTAATTAAACAAATAACACACTTTTGAACAACCATTCAGTCAAAGAAAAAAATGAAATGGGAAATTAGAAAATATATTTAAACAAATGAAACTGAAAGTATACCCAAACTTATGGGATATAGAAAAAGCAGTAGTAAGAAGAATGTTTATAGTGATGAATGTCTACCTTAAAAAAGAAGACAGATCTCAAATCAACCACCTAACTTTACATCTCAAGGACTAGAAAAAGAAGCGTGGCCTAAGACCAAAGTTAACAGAAGGAAGAAAATAAGAATGATTAGAGCATAAATAAACAAAATAGTGTTTAGGAAAACAATAAAAATAAATCAATGAAACAAGTTTGGCTTTTCAAAAAGATAATAAAAGTTGACAAACCTTTAGCTAAACTAAAAAAACAAAAAGACAAGAGACTCAAATAAATAAAATCAAATATGAAGGAGGAGACATTGCAAGTAATGCCATAGGAATTAAAAATGTCATAAGAGACTACTATGAACAATTGTACACCAAGAAACTTGATAACCTAGAAGAAGGGACAAATTCCCAGAAACATACAACTTACTGAGACTAAAATCGTGAAGAAATAGAAAGTCTGAACAGACCTATGACTGGTAAGGAGATCGAATCAGTAATTTAAACCTCCAGATAAAAAAAAAGCCCAGAACTATATGGCTTCAGTGGTTAATTCTACCAAACATTTAAGGAAGAATTTAAGCCAATTCTTCTTAAAGTCTTCCAAAAAATTAAAGAGGAGGGAACATTTCAAACTAATTTTACAAGGCCTGCATTATCATGATACTAAAGCCAGAAAAAGATACTATAAGAAAAGAAAACTATAAGTCAATATCCATGACGAATATTGATGTAAAAATCCTCAACAAAGTACTATAAACCCTAATATAAAAGCATATTAAAAAGATCATACTACGTGACTAAGTGGAATTTATCCCTAGGATGCAAGGATGGTTCAACATATAAACAACACTTAATGTGATACATCACATTAAGAGAATGAACAATATTTCAAAATATAATGAAAGTAAACCTAATTTGAATGAATAAAATATACTTTCTAATAAATTAAATTTAAAAAGAATCAAAAATAAAAAGTGCATGTTATTTCAATAGATTCAGAAAAAGCATTTGACAAAATTCAACACCATAATAAAAACTGTCAACAAACTAGGCACAGGAAGAAATTAGATCAACACAATAAAGGCTGTATTTGAAAAGCCCACAGGTAATATCATCATCAACAGTGAAATAACTGAAAGCTTTTCCTCTAAAATTAGAAACAAGGTAAGAATGCCTGCTTTTACAACTTCTATTCAACATAGTACTGGTAGTCCTAACCAGAGCAATAAGGCAAGAAGAAGAAATTAAAAAGTATCTAAATCAGAAAGAAAGAAGCAAAATTGTCCCTGTTTGCCGATGACATGATTTTATATGTAGAAAACACTGAAAACTCCACAAAAAAATTCTGGAAGTAATAAATTCAGTAATTTTAAAGGATACAAAATCAACATACAGAAATCAGTTGCATTTTTATAAGCCAACAACGAACTGTCTGTAAAGGAAATTAGGAAAACCATACCATAGAGAATAGCATCAAAAATAATTCTAAAAACTTAGAAATAAACCTAAGTAAGAAGGTGAAAAACTTGTACACTTAAAAATTATAAAACATTGATGAAAGGTATTAAAGAAGATACAAACAAATGGAAAGACATCCCATGTTCATGGATCAGAAGACTTTGTTTTGTTGAAACATTTGTTAAAATGTCCATACTACTCAAAGTGATCTACAGATTCAGTGCAATTTCTATCAAAATCCTGCAGGGATTTTTTACAGAAATAGAAAAAACATTCCAAAAACTCATAAGGAATCTCAAAAGATCCCAATTAGCCGATGTGATCTTGAACAAGAAGGAAAAAGCTGGAGGTATCACACTTTCTGATTTTAAAGTATATTACAAAGCTGAAGTAATCAAAGCAGTATGATACTGACATGAAAACAGGCACATAAATGAATTGAACAGAATAGAGATCCCAGAAATAAATACACGTATAAAGCCAACTGATCTTTGACAGGGTGCCAAGAATATACAGTGAGGGAAATGACAGTCCCTTCAACAATGGGTGCAGGGAAAACTGTATATCTGCATGCAAAAGGATGAAATTGGACACTTATCTTACACCATACACAAAAATCAACTCAAAATAGATTAAAGGTTTAACTAGTAGACCTGAAACTGCAAATCTCTAGAAGAAAACATGTAGGAAAACTTTCATAAAACTTCTTTGGTAGTGACTTCATGGATATGACACCAAAAGCACCGGCAAAACAAGCACAGACAAGTGGGACTACATCAAACTAAAAAGCTCTGCAAATCAAAGGAAACCATTCACAGAGTGAAAAGACAACTTATGGAGTGGGAGAAAATATTTGCAAGCGACATATCTAGTAAGAGGTTAATTTCCAAAATAAGTAAGTAACTCTTACAAGTCAATATAAAAAATCAATTCAAAAATGGGGTAAAGATCTGAACTGCCATTTCTTTAGAGATGATATACAAATGGCCAAAAGGTATGTGAAAATAAGCTCAACATCACTAATCGTCAGGGAAATGCAATTCAAAACCACAAGATATCACCTCACACACATTAGGATACCTATCAAAACAACAACAGAAAAGGACAACAAGTGTTGGCAGGATGTAGAGGAATTGGAACACTTGTATACCATTGGTGGGAAGGCAAAATGGTGCAGCTGCTATGAAAAACAGTATGGAGATTCCCCCAAAAGTTAAAAACAAAACTACCATATGATCCAGCAATCCCACTTCTGAGTATTTACTCAAAAGAATTGAAATCAGAATCTCAAAGATATATTAGCACTCCTATGTTCCTTGCAACAATAGCCAAGATGTGGAAACAACCTGAAAGGTAGTGAATGATTCTCCTTATATGAGGTATCTGAGGTATCTGAAGTAGTCAAACTCATAGAAGCAGAGAGTAGAATGGTGGTTGCCAGGGTGTGGGTGGGGTAATAGGGAGTTGCTAATCAATGTTCAAAAGGTCTCAATTATGCAAGATGAATAAATTCTAGAGTTCTTCTGTACAGCATTGTTTCTATAGTTAACAATACTGTATTTTACACTTAAAAATTTGTTGAGGCCAGATCTCCTGTTGTGTTCTTACCACAGTAAAATAAAATTTAAAAAGAAAAGAATTTAGTCAATTGGTTGCAAAGACATATAAAAAACATAGCATATCATGAGCAACCTGGATTTATGTCAGTTAACATTAGAAAATAAATCAGTATATTAATGAAATAGAAAACAAAATCCATGTAATCTCAATAGAGGCAGAAAAAAGCATTTGACAAAAACACATGCTCACTCTTGATAAAAATTCTCAGGAAACTAGAAATAGAAGGATATTGTTCAACATGGTAAATGGCATTTTGAAAATCCTACAGCTAAGATTAAGTATAAAAATGAAAAAAAAGAATGTTTATGCTCTACAGATCAAGTGCAAGACGAGGATATCTACTCTGACCACTTGTGTTAGACTTTGCATTAAATGTTATTGCCTCTGTGATCAAGCAAGACAAAGAAATAAAGGCATCTTGTTTTGAAAAGAAATGATAAAGCTGTCTTTATTCAGATGGCATAATCATCTATGCAGAAAATCTAATGGAATACATAGAAGTGCTGCTAGAATAAGTGAGTTAATACAATATGAATTGTATATATAGTCTTGCAATGAAAAATCAAAAAGTTAAGAAATGCAATTTATGATAGCATCTATAACAAAGGAATATTTGGGGGAAATCTTATAAAAATGTTAAAGACCTGCATATCGAAAACTGCAAAATGTTACTGAGAGAAATTTAAGAATAATAAGATATAAGACGTATACCTTGTCCAAGGGTCAGAAGATTCTCAGCAATAAAAAGAAATTAACTATTGATTCATGTAACAACATGAATAAATATGAAAACAATTGTGCTGAGTGAAAAAAAAATCCAGACAGTAGATGTATGTACTGTATGATTCTATTTCTATAAAACTGTAGAAAATGCAAATCTATGGTGACAGAATTCCATTAATAGTCATTTGTTGGGGAGCGACAGGAGAAAGATATTACATAGGAACAAAAAGAAACTTTTTGGGGTGATATATAGTCTTCATATTGATTGAGATGATGGTCTCATAGAAGCGGAGTTATGGAAATACATCAAATTGTATCCATTAAATATATGCAGTATTGTATATAGGTTATGACTCCACAAAGCTATTGAAAAATAAAGGCCCAAAACCTTAAACAAGCACTACATAGAAGAGGATAATTTTTCATTTTTTAATGAAAAAAAAATTAAAGAAAAACATCATTATTCATTAAGGAAATGGAAATTAAAGATACAGTTATATACAAATACCATCTTGAAGGTCTTTACACTAAAACAATTGATCATACTATACGTTGGCAAGGATGTGGAGCATCACACATAAACCACTGGTAAGATCATAAGTAAATTTTATGAATACATTTTTATAATTTTTTCAAACATTATATAATGGAGCTAAATATATACCAGCCTGTGACTTAGAAATTTAACTCCTAGGCATGTACTCAAGAGAACTGAGGGTGTATGTCCAACAATGAGAGAAACAAAAATATTTATAGTAGTTTTATTCATAATGGTCAAAAAGAAAAAAATCCAAAATGTTGAATATTAGAATAGATAATCAAGTTGTGTATATTCTTATGAATTTTACATAACAGTAAGAAAAGAATGAACTACATTAACACACATACACAAAATGGGTGAATCTCACAGCCATAATACTCAGTGATAGAAGTCACAAATATATATATACTAAGCTTCCATTCATATTAAATCCAAAAGCAGGCAAAATGAATGTATGTTTTTAGAAATAGGAAAATAGAGGCTCTTTTGGAGGAGAGGGGTCAGTAGCAATTAGCAAGCAGCATGAGGGAGACTTTGTTGATGCTAAATAGTCTATATCTTAATCTAGTGATGACTGCATCAGCACAGACAGGTTAAAAAATTAATTAAATGTAAACTTAAGATAGATACACTTTATGTATGTTTACTCTCAATTAAAAAATATAAAACCTGTCAGAATGGCTGTTATTAAAAAGACATGAAATAAGTTTTGTAAAGGATATAGAGAAAAGGGATGCTTCATACACAGCTGATGAGGATGCAAACTGGTGCAGCCCTCTAAGGAAATCAGTCAGGAGATTTCTCAAAAATTAAAAACAGAAATACCATATGATACAGCTATTCCTTTTCTGGGTATTTATCCAAAGAACTTGAATACACTAATTTGAAAAGATATATGCATTCCTGTGTCCATCATAGCATTATTTTACAATAGCCAAGACTTGGAAGCAGCCTAAATGCCCATCAATGGATGAATGGATAGAGAAGATGTAGGGTGTGTGTACATGATGGAATACTACTCAGCCATAAAAAAGACAAAATTGTGTCATTTGTGACAACATGGATGGACCTTGAGTGTATTATGCAAAGTGAAATAAATCAGACAAAGACAAATACCATACGATTTCACTCATATCTGGAAGATAAACAAAAAATAAACATATAGAGAAGGAGAAAGGATTGGTGGCTACCAGAGGGGAAGCGGATGAGGGGAGGGTGAAAGGGATAAATGGGCACATCTGTATGGTGGTGAATAAAAACTAGACTTTTGGTAATGAACACAATGCAGTCTATACACAAGCTGAAATATCATTATGTACACCTGAAATTTACACAATGTTGTAAACCAACATGACCTCAATAAAAAAATTAAAATGAACATATATGTGTATATAGATATATATATATAAAAGAGGTAACCTAAAATTAATGAAATATTTGTTATTGACTAGTAGATGAATGAAGAAAAATTCCATGAAAATAGTTTGCGGAGCACGTATATTGAGGAGCCAGTCTAATAAAAGCAGGTAGCTAGGGGCTGTTGGAAGGATATTTTTAAAGATAACAAAATGATACTCACGGATTTTATAATGTTACTAAGAACATTGAAAAGCTTTAATTTAACAGAATAATTTTCTTTTAATCTCGTAGAGGTTATAACAACAGAACCTCAAAGAAAGAGATGATCTTAATTTACTATTGGGCTCTGAAATATCCTCTGTTCATAAGGTTGTTATGATAAAAACATGTTGTATTAGCTAACTACTCTACACCACAAGTTAGCTCCAAACTTCTCAGTTTAAAACAAAAAGCATTTATTATATCACACAATTAAAAGTCAGGAATTCAGGAGCAGCTGAGCTAGGTCATTCTGGCTCAGGATCTTTCATGAGGCTCTACCAAAATATAGGTTGAGTTGTAGTTATCTGAAGGCTTGGCATGGCGCTGGAAAATCTGCTTCTAAGAAGGCTCGCTAACATGGCTATCAGCAAGAGGCTTCAATTCCTTACTGGCTGTTTATAGGAGTCCTTGGTTCCTCACTACATGGACCTCTCCAAAGTGTTGCTCATGACACAATAGCTGATCAACTCAAATGGCATGAGAAAGAGTGAGGCAGAATCCACACTGTCTTTTATGACCTAGCCTCAAAAGTGACACACATGACTTCTGCCATATTCCGTTGCTCACAGTGACCAACCCTGACACAGTGTGGTTGATTTTTCAAAAGGGTCAAATTCCATGAGGCAAGGATCATTAGGAACATCTAGGTAACTGATTATGAGAGTCTAAAATTTGGTCCGAAATGATTTATTTCCCTTTCACATGCAAAATATACACCTCCAAAATCTCATCCCACTACACCATCAGCTCAAAGTCTAGAAGTTCCTGAGGTCCAGGTGTGGATGTGGATAGACTCATCAGGTGTAGTTCCTTAAATTTTGCTTCTTGAGTACAGCTTTCTCTTAATTTGAAGACCTGTAAAACTACCAATATTATATTTTCTTCCCCTATACATCCTTCATCCAAAGGAAGATAAACTTTATAGACTTTCTTGTTCAAAATGGAGTTGGTGGGGGGAGATGGGGAGAGGCACTACAGAATCACTGATTTATGGTAATCCTGAAATCCAGTTGAGAAACTGTTAGGGTTTACTCGATTAGAACTCAATCCTATGTCTGTCCCCAAATGACTCTCCATAATTCTTGGGTCCACCCTCTAGGGTCTGGATTCTACCCTCTGATTCATCCTTCCTCTTTAATGAAAGGTATTATTTGTTTGTGACTTCATATTTTTCTTAGTGTGCTTGCTGCTTGCAAATATTTTGGGGGACCAAAACTCTCATTTGTATATGTATGCATGTACATATGTATTTTTTACTGTCTCTGTCCTTTTCAGTTCAAACTGGCCATTGTTCTGCTGACATAATTACCTTAAAAATGTTTTAGTCTCCTATGAACCTTATTGGGGTTTACTACATTCATAAAAGCCACACATAGAAATCTCTTTGAGCTTCTCTACATGAAGCTTCTGCTGAGATGGCTGAGGGAAAATGTCCTTAAACTTCTTAGTAGTGTTATTGTTTAACCAAGATGATCTGTGAAGTACACCCTTTATAGGTTCTGTGTCTGACTGAATTGAGTCTCCACCTTTGCTCTTCCAGTGATCTTAAAAGAGAATTTTACAGTCTCATCCACAGGGTGTTTTAGATCATGCTTTCCTGAGAGCACACTGGATTCGATCTTTGCTCAGATTCCATTTCTTATTTTTACCACTTTTGACATTTGAAGAAGCTAGGAATCTTCAAAACCAGTGAGCTCTGGCTCTTTTTATTTAAAAATTCTTCCATTAGTTTATCTGTCTCCCATTGCATTGTAATGTAAGCAGTAGAAAGAAACCAAGCAGTATCTTCAACACTGGCTGGAAATAACTTTAGCTAGTTCACCAATTCATTAGGTACCTTTTCTACTTTCCACATCACTACAGACAATAGTGCTGCTAAACATTCTGCAGCTAAATAGCAAGAATTTCCTTTACTCCAGATTCTAATAATATGTTTCTCACTTCCCTGAAAGTCCATACTAGAAGCCTTCAGTCTTTCCAATCCATCCAGCTTTCATCCACTGGCAAGTTTAAAGCACTGCCAATTTTAGAGTTTTGTTTTGTTTTTTTTTCTTTACAGAAGTTCCTCCTTTCTGAGTACCAAAATCTATATTATTTATCTATCACTGTGTCATATGTTTTCCCAACACTTAGAATGCAAACTTAGATATCATCAATGGAGGAACTAAGAATTAATATATTGGGATAAATAGAAAAATGTTACCCCTCTTGGCATATGTGAATTAAATTCTTAGTTATCAGAAATCAAAAGGCAATCTTTCAATTTAGTAAACTACAAAGTACCAGGTACAACATATTTTTAAGAGGATGTTGTTATGATAGGCAGAACTCTAAGATGACACCCCCAAATGCCCATGCCCTGGTGTACAGCTGTATAACCCTCTCCCCTTAAACATCAGGGGGCTTTGTGAATATTATTGGATATTACTCTGAGATTAGATTACAGTAAATGACAAAGATAAGACTATTTTTCAGATATAACTAAGCTTCTAAATTAGTCAATTTCCAGTTAATCAAAAGACATATTATTATGAGTAGTCCCAACCTAATGAGGTGAACACTTAAAAGAGACTCTAGAGGTCCGAAAGAGAGGAGTCATTTAACATATTCTACCATTGTCACAATAACACTACTTGGGAGTGTACCCTTCTGTTAATCTCTCCTTCTGGCCTTGAAGAAGCAAGCAGCCATGGTGTGACTGCTTAAGAGTGGGAGGAAGAATCATAAAATCATGCTGGACTAAGTGTAGCTAATATGATGGGACCATGCTGTGAGAAAGACACTCTGCCTTGGTGACCAGTATCCTCCATTCATGCCAGAACCTTCTATCATAATGCCCTGCATTGATATGGGAGCTGCAAAAACATCTGAGCTATAATTGGGAGGCAACAGGAATGTTCTTCTCTCAGTAATGACAATTTTTGACATAGATTACTCTATGAAACTGATTATCATCCATCACATTTAATACTTTCTGTTTCTTCATTGCTTTTGCAACTGTAATGGATGTTCATGAGTTCTCAGGAAAAAGGCAGATCAGGCTCTGGACACATGATAGGATAATGAAGTGAAAAGTAACAATTTGAACCTATCCTTGAGTGAGCCTAAATGAAAACAATTGAGATTCATCCTGGAAAAAAATTATGAAAATAGACAATCCTTGGTCCATTACAGAGAAAACCAATCTAAGTAGAAAAAAAACAAGCAAATAAAACAAAGAATCCAGAGGAAATTGCTTTATGGCAGGAGGACAGGGAGATGGGGTAGCTGGAATAAAAAACTATTGATTTCATAGAAGCTTGTCTATACTATTTTTTAATTAAATTAAAAATACATTATTTTGAAATCTCATGGACAAGAAAGCCAAAACATTTCAAACATCCAGAAAGTATGATTCATGTTGTCTTAAACATTTAAAATTAAACATTTGAAAGATGTTATATTATATCCTGTATTTTTCGTAATATAACTTCAGTGCATTTTTCCTAAGTCAAATTTCATACAAGAATGTGAAAAGATAAATTTTTAGGTCTATTATGTTTATATTTTGAGAAATAAAAAAATAAGTTCTTTCCTCTTCTTGGCTCTTTGTATATTAAAAATCAACTTTGGATTCCTAATTAAAATAATTTAATTGAAATATAAAGCTAGAAAGCAAACAGAGATGTCATACAAATTTCTGATGATCAATATGTAACAGCCAAAAAAGGGAAGTGGCTTGTGATATCTGTGAGGCTGAGAAAATCCCATCCAGGTTACAGGCATCAGACCTCATTGTCTTCCCACTCCTTCTTTGACACACTCAAAAACCTCTCAGTAAAATGGGTTGCTCCCTTCACCACCATCCCCCGCCAAAAGGAATTGTTTAGTATTTGAGAAATAACTTTTAGGAAAAAGATTTTTGGACTGATTACAGATTAAGATCTTCAATGAACCTGAAATCAACTTTTTAAACGGATGGATAAGCATAAAGCAAGAAAGATCTGTGGAGTGAAGAAATAAGAATCGTAAATTTATGTGATCTGGGCTTGGATTTTTTACTCTTACAAAATCTGAAAGCAATCGCACAGGAGCCATATAGTTGGCCAAAGACTTCCAATTGTTCTACAGAACTCAGTAGCATTGAGAGAAGGCACACAAATGCATTCCTTTCTGAAGCCAGGTAAGGAAACTGTCATATGGCACTTTAAGCTCTAAATCAAATATATAGATACATAGATATCCAGAAAGAACTAACAAAGAGCATTAAAATTATTTTTATTTCCAGAAAAGCGAGATGAGTTGGTACTTCCCAATTCAGTATGCCCTTCAAAAGGCTAAAATGATGTTGATACACATTATTTTGTGTAAATTAATTTTTCCTTAAATTTATGCAGAAAGAATTTACAAGAATATATGCATAAATCTTTATTCAATTTCACACTAAACATATGCATTAAATCAAAATATTCATGAAATTCTTTATCTTAACACTTTATAATTTCAAGCGTAGGTGCACAAATCTCATCAATTTTAAAACACACAGTTTCAAATAAATAAAAAATGTATGATACAACATAGTTTGAAACATTTTACAGATGCCAGCAATAGGTAATTACTACTCATGTAAGAGGGAACAGTACCATTCTAAGGAATTCTAGATTTTCATTGACCACCCCTTTTGTTCCAAGAAATACCTAAGTAAGCTGTTGCTTACAGATGTAACGATTTTCCCCTTGGCAGTCTTCATCCAAAATACTGTTGCTTGGGCTATATGCTATGCAGTTCTTTGGATTTGCAGTTTGAGGGAATGGAAATCTGTAATGAAGAAGAAAACGTTAATGTAGGGGAAAAAGAAATGAGAGTGCTCAGGGATAATATTTTTGTCAAATGATCGAACTTTTAAAAAGTATTTGAATGAGATATTACCATATTGAGTCATTATCTTGTTTTTATTCAATAGCCATAGTTTTCACAATTTCAGAGTACACTGTGACAAAAACTCAGTTATTCCTTCAACAATCAATATCATTGAGCCCAGGGATTTTGTTTGTTTGTTTTTGCCTTTATTATTAATGGTTCTGATATATTATGTAGTTTACTTTGGTTTTGTTTAAAGATCTATTGTCTAATCTAGTCTAGGAAACAAATCAGAGCACAACATTTGTCATTGTATGATGCTGCAAATGTCATTTATCAACGAAAATGAGATTCAAAAGTTACAAATATACAGAAAATAAGCCCAGAGTATCCGAAACAAGGGAGGATACTGAGAATATTTGGCTCCACCAGAATAAAGAAAACAATGGATATACTGTTTTGGCTGGACAGCTTCTGTGTATGTGAGCAGTTGTATATCCACATACACATCCAAGTGCTTGTACCAAGGCAGAGAAAAAACCATGTCAAAAGCTCTTCTATAGTCACAAGTACAATAACTTCATGTCACTTGAGCATAAGCTTGGATGTTCTAGACATGGCTAAAATTGGTATTCTGTTGTATCTATTCTCTTTTCAGTATTCTCACAGCACTAGACACTTTATGTGTTTTCCTCAATGTTACATTCTGTGGTCAGATCTAAGGATAAATTCATAAAGAATGGAAAAGGCCTTGACTACCAGACACTTACAGATTTGGGGAGACAGCAGAGCCATTCTCCCATAACCAGGTGTGATGTTCTTCACTGTACGAGAGTCCAATCCAGTAAAAATTTTTACTGTACTTCATAAAGTGCTGCTTAGAAACAGAAACAAATATATTAACCTAATTTGATTCTACTCTGGGAATGACGTACTTTGAAGAAAGTCAGTGTCCAGTATTAGATTAAGCCTTTTTTTTGAAAGATTAGCCCTGAGCTAACATCTGCCGCCAATCCTCCTCTTTTTGCTGAGGAAGACCAGCCCTGAGCTAACATCCATGCCCATCTTCCTCTACTTTATATGTGGGACGCCTGCCACAGCATGGCTTGACAAGCAGTGCATAAGTTCACATCTGGGATCCAAACCAGCAAACCCCAGGCCGCTGGAGCGGAACATGTGAACTTAACCACTGTTCCAATGGACTGGCCCAGATTAAGCTTTTTTTTTTCTACTTTTTCTCCCCAAATCCCTCCAGTACATGGTTATATATATATATATATTTTTAGTTGTGAGTCCTTCTAGTTGTGGCAAGAGATTAAGCTTTTTAATTATACAAATGGAAATCATTTTTAACTTCTAATTTAGTAGGTATAGTCACCATCCTCACATTTCTCATTTATCAGGCCCATTCATCAATGGAGAAAAAAATATTACAAACTCTCACTTCTTGAGGGAATGAAAAAATATTATAAAGGGAGCTAGAGTTTTCATGAAACCGTTTTCATAGGGGATCAGGAATCAGATTTGAACCAAAATGGTATCTTGAGGGATAAATCTCACAGATAGAGCCTACTCAGACTATCTTCAGCACAGGTTCTGCATGCAGTAGGAGAAATTTTTCACTTCTTAAGATTTGGGTAATTTTTATGATCACACTCTTCATATTCATTCATTCCACATTATATTCAAGAATGATAAAGAAGTCTATATAATTGCCAAAGAAATTATAAATTCAATTAAAGAACTAAAAATTACAAAGGTGTTTGGTTGGTTCTTTGAATAAAAATAATGACCTATTATTTCTCCTTTGAATTCTTCTGAAAAGTTTCTTGTACTTTATCTGGCATCTATCTTGATTTTTATTCCAATAGTAATGTAAATCTTTGAGAAATTTTATGTAGGTTTTATAATGATTTTTTCAAGTATAGGAAATTAGTAAGTTATCAGCTCAAATATAACTATCCATTTACTATCTGATTAAAGACTTGAATCAAAGTATTCCACTAACATAACAATATAATATAATATAACATAACATAATACAATATAATATAAACAATATATTTTCCCATGGCAAAGAAAATGTAGGAAACTAGAATTAAATACATGCCAGCTCATCTTCATTTTGTATCTGAAGTAGACTGGAATTTTTAGAAATACAGAAATCCTTACTGTCTGCCCAAGTTTTTAATTCATTAGAAATGAAGTAACAGTTGCATTGATACCCAATCCACCTTTCTTGGCAAGAACAGCAGTCAGAGCCTAAGAGATAAAATAAAAAGTGATTGACAACACTGGAGATTCTGGTTTTTCAGTGCTATTTACTCGTTCAAAAATCATTTGTTATTCGTTCATTTTTTCTACAAATATTCTTTGAGATTCTACTACATAGACCACAGTTCAGGGGATATTAACGTGAATGAGTCAGATATGACCATTTTTCTTCATGGAAATTATATTCTAGAAATAAAGTCAGAATCAAATAATTTCTAATCATTTATTGATTCTATTTAGTAATAGTTTGGGTAATTGTACACAAGATATTCAGTATGTTAAAACATCATGTAGCACAGTATAGCTAGGGGGTGGTTAGGAGGAACTTTTTTGAGGAAATGACCCAAAGTTGAGCTCTGCTGTGTAAACAGGAGTAAACTAAATGAAAGAGATACTTAAAGGAAGAAAACATTTTAGAATATTTTCTGAGTCAGAAATGAATGATACATTGGGAGAATTACGATATATGTTTTGGATATTTTATTTTTGAAGTGAAGATAAAACAATTATCTTAGAGTCCAATCATACAGTTTACCAGTGATAGTGTCTTGAACATTTATTATCCTCAGTGATAAAATTCATGACAATTTTTAGGCATTCAGATCTTTACAAAATGAATGGTGCTGAAGTTGTAGAGTGAATGGTGGTTACCAGTGGCTGGAGGCAGAGGAAATGGGGAGATGTTAGTCAGAGGATACAAACTTCCAGTTAGAAGATGAATAAGTTCTGAGGATCTAATGTACAGCATTGTGTTTATAGTTAACAATACTGTACTGTATACTTATAAGTTTCTAAAAGAGTAGATCTTAATTGCTTTTACCGCAAAAAGAAATTGCAATTAGGTGATGTGATGTGTTAGCTAATGCTATGGTGATAATGATATCATATTATGGTGATAAACATATATAAACATATAATATATGTGTATCAAATCAACATGTTGTACACCTTAAACTTACACAATGTTCTGTGTCAGTTATATTTCAATAAAGCTAGAAAAAATGCTAAGGGGAAAAAGATATAAATGAAGTGCTATATGATCACAGAAGATGGTGAAACAACTTGGACAGCATTTGTAAAAACATACTTTAAAAAAATTGGACTTTGAGCTGGCTTTCACTGGATAAACAGGGTTTAGATTTACTGAAATCTGTGCGCTATATTCTGAGTCATGGAAGGAGCAGAAGCAAAGATAAAGAGAGAAAAGTAAGAGTTATGAGCAAACCCAGGCAGGTAATTAGGATCATCTGTAACATTTACTGTAATTTATTTTTGATTTATTACTTAAACATGAGCACTCATATAGGAAAAAATGTCATTTCAGTCTAATACTTTATTACTCAAATATATAAATCATGCATTTAATGTAATTTAATAATTTTTATATTAGAGAAAAATCAAATGAGACTATCTTACAATTGGTAGGTAAACTTGTGTTACTAAGTATAATACTCCATCATATTTCTGTGTGAGAAAAACAAGAAACTATTTCATCTTCTACCAAGACTAAGGTTTTCAAAAGTATGGAACTTACCTTGCTGGTGTTCTGTGTTGAGTCTGGGAGAGATTGTTGGCTCAATACTTGGTTTAGTAAATACTATAAGAAATGATTAGCAATTTACTTAATTAGATACAGGTTTATGAAATAAAATATTATACACTAGTAAAATGAAAACTTTATTATTAAGTGGTTTCATCACAGTTTTGATCTTTATATAGACTTGTCTAGAAAAACTCACAATTTTTCAACAAAATTCCCAAAGTAGCCAGCAACGAAATGCACATTATTCCTAAGATCCAAGAAATCAATCTCCATGGAGTGGTCTGAAAAGCTGTGGAGAAAGAGAGCAAGAGTATTGATTTAAAGAACAAACACAGGAGCTAAAGTTCTTAAAAGCAGAAACTGGTGAGAGAACCCAAAAAGTTCATTGGTTTGATAACCCAATCCTCTTGCCAATAAAACACTGGAAAATGAAGACATTCCATTCTGAACCCAATACCAAAATTTTCATGTGATGCATTTTATTCTTCATAATAATAATAATAATGAGATTATCCATACCTTTATTTCTTTACCCACTCTGTCTCAGTAAAGTGGATTTACCATTTATTTTTTAATCTGGCAAAGAAACTTAGACATCTGGAGTAAGAAGAAATCAACAGGCACCAAGTACTGTTTTATGGGCTTACATAACAGACATTTACTTTTATTTTCTCAGCAAAAATCATAAGATAGATAATATGATTCCCACTAAGCAGATGAGAAAACTTAGGATTCATTAGTAAAGTTATTTTTTCAAGGTATCAAAGCTAATAAGTATCCAAGTCAGAAATCAAATGAAGTTTGTCTAGGCCCAGAGCCTTTCATTTAACATATTCTATCATTGTCACAATAACACTACTTGGCTGCGTGCCCTTTGCTAATCTCAGTGCATTCGTTGCTCTGGGAAATGTCAGGCTGCTCATAGCTTCCTAGAGGCTTTATAGAGAAGACAAGACATTGGAGCACTCGGGACCTGGTACGATGAGAGGCACCCTAACCAACGGGTAAGACCTTGAGGAGCTGGTTCATTTCACAGTACACTGAATTACGATACTTGAGCAACGATTTTTCACAAGAACATTACATTTTCTCATACCCCAAATTACTTGCTTATAGGCATTTCCCCTAAAACAATTTAACATTGGGAGATTCTGCATTAATATTAGAATACTCCCCAAAATTATTGTCAGTAACAATAGTACAGTGTGTCAAACTGTTAATCTGTGTGGCTTTTAGATGTCACAAGAAAAATTTTTTAAAAATACTTTTAAGAATTGCGTCATTATTATTTGGCCTTCTGCTAGAATTGTGTTACTCATAATTTAACCTGATAAATTTGGTTCTCATTCAGAATTTAGAGGTATTCCTGTCAGAAGCCACCTTTAAAGCTGCTGTAAAAGCTTGGAAAAATCATTTCTAATTTACAAAATGAGGTTGCAGAGAAGTAGAAAGTACTGATAAATGGGAAGCCTAAAAACGTCCCCTTTTTTCTTAAAGCAGTGACCAGAAATTAGCCATATCTATAGAATACTTTTTCTGGTTATTTTAATTTTTAAAATTTTATGACTGGGACCTTACATACCTGCCATGAAAAATGATGTCCCAGTATCGATGCAGGTAAGACACGATGTGTGATTTGTTCAAGAACGGTGATGGTTCATGGAGTTGAGCTGGAGGCTAAGGAATCTGAAAGTTGTCTATGAAGAAATTTAAAAGAAAAAGAAAAATTGTATATTTAAGTGGTATTCTTGAATCATCTATCGGTGAGACACAGATGTAGAGTGTAAACAAGAAGCAGTAAAATCACTAGCTTCTAAAATGTTCCAGGAGCCACAATACAGGAAATTCTCACTGTGCTTACGTAATGAGAACCCTTTGATTACCATAAAAGAAGGTGAGAGGGTGTTTTTTTTTAATGTTTGAACCTTAAAATTATCTTTAAAATTTGGAAAACAGGGAAAAAGATGGGCAAACTAAAGGTAAATTTACTTGGTATAATAAAATTCCACACAAAATTTCCTCTTTTAATAATGAAAAACGTTTATAATTTACCTTGTGTTAAACACAGATTAAAGCACTTGGGGTATATTAGCTATTTCTGAAAATTTCTGAATTTAGCTTTTTCTCTGAAAATGGCTTAGTATTGAAGATACATAGATATACTTATTTTGCCAATAAGAAGAGTAAGGTAGAGCTAAGCACTTGACCAAGGTCACTAAATTTGAAACCTAGGCAATATTTCTCCAGAGCACCCAGGCAATATATTTCAAATCAAGCCTATCTCTCTGTGTCTATATGTTTTGTTGATTTCATTTATTTTCTTTGGCACAGAATGGTTAGTATTTCCTTCTCTCATTCTGTGCTTCTGATCCCTGCCTCATTAACCCAGCTGTGGAAGGCAAGGATCAAACAGGTAGAACCAGAGTGACTTCTCATTACAGTTCCATGTATCCATACAGACACACACACACACACACACACACACACACACACACACGCACGCACAGGCACATCTGTGCTCTACAACTGCCTCAGCTGGGCTAAGCCCTCACTTTAGTGCCTCATTCACATTAGCTTTAAAAGCTTCTTTCAACACTTGACTCTTTAATATTCTGTTCCCTTCAAGTCCTTTGAACATGACTGTTGCTGCTCTATTATCCTTATTTTTGCGAATATATTATTACAATTTTTACCGTAATATACTGATAGTTCAACTTACTGATAGTTCAGTTTACACATTTTTGTCCTCAGAAGAGTAACCTTATTAGAGGGAATTTCAAATGTGGGACTGATAGGCAGAATGAGAATCTTGAGAGTACAGACTTGATCTACAATTAAGTATCTGGAAATACAATCTACCACTCATCCCCATACATAAGCAGACTCCCAAATAAGGTTTCTGTTGTTTATCGTATTTATTTCTAAGCGTAATACTACCTAGATGAATTTTTTGTGAAAGACTGGCTTTTCAACCAAAAAAAAAGAAGAAAAAGAAAAGCAAAAATTGTGATTTGATTTCTTAGTTTCCATGAAGTTAAAAGTTTTACATCTTTTTATTTTGCATTGTGTGCACATATTTGCTTTCCTTGAACCACCAATATTGCTAAAATTTAAACTCTTACCGGAAAATGCAAACATGAAAATTCCTTCATCCAGATTTTATGCAAATCCAAGTTGAGAGAGGTGATTTAAATGATCTTTTGCCTACTTGAAGTTTATTCTTTTTCATTTTTAGTGTTGGACAAAGTTGAACTAGCAAAAACTGCCTAATTTTGCTCATTTTTGCCACATGTAAAACTGCCTTAACTAAATAGGAGTTTAGGATTTTGCTTTCAGCTTCAGCTTTGAGATAAATACAAATCTGTGACAATATACAGCAGGAATTATTACTACACTTCCAGCACTAATGGATCTCCTTCATTTGGCAGTTCTAAGTTTTCAGAACCATGCTTGGTGAGATTTACATCCATTGTTGTCTGTTTGTTTTTCATCTTAGTTCACTGACTCACAAGCAAAAACCCATCAAAGATGTGTTCAATCCAAGTACTATAGGCTCAAGTCACAAAGATAATACACACACACACACACACACACACAAGATATGTATATGTATATATGTATGTGTGTGTGTGTGTATATATGTATATAACGACTGTCTTTAATTCTTGCTGGAGTAAATTAAATCGACCCTGGCTGGTAATTTGATTCCTTTTTGTACAAAGCAGTTGAATTGTTTTAATGCCAGGGTCTCTAACACTTATCTTCACTTGAATCGGAAGTTATCATTTCCTCACCCATACCCCTCAAAATATAACTCTGACCAACCAGGATCTTCAACTCTGTATCTGCAGACTTTTTCCTCCTAGAAGCACTGAAAAACTTGCTGTTCTTACAGGTGGCAGTCCAGAAGTGCTGAGGAATTCTTACCTGCATGGGCTTCAACCAACAAATCTCAAGATTTAGTGTAGTCCGGCAACCTCAGCCCTAAGGTGAAACAATTCTGAACGCTGCATTGCCCCATTCCCCAAAATCACTCACTGTGTTAAGCTGCAGTCTCCTCCTCCTGGCTAGATTAAGAAGATGACCTTTATTGCGTTCTGGCTTCCCTTTCCTGTATTAACATTCTCTTACCTACCTTCAGTCCATGCACATCCCAAATAAACTCTGCGCTCAAAACCTTTTTCAGAGTCTGCTGCAGAGAAAACCCAGACTGAAATTCCACTGAAATCTTCAGCTGCACTTATATAGGCTTGTTTTTGAAAAGTTAATTATCCTTCTAGAAGATTGCACCTCTTTTTGCAGGATCTCCTCTCCCCTAGTGTCCACTGCAGGCAACCACATTTTCTTCTCCTGTGTAATTTATTACTGCCCTTGTTCAAAACAAGTGATGACTCCAATAACTGAAAAATGATTCTAACCTAAACAAAGAGCCTGAGAAAAGAAACCAGTGTCCACTTAAGATATAAACAGGAAGGTCTTCTCCCTGCCTGGCAATTTATAGCTAAAATATTGCAGGATATAATAATAGCACACATTCCAATAGCCCCAAATGAGAAACCTATTTTGATCTCGCTGCTTGGAAAATGTGTACATTCTCTGAATGGAAAGAAAATTGCTAGCAACAGACTGAAAATTATTCTCCTTTTAAGGGGGATGGAGGACTCCCTGAGAAAGAAAAAAAGAAGGATTCTGACCTGGTAAACTTTTCTTGTAAACATCCTAACAGCAAACCTACTAGCAAACGCTCGTGGGTTTTGCTTGTCAAAATCTTTATTTATGAAATGATTTCAACAAGGTGTATTAGATTGTTTAAAATTGTTTATAGTCAAAACAAAAAGAAAAGATAGAACTAGAATCTAAGGGTTTGTGAAGTATGGATTCTTGGAAGATGTCACATAAACTATATAATCATCTGAACATAAAATGAAGGTGTGTAATGAGCAAAGCATCTCCTTGTGTGTACATGATGCAGCCACATTTAGAGACCTCATGTGTTAATCTGTTAGTTTAGACCAGACTGTGTCCTAAGGTGGAAAGACATGGGGAGCTGTATTGACAGGACTGGACTTCTCACTCCTTCGTCTATGAGACAGACCATTATTGTATCCTTGTATTGTATCATTGAAATTACTAGTAAAGCTAGATACTGGGTAGAATCTCTGATAATGCTTATGAATCTGATTTAACAACCCAATCATTTGTGTCTGTTTCTTGAGAAATTGGCAAATTTTGTCCATATAGATGAGGATAAAAATCTGTACTATTTTATGCATATAATGAAACATCCCCTGCTACTCATCTTCACTTGGAGCAGAGTTATTGTTGCCTCTGTCATATCCCCAGGAATGTGGTTGTACCTACGTAGATTTCTGCACCTCTGTGCCTGGAGCCTTCTTTTCCCCCTAGATCTGCTGACAGCTTTGCTGCCCTCACACCAATGATCTCAGGATTTGATTTATAAATATCCCAGCTCCTTTTGCTTCTCTAATATGCCAGGAATATTTTGGGATATATGTTTGAAAAAGGAAATGTGTGGAAAAGGTGTTCCCCACTCTCTCGATAGGAGGGAAAGAATAAACTAACGTTATAATGGTGGGAGAGGGTAGGAAGAGAAAGAGAAGTCAGAGTATCAGCACTGAGTGCTACTGAAAGGAAGGAACCATGCTGTAAGAAGAGAGGCTACAGTGGGCGACTCCTCTGCCACCTTACATCAGCACTTCCCTACATCAATATCTTGAACCATTATGGAAATTGAGTAAATGTCTGAAGACAGCTAACCATTGCATGGTGAAATTGTGTAATCAAATCATGCATACCTCAATCGTATTATTAGTTCTTGAAATATACAATTAGATGCAAAATAAGAATATCAATCCAAGTTTATTAAGATATATGTGTGACAGTATCACAAAAGTGAGTTTTACCATATATGACACATGATATTTAGGGAAAGTGTTTTCTGGATTGATAAGGAAATAAAGGACAAATGAGAGACTCTTTTATTGAGAAACATAAGCAAAAACATCCAAAAGAAAAAGTAGAAAGTGCTGAATTATAGAGATCAGGGCTGAGATAATTTTTCTTTTGGGAAAATCTGGAAGCAATCACTGTGTGAACCATGGTTTCAAAGCAAGAGGCTCAAATTAAGTTTAATAAAATACATTAAAATCAGGACATTAAAAAATATTTTTTGATATTCATATTTCAAGTAGAGCCATAAATTTAGTCAACAATACAAATGGTTTAAAAATTTATTTATATAATACTTATTACAATGAGATAAATACGTTTTGTTACATTTCACTGTTTTCTAGAGGTAGAGAAATGAGAAATGATTTGTTGAAATGTAAGAGGTTCCATTTTCAGTCAGATGAGATTTGACTTTTTCCTAAGAAAACAGTTAAATAAGCTGTTTTTCACAAATGATTTGATTCCATAACATTGCCCTTTCCCTGCACTCTACAGGATGATAATATAGAGATGGTGTGTGTGGGTGTGTGTATGTGTGTATATGCACGTACCTGTGGACAAATAAGCACAAGTCTAAAATTCGTATAGGCACAGGAACACTTTCATCCTTTGAGTCTACCAGGGTAATCTGGGCGGTGATGAATTATTATCCTGTTTCCTTTGTTTTCTTGTCTCAAATTTCACACCCTGAGACTTTGCCTTTAGTTCAATTCTATGAAATGTGAATTGCTTTGGCCAGACCTTAGGTTAAAGTCAAAAAAAGCAGGAGAGCATCAGAATTACCAGACTCTTAACATATTACGGGAGAAAGCTGGGGCCATCCGGTGGCATAGTGGTTAAGTTCACATGCTCCTATTCGGAGGCCGGGGTTCACTGGTTCAGATCCCAGGCGCAGACCTACAGACTGCTTATTAAACCATGCTGTGACAGGCATCCCACATATAAAATGGAGGAATATGGGCACAGATGTTAGCTCAGGGCTAATCTTCCTCAAAAAAAGAAAAAAAATTATGGGAGAAAGCAGAGCCATTCTTCCAGAACCAGGTACTGAGTGAGTGCCTGACCCAATAAAAGATGATAGGGAGTTTATAAAGCCCTGGCTGGAGACAGAGTGAAACATTTAAAATGAATCCCAATCGCTGCAGCCCCAGTGACACAGATTCGTGTATTCACTTTCACCTCCGCAACTCTGGGCACCTTGTATTTTGAGTAAGATAAGTGCATGCTTCAATATCATAAGAAAATAATCACATAACTCACTTTTCTCCCTCTCTCTCCTGGTTTCCTTTTTTTTTTGCCCATTCACTTATGAAGTATAAATCACCACAAAACTGCGCTCATCTTAGGAGAGGTCAGAATATAAATGTTTCAACAACACTTCTTCCTAAATAATTAGAGATCCTATCTGAAGACATCTGAATTCAATGAAACTGTGGATAAAACACTGGTACATCCTATAGTTTATATAGTGAGTCAGTACAGGTTTGAACGCAGCTACTGCAAGACCTTTCTTAAGAGGATGGACTAATTTTTATATTCATACCTCTAATACGGTTCTATATGTTATTTTGAAGATGTGAAAAAAGCTATATCATTTTAAAACAAATGATAAAACTGAATTAAAATTACTATGATTCAAAATTTATTTAGTTGTTAAATAGAACAATGGATAAGAATGAAATTTTACTCATGTTGATGCCAGGTATTAGAATTATAATTGCCCATTTTATCTCTAATAACCTAAAACACAAAATTTGAACTTAAGTTTATTTAAATGATCCATTACATAGTAAGAACATTGAATACATATACTTTATTCATGATTAATACCATTTTAGTTTCATGGAAATACAGGTGTCTATATTGTAATGTTTAATAATGATCTATTTTTACTTGTAAATTTTCCTAAGAGTTTTATAACCTTTACCTAAAAACCTGAACTTTATGCTATTTATGCAATTTGTTAAGGCACTTTGTCATTTTTATAATGAGTATTTTAGAGTACAAGTAATAATTAGATAATTTTTCAAAAGTTCATTCCATTTCTAACAATAAAATTAAAAGTATTCAGCTTAATTTTGAAGTATTTAACACTATCTCCCAAAGGAAACTGTGTGATATTTGGTTTGAGAAAATATTGATTCATCTCTGCTCTCTAACTGAAATATGCTGGAATTCTGATAATCTCAGAGATCCCAGCTCTCTGTCAAAGTTTTTGCTTCATTAGAAAGGAGCTAGAACTTGAATCTGGAACAGAGCACAGAAGTGGGAGAGAAACTTCAGAAAGAAATGAAGAAAAGACTCTCATTAAAATTGAAATTTAAACATGATCTTGTAGGATAAACAGGACTTGTAAGTGCAGAACTCTGCTTACCATAAAGTGAGAAATAGATAACAGACCTGCCTCAAATCAAAACCTAGATAAAACAAAAAATTCCACAAACATATTCTCTTCCCACTGTTTTTAATATAATTTATGTATTAAAAAGTTATAAAAGCATGAAGTTTAATAATTATCAGAGGCAGCACCCATGTAACTACCACCCCATCCAGAAATGGAATATTTCCAGTACCCCCAAGATCTTTTCTTATTTAAACTTCCTGTTAGTACCCACTTTCTTCTTCTAGATATTCCATCATCTTCATCTCTAATACCATCTTGATCTCTAATGTGAACTATAGCATAGTTTTGCCTGCCTTTGAAATTTTATCTGACTAGAACAATACAATATAAACTCTTCTGTGTTTAGCTTGTTTACCTCAATTTCTTGTGAGAATCATCCAAGAACTCCTGTCCATCTTGTTGAAGCACACTATGTTAGATGCAAGTTACTGTGGCTAGTGGATAAGACACATTGATGGATTTAAATCAGTTGGGACCCAATTTGGATACTGGAGCAGGGTCAACTTTATTCAAAACAAAATGGATACTAATGATTATCTAGAGGAAATCTTGAAATCCTGAATTTCTAGGAGGATGAGCCTTGGGAAAATTGTTGATCCCTTTCAATGATTTTTTATGTTTGTTTTTGGATTTTGGGGTTTTTCTATTAAGATTCGTCTTCATGAATGAGTCTACCACTGATCTACATGTGCAAGTTCACTTTGAAGCACAATGAAAAGATGAGTGAATTGCTTCTTGTGTACCAATTATAATCAATTAGAATACATATTTGGGCGTGTTTTGTTGAGAAATATTTAAGTCCAGATTCAGCACGAAAGAATGTTATAATAGATGAGCAATGACTTCCATGAGCTTTGATTTGAAAACATTTCACACATCCACAATCTCTGAATTTACCATTTCTCATATGGAATGAAGCTTTTGTTAATATAACAGACTTTTACTTTAGTGAGAGAACAGACAGTGCAGGTGAGACATAAGAAGAAAATGGAAATGAGAATGGCTAGTGCTAATACCAAGAGAATAAATATACTGTCTTCTGTTAATCTTTTTTTTTCACTTTTTATTTTGAAATGAATATAGATTGACAGAAAGCCACAAAAATAATCCAGTACAGGGAGCTCCCTTGTACCCTTCATACAATTTTCCCTAATGGTAATATCTTACATAACTAGAGTACAGTATCAAAACCAAGACCTTGACATTAGTACAATCTATAGACTTTATTCAGGTTTCATCAGTTTTATATGCATGCATTTGCTTGAGTGTGTTTGTGGGAGTGTATTTATGTATCCAGTTTTATGCAATTTTGTCACATGTATAAATTCATGTAACCCATCATATAATCTGTGTTTTTATATTCTAGAAAGTAATTACTACCAATTATTTTGTTACTCTGAAATATGATTGTTAAGAAAAGGCGAGATGAATGATTGAAACTTTTCCTCTATTTACTAATTTTCATTTTAATGAGTTGGTTCATTAGGGGACAATTTTAACATTTATTGAGCACACATTACATGCCTATGCTAAGGCTTAGTGTGAATGTCTCAGTAAGTGTATCAGTACACATTAAGTGTATCAGTACATTTAATCCTAGTGAAGTATTTTGGCATTCGGCAATTTTATTGATATAGAAATTTATTAATACACCAGAAATTGTCACATCCAATACTTTCCTTAATGTGAAGATTACACAAACATACCTAGCAATAAGATATCATTTAAATTTCTCCTGTGTTTGAATATTCTTGTCCTAGAGTTAAAGATCCTGACATTATTTTAAATTGAGTAGCCAGTTTCTTACTGGTCATTCAGTTCCATGGATAACTTTCCTAAGAATTGACTAGGATTGTTCTTTAGGGGTCTTGCTCTGGCCTTCTCTAAGCAGTAGAGATGATCATCTTGTAGTTCTAATCAAGTGAGGAAATAATAGCCACTAGTAGAGATGCTGATTTTCAATTCTTATTCAACACATTGTTTTAATTTGATCTCTGATATATTACCCAATATCTTTGCAATTATATTATGGGTTTGGGATATTGCATTGTTTTTACAAGTATGGTATCACTTTATAATTGCAATTTTAACAGATAGTTACAAATTCACTCATGGATGTTGACCAGAGACGTTACTCAAGAAAGTTTTCCGTTTTTGCATGAAGTTAAAAGTACTGAGAGAACTGCTTCCCATCAAAAGAAATATAGATAAGCAATAAAACCAAAGCGGCAACCAATTCTGCATCTGGTTCAGGAAGGGCTTTATCAGACAAATGAAAGAAACAAAACAATGTGAAAGTTTTGGATATGTTTAGATCTTTCTCAGCACTTGACACTGCCTAATAGCTGTTTTATAAAGTGAGATTTCCACACAGAAAAAGAAGTGTTCATATAATGCTGTCCTAACTGGTAACATATATTTTGTATAAAACACTGGCATTCTTTGATTGTTTACAGTAAGAATAGGTTTATAAACCCAGAGTGGAAAAAACATACAATTTCTTTCAAAATTTCTTAATTTGAGCCTGTAATGCACATCTCTTCTAATTAATAAGTCCCATCATATGGGACTTAAGCAAGATGTGAGGACCTCATGCAAGAGCTGCAAAGAGCTTGTTGGCTGCAGCTGTGGCTTGTCAAACCCCACAGAGCTGGAAACAGTTTCTCTGTGGTGAGCTGTTAGGTGGGCCTTGGGTTCTCACTCTGAAATAACACACTGAGGGTGACAAATTTGTCATTTCCTGAGGTCTAAAGCATGTACTTTTACTAAGTATCATTGAAATGACACTGAGCCTCTTTTTTGACCTTTAGGCAAAAATATCTACATTGTAAAGCACTATGATCAGTATCTGTTGATGAAACTTGAGCATAAAGAAAAGACAAGGAAAGTAAAAGGATTCCCAAGGTTGGTAAGATTCATCAGTGCCCAAACAGGCCTTATTTAGATCTATAAAAATCTGTCAGACTACAGAATTAACCTTTTAACTTTTGTACTAAACTTTCATCCAGTGAAAGTCAATCAATTTTCACATTTCTAAGCTCCAGTAGCCTGAAAAAAAACTGGGCAAAAAGGAGTCATATAAATGATTATTGTTAAAATTTTATCATTTGTCCCCTTATTCTTTAGTAGAGAAGTAGTCTATAATTTATTATATTTAATAATTGTCTATAAAACAGACAATTTTGAGGCTCACTATATGCCAGGATTTGTGTTAGATATTGTGCATAATTTTCCGTATTTAATCTCCACATCTGTAAATATATGCATGCTGTTAAAAAGAAACAACAGCCTCAGAATGGAATCACTTGTGCTAAGTGATGAGGATTTTAGGCTGGTTAATTTTAGAACTTCAGATGAGAAGCAGGCTCCGAGGAGTGGAATTTGCTTGCCCTTTGATCAGAGACAGTTGCCTTTGTGAAGGAAATCTCCATGCCTCCCTCTCTGCCCCAGGAGGAAGGGGGGATGGCCTTATCTCTGGAAACTCTTACTGGGGAAGGCAAGGACTTAAGTTGTTTACTGTCTGGCAACCTCGTGTAACTGACCCCCCGCCCCCAAATCCTCTTTTGTCTTTAGCTGAGGATAATATTTAAGCGGTGACTTCTGCCATTTACTCAATCCGGTTTGATCCTTATCTAAAAGTTGTGGGACCGCCCAATGGCTGGACCCTACCAGCACTGGTACCATTTTAACTTTTTTTTGTCTTGTAAAGCGATAACTCACATACCTATGCCTTAAATTCAGCCTTACTCTCCACCCAGGTTGAAGCAGAAGCGGCAGCAGCAGCATCTCTGACTGCCCGTGGGTCCTGTCCCCATGCTATTCTATACTATTCTCTAAATAAAAGAGCGCTACTGCCAGATCTTAAGAGTCTAAGAAATCTTTCTTTCAACTCCTCGGCTCACTGACCCCGCATCACTAAGCAAACCAAAACTTAACTAACTTAACCTAACTGCAGTTACAACCTTCCCCAGGAATGTAGTATTAACTGATCAGTGTGGAATTTTTCTAGTCAGCACAGATGAGGTAATCCCTTCCATCCTATAAAGAAAGATGACGTATCTGCCCCACAGACACCGCTTCCCTCTCCCTCATAGGTAGGTTACCCAAGCCTGAAATAATCTTTTTTGTTTATTACTTCCTTGTCTTGCCTTTAAAAATCTTTTCTTTTCTGTAGCCCTTTGGACTTCCTCCCAACTTGTTAGATGGGATGCTGCTCTATTCGTGAATCATCCAATAAAACCAATTAGACCTTTAATATTTACTCGATTGAATTTTTGTTATTGAAAGAATTTGGTAGCCTGTCTTTGGTGGTTTCTGTTTTTTGTTTTTTGTTTTTAGTAACACTCTCTGAAAGTGTTTTATTTTCCCCCCTAGGAAGATTGGCCATGAGCTAACATCTGTTGCCAATCTTCCTCTTTTTTTTTTCTCTCCTCAAAGCCCCAGTACATAGTTGTATATCCTAGTTGTAAGTCCTTCTAATTCTTCTTTGTGGGATGCCACCACAGCATGGCTTGATGAGCAGTGTGTAGGTCTGCATCCAGAATCCAAATTGTCAAACCCTCGGCCACCAAAGCAGAACACATAAACTCAACCACTATACCACCAGGCCAGCCTCTGGCCTTGGTTTTACCCCCAGATCCCCCGATTCCACGTTGGGAATTACTGGTGGCAGCTGCAGTTGACCATTTGGTTGGTATCAGTGCACAGCCCCCACTTTTGGGGGTCTCCTTGTTCATCCCTTTCTCCAATCCCCATATTCCACTTTGGGAACTACTAGTAGTTCAGCCTACAATTCCTCATTTGACTGGACACCCTCATCCCTCATTTATGTTCCCAGAGTCTACACTGGGAATTTCTGGCTGTTGCAGTTCCCCATTTCTTTGGAATCCTTCCCCAGATTTCACCTTAGGAGCCATTGGTGGCAGTAGTGGTTCCCAATTTATTTGGAATCAGTCCACAGTCCTCCTTTGTTGAGGTCTGCTGGTTCAATCCTTTCTCCAGGCCCAAGTTCCACATTGGGAATTGTTGGTGGTTACTAGCAAGAGTTGGACAGGGTCCATGTTAAAAACCACACTGTGTCCAGAATCGGACTAGGTCCAATTTGAGTTGGACTGAGTCTAGCACAAGGCCTCTGATGAATAAAACTTTGTTTTAAAATCCGAAGAATTAAGTGTACCCCCTTCTAGCACACCTGTCTAAGAACTGTGGTACCAGAAGTTAAAAATAACTATAAACATGGCAAAAACTTACAAAGGATAACTGAAAAGTTTTGTGTACTGAGATCTTGGTTTGGTAACTGTCATGTTGGGAGCTCAAAAGTATGGTTGGAGAGAAATGTGGTTTACACCACATTTGCAGCTATATATGGCTGGATAGAAATGTAGGTTGAACTCCATTTGCAGCTAAGAGTCCTATCAAACTGCTGCCAGCCCTCAGGGAAATTACAATGGCCATTAGAAGGAACATTCTAATTAGATAAGATCATTTAAGAAGTGCACTTAAAAGTAAGAGTTCTCAAATTAAACAAACAGAATGGGATACTTATTTTAATTGGTATGCAAAGCTTCCAAAAGGCTTCAAAATTCCAGAATAGTCTCATTGAAAGATGTGTTGTAAAAGGCTAATAAAAAATTAAAAACACAAGAGGTACCTAAAACAAAATACAATAGGATTGACATGATTCCTACTGCTCCCCTCTCTCCCCCTTTGAGTATTCATTCTAGTTATCCTCCATCTAAATTGCTTTTATGTGACTCTAAACAAAAGTCCACCCAGTTAATGGCCTTAGAGACACTCCCATATCTACTTTGAGGGAGGGCCCCTGTATGGGACCCTCTCAGAGTTCCAAGACTCAGAGATTTTCTGGTAAACTGCTATGTTATTCCCTTAAACAGCTAAGGGGAAACTAAAATTAAAATTAATTGAAAAACCTTGCCAAATTCTGTCAAATATCAGAGCTACACTCTCCACTTTAAACCTCACTCAGAACCTGCAGATGAGAACCTGGAAGAAAAAAACAACTGGCAGAAGCCAGCTAAGAATGAGAATTCTTACCAGAGTCAGTGCTCCCAGATGTCCTTAGTGCCCAGTTAAGAGAGGAAAATAAAATTTCACATTGTTCCTACCTTTCTAAATCCAGATTCATTGGTTATTTATACTTTCTCTCCCAAGGATAGCTATTGTCTTGCTTGTCTCATTTTACCTCCTAAGAATTTGGCGTGGCCTTCTGCCTGCCAAGGACATGCAGGTTGCTGGTTCTTTCTTTTGGCTGTCTTTGGGAGTGACTTTAGATCTTGTGAAGATAATACCTTTTTTTACCCTCTTTGAAGTGTTCAATACTGCCAAAAACATTTACTCTTTGGCCTGGCTGAAAACTGGCAAGATATTTAAAATAAGTTTTTAAGTATCTCTATAGAAAAAATAGGCCAAATCGGAAGCTGGTATTGAGAGCCTGATGGAAACTGTTTTTTAGGCCTTCTCCCATAAACTAAATAAAACTATCTACCCAGATTTAAAGAAACAAATTAGCAATGATGTAGTAGGACAGGTAGATCAACCTAGGGTGTCATTTAGGTGACGAAGCAATTCTTTGATGAACTTAGAGCAACTGTCCTTATCTTATAAATCTTTGAAAGACTGGAAATATAGCTATAGAGAACTAAAGGAGAAAAAAAGGAAAAGAGGTTCTTTTTAAAAATGCAAACTGCTCCACAGTTTCCATAAGATTATTTGTCAAGGACAAATGCAGATCATTGTGTCTTCTCCACAAAAATTAGTAGAAAAAACTTTAGCCATCTGAATAGGTAACCTTAACATATTCCATCTACCAAAAAAACACTTACATACAATTTCTCTGACAACCAGTGACTTTTACATTATCATACTTGCATCATAGCTAAATTTTAAAAAGAAACTATAAGGTCTCTGTTCGCATCTGCCTATATGTTCATGTATGTCTATGTAGGTATCTTATAGACATGTGATATTTTCTGCCTCCAGATAGTATTGCCAAAATTAATTTGTAAAGGAGCTCTATTTAATTGGCTTAAAAATAAGCAAACACATTGGGGCTGGCCCCGTGGCCGAGTGGTTAAGTTCACACGCTCCGCTACAGGCGGCCCAGTGTTTCATTGCTTCGAATCCTGGGCGCGGACATGGCACTGCTCATCAAACCACACTGAGGCAGCGTCCCACATGCCACAACTAGAAGGACCCACAACGAAGAATATACAACTATGTACCGGGGGGCTTTGGGGAGAAAAAGGAAAAAAATAAAATGTTAAAAAGAAAAATAAGCAAACACATATATGAATTGAAGAAATATAACAAAACTAATCCAAATGCTTTTTAAGTTCACGTAATCCAGGATTCATCTTTACTAAATAAAAGCTAATTTAAGGGGTTTTTTTAAAAGATTTTAAGTTTAAGCTTTAATTACAACAGAAATTTCTTTAAATTTATCAACATTGAATATAATGCAAACATGCAACTTTTATTCTACATGGGTTTTTTAGTCAAATAAGTTTATGTTATCTCTGTTGTAAAATTTGTCAGCAAGAAAAGTTACCTGATATGGTGAAGTTTTTATAATTAATCTAAACCTAATTGCTAAAAATAAGTAAATTAAGTGGATGTAAATAAAATACAAATTTCTAGATGAACTTTTAAAATAATTTTACCCAAATTACTTTGGTAACCCCAAACCTTAAAGTTTTGCTAAGTTAAATTACATGATGGATAGTCATTGAATATCTAGGTCATTCTTATATAAGATAAAATATTGAAACATTAATTACTGAACATAGGTTTACCCAATTTGGCTTCCTTTTATAGAGAAGCTATAGATATTCTGGTCTATTAGTAAACGTGTTTGGTGACATGCTGAAAAAATTTCTATGAGGAGGGCACATGTTTTTAGAATTTATAAAAAGTGTTTAAAAGTTTGCCAATTTGCATAAAGATACTATAAAAGACAGTTCATAACTGCTTACTTTTTAGTTTTCACTAGAAATTAAAGTTTTCTAAGGCTTAAAAGATTCTAATATATATGATTAAAGCTACTAGAAATAACAAGGAAAACATTTCTATGTGCAAGGAAAGTAGGATGTGTGATTTTGGTAATAGAAGATTTATGAAAAAGGAATCTTTGGAAAGGAAAGGAATTTTATGTGTGGCCAGGACTAACTAAAATAGAAATAAATTAAGTAAATGAGTTTTAATATCAAAAGTAAGCTGGAGCAAAAGTTAAAATCTGGATTTCTCTCTCTTGAAAGAACAAAGTTTTCCTGGACTATTGGTCTGTTTTTGATGAGAGATTTTAAAAGGTTTTTCTTCATTTTTTAATAAATCCACCTAGAAAACAAAGAATTTTTGTCTTGTCAAATAATCACTTATGTTCCAGGTTGTTTTTATCAGGCCTTTGATTACTTAACAAAACAGTCTTCTCTACTAAAAAAAACCCCTGAGTTTTACTTACAACTATTAACTTTATTTGCCTGCAAAGTCTTTAATTGTTACCATGGTAAAATGGATTACTAAGTATTGTTTTACAGTGAACTATGATCCTATTTGACCAACTGTTTAAAAACCCTTTGATATCTTTGATATACTCCCAAAAATGAAATTCTAAGTGAAGTTCATTTTACCTCAAACTGACTTTGGGATTTTCCAGAGGGATCCCCAAAACACCTTAAAAGATTTGTTCTCTCTCTTTATCAAAAAGAGAGATGTTAAAATAATGAGGCTAATTTGATATGTTAAATTATTTGGAAGGCATTGTCAAATGAAAAGTAATACTAAGCCTTCTTTATATTGTGTTTGTATAAGTATATGCTATAAGTGTTCCAGAAATTATATGAAAGTCCTGAAATTCTTGTATGTCCTGGTATTATATTATCAGTCATAATTCTAATTATTATCTTGAAGTGTTATTTGTCACTGAAATAACCAAATTTCCTTCTCAATTGCATTATAGTGGACTTTCATCAGATCCTTAACCATAGCCATTTTTAAGTATTTTGGCATTTACAGCTATCTTTTTATTCAGATGCTTTAGCAAAAGTGTTTCATCTTCTAGGAGACTCATGGAGAGGGCTTTGACAAATATGAATTTCTGATAACTTTAAAATCATAAAACTGAACTGGGTAAGAATTTACAGAACCAATGGAAAAACTGGACTCAAGCAGAACAAGAATTAATAACGTGGGACTGAATAAACTGAGGAGGAGAATAGCAATTTTTATGACTCCTTGTTTGAAACATTGCTGGTTCTCTAATGTTTTGTTTTTCCAGTTTTAAGAAAACTTTTCCTCTTAAGCTACAACTTACAGCAATTTGATAAAATATACCTTTGTAAACAAAGATGAAACATTTACTTTTTCTCCCTACCTGAATCTTCCAAAATTCAGCAACTCTTTTCATGGCAATAGAGCTAGTTATTTATATAAGTTCAGTAACAATCTGTTATGCAATTAGAAACATTAACTATATTACCAAGGCTTTGACTGAAATATCATATTTGAAAGAGATATGCATAGACTCAGATATGGTCAGACAGCTTTAAGGAACTGCTTGAACTTTGGCTTGGCTTTCGGGTATTGAGAATTTTTTAAGTCCAGTCTGAGGTTCCTTATAAAAAGTTCCAGCAAAGTAGTCTGAAAAAACGCTTGTATGGTCAGTCAGTATTCTTGCTGAACTTATGTAAATAATCAGGCCAAGTCGAATCAAAAAAAATAGTTTTACTATGATTATCCTTGGGGAAAAAATGGGGGTTATTGTAGAGAGAAAAAATTGTGTTTTCACATTTGTAGATATTAGATTCTAGTCCTGTTAATTGTCTTTGAGATTTTGTTACATACTTGTAAACTGGACTGGATCCTGAATTCTTCTAGTTTCCACAAATATCTAGCTATGACTCTCCAAACTAACATTTCCAATTTTCTCCCACCCTCCTGATTCTGAATTAGTAAGAGCAAGCGCTACCCTTGAATCTCCTTGGGAGGAACTATATCAGGTCCTCCTCACTACCCAGATGGCAGCCAAACTTTAGGGACTCAAGCCTTCGTTATGTGTCATAGCTAAAAAAGGCTCTACCTGACATCTGGTCCTGTACAAACACTAGAGACCTGCAAATCAAATTGCCTAGGAAGAGAAGTAGCTGACAGAGAAGTACACTGCTTCCTCCCAAGATGCCAGATCAAGACTTCATTCTTTAACTGAACATGGAACCATTTTTTTCTTTCCTTTCCTTCTTTCACACTGGCTTATGCCTGGAAAGATAATGCCATCTCCTACACCATTGCTAAGCGGGGTGAACTTTGCCTTTCAGACTGTAGGATTTGTCATCAAAAACTCCTATCTGTCCATTAATAGTGCTGCCTTAATGGGAATGGCTCTTGCCCTGACAGGATTTCTCTCTATCTGTGGTGGGTATCATTCTCCTTGGGCTTATTAATGCCTAGATAACTGGTGCATAACTGGGCAATGAGTCTTAGGTTATCTGACTGTGCCCTTAACTGTTCACAATCAGACTTAGATACCTCACTGGTCAACTCTCCTGAATGTCTTGAAAATAGGATAGCCCTTGATTATCTTTTAGCTGAGCAAGGATATGTCTGTGATGTGACCAACACACCAACTGGACCTGGATTAACACTTCCGGGGAAATTAAAACTCAGCTACATAAGATCACTGAGCAAGACACTTACCTTAAAAAGTTGACTCCTTCAGTGATGTCTTTCTTTGACTTATTTGATTTTGATTAGTCTGGGTCCTGGGGACCATGGCTCTAAGGTGCACTCAAAACATTGGGAAATATCCTGCTTATTATAATCATAATAATCTCCCTGGTGCATTGTATTCTCTCAAAAGGCTTAAATGTATGTTTGTGGCTGCAAACCACAAGTGAATGATCTCCCTAAGATTGGAACATCAGAAAAGGAGCCAAGAAAATGACCAACTTAAAGATAGTGAACCTGAATCCCTGACCTGTGAATATCACAGGAATTAAGCAAAAATGTGACCTACGAAATCACTCAAAGGATGGACAAAGCTGCCAGAACTACAGAGTGGTTGTGTACAGTGGTGTTAATGCCTTAAAATTTGATCACATCTTTCAGTTAAACTGAGTGTCTCATCTAAGCCGAGAATAGTTAAAAAGAAACAGTAAGACCAAAATGGAGTCACTTGTGCTAAGCAAACAAAAATTTAATACCTAACCTAATTGCAGTTAGAATGTTCCCCTGGGGATGGTAGCATTAACTAATCAGTGTGGAATTTTCTGGTCAGCACACATGAGGTAATCTTTTCCATCACCCAAAGGAATATGAGGTAATCTGCCACATAGACCCTTCTATGCCCCAACAGGTAAGTTACCTAAGCCTGAAATAATGGTTTTTGTTTATGACTTTCTCATTTTGCCTTTAAAAACTTTTCCCTTTCTGTAGCCCTTTTCAGCTCCTCTCTACTTGCTAGATGGGATGCTGCCCAATTCATAAATCATTAAATAAAGCCAATTACATCTCTAAAATTCACTTCGTTATATTTTTGTTATTTAACAATGCACATATATTTGACTATGCACTGTTTGACTGTTCTTACAGAGATAAAACCCAGATTTAGATAAGTCATTAAACTAAGTTGTAACCATAATTTTGTATAATCTATGAGTGGTTTATAAAGTCTTAGTAAACTTTTAGTTATATGCTTTGTTTCCTTGTTTCCCTGATTTCATGCCTTCTGTCTTTTAAGAAGCAGAATTTATTTTAAAAAGATCTGTCTATAAACACTAATTTCTATTTGTGAATTTGATGACACTTTCAATATAAAATAATTTATTTGAAAAGGATATTGGCACCAAAGTAGATGGTCCTCTTTAGAATTTATTTGGTTTTGTTTGAAGTTAGATTTCATGGGGGAAAATAATTCTATCCTGCTCCCTCCTTCTACTGTGCATGTACATATGTGTGTTTATATGTGTGTGAGTGTGTGTGTGCACGTGTGTGGTGGGAGAAGTGAGAAATCTTTGACCAGAGACATGTAAGTGCAAAGTGAGCATTATAATTTGACTGTAACACTTAAAGGATATTTACTATTTGCTGCACGTGAATATCATGTTTACAATGTTCCAGGTAGACACAAAAGCTAGAAATATGTGAATAAATCTTATCTCTTATTTAAGATCTCTGTCTAGTGAAAAGGTTAGAAAATTATAACATAATTTATTGATAGCATAAGAGAGGTATACACAACATGCTCTGAGACAGTAGAGTTAGGTACAGCAAGTCAACTTCATGAAATGAAGTAGCAAATGTAAATTATGTCTCAGTTGAGAAAAACTCTCTTTGTCAATGCTAAGGAATTCGATTTTATTATGTTACCTTAAAGTATATACTAAGTTTTATAATTTACTTGTTTATATGAATTTTTCTTGGTTATAAATCCCTTCAGAGTAACAGAAATTTTAAAAAGAACAGAAATGACCTGTATTCTATTTGCTTTCTCCCAGGTCCTTTAAATGTAGATGATTCTCTTAGTCTTTCCAGGGATTGACATGAGAAGAAAGTGAGTGTAGGGTGTGGTTATTCCACTTTGGAAAAGTGTAAGAATGTTGATCAACAAATGGAGGCATCCAAGACGAGTATCACATCTTTGCTATTTATTTGATTGTCTTTAAAATGATAAGCTAAATGTTTTGAAACTCCTAAGTTCATGTGAATGATTTTCATTCTTCCTCTTCAACACTAAATAGAGAACAGAATCATATTTTCCATTATAGTAAAATTAAAAAATTTTTATGGGATAAAAAGTGGGGCCAGATTTAATGGTAAAGTGAAACTGATATCTGAATGTGTTCAAATCAATATTTTAAAAGTGAATTACTATTTTAAATATGTTTTTTATAATTAAGTTAATATTTTTCCCAACTATTCAATATTTTAAAAGTGAATTACTATTTTAAATATGTTTTTTATAATTAAGTTAAATTTTTCCCAACTATTATGTTAAGAAGCTTCAATACTTTTTTTGAAAATATTTCAGGATAAAATTGATTTCCTTATTTAAGAAATATTTCTGGGTACGTACTAAGTCCCAGACACTCTTTGGGATGCTGTGAATACATGATGAGGTATGTATTAGATGATAAGGAAAATCCTCACTGTGAAAAAGATAACTAAGCAGACATGAAAATAGGTGAATGAGCAAGCCATGCAGTTGAGAGAGAAACACTGAATGAACATTCTGTGGCATCTACAGTTGAGATGCAAGTATTTATTTGGCTCCTTTATTGAAATAGACTTCAAACTGTTATTAGGAAATGTATAATCCAATCCTAGAAGTACTTCCTTATATTAAATCCAGCTATACATACCAAGAAAGAATGGCCAAAGTTTAGTCAAGAATCTTGAATTACTTTATTTTCATTAGAGAATATCAAATAGATTTTTCCTTTGTTTCCACAACAAATGAATCCACTTTTAATCAGAAATATCCAATATCTGTACTAAAGCTTTTTGACAGCAAGTATATCCAAGAATTTTCTGTTGCTTTGTTAGTAACAAAACATCAGTTAAAAAAAATAAAAGGGAATGGTTGTGGAGAAAAGGGAGGGCTACAATTGATACATTTCTAAACTTTTATCAATTTCTACTTTACATTAAGCTAAACAGACAGACAAATATCCTTACTAGGAACACAAATTAATAGCCACAAGGATAACAAGGTTTCACTCAGAAGTATTGCCTACAAGAGTAGTAAAAGACAGATTAGGGCAGCCTCTGCATACCTGAATACAAAGAAAGGAAAAATTATTCACAATTTAGCCCCCTACCTGCTTCCCAGCATGAGATATATTCACGTACTTCTAATGGAGATCTGTCACAACCCTCTAGAAAGGCCTGGCCATTTGTCCTTTGTCCTGATTGAAAAGCCCAATAAGAACCTAGGAGTTACTATTCTGGCACTAAAGGAAATTCCAGGAAATATAGCAAGGTGGCTGCACCTGAGTAAGAACTGGGCCAGTGTCTCATAATTTCAGGACTGGAATTGAGTGAAAACATAGAAAACATGAGCAAAGGTAAGGTAAGAGTGGCCCTTCTGCTGTATATGAACACCAGATGCCATCTTAAAGCACAAAAGTGTTTCCAAATTAATGTCCATGCAGTTGTCTACAACGTTTATCCACCTTGGTAAGCTGAGCTTAGGGAGCATGCAGTGAAATGCAAGGAATGTCTTTAGTGGCTGCCACTTATTAAATTTACCCACATGTTGGCAGTGACAACAGTGCACTTAGGTTACAATGTCCAGCCTAACTGGAGCTACAGTGACCCCTTTCTCATTAAGGACATGGAAGTCTTCAGTCAACTACCAAGTCCTGAAATAAACTTTCAGGGTCCCCTATGTTCTGTTCGTTCTCATGGTTTAAGAAGAACTAATCTGTCCCTTTGTGGATGCGGTGTTAGCTGGTTCTTCCAACTGTTTCAATAGCTGAGATTTCAAGCAAATTTATTATCCTGGATTTCTATTTTTTGGTAGATCCTCTGTTCCATGTATCAGTAGTCCCAAGATATTATTCCCATGATCACTCTATCATTGACCATCCTATTTCACTGAATTCTCACCATTTTTCTCCCAAAAAGAGATGTCTCCCACTTCCAAAGTGAATGCAAAACACTTATTCCACTTCCAAAAAGCCATATCTCAGGAAAGAGTAGTTTCTGTGTCAAGTTGGGCACCAACTACCTGTCCGGTAATGAAATAGGACAAACGTCACAAATGATACATGATAGAACTCAAGGAAATTCAGAGAAAGTACAATGCACATGGTGCCCCAACCCTGGTCACACCATCAGAGGCATGCTTGGCTAGGCACAACCAAAGCCACTGAAGATAGTGCTATAGGAAAGGAATCCTGATTTCATTTGGATTCATACATGTATAGAGAGATTGAAGATGTCAGGAAGAATCTGACCTGAGCTAGATTCACAAGCTCATACAGTAGGCTAACACTCAGAAAAATGCTTACAACGCTAAATGAAAAAAAGAGTAAAAAAAAATCTTTTATCATAGATACAAAAGATATGCATTACAAAAAATTGGAGAAACAATAAAAGGTTACAGTAAAACATTTTGGGTGACAAATTAGGGTTTATTATAGATTTCTTCTCCCAAATTAATTTATTCATTTTAAATAATTTTTAGCTCCAAATTTAACCTTACTTGGAAAACACGTATTTGATCCTTGAAAATTCCTGAAGGATGGAAGCAATAATTAGTTAATGAATTATTCATACGTTAAACTGTTAATTCTTAGGAGAAGAAGGAAATAATCAGAATTTTCCATGTTCAGGATCAAAAGAAATATATTAACACATTTATATTCAGAGAGGTATGATGGAGAAAAAAATGCTAAAGTGGGAATTAGAGGACCAGAACTCCACACACAGTTGTACAACTAACCAGGATGTGGTCTAGAACAAATCAATTCTCTAGCTATCAGTTGCAGCAGTTCTCGAGTGAAGATTTAAGTCATTGATTCTCATAATTTTATCTTTTAGAGTAGAACTTTATATAAATAAAATTTTAAGTAGAAACGTAAACAAATAAAGTGCACAAAACCCAGAAGTATTATTGTTTAGTCTAGGAGTGCCCTTTCATTTAACTCTCCCCATACGTCCTTGTGAGAATCTAAGGTTACTACTTTTAAAAATTAGAAACAACTTATTTAGATGATCAAACATCCATTCTAACATTCAAAAATCTATGATTTTCAATATTCACAATTTATATATGTAGATATGTTTGAGCTATCTTCCCATTTCCAGATTTTGCTTGATTTGTTTTCTGAACCAAATCAATCCAGTGAAAGTAAATCTCTTTTGACTGAATTAAATCCTATAGAGAATCAGAATCCATAACATTATGGACCTTAGGCTTTGACTATGCTTTACTCTCTTTGCATCACCTAACATTGATGGGCAACAGCAGATGTTCGATTTCATTTTCCACATTTATGGACTCACGACTAAATTGATAATTGATTAATATGTGTGGCAGAGCGTTACAATATGACCCTTAAAGAATATCTTCTTGTATTCATGCCTTTGTGTTGTCCCTTTCCACTTTGAATCTGAACTGACCTTGTTACTTTCTTTGACCAACAGAATGTAATGGATATGATGTTTCTCAAGTTCCCTAACCAAGTTCTTAAGAGGCATTGAAGTTTTTCTCTCTTGTGAAGAACTAATCTGCCATGTAAAGCAGTGTGGGCTATCATGCTGGTAAGGCCACAGGGTGAGATGGGCCATAGAAGAGGAACGGCCATTAAGGGAGAGAAGTCTTTCAGAATGAAGATGAAGAAGACACAGGCCTTAACCTTGCAGCCTGTGTCAGAAATAAGAGCTATCCAGCTGAGCCCTGCCAAGCCAACCCACAGAAACATGAGAAATAAAAAATGATTGTTGCTCTAAGCCATTAAATTTTGGTGTAGTTTGGCACATAGAAATAGATAACAGAAACAATGTGAGATAAGCATGTAAATTAAAAGTTTCTCTCAAAGCAAAAAGAATATATCCACTTCAAGTCTTTGCATTGTCTTGCTCCACGGTTTTCTCTAAGAGTTTTATATTATTTTGTTCCTTTATATACATCAATGTTACACATGTTATCCAAAGCATTTCAAAGAAATCTATCAAGTTTTATCTAGTCAGGAAACTTTAGTTTTATTTGAATTTTAACTAAAATTTTAATTTTAGTACATTCTTAGATTCCAGTCAAATGAAACATATGAAAATATACTCAGAAAGTGACATTACTAACTTGTTATTAAACCTAACCAAATGTTAAATTTAAAACAGGAGTTATGGAGAAGTCATTATTTAGAATCACTAAATCTGTTCATCTGTTTAACAGATCTGATTCATTAATCACATGTTTTCTTTAACTTATCTTCATATCTAAAGTGTCTTCTTGACTGTTAATCTCCATCTCTTTTGGTCCTATCTTCAGTAGTTTCCTTGTGCTGTGTGATATTTCATCTTAATACGATCACTATTACATGCATGTTTTCTTCTATTTGTTTGCAATTTTATTTTATTCTATTTTCTTTTATTCTATGTTTTTACAAGTATAAATAATAAATAAATTTTAAAATATAATTTAATAAATTTACTCTGAATTCCAATAGTAGCTCTAATACTTGTTTTAAACTATATTAAAACATTAACAATAATAGAAAAGCATATATTAAGACTATAGTCATTTAAAAATTAGCATTTTTATAACAACAAAATTTTACATCCAATTTTTTGGAAATGGAAAAAGTAAAAGATGAATTTGTATTAGTTTAGACTGTAATTTTTGTTTCTTTCTGTCCTCTCCCTCCATTGCTTTTAGATTTTTATTAAAATTAAAAGATAACCGAATGGCACAAGATAATGAATCAGGACTGCTTGTGTGATGAATATATACATGTTTTCTATAAAAGAAAAGAAATATCTTTTATACAACATTTTACTTCTGACTGCACCAACTATAGTTTGAGATAAAAGATTTCTTCCCATTTGATCTTTTGTATCAGTTATAATATGACTCCAAGCTATTTTTGTTTTCATTTTCCTCCTTAAATGAAATGCACTAATTGCAGGTAAAATTCTGGTATTCTGACTGCTCGTTGAACTGATTTGGCCTAAGCCAGAATAGTGAATAACATAGCATGAATAACAGAGATTTGCAGGTTTTGCCTTGCAATATGAAAGACCAGATTCAAAGCTAAGCTCCACCACTTTCTAGGTTGGTGAATTACATAACTATTAAGTCATAATTTCACAATTTATAAAATTACAGTGTTTAACTCATTGGTTTGGGGATGACTAAATAAGATGATGAATACGAATCACAGGGTATAATGCAAAAAAACTATGCTAACCTACAAAAGATAGGTGGTGTTTTATAATTATCATTAACAGTCAGATGAAAAGGACAAGATAATTGCCAGATAGCATAGGGTGCAAAATAGAGATCACTATATGTGGAGAAGTATACATTACCAATTCCTCTTTTCATTGCAGAATGTAAAATTCTGTAGATTGCTGTTATCTCAAGTTTTCCTTATGTCAGATAGATGATAGAGGTTTTCCCCACATCATGGCCATTTCCCCTTCTGCAACAAGCAAGAATTCCCTAGAAGACAAAAGTTTTTTGAAGTCATTCAGTGGAGATGTCATGTTGGATTTATGCTCGCTGATGTGAATATTATTTCTCATAACATACTGTGTAGTTCCAGGAAACATTGACAATATAAGAGACATTAAATATACATAAGGAAAAATAAAGCAAGATTCTGAGCTGGTTCAGAGAAAGACAAGTAAGAATCAAGAACAAGAATTAGCGAAGGAGAGCTATGGAGTAGGAGGGCGAAGAGAGTACACTTTGCTTTTGTCATTGCAGTTGTCTAGATTTGGAAACCAGTCTCTTTTTTCTGGCTACCAGTGATATAATAAAGAAACTCAAGCGCCGGGATGAGTTTAGTGTCTCCAACTCCTTTGGAATGAAAAGTGGTGCATTAATGTGCTTTAGTTTTTGTTGTTAATATTTCCACAATGGATTTTAAATTTATTAAAATAAATGTTTATTTATAAAATAATAATGCCCATAATATGAGTATGGATAATGCTTTAAAGTATTAAAAAATTGAAACAAACTAAAGCCAAAGCCAGTCTGAAATGGAGAATCATAATATGTTACAGTTTATTGTTGATAATAGTTGGAGTTTGACAATATTCTATCAGTTCCCTATAATTTAAAGAGTTGTAAAATAACTTGAAGACACTTGAAAGACATGCAAATATTTTTAAAAATAAATATAATACTATATTAACAAATTTGTTTATTTTTGTCACCTTAAGAAGATGTAAAATGGGAATGTATGAGAGCAGAAAGTTGCATTATGTGTGTTCATGCGCTCCTCTAATCTGATAAAATTCTTTTACATAAAGACAGTTTCCAACTATCCACCCAGTGTTCTCTGTGTAACAGAAGTTACTTACTTTGACTAAAAGTTATAGTTAATATGGATCGGTGAAACTATATGAGAAAAAATGATGGGGAAATATAACAGTATATGGGCTTTTATTTTTCAAAGAAAAAGAATAAGGTTTTCCTAAAGTAGAAGTGCCCAATCATGTTAACTCTTTGGACCTCATTACCATCTTATAATCTCCTTATATCTCCTGCATGGTTGCTGAAAGAATATTTCCTATCATTTTGATACCAAAAGCTTCAATACCAAATTCTGTCTAAGGCATCACAACTGCTGATGACAAAAACGCACAACTGACATGGAGATGCTGGAAATTACATAAATCTGTAGAAAAGATATTTCCCATTAGTGCCAAAAATGCCAATATGACCTCTATTTGCAGAGGAAACTGTTGGAATGAATGTTTCTGACATTTTCTGTGCATATTGTGCCATGTAACAGAAGCTGAAAACACTCTGTTATCATTTACATAAGATTTTTTGCAACCTTTCAATGAAAGGTATTGTGGGGAATCAGAATTGGCCACCCCAAAATGTGTCTCTTTGGTATGAGGATTATTTTGGGCTGGTTACTTTTAAAAACTGCAGACATGGAAAAAGCTCTGAAAAGAAGAATTTACCCTTTGTAAGAGACATTTACATTTGTAAGGGAAATCTCCATCTGTAAAGGTATCTCCCTCTCTGTACCAGGAAGAAGAGGGGATGACCATATCTCTAGGAACTCTTATCAATGTGGAAGGCAAGGAAGTAAATCTGCCTAATAACCTTACTCTGGTTTACTGTGCTTTTCTGGTAATCTCCCATAACTGACCCACCTCGCCCCCAACACCCCCAACACCCCAATATTAAGGAGAGAGCCTCCAGCATTTTGGCCAGTTGCTCAGTTTTCGTGAGTGTCTCCCAGGTATACATGTTATAAAGCTTTGTTTGATTTTTCCCCTGTTATTCTGATTCCTGTCAATTTAATTTGTAGCCCAGCCAGAAGGACTTGCAGGGAAGAGGATTTGTTTTCCTCCCCTACAGTATGAGTGTTGGGCCAGAGAATTTTCTAGGTAGTTTGCATTTCTGCATGTATGTATTTATGTAACAAACACTAATGAATACTTATTATGTGCCATGAATCTTCTATGTACTCCATAAATAATAATTCATTTAATAACTGTACTGAACTCAGATATACCCCTCCATTCTCCCAACGGCTATTTGATCTAACTTCAAACCTGTGCCCTACACTGTGTATCCATCTTGGTCTCTCTCAGGTTTTTAATCACCTAAAAAACCAGTGAGGTTCATTATATGAACTACGCTGTACATAAACAGTTGTGGCAGCCTCGGGATCTAAAACAAACACACAAACAGACAAAATGTGCTCAAATTAAGAAATTGTTATAATCTCTTTGGTGTGACAAATTGAATTTCTGTTAATACAGTGGCAAGTACAGAAAATGTGGATAAGGGAGGAGAATTCATGTGCTCTAAAATAGTGCCTGTCTTGTCGTTATCTATCTCTGTTAAACCTCCCATAAAAAGTAACATGAGAGCAGGGATTTTATCTGTCTTGTTTACTTCTGTATCTACAGCTCCTAGAACCATGTCTAAACCATAGCATACTTTCTAAATAATTATCTGTTTAATAAATGAATGTATGAATATATAAATGCAATCAGGTGTTAAGTAGATTTATAAAAATTGAATGATATTTAAAAATGAACTGAGGTGAGAATCAACACAACTATCTCAGTAGCATGAAAATTATGGCATCAGTGGAATAATCTGATGAGAACGAGGCACAGAGAGAATCTAGAAAAATACCAGCACATGACTAAATGAGATGACAATACAAAGGTGGACTATTTAGCATTCAAAACTAGTTTCTATTTGATCCTGATCAGATGATCTTTCTCTTTTCTTCAATCTGCTGAATGTGAGGTGCCAAAAGTCAGAAGTTTCAAGTGTCTGATTCCCTTTTTTTTGTTAGATCTGTAAAACTGAGTAGGTTACAGAACCCCTTTAATATTCTTTTCTGTCATCCGAAATGAATATTTACATATATAGGGGCTCACAGGACAGAGGTCATTAATTATAGTAGTTTGGAAATTAAAGTTTACTGGAATTGGTCAGACCTCAATCACCAGAAAAAATGCACTCTCTGTATGTAAAAAGTATACTGTACAGTACAGAAAATTTCCAACCTCAGACTTGCCGCTGCTCGAAATAACGTTTAACACCTACACTAGCCTTGATATGATCGTACAATCTTGGTGATGAAATGAATGAGTATTGGGTGAAGGAGATAGCTAGTCTGATAAAAAGAACAAGAAAGTGGGAATTGAAGTAGTTTACCTGGTCAAGGAACAGAAAATACAGCTTAAGGAGGAGAGACGGAGACCAAAGTGAGGTGTACAGCCTGGAGACAGTGATCATTATCACTTAACTGCCACTCTTTGTGTCATTATCATTCAGGGGACTGTGACCACAGGAAACAACACTAAATTCAGAATGAAGACAGCATTTACCCACTTAGAGGGAGGAAGGAATAGCAAAGAGCCAAACATGAAGAAAAATAACCTGAGGATCATGAAGCATTGATTAGACTGTAAATACTGGAGTTGTACTTTACATGAGATATTTTTCCACCTGGAATTTTCTTGATAGAGTGCATAGAGGTAGCATCTCTTGTAGATGGAAATAATGAGTAAGTAAGGACACAAAAGAACAACTCTTAAGCTGCTATGGAAAAAGGTGTTTACTAAAATAATACAACAAAAATTATTGGGGTACCTATTTATATAAAACTTTGTGACAGGAATTGTGTCTCCCTGAGTTCTTCCTGAACTGTTATCATGACAGAATAGTGGTTGGAACAGAGAGTGTTCAAAATAGCCAGTTCACAAGAGAGAAAAAGAAGGCTAGTATATGGAAAAAATAATTCCAGAATAAAGGAGAATCAAACAGTCATGACTTTGGAGAATCTTTTAAAAGAAGCAACCCATTTTTAGTAATCGGTGGCAAGACACTGTACTTAAATGCCAGTTTTAGCAAGGATACAATGGAAAGGTAAGAACTTATTTTACAAATAGTAGTAAAGTGTTTTGGAAAATAAGGAAGTATTATTCTAAACCAGGTTAACATAAGACATCACTAGCATGGTACACAGACAATAGCAATAGAGCCAAAATAGAGAGAAATCAAGCAGAATAGATCACAGATTGTTCTTTTATATACTGTATTTTCTGAGCATTTTTTAAGAGTTAGAACTGAAAATTAAATGATGTATAAGACACAAATATAGTCCGTAATGCCATACTCAAAATCATTTGGGAGAAATGTGTTTTAAAATCCATAATTTGGTACTTTAAAACATAATATGTGCATATACATATATAAATTAGCAGTGTCAGTGGAATTTGGTGATTTGTCCTATCACCAAGCACATCAATATTTCCACAGAAAAATGTATAAAACAAAAACCATAATTAACTTAGTTCAGGTTTTGGAACCAAACTAACACAAATATTTTGCCTTATAGATATTTGTTTTTCAGCACAGTGAATAAGTGATGGAGGACCTGTATCTCCCATGTCAGAACATGGATTAAAGTATACTCAATTCTTTCTTCAAAAACATTTTTGTCTAAAATCCCTTCCCTTCTTACTGAACCCTTCTACGTGTGGTTCCATACTGATAATTTATCTTAGTGATCCTACCCACACATTAGGGTAAAGAGATTGACGTATAGACAAGACAAGATAAGTTTAATGTCTTCACAGAATATTGTGCTAACAAGTCATACTTCTGATTGGGTATGAGAAGCATCTCTGTGAAAATACAATGGTTCTATGTGTTGGTAGATCTGATTTCTTCCACTCTGTGTCAATCACTTCCCTTTTGTCCTTTTCAGCCTCTCCCTGCTCTGCTCATATCTCAGGATGCTGATTCCTGCAAAATACATTTCATGGTTTCCACAGCCAGCCAGCTTCCAGTTTCAGTCAAACAGAACAAATGGTTTGACATTTGGAAGGTGGAAAAAGGGAAAGCTTGGTGCTTTTTCTTTTCTCTCTCCATTTCAGGGTATGTCTCTCACAGCTACCTATGCTACGTAACTTTAACTCCTGCCAGATGACAACTGCCTCTTCTTCCCACCAGGCACCATCCACTGTGGTCCCAGTTCCCAACAAGTGACTCTGGGAAACCCACCTCCTCCCTCAGTTCCTCCAGCCCTAGGAATGGTACCAGCTTTCTATGTGCTCATCTGTGGGTTGTCCTCTTTCCCCTATTTGTCTTTTCAGGTTTTCCAACTACTTTGTACATGTGTTCCTGTGTTCAGTTCCCTCTATTTCATGATCTGGGTGGGCTCGTTTACCTGTCTGGAGCCTCACCAGTATACCACCCACCTTCAAATCAGAACCAACTATTTGCCACACCCTTGCCCCCTGACTATTCCTCTGGTACCATTTCCTACCCCCCTTCCCCCCATTCACTCTGCTCCAGTCACAATGCCTTCTTGCTATTTCTCAAACATGCCATGCAGTCTTACATCACAGAGCCTCCGCACTGTATAGCTCTTCTCCCAGATAATTAACAGGCTCACTCCTTCCTTTCATTAAGGCCTTACTCAAACGTCACCCACCTAGGCTGTGACTACTTCCCTGACCACCCTTTCTAAATGTGTACCCACATCATTCCATATGATCTACAATATTTCCTACAACAGATAAAGAAGCCCAAGTTCCTTCACAGAACCAACAGCTGAAATTCAAATCTAAAATGACACAATATTTTAAATGTATTACTATACATGAACTTTATATTAAATGTATTTTTATTTGATCTTTGTAACTTTACAGAGAATGCATATTTTATTATATAATTCTGAGATTTACCAAGATTATAGGCAATGCTAAAAAAATCAAATATTTAGATTTTAATAACTATAATGAACAAAACAATGACATATAATCATCAGAGGACTTGATTTTCAAATCAACAAGAATACTAGATAATCCAAGGTTGAAACCAGAAGAGATTATAGATTATTGATATTTTTAAGGGGATTCACATAAAAATACATATTTGTACGCTAATCATTGTCACTCAGGATTCCAAAATCCTATTCATATAACCAAAACAATTAAAATAATTCAGATACTCCTGGTGTCAGTTTAGGATCAAGGTTTCTCTCAATTTCCCTTTAAACTTGAATATAGTCTTGTTCTTTACCTCCTTCCCTTGAATCTCCAATAATGTACTCAATTTTCAGATAATTAAATCTTTTAGTCATTTTCAGTCACAAGAACACATTGCCTCACCAATTCAAATTTCCAAATCTGTGTAACAACAAAATTATTGAATTTTATACAAATTTAGTATTTTTCTCCTCTTACAGCTTCAACTGAACTCAGGCTGGAAAAACAACACAGAATAGGGGCCAGCGTAGTGGCACAGCGGTTAAGTTTGAATGTTCAGCTTTGGAGGCCCAGGGTTCTCGGGTTCAGATCCTCAGTACGGACATAGCACTGCTCATTAGGCCATGCTGTGCCAGGCGTCCCACATATAAAGTAGAGGAAGATGGGCATGGATGTTACCTCAGGGCCAGTCTTCCTCAGCAAAAAGAGGAGGATTGGCAGCAGATGTTAGCTCAGGGCTGATCTTCCTCAAAAAAAAAAAAAAAAGATAAAAAAAGATTTAAAAAAACACAGAATAAGGCCTATGTTTGACTTCTCTCTTTGTCTCAGAGAGTTCTTGGAGAAATCACCACGCAGCTCCGTAGCTGCAGCTCCGAAGCTGCAGCTCCTATGTCATGGGAAGTCAACCCCTATGGTTTGTTGTATAGTTTTGATTCTTTCTGCAAACCGAAGACACTGTGTCTCATTAAAGGCTAGAAGCCTGAAAAGATTCTATAGGCCTAATATCAAGGTTTCAGCATGGCTGAATCTGTTCCTTGCCTCCTCTAGTTTCTCATGTCTGCCAGCAATCCTTGTATTGTGTCTGCATCACTCCAGTTTCTGCTCCCATCGTTACATTGCCTTCTCTTCTGGATTTACATCTCCATCTGCCTCTGTCTTATACAAATACTGTGATTACATTCCAAGCCCACCTGAAAAATTCAGCATACTCTTTCTACCTTCAGATTCTAACCTTCTTCACTTCTTCAAAATCCTTTTTGTCGTATAAGGAATATTTACAGTTTACAGTGACTGTGATCTGGTAGTCTGAAGACTACCACAGAATCCAAGATGCCCCCAAGTAGCTCCCTGCCCTCACGTGGGCCCTTTGGAGCCCACGAGAAACCCTCAGACATAGTTTATCCCAGTATTTCAGAAATGCAATATGTTCCCAGTGGAGCTTTCACTACCGTGCCACCACAAGGTACTTCAGTGGGCATGATTCTAATACCTTTTTCTCATAAACCCCCTCCCGCATCCGTGTCCATACTTCTTTGCTGCATTCTGTTCCCCTGGGAGCTAAACTCTAACAGTTGCATCACTCAGCCTTCATGCCCTCAGGCTTCTGGCTGGTTTCAGCCACCAGAAGACATTAGCAGGGTTTCAGAAGGTTAGAGGAGAAAGCAGACAAACTGTTTAATTCTCCAGCTTTCCTCTTGATTGTTCAGGCCCTGGCAATGGCTAGAACCTGTCCTTTTGAACTCTTGGCATCTTCTGACACTCAACAATGGAGCACAATCTGATCATTATCCTGCTGCCCTACACAATATTGCCTAGAATATATGTAACTTAAAAATCTATTTGGTTTTATTTAAGAAATAAAAAATTAGTTCTTATAAAGTGATCTGTGGTATTTTCCAGAATATTGGTTGCTAAAAAAATATTTGCCATATCATTACCAAATAAATAAACCATCTGTGTTCTGATATGGCCCATGTTGCATTTTTTTTTTTCAGAAAGAATACTAGATTTTCTTCTGCATTTAATCCAGTGTTTATTTTTAATTTAAGCATCATGCATCTGGTCAACACATTCTATGTGTGTAAAAGTTGTTGTTGACGTATCTGCTCACTGTACACTCTTATGCACAAAATATTTCCAACCACAGTGTTGCTAACACTTGAAAGGACATTTAGCACCCAGACCACACTTGATGTTGTTGTAATGATTCCTGAGGACTCTAAAGGGGTTATGGGAAAGGAGAATGAAATTTTTAATGAAAAATAAGATTCTACTGTAAAAGATTTTGGAAGTAAAACCTGTGTAACTGGCCAAGAAGTAGTAGGTTTAGTTTAAAGGAAGAGAAGGAAATCAAAACAAAGATTTGCAAGCTTGGGTGTGGGAGATGACTACCACTTTAACTGCCGCATTAGTGTCATTATAAGTTGGACATGCATCATCACAGGTAACAGCATTAGCTTCAGAATCATGACAGAATTTTTCTTTGGAAGAGGAAGGAGGGAGGAAGGAATTGAAAAGACATATAACAATGTGAAATAAGATGAGTCTGGAAAAATCTATAATAAGGATGAGAAATAAGATGAGGATGAAAAAAATGATGCAAGTCATACATATGACTATGTGAATGTTGCAGTCATGTTCTAAATATGTATTTCTTGGAAACATCTTCTCAACTGGGTCTGTTTAGGTAACATATTTTGTAAACAGAAATAATGGTTAATGCATGTATGAACACCTGTCACACTGCCTACTTAAAAAAAATCTTTTTAAATCTTAAACTTCCAAAAAAAAAAATGTGAGGGGATGAGACAGTTTTCAGAAAACACATTCAGGCATTTATAGTAGAGAAACAGAAAACTAGACCTTCATAAAAATAATTCCTGAAAGAATAAATGAATAAAATATCCGGGATTTGCATAACAAATTGAAACAAGGAATTCATTCTTAGCAATCATAGCAAAAACTTCAAACTTAAGTGGTAGTTTTAGGAAGAATATAATTTAAAACTAAGGACTTATTTTGCAAATAATGCCAGGGCTTTTCAATCCATGATTATCATGAAACACAGCCTATACGGGATACACAAGAGAAGCAAGAGTGTCAGAAAAATAAGAGGAATCAAGACAGTACTGGTTCAGAGATTGTCCTTAAATACATATTTTGTAGGCCAAGATGAGGTGAGAAAGGTAGACTCAAACATTTATTTTTTGTTCTTTTGAGGAGGCCATACCAAAGCTCAACAATACCAGGTATCTATGAGTTGTAGGGAGCATGGAATTCTATCAAAAACCTTAAATATTAGCCATTTTGAGTGGCTTTATGTACACCATTGTTATGTAAATAGTCTGGAAAGCTGATAGCTTGGCACAGATTATTTTCACAGGCTAAAATGGTTAGGTAGACTTGGCTAATCAGACTGGAACAGTAACATTATTGCTCAGAAAAGTGCTGACAGCAGTAAGGCACCACTAATAACTCCAAGAGAAGCTCAAATATCTGATGTAGTTAATCCGACAGGAGTGGATGGGGGCAGTGTCCTGTACATTGTGGTCTCCTCCACCACAAAACAACAAGATCATCTTGGGCAGGGCTCACAATCAGAAACAGTCTTATACTTTGTGCCAGTCTATGATGGCACCATGTTGTCATGCCCAGTGTGATGATGGATCCAGGCAGCAATGGTAGCAATCAGACAGTACAGATTCAATCAACAGCTTGATTCTGATCATTCTCATCAGAGAACGTGAGCATCTACACAAAAGACACAGGCAGTTAAATCACTCACTGTAAATTCTTTCTACAGTTTATGACCCTCTAGAGGAGTGTCTTAAATCTGCCTGCATAGATATCCAAATCTAGACCACATAGGTAGGCCACTGGCAACAATCCATCCATGAGTCAATAAAGAACATAATGAGATTCATCCAGAGAAATATTAGCTAGAGCTATGAGAATGGCTTTGAGTTCTGCCAACTGAGTATAGCGACCACGTCAGTTTTTGAGTGTGCATAGACAGCACTGTGGCAAAACAGGCACATCAGGATAAGATTTCAAATAGACAAGCCATGAATGAACCAGGCCTAAATATTTGGGGAAACTCTGTGACGCAAGAGAGAGACTGAGACCATCACTTTTCTTCAGATTACGGAGTTAGGGATAAAGTTTCCACAAAAGGAGTAGTTGCCACTTTTTCAGGTTAAGACAAGACACTGCTGGGACCAGGCTATCTGTGTTCTTGAGTATAACACTTCCATTTCACAAATAAGCCTTGTTGACATGAGTGACTGTATCAAACAGAGCCTTATTATACATGATTTAATAGGCAATAATTTATAAGCAAAAAGAATATTCTACTTGGTTTCTGCACTAGAGAATTCCATGAAATTTTTTTTGTGAGAGGGAGGATATTTGTAACATGTCTATCAAACTAAAGTCACTGATTTTAAATGGATTCTAAATATTTGAATATTCAGATTTTTATACATGCAGGAATCCACAAAGAGTAGGTATTTGCCATGGTTATACATAGGTATGTGAGCTTTTGTATTATTCTATTTACATATTTTTTTCTAATTTTTATTTTTATTTGATTTCGGTTTTAGCATGGATAGAAAGAAATTTGCTTAAATTAGTATTATAAATTTGACAGAAAATGCTTCCAGTTGCTATCAATTATTGGAAAAAGAAGAAACGGATGAGTAGGCATAGAAATGGGAGTTAAAAATCTAAAGGCATAGGGGCCAGCCTAGTGGCACAGTGGTTAAGTGTGCACATTCTGCTTTGGTGGCCTGGGGTCCGCTGGTTCTGATCCCGGGTGCGGACATGGCACTGCTCATCAAGCCGTGCTGTGGCAGGCATCCCACATATAAAGTAGAGGGAGATGGGCACGGATGTTAGCTCAGGGCCAGTCTTCCTCAAAAAAAAAATCTAAAGGCATAGAATGGAATATTTTTGTGAAGTATATTTTGATAAGTTACTACATTTCTGTTAAAGCTAAAGGACCTGGGCTGTGACTAAGGAATACTCGGCAGGATTTCTGGTGATCTGGATTCGAAGTGTGATTGACAGAGCTAAGGTCGTGGTTGGAGAAACAGGCTCTTGAGTATGAAAGCATCTTAATTAGTGTGAATTATGTCACCAGACTAAGATTATACAGCATTTACTTCATATATGACAACCAAAGAATTGTGTCATAGAAGTCACCAACAGAACAAGGATGAAATTTAATAACTCTATGTGAAAGTTTGAACAATTCCTTTCTATTTAGTCCAGTCTTTCTTAAAGAGCCATCAGTAAAACACCTACCTTGGTATATTACCTACCGTACTTGCTTTAATACTATAGATTCCTTTGCCTCATCTCATACCTACTGATTCACAATTTCTGTGGTGGAATATGAGAATAAGGATTTTGTGTAGGTACCACAGAAAATTCTTAAGAATAACTAAGACTGAAAAGTATTCTTCTGCTTCCGTAAACTTTCACCTGTGTTCCATTAATTTAAACATAATTTTCTAACATAAGACCATCCAGGCTTATCAGAGAACTACAAAGTTGGTTACAAAAGAATCAACAAATATCTGCGTCAACATCTTGCCTTTGCTGCTATGTGTTTAGTCTCCTGTTCTGCCCTTTCGAAGGAACCCCTTGTTGAACAGAGACCTTTTACATGGTCCTAAACTCAGTTTGCTGCCTTAATTCTCTTGCCTTCCTCCATCCTTCTGCTCTTCTTCTAGATTCTCACTGTCTAATTCTGTTCATAAGACCTGGCTCTCGAGAAGGTTCAAATTGTGAATATACCCAGAATGTTAAGGTTTTATCCTCTACCAAAGCAGGGCAAATGTCACTGCATAAAAAAAAAAAAGAATAAAATCCATAAAGACGGTGGAGATGGAATCATCACATATGGAAACAGGGCACTAAAAGCAGGGCTGCCAAGAGAAGTCCTAAGTCACCAAAGACAAAATACTGAGCAAACCTAATACTTTAGACCAAAATGACAATGAGGTCCTAGACAAAGTTTCTCTATCACTGCATTAAATAAATCCTCAAGTCTAATTTTGCAAACAGAAGTTCATTTTTTAATCACTTTAATAACATTATGCAAAAACAACAAAAATTAGTTATGATTAAATTGTGAATTAGAAATTAAAACAGTTCTTTTTATTTTTTCTCAAATCACAGATCATCTGCAGTAATAAATAATTCTACTCTCCTAGAAACCTACAGAATTATATATGCATCTCTAAAAAGACTTTTCTGTATTCTTATCTTGAAGTTGTTAGTTATACTAAACACCTATTAAATTAGAACATAAATATTTAATGTCTGGACTATGTTTTATTCATATTTATATCACCTATAACATGTGGTACAGTAGCTTTCTTATGGAAGACTATGCCTGTGGAGTTGATAAATACAATGAATGCCTTCGCAGCATAAGACGTCAGGGTATAAAACCACTGCCTACCTTTTTTGCTGAATTTTGAGAGATGTTCATTTAGAATATGCTACAAAATATCAAATATCATAAATAGATTATACTTTAAACTAAAACATCAAAATAAGATACTAGAAGATTATGTTGCATAGAAGTAAATCATCAATTTTTAAAAAAGTAAAAAGGGGAAAAGTTTTGATGAAGTATACTTGTTCTGAGCCAAGTATCTGCTTATTGTATTCTATGAAATAAATAATGCTCTGAAGGGGAAGACAATGTGGAACACTCTATAATAATGCAGAGTTTGCAGTCACTGCAAATGGCCATGGACATCAGGAAAAGGTACATGATGGCCAGCACCCTAGAAATGGAAGAGGTGAAAAATCTGATAGAATTGAAAACACAAGCAGAATCACAAAAGAGATGCATACACAAATATAGTCATCTGATCTTTGACCAAGCCACAAAGGCCATTCAAAGAGCAAGGATAGCCTTTTCAATAAATGATGCTGGAACAAATGAACATCCACATTCAAAAACATGAATCTAGACATAGACTCTAAACTTTTCAAAAAAATTACCTCAAGATAGATCGTAGACCTAAATGTACCTTGGATTTGGCAATGGACTTTAGATACAATACCAAAAGCACAATCCATGAAGAAAAAGGTGATAAGCTGGACTTCATTAAAAACTTCTGCTCTGTTAAAGAAACTGTCAAGAGATTGAGAAGACAAGCCACAGACTGGGAGAAAATTTTTTCAAAGCACACATCTAATAAAGGACTTTTAACCAAAATATACAAAGAACTCTTAGAGCTCAACAACAAGGAAACAAATAATCCAATTTAAAAATGAGCAAAAGATCTGAACTAACGCCTCCAAGGAAGATATGCAGATGGCAAATATGCGTATGAAAAGATACTCAACATCATATGTCATTAGGGAATTGCAAATTAGAGCAACAATGAGCAACCACTACATACTTATTAGAAGGGCCAAAATCCAAATCATTGACCTGACCAAATGCTGGTGAGGATACGGAGCAATAGGAACTCTCACTCGTAGATGGTGGGAGTGCAAAAAGTTACAGCCACTTTGGAAGACAGTTAAGCAATGTTGTATGAAATTAAACATCCTTTTACCATATAATCAAACAATCACACTCCTTGGTATCACAGGGAAAATAATAAATATAATGTTTATAGAACATTCTACATTTAAGAATATATTCAAATATTTTTTATCTTAACTCTCACAATCAGCCTGCAAAATACTTTTACCCAATTTTAGATAATTAAATAATCGAAGTAAAAATTCCATTTTTTACATAGATTGTTTGCATAAATCAACATAATAAATTAATGGCAGAAGTATGTCCCTAATTCAAAAATTCAGCTTCCAAATCTCACTCTCTTTCATCCCTTTCCACCATAAAGAGGGAAAAATAATAAAAAGCAGAGTTTAAAAAACTTTTCAAAACTATCCAGAGCCTGAATAGCAATTGATTCGTTTAACTGAGCTCTCCCCTGTAATAAAAATAAAAGCAATTATAGTAAGTTATTAATTAGGAAGTCAAACAATAACATTTGTTTGTTCTTTTTCTGTCCCCCTTCTTTTCTCCCTTCCTTAATTCAATGAACATATTTTAAAGTTCTCAATGTGCCATGCAAGGATCAGAACCAATAGTCAAGATACAGAAAAACAGGTTTCAGTCTCAATGGATCTTTTAATGTGAGATAGAAGACCGGAAGCAGCTCCACCTTTGGAACATTAAATATCTAAAAAAAGTCTACGAAGGCAACATTTATCTTTCCTATTAACTTTCTTCATTCTGCTAAATTTCTTCTTGAATATCATTATGGCACTCATCTCTTGACTTTTATTTTCTGTTTATCACTACTTTCATGACACAATCACATAAACCTAGACCTAATGAGGGGTCTGAACAATTTCGTTGCTAATAACTGCTCATTTTCCATTTTATATGCCTAATTAGCTGTTGCGCTCTGCTGAATTAGACTCCTTCTCTCTTTCTGCATTCAGGTTACATATATCTGATGTAGGAAGTCAAACTGCCTAATGCTAATTCACATCAGGCTTTCAAATTTCACCTCGATTCTTAGTGACCTTTAACAAATTTATTTTACTTGTTCTTGATCAATTTCTCACATTTTCAATAACAGCTTGGTTTTGAGGTTATTTTTTGTTGCTGTTTTTTTGTTTTTAAAATTTTCACTGCTACTCTTCTACCCTCTCTCTTATGGCAAGTGAGCAAAGGTTGAAAGAGACTAAAAGGTTGTGATGAGGAGAAAATGTCAAAGGCTACACTAAAGAAATTTATACCCATGTACCCACATGGTTGCATAAACACCATATCCCTAACATTGTTTATAATATCCCAAAACAGGAAACAACCAAATGTCCATCGAAAGCAGATATAGACTCTAAACTTAGAGGGTATATTGATTGAGAGTATAGCATACAAAGAAATTATAAACATTAATAAAATGAGTAAACTACAGCTGTCCACAGCAACACGGATGAATCTAACAAGCATAACACTGAATGAAAGAAGCAATGTACAGAATAATATGTTCAGTTTGATTTTATTCACATACAATAAAATTAAAACAAGCCAAAAAAAGGTAATTTAAAGAGGCATGTATAAGTTTTCATTACAAGGAAGAAGCAAGAAAATCAAAAGAATGGTACTCTAGGAAGGAGTATTATAATAGAAAAGAGGACCAGTGTAGGGGATACTCTGGGATCTAGTAATGTTTATTTTGACCTAGCTCTTATTTTATCATTACTCGTTGAGCTCTCTATATATGTTTTCTGCACTTTGCTGTATATTTGTCAAATTTCACAGTGAAAACTAAAACCCTATATGATTCCCTCATTTAATTCATTATTTTTATTACCATAAAAGCTCATTTTAAAATAATGGAAGATATACAAATGCAAAGTGTTTTCATGTATATTACATCATTTGATATTAAAGCTATGACTAAAATAGCATTCTGTTATGACTTTGAACTCTGACTTCCTGGTTCCTGATTAATTCAGACTTCCCACAACACTCTAAATTGTCCACCTCTGACCCACGGTGTCTCCAGTCTGAGAATTAGGTAGGATTATAAAGAGCATTAGTTAAGATTATAGCTTTTATCCCAAGGCAACTTAGATTTCTCCTCCCCTTTACTACCTGGAAGACCCTGAGGAAATAATTATGGTTAAATTGGACAGATATCTTTTGCTGTAAAGTGCAGAAACTTAAACATTATTTTATGCATGGAAAATGTTATTTTCTAAAACAAAGAGTAGTCTACACAGCAAGTTAGATCTGCTACTTAATTAGGACCATAAAGGTTTAGAGATCAGCTATTATAAAAGTACCTTATCACCTAGAAGGAGTTGTCTTGATAGAAGGGAAGAACACCTACTGAAAGCCCAGGTATGGTGACAGCTGGGAGATGGGACCCTGCAAGGCTGATAGTCCTACTGGATGCAATATATGCCTTAAACTAGTGGCCAGCTTATGGTAATGTCCCCTAAAAGCCAGAATGCAAGGAGGTGGAAGTGGAAGTGACACTTCGTATGATTATACCAAATAAATCAATTGAACTACTCTACATGGTTCTTTCTCTTTTCTGGCTCCTGTGACTTCTTTCCGTTGTCCTTCAGATCTAAGGGTATTGAAATTTCACTGTTCTTTACCCCCAAATTTCTGCTCTGTTTTGTTTCCCTTACCCTTCACCCATGTCTTTGTAATGTGCTCCTTTGTAAATTAACTTCCTCAAATTATCTTGAATGTGCTTCTTATCTGTTGGATTCTGATAAATGAAAATGAGTCAGATATTAAGAGAAAAAAAATTCCAATTGGTTTGTGTATTTACATTACGTTCTCAGTTTTACTTCCATTCCTTTTAAATCTGATTTTCCCTAATTTATCTTTTTTCGTGTGTGTGAGGAAGACTGGCCCTGAGCTAAAATCTCTTGCTGATCTTCCTGTTTTTGCTTCAGGAATATTGTTGCTGAGCTAATATCTGTGCCGGTCTTCCTCTATTTTGTATGTGGGATGCTGCCACAGCATGGCTTGATGAGAGATGTGTACGTCCACACCCAGGATCTGAAACGTGAACCCTGGGCTGGGAAAGCAGAGCACACGAACTTAACCAGTATGCCACCAGGCCAGCACCTATCATTATTTTTTTAGTCTTAAGTCTGTTTACTTATAAACCATAAATGATGCGTATTTCAGAGTGGTGGTCAAAGTCATTATTTTTATACTATACATAAATTATAATTCAGAAATATACTTCAGCTTCTGGAGAAATGTAAACTAACTATAGTTCTGGATAGTTGACTATGCATTCAGAAGACATTCTTTTTGTTAAACAATCTCTGTATCAAGAATTATAATTACACCTAGTGCGTAGGAAAGATTCATGCCCCTAACTTATTCCTCAATCTATTACTTTTAATGAAAACATATTTTAAAAACAATCTAATTGTCATATTAATGATAGCTTTGAGATTTTTGGTAAAGCCATGATTAACATTGAATTAATTTAATTAACATTAGTATTTAAGTTATTAAAATATCATTACATCAAAAATATTATTTTCAGGGTCTGGCCCGGTGGTGCAGCAGTTAAGTTCGCACATTCCACTTCGGTGGCTCGGGTTTGCCGGTTCTGATCTGGGTGCGGTCTATGTACCACTTGTCAAGCCATGCTGTGGTAGGCGTCCCACATATAAAGCAGAGGAAGATGGGCACGGATGTTAGCTCAGGGCCAGTCTTCCTCAGCAAAAAGAGGAGGATTGGCAGCAGATGTTAGCTCAGGGCTAATCTTCCTCAAAAAAAAGAAAAAAAGAAAAAAAGAAATACATTATTTTCAATTAAAAGAGGTATCTTTACTTTGCATCCCGTGTATCTGATCTATTTATTGTGTGCTATTGATCTGTGGGTTAACTCACTCACTGAACCTATTGGTGGTTGTGAGGAAAAATAATATTTTAATACACTGTGGCTTTTAGACGGGAATTGAAATAGTGAATTTGGTAAGAAATCATATTTAAGAATCCAGTCGACAGAGATTAAGGATCTTCATTTTTTCAAATGGACATTTATTTGCTAAATCTGGCAACCCTAACTACAGTCTTAGGATAAAGGTGAACTTAAACTAAATCAGTTTTCCCCAGATTACTAAAAGGAAAATTTCCTGCTGAAATAGCTTCCCTGAAGCCAGACTTCTTGTGGATTTTCAGGCTGCATTAATACCACCTCTCTGGTTAAAAGATTACCAGGCCAAGATTTTATTTTTGGGGTTTTTTTTCTGTTGGTTTTCTTTCCCAGTTTATTAAGGTATAATTGATATATAACATTCTATAAGTTTAAGATGTATGATATAATGATTTAATATGTGTATTTATTGCAAAATTATAACATAATGAGTTTAGTTAATATCAGTCCCCTCAAATCATTACACATTATTTTCCTTGTGATGAGAACCTTTAATATCTACTCTCTTAGCAACTTTCGAATATACAATAGAATATTGCTAAATAGTCACCATGCTGTACCTTATGTCCCCAGAATTTACTTACCTTTTCAATGTAAGTTTGTACCTTTTGACCACCTTCACCCACTTCCCCCATCCCCCATGCCCCACTCTAGCAACCACAGATCTGACCTCTGTTTCCATGAGTTTGTTTTTTCCAGATTTCACAGATAAGTGAGATCATACAGTACGTATTTGTTTGATTCTGTCTGACTTATTTCACTTACACACGCCCTCAAGTTCTCTCCATGTTATTGCAATTTGCAGGATTTCCTTTTTTTTTTTATGGCTGAATAAAATGAATCAAGATAGAATTCAATACACAGCCATTTTTCCAAAGTATGAGAAAAAAATATATTTTTCAAACAAACAAAACCTGAGAGAAATTGGCATCTTCACTCAATAAAAGAAATTGTGTTGTTTGAATCTCCTTTAGATTGTCCGAATCTGATTTTTGTTTTTGGTCTACTTGATGTATCAGCGGTATATTAAAATTTCCCCGTGATTGTGTTTTGTTTATTGCTCCCTTCTATATTTACATATCATTTATCCTTGCTATATTTTGAAGTAATATTATAAGGTTACATTAAAATTGTGATACATTATTGGTGAATTGAAACTTTTATTGTTGTTAGGAAACCCACCTTAAATACTACATTTTGCATTAAAGTGTCTTTTGTCATATATTAAGAGCTACAATTGCTTTAATTTGATTAGCACTTGCATTATATATATTTTCAGCCATTACACATTCTTATCTATTAGAAGTGACTTTTGTAAATAAGATGTACCATGTAAAATTTTTTAAAAACCCAGTGATAATTTTTATCTTTTTACTGGAGCATTTAGAGAGTTCACATTTACTGTTGATATATTGTATTTTTTATCAGTATCATACTTTTGTGCTTTCTATTTGTCCTACCTATTCTTGGTTTTTCCTCCTTCCTTTCTAGCTTCTTTCGGATTTATTTATCCTTCTCCTCTATGTATTCCTCTATAATTTTTGAAGTTATAATTTCTTTCCATCCTTTCAGCATTTATTCTAGAATCTAATGCATGTGCACTCAAATTATTAATGTCTGAAATTGATCATTATCTTTGCTTCTTCCAAGAACACTCTATGGTCTCCCAGTCAAGTTATACACTTATGCTATGAAGTTTATTTCTATTGATCAAAGGTGAGGGCAGGGGCCTCTGTGGTCACTGTGGTATGTATATCTCAGAGCACACAAGGCTGAAAATAAAATTTCACATATGCACACTGTAATCCTTTCAATGATAAAATTTAATTATGCTCATTTAAAAAAGTAGCACAAAAATGAAAAATCACATACGTAAAATAAAAATTTACCTACCAAGTTAGTCACTTAAATATTATTACATTACAGTCTTAAATTACCAGGTTAGATATACATTATTACATTACAAGCACACACATAACAACAGATTTTTTTCTACCAAACATAATATAAAATCATATTATGCAATAATTTATACCTTTTTCCTACTTAATACATCATGGGAAATTATCCAATCAATACTTGCAGAACTCTTTTCTATATGAATGACTGTATAAGTTTTATAAGAGGAGTACATCATAATTTATTTTATTGTTTACTTTATTGATAGTTAAATTGTTCCTTTTACTTTTCTAAACAAAACATCCATTGGTCACTTGAAAAATTAGGAAAGGTTATGAATAATTATGTTAACGGTGGTTATATTGAGGGAACAGGGTTGTACGTCATTTCATTTTCTATACGACACATTCTAATATTTTTTGAATTATTTACAATGACTCTAGATATATAATCACAAAAAAGATATTTCCAAAAATCAGTATCTGTTACAATCTTATTCAAATACAAGATATCATTTATTTACATAAATATGTTCTAGTCATCGTTGTTTTTGAAAAACAACAAGCAGAGAACAAATCATTATGGTTAAATAATTTCAAACTTTATCTTTGGAAATAAAGAAGTGTTTTCTTACATAGAAGAACAACAAATTTAATCTATAGGGGCTGGATTACATTGCCTTTTATTTTCTTAAGTGAAAAAATAGTTTACATGTTAAATTTAGAGTAAACATCCTGTCTCATGTTGCAATGTTAAGAGATGTGTTTCCTTGATCCTGTCTCATTCTGACCCTCTGCTCGTCATCTGATCCATGCAACCTAATCTAAACTATGGAACCAGAGACACCGACACTGTCCAGCCCCTGTCTTGATCTTCATTCTTCGCCAGTGGAACTTCATGAAAATACAGGTAAAATCAGATACTGTTGTTATGCTAAGTAATCCATTTATTTGATGAGAAAATAATATTATAAACAACAAAGTCCACTGCCAGATACTTTTAGATGAGGAGTTGAAAATCTTTTGTCTTTATAAGTGAATTTAAGATTTTCCACTTGAAGGGGATTGAAATTTCAGACAATCATCCTTTGATAAGTAAATATTTACAAATGGATTAGATTTAACATTATTTGGAAAAATGTTATTGACTTGGTGCCTATGAGTTTTGCTTCGCTTGAACTGAAGGAGTACATGCAATATGTTGCTAAGAGAATTTTTCTACCTACTGAGAATTAGATGACAGATGATATTTTTTCTCATGCTCCTTTTATTAAGCTTAAATGTAACTATAAGAAGGGGCAAAGATAGGTATTTAAGTTAATTTTTATCTTTCTACTCTTGCTTCTGCAACCAGTGTTACTGCTGATGGTATTGCCCATTATATTCTTAGAATTACCATTCTACACTGCTATTACTACTACTACAAGAACACTTATTGCATGTTTATTGTTTCAAGCACTCTGCTACTGACTTTATGTACATTAATTTAATCTCTATAATATATCTATGAATGAATACTGTTGTTACCTCTGTGAAGGGAACTTCATCGTGATAAAGAAATTAAGATTAAAAAAGAAAAAGAACTTGCCACATTTCACAAAGTAACTAAATGACTGGGTCAATTTTAAAACTTTCTTATAGGCATAAAATGGGGCAAATTTTGTTTACGATTTCTAGCATTCTTTTTAATTGTATGTTTATGTATCATACAGGTAGGTATGTATAAGTACTTGTGTATGTATATATAAATTATGTATGTGTATATAAATATATATGTATAAATATGTATGTACGTATATATAAATTATGGTTATTGCATGTATTTTTCTTTTCTAGAGTTTTGTGAGGAAGGTATAACATACACAGCAGTCAAAGTTCAAAACTCTTCAAATACTCAGAAGAGAAAAATAACTAGGATTTCAAAGTCAAAAGGTAAAAAACATTTAAAACTAGATTTCTTTTTTTGCTTGAATAATGAACTTTAATGCTTTAATGAACTAATCATAAAAATAAATATTCCTGGACTAGTCTCTGAATCAGAATTTGTCTCTTGTACCAACACTTTTTAACTAGTCTTAGAGACATAAAGTGCTTTGTTAAGAGCAAACGAAAATGAACAATGAATCACTGATGGCCACAATGACTTACAATGATATACCATAGCCGTAGGATAAAGGCTGTTTCATATATATTCTTCTGGGTTGATATTTTACTTTTGCAAAAGGCAACTGTTCCTTTAAAGCTTCAGTATTTCTAAAAACAAAATGGAGCTTGTGAAGTATCTCATGATAAATGGACTTTTATCAAAACTGTCACAGGATATCTGTCTGGGCCAACAGTTAATGAAGGAGTTTTATTCTTAAACTAGTTCTGCTACAAAGATGGAAGAAACCATTTTTTAAAAATTGGAGGAGGGTGACGAATTAAATCCCTAGGATTTGTGAAGGGATCTTTTGTGGTCTTTGTAAGGTCTCTTTAATAGAGCAACTTGTTAGTCCACAAGCAACCCTTTCCTACATAAAAATATTCATATCTTCCCTGGTTGTCCCCAAATCTGCAAAATACTTTAGAGTTCCTCTCACAGGCTGGGGTATATTTTCCCATGCTGTGGTGCTCCCATGAGCTTAGATTTCAATCTAATATAAGTGGGTTGAGTATTCCTGACCAAAATTCTTTCTAATCCCGACTCCTGAGTCGTCTTTCCATTGATCAGTATAGTAGCCCACTTCCCTCTCTTTGGACAGGCTCTCCATGGTGCATTGCTGCAGTGGTATTTGCCCTCCTTTATCTAATTTTCCTCGCACTAGCTGCAATTATGACAGCTAAGGGTAAGTAATTTTCAGAACTATTTCATTAACGTGTTTTAAATCAGTACAGTATAATTTTTAAAAGCCTTTAAAATTGGTTCTAAGAATTTCCTCAAGGTATTTTTCTCATTTGTTATTTTAATTATATGATAATTTTGTCAATTCAATTTTGGAATTTTCAAGAATAGCATAGGCCCAGGTGACTTTATCAAAGATGTCAGTGGATAGCTGGGTGTTTTGATAAAAATAGAAAAGAATAGCTGCAGTCTATATTTTATCATAATGTTATTGACATTAGATTCACCAACTGAGGTGTAATAAAATGTGAAAATATTTATATAATTTACTGGTGGGATAGTTAAAAATTAACTGTAAGGGCATCAAGTCAAGTAATTTGAAAGAGAGAATTTAATAGAGGAAATAAAAGATTATGGACAGATATTCATCAAAAAATGAAGCAAAATGATCAAGGATGTTGGACTGAGCCTACACGTTGCTTGAATTCAATATGTCAATATTACAAAAAATATATAGCACTTAAAAGAATAAATCCATAAAACTCTTAGTACTATTAGCAAATCAGAAATGTGAAAAATTTCAAATACAGAAAGTAAGATATATTAGATTTAGAGGCCTGCCCGGTGGCCAAGTGGTTAAGTTCCCACACACCGCTTCGGTGGCCCAGGGTTACGCTGGTTCATATGCTGGGCACAGATGCGGCACTGCTCATCAAGCCATGCTGAGCAAGCCCACATAGCACAATCATAAGGACCTACAACTAGAATATACAGCTATGTACTGGGGGGGCTTTAGGGAGAAGAACAAGAAGAAAAATAAGAAGATTGGCAACAGATGTTAGCTCAGGTGCCAATCTTTAAAAAGAAAAAGATAGATTTATAAAACAGGAAAATAAGTGCTCAAATTGCTCAAAGCACATGGAGTAGAAATTTATTCAAAAGGCATAATTTGTCTAAAGCAATTATAATCTCAAAGATAATTATTTCAGAATATTGCAGAATATGTGATTTTTAATAGTAAACACAAAAACCTTGTTTAAGTGTATGATATCCTGCAAAGACACATATGATAATAAAGAGACCCAAGACAATGTAGAGAAATTGAATAACTATATTCTACAGATAAATAACCTAATCAAAGATGCACATCCAAACAGATAACTGACTGATAATTTTTAAGGGTGAACTTGAAAATATCTTAATAACAAAAACTGACGCCAAGATAAACTGTTTAGTAGCTAGCAAAAAGTGAAAGAGCCCCACCCAAATCAGTAAGATGGGCATAGCATTATTCCAAATTATCTCTGTACACAGAAAGCTATTTTAGGACAATAGACCTTACAAACATAGAAGCAAAAATTCTACATGAGAGAGCCAACATAATACACCACTGACTAAAAGAACACTACACGATGAACAAATCCTGGTTAAGATCAGAGGGGTTTGTACTGCTGTTGAGAGATTTGTCAACAGAGAGAAAAAAAAGAAATAACTACAATTAGAAGAAAACATATTTAACTTGATTAAGGATGTGTATAAGAACCTTCAGCAAATGTAATCTTTCATGATGAAAATTATTGTTTCAATAGAATCAGGAAGACAAGGATGACTGATATAATAACTATTATTCAACATTTCTTGGATGTCCTGGTCAAAAAAAAAGCCATAATGCAGGAAAACCTAGTTAGATATAAAATAAATATTAAAAATTAAATACTGAAATTATCTGCATATGATGTGCTTTCTTCCCCAGATATTACAAGGAAATCTACTGGAAAAAAAAATCAGAATAAAACGAATACTTCAATAATGAAGCTGGATACAAAATTAACCAAGTTTTATTACATACTGGCAGGCGCTAATATCTAATACCTAGGTCCATCTTTTAAACCTCTTACTTGACATTTCTTCTTAGACATCTTAAAAAACACCCAGCACACTACTTTTCCAAACCTCTATCTTCCCAGCCTTGATCTTTACCAACATCCAGAAAAAAATAATATACTTTAAATATTGTTATCTTTCTTGGCACTTGATATCTAGTGAAATGAACCTAAGAGTCATCTGTGTTACCTAACTACCACTGATTATCTCAATTTAGTGAGTTAGTACACTTCTCTACATTTGCATTACTATCTATCTAATGCAAGATAATAATCACTCTCTCTCTTTTATCTATCTACTCTACTAGCCTCTAACTTCATCCACCCTTGACTTCTTCCAGTCTATTTCCAGAGTAGCTTCTTCAAAATATAAATTTCATAAACTCACCATAACTTTACTATTAGCTTCTTAGTAATTTAAATTCAATATAAATTTAAAAATCCTTAACATAGTTTATAAAGTCCTTCCTTGCGTGGTCCATAGATTTCTACCCCTGCTAGTGCTACATACATTCTCACACTCTAAGCTCCAGCCATAGTTGTTGCCCTTTAGTTCACTGAATGATTTATGGTTAGAGTTACAGTGTAACATCATAAAAACAAGGATAATTTTAAGAATGAGAGTTGATGTTGTTAATAATTACTCTGGGACAACAAGCATAAATCAGGACTTCTCTGGGCAGATTGGTCTGAATTGTGACTTTATCTGTGATCCCTTTTCTACAGGGCATATGCATAAACTATTCCTTTGACCTGAAGCATCCTTCCTTCTACTTTTCTCTGGATAACTAAATCCTAGCGTAATTAATTATCTCAGAATAATCAATATTCTTTTATAATTAGACAAAATATCTCTATTACAATATCTTATGTACCATTTATTTGTAGCATCTTTCACAATCCCACATGTATAATTCTTCATGTGGTTGTTTATTCAATGTCTGTCTCTCCCATTAGATTGTTAGCTTCATTATCACAAAGCCCATGTCTGTATTTGCTCTACATATAATCTTTGCTTCAAATACTATGTTGACACATTACAGATACTTAGTGAATATTTTTGATTAAATAAATTCATAAACTTAACAATTGATATGGCTTATATGAAAGAGATTATAATACTTTACTAAAAGGCATAAAGAAAGGCATTAATGAATTGAGTATATATTAAATGTACCTTGGTGGAAAGACTAAGGTTTACGTGATTCCAATGCAAATGCATTTTTATGATAAGTTACTTGTAAATTATACATAAAAGTAAAAATGCCTGAGATTAACAAAATACATATTGAAATATATTAACAAGAGAAGTAGGGATCTAGGCTTTCCAGGTGCCAAAATAGTCTATAAGCTATAGGTAATTGAAGGGAGATCTTGGATATCATAAGTGAATCATGGATGAATAAACTTATGACATAAATGGAGGATAAAGCCTGTAAATAAACAAGAATGTTCTTGGGTAGAAAATTTAGTAGAGCATAGCTTGCTTACTCAATGGTGGCTTAAGATTTGGTTTCTTATTTTAAAGAAGATAGAGAAGATGTAGGTCCATGTTCAACTGCATCAGAACAGTGACTAGAAACATCCATCTTAGGAGAATATGTTTAAAATATGGAATGATCAATTTAGGGAACAAACATGGAAGACTGCAAGTGTGAGGAAATGGAAAGTTGATGATAATATGTTCTTTTCTTTACACTGATTCATCATAAGACATATTGAATTTTAATACTGTAAGTGGTCTGATTAGGAAATGAGCCAGCAATATTTGTTACATTTATTCCAATGAGTCCAGCAGTGAATTTGGAACTCAAACTGGAGTAATGTGGTCCAGAGAATTTAAAGTCATGTTGATATAAAAAGATCTAAAATCATGTTGTACTTGACCAAATTGAAACCCTATGTCCAATAACAAGTTACATGATTGTATAACTGAACTGGGATCAGATCTTGGTAAAGCAGGTACGCAGGAATCTTTTCTCTCCAATTCATGTGAGGTCTCCAAAATCTCTTAGAAGTAACCATAGATCATTCAGACTTAAATAAATTCAAGCTAGAAACATTCCATTCACTCATTTTTTTTAAAATTCAAGTTGTGCCATCTGGTGTGCCAGATCCTTCCAAATAAAACAAAACACATCGGTGTGAAGTGATGTGGATTAAAGGTTTTGTATTTGAATACAGAAATAGAGCTGTTAAAAAATGGCCAAATTTTGTAAAAACTTAATTGTAATGAGTTTGAATTTTAGCATATAAACGATTGAGAGTCTCTGAACATGGTTGAAAGGGTAACATTATTCAAGCTGTGCATTGGGGTCGAAGCATTTTGAGGGAACTATTGTAAAGTAAGAACTAGAGAGTTTACAGAATATTATACTACCTCTACATAAAAACAACAAAAATTTGAATAGGGAAAATGTTATGATACTGTGAAGAAGGGAACATATATATGAAGCATTGAAATGATGGAATAAATAGTACTTTGTGACTGATTGGATGTGTGCTATGTCAAAGATATTTGCCTCAAAGATAGCTTAGGTCATTACGTCCTGATTGTCCAAGTTTACGAACTACTGAGAATGGTATCAATCAGATGTTGAAACTTGCAATTATTAAAGCACCAGTTATTAACTCATAAATATACTTTATAAGTAAAAGTTCATACTTTATTATCAGTTACTTGCAAATAACTTAAAATTCATTCCTCATTTAATAATAAAAAAATGAATGGATAAATTATATTTAAGAAATTTTAGATTTCTATTTTACTTGCTGTCTCAAATGTTTGAAAGTAATAATAGTATTAAAACATATTTTCTTTTGCAAATTTTATGAATTTCAGTTCATTGTCTAGAAGAGACTTTAAAGGAGTTGAATATATCAGATACAACTACATATTGCAAATTGAAGTAGCAAAAAAAGGTATGTATTGCATTGCAATGGGAATCTTGGTATCACATGCAAGCTATTTAAATTTAGATATATACACATACAATTAATAAACATGAGATCAAAGTTAGATAACTATGGCGCATGTACAAAAATTCTCATATATAAAGACTTCTCTCTAACTTAGGGAGGATAATTGCAAATAATAATGCAAAAATTATAATACACGGAGTGACTATGTGTGATGAAATTATCTTCATACATGTACTTTTTGTCTGTCAAGGTAACTGGTCGTTCTCTGAAGAAAATTTGTATTTTATTTCTGCTGAAAATAAAATTTTGTCAGCAAGAAAATTGTTCTGAAGCACATCTACAGTCTTATCAAGACAAATAGCAAGGAATAATTGGAAGTATGGCATAATATTCATCCTTTTTATATGGAAGATAATTATAAATAGAGATTTTTAATATCTTGGGTTCATTCAAGCATGCTACACTCAACATATTATAATTGGAAATCTCTTAATCCCAAAAGATCAAGATATGGATTTAAAATGATTATGCTATTTTTAAATTTTCAGTATATTTGTATATAGAAGTAAATACTAACATATAAAACTTTCTGACCTTGTTAAACAAATGGGGGGAAAACAACATAGGACGTACAAACCAAAGGGAATCTGGTCACAATTGGCACCTAAAAAATTACCAACATTCATTGATTGCTTCTAACATTCCTGGTTCTACTTCAGTGATTACGTGTATTAAAGCATACACTGCCCCAATAATCCTATAAGACAGTACTATCATTATTTTTGTCATACTAATAAAGAAACTGAGGCCCAGAAAGTGTGAGAAATTTTTCCCAGGTTGTATAGCTAGTAAGAATTAGAACCAAGATTTAAACCAAAGTAGTCTTACTCTAGAGATCATGAGCATAACCATTATGTATGCTGACCCCAGAACAATGAATCATATCAAACCAAGTTGTAAGAATGTTGCTTCTTTGGTAATAGTCAGGGCTGCTCATGCAAGCAGATTTACATATTTCTCCCCTGGATGTATCTTTCAGCAAGAAACAAATGAGAAAAAGAACTTTCAAGAATCAAATACCATAATAATTTTTCATAAGGAATGACTATTTTTATACTAATTATTTTTTGGAATATGAAAAAAAGATTAATAGAAGTGATTTTTTCCCCTTAGTAGACTGTAGCAAGCCTAAAGAATAGAGGTCTCCTACGTTTTAGTTCTCATCCACTTTGTGGCTGTTGTTTCTATACTGTTTCTTCTTTTACATTGTATTCAAGTTCTGTTATTACCTTTAATAAAGATTTCAATCCATATCAGTGATGGTAAATTTATGGCATATATACTGACAATTTCCATACGATGCTCTTGGAAGGTACTCCTTATAATTACAACATTCTTCCCTACTGAGGCTGGACTCCACGTTGAATAATTTTCAACAAAGCACACCTGAAAGTTTTTGCCCATTGCCTTGCTTTCGTCTTGTATACATACTGTTTCAAACTGGACTTGTATGTACAGATCACCAGTCAAATCTCCCAGGAAGAGCAAGTAAAAAAATATATAAAAACAGTAATCAGTTACTAAGGCAATGTCTCCTAATGATCTATTACCTCAAAATTTGCTTTTGTAAATCACAGTTTACCCGTAACTTTTAGTAGAAGAACTCATGTCTGTGAATGTTCTAAAACTGATAGAAGACAACAAACTAAGTATTGACAAAGCCTTGTGAACCCCAGTAGGGTGAACAAAATGAAAACAAAGTTACGTATATCATATGTAATTGCTGAAAACCAGACCAAAAATAAAAGCTGAAAGGCAGGCAGAGAAAAACAGAATTTACCTTCAAAGGAAAAATTGGCAGCTAACATAAAAAGAAGAAAACATGAAAGCCATATGATTACTGAAAGACTAGTGCCATACTAAAATTCTATTCCCAGAGACAAGATGCTAACTATATGAGAATGATATGAGTATATAATCATATTTCATAGGTGAAATAAAGGTAATTTAAGATAGGTAGAAGAAAAGAATTAATTTCTTTGGACTGCACTAAGGATATACACTATAATGTTCTTTAGGTGTAAGAATATGATCCCAAATGGAACCTCAGGATAAAGGGCAATTCAAGATGAAGGGCAATGAAATAGGTAAATATGGGTGTAAATGTAAATGGATAGCGATTACATACAACCATAATATTAACGGTTTTAAATTGCATAAAATTAAAGTACACTTTAAGTGTTGCAATTACATCAAAAGGGAGAGACATGGCTAGGAAGAGATCAAGCAACCTTTTATATTGGACATTAAATCAAAGATGCATGTTAGAATTTTAAGGATAAGCACCAAAATCATAACAAAATATTACATAACTATGAGAATATTGGAGGAATATATCTCTATTAATGGAACAATAATAATTTAATGGAGTAATTCTTAACAGAACAATATATAATGCAGTCAATGAAGTAGAAGAATTCATATCAGGATCATTCTTGGACAAAGATGCTGAGGGTTGCAGGAGTTCAAGCATGATCTTCAGCTTTATCTCCTGAGTTCTTTCTGGATATTCAGGGGCCCATAAAGTACTGAAGAAGGATATTGGAGAAGGAATGAATGATTCCAATCACGAAAGTGGAAGCATCTCTAAATGCTTCCGAGTCAGTTTTCTTGTGTTCCATTTTCCTATCAACTACTCTCACCTGCAGACTAATTTCATTTACCTTTGTCCATTGGTCCTTTTCCTAAAAACTATTTAGGTTCCCTTGGCTTCTTAATAATTCTTACAGATTCACTTATCTAAGTATATGCTACATATATATATGATTTGGAAACCCATAATATATTTTTTCAATCTCTTTTTCTAAAAAAATAGCCATGTGGTTTTGTGTGAGGAAGCCACATTAAAGAGCCTCATCGTTGTCATTCCCTCCCAATTTATTTTAATCTCAAATGAAGGTCCAAAATAAATTTCTGAGGTCAGTTTTGCTCTATTTCCTCCCCTTAAGATACATATGTCTCTGTAAGAACTAGTTTGTCCCCATGTGGAACTGATAGTATATGATTGTTCCAAATGTTTCAATGGCTGAGATTTCAAGCATATTTATTATCTTAATTTCCATTACATTTTTTTAAAATAAATTTATTTAAACCAAAAACAAAAACAAAAACAATTCACTCATTTCTCCCACTCATCATCCCCTGCCTCTGGCAAGCACCAAATTGTTCTCTTCATCAGTGAGCTTGGTTTATAAATGTAGATATAGATTAGATATAGATACATAGATTAGATATAGATTAGATATAGATACATAGATTAGATTTATATATAAAGATAGATATAGATGTATTTTAGTTTCCAAATGTAAGAGAAATCATATCGTATTCGTCTTTCTCTGTCTGACTTATTTCTCTTCGTATAATGCCCTTAAGGTCCATCCATGTTGCAGCAAACGGCAAGATTTCATTCTTTTTTAAGGCTAAACAATATTCCATTATACATATATATATATATATATCACTTTCTTTATCCATTCGTCCATTGATAGACACTTAGGTTGTCTCCATATATTGACTATTGTAAATAATGCTGCAGTGAAGATGGGGATGCACATATCTTTTCAAGCTGGTGTTTTCATTTGCTTCAGATCAATACTCAGAAGTGGAATTGCTGGATCATATGGTAGTTCTATTTTTAACTTCTTGAGGAAGCTTCACACTTCTTTCCATAGGGGCTGCACTAATTTACATTCCAACCAATAGTGCACAAGGGTTCCCTTTTTTCTACATCTTTGCTGACACTTGTTTTTTCAAGTCTTTTTGATAATAGCCAGTCTAACAGGTGTGAGGTCATATCTCATTGTGGTTTTGATTTGCATTTCTCTGAAGATTAATGATGTAGAGCATCTTTTCATGTACCTCTTGACCATCTGTATGTATTCTTTGGAAAAATGGCCATTTGGGTCTTTTGCCCGATTTTTAATCAGATTGTTTGGGGTATTTTGCTATTGGGTTATATGAGTTCCTTATATATTTGGATATTAGCCCCTTATCAGATATAGGATTTGCAAATATTTTCTCCCATGCAGAAGGTTGCCTATTCATTTTGTTGATGGTTTATATTGCTGTGCAGAAGCTTTTTCATTTGATGTAGTCCCATTTGTTTACATTTTTACTTTTGTTGCTGTTGCTTTTGCTTTTGGTGTCAGATTCAAAAAATCATCACAAAGACTTATGTCAAATACCATATCACCTATGTTTTCTTCTAGGAGTTTTGTGGTTTCAGGTCTTATGTTCAAGTATTTAACCCATTTTGAGTCAATTTTTGTGTAAAATGTAAGATAGGAGTTCAGTTTCATTCTTTTTCATGTGGCTATAGAATTTTCAACACCATTTTTTTAAGAGACTGCCCTTTCACCCATGTATACTCTTGGATCCTTTGTCATAAATTAATTGACCATATAGGTGTGGGTTTATTTCTGGGCTCTCTATTCTGTTCCATTGATCTATGTGTCAGTGTTTATGCCAATACCATACTGTTCTAATTACTATAGTTTTGCAATATGCTTTGAAATCAGTGAGCCTGATGGCTCCAGCTTTGTTATTCTTTATCAAGATTTCTTTGGCTATGCAAGGTCTTCTGTGGTTCCATACAATTTTTATGACTATTTGTTTTCATCCTAAGTGGATGTTGAATTTTGTCAAATGCTTTTCAACATCTATTAAGATGATCATATGATTTTTATCCTTCATTTTATTAATGCAGTGTATAACATTGATTGATTTGGGGACGTTAAACCATCCTTGCATCCCTGGAATAACTCCTACTCAACCATGGTGCATGATTCTTTGAAACTCCTGTTGAGTTTTGTTTCCTAATATTTTGTGAAGGATTTTGCATCTATGTTCATTAGGGATTTTAGCCTGTAATTTTCTTTTCTTATGGCATCCTTGTCTGGTTTTGGTATCAGGGTAATGCTGGCCTCATAAAATGAGTTTGGCAGAGTTTCTTCCATTTTTATTTTTTAGAAGAGTTTGAGAAGGGTTGGTATTATTTCTTCTTTGAATGTTTGGTAGAATTCACCAGTGAAACTGTCTGGTTCTGGACTTTTGTTTGTTGTGAGATTTTTGATTGCTAATTCAATCCCCTTACTAGTAGTCAGTCTATTCAGATTTCCCATTTCATTAGCATCCAGTGTTGCTAAGTAGTAGAAACAAATTTATCCATTTCTTCTAGGTTGTCCAATTTGTTAGTGTATAATTGTTCATATACACTTGAAAGGGCAGTCTCTTAAAAAAATGGTGTTGAAAATTCTATAGCCACATGAAAAAGAATGAAACTGAACTCCTATCTTACATTTTACACAAAAATTGACTCAAAATGGGTTAAATACTTGAACATAAGACCTGAAACCACAAAACTCCTAGAAGAAAACATAGGTGATAGTAGTCTCATGATTCTTCATATTTCTGTGGTACCAGCTGTAACAACTCCTCTTTCATTTCTGATTTTATTTATTTGAGTACTTCCCCTCTGGTAACCACCAATCTGTTCTCTGAATCTATGAGCTTGTTTTTGTTTTTGTCTTGTTTGTTTGTTTTGTTTTTTTAGATTCCACACATGAGTGAAATCATACAGTATTTGTCTTTCTCCATCTGACTTATTTTGCTGAGCATAATACCCTCAAGGTCCATCCATGTTGTCACAAATGGTAAGATTTCATTCTTTTTTATGGCTGAGTAGTATTCTGGTGTGTGTGTGTGTGTGTGTGCACTCACGCAAATGTGTGTAGAGATATATATATATATATATATATATATGCGTGTGTGTGTGTGTGTATATATATATATATCACATCTTCCTTATCCATTCATCCATCAATGTACACTTAGGTTGTTTCCATGTCTTGGCTATTGTAAATAAGGCTGCATTAAGCATAGGGGTGCACATACATCTTTTTAGATTATTGTTTTTGTGTTTTTGAATAAATACCCAGAAGTGGAATTGCTTGGGCATATGGTAGTTCTAGTCTTAAGTTTTTGAGGAATCTCCATACTGTTTTCCATAGCAGCTTCACCAATTTACATTCCCATCAACAGTGTATAAGGGCTCCCTTTTCTCCACATTCTTTCCAAAACTTGTCATTTATTGTCTTTTTGATAATAGCCATTCTAACATGTGAGGTGATATCTCATTGTGGTTTTGATTTGCATTTACCTAATAACTAGTGATATTGAACTTCTTTTCATGATATCTGTTTCCTTCCCCGGATTAGGGAAGTTTTCAACCATTATTTCTTCAAATAAATTTTCTGGTCCTTTCTCTCTCTCTTCTCCTTTGGGACTCCTATAATGTGAATGTTAGCCCACTTGAGGTTATCCCAATGGTCCCTTAAGTTATCTTCATTTTCTTTTCTTTTTTTTCTTTTTTGCTGCTTCGTCTGGTTGAGTCTTATTGCTTTGTCTTCCAGGTCACTGATAGGATCTTCAGTTTCATCCAGTCTGCTGTTGAAGCTCTCTAGCATATTTTTCATTTTAGTTATTGTATTCTTCAGCATTGTAACTTCTGTTTGGAACTTTCTTATATTTTCCATCTCTTTTTCGAAGATCTCACTGTGTTCATCCATTCTTCTTCTGAGTTCAGGAAGCATCGTTATGACCATTACCTTGAACTCTTTATCAGGTAGATTGCTAATCTCCATTTCATTAATTTTTTTTCTGATGTTTTGTCTTATTCTTTCATTTGGAACATATTCTTTTGTCTCCTCATTTCGTCTTATCCTCTGTGTTTGTCTCTATGTATTAGACAAATTAAGTGCCTCTAGCAGACTTGTATAAATGTCACTTGAGGCCCTTAAGCACAATCCCCTCTGACTACCAGAGCTAGGCGCTAAAGGATTGTCCACTGTGTGGTCTGCTTGTGCCCGTTGGCTCTGGTAGGGTCATGAAAGTAGCATGCGAGGGCAGGGCTCCTCACCTTTCATGTCTATTGGTCTCATGCACAGGCAGCATGGTGCTGGGGGGCAGGGCTGTTCCCCCTTAAAAATGGTGCCTACCAGTTTTCTATCCTAAGAGAGAGTCCCAACAGACTTTTGCCACTCTTGCAGCTGCTTTAAGATTAACAAGTGACTCTCCTTCACGTATGGTCAAGGCTCTTTCAAACTGATGCTTTTTGCGCTGGGTCCAGTGGTGAGTGGGTCTGTGTGTGAGCCCTTTAAGAATGGGATCCTCATTCTCTCTAGTCCTATGTTTCTCTTGAATGTAAGCCCCATTGGTTTTCAAGGCCAGAAATTTTTGTGGTCTCATCTGTCTAGTGTAGGACCCAAGGGGTAGGGTGCCTGGTGTGGGGTACAAACCCTTTGATCCTCAGGAAGAAGCTCCATTGATTGATTGATTGATTGATTGATTGATTTGCTATCCCTCCCAATTGTGGCTTACCATGCCAGGGGTGGGGTTTTTAGCATGATCATGTCTCTGCCTCTCTTACCGGTCTCAGTGTGGCCCCTTTAAACTTTTATGTGTAACAGATGTTCTGCTAGTTCTAGGATTCTTTTTAGAGGGATTTTTTCCATATGTAGCTGTATATGTGTTGTGTTTGTGAGAGGAGGTGAGGTTAGGATCTTCTTATGCCACCATCTTGAGCCTCTTGAGACATCTAGTTTTTTGAGGTACGCCTTTATTGTTATGAACTTCTCTCTTAGAACTGCTTTTCTGCATGCCAAAAATTTTGGTATGTAACATTTTTTTTTCATTTGTTTCAAGGTATTGTTTGATTACTCGTTTGATTTCTTCTTTTTTGACCCAATACTTGTTCAGTAGCATGCTATTAATTAATTAATTTCTAGTTTCAAAGCATTGTGGTTGAAAAAGATGCTTAATATGATTTCAGTCCTCTTAAAATTAAGACTTGTTTTGTAGTCTGACATAAGATCTATCTTGGAAAATATTTCATGTGTACCTGAGAAGAATGTGTATTCTGTTGCTTTTGGTTGGAATGTTTGGTAAATATCTATTAAGTCTATCTGGTCCAATGTGTCATTTAAGGCTGATCTTTCCTTTTGATTTTCTGTCTGGATGATCTATCCATTGATGTAAGTGGGGTATTAAAGTGTCCTACTATTATTATATTGTTATCTATTTCTTCTTTTAGATCTGTTAATATTTGCTTTTTATATTTAGGTGCTTCTTTGTAGGGTGCAAAAATATTTACAAACGTATCTTATTATTGTATTGGCCCTTTTATCATTATGTAATGCCCTTCTTTGTCTCTTATTATAGTCTATTTTAAGTCTATTTTGTCTGATATAAGTATAGCTACTCAACCTTTCTTTTGGTTTCCATTTGCATGGAATACTTTTTTCCATGCTTACACTTTTAGTCTGTGTGTGTCCTTACATCTAAAGTGAGTCTCTTGTAGCCAATATATAGACATGCCTTGTTTTTTTTAATACATTCAGCCACTCTGTCTTTTTTTTTTTCTTTCAGGAAGATTACCTCTGAGCTAATATCTGCCACCAATCTTCCTCTTTTTGCTGAGGAAGATTGGCCATGAGCTAACATCTGTGCCCATCTTGCTCTATTTTATATGTGGGATGCCTGCCACAACATGGCTTGATAAGTGGTGTTTAGATCCATACATGGGATCCAAACCCCAGGCTGCTGAACCCTGAGCCACCACAGTGGAACATGAGAACTTAACCACTGCACCACCAGGCTGGCCCTCTGTGTCTTTTGATGGCAGAATTTAGCCCTTTAACATTTAATGTAATTATAGATGGGTATGTGTTTGTTGCCACTTTTTAAATTGTTTTATGGTCATTTTTGTAGTTCCTCTGTGTTCTGTTCCTTTCATCATTTCTTGCTCTCTTCTTTTGTGCTTTGATGACTTTCATTAGTTATATTCTTAAATTCCTTTTGCTTTATCTTTAATGTATTTACTATAGGTTTTTGCTTTGTAGTTACCATGAGGCTTACATATAAAAACTTGTATCTATAACCATCTAGTTTATGTTGATAACATCTTAAGTTTGAGCCCATTGTGAAGTTTCACATTATTACTCTTCTATTCCCAAGTTTTATGTTTTCGATGTCACATTTTAAATTTTTTTATCTGTGTAGTCCTTAACTAATTATTGTAACCATGAATGCTTTTACTACATTTGTCTTTTAACCTTCACACTAGCTTTACAAGTAATTAATCTGCAACTTTTACTATATGTTTATCTTTACAATGAGATTTATCATTTCACGTGTGTTCTTGTTACTAATTATTACCCTTTATATTAAGCTTAAAAAAGTCTCTTCAACATTTTTTTATGGCTAATTTAGTGGTGAAGAACTCCTTTAGTTTTTGCTTCTCTGGAAAACTCTTTATCTCACCTTAATTTCTGAATGATAACTTTGCTGGGTGGAGTATTCTTGGTTGGAACTTATTTTCTTTCAGCATGTTGAATATATCTGTCTTGAAAAGTTTCTTTTGAAAAATCTGCTAATAGTATCGTAGGGGTTCTCTTGTATTTAATAAGTTGGGGTCTTTTTCTTACTTCTTTTAATATTCTCTCCTCATCTTTAACTTTTGACATTTTAATTATAATGAGTCTTGGTGTGAGTCTCTTTGGGTTCCTCCTATTTGGAACTCTCTGGGCTTCCCAGAACTGGATGTCTGTTTCTTTCCCCAGGTTAGGAAAGTTTTCAGCCATTATTCCTTTAAATAAGGTTTTTGCACTTTTCTCTCTCTTCTCCTTCTGGGAGCCCTATGATATGAATGCTAATCTGTATGATGTTGTCTCATAAGTCCCTTAAGCTATCTTTATCTTTTTCATTCTTTTTTCTTCTTGGTGCTCTGACTGTGTAAGTCCCACTGTCTTGTCTTTGAATTAACTGACCCTTTCTTCTCTTTCATCTAGTCTGTTATTGACCCCCTCTAGTTTATTTTCCTGTGCAGTTATTATATTCTTCAGCTCTGTGACTTCTATTTGGTACTTTCTTATATTTTCCTTCTTTGTTGAAGTTCTCATTGTGTTCACTCGTTCTTCTCCCCAGTTTGATGAGCATTTTATGACCATTACTTTGAACTCTTTAATAGATAACTTACTGATTTCCATTTCATTATTGTTTTCTTCCTAAGGTTTTATCTTGTTCTTTTATTTGGAATATATCCCTTTGTTTCTTCATTTTGCTTGACTCCCTGTGTTGGTTTCTATATAGTAGATGAAATAACCAGCTCTTCCAGTCTTGAAGAAGAAGGCTTGTGTAGGAGATGAAACATATCATTCAACCCTTCCTCAGTTCTTGGTTGTCTTGTAAACCTTTGTGCTTGTTCAAGCAGTCTTTTATATTTTAATAGCTCCCAGTAGTAGAGGATGTGCCAAGACTGTCAGTTTCCCAAACAAGACGATCTCAGCACCTAGATTCAGGCTGACTGGAAGGCAGACTCTCAGGCATCAGCTTTTAACAGTGGGTATATATATATATATATACAGTCCTGACATTCTGGAGGTGTCCCCTGGGTGGCAATTGCAGAAATAAGGGCTTCAGATATATAAGCTCTTTTCTGGGTAATAACAGTGAGCTGGAGCAAGGCAGAGGGAGAATGCAAAAAGGGCACCCACAGCCTATGTTCTTTGAAAGCACTCTAGTGGCCACTAAATGTGTGCCAAACCTGAAGACGGATCCTCAGGTCAAAGCTCCAAGATAAACAAAGATGCCTCCTTCACAGAAAGAGTGGAGAGTGTGCCTCAGTCCGATGTCTGTGCAGTGCCCTTGGAGTGGCAGTTTGCCAAGAATCATCTTTCCAATTGCCATAGTCCTGTGAGACTCAGGAATGCAAGCAGGGGGACTGGTCATTAGGACCAGGAAATTAAGGGGTGTCCTCTGGGTGGCAGCTGCATAAACTTGGGCAGCAGACACAAAAACCAGGGCATCAGGCATGTGTAAATCTCCCCTTCAGGAGACAGTGGAACCCTGGAGCATGGCAGAGGGTTAGCATGAAGATAGTGCCCACACTCTGAGGTCGATGGAAAGGAATACAGTAGGCTGGAAGTTGTGTGTTTAATTAGAAGCCTATCCCTCAGGCTGCAGTAATGATAATTAGCTAATAGGTCTCCTTCACAGAAGGATTCAGCTCCTGGGTCTGTTACCTCTTGCTGTGCCCTGGGGGTGGTAGCTATTTAAGGACTCGTCTGTTGGTTACAGTCCTGTGGGGCACACGAGCATAAACTCCACTGGCCTTTAGAGCCAGGCAATGTAGAGGTGTCCCCTGGCAGCAGTCACAAAAGTCGGGATGCTGGACAGGGCTGTGAGCTTCTTTCTGTGTAACACTAATCATTACAGTATCATGGGACCAGGAACACAAGCTCCCTTAGCCTTCAGAAACACGCAATCAGGAGGCATCCCCTAGGCAGCAGTCACAAAACTCCAGGCACCAGATGCAAGTGAAAGGTCCCTTCCAGGACACAGTGGTACTCCAGAGCATGGCAAAGGGAGAGCACAAAGATGGCACCTGCCAGTCTCCATCCCCAGAGAGGGTTTCAGCAGGCTTCTAGATGTGTGTGTTAAATTATATATCTTCCCTTTGAGCCAACACCTTAATATAGGCAGGTGAGCCTCCTTCGCTCCCAGAAATCAGTTTTCTCTGAGCTGGCCTCTAGGGTAGATGAGTCGGAATGCATGAGCCTTTTAAGAGTGGTTTCTCAGATTGCTACAGTCTTGTGGGTCTCAGGATGGTGGCCTTGTTGGTTTTCAAAGTTAGATGTTTTGGGGACCCATCTCTCAAGTTTATGTCTTAAAAGTTGGGATGCTCATTGTGAAGTTCAAACTGGTCACTCCTCAGGGAGAAGGCCCATTTTTGGAATCCCCTCCCAGTTGTGGGATGCCACATTGGGGGTGGGGTTTATCACAAGACCGTGTCTCAGTCTCAACTACCTACTTCAATATGGTTTTCTTCACATCTTCCCAATGTTTAGTCATCACTCAGCCAGCCTTTAGGTTTTCTTAAGAGGAAATTGTTCTATCTGTAGATGTAGACCTTAGTGTGTCCATGGAGGAGGTGAGTTCAGGATCTTCCTAAATGACATCTTGAACCAGATTCCAAGCATTTTTATTATCTTCTATTATCAATAGATCCTCTGCACCCAGACTTTGTAGTCCCCAGATAAAATTCCCATGATCATCTTGTCACTGACTATACTATTTAGGTTCAATGCCTTACCTTCATTCCCTCAAAAGAAGATGCTTCCCCACCTAAAGTTGCTGGACAGACTATGTTCCACTTTCAAAATGCCACTATCTGGGTGAAGAGTGGTTTATGTCCTATGTTGTGAACTAACTGTCTAGTAAAAGAGAACAAACACCACAAATGATACATGATACAAGACAAAAGAAACCCAGGAATAGCACTTGGTACCACAGACTTTGGTCAAACCAAAGATGAGCTTGTGCTGAGCACAGCTGAACACTATAGGTTGCATAATGGGAAAGGAATCCTGATTTCTTTCAGATTCGTATGTTTATAGAGGTATTGGGAGTGGCAGGGATCATCTAGCCTAGGCTAGACTCACTAAGTCATCCATCAGGCTAACAAGTTTGTATGTCTACAATTTTAAAAATACTTATAATGTAAGGTAAAGAAAGCCAAGGCTTAAAAAGTACTTTGATCATAGATACAAAATATATACATCATAAAAAATTGAGAGAGTTGGAATGATGCCAGCAAAATGGCAGAATAGGAAGCTCCAGGCCCTTGTTCTTCCAAGAAAGCATTAAAAAAAATTAAACACTGCCTATAACGACTTTATAGGTGGTCTGAGAAATAGTCAAAGACCTACAGCAACCAAGGGAATGCCCAATCAAGAAAAAGCCACATTCAAAATATTAGGAATTTTTATGGCATTTTTACTTGTAATTGCCCCACACTCTCCCTCATGTGGCAAGGTCTTAGCCTGGAGATGGTGGCAACCCAGATCTCAATTCCCTGCCTCAAACTGAGGGAGAAAAGCATACCTTACTTCCAATGTTTGAACTTGTCTGAGGGCTGCCTGAAGGACTATTCTTTGTTTCACTGAACTTGGAGCTCAGGGGAGGAATAGTAGCAAAACTCAGATCTCAAACTGGGAAAAGCAGTGAAAATGGCAGGCACTTGAGGTAAATGCTGCAGAAGACTATAGACCCACAGGCACCTAGGGCAAGAGATCAGAAGTTGAGACATACAACAGACCATCTAACTCCTTGTGGAGAACCTGGGTGTGACTCATTGGGTAGTTAAGACATTCAAAACCAGCCGTATATATGGAAAAATTTAAAAAGCTACATGCAGACCTAGGCAAGATGCATGCCCAGAAAGGCTGAGAAGACCTTAAGCCTTCACCTCAGACTAATCCCAAAGCTCAAAGTACACCCAATTGAAAAATACAGATGTCTTGACACAGAGCCAATTTGCAAAGACTGGAAGAGATAGCCGTTTTACCAAATGCCCAATTTTCAACAACAACAAATCATAAGGCATGAAAAAAAATATGGCCTACTCAAAGGACAAAATAAATCTCCAGAAATTGTCCATGAGGAAGCACAATATCAGTCTACCTAGACAAACTTCTAAAATGTCTGAACTAAATAGGCTCAAGGAGCTAAAGAAAAATAGACAAAGAACTAAATGAAAACAGGAAAATTATATACAAACAAAATGAAAATGTCAACAAATGACAGAAAATATTTCAAAGGAACCAAACAGAAATAATAGAGTTGAAAAATACAACAACTGAATTGAAATATTCAATACAAAAATTCAAAACAGATTAGACAGACAAAAGAAAGAATCAGCTAACATGAAGCCATGATATTTCAAATTATTGAGTCAGAAAGAAAAAAGAATACAGGAAAGTGAACAGAGCCAAAGGTACTTACAGGACACCATCAATCAGACCAATACATTCATTATGGGTGTCACAGAATGAGAAGAGAGAAAGGGGCAGAGAGGTTATTTGAAGAAATAATGGGCAAAAGCTTACCAGATTTGATGAAACACATAAATCTATAAATCCAAAAGGCTCAATGTATTCCAAGTAGGATAAACCCAAGGTGATCCATACTGAGGCATGCAATCAAACTGTCAAAAGCCAAAGCCAGAGATAATCCTGAAAACAACAAAAGAAAAGTAATGTGTCAAGTAAAACGGAACCTTGCTATGATTATTAGTAGATTATCCAGTGGATACCCTTGGAGGCTAGAAGTCAGTGGGATGTTACATTTGGGATCTGGGTCTGAATGCTATAGACTGAATGTTTGTGTCTGCCCCAAATTCATTTGTTGAAATCCCAACCCCCAGAGAGTAGTCAATTTTATAGAGACAGACAGTAGAACAGTGGTTGGCAGGGATGGAGGGAAGAAAAAAATGGAAAATTATTTGATGGGTACAGAGTTTCAGTTTGAGGTGATGAAAAAGTTCTGAGATGGAGTGGTGTTGGTTGCACAACAATATGAATATACTTAATGCCACTGAACTGTACACTTAAAATGGTTAAAATGGTAAATTTTATGTATATTTTACCATAATAAGAAAAGATGAGATGGTAAATGTAAACACAGAGCCTAGTGCAAAATCACTATGTAACCTGCAAAAGATAGATGGTGTTGTTAAAATTATTATCAATGTAGTGTGACTAAAGGCGATATAGATGCTGCATATACCATTTGATTCAAATTAGGGAGTTAAAAAAAATATAAGGGGAAAACACCCAAATTCATAGAAAAATAGATCAGACGTGATCAGAAGAGATCAGAAGCGAAGGGTAAGGGGAATTAGAGGAAAGTGGTCAAAAGTTACAAACTCCCAGTTATAAGATAACTAAGTACTAGACATGTAATTTAAAACATGATAGCTTTAGCTAACACTGCTATATGATACATAGCACAGTAAAGAGAGTAAATCGTAAGAGTTCTCACTACAAGAAAAAAATAAGAGAAGTATACATTACCAGTTCTCCTCATTATATAATGTGGAAATCTGTTGATAAATATCTTACTTGGCTTTCTCTGTCAGAGAAACTATAAAAGTTTTTTCTCATGGTAGTATCATCTCTTTTTGTGCAAAAAACAACAGTTTCCTATAAAACAAAATAACATTTCTTGGTACAAAAACAGGTCCACAAATCAATGGAACAGAATTGAAAGCCCAGAGATAAAACCACACATCCATGGACAGCTAATCTTCAATAAAGGAGCAGAGGGCCTACAATGGAGAAAAGAAAGTCTCTTCAACAAATGGTGCTGGGAAAACTGGACAGCCACATGCAAAAGATTGAAAATTGACCAGTCTTTTTCACCACACACCAAAATAAACTCGAAATGGATCAAAGACCTAAAGATTAGGCCTGAGACAATAAGTCTTTTGGAAGAGAATATAGGCAGTACACTCTTTGACATCAGTTTCAAAAGAATCTTTTTGGACACTGTAACTCCTCAGTTGAGGGAAACAATAGAAAGAATAAACAAATGGGACTTCATCAGACTAAAGAGCTTCTTCAAGGCAAGGGAAAACAGGATTGAAACAAAAAAACAGCTCACTAATTGGGAAAAAATATTTACAAGCCACTTATCTCCATAATATACAAAGAACTCACACTGCTTAATGACAAAAAAACAAACAACCCGATCAAAAAATGGGCAGAGGACATGAACAGACAATTCTCAAAAGAAGATATGAATATGGCCAATAGACACATGAAAAGATGTTCATCATCGCTAATCATCAGGGAAATGCAAATCAAAACTACACTAAGATATCACCTTACACCCGTTAGATTGGCAAAAACATCCAAAACCAAGAGTGACAAATGTTGGAGAGGTTGTGGAGAAAAAGGAACCCTCATACACTGTTGGTGGGAATGCAAACTGGTACAGCCACTATGGAAAACAGTATGGAGACTTCTCAAAAAGTTAAAAATAGAAATACCCTATGACCCAGCCATCCCATTACCGGGTATCTATCCTAAGAACCTGATATCAGAAATCTCAAGAGTCCGTTGCACCCCTATGTTCATCGCAGCATTATTTACAATAGCCAAGACGTGGAACCAGCCTACATGCCCAGAAACTGATGATTGGATAAAGAAGATGTGGTATATATACACAATGGAATACTACTCAGCCATAAAAAAAGACAAAATTGGCCCATTCACAACAACATGGATGGACCTCGAGGGTATTATGTTAAGCGAAATAAGCCAGTCAGAGAAAGACGAACTCTATATGACTCCACTCATAGGTGGAAATTAGTATATTGATAAGGAGATCTGATCGGTGGTTACCAGGGAAAAGGGGGGGGTGGGGGGAGGGCACAGAGGGGGAAGTGGTGTACCCACAACATGACTAACAAAAATGTACAACTGAAATCTCACAAGGTTGTAATCTATCATAACATTAATAAAAAAAAAATAACATTTCTGAAGTCATTCAAAGGCTGATGTTACATTGAAACTTATACTTATTGATGTGCATGTGTTTTTTCACAATATACTTTGTTGTCCAAGGACCTAGTGACAATACTAGAGATATGGAAATAAATAAAAACATGAAGCAAGATATTGAGTGTAGTTCTGAGTGAGACAAGCAATAATCAATGAATAAGAATTAGGGAATGAGAATCAAAAAGTACCTGAGTAAAGAGAGTATGCTTCTTTTTTGTCATCAGAGTCATTGTGCAGATTTGGAAACCAATCTTTGTTTTCTGGGCCCAATAAACTAATAAGGAAATTCAAACAAGATCTCAAGAATTTAATATCTCTTAATATTTTGAATGAAAACTGGCCCGTTAATGTGTTTTCGGTGTTATTGTTATGAAACAAATGTTTATTTTATAAATAATAATTTCATTATAAATAACACTTAAAAGAGTAAAAATACTAAAACAAAATAAAACCAAAATCACTCTGGTAATCTTGTTTTGTAACCATTATAATGGAGACTCATACAACACATATAGTTTATTGTTGATAATAGTGGGAATTTCAAATATTTTATTAGGTTTCTATGATTTATGGAGTTGCAAAATAGCTTGAAGAAAATGAAAAGCAGGTATTTTTAAAATAAATATCATAGTATGTTAACGTATTTCTTTTTGCAACTTTAAGAAGATGTAAAACGGTTATGCGTGGCTGTAGAAAATTGTGTTATGTTCATAATTTCTGCTAATATGATAAAGTGCTTTTGCATGACAAACAGTTCCTAATTACTCATTTCAGAATATTCTCTGTGTAATAGAAGTTAGTTACTTTGGTTAAAAGTTATAATTAATAGGATGGTAGCAACTGCATAAGAAACTATTGGGACAGGGAAATACAATTGTATACGTGCTTTTGCTTTTCAAAGAAAAAAATAGTTTTTTCCCAAATCAATGGTACTCAAATTATTAGGTCTCTGGGCTTCATTACACTCATACAAATCATCTCCTGTGGTCGCTCAGTTGCTGAAGGAATGTTTCCAATCACTTCTGATAACAAAGGCTTCATTGCCAGTTCTTATCTAAGGCATTAGTATTTCTGATAATAAAAATTCATACCTGGAATGCTGAGAATTACATATATCTATAGAAAATGTATTTCTCATTAGTGCAGAAACTGTCAATATGGCCTCTATTTGCTAAAGAAATTATTGAAATGAATGGTTAAGACACCTCATTTGCTTATTATAACACGGAGCACAAGGGGAAAATATTCTTATATTATTTACACACTATTTTTTGCAGCTTCCTGGTCAAAAGTGTGAATGTTAAGTCACAGAATTTTCTGAATGATCTACATATTATGCATGTACAATTTATTATTTAACAAGTTCTTATAAAATTATTATATATATGCAATGCATGCCTTCTAAGTGTTTTATAAATATTAATTTAGTAACTGTACTTATCTCATAAATACCTTTCTCTTCTCTTAATGGTTCTTTATCTAATGATAAACTTTTGCCCTACATTGAAAATCCATCTTGTTTTGTTAGATATGATCTTCCCAAGGAGGTAGGTCCTCGGACATGCATATACAGTTTTATGCTTGGCCATGACACCTCAAACAAGCACACAAGTATACAAAACTTGTTCAGATCAAGAAACTGCTACATATATGACCTTTATTATGTTGAGGTAAATTCATTCAATAACTATTTTGTTGAGAGCTTTTATCATGAAAGGACATTAAATTTTGTCATATGACTTTTCTGCATCTATTGAGATAATCCTGTGATTTTTCTCCTTCATTCTGTTAATGTGGTGTATCATATCAATTGATTTGTGTATGTCAAACCATCCTTGCATCCCAAGTGTAAATCCCATTTGATCATGGTGTATGATCATATTAATGTGCTGTTGAATTCTATTTACTAGTATTTTGTTGAGGATATTTGCATCTATATTCATCAGTGTTATTGGTCTGCAGTTTTCTTGTGAAATTCCATAGTTAACATTGTATTCAACAGTGAGAAACTGAAAGCTTTTCCTTTAAGATCGGGAATAATGCAAAAAAGCTCACTCTTGCTACTTCTATTCAACATAGTACTGAAGGCCTAGCCAGAGTAATTAGGCAAGGAAAATAAATAAAAAGCACCCAAATCAGAAAGAAAGAAGTGAAATTATCTTTTTGCAGCTGATATGATCTTATATGTAGAAAACTCTAAAGATTCCATCAAAAAAAAAAACCCTGTTAAAACCAATAAGTGAATTCTGCAAACTTAAGAATACAAAAATAAATTGTGTTTCTATTCACCAAGAATAAACTAGTGAACTACGTGAAAAAAATTAAGAAAATAATCTAACTTGCAATAGCATCAAAAAAGAATAAAATACTTTGGAATAAATGTAACCAAGCCGGGGTGAAAAACTTATATAGTGAAAATTAAAAATCACTGATGGAAGAAATTTTAAAAATACAAATAAATGGAAAGAAATTCTGTGTCTGTAGATTGGAAGACAATATTCTTAAAATGTCCATACCACCCAAAGTAATCTACAGATTCAATGCAATTTCTGTCAAAATCCCAATGGCATTTTTTACAGGAAAAAAATCCTATAATTCATACAGAACCACAAAAGAACTCGAATAGCCAAAGCAATTTTGCACAAGAAGCAGCAAACTGGAGGTATCACACTACCTTATTTCAAAACATGTTACAAAGCTACAGTAATCAAAACAGTATGGTACTGACATAAACATAAATAGTTATATCAACTGATAGAACAGAATAGAGAGCCCAGAAAAACATCGACACATGTATGGTCAACTGATCTTCGACCAGGGTGCCAAGAATACATAATAGGGAAAGGATAATCTTTTCAGCAAATGGCACTGGGGAAACAATATCCAGAAACAAAACAATAAATTTGGACCCTTATCTTACATCATGCACAAAAATTAACTCAAAATAGATTAAAGACTTAAATATACGACCAGAAACTGTAAAACTCCTAGAAGAACACATAAGTGAAAGTTTCATGACATCAGTCTTTGCAGTGATTATGTGGATATGACACCAAAAGCATAGGCAACAAAAATAAAAATAAAGTGGGATTATATCAAACTAAAAGCTTCTGTACAGCAAAGGAAACAATCAACAGAGTGAAACAGCAACTTACAAGATGGGAGAAAATATTTTCAAACCATATATCTGATAAGGGGTCAATTTCCAAAATATATAAGGAACTTGTAAAACTCAATAACAAAAAAACTAATAAGCCAATTAGAAAATGAGCTAAGGACTTGAATAGACATTTCTCCTAAGAAGACATATAAATGGCCAACAGATATATGAAAATATGCTCAACATCACTAATTATCAAGGAAATGAGAATTAAAACCTATATGAGCTATCACCTCATGTCTGTCAAGATGACCTTTATCAAAAAAACAAAAGACAAATGATCCAACAATGTAAAGAAATTGGTACTCCTGTATATTGCTGGTGGGAATTCAAAATGGTGCAGCCACTATGAAAACAGTATAGATATTCCTCAAAAAATTAAAAATAGAACTGCCATATGATCCAGTAATCCTACTTCTGGGTAAATATCCAAAATAATTGAAATCAGGATCTAAAAGAGATATTTATACTTCCATGTTTATTACAGCATTATTCACAATAACCAAGAAAGGAAAACTTAAATATTTATTGACAGATGAATAGATAAAGAAAATGTGGTATGCCCTCACAATGGAATATTGTTCAGCGTTAAAAAAAGAAAGAAAGGAAATTTTGCCATATGTGACAATATGGATAAACCTGGAGGATATTTGGCTAAGTGAGATAAGCCAGACACAAAAGGACAAATACTGTCTGACTCCACTTATATGAAGTATATAAAAGCATTAAAACTCATAGAAACAGAGTAGAATGGTATTTATCAGGGGCTGGGGAGAGGGAGAAATGGGGAGTTGCTGTTTAACTGGTACAAAGTTTTAGTTATGTAATACAAATAAGTTCTAGAGATCTGCTGTAAACATTGTGCCTATAGTTAAAACTTTGTTAAGAAGGCAATACCATGTTAAATGTTTCACCACAATAAAAAACATTAAATTAAATTAAATTTTCCAGAACAGTTTAAAAAAGTACTAATCCTATATTGCAATGAACTGAGTTTCTGATAATATAGTTCTATATGCATAGAATGCATTGAGAAGACAGGAAAATTCATGTGCATTCTATTGAAACTCTGACTCTAAAATAATGTCCACGTTGTCACTTTCTGTTTCTGTCAGTCCTACCAGAAAAAGTAACATCGGATCACAGATTTTACCTGTCCTTTTTACTCCTGTATCCAAAGCTCTTAGAACTGTGTCTAAACCATTGCCGACCTTTTATTAATTATTTTTTCAATGAAAAGATGTATAAATGAAACCAGGTGAGGGGTAGCATGATAAAACTGAATGGCACTTAAGAATCAACTAAGGTCAGATTCAACACAACTGTCTCAATAATATGCAGGAAAAGAAAACTGAATTAAATGGGTTTGCTCAATGATGTTCATCATTCTTCCAAATTATTGATTGAGTGGAATATCTAATGAGAGCAAAGCACACAGTGTAGCTAGAAAAAAGGCAGCACAGAGCTAAAGGAGATACAACACAAAGGTGGACTATTTAGCATTCAAAACTAATTTTTAATTGATCCTAATTGGGTGAATTTTCTCTTCCTTTTTTCAACCTGCTAAATGTGAAGTGTCAAAAGTCAGTTGTTTCAAGTGTCTTATTCTGCTATTTGTTATATCTCTAAACTTGAATCAAATACATAATCCCTTTAAGATTCATTTCCATCATCTGGAAAATGTAAAATTAAACTGAATAATTTCTTACAAATATGTCATGAGAATGGTTCAATGTATAAATGTGTAAAGTATTAACATAGTACCTAGCAACTAATAAATGATCAAAAATATTAGGAAAAAATATATGTATGCTAGGGCTCATAGGACAGAGGTCATGAATTACAGTAAGTTTGGAGATTAAACTTTAACTACAGGCACCCCTCGGAGATCTTGTGGGTTCAGTTCCAGAGCAGCACAATCAAGTGAATATCGCGATACAGTAGGTCACACAAATTTTTTGGTTGCCATGAATATAAAAGTTATGTTTACACAACACTGTAGTCTATTAAGTGTGCAAAAGAATTATGTCTAAAAAAATAAAGTACATACTGTAATTACAAAATACTTTAGGGGGCAGCTCACAGGAGTGGACCTATACACCTCCTATCAAGCCATGCTGTGGCAGCACCACACATACAAAGTAGAAGAAGATTGCCACAGATGTTAGCTCAGGGCCAATCTTCCTCATCAATACAAACCCCAAAACTTTATTCTTAAAAAATATTAACCATCATCTGAGCCCATCTTCCTCTATTTTATATGTGGGACACCTGCCAAACCACGGCTTAGCCAAGTGGTGCCATGTCCGCACCCGGGATCTGAACCAGCAAAACCCCAGGCCACCGAGGTGGAACGTGCGCACTTAACCACTGCACCACCAACTAGCTCCAGACTCTTCTTTTCACAAATGATTTCTCTGTAGAGTGTGATGCTGTTTGACAGCGTTTACCCACAGTAGAACTCTTTCAAAATTGGAGTCAACCCTCTCAAACCCTACCACTGCTTTATCAACTAAGTTTATGTAATATTCTAAATCCTTTGTTGTCATTTCAACAGTCTTCACAGCATCTTCACCAGGAGTAGATTCCATCTCAAGAAACCACCTTCTCTGCTCATCCATAAAAAGCAACTCCTCATGTGTTAAAGTTTCATCATGAGATTGCGGCAATTCAGTCACATCTTCCGGGTTAGCTTTTAATTCTAGTTCTTTTGTTATTTCCACCATATCTGCAGTTACTTACTCACTGAGGTCTTGAAACCCTCAAAGTCATCAATGAGAGTTGGAATCAACTTCTTCCAAACTCATCTTAAATGTTGATATTCTGACCTCTTCCCATGAATCACAAATGTTCTTAATGGCATCTACAATGATGAATCCTTTCCAGAAGGTTTTCAATTTTCTTTGCCCAGATCCATCAGAGGAATCACTATCTATGGCGTCTATAGCCTTATGAAATGTATTTCTTAAACAATAGGACTTGAAAATCAAAATTATTCCTTGATCCCTGGGCTGCAGAATGGATGTTGTGTTAGCAGGCATGAAAACATTAATCTTGTACATCTCCATCAGAGCTCTTGGTTGACCAGGTGCACTGTCAATGAGCAGTAATGTTTTGAAAGGAATTTTTTTTCTGAGAAGTGTGTCTCAATAGTTGGCTTAAAATATTCAGTAAACCACGTTGTAAATAGATATGCTGTCATCTAGGCTTTGTTCTTCCATTGAGAGAGCACAGGCAGAGTAGATTTAGCATAATTCCTAAGGGCCCTAGGACTTTTGGAATGGTGAGCATAGGCTTCAACTTAAAGTCATCAGCTCTATTAGCCCCTAACAAGAGAATCAGGCATTGACTTCTAAGCTTTAAAGCCAGGCATTGACTTTTCCTCTCTATCTATGCCAAGTTATACATGGCATCTTCTTTCAACATAAGGCTGTTTTGTCTACATTGAAAATCTGTTATTTAGTGTATCCACCTTCATGAATTATTTTAGCTAGATCTTCTGGATAACGTGCAGCTTCTACATCAGCACTTTCTGCTTCACCTCACACTTTTATGTTATAGAGATGGCTTCTTGCCTTAAACCTCATGAACCAAGCTCTGCTAGCTGCAAACTTTTCTTCTGAAGCTTCCTCACCTCTCTTAGCCTTCACAGAATTGAAGAAAGTCAGGGCCTTCCTCTGAATTATGTTTTGGCTTAAGATAATATTGTTACTGGTCTGATCTATGCAGACCACTAAAACCATCTCCATATCAGAAATAAGGCTGTTTTGCTTTCTTATTATTCTCCCTCCCCCTGCTCTGTTCATACCTCAGGGTGTTGATTTACGCAAAATACACTTCACAGTTTCCTTGGCCAACCAGCTTCCAGTTAGATTCAGTCAACAGGAACAACTGACTTACATTTGGAAGGTGGAAAGGGGGGAGAAGGCTGGTGTTTTTTCCTTTCTCTCTCTGCTTCAGGGTATGTCTCCTGCCATGGCCACTCATGCTACATGGTTTTAACTTCTGCCAAATGACAACTACCTCCTCTTCCCACCAGGCACCATCCACTGTGGTCCCAGTTCCCAAAACGTGACTCTGGGAAAGCCATTTGTTCTCTCAGTTCCTCCAGCCCTAGGAATGGTATCAGCTTTCTGTAATGCTCATCTCTGGGTTGTCCTCTTTGTCGTGTTTGTCTTTTCATGTTTCCCAGCTACTTTGTACATATGTTCCTGTATTCAGTTCCCTCTATTTCAGGATCTGGCATGGGCTTATTTGCCTGCCTGGAACCTCATAGGTACACCATCTTCCTTCAAATATGATCAACTATTTGCCACACCCTTGTTCCCCTGACTATTCCTTTGGTCCGTTCCCTCCCCTTCTTCACCTCATTCACTCCTCTCCAGTCACAATGCCTTCTTTCTATTCCTCAGACATGCCGTTCAATCTACATCACAGAGCCTTCACACTGTAGACTTCCTCCTCCAAATAATTTAGAGGCTCGCTCCGTCATTTCACTCAGACCTTGCTTAAATGTCACTCACCTAGGCTGTGACTACTTCCCTGACCACCTTTTCTAAATGTGTACCCCCATCATTCCATATAATCTACAACATTTCCTACACAGATAAAGAAGCCCAAGTTCCTTCACAGAACCAACAACTGAAATTCAAATCTAAAATGACCCAATATTTTAAATCTACTCTTATATGTAAATTTTATTAAGTGTATTTTTATTGGATGTCTGTATCTTTATGGTAAGTTTTTATGATTATAAATACTGAGATTGATCAAGATTATAGACAGTGTTATAGAGATCAGATAGTTTTATTTTAACAAATACAAAGGAAAAAATGACATAAAACCTTAGAAGACATGAGTCTCATTTCAACTGGAAACCTAGATGGTCTGGGAAGACTGAAACTAGACGAGATCAGAGGTTATTGATTTTTTTTAAAAAACACAGATAAAAAGGTTTATAATTGCATGGGAGTCAGTGTGACTCAAGATTCAAAAATTCTATTCCTATAACAGGAACAATTGTAATAAGTCAGACACTGTCTATGTAAGTTTAGTTTTGAGTCAAAAATAACTAGGCACTATAAGAACACATCTGTTATATTGGAAGGGCTGAAAGCAACTTACTTTTTTTCTCTCAATTTCGCTTTAAACTTTAAACATAAGCTTGCTCTTTCCATGTTTCCATTCAGTCTCCAATAATATAAGTAATTCTCAGATAGTTCAAATCGTTTACCCATTTTCAGCACAGGACCATTTATTTCAATAATTCATATCCTCAGTTCAGAATAATAACAAAATTATTTTATTCAAAGTTAAAGTTTCTCTTAATCAAAAAATTCCTGGAGACAAATAAAAATGAAAATACATGTCAAAATTTATAGGATACAGCAAAAGCAGTTCTAAGAGGGAAGTTTATAGCAATGCAGACCTACCTCAACAAACAAGAAAAATCTCAAATAAATAATCTAGCAGTGCACCTAAAGGAAATGGGGAAAGAGGGAAAAACAAAGCCAAAAATCAGTAGAAGGAAAGAAATAATAAAAATAAGAGCAGAAATAAATGAAATACAGACCAAAAAAATAGAAAAAATCAATGAAACCAAGAGCTGGTTCTTTGAAAAGATAAACAAAATTGACAAACCTTTAGCTAGACTCACCAAGAAAAAAAAAGAGAATGTTCAAATAAATGAAATCAGAAATGAAAGAGGACAAATTACAACAGACACCTCAGAAATACAAGAGATTGTAAGAGAATACTATTAAAAGCTATATGCCAACAAATTGGATAATCTAGAAGAAATGGTAAATTCTTAGACTCATACAACTTTCAAAAACTGACTCAAAAGTAAATAGAAAATTTGAATAGACTAATCACCAGTAAGGAGATCAAAACAGTAGTCAAAAACCTTGCAAAGAATAAAAGTCCAGGACCAGATGGCTTCCCTGGTGAATTCTACCAAACATTCAAAGAAGACTGAATACCTATCCTTCTCAAATTCTTCCAAAAAATTGAAGAGGAGGAGAAGCTTCCCAACTCATTCTAAAAAGCCAACATTACCATGATGCCACAACCAGACAAGGACAACACAAAAAAAGAAAATTACAGGCCAATATCACTGATGAACATCGGAGCAAAAATCCTCGACAAAACACTAGAAAATCAAATACAATTCATTAAAGAGATCATACACCATGATCAAGTGGGATTTATTCCAGAGATGCAGGAATGGTTCAACATCTGCAAATCAATCAAAATGATACACCACATTAACCAAATGAAGAATAAAAATGACATGATCCTCTCAAAAGATGCAAAGAAAGCATTTGACAGGATACAGCATCCATTTATGATAAAACTCTGAATAAAGTGGGTATAGAAGGAAATTACCTCAACATAATAAAGATCATACATGATAAACCCATAGCTAATATCATTCTCAATGAGAAAAACTGAAAGCTATCCCTCTAACAACAGGAACCAGGCAAGGACGCCCATTTTCACCACTCTTATTTAACATAGCATTGGAAGTACTAGCCAGAACAATAAGGCAAGAAAAGAAATAAAAGGGTCCAAACTGGAAAGGAAGATGTGAAACGGTCATTATTTGCAGATGACATGATTTTATATATAGAAAACCCTAAAGAATCCACCAAAAAATTTTTAGACATAATAAAGTTGCAGGATACAAAATCAACATACAAAAATCAGTTGTATATCTATACACTAACAACAAAGTAGCAGAAATAAAAATTAAGAATACAATCCCATTTAAAATTGCAATGAAAAGAATAAAATACATAGGAATAAACTTAACCAAAGAGGTGAAAGACGTATACACTGAAAACTATAAAACATTGTTGAAAGAAATCTAAGAACACACAAAGAAGAAATGGAAAGATATTCCACGCTCTTGGATTGGAAGCATTAACATAGTTAAAATGTCCATACTTCCTAAAGCAAACTGCAGATTCAATGCAATCCCTATTAAAGTTCCAATGACATTTTTCACAAAAATAGAATGAAGCATCCTAAAATTTATATGGAACAACAAAAGACCCTGAATAGGCAAAGTAATCCTGAGAAAAAACAACTAAGCTGGAGGTATCACATTCCCTGATTTCAAAATATACTACAAACCTATAGTAATCAAAACAGCATGGTACTACAAAAGCAGACACACAGATCAATGGAATAGAATCAAGAACCCAGAAATAAACCCACACATATATGGACAGCTAATTTTTGACGAGAGTGCCAAGAATGTACAATGGAGAAAGGAAAGCCTCTTCAATAAATGATGTTGGGAAAACTGGAGAGCCACATGCAAAAGAATGATAGCAGACCTTTATCTTACACTTTACACAAAAATTAACTCAAAATGAATTAGACTGGAATGTAAGACCTGAAACCATAAAACTTCTAGAAGAAAATATAGGCAGTACGCTCTTTGACATCAGTCTTAGAAGAATATTTTCAAGTACCATGTCTGATCAGGCATAGGGAAACAAAAGAAGAAATAAACAAATGGGACTACATCAAACTAAAAAGCTTCTGCACAGCAAAGGAAATCATCAACAAAACAAAAAGTCAACGTAACATATGGGAGAAGATATTTGCAAACCATATATGTGATAAGGGGTTAATATCCAAAATATATAAAGAACTCATACATCTCAAAGACATAAAAATTAACAATCCAGTTAAAACATGGGTAAAAGATCTAAACAGACATTTTTCCAAAGAAGATATACAGATGGCCAACAGGCACATGAAAAGAGTTTTAACATCACTAATTATTATGGAAATGCAAATCAAACTACAATGAGATATCACCTCACACCCATCCAAATGGCTATAATTAACAAGACAAGAAATAAAAAAGTGTAGGATAGGATGTGGAGAAAAAGGAACTCTCATACACTGCTCGTGAGAGTGTAAACTAGTGCAGCCACTATGGAAAACAGTATGGAGATTCCTCAAAAAATTAAGAATAGAACTACCATACAACCCAGCTATTCCACTGCTGGCTATTTATCCAAAGAACATGAAAACACGAATGTGTAAAGATACATTCACCACTATATTCACTGCAGCATTATTCACAAGAGCCAAGACTTGGAAGCAACCTAGGTACCCATCAAGGGATGAAGAAGATGTAGTATATATACATAATGGAATACTACTCAGCCATAAGAAACAATGAAATCTGGCCATCTGTGACAACATGGATGGAACTTGAGGGTATTATGCTAAGCAAAATAAGTCAGAGGGAGAAAGTCAAATACCGTATGATCTTACTCATAAAAAGAAAACAACAACACACAAACACATAGAGACAAAGATTTGGATTGGTGGTTATGAGAGAAAGAGAGTAGGAAGGAGGATGAAAGGGGTGATTAGGCACATGTGTATGGTGATGGATTATAATTAACCTTGGGTGGTGAACATGACAATTCTATACAGAAATTGAAATATAATGTTGTACATCTGAAATTTATAATGTTATAAATCAATGTTACCGCAATAAAAAAATAATAATAAATAAAGTTTCTTTCCTTCCTTCAACTTTAACTTCACTCAGGCTATGACACTTGCAGATGAGAAGGGATGTATTTAACTTTTCCCACTCCTCACTTAATTTTTTTTTTTGGCCCCAGCCTTGATAATATTGGTTCTCCCCTCTCCAAACATGTAGAGAAAGATGCATGAAAAACACATAAGGAACAGAGAATTTCTCATTTTCTTGACACTATGCTCTCTGGATATGGGAGAAACTCAAATTCTGAGTCTTCATCTCAGGGCAGGGTCTCAGGGATTTCTTGGAAAATCCCCTTGGAGCCCTGTACCTGCAGCTCTCCTCACATAGGCAATGAACCTTCACTAGTTTGTTGTCTGGTTACAATCATTCCCTCAAACCAAAGGCATTCTGTGTTCTATATATTCTGTTCAAACTTTACAACCCCCCAGACAATCTTCTTATATAGTACATGTATTTGTTTGCTATTGCTGCTATAAAAAAATCACCAGAAATTTAGGGGATTAAAACAACAGAAATGTATTCTCATAGTTTTGGAGGCTGCAAAGTGGAAATGAGTCTTACAGAACTAACATCAAGGTTTCATCATGACTGGCTTCTTCTACAGGCTTCAAGGGAGAAAGTCTTGCTTGTTTTATTCTCTTCTTGTGACTCCCTTGACTTGTGTAGCATTCCTTGACTTGCGGTTACATCACTCCATTCTCTGTTTCCATGGCCACACTGCCTTCTCCTCTTCCATAGTCAAAGCACTTTCAGCTTCCCTCTTATAAGGACACTTGTGTTTATTAGGGCGCATCTGGATAATCTGGGATAATCTTCCCATCTCAAGATCTTTAACATAATCTCATGTGTAATATCCCTTTTGCCATAGAAGGTAACATTCACAGGTCCCAGGGATTAAGACTTAGATATCTTTGGGGCCACTAGTCTGTCACAGAATCCAGGAGACCCCAAGTTGCTTTTCACCTTCAGGTAGGCTCCTTTTAGTACAAAAGAAACACTCAGACATAGTTTAACCCAGTATTGGCACATGTATAATGTGTTCCCAATGGAGCTTTCATGACTCTGACATCATAATCTACTTCATTGTATGGTTGTCAATCTCATTTTGCACACCCTCACCACCATGTCTATTTTCCATGCTTCTTTGCTGCATTCTGTTCCGGTGAAGCTGAACTCTAACAACTGCATGCTGCAGTCTTCCTTGCCCTCTGGCTTCTGGCTGGTTTCAGCCATTGGGAGATATTGGTGGAGATCAGAAAGTGGAAGGAGAAAGTGGATAAATTATTTCTCAAGCTTCCTCTTTGCTTGGCCATGTCCTGGCAATGGCTAGAATCTCTCCTATGAGATCTTGGCGGCGTCTTACATTCAACAATGAAGCACAATGTGATCCTTATCCTGTCACACTACACAATGTGGCCTAGAATATAGGTTGCTTGAAAAAGAGCTATTTGCCATGAAATTATTATTAAGAAATCAAAATCTGGATTCTGATAGGGTGTCCTATTGTATCTTTCTACAATTTTCACTGCTAAAAATTATTTGCCAAAAATTATATAAAAAATAATTATGTCTAATATAGCATATTGTGATCTTTCTTTCCCCAGACAATGTGATAAGAAATTCTTTGTACTTAATCCAGTAATCATTTTCTTTTAGTTTAAGCATAATGCATCTGGTTAACATACTCTAGATATATAAAAAGTGGTGCTTACACATCCACTCACAGTACACTTCTTTTTATAGAACACTTCCAACCACAGTGTTGCTGGCACTCAAAAGAGGATTTAGCACCTAGACAACTCTTGATATTGTTGTAATGATTCTTAGGATTGTAAAAGGGGGTAATGGGAGAAGATAATTAAATTTTTAATGAGAAAGAATGACAAGATTTTACTTCAGAATGTATTGGAAGTCAATCCTGTGTAATGTCAAGAAGCAGAAGATTTAGTTCAAAAGAAGAGAAGAAAATAAAAACTGAGATTTACAAGCTTGGATGTGAGTGAGGGATCATTATGCAGTTTGTCACAGAAGTGTTATTATCTGTTAGACACACATCATCACAGGTAAAACATTAACTTCAGAATCATGACTCGATTTTCCTCTGGAAAAGGAGGGAAGAATGAAGGAAGAGACAGATGACAATGTGAAATAATATGAGGCTGGAAAAATGTTTGATATAATGAAAATGAGATATAACACGAGGAGGAAGAAATCATTGATGCAAGTCATACATATGACTATGTAAATGTTATAGTCACATTCTGAATGATATATTTATTGCCTAGAGATGTCTTCCTGAGTGAGTATATTGAGGTGGCATGCGTTTTAGAAGAAAATAATAGGGAAGTAAACGCACATCAGGCACAACTCCTGAACACCTCTCATACTGCTGATTTATATAAAACAGAATCTTTTGAAATCTTGAATTATTTTCCCTTAGAGAATTAAATTGTGATTGGACAAGAAAGTTTCAAAATAGAAATGCAAACATTTATATTAGAGAAAGAGAAAGCTAGACCATGAGAACATGAAAAAATAATTTTTGAAATAATAAGTGGATGAAAAGGGTATGATTTGTAGACCATATTGAAAGAAGCAACCCATTCTTAGTAATCAGTAACAAAAGCTCTGTATTTAAATAGCAGTTTTAGGAAGAACATAATTTAAAACTAAAAATTTATTTTAAAATAATAGTAAGGATTTAAAAGTCCATGGTTATCATGAAACAAAAGCTTATGGGATAAACAACAGAACCAATAGAATATAAAGAGAATTCAAGACAACACCTACTCAGGGATTGTGTTAAATATAAGATGTATTCACATTATTTCTTTAAAGAAATAGAACTAGAAATGGATGCCAAATCCTTGCTATATATTCTTTATTTTTGGTTGAAAATACAAACACACACACACATGCACACACATATCTTTCTGGGGACAGCCTCATTCAGTGACCAAATTGTCTTACTAAGAAGTAAGGAAAGTCAGAAATTTCTTTCATAAATTTTTGAAGAGGCCATACTAAAACTCAGCAACAATCAGATGCCTAAGGGTGGTAGGGAGACTGGAGGTCTATTAAATACCTTTACTGTTATCCATTTTTAGTGGCTTCTCTATCAAAATGGGCACCATTGTCAGAATGTAAATAATCTCAAAAGCTGAAAACCTGACACAGATTATATTAATGGACTAAAACAGTGTGGATGTAATTGGTTGATCAGACTGGAATAGTAACACTATTACCCATAAAAGTGCTGACAGTAGTGAGGCACCATTGATAACTCCAAGAAAGTGTCAAATATCTGACGTAATTAATCTGCCAGGAGTGGGTGAAAGCAATGCCTTGTGCTTTATGGTCTCTTCCATCAGAAAACAGGGTCAACAATGGGAGTCACAAGTCAGGCATGCAGTGGAAGCCTCTGCAATCAGAAACAGAATCCCATACTCCGTGCCAGTCTATGATTGCACTGCATCACAAACCTGATTGAAATCCATGAAGATGGTGAAACTAACTCATCACTTCATGAAGACTGCCAAAGGAAATCTAGGACACCAAAAATAAAATACTCACCAGCTTAGGGAAACAAATTCAGCATAAATTAGTATCATTCATTGTCTGAAATCTGAATACCACACTTAATAACATGGATGAATTTCAAAAACACTACACTGAGGAAAAAAATGTATTACACAAAGAGGACATGCTGCATCATCCAAATTCTTGCAAAAGAATGCACAAAACTAATCTATACTAGAGAAACATCAGAACAGTGGTTGGCTCTGGGGAGAAGGTAGGGATCTGGAATGAGCTTGAAGGAATCTACTGGGAAACAGTAATATTCTTCGTCTCGATCAAGGTTTGCTACAGATGTATGGCAAACTCCTTGAAAGGTACACTAAGATTTGTGGATTTCATCATATATAAATTCTGCTTCAAAAGACAAAGTGAATCATAAACAAAAATTGAAATTTAGCTAGTGATATACATGTTGTAGTACTCAGAAGGAATAATGCTGATATCTGGAAATTCTTTTGAAACGCACAAAAAACAAGATGTATTGATGGATGGATAAAAGGACGTAGAGACTGACAGATATGTGATAGAGAAAGTACAATAAAACGTTAATGGTACAATCCAGGTGGTGGGTATACCTATGTTTGCTGTAAAATTCCTTCATCTTTTCTGTTTAGAAATTTTCACAGTATAGTGGAGGGGAGATCTAAATGGCAATGCTTAACTTTATTTCTGTGGTTCCAGTCTCTTCTTCCAATGATAATATTGGCATATACTTCAGGGATATTTGGGTGAAATATGTATAATTATGTGTGATATTTTGTGAGTTTCTACATATAATTCAGTTACATTATTCACTGACTTCCAATCAGGGAGAGCTGTAACATGGCCTGTAACATGAACTGTAACTGTAACATGACAGCACTTCAGATATGACCATTCAACAGTTGGTAACAAAAAAAGAACGAGTGCTACATTGTTATAAATAATCATGTAACTTTTAAAGAATAAAGCTGAAAAGTTTACAAATTCCTACTTATAAAAGATGATATATAATTAACAACACCACATTAAATAAACACAAACTCCTATATATAATAACAGTTTTATTTAGTTTTCTTGAAAATAAAACTTCCCTTTTTCTTCAGTACAGTTTACAGAGAATGCTTACACATTCTTGCCCATTTTGTTATTGCTATCTTTCTGTGTCTACATACTTCCTTGTTTTTTTGCATATTTTTTGTCAAGCCTTGGAAGAGTTTGTAACCCATATTTAATGGTAATCATATTTTATAACAGCAGGAATTAATAAACTTTTGTGGGGGATTATTTTTTAATTTTTTTATTAGTGTCAAAACTCTGAGAATTTTTACTTTTCTAGTGACCCCATAGTCTATAAAGCGTAGTTGGCCACCCTCCCTTCACGTGGGCTTAGAAAAGACCTTATATGCTAAATGTATATTCCTTGAAATAAGGAAGAATATTGGCATCTCAGAAATAAAAACAATTATCTATTGCAAAAACAGAGTGTCTATTTCTCTTGACAACAGTGCCTGAATTTTATAGCAGTTGGGATTTTCAGAATAGTCTTCTCTCTACCCACAAGTTCTTCTCTCTATCCATTCTGTTACCATAAATGTCCTGTATTGACAAATTTGCATGCATATATTAATATTGCAAGTAAACTCTCTTTAGAAAATTCCCATAAAGATACATACCAAAGTAAAGACTTAAACTCTGAAAAATTCCTACTGATCTGCTTTTTTGTTTAAAATGACCATCTGGGAAGGGACACATTTAGAGGAAAAAAGTATTTAACTAGATGTTGTGGAGTGGAAGGAACTAACACTGAATAGAGTGCCTAATTCTTCTGTCATTATCATGTTGTTTCTGGAATAGTAAAATAGGGACATTGATAAAACATAATTTTTTACTCTTTGTATATAATCATAGTACAAGTCTTATGGAACAAACAAAGAAGGTGTTTACTGTATCAATATGTGTAGAAGCCATAGAATCTTATCAAACTAAGAGAAGAGAAAGCGCAGCTTGACATCAATATTGTTTTAATAATTCTAAAGCCTTTGATACAATTAAACTGAAATAATTACTAATTATTTATTTTTTATTTTTAAAAGGTCCTATGTAATAGAACAACTTAAGAAAATAAAAATTCAACAATGAAGATTTTAAAGCAAAGCCCTCTGTACCACATTAGCATCTGTGAGTCTGATTAGTTGTCTCAGAGTCACCACATTACAGAGTAAGTTGGACTCTCGGATAGTAATCAAGCTGAAAATTAATTTCCAAAAATTTATAGAACAATTCTATTTCCTGTGTGGTTATACTAATTTCTACTTCTGGTATAACAGTTCTGTGTGTTATTGCCTAACAATATATTTTCACAATTTTGTAGACAAAAAGAGCAATATATATATATCAGGGACAATAGTGCAACCTTACATAAGACAGCCTGTTTAATATCCAATAAAGTCTAACCTTAATTCATTGTCTAATCCAGAAAATATTTAATGTCTCCTAATGTGCATACACATAAAATATATCCTCCTAAATATTGTCACAGTGTCACTTCATGAAAAGTCATCTAAATCAAAATTTTATTCATTCACCAAAATTTTAGTACACTTTTTAAATGGCATTGTTGTATATTTTTAGAAGATTCTATTTTTATTAAACCAAAGGTATAAATTTACTTATTTTCTCCCTAGAACAAGAAAGTCAACACTGGCAATGCTATCAAGACATAGGGTTAGATAAAAGTACTTTTCATCTTTCCAGTGAATTTATAGAATAAATAAGAGGATTCTTACAAATGTAGGTTTGTTTAAGTTCGCACTTTTCACCTAAGTAAGTATCTCTTGATTTGTAAGATAGACAGAGCTGTTCTTTTTGAGGTGTAGGAGGAGAAAACCTAAAAGACAAAAAATGTCACAGTCTTCATGGAATTCTATAACATGCAAATACCAAAGAGAAGAAATATAAAACTTTCATTTTAAAAGTTAAATATAAATTTTAAAAACATAATTTATATGTAATTGAACTGAATTTCTATTAGTAGCACAGATAAATAAGATCTTTATAAATTTAAAAGTTATTGATATTATTACAGGATCTTAAATATTAACAAAAATACAACTAGGAATAAGAGTCTAAGAGGATGGAAAGTGTGCTGATTGTCAGGCAGATTAAAAATAAAATAATAAAAGCCCTATGAACAACAGGCCTAAGAAATTTTTCTAGTGGAGAAAAAAACATTTTTAGGCTCCATAGTCTTTACGCTCATAAAAAATAGAATATAAAAAAGCCAGAAGACTTTAAGGATATATCAATGGCCTAGAAGTCAGGCCTTATAGAACGATGTGGTTAGTGAGAAAGTTAGCAGACTAAGCCATGATTTGTGTTATGGGTTGAATTGCATCCCCTTAAAACGCATATGTTGATGTCCTAACCCCTAGTACCTCAAAATGTACTGTATTTGGAGATAGAGTCTTTAAAGAAGTAATTAAGGTAAAATGAGGCTATTAGGGTGGGTCTTAATGCAATATGGCTGATGTCCTTTTAAGAAGAGGAAATTTGGGCACAGACACAGGGAGGACCATGTGAAGAAACAGGAAGATGATGGACATCTGCAAGCCAAAGAGAGAGGCCTCAGAAGAAACCAACCCTGACAACACCTTATCTTGGACTTCTAACCTCCAGGACTGTGAGAAAATGAATTTCTGTTGTTTAAGCTACCCAGTCAGTGGTGCTTTGTTATGACAGCCCTAGCAAACTGATACGGAAAGTCTCAGGAGAGAGCTAATGAAGAAACTGAGTTGTGTTACCTGCTTCTGGAATCCATAATGCTGTATACAAGATTGGATTTCAGCTACTGTCTCTTTTCTCAATTCCCCAAATATATTTGAAATTATCCCTCAGCTCTCTTGATTTCTGTTATTTTGGGCAAACGCAACAATTAAACCAAGGATAGAGAAGGTTTCATTATGTCAGGGAGATACTTACATATCAGAGGACAGAATCGAATCATTTTCCCATAGCCAGTGCTTGCCAATTCCATTATGGTAGACTCCAATCCAAAAGAAAGATTTTAAAGAGAAGAAATGCTGGTGGTAGGGAAATAGATACAAAGTTTTCATTATTATCTTTTCAGCAACTGCATGGAAGTACCTTAAAAAAAACCAACATCATATTCATGTTTCTTTAGTTCATCCAGTACACAAACTCATTAATGCATGCTATATTCCAAGATGCTAATGATACAGCAATGAACACCACAAATTCCTGCGCTCGTGAGAGGTATAGAAAATAAACAAATGAAAAGTAGTAAAAAGATAGTGTTGGTTTGGGGCATAAGGGAGTGAGCTTTTTAAAAGAATAGCAGTGCCCTCATAGACATCTTGAAGATTAATTTTACCCCCAGTGTCTATCTCCTCTCTCTTCAGGTGTGAGATAGACAAAGTCTTCTCTATCAGGAGAATTTATACAGTGGGTACTTTAACTCGATGCTGATGTACATTGTAGGAGTGAGGGAAAGCTCTCCCATCTTCTCACATAGTGTTCTAGATTCTGATGCACTGATCAATCATGGTAATAGCCTTTAGACCACAAAGCTATAACATCTCAGCATTAGGCTATATCAGGTTCTTTTTTCTCTGACTGAGATTGTCTTTGTAATAACTATCTCCTTCTAAACTCATTATTTATACCATTTTTTACATTAGGGACATTCTAAATATTATTTCAAAAAATTTTTCTTTTTACGTAATGTGTAGATTTCATGCCACATTTTGTGTGTGAAACTTGAAACAAAAGATAAACTAGTTATAGCCTTCAGCCATTTGTCTAGTGCTGAAGTCAAGTAAATGTAAATGACTCTTCAGTTTAATTCAGTTAATCAGCTTCATGTATGTCACATACAATTATGATGCTCAGTTAAAATAAGAACTTACCATCTCCTCCCTGTTTATCTTTATGAGACTGGAATTTAGAGATGAGCAGGCACGTTGACTCTCTCTCCATGTTAACCTCTCCTTGGAGAAGTAGTAACACCCGCATCTGAACCAAACCCAATTCTTTGGACAAGAATGACAACGAGGTCCTAGACAAAGATTCTCCATCATTGCATTGAATAAACTGACAAAGCGTCATTTTGTTTATTGTTTTTTAAAACACACCTTGCAAATGGAAATATACTTTTTGTAATTATGGTAGCATTATGTGAAGAAACAAAAGTGAATTATAACAAAATTATGAATTATAAATAAAAACTTCTGTTTTTATTTTTCTCTCAACTTGCTGCTACATTTTAGATTCTTTATATATCATATAACACAACTCAACCAGGGTCTATTCATCTAAGGAGTAGTTGAGCCACTAGTTTTCTTACCTCCGTACCATTATAGCACTTATCGACTGCAATGTCTTCACCATACATCACCATTAGATTAATTTTTGTTGAAATTTTGCCCTTTTAATACAAACTCTACCTCTCTAAAATGTATGCTTCCAGCAATTATTTCTACTTCCATACAAACCTATGAAATCTTACAAGAATTTCTAAAAAAATAAAGCCTTACCTCTGCCTTCTTATGTTGCAGTTAATCACATAAACTTATGTTTCACAAGACTCTAAGTTATTTAATCGCTGCGACTATGCCTTATATTTTCTACTACACATACCAGAGTACGTTGCCTAGCAAAGGTGCTATGTCTGTGGAGCTGGTACAAATAATACTCTTCTGCTTAAATCAGCGTAAGAAATTAGGTTATAAAACCAGTGCCTACCTTTTTGCTGGATTGTGAGAGATGATTGTTTAGGAGATGCTACAAAAATAATCAAATATCATAATTAGATCTTGCTTTAAATTGAAACATCAAAATGAAATATTAAAAGACTACATTCTATAAGAGCTAATCAGCAACTTTAAAGAAAATAAAAAAGGAAGAATTTTGATGAGATAAAATTGTTCTAAGACTAGTATCTGCTTAACATAGTCTATAAATAAATAATGTTCCTAAAGGGGAAGACAATTTAACAGACTCAATAGTTACTTACAGTTTGCAGTAAAGACAGCCACTGCAACAGCTATGGCCATCAGGAGAAGGCACGTGATGCCCAGGACCATAGAAATAAGCCTCCACGGGTGAGGTGAGGAATCTCTTGAAAGAACTAAAAACACAAGCAGAATCAAAAACAAAAGGAGTAATTGGAGCAAGAGGACAGGACAAATAGTAAATATAATGATTATAGAGCAGTTTACAGTGAAGAATGCATTCAAATACTTGTTAATTCTTGATCCTCACAAGCCAGTGAAATACTTTTACTCAATTTTAGATAATTATGAAATAACTGAGGTAAAAATCTCATTTTTTACATAAGTTATTTGTCTAAGATGACAATCAATTAATAGCAGAATGAAGCCCCCCGAATTCACTAATTCTGTCTCCAAATCCTACTCTATCATCCCTCCCCACTATAAGGAACAAAAAATGAGCTGAGCATAAATCAGAATGGTAATTGATTCATTTAGGTACTGAGCTCTTCCCTACATGAAAACTAAAAGTGGCTGGATTTTAAATTAGGAAGTCAAATAAGTATCATTTGTTTCTTCTTCCTTCTGCCACTCTTCCCTCTCATCCTTAACTGAATGACCATATATGAAGTTTCACAATGTGTCATGCAAGGATGAGAATCAGTAATGGAGACAGAGAAAGAATGAAATGAGGCATTCGCCCTTTGTTGAATGTATAGTCCATCAGTTAGAGACAGTTGGAAGATCAAAAGCAATAAAATGACAGCTTATTTTGTCATTCCAACTTCGGAATATTAAATACCTAAAAAAATAATCTGTGTGGAACACCTTTATTTTTCATGCTAACTTTCTTTCTCCCACTGAATTTTTCCTCAATAATATTAAGGCATTCATCTCAACTTATTTTCTCCTCATTCATCATTATTGGTATGGCTTAACCACCCATCCTAGACCTAAGGGTGAGTCATCTAAATGGCTGTATTGCCATGAAACATTCATTTTCCACCATATCTGCTAGTTAACTGTTACTCAGCTGAATTAAATTCTACCGTCTCTCTTTCTACTTCTGGGTTAAACATGTCTGATGATGGAAGCCAAACAGCCTGATTTTGATTCACATCAAGGTCTCAAACTTCACTTTGATTCTCAGTCACATTTGACAATTATTTTATTATTCTTGACCAATTTCTCCCATTTTCAGCACTGGTATTTTTTTTTTCAAATAGCCACCACTACTGAGTCATTTCTCCTATGAAAAATGAACGAAGATCAAAAGACAAAGTTTGATGAGGGGAAAATGTCAAAGGCTTAGGTTGCATTTCATTGGTAGACTCTTTGTATTATAATCTCTTTGGGTTTTAATCTATTTGAACTTCCATCAGACCATATATTTCACTTTATTCTCTCTCGTAGCAGAAAACATGGTCCTAAGGTTGTCTCTCATTGAAGCTCTCCCTTGCTTCATAGAACCAACCACAAGCACAGAACAATGTAGAACACAAAACAAAGGAGGCATTGTTCAGGCTACTTGTGCTTAGCCAAACTAGATAGAGATTTATGGCTTAGTAAGGTTCTTCCGAGTTATTTAGGACAGAAAATAAAAGCTGCTTTTAGTGACCACTTCAACAGCATACATCACCCATGTGGTCCTAACAGGTACAATAGCAGCTGTGCTAGAACTATGCTTAGGAATTCAAATTCAGAAGTTTGAGAAATGTCCTTTAACCTTGCTACAAGGTAGAAACACAACAACCTTTTCTGTGAGATTCTATTAAAAGAATCTAATAAAAAGACAGGTAGATTATTTTTATAGTTGGAAAGACTGCTATAAAAATGTTAGTTTTCTCAAATTAAATTATATGAATAAATATAATACAGTTTAAGAAATGTAGTGGGAATTGTTCTGGAACTTGACTAAGCAGATCTAGAGTACTTTTGGAAAAGAGGCAAATGAAACAAATCATGATAATTTTGAAATATAATTAAGGATCTCATCCTGTCCATGATTAAAATTAAGTGGTCTTACTAAGAAAGACTGATTTTTAAAGAGATAGATATAACAGAAATAGGTGTGTCTGAAACAGATTCTAATACATAAAAAAGTTAGAATATGATAAAAGGTGCAACAACAACAAAAATTACCTCACTGACTCACAAAGAAAAATAAACTGACATCAACAATCCTACAGACCCCAATTACTACTATATATAGTTTCAACTTTTTAAATTTGTTTTTAAGTAAAATTTGAAGTATAGAATATATCCAGAAATGTTCACATATGATAAACGTATAGATCAATAATTTTCACAAAATGAACACATCTGTGTAACCATCACCCTAATCATAATATAGAACATTACCAGTGACATCGAAGCTTCCCACAGGGCCCCTCCCAGGACCAAAAGGTAACCACTATCCTTATCTCTATTGCCACCAAATAATTTTGCTCAATTTAAACTTAATATAAATAAAATCAGACAGTATATGGAAGACGTTCATTATGTGGTAATAAATGCAAACTATAAACATAAAGAATATAAAACTACAAGTCCAGAAACATATATAGGTATATGACGAAATGTAGCCTTATGGGTGACTTCCAAAGTGTATAGTTGCCTGTATTTTTAATGTTATCCCTAATGCACATATATTAACTTAATCAACAAGCAATATAAGGACTACTTATAATTTCTTTCTTTAGGAGAAAAATATTCACTTATAATTTTATTATCAATTTCAGACAAACTTACCAAAAAAGTGCTTGTGTTTTTGAAAAAAAAAAATCATTCCAAAAAACAAACTCTTTTTGGAATCTCTGGGATTGGTCTCTGTCACTTCAGAAAGCTCACCAGCCTACAGGCAAGCTTTCTTCTCTTTCCCAGAAAATCGTCAGGTTAGGAAAAGACAACCCTGCAGCAATCAGTCTCAAGATTCCAGAAACAAGCAACAACCCGCAACTTTAACTTCACATCATTAAACCTTATTACACCACGTTTCATTATTATGTTTACTACTACCAAATCCATTTTGTGCTCCAAATTTAAAAGAAATATATTTATGGTTTACTTGTTTCAGGAAATAATTATGTTAGAAGTTATGGCATATTCTGTACGCCACACTCTAGCCCAGAAATCATTCAGTCCAACAATGTTTACTTCTCTCACAATACAGTTCTTGTGTTTCAAAACAAGGTGTCTAGGCCCAGTCCTCTTAAACAGCTGTGGATAGCAACATTTCATTCTTGTTTCAAGGGAATTACTTTCCAAACCTTTTCTATTCAAATTGTACTCTTCCTTTAAAATCTAAGTTAACTTTCACTTTAGCAGTGAAATTTCTAAATGTTCCGAGTGATCTTTTAAATTATTTATGATATTTACCAGTTGGTCCTTGTCATAATCTGCATTAAATTGATACTTAAATTTTTGCTTGTATATTTTCTCTAAGTAGATTTAGAAACTGTTATATTTTTGTATTTCACTAGTACATAGAATAGATCAGTACATAATTTTAGGCATTCTGTACATGTTTACTGAAAACTATATTTTAATATATCTTACCTTGGCCATTGACATCTTCTGCTGTCTTCTTGTGCCATTTTTTATAAGGTTTCTGGTGTCTCAGCTCCTCCTTGGTTAACGGCAATTCATTTGAACTAAATTTATGCTCGATATTATTTTTTGGTGTGTGCTTCTGCTGAGAATCTTTGTATAGTGTAGTATAAATTATAGGTTCCTCATTCATCATTACATAGGGGAAAACTGTGTGGGATAAACAGCTCAAACGTCAGTATATCATTCTATAATTTGGTACATTATATTATAATAAAGAGGGCTGTAATAATTTTAAAAATTTGAGTTGATAAATAGATATGCCTTTTAGCATTCTTGGAAGCATGTTCTTAACAGTTTGAAGCCCCCAATATGAAAAAACATACTATCAAAAACTTAGAAATAAAATAATACTAAAAGAGCTTTTAGGAACTATTTATCTAATTCTTATACAGAGAGTAATTATTGCCTTTAGTACAAAATTTAAAAATTAATTCTAGGTCTCCAATGGAGTCATCTCCAAAAATTCTAAGACCATCCCTCTCTAACATTATTGCAGTTTGCCTCTTGAAATTGAATAATAAAAGACAAAGTTGATGTTTTACTACCATAGAAATCAAAGTGTTATGCTTATTAGCAGTGCTCCCCAGGAAGCACTGCACAATTTCTGATTAAAACATAAGGTTAATAATTGCATTTTAGACTTTTCCTAAGTGACTCCATAATTAAAAACTGACTAATGGACAAATGCTTTTTGTATTATTTTATGATTTAAATAAGACCACAATCCATATATGTGCAGAGCCAATTGACTTATTAGATTCTATATATGTTTATATAAGTCCTCCCTATTATTAAAAAGTAAATAACTGGGGCAGGCCCCGTGGTCGAGTGGTTAAAGTTCTGCACACTTAGATCCAGCGGCCTTACGCTCACAGGTTCAGATGCCAGGCATGGACCTACTCCATCCATCAGCCATGCTGTGGAGGTGTGCCACATACAAAACAGAGGAAGATTGTCACAGATGTTAGCTCAGGGCTAATCTTCCTCAAGCCAAAAAACAAAAAGAGGAAGATTGGCAACAGATGTTAGCTCAGGGTGAATCTTCCTCACCAAAAAAAAAAAAAAGTAAATAACTAAAATAGATTATCTATCAAGATAGTTAAAATTCAAAAATTTGGATAATTTTGTTGTAAATATTTCTTAATATGGGCTATTAGCTTCAGAGCTGGGAAAACACTGGTCGGGAAAAAGTCACTCATCTTCCATTTGAATTTCTCAGAAAAGTTTTATTAAGAAAAATGACTAGACATAAGGTAAAAAATTTTTTAAAACATAGTCAAATAAAGCAAAACTTTGATATCTTGAAGCCAAAAAATATATTATACTTAATTTTTTTATTAATAATATCCACAAACAGAAACAGCACAGAGAAGAAATATCTATTGGTCACATTTTCCAGGAATTTGGGAAGGGAGGATTACAAGGGAACCAGAAATGGTAAAACATACCTGAAGTGAGGAGGGAATTCCTTGTGCTAAGAATTAGTGTGTGTGAGTCTAAGGAAGCAGGACCTGGTAACTTGAAACAGAATGAGAAACTGTGTTCCCCAGTGGAAAAAGTACTTGCTAGGTCATGTTTCAGAAATAACCAACAGGACTTTACACTTTTATTTTTTTTTATCTGTCCTTAGCACCCACAAGATTATCTCACGGATCTTATGTCTTGTAACTTAGGTTAGCTTAGAAAAAAATATTACACGCATTTCATTTCAAGCCATGCTAAATAACAGACTCTGTGAAACAAAAAGAAAGCTGAGATCAAATCTTCTTTTCCAATTAGCATATTTTCACTAAGATTTTCAAATTGGCTTCTTTGAAGCCATGAATTAAATTAGATTAAGTCATAATGGTAATATAAATATTCACGTTTATACTAAAATTTATATGTGGAGACAGAAAAATCATAGCTATCTTGTTTTCTGAAGTTCTCTTGGGATGTACATCTGATCGGTTTCATTCTTTTATCCATTAATTTTTATACTAACTGAAATATTAACCCTTCAAATGTGTTAATTCATTAATACACAAAGTGATTAGCACATAATCATCATAAATGTGATGGATAGACAGATAGATAGATAGATAGATAGATAGATAGATAGATAGATAGGTGGATAGATTTACTGGTATAATCCTAGGACACAAGAACACCTAGCATATAGTACATGCTTAATAAATGTCTGTTGATTCATTGAAAGAATAATGAAATAACTTCACAAATATATATTTACTAATGGTGTAAATAGTGGATAGGAAAAATATAGGATTCTATAAAAATACTTAGGAAAAACTGAACTTTCAGGGAGTCAGGGAAGGCTTCCCTAAGAAAGGGATATTTGGGCAGAGTTAGAAATAATAAGCTAAATTAATTAGTTAAGGGAGAATAAGGAGGTGGTTGAGATCCAGTTAGAAAATATATATATATTTACAAATGGAAAGTGAATAGCAACATAATATACTTAAAACTAATAATATCAGTAATGGTATTAAATGTAAATGGTTTAAACAATGAAACTACAAAACAAAGAGTAGACTTCAGTTACCAGCCAAGATAGAATAAAATGGATGAGATTTATACTTCTGTATGAAACAACCAAAAATAATAAAGAAACAGATAAAAGATATTAAACACTGTTTCAGACACTGAACATCTGGCAGCACAGGACAGTGATTCTTGCAAAATGGAAAACAAATTATATGAGCTTATGATTGCCACAGCTAACTGACTTGAGAGTTTCCAAACCACAGCACAGGAAAGGGGAATTCTGGTGAAGCCAAGTGTATACTCTTAGTGAGGATATAGTGCTGAGAGGCTGTAGAGAATAAAGCATTATCAATAGGATATAAAACAGTCCAGAAGAAAAGATTAGTGAACTTGAATACAGAGCAATAAGAACTACCCAAAATGAAGCACAGAAAAGGCATTTAGAAAAAATATCAGCGAGGGGCTGGCCTGGTGGCATAGCAGTTAAGTTCACACACTCCACCTCGGCAGCTCAGGGTTCACCAGTTTGGATCCCAGGCCCAGACCTACACACTGCTTATCAAGCCATGCTGTGGCAGGTGTCCTACATATAAGGTAGAAGAAGATGGGCATGGATGTTAGCTCAGGGCCAATCTTACTCAGCAAAGAGAAGAGGATTTGCAGCAGATATTAGCTCAGGGCTAATCTTCCCCCCCCAAAAAACGTATCAATCAGAACATCAGTGAGCTTTGGGACAAGTTCAAGAGACCTAATATATGTACAATAGGAGTTCCTGTAGACATAGGAAGGGCAGGAAAATATTTGAAGAAATAATAGTTGAAAAATGAAATTAAAATAGTGGAATCTAAAAAATTTCCAAATTCAATGACAACTATAAAAATATAGAAGCTTAATCAAGTCCAAGCAAGAGAAACATGAAGAAACCTACACCCAGCCACATTATAATCAAATTCTTGAAAATCAGTGATAAAAATCTTAAAAGCAGTTAGACAAAAAAAGTTTCATGCACGTAAACAAAGATAAAAATTACAGTAGATTTTTTGTCAGAAAAAATGCAAATGAGAATACAATGCTGCAACATCTTTAAAGTACTGAAAGAAAATACCTATCAACCTAGAATTCTATACACAGCAAAAACAGCTTTCAAAAATGAGGGCAGAATCAAGACATGCAAAATATGAAGGAATTCATCACCAGCAGACCCACACTATAAGAAATGTTAAAGGAATACCTAAGATAGAAAATAATTATAGCAGGTTGAAATATGGTTCTACACAAAGGAGTGAAGAGCACAAAGATTGTAACTACATGGTTATGAGAATTTTACTTTTTAAATCTATTTGAAAATAATTATTCAAATAAAAGTAGTAACAATGCAATGTGGAGTTTATAATATATGTAAAAGTAAAATATTTGACAATAGTAGCAAAAGGTTAGGAAGAGAGATATGAAAGCACACTCTTATAAGGTCTTTATACTACAGATGAAGTGATATCACTAGAAAGTAGACTGTGACAGGTAAAGTTGTCTTCTATAAAGCCTAAAGCAACCTCTAAATTAACAAAGCAAAGAGTAGGCTAATAAGCCCACAAGGAAGATAAAATTGAATCATTAAAAATATTCAATTAATCCAAAGGAAGACTGAAGAAAAAGAAAAGGTGGAGATAGAGGGAATAAAAGATGAGACAAGTAGAAAATAAAGAAAAAAATTGGTAAAATTAAATGTAAGCATATCAATAATTAAACTAAATGTAAATGGCCTAAGTATCCCAATTAAAATCCAATGTTGGGGGCTGCCAGGTGGTGTAGTGGTGAAGTTCGCACGCTCCACTTCAGTGGCCAGGGGTTCACAGGTTCAGATCCCAGGTGTGGACCTATGCAGGACTTATCAAGTCATACTGTGGCAGGTGTCCCACATATAAAATAGGAAGTTAGGCACAGATGTTAGCTCAGGGCCAATCTTCCTCAGCAAAAAAAGGAGGATCAGTAGTGGATGTTAGCTCAGGGCTAATCTTCCTCACGCACACAAAAAAATCCAATATTGACAGATTGTATTTAAAAAAAAAAAAGACAACTATATGTCATCTGAAGGAAACACCCTCTAAATATAAAGACACAAATAGGTGAAAACTAAAATGATGGAAAAAATATATACCTATCCTAATCAAAAGAAAGCTGATATGCTATACTGATATCACACAAAGTAAATTTCAGAACAAAGAATATTACCAGAGATAAAGAAGTTGATTTCATGACAATAAAGAGGCTAATTTATTAAGAAAACATAGCAACATACAAGGTTTATGCACATAATAATAGTCTTTCTTGAGAAAATCACCTCTACTTGTAAATGAATCTTTTTGTGAGATTAAATTTCTTATCCAATAAATCAATAAGTGTGGTTTGGACTCACAGTCTCCACTAAAGTATACGTTTTCAATCTGTTTATTTTCTCTTTTTTGTAGGTAGCTCTATACAATCAATTTCATGCAACCACCAAATTGCTAAACTGTATGTCCTTTCCATTGAATAAACATAAGAAAATTCTTACATACACTTTTTATTCAAATTCACAATGAGAGGAATGACAGTCATACATAATCTTTTAGTATAAAATCTACCAATTTTGGATTTATTCTTGGGCCAAACTGAGCTATCAGAAAGCTGCCTAGCTGTGTTATTTTGAACAAAGTCCTATTTGAATAGAAGTTTAAGATTATTCTTGTAGCTTTGGTTTGGGGAATGAAACAAATGTATAAAACATGTGGCAGGATATGGTGCAAATAATTTGCTAGACTTCTAACTTAAAAAAAAATCCCTTCAAAGATAATACCTTATGACGCAGCCATCTCCCTACTGGGTATTTATCCAAAGAATTTGAAATCAGCAATTCAAAGAGACACATGCACCCCCATGTTCATTGCAGCATTATTCACAATAGCCAAGATGTAGAGGCAACCTAACTGCCCATTGACTGATGATTAGATAAGGAAGATATGGTATACATATACAATGGAATACTATTCAGCCATAAAAAAGGATAAAATCATCCCATTCACAACAACATGGATGGACCTTGAGGGTATTAAGTTAAGAGAAATAAGCCAGATAGAGAAAGACAATCTCTGTATGACTCCACTCATATGTGGAAGATAAACAAACACGTGAAAAAAGAGAACAGATTACTGGTTAATAGGGGAAAGGGGGGGTGAGCACAAAGGGTGAAGTGGTGCACCTATACTAATATTGTACAACTGAAATTTCACAAGGTTGTAAATTATCATAACCTCAATAAAAAGTAAAATAGAAAAAAAACCCCAATCCCTTCTAAGAGGTATTCTGCAATTTCAAAACCATGTTCATTGGATGCTGAATTACTATATATTTTTTCTTTCACCTTTCTCCACCGACTCAGAAGGGGGAATCCACAAAAGCTATGTCCAGTCAAGCAGACCAGACCCAAGTCACAAATCACACTGCTGCACTTCTAACATTGGCTTATTGACTCTTGCGCACAGGCAGCTGAAATATTTTACTCCATACCACCCCACCATATATTTTCAGTGATATGTCTTGGTTTGCTTAAATCAGCTTGCTCTAAAAATTAATTCTCCTTCCTGTAGATGAAGAATCTGCATGTTCATACACTTTGGTAGGATGTTTCTTCTCCTGGAGTCTGCCTTCTTCTCTTCCCTGAATGACTTTTCATCTAGTATCCTTGCTTATTCAAAGCAACTAATAATGCTATACAATCAAGAATTCAAATCTTAGAAAGTAACAGGAGGATGGAAAAACTACTTATAATTTGAGAATCTCATTTCTTTTCATTAAAAGGAATAATAATAAGGTTATCCACTTCAATATGTTACAAAGCAGTAACTTAACTTGATGCAATGGTTAGGAAAATCTTTACTTCTTGTAAGGAACTCATGTTTTCTTTACAGAATTAAGGAGAAATATATAATTAACCAAGCCCCTCCTTTTTGCGTTTGCTAAAGAAGGATTATAAACAGATGTATGTGGCTCAGTTATAGCAACATATTCTGACCCGCGTTCTCTATTTCTTAATGATCCACATATATGCTAATATATGATTTGCCCTGTCACGACAGTTTTAAAAGAAATCACATTCGTTCATTATGTTATATATTTTCCCCTAGAATGATGCATAGTATGCATATGCACACATACATATATACTTATAAAATGATTCAGTCAATAAATGTAGTGTAATCTCACAACGTGGAAAAGAGAAATATTAGACTTGAAAATAAAACCCAAGAAAAGAACTTTTTTGTTATTATTAACAATATTCAGAAGCAGTAACAAAGTTAGGAAAGGTAGCCTTCACTCTTTGAATAGCTCTGTAGCTGCATGCAGAGGCTACATGGGGCTGCATTTAAGTCTTTTAAAAATAATAAAATAAATAAAAACTGTTGATTAGAAGCATTTCATTCATTTAGATTCAAACTTTACACTTCGTTGCCTTTTGCACTATTACTGAGATGGCCAAGTCACATGAATCACTTCCCGTCCCCAAACTGCTTGCCTTCCTTTTAAGAGTGGCATGTTAGTAAAGATCTAGCTGGAGAGGCACTATCTATAAACTCAGGTTTAAGGGACCTTAGAGATCCAATTACAAAACTATTGCCACATTAAATAAAACTTTGATAAGGATGAGGAACAATGAAACATGACACTTGTGACTACCGATCACATGAAGGTCTTCAATGATCCTTTGCGTATAATCAGAAAACAGGTGACATTGTGATTTATAATAAGAAATATATATTTGGTCTTTGACCTCATTCCTGGCACATAGCTCCTCAAACTCTTGGAATTTCCTAAGTGAAGAGAGTGTTGGAATGCTCCTAGGTCACCTAAGATGTCCACCAGAGGAACCAACCATGTGACTAGAGGGTTGAACTTGCAGTCACACTCCCCCACCTCTGGGGAGGGGAAAGGTGCTGGAGATTGGGTTCAATCACCAATGACCAATGATTAATCAATCATGTCTATATAATGAAGCCTCCATAAAAACCCAAGAGGAAGAGGTTCAGAGAGCTTCTAGGTTGGTGAACACATGGAGAGTTGGGGAGAGTGGCACACTCAGAGAAGGTGTAGACGCTCTGTGCCTTTTCCCCATACCTTGTCATATGCATCTCTTCATCTGACTCTTGATTCTGTCAAAAACAAGACAATAGGCCCAAAATGGAGTTGTTTCTGCTAAGCCCCAAATCACCAAACCAAGACTTAATTACAGTTTCAGCTCTCCTGGAAATGAGATCTTAAACCAATCAATCAGGAATCACCTAATTGGCACTAGTTAGGTAATCTGCCTAATAGATCTCTGTCATCTCCTAAAGGAAAATGATCTTGCCATAAACAATCACTTTTTTTGTCTAGTATAGCTTCCTTGTTCCTGCTCCCTTCTGCCTATAAAAGTCTTTTACTTTGTACAGCTCCTCAGAGCTCCTTTGTATCTGCTAGATTGAATGCTGCCCAATTCATGAATCATTAAATAAAGCCAATAAGATCTTTAAAATTTATGCCATTGAATTTTGTTTTATAACAATTCATAAGCTTTAATATCCTTTGGAATAAACCAGTAGTCTACTGAGCAAATGAGTTCCCTGAGTTCTGTGAGCTGGCCTAGCAAATTAATTGAACCCAAGGAGGGGGCCATGAGTCATGAGAACATCTGATTTATAACCAGTTGGTCAGAAGTACAGGTAACAACCTGGACTTGTGATTGGCGTATGAAGTGGAAGGCAGTCTTGCAGGAATGAATCCTTAGAACCTGTGGAATTTGATGCTATCTCTGGGTAGATAAGGTCAAGATTGAGTGGAATTGGAGGACAACCAGTTAGTGTCAAAGAATTGATTGGTGATGTGGGGAAACCCAAACAAACACATTGGAATTTTTGAGTGCAGAATCATTAGCATGGTATTAAATGCCTAAGATTTTCTCCTGGAGTGTATCTTCTCTAGTTTTGCAGACCCAAGATACCTTGTTATTACTCTAATACACTATTCCTTTCAAAAGTATTATCTGATTTTGAAGCTGCTTTGTACTGACTCATCTCAATATATAATGGAAGAATAATCACAGAGGTATTATAAATGCAAATTAAAAGTGCAGGCCGTTTCAAAAGTTAACTTATAAATTAATAGCCAAGCTTTATCTAGGTTGAGTAGGCAAGTTTGGGACAATGTGACACAGGAACAGATGCCCCTGACTTTCTCTTAATCTATGTACAGACCCCAGATTGAGGGGTAGGATCTTCAATAGGAAAAGTATAGATTACTAAAAGGGCTTTAGATGCTTTGGGTATGTTAAAATGTTGGTGCCAAAACAAACCAGGGGAGCTTTTTCCTTTGCTTACCCTTGGTTAGCTTTCAGCACCAGAGAGACTAGAATAGAATAGGGACTATTCTAGTCCCTCTGTTTTCCTCCAAAAATGAAAGCCGAAAGTAAACTCAAGAGAGAGAGGTTGAGGAGATGGAAATGTTTCATTCTAGGTTGACAGCCTAATTCACCAGGATAGAAATAAAGACTGGGACTCAGGACAGAAGTTTCATCACTGAGGAAACTGAGCATGGTGGACAATGTCTACATAAGGAATCTCAAAAGTTGAACTGATAGAAAACATAAGGACTGGCACACTCTTCATTTCGGCAGAGTTGAGAGCCATAAAGACGGTGGTGGCAGCTCCTCTGTGCTCAGATGAAACCACAAAGGAAGACCTTGAGTCAAGGAACTCCTTACAGCCACCAACACCCAGCCCCACCCTTCTGCCCAGCAGAGTTCAGGGTAAATGGCCTTTCCTGTGTGAAGGGCATTGCCAACAGCCCTCAGGACACCTTCTGACCTTGTATGTGACATATGTGGGAAGAGACTATTCTTTGCTCTTTGTCGAAAGTCAAGTATGAAGTAATTTCATACTTCCCCATTTCAAGATTTTTCAAAGTTATTTCTCAATAAATAAAAGAAACTTGATTTTACTGAGATTTTCTACACTGATTCCAAGTACTCTCAACTTTCTTGGAAGCATTTTGATATTATAATTAAGGTCACAACTTTGGTATCAGATAAGAAAGGACATTAATGTTATTTGTCCATTCACTGTCTTATAATCTTGGTCCAATTGACCTCCCTAGCTTTTTATTTCCATATTTGTAAAATGAGGAGAAAAATAGCAGCTTCTTCAAAGTGTTCTTCTAGATATTAAATGAGAAAATGTTAACTATTGTTATTCTCCCTTCTTATTTCAGTTCAATACCTTTTTCTCCTTTTGCATAGTTTTACTACTTCTTCTTTCTTTCAGAAATATTTTATATTGTAATGGCCTCAGGATTTGGCAGATTCAAGGACTGCCTCACTTGTCTAATATAAAGGATATTAGCAACTCCCATTTCTCCCTCTTTATACCCAATTTAGAACCTTCCCCCCCTCAGTTTGCTGATGCTGACATGCTTACTTTATGATGAGGAAAATTAGAGTAAATATTTTCAGTCATGTATACCTCACTATATATGAGGATACCTGATAATTATTGATTCAAATGGAACTAAAAATTCATATTTTCAAGTATGAATTTGTTACAGTCTTATTGTAATAGAATGATAATGATGTTCTGTCAAAGTTCACAGTTCAAATGAAAGAAATTTGTATCATCAATGAGAAAGTATATTTAAATATCATAACATTTCACACAATAAAACATATATAAAATTGTAAAATAGTTCATTAGCATCAAGAAAGTAAATGGAATGTATTTATTATCATCAGAATTGTTTTCAATACGTCTTCTCTACTATTAAGAACAATGGTTGTATTGCATTTCTTAAGAGTGCCCCTCTATTCTCTCTGTGGGGGACTGGCATTGGCCACCCCAAGATATGTCTCTTTGGCATGAGGATTATTTGGGGCTGGTTACTTTTAATAAACTGGGACAGGGAAGGAGGCTCTGAGGGGTGGAACTTGCTTGCCCTTTGTTAGGAGACATTTATGTTGTAAAGGAAATCTCCATCTGTAAAGATGTCTCCCTCTCTGTACCAGGAAGAAAGGGAATGACCTTACCTCTAGAAACTCCTATCAATACAGAATGCAAGGACTTAAATCTGCATAATAATCTTATTCCTGTTTCTGGTAACCTCCTTCAACTGATTCCCCCCACCCCCCACATCCTCCTTAGTTTTTAGCTGGATATGATATTTAAGGTGGTGGCTTCAGCCATTTTGGTGAGTTGCTCAGCTTGCCTGAGCCTCTCCCATGTATACATGTTATAAAGCTTTGTTTAATTTTCTCCTGCTATTCTGTCTCATGTGAATTTAATTCGTTCTCCAGCCAGACGAACCCAGAGAGGGTAGAGGAAATGTCTTCCTCCTCTACATCTCCAAGATTTCTTCCTAGCTTCTGATGCTCACTTTTCAGGTTTTATGCTGGTAATTACTTGATCTGTAAAAATTTTGTCAAAGTTGTCTGTGAAAGTTTTGCATAAAAAAACAGGTCTTATATTCCACTCTCAAATGGTGCTTGAGGTGTTTGTTGAATAAAATATGCAGTACCAACAATGCACATAACTCCATTAAAGTAAGGACACTATGAACAGCAATGACTAAGGTCAGGAACATGCAAATAGTTACAAAGATACTGCACCTGTCTCCTGGCCCACTGGGTTCAGTTCCCGGGCAGGGACCTACACCACTTGTCTGTAGTGGCCATGCTGCAGTAGCAGCTCACACACAAAAAGAAGAAGACTGGCAACAGATGTTAGCTCAAAGTAAATCTTTCTCAGAAAAAAAAATAATAATTATAAATATTAGGCAACTAATTAAATGGCATGTTAATAAATTGTTCTCATGACTTTAATGAAATTAGAAATATAAAAATCTCAGTATGATAAGAGCTAAACAAATTTCAAATGCAAATTGCTATTAGTTCAGCAGAAATATGTAGAAAATTAAGTATTATGGAAAATATTATTGGTATAAAGAGAAATTGTCTACTTCTTAAAACTAAGAAATAGCTGATGATTCTTAATTTAATGAGGCTATTAAGATAGACTTCAATGCAACTCCTTATTTTAATTCACAGTCAACCAGATGTGAAATATAGTTAGATGAAAAAAAAACCTCTCATCTATATTTTCTTAAAAAACAAAAAATATTTACACATTATATGAATAATTTCATAAATGACATCATCTTAAATAGTCCACTTGGTGAGGAGTTTGATAATAGGTAATTACAGAATAAAAGGGAACATAAATTTTTAATTTGAATTATCTATTGAATGATATTTCATGCAATATATATTACTATACCATTGTATAAACATTTGATAAACATTTTAGTATGACCTCTGCCATTCTTGGAGGAAAGAGTACACAGGAAAAGCTGAGGATTACTAAAATAAAGAGAAAGCCTTGGAACCACAGCTGGTGTATGAAATCTGAACATCAAAGATACAACAGCAGGGTGACTGGTCAGGTAGTCAAGGCGGATCACTATTTGCATAATACCCAAGGTTTATAAGTGAATCAACTATATTTAAAGGCAAAGGACAGAGTATACAGGACATAGATCATTTCTCATTTTTATTTTCTGTTTTTCTGTACTTTCACATGTTCTGTAATGAGAATACATTCATATTAATTCACAAATCATAATCTTTATTGAATACCACCGCAGAGACTTTGTTGGATATCCAAAGCCTATGTGTAAATTCAATGTAGTAGATGACATGGAAGGCTTTTCTCGACCAGGCTACAAATCGCTTCCTACATTATTTTTGAAGCAGTCAAGGTGATGAGGCAGGGGGATGATCCTGAACTCTCTAATAAAAATATGTTGTGCATACCTCATCTCTATTATCTACCGCATTGAATTATGTGGTATTATGTTTGTTGATCAGTCTTTCCACTGGACTGAGCTCCTAAAAGACAGATAACCACGTATTTTCACAATTTTATCCCCAGGTAATTTTATGTCTACCGGAACATGGTAAATATACAATTCATCTATATTAGAGAAATTCCCTACAATTTCTCCAGACTATAGTGACAACTTCGGAGTTATATCTTCCCAGTAAGAGCTTTCTCCTCATACACTCATACACACAAACAGAGACATGAAAAAGGAGGGAGCAGTGTACAATTTGGGCATACTGCAAATACATCTTAAGGAAATCACAAAATTGGTCCTCTCAATGACAATACGGTAATAAGGTGAAACATATTGTGTCAAAAAGTATCACAAAATTGTAAAATAGACAAACAGAGAAAGTTTGTTATTTATTTATTTATTTTTGGTGAGAAAGACTCCTACTGAGCTAACATCTGTGCCAATCTTCCTCTATTTTGTATGTGGGTGGCCGCCACAGCATCCTCGATGAGTGGTGTAGGTCCATACCCAGGATCTGTACCTACAAACCCGGACCACCAAAGCAGAGCACACCAGACTTAACCACTACCCCATGGGGCCAGCCCTGAGAGCAGGTTGTTTTTAAAGTAAATATACGCTTCTTAAGGGACAGAACACATGGAAAGAAAGAAACTAGGAAATAAGGCACATAATGAAAGCATGCCAAAATTCCCAAAACTACTTTGGTTATAATGAAGGTTTCACTATATGCCAAAATTTATATGTTGGCTCAATGAGGAGTGGTAGATAGTACACAGGCAAGTATATGTACAGCAATTAATGATTAAATCATCAATAGACATGTAATACATGCATGGTTGTTTATATAGCTAAATTCAACCAGAGAACTACAAAATTACTCAGATAATTGAGGTAAGAAGATAATTAAAGTAAAAGAAATTAATGTAATTATGCATATTGTCTTTCTGCATGCTTATCTATCTGGAGTGAGACACATTTTTCTTAGACTATAAGCTCTTGCAACTGCTAGCTAGGTGAACTTAAGCACACTAATTTATAATCCTCGTACGTAAAATGTATAGAGTAATGTGATCTATCTCATTGCATTATGACAAAGATCATAGGAACTAATGTATGCAAATACTTCATACAAAGCCTGGCATATAGTGAATACCAGTAAATATTAACTATCAGTATAGGTTATGTTAAAATTAAATAAAAAATAGAAGAACACTCCATTGAAAGAGCATGATTGAGGTAAAGATAACTTCATGTAATGTGTTTTAGTTAATATTTATGAATGATTTTGTTAATGTCACTATGAAACATAAAATTATAAATTCATTCCACAAGAGTGAAAGGAAATCAGCACAGCATTGACAATCCAAATGCAACGGCAAATATTATGGTCAGCACTTCAGAGGACAAATCAAAATGGAGAGTTCAACAAGAAATTAAAATAATCACTTTTCTCCCATTTTCTCTTATTGCTCTCATTTGACTAGAAGTTGCAAGATGTCTGCACCCTTCCGGACTATAGGCCTTGGTTCTCCCTTTCCTTAGAGTATTTATTTTAGAAAATTTGTAATTGTAAATTCTTCCTCTGACCCTTTGAGATGTAATTCTTCTTCCTGTCTTTTACTAGTCTTACAATTCAGGAATGTCTTTCTCAAGGACCTGGGAGCTATCCCTTTGAAATGCAATCTCCCTCCCTCCTACCTGCTTCTCCTCTGGTAACCACCAATCTATTCTCCTTATCTATGGGTTTATTTATCTTCCACATGAGTGAAATCATACAGTGTTTGTCTTTCTCTGACTTATTTCGCTTAGCATAATACCCTGAAGTTCCATCCACGTTGTCACAAATGGCACAATTTTGTCTTGTTTTATAGCTGAGTAGTATTCCATTGCATATATATACATCATCATTCATCAGTTGATAGGCACTTAGGTTGCTTCCACATCTTGGCTATTGTGAATAATGCTGCAATGAACACAAGGTTCACTAATTCTTTGTAGCACCCAGTAAAAATCCCTCCCCTACTGAGCTTATTCATTAATTCAAAAACTGGTAAAGAAAAGAATCAAATGTCTCTCCAGTAACCTCTTTCCTGTATAAACTGTAACATAGATTAACCTAGTAATTGATGAGGTAAAGTTACTATTTATAGAAATATTTCAGCCAATAAATAAAAACAGAATGACCAAATTAAAATATCACTATTTTGCCATGTGTAATGAGTTGATGGATGTGGCTAATGATCTTTGATTGCTGCTAACATTACAAAATGAAACAATAGCTATTAAGTTTCTCTGTGGGGCCGGCCCAGTGGCTCAGCGGTTAAGTGCGCATGTTCTGCTTTGGCAGCCTGGGGTTTGCCGGTTCGGATCCCGGGTGCGGACATGGCACTTCTTAGCAAGCCATGCTGTGGCAGGCGTCCCACATATAATGTAGAGGAACATGGGTACAGATGTTAGCTCAAGGCCAGTCTTCCTCAGCAAAAAGAGGAGGATTGGCAGCAGTTAGCTCAGGACTAATCTTCCTCAAAAAAAAAAAAGTATCTCTGCAAGTATACAACACTTATTATAAAGTAGTAGATCTTTTTTCCTCCAAAACAAATCTAGTCTGAATCTTATCAAGTATCTATCTTTTTCTTTTTTTTCAAGTTCATTTATTTTTTTAAAGATTGGGACCTGAGCTAACATCTGTTGCCAATCTTCTTTATTTTCTTCTTCTCCCCAAAGTCCCCCAGCACATAGGTGTATATTCTAGTTGTAGGTCCTTCTAATTCTGCTACATGGGATGCCACTTCAGCATGGCCTGATGAGCAGTGCTAGGTCCACGCCCAGGATCCGAACTGGTGAAACCCTGGGCTGCAGAAGCAGAGTGTGTGAACTTAACCACTCGGCCATGAGGCTGGCCCCTCAAGTATCTATCTTACTATCAACATGTAAGAAACAGAGAAAACAGAAAAACATATCCAACAACAACACAGAGGTGCCATCAGCAATGCCAGGACTGTAGAAAACCCGGAAGGACAACCCATCCAGTTTCCTCAGCAACTCAACCACCACCACCACCACAAAGGTAAAGAGGTATCAACAAGTCACATAGTGAACCCCTATTTAATCTGCTTAAAAAATATAAAAGTCAGGAATGTGAATGCTAATAGAATAGTTGACGATATTAAGAAATTGTTGTTGACATAGAGATTATGTTATAAACAATGCATTTGTCTTTTAGATATAGATACTGAAAATTTACAGGTGAAATCGTATGACATCTGGGATTTCAAACTCATCTGGCCATCTACTCATGGTAAGAAATAAGATCATGACATGAAGTTGAACAATAAAAGTAGAAGGATACAAAGACATTTATAAAGTAGAAATGAGCATCCCAGAACACCTTAACGGTTCACCTTTGGTGATTTTCTTCTAAAGCAGATTACTATGCTGAAGTCAAACATTAGCATTAGGCAGAACATTTTAAGAAAGAGAAGATGTAGCAAAGACATTCAATTGAAAGTGGAATATATAAAAAGTAATATTTGTTGTGTATTTTCCAAGTGCCAAGACTTTTTCACATATTAATGTATTTAATCCCCACAACTGCCCTATGAGGTAGGTGCTCCAGTTCTCCCCATTTAGACAGAGCACTAAATCACAGAGCACAAAGTTTTACAGCTGGTAAATGGAGGAGCTGGGATGTGAACATAGATGGCCTTGCTTTAGAAGCTTCATGCATAATCTCCACTATGCCAGTCAGTGGCCATCACAGAAGAGGGTGGGCCCACCTGTCAGATCCTTCAGTACTTAAACACTCCTCTCCTACTTTGTGTAATTTCAATGCCAGGGCCTTGGATCAGGGTGTCTAATTGCGTGTACATACTCTATGTTAAATCACAAAGCCCTCAGTGGTCATTTTCTAGGATGGATGGATGATGCATAAGAAGCACACACAGTATGCTGCTAACAGGACTGTGTGGTTTCATAATTTTAGGGGAGCAAATTAATTCACTTGAAATTGACAAAATTACAAGTTTTATTGCAGAATTTGTATTATAGTAATGCTAGAGGAGAGGAGAGATGGTAAATCAACTATCAGCATCAGAACCCATGATGACACAACCAGACAAGAAATGGTGGAGTTGAATTGGTATCAGCCTCAGAGAGGAGGCCATACATTTAGAGCCTTTTGCCTGGACAGAAAAAGCAATTCTCCTGTCTTGTTCATAGTACCTGGGCTTCTTAGAACTCATACTCCTAGATTTTAGTTATATAGGTGCCTGTCTTTAGTAACAAGCTTACCTGTTATATTATAGATGTTCTTACTTTGAACATGGTATCTGTCCTTTATTCCCTTCCCTATGCTTGGCATTGACCCAATAGAAGCCTAGTTTAATCTCATGATAGAGAATAAATATCTTTGGATCTTTCGTATTAAATTATGCTAAATCAATTAAGTCACTAGCTACAGTGAAAACAATCAGAATAAGATACGAGGAAGAACTTTGGTGAAGGCTTGTCCCCGTGGTCAGGCCTTGTAGAGTTCCTCAACTTCTTGAACAACTAAGTAATGATAATTAGGGGAGTACCCAAGACTTACCTTCAAAGCTTTGAAGGCCTGACTAGGCGGGTGAACTGGAAAAATCTCAGGCCCAGAGACCACAAACACTATGTTCAACCCACCCATTGCTATCCTTTGTCAGATCAGATTCACACAACTCTAATGAAAGGAAAGGTCACTATAATCATATGTTAACACTGGAAAATCCCCCGAATTTAGACCCTAAACAGTCTGGTTCTGTCTCATTTTACCAACTTTCAACTCATCACTTTGTTAGTTAAACTAATGTTGTATGCTACATTATTTTGGCTCTATGCTAGGATCTTTCTGGTTCTGTGACATGTGTTCCACATATATAAATCATTAGGTCTGTGAAGGTTCTAATTTTTTTTTTATATATCTTACTTAATAGACATATCTATCAAATCTCTTTCTCATTGAGATTCAAATGAAATTATCTGCTTAGGGTAAGTTCAAGAGTGTAAACTCATAATTTTCTTCTCAATTTATATATAGAAAATTTTCAAAGAGGGGATTTCTTCTAAAGAGATATTGTTATTTATTTAACAAATAGTTATTGTGTGCCTCCTCCACCCACCTTTACAGGAGAAAGTTGTTATTTTGTAACAATCTATAGACTAAGACAATGAGAGCAAAGTCAGTTCTGAGGGACATTTAAAGGAATTTATAATTGACATCTGCTTCTTGCTCTGCACTGACAGTCTATCAATGAAAATTCACCTTTTATAGAGGCAGATACTCTCAGAGGTGTACAAATCTGAGAAGAAACAAAGCATTTTGCTCTTCCTCCTCATAAATCTTTATTTGCTCTTCTCGTTTTCTTCTGCTGCTTAGGTAACTCAAACAAAACAAATGAGGCAACAGATCTGTTATATTTTCTTCTTTTAAATAAGCCTTTATTTCCTTCAGAAATTGCATTGTTGGATATGCATCATTGCTAACTTTTTTCAACAGAATCACTTCCATGTGTCTGAGATAAGACTGATAGGATTTTCTATCTAGATTCTGAAAGAGACACTAGAAAGTCAGAGTAACAATTAAAAAAATGTGTAATGCAACTCCCTCCTTTGGGAGAAGATTAAAAAAAGTTGACAATCAATGAACACAATGATCTCTCATATTTCCATTTAGTCCTAAGATTCTGTGGTCTTTCTTTACAGAAATGTGACACACTCATTAGTGACAAATGGGAAATTGATAGTTACAGCCAGTGACAATTAAAGCTGCATCGAGCTATTAAATGGATCTGGCCCGCCACCTTGTGGCCATAAATGCAAGGAGCATAATTGTTTCAGAAATCTAGCTGCCACGGAGTGGGAGGAAGGAGTCGGGGTTTGGGGGCTGCCTTGCAAGTTAGCTCATCAAAGTCTTTCAGACAGATCAAAATAGCATCAAAGTCATTGCAGAGAGAAGACGGGTGGCTTATTTTCTTAAAGATGTGCAAGAAGCCTTGTGCTATAGCTTCTACTCGTCTGTAGAAGAAATCTAATTCACTGACTAGGATTGTCTTAAGATTCTGCAGGAGCACAAAATTCATGCAGAAGAAAATATGGATCTGTCAAGAATTATTCTAGGTCTGTTACTTAGGAAAATGAAGCAAATTCAGAAGAGACGGTCCTATTTCCAGAACTGGTACCAATGAGTTTGTTGAACAAAGAGCATCCAGTTGAATAATTCACAACCCTGACTACAGAGATCACCCAGGAGATTGTACTAAGTAAAAATGCGCAGACCCTCCCCCACTATGTCCTCTCCAGGAGTGATGCTGAAGTGCGGCCCTGGTATCAGTGGCTTTTACAAGCTCACCACGATGCTAATGTGCAGCCAGGATTGGAAACACCACACAACTTAACCTCATTCAGTAGAATGAGTGGGGATTTTAATTGAATGTAGTTATAATGAACCAGGTTACTTTGTTCAAGAACAAACAAACAAAACCACCTACATCACAGTAGTCAAACAAGATTATAACACACCAATATTATCCACGTTTTAAAAAAAGATTAGAAAACTTAAAAGAAACCCAAAAGATCATCTTAAAAAATTTCCTTGGATAGGCCCCAAGAAATTTGCTCTACAACAAATATTTCAAATGACAGTCTTCTGGTATTCAATCCTTTTTAGGCCTAGATATATTGCATTGTAGACTTATTTTTATCCTAATTGTGAATTTCTCTCACTCTTCGGCAAGTATAACACTTTACCCGGTGACTCTCGAGATTCCATTTTCATACATAAAACCTTGTTTAAAATGCAGTTTTCTGTACTTACCACCAGAAATTCACATTAGTAAGTCGGGAGTAGTGAACAGAAATCTCCCTTATTTAACAAGCAATCCAGACAAATCTGAGACAGGTGGTTTCATGCATCTCAGGGAAATGCTTAGTCATGTTACAACTTCCTAATTCACTGAGGCTGTGGGGGTATATTTTAAATAAGGGATATTTATTTTCTAGTACAATGGTTTTCCAAGTGTGATTCCCCGGACTAGTATCATCAGCATTATCTAAGAACTTCTTAGAAATGCAAATTATAGCCTCACTCTAGACTTCTAGAACCAGAAACTGAGTGTAGGGCCCAAAAAGTAGTTTAACCAGCCCTCCAGGTGATTCTGATTCTTAAATTTGAGAACCACTGTTCTCCTCAAACCATCCCATATTCCTTCATGACTTTTTCATGTAGCTGCTCTTTGTTCGCAGAATTTTTTCCTCATCCTAATAAATGTCTTTAGGAAGGAACCATGTCCCATGCCTATAAATCAGTATAAGAGAAAGTGCATGGGATTTAAGATTACAAGACCAGAATGGGAATCCCAGCTGTCAATTACTAGGAATAAAACCATGCATAAATGTTTCCAGCCTCCAAGCATATTTTCTCCTTAAAAATTAGAAAGGAGGGGAACATTTATCCAGGACACAGAATCAAGGACTTTGCTTGAAGCTTTATCTCATTTGACCACCCACAGCTGCAGTTATTACGTCCAATGTATAGATGAGAAACAGGCACAGAAGGCTTAGAAAGGTGAACATGCTGGCCTAACCCTGATCCATCAGACACAAACCCTTTGACAGTGTTCCCTTTCCTGCAAAATGTGGGTAACGACTTCACGAGTTTGTTGTAATGATTAAATAAGGCAATGGAGGTTAAAAGGATTTGTAAAAGGTAAACATTATGTTCGTATTTCTTGTGTTAGTGGTTTGGTGAGGGAGGTCAACAGCTAATAATAGAAAAGGTGAAACTGGAGGCTCCTTCCAGGTGATTCGGCGATTTGACAACTCAGAGTTCTCCCCAGACTGACTCAGGCTTCCTCAGTGATCCGGATGGAACAAGATGCAGTTCTGCTGGTCAAAGGGCGAGGGGGGGAGGCCTGGCCCAGAGGGGAGCACAGGGAGACACTGTTTCTGTCTTTTGCCTTGAAGGATGGACTTGAACAATCGACAGGGCAGAGAACAGTCTTCAATTTTCAGATGCACCTTGCTGATGAGAATCCTGCAGCTATCTTCCGGAGCTTAAAAAACAAAAGAAGCCAGCTCTGCCCTGCTGCCGCCTCCACTGGATGTCCTGCTGCAGTCTACAGCAGAGCTCCGGGCAGGTCTGCTCTGCCTGGGGGAACATGGGGTCTCTGTGTCCATCGGGACGGCAGCTGTGGGGATCAGATCCCTGGGAGAAATGCTTGCAGGTGTCTCTCACCAGACAAAGCCAAGTGGCATCTTCCTCAGTGTTCCAGGAAGAACTGCAGACCAACGCAAGCTTCTGCCTGCACTACTGCAAATGCTACTTTTTTCTTTTCCTCCTACTGGGTGTTCCCTGATATACTTCTCCTGTCAAATAAATCACTGCATTTCTAATTTTATGTTTCAAGTAGTAGTGATGGAACCAGAAGATGGAACCATGGTTACTATTTTGACTCTTCATGTTTGTTTGAGGAACAAGTTATAAAAAATAAGCAGGATTGGGGTAGGTACTTATATCTTGTAAAGAAATTATGTATCTATCTATATATATATAAAATCTTATTGGTTCTGTTTCTTTGAAGAACCTTGACGAATATAGAGGGACAAATATTCTAGATAAACATTTGGGAGGTCTTGAGGTTATAAAAACGTTGGTGAGTTTGAGGAACTAAGAGAGCCATGAAGCCACAGCACAGAGAGCAAAGTGACACTAGTTTAAGCTGGATCGAGGCGTAAGTAGAAAACAAGGAGGAAGTAACTTCCCAATTCATACTCTGTTCTAGTCGGCTTTGAAGGTTTTATTTTGCTTCCAAGGTGCCTTACCTACTACCTAGAGAATTTTGAGTTTGTATTTAATATACAAGATATGAAAAAAGCCAAATCTGCTTTGGTCTTTATCACTGTATTGTACTGCACAGTCATTTTAGATTCATCAAAAATGTACTTAGAGCTGGGCACTGGGATACAAAGATGAATTCAACATAATACAGGTCTTAAAGAATCCAAGACAATGAAGGAGAGAAATATCTAAACGAAAAGTTACAGTATTTTAAGGTTAATATACACTCTAACAGAATTATGTATAAAATTATGTAATTCTGAGTGGTAAGCATTATTTCTAATTTACCAATGAGGATACTGAAATTTATAGAGATTAAGTAACTGAAATATTTACACAGTGCTGGAATTAGAGCAAGAAAATCTAGTCTTTATTTTGGATGGCCATGTGCCTGGCTAAGAAATCTATTACTGTGGGAGAAGAGGAAAATGGTTTCATCTGCTGCATCTCTCAAGCCTCAACTCTTAATATGTACTTTTAAGATCTTTTCAAATTCTTAAGATTCTTTCTACCCCTTAATCTTTAGTTACTTGTGCAAGTCCCTGTGTTAGGGTAAAAAAAAAAAAAAAAGTATAAATATAATTGCATTTCAAAAAGAACCTAGGGCCGGCCCAGTGGTGCAGTGGTTAAGTTCTCACATTCCACTTCTCGGCGGCCCGGGGTTCGCTTTGCTGGTTCGGATCCCAGGTGCGGACATGGCACCGCTTGGCATGCCATGCTGTGGTAGGCGTCCCACATATAAAGTAGAGGAAGATGGGCACGATGTTAGCTCAGGGCCAGGCTTCCTCAGCAAAAAAGAGGACTGGCAGTAGTTAGCTCAGGGCTAATCTTGGTCAAAAAAAACAAAAACAAAACCAAAAAGAACCTATACAAGTAGGCTCACAAAGCAAAAAAATATACCATGAATTAACCCTCCAAAATAGGTTGAAAATTATTAAAACTGGGAACATTTTGCAAATCACTTAACCTCTATCTCAAATTCCTTATAAGCAAAAATAAAGACCACACAGAGATTCAAAGCACTAATGGCACTTAATGCCCACCCAACCTTAGGTCCAGTATGACTTTTAGCCAAGGTGGAAAAAGTGAGTGGGGTGATTAACCTTATATTCATTGAAATAACTCAGTCTCTTCTTATTCTAGTAATAAAATTGACCCTGGGCATTTAAGAATGTTTGTAGTTGTTAGTGCCTTTGAGTCGATTCCAACTCCTAGTGACCCTGTGAAAAGCAGAGCGGAACCCTGCCCCGTCTTTCTGTGCCATCCTCTCATCTTCCAGCACTGTATCAGACAATGCTCTGCTGCTATTCGCAGGGATTTCGTGGCTAATTTTTTCAGAAGTGGGTGGCCAGGTCCTTCTTCCTAGCGTGTCTTAGTCTGGAAGCTCCGCTGAAATCTGCCCACCACGGGTGACCCTGCTGGTATTTGAAATCCCAGTGGCATAGCTTTCGGCATCATAGCAACACACAGCTGCCACAACGTGACAACCGACAGACAGGTGGTGGTTCCCTGACTGGAAAATGAACCCGGGCTGTGGCAGTGAGAGTGCCTAATCTTAACCCCTAGACCACCAGCGCTGGTTTTAAGGAAGTTAATGCTGTTTTATTACTATGAAATTAGTACATTAAACACATTAATTACATCACAGTATGTTTTAAATTCATTTTATAGTATGTCTTCCATATAACTATAAAGAAAATCACTTCACTTATGAGGTAAAGGGATTCCTAGTTGCTTGTTAAGCAATTAATGCCAGAAGAGTCTAAATTAAGTTGAAGACCTCAGGTGGGTACACTCTAAGAGTTAACAGGTAAATCTCATTTTTCAGTATACGTATCCATATTCTTACTTAATCACTGCTTCATTTAACAATCATTAGCTCCTAGTTATCTGCTGGCTACCAGGGACACAAATAAGATATGGTCCTGGCCCTTGAGGGACATAAAATACAACTTGGGAAGCAAGATATGTTTAAAACTAAATTATACAAAAGAATCACACAATGAAATACATGGATGCCTTAACAGAAGTATTGTGATACAGGATACAGTAGCTGCACTAAGAATTATGTTGTCAAATTTCCAGAGTGCTGAAGGAGATATTAGGAACTGCTTCACAGAATAATTATCCTTTACGCTCTTCTTCCACAGTAATAAAGTTTTGAGCCAGGGAGACGGACACCTAGGATGAAAATTCCATTTGCAGATATGCATGGCCAGGTTACTAAATTCTCACCAATGGAAATAGTGGAACTCTCCTTAGCACCTTTAGGGAAACTTCTTAAGAGATAGCCTGTACTCTGTGTCTTCTTCTGGATCTTTTCCTCCATCTGGCTACAGCGAACAGATGTTGCCTTTGACCTTATGGATGAGGGCCAGACCCAACTGATGGGGAGCAGAGGGTAGGAGTAGCTTGGGCCTCAAGAGATAGCACCATTACATCAGACCTGGACTTTTACATGAGAGAATAAACCACTCTTGTTTAAGCCACTGTTAGTTTTTCTGTTACTTGTTACAAGCACTCCTCACACAGGTGCTGCTCCTGGGGAGAACTCGGGGGCAGGTAGGATAGGGAAGAGCATTCCAGATAGACAGCAAAATAAGAGGAGGGGCTGAGGTGTAAAATAACCTGGTGTTTACACATAAGCAGAAGCAACTCAGTTACAGGATGGGGGGGGCCACCGCAAAGAGAAACTAAAATACTTTATAGCTTCAGTCTTTTCTCCTATCAAAGCTTCACATGGAATCACTAAAGGGCCCTAAACTGCTTTGACCATGGTGACGACCCGTGCATGAGATTTGCAATTAGTTCTGGGTTTGAATATCTAGCTATATAGCTCAACATTAGCTATTTGATCTTGGAAAAATTAACTTTCCTTCCACATAAAGTTGAACTAAAATATTCACCCTAGAGTTTACTTTCCAAGACTCAGTGAGAGAACAATGAAGTATCTAGCAGTGATTTATACATAATTATAATACATAAATATAATAAATATAAATATATTATACACATATATAAAAATAAATACCAACAAAGGTTTATCCTCTTTCCCTCCCTTTCTTTGATCTCCCTTTTGTTCATTCATGGGTATTTAAGAAGTGTGGGTCCTGGAGGGATCTGCCATTTGGGATTATAATGTTGACTAAAAGTGGGCAAAGAGAAAAGGCACCTGACTTGCCCTTCCAGAAGCACTGGACTGCCCTCAGGAGGGAAGCAGCGCTCCTGGGGCAGAGCAGCACTGGGCTGCAGGACACCTGGTCCAAGGGCAGCCTCTCTGGAAGGCCGTGTTTTACAGTTCATTCTGCTTTAGGTGGTATAAAAACTAATGCATGGCAGTTAGTTATATTTATTAATGTGTTATAGCATGACGAATATTTGCCTGGACATTTTATAATTGAGCCCAAAAAATCAAAATAAGTTTCAAAAATTATATTGATTCCAGCCTGATAGGGCTGAAAAATGTTCTAGTTACTCTGTCCCATGTCTAGGTTTCACCTGCTACTACAGAAAAGGAGACCGACAGTACCATCTTTAAATGGCAGCTACTGCCATCAAGAAAATCAATCCTCATAAGGGGTTAACCAAAAGGAAAAGAGCCCTCTCGGCTGTTTCCCATCAAATCTGGGAGCTCTTTAGGGACATCTGGCTCAGCATATGCCACTACGTTTTCCCTGACTCACGTCATATGCTGCATTTGCCAATGAATGTCCTCCAGTATTACCAATGAATAAAAAAACAAAACCCAGATTCCTGCTAGCTGGCCTAAGTTATTGCCATTTTAGACGTAAAGCTTTTTTCTAACGTGATAATGCTGTTTTAAGTTTGCAAAGGATTTACTTAACAATCACAACCTTGATGTAATTATTATATCTGACAGGAAGGGAACTCATAATTTCACTTATTAAAAAAAAAATTGGTCCATGTCACAGAGCTAGTTAAGTGTCAGAGCTGGGATCTGAGCCCTATTTCCTGCCTCCAGGTCTTCTTCTTCTAAGTTTCGAGGGTTTCCCAAAGTGCCCTTGAATAGCCCTTTTGTAACCTGTGCTTTTCCGGAAAACTCAGTTCTTCACTGAATTACCTAGTCCTCGAAACCTTCGTGCTGTCAGAAGCAACTCTTCTTTCAGTCTTTTGAGCATCAACTCTATGTCAGGCACTGTCTTGACCCATTTGTGCAAATCAGTGAACAAGTTTTTGTCTTTGTGGAGCTCACACTCCAGTGAGAGAAGATAGACAATAAACCTAAGAAAGGGTCAGAAGGTGATCAGTGCTAAGCAAAAAGGACAAAGAGGTATGAGTGGAAGGGCTGTGAGTGCAAGTTGTTGAAACACTGAAAACGTGCTGAGTGGGCCTCAGCGAGATGACAGCTGATCCAAGACCTGAAGGAGGTAGAGTTAGCCAATGTTAGCAACTAAAATATGGCTTATTGTTATTTTTATCCTGTGAATACTAGGCAAGAAGCAATCATCAAGCTATTATTGAATGATGTGAGGCAACTTTGACCCTATTAGAAGTATAAAAATAGAAAATGTGTTTCAACTCCCACACAAGAGCTCAAGATCACTTTATGCAAGTTTCAAGGGCTAAGCACCTCTAAACAGAAGTCGTAAGGATCTTAATTACACTGCTGTGTTGAAAATAGAACTGTCAAAATAGATCATCCACACTATTGAACACACACCAGGAGAATGACTTAGGTATTTTGTTAGTCACTGTTGAAATATATGCACACCCACACAATGGCGTGTCCAAATGTCACTTGACCACTTCTAGAGGTGATCACTTCCTGTTACTTCAAACGTGGAAAATAATCTGGGCATATGTATTTACAAAGTATCCAACTACCCATAACTGTAAAAATAAAGGAAAAATAAAAAAATATGGTCCTATGACACAACAGGGCAATTAGGCTGACATCAGTCTCTCACAGCTTTTGGAACAGGGACACTAATGTTTATTTTTGGTTTTTTGTGGGAACTACATATCAAAATAGCCAGAAAAAACAAGCTCTAGAGCCCTAAGTCATCCACAGGACAGGATGCCACAGGCTGCAGCTGACCAAACTGCAGACCTAGCACCAGAATATCCAGGGGAACAAAGAGTGGCGGGGAGTTGGGCGGCATCCAAGAGCTAGAAAGCAAATACTCGGTTACTCAGGCCTGCACGGGAGTGACAACCTGGACTCAGAGCCACTCGAGGGGGCCAGTTTCTGAAACTAACTGGTCGTTTCATGCAGCAAAAACAAACAAAACAAAACAGGGAGATGAATGCTTGAAGCTTGTTCAGATCTGTCAGAGTAAAAAAATATCCAATAGAAAACACAGGTAGAAATAGTTGATTTTAAGTTTTGTATAGAGTAAAAACTGAATGAAATCACTTTATCAACTAGTTTATTTTCCAGAAATGATTGAATTTGTCCATTAAAACAGCTGGCTTGGCACTGTTATCTGTAAGCAAGAACACATGCATGCTCCCAGCCCACATACAAAACTTCAAAACTATACCATACCTATTATATTTGGTGGTTAACGACATAAATACAATGCAGAATTGTGTGCTTAATAAATGTAACATTCCATGGCAACTGGCAATAACTGGTATTATATCCAAAGGGCCACTGCAAAACCCAGAGGATTGTGCACCACAAACATCACACTGGGGAGCAATGTTTACTGGACGATGGCATGATGCCCCCCTGGAGTTGCACAAGGCAGTGCACCAGGCTGCTTAGTTACCACTACTCAACGATTACCCACCATTTGTTTTGATCTTTTTGCAACCTTAACCTCTGATTTTACAATACAGTCCAAACATTTTTCCTTCTTTTTAGTGTACAATGCTTTAAATAAAACAATACTGCATGGGGGAAAAAATGGAATAAAGCAGAACAGTCGGACATTCTGGAGTGGCATTCTTCTCGTCGTCTCCATGTACACAGGGTAAGAGCCGGGTGGGGCATGCCATACATGGATGCACAGACACTGTCTGTCTCTCAATGGTGGGAATAAGCTTCCGTTTTTATGCTAAGTATGAGAGCGACCATTTATTTTGTCCATTGGGGAACTTATGACAGTGAAATAAGGAACCATTAACAAACCAATCAGGACAAGTATAAATCAAGACGATCCTTGGCAAATCTACATGTATGCTAACTCTACAGATACATATATTTGAGATGTTTCTACAAAAATGTATTCATTTCTGACACTGATATCATAGTGGCCTCCAAGGAAGGAACAGACTTTATTTGACACATCATTCTAGTCCCGAGAAAGAAGCATCATGATGTCAGTTAACCTTACATGGGACATAGGGCCCAGGTTAATAAAAGGACTCTTCTTGAACTGCTTTTAGTTCAAGACGACTCACAATGGCCTAAGAGTATAAGAAGCTTTAAAGCTTGACTAGCAGGAAACATGGGAGTGGTGCTGAGACACTGACGTTCAGGAAAGAGCATCATACCCAAATCAAAGCATGAAATACTTGGCCTGCCTTTGCCTCTGAACTTAGTTATTTAAAACTTATGGATCTATAAAATCAAAGGGCTGCTCTAAAGTGATAAGTAATGTCCCATCCAAGGATAACTTTTTTCCACCATGAAAATCTAGAGATAACTCAGACTGCGAAAAGCAAAGACCTCCTATAAGAGACAGAGGCTCTAAATTCAAAATACCTTTTTGGTTTAGTAATGACATGCGTTCTCCTGCACGACGGGGACTGTTCCCCATGGGCAGAGAGGGCTGGGATCTGCCATGTGTTTATTTGCTCTTAAACATTCACCCAGTCACATTCCCATGCAGTGGGCAAATCTAGTTGCAAAATGTAGCTCCTATCTTAATTCAATATTAGCTGCCATCTGGCTTTATCTGAAACACCCCAATTAGTTACAGGTGACCATTTTTAATGCTTTGATGTCAACATCATAATTCTTTAGAGCTTGCCACAACTTCCTGCACGTGGCACTTGCAGGGCTTGGATTTCTTCCTTTCCTCTCAATCCCGACTTAACTTCCTCAGTTACTACACTGGGGACGGTTTGATGGTGGGTGGAATCCTGCCACAGATCTTTTACGATCACCTACTTCCTTTCTAGTAATTCTGATATACTCCATGAAACTCTACACAGGTATACACCACTTGGGGGTATAGCTGCAAGAAATTAAAAAGGATTAGGGATGGGTTTTAAAGTTCTTTAAGAAAGGAGTTTTTACTAATCTCTTTCAATGTCTCATAACTTGCATCACACTGCCCTCGCACATAGTGGTTCCTGACTACCTGAACCCATGGTCAGAAGACACCAAGCTTGATTTGACCCTAGGGGCCTTGCCTAAATGCCATTTGCTGGTTCGGGAGATGATGGCCTCCTACTGACCAAGTTGTGATGGAGAGAACAGGTTTGGTTGGGACTTACAGCAAAACCAGGTACACAGAGCAATGCCTCTCAAACTTCAGCATGAAGCAGAATCACGAGGCGCTGGTTAAAAATACAGACGCCTACGATGAGATTGAGTCGGTTAAATCTGGGACAAAGCCTAGATATCTGCATTTTTAATAAGCATACCCCCAACCTCACCCTCTGTATTCTCATGTAGGCAATCTTCCTCCTTCAGCTTTGAGGAACACGTAACGCAGTGACAAAGCATTTATCCGCAGAGAAAATCACACACATACTACCACTGCGCCAGGCACACTGCCCCCACATTCACCAATTCCTGGTCAGTAAGGAACTGACAAACATGGATGTCTGACCATACGTGATCATTCATTGCCAAGAGCCACCCTCACTCAAAGTTTTCTGCTCAGAGTCCACATGCCATCTACTCTAACTCATGCTCAATAAAGGCAACATTTCTGAACTCACCGTGAGTTTTTAAGGTATGCAATTATTTTATTTTCTTGGCCTGACAGCATAAACTTCATTATACAAGAACCTGCAGCTGACAGAACTGACACATAGATTTCCCCCATAGGAAGAACACTTTTCATTAGCAGAGATGAACTGAAATGTCATGTCTGAGTGCAATTCCTGCTCCCCACCCCCACCCATTTAATAACCCCTAAAGTGACAATAATCTGAATCAACAGAATCCCCATGAATTACTAAAAGTCATCCCTTCAAACTTTCCTAACTAGCAGCTGCAGTAAATGAAAACCAAAGGAGGGAAGCAGCTGGCCATCCTTTAGTATTTCTGTGCGTGTGAGATGGAAGGGACAGCAGCAAGGGAGCAAGAATTCTGGATGAGTGGGAGGTGTAGACAACCTATCTTACCTCATACCTGCCCCTTCCATACATAAGACATCTCCGTCCCTACACACGGAGTGAAGTTTGGGGAATGCTGGGGGAGTGGTTTTAGCCTGTAATTGAAAATGGCTGAGGTTCATTAAAGTCTAAGGTAGGTGTGGAATAAGGGGCACCAGAGAGAGAGCAGGTTAGACAGAGATGCTCAATACTTAGCAATTCCAGTTTAACGCTATTGAAACTATCTTCATAATAACAACATCCTTCACGCCTTACCCCTATTTTCCAACAGTAAGAGAGCTCCATCTAAATTTCTGTGTCTGATGTCTATCACTACCACTAGGGTGGTACTGTAATATTTGTGTGTGAGATTAGGATTGGGATGGGGAGAAGTGTGGAGATAGGCGAGATCACGCATCACAATGTTTTAATTACAATGGATCTCTTTTGGTCCCCAGGAATGGTCCACTACCAATAGTCTAAAACATTCCCATCCCCTTTCCCTACCTGTCTTGTGCAAATGTCAAAAACAGAATCCCTGCCCAAAGAGAAGAGCAGGAAGTTGCTACTGGTCCACAATCATCTCTGGCCCCAACCTGCCTACCTCCTCAGTCTTCCATGAAATTGCACAAAAATGAATTCGCAGCAGTGCTGTGAAATTACATCATCCCCATTCCTCTAGCAAAGCCAATCTAACAGCTCTGTCCTGACAAGCTTTCTCCCTGGGCCGAGGAAGCAGCAAAAAATTATCAAGTGAGCATGTGAAAATATGATGACGGTGTGTGCAGTGTAGTGTTTCCAGATGTCTTCACCTCTGTCTCCTCCACCGTGGGAGCCCTCCCTCTCTTTCCCCAAGTCCCACACACACCCCTCCCTCTACCCCCGAGTCCAGGTGCTCCCATCTGCTGGGCTTCCACCACTCACTTCCCATAGACACTCTCATCACTGTAGGCCACATACAGAAAATAGTCTTCCTCATGGTTGTCCTAGGGAAGAGATAAGAGGACAGTTTAGAAAACATAATCACATCTATTATCTCTAGGATCCTGAGCTCCACACAACCTTGTAAATATGTATGGAAGGTTATCATTAGACCCATTAAAAAGAGGAACAAAGAATAAACAGAAGTGGTTGGAATTCAATTATGAGTTCATAAACAAAAAACCTTCATGGAGAACATCATGCACATAGGTATCAAGGATATGAACATGAGCAGGACATAATCCTTAACCTTAAAAAAGCTCATTCTAGCAAAGGGAACACAGATACAACAAAACATACATACTGGAATATATATTAATAGGCAACATATGCTATGGAATAAAAGTCAGATTAGAGGCATTAGAAGTTTATGCAATTCAGTAATGGGGCACAAGAAGGCGGCAGCATCTTTTCTGAAATCTTTTAAGGAACAATCCAGTTACAATCTTAGATGATACAGTAGGGTAAAGTCCTTTCCTATAGTTTTCTCAGATTCGGACAGTTTACCAATTAAACCAAAAGAAATCAACAAAATTATTCTCTCCAGCTCAGTTTATCTGTTAAAACAAATAAATCAACTTAAAAATTTTGCCTTAATTTTAAATTTCATTTTATCTGGAATTTTTGCGATCAGGAACCATTTCCTGCTGTTTCAATAAAGACGATCCAAAATTAAAACACTACAGCAAGGAGACTGAGAAGAGAATTTGAAGGTAGGTATTAAACCTAGCAGACTGCTCAATCCCTAAAGGACAAATGGTATCTCATGGCCCAGAGCCCTACACTGCGGTGTGTAAGAGGATCCTGATAAACAACACCTCCTGCCCTACTTCCCAGGTGTTAGCAACATGCACTGGAACAAAAGCCAGAGAACACCAGACTTCAAGGTATTGCTGTGACCAGGACCATTACCTCATACAGCTGGCCCATGGTAGCGCTAGTGGGAGGGATAGTGTTGTTGACAAAGAAGAATAAGGCGTCCTCAGGTCTCAGGTGGATCCTCTTCCGGATTAAGAAGTAGAACTGGCCAACTGGATGAAGGAAGGTTTTAGAAAAAGAAGGCAAGAGAAGAAAACAAGGGATTAGGAGAAGGGTTAAGACCCAGAAAAAAATTCTACTGTACCCGTTCCCTTTAAAGGATCGGCTTTACATGCCATCTGAGCAAAGCCAAATACTGTCCCACAGCTTTAGAAATAAAAAGGGAAACTCAAAGAAGACTGCATATTCCCTGACATGCCATTGAGGAGTATATTCCTCAATACTTCCCCTCCTTACTCTATTTCAGACCTAATGTTAGCATACCCACTCAAAGCCTGAGGATGACTTTGAGGGAATACTATCCATCACTGTCTCAACTTGATTTGAAACACTCCCATGCCCACTCTCACCCTAACGCAGATGAGTGATGCGAAGAGGTCTACTGGACTCCCAGTAATCTTAGCATGGCTACTCACTCCAATGTTGGGGCAATGAGTGGAGTTCAATGCTTTTCCTTTAGCTGAGCACTATGAAAGCTCTAGAAAGTTGAGAGTCAAATCTAATAACTCGGGAGCAAACATATCTACAAAATCTTTCTAGTGTCCCCTGGATGCAGTGGTTATTCCATTGAGAATCAAGGTGAAGAATGAATACCCTTTGCAATTCGAAACAGTATCTACAAAATGTATTAACAAAAAACTGTAGTTTGAGGAGACAATTCAGCTGAGAATCTCTAAAATGTGATCCTTCTAAGAAACTAGTCTGATTTTCTTTTCGGAATAAATTCATACCACAATAACAAAGCTGAATTTTAAGTCATTTAAATGATGGATGTCTGATCTTCTCTTTCAATGTTTTGCACTTTGCTGTGTCAAAATCAAACAAGGCACTATTATGGGAAACGCTTAAGGGAATTGGTGATAGAGAAAAACGATTGTCCCCATTTTTGAATCACCTAACTCTGTGGAGAAGCACACTCACTTTCTTCAATTCTTCAATTCAATGCATGCAGGAAGGACTGGGAACGCTTGCCAAGGGAGGAAGGGTCAGGGAGGGAAAGCTTTACCAGTGAGGTCAGAGGGCACTAGGTACTTCCTCTTGTCCAGGTCAGGCACTCTGGCCTTAGGAGCCTTCTCCACGATCACCTGGGAGAAGAGGCAGACAGTGGGAATGAAAACTACAGAATCCAACCTAGCATTTTTCCTTCCACATCCTACAGCTGCCCTCTTTGAAGTGAATTTGTCTAGGCCAAAACAACTTTTTCATTTTTTATTTCTCCTTACCCCTTACAAAATGTATGGGCAAATGGGCTTTCTCAGTAAGGTTATAGTTTTATTAGTGAAATAAGAAAATAGAGAGGGCACGTGATGAAAAGTAAAGAGAATCTTGATCTAAGTAACTACAAGTTACCTGTAAGGTACTCTATAGGATATATACTTTCCAGTATTTAACTAGAGCATTAAAAAGATTGTCTGGGTTTTCTCAAATGGTCCTGAGTACTTATTAGTTTTATTCTTTCCTATAAATGCCTTTTATTGAAAGGACAGATAACATGGTTTAAATTTTATAAGGTCAAAATTTTCGAGAATGACTGCAAAAAAAGTACATTCAAAACACTCAAGTGAAAAAAGTACACATTAAAAACAGTTCTTATAGTACGATATTATGAATAAGATGCCAGGACAATAACCCATTTATCAATATTGATTATCTGCTAGGATTTTCACTGTCTACATTAAATATTTCTATATTTCAAGTTTTAGAAAGATCATATATTTCTGTAATGAAAAAATTAAGATGTAAAAATTAAAGTTTATGCATGTAAATTTATAAAATAGAAAATATTTATAATTACTTAAAATTTTAAATGTAAATTATACTACAAAACTATATTTAGTATTTACATATTCATATATTACATAAATTATATGATTTATTATAAAATATATAATTTAATTCAAATTATAAATACAATCTTCTGTTAACATCAGCTTTAGATTTATAGTTAAGAAAATATAATCATTCTAGATAGAAGATACGGAAAGTATAAAAAAGTTAAAGTAGAAATAAACACTGGACAAGTATCTCTAGTAGCTGTGTGATCTATTTAACAGAAAGGTGGGTTAACCTCCCTGAGCTTCAGCATTCCAATGAGTGAAAGGAAGATAACTTTCCAACACATCTTTTACAAAGTCATGATACAGATATAATGAACCTGAGTAATCCATAAAATTTTATGTCAAAATGCTTTGCAAATTATAAAGAACTATCTAAACATACGGACTGACTTAAAAGGGAGGGGCTTGAAGCTTTTCATTAAACAGATTAAAATAATGAAAAAACTTATTTCGTATTTACAGAGAAAAAGTATCCTGTACCAGGAAGACCAAAGAGACACGATCACACTCAAAATTTAAAAGTAAAAACTGGAGTAAGTTATGTGAATCAGAAATTACAAAGAAAAAGTAGGAAGAGCTTTAGGGAGAGACCAGTGAAGGCCAACAATGAGGATGGGCAGGATGCAGCAGGTTAATAAAATCAAAGCCAAACAGGGAGCGTAGCAGGGGGCCTCCCAGGAACTCTCAGATCTGGCAGCTCCTGCTCTGACCAATAAGGATCAATAAGTGATAGAAACCACAAGAAGGGACGAGAGAAAGAGAGCAATAAAGCAGACTGCAAATAAGACATCCGGAGGCAAGAGAGAGATCTGGAGAGGAACGGGAGGGGAGAGGGAAATCATTAAGGCCTTGGTTTACCAGAAAATATTTAGGTTTCCAGGAATCCCAACTCTACTCCTCACTTAGAAAGTCCCTGGGTGAGAGGCTTTGTCTCTTTGGTTCAGTTTTCCTCATGTGTGAAATGTGCCTAATCCTCCAGAGAACTGTTCACAAATCTTAAAAAACAGACAATCTGTTACTAACGCTTTCCTGCTATGTTGCAGGTTTTTAATACACTGTAGCCATTAAGATAATTTCAAACTCCCAAGATACCCTCCTCTCTCAAGGCAAAGGCACACCTATTCTTTCAGATGGCAGCTAACAGACACTGTTGGGGCTAGGCTCAAGTATGCGAGAACTCAGGGTACATGACGGCCTTAATCACACCAAGGGTCCAGCTGGCAGGGACTTCAGAAATCATTTACTCTCACTGTCTTTTCTGTAAACAGGACACTAGCACAGTAAGATAAAGGATTCCGCCTAGAACCAAATCTCAGAGAACAGAGCTCTTCTTCCTGTGTTCACAACTAGAAAGAAGGTCACAGGCTGAGCACCTGAGGAGCACTGGGGAGGCCCATCACTGGTTAAAATCAAACCGAGGGAACCATGCGATCTGATCTATTATGGTCATAACAGCTTACAAATTATCAAAGTCAAACATTTAACACCAAACAATGAAGAGAAAAAAATAGCGAGGATTAGCTGGCAAATTCTGAGTGAATGCTTGTAAATGATTGAAATGGGAAGGGCTCAGTTTTGAGGAAATACATGGGAATTTTAAGTAGATTTAGGAACTGACAGATTTCAGTGTTTGTGACTTAGGTGGAGCTCCTGGAACAGAGCCTCAGAGTTCTGAATAAATGGGTCATTTCGCTGACTGGGTTACCTTTCTGGCATCATACTACCATGAACGCTTGAGGGCAGCAACAGTTTCATTTCTATTTCCCATACCTAACAATGTGAGGCAGAGTGCACACTTAAATAATTCTGTTTAACAAAAGTGGATTAGAAACTGAGAAATGATATGGCATGGAGGGTCCAACAGCCAGGTGGAATTTGAATCTGCCACACACCAGCCATATGAAACCTTTAGGAAGTTACTTCATTTTTCTGTGCTTCAGATCCTTCTTCTGTAGAACGGGATTATAATGGTGTGAAGATTAAGTGAATGAATAAAGACAGAGCACTTAAAATACTGTCAGGTACCCGGTAAACTATCAGTAAGTTAGTTGTCACTTTCAAATATTATTATAAGAGAGTAGGATTGGAATCACCAGACTTGAGGAACACTTTTAAAGAGATCACCCAAGGTCCAGAGACCAGGAAAGCAATTTGTGAAAGATCTTTTACTGAGTAACAGGGCTAGCTCTCCTTTTTAGCCAAAACTTCTTTGTATGCAATTCCTGGGGAATGAAACAGCCCTAATGCCCTTTCTTCCTTATAGGAAAAGGACTGCAACGGGTTTCCAGGGCTGGCCTAAGGCCCGAGTTGCTTCCGGTGGCTGTTAAGACCTTGACAGTTAGCCAAAGGTTGGGGAGAAGTCTGAAAGAGAATCTGGGGGTCAAGAAAGGACATCAGCTAATCGCAATTTCTTTACCTGTAATTTACATGTAATATTTATCCTAACGTCCCTGCCTGAAGATAAAGAGCACAATCTTAAAGTGTCTGCTCTTCCTTCTCCAAAATCCAACGGTTGTTGTTCCATTACCTTAATACTTGTGTTCTGCCCTCCAATTCGGCTGTGCAGCCTATATTAGAGAAAAACCAGTCAAGTGGCGGGGGATGAGGGGACGGGAAAAACGCCCGGATGCAGAAAGATTCCTTATTCTTTCTTTTCTGTTCTTCCTCACCGCCTACACTAGTTTTAATTACATAAACCAGGGTGTAAAACGGAAGGAAAAAGACCTCATTCCTTCCCTATTGTATCTAGGCACAATCTAATCAAAATCAGTACCGGAAGAAGGAAGGCTGGCTGGCCCCACACATGCCCTGGAGCCAAGAATGATGAGGCAACCGGGCTGTGGCGCAGAGAACGTGACCTTGTTTTCTGGGCCAGGGCTGTCTTGTGGCGCCCCCCTCCCCCTGCTTTCCTAATCCTCACAAAAAAAGGAAAGGATGCACTGGCTTCCAAACCCAATGTCATAAGGGCCAAAGTCAACCCGATTAAGGGAGAACCATCTAAGGCAGCAATTGAGCGGAGCAAACCCCATTGCATCAGTCAATCCCTGAACAATTTCCCTGAGATCTTAAAAGCAGCAAATCCAAGGTCCCAGCCTAACTATTCTCCCACAAAAGGGCCACGTTTTGAGCATCTCAACCAACATCGATTCTGAATACTGCTGAGTCACTCAAACCTAAGCTCTGCTCTAAAGATGCAGTCGGCTGTAAAAATGGGTAGGGGCCCTGGGTTTATGGGTTTTAAAAGGTCCGCAATCAGAACGTCCATTCCACTGGCTCTCCTGGTAGTGAAGGGCGCTCAGGATTAAGTAATTGAGGGATCACCCTTCTTCTGCGCCTGAAGGCAGCCATCACGACGCCCCTGCCCACGGGGATCCGCTTCCCCTCCCCCTCCGCACTCCCATTACACTCACAGGGACCCTGTCCGGATATTTCTTCCGGATCTTTTCTCCTTCCTTTTTCCGATATTCAAAGGGATGGTCCTCCTTATACTGGAACTTCATGATGGACCGCAGGGTTTCTAAGATCCCCGGACGGGGCCTGCCTCCCTCGCTGATGACTGCGTCTCTCCCGTCTTGCTTCCCTCCGCCGAACTTCAATATGTATCAGAATCGCTTCCGAAATGGCAGCTCCCGTCGCAGCGCAGCCTGGCAGAGCCTTCAGAAGGGATCGCGGGTCCCCCGGTGCGGAGGTAGAGAATAGGCAGGTAAAGAACTCCCGGCAGCTTTTCCCAAGAGCTGGGAACACAAAAACAACACGGCGGCGCGTAGGTACTGTGACCTCACAGAGCCCCGCCCTTCATCCCGCCCCCGGCGCTCTGGACCGCGCGGCCTGGGGGTGGGCAGGAACAGTGTCGGTTTCAGGGTATTCTCTTTCTATCTAATGATTTCCTGAATAGAGTTCATTGCAAACATGAAAATTTCTTACTTCTTATTTTATTGTGACTGTGACATTAAAGATTGTTTTAAAGTCAAAAAAACATTTTTTTTCTAAAGATGTCTTTCCCTCTCCTTCGCTGTCTCTTGGTTGGCCCCAAAAACAAATACAGAGGGCGAAAATCCAGCTTTTTCCAGCTTGTTGGGATGTGGAATCAAGAAAAAGAAGGGATGAGGTTCTTAGGATTCCTTTGGCCAGTGCAGAAATATCCGTTGCTTGCCTTTTGCCCTTTGTCCGTTCAATTTCACCCGCCTGGCACCTCGGGAGCCAGGCTGCCTTCCTCTAACCGTGACCCCTCCTTCACCACGCTGGCGTCATTGTGTTTGGGTCCATGCCGCAGTTTGCTCCTAGAGAAACGACATAAACAGAGCATGACTCAGGAATTTGAAGAGATGTATAAGGTGAAGGGCATGAGGTGTAATCAAGGTCCAGAGACGTGATGTCAGTCATGTATACTGAGGGCTTCACGCATGTTCCAATATAGAGATGATTCACTTTCTAACCCAGAAGTTGGGCCTATTTTCTGCAAAGGAAAATAGCAAGCAATTAAGGTGATTAACTCGGTAGTTCTCCAACATTCTTTTTCCTTTTGCAAAAATTTCACCTGAGGATAGTAATACTGGTTAAGTGTCCCTAATGTGAATAAGAAGTGCCACCTGAAAGGGCTGCTTTGCTCTGAATAAGTCCAGGGAGTTCTGAAAAATATATGTTGTGTGACGGCAACCCGTCACTTATTTTATCGATGTCTCAGTGTCTCTGGTTTAAAACAGAAACCCACAAAAAAAACTAAACTAAGTTTCATCATTGAAACAAGGAAAATGAATTGCATAGTCCTACTTCTTGATGTTAATTCTTTTTCTCCATGGCATCTTTCAACCCTTTTTATGTATGAAAATCCAAGAATTATTTTATCCTATATATGTTTATAATTTTGAGTCCTTATTTTCAAATTGAAAATGGTTTAATTCCTTGTTACTTATTTTACTTTTGACTCAAATATAGCTAAGTCTTTCAAAGGAGTCCTTTACAACCAGTTGAGAAAAGTAATTATGGTGAGGATTTATATAGATTTATATATATATGTATCTCCCCCCCCCCAGGGAAAGATTGGGCTGAGCTAACATCTGTTGCCAATCTTCCTCCTTTTTTCTTCTCCCCCACACCCCAAGCCCCAGTACATAGTTGTGTATAGTTGTAAGTTCTTCTGGTTCTTGTCTGTGAGCCATTGCCACAGCATCGCTATTGACAGACAAGTGGTGTGGTTCTGTGTGCAAGAACTGAACCCAGGCTGCCAAAACAGAGCACACAGAATTTTTAACAGCTAGGCCATCAGGGCTGGCTCTGAAGATTAATATTTTAAGTGTTGTTTTTGATCAAATTGACTGGAAACAATTGTAGCTAGTTAAAATGCTGATTTTAACTTTTATTTTAAAAATACCTAGCACAGTGGTATATTTGAAAAATATGTATGAAAAATAATTTCGAGATGAAACATTGGTTAATCTTTTTGCCTTAAGTGTTTTCTAAATGCTAATACTTTACCTTAGAATAGCCAATCCGTCAACTTCTAAAGTTTGCTCTCTACCTTTATTCTCAGCATAACATTTAAAATAGTATGAAGAAGGTAATTTTATAAATTAACACATTCACTCAGATAAAAATATTTCAAAATTCCTTTTTTAACCAAAGACAAAATACTATATGTAAAAATCTCACATTTCAGGAACTCTCATTCATTGCTGACAGGAATGGAAAATGGTACAGCCACTTTGGAAGACAATTTGGTGGTTTCTTAGAAAACTAAACATACTCTTACAACATAATCAAAAATCATCCTCCTTAGTATTTAACCAAAGAAGCTGAAAATTTCTGTCCACATAAAAACCTGCACAAGGATTTTGATAGCCGCTTTATTCTTAATTGCCAAAACCTGGAAGCAATCAAGATGTCCTTTAGTAGGTGAATGGACCATACACCGCCTCCCCCCCAGATGGGAAGAATGTTGAAGAATTTGTGGACGTGTTTTAAAAACCACCACTATTACTCAAACCGTTTCTTAATTAGTCTTTAATTTTCTCTTTGTCATTTCTAGGAGAAAAGGAGAAAAGAAGCTCACCAGTGCCAGAATAAATATAACAAAACCATATTTCATTGTGTCATTTGCTTTCTTAATATCATTCAATGGTCAGAGATTCTCTATAGTCTTTGGGATGAGTTCCAAGTCCTTAGTAGAGAAATGGAGAACTTATCATCTTGCTGCTATTTCTCTCTCTATCCTCATATATAGAACATATATGTTCCAGGCATACTAAGTTACTTAAATTACTTCTTTCCCTATCTTGCCCTTGTTTCTGGCCATTGGATATTCTCAAAGGCTCTTCTTGTAAAAACATTTTCTCCTATGTTTTTCCTGTCTAATTCCTGTAAATCATTCAGGGTTTAGTTCATGCATCATCTTCTTCAGGAAAGCTTTTTGATTTCATTTGTCTGGGTCATTCTGTATCCTTTCAATGTGCTTCTAAATCATTGTGTGCTTATCTTTGTTATAGCACATATAATGATGCTTATTAGATGTTATGATACCTATTAGTTCTCATTGTTTTAAGGGGGACATACATGGTTTTGGAGGAAACTACACTTCCCACACCGACACCACATAGTCTTTCAGGTGGGATCCACCAATCATAGACCCTCACTGCCTTGACCATTTAGAAGGCCAGGTGATTTACAAAAGACTGATCAGAACATTTTCTTAGAGGTCCCTTCTTTGGTAGTGAAGTTTGGATGATAAAAAATCAGAGGCTTACAGTAGCCGTTGTTTTAGTCTCATGCAGTCCAAATGTGCTGTCCAAATGCACGGGTCCAAGATAAGAGAGATAAAGAAGATGACACTCAGAGAGGCAAGATATATAGATAAGAAGAGACAGAGAGAGAGAGAGGGAATTCTAATGGCATTTAAGTCCCTAGTTTCAGGTAGTCTTTCCCAATTGACTATGCTATTTGATGGCATATTACTTGTATTTATATCTTCAGTGCTTTGGATACAAAGTAAAGACTCAAAAAACTTCCAGTATGTCATGTCACAGAGCAAAGGGTAGACTTCTGACTTAAGATAGTGGATTGAAAAAGATATATTTATCTTTGCTGTCTCCTGAAATCCACTAAAAGAACCGTGTCATGGGTTGAATTATGTGCCCCCAAAAGATGTCGATGCCTTAACCTGTATCTGTGGATACGATTTTGAAAATAGGGTCTTTGCAGATGATCAAATTAAGATGAGGGCATTAGGGTACACCTTAAACCAAAATGGCTGGTGTCCTTCTAAAAAGGGAGAAATTTGAACACAGAGACAGACATGCATAAAGGAAGGAGGATGTGAAGACACAGGAAGAATGCCATCCCTAAACCAAAGAATACCAGAAGCTACCAGAAGCTAGGAGCGGAGTGAAACAGATTCTCCCTCACAGCTTTCAAAAGGAACCAACCCTGCCTACACTTTAATTTCAGACATTTAGCCTCTAGACCTGAGAGACAATAAATTTCTGTTGTTTAAGCCATCCAGTTTGTAGTACTTAGTTATGGCAGCCTGTGATATTGTGATTTATAATAGGAAATATATATTTGGTCTGCTACCCCATTCCTGGAACAGAGCTCTTAAAACCCTTGGAATTTCCTAAGTGATGAGAGGATAAAGGTGTCTTTTGTTATGTTAATGAGTGACTTTTGGAATGCCTCTAGGTAACCTAAGGATGAGCACTAGTCACCAGAGGAATCACCCATGACATTAGAGTTGAAATTTTCAGTCCCAACCCCCCTTCCAGAAGGAAGAGGCTCAAAATTGAGTTCAATCACCAGTGGCCAATGATCTAATCAGTTAGGTCTGTGTAATGAAACCTCTATACAAACCCAAAAGGACAGGTCTCTGGGAGCTTCCAGGTTGGGGAACACGTACAGGTGTTGGATGAGTGATGCACTGGGAAAGGGCATGGAAGCGCCACGCCCCTTCCCACATAGCTTGCCCTATGCACCCCTTCCATAAGTAAAATATTTCTATGAGTTCTGTAAGCCGCTAGAGCAAATTAATCAAACTGGTGTAGGAGGTCATTGGAATCTCCAAACTATAGCCCAAAGGTAAGAAACCCAGAGGACAACCTGGACTTGCAATTGGTGTCTGAAGTGGTGGAGCAAGGGCAGTTGAGAATTGAAAATTGAGTTGAATTGTAGGACACCCAGCTGGTGTTGAAGAATTGCTTGGTGTGGGGAAAAACCCACACATGAGAACTGGTATCAGAATCCTACAGCCCTAGAAAACAAATATAGACAGTGAAAGAAAGAAGGAAGTTGAAAGCTCACAAAGTCAAAAAGAAGAAGAAAAAACAGAAAATAATATTGGAGGTTAAAAAGAAAACTGATAAGTGATAACAGACAGAGTGGATTTGAGAAAGGGAATCCAAAGATGACACTAGGGAAATTCTAAAATAACCTATTATTTGTTACATAATTTAGAAAGTCTCAGGCATTTTTACCACCAGGTAACTCCCTTGCCCCATAATTGTCTCTCCCCCATCCCTTTCTAGACTGGAGATTTATCTGGACAGGATAAACAAGGTCTATGGACTGGGGAAGCTAGAGAAAAGTGGGCTGATTAGAAAACAGCATACATACAGGTGAGAACTTACATACTGACTCTTGAATCCCCGACCTTCTTCCTTCTAGTCTGTTCCCAGAATTCTAGCAACCTAGTTGGATTTCCCCATGCCTACGAAATTTCGAATGAGCTTTTTAGTGCCCTGTTCTTAAATATAAGTAGACAGGGGGTCAAGTATTTGAAGAAAAGATCTAACATAAAGCAAACAAAAAGTGAAAAACAACCTGGAGAAAATAAAAAAGACTACTCCAGGAGAAAAAAATCAAAAAATTTATCATTAATATCCTCAGAGAAATAACAGAAAATATTACATCCATGAAACAAAAATAGCTTCAATCAAAGAATATTCAGACTGAAGAAAATCTTAAAAATTATAAGTATGAGAAGTGAAAATTTCAATAGAGGTATTAGAAGAAAGTTAGGGAAATTTCCTAGAAAGTAAAGCAATAAGGCAAAAGATGGAAAAGAAGGCCAGGGGATGTAAATTAGAGGTCCAACATTCAAATACTAGGAGTCTCAGAGAGAGAGAATTCAGAAAATGGGGGTGGGGGGGAGAAAGATCTTGTTTAAAGCTAGTTATGACTTCAAAATCCTAAAGAAAATTATTTTCTTCCTAGAATTTTATGCCAAGGCAAACTATTATTAAAGTATAAGGGTAGCACAAGACATTTCTTAGACATGGAAGCTATCTAAAAATTCACTTGTGTATCTGTTTCCAGGAAACATCCCCAAAATGAGGAAGTAAACCAAGAAAGGAAAAGACATGGGATATAGAAAACAGGATTCAACACAAGAGAGAAGTGAAGATAATCTATAAGATAGGAAAAGTGATTAATATTTATGATGTGTTAATATACATGCTTTATATATAGTATGTGTATAGGTATTAACACCCATAATCCTCACATAATAATGTAATGTGTATGTACTCATTTTACCATCACTTTACAGCTTAAGAAATTGAAGCATAGAACAATTAAGTGGCTACACCAACATTGTAAGGGCAAGAGCCAGAATTTTAATCCATAAAGCCTGGTTTCAGGCTCTTAATCATTAATATTCTTTTTCTTTCTTCCCATTCTACTCATCTAATCATAATTATGATATAACTATATTTAGAAGATAGGAGGCACAAGAAATGTTCAGATGTGTCATGGTAGCAACGGTAGGGATGGTGGTGATGAAAAGGAGCTAAATTTTCATCCTCCATAATGGCAAGTCAGTAGACGATGCTCCAAACTGAAAATAAAAATCAGGAATAGCAACATATGCGTAGTATTTGGAAAAATGTAGATGTAAAAACATCAGCTAAAGTGTAGGAAGTGTGTCTGTGCGTATGTGTGTGGTGGGAAGGTGCTACTTTTCTTCACAAGCCTTGTAGAGCTATTTGACGTTTGAATCTATGTGAATGTATACATTGATTAAAAGGAATAAAAATGAAATTGAAACATAAGGGCAAAAGGTTTTTCAGTTTGATATTTGAAGTCTAAGTTGAGTGCATAATGTACACCTGAAATTTATATAATGCAATAAACCAATGTTACCTCAATAAAAAAATAAATGAAAAAAATAGTAGTACATAGATAAAACCAGCTCAGTCTCTCAGCTCTCTGCAAGATACATCATTTCTCTGCAATTCAGCCTCCAAAGCTCATAAAAGGGAAAACATGTGTTGGAGAATTAAATAGTACCCTATGGGCATTCAAATGGTTATGATTACTTCCCAAGTATTTGACCCAATGAACTTTTGTTCCCTTTGAATTGGATTTGCTTTTATCTACTTTGATATTTACTGAGTTTGGATTTCCAGTCTTTTTGAGAGAGGGAAAAGATAGTGCTCAACTTTACTACTCATCATAATTAATATTAACATCAGAGGGGAAAGCAGGTTCTAAGTCTAGTGCAAGAGGGGACTACAAGAGAGATCCTGCCTGTATAAACAGATTTGATGTACAAACTGGGACTCAAGAAAGGTCACTAGAACACTGAAATCATTTATCAAACAACGACAGCAATAACCGAAAGGAAACATAAACAATTAAAGGATGAGTACTGGGAAGCTGAAATATAGAGAAGAGGCATTAAATTTAGTCTGCCTGATTTCAAAACTTTGCCTTTAACAAAACTTTTATGAAAAAAATTAAAGTATTGTCTTTGGCGTAGTTCAATAGCCATACTGGTCTCCTTATCCTCTCCATCCCACTTCGCCTCTTCAGCTCCTAGTGACAGCAAAAGTATCTTACAAGTTACATGATCCTTTCTCTCCCCAAAACTTGCAAAGGCTTTCACAGAATGCAGGATAGGGATCAGACTCCTTAAACTCACATGTAACGCCTTCCATAGAAAGACACCAACCTATTGTCACCGACTAACTGCTCTGAGTAACTCAAAGGAGTTTTCTAAGGCACTTAGCTGTTTCTCAAAGTTGTATTTCAGTTAATAGATGCAACCACCAACCGCCCTGAACTGGTCCAAACCCCACTGCAAAGAGCAATGCCTGTAAAGAAGGGCCAAGAAATGTCCGAAGTTACCTTTGTTTCATTTTAATGTTAAGATCTCTACCCCAGGAGGAGCTTAAGCCTTATTAGCATAACATGCGATGTATGTGAAAGCGTGTTTTCAAACTACACCTGCATGAGCTTATGCCCATCTCTACATGTGAAACTTCCCTTTTGAATACTCATTCTCCATCTGAAATAGAAGGCCTCCGCTTTCCCTTGCTCCAGGGGCCACAGCTTTGGAAGTGATTCCCTGTGGGCTCCTTATTTGTTGCAAATAAACAATACTTTGTGTGACGATTTCTTCTGGTGCAGGTTTTGATTTCAACTCACCCATTTTGGTTCAGTAACACTTTCTTTTCAAATTCATTCCTATTACATCACTCTTGGAATTTTTAACATTCTCCATGATTCACGTTCTCATTTTTTCTATCTTTGCTCATAGACAGAAAATGCTCTTATACCGTACATTTGATGCTTAAAATTCTATCATCCTTCAGGTTTCAGTTCAAACACTACCACTTTCCCAACCCTCTTTCCAAACTCCCAATTATGAGAAATTCTGAGGCAGGAAATAGTGCAATTCTGGCTTAACCAAAGTGGAGTTGCCAACAGAAGGACACTGGCTAACACTATTCAGAAACAGCATGTAAAATATTTTCCACAGTTGAACTCTCAATGTATCTTGGACAATTCATGAATCATTGAAATTGTTTTCCCAGTCAGTCAGCTTGCTCAAAGGAAGACTTCGCATCCTGATCTCTTTATTGCCTTCCATCCAATCTGCTTACCCAAAGAAAACAAAACAAAACTTGCAAACAAATAATTTGCAATTTTTCTCCCCTGCCCCTTAAATTTGTTACATAAATCCCATTTTTGCTTTCTTTCCATACTTTCATGTACAAGTAAGCTTTTAATGTGTTAACTAATCAGACCCTCTAATAAAGATCTTATAGGCCACACCTATACAGCCAGCTCAACAAGATTCTATGTTGCAGTTGCTAACCTACACCTGGATGGGAAGCAGGCCACTGAAAGGCATACTGTACTGTTCTATTTACTTCCAAACCACAGAGAAAGCCAGTCATCATAACCCAATCAATCTTCTCTCAGATGCATCTTCCCCCAGAAAGGAGAATCTATATTGCCTGTCAGATCTCTCACGGATTAGGAGCTCTGTGCCACCAGAGTCATTTCCTCCTGCGACGTAGATATTAACACTTCCTTTCAGATATTGATATGACACTAGACATGGCCCTGATTGCTTGTAGAAATTTTGGTTTTGGTAATTAAAAAGCAATAAAAAATGTTTCTTTTTTTGCCCAGGGTAATCACCCTGGGAAACCCAAAGTAAGCTGTGAAGGACGGATAGTGCAGCTTTACTGCCAGGCTGTAGGAGATTTATACATGTTTGTGTCTTTTGGGCTGAGAAAAAGGTGGTAGAGAATCTCCACTGCTTAAAATTAGAGGAAAGACCTAGAGAACAATGGTTTAAAAACCTTTGTTGTTTATTTTTTTAATTTGAGCACAGTTTAAGTTTCACTGGAAAAAAAATAATGATTATCATCCATTTCATCACCACCCCATGTTCATTTTATGGTTCTCATAACTTTTAACTAGAATTTTTACAATATGTTCCTAGCTGGAATTAAGACTTTCCTTCTTCACACTTCAGCTAAGACCTCAAACTTTCATCAGAATATCTTTCTAAAACATTGATCACATTATGGAACTCTCCTGCTAATAAAACATCAAGTAGCTCCTCATTATCTTCAAGTTCAGTGTCTGAATTACCTAGGACAAGGTTTAACAATGTGTCACTTTTCTTCTTCAGCTCTATACTCCCCCTGAATTTTTCAATATATAATTCACTCTAAACTACTGTATACCAAAGGGAACAAGCTAGCAGAAAGTGAACAATTGAAAAATAAGCAAGGGGCTGGCACCATGGCTGAGTGGTTAAAGTTCCATGCGCTCTGCTTCCGTGGCCCAGGTTCACAGGTTCAGATCCCAGGAGTGGACCTGCTCCTTTTGTCAGCCATGCTGTGGAGGCATCCCACATATAAAGTAGAGGAAGATTGGCATGGATGTTAGCTCAGGGCTAATCTTCCTCAAGCAAAAAAAAGAGGAGGATTGGTAATGGATGTTAGCTCAGCGTGAATCTTCCTCACACACACACACAAAATAAATAAGCAAGAGGAAAAAGGAGGATGGCAAAGATGAGGAGTTGATTATGTCATTTATACCGATATATAGGGTCTATATGGGTTTATGGGCTTTATCTTAGACTGGTTTATATTTCACCATCAAATGCCTTTTCCCCATTTTAGAAATCATTGTCTTGAATTTCCCCCTAAATTTGGTCACTCATTTCCCGTAGCCAGTCCATCAGCAAGTCTTGATGATACTGTCCCCAATATATTTTTCAAATCCCTACACTTATCTCCATTTCCACCTCTAATATCACCACATTAGTTCTATAGTTTTATCTATTCTTCTTCAATAGCCTCTCATCTGGTCTTCATGCTTTTATAATTGTCCTACTCCAGCCCATTCTCCTGTAGCCTGAGCTCAGTGTCTTAAAAATTCAAATTGCATCAAGTAACTTACTACTTAAAATCCTTGGCTTCTCAATGCATGTGAAATGCAGTTTAGACTCCTTGCCCCCAGGACACCTCTCCCTCTCAGACTCCGTTGTCCGTAGCTGTCTCTTTAGCACCCTACAATCAGCTACTCCAGTCTTTTTTCAGTTCTTCAAATTTACCAAACTTTTCGTCATCATTGAAAATGCCCTTCCCTCACTCTGCCTTTCCCAAGGGTTCTTTGCACTTTTAATGTTCGCAATCATTTTTGCTTTTCTTGCGCTCTGTGAGGACAAAGAGTCAGACACCATGTTCGTCTTGCACACTTTCATACCCCCAGTTGCCTCTGCATTATTCTTGGCACATAACTTCCTAAATAAGACCTGTTTGATAAAGAAACTGTTGAATCAGTGTAATGCAAAGCACAATCAGAAGTGTTTTACTGGAGACAAGAAAGAACACGTATATCAATAAGACTGGAAGGAAGGAGGAAAGGAGAAGTTTGTAGCTTTGGGGGAATAAGTTACCTGAAGGCTTTGATTTCCTCTCTGAACTAGAAAGACAAGTCCCTGGCTAGAATTAATGATAGGTGATGGAGTATGCAGTTTGATGAGAGCCACTGAAATCTGAATAACTACTAAAAGAAATGGAAAAATTACTAAAGAAAATCTAGAAGAAATGGTTCAGGTGTGGGAGACCATGATCTTGTAATGACCTCAATCAATAGAGTTGAGAGATTTTCTGCAGCACTGCTCAGCCGTGTATGCTTTGGGGAGAAATCAGTTAGCTTCACTGAACCAATATTTAAAGTTTGAAGGATAGGTGTGATGAAAGTTAAAAGGGGTTAAAAAAAATTGAGTGCAGTGGTGAAAGTGATTGAGCTGATTAACAGATGTCTTAGGTTGAGTAGAGAAAGAAGTGAAGCCAAATGGGTGCTAATAGCTTCTGACAAAATGGGAGGGTTACAGGAGTGGACTCTGTGTGGTTAAGGAGAGGGGCACAGGGCAGGAGAGAGGTGAGGCAGAGAAATACCTTTAGAATAAGAGACTTATAGGCAGGATTTCTTCCAAGATCCTCTTATACCCGATGACATTTTAATTTCTTCAAGACTGTGGTAGCTTGAAGGATGAAAAAGCCTAGAATATTTTATGGAATGTGTGATAATGAAGTCATTTATATGGTAGTGGCCAAACAAGGCCACCTCAGGTGCTATTATTAACCATTCATGCATTTCAACAATTTCCAGAGGCAATTTGATAAATGATTCAGGATAAATTCAGATCAGCAGCAGGTTATACTCACTTAGAACATTTTCCCTCTGGCTGGGCTGAGGGAGCTTTCCAAGAATGTATTTAATGAGGTGCTGCACTCCTCAGCCATTCCCAAGCTCTGTGCTGTCTCCCTGAGTACTGGAGCGAATTCCCGAATAAACGAGTTTTCTCAAGTATTCCTTACCTCTACACAGAACATATTGAGAGGAATCACATATTTTCAGTTGTTTACCTCCATTAACAAATATTTATTGATGACATTAAGCTACTTCAGGTGTGACTTCACAATAACAGCAGACTGGCTGACAGAAGGACAAATCAGAAAATAATTCTCAGCAGAATCATAGCAGGCAGGTGAACATGTGATGTCAGTATGAAGAATAACAAACACATGTACAGGATACTTTACAAATCTTGTCATATATGTCTAGCTTATTTGATCCTCCCAACAATCCTCGGAGGTGTTATTATCCCCGAATTCACAGATGAGAGAACTGTGCTTTAAAGATTTCAATGACTTGCCTAAGGTCACTGGTGAGTAGTTTTTCCCCAATTACACTTTACTTCCTCAATTTTCCAGTAACAATGCATTTTGGAAGTAGTACGTTATGTGGACAGCTTAGCACTACACAGCGATGGTGCCACTGGGAGGATCCCATCCAGGCTTAGTTCAATTAGTGCTTGGAGAACTGGAGAGGTGTGCATAGGCTCAATAGGAGAATGCATTTTCTACCATGGTTCCACTAGGTGGCAGTAAAGGCCACCACTAAAGACGTGTGTGTGCGTCAGACACTTGACTTTAAGCGGTCATAGCGAAGAGGAAAGAAGCAAAGCAATGCTATTCTTTTAGAGCACAAAGGGTGCATGTGTATGGGTGTGTGCGTGCATCTGTGTGTTTGCAGGACAAATGAACTGAAAAATTAATAGAACTGTTATTGCACTCTGTGCAGTTTCTCATACTGCTGGTGAGTAAGATCAGAATGCAAGAAAGTTGTTGATCTTTGGCACTTCAACACTATACTGTGTTCTCTTAGCCCAAACTTGCAATCCTACGCCTGGATAGATGTCTAGTTAGGTATTACAGGATGTCTAAAACTATCATTGTCATTCAGTATAAAAGTGAGCATTCTTTCAAGAGGAAGGATGCATGAATTCGGTGCATTAATGTTTATGGCTGTGCCCACACTCTTGTCTTTCTCCACAAGCGTCTTACAGTGTATTAGCTGGTAGAGAAAAAAGCACCTTGCAGTATCATCTGGATAAAGGAATTCAAGAGCTGAAGGAACCCAAGATAGCTTTGATGATTTCCTGTTCAGTAGTAATTAGCATTTCTAGAGGTTAGTTATAATTGTTGGCCATTGGATAAAGAATGAGAGTTTTCTACTAGAGCATTCCACATCAGAAAATATATGTCTAGAAATGAAGAGTTGGAATCCATCTTTTCCACAGAACGATGATTAGATTCCATCCTAAATCTTCTGAAAATTAGAAAAAAATTTGTCTGTGAATCTCCACCGACTCCGGGGATACCCCCACCCCATTTATAAAACTGGAATTCTCATCAATTTGAAGAGTGTTCTATTTCAGGAGACTCTTTCTCTGTTGGAGGCAGCTGCTTTTCTTTCAGCACTGGGGATAAATGAGGTGCTCTCTGCTCACACCTTGCAACTGTGAAGCGACTCATGTGAAGAGCTTCTTCGTACCCTGGGAGGGTGTCCAAAGAGGAGGGCAGATGGCCCAGGGAGCTGTGGGAGTGAGTCACCGCCAGGATTCTTCGAGCTGAAGGGCCAAATGCTGACTGCAGGGCTGGTGAGCAAAGAAGGAATAGAGCTAAAGCGAACGTGACATCCTCAGAAAGCAGAGAGTTACAATACACTTAATTTCCCTTCATTTTTAACAAGTGTCCAAACTCATTGTCACTCTCTACCACAAATGTTATGAAAATCCTGTGAAACTTGTTTAGAAACCAACTTTACTCTGCTAGAAGATCTTGTTTGCTCTGATATCCTAAAATAATCTAAATTATGTTCCCATATCTCACAACCCTGTCCTTTTTCCCTTACAGACTTGGAACCCTTTACACCAACCCACTGAAATTGCAGACTCCTTCAGAATATTATTTCTGCCTTATTTATCTTTTCTCTAAATTGACAGTGAGAAAAGGGAGGCAGGAAAGGTGAACAACGACACGTTACATTGTTCTCTATTCAAAACAAGTATCACAGTGCTTTTCCAGTTCTGCCTGGTATTTACTCTCCAATTTTAGGAACGAATATGATATAAAGAAGAGAATAGAAGAAAATAAAGGAAAGTGTCCTATGATTATCAAGGGGGTAATGGGGTTAATATTTACTGTATCAAGACTTGAAGAATAAAGAACTAAAAGTACACACAACTAATTTCTCTGAAGATATAAAATAGTATAGATAATAGAAAATGTAGGTTTCTACAAAATCTGAGACATTTTTGAAAAGGAGATATATTTAGAGCTTAAGATAGTTTTATCAAAATAACTTTTTCAACTAGATACTTCTTCCTATATAACATTTCCAATATTGTCTCCAAAACTTCACTTCTTTCTTCACTCTATCACTAGTCAGACCAATATTTGAGAATACAACATCCCTGAGAGCCCGGGTCACTGTACCATCAGGCTTCTGGAAATTAAAACTACCCCAAGTTTTAGAATCTTAAATACTGTTCAAGCAATGTTTTTATACTGTTGTACTATCCTAATCGTTCGTTTAAACCTCGGTTCACCTCCCATGTTATAAGTCAGTGTACTCACAAGTGATTGAGTTCTGGAGAGTGCTGTCATGATCAAAAGCGATGACCGTCACTTCATAGGGTGGCTGGCCCTCGTCTTCCCTATTCTGCTGGTGACTCAGACAGCAGCGGAAGCACACAGAAGTGAGGACACATAGGAGGAGCAGCGCGCCAATTACCACCAGCAACCTGCATGGAGCCCACGGGAAGATGAAAGCTCTGTGATCTAGTTTGTTCCCCAACTTTGGCATAATCAGTCTTCAATGTCTGCATTTTGATTCTTGTTTGAGTATTTTATAAATTGGTCATAAGATTTTAATTCCAAGGCTTTCATTCACCTATATACTTTTTTATTTTGTCATCAAGAATAAGTCTGTTCACTAGAACAATTAATAAAGATCTAATGTGGTTTGGAGGCCCTGCTTTTTACTTTACTGAAGTAATCTCCTCTATGTGGATATTTCTAGAGCTGACCCTGAGAAAGTACACAATAATCTGTTGATGTTGGCTGAGGAGATGGTAGTGAAATAGGAAATCCTGGCATATTGTCACATAGGTTAGTGATGAAGTAAAGAAACTTTTTACTCCATGAGATGCAAGGTGAGTGGGCTGGCTGTCTCATACATTTTTTCCCTGCTTTCAATATATTTAAAAACTAAAAAACTAATAATACCCCTCAGAAAAATAAAGTCCCTTTTAAATGTCTTTCTGCATAGGATAACTGAAACTTACCATATATACCAGAGATGTACCCAATCTGTGGTCAGGCAACTATGGAAAAAGAACAAAGTTTTTTTGCAATAAAAATATAGTCAATGCCCGTTATAATTCAAGAATCAGAAATATGAATTATGATACCTTGTTATAATAAAAGCATCACAGGTTATATTAACTTCAGTGTAACCAGCTGAATCTATTGTGAAATGGGATGCCTTAAATAGTATTTTACAATATAGATGACATTGTATAAATCATTTTGTAAATCATTATAAGAAAGACTAAAGTGGTGATCATGAAAACAGTGTTAATAGAAAATGTAACCATAATCATTTTAAACAGTTATGGTGGCAATTACCAAGAAAGAACACGCAATGCAAGTTTACAAAGAGGGAGTCTGAAAATGGAGATGCAAGTTAGGATTTGTATATTTTTAAGGTCATTAAAATATAAACATAAAGAAAATTTCAGTTATAAGCGTGAAAGCAATGCAATGAAATTTGTAATTTATGTTTTGCAAGTCATTGCAAAAAGGGCCACCATAAAACTGTAAAAACTCTCACCATAAAAAAGAGCCCTAAATTTTTACATCTAGGATCAAAACTGATATGCATATCCACTGAGACTAAACAAGAAGGAGGAAAAATGTGGAAACCAACTTCATTATGATGAAAGCTAATTAAATATTCTGAATTAACTAGAGCAATTATAAATTTTCTCTACAGAAATAAAAATAATATGGAACCCACAGGAGAAGGAGTGTGGGATAAGCTCAGGAGTGGGAAGGGGAGGGGAAGGAGAATATTTTCTTATCTTTGAAGATGAGTAAATTTAATAACACTTTCTGGCTTATCAGTCTCAATCTACTGAAATCCACTTCTACATCCTCTCTTTGGTTACACAGTCATAGAACATACAGTTTACTTTTTCACTGAACAGGGTCTCCTCTAGGTTTTCTCACAATCCCCATTTGTTCAAAGCCACTTCTAATTGTACAATGTTGCAATTCTGATTCTATTAAAAATGACTCTTGCTATGGTGGCAAGTGTCTAAACCTCAGAGAGCATGTGACAAGTAACCAAGGCTATCACCATTTCTCGTGAGTTTAACAGACTTGGCTGTTGCAAAACCCTTCCCATAGCTAAATGTGTGTTTTCCTTCAGCCGAGCAAATGTTTTGTTCAAACTGTCCCTGTTATTTTTCATAGCTTATCTCCAAGTGGAATGAATCTCTTCTCTTTTTATTTTTTGTCCTCTGTGTGTACATAAGACTTAATTGTGACAGGCGTAGATTACAGGATAACTACCTCAAAGTACTAGTTAAATGAAGTTTGTAATAAATATTAACCTGCCCTAAAAAATAGAAAATGCTTTTCAGATTTGAAGTGATAACACTATTGGGAAAATCCCCCAAGTATATCTGCCTGTGACTAAAATTGAATCCAGTCTGTCTTGATGAGTCACTGAGAAGCATGAGTAAGAAAGACTTTTGCAAATTTCTCTGACTGTATAAGATGAGATGAAGTCTGCTGCTATGATAGGAAGATTAGCTTTGTAAAAACATGCTGTCAGTAGTGTTATTTCGAGTACTTAGGGTGACATATATGCAAGTCTTTATTTTTGAGGAAGTCGTCTGTGAGATTAGTGGGTTGATACCCATTTATGTAGAAATAAGGGAAGTCACAGATACCTAATGACATCTTGACCCTGTTTGGGTGTTGATGTTTTTGTCTGTTTCTCCTTCCTCCCAGTCTGAACTTTCGGATACTTACTGTTCAGGATTGATACAGTTCTCCTCACATCTTGCCCAAGGAAGCTGTAGGAGGAGAAATAGTCTCAGACAGGGAAATGTCTCATTTGCTCTGCTCATCCCTCATGACTGTGCTCTTGTTAGATGAGTTGGTGAGAGAAGGGTAAACATGGAGACAGGGTCATAGGTTCAGCTGTGTTTAGGATTGTTTGTTTCATCTCTCCTAGGCCTGTTTTTTTTTGTTTCATTTGAATTGGGGAACCTGGAAGAGTGAATGTCTAATCTGTTTTTTTCTCTCTTTCATTTTTTTTGGTGGTGGGTGAGCATTACTGCCTTTTTTAATGAGAGGGGGCATTTATATCAATTTATTTGTCCTAGAAATTTCCTGATCTGTCCCTCAGGATATTTTTATTGTCTTCCTAAGTCTTTCCCAGTGCAGATTGAATTCTACCCCACTGTTCTTTTTCATTCCCTCAGTACATCAATAACTCACCATACAAGAGGTGGGGGGGGGGGACATTTATTGAATAGCTACCTTATGCCAGTCAAACTGCTAAGGATTTTTAATATTTCATTACATTTTATCACATAAATAACCATGTAGGTGTGTATATTTAACTTTATTTTGAAAGGTTAAGGGACTAAGGCCTAGGGGTTTAAGTAACATGACCAACTGCACATACCTGTTGATGAAGCCAGAATTCAAATTAAACTCTATCGTATATATGTGTTGAAGGAATTAATAGAATCTGGGGCAAATCTGCTCTAACAACTCCTTGACATGGATGTCAAGCCCCTTCTACTCCTAGTAAAGAAACTTCCCACCCCTTCTAGCTTACATTTCGATTGACTTTCACCTTCAAAAACCTCCTTAGGTAAACTTTTGTTCTAGAAACTGTTTTTTCTCTTCCAATAACTTGACTGACTTGATATTTCAGGAAATAAACAACAAAGACCACAAAGGTCCTCTAAAAAGAGACAGAGATTTGTACTCATTAGGAGTTTTTTGGGGGGACACATACTCATGACATGTCAGGTGAAAAGTATTTGCAAAAGGACTAACATCTGTCCCCTCAGGTAACGTTTGAGAAACTCCTCGTTTTGTTTTAATTTAAAATATTTGACCACTAATGATGATAAAGCGTGTGTTTCCTCAACCCAGGCCTGGTATTTTGACTCACTTTCTTGACTAAGGGTAAGGAAACCCTCAAGTGCTCAGCAGATAAAATGCCTCTTTTCAGGCCTGTTGCCAAAAAAGAAGAGAAAGGAAGGGAAGGGAGAGGCAAAGAAGAGAAGAGGAAGCCAAAAGGAAAAGAAAAAAAAAGAAATGGATTTTCAGATTTTAATCTAATTGGCATATAGGAAGCAAAACAGACAGCCCCCACCCTGCCAGGAGCTGTACGGGAATCTGAAACCAGCAGTTTGTTCATTTGCTCTCCTTAATAGATTTCATAGCCATATAAACTTCCCCTTGATGATTGTCCAGAACCCCTCAACCCAATGACCCCTTTCTCAGCTAATGTGCTACTCAGGAGCTTCCAACTTGTAGTGGGGAGAAAAATAAAGATTCAAAGTATTTTTAAAGAATTTTCCTTCTCTTAACTTATTTCTGCCCCAGAGGCACCTACTCTGCTAGAATAGTATTAAGGCTAATGTTGGAAGCTCAGTTTAGGGGAATTATGTAGTTAGTTTTGATAATTTACTTGGGAATTTGATAAGATGCTAGAAGAGAGAAACATACATAAGTGGCACTTCTAAATTGCCATAGCTATCCTACTTGTACCTTGTCAGTGTTGTTGTCCTTAGTCACACATGTACGATGTAACCCTATCAGACAAAGGAAACATTCTAGTTATTCTTTCCCACTACCCCTTTGGTTCTATATAAGTCTTTTCTCCTCATTCATTTCTCCCCAGATTCTTCTGAGAGTTGATTAATCTGAGAAACAAACAAACAAACAAGCAAAGCCTTATTCCTGTGATTTTTTTCCAACTCACCTGGATGACATACACGAGGAAAGAGGCAGACACGGTGCGGACTTGCATTCCCATCGGGCTGAACAATGCCTTCTCCAGGATCATGCACTGAGTGTTCGTGGCCTCCTTACCATTCTTTGTACCATGTCTGACTTCTTGACCTAGAGGACTTAAGGAGAAAAACTTTTCTCAGCAGTAAATCAATTTTTCCTTCTCTCTCTCTTTCTCTCTTACTGCCTTGAGCCTTTATTTTCTGTGGTCTTTCTCTCCCCTTTCATCCTAGCTTCTTTCTCTATTTCTCTTTCCGTTTTTAAGGTCTCCACATTTGCTTCCCTTTGCCTTCTTTCCTTCCCTTCTACTTTTAATCCTTTTTTTTATGTTTTTAACTTTCTTCCACTGCCCCCAAAAGGAAGCCATTCAGAGAGGACACATTAATGCTCTGAATTAGATATTTTTCTAAGCAGTGCTGAGAAACTTGACTTTGGGGAGGATCAAAGGCACATTGCTGGTGACCAAACAAATTCTCTTCTCCATCAGAAAAGGAGTAATATTCTTGGCCCTTCACCGCAGTGCTCCAGGTGACTGTTGAAGGTTGAAAGGCACCCTGCCAATCTCCATTCACTCTCCTCTCCATGTGATTAGCCCTCCTCTCTTGCTCTTTGAAACCCTCCCCTTCACTATGTTGATAATCAACTCTCCTTGTTCTGGGTCATTCGTTTTATTCCTAACCATTGGAGTAGACTGAAAAGTTGCCAAATGAACTGGAAAGCCAGACCACCTTTGGAGAAAGCAGGTTGGAATATTAGAATTTCTGGGTGCTGTCTGTGAAATCCCTTTGTACCTGGACTTCAATTACCATTGAAACAGACACGTCAGACAGACAGGCATATTTTTTAAACTGGGTTCCAAGATCTGCAGTGCACTCCATCTCTTTCTCTCTCTCACAAATAAAATCTAAGGTCAGAGTAAAAATAGGCACACATGGAAAGGACATAGAATGTTTGTAAAGACACATATTTACAGGAACAAATGAATGCTGTATAAATCATTTATGCTTAAGCTGCTAATCTTTTACTTAACATAAATTATTTAAAAAAATTTTTACAAATACAAAGAATTTCATAAGAAAGTTAGACATTAGCTTATAGGGACATATCTATCTCATAAGAAGAATAAAACCACCTTTCAGATCCTTTCTAAGTCTGAATGTCTAACTGTACTGAGTGTTGAGGGGAGACTGTTGGTTGGGGTTGATTCTAAGAACCATCACACAGCATGACAATGTGATATAAGAATGGAGGCTGTAAACATTTTTTTTTTTCTCAGATAAGAAAATCGAATAGTGAAAGAAAAGCACAGTATGATACTGGTGATTCAAAATCATTCCATTCCAAAACTAAGTGAGTACTACATTATTTTTTTAAATGTGAAGAAGTTGGGGTTAGGATGAAGAGAATTTTCTGAATTTCAGTGGAAAGCCTGGCCAGGTGGGAGGTATTTTATAGAACAGGAGAGCAGAACTCCAATCCTAGCCCTCCACTAAATTATTACGTAGTTTCTCCACACTTTGATTTTCCCATGCAGGAAACAGGAGTGGAATGCCCACTTGATCTGCTCTAGATGTTGTATTATAGAGAAAATACAATCAGAGACATGAAGGCATTTTGATTAGAATATTTATACCTGGGTAGCATCATTAACCTTTCCCTTCTCTTTCTCTTGTCAGAGAGACTGCAGAGTATCATGGCTAAGAATCCAGCTAGGTTGTCTGGGATTAAATACTTGCTTTGTCACTTATCAGCACTATTATCTTGGGCAAGTTATTACATCTCTCTGTTGGTTCAGTTTCATCCTATATAAAATGGGATAATAATAATAATAATTTTACTTTGTAGACTTAGAGATTAAAGAAGTTAATGTGTGTGAAGTGCATATTATTGCCCTGATATAACAAGTATTTCGTAAGTGTTGACTAAGATTATCTTGATTTACACTCAATTTTGTCGATGACCTTCACCTTCCATGTGCTGGATAACTGATGTCCTTCATGCCTCTCATGAGTATTGTTTCCATGACCATGTTTTAGCTTTCATAGTGCTCCAATTCTTGAATATTTCCTCTTGCAATTCTAGCCATGTCTGCTCCCAATCATGCCAGCCTTCACCTGCATGAACAGGTTTGCCAATTAACATAACTATTTTCCCCCATTACACTTTCTTGCTATGTGATTGCTATCATCATTTTGCCCTCCAGCTTCCTAATAGGTTTGAACAAAATAGTATTCTGTTAATGACCTACATGTTACTTTTCTTTCATAGAATTACTACTACCATTTTTTTCTCAATGTATTTTTCCCTGGAGAAATAGAATTTCTGTTTATCTTAATGAAAGTGATTATGGCCTTGGAAATTTTAGCTCTAAACTCATTTGCTATCAAAGCTTCCGTTTACAGAATGAGGAGAGAGGAAAGAAGATTCAGGTAGGAAGACTGAAGAAGGTACACATTGGAAGGGCAGGTAGTTGAGATAGAGGAGAATGATCTTACAATATTACACAATCTTGTTGTAGTTCCATTGAGCTTGTAAATCATTAGCTTATACCCAGGTTGTTAAAGACTTGGAGTGGAACCAATGGAGGGTACATGTACACAGGCCTTTTCACCTATGCTTCAGGGAATTGTTATACAATAGCTGTAACAAGTGGGGCTAAATAATTACTTATTTCTGGTCCCTTTGGTTATTCTCCTTTTGACCTTGCCTAAGTCAAACGGCTTACAATAGGTTCCCAGAGAAGACTCTGTGCCTCAGAGAAATAGACATGGGACTATTATCACTCTGGTGCATAAAGAATGAGCTATAAAGAGCTGAGCAGTGGGTTGGGCCACAGCCATGGCTTGAAAAATAGATAATATGACAGGAGAAACCAGTTCCATCCTACAACCACTGGGAGCTCCACTAGGAAGAGTCTCTGTCTTATGAGTCAAGATTGCAGCCTAAGTATTGAGAGGCATCCTCGAGGCATTGAAAGTCAGTGATAGGATTAGAATTAAAGAAGTTTAAAAACACAAAAGAATAAAGTTTATCACAGAATTATTGGCTTTATATGCCATGTAACACATTACCACAAATTATGTGAGCAGCAATTTAAAATAGCACACATTTATTATTTCACAGTATCTGTGAATCAGAAGTGTGGGTAAAGCTCAGTTGCATCCTCTGCTTAGGGTCTCACAAGGCTACAATCAAGGTGTCTGCTAGGTTGTGTTCTCATCTGAAGCTTCAACTGGGGAAGAACACTCTTCCAAGCTCCCTCAGGCAGAATTCATTTCTTTGTGGTTATAGGATTTATGTAAACTTGCTTCTTTAAGTCCAGCCAGAAAGAGAGAGAGAAGAGAGAGGAATTTTAGCAAGATAATCACATATACACAATCACATTCATTCCATCACCTTTGCTGTACTACAAGTGACACTCACACTCAAGGGGACATTACACAAGGGTATTAACACCAGGAGGTGGGGATAATAAGAACTACTTAAAATCTGTCATCTATCTGGGTATCTGCCACAGAAGGATTTTAGAAATTGTCTCCATGGATCTTTAAAAATAGGAGAGTCCCATATGTCCTTCAATGGATTAACAGATAAACAAAATGTGGTATATACATACAATAAAATATTATTCATTCTTAAAAAAGGAAGGAAATTCTGACACAGGCTACAACATGGATGAACCTTGAAGACAGTATGCTAAATGAAATAAGTCAGATACCAAAGGACAAATGTTGTATGTTTCCACTTATATGAGGTACCTAGAGTAGTGAAATTCATAGAGAGAGAAAATACAATGGTAGTTTTGAGAGGCTGCGAGGGGGAAGGAATTGGTAGTTGTATTAGGGTACTCCAGAGAAACAGAACCAACAGGATATGTGTGAATAGAGAAAGAGATTTATTATAAGGAATTGGCTCATGCAATTATGGAGGCTGGCAAGTTCAAATCTACAGTGTGGGCTGGCAGGCTCAAGGCCGAGGAGAGTCAATGGTGCAGTTCCAATATGAAGACAATCTGCTGGGAAATTTTTTCTTATTTGCAGGAAGGTCAGTTGTTTTCTTCTATTCAGGTCTTCAACTGATTGGATCAGGCTCAATCACATTATGGAGAGAAATCTGCTTTACCCTACTGATTAAAATGTTAGTCTCATCCAAAAACACTGAGAAGGATGTTTGACCAAATGTGTGGGCACTCTGTGGCCCAGTCAAGTTGACATAAAATTAACTATCATAGGAGTTATTAACAGATCAGAGTTTCGGTTTGGGCTGATGAAAAAGTTCTGGAGATGGCTGGTGGTGATGGTGGCACAACAATATGAATGTACTCAATACCACTGAACTCTACAAGTACAAATGATTAAAATGGTAAAAATATTATGTTAATATGTTTTAGCACAATAAAAGAAGAGAGGAACTCACTTGTTTCTTTCAGCCTTGAATAGTGAAAGGCAAAAAATGGCAGTGCAGAGGAGCCAGATCATGCAGAAGGCGGTGATTGATCTACCTTTCAAACTCTCCACATTGTGACTCCTCAATATGAGCTTCTGGTTTGAGGGAAGTCAAGAAGAGATTTCAGGATGACCATAGTGTCAGTGTCCTCTACCTCACACTGTACTTTTGAAGTCTTTTATGAAATGTATATTCTCTGCTTAGGTGATCTGAAAAGTCCCTCAATGAATCCTTTTGACAGAGATTCATATTGCATTTATAGTATCTCTTAGAAGATGTAACTATGTCTCATTAACTGACATAGCTGAAAGAACGATGAGCTGAGTTCTTGTCTAGCATCAGACAGAAAAGAGATATTCAGTAAATTACTTAAACCTTTTGGGCTTTAGTTCAACTGTCTCAAAATGAAAGAATTGAGATATATTTTCCTTAAATTTCTTTGTATTATAAAAATCCAGCTTATACTGTTGCTGTCCTCATAGTTAAGAATCTCACATTTTAACTGTCTATTGTTTGTGGAATATTACACAAGTTATATGGTACACTAGGGTGGTAGGAAAGAATGAGCTTTTCTTCATAGAAGAAGATCTGTCTTCACTCTTAAAGGGCTTGTAATTTTGTTGGAGAGATGGAATAACATTAACAGATTTGAAAATCAATACAGTGCACTGTTAGAGTATATAAAATGAGGAGAGAAAAAAATGATGTGGCTATCTCACTTGTAGATGTTAAGTATAGAGAATTTTTTTTAAGAAAAAAAAGAATAAATTGTATTAGAATGGAGTACTGGATTTGTAGGACTCATCATCAGTCCTGGACCTCTTACTGAGCTTCCTATGGGTGTTGACCCAAAGGACAGTGGATAATTATGCTCTCCTGGGTCTCCTGGCTGATGTGCGGATGTGAATACCAGAAGTCTGAAAGATCTAGCTCAACCTTAGACCTTCTTTAAAGAATGTAGTTCTTTCTAGTGCTGTGTTTATGTTTGGGTGTTTTAACTATATAGCCACATATATCCTTCTGAGACTCTCCTCAGGACAACCCATAAAAGGCTACTAGGATTTGACGTGCTCACATGAAATATGTGTCATGTCCATTTCATCAACAAGTGTACTTATATGTCTCATCTTAATCTACTAGAATATCTATGACATCTGAAATAACTGAGTCACTGTGGGAAATGGTAAGGTGTCCTCTTCGTTGTGATATCATTTCAGTATTTATCAATTCATCATTAAAAACAATTTCTTAAGATTTCATTTATGTGAAAGTCACCATGGTGAATGCAAAAATGTATCCAGTCTTGCTTCCTGGCACTCACAGTCGAGCAAGGTGGGATGAGGCTTGGGTAATAAAGGTAAGTAACATTGATTTATTACAGCTGATTTGACTACGATATAGTCATGTATTGCTTAACAATGGGGACATATTCTGAGAAGTGCATCCTTAGGTGATTCATCACTGTGCAAACAACATAGAGGGTACTTATACAACCTAGATGGGATAACCTATTACACACCTAGGCTGTATGGGATAGCCTATTGCTCCTAGGCTACAAACCTGTACAGCTTGTTACTGTACTGAATATTGTAGGCAGTTGTAACACAATAGTAAGTATTTGTGTATCTAAGCATAAAAAATGTACAGTAAATATATGGTATAAAAGATAAAAAATGGTACACGTATGTAGGGTACTTACCAGAATGGAGCTTGTAGGACTGGAAGTTGCTCTGTCAGAATCAGTGAGTGAGTGGTGAATGAATGTGAAGGCCTAGGACATTACTGTACACTAATGTAGACTTTATAAACATGGTATACTTACAGTATAATAGATTTATAAAAGCAATGATACATTTATAAAGAGTTTTTTTATTCAATAGTAAATTAACCCTAGTTTACTGTAACATTTTTACTCTATAAACTTTATTTTTTTCAAGGTTTTTGACTCTTTTGTAATGACACTTAGCTTAAAACACAAATACATTGTACAGCTGTACAAAAATATTTTTGTTAGAAACTAAGACACAAGCACACACATTAGCCTAGACCTACACTGTCAGGATCATCAATATCATTGTCTTCCACCTCCACATCCTGTCCCACTGGAAGGTCTTCAGGGACAATAACACACACAGAGCTGTCATCTCCTGTGATAGCAATGCCTTCTTCTGGAACACCTCCTGAAGGACTTGCCTGAGGCTCTTCTTGAGGGAGTGTCACTCTTTTCAGAAATATGTCCATGGCGGTTTTCCTGATTTGTTCATTTTTTTCATCATAGATTTGCTTGTAAGCAGATAATGCACCATGAACTTTCCTCTCTTTTAAAGGAAACCTTTTGTTGTTGGTGTCCATGTTTTTAAACTTTTTAAGGAAGTTGTTGACATCATCAAACCTTTTGCTAAACCCTTCACTGTGAATTTTCTTGGTAGTCTTTTTTTCTCCTATAGTTTCCTTTGCTCTTGCCTCTTCTTCAGCTATGTGTTCCTGTTCTAGTTTCAACAACTCCTCATTAGTCAATTCCTCAGGAACCACCTCTAGGAGTTCTTGAATGTCATCCTCATCCACACTCAGGTTAAAGTTGTTTGCTGTCTCAACTGCAGCCTTTTCGATTTTTGCAATCTCCTCATCCTTGGAAAATCCTTTTAAGTCATAGATGAACCTCGTGGGTATGTTCTCCCAGATTCCATTCATACACTCCTTGGTGACATCACCCCCAAGCCCAATCAAGGTTCTTGAGGTAGTCATAGATGTTGTAATCCTTCCAGAATTACATCAGTGTCTTCCTCAGTTGCAGCAATAGCCTAGTCAGAGGTCCTCCTCAGGTAGTATGTCTTAAAAGCTACCAAAACTCCTTGATCCATTGATTGGGTCAAAAGAGATGGTGTTTGGAGGGAGAAACACCACTTTGATTTGATGAAGATCACCAATAAAAGGAAGATGTCCAGGAGCATTATCAACAATAAGCAAAATCTTAGAAAGTATGTTATTCTCCAAACAGTACTTCTCCATTTTGCAGCTTAGCAATTCAGTAGGGCATCTTGGAAGAGAAACTGAGTCACCCACGACTTTTCATTGCTCCTGCAGTGCTCTGGCAGTGTGTGCCTGTTGACGTGCTTGAAGGCCCTGGGGTTCTCACTGTGCCAGATCACAAAGAGTTTCAATTTGTAGTCAACAACATTGCCCCCAAGCAAGGCTGTTATCCTGTCCTAAAAAGCCTTGAAATCTGGTGTTGATTTGGCCTCCTTATGAGTGAAAGTCCTTCCAGGCATCCATTCTCAGCATTGAGAGTTTTCATCCACATTGAATATTTGCTCTGGCAAGTAATCTTCCTCGACATTCAGTTTAACTAGAGTTTCCACAAATTCTTCAGCTGCCTTCATATCAGCACTCACAGACTCATCACTCACTTTCCCATTATATAATAAATAATGATTTTTGAATCGTTTAAAACACCCAGAGCTAGGAATAAATTCAACATCATAGGTCCAGCTTTTTCTTTCAACATGACCAAAAATATTTTGGCTTCGGCTGTGATCATCATAGTACTGCGAGGTATAAGTTTCTGTGTCTGTCTTCAATCCAGGTCGTTAGAAATGTCTCCATGTCTGATACAGGTCCTTCTTGGATTTCTGTTAGTCTCATTGGCTTCAGTGAAGCAGATCCTTTAACAGCTTGCATCACTTTGTTCTTGTTCTTCAAGATCATAGCTATGGTGGAATGGGATATGCCTGAGTGGCAAGCAATAATCATCACTGATTTTTCACCTTCATAGTTCTTAATCACTTTTAATGTAGTTTTAAGGTGAATCATTCTATGAGGCATCTTACTGACAACATTAGCAGTGGAATTTGTATGCTTAGTGGCCATGATGAACAGAACAACACAAAATTAAATGAAGAGCAAGAGAAAATGATGCAATCAAAAGACATGGTAAACATGAGCTATATGAGGCTGCTGCTGTCCTAACACAGCATTTGCTTTACAGTAAACATTTATAAGCAGAAAAAGTACACTCTATCATTATTTTATCTAATTATAAAAAGTATAGTATAATAAATATATAAACCAGTAACATGGCCACTTATTATCATTATCAAGTATCAGGTACTGGCCATAATTTTACGTTCTCTATTTTTATTTATTTATTTCTTTTTGCAGAGGAAGATTTTCCCTGAGCTAACATCTGTGCCAGTGTTCCTCTATTTTGTATGTGGGTCACCACCATACATGGCTGCTGATGAGTATTGTAGGTCTGCTCTGGGAGCTGAACCTGGGCCACCAAAGTGGAGGGTGCCAAACTTAACTGGTAGGCTGTGGGGTCAGCCCCTTATGTGCTCTACTTTTATATGACTGGCAGTGCAGTAAGTTTGTTTACACCAGCATCAGCACAAACATGTGAGTAATGTGTTACACTATGATATTACTACAGCTACAGTGTCACCAGGCTATAGAAAATTTTCAGCTCCATTATAATCTATAGGACCACGGTCACATACGCAGTTTGTCGTTGACCAAAATGTCACTATGAGGCACATGACTATATTTGTTACATGCTTAGTTCTTTTGTGAACTGCATCATAGAGTAAAAGTTTAAATCACAGATAAACCATATCAGTCTGGTCTCAGATACCCTGCACAGAAAAAGGAAATAAGAAAACCCAGAGAGGAGGAGGAAAATGGAATCGTAATTAGGCTGTTGATATTGGTGATTTTTCCTAATAGTTTCCTAGATTGTTTATTTATATATATATTTCTAATCTTGTTTTATGTAGACTCTTTCTTTTATTTTTTCCTGGGTTAGTTTAAAGTAAATCCTAGGTATCATATCATTTTACTCACAAATACTTCAGAAGATATCTCTAATAGATAAGGATTTTTTTTAAAGCATGTAAACTTCAATGAGACATTTATTTTCTGGTTAGGAGGTGAAGACAAAATAGATGAGAATTCTGTCAATAAATACATATAGGTGTACTTATGAGGAGTCCATTGAAGAGTCTTTTTGACTCAAGTCACTCATGCATAAAACATATTCTTTACCAGGCAATTCAGCTGCGCTGAATATCACTAATGCTAATATTATTAACTATCATTTATTGAATTCTTATTATGTTTGAAGTACAAAACTTAGCATTTTCTCCAAATATCTCATTTGAATCCCTACAGCAACATCATCATTATCAAGTGAACATTATAATGTCCCAATTCATAGGCAAAGAGATAGTTCAGAGTGTTAAGCAATTCCCCAAGATTACAGACCAAGGGAATAGCAAAGGAAAGATCTGAAACTAGCTCCACCTGGCTCCAAAGTGTTCTCTGTTTCTATGTAATACTGCCGTTCTATGAAATAGTGCCCCTAATTAAGTTCTAAAATTACCCAGGTTATCATGACTAGTGAAAGTAGACCTATGTGGTTAACCCCAAAATTCCTAAGCCCATTGCCAGTTAAAACAGTCAAAATTAAAAAGGAAAATTTGAGACTTATGAAAAATACCATATAGAAACATTCTGCTACAGTGAAGTAAACAAATAGGGGCATTGGAATCAAATAATCTAATCTAAACACACACTCTTTTGCAAATTTAGTGTGACTTATTCTCTTGGAATTTCAATTTCCTTATCTGAAGAGTAAGTACAAGTGACTCTCCTCTAATGCTCATGGAAAATACTGTTTTCCCTTTCATAAATTACTTAGTGAAATATGTTGAAACACTATCAGAATCACCACTTTCCCCAGCTGCAATAGATAACCGAAGAATTTTCGTCAGCCAACTTCCCAATATGAAGCAAAGCCTCTCCTTCCTCCTACAATGATTGAGTCATTCTTCCATTAGAGAGCAGTAGCTATTTAAACACTCCAGCAGAAGCTCACAAATTTTTACTTCGTAGAGGTCCTCACTGCTTCACTCTCTCATTCTTGGAATGAATTTAGAAATGACTTTTGATGACCTCAAGAGCAAAACTGTGAAGGATCAGCCTGAACAGAAGGCAAATGGAGAGAAAGCTAAAGGTACTAGTAGTGGGTGAATGTGTAGAGGGACAGAGTCTCAGGATTGGCTTAAATATGTAAATTAATTGAATACAGGATTAGAAAGCTAAAACATCTGAGTATGGGAAAATATAGAATTAATAACATTCACTTAGAAAAACAGTTCAGATAGAATGATGATGATGATGGTGATGATGAGATAACTTGGTATGAATGATGATATAGTAGACGATGATTAACATTTATTGAGCATTTACTATAGGCTATGTTCTATGCTATTTGCTTTACATGCATTATTTCTTTGAATCTTCACAATAATACCTTGATATTAGGACTATTATTATCTCCCTTTTACAGAGGACTAACTGGAGATCAGGAGAATTAACTAAATTAACCAATTTCATGCAGCTAGTAAATGGTAGAACTACAATTCTATCACAAACTCCTGTTTATCTAGAATCCAATCCATCAGAAGGTTCAGGAAATGTTGAATTCACCCAGTGTAAGCAATGATAATTTTTATAATAGTGTCCTTGACACATTGCAAAACTTGATATATTTTATGAATTATCCAAAGCAGATTAAATGATATTCAGTATAGCTTCATATAAATTATATTTTATCCTACACCAATGCTTTTAAATATTATAATTTGTTTGGTGTATACAGTACATTAAACTGCTTAAGTATAAACTAATTCAAAACACCAACTCCACAGAAAATCTGGATAAATTGCTTTCTATTTTATATCCATTCTTAGAGAAAGAAACAAAATATGAAGAGGCTAAGACATACAAGTATTATCAGAAATTTAGATAAAGAAATTCTAGATCATGTTTCCACAAACAAGATAGAAATTTCACTCAATAGGGGAAATAAGTGTGAACATGGTATGTTTTAACATTTGAGCTGATGATCTAACTTGGTCTGAAAATGGCTCTGACATTTATAGGTAGACCTATCAGTTAAAATAGTCATTTACTTATTCATTCATTGTTCATGCAGTAAATAGTAAGTGCTTGACGTTTACTACAATTATGAAATTAATTCTTCTCTCAGAACCTGGTTAGATCAGTTGCCTACTGCAAGGGATTTGACTGCTTTCTGATTAGAAAATTACTAGTGGGAGTGAGGATTGGATTGATGGTCTGTGCCTACCAAGGAGATGGGAGAAAAGATGGCCTGTAGAAAATAGGAACATGTGTCTTCCCGGCATAGGTGCAGTTCCAGTGATTTTCTTCTGAAAGTTCAGGCATTTCATCACTCAAGAGTGGTGGACACACTTGATATCCTATAATACGAAATGAATACTGACAAGAGGGAAAAGTTGGTCGATAGATTTACAGAAATATTTGTCCCTGTGGTTAGGATCAGGCAATTATTTGCAAGAGACACACTATCTTTTACTTCTTCTCGCACAACTTGCCACACACATTCTAGGGCCTTAATAACTATTGAATCAGTGAATGAACCATATTCTTCCCTGTCAAAATTTCTATTTTGTTTGTATCTTCTGTCGAGTCTAACAGAAGTGCTTTTGACACATGAGAACTCTAAGTATATATGATCACTGATTGGCTTAGATCATTGCACATTCACAATGGAAATTGTGTGATGTAATGTTTGAATTCATGTTGCTGTTGACAATTGGATTAAAGACCTATGTTTGGGTCTCAACATCTGTGAGATCTTAAGCAAGTCACTGAGCCTTTCAGTTTCCTGTTGTATATAGAGGATAACATTATCAGTGACTTGTTTATCTTATAAGATGTGGAGTCCAAATACATTATATGAAATGTTTTCCTGCTGAACTAATAATATCTGTGTTTTTTTAGTGATGGAATACGTAACTAGATATTCATACACCTGTGAGCTACATGATTTATTTGTTTTTATAATATGGTGAATTTTTCTTTCGTTAACAACAGGCCACAGTTGGTGTGAGTGTAATACATGACATTAATATGAGTCAAGTGAATATAGAAGTTTCATACCTATTTTTCTTTGGTCAATAACCCCAATTCTAAGATGTAATTTTAGTGGAATAAAAATTGAATAGCACAAAATTATGTTGTAATTCTTTGAAGTGATCTCATTTGATTAATTGATTAAAGCTTGTTTGCTTGATGTCTGACATTTATTTATGGTATGTTGCTTATAAAACACAATTGTGTGTGTGTGTGTGTGAGCATGCATACACATGATCTGTATGAAAAATGTCAGACTCTCTGCCCTGTGGATGAAGTTGATTCAATCAAGCTGGACTGAGAGTTTCTTGAAGAATTACTGTAGGGCCAATAGACAAGGTGTAAGCTTTAGAATCGGATACTTAGAGCCAAATATCTGGTCTTGAATTCTGGCTCTTAAATTGTGTTTGTGTGGCCATGGGTAAATTACTTAAATTCTTTAACTGTCTATATTTTTCATCTGTAAATGTGGATGATGAATTATTTGCAGAATCCTTGGAGGACTAGAGGTAAGGAATAAAAAGCACTGAGCACAGACAGGATCCAAAGAATTGTTTGATTACGTGCCCCCATCTTTTTGTCTTCCTGATTCTATCTTCTGTCACTCTAGGTCTTCAATTTCTTTCTTCTCGATGGTGGTGCCCTGTTTCTGTGACTCTAGGGATCCTTTGCCTGGGATTACTGGTGACTATTATAATGCTGATAATGCAATGTAAGTGCTGAAACAGGGGAATGATAAAGGAAAAAAATGAGAGTTTATAAACAAGGTTTATGAGTTGGTTTGATAACTACAAACAATCTTGATTTAGATACATTTCAGGCAAACTGCTTCTAGAGTGAGTGCGAAGATGAATGTGTATATTGTGCTTATCCCTCAAATAGATTGAGGCATAGAATGAAGATGATGCATGGTAGGTTTTTGTTTTGTTTTGTTTTCATTATTTCATGGATAGAGCCTATTTAAATCCTAGAATGATAAGGAAGAAAATAATTTTGTTACTAATCCACAAGATCACCTGAAAGACCCAAAAGAAAAAAAAGCTTCATTTAGTTCCAGTTGTTTTAGCAGTGATGATTAAATATCAATTTAAACTTAAGAACTAGAAACACTGTCTTAATAAACGAAACATTTAAAACAAAACATACTTCAAATTTATAACACAGGCGTTTAGGAAAGAGAGGATGCTAAGAGGAAGAGAAATGAAAAGAAAGCTAGAGTGGCCAAGAAGGAAAGAAAATGGCGCTAATCATCCATCTAACCTGCCTGTGTATTTAGGTTGTAGATCTGAGTTATTTTGGCTTTCTAGAATCCAGGTTGCTAAGGACTTTGAAGGGCAATTTGTTTCTCAATTGTTGTTTAAGGTCACAAACCATTTATTTTTTCCATCTATAAATACTTAGGGCCTTTCATAATGATTGGGAAAAGGGCCTTTCACTCAGTGTTGGTTATCGGAAGTCTTCCTCTGAGCCCCTGATCACTTTGCAACAGTGTCAAATCTGGCCTTCAAGCCAGGGAGTCTGCCTTCTACTGACCATCAAGCTTCTAGAACTGAAACATTTGACCCTTAACATTTGTTGCCTCTTGATTTCACAACCTTCATTTCATTTCCAGCCTTTCTAAAATGTGCCGTGGTGAAGAAGAAAAAATGTTTTGAGACTCTTGTGACACAATTTAAAATAATTCTGTGGAAGTGTGTCTCAAAAATGAAACAAGTATCACGGTCCTTAAATAAAGTTAGGAAGTCTGAAAGGGTAGAGAGATGACAGACAAATGAAGTGACAGAATAAATCATTAATGACAATTCCCACTAATAAACACTGAGTCTGGTTGGCCTCTATTTTAGATTGTCTATATTTTGTTTATGCCACTGATTTACTACCTACCTTGGAATTGCTTTTAACTTGTGTGTAGCTCTCAATAACAAGTAAAATTCTGGTATTTTTTTTTTAATTACAAGTATCTGTGACAGATACTTCCTAACATTAAAAAAATATTGCAGGAATCAAAACTACACTAAGATATCACCTTATACCTCTTAGAATGGCAAAAATATCCAAAACCAAGAGTGACAAATGTTGGAGAGGCTGTGGAGAAAAAGGAACCCTCATACACTGTTGGTGGGAATGCAAACGGGTGCAGCCACTATGGAAAACAGTATGGAGACTTCTCAAAAAGTTAAAAATAGAAATACCTTATGACTCAGCCATCCCACTGCTGGGTATCTATCCTAAGAACCTGAAATCAGCAATTCCAAAAGTCCCGTGCACCCCTATGTTCATTGCAGCATTATTCACAATAGTCAAGACATGGAACCAAACTAAGTGCCCAGCAACTGATGATTGGATAAAGAAGATATGGTATATATATATATACAATGGAATACTACTCAGCCTTAAAAAAGGACAAAGTCATCCCATTCGCAACAACATGGATAAACCTTGATGGTATTATGTTGAGTGAAATAAGCCAGACAGAGAAAGACGAAATCTGTATGACTCCACTCATAGGTGGTAGTTAACATATAGACAAAGAGAATTGATCGGTGGTTACCAGGGGAAAGGGGGGGTGGGGGAAGGGCACTAGGGGGGAAGTGGTGTACCTCCAACATGACTAATAATAATGTACAACTGTAATTTCACAAGGTTGTTAACTATCACAAAAAAGTATTACAGGAATATCAAATAACTTTCAAATCCATAATTTCTGAGTAAATTTGGGTCATTTTCCAGTTTGGGGTCATTTTCTAGTTTTTCTGTCATCAAATTAGATTATTTGATTCAGTTTTTTGATTTCCGCAAAATCCAGTGGAGAGATTTTTATTGGGGCTTGGTAATGGAGTCTTAATTCAGCTCTGATTTAGTATCCCAGGTGTCTGATGACCTACAGCAACAGCAAGCAAACCTTACTCAGCAGGAACATATCCTGGAGGGGCAGATCTTAGCCCGGCGGCAGGCAGAAAAATCTTCCCAAGAGTCACAAAGGGAACTCAAAGACATGATAGAAACCCTTGCCCACAAGCTGGATGAGAAATCCAAAGAACTAATGGAACTTCGTCTCCAGAACCTGAATCTCCAAGAAGCTCTGAAGAAAGCGGCAAACTTTTCAGGTATGGGGCAGGGACGGGTGAAGAGACATAATGGAAGCTTCCTTGTTAATCTTAACCTTTTTTGTAAATGTCTCTAGGCACAAAATTGGCATATTGATATATGTATCATTATTCATTCCTAATGTTCTACACCAAAGTTCTCTATTTTTGTCATCCTCACCCTACCCTATGCCAAATTCTTGAGATAATCTGATTTAATTAACCACACATTCGGTGGATTTAAGTTTTCCTTCTTCACAAGAGACTCATCTTTTTAAAATTTTGGTTTTAAGATTTTTCTGGAAGAACACTCCCACCCTTATCCTTTCCATTTCAGTGTATCTTAATGGTTAATTTCTTTTTCTAAGGAGTCCCCTTTGTCTCTGGGACCTCTACTTCCACATTAGCTTTATTCTATGGCACAGTGTCTTGAAGGGAACTAGGTCAATTTAAATTGAATCAATCTGGCTGGCTTGGAACTGTTAGGTAGATACTTCAGGTAAAACAAAAATATGAGGGGCCCAAGAAGTCAGTTTATACGAGAAGAACTGAGTTGATCTCAGCTGTTTCCTCACAATCTAGAAGGTAGGCAGAAATATCAGCATCTATAAGCAGGAGATGATAATGAAAGTTACCTGTTTTAATTAACCTTTCTACTGTGTATAATTAAATCAGGTATAAGCTTTTAGTTATAGGGAGAGTGAAAGATGGAATCACTTTCAGAGGTATATTGCTTCCTTGGAGGTGTGTGAATGAGTATCCTATTTTCAGCATTAGTAACTATCACTAATAGCAGAGGTTTCTCCAGCTTCTTGCTTGTAAAATTCAATCTCAACCACGTAATTTCTTTGAATAAAGACTATATAATAACAGTTCACAGATACCCATCCCTTTATTTTATAGGATAAAATTGAAACTCAGTTAAATTAAATGATAATAATAATGATAAGTAGTTTTGTATAAAGTTTTACAGTTTATAAATCCCTTCAATATTTAAATTTCCAAAGTAACTGGATACCTTTAGACAAACTGATCTTTCACAAGTGTCAAACATGCATTTAACCTCTTTAAGGAGGGAGCTATTGAGGAAATAAAAGTGTACACCATCTCAAAGGAGGCTTAAAGGAAAGAGGCTAGTATCTCAAGGATATGAATGTTTATATAAACAGACATAGCTACATACCAACCAACGGTTTATTCACAGGTGAGGCTGTAAAACAGTTTTGTTTTTATCAGTCGTATGAGGTCAAATCTACTTCAGGACCATTCAGAACCATCTCCTAGAGATGCCAGGCATGGACAACTAATCAGAAATAATAAACGATATGTCTTTCATTAGCAGATATACCAGTCAGCATGTTCCATTCCTTGATAGAGTCAGATAAAGGTCAATTAGTAGAGATACCAAATAAAGTACTGCTTTTCATCAAGCAGCTTTGAGACAAAAACATTAATAGTAAGATACCATATGGAAAAAATATGCCAGTTTTCTTAAGTTTGAGACAAGTTTTATCTTTCCTACTAACAAGTCTGTGGTCCTTGGAGTATATATGAAGAAGGAGAGACTCTGAGAAATTACTATATGGGGTTTGCTTGAGGTCATCCAGTTAGAAAGATGCAGTGTCTTCACAGTAACAGACTTTGCATTTAGCCCCAGAATTAATAGTGGTTCTCAACCCTTAGGGTACAAAATTATCACCAAAGTAGCTTGTTAAAAATGTCAGGTTCCAGGTTTACCCAAAGATCTTTATCAAAATATCTTGAAGGGCATCAATAAATATTTCTTAATCGAGTCCAACTCACAAGTTTGAGGGAGTGTGATGTGGTGATTAAACACAACAATAGAGTTACACTGCCGAGCTTCAAATTCCCTTTCTCATTATCCGTCAAATGAAGAAAATGAATAGAACATATCTCATAGTGTTGCTAGGAGGATTAAATGAGTTAATATAGGCTAAAGTACTGCCAAGAGTTTTTGGCACATAGTGATATTTGTGAGTATTAAAATCATTAAAAGAAATACAGGTAGTTTGAATACAACATTCTGAGATTTGTCTTCCTCACTTTATGATACCTTGGAAACCCTGTCTAGACTGTCCTTTAGTCCACAAAGACCAATATATCCTTTCCTTTTATGTAATATGGGACTAGGCAAATTAAGAAGTAAGAAGCTTGCATTCACTGCTTTCATCATGGCCTTTTGTATGCCCTTTCTCATTCACTTTCATCTTTCATAGTTCAGCACCCTCCTGCTTTGTCCTCTCTGGGAAAGCCTACTCTTATAAAATTGCCTAATGGTTTTATGTCACAATGAAAATTCAAATTGAAATCTTGTGTTTCTCAAAGATTTTAATTTTTCATCTTTTGGTCACAGAGTAGACCAAAGGGTTCATTTTCCCATTAAAGAGATTCCATGGGTTACTAATACACAGAAGAGATGAGGAGGAGGAGGAGAAGGAGGAAGAGGATGAAGGGGAGGAGGCGGAGAAGGATGATGATGATTTGAGGGTTCTTTAAAATATCCGTAAACATGTTGACATTGGCATATTTTGCCTAGTGTCTAAGCCCTGAGTTGGGTATTTTGGACTCCCTCAGAATTTCGCTGCTGAAAACTTCTCCCTATTTTCTGAAATCTTATTGAAATTGAGATCTCACTTAGTGTTAATATACTGTTTTCCCTAGAACATCTCTTTCCAAAGAGACACAGTGTGTGCCACGTATGCAACAGTAAATTTTCTAGTGACCACATTAAAATACAAAAAAGAAACAGATGAATTTAACTTTAGTAACATATTCTAACTCAATATATTTGAAATATTATTTCAACACTAATAAGTATTAAGTTATTAATGAGATATTTTACAGTCTCTTTTTGTATTAAGTTTTCAAAATCAGGTCTGTATTTTACAATTACAGTACATCTTAATGCAGATTAGCCACATTTCAAGAACTCAAGAGTCACATGTGGCTACTGTATTGGACAGCACACATCTAGAAGCAGGAGGCACAGGATTTAAGCCTAAATCTGTTATTCAAAGACCTGAAGTTTTAAAATACATAAGCATACCTTTGTAATAGCAGAAAGGCTATTAAATATCCATTTTCCAAACTCTCACTTCCATTATTCCAAACATAACTTTAAAAAATAGATCAGATTCTAAAATTACATCCCAGCTCAAGCTTTACTTTTTAATAGGCTTACTTTAATTTAGTTTATCAAAATTAGCATACTTTCTTTTTCTACAAAAAATGTCGAAATAAAGACTTTGAGGCTATTGAGAAATTTGCAGAGTCTGGGTATAATTCTAAGTAAGAAGAAATGGCATATGTGAGAGTCACAAGAGGAGAATTGATTTAAGAATTGTAGAAATATTTTTACCGAGGCATACCTCACTGATTAGATATATTATACTTCCTAGGTCCTTGTCCCCAAGACTGGCTCTGGCATGAAGAAAACTGTTACCTATTTTCCTCTGGCTCACTGAATTGGGAAAAAAGCCAGGAGAACTGCTTGTCTTTGGATGGCCAGATGCTGAGAATTAATAGCACAGATGATCTGGTAAGTTTTTATGGATGTGTGTTAAGCTGGAGTATTGGCTTACAGGGAAATAAATCAGGTTAAGCCCTTGGTGGAGGAGCAATTGTTTGAGAATCAAAACACCTGTTCTCTAGCCACTAATTACATGCATGACCTTTGATAGACAGCTTATGTAGCATGTCTAGGCTTCAGTAAACATTTCTGAAAAATCATTGAGGGGATGTCAAAGATCTCTTTTGGGTCTTTAGTTTTGTGAATCTAATCTAAAATGACCACAATGACTTCACCATCAACTCAGAAATGTCACTCTCCACAGGAATTCATCAAGCAAGCAAGTGCCCATTCCAGTTCCCCATTCTGGATGGGACTGTCTCGGAGGAAACCCAGCCACCCATGGCTCTGGGAGGACGGTTCTCCTTTGAAGCCCCACTTGTGAGTTTCCTATTCTTCACTGAACCTGCTTGGGGAATTTCTGAAAGTCTCCTTCCCACCTCTCTCACACTGGGAGTTGCCCAGTTACCTATTCAGAGCTTCTTTTGAGTTTTCCTTCCCAAATTTATTACTGATCTGAAGCTTTAAGACAAGGTTAAATTCATGACACAAGGTGACAGTAAATCTACGTTCTTATTCCTCTTTGCATGCAGGTTTAGACTGCGGGGAGCTGTTTCCCAGGAGTACCCTTCAGGCACCTGTGCATACATACAAGGGGGAGCTGTTTTTGCTGAGAACTGCATTTTAACTGCATTCAGTATATGTCAGAAGAAGGCAAATCTATTGAGAGCACAGTGAATTTGAAGACTCTGAAAGCAAAGGAGGAGAAGGCCTTCGAATTCTCTCCTGGAATTTAAGCCATTCTTTGTCACTTAGGTGCAACCTGTGAGAGCCCTGAGAACTGCCTGTTACTAGCTGACTGCAGAACTCCTTAGCAGAGACTGGGGCTACAGCTGTTTAACACTTTGACATCAGGAGTTTTGATTCTATCTCTCTCTCTATTTTTTTACCTAACTTGTCCCAAGCCTCCCTGCTAGCCTTTGATTCCACTTCCCTTTTTTGTTTTAAAGTTTCACTCCTCTCCAAGCCTTGGCTGTCCTCTGTTCTCAGTCATCTCTACCTCAGTGCTTCCCCTCACCCTCAAAGACCACATAGAAGATAGACAATGGACAGCTTGCCCAACTGTAGGCAGAGAGCAGAAAAGGGGAAATACACATGGGAAACAGAGAATATGAAGAAATAGAGCAGAGGAAAGACCATATTGGAATCAAGAAACGTTCTCAATATTAAAAGCTACCACTCCTTGTTTTTTTTAAAATTCTTGTTTCTCTCCAGGCTCCACCACTTACACATACTTACACACAGACCCTTAACACCCCATTCTCACATTTTGGAGCAATTGGGATGTCCCAGGAAATAATTAGAAATTGGATGATCTTTTCTGTGAACTAGTTCACAATTCATTATTGGTTCCTGAATTGGTTATTATTGCTTCATCTTTTCTCTACCAAAAGATGGCTTAACGCCTTTCATCCTTCAGAATAGTATTTGTTAGAATCATGTGGTAAACGGCCCAGAGGGACTAAGAGAATTTTTTTCCCCTAAAGTATATACCCTTTGTAGATGACCTCTTCTCAATTATGTTATACTATGCTATGATGCAGAAACATACAGGATCAAAGAATGAAGACACTCAGTTCTAGAACAAACTGAGCCAAGCAGGGAAATATTGCTGAATAGAAACTGATGGAATTAGAAAATTCGTTCTATTTTCAGTGTTTCTACTCCCTTTCTACATCACTGTACAGGTTATTCTACTTCAAAGGAAGCCTTTCCATATTGTTGTACATAAGCTAGCACCAATTTTATATATAAAGAAAAAGTTGTATCGTCCTTAGGAAGACAAGAGGTATTTTCTTTTATTAACAACCTTATTGAAGTTTAATTTCATATAACAAACTGAACATATTTAAAGTGTACAATTGTTGTTTCCTCATATGTAAACGTGTTCCCTTGAAATCACCATCACAATTAAGATAGTGAACATATCCATCATCCCCCCAGATTTCATCATGCTCCTCCCTAGTGGCTTCTCCCCAGACAACCACCAACCTGATTTAGTTTGCATTTTGTAGTATTTTATATAAATGGAATCATACAGAATGCCTTATTTACTTTTGGTCTAGTTTCTTTCACTTACATGATCATTTTGAAATTCATATATCTTGTTGCTTGCGTCAATTTTTCAGTCTTCTTAAATGTTGAGTATTGTTTCTTTGTATGGGTATACCACAATTTGTTTGTTCATTTACCTGTTGATGACATTTGGGTCGTTTTCAGTTTTTGGCTCTTACAAATAAAGCTACTTTGAACATTCAAGCGCAAGTCTTTGTATGAACATAGGATTTCTCTTCTTTTGGTTAAATACTTAAGAGTATAATGGCTGGATCATTCAGTAGGAGTATGTTTAACTATTTAAGAAACTACCAAACTGTTTCCCAAAGTTGTCCCATTTTACATTCCTACCAGCAGTGTACAAATGTTCCAGTTCCATCTTATCCTTGCCATAACTTGGTGTAGTCTGTCTTTTAATTTAATCATTCTAATAGGTGTGTAGTGGTATATCATTACAGTGTAATTTGCATTTCCTAAATGAAAAATGATCCTCAGATGTTTTTCTTTACCTATTTACCTATAGTGATTATTTACTATCCACTTATTTTCTTTGATAAAGTCACTGTACAAATCTTTTGAGAATTTTTATTTTAGTTATTTGTTTTCTTATTGTTAAGTTTTGAGAGCTCTTTGTATGTGCTGGATAGAAGTCCTTTATCAGATATCATTTTGATAATTTTTTTTCAGTCTGTGGCTTACCTTTTTATTCTCTGAACAGTATACTCAGAAAAGCAGAAGTTTTAAATTTTGATGAAATCCATTTCATACTTTTACTATTGTTTCTGAAAACTTGTTGCCTAACTCAAGGTCACAAAAATGTTCTCCTATGTTTTATTCTGGAAATTTTATAGTTTTAGATTTTACATGGCAATCTATGACTCATTTTGGGTTAATTTGTGTCATGTATTGAAATTATTTTTTTTTCTTTTTGCCTTTAGATATTCAATCGTTTTAGGAATATTTGTTGAAAAGATTATTCTTTCTTCACTACATTGTCTTTGTGCTTTTGTCAATAATCAGTTATCCATATATGATGCATATATTTCTGGACTCTCTATTCTGTTCCATTGATCTATTCGTATATTTTTACACCACCACGCTATTTTGAATAGCGTAGTTTTATGATATATCCTGAAATCATGTAGTACTAGTCCTTCAACCTTGTTCTTTTGCAAAGTTGTTTTGACTAATCTATGTCTTTGTGTCCCCATGTTAATTTTTGAATTGGCTTGTCAGTTTCTTTAAAAAAATCTTTTGAAATCTTGAATGTGATTGCATTGAATCCATAGTGCAATTTGGGGGAAATTGAAGTCTTAAAAATATTTATTTGTTCAACTCATGAACAAGGTCTATCGCTCTATTTACTTAGGTATTCTTTAATATCTCTAAGCAATGTTTTGTACTTTTCTGTGTACAGATATTTCACATATTTTGTTAGATTATTGTTATATATTTCACATTTTTGATGCTTTTATAAATGGTATTGTTATTGTTTGTAATTTTAATTTCCAAAGTTCCTTTGCTGGTGTATAGAATTATAACAAACTTTTTAATATTAACCTTATATCCCGAAGCTTTGAGAAACTCACTTATTTCTTCTAGTAATTTTTTGTGTGTGGATTCCATTGGATTTTCTACATAATTATGTCATCTGCAAATAAAAACACTTTATTTCTTCCTCTTTGGATAACTTTTATGTCTTTTCCTTTTTTGACTTCATAGACTTGAACCTCCAGTACGATGTTAAACAAAAGTGATGAGAGTGAACATTCTTATTTTGTTCTTGATCTTGGGAAGGCCATTCAGTGTTATAGCAAATATACAGTGTTAACTGTATATTTTTCATGGATGCCCTTTATCAGATGAGGAAGTTCTCTTTTACTTCTAGAATTCTCAGATGTTTTATCAGTTTTATCAGGAATGAATATTGATTTGTATAATCTTTTACTACATCTATTGAGATGATTATATAGTTTTTCTTTTCTTTTTCTTTTTAGTTTTGTCACATGATGAATTATATTGAATAATTATAGAAGGTTAAAACAACTTTGGATTCTTGGGATGTATTATCATTTTAGTTTATCAGTGGGTTAGATCTGCTAAAATTTGGCTTACAATTTTTGCAACTATGTTTATGAAGGATATTGATATGATATTTTCTTTTTTGTGCAATGGTTTTGTCTGGTTTAGGTTTCAGAGAAGTATTCCTCCATGTCAATTTTCTGGAAGATTTTATGTAGAATTGGTTTTATCGTTCATTAAATGTTTGAGGCAATTGACCACTGAAGCTGTCTGGGGATGAGGTTTTCTTTGTTGTAAGATTTTTAAGTACAAATTCTTTAATAGATGTAGTGTGATTCAAATGATCCCTTCTTGACTGAGCTTTGGCAGTTAGTGTCTTTCAAGGAATTTGTCCATCTCATCTAAGTGGCTTAATTTTTTGGCCTAACATTTTTCTTTATAGTTTCTTGTTGTCATTTTAATATCTCTACAACCTGTAGTGATGTCACTTCTCTCATTCCTAACATTGTTAATTTGTGTCTTCTCTTTTTTTTTTTTGATCAGTTTGGTTGTTGGTTTAGAAAAAGTTCTTTGTTTCAGAAGTTTCAGTCTGGGTTTAATCATTTTCTATACTTTTTGTTTTCTATTTTATTAATTTCTGCTTCAATTGATACTGTTTTTTCCTTCTACTTAGTTATGTTTTAATTTGTTCTTGTTTTTCTAGTTTCTTAAGATGGAAGCTAAGTTTGTTGATTTAAGATCTTTCTTCTTTTCAAATATAGCCATTTAATGCTATAAATTTTCCAGGTAGTCTGCAATAAGATATGATGTGTATTATAAATCCTGAAACAACTGCTAAAGTAACAAAACAAAGAGAATTGCTAATAATCAAGGGAGGTTTAGAACTAATAAATTGGGAGATAAAATGGGATACTAAACAACATTTAATTCATACAGAAGAAGGCAGGAAAAGAGGAAAAGGGAACAGAGATGAGTTGAGGGAAATTGGAAACATATCAAAATGATAGGCTTAAATCTAATTATATCAAAGATGCATTAAATGTAAATGGTTTAAATACCTTAACAAATGATAGAAATTGTCAAATTATGTTAAATAGCAAGACTCAACTATATGTAACATGAAAGAAACTCATTCTATGCATAAAGACAGAAAAATAGGTTAAAAGTAAAAGGATTGAAAAAGATACACCATGTTAACTTCACTTAGGGAAAAGCAAGTGTGGGCATATTAATTTCAGACAAATAGATTGAGAGCAAATATTATTAACAGACATAAAGAAGTTCATTTCATAATGATATAGGAGTTAATTCATCAAGAAGGAATAACAATCCATAACATTTATGCCTCTATTATCAGAGCTTTAAAATATGTGAAGCAAAAATTTACGGAACTGCAAGAGAAGCAGACAAAACTATAATTATAATCAGAGGCTTAGATACTCCTCTTTCCATAATTGGTAGGATAGTAGACAAAAAAAGAAAATCAGCAAGAGTATAGTAGACTTGAACCCAGTTATCAACCACCTTTATCTGATGCACATTTTTAGAGCCCTCCACTCAACAATAGCAGATTACACATTCTTCTTTACACATGAAAACTTTACCAACAAATCTCAATAAATTTAGAAGATTAGAGTCATAAAAGTATATTTTCTGCCCCCAATAGAATTAAATTGGAAACCTACAGTTTACATGTATATTAGGCTGCCAAAAGGTATCCCACAGCACCCTAATGCTTTTTTCTTTCCTTTTTCTCTTTTCTGCCTCTTTTTCTCCCTTCCAACTCTCCTTCCCTCCTCTCCTCTTAAAATTATTTTCTCTCAGTGTTTCATTTTTGATAGTTTCTATTGTCATATCTTCAAGTCCTTTAATCCCTTCTGCCGACTGTCTAATCTATCATTAATATTATGTAGCGTGTTTTTCATTTCACATTTTGTAGTTTTCATCTCTAGAAGTGTCCTTTGTTTTTTTTTAAGGGTATCTTCCATGTCTCTATGTATCTTTTTAAGAATGTGAGTATATTAAGAACATATTAACTATTTTAATGTCTATGCCTTCTAATTCTAACCTCTGAGTTGGTTTTGGTTATTTTTCTCCTCATAACCCCATTCTCACAAGGGTTATGTTTTCCTGACTCTTTGCATGCCTGCTAATCTTTGATAAAAGCAAGGCATCATTAATTTTACCCAGGTCAATGCTAGATGTTTTTGTGTTCCTGTAAATATTCCCGAGTTTGATTGTGAGATATATTTAAATTACATAGAAACACTGTGATGCTCCTGGATATTGCTTTTATGATTGTTAGCCAGTACCAAAGAAGTTCTCAGTCTGGGGTTAATCATTTCCCATTAATGAAGGAAAGATTTTCTGAGTATTCTACCCGATGCTTCATGAACTATGATCTTTTCCAGCCTTGCTGTTGGGAAAGGGCACCAGTCTCTGCCTCATGTGGACACTAGGTATTACTTCCTTTATTCCTTTTGAATGATTCTTTCCGCATCCCCTCAGGTACTTCCCTCACACTGATGCTCTGATCTGTACCCTGCTGATTAGTCTCAGAGGATCCTCTACAGATCTCTGGGTTCTCTCTCTGTGCAGTTCTCCTCTCTTTTGTTCTCTCCTCTGAACTCTTACTGCCTTTGTCTTTCCCAGTTCAGGTGTTTTTCAGTATCCTTCTCAGTTCCCCTTCCCTGTGTATGGCCTGTAAACTCCGTAAACATGGTAAGCTTGGGCAATCATAGAGCTCACCTTGTTTGTTTTCTCTCTCTCGGATCATTGTTCTTTGTTGTTTCATATCCAGTGTTTTGAAAACTGCTGCTTTATATATTTCATCTGTTTCTGTTTGTTTGTTTGTGTCAGGCTGGAGGGTAAATCCAGTCCTTGTTACTCCATCTTGGCTTTAAGAAAAAGTCCAAGAGAAGACCTTTGCAATTAGATACAGAGAGTCCCCAACTTACGATGGTTTGACTTTTGATTTTTCAACTTTATGATGGTGTGAAAGCAATATACATTCAGTAGAAATCGTGTCTAAATTTGGAATCTTAATCTTTTCCTGGACTAGCAATATGTAGTACAATGTTCTCTCCTGGGGCTGGGCAGTGTCAATAAGCTGCAACTTCCAGTCAGCCACACAATCACGAGGGTAAACAACCGAAAGACTTACAACCATCCTGTATCCATACAACCATTCAGTGTTTCTCTTTTAGTACAGTAGTCAGTAAATTACATGAGATATTCAGCACCTTATTGTAAAATAGGCTTTGTGTTAGATGATTTTGCCCAACTATAGGCTAATATAAGTTTTCAGAGCACATTTAAGGTAGGCTAGGCTAAGTTATGATCTTTGGTAGGCTAGGTGTATTAAATGCATTTTCTACATAAGATATTTTCAACTTACGATCGGTTACAGGGAAGTAACCCCACTGTAAATCAGGGAAGATCTGTACTTAAGTTTCCCTTTCTCTTGGAGTTACTGATATGTCTGAATGGAGACATATTGAGTCCTGGAAAAAAATTCTAGTCTAAGGGGCCGGCCCCATGGCCAAGTGATCAAGTTTGCGTGCTCCACTGCGGTGGCCCAGTGTTTTGCTGGTTCTGATCCTGCGTGTGGACTTGGCACCGATCATCAGGCCATGCTGCAGCGGCATCCCACATAGCACAGCCAGAAGGACCTTCAACTAGAATATACAACTATGTAGTGGGGGGCTTTGGAGAGAAGAAGAAGAAGAAAAATTAAAGATTGGCAACAGTTGTTAGCTCAGGTGTCAATCTTTAAAGGAAAAAAAATTTTAGTCTAAGGAATGGAAAATGAATTTCTTGCCTCTGTGTCTAGTATAGTTTCTATTTCAACGTTGATGACAGAACTATCTTTTTTAGCCAAGATGACAGTGCCTATGAGTCATTGTCCAGTTACCCTTACTATTTCTGTCTCCAATTCTCATAGACATTAGTGACTTATGTTCCTAAACTTTAGATTCAGAGGCAATTGTCTTAATTTGTTTTATTCTGTTACTCTCTCTCTCTCTCTTAGTTTATATATTCCTTCTTGATCTCAACCACATAAATGTTCTTATTCCTGTTATTGTTTAAGTCAGGGTTACAACTACAGCTTTTGGCCTGTAGCTTGTTTATGTATGCCCTGAACGCTAAGCCTGTTTTCACTTTTTTAAAACATTCTTAAAAAAATATACAGCATAGAATGTAAGTGATCCACAAAGTGTAAAATATTTACTCTTTCATCCTTTGAGGAAATTTTGCTGACTCCTGATGTGAATAACTTCATGTTTGTTTCTCATTAAAGAAATGCACAAGGACTTTCAGTTTGACTGAGTCCAAATCCTAGCCTATCACTTTCTCTGTTATCTAAGTCAAGTTACTTAGCATCTTAGTACCCTGACTTCCTTAAGTGAAAGATAGAAATCACACTAGTAGCTCATAGATCCTCATATCATATCTATTTGCTCATACACATATTTGAGGACTCATGGGATAATGTATATATAATACTTCACATGGCGCTTAGGATTTGGTTCAAGAAATATTAGCTATTTATACTATTAGTTCTTTGTCTTTCTGTCTTTATAGGATCCTACAAGTGTTTCTGGTTTTGATAGTAGGTTCTTAAACTCTTACAGCAAATTGAGCAAATAACTTAAAAACCTTCTTAACTTAGTTTTAATTGTGGTTATAGACATTTCTTCTTTTTTGTTGTTCTTGTTGTTGAAGTAGTGTGCTGTGAAATGTACCCTGATTTGGCACTTGTTTCCTTAACTATAAAAAGTATTGTTCAGCATCTCTTCAGTTTCTTCTTTATAGAGATTTTCTGAGTCTATTAGGGCTCTGCAAGGCATTGGGGTCAGTATAGGGGTAGATGAGTGACTATAATTTCTGAGTGAAATAGTACGTGAATATTATTTCAAATACTGGATTGCCTTAGAGTATTTCAGACAGGCTCTACTGGTTTGGAAACATGGGCAGAATATGTATGCTTTCCTGAATCTATTGTTCAAGTTTTTAAATCTTAGCAAGTAAAATGAGCAAATTTAAAATATCCGATCTTTATACCTTAAAATTACAAATGTACCTTTGCACTGACATTTACTTCCCAAATCCTTTCAACCTCCACTCCTCCATGATCGTTCATCCTCATCCCACAGTGTGCCAGGTATTAATCCGTGCAAGATGCCATGAACCAGAAAATTGATGGACCACTACTTTCCTGGGAGCAAATTTAAAAAATTAGAGAGGAGTAAGTGGTTCTAAGAACTTGTACAGTTGGGAAACTCAGAATTCTGAGTAAGAATATTAGCCATCTGACTTGTACCTGGACCATAAGAAAATCTAAATGGCTTTTAAAATTATTAACATGGCCCTTGGTTAGAACACATTTAATCCTGATGGTCCATATTATACACCGATGAATAGTCACATGCTTCACGTCTTCCCTAGTTCTTTCACTCCATTAAGAGCACAGCTGAAAGATAATTTACAATTCTACTCTTAGAGGATAAACAATCCAATAGTGATATAAATAAGTTGAATTCAGTAAAGCATCCTATAAGACTGACAGCAGGAATCTACCTCAATATGTTCATAAATATCAAATCAGCTGCCTTTGCTCAGCTCTTTTCTGAGATAAGCTTACATAGCACTAAGTCTTATTTATCTGCAACAAGCCTCAAGAACCCCCCCCAAAATTGAATGAACAACTTTTTCTAAATATTATGCCCATCTTATTAAACATGTGTGTTGCACTGAACATTTTTGAAATGACATGGGATGCCCAATATATAGTTTTAAAATACCTGATTATATACTTCAGTAACTTAAACACCAAAGTAATTATATCAGGATATTTGCTTCCTCCAAGTTGTTCTAATTTACTTTGACAACAGATGTTTATTAGAAATTTTTCTCACTTTTTTTTTTGTTCATTCATACATTTAACAACTCTCTCTTGAATGCCTTCTTTCTCTAGTGCTAACAGGGTAGACAGCAATGAATATACAGAGTCTATTCTCATGGTGTTTACAGTCTAATGTGGAGGAAGAAAATAAACAACTAAATTAAAAATAGCTACATATATACAATTTATTCATTCATTTAATACATGCAAGCACAAGTCTAGATGCTGGGAATTAGTGGCAAACAACAAGTTTGCTGCCCGCCAGGAGACTGTATTATGGTGACAGAACTTAAAAATTAGAAGTTAAATAAACATACATGGTAATCATTGCTGGAATCCAACGGCTGCTCATAACAGAAGATAACTGCTAACAAACGCAATTTATTAGGTATAAAGAAATATAAATGCCTTTAGGTAGAGTGAAAGTCACATTTTTATTGTGAGCTAGGTCCAGCCTACAGAAATTCTTCAGTTTTACCCACAGATGAATTAACTTCCTCTAACTTGCCTTGAAATTCCTAATGCAAAGCAGCAGATGGCACCATCACATTATTCACTCCTGCCTGATTTTGCTAAATCTTTTTGATTAATTCATACCAACTTAGCTCAGATCTCATACCACAGGAAATCTGTCTTCATTTTTTAGTTATCCTGTATCTTTCTTCTACATCATCCAAGCATCCTGAGAGTGGTTTGAGATTCATCATCATTTCAATGGTGAGGAAAGAAGCAGTGAAAATCAAACAACCTATCTAAAGTCACTCAATCAGTGAACAGAATTAGGAGCAATAAGGCAACATGATACGCGTTTATTAGATAGAATGCAGACTTTGAATTTAGAAGTTCTGCCAAGAACTTGGACATTTTTTTCCCCTATGCAATTTAAGTGCCCTATCTCACGTTGATTCCCCTCCTTAAAAAATGAATGGGGAGCCAGCCTGGTGGCATAGTGATTAAGTTCTCCTGCTCCGCTTCAGCAACCCATGGTTCACAGGTTCAGATCCTAGGCATGGCCCTATACATTGTTCATCAAGCCACGCTGTGGAGGTGCCCAACATACAAAATAGAGGAAGATTTGGCAGAGGTGTTAGCTCAGGGATAATCTTCCTCAAGCAAAAAGAGGAAGATTGGCAACAGATGTTAGCTCAGGGCCAATCTTTCTCACCAAAAAAAAAAGAAAAGAAAGAAAGAACAGAACATATCAGTGAATAGCTTCCAAATATCTTGTGGGTTCAATTGCTTTTGTTCCAGGTGAAATTATGTATGAAATTCCAATGTATGAAACAAGTAAAATCAGACATGCTCTGGTTGCATCAATTCTGGGGCAGTCTAGAGACTTTCCTGCATCTCATTATGCTATATTTTGCTTCCTATTAAAGATGATGCTGAGTTTATGGGCACAGGAATAAAAAGAAAATATAGTTAATGTATTTGACCAAAACATGGATGACCATACAGGAACAAAACCAGACACAATAAAGAAGAGCCATTGTGAGTGGAAGAATGAGGGACAAGGGCACACATAACCTAAAGCAAACAAACAAATACACACACAAAAAACAACACCACTTGAAAATTACACCCATCATTCTTTGTTTTCCCCTGCTCTCCAGAGCCAATTTAAACACAACTTGGTTGTGATTTGGGACTAGAAATTGGAATTACCAATAGTTTAGTTCTTATACTAAGAAGTATCATTGCTTGTTTTCTTGTCTATTTTCCCCAGTGGACAAGACTTCTGAGGCATGTACCAGACATTGGACACAGGACATCTATAGACAGAGAATGCTTGTCCTTTTGGAGTTGATAAACTGAATCAGACAATAAAATTGGGTAATTTTAGCCTATAATATATGAATGTACCTATATATTTTGTACATATATTAATTTAAAAAATCTTTATTTATTTTTGTGATTTTACTTATACATTGACCTAACATATATTTATTGATAACCTACACTGAATCCGAAGCTACTCTAGCTTCTTGGGATATATCAATGAACATGACAAGTAAGATTCTTAACTTGTGAAGCTTACAAACATGTGGATGGGGTGAGTCTAATTATAAACAGATGAGATAATGAGATATACTCATATAGTATGAAGTGCTTTGAAGAAAAAAAAATGCTGTATGATGTGATCTAGAGCGATGGACAGTCACCCTGGTCATATTCTGCTTCATGTTGAGTAATCAGGGAAGACCTCCCAGAGAGGGTGATGTTTGAATGAAAACTGATTATAAAGAAAAATCCCACCATGCAATGTTCTCAAGACAAAGAATTTCACCCAAAGTATAAATGCAAAGTCTCTGAGACGGCAACAAATTGATGTGTTCTGTGATAAAAAAGAAGGTCAGTGTTTCAAGACTATGGACGCTGAAGGGAGATGATTAGGAAATGAATTTAGAAAGATATGCACCAGAGTATTTAGATCCTTATGGACCAGAGAAGATATAGCCAAGAGAGTTCAGAAGGCAATAATGGGGTGGTGAATTATCTGTAGAGAATTTAAAAAGTAATAAAATTTATTAAAAAGTTAGTCTGCTTTTATATCACCATGTAGCAGCAATACTAAAAAATGTCAGTGATAAAATGTTGCTTGAAAATATCTTTTGTTGCCCAAAGTTTTAAACAATTATTGTGTTTACTATTGAGTTTTAAAACTATCTATCTACACAGTCAATTCTTGTTATTTGTGTAGTTATGTTCTGTGAAGTCACAGAGAACACTGAATAACTATTGCTCCAAGGAGAAATATAAAGGTAGGCTCCCGTGAGTGTCAGCTCACAACACTTTTTGTCAATAGATCAATATACAAACTTGTCTTATGTATATTTCTCTTTAAAGACACCTTGGCTAGTATGTATTCCTGATTCACTAACATTGAACTCACAGCCAGCAGCACTATAACTTGTGTCTGATTAAAGCTTATCTAGCACATGTATTTTCTCCATAAAGCACATCACAGCCTTCTTGAACTTAAGAACATTAGACAGCATTTTAGTACTATGCTTGAGGGCATTTTAAACAGTGACACAACCAACAAAAAAGTGCAAAAATGAAAAAAATATGGCCCTAAATAGACTACGAAAAGGACATTCATTTACAGTATGAAAGCTGGAACAAGAAGGCAGAATGTTGCCTGTCAAACTCATCAAGGATAGTGCATGTTGGATGAGTTAGATTTTTTGCTGCTCTGCTCATGCCTGCGAATGACCGGGAAAGTGCTGTGAGTATTGATTTTAGGATTACAAATAAATGTTAGCAAGTAGGCAAATTCGCAATTCTGGAATCCACAAATAATGAGGATTGACTGTATATGTATGTAAAAATATACACATATTCTTGTATGTATATGCTTCAAGTTAGCATGCTTCAGTAAACATTGTTTTCTACATGGAAGTTAATTCACAGAATCCCAGTTATACTGACATACGTGGCTTTGGAACAGTGGAATGATCCGGAATTGGTTAAGTTCACTCAGAATACCACTTACTCAATTTGCATTATTTGCAATTACTCATTATGGAATATTCTATGTTTAAAGGGTAGATTTAAAATAAACATTGATAGCATTGCACAGTGATTATAAAGTCAAAGAAACAGAACTTTAGCTACTTCAACTGTCATTCTATGAGACCATTTGTAATTATCATTTGTATTTATATAACTTTTCAACTTGCAGAGACATTTGAAAGCTTCTAAAATTGATCCTGAAGAAATAAAGACATGCGAAATACTGCAATTTCTGGAGTAATTGTGAAATTGGATTTTTATAAATCTTTGCCAAACATATCCTATGTATAAATCTTTTTCCTATCTACACATCTGTTGCTTCGGTGAAAAAAACTTTTCAGAATTAAAATGAGCAAAAAGTGATCTTCAGTCAATAATGAGCAAAGACAAATTGATGTGTCTGGTTACACTACTCAACATGAACATGTAAAAAAGATTAATTTTGATAACACCATTGACAAATTTGGAGAAGGTAAGGGTCTAAAGCAAAAATTGTAATATTGTTATTTATTACTGTGACATACCTATATATAGGTATAAATTCTTTCTCCCTTTCCAAAAATGCATCAATATAATTGAAAAGACTTTATCTATATAATTAAAAATTAGTTTGTATGATAACATTTATTTTTATTTTAATGCACACATTTATATGCACATTTTTATTTTTACTGGTATGATTTTTTATACCAAGTTAAATAAAAAATATTCACTACCTATATTTATTTTATGGCCATTATTACCACTCATTCCTTTTCATGTTTATTAATGAAAATTATTTTTTTATATAGAAGAGAGGGAAGTAAAACACCCTGAAAGAACTGTTGCAGGTGTTGAATGTGCTAGGTACATCACTGCTCAAGGAACTCAAAGATTAATGACGAACGTGGTTATAAGCATCTAACAATAAGAAAGTGCCACATACATATCATCTCTTCCTTGGGGAGACCTGGAAGATTTAAATACAAGTGACATGTGAGAGTGATGTTTACATACCCTATATACACTCCCCCCTTCCCCAATAAAGTAGAGGAAAAGACGCTGGGTTGGGATAGTAGAGGTTCTACGTGAAATGTGAACAATGCAGCAAACTGAAACCAGGAAACTGCTGGAACAGTAGGTAGCTGGAACATAAACAGATTCAGAAAAGAGAAGGTAGATTGGGAAAAGATGGTGAAGGGCACATGTTCACTGTGAGGTATTTATTGATTATAAAGAGAGCCTTTGGTTTCCTTAAAATTTTTTTAGGCACTCTAAGAAAGGATTCCATTCAATTACTTCACTTGTAGAAAGCAGAAAACTAACACTGGGAGGAGTGCTGTGAATAAAGCTAAGTAATTTTTGTGGTCTGCCCAAACCGGGGAATGCATAAACGATTTAAATAAAATTTTGTCTTTATCCTCCAAATATAACGTGAAACCAATTAGGATGGAGATTGGGCCTCATGCTTCTTTGTATCTAGACTTCTGAGAAGATAGCAAATGTTCAGTAGATATTTAATTGTTTAATGGACATATGGCGAAAGGACAGAAGAGAGTGAGGGATGAAGGGAGGAGAACCTCTAGTTAGCATTAAAATTGGAGGTGAAATTTGGGGATTTTTTCTGAAACTTGTAAACATCAGTGGAGAAGGTACTTTAGAATGTTGAATCCTGAAGACTTACGTTGTTTTTTCTACAATGGTTCTTAAGTGAATACTTAGTTTATTTTTAATAATCTTGTTTTCTAATAAATTAACTTATTCATTTATTTCTATAAGTTTGTATCTTTATTTATTTCTCTTTTTTCATTTATTTGTAAAAGTTTTCCAAAAAGTCACATTGGATATATGCCTCAGAATCTCCTGTGTTTCTTTTTGCTGATCTAACACTCATTCTAGTACATCTACTAAAATAGATATTTATTTGGGAAGGATATTATTTTTTGAGATTTAATTCTGACAGCAAACACTACTGTTAACAACAGCTTAATATTTGTAGAAATGACAGCATGACAAATTCTAATTCAGCTATTCTGAATGCAGTTCTGTTGACTGTTTTATTGATGTAATATTCAATCCGACTCGATTCAATTAATTGTAGCTTTAGTTTATAAAATGTGTTTTTCATTTCTAAGAGCTCTTGTCAGGTTCCTCATTTTCCTTTGAAGAAAAAACTTGCTGGATGGATGCAATTTTTTGTCAAATTTCACGGAGAATATGAATTAGATAATTCATTGTTGTTTTCAGGGGTTTTGGGTTTTTTTACGTTAAATTATTTTGTTTTTCACCTGTTTCTTACATTAAAATTTAAGCAGGGGTATTTTTCTGTGAATACTTAGACTGTTTCTCCTCAACCTCTTCCTGTCCCTTGAAATGCTGAGGGATTTTTTTCCTAGTTTATCAATAATTTGTGTAATTGCTGTTCAGTTGTTTTAGTCTCAGACAAAAAGAGAAGACTAAAGTTTACATTTATTGAAAAATTTCTTTGACAACTTAGCCAATTTTTTTGTAGGATTGTAATTAAATAGAGGAAGGTAGTCGTCAAAATTAAAAGTTATTACATAAAGATCCTCCCATTGAGGGTCTGAATTGACAGTAAAAAGCCAGGCTTTTATTATTGCCTGGAAGGTGCTTCCCTCATTATGACTCTCTAGTTGCATTTAGTAGGCTGACTTCTTCCTTGAGCCGATTTATTCACTCTGTGAAAAAATCCCCTGCTTTCCAACTATCATCTGCTTTCCAAGGGCTGCATTCTAGAATGAAAGATGATCAACTGATGGATGTTGAGATTAGATCCACATTACTACTTTGCAATGTGTCTACAAAAAGTCAGTAAAACTTTTTCTTTTGGTGAGAAAGAGTGGCCCTGAGCTAATCTTCCACCTTTTTTTTAATCCCCAAAGCCACAGTACATAGTTGTATATAGTAGTTGTAGGTCATTCTAGTTCTATGTGGGATGCCACCACAGCATGGCTTGATGAACGATGCGTGGGTCCACGACCAGGATCTGAACGGGTGAAGCCTGGGCCACTGAAGTGGAGTGCGTGAACTTAACCACTACACTACCTGGCTGGCCCCTTAGTAAAACTTTTGTGGTGGCCTGGGTAAGAAATAGAAACTCATTTATTTTCCGCTGAACTCTCTTACACTTGCATATGTTGTTGGTGAGAACTCCAGAATTCTCAGCATATAACAACTTCATCCAAACCTCTGCACTAAGACACTTGACAAATTCTAGCATGGTTTCTTGCAGCTTAAGGCCAAGTTCCTAGGATGACCCCAGCTCCTCTTAAAATGCCTACCTGAGAAAGCTCAATGCTTCTAGGAGAATTTACTGTTTGTTCTAGTCAAAACTTGGTGATAGACAGATAAGCAGGTCCCTGGATCCCCTCTTAGAGCAGTTACTTTAGGAAGCTTGCAATTATAGATCCTTTCTCTACCCCCTTGAGATGTAAATCTACTATCCAAAACTGTTTCTTTGAGGACCTGAGAGCCATCTCTTTGAAATGCAGCCATTCAGGGAGTTAGAGACTTTTACACTCTTAGTCTCTGTAGGAGGATAACAGCCTAGCTTCAGTGGAGGCCACCTTGCTTCAACATGAACTACTGCCTCCTCTCATAAAAGTAGAAGTTGGGCTGGCTTCGGTGGCCTAGTGGTTAAGTTTGGCACACTCCACTTGTGTGGCCCAGGTTCGGATCCCAGGTTTGGACCTACACTACTCATCTGTTAGTGGCCATACTGTGGCAGCGGCTCATAGAAAAGAAAAAAGGAGGAAGATTGGCAACAGATGTTAGCTCAGGGCAGATCTTCCTCAGCAAAAAGAAAAAGAAGAAGTTCGTCTCCCTTCTGGATAAGCACCAATTAACAAATCCAGACAGCCTAGTCACATGGATTAACCCTCTCTTAATACCACTCTGTGCCTTTCTCCTAGAACAGCCCAGCCTTTAAAAAGTCTCCAGTCTTTTGTTTTGGGGAAGTTGAGTTCAGTTCATGCTGGGCTCTCTTCTCTACTGTAATAGTATTACTGAATGAAATCTGTTCTCACGGCTTTAATGAGTGTCTGGCTTTGTTTATCTTTGACAACAGAAGTCTCCTTCATTCTTCTGCTTCAAAGTCTTATAAATGGGTTGGATACCTCTCTAGTTTCCAGCAGTGAGAAGCCTTTTCCACATTGCATTAATTTGGACATTATTGTGGAAATTGGAAGAGAGGAAAAAAAAATCAAACATTTAGCATAATATTTCAGTTGGAGAATTTTCCATAACCAGCTACTTGCAACATAAGTGTATGTAATGGTGAAGGAGGCAGTGCAGAATAACAGAAAAGACCATGAGTTTTGCAGCAAGAGTAGACTTTGGTTTGGTTCCTGGCTTCAATATTTTTATTAGCTTCTTAAAACTGTGCAAGAGACTAAAATTTCTATGTCTCATTTTCTTGATTTGAAAATAAGAATAATAATACCCCCCACACTGACTTGTTGGAAAACTGAGATTGAATGAGAAAACATGTGCAATAAGTAGTACTTAGCTCATAGTAATTGTTCAAAAAATAATTTACCACTTTGTGTTATTAATCTCTGACAAATCCTGAAGAGATTTGTTTCCTCTCTCTGTTGTTACAACAGTGTACCTCCTTATGGCATCCTTTATATACCTATCTGTAGGTGTCCTCTGTTAAACAATGAGCTTCTCCACAGGTATCGTTTATCCTTGTATCCCCAGCTCCTGCCAATTGAAAAGATGGGCATTCTATAAATGTTTACTGAATAAGCAAGTACATGAATAAATGAATGAATGGATAGTTATAGTGAAGTACTGGTGAGCTCAAGGTTCCAAAATTGTTTAATAGTTTACACAGGTCAAGTCAATTAATAATATCAAATTCAGTTGTGAGAGAATAATGAAAGCAGCATAAGACATTAATCTCTTCATTTTTCTTATATTTGGTCTGAAATGAAGATTTATCTATTGTACTGCCTTATGATTTTCTTGAGTCATTAGCATCAGAAACAGGATCTAAAAATACAAATGGGAAATTACCACAGCATAGTTTTCATTTCCTGCTTTTGGATATCTGGTTGGACGACTTAAGCTCAACTTGTTAAAGCTCAGTAAATAACTGTCCCACATGATTTGACTCATAGATTCTCTTTTGTCCACAGGCAGTTATGTTAGGAGAAGAGAGGAGAGAGTTCTCAAACGCTATGTCAATTCAGGAACTCAGTAGAACAATGGAATACCATTCTGGGTTAGAAAATTTGGATGAAGATGGATATACTCAGTTAGACTTCAGCTCTCGAGACATCACCAGGAGGCCTGTGGTCTCAGAGAAAGGTATTTTTTCTTTCTGCCTTCAAAATTCTCATTTTCATCAACTAAAACCCATATGGGGAGAAAATTTGAGAGATGTGATTGTAGGGATTTTATTAATATGTTTTGAAAGGTTTTCAGAAATCACTGAAGATAATTTGAATATACACTAAAACTTTTCTCATGCAACCATTCAATGATTAATTAATTATTAGTATTTACATTAACTATTATGATGGCAGAAAATACAATTTCTATATTCTATAGAAATAGGCACTTCAGCAGGAAGGAGCTGGTAATAAGTGTGATGAAATGTAAAGATGAAAGAATGTCAATGGGAGTGACTTGTTCCTTTTGATAGAGAGTAGTGAATTGTAGAATGGAGGTCAAGGAAACTTAAAGAAGTGTATATGAACAACATCAGGATATTGGAGCAAAGAATGAAAGGATGCAAGGCAGGTGAGGGAAAAAAACCAAACATGATTTTGTGGTAAAGGCCGAAAGGAAGTCAGAAGTCATAGAGTTTAGAATCCTGAATCTGATATGATTTTTGTGGTAAGAGATTAATTTGGATTTTTTTTTTAAACAAAAGCAAGTCAATTAGGAAGACATGAGTCTTAAACAAAATATAAAAGGAGTGAAATATGGAGAAGGGCATTAAAAGATCTCTCTCTTCATAGAATGAGTCATTTAGTCTCCTCCCATTCTCCTATTTGACAATTTTCTGAAATGCTTGCACTGCTTACTCTCAGTCAAAGGTAGAGCTATGTTCTTGCTGTGGTGATGTTAGCATAAAACGAATTCCCTGTTATCAACAGAGAGATTATTTACAGGTTTTGACATCAGAATTTGCTCTCTTCTGCTTTCTGGTAAAATCACATTGCACAATTATTTTCCTTTCACCGCTTAACGCAATTTTTCCCTTGGGCAATCTGTTGAGGAAGAGTGAAAAAATTGGATGATGCAAGAGGTAGGGAGGCAACTGTGAGTTTATGCATATGTGTGGACAGTGAGTTACCTGTAATGTGCTCGTTGTCTCTAAACTAGGTGATTTTTACGTGTGTTAGCTCATTTAATACCCACAATAATATCTTTTGAAGTATTGTTACTCCAATTTTCCACAAAGAGAAATGAAAAAATAAAGGAAGTAATTTGCCTAAGTCAACAAATGAGTGAAAAGGGAAGGTTGTTTTTAGTAACCAATGCTATTTCCCCTGCATTAAACTGCCTTTTCTAATAATAAGTGGGATTTCAAGGATCCTGGTAGTGTCAAGACCCATGGACATCAGTGTGAAACTTAAATCAGGACTGCATAAATAACAAGACACTGTGCCCAAATTACAATTGCAGAACCCTAAGAGGTATGCTAAAGTGGAGAAAAATCCAGACTAATCCTAGATGACTAGAGTATCTGGGTATCAGTGATTAAATTTAGAATTTGCCAGATTTTTTTTTTTTTGAAGATTGGTTCCTGAGCTAACATCTGTTACCAATCTTCTTTTTTTATCTTCTTCTTCTTCCCCCTGAAGCCCCCCAGTACATAGTTGTATATTCTAGCTATAGGTCCTTCTGGTTGTGCTATGTGACATGCCGCCTCAGCATGGCTTGATGAGCGGTGCCATGTCTGCACCCAGGATCTGAATGGGTGAAACCCTGGGCCACTGAAGAAGAGCGCATGAACTTAACAACTCGGCCATGGAGCCAGCCCCTAGAATTTGCCAGGTTTTGATGAACTGTAGAATTAAAGTGATTTTCGATCCATCATTCTATTTCTTCATTTAATTTCTGCTCCCTCTGGCTCCTCAGGAACTTGTGCTGCATCTCCTCGTTGGTGTCCCATTGCAGTGACTTTGGGAATCCTGTGTTTAGTAATACTGGTGATAGCTGTGGTCCTGGGTACTATGGGTGAGTATTGGTGGAGGAGGTTAACAACAGATATTTCATAAGCATTTATAATGTTCCAGGCACTCTTTAAAAGCTTGATATGCATAATAAAATTTAATCTGTATATTAACCCTATTGAATTGGTACTACTAATTCTCATTTTATTTATAAGGGAGGTGACAGAATGAGAGTTTATTTTGTTTTTCCAGGGTCATAAAGCAGTCAGTGGTGGGATCATGATTAGAAATTCAGGTGAATTATCTAAAAAACTCATACTCTTAACTATATGGTCTACTACCCTCCTTGAATAGCTGGTTTCAAAGCTGTGGAAGTCCCAGGATAAATTAATGGAAGGAAACCAGTGGAGCTGAAAAAGGAAGTACAATATAGTACTTATCTTCCTACTGAAATAAAGTCTCTAAAGAGACTACAAGCTATTTTTATGAGTCTCATGATTTAAGGAAATTGTTTTCTATCTAATCTTTAATCTAATCTCCTTTGGATATACCAAGAATTACCTGAGGCTCTTACTAAGTGTTAAGTAGATATTTTGTGATGGATGAATAAATGTTAGATTTTAAATCTCATGCATTTTATTGTCAATAAAGTATTATTGTGCCTTTAGAGAGCCTCCATTAGATTCCTTAATTAGTCAAATGTTTATTGAGTATATATTTGTTATAGATGCTGGGAAGGTTCTGAAGAAGCTCCCATTTTCAAATAGAAGAAATATAGTTTTATTACTATTTCAAATCCATCTTGGCTCCAACGGACTGTATTCCATTTGCCTCTTATTTTTTCCCTCAAAATCTTTCTTCTCTATATCATTTTTCTCTTTGTACTACACATCCTTTGTAGTAGTTATTTCTTTCTTTCCATCCATCTAATCTATCTGTCATCTAATCTTTCCGTTTATCTATCTATCTATCTATCTATCTATCTATTTCTATCTTTACCTCTCCATCAGCAATGTATTTTCTATTTATCGTTAATCAACAATGTATCCCTTTATACTCCAGGAAAAATATGAGTTTTGGGATTTTAATTTTCAAACATAGTAGAGTGACTTTTTTTTCCTTGTCATTATTATTGTTGTTGGTATATGAAGCTATTTGGAGATCCAATTCAGGGAGCAACCCATTGAAGAACGACAACTTTCCATCGAGAAATAAAGAGAGCTGCAGTCAATCTACACAATCATCTTTAGAAGAGAGTATGGCTCCCATCAAGACTCTCACAACCAAAGGCAAGGGAAGAGTTAAAGGATTAACAGAACCCTTGATTCAGGAGGGTTAATTCTTGTTACTAAGGCCTGGAACAGAGGGAATGAAGACAGTATTTTAAATGCGGTGATTATGCATTCAAGGAAGGCAGGCAGACAGGTAGTATTATCTCAGTACAATACGCCCCATCATGTAAACAGTAAAGTGATATTGTAAATACCCCATGTACTTGGCTGAACAGTTCTAAGTCATTTTTGTTTTTGTTTTTGTTTTCTTCAAATCAGTGACTAGTTTATAACTGGCTATGCGTTTAAGCCTATAGGAGATTGTATAATTTAATGTGAAGGAGAGAAATGCTCTCTCCCTTTAGGGAACTGACATTTTTAAGTGATATAATTAGAATAAGAAACAGGACATCAGAAAGGAAGAAAGAGAGAAAAAGGAAAGAAGGAAAAATGGTGCTAAGAATTGAGGCTAAATTAAACATATGCAAAAGAGATAGACCTAACAGATATATTCCTGAAAAGTCTGGTTAAACTTGTTTTTCTTTAATCACACAATTTCATTATGATTTTATATACACTTGACCTTTATTTTCAATTGCATTATAACTGACTATGACAATATTTTGACTTCAATTTTCTATCTTTGGACCCATACCTCATCACTATTTGTATCAAGTAGCTAATAATACAAAACAGAGATACTATGTAATGTGAATAATTGCTCTTCTACTTTTCTCACTTGGAGAGTTGCATTCTGAAATGGATCTCACACTTGTAAAAAACGTTAATATGAAATTACTGTATTCTTCAATGATTAACTTGAAGTTGATTCTTTTTAAGAGTTATCATTGATAAAGGGAATTCTGGGATGAATTTGAAGGAATGGAAGACATGTCAAGAAGGAAAGGAGAGTTGACTGTCTAAAATGCTGTTTATAGTTCTCAATTTTTAAATTTTAAATGAAGGGGGGATTTTAATGTTGTCTCTTCTGTAAAATAACATCCCTATTATTTGAATTGAAAATAAAGTATATTATTTGCAATTCATTGATTATTTATGAAGTGTCCTCAGGCTGAATGGTGCTTGCACTGAAAGAGTGAATTTTTATCATATGAACCTCATTGTGCTTATCTTTTATTTCCAGGAGTCCTTGTCAGCTCTTGTCCCCCTAACTGGATCATGCATGAGAATAGCTGTTATCTGTTTAGTACATCATTAGATTCATGGGTTAGAAGTAAAAGGCAGTGCTCTCAACTGGGCTCTACACTCCTGAAGATAGACAGCTCAAAAGAATTAGTAAGTGCCAATTTCAATTATAATTATCTGTGGTCTATACCGAGCGGAAAAACAGAAGTAGTTTCTATGTAATGATAATTTTCCCTAAGAGGAAGTCTTTAATATTCTCCATAATTATAATAGCATGCATTAAGCAGGTAAAGCATATAATTTATGCTATTTTTAATTAATTAATTTAAAAAATAAGCACATTTCACCTTAAAACAAATCTTTTCAAATGCTCTCAAGTTTGCACGACTATAATAATCAGGCCACTACTCATTTTTATGGGTTTGGAGTTCACTTTTTAAATTTGGTGGGCTAAAATGGAAAATTATCCCCCTTATCATAATTATCAAGAAAAGTAGCAGCAATTGTAATATGCATTTATAAATCCTTTACTCCTTGCAAAATACTGGGAAAGGCAAAGAAGTTAAAAAATTAAACTTGCTATTGCAATGCTCATGTAATTTGTAAGAAAAAAAGAAACAATCAACAGCTATTAAAAGTTAAATATCTGATATTGGCAACAAATGTGATAAGAATTCAGAGAGATCTCTGTTGACAGAGAAAATTCTACAGAAAAAGCGGAACTTACAATCCATCATTAATGAAGGATAGAACTCAGATAGGCTATGATAAGTGGTTAATAGTCAGGAAACATCCTATACTATAAACTAAAACAATCTATAACTTCTCCACTTACTTTTACTAGTCTCAGTTTTTTTCGTTTCTGTCACATCTTACCCAATAGTTGTAGTTCATCTGAAAATTAATGGAAGTAGATGCATGGCAAAGAAAGAGAATGAGGCTGGAAGTCTTTCTGGTTTTTAGACTTTGCTATAATTGCTACTGTATCATGCTATATTTGTTAACAATTCAAATATCATCATTAAACCTCAGATTACTTATTCATAAAACATGCAGTGGTACTAAATTATTTTTAAGTTGTTATCTAACTCGGAGAAGTGTTTAACTAAGGTTGTGTAAATTTTTATTTACAGTTTGAGGCTAAGATAGTGCTCTGTCATCTATGGAAATTGTCTAGGGACTCTGTCATCCTTGGATTTTGTCAGATAGCTGAATGGAGACAGCACAATTTGACATTAGGGATCTATCCTTTATTGAAAAATTAAACAATAATGACTCAAGAAATGAAACATGCCTTTTGCAACACTCAATGGCATTCAAGAATCAGCACTTTTCTCTCGGTTTAAGCCAGTGTATGCATGCATCCTTCATCAAGGTGATTTAATCTATTGTCTTTTTCTCAATGTCTGTAAGAGTCTCTCTGTCTCTTCTGTCTTTGTCTCTCTATCTCTATCGTCTCTATCTCTACGTCTCTCTCCTTGACGGGTATTTGTATTTATGCTTCCCTACAGGAATTTATAGCAAGGCAAGTGTCTTCCCAACCTGATAATTCATTTTGGATAGGACTTTCTCGCCATCAGAAGGAAGGCCCATGGCTCTGGGAGGATGGCTCAATATTCTCTTCTAACTTGTAAGTATCTGGAAAAACAAAGCTTTCTTTCTTTCTTTCTCAGAGAGGTGAGAGCATGCTAAGAAGTTAAGAAGGTGATTTGTTGACCATGTAAAGAAAGAGAGAGACAAAGACACAGAGTGATGGAGAGAGAGAAAGACTGAGCCAGGAAAAAAGGAAACAAGAACATAGAGGAGGACGTTATAGTCAAAAGGGCTAAGTGGCCATCTAAAGCTATCAACACAAGAGTTCCCTCAGCTTTCCTACCAGAAGGGCGTTTGTTTGAAGTTGTCCAGTAAGGAACAATCACTGTCATTCAGTGTTAAACTGTGGTTAAGAGCATAGGTTTTGAAGTCAGTTCTCAGCTTGAGTTAATGTTTGGCCCACTCACTGTGTAAAATTGGATAAGTTGCTTAAGGCACCCGAGCCCCTCTTTCTTCATCTGTAAATGAGAAAAAAAATAGTACCCACCTCTTAGTATTTTGAGATAAAGGAGATAAAAACACTTAGCATAGTGTCTTATACACAGTGTGTGATACATGCTATTATCGTTAATTTTAAAAGCAAGTACATTTCATGTTTTATAAAGTTTTTAAAACATATTGCACATTTGCATGGTTATAAAGTCTTCCTCATTGTGTTTCCAGAGAAACAAGCTTCTCAATTCTAACCCTGACTAATACACACATGATGAGGAATAATTTATATATGGAGAATTATTATGAGGAACTGGCTTACATGATTATGGAGACTGAGAAGTCCCACAGTCTGCTGTCTGCAAGTTGGAGACCCAGGAAAGCCTGTGGTGTAATTTAGTCCAAGTATGAAGAACTGAGAACCAGGGAGCCGATGGTGTAACTCCCAGTGCCAGGGAAGGAGAAGATGAGACGAGATGAAAAGTCTCTGCTCAGGCAGTGAAGCAGAAAAAGAAACAAATTTCTCTTTCTTCTCCCTTTTTGTTCTGTGTAGGCCCTCCGTGGATTGGTTGATGCCCACCCACGTTAAGGAGGGCCATCCTCTTTACTGAGTCCACTGATTCAAACGGCCCACTCGGAAATAATTTTATCTGGCTGTGGCCAATAAAGTTTACACATAAAATTAACCAGTACAAAGTGCTGAGGTCCTCCTTACTGCAATTGTCATTCATTATTTTTTTTAATATCTGCAGAATATGAAATTATATTCTCCTTTGAAGTTTCTATTATTCATGTGTGTGTGCACCTCTATTTCTTTCTTCTTTTTCTTCTTTCAATCTCAGTAGTTGTAGTTTTCCAATTTAATTAGTCTTTTCAAAGAAAAAACTTTTGGCTTGTTGTTGCTCTCTCTGTTTTCCCTCTGTGCCTTTTTTTCCTTTCTCTCATTAGTTTCGGTTCTCGTCTTTATTACTTCCTTCCATCCAATTTCTTTGTGTTGAATTTGCTGTTCTCTCTCTAACTTCTTGTATGGATGCTAGACACACACAGTTTACCCTTTCTTTTTCTCAACTATGTGCATTTAAGGCTATCATTTTAATGTATTTTCATTGTCATTCAGTTCAAAATACTTCCTAATTTCCATTATGAGTTTTTCTTTGACTCATGAGTTACTTAAAAATGTAATTCTTAATTTATAAGTATATGTGTGTTTCTAGTTATCTCTTTACTTTAGGTTTCAGCCTTATTCCATTATAATCAGAAAACATATTCATTGTGATGGCAATTCCCTGATTTTTGTCTGCTTCTTCTCATACTGAGAGAATTGTATTAAAATTTTCCATTGTATTCTACTTAGAATTCTGTAAACATTTTATTTGATGTGTTGGAGCCACATTATCAGGCACAGATAGATTTAGAATTATTAAATCTTACAGTGTATGGTCTATTCAGTGTTACTTTTTCTTTTTCTTTCCTTATTTTAGACTGATTTAGTACTTTCTATTAGTCTGTAATTTTTATATCAATTTGGAATTTACTCTTACTAACTTTTTGGTAGTTACTCCAGAGATTGCATGACTTCTTCACCATCAAAGTCTAATATTAATTGGCCTTTTTACGTTCTTCCTGGGCAGTATAAAATCTTAGAATATTCCTGTACTCTCTTTACTACGTCCCTGATTGGCATGCTATTACTTTTGTGTATTTTAATACTTTTCTGTTTGGCAGTTTTATTTTTTATTTATTCTTGCACTAAAATAGTCCTTTGTTTTCTATTAAATTTTTATCTTGGATGAGTTTATTTCACAGTATTAGATTAAATAAATGGTACATCAACAGTTTATGGTCTCTTAGATTGAAAAACATATAGCCCTAGAAAACACTAGATGTATAGATTTACGCAGTCACTTAATCTAGATTTCCCCACATATTTATGATTTTCATTTTCTTATTCCTTTCTGCCTCTCCTACTTTCCATTTTGAATCATTTACTTAAATTTGAAGACTATTCTTTACTATTTCCTTTAGATTTGAAGTTTTAGGGTTAAGTTTTCTGTTTGTCTAACACTGTCTTTATTTCAACTTTTCTAAAAAATATTTTCAAGTATAAAATTAGAGATTTGTATTATTTTTCTTTCAGCCATTCAAAGATGCTATTATTTTTTTCTCTTTTTTATTGTTTTTTTGAAAGATCAGCTGTTTGAAGGTAATAGATGATTGAAATCTGATGTCTTTTTTCAGCTTTGGAAAATTCTCAGCTATGCTTGCTCCAAATGTTGCTTCCTCGATGTCTTTCTTCTCTTCTTCTGGGATTCCAGTTACACGCATTATAGACTCATTCTCATATCCTATATGTCTCATTTGCTTTTTTCTCTTTTTGCTGTAATCTAGGTATTCACTCTCATCGGTCTTCTAGTTCATTAATTTTTTCTAATCTGTGGCTAACCTGCTATAAAAACTTCCATTATGTTTTTTTATCATTGTTTTAATAGTTTGTTTGTATGTTTTTATGACTGTGCTAATAAATAGGCAAATGCAGAGACCAACGTTGTCAACACTCTATACCTACCATCTCGATTTAACAACTTATGTTGACATTTGGACACATTGGGACATATTCACGTCATCTTCTTTTCTCTTAAATAAATACAACGTGGCAGATGCAGTTGATACCACCTTTTCTCTCTATTTCTTTCCAGAAGTTACTTCTATACTGAAATTGGTGAATATCAATTTTATCTAGATTTTGACACTTTGCTACCTATCTACGTATTGTCTGTAAACCATGGTATTTTCCACTTGTTTTAAATTTAAATATATATTAGCACCCTTACATAATCTTGTACAATTTGTTTCAGTCACTCAACATCCACTTATTCAATGGTATTCCATTATACAAACAGACCACCAATTTATTCATCCATTGCCTTACTGGTGGCAATTAGGTTGTTAGCAATTCATTGACCTTTTAAATAATGTTATAGTGCATACCTTTATATAGGCCTTCTTGAGTACATGTCCAAGAATTTTTCTACAACACCTAACTCAAAGTGCAGTTGCTGCATCAAAGTTTATAAACATCTTCATGTATTTTTTTAGAAATTGTCTGGGGCTGGCCTGTGGCGCAGTGGTTAAGTGCACATGTTCCACTTCTTGGTGGCCCGGGGTTTGCAGGTTGGGATCCCAGGTGGGACATGGCACCGCTTGGCATGCCATGCTGTGGTAGGCATCCCACACAGAAAGTAGAGGAAGATGGGTGCAGATGTTAGCTCAGGGCCAGGCTTTCTCAGCAAAAAGAGGAGGACTGGCAGCAATTAGCTCAGGGCTAATCTTCCTCAAAAAAAAAAAAAAGAAAAAGAAATTGTCATTCTGCTTTCCAAATAGAACTATTTACATTCCCACAAGAAGAAAAAACTATGAAAATTGCCATTTCTCCCCATCTTCACCAACACTTGAAAACACTATTGGTTTTCTAAGTTGCTTTTTGTTTTTTTTTTTTGAGGAAGATTAGCCCTGAGCTAACATCTGCTGTCAATCCTCCTTTTTTTGCTGAGGAAGACTGGCCCTGAGCTAATATCCGTACCCATCTTCCTCTACTTTCTATGTGGGACGCCTACCACAGTATGGCTTGCCAAGCAGTGCCATGTCCACACCCGGGATGGGAACCAGTGAACCCCGGGCCTCCAAAGCGGAAGGTGCGAACTTAACCACTGTGCCACCAGACTGGCCCCAGTTTTCTAAGTTTTTAATTTTGTTTAGTAAATTTTTCAGTTCTATAATTTCAACTTGGTTCTTTCTCAAATCCACCCTGTCACTATTTATAATTCCTGACTTTCTTCCAACATTCTCAATATTGCCTTTTAAATCCTACAATATACTGAGTATAGTTGCTTTAACATCTATGTTTGATAATTCCAAAGTCTTATACTCATGTGTGTCTGTTTCTATTATATTTTTTCTCCTTTTTTTATTTGTGTTGACTTGTTTTCTTATATCCCCGATGATTTTTGATAGCGTGTTTAACATTATATCTTAAATGTTTATAAAATTAATTTGAAGTTTACGCAGTAGCTTTTCATTTGCTTCCGGTAGGCACCATTGGGTGTGAATGGTACAAACTGCTGAATATGATCATATTTTGATTTTAACACCACTTAACTCTTTCATTTTCACTAGCCCAAGATCAGTGAATTTATTAACATAAATCTTGATAAAATATATCTCCTACTTTTCTATGGCACTTGTTTGTCTCGAATTTTCTTTTGTTCTTTTAAACATTTGACTAGAGGAGTCTTTCTAAAATCACAAGAGTAGGCCCAAATTAATATTTGGGTATATTACTACTCCTTGGTGGCAGTAACTTACCTCTCCTTTAGCATTAACAATTCAATCTGGTGTACTCACTATATACACCCAATAATTGTTAAACTATACTTACTGCTTTTTTGGTAAATAGACTTCTAGTCAGAGGTTGAAAGATAAATAAAGAACTTTCTACAGAATGTTACATAGTTTTTCTTCTTTGTCAGAAGCTTTATTTAATTTTATGCACCTTGTAGTATTTCATAGAAAATAATTTGAGTCATTTTTCTGCCTTAATAATGAAGTCTATTCTGTTACCATTTGAGAACCAATATAGTCTAAATTCAAGTTTCCTTTTCCAATAATATAGACGCTTCAGAAACTCTCTCCACCAATATCCTTACCAATTTATTTCAGCATTGTGTAGACAGTAGACAGTATTCGTTAGGTTTATTCTAATTACCTCATTCTATTTTATTTTAACAGGTTTCAAATCAGAAGCACAGTTATGGAGGAAAACTCATCTCACAATTGTGTATGGATTCACGTATCAATCATTTACGACCAACTCTGTAGTGTACTCTCATACAGTATTTGTGAGAAGAAACTGTGAATACAATGATGGGATGTTGGTGTGGAGGAGCAGAGAGAAGTATGTAAGATATTAAGGAGGGCATAAAACAAAACAGAAAATAGAGATATTAAGGTCAAAATAAGTGCTAAAAACATCAAGAAAGCCCTGCCAACTTTGAATCTTGGCTGAGCAACAGGCTGGAGAGGCTGTGATTTTTGCAATTATCAACTTTACTGGTAGGCCAGTATGATGTTCTAGTTAATAGAACCCTAGAAATGGAGTCAGGGCAGCTGAACTTGAATTTTGATTTTACCACTGATTTGGTGTTTACCTGGGATTAGCCACAGATCCTTGGTGTTTCAAGAAGATCTTAATTTTTGGCTATACCAGAGTTGTTTTTGTCCTTAATAAGTGCCACTGGAGTAGACATGGTGTCTTTCCATAATTTATTCCTCCAATTCTAGCAGTATATCAGACACAGGGGGAGGACAAAATATATTTCTAAATAGCTAAATGAAGAAATGAAAAATTATCTTTACTGCAATCAGAGCTATTTTATTATTTTGTTTATCAATATAGTCATCATTGTGATCAAAAGCGTCATGAAAAAGCAGCAACTGCATCTTTTAAATAGCCCAAAGAATATGTCTGCCACATTTCTGACAACTAGGTTCTTGTATAATGTGAAATTATAGGAAAACTGCTCTTATAAGAAAGCTTTCTCTTTTTAAAATACTACCAATCAAAAAAAGGTCTGGTAATGAATAGAAAAAGTGTAACCAAACTTATTGAAGAGGTATTAAAATTTTGGAATGCAAAACATGTTTATTATTTTTTATTATTAGTGTTTGCAGTTTTCAGCAATTCCTCAGTAATTACTGTAAAAACGTATTATTGGAACATAACTATGTTTCCTCATATGATGATTCGTTTCTTTCTTATTTTCTTTTAAACTTTCCCATTAGTACTATTTTTATTTCCAGTGGGGATTTCCATATTATTGGAGAGGCATTTACAGCCTTTCTATGTTTATTAATATGTGAACAGAAATTGTATCAAGTTCACTGAATTTTTCACTTTAAAATGGTCAATGTTATGTTATGAAAATTTCACTTTAATAAAAAAAAAAGTTAATCAAAGAAACTTTGGCCTCCAGATCACGTGCTGTGTGTAATAAACACTATCACAGTTTGCCTTCTCTGCAAAAATAATGATGAATTTGGCCTTGGGGAAGAGGTAGTGTGGTAGATAGTTTTGTGTTGAAGAATAAACATGAGATCTTAAATACTTAAAAATCTAAGAGAAGAAGATAGAGAATTTTGGTGAAGTTTACTACTGTCTTTTAATATGCAAACCTGTGTTGTCACTATCTGAAAGGAAATGTGGAAAGAGCAAAGATAATCCACGTTGAGAATGAAATTAAGGCACAAGCTGGGATTCTGAAGAGATGCCAGTTTTAGTTTGTTTAATTTGTTTTTGGTTTAATTGGTTCCCCCCTAGGATGGAGTGGATGAGTTGAAGAAGTCATAATAATCAAGGAAGATAATTCTGGATGATAAATGTCCAGCTGTACTTATCTAGAACAGACAGGCTAGGTAACAATAACATGACTTAAAGAGAAAAGCATGAATATGACAAAAGTGATGATGTAAAGTTAAGTTGCTCTAGGTTGCCCAAGGTATACTATACCTGAGCTGTGGATAGAGTGTTTATACTACAGCTTACACGGAAATGCACATGGGAATGAACAGAAAACATCCACACTTTTCCAAGAGACAGAAAAGAGAAAATAGTTGCTAACTGCATTTATGTCTAAAAGGTAAATTCAAGATGAGTAATAATCATACTAGAGGAAACACTTACCTATTCAAGGTCCACCATCTTCTCTCGCCTGAATTATTGGAATCACTTTCAGAGTAGTCTCCCAGCATCCAGCCTTGTCCTTCTATAGTCCATATTCAGACATAGCAAAGTGAGTCCACTAAATTTAAAACAAATCATGTCAACCCTCTACCAAAACTCTCTTTGACTTCCCATACAAGTCAGAGTAAAAACAAAAATCAAAACTAAAAACAAAAGACTTTTACAATTATCTATAAGACAATTACTGTAGCCCACTTTACTCCTTTGAGCTAATCTACTTTTCTCCTCTTTACTCATTCCATTTAGGACACTGGTTTCTCTATTTTTTCTCAACCACAGCTGGCATGTTTCCACTTCAGGACCTTAGAGCTTCCTGTTTTCTTTACCTGAATGATTCTTACCCCAGACATCTACCTGCAGGGCCTACTCCTCCACCTCTTTCAAGTCTCTGAACAAATATCACTTTCTGAAATGAGGCTGACTCTGATTATCTATTTAAAATTACTTCTTCCTCTATCTTCTTAACTTCCTTTACTCTCCATATATTTTCATATCTCTTATCACAGTCTCATATTCTACTATGTGTTTACTTATTCTTTCTTGTATATCATCTGCCTTCCTCCATAGAATGTAGGCTCTAAAAGTACAGAGGGTTTTGTTTTACACTGATGTATCCCAGAATCAGAATAGCACCTGCCAAAAAGTAAGTGTTCAAAAACTATTTTTGTCATTGTTAAAAAAATAAGTAAGAAATAAAAATGCAGCAATGTATATTGCTTGTGAAAAATTATCAAGGATTGGGGCCGGCTCCGTGGCCGAGTGGTTAAGTTCGCGCGCTCCGCTGCGGCGGCCCAGGGTTCGGATCCTGGGCACGGACATGGCACTGCTCGTCAGGCCACGTTGAGGCGGTGTCCCACATCCCACAACCAGAAGGACCTGCAACTAAGATATACAACTGTGTACAGGGGGGTTTGGGGAGATAAAAGCAGAAAAAAAAAAAGATTGGCAACAGTTGTTAGCCCAGGTGCCAATCTTAAAAAAAAAAAAATTATCAAGGATCTACTTGAATCACTGAAGTTTGGAAATAATCCCAATCACTATTTCATTAGAATCATAATTACCAGCATCTCCTAAATGTGTGTTTTTTTTTCAGGCCCTAGCTATTGCAATTTCTAATATTCTGTCTTCCTGCTTTATTCTCATATGTGCTTCTCTTACCTCTCCTTTCAAATTTTTTACTGACTTCTCTTCTATAATATTTTCTAAATCATCAATCCAATGTGAATGACCAAATAATTTTTGATTTCCTACTTTTTTGAGGGGGAAGATTTGCCCTAAGCTAATACCTGTTGCCAATCTTCCTCCTTTTTTCTTCTCCCCCCACAAAAAACTCCAGTATATAGTTGAGGATAGTTGTACATTCTTCTGGTTCTTCTTTGTGAGCTGCCGCCACACCATGGCTACTGACAGAGTGGTGGAGTTCCCCGCCCAGGAACTGACCTGGGCCCCAAAGCTGAACTTTAACTCTTTAACCACAAGGTGATCAGGGCTTGCTCTTGATTTCCTACTTTTTACAAGTCATTATGCAAGAGAAAGGTCTCTTTAGGTTTGTTTTATTTAGAATAACCTGATGAACAATACATGGCTTGAGACATATAATGAATCCACAATTTACACTTCCTGATTTGTTCCTCATAGGTCCTGGTTGCCCTACCCGAAGAATCTTCCACACTCCTTTATATTTACTATGTTTGATTTAGCCTGGCTATTACCTAAAACATAGAAAAGTATTGGTTGAATAATATATTTCTATTATATAGCTTCAGGAAGAATTTTTGTACATCATCTAAAATAATCTTCTCATTTCCTTCTGAGCTTAGGAAATTTAGGCAAAAATTGTTACTTGGCTTCTCAAACTCACAGGCAGTAATAATTCTAAGAGTCCTGACTTCCAGTAAAATGTGTAATTGTTCATGATCATGATGTATCAAATGTGCTACAAAATGTTAAATTGAGTCCAAATACTGTAAGAAGAAAGATGATTGAATTGACAGCAGGAGAGCATTTTTAAAGCTAATTCTGTCACTAATCAGCTATGTGACTTTAGAGCAATCACTTCATCTAGCTGGGCTTCAATTTCTCTTTTTGTAAAATGAAAGAGTAGAATCGATTAAATATCCTTAAAAGGACTCGTTTGTGCTGACATTACAAGTATATGATGCTTTATACCCTGCCTTTGGAGAAAGGAAGAAGCTTGTCCTATAGTCTCTTCTCTTTTCATGAAGGCTTGGAGAGGTTAAATTTAATCTAAGGGACTCAGTGAGTATATAATGGGTAAGAAATTGGATGGTATGTATCTCTGTGACTGATTAATGTTCTGCAGAGTCTGAAGGAATCTGTGTGATTGTAAGGTCTTGTCTTCTTTATGCTGTAGTAACACAGGAATTACAAACATGAACAAAAGAGCTCTGAGAAGGGCAACACCTTCAGTCATTGTTCGGACAGAGACCGCCCAAATAGAAAACACATGCTGCTTCCCCTCTGCCTGACCAATTTGGCATTCAGAGCACAAGTTCACAGAAGAGGGGCTGGGCTTCTCCAGGCAGGAACTAGAGTCAGAGGCTTCCCCTGCTACTTGCTGGGAGAGAAGAACATTAGGAATGCCTTTCAGTGCCTCGCTTCCTGAACTGTCCCACAGTAGCCTGGCGGCCTGGGGCCATCTGACCACAGCTCGCCTTCACCCCTGTAGGAATCCAGATGCAGGCCAAGTACAGCAGCACGAGGGACATTCTGGATGCTGATGGGGACACCACCATGAGCCTGCATTCTCAAGCCTCTACTACAACCCAGCGGCCAGAGCCTGGGAACACAGGTACTCTGTCTCCCAAGTCCAAATTGGCCAGACCCTTGAGAAATGCATGAGATGAGCTACCTCTCCTAGAAATGTACAAAATGGAGGAAAGAGAGAAAATGTATTCATGATTTACAATAATGTGTAACTGTGCACTTTTCACAACTTATGTGCCACATGTACAAACATCTGAAAAATTAAACTCAGTACATACACAGATGTTTATTTTTCTAAGATTCTACTGCTGGCCGAGTGTTTTGCAGTTGTGGGTGTGTTGCTTTTACCCAGTAGGTATAATGTGCAAAGGTGGGATTGTATGTACAATTAAATGATGTCCCTTCCACTTCCCACCTTCCCATGAAGGCCAAATCCGGTGCTGCTTTATTTACCATCTGTAATCTGATCCGGAAATTTAGATTTATAATGGCTACATTTTTGCTATTTTTGAACTTACAGCTTTAAAGGGAGAATTCAAAGCAGACACATCATCCCTGGTATTTTGTTCTTATAATTCTGCATCTTGAAGTTGTGAGGCCTGAGGACGGTCATGTCAACATCAGGTGTTTGGTTTTTATCATCTGTGAAATGAGGGGGATTAAAGCCAATGCTTTCTAAAGTCCCTTCAGCTCTGAAATCCTGTGATTCGATGATCTAAACCGTGTACTCAGATGCAATTAAGGCCCATCCCATTCCCTTTTCTTCTACTGACTCCCAGAATATTATTGAGATGATTGAGTTAAATTATGAAAATATTTCATTGTAGTTACATTTAGCTTCATCTTAGGCCTTTATTTCTAATAATTCACCTTCTGACATAGTAATAAAATATTTATTTATTTTTTTTAAAGATTGGCACCTGAGCTAACAACTGTTGCCAATCTTCTTTTTTTTTTTTCTGCTTTATCTCCTCAAACCCCCCCATACATAGTTGTATATCTTAGTTGCAGCTCCTTCTAGTTGTGGGATGTGGGACGCGACCTCAACGTGGCCTGACGAGCGGTGCCATGTCTGCACCCAGGATCTGAACCCTGGGCCGCCGCAGCTGACCACGCAAACTTAACCACTCAGCCACGGAGCCGGACACCAGTAATAAAATACTTATTTTTCCAGTCCTTGGAAGAGATAATTCACATACATAGAGAAGGACTTTATTTCCTGGGCATCTGAGCCGATCTAAGGCAGCAATGTGACTTGCGTTCTAGTGAAAACACCTCACACTTGAATACAGACAACACTAGGTGCTAATACCAGCTATGCTACTTACTAACAGCGTAACATTCAGCAAGTTACTTGAGTATTCTGGGGCCTCAGTTTCTTTATTTGTAAAATATTAATGATAGTCAACATGTATATAGTGATTATTATATACCAGGCATTGTTTTAAGCACTTTGTATATATTGATTCACATCGACTTGAATCAGTGTTAATTAGAAGTAACAAAACCTCTCTTATAAGGTGGCTGTGAGTACTAAGGTTGATAAGCCATGTAAAGTCCTTGGTACACACACTGCAGACACATCAAAAATGTGAGTGTCTTTTCACATTCTTCGAGAATTCTGTGTTCTGCTTAACATTTTTGCATCAGTCTGCATCAGAGAGATGCTCGTTCAGTGCCTGTATTAAACTTTTAGATTTTCTTCCTTTCCCTGCTAAGCCTTCCCATTCACTTTCTATCCATTAAATCATCTCCCGACCTGAGACTTACTGATGTGGCTTTTTTTTTTTTTTTTTTTTACTGAACTATCTAGTAAACCGTGAGGGGATATCGGGGATTTCCAGCCTCCTTGATGTGAGGCAAAGTGACAACAAAGCAAAGTTTCCATAGCCACCAGATATGTGTAATAGGATACAATATGTTTTCCCCCAACAAATCTTGTGAAGAGTCAGCTCTTAGGGCTGTGGTTTTAAGCGGCTTGTGTATAACTTCATTTTTCACCTTTGACTGGAGCCAGGAACTCTCACAAGGATTAGTGATCAGCATAATCAGGAACAGCATGTACAAATAAGTTCTGCTGAGGAGGGAGGGTGGAGAGGGAGGTGGAGCAGGATGAAACACTAACTGAAACATCTGGCAGCCTTTTTGTAAAAAGTGGAAATTGAAACAGTAGGAGTAGAGGTTACAAAAAAGTGTCTTGGAGGCAAACAAGTGGAAATAGTTATCTTACTGTACATGTAAGATATTTTATTTCTATGTTGTAACAATGCAAATGTTTAGAGGAATGTGGCTATAGAAGTCTAGTTATTACTTAGAAAAATAGATATGAAGTAATTTTGCTGTTATAAATAACAGCAAAAGGGCTGGCCCCATGGCCTAGTGGTTAAGGTCAGTATGCTCTGCTTCAGCAGCCAGGGTTCAATTCCCAGGCGTACACCTACACTATTCATCAGCGCCCGTGTTGTGGCGGCAATCCACATACAAAATAGAGGAAGGTTGGCAACAGATGTTAGCTCAGGGTGAATCTTCCTCATCAAACAAAACAAAAACAAAACAAAGAAACAAAAACACTGAGCAAAATTCACTCTGGGAATTTTTTGGCAACACAGAGGATTCAGATTCAACATAATGTTGTGCCACAATTATGACTGGAAAATTTTAATGTTTTCTTTAGAATTAATAAAAATAAATTATACACATTCTTTTATTTTCTAGATTTTTCACTTTTTCAATACGAAAGTAATGTTCATGTTAAAAAAAAATGCCAAACAATTAGATAAATAGAAAGTAAACATGAAAGACAATGCTCTCACACTTTCTTTCTACAAACTTGTGCTCGTGGTCTTGTTATGCCAGGCATGTTGCAAAGTACTGAGGATATAATGCCAAACATGACATGATCCCTGTTTACGAGGAAACTTAAGTCCGATATAATTCTTGACTAAGCAATAAGTGAGATAAGGTGCCATGAGGGAAGCAAGCACGTGGTACAATGGAGAGCTTGGCCACTTCTATCTGGTAAGAGTAGAGGAGATCAAGAAAGTTTTGAGAGAGGGAGTGACTATTGAAATGAGTTAACTTTAAGATGTCCCACATGATATGGAAGCAAAAGTGGGGAAGCTTCAGGGGCAGTGGGCACTACAGGCAGACAGACACATGAGAGGAATGCCATGAAGGTCTTACGTAACTTTGTGTTTTCAGAGAACTACAAGCGATGTGTTATGGCTGATGTCTAGAGTTGGACTAAGAGGTAGGTCTGGAAAGTTAGGAAAGGGCCTTCTGTGTCTAACTGAGGTATTTCGATTCTACTCAGTAGGTAAAATGATGTACTGAGGGATTTAAATAGGGAGTGGCATAATCAATTTTGTGTTTTTAGAAGACCATCTAGGCTGCAATGAGGAGATGAATTGAAGGATTATGAAACTGGATGAGCTAATACCAGATTTTGCACGAGTCTAAGAATGAGGTTAGAAGAACCTGAAGTAAAGTGGTACAGGAATGAGACGTGAAAGATGTTGCGTAGGTAGAGTTTAAAGAATTGGTGACTGGTTACATATGGGATGACAAGGAAAGGGAGAGCATGGTTTGACTAGGTTCCGTCTAATGTTGAGTGCATGGTACTGCCATTAACTGAGATAGACACTACAGGAGGAATAGGAAAGACGAAGGATTCAGTTTGAGTTTAACATGCCTGTAAGAGAAGGAACACACAGTTGCAGTTGCCCACAGACACTTGTATACACACGATGTGAATCAGGGTTAAGGATTCTGAGCTACATATATACGTGACAATTACTGGCATTTAGGTAGGAATTAAACTTTCTGAGAATGAATGAGATCACTGAGGAAGAGAATGTAAAACGAAAAAACAGAAGAACAGAGGAGAAGAGTGCCAAGAAGGGAATCTCAAAGAATACAAGTGAGGGGCAGATGAACAAGATATTCCAATAAGAGCTACTAAGAATGAATGGTAGAGAGGGGTAGAAGTTGGAAAAGGAGATAGAACCATCTATAGAAAGCCAAGAGACAGTAACTTCAAGAGAAATGGAAAAGTCAATGGTAATGAATAGTGAATCTTTAAAATAATAAACAATAAATCTTCAGAGAGTTCAAGTAAGAAGAAGGCCAAAAACATTTTATTGTTTTAGCAATGAGAAGGAAAATGGATTATTGGTGATTTTTAATAGCAGAAATTTGACAGGAACTGAGAGGCAGGAAAACAAACAATTTAAGTCATTGTCTTTTTTCTCTCCCTTTCTTTCTTTTTTTTGAGGAGCCTGGCAGTAAGGAGAAGAGATAAAGTCTTATATCTGAGGTATTATGGGGTTGAATGAGTACTTGAAAATTAATTTTTTAAGGTGTGGGAGGTTTTAGCTCAGTTGTAGCTTGAAAAGAAGTGCAGGTAAAGCACTTCACAGTAATAATATACTGAAGGAGAGAGAATGAAATAACTAATGGGCCAAAACTCCTGCTGGAAACTGAATGTAGTCCTATCAAAAGAATATGAAAACTTATTTGAGTTTAAGAAAAAAAAACTCTTTAATGATAAATTCAAGTTCCACTTTTCTTTGCTTATATTAATGACAATATGCTTGAATTTTCCCCAGACTTTTAGTTTCATTTCCTCAGCTATAGCATAACCCCTTCATTGCCGAGTCATAGCATAAATCACATTTAATTGATTCAACAAATCTTTAAAGCACACCTACTAAATATTAAGCATTACGGTAGGCACTGGGGAGACCCTGCTTTTGAGATGCTTAGAGAAGTGGAAGGAATAATCTGAACCAGCAATTATAAGAAAATGTTGTGCAGTGCTATTGAATATATGTAGGAGGCCGTAGAAGCAAATGGAACAAACAAGTTACTCATGTGCATATTTTTAAAAGAAGTGGCATTTGCTCCTGGTCTATAAGGCTGAGTCAAAGTTTTCAGGTGGAGTAAGATGGAGCACTGGGTGACCTTTCCATAGTGAGGACCTCATGTACAAAGATAAAAGCAGAGAAGCAAAAGCTAGTTTGGGGCACATGTAAGAGATGTAGTGTATTGATAGGTAAAATTAGAAAGACGAGAGTTCAGAGGGAGAAGATGGGGTGTTAATTTTGGATTGTAATTTAGATCAGGATAAGGTAATTTTGTGTATCATCAACAAAGTCTAACATGAGGGCAAGGTAGACAATTGGGCTGAGGAACGGTAAGTCCTCAAAGGGAGGAGGTGTATGGGGGTATCTGGGCAGATGAGGCTAAAAAGTAAGATGGGATCTTACTATGCAGGGCCTTACATAGCACACTAAGAAGATGTTTTACCTTAAGGAAGAAATTAAATTTATACTATTATGCCTTGGTGGTAGAATGTGTGATTTAAGGTGGCTGCTACTCGGATATTTCACAATATGGAAGCAAAAAGTTGCAAGTGGTAAAAGACTAAAGCTTCTCTATCATTCCACATCGAACTGCCATATGAGAGCAAATATTAATGTGAGATTTGTTAGGAGGATAGGAAAATGATTAAAATGTTCAGCTCTGGAATGAGAGTGCTTAGACAGCACTTCTGGTTCCATCACTTGCTAGCTGTGGAACCCTAAGCAAATTAAGTAACTTCTTGGTACTTCAGCTTTCTTATCCACAAAAAAAAAGGTTAAAAACAATGTCCTCTTGAGTAAGTTTTGGGAGATTCAAATGAAATACTATAGCATATATAATACACTCGGTGAGTATTATTACCAGTAGCTGTGTGTCCTTAGGTAACATAACTAACCCCACAGGGACTCAGTTGCCCACCTGAGAAATGGGGATTATAATAGTATCTACCTCATATGGTGTTTGTAAGGATAGGTGAGATAATTCATATATGGCGTTTATCTCAATAACTCAAGGAATTATATTTCATAGTAATGTTATTTTTTAACTATATTTCACAAATGAAACTCCTTGATTGGGATCTAAAATTGACTCACCTAAATTTTACTCAAAAGAAAAAATATAATTGAGCTTCTAATTGCTGTGAATCAAAAACTCAGTGATATTCTGGAAACAGCTTATGGGTTCTTGGATGTATGCTTATTTTGAAATAATAGGAATGGTAACACACATTTACTTTTAGAAAGAATGAAAATAGCAAATATTTGACATAGACTCATAAAGGAAAGGAAACCTGCATTTTCAGGAATGCTGAAAAATACTCTCAACCCGTGGAAACTTGAACACCCTCCCATGAGAAGGTTTGCTATGTGCCATATGTGAGAATTAAGGAAACAAAAAGAAGTTGCTGAAAATACAATATTTACAATTTTAAAGTATATCACAAAGTCAGATATGAGCTAGCAATGTCTCATGATTAAGAAGTGATCTAAAGGATAAATATTTTCTGAGATACGTACCCTTCCACCAGTTTAGCTCCATTTTTCTGTGAGACTGGCTCACAGGAAAGTGTACAAAATGTGGCATTAGCATGACAATTTAATCCTAGCCCTGCCACTAGTTTGCAATGTAGTTTTGTGCAGATTATTTAAATTCTGTGTCTTTTCTAGCTTTTAAGATCCTTTCTATTTCAGAGGATTACTAATAAACTACATTTGGTAATGTCTGTTTCATCTTTTGTTGGCCCTCGAAATGGAGGTGAACAAAATTTTCCCTCTGTGGTGTCTGATGAAGAGTAACTGGTCAAGTATGGCAACTCTTCATCCACAAAGTTTCTTATAACTACAAGGAGATTTGTATTCAAAACCTTAGCACTGTAGCCTTTCATAGTATAGCTATAGTAAGAGGATACAGGAAAGGGGTATTATTTTCTACATATCTTATTATTCTTAGAGATGTTTATATCATTCCTTGGCCTGTCCACACCTCTTTGTAAACATACCCCAGGAGACAGCCTAGGGGTTCTCTTCCAAAAACGAAAACCACAGTAAAGCCAAGCCAAACTGAGGCACCTCCCAGGCAGCTTATTTTTCTTATTTTAGGGTGGGGGTGGTCCCTAGAGAGAGACCTCATTATGATCAGGGGCACTTGGAATAAAACTCAGAAACATTAAACTCATAGTTAAGAAAAGAAAAAAGAATACCAAGAGGGAAAAATAGCATCAAAGAAAAAAAAAAAAGGTGAAACTTTCAACTCCAGAGTCTTTCCATCATGGAAGCCTAGTTGCCTAGGAAATGACCATACCTGCTTTAGAAATGCCCTAGGGTTATGTTTCTCTGGGTCTTTAGATAAAACACAGAGGGATTGTGATTATTAAGGGAGGAGAGAGGGAGAGAGAGAGAGAGGGAGAGGGAGATAGAGAGAGAGAAGAGTCAGTAGAAAAATTCTCAAATGATCAGGGAAAGATGATTCCTTAGAAGAAAATTTTTGAAATTTCGTTTCCTTAGCAGAAAACATACTACATTTCTTTCCTTTTCTGTCCTAGAGGCAACCTTAGGAAGGATCATATATTTATTTTTTACATGGATATCATTATTATTAAATAGTGTTCTAATCTCTAAAGTCCATGCTCTCGTTTCACAGTAAGGATGTAAGTTCACTCTTTTTGATCTTTGGGCAGAAAAATAACACCTCCTTTGCCCCTAATTTTACACAAAGTAGGTTTCTTAAAGGATAAATAATTTGGTTGATTTCCATAGTTCTTCTTTTTCTTTACCTTTTTAAAATTATTTCTAATTTTGACAAGGAAAATATTAATCATAAAAAGGGACAGCACTTTTTACATTTTTTATGCTTTTGAGATGTGTAGTACTAAAATAGGTTTGAGCAGACATAGACAGGCATATAACAGAGATATTTATATACAACAGACACATTCATTCATTCAATCAACACTAACTGAGTTTATTTCAACTGATGCTGTAGGTATTGAGCTATAGTAGTGACTAAACAGGCAATAATCTTTTCCAAGAAGGAGCTTACTTTCTACTGGGGTAAGACCAGATATAAACCAAAAGAAATAAGTAACATACATAATATATTTGATGGCGATATGGAGAAATATGGAGAAAAATAAAGCCATCACGGTGATAGGTCCATATATGCACTGTACCTCTGGAATCTACAAACATCCACATGGTTAATTTTCTTGAGCTATATAGAAATTTAAAAAGACTTGGGTTTTGGAGAGGATATTTAGCTGAAGCTATCTTATGCCTTCTGATCTTGTTCTTTTATACTTGATTTGTGATACTCAAGGTGAATGCCATGAGAAGCTATCAATTTTCAGGAAAATTTAGACCACACTATATAGGTCAGCTAATTGAAGAAAATAGAGGACAAAGCAAATTTCTCTCATATTTGTTCATGATACAGACTCTCACACAAGTCAGTGTGTAGAAACCAGTATGGCTGGGAGATGAGTTTATCTTCGGCTGCCCTCTGCTGACAGAAATATTGTTGAAAAGTCAAGAGATTTTTAACAAACAATCTGTAAAGTTTAACTTTAGATAATCTTCTGTTGTTCTGTAAAATTTACATTGTTTAGGTAACATTAATTTTTCTAATTTTGTTCTTCATTCATTTACTCATTCAAATATGTATTCAACCCTTATGTGGCAAGCAGTATTTTCAGTACTGGAAATACACTGTTGAACAAGAGAGACAAGATGACTGTTTTAATGGCATGTACATTCAAGGGGGAGGAGATAGACAAAAACGAGCAAACAAAAGCTATGAAAATATTACTTAATAATATTATTTTTAACAAAGCCTACATAATGGCTGATGTGCTAGAGATGGACTCATAGACCTCTCTCAAAGACGTGCTATTTAAATTGAAAGCTGAGCAACAGGAAGTAGCCTACCAATAGCCAATCTGAGGATTAATTAATTAGGAGGTGAGGGCAGAACTAATACGAAGATACTCAGACAGGCATAAACTTGTTTGGATCAAGGATAAACAGAAGGCCACTGTGAGTAAGAGCATTTGAGTGAGAGAAGAATAGTTCAGAAATGGGTGAAAGAGCTAGGGAGGGTCCAGATGAAAATGATTCTTGTAGAATTTTATTCTAAGTGCAATAAAGCTACTGGAAATTTTTTAAAAAGAGGAACCAGGGTCTTTGTCAAAAGTGATGTGAATTTTATTCTAAAATAATGCAAGCCATTGAAAGTTTTTATGAAGGAGATGATTATCAAGAGAAAATAAGGTTCACATTTTAAAATCCATCAATGTCTGCTCCCTGATTTTTACTTATTTTGCCTACAAGATGTGAGTTCCAAAGGATAGTGATCATATTTTCTATTTCTATACTATTTTTACCACTTGTCACTCCCCACTTGGAAATAACGTTTAGCATGAATCTCTGTACTTACAATATATTGCGTAGGGGACTTTGCTAAAGAGGAAATGAATTTACGTCTTTAATCTTTTTGTTTTAGAACCTGATTTGAATTCCCAAAGAAGTGAAACTCACAAGTCATGAAGAGATCAGAATTTGAGGGTTTTACTCTCCCTTTGTTTCATTTTAATCACAATGCTAGATGCTACCTGTACCTGATTGGGGGGTCTTCCTTGTTAGACATCTCAGGTCATTCAGATCGATAAAGAAGCTCATTAGTTGATGGGTTCATTCTGACTCAGGAATGCCTCTGCTGTGGGGATGTGGCAAGGGAAGGATGCTGGCTACAGCTTTTTTTTTTCGTTACTTAACTGGTACAAAATTGAAATAGCTTACATCCATCCGTGAGAAATTGATGATCATGTTTCTTTATAATCTATTTTTGAAGAGAGATAAATCAAATGAATGAACAGACAAAATCCTTACAAAAGAGAGACTTTCATCAAAGAAATCCTAAAAAGAAACAGCAAAATGAACACTGCTGACATGCAATTTCTCTTTAGAAGAAGCATACGTGATACTTGGGAGATGGGTGTTTTGCAAAAGTAACAACAAATTAATTTCATCGGTTCTCTGACGTTGTGAAAAATTGTTCCTTGTTAAGGCATTTTCATGAGAGTCTTTTATAAGTCGAATTTTGGCAAAAAGAAGATTATGCAAACAAACACATAAAGATAATGGTAAAGCATAACTGGATTCACTGCAAAGTAGGACTGGGTGGGTGGGGAGGATAGAAATGGGTGGGGCTTGTGAAAGAATCTAGCTGTGGTAAGTGAGGCTTGACATAGAGCCTTATGACAATATTTCTGAGGACAGAGGGACTGTTATCTAGCCCCTTATTACTGTTGTTCTGCAGAATTTGTTCTTCCCAGAACAAACTCCTTTCATTTGCTTGCTGCTGGCATAGATCCAAGAGGAAGAAAAAGCGAAACTCTGCCTTTTCTTTTGTTCCCTGCAGAGCACCAGCCTTCCTCTTCAGCTTGGCGCCCAATGGCCCTGACCCTGCTGACTTTGTGCTTGCTGCTGCTGATTGGCCTGGCAGCGCTGGGGCTCCTGTGTAAGTCTCTGCTCTGACTAGGGGGAGGAGCCTGGCTCCAAGGTTTGTCTAGGACGAGAAATACTTGTTATGGATTTTTCTTTTTCCCTTAATTCTGGAGCTATTGATAATTCAATGTACCTTATTGTAATGCACCTGTTTAAGTGATGACTAATAGAAGCATTAAAATACAACAATCACTTGCCAGCTAGACTTTTACATTCTATTTGAGATTGGAAGGTTTTTGTCTGTTTGTTTATATGTTAATGTTTAAAATCAGCAATTTTTAATAAATGCATACTTCACCCCTTTTCCATTCTACAAAAGAGTAGAGCAGCAGTGGTTTTTGCTTTTGTATGTGTGGCTCAGTGGGCCATGCAGAGGGAAGAGATTTCATTTATATCCCGCCCCCTCATACAAGAACAGATCAAGTTCTTAATCATTGTAACATTTTTTCAAAAAGTCCAGCAAGTATAGAATCATTTTGCAAAAACTTGTGAAAATCAAACAAGGACAAATGCATGTATAAAAGTCTTTAAATTTCAAACTAGTTAGGACAAAGTAAAAAACTTAAAAAAGGAAGTGAGCAAATTTGCTTCAGATTGAGACCCTGCAGCAGTGTTTCCTGAACAGTTGAAGAAAGTGGATCAAGATAAAAGGTCACATAGATGAGAATGTTTTAATGTCAAAAATTGCTTTTCTTAAGGAAATTTTAGAACTTGTTTGTGATCTTAAATTTTAGAATTAAGAAAATAGTTTCCTAGTGTTTTCACCTGGCTCCAAAATTTTTACTTCATTTTGATAAAACTGTTGTTTTGCAACCACCATTGTTTTTAGGTGTATAAAGCAACTCTCATGATTCGTGAAGAATTTCTCTATTTAGACTTAGAAACTTGGAGTTTAAAGTTAAGCACTGAAATTTTCTAGCTAAGTGATATTAAAGAAGTTACTTGTTCTCACTGAGCCCAATTGCAAATCTATAAAAATGTAGAAATGATACTATGACTATTTTAATGATTGAAGGAGATAATGATATATGGTACATTGTCAATACTTAATATAATGATCAATAGATAGATGGATTTTTGGTTTTCAATTGAGTAATGGTTTGAGAGTATACATAAAAATATTTATTGAGCAGTAAGTATGATTAAGAAATTTATTCCTGAAGTTAGAAACTGTTATTATGACTCCACACTTTTCAGATGAAGAAATAGACTTAGAGAAATTAATTTGCCTAAAGCAATACAATTTATTATGTTACTACAGTCCAAACTTGAATATAGGCAATATGAGATCTCAGAACTTGAGATCTTAAACAAGTACCATTTTGTCTTCCCATGTGTAGAAAATAGAAATAGAAATGAAGAAATAAGCTGTCCAGTCTGACTTGGTAACGCGGGTTAGTTTTTCAGTTCTACCAGCTCTCCAATACTCAGAAAGACAGCATTTCTGAAAAGGAAGAAAGATTGGGGAATCTCTCCCAACAGCTGCAATCTCTCCAAGCCCAGAACAGGCGGCTTGCAGAAACTCTCCAGCGTGTGGCTGAAAAACTTTGTCGAGAGCTCTATAACAAAACTGGAGGTGAGTCCTGATCACTAGGCTCCCCTCTGCCCTCAGGGTATCTGTCAATATGGGGCTGACTTTCCCATCATGGTACCTGGGAACCATGTAGTTGTCTGGCAAACTTCATACATAGACATTAAAACCATGGGTCTCAGGGCCTAGTTCCTACATTTACAACCACTACCCACAGAGTCTGCCTACCCTTGACCTGTGCACTTATTTCTCTGACTTTGATATCCATCTTAATTTCTGACACATGGAAATTTACCATTCTGATTCTCATGCTTGGCTTAGTGTTTATGCAATTTTTTCTAAAATTTTATTTATTTATGTTTAGTATGAGAAAGGAGTCCATATCCCATTGGTATATATTGCATTTTCAAGACTCTTTTTACTATTATATAAGAGGATTTTGAGGAAGAAAATTGTAGAAACTTCAGTTGTTTCTTAAATACAATACATATTGAGTTTCTGAATATGAAAAGTTCTTTATGAAATTGAATATCCTCTCAGTATACTGAATTACATAGGGCAAGAAAGGACTTTCTGATCATTCATTACTAGATTCCATACTCCATGAAAGCAGGCAGTGTCTGTTTTAATTCCCACAGTATACTCAGTACCAATTACAATTCCTGGCATGTAGTGGGTGTTTGGTAAACATTTGTAGTTATCACTGCTGGGCAATTAAATATCTAAGAGAAAGAGAATCAATTCTTTCTTGGGTAGTCAAATACTACGTAATTTCAAGAGAGGAAAGCCAGCAGACCTGGGTAGAAAATAACATTAAAATTGGTTTCTTTCCAAGAACACAGGTGCAGCCCTTGCCCACAAAAATGGAAGTGGCATGGCAACAAATGCTATCAATTCTATAAAGAGAGCAAGAGTTGGAAGGGCTGTGAATATTTCTGCATTTCTGAGAACTCGACCATGCTGACGATAAACACACGACAAGTACTGGTAAGATCCTGAGGCTTGGTCAGTGTTTGAAGTATTCTCAAAAAGAGGGATTAAATTATATAAGAAGATTCTAAGGAGTCAACGTGCACAGACTCTCCCATTTATTATAATGAAGGCCTAAGTCTTATTCTTCTTGCTTTGAATGATCCCCTGAGATAGGTAAAAGGAGTTCTGTTCTCCAAAAATACCCACCGTTTAGAAAGATGAACAAAAGCTCTTCAAACTCCCCATGAGTCAGGAATCAAACGAAGAATGCCTTAATTTCTTATCCCTTTTGATTTGGGTAGGAAGACAACAATATTGACACAACGTCAGGAAGATGAAAATAGCACTTCCTGCTCTTCCATTATAAAAGTGGGAAAGCTTTTAATTGAAAAATACTTAATTAAATCATTGCCATAATCTGCAAATAAATATCTTACCTTCCAGAAGTTTATAGCTTAACATAGACTGGTCTAGGCAAATATGAAAATAAAACTATAAATTGGCATATATTAAGTAAGCACATACAATAAAAGTACACTATTAAAATGGTGTGATTATTCCCCTTTCTCTTACATTTATTGTTGCATTTATATTTAATTCCTCAAGCATTGTGACTATTATTTATTTATCATTGTTTTAGCAGAGATCTTGGCACAAAGTAGGTTATTGACAAAGGATTACTTAATTGAAATAAATGTCTAGCTAACTATGCAAACTCTTAACAACCCTCTAGCTGCATCTTAATTCCTACCCACTTCCTGAAATCTGTGATGAATGAAACTCTGCTCTCTCTCTCATCTAATAAAATAATATTTTTCATCCTTTCTTGATGACTCAGTTTAGGCAGAAAGGGTGGTGATTTATTTGACTAAGATATTATATCCTAGCATAAACCTTGCTAATTTTTCTTATTTTCTTTGTTTCCTCCATCTCCAGCACATAGTGAGGACTCAGGTATATAACTGAACTATATAGATACAATGGTAGAAAATATTATTGTGAAAGTTTCACATTTTTTCTTCTACATTTCGTATATTTGTATACACTTAAATCACTTTCACATGATTTATCTTCAGGACTTTTAATTTGAAGAGGGCCTCATTCAATTTGAAACAATATTTTCAACTGTTCTTTTGATATGCCTACTTGATGACTATTGCTTACTGACAGTTTCATTTATATTTCCAATGGTCTTTCATTGAACCAATAGGTGCCATTAATTATCTGAGGAGTTGAGGATATAAAAATAAATAAAACAAAGCATATGTCCTTAAGGAACTCATAGTATAGTGGCAAGGAAAGACATAAAAATGGATAATTGTAATAATTTTAGGTAATTTACATAAATTTCTATGTTGAATGAGACTAGATAAAAGAAAGCAAATAACAAAAAATTCAATATAGATATTAGAAAAGGAGTTATCATATACGACTATGTATATAAATATACAAAAAATATATATATACATATATACGAAAAATTTCTCTTTCTCCCCTTCCTAGTCTGAGACATAAATCATTCTTGTAAATTCTTCTTTTATCTCTTTTTGCATTAAAATATATTCATTATTCTTTTCTCTTTCCTGGTCAATTCCTTTCATGTGTATTTATAAAGCTTACTTTTTCTTTCCTACACTCTTCCTTCCATATTCTTCCGTTTCCCAGAATCATTCTTCATTTCTTTGTAAATCTGCCTCCTATGTTTTTTGTATGAATCTTAGTGCTTAATGCTGTGAATTGAAAATAATAGATCATTTATAAATCTTGCTTGATGTGATTCTTGGTTTCAGAATATCAGTATATATTCCACGATTGTTAAGACAAGATAATTCTTTAACCTGGACAAATTAACTGTCCTCAGCACAGATGCTTTTTCTCTTGTGTACTGTCATCTATGTGAGGCAGGACTCATATGTTGTTCTCGTATTAAAAGTGCTGGCTGTCCCTACACATCTCTGTGTACACATTTGAAACACTGCTAAAGCTAAAGGTTTTCTTGTGTGCCTTTCACAGGAGTTTGCCATGCCTCAGAGCTACTCTGAGTTTTTCTACTCTTATTGGACAGGGCTATCCCGCAATGGCAGTGGTGAGGCCTGGCTGTGGATGGATGGAGCCCATTACTCCCCTGAACTGTAAGCCTTCAGAACATTTGGTGGGAAAGGCATTTAATAGAGAGGTTTCGCTTCAGTGACAGAGTCAAAAAATTTGGTTCAACAAGCCTTAATCAAACATCTGCTTTGTACTGGACACTAAGTTTATAGGAGGATATCCAGAGATGTGTAAAACATGGTGCTGGCTCTGGAATGGCTTGTTACCGGTGAGGGAGAAGGAGACAAAATGTTAGCAAAATAATGGGGACAGTTCTCTGGCTGCTTTTTAGGGCCTGAAGTCCCTTAAAGCATAATTAAGTGTCTGGGATTTAGAGAGAGACAGAGACAGAGAGAGGTCTTTTATGGATGAGTAAACTGAAGCCCACAGTAACTTGCCCCAAGGTCACACAACTTCTCCATACCCAGAGATAGTATAAGACCCCAGATTTCTTGGCTTTCTGTACAGTGAAATAGGGAGCACATCTTTAAAAATACCGTCTCTGAGAATAGATCTACTGACAATATAAGTAGTAATATAAAAAATTAGTTTTACTTATGTGAGCATTTAGACAGGAGTGTGCGTGGTATCTTTTGAAATAGGTAAAAGTAATATCTATACCAAAATATATTGCAACTTAAAGCCATGTGAGAATATATTTGTAAATGATATATTTGATAAGAGGTTAATATCCAAAATATATGAAGAAATCATACAACTCAGTATCAAATAAACAATCTGATTAAAAAATGGGCAAAGGAACTGAATAGACATTTTTCCAAAAAAGACATACAGATGGCCAATGTACATGAAAAGGTGGTCAACATAACTAATCATCAGGGAAATGCAAATCAAAATCACAAGATATTACCTCACAGCTGTCAGAATGGCTATTATCAAAAAGACAACAAATAACAAGTGTTGGTGACGAGGTGGAGGAAAGGGAACCCTTGTACACTATTTGTAGAAATGTAAATTGGTACAACCACTATAGAAACAGTATGGAGGTTACTCAGAAAATTAAAAATAAAACTACCATATGATTCAGCAATACCACTTCTGGTACTGAAGAAAATGAAAACACTGATTTGAAGAGATATATGCGCCCCTTGTTCATTGAAGCATTATTTACAATAGCCAAGATATGGAAGCAACCTAAGTGTCTACTGGTAGATTGATGGATAAAGAAGATGTGGTATATATACACAAAGGAATATTACTCAGCCATAAAAAAGAATGAAATCCTGCCATTTGCAACAACATGGATGGACCTAGAGGGTATTATACTAAATGAAATAAGCCAGACAGAGAAAGAATACCGTATGATTCCACTTATATATGGAATCTAAAAAAACAAAACAATTGAACAAACAAAACTAAACAGAACAGACTCATAGACACAGAGAACAAAATGGTGGTTGCCAGAGGGAAGAGGGGAGGTGGTAAGGTGAAACAAGTGATGAGGATTAAGAGGTACAAACTTCCAGTCATAAAATAAATAAGTCATGGGGATGTAATATACAGCATAAGGAAGAGAGTCAACAATATTATAATAACTTTGTATGATGACAGATGGTTACTAGTCTTAGGGTGATAATTTTGTAATGTATACAAATGTTAAATCACTATGTTGTACACCTGAAACTAATACAATGTTGTATGTTGACTATACATCAACAACAACAACAAAATAGGGCCAGCCCCAGTGGCCTAGTGGTAAAGTGTGGTGTGCTCTGCTTTGGTGGCCTGGGTTTGATTCCTTGGTGTGGACCTACACTAGTCATCTGTCAGTGGCCATGCTGTGGTGGCAGCTCACATACAAAAAAGAGGAAGACTGGCTGTGGAGGTTAGCTCAGGGTGAATCTTCCTCAGCAAAAAAATAAAATTAAAAAATTAAAGCCACGTTTGAACAAATACCTTTCGTCTCTATATACCATATAGGATTTGTTCTTCTAGGAGATATGAGATATTCAATGTAATCATTTTTTGGTTTACAGTTAAGTAAACTGAGTCACAGAGAAGGTAGATAGTTTTTTCAGATCCAGTAAAATCATATGATAAATTTGGATTATAACGTGTATCTTAATTTTAGTTAGAAATAGTTTTTGTTGTTTTGGATGACCTGCTGCTTCTAAGAATGAATGTGGAAATTCAGGGACTGAAAAGAAAGAGCTTGGTGACCCATATTTCCAGTAAACTCATTCTAGGTATCTATTCGATAATTTTATTAAGCTAGAAATACTCCCTATGTACTTTCTAGGTACTTAATATTTCATTTCAGAAATAAACTGTGTTAAATTAACTTCTTTTTTTTTTTAAGGTTTGAGATTATAATAGATTTCACCAGCCTGAGAAGCAGGGACTGTGTGACCATCCTCCATGGAAAGGCTTTCTCGAAAGACTGCAGAGAGCTGAGGCGGTGTGCATGTGAGAGAATGGCAGCAACAGTGGAGCCTGAGAGGCTCCATTAGCTTCTCTGAACCAATACATGGAGGTGATTGACTCTCCAGCCACGGCTACAACTTCAAGCTTCCTACAGAGAAATTGAAGATCAGAACAAAAGTCAATGTCTTTACATGAACCTCTTCTAGTTTGGTTTCAATGCCTATTTTCTTCCATTTGATCTATGTGTATTCAACAATTCAACGAAAAGATTGAGCCACTCGAGGTCAATGCAAGAGATATTAGAGACATTGGGGAATGGAAAAAAGTCAGGAAAGACAATCTCTCTGACTCGTACAAGAAGGCTTTTCATGTATCCTGTCCGAGATCACCAGCACTTCTGAGCATGGATTCATGCATATATTTTCCAGTCACTAAGTCCTATTTCTGTACCACAAGAAGCCTCAGAAACCCATACAGTTGTGTAATCCACCTTCTTGACTTAGAGATAACTTTCTAGTGTTCTTCCTTCTCAGCATCCAATATCATCTCCCTATTTCCATGTCTTCCTTAATATTTGGAGAAGTGGGAAACTTACTGACGTAGAGGAGATAAATGTAGGTAACATTCTTTGCCCCAACAGTCAAGTAGTCCGTGAGGAATTAGCAATCATTCCCTATGCTGTGCTATGAAATACACAGCTAACTCTTTTTGCTTCAGTTCATACTTTTGCCTCCACAATCTCTCAATAAAGTCCCCATCTGCTATGTCTATGAACTGATTCCCTCTGGGATCATTTTTTTTATTAGAATCTTAGCTTCTTACAAACATACCTCCTCATGTCCACTTAAGACTCCAATAATTATCTCCTTTCCAGAGGAACTTCTCCCAGGAAAGAAATATTCTCAAATCAGTTCCATACCAGAATTACTGTCCCTGATGCTCCCTTCAGAGACATGGGAGATCAGAACAAAAGTCAGTCTCTTTACTTGCATCTGTAATACTTTGGTTTCAGTTTCTATTTCCTTCCTTTTGATCCGTGTTTATACCTTTCAGGTACTGAAGATTTAATAATAATAAATGTAAATAATGTGAAATTTGAGTGATTTTAGAATGGATTTGTGATTTGGGGAAAAAGTCAACATGGAGATGCTCTTCAAAATATGAGGGCAATAAGTGTTTTGATTGTGCCTTGCTGAGAATTTGTACGGACTCTACAAGAATACTGACTATTTGGTTATTTCGGGGAAATAAGACATCTTTGAGATGCACACTGTCTTCAAGAGGTGTTTTAACAGTTTCCTAAAATGAAATTCTTTAAGGCAAGTTTATGTCCTCAACACATGGCTAAAGATGAGTAAATCGAATTGCAACAGGGTAAATTGTCCAATCAGGTCATTGAAAGTGAGAGACTGTAGCATCTGTATCCATAGCTGGCTTCTTGCCTCGGAGCCCCTTTCTCAGGATGACAATATGCACAAGCATATCAAGGGTGAATGCAAATAACACCATCACAACTACTGACCTTGTTGGTTTATAGATAAATCAATATTAGGAGTTTAACAGTAGAAAGTCTAATCTATTAGAAATCTTTATTTTTCAATAAGAGTAACTGGGGTTTTCATTTTTCTTTCCAGGAAACATCTATTACTGACATTAAGTTCACAAACGTGATAAAGAGGATGCTTTTGTGTTCATTTTCATAAGATGGTGTCACTTAATCACTCTTTGCAGATTCTTCCTTAAGAATTTTTTATTCAATTTTCTGATGATTAGCTAGGAAATGTCTTCAGGGCTGATGAAATTCTGTGCTGATTGATTGTGTTGTGCAAAGATAACTGCATTTGTGGTCATAAAATGCAAGTTTTATGCTCTTTATTCTGATTTATTATTGGGAAAATCATTTTACTTCACAAAGCTTATTTCATTAAGTATAAAGTGGAAATATTTATAATTCCCTCATGGTGTTACTGTTAGCTGAAGTGAGGTAAATGCAAAGTTAGTCTCATAATCCTAATTGCAATATAAAACGTAAGAGATATTAAAATATATAAAAAAGGGGAGAAGAGATTTAGTGATTCATTTTTAAAAATTGGGGAGCACAAATAAGCATAAACAACCTTCTTCGGAGACCTGTAGTCATGTACATATTGTAGAGAGGCATCTCTACTGGGGATCTGTGGATATTGCCAAATATTTCCTATGATGAGTGCAGATATTTCATTAACACAGTTAATGCAATAAGCATGTAACAAGAAACGTGGATTAGGCCTTTAGTTAAACAATTAAATGTTATTTAAGCTTTGCTGCTGCAGAAGGAAAATATGGTTAATGTGAGAAAATCAAATGACTTTGTGGACTAAGTTATAAAATAGGGACATGGCAAACATCAAGTTTTGACCGTTGACATCCTATGTCGCTGCAGTCTGGTTCAGGGGTGGATGCCAAGTGTCTCTTTAAAATGCCGTTACTTTGAAGAGTCTAGCTGCCTGGAGAGTGGGTGTTGAACAGTATTGTCTCTCCAAATCTGCAGCCTAAGGGAAAGTGCCACTTTTGATGGTGAGGAGGAAAAAATTGCATTTATTTGATATTTTTGCTGTTCTTGAACTTATTCCCCTCCATCTTTGCCCTCTATCCCCGTATCTGTGTAACAAAACCCGCTGATCACAATACCCAGAAGACAGAAAAGGAGTACGGCACAACATTCTCTCCGCAAACATTTTTTTTAATTTTAAGAATATGAAACAATCATAATATGAACTTGAAAATATGATTTGCTGAGAACAATTTTCCATTGAGAATCAGAGGGCACAACTCCATGACGGGGTTTCTCAGCATGAGAAGACTTTTCTCATTCTGAAGAAACTGCAATAAAAGTTCAACGAGGAACATAGCCTTTCCTGGTCGATCCAAGCTCCTCCCGGCACACAATGAGCTATTTCTTTTCCTGAGGATATCGAACCAGCTATTAAAACTTATCAACAGGAAACAGATCAGGAGCCCTGTAACAGCAGGAAGTGTGAGAAGTGTAATGGGACCTTTTACTTTGGGGATATAAGCAGATTAAGTAGAAGAGTCTAGTAGGTTGCCTCAGGGTTGGCCTTAATTTTGAGGAGTCAAATACTTTGTAAAGGGATTCTTGTTGTTTTTGAAGAATACAAAAAGCAGCATAATCTGATATAAAGCATACAAAACTTTTTTACAAGCTTCATTGTATGAATAGATTTTTAGAATCTAATAATACTTATTATTATTCTGTCAATATTACTATTCTAACGTTTTTCCTTTTACACATTTGATGTACTTTGACCATACCTTATAACAAAGCCTGTTTACATGTCTAGGACAGAGTTTTATGTTTCCTTTTCTTTCCATTTTCTAAAGCTGACTCGGAACTCCAGGAGATGGATCAAAGACACCCTATCCGTTATTGGTGGGACAAGAATTTAAACTGGTTATCTCAGCGCTGAGACCCAATCTCTTACTGCTGCCTTGAAAAAGGCCTTGAGATTCTGGGCCAGAAGCAACCTGCAGGGAAAAATCTTTCATCTATAACATCTGTATAGAAAGCAATATTTCCACTGAAAAAATTTGTCGGAGCTTATGCCAGCTGCACGGGAGATAAAATTCTGTCTTGTAAATACTGCATCACGTACTGGCGGGATGACATCAGCCAAAGGATGTTTGCCTTTTGCTTCATTGTACTTTTTCTAAAAAGAGTTATTAAGTGCTTCCTATTCTTTCTCTAAACATAGCTCCATGACAATACTTAGAAGAATCTTGAAGACAAACAGTCTTTAATAATAAAAATTGCTATTGTTTCTCCTTTATGCCAGGTTATTATCCTTAGCTGCCAGCTGCCAGCTGTGAAAACCAAACACAGGAGACAACTTATATTGTGCTTTCTTTGCTATTCTCCTTTTCTAGGCTTAGCAGAAAACTAGAGAAAATCCCTTTTCTTGAAATTCCCACCATCTAAACTCTGGGTCAAGGGTAAACAAAGAAAAACACCCAAAAAACACGCTCTTCTCATCCTTAAAGGAACTTATCTGTGAGACGTCATCTTTTTTACAGTAGACTCTAGGTTTATTTAAATGATTTCCACTGCCTCGGTGAATTAGGTTTTATTTTACTTTATTTATTTAAGTGGTGTCTTTGTCATAAGGAGAGAAATATGAGAATCTAATGTATCGCAGCTACTCCTTTGAGAAATGAAAGATTAAATAAAATTGTATTGAATTTAGCACATATCTGATGAGCATCTGCTGTATGGTAAGGTGTGGTTCTAGGGATAGTAAGTGGTAGAAAAGTAATATCATAATAATGAGTGAATTTTTCCTTCCTATGGATCACAAGATACTTTCATATCCATTGTCTCTTGGGAACAAATTAGTCCATGTTTCAAGGGGCCTGCAGACCTGGAACAGAGCTGGTCAATAGATTTATTGGAAGAGATTTATTAACTTTAAAACAGATATTCTCTCCAGACAGTTGTCGACATTTTACGTATAAACTTTATCTTCTCAACGTTCGTATAATATGAGCAAGAAAAGGAGTCATTTTTACCTAGAAGACCTGAATAATGTTGATGACTAGCGATGGTTGGTGATTTACTCAAGGTAACAATAGCAAGCACAGATACAGTGTTCAACTTTGGCAAGGTACTCTTCTCAGCAACTTATATATACTAATTTCAAACAATATTTTGAAGTAAGCTCTAGGATTATTTTACAGTTAGGAAATTAAGGCACGGAGAGATACAATTGAAAGTGCTGGAGTGCTAGTCTGGAGATTCCAGTCCATGAGTCCTTTGATGTGTGAGTGGTGAAGACAGTCAGTGAGAGGGAATAAAGAAGTTTACAACTGTCCTTTGCTGCAGAAACATTGACATTGGCAGCCGGATATTCCCTCCTCTTATGTGAAGGGCTGGTGTCACCGACTAACCACCCCAAGGAACTCAAGGCTGGATTTGGAATCATTTAACTGTTTTTCCCAATTGTTTTTTTGCCTTCTGTTCAGTTAAGGAGATGTAATCACCACCCACCCTGAACCAGACCAAACCTCACCGCAAGAACTACACCTATGACGTTTGCCTTATTTTTAATGCTAAGATCTCTACAGGAGGAACTTAGGCCTTACTACCTTAAGGTAACCTGCAGTGTATGTGGAAGCATGTTTTCCAACTAAGCCTGTGCAAGTGAATACCAAACTCTCCCTTTTGAATATTCATTCCCCATCCAAAATAAATGTCACTGCTTCCCTTTGTTTGGGGATGCCATGACTTTGGAAATGATTTCACATGATCTCCTATTTGCTGTAAATACACTTTACTTTGTGAGATGACTACTTCTGATGGGGAGTCTGATTTAACTCACCAAATGGGAACACACTTTGGTTTCAGTAACACCAGTAAAGTAGAATTCTGCACTCCTAAAAAGGGTATAGTCTTACTGGCAGCAGAGAGAAGCCTGTCTCCCTTCCAATTTGATAATCCATATCTTTGTCTTCTCTTCCTACCAGTCCAATAGCACAATACCTGGAAGCTTAAAAGATGCTTAGAAAGATCTGGCAGACAGTGAGGTTTAAAAGGCCACATTTATTTATTTATTAAAAAAGTATCAGTCAACTAGAACTATGTCATCTCACCAGTGACTTAGAGTTTTCTGTGTGGAGTTATAGCCACTCTAGATGAAAAAAAGGAATAAAAAGAAAAAAGTGACAAATGAAAATTATTTTTCTTCAGTTTATTTTCAATTCTTCAGAGTTTTGTTCTCTATAGCTCTAAATCAATTGTATTCTTGGTAATTTGAACAATGTCAAAGAAGTATCTGGAAAGTATTAAAGAATATTACGAACTGTAGGTGACAAAATAAGCTGTGTGTCCCAGGTAGCTAGCTTCGTAGCCCACGCATTGGTTTACTTCTGCACTTGCTCTTTGGCTTTTTGTAGCAGGTTTTCCAAGGGCCTGTTACAAATACTATTGTAATAGAGAGATCACTTAAAGCACAATTTCTTTCAGATGCAAGATCTTAATGCATACTTCTCACAGATAAAATGTTTCCAACTGCTGCAGTTAGCTGAAAAAAGGATCTTGTTTTTGAGGTATCCACAGAGCAGGTTAGGTGATTGCAGTCTCTGTACTGGGCACCTGGAGAGGCAAGTCAGTGTATCCAAAGTTAGATGTGGGGCTTACGGTGATGTTCTGTGGGTAACTAATGAGAGGTGTACAGCTTTTCATTTTATTTTGTTTCAGTATGGCACCTTCCTGTGTAATTATGTCCTCATTCTTCAATAAGAGAGCTGTTTTCTCTCAATAAAATATGTTAATGTAATTCAACAAAGTGTACATTAGCAAACAAACAAACATGGATACACAAAGATAGGCTCCAATTTAGAACTTCTTTCCTGACTCAATTCTCAAAATACTAAGGGACCCTATTCTGTTCACCAATCTCTCCAGTTTTGTCTGAAAGCTTAATATGGAAATTGCTTAATAATTACTAAAATGTCTTTCTTTTTTTGTTTTTTTAAAGATTGGCATCTGAGCTGACGACTGTTGCCAATTTTTTTTCTTTATTCTTCTCCCCAAAGCCCCCCAGTACATATTTGTATACTCTAGTTGTGAGTGCCTCTGGTTATGCTATGTGGGACACTGCCTCAGCATAGCCTGATGAGTGGTGCCATGTCTGCACCCAGGATCTGAACCAGTGAAATCCTGGGCCACTGAAGCAGAGAGTGTGAACTTAACCACTCAGCCACAGGGCCGGCCCCCTATAATCTCTTTCTCTTAGCACTCTCTAGCCATTAAGTGATACAAAGGAAATGTACTTGATAATTACATAAACTGTTCATTCAGACTCTCAAATTTTGATGTGAATGTGTTAGAAAGTAATGGCTACAAGACTGAGGAGGAAGATTTATTTAGAAGCCATGAAGCTACTCTTAAATTGCCTCAGCTTTAATTCCAGTCAGAAGCCTGTGAAATTAGCATGCTAGTTATGTCTCCTGGAGGAAACCTAAGGCATAAAGTAAAATGAACTTTTGAATTCTATCATGTTTCTAATTTTCCTTACAACATTTTCCTCAGACACTTACAGGTCTGGGGAAAGAGAAGAACCATCTTGCCAAAGCCAAGGTCCGCTGAGTCCGTCCTGAGACAGTCCCACCCAGTAATCATAGCTGCTTTTGATCCTCTTCAGGCTGCCTGTGATAAAGTCCTATAAGAAACAAGACCTGAAGGGTGAACTGAGGGGAAAAAACCCCAACAACAAACTATCGTGAAATATGAACTGTAGTGTTTTGCTTAGACAGAAATTAATGGGGACTTGACAGCTGGAGAAAGAGAGAGAGAGAGGGTATTTAAAAGAAGGGATACATTTTATAGACTTTTTTCCTATTGCCATATGATCAATGTGGTGTTAAGGACTAGAGGAAAAATAGACATCTGGTATTAAAATAGTTTTAACAGATTCACAGAGTTTCAACAGAGTTTGGTAGATAGTATATGTCAAAAAAAGGCGACTATTATACTGGGCCCTCATTATCAGGACAGGTGAAATATTCTGGACATCAGAGACCACATAGTTCATTTTTTCCCAGTATACTTCAATATGAGAAATAGTTTAGAAGATTCCAGAAACAGCTTAACTGCAACATATTTTGTTAGAAGAAGCATTACTAAAATTCATCACCAAGTTTGCACAGGAAAAAGAGTGTAAATCTGTAATTGTAATAAGTTACTTCAGATTGCCTTGGTTTACTGCATTTCCTTAACAAATTGTTCTCCCATTATTCTTGTAAAAGAGAACTTGGACTGACTATTGAATATAGCAGACATACATTTTTAATAAGGTCAGAAATATATAACCATGCATTCGGTTTCACACATATTTATGGGTAGAATGATTTCAGGGAAACATCTTACTGTTCGCTTGTTAAGATGTTAGTAAACTAGGTGTAATGTCAGTTAAACATTTCATTTAGCAAATGCTTATTTTTATAGACCTCTCCATTTTATGATATCACCTCACTTTTTATACTTCGGCTGCTTCTTCATAATCACAAAATTGTTATAGGTTATACTTCCCTATAGCATTGAAAATAATAAATTTAAAGCATGTATACAATTATAATGAATGTACATGCTGGAGTAGATTAGCTCATCACAAAATGGTATTTCCCTTACCCCCTCCTCTTTTTGATTAACAATAAAAGACATATTCTCGATTTCTGGATAAGCTTTCTGTTTTTTTGTTTGCTGGTTTCTCCAATTAAAAGGAAAACAAACCATGCTAATTTCTGCTTTGCCTCTTTTAAACATTTATTTCAACAAATATATTACTGTTATAGAATATTAGGAATTCTGTTTTATGAGAATCAATCCTTTCTTTTAATGGGTAACATGGCATTTTCAGGATGATATGAAACCATAAAATAGTGCTTACCATTTCTTCTTTGTTGTCTATTTGTAGAAGATTAGAGCCCTCCTTCAAACAAACCTGTTTACTGGTATGCCAAGTTTTGTGATTTTCAAAGACATAGTAACAACTTTCTCCATTCTGAATCCAGTTGTCTGGACAAGGGCTGCAGTGATGGGCTTTAAATATAAACATTTTACCTTATTAAAGTTATTGTAAAAATATTAGTAGCACATGTCCTCAAAAGAACCCCTTACATCACCCCCAGTGAAGGTGAACACTCTAAGTGAATAGTTCATGCGATACAGTGGTTACCAATTTCCGCTTCTCTGAGGCTGAATACAATAAGATTTACGTAATTATTTCCAACTGCAATAGATCTCTAAGAATTAGTTTAAGATAAAAAGAATTTGGGACTATCTTTTCCCCAATTTTTCCTCTTCTATAATAATCAGATTAGTCTATTTTTATAAATCTTTCCTTTTTTTCAGTTTACATCATTCATAGTCTTCATTCATTGGCTTATTGTTTCATGTTCATTAATCTTACTTGAATCGGTTTAGCTGGAAATGTACTAGACCACTGGGCAAGTTGAGTAATAAGCCTCAAGTTGATGTTTAAACTCTGAGAGTTAAACATGAAAATGTTTCCTATGTAATGGAGAGAAGAAACAATGCGTTTTAAGGAGTGACTTAAAAATATGTGGGTGTGGAAAACTGGTGAAAAACTTAAGCGACCACCATGTTTATTTTAGGACTTTGATATAACTAAAAAGTAAGCTGTAATGTTTTAACCAGTTTTATGGAACCTGTCTTTAGAAAGAATTTATTCACAAAGGAAGGATGTGTAAATGCATAAAAAGGGAACAAAAGAATAAAAATTTGACCAAGGCTTTCTGGCACAGTTTTATAGAGGGGAAAAACACTGAAACTTCCAAAACCATAGTTTCTAGAAAGAGGACCTCTATTTAGGGTTGCAAGTAGTTTATTATCAGTTCCCATGGCCCAGATGTTGAGTTATTTAAAGCTCTTCAATATCCTTTGTTTGGAATCCATGCTAATCAATATCCTGAATATTGTTAAAGTTTAATAGTATAAATAGGGCTGACACTGACAGTTGAAGGGCTGGAGAATATGTTGGATTTGTAGGCCTCCAAAATGAATATTATCACTGACTCAAGGTTGAAAGCTCAGAGGTGGGCCTAACCCATGCTTGCAATAGCCTTTTATCTTTAAAAATATTGCTGGGTACAGGGTGATTCATTTTTGTTTGCAGGGGAAGATTCGCCCTACACTAACATCTGTTACCAATTTTCTCCCTTGCCCCCTCTGCCCCAAAGCCCCAGTACATAGTTGTGTATAGTTGCAAATTCCTCTAGTTTTTCTATGTGAGCTACCACCAGAGCACGGCTACTGACAGACAAGTGGTGTGGTTCCGTGCCTAGGAACTGAACCCAGGCCACTGAAGGGGAGTGCGCAGAACTGTAACTGCTAGGCTATCAGGGCTGGCTCACACAGTGATTCCTTAAACATTTACTTGACTAAATTTCAATCAGAAGGAGCTATGATAGGTTTTTGACCTCTCTCATTGGCAATTACTTCAATGGTATCCACTGAAGGAAAGTTAATTCTCTGCGTTGTATGTATAATTAAATGCTAATTAAGTAACCATAGAATATTTGACAAACTATACAACAGGGAGAATTAGACTGTTTTATATTTAAAATGCTTGTGATAGTTGTAAAAGGTAAAACTGAAATAACTTTGGAGAATTTTTTGGAAAACTGAACCCTGCATTGCTGTAATTTTATGACAAGTACTCTAAGTTTCAAAATGACTTATCTGCTCAAAGAGTTATATAAATTTGAATCTAAAAAAAATCCAAATTAAATATATTGAGGAATTTGGAGCTATAAATAAAGATACACTTATAAATTTGAGTGATGGGATAAAACATAGAATTGCTTGGTTTTTAAAACTGATCTACTAATCTCACACATTTAACTTTGAAATTTGACTGTATAGCTTCTTTATCTGCATTTCTTGGAACCTCAGTATTTTCCACATACTGTAGAAATATATAAATAAGATTGATCTAGAGAGTGGATCAAAATTACGTTTTCTATTATAAAATCCTAACTACAATTTTGCAAAGGATAAAATATGTGTCACTGTTTCTTCTGAGGAGTTGGCACCTAGACTTGCATCTGAACAGTGGAAACTGATTTTATGTCAATTACCTGAATTTAATGAGTTTTTCATGAGGATTTGACAGCATTTCATCTGGAAGTCATGGTTTCTATTACACTGTGTGAAGTTCAACAGTGTTCTCTCCTGTTGGATGAGTTTTTCTTGCTGCTTCACTGCAATAGCAGACACCTGGAACACTTCAAACAGTAACAATCATTCCTAATAAAATACTGACAAATTATAAGAAAGTGATCCTTCAACACAGACTAAAGACAACTACTAATTACTGATCACTTTTGTGACTTTAATTTGCATTATTTTAAGTTTTTGTTTAAAATTTACACTGTTCAAGAATCAACAACTACAAAGGATACACAACAAAAATTCTCTTTGGCACCCTTGTCTCCCATTTCCACTCCCCCAAAGCAATCATTTTTACCAATTTCTTTTTTATTCTTCCAGAAATACTTTGAATTTTACAAGCCGATGAATATAAAATGTGCTCTCTTTCCATTACACAAACAGTAACTCCCTGTTTACATGGTTTTGCACCTTTTATTTTATCACTTAAAGTATATTTTGGACATAGTTCCATATCAGCACATGTAAAGCTTTCTCCTTCTTTCATTGTAACAGTATAAGATTCCATTCTAAGGATGTATCATGATTTATTTTACTCGTTCTCTATTGATTTTTAGAATATCTGTAATCTTTTGGTGTAACAGAAATAAATATTGTAATAAGAAACCTTAGTCATATATAATTTCACATATGTGCAAGTATGTTTTTAAGATGAGTTGCTAGGTCAAAGTTTATGTGCATTTAAATTATAGTAGATATTTCCAAATTACCCTCCATATATGCTGTTGCAAATGATATCTCAGTATCATTTGAATTTGCATTTCTCTTTTTATGCTTGGTGTTGAAACTCTTTTCACGTACATTTAAAGAAAATTCAGTTATATTTCCTTTTCTATGAAGTGTGCAATTATATCATTTGTAATATTTTTTTGTTAGGTTTCTATCTTTTCCTTATTGTTTTATGTGAAGTTTTTAGTGTGCTATGAGAGTGAATTCCAGCAGGCCAGGAATCAGCCTAAGCAGTGTTTCTAAATTTCCTGCATGGCACTGGCCTCTGTACAAGGCATGAGACATACTGATTAATATTGTAGCTTTGTAATCATCGGTCTAAGGATTTTTTGGCAGATTATACTAGCTCATCAGCATTGTTTATTGATGATTTGCCCCTGTTGCAAGGAGAACCTGAGAAGTCTCTGCTGTTGAGGCTGGTTACCACGCAGGAATTTGCCCGTGTGGTCAGCAAAGTATAAGATTCCCAAGTGAGACTCCATTTTGGGCTCCCTGGTACCAAGGTATTCTGTGTACACCTAGTGGTTCTTGATTCAAGAGAGAACAAAGGACACTTATAGGGAGAAGAAAAGGTCCCTGCCTGCACTTGGCCTCCCCAGACTTCTTGTTATAGTACATATTTTTGCTTTAATGAGTGTAGATTTGTGAACACTGTCATTTTCGGTCCTGCGAGTCTTCTTTAGAAACCAATCCTGTTTAACTGATTCTGTTAGGACATTTATATTTTGGTAAAGTTAGCTTTTTGTATAATATGAGTTCCAGTTACATTTTCCCAGTTTGTCTTTTGACTTTGCTTCTGGTAGTTTACCCCACGTAGATCAGATGTTTTCTGAGTCATTTATGACACCCTTGATTATACTTTTATAAATATATTTCACTTTTACATTTTGATATTGCTGGAACTTATCTTGTTGGAAATGATAAGGTATGACTTCAACATTTTCCTTCCAGAAGGCTACATTGTTGTTTCAGATCATTTCTTGAACCTCCCCTCCCTGTGTTCTTTCAGTTGCCGTCTTTAGTTTACTGTAAATTTCCCATAAACTATTTAAGTATATTTCTATTGTTCTGATTGTATTCAATGCACCTATTTATCTATTAATATGTCAGCGCCAAATAGCCTTAATTATTTCAGGTTTATAATTTATTTTAATATCTGTAAGGGCCAGCATTTCTCCCATTTTCACATAACTTTTGTATTATTTTTTTGTTGTTCTTTTCATACAATTCTTGCTAGCGTATTAAGCCAGTTCTTTTTAAAAATCATATTATGAAGTATCCACCTATTCCTATTTTGTTAAATATTTTTCTTAACGGATATTAATTTTCTTTAACTTGTTTGGTTTTTATAGAATTTCTTGAAACTGTGGCTTAATATTTTTAATTAACTTGGGAAAATACTTAAGCAATAAGTCTTATAATAATCTTGCTTTTGTCCAACTCTCTCTGTCTTCTACTTTTGGGTCCACTATTACACATATGTTAATCTTTCTCATGTCTCTATGTCTCTCATCTTCTTTTCTACACTTTGCTGTCTTTTCACACTCCTTTCTTCCTTGTATATATTACTTCTGCTTAGTCTTCTAGTTAATTTACTCTTCAGCTGAGTGAACATATTAAATTGCGTTTTTGGATGATAAAGCAGATCATAACCATTGTGTAATTTGTCAAAGCTTTATTGAGGTATAATTTACATACAACTGCACATATTTAACAAGTAAAATTTCATATATTTTCATATTTATATTCATGCAGATTGTCACCACATGGTGAATGTATCCATCACACAAGATCTTCCTGTTATTATTTAATTAAAATTTTATTTTGAGGTAATTGTAGGTTCCCATGCAGTTGTAAGAAATAATTTATATTTTAGTCCTTTGTTGATATGTAGTTTGCAAATATTTGCTGCCAGCTTATAACTTTTTAAAATCTTCTTAACAGCATCTTTTGCGGAGCAAATATTTTTTAAGTTTGATGAGGTCCATCCAATTTATCAATTTTTTATTTTATTAATCATTCTTTTGAATCTTCTTAACAGCATCTTTGGCAGAGAAAAAATGGATGGATATCCATCCATTTTATCAATTTTTTCTTTTATTAATCACGCTTTTGGTGTCAAGTTTGAAAATTCTTTGCCTAATCTTAGATCCTGAAGATTTTCTACTGTACTTTCTAAAAGTTGTATAGTTTTAAGATTTATATTTAAGTCTATGATCCATTTTGAGTTAATTTATGTATAAAGCATGAGATTTAGGTCGAGGTTCTTTTTTTCCTTTTGCTTATGGATGTCCAATTTCTCAGCACTAACTGTTGAAAAGGTTATCTTCCTCCATTGAATTTGTTTTGCACCCATATCAAAAATCTGTTGGGCATATTTGGCTGGGTCTATTTCTAGGTTCTTTATTGTACTTTATTGATGTACGTGGGTTCAGCTATAAGTTTTGAAATCAGGTAGATGGATGCTACTCACTTTATTTTTGTTTTAAAAACTGTTTCAACTATTCTAGTTCTTTCGCCCTTCCATAGAAGTTTTCAGATAATCTTGTCTATATCTACAATAAATCTTACTGATTTGCCTTAAACCTGTATGTTACTTGGAGGAGAATTGGTGTATCTGCTATGTTGAGTCTTGCAGTCCGCGACCATGGCACGTGTCTCCATTTATTTAGATGTTTGATTCCTTTCATCAGTGTTTCATAACTTTCAGGATCCAAGTTTTGTACATGTTTTCCTAGACTTAAACTTAAGTATTTTGTTTTTTTGAGTGATTTTAAATGGTATTGCATTTTTAGTTTTAATGCCTATGTATTCATTGCTAGTATATAATAATACCATTGATTTTTGTATGTTTACCTTGTATCCTGTGAGCTTTCTGACCACATTTATTAGTTCTGGGTTAAAGGCTACACCAGCTGAATTTACATGCAGAAGTGGTTTAATAGAGAGTTATATAATTGGATTGAAATAAGTTTATGATATATTAAGAATTAAGTAAACATATTGTTTTATAGAAGGAGAGAAAAGCATCAAGGAAATCAATTACTGAATTAAAGAGAAAAAAATTGTACATGCTAGCCAGACCGTAAAGAGTGAAAATCAGACCGTTTAGAGAGAAATAGAAAAAAAGAAGAAACAGGCAAAACTGTAAAGTAATTTCCATTTTTAAACCACAGTTTTTAAAAGTCAATTAACCGAGATCATAAAAAGAATCTGTTCAAGAATTGATCAGCTCTGCATTGTTTATAATAACTACACTAGCCAAACTCCACTCCTTTCAGATTGCCATTTTAGAATAATGGAATAACCGGATTCAAAAAATACAAATGAAGTGAATATTATTAAGATTGATCCACACAAAATCTAGTTAGCTCTACCTCAAAGGGAAACTCGGACACAATTTGGCTATGCTCTCAAAAGAAGATATTGTCATACAGGAGAAGAGTATAGTTTGTTTATGAAAAAACAATTTGTATCTGCATGTTGTTCATCTCTCCATTAACTGGTCATCAGCATTTGTAATAAAATATTTAATTGCATATCTGCATATTCTATCTGTCTTAGTCATCAACATTGCTACCGAGAAGGAAATGCTACAAATCAAGAACCATGGACTAGAGAAAACAAATGTTTACGCCCTGTCCATCTGTGGATAGTTCAGGTAACCCAGGCTGCCAGTGGCTCTGATTATTTCTCTTCTTCTTGGCAAAGGTTGGAACTAACCAGAGTGGAGAGTAGGACAGCGATGTTAGTTCTTTTATCCTAATAATAATCTGGCATGTTTAGATGGTGAGAAATAACAATCTTTCTTTTAGGAATCTGAAGTATCATTCTAAAATTTTAAATTTTGATGAACTTTTTCTAGTTAACAATATTTTTGAGGTTCTTATTGCTTTGTTTATTACTACCTGAAAAGCCTGTACTGCATAAAACTGTAATAAAACTGGAGAAAGTGAAATGAGGCTTCTCTTTAGTTTTCCCCTAAATTGGAAGCAATATATTGCACCTTTATTGGTATTAGGGTTGTAATCAATTTGCAACAGGTGACAGATGAAGACTAAAAATACAATTACCTGGGGAAACATAAGACAAAATATTTTCAATGCTTCCCAAAATAAAAGTATTTGTTATAGGATGTTATATGTTATACCTAATTGGTAAATTAGGAAAATGAAAAAGAATAGTAAAACAAATGAAAAAAATCTGATTTCTTAGAAAATATTTTGCACTATAGAGTTACTTAAATAGAAAGTCATCTAGCATAACTAATATGGCAGAAAAAACAAAATACAAAATATAAGGAGAAAGCAAGAAATTACTCTACTTACCTTTAAGCCTATCACTCAAATAACAGTTGTTAATATTTATTTTATATCCATTATAACCTTTTCCCATATATGCATGTAAAAACTACATGTATCTGACATATAATTTTTCTTAAACTGTATTTTTCTTTCTTTTTTTTCCTGAGGAAGATTCACCCTGAGCTAACATCTATTACCAATCTTCTATTTTCTGAGGAAGATTTGCCCTGAGCTAACATCTATTGACAATCTTCCTCTTTTTTTTGTATGTGAGCCACAGCCACAGCATGGCCATTGACCAGTGGTGTAGGTCCGTGCCCAGGAACTGAACACAGGCTGATGAAGCGGAGCATGCCAAACTTAACCAATAGGCCACTGGGGCAGGCCCAAACTATATTTTTCTTTAAACGACTTTTTAATCGGCTTCTTTTGTGGGAAAATATTGCATGATTATAGCTCCATGTTAATAACAATAGTTCTAGAAGACTTCTTTGAATTACATTGTATTCTTTTATATCAATGCAACATGACTAATTTTACCTATTTTATTGTCAGATATGTATGAATGCACTTTTAATAATATATAAGAATAATTTGTAAATTAGCTCATTCATTACTTTTATATATCACGATACTTTAAGTGGAAGGATATAGGTTTCATTTACTACTTTTTGTCAAAAATATGTCCTGGTTTCTAATGCATATATTAAATTATATATATAATATGTTATATATGTTACATTTATAATTTAAATAGTTGTATTGACATTTATCTTACAATGAACATTTTCATGAAGAGAATATTTAACATTCTTTGTTAAAATGGAACATGATTAAGAATAATTATTGAAAATTAAACATGATTTTTATAACTCAAAACTTAGTGGCTACAACATAATCTGTAACTAGCAGGGACGAGCAATTAATTAGAAAAGTTTGAAGGGCACAAGCTAGTTCTTGTTTAACACAACTGCTTAACTAACTTGGTTTTAGTTTAAAAAAGCCTTAAGTGCTGAGAATGCATAAGACAACCTTGGCAAATGATAACATTGGTAGGAAAAAATAAATAAATAAAAGCCACTATATTTGAACAAAACCTAAAGGTAAAAGTATTTTACATTTGTATAGTAACATTTAGGTTTTAAAAATAGATATTTATAGTTACTAATACAAAATCAAAGAAAAGAAAAACTTTTATTTGTAAGCATTTTCCAGAAATTACTGAAAGTCTTAAATACTTTATTTTCTAGTTAGCTTTTATTTATCCTCATTAAAGTACCATTTTCTTCACACAATTTTTGTTTTCAGAGTTAAAAGTTTTCAATGCATATTACATCCACGGGATCAAAACATTAAAAAGACCATGGAAAGTAAACACCGAAATATCTTGTTTCACCATTGTCATCATCTATCTAACTTATCCTGACCCCATTTTAGTTATTTCTTATGTATCATTCCAATGTTACTTTGTGTAACTTGAAGTTATCCTTAATTAAATTGTGGCATAGCGGGGCCTGCTCTGTGGCCGAGTGGTTAAGTTCGCGCGCTCCGCTGTGGAGGCCCAGGGTTTGGATCCTGGGCGCGGACACGGCACCGCTCGTCAGGCGGCATCCCACATCCCACAACTAGAAGGACGCGCAACTCAGATAGGGCGGGGTTTGGGGAGATAAAGCAGAAAAAAAAAAAAAAAGAAGATTGGCAACAGTTGTTAGCCCAGGTGCCAATCTTTAAGAAAAAAAATATATGGCATAGGATATACATTATTTTGAATGTTCCTTTTTTTTTCACTTAACAATATATCATGAAGACATTTACATATTACTCCATAGAGAATAGCTTCCATAGATGCTGCTGCTTCTCCACCCCCTCCTCCTTCCCCTCCTGCTTCTCCCGTTTCCCTCCTTCTCCTTCCTTTCCTTCTCCCCTCCCCTCTCCTCTCCTTTCCTCTTCTTCTTCTCCTTCTTCGTCGTCGTCTTCTTCTTCTTCGTTATCTTCTTCCTCTCCCTCTTCTTCTTTGGCTCCTCTTCCTTCTTCTTCTCCCATCTCCTCCTCTTCCTTCTCTTCCTCCTCCTCCTCATCCTCCACCTCTTCTACCTCCTCCTTTTCATTCTTGCTTCATGGTATTCCATATTGTGGATCCACCATTGTTGATTCATATGGTCCCTTAGTGATAGGCATTTGAGTTTTTTTAGTCTTTTTTGCCCCCCATTGCTATCTGTGCAGGTTTACCTACTGGAAAATTTTCCAAAAGTGAGATTTCTGGGTCAAAATGAATTAGTACAGTTTAAGATAACCCAGAGTTTGTTAAGAACATGATTATCATAGTTTATCTAAACAGATTTTATGAGCTACACAGAGAGGAAGACAAAATTAAGTATCCAAAGGACAGCAAGGATGTGGATTTTTTTCCATGAGGACATGGAAAGTGCACAGTATGCTTTCATAAGCATCCTTAGTGCATACTATATTCTGTCTGGCAATATAATAACTGATGATTGGAGACTATACATTTATTTTTATATAAAAGTGAATTCTATATCCCATTCACTTGACAATATTGCTCAAAAGTGTTGCATCTTCAGTTAATCTTATTTTTAATTGAAAGTGTTCTTTATATTTCAAGTTTATTTTATTTTCTTACCCCAAGTAGTTCATATTTATAAAACAACATTCAAATTTACTATATAGAAGTGATATTTGAACCATATATTTTGATATTTGCAATGTCAATTAAGTATGGATTCTTGTATAGTAGTTAGAATGGAGCTTGGCAATGTTCCATTAAATGTCTTTTGGTTTTATAAAGAAAACTGTATTATTAGATGTTAATCAACTTATCTGTTAGATGTCTTTGAACTCTGCAATCTGCTTCCAATGTATCTGTTTGATAAATAGATATTTAAACATGTTTCCTTTAAAAAATAGACTTACATTTGATTTAATTTTTTTCTTTTTTTGATAAAGCACAGAAGGAGCATAGAATGAGATAAAGCTTTCTGGAAGTTCTAACATCTGTTGTAGGCTGTGTAATTTTATTTGAGGAGATAGATAAGGTAACAATTATTTATTGTTAGCATGAGTGATAATAAAAGTTCTTAGTACTTGTTGGAATCTGCAGCTCTGTATTTATTATATTATATAAAAATTTCATTTGCAAGATATGGAAAAATGTCTCAAATTTGGACAAAAGGGAATAAATAAATGTGGTTAAGTATGGCCCAGATGAAGTTCTCGGGTTTACACTAAATATAGTAAATTGTACCTTACCTAATATAAAGTGAGAAACTCATCAAAAAAATCTGCATATGTCAAGTTTAGAATAAATGCATATTTATAAAAGGAAGAGCATATATTGAAATCTTTCAGATTGCATGCATTGGCATGCTAACGTGATTCGCAAACTGCATCACAATATAAGTAATTACTTGCATTATTTTTCTCAAAGAGACCTATGCCATTAGATCTGAGTTAAACAACATGCAATTGAACATTAAAAGCTATCGGTAGCATCCAAGTGCTTAAAGAGTTATATCAAGTAAATGTCCCATAACTTAAACTCGGAAGCCATTATTTTATATCACTTATATGCATTTAGTTGTTTCTAATTGATTTATCGATTTATAAATTATGAAGTTTTGTTTATAATGATATACATATACATAATTGTATATAAAACTATATGTAGTGTATAATATATATATATAGATTATTTTGAAGATATCCTTTAGTACTTACACTTGATGCCCAAGAAAATGGATGTTGTTAACAAGCCCATGCAGAAAATACATGAAATCACTATCACAAGACACCGTGTTCCTAAACAAGAAATAGGGACAAGAAATGAAATCGAGTTAGAGAAAGTAGATGAAAGAGATGGGCTAGGATAAGACTAGACTGAGTAAAAGAAGAAATTAGCATTAGGCATTCCTGTTAGAGAATCGTTGAGGCCTTGTGTAACTGTGTGTAAGAGGAAAAAGAGAACTCAGACTCTTTGAAATGCAAGTTATAACAGGGATAGCATTTAATTTGGAAAAACGCCAAACAGATTTAGTACTATACTTCTTTAATCCTTATATGATGCCATAACTTTACTAACTACTTATATGTATTATTTTCCAACCTTCAGAGTTTATAACAAACCAGGCAGCACGTTTTAATTTTTGAAAGCAAAAATGCTGTTTCACATCTCCTCGTCTCTTTTCAGTGTCACTTGAATAAGATTGTTTCCAAGATATTTCCTTTTAAACACACAGTTTGGGATGAGAAACATTTTTTCCCACGTAATTTTGCAATTATTCAATAAGGAAAAATGAAGAATGCATGATCTGTTATATTCTTAAAGCTAATCAGAGAAAACTACGTAAAATTTATCTTTGGATAGTGTGGTAGACTGAATAACGCCCCTGCCCAAGATGACCATGTCCCAATTCCTGGAATCTGTCAATCTTAACTTATATGGCAAAAGAGACTTGAAAGGTGTAATTAAGTAAATGATCTTGGGATGGGGAGATTATCTGGGCCCCATTCTCTGGAAGCAGAGAGACATTTGAAGATGTCGTGCTGCTGAATTTGAAGATGGAGGAAGGAGAGAGAGAGAAAAAAGTACCACATACTTGTCAAGTCTGTTGCTCGTTTCCGTTTCCTTTCCACCTTTACTTACTCGTCTTCCACTTCATTTCATTTTTTAATGTTAGCATATCATGCACAGCATCATACACTTAAATAGGTTATCTCGTTAGGAAGATCACTTTGGGCTCGTCATAGAACAAGAAAACATATACTACAAAGTCTTGGACTAAATAACCAGAACTCATTACCTGAACATTTGGAAGGCAGATTTTTCTGGTAAGGGTTTGATGTTGGGTTATCCCATTGGAGAGAGGTGTACATTTCTTCCTCCTGCATGTCTGAGATGCTTTGATAGGTAAGGCTGTCTACCTGAGGAGCTGAGACAAATAACTTCTTTTGTAGTCAGGAGCAGACTGGTGAAAGAACTGAAATTGGCTACTTTTTCAGACCAGTGAGAAAATATGTTTGAGTTTAAGGAATAGAATATATGCATATTCATCCAGAAAGTTGAAGTTTATGAAGTTTAATCTAAAGCACAACTTGTTAAAGAAGGAAATGAGAAAGAAACTGAGTTCCAAATGGCCAACGATAGAATATGTTATTGTTCTCGTTTCTAAAATGTAGCATGTTGAAAGTGATAGCACTGAATTACTAAGATGAAAGGGATAAAAGAGCAAGGAATGCACTTATATTCGATATAGGACATGAAGCAGGGGGATGATCTAGATAGCAAAGGTCTGAGGCTAGCTCACATTGGGCTAACCAGGGTGTCAGAAGTTATAGACCACTGTGCACCCTTTGACAAGAAAGCTAGGAAGAGTTTTCATCCCTAATATAAATTTACACACTCTATTCCTCAGGGTAATGCAGTTACTGTAATAAGTAAACCTCAAAATACCAGTTGCTTAACACAATAAAACTTGCTCACTCACATAACATTTTAGCTTGAGTAATCCTGATTAGAGGGTAGTTTTCTTCCAAATGGGACACAGGTTCCTATCTTATAAAACACTGGATTCTCTACTTCTAGCTATTGGAAAGGAAAAGAAAAGGTGGCAAATCCACACTTGCTTCTTGAAAGCTATAACCTAGAAGTAGCCTGTATCACAGCTGTATCCCCTAATGGAATACCCATGTTTGGATCTAAAGGTTGGGCCTGATAAATGCAATTTTTGCCTGGCTAGCAAACTATCTATGACAACTTCACTCTGGAAAAGAAGTATGAATTATTTAGTGGATAGATGGCCATTTCTGCCACATCCTGTGACTACAGCATTTGTATTTAGAAATTTGATGCTTTAATCATCACTCATCTATTGGTCATTTGTCCTTATGGCCAAAGGTCATGTCTTGGTAATTTGCTGTCTGCAAATCCCAACAGTATGCAAAATTGCAATGTTCTCTTTTACTTTAGTGTCGCACTTAATCAATCATTGACCTCTGTAACAGAAGAAAACAAAGGGTACACTCAAGGGGTAACTTAAGGGCATTTAATAAAGGCATTGTTTATAAGACTTTGGGAAGGATTATGGGAACCAAAAAGGACTGGTGAAAAATGCATTTGGAAGCTATCAAGAACCCTAGGCCTGAGGAGTTAAAGAGAGGGTCTTTATTGCCTCATTGTGGCCTGTCTGAGGGAGCATGGTCTAAGATATAGAACATGCAGCCTTTGCCAAACCATGGCATGGTAGAGCGAGAGCCAGGGAAATACCTCTCTTTTCACCCTCTGGTCACTGCTAGTACCTCCCAATAACTAAATTATCTGGAAGCCAGTGGCCAAGTTTGCCCAGATAATGCCGTTCATTTGAGTTCTATCTCCCAAGGCGACAGGACAGGGTGGGGTTGAGAGGATCTCAGGAGGCAAATGGGGAATCTGCAGCAAATTCTCCAAATATTTCACATGATTTTCATTTTTTTTTTTTAAAGATTTTATTTTTTCCTTTTTCTCCCCAAAGCCCCCCGGTACATAGTTGTGTATTCTTCGTTGTGGGTTCCTCTAGTTGTGGCATGTGGGACGCTGCCTCAGCGTGGTCTGACGAGTAGTGCCATGTCCGCGCCCAGGATTCGAACCAACGAAACACTGGGCCGCCTGCAGCGGAGCGCGCGAACTTAACCACTCGGCCATGGGGCCAGCCCCGATTTTCATTTTTAAAATCATATTCATTTCAGTGATCTGAGATTCTGATCTGAAAAGCAATGTGGCTTAACTCCCCAGAGCCTTTACAATGGAATGATTTCTATCTTGAGAAAAAGGGGGACAAACATAAGCATACCAAACGTGCATTAAGACTAATATTAGAACACAGGCAAGGAAGTTCAATGAGTCTTGATTAATTTCCAGGTACCCTCGAATTTCATAAGCACTAAATATGAGGCTCAGAAAGATCTAGTTTTCCCCAATACAGTATATTCTCTGATAAATTTCTTTGAGGAACCATTGGGCTCTCTCAATAAAACATTAATATGTTACTTGTGTTACTCTTGATGTTTTTAATCATACTACCTGTTCTTTATTATTCATTACATTCCAGCTACTGTTTCAAAGGGCTTTTACATGAATTATTTTGATTCTCACAACAGCTCTACTACTGTTAGTACGTTTGTAACAATTGTAAATTGAAGCATAGAGACGTCAAATTATTCACCAAAGTTCACCTATGCAGTAAGTGGAAGAGTTAGTATATGAAACTAGGTGGTCTGATCACAGAACCCATGCTATTAAAATCTGTACTATTCTTAATTCATGTGTAATATGCTTTCAATATGAGTACCAGAAAAAATAATCTTTGTAGGTACAGTTTGACTGGTTTACATTTTTCAATTGCGTTTTTGCCACACACTAAGATATTATTCTTCAAAATTTAGTTATCTCATAGTGATGTATAAATATACGTTTTTCCATTTGGGGGAGATAAAACATTGAAGTGCAAAGATATGGCTGATTTTTGGACGGTCTTCTAAACTGTTATGTCCTATTTGGTTTCTCTAAATAAACAATAAAAATAGGAAAGTAATGGTATATCCCCTGAAAGCAAAGATCTCGTGTCATTCAAAGAGGAAGCAGGATCTGAGGTATTTCTGTTATTTTTCCTTGCCTTCTCCACCAAAACTGCTTGTTTATTGATAGTCTAAAAAAGATAAATATTCCAGTGTCTTTTGGGCGATAGTGCACAAATCTATAAAAGTAATACATATTTATCGAGTATTTATTGCATGCTTGGAACTCTGCTCAATGTCTTATATAATTATGTTAAATGATCCTCACAATTACCTTATGAACAAGGTAATAATATTTAAACCCATTTCAAAGATGAGGAAACCGAGTTTTAATGTGATTAACTTATCAAAAGCCACATAAAGGAGTAAATTCTAAAGTAATGCTTTTCACAATCTATTAAAGACTGTTCATATCAGAATCAAGAGGGGGTGCTTGCTAAAAGGTTTCTGTGTCTCCTCAGCCTTCCAACTGAATACCATAAGTATTTGTATTTGAACATCTGCATGTTTTAACAACACCTCAGCTGAGATGTTTGAGAATCATTCATACACTTTATTACCACTAATTTAAGAAAAAAGAGCACCTTCGGGGAAGCTGTGGGAAAGAAATGCAATTTTTCCTGTTATCCTGCTAAAGGGTGCCTCTCCACATGTTCTATAAATGCTTCCTGAGTTGCTCAGCAAAAACCAAGCACAGAACTGTCAGGAAAAGAACTAGATAAAGCATTTTTACTTGCTGTTCCCTCTGCTAGCCTATGGGCCTTGTTAAGAAGCATTTACTCATTTTCAATTCCATCAGGTTTGTTAGAAACTTTATTTTTCTTCTTTTGCACAGAAAATTACTGCTGTTGAGTTTGACCAGAGGTAGATTTGGAATAGAAGTTACATTTGTATAGTATTTTACTGATTGCAGAGCTTTTCAATGAATTATCTCACACAATGAGAAACCAATATTTTTCTGTTTGCTCTGAGTCGGGAACTGTGCTTGGTGCTGGGCATTTAACAGCCAATAGGAAAGTCGTGGTGTCTGCCTTAATGGACTTTGGTCTAGTTAATACTCTGAAGTTTTGTTTTCAGTTGTAGAACTGTGAAAGACGTAAGTGTTACCCTATGTGAAATAGGAGAGAATGGTAGCTAAAGAGGCTACATGACTGGTCCATGGTGTACTTTAGATAAGTGATCATAGCATACAAATTATTCTACTGACTCCAAGTTTAGTATTCTTTCCACTACCTTATGCTGTCTTTCAAACTTAGATATTTTGCATAGTTTTCAAACTTAGGTATTATCCCCAGCTTAAGTCCATTAAGCCCTACCTTTTCTTGCTACAATTTTAAATTTATATGTTTCTTCTGAACATGCAGTGAGTCATACTATGTTGAGATAATTAGGAATAAAAGACAGGAAGAGAGTGTGGGAGAGGCCGAAAGTAATAAAGGGACACACATGTATGGTGACGGATGAAAACTAGACTGTGGGTGGTGAACATGATGCAACTATACAGAAACTGAAATATAATAATGCACACCTGAAATTGAGACAATGTTATAAGCCAATGTGACTTCAATTGAAAAAATAACAAAGAAAAGAAAGAACGTAGTGAGTTAGTTAGAAAAGGATAACTTCTTATCATAAAAACGTCAGTTCATCTAAAATAAATATGTAAGTGAAATAAAATTTCAACTAGAAAAAAAAGACAAGAAGAAAATTGATGGAAATAGAACAATTGGGAAACAAATGATCAACTCGCAGACTAGCTTCTGGATGTGTAAAGAAGAGACTAAGTTATCCGTTAGTATAAAGGGATATATAAAGATGGGACTAAGTAGTGTTGGTCGGAAAGATAATGTAAGGATGACTTCAAGGGGAATAAAGGGAGAAATAATCAATTTTATGGCTAGTCATTTCTGCGTCCAGGTCTTTTATTGTATAATCAAGCACATGTGTGTGATATCCTGCCTATCTCTTTGCATTAAAGTAGTTCATCCACCTTCGCCAACCCAGCCTTCCTCTCACACATTAAATAATATTTGTTTTTACAGAAGGTAGGGTGAATTTTCCCACTATGAAAATAAGCACAATCCATATTTTCTCCTTCATTTCCAGAATGCTCAAACCTGTGAATGGAAAAGGTAGAATGAGTTCCTTAAAAAGCTAAATAAACAACCAACAATCAAACTCTATGTATGATGTTTTGTTGCACAAAGTGGAAACAAAATGTATGGGGAAAATAAGTAAAACACAACTTTACATTGCTGGTAAACTTCCAGTCTGCTTGAGAGTATAAAGTATGTGTACATTTGAAAAGCTCAATAGCAACTTAATACAGCATAAGATTAAGCAGCAAGTAAATGCTAGGTACAAAAGGAATCCAAACCAAAAGATGGATGGGGATCTGAAATTATGCAAAAGGCTTTATCTTTTCATCTTTTAATAGAAGATCATACTTTAGTCTTGAAAGAAGGGTAGAATTTAGATAAATAGAGAGAAGATGGAGAGCTCTGTAAGGCAAGTAGCTGAACAGAATGGGAATGAGCTCAAGGAAAAGTAAGCTGATTAAGTATTTTTGAAATGAGGATTTATAATGTTATAAGGTAGCAGATATAAGACAGCAGACTGTATTGCAATGGTCTGTTAATTTGTCTATATTTCCTGCTAGACTGCTTATGACAAGAGGACAAAGAATGTATATTTACTAATTTATTTGCCAACAATCTATGGAATACCTACTATGTGCCAAAGTTGTTTTACATGCTAATGATAGAGTGGTAAATGAAGACAAGAGTCCTCCTACTGGGTAACTTACATTATAGTTGGGGGATATTGGTAAGAAGCCAATAAACAGAAAATTTCAGAGAGTGGTAAGAGTTGTGAAGAAACAAAACAGTGTGATATGATAGACTCGAGTGGATGTGAGTGGAGGGAGGCTAATTTAGTTCGAATAATTAAAGTCGGTCTCATTGAGGAAGTGATGTTTAAACAGTCTTGAGTCACGAAGGGAAGCCAGTCATGGAGTTCTGGAGGTAGAGTATTCTAGAAGGAAACAGCAAGTACTAAAGTCCTAAGACAACAAAAGAAGTCTGATTTGTTGAAAGAACAGATGGAACATCGGTTTGCCTGCAATGTTGTGAATGAGGCAGCAAGTGGTAAGAGATAAAGCTCAAGAGCTATGAAGAGGCTTGTTGTACTACGGTATCCTTGGCTCCTACTCAGTAAATACTTACTAAATATCTTTTGAATAAATTAACTAAAAATTTAATGATCAGATTGTACAAGTCAGTTTAGTTTTACCATTTCAGTTTTGATATACAAAATGAAAAAAAGTTGTTGAGACTGGAGAATGGAAAGTCACGTTAAGGAACTCTTAATACAATTGTCCCTTTTGCCTGGATTATCTGTGGAAGGATGGAACCTCATAACATGGACGTTACAACCACTTTGTGAATGATGATGTGCCTGATTCTTGGAGATCCCTGGGGTGGAAGAGTAGGTAAAATGATACCAAAGTCAAAAGAATCCTCAAAATAATAACTTTCAACTATAAAATAATGAGGATGATAATTTTGTTCTAAAAATATGTGAAAAGAATTAGATCAAACTGAAAAAAAAGAACACATAAAATGTTCCAATGGTAAAGTTGAGGTAGAAATTAATGGGAAAAAATATTGGGAATAGAGGTGGATTGTACCTTAGATAAAGAGCAGAAGAATGGGTGGGTAGGGAAAGTAGAATCGTCTCATAACCAGTGTTCTCTTGTTAGGGTTAGGGTGCAAGTGACTCAGCTGCTGCTTCTATAACCTACGGTAGGGTATAGAGCCACCTCCCAACTGTTAAGTAACTTGCACTCAAGAGGATAGAGGATCTTAGGAATAAAAATTGCTAGTTGTGCCTTGTATTTTGAGTGTCCACTGACTTACACATTTTCGGAAGGAACTGAACCATCTTCCCACAACCACATGTTGTTAGAGTTCTGTCGGGACAATCCAACCCAACGAATTAATGATGTCCTGCTTTTGATATATTCCTATTGGAAACACAATTAAATATAACGGTCAGAATACTACCACTTTTCTCGTACTAACATAAAGACAAAGCTTCGTGACAAGACCCTGGGCCAAAAAAAAAGTTTGGATTATTTGTATATATTAATATTAACTAATTATATTTGGTATTTAGAATTGTACCAAGTTCACTTGTTTTGGAATAAAAAATAGTTGTAAGACACAGGAAAAAATTGTACACAAAGATAACTGATATTCTAATCTTTCTCTGTGTTTATCTTCCATCGATTGAAGATTAGACGTCCAAATAGTCTCATATATGTCTCTTAAATAAGATAAATGGTAAATGACTACAGAAGGATAATGAAGAAGAAATACATTATTGGTGAAACTTTATATTCCCTAGATTTAACTTCTTCTTGCTTTAGTTTCATTGCTTAGCTTACCCACAAATCTTACATACAGAACTATTAATTTGTTTTAGTGGATTGGGTAAAAGAGAATTATATGATGTCTTTCTCAAAGGCCTTCACAAATAACACACATCTACTTTTCCTATCTACTATATTATATACTAATTTGTTTTGTTCATTGCTTATTGGTCCAACTAGAATATAAGCTCCATCACGTTAGAGCTTTTTGTATGTTTCATTAACTGCATGGGTTCATGTCCTGGAATAGTTCCAGCACATATTTTTTGAATTAATGGAGTCAATCAATCTACAGGCAACAAAATTAAGAAGAGGTCAAATGTTTATATACTCTCATTCCTCCCAGAAAAGCAGATAGGGGACAAGGCATTCTTGGCAAATAAAAAATGACTTGAGCCGAGCTTCTTAACAGACATATGAGACAAAATGGCATTCCGTAAGAGATATTATGTGAAAGTCATTTCTTTTAACTGCTTGTTTCTTAAAGCTTGAGCCACTTTTCACCTTTCTGTTAATTCTTGTTCTTTTCTTTTAAATACATCCACATTATGTACTTCACTATAGGGAGTATATTCTGCCTGAAGTCTGTCTGAAATTTAACTATTCTTTATTTCTCAAAAATTACATTATTTCCTCTTTTAGTTATAAATCTCCAATCTGTCATCAGTTTAGAGTACTAAGATTCAAGACACATTTATATAACTCCAACTAATCTCTTTGTAGGAGTTGAGATTTCAAGACACTCTCTTATTTTGCCTGATTGGAAAGAAAAGTTCATTTATTTATCGGAATTTCTTCTCTGTGAGTCTGAGCCCACAAAAAGTAAGTAGATGGTATAGCAAGTTAGAATAACATGGCACACAAATGATCATGAATGTCACTGGACTAATATCCTCATGTCTGGTCCACTACTGTGTACTTCAGCTCTCAAAAAAGTATGAGTCAATTTTGCTGATCAGCTGTAGCAATTCTGTAGAATATGACTGGCTTGAATATTTGAATGTTGAATCTCTGCCTGCACATAACCCAAATCCCGATCTATTCCAATTTATGTCTGCTTTACATTTTAATATTCAAAAATATGAATAATAACTATATTAGAAATTGTAGGATAAATACCATAAAGAATTTTTTTTTTAGAAGGGAACTTGAGCGAACAGCTGTTGTCAATTTTTTTCTGCTTTATTTTCTGCCCAAATCCCCCCAGTACATAGTCGTACATTTTAGTTGTGGGTCCTTCTAGTTGTGGTATGTGGGACGCCGCCCCAGCATGGTCTAATGAGCAGTGCCATGTTCCCGCCCAGGATCCGAACCAGCAAAACTCTGGGCTGCCAAAGCAGAGCACATGAACTTAACACTCGGCCACTGGGCCGGCCCCAAGAATTTTTGCCTTTTAAAAAAAATATGTTTTGATAAACCTGTTGTAGGGTAGAAGGGAGATGCCAAGGCTTGGTTTCTGGCTTGCACCCAGGATTCACAAAGAGAAAAGTTACATTAAATAATAAAAGGAAAGCGCATGAGTGGATGTGGACATATTTTGCTTGAAAATAGAGACTTTGTTAGGAGCTGTCAAGGGGGGAATTGTGGAAAAGGAGATGGTTAGCAGAAAATTTTCAACTGAAATCTTGCGTGTTATGCAAATGAGATTGCTTCCAAAACTATGTTTGGGAGAGCCTTTAAAAAAATGAAGTTTGCATCATGGTTTGTTCAAGTTGTCAGCAATTTAGCAGGGACTGAGAAGCCATGTAATATTGGCATAACATTGTTACATATATTTTACAATCATATTACTTTTCTTTATACTTCCAGATTCCTTTAAGAATTAGTAAATAGAATTAAAGAAGTTGAGAAAGGTTAAAAGACTGTTGCAGAGATAAGATCAGAACTCAAAATCCCATAGTCCTATTTCACCTCTTACTACTCTCAAATGGTGTAGTTTTTACTGAGCTTGACAAGGTTCTCAGATTAGCACAAACTGGAAGACATGAAAAAAAAATTTGTTTTTGCTATTTTTTTTTTTTGAGGAAAATTAGCCCTGAGCCAACATCCACGCCCATCTTCCTCTACTTTATATGTGGGACGCCTGACACAGCATCACTTGATAAGCCCTGTGTAGGTCCTCGTCAGGGATCTGAACATGTGAACTCCGGCTTCCTGAAGCGGAGTGCATGAACTTAACCGCTATGCTACCAGGCCAGCCCCCAAAATATATTTTTTTAAAGTCAAATGTTTCACTTGAGGTTTTTCTCCTTCTGACTTCAAAATATTTGACATAGAAATCTCCTTACCAAAACGCTCTGGTTGGCGATCTTCACAAGAGTAGCATTCTGATCAATACAGTACCACTTACTGTCTTCCCATGTCAAGTTGTGCCTGAAGAATCCATAGCAATTATCTCCGTAATATCTCCAGTTTGTGTCACACGGGCTGCATTTATGGCCTTCAGGAGAAATCAAGCATAGCAATCCTTTCATTCTAAATTGGGCTTAATTTTTCCCCATGTTTCCCTAAGATCTCAAAATTCCCTACAAATAGCATCGCAGAAATACTTCAGAGGTAGAGAAGATGAAGAGGATACCAAGCCATACTTACTTAAATTGTCCTTTTTTCCCAATTGTCTTATTAAATTTTGGCAAAACTTCTTTGCTAATTGTTGCAGAGTTCTTGAGAGATTTTCGTTTTCAGCTTGTAGGTAGTTTTGCTGTGTGACAGCTAGATGTAAAAGTTACATAATAAGTTGTAATCAAGATAATAAGGATGGTGTAAAGAGCTTTCAATTAATTTTAATTTCAGTAGAATTATCAATCTATGAAGTGTTTACTAGATGCACTAGTAAATGAGTGCTAAAAAGGGATTAGGGTAAAGGGGGTATAGAGAACAAATTAGGAACTATGCAAGACTGGCATCTGAGAGTTATCCAGGACAAGCAAACTATTTGAAGGAGTCAGTCACAAATGAGAAAATGCCACCATCAAACTGCACGCCCAAAGCTGTTGTTTTGACTTTCCTTGAATGCAGATTTCTAAGCAGATTTCACAGAGGTGCATTTTGCTGTCATTTTGTTTTTCATGTAATACCAAAACATCCATTCATTTAAAAAATGCATATCGATTTCCTATTGTGCTCAAAGTGCTATGATATTCAGGTAAATAAAAGATGAAGAATCCTATAATATCTTTTAAAAGTAAACAATATAAAAACAAGCAACAACTAAACAGATGATAATGTGACATTAGAGGACTTGTAAGTTTACAGGTAGAAAAAATATTTATTAATTAGGTAGGATATAAATCGTGGAAGTAAATAAATTCATTAAACAAAATGAGAAGGAGGACATCTTCAGAAGAGGGAATAAAATGAGCCAAATTTCATGCAAGGAGATATAGGACTTACTTATGAAACTGAGAAAATTCCAGGTTGACTAAATCTGAAAATACGTCGTATAGGGAGAAAAAGAAAATTTTAAAAGTGTGAATCCATTCTGAAGAGGATCTTAAAGCCAAGTTTACAATTTTTTGAAATAATTTTTAATTAATAAAAAAATTTAAAAGGTGATTTTAATCAGAAGGAAAAGGTCAGTATTCTCCTTTGTTGAGAATATATTGAGCTACATATATGATGATCGGAATAGTGTCCAATAATGACAATTAAGATTAGTGGTATACACCAGGATCTTTAGGTATTGCCTTCCTCAGATCAAATCTTTGACAATGAGTCAATACTTACACATGATCCCCAGAGCCACCAGCCCAACAACCATCCCCGCGCACAAGACCAGCAGAATCAAAGCCATCACACGCCACAAAGATGAGGAAGCAGGCTCAACTGTGGGCATACAATAAAGATGTTGGGGGCTGGCAGTATGACATGGCTATGGGGCAGTGTCACCCCGTCCCTGCCCTCTCAGAATTTTCCAAGTGATAGAAATATCTTCATTGGAAGATCTTGGCTGTTTTCCCGTGGAGATCATCAATAGTGTTTACTATACAGCTCCCATTCCACATATCCATCTCCATCCCCAATGGACTTCTTTCTGAGTCAAAATATAACTAACTGTTAAGGTTTTGTGTGTTTGTCTTTGTTTTGTTTTGTGCCTACTCTCATAAATAATTGCTTTTATAATCAACAACTGGAGAATCACACCCATTTGCTGACATCTTAGAAAATAGGATTGTGAAACATTCTCTCCCCTTATCCCCTTGGTTTCTATTCTCTCCAGCATTAAACTCTACAAGCCTTAATGTAATGTTACTTGCTTGTACCTTTTGTTGTTTATATTCTAAATAAATCTATCTGAGCCTCCGTAGATACTAGTCAAGTGCTGTAGAGAAAGAAAGTCATTCAGGAAAATAAGACTATATGTGCTATCACTAGGATAAAAAGGAAACTAGGTTGACCTATTAAGATAATTAATTCCCAATTTGCTGGCTCTGGGCATTCTTACCTGAGGTGAGAGTCGGTTTTCGAGTTTCAATATTTAAGGTCATGTATCCATCTTCATCTTGCATGACTTTCCTTTGACTACAATTGAGCTCAAGGTTCAATGACTTTGCAAAATGTAGTTAGTGTCCACTCTTATGATTTCAATGTCTGTCAGTCTGTGATGCTCCTGTTTCTGGTAAGGTGGAGCCATATGAGTTGGGGCACTTTTTTTTTTTTCCTTCCAGGAAGCACTTTCGTAGCTGCTTACAGATACATGGGCCTTGAACAAGAAAATACAAAAATAATAATAACTTGTGGTAAAGGAGTAGATATGGCATTTGTTTCCTGTTTCCTTATCTTCAACTCTAAATGAAGCAATATTCCATCATGTGTATCCTTTCAAAGAACAAAAGTTCATGCTTCATCTTAACCTGAGCAGAATCTAAATAATATTGTTTCAATAAACTAATTTCTGATGAAAACTCATGGGTAAAATACCAGCAGATATATGTATTGTCTATCCCTTTGTGAGGAGCGAGTTTAATATAATTTGATCTAATTTGGGCCAAATTAGATGTTTCATGGTATTGGGCTGGAATAGACCATTCCTAATTGTGACCTAGAGTTCATCCAAATTCTTGCATCTTCTGCAAGTCAAATTTTTCAGAAATTGGAGGACTCCACTTGAGGCAGGCTTCATATCGCTCAAATTTAGGTATAGAAGGAAAACAATCAAATAAAGTGAATTAATGCAGTTAGTGACTTGATGTATTGCACTCAAGTAATGTTTGCACTTTAAAGTGAATTTCCGGGAATGGAAAATCTTAACTCAATGAATTCATGTAATTTCAAGTATAGTGGTCCTTAGATGAAGAACTATTTGGGGGAAAAGGTTATATTCCAGTGCTCTTTATGTCACAATATAATAAGTATTTCACATGTTTAACTTTATGAAATGGGCTTCTAAATTGCTATTTTAGCATACATTGAGAGTAGTTATAAGAACAGTCAGAGAAAGGTAGCTGCTGTACTTGTAGGCATATTGGTGAGGGTGCTGTCTCTTTTGTCATTAGAGTTGCTCTTGTATACTTTTATAGCAGATATTTTTGTTAAACTTCCATGGCCAGAAAAGCTTTGCTTTTCAATATAGTAATCACATAGAGTCTTGTGTCAAGTATTTTGTTTACTAACTTTCCCTTTAGCACTGCTTGTATATATTTTTCTTTCTTCTTTTCTCCTCCACTTTGAATTCTTTGTCAATTCTCTTAAAATAATCTTTTATTTTAAAATTTCTTTTCCAGCACACCTCGAATTATTTTGAGAATGAGGTAAAGAATGAACAAAACAAACATGAAAGGCATTGCCTGATTTTTAAAAACCAAACTTAGCATGATTTAAATATTTTTACCAAAAACCAATATTTAATCAAAATCCCACTTACTTCAAGTAAATATCAAATTTAATAATGTCTAAAAATCAAATAATCAAATTTCTTAAATCCCCAAACCCACTTTTGTCACTGAATTTCTTATCTCAGTTAAAATATTCAGTGGTTTCCAGTCATAAGCTGGGTAAATTCAGATCATTACTCCACCATTCGTCTAGAGCTACTTCTGTTCGAGTAACTTCTGTTTCAGCCGAAGTAACTCTTCACTCTTCCTGACAGTGCATGATAGCCCCAATCTTCCAGCGCAGGCTGAGAATTAGTTTGACCCTCCCTCTCTTACATTGCCTGCGTTTACTCACACGCCAAACCCAAGGGTTTTCTTTCACCTTAACTCCTCTCTTCTATGTTCTTTTTGTTACTGCCTTACTGTAGTGGGGTTTTTTTGCGAAATATACAGAAACACTGAAAAATAATTGTGACTAAGTGACAGAGAGAAAAGAGTGTGGAAGGTATAGTTCAATCGACATGTTTTCAAGAAAGCTTTATTCTGGTCTCTTAGTAACCAAACAAGTAACTTCTGAAATTTATAAGTAAGTTAAATCAAATATGCAAATGCAAGATCAGTGGACACTTGGAAGCCTTAGAATTATTGTAAATGTTTTCTTGTTCAATCAACAGAAACTATAAGAAGGTATGAAATACAACAATTAGCTTGCTTTGTTCAGGTTTCCACATCTCCAGGTCTTGGGCAATTGGTTTAATTATAAAAATATCCCATTTATTCTTCTTGCAAACCACCAGAAATATGCTGGGCTTACTTTTTGATTCATAAATGCTTAAAATTGTCCATTTAACACCAGAAGTAGGTAAAGCTGAAATGAGTAACACTAAGCCTCAGACAATATTCCTTTCCTATATCTTGGCCTCTGGATTCTCCCTTGTTTCTTTCTCCTTAATGTTTGTAATGCATCACTGGTTTTTGCATCTTTGATTACTCTAGCCACAGGCTGAGTGTCTTGTGTTAAGATCTACGTTCTATAAAAACATATAGGCTGGCCTGGTGGTGTAGTGGTTAAGTTCACGTGCTCTGCTTCAGCGGCCGAGGGTTCGCAGGTTCAGATCCTGGGCAAGGACCTACACACTGCTCATCAAGCTGTACCGTGGCAGCATCCCACATACAGGGTTGGCATGGATGTCAGCTCAGGGACAATCTTCCTCATCAAAAAAATAATAAAAAAAATAAATAACTTATATATATACTTTTATTTTTATCCCCCAAACATGGCCTTGTGGTGTGAGAAATACACTGGCTGAGTACAGAGACTCTCAGGGTCAATGAAGCCCCTGATAACATTAGTCTTAATTCTGCTTCCTCCCTCTACATAGTCTATAAATACCAGCTGAGTTAGCAAAAACTAAGTGGAGAACTGCAGGAAAAAGAGATAGATATAGCAAACTTTTCTCTTTCCTTTTCCAAAATCTAGAGGCTTTTTTAGATAACTTTTTAGTCACCCTAAAGGGTTTATCATTAACATTTTATTTCTGCTTGCATATTTTATCACTTCCTCTTTTCTTGGCTTAGGAAAGTGTAGCTGAAAATGTCCTTTATTCCAAATATCCTGATGAATTTGAATTTGGAATAAAAATCTTTATTTTTTTAATATTATAGAGATTAAGAGGCACTTTTACATAAATTATTTATTTTAAAGCAAATATTTTATTAATTGAATATGCTTCAGACACTCAAATTGGTGGTGATTATTCACGGAGAACTTTATAGTATTAGTCCTTATGGAGCACAGAGTCTTAGATTTTAGCTATCCTTTATTTTTTAGTATTTAGAACACTTCTCACACCCCACCACACGCCAGCCTGTATTCTTTATCCCTCTTCCTCCTTCATTCTTTCCATTGCACTCATCACTGTCTGGCACACCGAGTCTTCTTTGTTTCTTTTTTTTTTCTGCTTTTTTCCCCCTAATCCCCTCAGTACATGGTTGTATATATCTTAGCTGTGGGTCCTTCTAGTTGTGGCATGCGGGACACTGCCTCCACATGGCCTAACGAGAGGTGCCATGTCCCTGCCCAGGACCCAAATGGGCGAAATCCTGGGCCACGGAAGCAGAGCATGCGAACCCAACCACTCGGCCACAGGATGGCTCCCACACATAGTCTTCCAATATGTGTACATTTTTGTCATGTACCCCCACAAGAATGTACTCTATGTCTAAAATAGTGCCTGACATACAGTTACCATGCAATAGATATTTGGTGAAGGAAGGAATATGTGCACACTAGGCATTTTCACCCTAACATTACACATGTAGAAAGAGAAGTTTAAGGAATTTGGGGACTTTTTTATGATCATATTTCTTGTAAAAAGCAGTACCATCTACCTAATTTCCAAGTTCTTTCCACTACATAAAGACACCTTTCGAATTTAGGTATTGTCCAGATTCTATTATCTACCTTTATAGCTGAAGAATGAGTAAAATACACTAGGATCACAATGGTAAAGTGCAGATGCAAAAACAAAGGAAACTAGTGGAATGCACCTCACTGTGGAGAAGACTGATCAACATATAACGAGGACTAGTGGATGTGTAGAAGAGAAAGACAAAAAGAATGTCATGTTGACTACAATGAGAGTTATAATAATGTCTCTAAACTGAAAAAATCAAAAGGAATGAGCATTTTGCAGTTGGTGATATCGTTTTACAGACTTCTAAACATACACCACCTTTAAGCTAACCCTTGGGTGCATTTATCAGTGATATCTTGTTCCTTATCTCAGTCCTGTGCATTAAAATTCTTGGTTTACCTTTGACTTACTAGCCTTCTACACACATATTAAACTCTGTTTATCTTTGGAAAAGGCTAGGATTTCCTGTCATGAAGAAAAGCATAATCAATATTTTTCTTTCGTTTTCAGAAAGTTTAAACACGTGGATTGAAAAGTGGAATGTGTTTTATTAAATATTAATGAACTAAACAATGAATAACCATCAGACAATGGTAGCAGAGCATTTTGTTACACACAGTGGAGAAAATGAAGGAAAAAATGTGTTAGACTGCACCCGTAACACTGAGAAGTTTATCATGCACATGCTTACAAAATATCTGTAAGTAAGAAAGTTAAATAATAATCAAATGAAATACATAAGACTTGAGTTAAGATTTGAAGGAAAGGCAAAGATTGCGTAAGAAGAGACAGGAAAGACAAATGTGTGTCAGGCAGGACAAACATCTGAACAAAGCTAGGGAAGTTTGAATGAGTATGATGTGACCAAGGAAAGTTAATTGGTCAAGTGTATTTGAACTGAGGATTCATGTCACAGTATATTGGGATATAAGGTGTTCTGTTAAAATTACTACTAAACTTACATCGCAGAGAGAATTAATAAGTTATTTGAACATACATTTATTTATCACTGTGTATGTCCCAAGTACTAGTTCATTTTCTGGGGATTAAGCGCTGAACAAAACTTATAAGAGTTGTGCTCTTATTGAGCTTATATCCTAGTGGAGGGTGGTGAGCACAGATAGCAAAGAAGCAAAGAAAGAAAAGAGCAAGATAATTTCAGATCATGATAAGTGCTATGAAAAAAATCATATAATGGAACTTTACTGGTGAGACGTGGGGCTGGACTTAGCCATGGTGCCTGGGAAGTTGCAAGTTTCCTTCCAATCTTAAGATCACTGAGAATAATTTAAGCTTATTTCTGATATAATAATAGTGATAGCTATCATTTATTATTGTTTCTATATGCTTGCATTAATTACCTTTGTGGTAGGTACTATGCCAATTTTACTAATAAGAAAAATAAAGCACAGAGATTAACTTGTAAAAGTCACCAGACAAGTAACAGTTGATTTGGGATTTGAAGCAATCAGTCTGTCTTCATAACCCTTTATTTTAATCAGGGTATTTTATTATGCCGATCGGATGAACATACATTTCAAAATAAATTCTATCCTATATTCATCCTCTGGCTCCTCCTTGTGGCCATTTATTTTCTTTCTGTTTTTATTTTTTCTTTAGGTCCTTGATACCTCTGGATTTAATCTTCACTTTTTTCCATTATTTTTTGTAAATAATTTTGGATTAATTTTCATTCCACCCTTCTCTGGGTACTATCCAACATAGACCCCTCTTTAAAAGCATTCTCTGAAATAGGCATAATATGTGGGAACGGAATGGTCATTGAAGAACAGAGTGAAAATATAACTTCCTATCTTGTAAACTCAGTATTTCTTTTAATGTGTTCCAAATCAACAACACTTTCATATTTAATATCTATGTTCCCTTAGTTTTCACAATGAACAGTATTTTCTGATGAATTTAATTCATGTTAGATCAGCAAGAGAAGTCAAAGGTAATTTTAGGTGTTTGGCGGAGGAACTGTAAGTATGAAGTTCTCATTTATTGAGATGGAAAAAGTAGAGTGAAACCATTGGGAAAGAGGTTTTTTTTGTAATGTAAATTTGAAAATCCTATAACACATCTAAATAAGTACACCAAGTCTCCAGTCAGATATATGGGCCTGGAGATCAAACCCTGACATGAAGACACATACTTAATGGTCATCTATGTATGGCTGTTACTTGAAGCTGTGAATCTAGAAAAGCTCATCCGGGGATGAGCTTAAAAGAAGATAGATGGCCAAGGACTGAATTCTGGGGCACAACAGCATTTTGAAGTCTGGTAAGGAGAAATCAGCAGATCTGATAGAGGACCAGACAGCGAAGTAAAAACAAAAACAAGATAATGAAGTCCTGGAGAACAGAGAAATTTGGAGAATAATTAGAAGTTAAAGAGAATAATCAGTTACATCAAATGCTGCTTATAGGTTGAGTAAAATGAATCTTGAGAAATAGCCATGGCATGTGTTAATGTGGAAGTGATAGTGACTTAGGAGTATTTTTATAGAAATAGTGAGGGAACAAGCCTGAGTAAAGGGATTTAAGGAAAAGTAGGAAGAAATAGCAGGCATAGACAACTTTTGAACCCTTTTGTTGTTAAGAGAATTAGAGAAAAGGAGTGATGATGTATATGTGTGTGGAGGGGTAAGCAAAAAAATGTTTTGGCTTATTTTTAAAATGGGAAATATTATACCATATTTGTAGGATAAAGTGAATGAACCAGTAGAGATGAAAAAAAGTGATGATGCCAGAGAGAGAAAATTACAAGTTAAAACTCTCTAAGCGGGTAGGTGGAATGGATTTCAATGTATGGATGGAGACTGACCATAAATAAGAGTTTGTACAATTTAACCATGAAAAATGGTTGAAAATTATATCATCTTACATACAGATGTAAAATGTTTTCTGTATTGTATAAGTTGTCCGTGGAACAGAGGAAATCCTTTGCTGATGTTTTTATTTTCTCAAGATAATAAGAAACCAGGTCATCAATTGAGTTTAAGGAAAGAAGAAATTTGAGAATTGAGAAAGGACGAGAAATTGGTAATATTTTTCTAGGAGAGTCACAGAATGGATTGATTAGTATGAGTGCTGGGAAGTTATAATTCAAAAATATAAAATAAGACCAGTTAAAATGCGACCATTCAGCTACTTGTACGCAAGTATAGAGTAGGTAGAGTTGGATTTAACCTGATTTCATTTTCCAGATGTGTCTGATGAATTAAGGGATAAGCAATAAACTTTTAGTTGTATATAAGGAAATTATTATTATTATTGACCCTGGTAAATAGTGTAAGCTAGATAAAATAGGAAATGAGATGAGAAATTTATGACAATGAAATGGTGGCATGGTCACTGAATTTGATATCCCAGTGGGCATCAAAGTACTGTAGGCCCTAAAATCTCCATAGGGAGTGGGCTGAAAAGACAAGAGTTGGAGGTGAAAGAGTAGAATATCTAAAACTGAGGAGGTGCTTACATTGGTAACGAAATTTTCTAGACTCTAGTGCAGCACTGTCCAGTAGGATTTTCTGTGATAATGGAAATGTTATATATTTGCATTGTTCAGGCCCATAGTCAAGAGGAACACGTGGATACTGAGCACTTGAAGTATAAGTATATGACTGAAGAAATAAATTTTTAATTTTAATTAAGTTTAAATAGTCACATGTGGCTAGTAACTACAGTACTGGACAGCATAGCTTCAAAGTATAATCTCCATAGTGGGTGGCTGATTTGTGGGTGGGGTCAAGGTTATTAGAGGTAAATCCAGGAACAGAGAGCCCAGGGTATTGGAATTGTCACCTACCCAGAATTTGAAATAATGGATAATCATGACAGGAGTAGAGGTCGCTAAGGAGATTTAAGAAAAAATGATAAAGAAATAAGGAGAAACATCCTAGAATTTGGTAGATAACTGCAAGAAGATATGTTATTTGATAGCGTAATCTGATAAAATGTGCTACAGAGATGCTGGAAGTCTTTAAGGGAGAAAAGTATAAACAGTAATTTTTAAAGTAACAAAATTGTAAACTAATAATAGATAATACCTTTTAGGATCATAATAGTAGAAAGTGTGTAGGAAGTATGATCAATCTTCCTTATAGAATTGGGAGCCATATGAAATTTTTCATCATTGTTTTACCCAAGCATTATTTCATATAAGATAGTAAGGAGTTAAATACTTTCTTATGGAACTTTAAGGTGTTTCAAAGAATTAGGGAAATGAAAATGAAAACCTAGTCTTTGCAAAATTTGATAAAATTGAAAGACTAGACCAGAGATAGAAAAACATCCCGGAACTCTGATTTTTGCAATCATCTTTTTGAATTAACTTTTCCTCATATCAGTGGTCTCTACCTTTACCTAATTTACCTAGAATGGTAAACATGAGCATAGATTTTCTATTCATTCCCACATTTTTGATAGTGGGGTTTAGTTGAAATATGACCCGTAGCCTCCAAACTTCTTTTTGATTGAGCACTCAATTAATTTGAAAAGAAAAAAATGAATATGAACAAGGCATATATACACATTTATATATTTAAAGATCATGCACAAATGCTCCTGGAGAATTATTCTTATGATGACAGTGCCTTTCTATAACCCATTGGATGTTTGTTCACACCCCTGAGGTGGGTGCAGCTGATTCTGGAGAACTTTGACTAAGATCATCTTCACACAGAGGTGGATCTGGGAGGTCCGGATCACTCCCTCAGCCATCTGACCATAAAACCCCACACCAAATCCTCCTCCTGAGTACAGTTATCTAATTTCTCCTTCTCTCCCTAAAGGAAACCTTTAGAAAATATTCCTTAGGTCCTTTGCTCATGTATAGTGCTTAAATATTTTTTTTGAGTTCTGCATTAGTTTCCTATTGGTGCTGTACCACATTACACAAATATAGCAGCTTAAATAACACAAATTTATTGTCTTACAGCTCTGTAGGTTAGAAGTCTGGCATGGGTCTCATTGGCATAGAACCAAGGTTGTGAGCACAGCTGTGTTCCTTCTAGAAGGCTCTATGGGATATCCGTTTTCTTGCCTTTCCATCTTCTAGCCTGCATTCCTTGGCTCCTAACCCCATTCCTCCATCTTCAGCCAGCAATGGTGTATCTCTTTGGCCCTTCTTGGTTGTCACATCTCTCTCTGATCACATCTAGGAAAGGTTCTCTGCTTTTAAGAACTCCTGTGATTTCACTGGACTCATCCAGATAATACAGGATAATTTCCTCACCTCAATGTCTGTAACCCTAATCACCCCTGCAATGTCCCTTTTGGCATTGAAACTACCATATTCAGATGTTCCAGGGGCTAGGACAGGGAGATCTTTGAGGGGCTGTTATTCTGCCTACCACAGGTTCTTAACAACAATTTGCTTTGTTACATAAATTAATACATTTTATGGTGGGATTAGAAGTAAATACAGTCCTTTACAGGCTCTGTGAACCCACTGGCTATTATGACTAAATGATCAACTGAAAGTGCAATGTGCTGTTTTTTTCTAGTGTCATTCCAAATATTAGCCAGAACACTTTCTATGTAGTAAAATGTCAACTCTTTATTGCTCACGTGATGTTGTTGAAATTTATAGTATCCCAGTGTAAATCCCTGTGCCGTGAGTTTACTTCAGTTTTATTGGAAATATCTTTTCAGGGCAATTTTAGGCCTAAGAAAGAGAAGATAGATATTAGTTATTTTATCAAGTTATGATTTTTTAAAATATTGATCACCTTCTTCATTTTTATTTTTCTTTAATTTTTCTCCCCAAAGCCTCAGGTGCATAGTTGTACATCCTAGTTGTAAGTCATTCTATTTCTTCTATGTGGGATGCCACCACAGTATGGCTTGATGAACAATGTATAGGTCTGCACCCAGGATCTAAACTGGCAAACCCGGGGCCGACAAAGCACAGTGCCCAAACTTAATCACTCCGCCATGAGGCAGGCCCCTCAAGTTACTTTTTTAACGAAATGTAAATAAATTGTAGCTCAAAGATCCTAGAAGGCATAAAGACACTAAAACTTCCCCCATAATCAGTGTTCCATGTGAATATCCAGCACTATTTGTGCCTTTAGTTGTCCCAAATTCCATCTTCTTATTTTTCAGACCTAAAAGACTGCATGCCTTCTATGGGAGTTTTAGCTGCTCCACAAAATGACTGTGGGCTGCCCTCAGGTTAAAAACCAAACAAACAAATTAAAAACAAAAATAAAAGCACCATATCACATGCTAGTCTCATTCTCTCCAGAATCTGTTTTTTTTTTTCACTCTTCTGACACTTCAGGTAGTTATGTTTTAAATCTTGTCCTGAGTATTAGTTGTTACCTGCAGGAGCGTTACTCTGTTAAGAACTTACTCGGCCATGCCAGAAGGGAACTTCCACTCTCACTCAGTTTTAATAGCTATCAATTTCTTCTCCAGGCCCCATTGACAATATCATGTACGTCTGTGTCTGTCTGTCTGTCTGTCTCTCTCACCACACTCACACTCACACACACACACACAAACACATGTTTATATTTCTTAAAACAACCAGGTGTGTATGGTTTTTAACTATACAGCTCTTCCTGTCTCAGTATGTGTGACTAAACAGCAATTCTTGCCTTATCGTGTGTATCTGCTTGATATCTGATATGAATGAGGATAAACCAGATCCAATGTCTCCATACAGGATTAGCTGACCTTTGACACATGTCAAAACGACAACCTGATCTTTTACCTGGAGGATCATGGGAATTCCACTGTGCAACCACCATTTCCACTCTGCCTCTTAACTACTCCGTCTTTGCTTCACAGCAAGAAACAATGCTGAATGAGCAGTTTGCCATCTAGAGTATTCTGATTTCTAAAGAGAATATTTGACTTCTCTCACTTTCTCTGCAGAAAAATTCATTATCGTTCTGTCCTTACAGAAGGACAGTGGGGTGTCTTTTGAATCAGTTGAGTGTCTATATAAAAGCTCCTAACCTTGAAAAGAACATCTTGTTCCCAGGACTGAAAATACTGAAACATTAATTAAGTAATTTATAGTAGTGCTTTCTTCTACAATGTCCAAAGAAGTGACCTATGTGACACTCACATTTCAGGATTCTGTTAGAGAAGGATATAATTGGGATAGAAATAATCTAATAAAAAGAGGTAGGAGTTCAGAGAAAGCAAGATGTGACCTTGGGGAATGAACACATATTAAATGCCTTGCAGTGCTGTTTGACACTCATGCTAAAGAGAAAGATGCTGTGGAATCTCCGAAATGGAGACGAAGTTAGGAACGTAATAGTAGAGTGAGTGTTCCCAATACTGAGGGAGAAATATACGGCTTCTGGGACCTCTTAGAATTGTGTGATAGCACTATGTTTCATGAAGCTCTGTTTCTAATGAACCATTTTGATTGGATATGCCAGAACCTGAGTTTGGAGACTAAGACATTTCTTTTTATAAATGTAGTTCTTGGTATTAATACCTTGCAGAGATGCCAGTGGAATATTCTTTTAGAAGCTAGTTTGGAGGTTTCCCAAATAGAGAAAGTGAAGAGAATTTTTTTTTGATGGTATAAATAACTGTAGAGAAAAACTGGAGGATGAGTGAGTCTGAAATAGACAAGAGCTCATTTTTTGTTTTGTTACTATTTAAAAACTTTTCTTAGGGTAATTGAAATTCCCAGTATAATTAATAATGGTGAATCAATAATAACAATATCTATGTAATATTTTATATACATTACATAATATCTTCATCAAAATATAATTGTGAAGTAAAGGAAATAATATAACTATTTTCTCCAATGTATTAATGAGAAAACTGAGACTGAAAGAAATTAAATGATTTAACCAGGTTTATACAACTGTTATGTGGTGGAGACCAGATTCAGTTCTAGTCTTCCACCCATTCGCTTATACTCAGTTGGAATAAATGGCAATCTCTGTGACCAGGAATCTAATTCAATATATCAGACTGCATAGCTTACCTTCAAGAATCTGTTGACAGTTCAGGTTGTTGTCCTGAATCACCCAAAACGTATGAACTACATCTTCCTTGTCTTTAGATTTATTTTTAGTTTAAGCATGTAGGGGTGTGTGTGTGTGGTTTGGGGGAATGATATACAAAAAAAGGATGGAAGTAGACTTTGCATGTGTCTAATAAAGGTGATTATACATTTTTGCCATTTAAAAAAAAATCAAAATCTAATCTTTGAGAAAAAGAAAGTTGTGGATGTGGTGCATGTGATAATGCACGCGTAGATTGCATTAATCTCTCTGAAATACTGGGCTAGATGCCTTTAGATCCTGAATTAAGAAATAAGAAGGTAAGAAGGTGAGGTAAACATGAGAACCACTTGTGTGTGTGTGTATATATATATATATAGAGAGAGAGAGAGAGACAGAAAGAGAGAGAGAGAAAGGATGCTAAATTTTGAAGAGCTGTCCACTTGCTTTCTGGTCTGTTCACTGTTTGTAGGTTAGATTGTACATTCATTTCTTCTTTCATTCAATATTCATTCATTATCTAGTAGGTGATAAATAAAATGGATAATAGATAAAAATAAAATCCACAATAATTGTTACCTTATGGAGATTGGTAATCTCAAAAACTTGGGATCTCTCCTATTGTCAGGCTCATCCAGAGAAGCAGTACCTGCAACATCTCATCTCATTCATGAATTCAGTAAACTGAAGAAGAAATGTGTGTGATATTGTAAAACAAAAAATTCAAAAATTAGGAGATTTACTCTTAAAGGAAAGGAGAATGGTGGAGAAAATAAATGGAGAACTGATGGTGGAGTCTTACTGTGCATCATTTTAGGTATTTTCTACATAGAGGCATTGAAGAAGCAAGAGAAGAATTTTAGGAAGTTTAGGAAACTTCCTAAGTGGGAGAAATAAACAACCCATGTGTAACCACCACAGGCAGGTCTGTTTGTTAATTCTTCTGTTGGCTTTCTGCAGAGTATCCAGCTCCATCCCTACATGGCTTCAGGCTGGCCTGAGTCTGCCAACTCCTTGTCTGATGCTACTGACTGGGCTGGTGATCTTGGGGATTATGTGTAAATATATTTGCTTCAAACCCAAGAAAGGTCATTAGGAGATGCATTTGTAAACTATGTAAATTCAAGTTGGATGATATGACAGGTGCTACATCCTGAATAGTACTTTATAATACTTCACTTCATCTCTCTCTCGTTCTCTGTGTTTCCAAGACAAACCAGTAAGATATATACTTTATTATTATGTGGATTTTGCCCTAAATCCATTGCCTTCTTTTGATAAACTAGATGGGACTATGAAGACAACTTTTATTTTTCTAGTTATTGGTTGGAATAAGGAGCCTCTTTTCTTCACAGACATACATCCACTTATTATCCCAGTGGTGAGAAACAGGGAGTCGAGGGAAGTGGATTCAAGGAGAAGAATGCCATTTCATTTACTTCTAAGACTTAGTACATAACTGGCTTAATCTTCTCACTCTAGACCTTTCTAGGGTGGAGAAAACGTCTAAGCAGCAGCAACAGCCTGACTGCTATAAATGAGAACGAGATACAAACAAGGAGGAAGAGCTGCCTGATATAACTTACCCAGCAGATAGAAAGTTGAACCATCTCCACATAACAATGGAAGCTCCACTTCCAAGCATAATAGCCAAAAAAAGAATATTTCCTTGATTCTAACTCATTATTGGGTAGTTGGGGGTGGACAGGATAGGGAGTCCTGGACTAAAAATGAGTGGGAAAACATCCTGAGAATACACATTTTGTAAGATGTTGTTAGGTATACGATGTAAGGGGTAGTGAGTTGCACAGTATTCACTTTCTGGGGACTTGCAGTCAATTAAGTTTATTTGCTGAATGATACTAACATCTACTCTGCTACTTTCATTTCTTTTTATATATGTAAGATCTCATGGATAATTAGGATTTAGAAATACATATTTGGACATATAAATAGAGGCTAATGATGTAGCTTGCTCTTTTGAAAAGAAGTATGATGTTCTAGCAGTAACAGATATTTAATATCCAACCATTATGAGGATTAACGGTTGATCTTCTACAATGATGTATATTTAAAAAGTGAAGTTGCAATGATTTATATTCATTGGTTCACTATAGAAGGGTGGACACTTTTTTTCTAAAGTGTGGTGCTTTTAGCACAATTTCCCTTAAATTTATTATGGTGGTGTCATCTGAAGTTTATTAAAATGTCATATTTTATGAATTCAGGACCAAAAATGATCTAGTGTGGCATTAAAATCTGCTTTTTTAAAAAACAACTACCCCAGGTGATTCTAATGCAAGTATTCTGCAGACCATACTTTGAGATACTCATTGCCCCCAAAGGATTCTGTTCCTATTAAAATAATGATTAGCAGACATTTGGCCCACACCAAAAGGTCTCTGATATTTGCAGGACCATTTGGTTCTGTCCCAAATATCCATCAGACATTTGATCCATGCCAAAAGGTCCTTGATATTTCGTCTTGTCCAAAACCATTGGCAGGGACCAAGTATGCTGATAGACATTTTGAACAGGACCAAATTTCAAGGACCCTTTGGCATGGACCAAATATCTTATAGACATTTTGGCCAGGACCCAATGTCCTGCATGGAAAACAACAATTACGTGAACCAAGTCCATATAGAAAAAAGAAAAAAATTCCACCAAATGAATGGCAGAAAGACCATTATTGCCTTAAATGAAATGTCAGAAATATGTAATTAGTAATTCATTATTTTAATGCAAGTACAATCGTAATTAAAATATAAATAAAATTATAAAATTAGCTATAAACAACCTGGAATATAAAGTCATATGGTGTGTTTCTTCCATGATACCTCAATTATTAGAAGCTACTAATGAATATTGTAAAAATGTAAGAAATATTACTGTGTGAAGAGAATTATTTATGGCTATCATGAGACTAGAAAGGTATATGAACTTGTCTCCTGTTATGTCTTGGAGTTTTGTAGACAGCTAATGATATTAACTCACACTCAGAGAAATTGAGTCAACTTCAGAAAATCATCCACTAACTGCAGAATAACTTATCTCAGCAGCTGAGCACTACAGAAACTTTCCCATGGAGGAGAAACTTCTCAAATCACAGATCTCCAATCTATTGAAAATGTGGGGAGAAATGGCCATCAAACACTGCCAAGAGCTAGTCATTAACACTTCAGGTAATCAGGACCTGTTGACCAGTCATGTCAAGTCTGTTGCCCCAGTTTATGTTGCTTATGTACACTGCATCAGACTATGAGAGAGTTATGTAATCCAATGACCTCTATTGATGCCACACTAAATTTACAGAAGACAAGGGAAAATAAAAATTCATTTGATATTTTTGAAAGCACAGAGGCAAATTTGGGAATCATCTTAGAATGATACCAATCTGGATACTTCAGCCCCTCATTTTATGAACAATTTTTAGGTGATCCTGTTGCCTTAAGAAGTAAAAGGTGTAGCCGGTAATTCTGAAGCTGGAGGACTGAACCCTGAAAAGGGAATTTCAGTCACCATTGTCCCAACTCATAATTGGTGGTGACTTCATTTTCAGAGTCTCCTAAAGCAGTATATTTTCAGGGTGCTGGCTCTCAGACATATTGTCAAATGAAATGATTTAGTTTCCCAAACCTTCCCGGTCACTCTAGACTTGTTTAGTTTGTACTATTGGGTGTAATTTCTTTTTTAGATGATAAATGTAATCCCTGTCCTAAGACGTTGCAATAGTACCCAAACAGTTGTTACTATTTTTCAACAAGTGAGGAAAAAACCTGGACCAACAGTAGAAAAAACTGCATGGACAAGAACTCCACCTTGGTAAAGATAGATAACTTGGAAGAAAAGGTCTGATTGAATCTTCTTCCCTGGTTTGAGAAATTATCTATATAATGGAAAGTAAATAAATAAAGTACCTGTCTCACAGAGTAAGAATCAGTGTATTTTGAATGAGAATTAATAAATGAATTTAATGAATGTTCCCACCTACCTTACTTCTGCAAACTTGAAAGTGGCTCTCGCATAACATATTTCCTGTTTTCTCTCTCAGGATTTTCTTTTCTTTTCTTAAAAATTTCATGATTAAAGTTTAATATAACATTTGAAAACCAATCAACAAAATCCATTACATTAACGTAAAAGGGGAATAATCATTTCAAACCTTCAATAGATGCAAAAAAGCATTTGATAAACTTCAACACTCAATCACGAGAAAAGTCTATAGGAAACTAGGAAAAGAAGTGAATATTCTTAATCTTTTTTTTATTGCAGTAACATTGGATTATAACATTATATAGTTTTCAGATGTACATCGTAACATATTTCAAATTCTGTGTGGATTGCATCATGTTCAGTATCCAAAAATCAATTATAATCCATCATCACACGTGTGAGCCTAATTACCCCTTTTGCCCTCCCTCCCCCCCACTTCCCCTATGGTAACCACCATCCAATCTTTGTTGCTATGTGCTTGTTTGTTGTTGTTTTCATCTTCTAATTATGAGTGAGATCATATGGTATTTGACTTTCTCCCTCTGACTTATTTCACTCAGCATAATACCCTCAAAGTCCATCCATGTTGTCATAAACGACTGGATTTCATCATTTCTTAAAGCTGAGTTGTATTCCATTGTGTATATATACCACATCTTCTTTATCCATTCATCCCTTGATGGGCACCTAGGTTGCACCCAAGTCTTGGCTATTGTGAACAATGCTGCAATGAACATAGGGCTGCATGTATCTTTATGTATTTATGTTTTCAATTTCTTTGGATAAATACCCAGCAGTGGAATAGCTGGATCATATGGTAGGTCTGTTTTTAATTTTCTGAGTATACTCCGTACTGCTTTCCATAATGGCTGCACCAGTTTGCACTCCCACCAGCAGTGTATGAGGGTTCTCTTTCTCCACATCCTCTCCAACTCTTGTTGTTTCCTGTCTTGTTAATTATAGCCATTCTGACCGGAGTGAGGTGACACCTCATTGTAGTTTTGATTTGCATTTCCCTGATAGCTAATGATGTTGAACATCTTTTCATATGCCTGTTGGCCATCCGTATACCTTCTCTGGAGAAATCTCTCTTCAGGTCTTTTGCCCATTTTTTAATTGGGTTGTTGGTTTTTTTGTTGCTGAGATGTATGAGTTCTTCGTATATTTTGGATATTAACCCCTTATCTGATATGTGGTTGCAAATATCTTCTCCCAATTGTTAGGTTGTCTTTTCATTTTGTTGATGGTTTCCTTTGCTGTGCAGAAGGTTTTTAGTTTGATGTAGTCCCATTTGTTCATTTTTTCTTTTGTTTCCCTTGCCCGGTCAGACATGGTACTTGAGAATATGCTGCTAAGACCGATGTCAAAGAGCGTACTGCCTATGTTTTCCTTTAGAAGTTTCATGGTTTCGGGTCTTCCATTCAAGTCTTTAATCCATTTTGAGTTGATTTTTGTGCATGGTGTAAGATAATGGTCTACTTTCATTCTTTTGCCTGTGGCTGTCCAGTTTTCCCAGTAACATTTATTGAAGAGACTCTCCTTTCTCCATCATATGCTCTCGGCTCCCTTGTTGAATGTTAGCTACTCATAAATATGTGGGCTTACTTCTGGGCTCTCAATTCTGTTCCATTGGTCTGTGTCTCTGTTTTTGTCCTAGTACCATGCTGTTTTGGTTCCTATGGCTTTGTAGTATATTTTGAAATCGGAGAGTGTGATACCTCCAGCTTTGTTCTTTTTTCTCAGGAATCTCTCTCGGGATTTTCTGAAGTCAAAACCATTACTCGAGTTTTCTTTCTTCTGGTTGGGATTACAATGGGATCCATCTGGCAAAAGTTGGCTATGAGAGGATGGCTCTATCCACTCGCCATTCTTGTAAGTCTCTAACTATTGAGAAAACACCAAGCTAGGAATAGTAAAAAATGGAATACTAAGAAAATAAATGTTAATTATAAGAATTATAAATCTATATATAGAGAAAGAGTAAAGTGTGCAAAGAAAAGAGCTTCAGTAACAAATATTGAAAGGAGGAGTACCTAATTTCACGTGTGACAAACTCATGTCAAGACAGTGAATCTCATTTATTTGTTTAAATTTATTTATTTATTTAGTAAACACAAATGATACTTAGATGTTCAAAGTACTTTACAAATACTAGCCCTATGATAAAGGCACTGTTATAGTCCCATTTTATAGAGGAAGAAATTGTCATAGAGAGATTACGTAACTTACCAAGCTCACTCAGCTTATAAGTGGCAAAATCAGGGCTGTGTGCTTTAGTGATCATGAGCTCAGCCCCTCAGCTATTCTCCAGAATTTACAATATGGAAAGTAATGTTTATCATAAGAACATACATTAACACATTTATTTAAATCGAGTAATTGTCAGCTATTTTCTAACCAAAAGTAAGTCTGAATTGACTGATCAGTTTAACAATTAGTTTTTTGACAGGAACTTGCCAATTAGATTACATGACAGATTTTCTTCATGAATTAAAATGAGCTAAATCTGCCACTTCAAGGTTTTGGTGAAAATATTTAAAGTACATATTATACTCTGAATTGCATTTTTTGCAAATATTTAAAGTTATGAAAAAAGAGATGTCAACTTAAAAATGTGTAAAGGGACACAATTTTGCAAAATTCTTTTAGTGAGTACAAAACCAAATATTTTTAGGATCTCCTCACTTTACAACTATATTAAAATGGTATAATTATATTCATATTTTAATATAACATATGGTATTTTTATATTAGATGAAATTTGAGATCACTGGCATCTTTCTAGGTTTTTCTCCGAGCCTTCCTACCCAATCAAGTTATTAATCCATTCAATTAACTTCTCTTTTCCTCTTTAATGCATGCTGTCAATGTTCTCTTAAATTGAATTATAATTGCGTATTTTCTGTCAAAATATTGCACTTCAGTTGTGACTCATCAAAATTCCTTGAATAACAAACAATGATATGCCTATGCTCTTTTCCCTAGATACAGTATCTTCATCTATTTGCCAAAGTTTTGTCATGGACTTTTCTATTCAACACCAATCTCCCACTCTCTAATCATCACTACTAGTCATATTAAATTGACTAGTCTGGTTTCACACAAATAATAATGGCAAAAAGCACATGCAAAGTAATAAACATACAAATAAAAATGACAGTTCCTTCTTTGTAATATTGGGCATGAAATGATTACAGATTAATCTGAGGTATTGCTGCTACACTGAAGGCTTACAGAGTAGAACCATGACACTGTGTCAATGTAGTTGTTTCCATTTTGGAATTTGAGAAGATGTGTCCCTTCTCCCAAAGAAGTTTTAAGCATCCCTGGCCACTCTGCTGACTCCAAATTAAAGTATGGAGGAGTGGCCTTCACAGCAAGGTTCAGAGCCTGGGGACACTGATCCCCTGAGACTGCAACTGTTACACTCAGGTTAGCGAAACTGAGCTTCAGGATCAGTTTTCTGCTGAATGAGGGCTACTCTGAGCAAGTGCATATGCTAAGAGGAAGATTTAGTAAGCCTAGCTCTGAAGCAAGAAAAGAATATCATAGGATAATGCAGGTCATTTGGATAAAAAGCAGCTTGGGGCACACAAAGGATTTAGACCCTATGAGCATGATTTTCTGATGGCATTCTTTAGGAGTTATCACCAATTCCTTAGCAGAGGAACTAGAGACTGATATCAGAACCACATCTATGTAGTCATTCATTTTCTCTCTTAACCTCTGCCTTGTTTGCTCGTCACCCTCCACATATGGATAAACATATACAAAATTATATTTGTGCATGGTAAAATGTAATAACTTTTATACAGAATGTGATTTCATTTTTCGGTTTTTCTTCATAATATTCTCAAGTAAAGAAATTCTAGTACTTCTAATATAATCTGCATTGGGTAGTTTGTGCCATGTTAATGGAGAGAATACAAATTCTCAACCCAGAGTTTAATTATCCTTCTTAAATAATTCTACTTGGGATCATGACTAACTTGAAATAAAGAACTCAGATATGCCAGCTTTACGGATTTTGATGTGTTGTGTAGCAGAAATCTCTCAGCACTCAGATATTTGGCTATGAGGCTGACTGGGAACACTGTATTGTTATTAAACTTCAAATATGAAATTTATAACTAATTTTAAATTCACTAATTTTCAGGTTTAGTCCCAAAGAATATGCCCAGATCAATGGATCCAAAGGATGTGCCTATTTTCAAAAAGGAAATATTTATATTTCCTGCTGGAGTGCTGAAATTTCTTGGATTTATGAGAAGACAGCTGCATTGGTGAAAAACCGAAGATTTGGATTAATATGCTTCTTCCAATTTCACCAGGAAGTAAGGAACTTGTGATTAAGCTCATGTGAGGAAGGAGAAAGCTACACTAGCAGAGCCAAAAGGAGATTAAAAAGTGACTATGTATTTAAACTATTGGGCAAATAAACTCGCTTCACAGAACATTCTCCGCTTCATCATCTGATGCCTTCTGAGCTGATGTTCTTGCCATTCAGTCTTAAAATTATCACTGGGGACCTGAAGGAAGAGCTGTTCTATGGCTCCATTATTCAGTCTCAAAATCATTTCACTGAATTTCCTCTCTCTCCAATAAAAGGCTCTTTTCTCACTTTGTTGTTACATATGCACAAGTGCACATAGTGATATTTAAATATTGAATGGTCAGAACTGACACTGGCCAGAGCACTGGAATGAGGTCAGCGAGACTTGTTGTGATGATAGTTTCTGGATCATGTGGAGATTTGGGGATGCTAGGGTAGGGGTCCTGCTGAAGTGGTGGTGGTATACTGAATCATTTGGAAATATTTTAGCAAATGGTTTGTCTGTACCACTGTGTACCAGCTAAGTATCAGCCTGCATGAGCAAAATAACTCTCCTTCTCCCACTCCAAACGAAAGTGCATCTTTTATTGATTTTTAAAATTTAATAATTTGTAATGTAGGTGAAGTAGGATATTATTTAGTATTTACATTCTCATTTATTTAAATTAGTAAATAAATTAAGGTTATTGAGCTTACTGTTTTGGTAATCTGGGTATTATTATCAGAAGTTTATTCTCTTATGTTTAAAATTTTATTTCCTTCAGAAAAGTCCTAATAAATTGTTTGAAGACATTAAAATATTAGAACCATTATCTTTTATTTTTATTTTTCAAAACTTTTCTTTAACATCGTTTGTTAGCGTCTCTGCCCGTTAGACTCTAAACATTGTAAATTTAGAGTTCAAGAGCTTTTCTGGGGACAAAATTGCTGATATGAGACTATCAGTAAAAGGTATAGTTTTCATTTTCTCATATAATTGCATAGCTATGTACAGGCTAAAGAGAATGGTAACCTAATCTTTGATACTGATTTGGCTGGATGAGAGATATAGAATTTATTGGAAAAACTGATACGATCCAAGTTCAAAGCCAATTGTATTTCAGAGTACTTTGCTAGTTCTTTGAAAGAACATATTTATACATACAGTCTTGTAGCCTGTTATTCTCTAAATTTAAAATTGTGAGCCAATCAACATTTATATGTACCAACAGAAACACTAGAACAAAGAAATTAAATTCTAATGTGAAAATTTAGTAAGAATTACAAAGAAAATATATTTAAGCACAGATTTTTAAATATAGATAATTATTTTATTATAGTTCAGATGCAGGCTTTACCAATTCTCATACAGGACTGAAATACAAGTTACATATACGTGTATTTCAAAAGAAATTTTGTTCTCTCATTTCTCTTTAGTAGCTTGCTATCATTGCCATTTTCCCAAAGATAAAATTATTCATTAAAGGACAAGAACTCTGCACCTGACTCTCACACATTGAGTTTTTCTTTATTGCCATGAGAAAGATAATTTCTTCTTTTATTCCTTTATTTCTAACCATAGAAAGACCGCTAATAATTAAAATATCTTTGTTGGTGATTTTGTTCCTATGAAGAGGTTTGCAGGTTTTTTTCCTGGTATCTTGTATCTTCTATTCCTATTTCATGCACACTCTGACTTTCACATTCACTAAAACAGAATATTTCTGTTTCTGACCTCAAAGTGGCTCTGGAATTTGATCAGATCCTATTTCTCATAGACCTCTCCCTGCTGCCCTGCTATCGTCATGTTATTTCTGGCAGCCTCTACAGGGGATGAAGAAATTCAAAGGTCTTCTTGGGAATACATGAACTTCTTATGTCAGAATAACTTATCCCTCATTGCTTTCTGATAACTCAGCTTATAAGACATGGAGTATCCCAGGAATTTCAATCTCTCTTTCTCTCCTCGGTCAAAATTCCTGAGAGACATTATTTATTTCTGTATATAAATGTATATACATGTACTTATAAATACTTATACATGTACACACACTCACGTATACTGTCTAAATTCCTGGGGAAAGGCCATGTTTTGTATTTATTTTGGATAGCTTTCTTCCCTCATTGAGTAGTTATGTGGTTTCCAAACCTTCACATCAGATTTACATGGATAGTCCCTTAAAAGTACAGGTTCCTAGGCCAGCCCTGTGGCCTAGTGGTTAAGTTCAGTGTGCTTCACTTCAGTAGCCAGGGTTTGGTTTCCAGGCACAGACCTACACCACTTGCTGGCAGCCATGCTGTGGCAGCAACCCACCTATAAAATAGAGGAAGATTGGCACAGATATTAGCTCAGGGCTAATCTTCCTCAGCAAAAAAAAAAAAAAAAAAAGTACATTTTCCTGTCCCATATCTCATATGTATATAGACTCAGAATGACTGGAGGACAGGACTGGAGAAACTGTAAGTTCACAAACTCCACAGGTGATTCTTAACAACTCAGTCTTGGTATTTGGTAATGTTCAGATAAATGACCTTAACACCAACTGACTGAGCAAATATGTCCAGAGGCAAAGGTGCTGGAACTATCCTCAAACTGAATGGCTATTTAATCTTTTCTCTTTTTTTATTATTTATTATTTAAAATTTTACTTTTATTCTGCTTTATTAAGATATAATTGACATATAACATAGACTTGTATAAATTTAAGGTGTGCAACATAATGATTTGATATATGTACATATTATGAAATGATTTTTCCAATAAGTTTAGATAACACATCCATCACTTCACTGGAATGCTCTTTCTGCAGTGTTAGCAAAGTTAGTTTGGTCTGTGCAGGCCAAATTGGGTCAGGGAGGTTAGTTTGATCTATCTGCCTTTGTGGATACAGTTCTCAATTTAGCTGCACACTGAAATTACGGTGAGGAGCTTTGAAGAAATCCTGATGCCTGAGATTATCTCACCTGTTACAGTTCTGATTTGACTGATCAGGAGTGTGGTTAGATTATCGAAAAAAAACCTTAAAGCTGCCCATGTGATTCTAATGTGTAGTTAAGTTTGAAAACTACTGGACTGAGGTCATCCCAGTGACCCTTATCTTGGTGAAGGGGTACCATGTTGGTAAAATAGCCAACCCTCCACTATATAAGAAAGCAGCCGAGCTTGTCCCATTGGTGAGGATTCCATGGTGTTGAGACAGTGGGCCTGGTGACTGTAATCTGAAGCTAGTGTTGACAATATATTTGAGGCTGCATATTGACCAATTTATGTGTAATCATTCTTGTTTTTTTTTCTTGCGTATGGAGAAAGATGCGAAGGACATATTATTGACATTGTTTTCCTCAGGGTAAGTATGATGGTAGTAAAACTGGACAGGAAGGGGAGAAAATTAACTTTTTAAATTGAGAATTCATTTTGAAGCAGAGGACTGAAAGAGAGTTAGATTCGGAACAGATGACCAAAGTTAATAAGGTGGTCCTGAAGCAAATGTAACTCTTTATGCCACACGTATGTTAGTCCACCTGAACAAGTAACTTCAGGTAATAACATTTTTTCCCTCTCCTTTAAGGTGGTTAATAATACAAATATGATAAAATGCATCTCCCCTCAGTTCTCAGTTCAAAATGTGTCTTAGCATTCAGGGAACAGATGTGTCCCAATCTCTTATTGTGGAGTAGTGTACTTCGATGCTTAAGACAATGAATTTTTGAAGTCAGGCAGCTATGGGTTTACGTTCTTATTCTCTGTTTAAAAGCTGTATAATCTTAGATAGAATTCTTAAATTCTCTAAGCCTGTTTCATCAACAGCATAGGGTGACAAAAATAATGCCTATTCCCTGCAATTTTTGTGGAGAAGATAATGAGATACAAAGCATGTGGTGCAGTGAGCTGCCAATTAAATTTAGCCATTATTTCTATTACCATCCCTGCTTTGCTGGAAGTGCAGATTCTCACACCCCTTCCATCCCTGTGCACACTGCTGCATGGAGTTCTGTTTGATTCTCAAACGAAGATTTGGTCCTTGCATGTACATGTTGAGTCTCTACTTCTGTACCTGCTGTATTTTTGGGAAATTTATCTTGATGTAATAGAAAGCCAACATTTTTCATACAAATATTATGAAAACCGGTGAGTGCAGCCAAGCATTATTTCATCAGGAAAAAAAGAGCAAGGAGCAGCAGAGCAAATCATAGGTGGCAAATAGCTCTAGGTGATCACCGGAGATAGGTCCTGTTTCCTATGATTATTTTTGTGCTTTCTGTGCCCTCCGTGATGTTGAGGCCAGAAATGAGAAAGAGAAGATGTTAGTCTATTCCAATTTTCCCACATTGCTCAATAGTTCTAATGAATTAGGTATTATTTATTCAATCATCTTTAGATTCCTTAACATCTAGAACTGGAAATTCTAGGAAAGCAATAATTTTTATTGTAACAGTTACCAAATGAAAACGCTATCATTTTCAGTTCTCCAACTTTGTTTCTAGACAGAATTTATTTCTGAGAAAAGTTACTCTCTGTGGGTGATCTTGAAATTGGAAATTCTTTCCAATCCAGGTTCTATTCAATTTTTCAGTCTACTTATTTCACCCTAAATACAGATGAAAACACTTGGTTAGCTTTGCATATATTAACATACTATCTAATATATACATTACATGTATTATATATATTCAGAAACATATTTGCATACAATATATGTATAATATATATTCAGAAACATACATATGTATAATATATACATATATTATATATACATAACATCTACATATATTATATAAATATGTAATATATATTCAGAAGTATGTTTATAATTGTATGTATTATATCTATGAATGTATTATATATGTAATATACGTATATTCAGAAACAAGTATATTTTCTTCAGTTAGTCATTGCTTTTTCTATTTTCTTCTATCAGCTCTTAAGCATAATTTATTTGATCTAGCTGTTTAGATGACAGTTTTGCCTTCAAGAAAAGAATATTTTTTTAAAAGACTTCACTAGAATATATGGAGGTAATAGATAAGGAGAATATTAGACAAAAAATATGGATTTTAAGAATACAGAAAGACTTAAGGGAGGTGTGAGTTATGTGCCTAAGACAGAGGCCGTGTTGTCCAGTGGAAATAAAATTGAGTCATTGGGGAAAGTAATAGCTTGGTTTCCATTTCTGTCAAAAAGTACAATTGTAGGTACAAGAAATAATCCAATCCCTCTACATCTTGTTGGACTTAGTGTTTTCTGGGTACAACTTTATCACATCTGGGTTTTGTGTAAAAGGCACGTTGTGAAGTGCGCCAACGTGTGAAAGTATAAAAGGGAACATCATCCAACATGTTTGAAGGATGTAGAGATTAGAAAGGAAATTCTTTATATTAAAGCTTATCATACAGCAAGTATGTTCTTTTCACAAATTTAGAATTTATTTCACCTGTGGAAATATAGTAACAATCTCTTCCAAAACAGCAAGTCCACCTGAGCCTCTCTGTAAGCATTCACTGCCTCTGTCTTTCTGCTACACTCAGCTCTTTCTGTTTCTCTTTGGTGAGTTCAGCATGTTTCCCATCCCTACATAAATCTGTGAAGTTCTGCTTTTTATTTTCTAAAAATATTTTTAGAATTATAACCAAGAAGTAAAATAAAACTTTATTAAATCTCTCATCTCTGATTAGTTTGGTGCATGTGTTACATGCATACATTCATGTATATCAAAATGCCCCTACTGTTTTTAAACCGTATTACAATAAAAAAAGTTTATGTTTGTTTTTGAGGTGGGGAATTGAAAGTTAGATAACTGGTATAGTTTTTCTTTCTTTCTTTCTTCATTCATCTATTTTTCATACTCAGACAATAGATAACTTTAGCTGTTCAATTAAGTACATTTAAATTGAGTAAATAATACCTGATTCATTAGAACCATTGAACAAGCCATGAAAATTGGAATAGTCTATAAATCTGTAAAATGAGCATGTTTTTAAATAATCTACAAAGAGTAGGATTAAAAGTAAGCCACTTTGGGGTTGAACTGTCTGGTTCATACATTAAGCCATTTTCAGTGGGCAAGTGTATCATTTCTAATTTTATTCTGTGTAAACAATCTACAATCCTTTTCCAATTTTCAGAGTCATGGGGCCTACTGATCTTTAAGCAATAGGGCTAAATTGAATGGCTGCCCCTAACTTAATGCACATTATGTAGCTACGCAAAGTGGGTACATAGAGGATGTGAATAACTTCTTTAAAAATAGAGGCACATGTCTTTGACTCAATTCTTGGATGATATTTTGTGATTTTAATCCAGCAAATAGAATTGAAAAAATTTTCAATTCATGAATACAGTTTACACACTTGGTTGATGATTTGCAAAAGTCACAAGTTTGTTTTGTTCACCTCAGTAACTAATAGCTGTAGTAATAACTGCAAAGTATGTTAGAAAGAGAAGAAATTTTTTTCATAACATCTATGCCAATCTTCCTCTATTTTATGTGGGATGCTGCCACAGCATGGCTTGATGGGCGGTGCTAGGTCCGCACCCAGGATCTGAACCTGCGAACCCTGGGCTGCTGAAGTGGAGTGTGCAAGCTTAACCTATGCCACTGGACTGGCCCCCAAGGATATTCTTGATTTAAGGACAAAGGACTAAGTTCTAAAATCAAAGCTCATAATGGAAAATACCTTTTTTCTACTTTCTCCAGATAAGTTTTGTTCTGTTACTTTACTAAAACTTGGCAGTATTTAAAAAATGCTATTATCTCCTAATTTCTTAGAACAGATTCTTCTTTCTGCTGAACAAGGCTTCCAAGCTGTACTAGAACAATCATGAATATGACAGAATCCTTGGATTTTATCTCTATGTGAAACCCAGAATCCCTAACATAGGAATAAAAGTGTAAAGCAGAAGATGCTACTTAAGAATTTTAGCACAAAATTTGCAAATTGCAATAGAGGTATAAAGGAAGAAATGAAGATTATAGATATAGTTTTCAGAGGGAAATTATGTAAATTTTTTCTGTAAAATGTATCCATGGTAGAATACTTATCTATTGAGAATATGAGGTTCAGTAGAAAACTGAAGTATACACCTTCACAGTCTTTAAAAAAGAAAAAGAGAACTATTCTTTTCATATCTTATGCTAAAATTTTGTATTTTTAATACTCGAAGAAATTAGTTTTGTTTACTTACTGTATTTGAAAGCGATACAAATTCATTTGTGAACATTTGTTCCCCTGTTCCCCTTTAATTTAGTCTTAACTATTCTATCTTCTCTCTACTTGTTCTAAATTGTATGCATACTCTCAGTGGGAAATTCCCTTCAAAGATGTTTGATGTGAGAAAAAGATTGTCATCAAAGACATCCTCTGTGCTAATCTCACAAAAGGTCAAAGTAGCTTGAGCAAGTGTTTCCTCCATCTTCAAAACCTCATTCATCGAGGAGCCACAATTATACCCAAAAGATTCTACTAGTTCTGAGTGGAGAAATCATATAGGAAACATATTTTCTGGACTGAGCTGACATGCATGTTCTATATTTCCCATTCTTAAGAATTGAAATATTAGCAGCCAAAATTGTGTCTAGCTGCTTGTTCACAATCAATAACAGCTTACCTTACTGACATAGCTATAGGGTGGATAGGTAAAATTAAAATAAACAAAAGTCCTGTTTCTTTATTTAGAATTAAGAATGAAGTGTTTAGTACAGATTGTTTCTTTCTGTTGTTACTGCTGTAAGAGATCACCACTCTGTGTCTTCTCTCAAGCGTTGATCAATTAATAATGCGACTGAAGTTGATTTTAATCTGTTACATGATCTTGATATGTCCCACTCTCATTAAATCACCTGCACAAGGTGTGAAGGATGATTAGTAATTAATCAGGAAAATATAAAATATAATATTAAAGTTGCAAGGAGAAGCATAGGCAAATGCTTGCATGGAAGGTATAAATTCGTGGGTTTTAGGAAATTAAGCATTATAGGAACTTATTTTATGAAGCAATGCGGTACACAATAGCATTAGAGATATGCTTCATTCTCACATGATTGAGAGCTTTATATGCCAGATATTCACAGAATGTTCTGGGAGAAGAAACAAAGGGATGAAATATATCACATCTATTTTACACCAGAGTTGCATATAGAATGGAAAGTAGAGAATAGCTGAAAAAGGTATAGGGGAGTGGCTTATCTCAGACCGATGGTTTACTATGCAAGCAGCATAAATCCAATAAGAGTAAAAGAATCATGTGTCCAGATCATGTACACTTGCATAACTTATTCTGATTGGGCATAAGTTCTATGTATCGATGTCATCGCACATAATTAAAGACCTTATAAAACATGCTAAAAATTAGGCTATATCCACAATGAATTGCATTAATTAGGGGTTTGAGATATTACATTTTTTTTTTTAAAAGAAAGATTAATCTAATAAATGGAGATTAGGATAGTGGAGACATGGAAAACTTCATTATTAGTGGTGAGAGATGATTAAGACATAGAATGAACTAAAGTAAACAAGGTGATAGATAAACAAGAATAGAATACATTTTCTAGATTAGAAATTATTTGACTTTGGTAAGAGAGGGGGTAAAATTGTGGCAAGAAACATAATGCTTCCTATGTTCTTATAATGAAAAATTAGGAGTTGGAATAATGAACTTGTCTTTATTTAGTTTGATATTTCTTTGGATTAATCAGGGAAAACTGTCTAATTGAACATACAAAAAGTTTGCTTTGGTGATTAGGAGAGAGGACTACTTGAGATAATGACGTAGGCTCATCCATATTTGGATAAATGTTAATATCTAGGGCACAAAAAGAAAAAATCTTGTGTAAAGAGAAGAAAGTCTGAAACAGAACTTCAGAGAAAGACAGTGGAGAGACAGGAATCCAAAGAGAGAGAGAAAAGTAGTCAAAGACGCAACGGGACTACCATGAGTGAGGTTAAGGATGGGAGAATTTCAGAGGCATTAATTATCTACAGTGTGAAGTGTTCTAGGACTGAAAGTTGCCTATTTAATTGGCCATTTTGTGATCAATTGTAATCTGAAGGGTAACTGAAGTTCTCTTAGAGTGTATTGAGAAGCAATCTACAGATGAGCTGCAACAAATAAAGATGCAACAAAGAAAAATTTACTCATTAAGAAGCTTCTCTTGTAAAGAAAATTTTACATATTTGTGATAAGAAAACTTATGTAATTGCTTGTATGCTTGACATTACTTCCAGAATATGTCATTCAATGCCATTTTATCCACTACTATGACTATTGTTAAGGTTGCTAAAAAAAAAGCATTAACTTATTATTGTCCGCATCTATTTTTTTCTTTCCTCTGTTTCCATTACACCATTCCCTTTTGAAAATGCAACTTTCTAAGAATGTATATCATTTATTCTGTACTAGATTGTGAGGGTTAAATTTATGCAAAAACTAAACTTTCTACCTCTTTGTCTCTCTCTGTCTCTCTGTCACTGTCTTTCTCTCTCTTCTGAGCTCTAAACTTAAATGTTTACATTAATGTGGTGAAAACTAAACTCAATAGATGTTTCTAACACAAATACATCTCTCGTGTTTCTTGTCTTTATATTACATTTTTTATTAAATGTATTACTATCCAGCCATTTAAATATGAAGACTATTTTATTTTGGATTTCTTTATTTCTTACCACTTCTAATAAACCTGGAGTTTGTCATACTGAGAAGGGAGAGATGCACATTGTACAATTATGGGCCAATTTGCAATAGAAAAACAACCACCAAAAAAATGAGGGAAAGAGTGAAAAGGTCATTTCTAGAGTATAATGTGTGTAATAAAAAGAAGAATTAGATAAGATGAAAAAAGAGAGTAGAGACTAAACTAGAACAGAAAAGAACAGAACAGAATGAAATAGATGGAGAAATAGACAGTGGCAACACTTTTATGTTATGGTAAACATGTTGGACTCATTTCTTTAAGTAATTGAGAGCCAAAAGATATTTTTAAGCAAGAAGTTTACTAAATAATATTTGTCTTTCCTGAAAGTAACTTTGGAAGCACTATATCACTCACTGATAGGCTCCATAAATTAGAGTTGCATTTGAGTCGTTGAATTTATGCCATATTTTTTGACACGGCACCACCACTTCTTAATAGAACTCCCTGATACCAGTGTTAACCTCATTCTTTTTTGTTATTGTCATAATTGTTGAAAAAGAATTTTGGTGTTGAGGTAGAAAACTTGATTAATGTGAATTCGGGAGAGTAGAGGAAGAGAATATTAGAGGCAGCATGTATTCTCAACCCTAGAATTTTTCTGTAAAGAACAGAAAAGAAATAATGCAATAAGTATAGGAGTACTAAAACATGTTTTTATGTGTGTGAGAATGATTTAGTAGAGAGGGAAATTTTATGAGGCAGGAGAGAGAAAAGATAACTGTTGTAATGATGCCTTGAGTAGGTAAAGGAAGGGATGAAGTATAGTGAATAGTGGAGATCTTTGGTAGGATCATGGATAGTCTATCCATATTAACATAAATGAGGACACACTATCTGGACAATGATGCATATACTTTATTAGATATGATGCTGGGAGTTTAAGTCTTTTTATTATTCTATTTTTTTCAGTGATATAGGAAGTAAGGTCGTTACCTGAAAGTGAAGATAGGGAATAAAGTGTTTGAGTTTTGAGGGAAAAAAGTATGAAATAATTGAGCAGGTGAGTTGGTGAGTGAATGAACTAGTGAAATTAAATATAGAATTTGAGAGCATTAATACCTATTTGAGGTTAGTGGGAAAGGATTTGTCTAGTCATTATCAGCTGAATGGATGTAAGTGTGGGCTAATCTAAGACTTGGTATAAGCATTGTTGTTGATTTGCCAGTACAAGAAAGTAAAATTGGAGCAAGGGAGTTGAGAGTATATTTAAGGGAGTGATTATGAAATACAGTCATGTGCCGAATAAAGACGTTTTGGCCAACAATGGACCACATATACATATGATTAGTACCACACAGCCTAGGTGTGTAGTAGCTGATACCATCTAGGTTGGTGTAAGTACACTCTATGATATTCACACAGTGACAAAATCACCTAACGATGCATTTCTCAGAACATGTCCCCATAGTTAAGCGATGTATACCAGTATTTACTAATTTAAGTGTGTAATAAAGAGAGTGAGGATATGAGGGAAGCAAGTGATAATGAAAAGGGTAGTGGATCATTAGATAATAGTGTCTGGTGAAGCAAAAATTTCTTGGAGTTAGAATACTCGAAATTATCTGGAAATGTAGGGGGCTGAACTTAGAGCATGATACACTGAAATCAAGATAATGGAAGGGTTACAGATATTGGTAATGATAAGTTCTAGAGTATGACCAAGGGGGTTAAGAGAATAGGTAAGGAAAAAAGCAAGATCAATGGAAGTCAAGGAACTGAGAGTCCAGGATGTTGGATCATCTCTGTAGACATAAAAATCACTAGCAATTATGACAGTATTAGTGGTAGAGAAATTGACGGTGAGCTAAAATCTTCAAGGAATTAGAAAAATGACCAAGGGTTGGAAGATGACTGAAGCAGTGAGTATTGTGTGATGGGTATAGTAGCCTTATGATAGGAGGATCAATGCTAGAAATTTTTAGAGAGGGAGGGAAGAAGGACAGTCTGGAAATAGCAAATAAGAGCAAAGAGGACTTTCAGGCTCAGTAGTACAAGGAATGTGGGAAACATAGCAAACCATACTTGGGATATCTGCAGGGAACCTAAAGGGAAAAATGGACTTCAACTAAAGCGAGAAGGTAAAGGAGATGTTCAGTGAATAGATGAGCTCAAATGGGATTTTGGTGGTAAATAACCATGGTTTTCAGAAGCCGGAAAAGATAGCTTTTTGGATGTCAGCAGGGTTTTGAGAGAGAGACAGAGTGGGAGATCTTTGGAGCCTTATGACAATGAAATTTCCAAGGCATGACAGGTTAACTAAGAGTCTTGTATTTATTGTGCTGACTGGCATGAAATGAGATAATGCCCAAAACATTAGGTTTGTTTGACTCAGGGCTGATAGTGATGTTGAAGTCATGAGTATTAGAGAGAGATGCATAGGTATTTTCAGGAGTGTGCAGATTTCTGAGGCTCACTTGTCTACTGCTGATGTAAGTATACAGTATGTGGCAGTGATGGTATCATCTGCAATATGCGGAGCTAGAATGAAATCTCCACTGTCACCCAAAGTACTTAATTTCTTTTCCAAAATTAGAATCTCTCTCTCTCTCTCACACATACACACACACGTGCACATATTCATTCACAGGAAGAAACAGAATCCCTTTGTAAAGACCATGACACTCCATGTACGAGCACAACTTTCTTTTGGTTTTAATATGTTATGTCTGTATTACATTAGAGCAGAGTTTTTCTTAGCAGTCTTGACATTTTGGGTCAGACAATTCTTTGTCATGGTGGCTTCCCTGTACATTGTAGGATGTTTAACACCATTCCTAGATGCTAACTGGTAGAGCTCCCGAGATGCCAGTAACAATTCCCTCTGCCAGTTATGATAACTAAATATGTTCCCAGATTGTCAAATCCTCCCAGGGGAAAAATTACTCCCAATTGACAACTGCTGCATTAGAGGAAATTATTTAATCCCTAATTAATGTAACGTTTCCTTCAAGATTTACTATAGAGTCTTGCAGCTTTGACTAAAATAGCCTTTATGCAAGAAACAAGAACTTGTGTTAAAATTGCAGTCCTGGTATCTTTGGAAATGTTTGCCTTAAATTACTACATAATTATTTATTCAAGAACATTACTCTGGGATTTCAGGAACTGAGGACAAGAGACCAAATATTAAAACAAAAGATGCTTCCCATTGCTCTTATTGCTTAGGAAACTCCCAGGGTTTTAGAAGCTATGAGCCAGAAATTGGATGGAAGACAAAAATATATATTTATTATAAATCACAATATCACACTTGTAAATAATATTCTTAAAAAATGTGCTTTTAAAAAACTAAAAGTTTTTCATGACACGTCCAGTTTCTAGTAATGATTGGCTACTTTACCCATAAAAGTCTTCTCTGAAAAATACTATAACTTTAACAAAATTTAAAAAAAAATTTTAAAGTACTGAAGAGCAGACACAATGCTAGGAAATAATTAGGTCAAAACTGGGAAGGAAACAGGAACTCAGAACTCACTGAGTCTTTACACTCATTTTGCTGAGAAGGCACCTGCAACTTCCTACAAATTTGATCTCTTATTTGGACAAAGCCTGGGTCTTGGAGAAGTGAGGTTATAGTAAGGTAATCTCCATACTATGAGTTGGATACTCAAATAGCTCTACCCTCATTGTAAGAGCCAAAAGTAAACAAAACCTTCTCAGATCTTCAGCCTAGGTTGCTATCACCTGAGTTTGCAGGAAATCCCATCTTTATTCATGGTGTAGGGGAGAAAAAATTTTCCCTTTTTTCTTTCTAGGTTCCTTGGCTGGACTGATAATTAAATTGATATGACAGATTAACAGGAGAAAAAAAACAAATTTAAATTTGTATGTACATGAACCTCAAAGATATGAGGCTCCCTGACAGGCAGGCATAAGAGGCTTATATGCCATCCTGAGCTAAGGAGAAGGGGGTAGGTGCCTAAGACTTCAAAGGGGAGGAAGACAATTTACAGCGTCAATGCAAAATAACCAATAATGATCCTATAGACAACGGAGATAGGTGAGTTTTGCTTGAGCCAGAGTGAGCATTATAACCCGGGAAGGCCTTTTCCAGAAAGGAAGAAAGTGTTCTGGAGAAGCATGGTTTTCAATACGGTCTTATATCTTTTTTTGAACAAAGAACATACATTAAGCATGAACAGGATACACAGTCATCAAAGTTTCAAAGAGGTATTCGGTTGCATATTAGCAGATCAACATGACCCTGATGTCAGGAAAGGGGCTAAAACAGGCCTTACCAATAGGGTTTAGGAGGGAAAGTATGCATTCTTATCTTAAGAGAGTATATTCTTTAATTCAGTGGTTAAAGCAGACGTACAATGTATGTTTGATAGATAGTCAGGCTTCTTTAGTTCACCCTAAATCAGTTTTGAACCTGAATAGTTACCCCAGAGACTTGAATATGTGAAAATCTCCTGTCAACAGGAAGATGGGAAGAGCAACTGTTTGGCTAACAAATGGCTGCCATTTCATACAGATAAGTCTTTCTGATGTAGAAAGTTATCTCTGGTAACAGCTCTTTTCCTGGTTCAAGCTCCCTAGCTAAAATCTTTTAAGAAGTTAAGAGGGAGGCTTACATTAATCTGGTATCTTTGCCACAATTAATGAACCAGTAATGATATATTATTATTAACTAAAGTCCATACTTTTTTCAAATTCCTTTAGTTTGTGTCTAATATTTTTTCTATTCCAGGATCTCATGCAGAGTGTCACATTATATTTAGTTTTCATAACTCTTTAGAATCCTCTTGGCTATGACAACTTCTAAGACTTTTCCTTTTTTTTTTTTTGATGATCTCAACTGTTTAGAAAATTAGTCAAATATTTTGGAATGCTCCTCTATTGGAAATTATCTGATGCTTTTCTCATGACTAGACTGGTATGGGTTTTTGGAAGGAAATTCACACAGTAAAGTGTCAATTCATCACAAAAAATTAAGGATTCATAATATAAATATGATTTATCACTGTTGATACTGATCTTGATCATCTCACTGAAGTAGTAAATGTAAGTTTTCTCACCTAGAAAGTTACTCTTAGTTTTCCACTTTGCCGTACTCGACTCTTTGGAAGGAAGTCATTTTACGTAGCCCACACTTATAGAGTGGTGATTTGCGGTTCCCATCCTAGAAGGGATAGCATAAGCAAAAGGTATTTGGTATTCTTCTGGAATGAATATTGTATCTTCTCTATCTATTTTTTCAATCATTCATATCAGTATGGACTCATGGATATTTATTTTATATTTTGGGTTATAATCCAATCTGTTTTCTCATTTTCTTGCTCAAATTATAGCAACTTTGCCTTTTGGCTATAAATTTTACTCTAAGAACTATTTTCACTGCCTCCTACAGATTTTGATCTTTAGAAAATAGACATTTTTATTATTGCTTACTTTGAAATATTTAAAAATGTTTTCTTGAGATTTCTTTGACCTATTTTTAATTTAGAAGTATGCTACAAATTTACAATTATTTTGGAATTTTTCTATCATTTTTTGGATTATTTTATTTTACTTTTTTAATTGCAGTACATTGGCTTATAACATTAGATAAATTTTAGGTGTACATCATTATATTTCGATTCCTGTGTAGATTACATCATGTTCACCACCTAAAGACTAATTACAATCTTTCACCACCCACATATGCCTAATCCCTTTTGCCCTCCTCCCTTTCCCCTTCCCCTCTGGTAACCACCAATCCAATCTCTATTTCTATGTGATTGTTTGTTGTTTTTATCTTCTACTTCTGAGTGAGATCACATGGTATTTGACTTTCTCCTCTGACTTATTTTGATTAGCATCATACCCTCAAGTTCCATCCATGTTGTCACAAACGGAAAGATTTCATCATTTGTTATGGCTGAGTTGTTCTGTTGTGTAGATATACCACATCTTCCTTATCCATTTGTCCCTTCGTGGGTACTTAGGTTGCTTTCAAGTCTTAGCTACAGTGAATAATGCTACGACGAACATACGGGCACATGTATCTTTATGCATTCGTGTTTTCATGTTCTTTGGATAAATACCCAGCGGCGGAATAGCTGGATCATATGGTAGTTTTCCATAGTGGCTGCACCAGTTTGCACTCCCACCAGCAGTGTATGAGTGTTCCCTTCTCTCCACATCCTCTCCAACACTTGTTTCCTGTCTTGTTAATTATAGCCATTCTGACCAGAGTGAGATGATATCTCATTGTAGTTTTGATATGCATTTCCCTGATATTGATGTTGAACATTGTTTCATGTGTCTGTTGGCCATCTGTGCATCTTCATTGGAGAAATGTCTGTTTAGATCTTTTGCCAATTTTTCAATTGGGTTGTTAGTTTTTTGTTGTTGAGATGTATGAGTTCTTTATATATTTTGGGTGTTAACACATTATCAGATATAAGGTTTGCAAGTATCTTTCCCAGTTGTTAGGTTGTCTTTTTTTCTTCTTGATGGTTTCCTTTGCTGTGCAGAAGCTTTCTAGTTTGATGTATTCCTATTTGTTTATTTTTTCTATTGTTTCCCTTTCCCTGTCAGACATGGTACTTGAAAATATGCTGCTAAGATCGGGGTTGAAGAGTGTGCTGCCCATGATTTCTTCTATAAGTTTCATGGTTTCAGGTCTTACATTCAAGTATTTAATCCATTTTGAGTTAATTTTTGTGTATGATGTAAGATAATGGTCTACTTTCATTCTTTTGTATGTGGCTATCCAGTTTCCCCAACATCATTTATTGAAGAGACTTTGCATTCTCCATTGTATGCTCTTGGCTCCCTTGTTGAAAATTAGCTGTCCATAGATGTGTGGATTTATTTATGGGCTTTTGATTCTGTTTCATTGACCTGTGTGTCTGCTTTTTGCCAGTACCATGCTGTTTTTGTTGCTATAGCTTTGTAGTATACTTTGAAATCAGGGAGTGTGATAGCCCCAACTTTGTTCTTTTTTCTGAAAGTTCCTTTGGCTATTTGGGGTCTCTTGTTATTCTACAGAAATTTTAGGATTCTTTGTTCTATTTCTGCGAAAACTGTTGTTGGAACTTTGATAGAGATTGCGTTGAATCTGTAGATTGCTTTAGGAAGTACGGACATTTTAACAATGTTAATTCTTACAATCCAAGAGCATGGAATATCTTTCCATTTCTTTGTGTCTTCTTCAATTTCTTTCAACAATGTTTTATGGTTTTCAATGTACAAATCTTTCACCTCTTTGGTTAAGTTTATTCCTAGGTATTTTATTCTTTTTGTTGCAATTGTAGATGGGATTGTCTTCTTAGTTTCTCTTTTGGCCACATCGTCGTTACTGTATAGAAATGCAACCGATTTTTGTATGTTGATTTTGTATCCAGCATTTACCATATTCATTTCTCACTTCTGAAAGTTTTTTGGTGGATTCTTTAGGGTTTTCTCTATTTAAAACCTGTCATCTGCAAATAGTGATCATTTCACTTCTTCCTTTACAATTTGGTTCCCTTTTATTTCCTTTTCTTGCCTCATTTCTCTGACTAGGACTTCCAATACTATGTTAAATAAGAGTGGTGGAAGTGGGCATCTTTGTTTGGTTTCTGTTCTCAGAGGGATACCTTTCAGTTTTTCTGTATTGAGAATGATATTAGCTCTGGGTTTTTAATATATGTCTTTTATTATGTCGAGGTACTTTCCTTCTACATCCATTTTCTTCAGAGTTTTTATCATAAACAGATGCTGTATCTTGTCAAATGCTTTCTCTGATGGAAAGCATAGTTGTTTCTTCACTATGTGTCAATGTCTTGCTGGATGACAGGTTTTTAATACTGTGTCCCATAAAAGAGGAAACATGGTTCAATGTTTTCTCAGATGCAAAGTCTAGAACTCTCTAAGATTTAGGATTACAAAAGAACTTCTTCCATGCCTGTCCAGTTTGCATACTAATCCTCTGAGACCAGATATACAAAGAAGTCCTCTTAGGACCACAGACGAAGATGGGCTCCACCTTTCCTCTATGGAGTTCAATGATCTCAAGAGATGAGGCCCTTTCTTGGGACCAGAGAGGTCTGAAAACTTCCCTAAGTCCCTTTGCTATGAATTTCCAGGTGCTTAACTTAACTAGCACAGAGGTAAACAAATCTATCACCTCTTCTCTTCATTGGAAACCCATAAGAGTTTTGGACATACACATACTTTCAATACCCTCCCTAGTTGCTAGCTCCATTCAAGGGATGTATTTGATAATAGGAAATGGCAAAGAAGGGCCGAATAAAAACGCATTTGGGCTGATTGAAATGTTGATTACAAATCAGCGTAGAATTAATTGTTAGAGTTAGATCTCACTCCTTTACCTTGGTTTTCTCTAAAAACTTCAATGAAATATAGAAAGAGGGCTAAAGAAGGCATAGATTCACAATAATAAAGAGAAAGGAAACAACATAAAGGGCATTTTGGAAGGTAGAGAGCAGACACAAAAGCTACTAGTAACTTTGTGGGCCCTCAGAAACTGAACCAAAGTTAGCAGTGAGGAAACAGAGAATCATGCTGTTTCTCACTTAAGAACCCTCAAAGCTCCGTGAATAGGTGATACCTAATACTTTGTCTCTCCAAATGGAGGTATGGGTGAGCCTGAAAACTGAAAAAGTACTTGAGAGTCTATGTAAGCCACAGATAACTCCCCTCACCCCATATTTTCTTCCGCACTTCATACAACTGAGTGACCCTCTCTTACCTATTCTGATAGAAGACTGCCTGGGGCAGAGTATTAGAGGATTCATCTCCAGAGCAATGAACTGGACCAAGAAGGGAAAAAACCCTGAAAGTATTGACAGTTGGGTTTCTCAGTGAATTTCCTGGTCCATGAAGGCTACTATTTAGCAAGCCGATCTCATATACACTGTGGTCCCACTAAATCCATTTGATGTCACACTTGTAAATGAGTACAGGCAGCAAAGGATCATCAGACATTTGAAGAAAGCTACCAACATGAAAGACTGAGAAAAAAATAAAACACAGACAAAAGAAATTGAGAAGAAGCAGAGATAACACAACAACACTTCAAAAGTTCTGTAGATAATCTAGAACTCTCTTACATTTCTGGTGGAACTGTAAACATGGAAAACAGTTTTAACAAACTCTTATAAAGTTAAACATACCCCATCTAGCCCAAAATTCTACTCCTAGGTATTTACCTAATTAAATTTCTAAAAATATATCTATACTTGTACATCATAGCAGCTTTATTTATACTAACCCAAACTGGAAGCAACTGAAATGTCCATCTATAGGTGAAATATAGATGAATGGATATAGGTGACATCTCGGTGAATGGATAAACATATTGTGGTGTATCCATGCTATGGAATGAAAATGAAATTAATTACTGCAATGAAAAGTAATTAATTACTGATACATACAACATGAGTGAATATCCAAAACATCATGCATAATGAAAGAAGCCAGTTATAGAAGAGTATAGGTTATTTGAATACATTATATAAAATTCTAGACTAGGTGGAAGAGTCTAGGATCATCAAAAGCAGATTAATGATTACCTGGAACTAAGACTCGTGTTGTTGGTGGTGGGAATAACTTGGAAGACACACAAAGTGTCTTTTTGGGGTGACAGAAATATTACATATCTTAATTTTGGTGGTCATACAGGTATATATTTGTTAAGTACAATGACCTATACACTTAAAGTGAGTGCATTATTTTGTATTTAAATTATGCTTCAATTATGTTGACTTGAAAATACAATTTTTAAAACCATCAGGGAAGTAAGATAAGATTTTCCATCCACACGTAAGAATAGAATGCTATAACAAAAGCCTTTAGTAAACAACAAAAATTCGTTGAATATGAAATGATACCAGGAACACAATTTTGAAAGGAAAATTAAAAGATAACTTAAAAAAATCACCCATGAAATGTAACAAAAAGATAAAAATAATGAAAAATGTCAGGGAATAAGTCAAAGAGATTTAATATTATAAAAATAGGAAAAAATCCAGAAAAAACATATGAAAACTCTAGGGGTGGATGGAGAAAATAATCCAAAAGGGATGATTTCCTATAACTAACGGACATGGTTTATCATCTTTTGTTTATCCTTCTTACTTCCTCTCAAATTTTTTATCTTTTACTTTTTTAAATAATCTCTAATTTTTATGCCCCAATGTCTCCCACAGTGTCCTTCTTAATTTTCCTCTTGACCCAGTGTCTGTTTATTCAAATAGATCTTACCTTTCACAGCTGTGCTCTCCGCCACCTCAACCGTGCTCTCAACTCTCCCTGTTCCATTTTCAGCTTCGCCACCCAGCTCCAACTCTGGCACTTTGTGATTATCTTTTCAGAGAAAAAAGTGAAAGTGTTAATAAAATCACTCTTTTCTCTAGTCTTCTTTGTACTTTCTAACTAGCTAGATATTCTCAGTGCTCCCGGCTTAATTCTCATTCTGAAGATAGATTTTTTATAAAGACAAACACTTTATGATCTTGTCCAAAAGTGGAATTCAAACAACCTACCAGATGTATATAAAGGGACATAATTGTATAACTGTTTTATAAGAAAACACATATTGGGAAATATGTGAAAGAACATAAACTGAATGTCCAATTTTATAAGCACCTTAAATCAATTGTCAATGATATTAATTGTACGGTGAGGATATATACAATATATCCCCAATATATACAGTGCCTGCTTCAAATATCATAGAGGCAGAAAAGATGACTCTACTTGGGAAAATTTTTCCTAAAACATTATCTACTAACCTGATGACTAAAGTTCTGTGAACAGAGATTTGTTCATGTGGAGTGCTTTTTCTGCATCATTTGAATATAAAATACTTGGGGTAAATTCAAAAATTAAAATTTCCACATATACATAGAAGATATAATTTTATACCAGGATCAAAAGGACTTAAAAACAAATTTTAAAAAATACAAAAGTATAAAAGTAATGTAAATAACAAATTATAAATAATAAAAATAATACTAGGGAATGCACAAAAAATCGTGTATCCCAAGCAGTAAAGAAGTTTTAGTAAATATGATTTTGATGTTTCCAAAAATTATCTTCCTACTGCTTCATTGTTACCCCTAACTTTCTAGAAACCAAATTCCTGGATAAAACAGACTGGAATTATGTGGACTGGAATTATGTGATGTTAAAATAAGAAACTTTCCACCTTATTCCATCTCAGAAACAAAAAATGTTTACTACATCATCACTGACTAAGGTCCCATGGCCCTGTGAATCTCATAGCATATATCTATTTTATATGTTTTAGCAGTTAAATAAAAATCCTGGATAGTTATGTTCACGCTACTACTGTTTGCCCTTCCCCTAATAGTCTGTGTGGAAGATACTCATAAAATGTCTGAAAAATATAAGAAATGCTATTTTAGTAACGTTAGAGATCTGAATTTCCAGAGGCCTAGACCACAATCCTTTTCCACCCACTATTATGATCTACAAACTTTTGTCTAATAAGATAGACAAAACTAGGCCCTGGCATAGTGGCTTCACTGTGGACTGGCACTCCATAATTGACATCTCAGAGGAGTCTAAGAGCCTTGAGTTAAAGACAGGAGACTCTACCAGTACAGCTGAATAATCTCTTCTCTCGTCTGTCTGATCCTGCACAGAGGATCTTACCTGTTCTCTTGAGACTGTACCTGTACTGGAGTTTCTTTGTTTGAGAAGGATTTGGAAATTTGAGAGTAGCATAAATCACTTCTTCGGGCATTACTGAACACATAAAGCACAATTCAATCACTGTGTGCCGTGTGTACCACACTGAGCTTCAGCGAAGCTGCTGTTGTATGTGATGTAGGCAGGGACTAAATGGAGCAATCCACCTTTGTCAAAACCAACAAAAGCATAGTGTCAGAAAACAGAGCTGTTCCACTGAGAACTGCAGAACTGCACTGTTCTCACTTCTGCACCCCCTCTTATCTCTCTTTTTCTAACTTCGTTTAGTAAAACACCAAGATGAAGAAATAGACCTAAGAGGAAAATATGGGTTTTAAATATAAACAATCTGTTTTTTTACTTGTGGGAAAACTATAGGGATCTCCAGACTTGAGACTATCCTGTGAAAATACGAAACAAGTATATTTAATTCTGTACATATAAGGTCGTCAATCAGCATGTAACTGTGAGAACAGTGTTATAATTACACGTGGTACTTAACCCATTAGGAACTCCCACAAAACCACAGGAAAGTCAATTCTCACCAAAACTTTTTTCCTAACTTTTTTGCTTCCTATTTTTGTGGATTGAAAAGAGTCCTGAGAAGTTAAAGCAGAATATTAATGGAGCAATACAAAATCAAGAAAAAGTGGTACTAAGAGAAAGAGGAGAAAAAGAGTGAGTCCGCTATAAGCTACATTAAACAGAGATTCCACCCCTCCCCCACTGCACACACGCAAAGCAGCCGCTGAAAAGAAGGGAGACGTACTTTAAAAGTGGCAGTTCTTTCTTCAGCGTGTAACAATCAGGTTAAGATGTGAATTCTAATAACTTTAATTCTGGGGGGAGGGTAGGGTAGTATTTATATTAACCCATTTTAGAGATTGGAGAGTTGAAAATCAGGGAGATCAGGTGCCGTGCTCATAGTCCAGTCAGTAAAGGGCACACTCACCATATCCTGAGTATCCTGCATAGTGACAACCTCCTAGTGATGTTCAATCATTTCTTTAGATGAATAAATTATTTTATTCAGAAATAATCACAGTATTGCTCAGTGAAAAACAACTGTTAAATATTGTTATTAATAAGAACACTTTTATTGACTTTCAAGAAAGATCAGGGCATTGTGCAGTAAGCTGATAGAATCACCTCACACAGAATTTTTATAAAAAGGAATTACAAGGAGTAAATTTAGGAAAGATTGTTATGAAAATTGATACAAGGAAAAAAGCATTGCCTTATACCAGAGAGTTTGAGATATATTTTAAAAACAAAATGAGTAAGACCTAGTAAGGAATATTCATAACTCATTGCAATCAGGTACAAACACAGTGAACTTTCCTTATGATGGAAGGGAGAAACTGTCTTCTGACTGGGGTTGGGGTGGAGGCAGGGATAGCAGCAGAAATAGGTGGGTAGCATGAACTTTAGCGCTTCTTCTAATATGAAGTAATTTAAGGAAGTCTCTAGGCCTCACTTTACTTATCTATTAAAAACTAAACAGATTGACCTAAATAGTTTAACCTATTTTTCGCAATTTATATGATGCCATAATTCTGCTTCTCCTTCCAAGAATGAATCTTTCTAACACTTCTTTGTGGTCTTAAAACATACATTTGCTTTGAGCCAGTAATCTCACTGCTTTGCATCCTTACTTATGAGTGAGAAATAATAAAAGAGTTAACAAACAAAGGAAAAATTGAAATTCTAGATTCTTCAGATAATGAAATAGGAAGTCTAGTTGATATTTTTGGCCTATTTTTTTTTTTGATGAGGAAGATTTGTTCTCCTCTTTTTAACAGAAAACATTATGTTTATGATGTACAGTGTCTGGATAAAAATGGGGCAAAATAACAGCACGACAAATGTAGAAGTTAAGGAATATTTCACATGTTGCTGGGAAAGAGAATATCTATCCTGACGCACCATGTTTTGATATACAAATCTGATGAAATGGAAATGACCGAAAACCCTCACCATGAAGCTCAGGATTTTCACTGACTTTAATTTGCTTTGGATCAGCAGGTGGTTCCATCTTCCTTACAAACGTGCTTTTATTAGCAGGGAGTTACCTGAGGAAAATCATTCAATATTCTAATCTTCTTTCTGAAATCTTGAGTAGTCGTTTATGACCTGAATCTTCGAAGAACCAGCTTTGTTTTCACAGATACCGACACAGATTTCACTCCAACCTACTCCAATCCCAATAGACTTTGTCTCCATAGATATAAATACAATACATTTTATTTAATAGGTGGATTCTGCATGTTTAACTTTGGGAAAGAAAATAAATATTTTTACTTGGGGGTTCAGAAACATTCACTTATTCGTTTATTCATTCATTTATTCCTCAACAAATTACGTGAGTACCTACTATGTGCTATGCATTATTCTAGAGCAAATGATAGAAACATTTTTTCCTTAATGTAGTTTACATTCTATACTTTATGTATTTATTTGTAAATACATACTTATGTTAATATTCTATATGTTTATTTATGGATAAGTAATATAATGTAAAATAATGATAAGTGCTATGAGTAGAAATTAAGCAGGGTAACATATAGAGGAAGGAGAGGAGGCTTACTTTAAACAGGACACTCATGGAAGGTCTCTGCAGAGTTGTCATTTGGAGCAGTCAGAGAATAAGGACAACAAAAATATCACTCCACAAAAACATGCTAGTTTGATACTATAATTTGATACTATAAACTCTCTTAGTTACCAAAATCATAAGAGTCAGAATAATTTTTAAAAATTAGTTATTTGATCTTCAGTTTCAGAGTTTCCAGTTACTTTTAAATTTCCCATTTCTTTTCAATTTCATCAAAATGATGTTCCCTGTTTTCATCTTCTGGCCTAAACCTGATCCCTTGCCAAATCTGACCAAGGCAGGAAACATGTCAAATGGGCAAAAAACTGTGTCCTCATCTGATCTGAATAAGAATTAATTCATGTTCTCAGTCTCTTGATCCACAGATCCAGTCCCAGTAACCAGATACCCATTGACCTCTTGGGTGTGTTTCACTAGCGTGATTCTTTATCCTGAAACCCTGAATCAGAATGTCTTCACCACTGGCTATATCCAAACTGAACAATTCACAAACTTAGTGCCAGCTGCAAAAATAATAGCAGTCCAGCAAAAGAAAGCAGAAACCAAGAAACCAACAGATGTGGGATCTAGCTAACAGTGGACAATACTCAGGAGAGCAGGGGAAAATGTCCCAAGATGAATACTGTAACAGCTCTTGCTAGATGCTGTTCCAGAATGAAGTAGGGAGACTAGGGGAAGGAGGAATGTGAGAGAAAAGGACGCACCACTAAATATACAATATGAGAATGAATCCAAAAATCTGGAGGATGTGGTACAAATAAAGTAAGGAAAAAAGGAAGTCAATTAGACAATCAAAAGACAAAACTAACTATAGGATAATTATGTCCAAATGTGGGGCAAACACAAATTTGGAATGACTCTGAACAATTAGTGAGTCATAATAAGAGAATTCCATTTTATATTTTTGTTGAGAATGTTGTCTTTGAGTGGCATATTGGAGATGTACAGAAAGATTTGTATTATGCAAGCGTTACATGGTAAATAAATAAATGCATTTTTAAAATTCATTCTTATAATCAGTCAATGGTAAAATAAGTAAATAATTATGGTCATGGAGCTTATGTGTACTCCAATATCAGCAGTGTAAATGTAGAGAATCAAATGACAGAGATTAAGAGAGTGTAAGAAGAGAGAAGTGGAGGGCAGGAGGACAAGTGGAAGGAAGGTTGATAAAACTAATCTCCACCTCCTACAGATTGGAGAATTTAGAGATATATTCTGTGATTGTTTAAATAAGGAATAAAGGTCTATATGATGGAGTGATGGAAGAGAAGTGAGAGAGAGTGGTCATAAATTAATTAGCTATCAAAACAGGAAGTCAATAGACAATTTCTAAGGTTGATAAATCTATATAGAGTAATATAAATATATTATTAAGAGATATAAACATAATCACCATAAGAAATCAAAACAAATAATTAAAAACAGTTGCCTTTAAGGAGCAAGACGATCACTTGAAGGGAAATGTTTTTATTGACTAATAAGCTGTTCTGTACTATTTTGCTTTAAACATGTACATATGTTACTGTGAAAAAATGAAAACAATAATAATAGTGTGTATTCATAGTTATTAACCAAGACTTTCTCTCCAATTTCATAATTTGCCTTCATTCTTACCCTGTCTCAACTGGTTATTTACTATTGATTCTGCCCTTAATTTAAAAGCCATTGATTAGCATATTGTACTTTCTGAAGTGAGGTATGGATATAGATTATGAATTTTATGTTTATCTTATTCCTGTATACATGAAGTTCTATGTGCTGAAATTTATTATTGAAACAACTAACATTCACTTGATAAAACAATAAAAATATATTACTCATTTGAATAACTTCTAAACATAAACACAATATTTTATTGAAAACACACCCCTTTTTTGACACTACTGTGTTCTATAATTGGTTCAGGCATATTTATATACTTATGATTGAGGTAATTTTCAACAGCTCTACTTTTGTTGCTTCTAGATATGAAAACTGAAAAAAATTCTTGTTCATAAAAATAAGTAGATGAGAATAGAGTTTCATTATAACAATTCCAATCAATTCTTTTAACTCCTTGTGAATTACATGCCGAAGTTTACATAATTTCTGATAGGAAATATTAATTTTATTTATCTAGTAAGCTGATGAAATCCTCTCCCAATATTGGTGAAAGTATTGGAAACTGTAAAAATTGCAAAAAAAATTTGTTGCCTAGTAGTTAGTTTCATTCACTTTCTTAAGTTTTAGGAAGAACACTTGTATATAAAACTGAGGATTTATCTCTGCGACAACTCTAACAGATGCTTTTTCACTTAAACTTCTTGTTTGATCCAACATGCTCAGTATGTGTTGAGATATCAAAATCCTATTAATGTCATTAAATTTCAGTAACATTTTTTAAAATAAAATGTTTTCTCTTAATGTTTTAAGTATATCTGTGTCAATAAAGTATAGCTATATATTTAGCTTAATGAATTTATGGAAAATATTTTTTATAATCTTCCTCACAAAGCCAGTAATCATTATCAAATCATCCAATTCAACTTCTTCAATGTCAAAAATACCTTGTTCTAATTCATGCTAACAGTTAATATGCATTTCGAGGAATACATTAAAAGCCACTAAAAGTATATTTGAAGTGTATTTGCAACACTAGAGCAGTTAGATCATATTAAAATAATATAGACCTAATGAAATTCATTTATACATTTTTATGTTATGAAGGCAAGGTAATAAATCAATACACTATTTCTCATTGCTTAATTTGTAATCATGCACAGTATGGTGTAGCTAAAATTTTAAGATATATATGAGATGAGGTATGTAACAGATGACATGGCATTCTAGCAATTAGTTGTGTCTCTGTTCACACAGTTGCTAAAATAACTTGATAACATTGATTTAATGAAAAAAATTTAATACTTAATTCTAGCTTTTGCTGTCTTAGCTTTACTCTCATGTGACAATATGTATTTCATCTTAGGAAAAACAAATGACAAACTGTTCCTACAAGAACACAGTATTTCAAAATTTGGGTTATTCATTCCCAAGTGAATGTATTAATTCACAACATGAGGATAGAATGAAATCGTTTAACACAGTCTTCCACAAGAATAAACCCTTTCTCTTCAACAGTCTCATAGAACTACAGAAATGTTGTAGAAATGGAATTTAGAAGTATCTCAAAGAACAGAATGTCCTCTCACAAAGTTATTCTTCACATTGGCCAGAAGATTTGCTTTTTGATCCAACTTATGCCCTGCATCTTACTCTCCCTACAATATTTAACATATAAGAACTATTTCAACAAAATGGTATGTTAAAGAGGCAATTCAATCAAACAGATTGCTATACTTCCTTTGAGATGAGCCACATTGATTTGACAGAATGTCAGCATGTATATAGACTTGAGTAAATCTATCAACCAGCTAAACCTGACTGACATCAATAGAACAATGACAGAACAAAACATATTGAAACGTATTGAAAAGTATATTGAAAAAGAAAGACAAGCTGGAAAACTTATTCTACCTGACTTAAGACTTATTATAAAGTTATCATATGTAGGGCAGTTTGATATTATTTTCAATTTAGATAAATAGCTCCATGAAAAATACTGAAGCCCATAATAGATCCATACATATGTGGTCAACTGGTTATTTTTACCCAGATACAAAGGCAACTCATTGAATAATGCATAATCATTTCAAAAGTTTAATATAATTATGAAAAAAATGGATTTTGCCCTTACTTTCTGTAACAGAAAATAACAAAAAAAAAAATCCTCAGCAACAACAAAAACTCATAATGGATCATAAATCTAAATTTAAAACTATAACACTTGAAGAAGAACAAAAGTGAGAAAATCTTCATGATTTTGGGTTAGACAAAGATTTCCTAGATATAACAACAAAAGCAGAATCCGTAAAAAAACAAAATAAATAAAAAGTTGGACTTGATGAAAATGAAAAACTTCTGTTCTTTGAAAAACACTGTAAAGAAATGAATAAAACAAGCCAAACACAGGGAAAAAGTATTTGCCATTCACATATCTGATATAATATGTCTCATATCCAGACTATATATGGGACTTTTAACACTCAAAAATAATAATAAAAATTAAAAAGTGGGCAAAATATCAGAACTGACAAATTATCAAAGAACTTATACAAATGGCAAATAAACAAAATAAAATATAGTCAACATCATTGTGCATTAGATAAATGCAAACTAAAATCACAATGGACACCTCTGTATAACTATTAGAATGTTTTCTAAAAAACTCACCATATCAAGTCTTGGTAAAGATATTGAGCAAATTAAACTCTTTTTTCCAGTTTTATTGAGATATAATTTACATACAGCACTGTATAAGTTTAAGATGTGCAGCCTAATAATTTTACTTATATATATTGTGAAATAATTACCACAATAAGTTTAGTTAACGTTCATCATCTCATACAGATATGAAAAAAAAGAAAAAGAAAAATTGTTTTTTTCCTTGTGATTGGTAAATCTTAGGATTGACTCTCTTAACGACTTTCAAATATACCATACACAGCAGTGTTGACTATAGTCGTCATGTTGTACATTACATCCCTAGTACTTAGCTTATAACTGGAAGTTTGTGCTTTTTAGCCCCCTGCTTCCAATTCCACCTCCCCATCCCTGCCTCTGGTAACAACAAATCTGATCTTATTTTCTATGAGTTTGTTTGTTTTCTACATTCCACATATAAGAGAGATCATACAATGTTAGTCTTATTTGTCCTTCTCTGACTGATTTATTTCACTTAGCATAACACCCTCAAGTTCCATCCATGTTGTTGTGAATGGCAGGCTTTCCTTGTTTTTTTCTTATGACTGAATATCATTTCATTATATATCTATATATAAATCTTGACTTCTTCATCCATTCATCCATCAATGGACATTTAGGTTGTTTCCATGTCTTGAGTATCATAAATAATGCTGCAATGAACATGGGGGTGCAGATATCTCTTCGACAGGGTATTTTCATTTCCTTTCAATATATTCCTGGAAGTGGAATTGCTGGATCACATGGTAGTTCTATTTTTAATTTTTTGAGTAGCCTCCATACTGTTTTCCATAGTGGCTGTACTAATTTACAGTTTCACCAATAGTCTGAAAGTGTTCCCTTTTCTCCACATCCATGTCGGTATTTATCTCTTGTCTTTTTGATGACAGCCATTCTAACAGATGTAAAGTGATATCGCATCATGATTTCAATTTGCGTTTCCCTAAAAACTGGCGATGTTCAGCATCTTTTCACGTACTTGTTGGCCTTTCATATATCTTCTTTGGAGAAATGCCTATTCAGGTTCTTTGCCCATTTTTTAATTGGGTTATTTGTTTTTCTGCTATTGATTGTATGAGTTCTTTAGATACTTTGTATATTAACCCCTTATCAGATACATTGTTTGCAAATAATTTTTCCCGTTCCATAGGTTTTTTATGTTTCTTTTATTGTGCAGAAGCTTTTTAATTGATGTAGTCTCAATGTTTATTTTTGATTTTGTTGCTTGTGCTTTAGGTGTCATATCCAAAAGGTCATTACCAAGACTCATGTCAAGGAGCTTTATTCTTTTGTTTTCTTCTAGGAGTTCCATGGTTTATTTTAGGTCTTACATTTAAGCCTTTAATCTATTTTGAGTTAATTTTTGTGAGTGGTATAAGATAGGAGTCCAGTTTCCTTCTTTTATATGTAAATATGCAATTATCCCAGCGCCATTTATTGAAGAGATTGTCTTTTCTCAGAATATTCTTGGCTCGGTGGTCAAATATTAGTTGCCTGTATACACTTGGGTTTTTTTTCTGGGATCTCAATTCTGCTCCATTGGTCTATTTGTCTGTTTTTATGCCAGTACCATACTGTTTTGATGACTATAACTTCACAGTATAATAGCTTGAAATCAGGCAGTGTGATGCCTCCTGCTTTGTTCTTTTTACTCAGGGTTTCTTTGGGTATTTGGGGTCTTTTGCATTCCATGTAAATTTTAGGGGTGTTTTTTCAACTTCTATAAAAAATGCCATTGGAATCTTCTTATGGATTGCATTGAATCTATAGAAGAGTTTTGGTAGTATTGAAATTTTCATAATATTAATTCTTCTAATCCATGACCATGGGATACTTTTTCTTTTTCTTTTTTTTTAAAGATTGGCACCTGAGCTAACAACTGTGGCCAATCTTTTTTTTTTTTTTTTTGCTTTATCTCCCCAAATCCCCCCTGCTACATAGTTGTATATCTTAGTTGCAGGTCCTTCTAGTTGTGGCATATGGGACACAGCCTCAACACGGCCTGACGAGTGGTGTCATGTCCACGCCCAGGATCCGAACCCTGAGCTGTGCAGTGGAGAGCGCGAACTTAACCACTCGACCACGGGGCTGGCCCCCATGGGATACTTTTTCATTTGTGTCTTCTTCGATTTCTTTCATCAATGTCTTGTGGTTTTCAGAGTAGAGATCTTTTACCTTTTTTGTTAAATTTATTTCTAGGTATTTTATTATTTTTTATGCAGTTGTAAATGGGATTTACTCATTTATTTATTTTTCAGAAATTTGTTGTTAGTGTATAGAAATGCTACCGATTTTTGCATGTAAATTTTATATCCTGCAACTTTTCTGAATTCATTGATTAGGTCTAACGGTTTTTTTGGTTAAGTCTCTAGGATTTTCTCTGTATAAAATTATCTCGTCTGCAAATAGAGACAATTTTACTTCTTCCTCTCCAGTTCTAATACCTTTTATTTCTTTTTCTTGTCTGCTTACTCTTGTTAGGACTCCTAGTACTATGTTGAAGAGGAGTGGTGACAGTGGGCACCTTTATCTTGTTTCTGATCTTAGAGGAAAAGCTTTCTACTTTTCACTATTTGGTATGATGTTGGCTGTGGGCTTATTATATATGGTCTTTATTATGTTGAGATATGTTCCTTCTGTGCCCAATTCCTTAAGAGTTTTTATTATTAATGAATGTTGAATTTTGTCAAATGCCTTTTCTATGTCTATTAAGATGATCATATGATTCCTTTCATTCTATTAATGTGATGTGCCACATTGATTGATTAGTATATGTTGAACCATCCTCACATCCTAGGGATAAATCTCACTTGATCATGATGAATAATTCTTTTAATGCACTGCTGAATTTTGTTTGCTAGTATTTTATTGAGAATTTTTGCATCTATATTCATCAGGGATATTGGCCTGTAGGGCTTTTTTCCTAGTAGTGCCCTTTTCTGATTGAGTGAGTTTTAGTATCAGGATAATGCTAGCCTTGTAAAATGAGTTTGGGAATGTTCCTTCCTCTTTTATTTTTTTGTAAAAGTTTGAGGAGGCTTGGTTTTAATTCTTTAAATGTTTGGTAAAATTCACCGGTAAAACCATCTGGTCCTGGGCTTTTCTTCATTGGGAGATTTTTTATTACTGATTCGCTCTCTTAACTATAAATAGGTGTATTCAGATTTTCCATTTCTTCCTGATTCAGTCTTGCTAAGTTGTATGTTTATAAGAATTTTTCCATTTCTTCCAAGTTGTCCAGTTTGTTGGCATTTAGTTGTTCGTTGGAGCCACTCATGATCCTTTGAGATTCTGTGGTATCAGTTGTAATGTCTGCCTTTTCACTTATAATTTTGTTGATTTGGGTCTTTTCTCATTTTTCCTTAATTAGTCCAGTTAAGGACTTGTTAATTTTGTTTACCTTTTCAAGAACCAACTCTTAGTGGTTAATCTACTCTATTGTTTTTCTGTTCTCTATTTCATTCAATTCTGCTCTAATGCTTACTGTTCCCTTTCTTCTACTAACTTTGTGCTCAGCTTGTTTTTATTTTTCTAGTTCCTTAAGGTGTAGAGTTAACACCCAAATAAGGCATTTATTTGGGATCTTTCTTGCTTTTTAATGTAGGTGTTTATTGCTATGAATTTCCCTCTTAGAACTGCTTTTGCTATATCTCACAGGTTCTGTTATGCTGTGTTTCCATTTTCATTTGTCTCAAGAAACTTCTTAAATTCCCTTTTAATTTCTTCTTTGATCCATTGATTGTTCAGGAGAGTCTTGTTTGATTTCCATGTGTCCATAAGTTTTCCAGTTTTCCTCTTGTTGTTTCTAGTTTCATGCCATCATGGTCAGAGAAGATACTTAGTATGATTTTAATCTTCTTGAATTTGCTAATCTTCTTGTTTTGTGGTCTAACATATGATCTATCTTGGAAAATATTCCATGTGCACTTGAGAAGAATGTGTGTTCTGTTGTCATATAGAATGTTCTGTATAGTTGTTAGATCCATTTGGTCCATGGTCTTATTTAAGTCTGTTGTTTCTTTATTGATTCTCTGGATGGTCTATCCATTGATGAGAGTGGGGTATTAAAGTTCCTAACTATTATTGCATTGCTATTTGTTTCTCCTTTTAGCTCAGTTAGTTTTGCTTTATATATTTAAGTGCTCCAATGTTGGATCATATATATTCACAATTGATATATCTTCTTGATATATTGACCCCTTTATATTATTTGATGACCTTCTTTGTCTCTTTTTACCATTTTTTGTTTAAAGTATGTTTTGTCTGATATAAGTATAGCTATCTCTGCTTATTTTTCGTTACCAATTGTTTGAAATGTCTTGTTACATCCTTCACTCTGAGTTTATGTGTGTCTTTAAGGCCAGAGTGAGTCTCTGGTAGGCAACATATTGTTGGATCTTATTTTTTATCCATTCGATCATTCTGTGTATTTCAGTTGGAGGCTTTAATTCATTTACATTTAAGGTAATTATTGGTAGGTAAGGACCTACTATTGCCATTCTGTTAATTATTTTCTGGTTGTCTTATAGATCTGTTTTTCCTTGTTTCTTATCCTGCTGTATTTTTGTGTGTGTGTTTTGATATCTTGTGGTATCATTATGCTTTTAATTCTTTACTGTTCTATTGTGTAATTACTATAGGATTTTCCCTTGTGGTTACCATGAGACCTACATAAAATATCTTAAACTTATAACACCAGTTTTTAACTGATAATTTCAGTAGAATTTATAAACTTTACACTTTTACTTCTCCTCCCTCTGACATTTTAGTTTATTGCTGTTTCAATTTACATTTTTTATGTTGTGTAACTAATAATTAGTTATTGTAGTTATGGTTATTTTTACTACATTCTTTTTTTTTAACTTTTAAACTAGAGTCGTAAGTGAATTATGTACTATTACCATAGTGCAGAATCTAACTATGACTATATATTCACCATTAGCAGTAAGACTTACACTACCTTTTTATGTTTTTAGTTGTTAATTAGTTATTTTACTTGCACTTAAAGAACTCCAGTTAGTATTTCTTGTAAGGCAGATCTGGTGGTAATGAACTCCTTCAGATTTTGTTTGTCTTTATCCCTTCTTCATTTATGAAGGCAACTTCACCAGGCATAGAATTCTTGATTGACAGTTATTTTCTTTCAATATTTTGAATGTACCATACATTCTCTCCTGGCCTGAAATGTTTCTATTGAGAAATTTGCCAACAGTGTCATGGGAGTTTCTTTGTATAAAACTTCCCTTTTTTTTTCTTGCTGCTCTTACAATTCTGTCTTTGACTTCTGACAATTTAATTATAATGTGTCTCTATGTAGCCCTATTCAGGTTCAAATTATTGGAAATCCTTGGCCCTCATGGATCTGGATGTCCACTTCTCTCCCCAGGTTCAGGAAGTTTTCTGCCATTATTGCTTTAAGTATACTTTCTGTCTCTTTCTGTTTCTCTGCTTCTTTGGAACGCTCATAATACAAATATTGTTCTTCTTATTGTGTCCCATAATCCCCACAGGCTCTTTTTATTGTTTTGTTTTGATTTTTTGCTGAGGAAGATTTGCCCTGAGCTAACATCTGTGCCACTCTTCCTCCATTTTGTATTTGGGTCACCACCACAGCATGGCTCACAAAAGGTGTAGGTCTACACCTTGGATCTGAGTCCATAAACTGGGCCACCAAAGCAGAGCATGCTGAACTTAACCACTGCAACACAGAGCCAGCCCCCTCATAGGCTTCTTTACTCTTTTTTATTCTCTTTTCTCTTTGCTCCTCTAACTGAATAATTTTCAATATCTTATCCTGCAGGTCACTGATTCTTTCTTCTGCATGGTAGAGTCTGCTTTTGAAATTCTCTACTGAATTCTTCAATGCCATTATTGTATTTTTCAACTCTAGGATTTCTGTTTGGTTTTTTTGATGGTTACTATTTCCTTGTCTAATGTCTTGCTTTGTTCATGTATTATTTTCCTAATTTTGTTTAGTTGTCTGTCTGTGTTTCCTTGTAGTTCACTTAACGTCCTTAAGAGGATTGTTTTGAATTTTTCATCTGACAATTCATAGATCTCCATTTCTTTAGGATAAGTTATTGGAGCTTTATTATTTTCCTTTGGTGGAGTCATATTCACCTGACTTTTCATGATTCTTGATTCCTTATGTTGATATCTGCACATTGAGTAACAGGTCTCCTCTTCCAGACTTTATAGGTTTGCTTTGACAGAGATAGTTCTTTGCCAGTCAGCTCAGTTTGGACTCTGGGTGTGTCTGCTGGTACTGTCTTGGGCAGGTGGGACATGCTAGTATGGTCTACTTCTGGATGAAACAACTGTTTGATCTCTGAGGACAGGGATGGGGCAGTGTGCCACTGACTGAGAACAGATATATATCAGTATAATCAGATTGCTAGCTTCATTGATTGGATTGGCAGGACTGGGTACTATATTCAGTAATAGCTGGGGCTATGAATTAGCTTCCTTGCCCTGGCAGGGCAGCAAGACAGGACACAGGGCCCATAAAGCTTATTGTTTGGGAACCTGAATCTGGCAGCATGTGCACTAAATTCCTTCATCATGTGAGGCCAGTGTTTTTTCTCTACAGACCCGGGAAGCCATGGGCTGTACTCACTGTTCAAGTGTCACTGTAAGTAAGGCTGTTGAATGAGCTATGCAGCTTCCCATGTGCTCTGGCTGGTTCCCTGGTTGGACAGGCTGAAGGCTGTATTCAGCAATGAGGAGAGTTATGAATTAGATTCCATGTCCAGGTGCAGCTGGAGAATTCTCTCTAAAGCTGGTAAAACTTTGCATTGTCTTAACTCAAACCAACCCACACTCCAAATTATCTTATCAAAAAAGGCCTTTGGCTTTGCTCTGAAAACTATTGACTCTCTCCACCCACCTCTTGGCTCAAGTACCAATGCTTTTAGGAGTGGTCCCTAGTCTTTCTAGTCAGATAGGGCCATAAGACACTCTCCACAGTGGGTGGAGCTTTGTCTCAGCTCCTTTGCCTGGGTGAGATGCGGAGGGGCCACTTCAGGCTACTCTAAATTTTCCAAATATGCTCTCTGGTTGTGAGGTTGAGAGCTACCCTGAGCCTTGGCTACAGTTTAATCACTATGTGGGTAGCATGGGGATACCCCACACCCAGTACTGGCTTTACTCTGAAGTCAGTCAGCTCTGCCTGGCTGCCTGTTGGCTTGAGTGCCACTGGGCCACACCGCTTTCAGGACTTGTCTCCAGCTTTTCTGGTCAGATGGTGCTGGAGGATACTCTCTATAGCATGTAAGGCTGTGATTCAGCTCCTTGCCTGGGTGTAAACAAACCAGACTATAAAGTTGGCAAAATTCCTCTTTTGAGGATCTGAATTGGGAGGATCTGCACCCCACTGAGTTCTCTGGTCAGAGCACACCCCTGACTTGGTTCTGCAGATGAGTAAAGCTACTGATTGGGATTACTACCTGGGGACTGCAGGTATGGACTCCGTCTGTCAAGAACCATATGCTGGTTGTTGGAAGCCTCTTCCCCTTTCTCTGTCACAGTCACAGCCCTGTAAAGGCTCCTACAAAGTGACCCACATGCTAGGAGGAGGTGATTGTCCCCCATGGGTTCTTTTTTCTTACTGAAGCAATTGGAGACTCAGGAGACACCTCTTGGCATAGTGTTGCACTGTCCTGGGGGATGAGCATTATGGTCCACGTGTAGCCACTCCTCTTACCCTTCTAATGCAGTCTTCTTCGTCTCTGTGGTGCAGGGGGGTACTTCAGCCTTACCTCCATATTCTAGGATTCTCTAAGTGGTGCCTTGTTCTTGAACAGCTGTTAGTTCTTCTTGTGAGAGGGAGAAAAGTCAGAAACAACCTACGTTTCCATCTTAGTGATGTCACTGAACTAAAAGTCTTAAATAAAAGGAAAGACATACCACGTTTTTGAATTAGAAAACTAAACATGTAAAGTGATCAATTCTGTGTTTTACTTAAAATGTGATACAATCACCATCAAAATCATACTAAATAGTTTACCTAGTTATTGACAAGGTGCTTCTAGAGTTCACTAGAATTATTGATAGAATTTCACTCTCAGCTATAGAAGAGTAGGTTATATTAGATCACGTCTCTCATTGAAAACAACTCTAAAAGATGGATAAGATACAAAAATAGTTATTTGAAGACACTGAATATCAATTGAATCAGCCGGGATTTAGGAATATCATGACTGTGTATATAAAGGAAACACTTTATGGTAACTCAGATATTCATATTTCACATTGCTGATTCCATTTTTGCTCAGGCCTAAATACCAGAAACCAGCAGCTCCAAGTTTTAGGTCATCTCGTGGGCACAGAGAGACAAAATTGAACTTCAGCAGAAACAAGACAATCAGGAATTCAGGAGACAAGTTAACATAAGAAAAGAACCACAGAGAAGTGAGTGTGATATTCTGAGCCGCTTTTTCCATCAAAGCATTTCTCTTCAAGGCTATTGTGTACAAGGCATGAGACCAAGAAGCCAAGTGAAAATAATAGCTAAGAAGTTTAGAAAATACATAGAATTTATGAAGCTCATAGTGCTGTGGTGACAAAAAAAGCAGAGCCTTGAAGTTGAGATCCATGAAGCTGAGACTTCAGAAGAGGTACCTCTTGAAGTAAAATTCACAAACAGGCCATCCTTCTCAAAGACTGAAACACAACCTTAGATATCTCAATTCCTTACTGGGGCAAAGTAATCTGCTCCTACTAGAAATATCTACCAAAATGGAATTAAATCCATTCCAAAGAAGGGTAACATTATCCATAGCTTCTGTGGTTGTTCATACTGTGTGGCAATCATTGAATAAAAAGTTACCAGGCATGCTAGGATGCAGGTCCAAATGACAGAAAACCAAGAGAAAAAAGGCAACAGAAAGAGACACACAGGAAAAATAGATTTTGATGTTATTAAAGATAGATTTTAAATTTCTGTGCTTACTAACATATGCAACAATATTGATTTTAAGATGGAGAATGTTACTAGAAAACTTACATCTACATAAAAGTATCAAAAAGAAATTCTGGAACGAAAAAATCAATAATTGAAATAAGAACTCAATCAAAGGGTCCAACAGCTGATTAGTCACAGCAAAAGATTCCTAGAATTAGTCTCTATTGACTTAGAGAAGTCAGTAAAAAATATTCAGATGGATACAAGGAGAATAAAAAAGATAAAAATTCAAAGAATGTAAGAAATCTATGGATATGGTAATAAGTTTTAATAGGCATTTAATGGAATCTCATAAGAAATGGCATGAGACTATGTGGCAGAAACATTATTAGAGCAGATGAGGTCTAAGAGTTTCCTAAAAGTGTTTTAAAAGATCCAGATTCAAGAAGCTATGTGAATCTCAAGCAAGGAAAACAACAAACAAACAAAGAGAAGAAAATCATACCTATGCATATAAGTAAAACTGCTGAAAACAAAGACAAAGAAAATCTTAAAAGGTGTCAGAAAAGAAGGAGACATACTGTCTTTAACATCAGTAAAACCAACAGCTAAGTTTTTACAGAAATGACATTTAGTAGTTTTTGCTATAGTAATAAACATTCCCAATATTTCAATACCTTAAAGTCACAGATATTTCTTACTGGTGGCTATGAGTTTTGTTTGCCTCTGCTGAATTCCTCTAGATTTGATTATGTCTTCTTATTTTAGGATCCAAGCTAAAGGATCAGTCCCTTCTACATGAGAGAGGCAGAAGCAATAAAGTGAAGTAAAATATAAAAGCACATTTAAAATTTTTGATTGACATGACATATACTACAGCTGCTCACAATTCATTGGCCAAGTCAAGTTACGTAGCTAAGACTGACAATGAGGTGGGAAAGTGTACTCCAACTAAGTATGCATGACAGAGGTGGGGATATATAATATCGACACAGGGGAAGGAGCAGACAGTTGGAAACAATATAATCTTTCAAATGATGGAAGCTAGAGCTAGAATATAATGGAACGCAACCTAAAATTGTATTCTCTACTCAGTGAAAATATAAAATACAAAATGAAGGCACAGTTAAGATATTTTCAGATTAAAAAAAGAGAGAGAGTTTGTTACCAATGTTTCTATGCTAGAAGAAAAACTAAACAGTGATCTCAAGACAAAAGAAAAATGACACTGGTTGGCACCCAAGAGAAGCAGGATGAATGATGGGCAATACAAAATAAATACACAGGTAAATAAAAGTAAACCTTTACTGTCTAAAAGATAATGTTTCTTTTGGGGGTCCAAATGAGTTTGGAATTAAAACACATGGAAATAATAAGACAAACAGCAAACGGCAGTACATAGAAATAAATGTTCTAATGTCCTTGTATTATTTGGGATATGGAAAAGAACTAATTTATATTTGATTCTAATAAGCCAAGACTGTGTGTTGTAATTACTATAGTATCCACTAAAAGATTGATGAAAGGAGATATACAATTAACATATACAGCAAGCTAATTGAGAGGCAAAAAACTTTTAAAAAATAACCTGTTTAATGCAAAGGAAGGCAAGGAAGAAGAAAAGCAAAAGGAAGATATAGAAGTGCAAGCAGAGTGGCCAAAAACTCTTGAGGAAAAAAGAAAAGAAACACAATGGAAGCATTTGCCCTGTCAGATAACACAACATTATACAGCTAATGAGATAGATAAATAGGCAATGTATCAAAAGAGAGAACCCAGAAACAGATATATGCACACAGGGACAATTAATACATGAAAGAATTTTATTGTAGAGTAGCAAAGAAAGTAAAATGATTTTCAAATATGATGATAGGAAAATTGTTTTTCCAGGTGGGAAAAAATAAAATGATACTCTATTACACTGTATACAAAAGTCAATACTAGTAAAATGTAGCTTTAAAAGTGAAAGGCAAACTGGAACATATTTAGAAGATAATACAGCAGTGTATTTTTATCACTTTGTCCTAGGAATAATTTATATAAAAGGAGTATCCATCGGGGCCAGCCTGGTGGCCAAGCGGTGAAGTTCAGGCGCTCCGCTTTTGTGGCCCAGGGTTTCGCTGGTTCGGATCCTGAGCGCGGACATGATACTGCTCATCAGCCCATGCTGAGGCAGCATCCCACACGCCACAACTAGAAGGACCCAGAACTAAAATATACAACTATGTACTGGGGAGATTTGCAAAGAAAAAGCAGAAAAAAATATTTTAAATAAAAATGAAAAAAATTAAAAAATGAAGATTGGCAACAGTTGTTAGCTCAGGTACCAATCTTTAAAAAAAAGAGAGATTTAAAAAAGGAGTAATTAGGGGCTGGCCCCGTGGCCGAGTGGTTAAGTTCCCGCGCTCCGCTGCAGGCGGCCCAGTGTTTCGTTGGTTCAAATCCTGGGCGTGGACATGGCACTGCTCATCAAACCACGCTGAGGCAGCGTCCCACATGCCACAACTAGAAGGACCCACAACTAAGAACATGCCACTAAGTACCGGGGAGCTTTGGGGAGAAAAAGGAAAAAAAAATAAAAAATCTTTAAAAAAAAAAAAGGAGTAATTATATAGAGAAATATTGATAAATTTGACTATATTAGCTGTAAATGACACCATGAAGCTATCAAAAGACAAAATGCAAGTGGGAGAATACATTTGCAATACCTATAACTAGCAAATGTCAAATCCAGATTATAACAATAATTCCCACATATCACCAAGAAACAGCAAATAAAAAATCAAAAGGGATATCACTATAGAATTACTCTGCTGGAAAAATTGTAAAATGTGACAAAACACATATTGAAAAGTATGTGGAGCATTTGGTATACACACACACTGAAGGTGTAAGTGTAAAGTTACTTGGGAAATAGCTTGACATTTTTAACCAGAGCTGAAGGTACTTAATATTTATGACCTAGAAATTCCACTCTAAGCTTTATACTGCACAGAAATGCTTGGTCCATCAGAAAACAGGTGTAAGAATAGTTATAGTAACATTATTTATCATAGAACCAAACAGAAAATTTTCAACATTAAAATGAAAAATAAATTGTAGCATGTATGCTATGGAACACTATACAGCACTGAAAATTTATGGACTACATATACGTGAAACCACATGTATAAATTTTAAAGATAAAATCTCGAGTAAAAGAAACTGGATATAATGGAATACATATGTTATGACACTATTTTAATAAAGTTCAAAAATATGAAAAATTAAAACATATTGATAATGATAATTGATAATAATAATAATGACATTTTGTCTAGGAGTGCATAATTAGGTATTACAACTCTTATAAAGCAAGAGTATAAGTACCATAAAGTCAGGATAGTAACCATCACTGTGGGGATGGATTGGGCTACTTTTGGGAAAGGGTTCCTGCAAGGCATTTCACATTCTGCCAGAGTTCTCTTTCCTGATATGAGTTGTATTCTCATGTTTGTTTTACAATAATTTATTAAGCTGTGGATATTAGCTTAATGTACTTTAATATAAATTTTATTGTAAAATTACATAAAGAAGATAATATGGAATGAAGATAGTAAATAAATTTGTGATATCCATGTTCCTGTCCTAAAAATTGTTTAGGTCTTATATCTTTATATTTTCTCTATTTGCCTGTTTACCTGTTCTTGGAACACTTAAGAAAGAAAAATACCATTCATCAGTAACTTATGAAGTTTATGTTGGAAATACACATTCCATTTCAGAATCAGTGGCACAGAAGTAGAACAGGATTTTACTCCTGAAGGAAAATTTATCTGATATACGTAAAATATCTAGTCAGCTCCTCCAAGAGAAAGGAAAAGATCCTAAAGAAATCCTCTTTCATGAAAACATTTTTTCTCCTGCTGTATGAGGGTTTAGTAATTATATGAACTAAATATGACATCATATAAAACGTATGAAGATTGGTAATTTATGTAAGAAAATTGTGGTGGCAAACTTCACAGGTGGAGAAAACAGTCTAGATTTTGAGCACTAGATAAGATAGGCCTGGGCAAGAACTGAATGGTTCTTGAAAGACAATCAATGACAGACTAGAATATAGTTACAAATATAGAAGCAATGATAGGCGGTGGAGCTCAATGAGAATCAACATTCTCCAGCAGGACAAGTACCTCAGGAATTATTAATATATTTATGGAAGAAGAGGGTCAGATTTTCAGCAGGAGACCCAAGGCTTCTTCTACTTACGAAGGAGGATCAATGGTATATGAGGGTTCAGAGTCTTCAGAGTTTTCAGAATCTTACCCGATGTCACATCCCTATTGTCAGCAATCAATGACTTCACATTAATAAAGTCTCTGAAAAGTTGTGGGTTCATTTTGAGTTGGAAATCGGAAACCTGCAGATCCGGATTTCAGATTTGATTTCCTGAAATTTAGCTCTTTGGCTGGAGAAGATGTGTGTTACTTTAACAACAGTCATAGAATATTTTTAGTTTTTTACATTGATCTTGAAGTAATATTTAAAGCTTTGAGTTTATCATTTTATTTTTACATGTTCTCCAAAATACTTAGAACAAATCAACAAATGTCGAATTCTTTATATTCTCTATTTATGTTCTAATGCTCTGTTGCTGCACATAGCCTTTCATGGCCTTGAAGTCTATAGACACTTGACCCCAGGTGAGTACAAATGATAAGTAAATATTTGCCTTTGTATACTGTGCTCTATTAGTGTCCCATTTAACAGATGGAGTCATCGATATGTTTAAATCTAGACATTTAAAAAATTCCAGAATTTTATCCTTACATTTGTTCCCTGAAACTATTTCTAGTATCAACAACTGAATCAGCCAGAGTTCAATCAGAAAAACAGAGACACTTCAGCTGTGATGGGAATAAGGGACTTAGAAGAACTATAATGAGAGAGAATCTGGATGTGGAACGTCTGTGCATTCATTTCTTATGGCTGACATAGCAAATTGCCACAAACTCGATGACTTAAAACAAAAGAAATGTGTTCATTCACAGTTCTGGAGGCCAGAAGTCTGAAATCAAAGTGTCAGGAGGGCAACAATCCCTCTGAAGTCTTTAGGAGAGAATCCATTTTGGGTTTTGAGGGAGAATCTATTCCTAGTCTCTTCCAGATTTTGGTAGACGGCAGCGTTACTTGACTTGTGGCTACATCTCTCCTATGTTTGCCTTTCTGGTCACATTGCCTCCTGGTCAAATCTCCCTGTGCTTTTCTCTTATAAAGACACTTGTGATTAGACTTAGGGCCTACCCAGATAATCCAGGATAATCTTCCCTGCCAAGATCCTTAACTGGTTCACGTCTGCATGGATTCTTTTTCCTTTAAGTGAACATTTGCAAGTTATAAGGACTAAGACTTAATATCTTTGGTTTCTCACTTTTCAGTCTACCACAACATGGAAGGGGAAAAATATCAAGCAGTCATCATGTTCATCTGGACTCCAAATTGGGACTTCTAAAGAGGAAGCTTTAGGAAAAGGCTGTGAAATCTGACCCTTTGTGGAAGCCACTGCCTGTAGGGGAGCTGCTGCTGTGAGGAGCTTTACCTCTGTGGAAAGTGGTTTCTCCACAAAGGCCACTGCCTCTCAGGAATCACTGATTCTATGGAAAATTATAATTTGCATGACTGCAGCCATATACCTGTTGATAGACCTGGGACTACTGTGGGTTGGTAGGGTAAGAGGTCGGCAAGTTGAATTGGGTGTGGAGAAGGAGGAGATGATGATCTGAAAACTACCAAGCGCATCAGCATCCACCTGTCATTCTGTTTGATCACATCAACCTTTTGAAAGTAATGATCTTGCTTCAGATTTGTCCTCCAGTCATCCCACGAGTTCCACACATTGCCCAACTCTGACCAGGACCTAAACAGAGAAAGGGATTCTGGGAAATGTATTCCAGACTTAGAAATTTTGATGCTAATTTGACCACAGAAAATCCAGCACATTTCTACATTTCTGTAACGTTTAGTAATGCCAGCCTTTAATGTAGGCCATTCTGGTGGGTGTAGTAGTTTCTCACTCTACTTTTATTTTGAATTTTTTTCTGGTGAATAATGATGTTGAGCACCTTTTATAAGATTTTATACCATTTGAATATTATTTTTCATAAAGTACCTCTTCAAATGTCTCCACATTTTTTAATTAGAGTTTGTTATTATTGATTTGTAAGAGTTAATTTTATCCTGACTATAAGTCCTATAAAAATATGGATGTGTATATTATATTAATACAAACCCAGCACATATCTTCAGCTTTATGTTGTTTCTGTTTGTAATATGACCAGTGGACCCCAAAATCAATTCTCCACTTTTTTACCTCTATGCTCAAAAACATGTTCCTTGTCAACATGATATTTTGTAAGGTCTCATTCCTGTTGATCAAATATTCTCTAAGCTCATGCATATTGGTTCTGGCTGAGGCCCTGTGGGAAAACAAGCAATTCCACACCCAGAATATGCATCTATTCCTGACAAAGTGAGTCAAGGCTCCTTCCATCACAGAATGGGTACATATTAGTAAACTTGACAATAAAGAGCTTACTGTTTTCTTTGAGATATCTTACGGTGGGTTTCTGTTGGCACCACCTAACCTTCTTACTCAGTGAGTAAAACAGAATCCAGCTCATAATGGGCAGTCTGCTGCATGGTCACCTACTACACCATATTTACCAGTCACTGGATAGAGAGATCCCTAGGAAGGACATGTTACTTTAGGTGAGGTAATGGGGCTACATTGCAGGAAATATTCACATGTAGAGAGTTTTTGACTTTTTATTAAATTTATTACTTTTTTGTTTTTGGATGCTGTTATAAATGGTATTACTTTTTACATTTTATTTCCCATCATTTCCTGCTAATGTACAAAAATATACTTGATGTTTACATATTGAGATTTTATTCAGTTAGTTTGATAAATTATTTATTCTAGTACTTTATAAATATATTGGTTTATTATGTACACAATTATATCATCTGCAAATAAAAATTTCTTATTTATTCCTTTCCCATTTTTTATACTTTCAATTTCTTTCTTACCTTATTTCACTGATAGGACTTCCAATAGACAACAGACATTGTTGAATAAAATAATTAATACAGATCCTTCTGATCTTGTTCCAGAACTCAAAAGAAAAACTTCCACTCTTTTACCAGAAGTATGTTGTCAGCTGTAGGATTTGCTGCTGCTAGTTTTTTTCTTTTCTCTTTTTAATGTCAACATTGCCCCTTTCAGATTAGGGCAATCTTCTGCTTCTAGTTTTCTGAGAGATTATATTATGATTAGACGTTTCACTTTGTCAAATGCTTTTTCTACATCTATTGCAATAATAATATATTTTCTCTCTCTTATTTTTTTCCAAAATGTAAATCAACCTGAGTTACTAGAATAAACCCCAATTGGTCATGATGTATTATCTTTTCTTTATATTCCTTGATTTAATTTTTCTGATTTTCCCTGGGGTTGGTATGTAAGTTATTACTGGAAAAGCAGGAACAATTAGCTTCAGCTTTCTGTATTCTCACCCAAAATACTATATTTATACTTAACAGTATCTGGACTATATCTAGATGATAAATTATGACTTCAGGTTTCTTTCATTCAGCAAATGAGAGAAAAGAAAGTTTGAAAATGTAAATTATTAGGAGAGAGGCAGAAATTTAGTCTTAGAGCATCTTTATTCCATTTGTATCGTCCACAAGATGTATGCCCTCTAAATTGCAGGATAATAGCTGAGGCAAAATAATTGCACTGACTACATTCCTCCATCTGGTACTTCCTTCATTAGTGTACTCTCAATCTTCACTGGATTAGCCAACTTCTCACAGACAGCATTTTTTAAACTAGTGCACTCATCGTAATAAACATATAAATCATGTATATATCCACAATACTTCCCATTGCTTAAGTCATTTGTGTTACTTCTGAACCTAAGAGAGAAAATAAAGAATTACACTTGATAAGTCAAATGTGAAACACATTCACAGAAAAAAATTACTTTTCAACATATCATTGCTACTAGGGTCTTCATTGTCTAAAATAAATTTTAATTACCATTCAGAATGTCCAGAGTGCCCTTTATCCATTTTAATTGACAAATATGCAATTTCAAACACTGCCTGATTTCTCCCTGACTTTTTCCACTTTCTCACATCCGAAATATTTAATGTCCTTTACTTCCAGATGTAGCACCTCCCTTCACTAATACTTCATCTGATTTAGAATAATTCAATTCCATTAGATTCTCTAGTCTAACTGGGTCAGAAGTAAATCTTTGATACTGTCCTCCTCAAATGTTTTTCATAATCACCAAAACCAGGAATTAACCTAACGTATGATGCCTTAAGCTCAGCATCATCTCCAAGTGACTTCTCCTTCTAACCATTTTTCAAAGATTTTACTCTGAAGTTCTGAATAATTACCAGCCCCTAACAAAAGCTTACTGATCAGAGACCATGCATTAAAGACAAACTTGTATATTCAAAATATTATCTTTTGGAAAAAATGCAGCATCAATACTTGGGTCAGTAATAATGATTGTCAGTCAATAAATGAATTCATCAATTAAATTTTCAAAAGTTAAATTTCCAATTTGAGGTGATGTAATACAGATGTCATTGATCACAGCCACTTTCCAGAAACAAGCCCAAAAGTAACGTTGAGAATAGAAGAGGAAAGGACATCATACATACATACTGGTGTATTATATATGATTATATATTATATACATATATAATGTATTATATATACATATACATTATTACATATTTTTTATTTCAATATTGTTTCTTGGTAATTAGAAATATCTACTGTGTTTTCCATCGCATTATAGATTACCTTTCCATTACCAATAATTACATATAAACACATGGAAATTCTACTTTTTCTAAATAAGATTCCATCTGCAGCCTCCCCTGATACACACACTACCTTTATCTCTAGTCCTTCACTCCAAGTGAGATCCTTTAAATATATATCCTTCTCTCGTCCATTTGTACATATCTAATGCCCCGTTCTGTCCTCTCATTGCAAACTGCCAAAGATAGAGCTGCCTTGCCTTTCCGACCCATATTCCTAGACCTACTATTTCTATCTGGAGGAAAAAGCAAACAAAACAAAAAAAACAATCAAGGCTTCTATTTTCTGTGTGGCCCAGTGTGGCGAGGATGCAGGAAACTTAGGGTTTAGATTCAGTGTGGCAGCACCAGACACAGTTGCCCTGAGTTCACTCCTGCTTGATGTGTCCTCAACCAATAAATATGTATAAATTTGTGAGCTTACAACAGTATCCAGCAGGCTGAGACTCCGGTTTCCTCCTGTAATCTAATGCAGTCTGCTTCCCAAATTTGAGAGATTATAAAATACAAATGGAATTTTGGCTTTGTTGTAAGTAAGACTTCCTCCCAACCCAATTACAAGCAGAACAAATACCACATATGACTCTATTTATAAAGGTATGTTTATAAGCACATTTCTTAATATATTACACAAAATAGTTGCTATATCCCATGTATACACTATACCATGTTCATGTGCATTTTATTCCTTTTATCAGAAGTGCTCTTCTAGTCTACCTCTAAATTTTTCATTCAGAAATGACTGTTTCAAATGTCAGTTATAACACAAATTTCAAAGCTGAAATTTATTTTTGGTTATTCTGTGTGTTCTTACTGAAGCATTATATTCTTTTTATCTGTATAATTATTTAATTAGTCTGTGCACATAATTGATGGTTATGTAACTACGGGAAGAATCAATTTTTCACTCATTTTTGAATTCCAGCAATAAGCACAATTTTACGTACACCTCAGAGCCCAGTAAGTTTTGTTGGCCTCTATAATTTTCTTAGATAAAAGCAGATTCCCAGAAATTTTCCCTTATTTGGCTATTATGAGTTTGTTAGTGACTTGTCAAAGTAATGAAAAGACATTTGTGGCAGCTTGTTCCATTATCAAACACATTAAACAAGGCTGATGAAAAAGAGACATTTAAAGATGTAATTTCATTTGAAGCCAGTTTTGATTGTCTAATGCTCCTGAGGAAAACACCTTTACTCAAACCAACTATAAAAATTCAACGAGAATAAAGAGTTACCAATCAGAGGAGATAATTGTCTCATCCAAGAGCTTGTAGGGTGTGTAATCTTTTCTGGGAGATAATCCCAGCCAATGATTCCGTAAACTCCTGGATTTTATAAATTCCTACAGGAAATAGAGATGGTTTGTTAAAATAATTGTCTCATTATATCACAACATAATTTTTACAAATTACTTTTTTAAGGTAACATTTTGACGTTATACTACTACTTTTAAATGCCATTAAAAAAAAAAAACTGAGGCAAAGTGTCCTTACCATAGGATTACTAACCTAGACCTAACATAGACCTAACCATAGGTTACTGTCTCACATGGAGAAAGATCTACCAATCCATGCCTAACCTTAACTTAGGGTCAGTGAAGATCACAAACTTCAGGATTCAAATATTGAGCAGTCAAATAAAAACGTCCGGGGGCAAAGGAGGTGGTTAATCACTGTAGACACAAGTTAATAGAAACAGAAAGAGTAGGAGAAAAATGTAGCAAAGTCCAATGAGGGTGGTTATAGAAGAGAATTTAGAACCAGTCCAGAATTCTCTAGCCAGAGAAACAGATTTTCTCAGACATTGTTTTGAGTAAATAACTACAGTTAGATCATTTGAGAATGCTCAGATGAGGAAGAGACCATGGATTGTTTTCCCCCCTTCTATAAAGGAAGACAAAGATTCTTAGAGCAGAAAAGCTAAGATTTGTGGGAAATAAATTTTTTGCCTAAAAAATAAATATGTGATTACTGCCTGAGAGACTAGAAATGCTGAGTAATAAGTAACATATGGAGATATTATTTAGATATTAGAAAAAAGAAAATAAATAAATGCATAAATAAATCTTCCAGAGAGATAAGTTTTCTTGAGACCCAGGAACTCAGTGCAATACATCTGCTTGGCAGTTGCCTTTGCCATCCTTTCTTAATTCTACTTTTTTATACATATTTTATTCAAGTTATTGTTGTATTATAGTATATACTGACTTTTTCACTTAGTTAAAAAATACAAAAAGGTGGAATCAAAAACAAAGAATCTCCTCCTATGCAGATTTTACGGAATTGGTAGCCATTAGGAATAATTTCCATATCTTCTGTTTTTAGATAAATGCTGAGAAGCCATGTTCTGTGATTTGACCCTGAAGTTCCAGTTTGGAAATGCTCACAAGACTTAAAGATTCTGGATGTCCCATGTCTACTCACCTGCCCATCAGCCTGTGAGATTCCACTGACACTAAAGACCTAAGCTAAGGTTTTATATGATTTGCCTTGGCTATACTACCCTGAGATAAAGATACGAAGTCTCAGTCACCTCATACCCCAACTTAAATAAGCCAGAACCATGTCTGAATTAATATGGATCTTCCTCAACATGCCTTGCTCCTCTCTATTCTATGATGGGAAAAATGACTTCCTCCTCATAGGCAAAGATCCATTGGCCGTACCAATACACTTTTGTTCTTAATCTTCAACAGGCTGGCATTGTGAGAAGAACATATCTTTTCACTTTTTTGCCATGCTTTGTAACCTTCAAGTAGTACATAGCAGCTGTCTTCATGCCATATCCATTGCTTTGGGCAAGGTTTACACTTGTGCTCTGCAAGATGAAGGTAGTTTGATTTGGTTTGTGTTGATAATCTTCATTATTCTTATCATTCCCATTATCCTTAATGTTAAATTAACCACATTTACCTGTCTTTCTTATTTTTACATCTTGAAGAAAATGAATCCTGTGTTCCAAGCCCCAATATACCACCACAATGTGTCCAAAATGTAATTTGAACAACATGTTTCAAATTTACAGTTGGATTCCAGTGTATTTTCCTACCTCAGGAATTCTGAATAATGGTTATTTTTTTTTCCTTTTGTTGTTTTTTGTATTGCTATATGGCAATAAAAGCTAATCACAAGAAACATCGTGTGGTGAGAATCAACCCCACAAACCTACGTTAATTCTGCCTTCCCAACCAGAGCATTTCTAGCTCTCTGACTTGTTGAATATTTGGGAGACTTCTCAAGAGCACAAAAGAACATGTTTTAATTATTATAGACACTGTTAAAGATATTAAAAGACCAATTTCTCCCAATTCCGAGGGTAGCACTAACTTTATTTCTTTTCTGTTGACTCTTATTAAACATTGAGTAAAATTTAGGAACAATGTCGCCCATAAAGAGATGTCCTGTCCTTCCTATCTTCTATTAACCTTAGTGCCCACAATAACAGTATTAAACGTCAGATTAGAGATACCGTCTAGTGTTTTATTAAGTAAGTTTCATCCCCTAGTAATTTTGAGGTCTGTAGTTATTATTACTTTTTCTATTTTTCTTTGAACTGCATAGAAATATCAGTACATCCTCATTCAACCACATTTAATTCTTCCCTCTAAATAATGGCTTCCCAGGGAAAGGCTGCTAGCTATTGATGAAATGCTTTTCAATTCACTCCTAGGTTTAGTTAATTGTCTAATAAATAACACAGAGAGGAAAACAGGATTACCTTGATTGTTTCTATACAGCTCATGACATAATTTGGTGGCTATTTCTTGCAGTGTGATAGAGAGGTTCCTGATCTTCTCAGAATTATTCATGTTATGCATCAGTTGTATAGAAATATTTCTCTGAAGATCTTCTTTAAAATTTTGTAGTTCATTCAATTTTCCCACTTCTGTCTTCAAAGTTATATAAACTCCAGATAAAAAAAAATGATAAAAAATTTTAATCCCTCAATACAACCATCACCTCCTTTTTGCTAAAATAGTATTAAGAACATTAAAGGTCTAAGAAGCAGTTACTTCACAAGAGTGAGGGAAAGAGACTAAGTACCGTATTATAAGCACCTAGTTACAAGTCCCCTTTGTGGGTATATCACCTATAATCCTTCCAAAGCCTCAATTCAGAGTAAACTTTCTTGTAAAACTCAAACGCTTCTAGGTGTTTTCCCTTTCGATCAAAACATGGGTAATACCTACACATGCTTCCTAAGACTCCCAGTCCAGTCAGCAGCAGAAGACACAGAAGAGTCAGGGCCACGACTCTCTGACGCCATGCACGGGAAGGAGCAGGAGGTGCTGTGGAAGGCAAAACTGGCAAAGAGGTCTGGCAATGGTATAATCCTAATTTGAGTCATTCACTCATTCATTTTGCCTTTCTTTCTTTCCTAACATGTCCCTGGTCAAGAAATGTGCTTTGCTAAAAACTCAAGGACATTTTTAAATACCTGTTTAAAGAATAAGTCAAAAACATTTTATTAGTTATTTTGCATGCAAACTGGTTCTCACAAGAGAGGCTGTTAACTGGTAGGCTGATTCAAGAAACAAAGAGGCAAAAATGGGATTTAAAAGCAGAAGTAAGAAAACCAATTAGTCTGGATACAACATATCTTGTCCGTAAAATGTGGGGGAGCTGAGTAACTGGCATTTAACAGAGAGGTTAATCTAAGTATTCCTTCCTCCAATGGAAAATTGCGGGATGTCAAAGAAAATAATTTCAGTTACTTATATTTTTCCCAGAAAATCCTGAGAATTTGGCCATGGAACATAAATGATAGACTGTCTCTTTGTAACGTCTCTGGATGTCCTCCCATAGCCAGATGTTAGTTAGGCCAGATCTTAATTAGGCCAGATCTATGTCATTTCCTCATTAGAATTTTTTCATGCTTTTTAGTAACAAACTTTTCTTGAACGCTTCCTTTTAACTAAATAGTGAAGCCCAAAACAGATCATTTCCCTATAAAAAACCCCAGGAACTATGAATTTCATATTATAAATTAATTAGCATTAAATCACTATATTATTTAAATTATCATCATGTGTATATATGGATATTAGATATTTCAAGAAAATATGATTCAGGGATAACATGATAATCTTACTATACTCCTGATCTATGTCCTATAGCTCACAGTTGGTAAAATACAGAGAGAATGGCAAATAAAATGTGAAACAACTTTTTTAGACTTTGGAAAATAGTTATTAGTGAAATAACTGCATAGTCAAGATCTTCCCTAAGGTTAGAAGCATGACTTCAAGTACTATCTTTCTTGAGAATTATTTTTTCACTGATTTACTTATTCAATTATGCAGAAGTTATCTATTGAGTACCATCTATACAGTAGACACTATTCTGGGTGCTAACAATACAAAAGTGAGCAACGCATACAACTCCTTTCTCTCATAAAAGATGTATTTCCATTGTGAGATAAAATAAGTGAATAATGATAGATAGATAGGTATATAGATGATAAATAGATTTCAAATTGTTCTATGGTATGCAGAGCTTTGAAACTGAATTATATTACAGAGAGCAGGTAGTTCAGATCTTACAGCCAGTGAGAATCAGCATGCAGAATCAGTGCAGAGAACATTACAGGCAGCAAGAATACCTAATTCAAAGACCCTAATGTGAGGAAAAGCTTTATCTATTTAAAAAATAGAAAATATTCACAGTGGCTAGAGAATTGTGTCCAAGGTGAGAAATGATGTTAGAAGTGGTCAAAGAAAAAGCAGGAGACAGATTACTTACAGACTTTGTTAGCCACAATAAGGGGATTGGAGTTACTTGGAAATCCACTAGAAGAGTTTAATCAAGAGGGGAAAATAATTGAGTTTTTTCCAGAAAAAAATTTCTGTTACTGGATATGTAGAATGAATTGTAAGGTTGCAGTATTGGAAGCAGGGAGAATAGCAAGAAACCTATTGCAGTATGCCATGCGTGAGAGAATACTAGCTTAATTTACTAGTATTAGAGACTGTGATGACCCATGGATAGATTAAGAATATGTTTTGAAGTTAGAATCTATAGTATAAATTTATGAAATGTTTATGAGAGATTTTTGGCTTGATAAAGTTGGTAGATAATAAGATATACATATTTATAGGCAGTATAGCATAATGATTTGCTGTGATGCTGAAAGCTATGCCACTGGTATTTTAAATATCAGCAAGGTCACTTAAGGTGGACAGGTTTCAGCAGAGCTTCCAGACTAAGACAGACTAGGAAGAAGGACCTGGCCACCCACTTCTGCAAAACTTGGCCATGAAAATCCAATGAATAGCAGTGGAGCATTGTCTGATGACATAGTACTGGAACATGAGAGGATGGTGCAAAAAGACCGAGGAGGGTTCTGCCCTGATGTACACATGGTCACTAAGAGTTGGAGTGAACTTAATGGCGCTAACAAAACTCACAGTGGTGAAAAGCACAGCACATTTTCTAGGGCCAGTATGCCTGGGGTTAAATCCTGGCTCTGCTGCTTATCACTTGTGGCACCACAGACAAGTTTGTTAGCCTCTCCGTGTCTTAGTTTCTACATTGATTAAAAAAGAAAGTCAAAGTTTTAGAGATTAAATGATTTAATATTTATAATACAATTAGAACAGTGCTGGCAAATAGCAAACACTTGGTGACTGTATTTAAATATGTATTTATTCTTGTATTTAATGAGATGAGGGTGATTGAGGAGAGGGAGCAGTTTTAGAGGGAAAATAAATATTTCTATTTTTTCCATTTTAAATTTGAAATGAAATCAGAAGCTTACATAGAAATGTGAAACATGCACTTATATTTTCTAGTCTGGAGATCCAAGGAAAGATTATGAGGAGATATTTGAGTGTCATTATATTTGAATCCAAACGATCAAATGAGGCACTTAGCAAAGAGTATTTAGTGACACAAGGAAAGGGGACCCAGAACAGAGCCTGGAGTATTCCACAGTACAGAGTTTGATCAAAGGTGAAGAATTAAAAAAAAAAAAGACTCAGAGGGAGCAGCCCTTGTGGTGACAGAAACCATGAGGATATGTCCATGAGAATGTGCAACGAAAATGTTTAAAGAAGAGGGACTATTCAACTTTTCAGATGCTGCAGGGAAGTCAAGTAATAAAAGCGAAGAGATGTGACTATTGGGATGAAACAGGGAAGTCATCAGGGACCTAGACAACAATAGTCTCCATGGAACAATGAGGGAAGAAGCCTAACTGTTGAGAAGAGAATGAAAGATCAAGAATTGGGAGTCTGTGACAAAAGGTAATGACTTCAAAAAGTTGGATTGTGAAAGGAAATAAAGAAATGGAAGAATAATGGAGAGATTTAAGTGGTCAAGCAAGGATTGTGTCTTGTTAAAATAGGAGTAGTAGAGTGTGTTGTTGCACCAAGGAGGGATAATCAACTGGGGGAGGCAGAGAGCATAATAAAGCAAGCAAGAAAGGAGAAAATTATAGAAATGTCTTGGAGAGGACACATGGATTGAAATTCAGAGCAAAATGAGGAGGTCTGTATTTTGATAAGTGTAAGTATGTACTTTGTAAATACTATCTAGAAGTAAGGCAAAGTATGAATGAGGATATGGTAGGATGGAAATTTTAGCAGCAGAAAGAAAATGTGTAGAAGGAGGTAGGAGGAAAGCTTGTCAATTGAGAATGAGCTGGGCTTGAAAGTTTGTGTTTTTTTCACCAACACTGTTCAGCTGTTGAGGTGACGCACAGAGTGCATGGCTATTTAAGTTTAACCAGAATTTAGGTTTTTCAAGGAAAAACAACAGTATGTTGAAAGAGGTTGTACAAGAGAGTAAGGGTAGGTATTCTACAATATAAAGTTATATTACATAATATAGACTTTAAGCTGGATAAAGAGAAAATTAGACAAAATCGAGAAAGTGAACAGGACATGGATTCGAGGTTTCTATAGAATCAGAAAATTTCTGGAGTGGAAATTTACAGTAAGATGGATTAAGAGGACAGGAGATGGGAAGAGATGTAACGGGAAACATACAGGGCAATTATTGGTGTATTAAATTCATGGTATACTCATTCTCTTACACCATAAAAAAGGTGAAATACAAACAAGGAAATTAAGATAAAAAATACTGTAAAATCCTTAAACCCTTTCCTATTTAAAAAAATCTGTATTAAATGAAAAACCTACAGAATTGAGCTATTATTCCTTCTCAAGACTTACAATGCTGATAGATGGATCCAATATCTAACAATGGAAATTCTGAATTAGAATTTCAAAGAATGTTACATTTTAAGGGGAAAAAACATTTTAATAAAACATGAGAATTCTTCTATTACTCCTCTCTCCCAATTTTACTGTTTCAATCAACTTTCTCTGTTCTTCATAGCCACCATTTAAGTTATTTTTAACTTAAACACATTGATTTCAAGTACGAATATGCTGGGGAAGATATCACCCAAAAGCTCAGGAGTCAGGAGACAGGAGCTACATATGATAGGAGACATATGAGATTATGAGTAGGATGGAGATTGGGGTATACTTTATTAGAGTATAAACTGGAAGTCAACACAGGTAATCCCTTTATATCATAATTTAAATTAGAATGGAAAAATACAAAGCTTCCAAGTACAGTATGGTTTTGAATGTTATATATTCCAGTATTTCTTTATCTTTTCTCATCCTTGAGTCCTTGATATGTCTTTTCATTTAACTTAACCTCTTCTGTATTTTAGTAAGTTGGGAAGAGATCTCCAAAAGAAATAGGAAATTTTAGGATAATACATGCCTGACTTGGTAGAAAATCAAATAACATCCTCTAAAAGTCCTCTCTGCCTCTTTTTCCCTTTGTCCGTCTGTCTCTGAATCTCTTTTAGACACACACACCCACACGCAGACACAGACACACTCACTAGCATTTTCTTATAAAAAAGAACATACAAATCCAGAAGATTCCTGGATAACATATGTTTCATGTTCCATGGCTTCCTTTCATGGGGAAAAAAACCCCAAACATTTTGCAATCCACTTACATGAAAATACTATGCTGTCTTAATTATTTAGAGTGTGATATTAAAAAACAGAAAATTCATAAAAGATTCAACATACTGATCAGTGCCTTAAAAATAAAAATTGTTATAATCATTTTGTATGACACTTTGACAGCTTTGGTAAAAACGAGAGGCTTAATGAAAAAATCTAATTGAAGGATCATTGTCGAATCACTAACACCTAAGACACAGGGCTTGTATCCTTACGCTTCTACCACCTTACAACACATCCAGAGCTCAAAATCTTACCTTTTATCCCCAGTTGGTCAAACTCCTGGATATTTTCTGTCTTACTGGAGTCATGAAATTTTAGATCTGCATAAGTAACTTCTTCAGACATTGATGGCTATGAAAAGAAAAGTCGACAAACTGTAAAAAAAAAAAAAAAAAAGATGAGGTTGAACTAACAGAGTTAACTTTAAACAGAAGTTGTGATTCCAAACTTACGTTTGTAAATGGAAGCTTAAACTTACAAGCTTAAACTTCTGTTTTTAAACCCACTGTACCAATCACCCACAGGTCTGCAAACGAGCTGCAGTCCATCTGTGGCCTCAGAAAGAACAGAGAGATGTAGCAAGAGGGAACATCTTTCTTCATCTTCTCTCATCCTTTTCCTCATTTCTCTATATCTACCAACTACAGAAAGTAGTTTTTAAAAATGTCTTGAATATTATTAGTGTCCTGCAAGGGGGCACAAATCACTAACACCACATGGTGCAGATACAACATAGAATTTATTAAAGAAAAACTCTCAAGAAGAGAAATAACAGGCAGGACACAGTCCTCACTCACTCGCTATTCTACAGCAGTGGCCTGGCATAGGTATTCTGTATGTGTCATGGCAAAGGTCCTGATAGAGGGGTTTGCCTTAGCCTGGAGACTGCACATGCACAAACAGCACTCCCAGAGGGAGGGAGAGCATAAGCCCCACCCTGTCACCCTGTCACATGGTATAGGTTAACCTAAGAGGAGCTAGGGAACTCCTGGTTTCTCTAGTAACAAGAGCTATATTAAGGGATCTGAGGCCCAGGAACCATGCCAGGAAGTATGCACACTGATGGTTGGTATACCAAATGCCCTAGAAATAGCTTTGCAGGCCAGGAAAACTGAGATCACCCTTGCTGTCTCTGCAGACTGGCTCAATCCTGTTGATTGAGTTCATCTGAGCTACCAAAAGGGGCGAGGAAACGAGTCTCCAGGGTCCTGCAGGTCAGTGTCTTCTAAGTTTGACTCAGCATTCTTAGCAGGCAGAGGCTCATTCATTTGTTGATCAAGTACACATGTTAGAGGTGGGGGTTGGAGAATGACTCTTTTTGAGTAAGTTCTATCCTAATTTTCATTAGTAAATCTTACCTTGAAATTGATAGCAATATTGTCACATATAAGATAGTAAATAAAAAATTTTAAAATACAGAAAAAAATCACAGCTATAAAATACCTATTGAAGAAGCTATAAAATACCAAAATGAAGAAAACTTTAAAACTTTTTTAAAAAAGAAAAAAATTAAAAATAAACTTGGTTTTGAATTACAAGCATCAAAATTCTAAAAAGAGATCAGTCCTCCTAAATTTATCAAAACATTCAATGTTAACTTATTTGAAATACTAAGAGACTTTTTTCCTGATGACTGTTAGAAAGCTCTTGAAATTCAACTGAAAATATAAGTGTGAGCATATTGCCAGTAAATTTAAAGGAAAGCATATGCAAACTATATAATCATTATCTCATCCTAGGCACTTTACTAATGCTGGTTTCATTTTCACAACTCTTTGAGCAGGTACTGTCGTTATCATCCTTATTTTACAGATGGAGAAGTGAGCTGTAAAGAGGTGAAGCCCTTCTCCAACATCACACAGATGCAAGTGGTAGAGACGAAACCTGACCCAAACATGCCTGCTGCCTGGTTCAAATACATGTCCACAGGCTCTAATGCCTCTCATTGTGGGGCAGCCTTTCTCTTCCTCTTAGGTGGACCAAATATTTGTATATAAAGAATGAAAACTTTAACATTTTAGAAGAAAATACACATTGGTGGATTTATTTATTATCATCTTTAAGTTCCGGGAAGGAACTTTCTAAAAAAGTGTAGGGGAGGAAGACTTTTCTTCTACCTAATGTGAGTTCGTCTGGCCGGAGAACGAATTAAATTCACATGAGACAGAATAGCAAGAGAAAATTAAACAAAGCTTTAATTTTGAGGACCATGGCCTGGGGCCTTTCTTCCCGAAGGAAGAAAGGGCACTGAAGAAGTGGGGTGCACAGAGTGGTTATATACCCCCAAACAGGTGTTTCGCATATGATTGAAATGTCCCTCCCACAATAGTCACAAGATTGCCCTGTCGGCACAGGGCTTGATGGACACAGCAGATAGTGGGTCTGCTATCTTGGAGGGCGTAGCAGGAGGCAAGTCTATTGTCTTGAGCTGGGTGGTCACAGGTGAGCACAGCAATCAGTTCCTAGCCTAAGGAAAGATGCTTAATCCTTAAAGTAATACCAAGGTTGGGAGTGGGAGGGAAGTCAGTTACAGGAGGTTACAGGCAAGCACAATAAACAAATACAGATTTAAGTCCTTGCCTTCCCCATTGATTAAGAGTTTCTAGAGACAAGGTCATCTCCCTTTCTTCCTGGTACAAAGGGAGATATCTTTTACAGATGGAGATTTCCTTCACAATGTAAATGTCTCTTACAAAGGGTAAGTAAATTCTACTTTTCAGTTGCTTTCCTGTCTGCAAAGGAACCAGCCTCAAATAATCATCATGCCAAAGAGACATATCTTGGGGTGGCCAAATCCAGGTCCCCCCACAAGTCATTAAAAAGATTGACACAATTGACAATATGAAAGTTAAATTTGTTTATATGCAAAACAGAGTAAAAATACTCATGGAAATACATACACAAATATATAAATATACACATATTTCATATATATACTGTAAAGGATGAAGAACTAATCTTATTAAGTTACAGAAAGGTTCTACAAATCAATAGAAAAGAGAGAAATATTAAGAACAAAATTGACATCCATATAACAGGTTTATGCTTTTCCCCTAGTTGCAAGGCTCCGGGAGATGCACAGCAGTCTTTGTACAAAAGACACACAGCCCCACCTGGAAATGTCTCCCCCATGGAACAAAAGCCTTAGGCCACAGGGGACAAAGCAGCAAATTCTCCTTCTCAGGCCACAGGTGAGGATTCCTAACAGCTGCAAGTGAAACAGAAACATCTCTATATTCCTGGGGCAAGACAAGAAAATGTCGTGATAGTACTTACACTGGCTTCTACAAGTGCTCTGCTAAATGAAGTTCTGGATGCTCACAGTGGTAATTGCGTGATATGCACCCTGTCCCAATTCTCCATGATCCTTCAGCGTTTCTCTCCCTTTCCAAATGAACTGCATACACGTGGTTTCTCAAGTCCTGCTTCCCAGTGTCTCATGTCATCTTTTCCACTTCCCCTTTCTCTGGGGCCTTTCCACCCTTGAATGGGCAGCAATCCATCTTTGCTTTGGTGCATATTCTTTTCCTGTCCTCAGTCTCTGGGCTGTATCACCTCCTAAGGGTTCACAGAGGGGTATAAGTGGAAAGCTGAGAGAAACCCGAAACCAAGCCCTCGAGCACTGAACACTTTAAAAGATAAGAAAAATTGTAGTGACCTAAGCAGAGTTGTAAGGGAAAATACAAGATATCCACTTAAATTTGAATTGCAAATTGAAAATGGTTTATTTTTTAAGTATTCTTCATGCAATGTTTGTATTTGTTACATTTGGAACATTTGTTGTTGATCTGAAATTCAAATTTAACTCAGAATTTTATCTTTTAATTTGCTAAATCTGGTGACCCTATACATAAACTAGTTAAATAGGATTGGGCAGAAAAATGGGGACCAATTTGTACAGGTAGCAAAAATTCTTTCAATGAGGAGGAAGGTTTATCCTGGCCCATCTTAAAGTATACTCTCCCATCTGTCCATACACATATCAGTCATCCTATCCACTACCCAATCCCACACTTTTTCATAGCATTTATCAAGCCTTTAGGTGCCGGATTAATATTTTCCAAATGACTGAAAGGCATAAGGAAATTCACTGTGCTTCGAATGGAATGGCTGCCTGCTACCCTAGGCTCTCACCTTCACAAGTCACAGAAAGCTGACTGAATGAAGCAGGTGCATAGCTACTGAGGTTTCTGCAAACTCAGTCCGCCAGTAAAAGAAACCTCATAGCACAAACTTGTAAATCCAGGCTGCCACAACAAGTGGAGTGAAATAGTACAAAGCTGAAGCATAGGTACTTATACACCAGAATGCTTGGTCCAGCAGTGACCATCTCTACCTTTCCTCATTTCTCAAGGCAGTGGGAGATCTAGAGGGCAGCAAGCACCCCACAAGCTCAGTGCAGTAGTCACTGGAGGTGAGAGTGGTCAAGGGAATGTTGCCAGACAATGAACTCAGCCTCAGACCATCTTCAGATCATTACACACCGGGTACTATTTGAGTTTATTGCCTGGCAACATTCTCTTGATGGATCTCACTTTGGGGACTGTTGTACCATGTTCTTGGTCACTGCCCTTCAAGGCTGTCAGATTCCAAATTTCACAAAATATAACTATTAACAATATAATTTTTTTATATTTTCTACTTTGTGTCTAGAACATTTAAATGCTCATTCTGCAATAACTCATTTCAAAATCTGATACTAGAAACGAGCAAAAGAGGAAAATATTATAAGCATATGCAATGATTAAAAGTTTAAAAGATGAAGTATATTCTGAGAAATCAGAGGAAACATTTCCTTATGAAACAGTTAATAAAATAAATAGCAATAAACTTCAACATAACCATGAGATTCCAGAAAACACTGTATTTATTTAAAAAGTAATTCGTCTGACTGAGATATTTCTTAAGGTTCTGCCTCCCTTCCCTCCCACCTAACAGGAACTGATATCTCCAAGTTTATGGTCAAGGAAGAACCACTAACCCACAACCCTCAGTCACACTCCTGAAGATGGGAAGAATGCACAGACAGGGATCAGAGGATGGGGAAACAGATGAATCTGGTGTTTTGAAAGGACTGTAGCTCCATATGTACACACAGAAATTAACTTTATTCTCTCATTCCCTTAAACTCACTCTGGAGACATTTATTTCCCCACATCTGTATAGTTTGGGGTCAGTCCTAAAGCTTTTGTAGTTCTTTTCAGTAATAAGAAGAGTCTAGTTTCAGAAATTATTGTGTATATTATAATATCAAACTCTAAACTCTTCCCTTTTTAATTTAAAACTTCTTTCCCTCTCTGGTCTGTACTATTTTAGACCCAGGAGCCTACAGAGGATGGGATGTGCTGTTTGCTTCCTCTTTTTTCCTAGCTTCATCAGTTCCTCTATTTATCAGCTGCTGTTTCTGATCCCACACGAAGGAGAGAAACTGGAGGACAAGAACAGATGTGTGCTGTTGGTGGCTTCCTTACTGAAAAACCTCATTTTGTAGGTTTTTCAGAATTCCCCTTATTTCACTGCTGCTTACTTCCTGTCAGAGATAGTTCTCTTGAGCTGATTTCTCCTCAGTTTTGGAGTTCTATAGACTGTCACTTCTAGAGTTTCATTGCCTCGAGTCCTCTTGGATACTTTTAAAAAAATTGTGGTAAAGTGTAGATAACATAAAATTTCCCATTTTAACCACTTTTAAGCGCACAGTTCAGTGGTATTACGTACATTCACATTGCTACACAGTGGATCTCCAGAACTCTTTTCCTGTTGCAAAACTGAAACTCTATACCCATAAACCACAACTCTCTGCTTCCCCCTCCCTCCCAACCCCTGCAAACCACCGTCCTTTGTGTCTCTACGAATTTGACTACTATAGGTACCTCACATAAGTGGAAACATCAGTGTTTATTTTCTTATGCTGGCTTATTTCACCTAGCATGATGTCCTGAAGGTTCATCCATGTGGTAGCATGTGTCAGAATTTCTTTCCTTTTTAAGGCTGAATAATATTCCATTGTATGGGTATACCACGTTTTGTTTATCCATTCATCCGTTGATAGACATTTAGGTTGCTTTCACCTCTTGACTATTGTGAATAGTGCTGTTATGAACATAGGTTTATAAATATCTCTTCAAAACCCTACTTTCAAATCTTTTAGAGTATATTCCCAGAGGTAGAATTGCTGGATCATACAATAATTCCATATCTAACTTTTTGAAGAATCACCATACTGTTTTTCCATAGGTTTCCATAGTCGCTGCACCATTTTATATTCCCACCAACAGTTCACAAGTGTTCCAGTTTACCCACATCCTCATAACACTTGTCATATTTTAAAAGTAACTGTTAAAATGGCTATCCTAATGGTGTCTTATCTCACTATGATTTTGGTTTGCATTTCCCTAATGATTACTGATGTTGAGCATATTTTCAGGTGCTTGTTAGCCATTTGTATGTCTTTGGAGAAAAGTCTACGCAAATCCTTTATCCATTTTGTTAATGGAATTTTTTTTCTTTTTGCTTTTGAGCTGTAGAAGTTCTTTATTTAATCTAAATTTTAATACCCTGTCACATATATGATTTGCAAATATCTTCTCCCATTCTGTAGGCTGCCTTTGTACTCTATTGGTTATGTTCTTTGATGTGCAAAACGTTTTTAATTTTGATGTAGTTCAACTTAATTATTTTTACTTTTGGTGCCATGCTTTTTGTGTCATATCCAAGAAATCATTGTCAAATCCAGTGTCATGAAACTTTCCCCCTAAATGTTTCATAGTTTTAGTTCTTACATTTAGGCCTTTGATCTATTTTAAATTACTTTTTATATACAGTGTAAGGTAAGGGTCTAACTTGTTATTTGGCATATAGATATTCACTTTCCCCAGCACCATTAGCTGAATAGACTGACCTTTCTCTGGTAAATGGTCTTGGCACTCTTCCTGAAAATCACTTGAACACATAGCGAGGATTGATTTCTGGCCTCTCTATCCTATTCTATTGGCATATATGTCTGTCTTGATGCCAGCACCACACTGTTTTCATTACTGTAGCTTCGTAATAAATTTTGAAATGAAGAAGTGTGAGACTTCCCACTCGGTTATTCTTTTTAGAAATTGTTTTGAATATTTGAGATCTCTTAAGTTTCCATATGAATTTTAAGATGATTTTTACCTTTTTGCAAAAAACACTGTTGGCGTTTATAAGGATTGCATTAAATCTGTACTGGATACATTTTGTAAACAACCAAAGCCAGTTTCCCAAAGTGGGATACACATCTGCTTCCACCATGTGATTGGTGGAAATAGGTTAGCTCCCTTGCAGTCTTTTTTCTCTTTGCTCTGCCGGCTTCAGGTTACTCAATAAATTGTCTTTAGCCTTCCCCAGGTGAGGTCACATAAGGGTCACTACTACTCTCAGACATCAGGAGTCACCTTTGTGTCCAATGAGTGATCCCTTCGAAGATATTCTCACTTGTTTGGAGATGAGTGGGAAACAATTTCCCTCCTTTACTGTGGATCATGGAAGGGATGCACAATGTAATGATGGCTCTTCCAAATACCTTTCTCTTTTGTACTTTTTTACTTAAATATCTTTGTACTCACAAAGAAAATAAAGGTTTAATGTAAGTCAACTGAATTTTACATTATCATGGTAGCTTCTGCATAAGTTATAGAGCACTTGGCTTTAGGATACAAGGAAACTTAGTACTTCTGAATTGTTCTTGACCTTTGATGCTTCAGCTGAAACTGAGTAGAATGAGTTTTCTCTTTAAAAGACATTGTTATAGTGTGTGTGAGGAGCATTGGTACTAACTCCTTGTGTCTTGCAATCAGTAAATGACCCCCTCACACACACATACACATACACACATTTGTTAAAGCTTTTGGCAGTAGCACTGTATCAGACATCATTGGATACATATCCCACTCCATTGTCCTCTTCAACATTTTAGGTAGAGTCCTATTTTGGGGGTGGAGGTGCGTGTGGTATATACTCTCTTCTATGAGAAGAGACTGATTTTGATTGAATTTAATAGAAAAGATCAATTTGACTAAATTACATACAGAGACTCTACATTTTTACACCCCCACCACTTTGTATCCTTTTTTTCTTTTTTGAGGAAGATTAGCCCTGAGCTAACATCTGCCGCCAATCCTCTTCTTTTTGCTGAGGAAGACTGGCCCTGAGCTAACATCTGTGCTCATCTTCCTCTATTTTATGTGAGATGCCTACCACAGCATGGCCTGACAAGGAGGTTCAGAGGTCTGCACATGGGATCTGAACCAGTGAACCCCGGGCTGTAGAAGCAAAACATGGGAACTTGACTGCTGCCCCACCAGGCCAACCCCCCACCAGTTTGTGTTTCTGTATTCAGAGTTTGCTTTTCTGTATACTGTGTAGCCATTCATATAAAGACATATACTGCACGATCTCATTTATATGTGGAATCTAAAATTGTCCAACTCATAGAAGTAAAGAGTAGAATGGTGCTTGCTGGGGGCTGGGGGAGGAGGAAATGGGGAGATGTTGGTCACAGGGTACAACATCTCAGTTACTGAAGATAATAAATTCTGCAGATCTAAGGTACAGTAATGTGATTATAGTTGACAATTGTATATTTGAAATTTGCTAAGAGGATAAATCTTAAATGTTCTTAACACAAAAGAAAGAGAGAAAAAAAGAAAATAGTAACTATATGAGGTGGTAGATATATTAGTTAGCTTGACTGTGGTGATTATTCCACAATGTATACATATGTCAAAACATCATGTTATGAACTTTAAATAAGTACAATTTTTATTTGTTAATTATATCTCAATAAAGCTGGGGAAAGAAATCTATGCCAGTCAGGTCTTTTTTTCCCCCCATTATCTGCTTGACTGACTTCAAGTGTTTTGCAGTCTACTCTAATCCACACATTCATCCTTATTATAGCAAACAACTTTAATATTTCCTTACTGAGAGGAAATACTCCAGCAAGAGCCTGGCATCTTACTAGAACATTTACCTGTATCCATCCTACTATTCCCTTTCTTTTTATCAGAATAGATGACCCTAATAGTGAGGTTTATAGCTGTTTTTGATAAACAAACCAACTCAGATTTCTGAGTACTCAGCATGATGCATACATTGTAGTAACAAGTCTTTAACTTGCCATAAATTATCAGATTGAGTAGACAAAAATAAGCATGGATAGGATATACATACACTACACATATGTATCTACACACACAGTGATCCCATTATGGGGGCTCGACCCTCATTACCTCATCTAAACCTAATTACCTCTCAAAGGTCTCAACTCCTAATACCACCATATTAGGAGTTACAGTTTCAACACATGAATTTTGGGGTACACAAACATATAGTCCATAAAATAGATGTATAATAAGGTATATATGTGTATAATGTATGTTTATATGTATATATATATATTTTTACTTGTATATGTACATTTGCAAGAAAATGTTTACATGTATTGGAGGTGATTATATGTTGTTTTGTATGGTTCATAACGCACAAATTTCATTTACTATGATTTAATAGCACCATCCTCCAACTACATGTTTCAAATTTCAGTTTTACCATATACATACATTTACAATCTGTTTACAGTACCTTTATTGTAAGTAATTGTATAAAGTCTAAACTTTGCCAGTTTTTCAGCTTACAAATCACTACATATGTAACAGATATGCATCGTGATCAATGACCAATCACATCACTTTTTCTGTCTATGATTGATTAATGTACATTTGTGATCAGTTAATACATAGTTAAGTATAAAGCTGTTGCTTCTTTATCTCCCAGTGATAAATTCACGTGACATTTTACAGAAATCTATAGTCAAAAGAGGGAATTGGTCAACAATGATTAAAATGCAGCAAAGAAACACAAAGTGATAACGCCAAAAGTGAAAATCAAATAGAAAGTAAATGTAGGAAGCCTTGTTTGAAGAAAAGGATGACTCTTAAGGCTTACTTAATCTTCACGGCAGCCCCAGGGAGAGAGGATCCTCACAGGTGTGATTCCCTTGTCTCCCTGGCTTTGCGTTTGGGGCGCTTGCTCACCTGGTCGGGAGGCTGGCAGTGGGCCACAGCCTGGAGGGCTGAGAGCTCTGTGCCCTGGACAGGGTCTGGTTTCACTGCCTCTGCCTCTTCCTCTCTGGCTGCACTAGGAGCCACTGTGTGGCCCTGTAGGAAGGGCGCCTCAGAGGACAGGAGCTCACTTGGTTCGGTTAAGGCGGTTCCGAAGCTGACACTTGGCTGTGTTAATGGTCCTTGATGGCAGATGACACGCTAGCTTGCACTTGTGTTCAGGGATGGGCGAGGGCTGAAGCTTGGGCCATGACCACAGTGGGAGGGAGCCTGTAGAAACTTTGGCCACTCCTGCCTCCGCAGTCCCTCTGTCTGTCTGTCTCCTTCCTTCTGCTGAGGTCACGGGAGCCCTGCTCTCGTGGCTCCTCACTCTTTTACTGCCAGGTCTCTCCCTTCAGAACTCTCTAGATCTTGGAGTCTGGTTATCTTTAGTGTTCAGGGTGGTATATTACAATAGGAGGACTGGATTCCCACGTGGCTGTCGGTGTGTCTTCAGGGGAAAACGACTTCAAACTACAGACAGGTTGCCCATTGCCTACAGCAGCCCCGGGGCCCCTTCTGTCACCCAGGTTAGTCTGGCCCTCCACACCCAGTGCGGCTCCGCGGAGCAGACCGCGTGTCTGTGGAGGTCCTGCTGACCCCGACCGTGGCGACCACGCCTCAGAGCCATGAGCCTGGAAACTCCGGGGCTCCGAGAGCTGTGCTTCGCAAGCATTGGGCTCTTCTTGGCACATGTCTTGCCAAACTAGTCCCCAGGAGGGCTGAGCTTTGCTCAACATTTGAATTTCCTGTTGAAAGGCTGCAATCCCAGATCACAACAGAAGAAGCAGGATGTCACCAGAAACAAGTGAGTGAGTTCTCAAATGTCCTGGCAGGATAGATAGATAGATAGAACGAGATATGCTCGTTCACAGTCCCACTGCAGACCTGGCTCAGCCTGAGAATTAGGTTCTCCATATCCAAGCTGCTTGTGGAAAGTCATTTTTTTCATCAGATCGTTTTCTTTTTTACGTGTGTTTAACATGAACCAAAGTGAAACGCTAGAGCAGCCACTTTGGGGTTCCCGAATTCGCCTGAACTTCCTACGGGGCAGCAGCAGGGCCGGGCACTGATGCGGAGGGTCGGCCGAGCTGCCGGCGGCCGTGAGAGGCCTCCCTTGTCCAGTCTGGACTGGTCTGTGAGAAGGAAGGGGTATTGTTCCAGCCTGTCCCTTTGGCGCCTTTTTATTAACACTGAATTCACTTGATTTTGTATTTTTAAAGGCTGATAGGGGCTGGCCCCGTGGCCGAGTGGTTAAGTTCGCACGCTCCGCTCCAGGCGGCCCAGTGTTTCGTTGGTTCCAATCCTGGGCGCGGACATGACACTGCTCATCAAACCACGCTGAGGCAGCGTCCCACATGCCACAACTAGAAGGACCCACAACAAAGAATATACAACTATGTACCGGGGGGCTTTGGGGAGAAAAAGGAAAAAATTAAAAAAAATAATAATAAAATAAAATAAAGGCTGATATATTTCACCCGAATGGACATAATCCCAGATATTCACAGTCAAGGTGGGCATTCCCGTAGGGCCTCAGCTCCTGACAGGTCGCCAAACCGGGCCTGCTTGGGGTTGCCGGCGTCGGTGGGCCTGAACCCGGTGGACGGTTGGTGCATCTCGTCTGTAAGGCCGGCCACGGCTCCAGAAGAGGGAGGTCAGAGCGAGGGGCAGCTCAGAGCAAGCGCTCCCGTCCCGGGTCTGGTGCTTTCTGGGGCTGGTTCAGGGTTCCTGCTCCCAGATGACTTCAGAGTGACTCCCGTCTAAAGGTAGATTAAAGATGGCGCTGCTGGGGGGCCCGTCTATGATCTGCAGTTTGTCCCTGAAGAAGAGGTCAGAGGCTGGTTCGTGCCGCTGCCAGCGGGGTGGGAGGGCAATGCCGACGTCCCTGTGCGCTGCAGCCCCAACTCCGTTCAACAGCTGGCTCCTTGGGCAGTCTCCCGCAGCCCAGGGTGACCCAGGAGGTCTGTCCCCCACCGGCTGTCCCATTGCCCTCCTCAGAAAAGGTCAGTACCAACCATAGGCAGAGAGAACTCTGTCATCTAAGAGACTCTGGGACTCAGGTTGTCAAAGTTGCACCAAACTCGACCTGAGTTGGTTCTCTGTGGCTCTCCTCGCCCGAGCTGTCCGGATGCCTGCAGACTCCCCTACAGACAGGTGGACGGGCTCTGTGGCAGGCAGTTTGCAGGACCCACATGCAGCCTGTAGAAACTCGGGCCATGTCCTCCACCGTCTTTCCTGTTAGGAGTTCACCTCCACGTTCTTTAACAAGCCTGTTGATGGAGGAATTTAACGTAGATCTCTTCGGAGTCTATCCATCTCTAGAATCTTGAAGAATGACCTTTTGACGTATTATGCTAATTGATTTAAAACATTCCAAATGTCCTTTTTCTTAACTCCATTCAAACCAACCGAAACTGACCGGCATGTCATTCTCCGTTGGCACAAGGGCAGCCAGGAAGTTCAGTGTTGCATTCTCAGCCCCCTCCACCCGCACGTGTCCTCAGTTCACCTTACGGTGTCTGGGGCGTGGCCCCTGTAGTGCAGCCGAGCGGCTGCTGCAGTGGCCTGGGGTACCCTGCGGGAGTGCAGCGCAGCGGCAGCCTTCAGCTTCAGCATTCACCACAGGAACTGCATTTTGAACCTCCAAGGGTCTTTATACACCGAAAGGAAATGCCAGGGATACCCGCGGAGTGCTTCAACTCGGGCACCTCCCCTAACAGTGTCGCTGCGCCACTGAACCCGCCCACGACGGGGCCAGCTGTGCGTCAGGCTTCAATTCTTGGATAATGTGTGCCAGGTTAAAATAGAACATGATGTGTAAAAAGTGTATTTTATAGCTACGGTGGTTAGTTTAACATGTTTCGTATATATGATTTTTATAAATCTATTAAAATTTGCCTAAAATTAAAAAAAAAAAAGAAAGTAAATAGAGTTACAGAAGAATCATGGGCATACTGGGAGGTGAGGCGGCCTAGTCTATAGCTAATTAGGAGGATTCTGATAATTCCACTTTGGGATAGACTCAAGAGATGAAGCTAGAAGAATTTAGTGAAGGCAAACATCAATAAAAATGAGGAATGTGGTTGTGAAGTAAAGGATGGAGATGTCCCAGAGAAGTTACATCCACAGAAGACATTTTCATCAAAGAAATTCTCAGAGGTATTTCATGACATTCCAAATACAAAAGATCAAATGTGGGAAGTGCATTTGGACTTAGAAGTACAAAAATTTGAAGTAGCATGGAAAAAATGTTTGCTCCATATTGTAAGTTACACAACAGAAAGAAGACAAGCCTGTTCAAAGTACTCTTGATATATATTTTTTTCTTTTTTCACGAAATAAAATTAAGCACTTGAATGCTCAGTGTTCTAAAGTTTTAAATTACAGTGTTCTAAAAAATATTAGCTTTACTGGTTTATCATTCCCTATATGTTGTTAAAGTAAAGGAAGAGAGTTTCCAACGTTTTAACAAAACTTTTTAAACATCCAGGAACAATCATGATTTTCTCCTTCGATTATTAAAATGTCACGGCATGGGGGCTGGCCCAGTGGCACAGTGGTTAAGTTCCTCACTCTGCTTTGGTGGCCCAGGGTTCGCTGGTTCAGATCTCTGAAGCAGACCTACGCACTGCTTGTCAAGGCATGCTGTGGCAGGTGTCCCATATATAAAGTAGAGGAGGATGGGCATGAATGTCAGCTCAGGGCCAATCTTCCTTAGCAAAAAAGAAGAGGAGGATTGGCAGCAGATGTTAGCTCAGGGCTAATCTTCCTCAAAAAAGAAAATAAATAAAAAATAACATGGCATGGCTTCAGCTTGTATGGTTATTTTTATCATCCTGCTCTACTGTAGAAAGTGAGGACTTCCTGTGTATGAAACAAACCTTCTTTCAAGTTCTATGGAAACATGTAAAAACAGCGGCTTTGTTTCCCCAAATTTCCCTAAGCAGTCCACAGGTAACCTTACAATGCAGAAGTTAAAAAGAACACAAAGAAAAAACTTATGAAAAAACAGTAGGATGGAGAGGGCAGAGCCACTATGTGAGGCTGGTGAGTATGCACAGTTTACAGGCTGACAACCCACATGTAGTAAAATTGTCTCATATTTGAGACTTTAAGGAGACTATATAAAGGAGCAAAAAATGGAGAGTGTGGGCCTCTGCATAATCTGCTTTGAGTAGTTAGCAGATGGAAGGTAAGGAGTCAATCAGAAATTAAATTCTCAGAATCTCACTCTGCTCCAGCCAATCCCAGGCTGCAGAGCCATCACCACTGGGCAAGGGTACCAGTTGGTACTTTCCTGGTAACAGTTACTGCCCAGCCTCACAAACACATCAGAGAAAAGGATAAATGATACGTACTGCCTCTGGGGGCATCTGGCTGAAGTCCAGTCTGCCGGACTGAACAGAGGATACTAGTTTGCTGTGCTGTTTCCAGTTCAGGCTTACAGCCACAGAGCCCACCCAAAAAGCTGGTGCCTAGATTTCCCGCAATGTGCACCAAATATAATTAGCAATTCACAATTCATCCCAAGAATTTATCTCAGCAGCTGTGACCGTGGAAGAGTCTTTTCTGTGAGGATCAGAGATGGAAGGCAAAGGGACTGAGAGTAGGGATGGGATGGAGACTGTGGAACAGAATGCCAAGAGGCTAGGTAAATGGGACGACGGAGGTTGTCCTTGGTTAAAGGAACTCAGCCTCCTGTGGTTATCCTGGCATCCTTTTTTGATCCCAGCTTGCACCCTCAGCATTTTTTGTTTAAATATCATCCATAATCTGGCTCTTAAGTAAAAGCAATCTTCATTGATAAAACAAAGCCTTCAAAGAAATGGTGGATCTACCCCTCTCCACCAGATTTCCCCTCCCTACCCTTGCAAAAGGCAGCATTTCATTAAAAATTGCCAAGAGGAAACTTGGTTTTCTGTTCTTGAAGCAGAGTAGGAGATTGAGTAACATAGTTCTCAGAAATGACACTGAAAAGTGGAGCCAAAGCTCTTCTGATGCTGAGCTGCTGAAAAGTTGGATCATAGTATCGTTTCTCACTTTCCTAATATATTAATTGCTGGCTAGTAAATAGGAAAACATATAGAAGATAGAGAAAAAGATAAATATTACTTGGGTTTTTTCATTTGTTTGCTTGTTTGTTTTTCCCTAGAAGATAAACAATGACGTGTGTTTTCCTTAGGTAGATTAATAAGGAAAATGTTGGTCATATCAAGTGTGATATGTGGAGGCATCACCTTTCTTCTTTGGGCAGTGTTAGGATTCCTAGAAAATGTCAGTGAAAAATTTCTGCTAAAAAAAATAATAATTGCATTATTATTGAGTCAGTCTGACACCAGTCAATAGCCTTTCCTTCTCTAATATTGAATAATTAGAATCAGAAAGTATTCTCCAAGCCAGAGCATCTAATTGCTCTTCAAATCTGCTCACCTTCTTTGCCTTCTGGAATGATCAATCTTGTAACAAATATCTATTGAACTTCAGGCAAGTGTTAGGTGATGATGATACCAAATTTTAAAAGTGGGATTTCTGGCCTGAAAGGAGTTCATCTTCAGTGAAGAAACAAGCATGTAATGAAATATTAACTCAATAAAATAATTACTAAATAGAAGTATGTTCAATTTGAAGCAGAAGAGAAGGAGATTACAAGTCTATCTCTGGTAGTTAAGTAAGGCTTTGTGAAGGGACAAGTACTTGTGCTGAATTTTAGGTCAAGTAGGCATTTATGAGAAAGTGTCTTAGATGAGAGAAAGAACGAGTGTCAGAGAATCACACAGGGTGCAATTACAATACAGTTAAAAAGAAGAGGGGAGGGGACTAGCAATTTTATTATAGTCCCCTAGTGCATTAACTCTCTCACTCCCATAGATGATTATTTTACACTTTTTCCTTTCTTTCCAAACCTTTAATGTCTCTTTCCTCATCTTCACTCTCAAGTCTATATCTTGGCTTCAAATTTTACTTCAGAAATTAGAACAATTGTAAAACTTCCAAATACTCCCATGGAGCATTCACGTTCCACGTCTATGTCCTGTAGCTTCTCACTTGATCAATAACATTCCTCTAGTAATTCTCCTCTCTCTCCTACATCATCAGTTTCTTCATGATCTACTGAAACATCCAGACCAGAAATACAACGTGGTGGTATTTTTCCTACCTTAAAAAAAAAGAGAAAACTCTTTAGACCTCACTCTCCGTTTAACTATCAATCTATTTCTTTTCTTCTCCATACAGCAATCTTCTTGAAAATTATTGCTAGCTAGTTTTTTTCTAACTTCTGTTTTCCCATTTTATGTTCAATCCACTCTAACCAGGCTCCTATTTCCTTTTTTCCCACCGAATTTGCCTTTCAGGTTCATTAGTAGCTTCCATGTTGCTAAATCCAGTGGTACATTCCCAGTCTTCACCTTACTTCACCTATTTGTATCATTCAATGCTCTCTTTCTGGAAATAGTTTGTTCATTTCACTTCCAAGACATCAGTCTCTCATTATTTGCTTCCTACTAACTTGTAACTCCTTCCAGTCTTCCTTTGCTTGTTCCTTCTTTTCTCCCTGAACTCTTAACTTTGGTGTGCTCCAGGGCTCAATTACTGAACAGGTTCCTTCTATATCTACCCTTGCACCCTTGGCAGTCTGAACCAGACTTACAACTTTAAATGTCACATAGATTCTGATGACCTCCAAATACACATCTTCAATTTGGGTCTATGAATTCCAAATTTTAAAATACACCTAATTGACTATCTATTAAATATATCAAACTTAACATTGACCAAGCTGAAATCTTAGACTATCTCTATCCCATAACCTCTAACTGTGGTCTTCCTCATTTCAGGAAATAGCGACTTTACCTTTCCAATTTTCAAGTCCAAAATCTTATAGTCATGTTTTGACTCTTTTTTTCCCCTGTGATACCCCAGATATAATCGTCAAGTTCTGCCTGGTCTTTCAAAATATAACCAGAATCTGAGTAGTTTCACCTCTACTGTTAGCACCCTGTTCTTAGCCAACATCCTCTCTCTTCTAAATGTTCTTCCCTCTTCTATCCTTGACTTCCTAGAGCAACATTGTCCAGTGAGAATGTAATGTGAGCCACAAATGTCATCTACATTTTAGAAGCCACACTAAAAAAATTAAAAGGAACAAATGAAAATACACTTAATTGTATTTTTATTTAACCCAGTATAGTCAATATATTATTAATCACCATCTTACAATATAAAAATCATTAATGAGATTTTTTCATCCACTTTTTGTACTCTTTCTGATACTCAGTGTGTATTTAATACTAACAGGACATCTGTATTTGACCAGCCATACTTTAAATGCTCAATATTCTCTTGTGGTTAGTGCCAATCATACTGAACAGCACAGTTGTAGAGTATGTTTTTAACAAAACTTTCAAAACAAATCAGATCTATTCAAAACACTGCAATTGTTTTTCATTCATGTAGAGTGATATCAAAATCCTGACAATGACCTACAAGTCTCTACTTGATCCCATCATCCAATTATCTTTGTGGTCTCATCTCCTACTTGCCCCTTCACTTAGTCTTCTCCAGTCATACAAGCATCCTCACCATTTCATGAACAAGACAGAAACATTCATCTGGTCCTTTGTATCATGTCTTCTCTTTGCCTGAGAAGATCTTCCCATATAACCTCACTAGCTCACCTCCTTCAAGCCTTTAGTAAATATCGCCTTCTCATTGAACCCTTTTCTGACTAATATATTGAAATTGCACTCTTTCCACCAACAATCCCACTCTTCTTCACTCTGATATATCTTATGACAAACTATGCAATTTACTAGACATGTAAGTTCCATAAAAGCAAGGATTTGTGTATGTTATGTACACTGTTGTATTCCTAGAGCTACAAAAGTGTCTAGCATGTGATAGAAACTCAACTGGTAGTTGTTGAATGAATGAATGAATGAGTGAATGAATGAGAAAACTTGGCTTTCTGGTGACCCAAATTCTGAACTAAATACTTAATTTTTTTTTGTGAGAAAGACCATCACTGAGCTAAAGTCTGTACCAATCTTCCTCTATTTTGTATGTGGGACGCTGCCACAGCATGGCTTGTTGAGTGGTGTGTAGGTCCGTGCCCGGGAGCTGAACCTGGGCCACCAAAGTGGAGCAGGCAAACTTAACCACTACACCACCGGGCCAGCCCCCAAATACTTGATTTTCTTACTAGATATTTATTTGAACTTGACATTTTAAATCATTTTGAAGTTGATGCTTTCAAATATTTTTTGTGACTTGATATTTCCACTTGGCTTTTATACCAGGGCTCATACATATAGTGCCAAACTGCTGGTTTATTGTTCCATTTCAGGATCCTCCCATTCATAGGCTTTCCTATGAACCAGTCATTTATTTCAGCTGTGGGTAAGGGGTATCCTTTTGGTAAACCTTGTTTTCCTCACGGTTATATCTCAACAAGTAACCTCATATATCTAGTTGTAGTAAGTTGGAGAGTAAAAAGTGGGTAGTAAAAAGCTAGTAAAATTTCAACATTTTCATCCCATTTTTTTGTTTAAGGACAAAGGAACAATTTTAACTTCAGGGGAAATGCTGTTCTTTAAAGCCAATCTGGTCTAAGCTAAGTGAACAATAGGGAGTCAGCCCTCTGAGGTTATGGATATAGCGAACTGGTATTTACAGTGAGACATAACCCATATCCCATAGTAAATTACAAAAAGAGCTAGATGAACACCGAAAATGCTGGGAGGATGAAAAAAAATGAAAGGGGAAATGGCTAGGGGAAATTAATTGAGTTTCTAGAAGATTGTTTATTATTGCTATATTAAATTACTCAGAGATCTGCATTCTTCAATGCTTATTTCTTTCATGCTCTGTTCTTGATATTTATTTTTTCTGATTTGAGGTGTAAAGCTAAATCATTTGAAATGAATATAAAGTAAAATACATTCTCAATTTGAAATATATGTGAATCTTTTACCCTGAAGATAAACTCTTCTTTTCTCTTATGCTTTCATTTTTTTTCTCTATCACTGTATTAATTTTACTTAAAATTCCAAGGATTTTTAAAGATGTGACATGCTCTGAGGATGCAACCAAATGTCCACAAGCCCAAAACAGAGAAAATAGTAATTTTTTCTTTCTATCTGAACATGGAAGAATTTGGATAGATGGCCAGGCAAAGTGCATGGTTTATTGTGCATCTCTAGCCATATTCAACTCTGAGAATGAAGTAGTTAGATCTCTCTTATATGGTATAAATCTCATTTAATTTATTGAGTAGCTACTATGTGACAGGTATACTCCAAGGATGTGATATATCAGTCAACAAAATAGTCAAAGATGTTTGCATTTATGGAACTTACATCCCAAGATAAGAGAAAGGTAATGAAAAATACTCATAAAGAATGTGTAAATTTTACAGTATATTAGAACTTAGTAAATTTTATGCAAAAAATATGTATATAAAGTAAGGGGTGTTATGACTGTTTCATGTGGGTAGGGTGCAGGTAAGATAATCTTATCTCATTGATGTGATGACACGAGCAAAAATATAAAGTTGATGAGGGAGCTAGTCAAGGAAATATCTATCTGGAGTATAAGCTTCCCAAGAAGAGAAGGTATATGCCTGGAATGTTCAAAGACCAGAAAAGAAGTAGTCAGTCAATGTGCTTTTGAATGAGAGAGTGAATGAGGGATGTGTAGTCTTGTAGGCTATTGTAAAGGCTTTGGTTTTCCTGTATTACAGCACTCTATATTTTGTAAAAGGAATCTTTGATGCACTATCTGGGGCTCTCTTCATATTGGATTGGACTGAAAAATCAAAATGCAAGCAAAGTCTTGACATGGGCATATGGAGATGTAACAATTATTGATAAGCCTTAATAACATGTGTTTATTATTAAATGTGTTAAGCAGAGTAAGGGTTCTATGTCTATAATCAGCTACCTCCGTAGTTTCCTCTACATCATCTCCCAAAGAGGACCTCAATAAATAGATGCCAAAGAGAACCTTCAATATGGTCTGTAGAACCAAAGATATGGTCTTTAGTGAGGATTTGGTATCAAATACCAATATTTATTTCTACATAGTGATTTGGACCACTCTGCATGTGAGCTGCAAGTATCCCTTTTGTCCTAAACTAAATGAAAGTCTTAACTAGTTTGATCTTTGCCTCTTTCCACTCAGGACTTTGCCTTGCGTGTGTTTGTCTGTATCTTTGTTGTTGCTTTGGACTCTCATTGACAGGGGAGTCTTAGAACATTACTCAAGTCTACCTTACCACACCAACTGGTGGCCTAAAATGGAAGGCAATAAGTGAGAAAGAGAAAATGTTTGCCCCAGTTGTTCTTTATTTAAATTTCTAGAACTTCGCTGTGTTCCTTAACTTGAAGAACTGATTGTATCCTTAGACTCCATTTTTGTTCTTGAAATATTTAAGATTTTCCCCAACTTCAGGGAGGAGAAATGAATAGGAAAGCTATTGAGTTCCTCATAGAAGAGGTCACTAGCTACAATTTATTGAGCACCTACTGTAGATAGATACTATACTATTTCTGTAGCATTCTGTGCTAGATATTATATGAGGTGTATGATATGATAAAGGGAGTAGCAGGAGTTTCTAAATTTAAATTTTATGATAAAGAGAGCAGCAGGAGTTTCTAAATTTAGAGAAACTTCTCCTGTCATTGTTGTATGTATATCCAATTTGGCATGAAAATTCACATAAAATGATTTGAGGGCAATAATATAGCCAATAATTATGTTTTCAACTTTGAAAAATATAAGAAAAAGTATGACATAATTTAAACTTTCTTACTAGAAAACTTCATGCTTAAGATGTTTTGCTGAGAGAAATTATTGGCTGCTTCACTTTATATCATATACTATATGTAGCATCACTTTAAAAAAAAGGATAAGGGAGAAGTAAAAGAGCTACAAGTTGGTTAAAGTTGGTGTGTTAGTTGCTAAGGTTACTGTAACAATACCACAGACTAGATGACCTAAACAACAGTTCTGGAGACTAGAAGTCCCAGATCAGGGTGTTAGCAGGGTTTATTTCTTCTGAGGTGTCTCTCCTTGGCTTGTAGATGGTTTCCTTCTCCCTTTGTATTCACACAGTCTTCCCTCTGTGCACACATCTGTCTGTGTCTAAATTTCTTCTTCTTATAAGGATATCAGTCATATTGGATTAGGGACCACCCTAAAGACCTGATTTTAACTTTATCACGTCTTTAAACACCTCATCTCATAATACTATTAGGGTCCAGGTCTTGAACATATGAATCTGAGCTACTAGGGATTATGTCTTCAACCTATGAATTTGGGGGGGATGTAGTTAAGCTCATAACAGTTGGTGAGTTCTCCGTTGGCACTAGGGAATGTGTAGGCACAGAAAAGCACATATATTTTGGGAACAGGAAGGATAAAAATTGAAGGCACCTTAGAAGTTAGGAAAGTGTACGCCAGTGCTACAAAATTTCCCAAAAGTGAAGTGCTAAAAGCATTTTAATTACTATATGACCAGAAATTCATCGTGACCCATCATTCTAGTTTTCTTTCCCTCATTTCAAATTTTCAATTTCATATGTTTACATGTAACCTAAAAAGGAATTTAGGAAATCCTTTCTAGATATTTTATTTATGATTATTTATCATAGTCTATCAAGAATACCTATTTTACTATGCTGAAGGTTGCAGAGTGGATGAGTGAACATGTATTTCAGCCTTCAGGTAGACCAATTCTTTTAGCATATGAAGGATAGTCAATGAAATGTCAGTTACACTCTCCCTCTATATAATCTTTAAATGGCTAAATGAATTTATTTAGTATAAAGGGAAGAATCCAATCCTTCACAAAATAATTTACAATGTTTACTACATTATAAAACAGCATAAAGTTCCAGTACTCTCTTTGTTGCTAAGAGAGTGAAGTTCTCTGTGTCCTTTTCTTCTCACCACCACATCCTGAGGCAAAGTTTGGAGACTGATAAGAGGAGAGAAACAGCTTATTTCACCCCCTCTACTCCTTTCACACGGCACATTTTGAAACATGGTCGCCAAAGTTTACACAAGATATTTTAGGCTGTACTTAGTTATTTTCCATGAGATTCAGTGAATAAAGAATTAATCTCTGTTTTATTCCAGGTTCAATATTGAAGGAAGTGGAAAGTGTGCCTCTTTTTTAAGAAGGGCATAAGTAGTGCCAATTACGATGATGCAAGAAAATACATATGCATCAGAAAAGGTCTTTGTTCTGAGATAAAGAGTTCTCCCATACAGGAAATAAAGTAATTAAAGAAATTTGTTATGCATTATGAATTCATATAGATACATTTTCCTTCCCATCAAACACGTTTTAATTTGACTTATGACATTTTAAATGATTTTTATTTTTATTTAAATACTTATCTAAAAAGCCTAGAAACTGAGTTCTCACATGAGGTTGTTAGACTTCATAAGTTGGTGCATCTAAGTCTATGGGTGTAACGATGGTCTTGGTCAAAACTGATTGGTCAGCATGCCTCAGTGGAACAGACTGAAGAGTAAAGGGAAGGGAGTGAAAGACACCTCACTTATCTGAAATCCAATTAAATCTGCCTAAAGGAGATAAAAGAGATGAAGCACTAAGTGAGGACTGAGTGTTCCACTCAGCCTTGAGTGGTATATAACATTCAAAATTTGAAAAGAAGGCCCATAGGAGAAATATTCAGAGATTGATTAGGGTTTCTTACTTTGCATGAGCATCAAAGGTCAAGTCTCCTAGAAATAAATTCATACAGAACTATGCATAAATTTTTATGATTCCCTAGGTCTTTATTCAAGTTACTGAACTGAAGAATTACTTACATTAAATGGATTTGTTGTTGCTTTTGTTGCTGGAACCACTGAAGGGATGAGGCTTTGCTATGTGAGTCATAGTGAACAGAACATGAGTATTTAGAGATAGAGCAGAACATGAGGAAAAAAGTCCTGGTGACTTAGAGAAATCATGGAGATGTCTCTGGCCTCTCATATAGCTGTAGAATTTAGATTCGAGATAATATTTAAACAGGTATCTGAGGGACACAGAATGAGGGTCAACATCTAATTTTCATTAATAATCTCTGTGCCTTTTAATATTCAATATTTTACTTTAGCCTACCTTTATTTTCTTCACTTTTGCATTTACAAACCCAATGAGTTATTCTCTTTTGAGTATTAATTTATGACAGGAACTATGTTGCATATTTTCAACCCCTCAATGGTGAATATTTCATATCAACTTCTTAAATAAGTGTGTAAATAAAAGGTTAGTTTATTTAGAAAAAATTATATTAAATTGTAGAACTACATTTTCAACTCAGTTCTGTCTCATGCCCATTGCAAAGATTTAAACAATATGGAAAATAGTATAGAAAAAGTTAGAAGTCATGTGTAGCATTACCAGAAGCAAATTTTGTCAACATTCTTTCCTTTCATCTCTACAAGGGCTGGAATCTAATAGTCTATGAAATGTATTAGCAGGTTGAATTCAAGCTTTGTTAAAACATGATTTACGCACTGTGCAAGAACAAAACTTTCCTAAATGTTTCAGATTACTGTGCTACAAAAGATAGCCATTGTCAGCAAAAGGAGGATGTGGAATGAGACGTGTGCATTTTCACTAGGGATCTCTGAAGGGGTGACTCACATTTCAAGAGTGCCACCTTGCATCTCCTAATGATGGAATTTCCATCAATTCATACTGAGGTCAAAATAATATTAAAATGAGCCAGAGCATTCAACGATGAAGATTTGATAGACAAGAAGGGAGAGGAAAGACAAGCAAAGAATGGGATAGGAGATGACAAATAAAAATGGCAAGCAATAGCATATATTGGAGTATATGAAGAAGCCATTTGGTGTAAACCTAATTCAGCCTGACTTTGTTTTTTCCAAAAGGGCCTGACTGTGGCTGTTGAGCACGCATTGTATATCTGCTTTAAAACATTTACTACAGCAAGAACAAATGGCCTTAAGATAAAGGTGCAACTTTCCCCCACATTGGCATTTCCTTAGGGATAAGCATCTTTCCTTAGCCTAGGAACTGATTGCTGTGCTCACCTTTGACCACCCAGCTCACCTGTGACCACCCAGTTCGAGACAACAGACCTGCCACCCTGCTGTGTTCACTGAGACAGCAAACCTACCTGCTTTTTCCATCAATCACTGTGCCAACAGAGCAGTCTTGCAACTATTGTAAAAGGGACATTTCAATCATATGTGAGACATCCTGTTTGGGGGTATATAACCATTCTGTGCACCCCACTTCTTTGGTGCCCTTTCTTCCTTTGGGAAGAAAGGCCCCGGGCCATGGCCCTCAGATTTTAGCTCAGAATAAACTCTCCCAAATTTTCATTTATAGATTGGTTATGGATTATTTTTCGTCGACAGGGATGAACTTTAGGATCATGATGGACAAATGTTTGAGCATTTTAAAAAGTAAACTTCTTGAAGCTAGATGAGTATATCTCATCCACTTCCAATTGACAGCACACAGAGTGAACCTTTAAAATGTGTGTCAGATGAAAACAGTATTGTGCTTAAAATACTTCACCAGTTTTCCATTTCACTTAGAATATTAGCCAAGACCTTAGAAAAACTAAACTTAGCTTGTTAATTAGCTTGTTGTTCATTATCTAACCACATTTCCTACTATTACTCAGTTGTATCTGGTTTTCTAACTCTTTCTGGAATGTGCCAGGCATATTCCTGCTTTAGAATCTTCACACAATTCTGCCAAGATGATGTTCCTCTGTGTATCTACATGGGTCTCTCCCTCTCCTCCAAGTTCCCTCAAATCCCACAGGTAACAACGTGGACTTGCCACTGACATCCAAAGTGGGGGCGGTCTTGTGGAACTGAGCCGTTACTTAAGCTGTGAAATCTGATACTATCTCAGGGTAGATCATGTCATAATTGAGTTGAATTGTAAGACACCCAGCTGGTGACAGAGAATTGCCTGGTGGTGTGAGGGAAAAAACTCACCACATTGTAATTGTTGAGCAAAATTGCAATAAGCATATTTTCTGTAGTTATTATTACTATTCTGAAGGGCTCTTCAACAGACTTGAAAATAATGTGTTTTGTTGTATCACAAGTCTTGTAGTATAATAGTACCTATGAGTATATTTCTTAATAACAAACCATTCTAACATTATTAAGATAAAGGATATAATATCTTAGTGGTAATAATATCTAAGTCTTCTACTATTCTGAAGGGTTACGTTTGCAAATACTGCAGAATCAAATTTTCACAAGAACAAAAATCAAGTGTGTAAAAATATATCTTTGACTTATCTGTAATTTGACTTAACTTTCAAGCCTTTATTTCCCTAAAAGACCCAGAAAATTCAATCATGCCAATTTTCCAGACAAATCAGATATGTCCAGAGTTTTATCAGTATCTTCTCTCTTGCTGGCAAATATTTAGTAAAGTGATGATTCTTTTTTTTGTCCTTAAGAAATATCTCATCAGAGATGTAAGTCAAGTATTGTATTCTAATATCACTATATAAAGCTTCTCTGGATGCTTATGCCACCAATTTGGTATGTATTTAGATTTATTTACTTCAGCTTGATACTTTTTTCTCTCCAGAAATTGCCTTTTGTTTTTTAATTATGTGAAATATTTGTGTCTAAAATGGAAATTATTATGCAAATCTAGCTTTCATTATATTCTCCTATCCCCTTCCTTCACTTTTTATTAGTTGTGGTTTATCCTCTAATTGTTTATTTTTAAAAATATAAGAAAATTACACATATGCATATGTGTATGTATGCATTTAAATTGTATCCTCCACACTTTCTTAACCGAGAGGTAACATACTATAAACTTTGTTCTGCTTCTTGCTTTTTTCATTTAACAATATCTCTTGAAGACAACCCATAATAGTGTAAGGGCTAGGCTCTTCCTCACTGGTTTCTTAAGCAGCAGGTTACTTCATTGTATGAAGGTACGGTAGTTTATCCAACCAGTCATCTATTGACGTACATTTGGGCTGTTGTTAAACTTTTCTTATTGCAAAGAGGGAAGAATACTGTTAGGACTAGCCTTATGCATACCATATTTTTGTCTGTCTGCTTGTTTGTCTTTCTGCTGTGGAAACAGATTTCTAAAAGTGTAACTTCAGGATCAGAGAGTAAATGCATATGTCATTTTGTAAAATTCTCCTCAGTGAGGCTTTCATCATTTTTCCATTCCTCAGTGTTAGGAATTGTTTGCCCAAGTAAATTTCCAACATTTCATATGAAGTTTGCAGTAGCACGAAGAAAGAATTACTTAAAAAAAAAAAGGCTAAAGAGAAATTAACTAATTTCGAAACAGAAAAAGCACTGAAGCTTTTTTTTTTTTTTTACCAAGGTGCAGAATATCTGAGTTAAAAGGTAGATAACATCTTTTGACTTGCATCTTATAGGTGCACACTGAGCTGCTTGAGGGGAAAGACAAGGTAGTTCTTCTTCTTTATATCCAATATTCAATACAGACATACTAGTGAGATTAAGACTGATATTATTGAATTTAAGAATTGCTATAATTTACAGGATTCAATAGAGGTACTCAAATTATGCGAATTATACCTGAATTGTTTCGGAAGCACAGACAGTTCTTGCTTTTCATGGTTCTCACATGCACAGATTTCAGTGACCATGATTCACTTAAATAACACCAGGCCCCCAATAACGCGATTCAGTTTTCATTTACTACAGTATATTAACTCTGAGCAATTGCACAAAGTTCAAACTTTGCTGCCATGGAAGTTATGATTCTTTATTATGATCAGTGACATATCTTGTCACTTCTTTCAAGGTCTATCTGTGAGTGGTCACTGACAACCTCTCGTTCAGTTGACATATAGATGGTAAAGCATGCAGTTGTTTGCCCTCCTTGTGTCTTAATTGCAGAGATACTGTAGGTAAAGTACTTTCATTTTTCAAGCACTTCTACTGTTAGAAAATGCTCTAGGTCACACTGGTTCTCTTAGGGTCATGGGTGAAAATGTGAAAAGTTGACTTTTATCACCAGACACCACTTCATCAATCCAGACAATGGACCAAGAAGTTATTTCATCTATTAAAACCTTTTATCTTAGAGGGAGATTTGGACAGGCTATCAACTCTAGAATCATGTAATTTCTTTAGCTAAGTTTTATAAATATGATAGAAAGCATACAGCAGAAAATATTCAAGCAGGCTGGCAGGAAGTAATAATGAATAATATCTGTAGAGTATGACAAGAACTTTTACCACACTGTGCAAAGAATAATCTAAATACAGCTAAAGAAGAAATAGCTGACTGTAAGGATGTTGACTGTGCTATAATTTCAATGTCTCAACAGCAGTCAGAAGAACTTATTGAAGGAAATTCATTGAAATAAATAAAGAAAGTCGTTGTGATAAAGTTGAAGATGCCTAAGGAAAGTGATGCCAGCAAAAATCTTCACGTTAGAGGATCTGTTGGAAATATTTCATGTCTTTGAGAGCACAAAGCACAAAATGTTAAAATCTGATCCCAACTTAGAAAGGAGTATCACAGTTTGCCAAAGCATGGAAAAGATGGACAATCTATATGATAAGTTGTACCACAAGAAGAATATGTACCATGTTCATGCCATTCTTGATAAACAAAATAAACTACTTTAATTCTCAACGTTTCTAATACTTTAAATTACAATGTACTAATATTAATTTTACTATTTTTTCATTTCCCTATGTATTTATAATCAGCAATAAGAGAGTTTTCAATGTTTTGACAAAAAGTTTCAAAGATCACAATGCAATCAAATGTTTCTCTTTGATTCTGACATTGTTTTTGCATAGTTTCAGCTTACACGATCATTTGTATGTGCCGCACTATTATAATAAGCTAGGAGTGTTTGCATTTACCTAAGGTTGAGAATTTAGTATATCCACTTTGTTTTCACAAATATGATAACTACTGGAGTCATTAGACTTTCCAGTTATTTCATTCCATTGAATACTGCATACTTCACTGTTACAGACTTGAAATATTTATGGGGGTGCCAAACCTGTAACAACAACAAAAAAATTAAAAAATGAGTTGTGTGCTTTATTTATCTTGAAAAACAATTACCTCATAAATCCAATCTATCATTTAAAAAATTTATCATCCTTTTGTCATTAGATTATTTTAGTTAAAAGAAAGTGACAATAGTTGTGGCGATTCCTGACACTACTGTGAGAACTCACTACAGCTCTCAAATATCTGGAGCCCAAAGCTACCTCTAGGCCTTCTGTGCCCAATTTCACCCGAGAGGTCATTGAGCTGCCTTGGTTTGTCCAGGGCACTTCTGATTTATGCCCGGTGTCTTGGTCTAATTATCAATAATGCCTCCTTTCACTCTCAAAAGTATTCCGGATTGAGAAATAAATCATATGGTCACCTTGATTATAACGCACTTAAAATACTGCCATAGTTTTTCTCTAGTAAAGTATATAAGCTTATGCTATTTACTTAAATAACATGTAAAGTAGTAGAAACAAAGCAGTTTACTCGGCTCCAAAGGGGCACTTTATTTTATAATACATAGGATAATATCCTTGACAACTAATTGACCCTGACTTATACCTTCTCTCTCTCTCTTTTTTTTTTTTGAGGAAGATTGGCCCTGAGCTAACATCCATGCCCATTTTTCCTCTACTTTATATATGAGATGCCTGCCACAGCATGGCTTGACAAGTGGTGCATAGGTCCACACCCAGGATCCAAACCAGCGAATCCCTCGCCCAGGAAATGGAACATGTGAACTTAACCACTGCACCACCGGGGGGCCCCTTCTTGTCATTTCTTAGTGCTCTGGGACAGCATGGAGCAATATTGTGAAAGGAAGGGCAGAGAAGTATAGCAACGCTTCTGATTTTCTACTTCCTGTGCTCTCAATTCCAAGAAACTTGTTTGATATGAAACTGATTTTTTGCTAAAAAAAGAATGGCTTGAGTACAGACAAATGCTCCCAGAATTTCTTGCCTTTTCTGTATACATCATTGGCCATACATGGAGGATGACTGTCAGAGAAACATCTTCAAAATTAGCATAACAGATTTTTTTTTATTATTGACAAGAAGGAAGAGACAAGTTAACTTACAACTCAAAATGCAAAATTTTGAACCATTCTCTGCTGTCTGATTTCTTGTGTTGAGAGTACAATTCAGATCCATCCAGGAGACAGGTGATGAAAGCCATATAATGAACAGCTATAAACAAAGGAAACATCAGTTACAGTTGCCCCTTTGTACCTCTGGGAGCTAATTCAAGTACAACAAACCCGATTTATGTCATCAAAATTCCACACAACAATCCTTTCACTTCTTCTTGGTTCCTTTCCCCTTTGCCTCAGTGGAATTTTAAAACCTTCTTTATTCTTCTCAAGCTTCCTGTTTAATGTCATCCCTACACTCTAACATTCAGCAGATGAGAGGCAAAAACAGAACACATCAGATGAGCTAATTCCCACACCTCCAAATATCATCATGTTTATAACTGCAGAGATTCTAATTTTCTTTCTGCATTCACTGTGGGATGAGTTCCCATTTATTCCAGGCTAGCCTTTCCAAAGAGACCTCCTGCTCTTTTACAATTTGCTTATCTCTATCCCACTCTTTTAATCTTTCCCTCTTCATTGGGCCCTACCCTGAAGTAAGTAATAATGTCTGTCTTTTTTTTTTTTGCTGAGGAAGATTCACCTTGAGCTAACATCTGTTGCCATTCTTCCTTCATTTTGTATGTGGGCTGCTGCCTCCATGGCCGCTGATAGATGAGTGGTGTAGGTCCATGCCTGGGAACTGAACCTGGGATGCTGAAGTAGAATATGCTGAACTTAACCACTAGGCCACCAGGGCTGGCTCAGTAATAATGTCATTAAAACTCTCCTTGGTATCATGAATTTTCTCTTGAGATATAAAAGATATGTTGTCTTCCATTCACTTCCAAGATTCTTAAGAGAAAATCTGGAATTTAAACCTTATTTTATTGCTTCTTCTTCATTCAGATTTTAAGCCATCTCTAACTGTCCTCTTTGAACACTGTACTGTTCATTTTTTGCATAAGTAACATAAGTTCAATTGAACAACCATTTGCCTAATTCTCAACTTATCTTAATTTACTTGACTTTATTTTAATTGACCTTAGATTATAAGCTTCTGTGAGATTTCTGAGGGCAGGGCCTATTGTTATATCCCCAGCATTTAGTCCCTGTTGCAGACTTTAGTAAACACTTAGGAAATATTTGTTTGAAGAATAATAAAATGTTATTAATATTTAACCCATATTACTTTGGTTATATAACTCTCTCTATATACTCCTTTATATTATTTCATTTACAATATCTTTGCCAGAAAAATCTGTTCATTTCCAATTAACTGCTTATTTTTAGATGTATGTTGAGCTTTGGAGATAGGCCGACTGGGATTTGAGCCTGCATTGTGCTGCTTATTACTCACGTGATCTTAAGAAATGTACATATTCTTTATGAACTTCAGTTTCCTGATCTGAAATTTAGGGATGGTGATACATATATAAACAGTTTTAAGGTTAAGTAAAAGTCAGATAAAAAGGTCTTTTCCAATTTGTGGCTCATTATAGGCATATAATAAATAGAATTTGTAATTAATCTTATGCATTATTTAACCTCCTTGAGTGCTTTCCCTGTTGATTATGTTATTCTCAAAACTCTTTTCTTCATTAGCTCGCATGGCATCATGCCTTTGTTTTTTTCTCTCTATTCCTTTAATCATTTATTCTTAAACACTTGTGTTAGTTTTCCTATTTTCTTGCCCCACTTATATATAGTGTGGATATCTAGGAGTTTATCCTTCTATTTCTCCTTTTCTCAATCTACCAATTTGTTTTGGATGTTATCACTCAATCTACGGATTTTATTTATATTGACTAAAACTCTTCCTTACCAGTTTCAAATTCCCCTTGATGATAGGGATCAGTAATTTATTCATCTATATCACCAATGAAAAGTACATGGTAATTACTGATAAATGTTTGAGAATTAATGTTTAGTAATATTATAGGCAGATAATTAAAAAAAATCTATTATAATCTTCTCCCATTGAGCTCCAAGCTCAAATGCATTTTATGTCCATGTGATTCTCACAAGCACCATAAATTTGACATATTAAAACTTGGACTCGATATGGATCTTAAACACAGAAATACCATACATATAACTGATCATTCTTCCTTGTATAAAAATTCAAGACAGAAAACTTAAAATTATCATAATCTGCTCCCTTCCTTCATACCCCATATCTAATTAGGTTTTAGCATGAAACAATTTTATCTCGAGTTTTCTTAGTTTCTTAACTATTCCTTAATTGATTTCCCTGATTCACTTATTTCTTCCTTTAAAAATATAAATTATCAAAATAATATGTTAAAACAATGAAAAATCTCCTCTTTGACATTCTGAGTAATCCTTTCACCTACAGAAAAACAGCATTCTTTTTAATCAAGATATTGAAGAACCTCTTACTTCAGCCAGGCTAAAAGTGTTCTCAGTATCATAATTGAATATACAATAATAAGTAAGACATATTTTCTACCTTCAAGGAGCTAAAAGTCTATCAGAACAGACAGATTCATAGCTGTTGACTAAAAATACAATGCTGTGGGAATATGAAAGAAAAAGCTGCTAAGGGAGCTTATTGTGATGGAAGCAAACTTTTCAAAGAATCAGTGAGGTTGAAACTTGAAAATTGAGTTGGATTAATCAAGTTCAAAAGGGACAGCGTAATAATTCTGGTAACAAAACCACAAAGGGCAAAAATTGCAAAGGGATGAATCACATTCAAGTTAATGCCGATGACAAAATCTGTTGAGTTGGAACATGATATATATTACAGAAATTAAAAAAAAAACAGATTATGCTGGATAGTAAAGGTACTAGTATTCCACAGTTGGGAATTTGGCATTTTTTTCCACCCTCAGATATTAAGAAAAACCACAACAGCGAATAATCATGAGCAATCCAGTAATTTTATCTGATTTGTTTCTTTGTATTGTAACTTTAATAACACTAACAAGGGTTGTGATATGTGAAGATAAGACATATAACTTATTTTATTGTACCAGATGGATTATACCTAAAAGTATGTTTTTTTCATCAGTAGACAACAACTCTAAGTGGAAAGAGAATCCCTAAACCTAATTTGCACCAATTTTCCATTAAAATATGCCTCACTCCTGGAAATAAATCATTACTCTATCTTTTCTGGTTCTAAAAGAATCAGAAACCACAGGGAACAAGAAATATCTTCCCATAGCTTACCTGTTGTGATATGTCTCATGGACAGGTAACTCTAATAATTATATATCCTTGCTACTTACACCTGTGATGTAGGAATTCTCCAGCGACTCCACTCAGAGGGAGGGGCAATGATAAAGGTCATGAAGCCCATTTACTAGTAACAACCAAAGATTAATGTTGTCACCCCACTTCTCATTACCTGCACCTTAACAATACCAAGACATCTCTATGAATGTATCACAAATCATAGCACAGACCTTGGTGCCAACCCAATTTTTCTTATTGTCCATATTCATGAGACAGGAAAAATTCCTTCCTCTATCTCCATGGCACATCCATGACTCTGAGCATGAGTGAAATCCAAGGTCTGAAAAACAAATGAGGAAAGTAAACAAAGATATGATACCTATGTGCACATATGCATGCTTAATATGTATGCACAGATACACTATAAATAAGGATATATATCAGAATTTCCAAACATTTGCAATATATATTGATTAAAAAAGTTATACATTGAAAGAGATAATTGCTTAAAATATGAGAGAAGAAAGAGAATGCAATCTGAAATTTGGGATTTGGATCTGGAACAATCTGAGGATAGAAGAAAAATCATAGATGTAGAGGAATAAAATGATGAAGAGATTATTAAAAGCACTTGGAGAAAACACCAGTATGTTTGTAGTGGTGCATCAGGACCATAATCCCTCTTTATTCTCCTAAATTTTCTACAGAAATGTTATCCCCTCAGTGTTTCCAAAGGTAATTCTATAATGCTCTGCTTTAAATGATCCAATATTTTTCCATAGCTTTCAGGTTAAAATTCAAACCATCCCCATTACCTATAGGAACACTTATGACACTCAGGTTTTATCTCTGATTTTCCACTTAGCTTCCTGTAACCCATTCATTTTGAATACCTTGAATTTTTCTTGAGAGTGCCATGCTACATCTCATTACTTTTATTGCAATATGTCTCCACTCCCACCATTGAACATTGTACTGTCATTCAGTCTGGACTATTTCCTGCAACTATATTGTCTCTTGCTCTATATTTTTATGCTTATGAGCACTTATTACACTGAATTGTGATTTTCTGTTTACTTGTCCGCTTCTCTTATCATATCATAAGTTACTCAAGATTAGGAATTGTTATAACTCTTATGCCAAAAACTTTATATTCTCAGGTCTCCCAAGTACTTGACACATAATGTGCAGAGATTTTTTTAAATAAAAGAAAGTAAGAAAGGAAAGAATGAAGACAAGAAGGAAGAAAAATCAGTGAGAGGCTATAGAATTTTCATGAGAGGAGAAGACCTAGTTTCTCTCTGAAGATATTGAATGAATTATCTGGCAGAGCCTAGGTTTCTACTATAATTGTGGATGTCACACTTTAGATCCAGCTTTGTTTGAAAGGGAAAGTTGCTTGTTCATACACTCCACCGTGGGCTTCCACTCTTAAAATATCTAAAGAGATTTCTTACTTCCAGAGACATCTAAGAAAAACTGTCCTCTCTAATTAGCAGTAAAGTCAACCACACCAACCACCCTTCCCTTTCTTGAATATGAACAGAGAAGAAAGAATTATAAGGTCTATAGGAGTACCAGCACAGGAAAGAAAACTCTCATGATAAAAGAAAAACAAAAGAAAGGAAAGAACTGCTCCCATCCCAAAAAATGAATTTTGGAAAGACAGAGTGATATTTTAAAATATGTCTATAATTAATCTACTTAGATGACCCCCAAAATATTATATACATAAGGTAAGAATAGGATGCTACAAAAACAAGAACACTGAAGAATCACAAAGTTAAAAAATATTATTTTTAGACTAAAAATATGATTGTGAAAATAATAAATAGAAATATTAAAAAATAAAGTTCAGGAAATCTCCCAGAATCTAAAGCCACAAAAGATAGAAAATACAAATAAAGATCACAATCTGCAAATCTCAACATTTGAAGCAGAGAAGTCATGGAAAGAACAGAGGAAATGGGGTGGAGGAAAAAATAAACTTACAAGTTATAGAACATATTTTTCATAAATTTGAAAGACATAGGGGCTGGCCCTGTGGCCAAGTGGTTAACTTTGTGCGCTCCACTCCAGGCGGCCCAGTGTTTCGTTGGTTCGAATCCTGGGCGCGGACATGGCACTGCTCATCAAACCACACTGAGGCAGCATCCCACAGGCCACAACTAGAAGGACCCACAACGAAGAATATACAACTATGTACCAGGGGGCTTTGGGGAGAAAAAGGAAAAAAATAAAATCTTTAAAAAAAAATTAAAAGACATAAAATTTTAGATTGAGAAGGCCCACAGAGTGCACAGCCAACAAATGACTAAAAACACTCCTACTCAGAATAACCTAAAATTTCAGCTCCCCAAATTGAAGAAAATATCATGTTAAAGTCAGGTCATTTTTATGGAATGAAAATCACACTGGGAACAGACTTCTTATTAACAATATTGTTTGCTAGAGAAAATGAAGTGATTGTCTCAATATTCTTTAAGAAACTAATTTTTACCCTTTGAATTTACACCTAGCCAAAATAAAGACCTTCTGAGACATGCAAGGATATGGAAAATTTATACTCCATATACCTAGCTAAACTCCATTAAGGCTAACCTCCATTAAGATGTGAGTGTAAAATCTGTGTCAGGAGTGACATCAGCAACATGGTGGAGTGAGCGATTTTCTTTGTCTCTCCCCCTTTGAACTACAACTAAATGGACATTTATTGATCAACAGAGGATATTCACACAGCACCTCAGGATGCCTGAGAGACCCGTGCTGCTATACGTCGGAAGGTGGATGGACTATCCCCAGGGAGGAGGTGGAGAGAAGTGAAAATTCTCCAGCCCCCAAATAGCCTAGTAAATGTGAGTGACCCTCTCCCAGCTGACATGCTCATAGCACTGCTGCTGCCCCAAGGGTGGGTGTGCACATCAGTGCAACTATGGAAACAGGTGACTACAGCCCTAAGGCCCCCTGATTATCCTGTGGACCAGTGGGAAAATTCATGGTCCCACAGCTGCTGCAGGGAGAATCTCTGCTCAGCCCTAGTGGAGAGGCCCTGCCCACCAAGTACAAAGGCTGGGTGACCTTGGGGCAGGAATGGCTTGGCTGGGCGAGCTACCCCCTGCCAAGTGCATTAAACACCCACAGCTCTGCTGTGCCCCAAGGAGGCAAATGAGAGCCACCAGGACCATGCAAGTGAGTGGGGACAATAGGGAGCCCAAATCTAACTGCTCCTCGGTCCAGGGGGAAAATGCATGGTCCCACAGCAGCCCCAGGGAGAGTCTCTGCTTGGCCTTAGTGGAGATTCCCCACCTGCCAAGCACAAAGTCTGGGCAACCAAAGAGCAGAAGTGGCATGGCTGGGCAAGCTAACCATTGGCTGCATTAGATGCCCATAGCTCTGGTGTGGCCCAGAGTGGGCAAGTGAGATCAAGTAGGACCAGATGTGGGCAGAGCTGCAAGTCTGGGTGAACTAGTTCCTGGCTGCCATGAAAGCCCATAACACCACTGCAGTCCCTAAGGAGGGAGTGTGTTTAGGCAAGTCTATGGGAGCAGACACCAACAACCTGAAACCCCTGTATGATTGTTCCCACAGTTTATGGGAGACCCCACAGGGCCACTGCAATCCCAAAGAGTGGCCCAGGCTCAGTCAGGAACAGTTGACAGGGATCTTGGTCAGTGCAGATTACAGAGCTGCTGCTCCCTCCCCCTCAGTGGCAGCAAGTGGAAGCAGTAACCAAATTCTATCTCTATGCAGAGGCACAAATCTACTCAATCAAGCAGTACGAAAAAATATATTAAATCTCCAGAACAAAAGGAAAATGACAAGTACCCGGAAAACAATCCTAAAGACAGAAAAATCTGTAACTTAAATGACAAAGAATTCAAAATAACTATCACTAAAAAGTTCAGTGAGTTAAAAGAGAACACAGATAGATAACCCAAAGAGTTCAGGAGCTACATCACAAAAGAACTTGATACTATAAAGAAGAAGTAATCAGAAATGTTGGAGATGAAAAATGCAATGGAGGAAATTTTAAAAATCTGGACTCCCTGAACAGTAGGGCTGATAATATGGAGGACAGAATAATCAGTCTGGAAGGTAGGAGTATAGAGATGCTTCAGATAGAGGAGGAGAGAGAACTAAGACTAAAAAGAAATGAAGAAACTCTCTGAGAATTATCTGACTCAATTAGGAGATGCAACATAAGGATTATAGGTATTCCAGAGGGAGAAGAGAAGGAGAATGGGGCAGAAAGCTTGTTCAAAGCAATAATAGCTGAGAACTTCCAAAATCTGGGGAGTTAGCTGGAAATCCATGTGACAGAAGTCAATAGATCTCCAAAGTTTGTCAATGTAAAAAGACCAAACCAAAAGCATATAGTAGTAAATCTTGCAAAAGTCAATGACAAAGAGAAAATATTAAGGGCAGCAAAGCAGAAGAAAATAACCTACAAAGGAACCCCTAACAGGCTGTCAGCAGATTTCTCAGTACATATCTTACAGGCCAGGAGAGAGTGGAATGACATATTCAAAACTCTGAAAGATAAAAACTTTCAGCCACAAATACTCTATCCAGAGAAAATATCCTTCAAATATGATGGACAAATAAAGACTTTCCCAGATAAACAAAAGTTAAGGGAGTTCATCACCATAAGGCCTCTCCTACAAGAAATGCTCAGGAAAGCACCCATGCCAGAAAAAACTAAAAGGATAGGAGTTACAAAACCCTGAGTAAAGGAGATAAGAAGAAAGACAAAATCAGAAAATTGCAGCTCTCTATCAGAGCAAGTTAGCACATGCTTAAGTATATAATATTAAAGATAAAGGGAAGAGAAACACCAAGAATAAATATAATCTTGTCATTTTAACCACAAACTCACAAGAGAAGAAGGAAAACAGATGTGACAGAAACAACTTAGGAGAAGAGAAAAGGGATGGAACTGGATTAGTCTAAGAAAATAAGAGGCTATCAGAAAATGGACTATCTTATCTATGAAACATTTTATACAAACCACATGGTAACCACTAAACAAATAATTAGAACAGAGACACAAATTACAAATAAGGAGAAATTAAGAAAGCCAGCACAGAAAACTACCTAACTGAATCAGTAGTCTGAAATTCACGGGACGAGAAACAAAGGAAATGCAGAAGAACTGGAAAACAAGTGATGAAAATAGCAGCATTAGGCCCCCACATTTCAATAATCACTTTAAATGTAAATGCATTGAATTCTCCAATCAAAAGACATAGAGTGGCACGATTAAAAAGCAAGACTCAACAATATGCTGCCTCCAGGAAGCACACCTCAGCCCCATAAGACAAACATGGACTCAGAGTGAAGTGATGGAAGATTGTAGTCCAAGCTAATAGGGAACATAAGAAAGCAGGTGTCACCATACTTATATCAGACAAAATAGACATCAAGGCAAAAACAGGTGAAGAGAGACAAAGAGGGGCAGTTTCTAACGATAAAGGGGACACTCCAAAAGAAAACATAACACTTATGAATATATATGCAAGCAACAGAGGAGCACCAAAGTACATGAAACAACTATTAACAAAACTAAAAGGAAATATTAACAACAATATGATAATAGTAGGGGACCTCAACACCCCACTAACACCAATGGATAGATATCCAGACAAAAAGTCAACGAGGAAATTGTAGAATTAAATGAAAACTAGACTAGATGGACTTAATAGACAGATATAGAACACTCTATCCAAAAACAGCAGGTTACATATTCTTCTCAAGTGCACATGGAATATTCTCAAGGACAGACCATATGTTGGGAAACAATGCAAGCCTCAACAAATTTAACAGGATTGAAACAATATCAAGCATCTATTCCAGCCACCATGCTATGAAACTACAAATCAATTAAAAGAATAAAGGGAAAGGGACAAAGATGTGGAGATTAAATAACATGGTACTAAATGACAAATGGATCATTGAAGAAATTAAAGGAAAAATCAAATATTATCTGGAGACAAATGAAAATGAAAATGCACCATGCCAACCCATTTGGGATGTAGAAAGGTGGTCCTAAGAGGGAAATTCATTGCAATACAGGCTCACCTCAATAAAAAAGAAAAATCTAAAATAAGCAATCTCAAGCTACACCTAGCAGAATTATAAAAGGAAGAACAAACAAAGCCCAAAGTCAGTAGAAGGAGGAAAATAATAAAAATTACAGCAGAAATAATTGAAGTGAAAAAGACAAGAGAAAGGATCAATGAAACAAACAGCTGGGTCTTCGACAAAATAAACAAAATTGACAAACTCTTAGCCAGGCTTACTAAGAAAAAAACAGAGAAGACTCAAATAAATCAAATCAGAAATGAAACGGGAGAAATCACAACAGATACCACAGAAATACAAATGATCATAAGAGAATACTATGAAAACTGTATGCCAGCAAATTGGACAACCTAGAAGAAATGGATAAATTCTTAGACTCTTCCAACCTCCCAAAACTGATTCAGGAAGAAATAGAGAATCTGAATAGACTAACCACAATTTAAGAGATTGAAACAGTAACCAAAAACCTCCCCACGAGATGGCTTCTCTGGAGAATTCTACCAAACATTCAAAGATGATTTCATACTTATCCTTCTCAAACTATTCCAGAAAATTGTGGAAGATGGAGCACTTCCTAACACATTCTACAAAGCCAACATCACCCTGATACAAAAAACAGACAAGAACAAAACAAAGAAGGAAAAATACAGGCCAATATCTCTGATAAACATAGATGCAAAAATCCTCAACAATATATTGGCAAACTGAATGCAGCAATACATTAAAAAGATCATACACCATCATCAATTGGAATTTATAGCAGGGACACAGGGATGGTTCAACATCTGCAAGTCAATCAGTGTCATACAGCACATTAACAAAATGAGGAACAAAACTCACAGGATCATCTCAATAGACATGGAGAAACCATTCAACAAAATCCAACATCCGTTTATGATTAAAAACTCTCAGTAAAATGGGTATAGAAGGAAAGTACCTCAACATAATAAAGGTCATATATGACAAATCCACAGCCAATATCATACTCAATGGGGAAAAACTGAAAGCCATCTCTCTGAGAACAGGAACAAGACAAGGGTGCCCACTCTCACCACTCTTATTCAACATAGTACTGGGTGTTTTGGCCTGAGCAATTAGGCAAGAAAATGAAATAAAAGGAATCCAAATAGGCAATGAAGAAGTGAAACTCTTGCCATTTGCAGATGACATGACTTTATATACAGGAAACCTTAAAAGATCCATCAGAAAGCTACTACAAGTAACCAACAATTACAGCAAAGTTTCTGGGTACAAAATCAACTTACAAAAGTCCATTGCATTTCTATACTCTAATAACAAACTAACAGAAAGAGAACTCAAGAATAAAATCCCATTCACAATCGCAACAAAAAGAATAAAATATCATGGAACAAATTTAACCAAGGAAGCAAAAGACCTATACAATGAAAACTACAAGACTTTCCTGAAAGAAACTGATGATGACCTAAAGAGATGGAAAGACATTCCATGCACATGGATTGGAAGAATAAACAGTTAAAAATGTCATTCTACCTAAAGCAATCTATGGACTCAATGCAATCCCAATCAGAATCCCAATGACATTCTTCACAGAAATAGAACCAAGAATCCTAAAATTCATATGGGGCAACAAAAGACCCCAAATTGCTAAAGCAATCCTGAGAAAAAAGAACAAAGCTGGAGGCATCACAATCCCTGACTTCAAAATATACTACAAAGCTATAGTAATCAAAACATCATGGTACTGGTACAAAAACAGGCATACAGATCAGTGGAACAGAATTGAAATCCCAGAAATAACACCACAAATCTACTGACAGTTAATCCTTGACAAAGGAGTGAGAAGACGCAATAGAGAAAAGAAAGTCTCTTCAACAAATGGTGTTGGGAAAACTGGACAGCCACATATAAAAGAATGAAAATAGACCATTCTTTTACACCTTTCACAAAATTAAACTCAAAATGGATCAAAGACTTAATGGTAAGAGCTAAAACCATAAGAATTCTAGAAGAAAATATAGGCAATACACTCTTTGACATCTGTCTTAAAAGGATCTTTTCAGACACCTTATCTTCTTATACAAGGGAAACGTCAGAAAGAATAAACAAATGGGACTTCATCAGACTAAAAAGCTTCTACAAGGAAAGGGAAAACAGGATTGAAACAAAAACACAACCCACCAACTGCGAAAAAATATCTACAAATCATATATCTGACAAACTGTTACTGTCTTGTCTATAGTATATAAGGAACTCACACAACTCAACAACAAAAAATCAAACAACCCGATCAAAAAATGTGCAGGGGATATGAACAGACATTTCTCCAAAGAAGCTATATTGATGGCCAATAGGCACATGAAAAGATGCTCAACATCACTGATCATCAGAGAAATGCAAATCAAAACTACACTAAGATATCACCTTTCACCCCTTGGAATGGGTAAAATAACCAAAACAAAAAATAACAAATGTTGGAGAGATTGTGGAGAAAAAGGAAACCTCATACACTGCTAGTGGGAATGGAAACTGGTGCATCCAGTATGGAAAACAGTATGGAGATTTCTCAAAAAATTAAAAATAGAAATACCATATGTCCTAGCCATCCCACTACTGGATATCTATCCAAAGAACTTGAAATCATCGATTCAAAGAGACGCATGCACCCCTATGTTCTTTGCAGCATTATTCGCAATAGCCAAGACGTGAAGGCAACCTAAGTTCCCATTGACTGATCACTGGAAAAGAAGATATGGTGTATATATATATACAATGGAATACCACTCAGCCATGAAGAAGGATAAAATCACCTCATTCACTACAACATGGGTAGATCTTGATGGTATTATGTTAAACAAAATAAGCCAGATAGAGAAAGACATGCTCTGTAAGATTCCACTCATACGTGGAAGATAAAAAAACACATGGACAAAGAGAACAGATTAAGTGGTTACCAGGGGAAAGGAGGGTGGGAGGTGAGCACAAAGGGTGAAGTGGTGTACCTGTAATATGACTGACAAATAAAAACATACAACTGAAATTTCACAAAGTTGTATCATAACCTCAATAGAAAAAAGTGTCAATAGGGGTGTAGAAAAAGAAAGAAAGAAGATGGAGTGACATCAGCATCATGGTGGTGTGAGTCATTGCTTTTGTCTCTCCCTTCTAAGTTACAACCAATCCGACACCCAGTGGCCATCAAAGGACACCCTGAACAATAGAACAACTGAGTGATCCATGTATCTATACACGTGAAGTGACACGTGGCACCTGCAACCTGAGGCTTTAAGAACCACATGAGAACTTGAGACCCAGCCCCCAGTGGCAGCACTCCCAACACCTGCTGTACCAGCAGTGGATGCTGCATACAAGAACCTGGGTCTCCAAGAGCAACAGAAACACCTGTGAACCCAGTGCCTTTGGCAGCAGTGCTGCCGTTACCCCCAGATAACTCAGGAGCAGCAGCACAGGTCATGCGTGGGGCAGCAGCACCTGAGCCTGTGGAAAACCTGCAGAGAGCAATTGGGGGAACGTGAGACATAGGTGACCCCAAAAGCAGCAGAAATGCTCACAGCCTGGTGACCCCAGTGGCAACACCTGAGACTTCAGAGACATTGAAAGCAGCAAGGAAACAGCAACATCAGAGACACAGGCAGCAGAAGAACGGCACTGATGACAACTCTAGCAGAGGCAGTAGAAGCTGGAAAGTGCAGTCTCTCAAATACAACCAGAAACAGCTCAGAACTAAAGTAACCAAAGCCATATTCAAATAAGAAAGTGGTTACTACCCAGAATGTGTTGGAAGAGGATCAATTCATCAAACACCATGAAGAACTACAGTAACATGGCAGAACAAAATGAAAATGACAGCTCTTCAGAAACCAAACTTAAAGTCACAGAAGATTACAGTCTGAATGACAGAGAATTGAAAATAGTGATCATAAAAAACTCAATGATGGGGCCTGTTCGGTGGCACAGTGGTTAAGTTCACAGGTTCTGCTTCAGTGGCCCGGAGTTCACCGGTTCGGATCCCGGGTGCAGACGTGGCACTGCTTGTCAAGCCATGCTGTGGTAGGCGTCCCACATATAAAGTAGAGGAAGATGGGCACGGATGTTAGCTCAAGGCCAGTCTTCCTCAGCAAAAAGAGGAGGATTGGCAGCAGGTGTTAGCTCAGGGCTAACTTTCCTCAAAAAAAAAAAAAAAGAAGAAGACAATGAGTTACAAGAATACTCAGAAAGACAGTTCAATGAGCTCAGGAAAAAAATTAATGAACAGAAGGAATACTTCACCAAAGATATTGAAGCTTTAAAAACAAAAAAAAAAACAAACAGAAATTGTGGATATGAAGAACACAATTAAAGAGAAAAAATAATGTAGAAAGCATAAAAAATATAGAAGATTTTATGGAGAAGAGAATCAGTGAGCTCAAAGATAGAAACCTAGAAATGGTTGAGGTGGAGGATGAGCAAGAACTAAGATTTTTAAAAAATGAAAATGTTCTTCAAGAAATATCCAACTCAATTAGGGACAGTAACATAAGGATTACAGTATCCCAGAGGGAGAAGTAGGGGAGGAAGACACAGAGAGCTTATTCAAAGAAATAATAGCTGAGAACTTCCCAGACCTGGGGAAGAAACTGGACATGCAAGTTCATGAAGCTAATAAAACTACTAGCTACATCAGTGCAACAAGATCTTCTCCAGGAAGATCTTTTTTTATATGATCTTTTATTATTTATGTATACGATATTTTATATTATCTTTTATAAGATCTTTTATTATATGCCTTCTCCAGAGCATATAATATTAAAACTGTCAAAAGCTAATGACAAAGAAAGAATATTAAAGGTAGCCAGAGACAAGAAAATAATTTTCAAAGGAACCTCCACCAGGCTTTCAGCAGATTTCTCAACAGAAATCTTACAGACTAGGAGAGAGTAGAATGATATATTCAAAATATTGAAAGATTAAAAACTATCAGGCAAGAATATTCTTTCTAGCAAAATTATCCTTTAGATATGATATAGAAATAAAAGATTTCCCAGACAAACAAACACTGAGGGAGTTCATCACCACTAGACGTGCCTTATAAGAAATGAAGGGACCCCTCCTACCTGAAACAAGAGGCAAATGTTTACGAAGCTTTGAGCAAGGTGGTAAATAGACAAAATCAGAAAATTGCTGCTCCGTACCAGAATAGGTTAGCAAGCACTTAATTATAAAATAAAGGATACATGGAAAAAAGCATCAAAAGTAGCTAGATACATTTTCATTTGGTCACTAATTCACAACACAAAAGAGAATAATTTTTGACAACAAAAGCATAGAAGGGGAAGAGGAAAAGGATGGAACCTGCATAGGATAGTGGAGATAAGAGGCTATCAGAAAAAGTACTTTTTCATTTATGGCATATTTTATACAAACATGGTAACCATGAAACAAAAAAAATCAGAGCAGAGTCACAAATCATAAATAAAAAGAAAACTGAGAAAACCATCACAGTTCACCACAAAACTGAAATGGCAGACAGAAACACAAGAGAAAAGAAACAATGGAGAGACCTTGTCAAGGTGGTGGTGTAGGCAGAATCTGAACTCACCTCCTCCCACAAACACAACTAGGTTACAATTATTTTTGGAAAAATTACCCTGGAAAGAAAAGTGAAAACTGGGTAAAAAGAACCCCCACAACAAAGAACACTCTTGACTGAGGCAGAAGAGGAAGAAATTCCTCCTGAAGTGAAAAAAAAACACCTCTTGAGCAGCAGAGCTTCAAAACTGGCCTGGTGGGAGCCACCGTAAGGTATGCTGCCCTCCTTGGAGAAGTGGGGACCTTGGCAGGGGCACATTACCACTATAAGCATCCTTCAGACTCAGCACAACTGAGATGAGTGTCCTACTATCTGGCTTCACTGGCTATTAACCGAAACAGGGAAAACCCCCAGAAAAGCTATTGGAGGAAAGCCGAAAATATCTGGCTCTTAAAAGGCCCATGCACAAGTTCATCCATCTCAGAGAGCAACCTAAAATCACCAAAAGTACAGCTGCACAGTCCTTTGGTGAAAAGAGACTCACCTGGTAGGCTCTGGGTGCATCTCAGTGAGAGGTGAGACCTCTCTAGAGACTGAAACTTTGGTGGTGGCCATTGTCGTGACCTAATCCAGGCAAGTTGGCACAGATGCTGGCAGATGCCAGTGAGGTTCTTCCCCTGGCCTGATAGCCCAAGGGTCTGCCACACCCACTAGGGTGCAGATTTAATCCAGTTCATCCAGGGCAAGAAGCCTGACCTAGAGACCGGCCCCATCCAACAGCAAGCCCTCAGGCTACTTGTTGGCCTGCATAGACTGGGTGCCTTGATCCTCTACAGGCAGGCAAGTGTGTCTACCTCTGTGGGGCAAGCCCTGTGTGAGGACCAGGTGAACTGTGGGGGGTGTTGGTGGAGAGGTGGGGGCCTCTGCAGTGGGGCAACTGAGTATGCTCCAGGGGGCTGGGAAATGTGCATGGACAAGCGCTGTGTTGACAGTGTGTGTGTACCTGATGGGGGATGGGGCTTATCAGCAGCAGAAGACCTGTGCTTCACATTCATCCACAAAGATGATTGACTCCACCTTCCAACACCTGAAACAATTGGGTGTTCCTATGCCTAGGGCCAGCCCCAAACAACTGCAATCTTAAGAGAGCTGACAACAGCCTTGCAGGCCTGTGGTGTATAGAAACTTTAAGCCCTTGAGCCTAGCAACAAGCTACAATGGGTACATAGTCAATTAACAGGAAAACTGAAACATGAGTGTGCTATTAGACCTTACAGCCAACTGTGCTGGGGCTCCCCAAACCAGATTTACCAATAACTGGCCAGAGAGGGAAAGACTAGACTCCCTGAGTACCTGCAGTAAGAGCAACTCTTCCACAGCAGAAGGACACAAGTAGCCTACAAAAGGGTCACTCCTGATCATTTGGACTGGTTATGAGAGGGAGGCATACTGCTGGGCCTCAAAAGGCATCTCTTACATAAGGCCACTTCTTCAAGCTCAGGAGACATAGCTGACCCACTTAATACATAGATATAAGCACAGAGAAACAGGGATAATGATGAGACAAAGGAGTACATTGCAAGCAAGGGAACAGGACAAAACCCCAGAAAAATAACTAAATGAAACAGAAATAAGCAATTTACCTGACAAAGAGTTAAAACAAAAACTCATAAGGATGCTCACTGATATTGGGAGAAGACTGGATGAACACAGTGAGAACATCAACAAAGGATTGGAAAATATAAAAAAGAAACAATCAGAAATGAGGAATACAAAAGAGGAAATGAAAAATTCACTAGAAGAACTGAATAGCAGAGTAGATGATACAGAAGAATGGATCAGTGAGCTGGAAGAAAGACTAGAGGAAATCACCTGAACAAATAAAAGAAAAAAGAATTAGACAAAATGAGAACAGTCTAAGGGAAATCTGGGACAATATCAAGGGCACTAACATTCACATTATAGGTGACCCAGAAAGAGAAGAGAAAGACAAAAGGGCAGAGAATCTATTTGAAGAAATAATAGCTGAAAACTTTCCTAATCTAAGGAAAAAACAGACATCCAAGTACAGGAAGCACAGAGAGCACCAAACAAGATAAATCCAACAAGGCCTACACCAAGACACATCATAATTAAAATGTCCCAAATTAAAGATAAAGAGAGAATCCTAAAAGCGGCAAGAGAAAGGCAACAAGTGACATACAAAGGAAAGCCTATAAAGCTATCGACGGACTTCTCAGCTGAAACCCTATAGGCTAGAAGAGAGTGGTATGACATATTTAAAGTGATGAAAGGAAAAAACCTACAGCCAAGAATACTCTATCCAGCAAGGTTATCATTCGGAATGGAAGGAGAGATAAAGGGCTTCTCAGACAAGCAAAAATTAAAGGAGTCTATTGCCAAGAAACCAGTTCTACAAGAAATGCTGAAGGGACTTATTTAAGTGGGAAAGAGAAGACCCCAAATAAGGATAAGAAAATTATTAAAAATAACCCCCCAAAAGCCATACAATAAAATCGCTGGTAAAGGCGAAAATTAAGTAAAGGTAGCAGATCAACCACCTACGAAGATGGTATATAGGTTAAAAGACACAAGTACTGGGGCTGGCCACGTGGCCAAGTGGTTAAGTTCCCGCGCTCCACTGCAGGCTGACCAGTGTTTCGTTGGTTCAAATCCTGGGTGCGGACATGGCACTGCTTATCAAACCATGCTGAGGCAGCATCCCACATGCCACAACTAGAGGGACCCACAACTAAGAATACACAACTATGTACCAGGGGGTTTTGGGGAGAAAAAGAAAAAAATAAAATCTTTAAAAAAAAAAGACAAAAGTACTAAAATTACCTATTACAATGATAAGAGGGTAATGGATAGACACACACAAAACAAGAGATTAGGTATGATTTCAAAAACAAAAAATATGGGAGGAGGGGAGTAAAGGAGTAGAGCTTTTAGAAAGAGGTCAAGCTAAAGAAAATATCAACTCAATTTAGATTGCCATATATGGAGAACAGAGGGGAAGGGGGATGGAGGAGGGCAAAAGGGGTGACTAGGCACACATGTGTGTTGATGGATTATAATTAGTCTTTGGGTGGTAAACATGATGTAATCTACACAGAATTCGAAACATATTATGATGTACATCTGAAAGTTATATAATGTTATAATCCAATGTTACTGCTATAAAAACAAAAATTAAAATTAAACAAGAAACTAATTTAAAAAAGAAACAATGGAAATACAGAAGAACTGGAAAACTAAAGATAAAACAGAAATTTTAAGCTCTTATATATAGATAATCACTCTAAATGTAAATGAATTGAATTCACCAATCAAAAGACACAGAATGGCTGGATGGGTTAAAAAACAAGACACAACAATGATGCTGCCTCCAGGAAACACATCCCAGCTCTAAATTTAAACATAGGCTCAGAGTGAAAGGATGAAAAATGACACTCCAGGAAAATGGCAAGCAAAAGCAAGGGGGTGTAGCCATACTTATATCAGACAATGCATACTTCAAGAGAAAAAAGATAATGAAAGACAAAGATGGCCATTATACAATGATAAAAAGGACATTTGACCAAGAAGACATAACACTTATTAATATATATGCACCTAACACAGGAGTACCAAAGTACATTCAGCAACTACTAACAGATGTAAAGGGAGAAATTGACACAACATAATAATAGTAGGGGACCTTGATAGCCCACTTATGTCAATGGATATATCATCCAGACAGAAAGTCAACATGGAAACAATGGCCTTAAGTGAAACACAACACCAGATGAACTAAGTGGATATATATAGACCATTCCATTGAAAAACAAAAAAAATACATTCTTTTCAAGTGCACATGAAACAGTCTCAAAGATAGACCATATGTTGGGAAACAGGCAAGCCTCAATAAATTTAAGAAGATTGAAATCATGTCAAGCATCTTTTCCAACCACAATACTCTGAAACTAGAAATCAGCTACAAGAAAAAATGTGGGAAAGTCACAAATATGTAGAGACTAAGCAACATGTTACTGAACTATTGGATCAATGAAGAAGTCAAAGGAGAAATCAAAATATTGCTAGAGACAAATGAAAAGGAAAACATAACATACAAAAAAGTGCAATTAATCAAAAGTAGTACTAAGAGGGACATTGATAGCAACACAGACCTACCTAAAAAACAAGAAAAATCTCAAAACAAGATTACCATATACCTAAAAAAATGAGAAAAAGAACAAACAGAATACTACGAAAAGCTGTATACCAACAAACTGGATAACCTAGAAGAAACGGGTGAATTCTTAGAATCATAAAACCTCCCCAAATTGAATCAAGAAGAAATAGAAAATCTGAAGAGACCAATCACAAGCAAAGAGACTGAGACAGTAATCAAAAACCTCTCAAAAAGCAAAAGTCCAAGACCAGATGGCTTCTCTGGTGAATTCTACCAAAGATTCAAAAAAGATTTAATTCTTATCCTTCTCATACTCTTCCCAAATATTGAAGAGGACAGTGCATGGCCTATCTCATTTTATGAGGTCGATATTACCCTGATGCCAAAAACAGACAAGGACAACACAAAAAAGGGAAATTACAGGCCAATATAACTGATGAATATAGATGTGAAAATCCTCAACAAATTACCTGCAAGTCAAATAAAACAATGCGTTAAAAGGATCATACACCACAATCAATTGGGATTTATTCCAGGGATTCAGGGATGGTTCAACAGTCACAAATCAAACAATTTGATATGCCACATTAACAAAATGAAGAATAAAAATCATAATCATCTCAATAGATGCAGAGAAAGCATTTGACAAGATCCAACATCCATTTATGATCAAAACTCTCAATAAAACGAGTGTAGAAGGAAAGTACCTCAACATAATAAAGGCCATATACGACAAACCCACAGCCAACATCATACTCAATGAAGAAAAACTGAAAGCCATTCCTCCGAGAACAAGAACAAGACAAGGATGCCTACTCTCATCACTCTTATTCAACGTAGTACTGGAAATTTTAGCCTGAGAAATTAGGCAAGAAAAAGAAATAAATGTGATCCAAATTAGAAGGGAAGAAGTGAAACTCCCTATTTGGAGATGACATGATACTAAACATAGAAAACCTTAAAGAATACAACAAAAAGACTACTAGAAATAACCAACAAATACATAAAGTTTCAGGATACAAAATCAACTTACAAAAACCCATTACATTTCTGTGCACTAATAGCAAACTAGCAAAAAGAGAAGTCAAGAACACAATCCCATTTGCAATCACAACAACAAGAATAAAATATCTAGGAATAAATTTAACCAAAGAGGTGACAGACCTATGCACTGAAAACTATGAGACGTTATTGAAAGAAATTAAAGAAGACATAAACAAATGGAAAGATATTCCATGCTCATGAGTTGAAAGAATAAACATTTAAAATGTCCATATTACCTGGAGCAATCTACAGATTCAATACAATCTAACCAGAATCCCAACGATATTCTTCATGGACATATAGCAAAGAATCCTAAAATTTATGTAGAATGACAAGAGACCCTGGATAGCCAAAACAATCCTGAGAAAAAAGAACAAAGTTGGAGGTATCACACTCTGAACTCAAATTGTACTACAAAGCTATAGTAATCAAAACAGCACAATATTTCCAGAAAACCAGACACACAGATGAACAGAAGAGAACTCACAGCCCTGGAATAAAACCACCTATCTGTGAACAGCTGATCTTTGAGAAAGGAACCAAGAGATTACAATGGAGAAAGGAAAGTCTCTTCAATAAATGACGTTTGGAAAACTGGACAGTCACATGCAAAAGAATGAAAATAGGACACTATCTTACACCATACACAAAAATTAACTCAAAATGGATTAGACTTGAGTGTAAGACCTGAAACCATAAAACTCTTAGAGGAAAATATAAGCAGTAAACTCTGACATCAATCTTACCATTATCTTTTTGAACACCATGTCTACTCAGTCAAAAGAAACAGGAAAAAATAAACAAAGGGGACTATATTAAATTAAAAAGGTTCTGTGAAGTAAGGGAGACCGTCAACAAAATTAAAAGACAACCCACTAACTGGGATAAAATATTTTCAAATCATATATCTGGCAAGGGAATAATTTCCAAAATATGTAAAGAACTCAAGCAACTTAACAACAAAAAAATAAACAACATGATCAAAAAACGGGCATAGGATATGAACAGACATTTCTCCAAAGAAGATATACAGATAGCCAACAGGCACATGAAAAGATGTTCAATGTCACTAATTATTAGGGAAATGCAAACAAACTACAATGAGATGTCACCTCATAGCCATCAGAATGGCTATAATTAACAGAACAAGAAATAACAAATGTTGGAGAGGATATGGAGAAAAGGGAACCCTCATACACTGCTGGTGGGAATGCAAACTGGTGCAGTCACTATGGAAAATAGTACGGAGATTCCTCAAAAAGTTGATAATAGAAATACCATATGATCCAGCTATCCCACTACTGGGTATTTAACCAAAGAACATGAAATCAACAATTCAAATAGATTTATGCACCCATATGTTTATCACAGCATTATTTACAATAGCCAAGATGTGGAAGCAACCCCAATGCTGATCAATAGACGAATGGATAAAGATGTGGGATATATATAGAATGGAATAATACTCAGCCATAAAAAAGACAAAAGTGTGCCATTTACTACAAGATGGATGGACTTTAAGGGTATTATGCTAAGTGAAATAAATCAGACAGAGAAAGACAAATACTGTGTGATTTCACTCATATGTGGAAGATAAACAAACAAATAGATAAGGAGAACAGACGGGTGGTTACCAGAGGAAAAGGGCATGGGCGGGGTAAGGGTTAAAGGGCACATGTGTGTGGTGATGAATAAAAACTAGACTATTGGTGTTGAATCTGATGCGGTCTATGGAGAAACTAAAATACAATAAAGTACATCTGAAATTTAGACAACGTTGAAAGCAAATATGACCTCAATAAAATAAAATTTTTAAAAAATAAAAAAGGAAAAAAGAAGGGATTCAAGAAAAATGAATCTAACCCAAGAAAGAGAGAGAGAAGAGAGACAGATTAGCTTGACAAAAATGATAATTAAACATATAAAGAAACTAAGCCAAGTAAGACAAAAAGTTTTTTAATAGAAGAATTTGTAAGTGGCTATCATATTGCCATGCTTTTTTTAATTTAAGAAATGTTTCAAGATTTTGAACTCAGTGGGCAACACCAGGAAAACTGAGAACCCTAAGTTACTCATGAGACTATGTCAAAGAGAGACCATTTCACTCACAATTTTCCCTCTGCTTTAATTCTTCAGAGTATTTTGAGGTAAAGTTTTTCAACTCTTGATACATTTTCTAACTTATTTTTGAAAATAGGGTACTCACTTGAGATATTATTATACATATTCATGTATGATGTTTTATTTCTCTCCAACTGTTTCATTACACTTCTTTGCATGTCATAGTCTGTTCTGTTGCAGGAGATGAGTTCGTGGTGATCCGTAATTCATATCAGTAGATGAATGACTTTAACACAGTCAACATCTTTCAGTAAATTATATTAATATTGCAATGGTTATTTAAAATTTTAATGGAAAGCACACATTTAAATCATACTTATATAAGTGTGGAAAGTAATCTTATATAGTTTTAAGATTAAAATTTATTTGAGATAAAAAGGTTTAATGTTACTCAACAGAGCACTAGTTTCTTATTTAAGGAAATATCCAAATAAGTTTAAAAATACAAAAGAAAAAACACCTATGTAAGAAGAAATTTCAAAAACAAAACACAGTGTAATTGGGTAGTGTTTTAATAAAAATCCAATCACAATTTTGAGACTAGGAGGCATGAGAAAGTATCAATGAGCCTCTATGTTGTGAGTTTGAGTTTCCTGACAGATCTAACCATAATTTAAGGATGTAGAAGTGGTAAACACCAGCTTCAGAATAAAAAGAAAATAATTTCTGAAGACAGGAATTCTATCTCTAAAAACTTCAGAAGTTTCAGAAAACTTCAGACCTTCTCCATCTTGTGGATTATTTTAACATAATCCGGGTTGTCTAGATAGACTGATGTTAGTTTACCAGCCAGCCCTGCAATTTAACAGAATCTTTAATTTTTTATTTAAATTTTATGATGGCTGAATGAGATAACATCACAAAGATTGGACACTCAAAAAATGTTAGCAATTATTCTTATAATCATCCCCTTTTTATTCCTCAGGATGTCTGCGTACTCCCTGTTGTAGGAGGAAGGGGAGGGGGGGAGAGCTTTTTCCACTAGCATCCAGCTTTGAGAAGAGATGCTCCTAAAATATTGAGGGCTTAAAGAAGCCTTTTAATTATCAAATAAATAATTAACGGATATTTAAAGAAACATTATTGCAAGAGTTGGGAAGGTAGTCAAGGAAAAGAAGAAGATATAATCCGTTTAGCAAAGGATGGAAACATGAAGAAAAGTGTTAAAACTATAAAGTGTAAAGTAAAATGATTGAGCTATGATCAAATATTCCCCACCAGTCACTTATAAACCACACAGAACTGGAAAAGTACTTTGGGATCTCTAACCCTGGATATTGAGGAAAAATGTAGCTATAGAATATGATTGTGGTAAAGATTAAATGAGATAATGTATGTGAATAACTTGGGAAAACATTAGTACTCAAAAAGGTTAAGTAATGTAATGTTATGAGTATTTACTTAAATTATTAAACATAATGATATAAAATATCTACTCTGTGATAACTAAGATATGAATGTATATTTCTATGTTTTTATAGTTATCTCCCATTGGCAGATTCCAATTGATTTTAGTTTCTTCACCTTTTCTATAATTTGAAGGTTTTGCAATGTACATGTATTAGGTCTTTATTAAAAAAATATATGTTAAAGGAATTGTATTCCTTTTTCCTTAAATATGTAACTCATGCCTAGTGTAGACCGAGATTTGCCTTTTTTTTATAAAGCTATTTCATAGTTCCTACTTGTTTGTTTACCTATTTGTTCATTCACTGATTCATTTAATCATTTAACATATTCATTCAACCAAAAATTACAAAGAATGAATAAGCTATAGTCCGTGCCTTTAAGAAGCTTGGAGGATAGAGACCTTGTCTATTAATTATTGTACTAATGGTAGGAAAAATTATAGAAGTTCTAGGAGAAAAAGATTTACCATTTGGGAGAAATTATCTTTCAAATGGCAGTACTATGAAGCCAGATCATATTTATCTGAAATTGTGATTCCTAGAAGAAAATAACTGGCTATTAATGAAAAAATTAGAAGAAAAAGAACCAAGTAACGACAACGGCATTTTGAAAGATGTTTGGAATTAGAATGAGTTGGGCAAGGAGAAAATGTCATGAAAATGTATAATTTGGTTCAAATAAGTGAAATTATTATGAAGACTCTCAGAATATAAATTATACTTTTGTTGTATTGATTTTACAACTTTTAGAAAAACAGGCTTTACGTTACTTTAGCATTACTCTACCATGAGTAGCTGCCACTGAGGGAATCTGATGTTAAAGCATCCTCGAGAGAATGACTAACGTGATATGGTCATATAGAAATGAGACCTGTTTCCCTCTCTATTTGGAAATTTGATATGAATATGACTCAGGACTTGGATTCACTTGCAGTGTGCCTGATAAAACAAGAGACGGCCTCAGAGAAAAGTGAAAACTTACTCATTAAGCCCAGGGTTCCCAGTCCAGCCAGCACTACTAGGTTCAGCGTCAGCGAAATGAAAGCAACACTACACCACGTTTTCGATGGAGCGCTATGTCCTATGAGGAAGCATGAATTTAGAAACATGACATGAAGCAAGACATTTTACGTTGCGTCCTCTTTCCCTAACCCCCTCCATCCCCTGGACCTCAGTGTATGGGAGTCTTAGAACTCTATTTTCTTTTTTAGTGAAAAAAAATCATTGTTTGAGAAGTCAAGAAGTCCTTGATTATGTTCAACCAATGTGAACACATCTCTACATTCACATGTAACAGTAATTGTGAGTAAAAGTGTGACATATTTTGGATGCTTTTATGGACACCTTCTTGTTTATATTTAGTAGTCTTTTTCCCCTCTGCTACCTTCCTAATCTTGCTCTCATTGATCTACCTTCCACCTTCAGGTAATCAGTGTTGAATCCCTGCTGGATGTTCCTCCTTACTTTTTCCATGATACTGTTGAAATAGATTATTTAATATGATTTCCAATCCATTCTCTGATGATTGATCTTTTCAAGTGTTCTCTGTAACATGTTGCTAGGAATTCATCTATTTCCTTTAGATTTTCAAATTTGTTTCCATAAAGTTGCGTAGTCTGTATTCTTATACATATTTATTCTCTCCCTGCATATAGCTGCATTTTAAAAATTATTCCTAATATCTGATAATTATTCTTTCTCCATTTTTCCTCAGTTTGACTATTGGGTTCTATTCAATGACACCAGTTTTCAGATTAAATTTTTTCTTCAAAAACTTTCTATTTATTGATTTAAGCTATTTAAATTTGTCAATTCTCTCTTAATTTGTTTTGTGATTTTATTAATACACGTATTAAGTTGGGTTATTATAATCTTTCTTTTTTGCTAATAAAAGATTTGGGATGATAATTATTTGTCTAATAGCTTCATCTGTTTCCAAAAGGAAATGTTTTCCTTTGTATCACATTTTAAATATCTATAATTTAATTTATTTTGCTCTTTTTGATCAGCATATTATTAAGAATATGTCTTTTCCCAAGTACTTAAGATTATTTGGGTTATCTTAATATTATTATTTCTAATTTTATTGTATTATGATCAGAGATATAAAGGTCAATTAATCCCTAAAAATTTAAAACCATTTGGTACATTTTAAAAAAATAAATTACCAACTCTTTCTTCCAAAGACATTCTATCTTAAGAATTCACAGTCAATATAAAAATATGGTATTTTAACTATTAAATAAGTTGTTAATTTAAGTACTGAATCATTCATTTCTTATTTATCAGATTTTCCTCTAGGTATTCCATAGTAACAAAAGCAGTGTATTAAAATCTCTGAGTTAAATTTATTTCAAATAAAATTCTCCTTGAATCTCTAATAATTTTTGCTTCCTCATATTATTTGATGCATACAGGTTGATTGTTCTTAGATCTACTTCATGAATTGTATATTTCATCATTACATAACATACTTTTTCCCCTGATATGATCTAGATTTAATATTTATTTGATTTTTTCCCTAGTAAAGTTTTACTTTTATAACTTTCTTCTTAAATTAGTTATATATCTCCCATGTTATGAAATAATGTACCAACATTAATTCCTCCACCAATATGCTCTAATCATTCACTGCTTCTGAGTTGCAATAGTATAGTATTAGTATAGAATTACCAATTTCAACCTCCAATCAGGACTTTTATAATACTTTTATTTGTTATCTCTTTTCTCCCTAATCATATGTTTTATTGTGAGAGTTTAGTAAAATTTGTTCTAGGCAATTATAGACATTCTCTTGCAATATGTCTATTTCATTGCAAAAATGATTTAGCACTTTTATTATTATAATTTTATTGTAGTCATTCCATCATCAGCTTTAGTTTTATACTTACCTGTAAATTTCCTGTTATTTTAAGGTCTAATTAATTCATTGTGTGTCCGGAAATTTTCTAGAGCATTTTTCTCAAATGGAATGTATGATTACTTTTTATTTTGCTAGAATAGATGAATTATATCTTTTCCGAATTCAGGATGGATGTATGGTAGTTAATTTTTCTCCATATTTACTCAGTACTGGATGATGTCTAATTATTCTTTAATTATTTCCTTGTTTATATCTGTTCTTTTTCCTCTTTAGGGAATCATTATTTACTTGTTAGATCACTTGGTTTTATTATTCAAGTCCATCACAATTTTCCTCTCTTTAATTTTGAATAATTCCTTCTGTATGACCTTCCAGGACATCCAATTGGAACTTAACATCTTCATTCTCCCTTTCAACTCATCTACTGATGAATAATTACTCATTAGTGATGAGTCATTACAATGATGAGTTATTACAGTGAAAGTCATGTTGTTTCAATTTAAAGTTTTTGATGCCATCATTTAATATCTTAAATAATCTTATTGTGTTAGTTTTTAATTTGATTATCTTTCTCTTCTAGGGATTCTATTTTACCAGCGGCTGCCTTTTTGAGGTATTTCGAGGCCTCTGACTCCCCTAAAATCAATAGCTTTTTATTTGTCTTCCCTTAGTTTTATTTACTCGGGTTTGAGATTGAGCTTTGGAGTACTTTGAGAAATGTCAAACCTATTTGTGAGGAAAGTATAGTTGTTTCTTTCACTATGTGTCAGTGGCAAGCTGGATGATAAGATTTTAATTCTATGTTCTATAAAAGAAGAAACATGGTCCAATGTCTTCTCAGATGCAAAATCTAGTACTCTCTACAATTTAGGATTACAGAGGAACTTCTCTGCATGTCTATTCAGTTTTCATGCTAATCTTGTGAGGCCAGAAATACAAGCAAGTCTTCCTAGGACCACACAAGAAGGCTGGCTCCACCTTTCCTCTATGGAGTCCAATAATCTCAAGATATTAGGCCTTTTCCAGGAATCAGAGAGGCCTGAATCTTCCCCTAAGACCTATTTTCTGTGAATCTCCAGGGTCCTAACCAGCACAGAGGTCAAGAAATTCATCACCTCTTCTCTTCAATGGAACCCCATAGGAGTTTTGGACATATGCATACCTTCAATGACCTGCCACCATTCAGGGAAGGTATTTGGTTGTAGGAAATAGGAACGAGGTGCATTTGGACTGATTGAAATGTTGATTAGAAATCAATCTGGAATTAATTGTTAGAGTTAGATCTCATTCCTTTACCTTGGTCTTCTCTAAAAACTCCAACAAAATATAGAAAAGGGGTTAAAGAAGGCATAGATTCATAGTAATAAAGGGAAAGGAAACCACGAGAAGGGCATTCTGGAGGGTAGAGAGCAGACACAAAATCTATTAGTAACTTTATGGACCCTCAGAAACTGAACCTAAGTCAACTGTGAGGAAAACAAAAGAAACCAATCGATTCTTACTTAAGAACCCTCAAAGCTCCATGCATTGGTGACACTTAGTATTCATCTCTCCAAGTGGAGGTACGGGAGAGCTTGAAAACTGAAAAAGTATCTGAGAATCTACATAAGATACAGATAGACTCCCCTCACCTCATATTTTCTCCTGCACTTCATACGTCTGAGTTCTCTGGTTCCTGAACAGAGCTCCTAAAGCCTTGAAATTTCCTAAGTGATAAGAACATTAGGAGCATCTCTTGTTCTAATATTTATCCTTGACACCATTCCTGACACAGGGCTCCTAAATCCTTGTAAATTCCTAAGTGATAGGAGCACTAGGAGCACCTTTTCTTCTAAAGAAGTAACTCTAGGTGGGCTCCTGCATGGCTTCTGGATGAGGGTTGACCACTGGAAAGACCAAGCCAGAAAGAGAAGCTTGGAATTTTCAGCTACATCCCCCATTCTCTTGAGAAGGGAGAAGGGCCAAAAACGGAGTTAATGATTGGTCATGCCTGTGTGATGAAGCCTCCATAAAATCCAAGCAGTATCAGGTTCAGAGAGAACTTCCAGGCTGGCGAACACAGCACCAGGAAAGTGACACATTCCATCTCCATGGATACAGAAATACAGAAACTCCTCTGCTTGGGACCCTCCCAGACCTCACCCTATGTATCTCTTCATCTGAATGTTCAACTGTATTCTTTATGATGTCCTTTAATAAGCTGATAAATGTAAGTAAGTGCTTCCTTGAGTTCTTTGAGCCACTCTAGCAAATTAACCTAACCTAGGGAAGGGATCATGGGAATTTCCAATTGTAGCCAAATTGGACAAAAGTTGTGAGTAGCCTGAGGAGTTATTACTAGTGATTGGCATCTGAAGTAGGGAGGGAAAAGTCTTGTGGGACTGAGCCCTTAACCTGTGGGATCTGACTCTATCTCCAGGTATATAGTGTTAGAATTGAGTTAAATTGTAGGACACCCAGCTGGTGTCACAGAGAATTGCTGATGTGGGGAAAAATCCCAACACACTTGGTGACCAGAAGTGTCAGAAGTGAAGTATTCTGTGTGAATAGGAAAGGAGACTTACAGGGAAGAAATTTATAGTAGGGAAGAATTGAGTTTTCCCCTACAATAGCTGGAAAACTGAATTTTTCCTTAGCATCTTCTCTTACACATTGTGATAGAAGGCTGCCAGGGGCAGAGTGTTGGAGGATTCCTCTTTAGAGCAATTAAGTGGACCAAAAGGGGAAAAGAAAGTGCTACAAATAGTGACAATTGGGTTTCTTGGTGAATTGCCCCAGTCCATGAAGTCTACCATTCAGCAAGCCCATCTCATCTTATACACTGAGGTCCCACTAAATTGATTTGGAGTCACACTCTTAAATGAGTACAGGCAGCCTAGGATCACCAGACATTAGAAGAAAGTTGTCAGCATGAAATGCTGAGAAAAAAATAAAATACAGACAAAACGAATTTAGAAGAATCAGAGATAACACAATGAAAACACTTCAAGAGTTCTGTAAATAAACTAGAACGATTTTACATTCCTCATGGAAGTGCAAATATGAAAAATAGTTTCAACACTCTCTTATAAAGTTAAACATACGCCATCCAACCCAGAATTCTACTCCTAGGTGTTTACCTAATTCAATTTCTAAAAATATGTACATCATAGCAGCTTTATTTATGCTAACCCAAACTGGAAATGACTGAAATGTCCATCTACAGGTGAATTGAAAAACATATTGTGGTGTATGCATACTGTGGAATACTACTCCATGATGAAAAGGAATTAACTACTGATACACACAACATGGATGAATCTCAAAAACATTATACTTAATGAAAGAAGCCAGTCGTAGAAGTGGATAGTTACTTGAATCTATTTATGTAAAATTCCAGACCAGGCAGAATAGTCTAGGATGACAGAAAGTAGATCAGTGATTACCTTGGACTAAGATTAATGTTAATGGTGGTGAGAATAACTGGGAAGGCACACAAGGTGTCCTTTTAGGGTGAGAGCAATATTGTATATCTTAATTTTTGTGGTCATATAGGTAGATATCTGTTAAATACAATGAACTATACACTTAAAGTGGATACATTATTTTGTATTTAAATTCTACTTCAATAATGTTGACTTGAAAATACAATTTTTAAAACCATCAGAGAAGTAAGATAAGATTTTGCATCCACACATAAGAATAGACTACTATAAAAGAAGCCTTTAGAAAACAACAAAAATTCATTGAAAACAAAATGATACCAGAAACACATTTTTGATAGGAAAAATTTAAAATAATTTAATAAAATCACTCTTGAAATGTAATAAAAGAATAAAATGATGAAAAATGGGAGGGGATAAGTCAATGAAGTTTAACATTATAAAAATAGGAAAAGATATGAAAACTTAAGGGATGGATGGAGAAAATAATCAAAAAAGGATGATTTCCTGTAACTATGGGACATGAGTTTATCTTTTGTTTATCCTCCTTGCTTCTTTTCTCACATATTTTATATCTATTATTTTTAAAAGTAATCTCTATTTTTTATGCCTCAATGTCTCCCACAGTGTCCTTTTTAGTTTTCTCCTTGACCCACTGGCTCTGTTTATTCAAATAGATCTTACCTCTCATGGCTGTGCTCTCTACCACCTCAACTGTCCTCTCAGCTCCCTCTGTTCCATTTCCAGTTTCACCACCCAGCTCCAACTCAGGCACTTTATGATTATCTTTTCAGGGAAAAAAGTGAAAGTGTTAAAAAAATAACTCTTTTCTCTAGTCTTCTTTTTACTTTCTAACAATCCAGATATTCCCAGCATTCCTGATGATTCTAATTCTAATAATAGATTTATCTTTTTCATTATCATTCAAATATAAAATACTTTGGGGTAAATTCATATATTAAATATTTCACACCTATGTAGAACATAGAATTTTATGTTAAGATCAAAAGGACTTAAAAACAAATTAAAAAACAAATGCAAAAGTCTAGAAATAATGTAAATAAAAAAATTATAAATAACAAAAAATAATCCCAGGTAATGCACAAGAAACCATGTATCCCAAAGAAATAAAGAAATTTCAGTAAATATGATTTTAATGTTTCCAAAAAGTATCTTCCTACTGCTTTATTGTTATCCCTAGCCTTCTAGTAACTAAATTGCTGGATAAAACAGACTGGAATTATGTGGACTGGAATTATATGATGTTCAGACAAGGAACTTCCAGTCTTATCCCTTCTCAGAAAGAAATATTTACTACATCATCACTAACTAGGGTCCCATGGTCCTATGAATTTCATAGCATATGTCTGTTTGATACCTTTTAGCATTTAAATAAAAACCCTGGATAGTTATGTTCATGCATTACTATTTTTCCTTCACCTATATGTGAGATTATCCTAAAATGCTAAAAAAATACGAGAAATGCTATTTTGATGATATTGGAGATCTGGATTTCCAGAGGCTTAGACTAATTTTTTTTTCACACATGATGATGATCTTAAAAACTAAATAAGATAAACAAAACTAGGCCATGGCACAGTGGCTTCACTATAAACTAATATTCCATAACTGAAATCTCAGAGTCGTCTAAGAGCCCTGAGTTGAAGACAGGAGAACCCACAGTACAGCTGAATAATCTCTTCTCTTGTCTGTCTGATCCTGCATAGAGGATCTTACCTGTTCTCTTGAGACTGGAGCTGTCCTGGAGTTTCTTTGTCTGAGAAGAATTTGGAAATTTGAGAGTAGCATAAATCACTTCTTCGGGCATTACTGAACACATAAAGCACAATTCAATCACTGTGTGCCGTGTGTACCACACTGAGCTTCAGCGAAGCTGCTGTTGTATGTGATCTAGGCAGGGACTAAATGGAGCAATCCACCTTTGTCAAAACCAACAAAAGCATAGTGTCAGAAAACAGAACTGTTCTTCTGAGAATTGCAGAACTGTGCTCTTCTCACCTCTGCGCACCCTTCTTATCTTTCTTTTTTAACTTCCTCCAGTAAAACACCAAGTTTAAGAAATGGTCCTAAGAGGAAAATGTATGTTTTAAGTATAAAAAATGTTTTTTTCTTATTTTTGAAAAAACCATAGGGATCTCCAGACTTGAGACCATCCTGTGAAAATACAAATAAAAGTGTATTTATTTCTGTATATATAAAGTTGTTAATCAGCCTGTGCCTGTGAGAACAGTGTTATAATTATGTGTGGTACTTAACCCACTACGAACTCCCAGAAAACCAAAGGTGAGTTAATTCTCACCAAAACTTTTTTCCTAATTTTTTTACTTCCTATTTTTGTGTATTAAAAAGACTCCTGAGAAGTTAACACAGAATATTAATAGAGCAAGCAAAAGAAAGAAAAAGCAGTACTCAGAGAAAGAGGAGAAAAAGAGCAAGGCTGAGGTGGAGCTGCACTAAACAAAGATTGTCCCCTCACCACACACACGTGCAACAGCCACTGAAAAGGAGATGTCTTTTAAGTGCCAGTTCTTTCTTTAGCATGTACCCATCAGGTTAGGAACTGAATTCTAATAACTTGAATTCTGAGAGGAAGGTAGGGTAGTATTCCTATTCACCCATTTTAAAGATCTTTTGAACTTTGAAAAAGAAAAATATGTTTATGTGGCATTTCAGAAACATTTGCTTAGTCATTCATTCCCTTCTTCAAGAAATTAATTGAGTACCTACTGTATACTATGCATTATTCAAGAACAAATGATAAAGACATTTTCCTTGATGTTTACACACTATACTTCAGTTATTTATTTGTAAATAGGTACTTATATATTAATATTTTATATATTTATTTATGGATAAATAATATAATGTAAAATAGTGATAAGTGCTGTCGATAGAAATTAAGCAGGGTAACAGGGTGACAGAGGAAGGAGAGGAGGCTTGCTATAAATAGGATTCTCATGAAAGGTCTCTGCAGAGTTGTCATTTGAAACAATCAGAGAACAACAACGATAAAAATATTAATCTACAAAGAGATTAATTTAGTACTATAATGCTATGCTCTCTTTTACTTACTGAAATCGTAAGAGTCAGAATAATTTTTAGAAGTAAGTTATTTACTCTGCAGTTTCAGAGGTTTTGGTTACTTTTAAGTTTTCTCTTTCTTTTCAATTTCATCGCGGTATGTTCCTTATTTTCATCTTCTGGCCCAAACCTGATCCTTTGCCAAATCAGACCAAGGCAGGAAATATGTCAAATACTGCATCTTCATCTGATGTAAATAAGAACTAATTCATGTTCTCAGTCTCGGGATCCACTGGTCCAGTCCCAGTAACTGGGTACACATTGACCTCATGGGTGTGTTTCACTAGTAATGAGGAAGAAGGACTCCAGAAAAAAGGACACACCACTGAATATACAATATGACAAAGAATCTAAAAATATGAAAGATATGCTATAAATAAAGTAATGAAAGGACAAAGGCAATAAGACAATCAAAAGGCAAAAACAAATAACTGCAAGATAACTATGTGTGACAAACACAAATTTGGGATGACTCTGAACAATTAGTGAGGCTCAATACGAGAATTTCATTTGAACATTTTGCTGAGTATACTGTCCTCTGAGTGGCGTGGCATGTTGGAGATGTGCAGAAAGATCTTTATTATGCAACCATAATAAGGTAAATAAGTAAATGCACTTTTATTTATCTTATTTTGTTTTATTTTATATATATGTTCTTTATTGTGGTAATATTGGTTTATAACATGATATAAATTTCAGGTATACATCATTGCACTTCAATTTCTGTGTAGATTACATCATGTTCACCACCCAAAGACTGATTACAATCCATCATCATAACCATGTGCCTAATTACCCCCTTCACCCTGCTTCATCACCCCTTTCCCTCTGGTAACTGCCAATCCAATCTCTGTCTCTATGTGACTGTTTGATGGTGTTTTTATTTTCTATTTATAAGTGAGAACCTACGGTATTTGACTTTCTCCCTCTGACTTATTTTACTTAGTATGTTATGCTTAAGGTCCAGCCATGTTGTCACAAATGGCCAAATTTAATTTTTTTTTTTCTTACAGCTGAGTTGTATTCCATTGTGTATATATACCACATCTTCTTTATCCATATGTCCCTTGGTGGAAACCTAGGTTGCCTTCAAGTCTTGGCTATTGTAAGTAATAATGCAATGAACATAGGGGTGCATGTATATTACACATTCGTGTTTTCATGTTCTTTGGATAATTATCTGCAGTGGACTAGCTGGATCATATGGAAGTTCTATTCTTACTTTTTTGAGGAATCTCCATACTGTTTCCCATAGTGGCTGCAAGAGTTTGCACTCCCACCAGCAGCGTATGAGAGTTCCCTTTTCTCCCTGTTCTCTCCAATATTTGGTATGTCCTGTCTTGTTAAATATAGCCATTCTGATGACTGTGAAGCGATATCTCATCATAGTTTTGATTTCCACTTCCCTAATAATTAGTGATGTTGAACATCTTTTCATGTGCCTGTTGTCTATCTATATATCTTCTTTGTAGAAATTTCTTTTCAGATCTTTTGCCCATTTTTAAATCGAGTTGTTAGGTTTTTTGTTGTTGAGATTTATGAGTTCTTTCTATATTTTGGATACTAACACCTTATCAGATATATGGTTTGCAAATATCTTCTCTCAGTTTTTTAGATTGCCTTTTCATTTTGTTGATGGTTTCCTTTGCTGTGCAGAAGCTTTTCAGTTTTATGTATCCCCACTTATTTTTTCTATTGTTTCTCTTGCCCAGACGTGGTACTTGAAAATATGCTACTAAGACCAATGTGGAATTGCATACTGCCTATGTTTTCTTCTAGAAGTTTCATGGTTTCAGGTCTTGCATTCAAGTCATTAATCTACTTTGAGTTAATTATTGTGAATGGTGTAAGATAAGGGTCTACTTTCATTCTTTTGCACGTGGCTGTCCAGTCTTTCAAACAGTATTTATAGAAGGGACTTTCCTTTCTCCACTGTATGTTCTTGACTCCCTTGTTAAAAATTAGCTGTCCTTAAATGTATGGGTTTTTTCTGGGCTCTTGATTCTGCTCCGTTGATCTGTGTGTCTGTTTTTGTGACAGTACCATGCTGTTTTTATTATTATAACTTTGTAATATATTTTGAAATCATGGAGCGTGATACTTCCAGCTTTGTTATTTTGTCTCAGGATTCTTTTTGCAGTTCCATATAAATTTTAGGATGCTTTGTTCTATTCCTGTGAAAAATGCTGTGGGAACTTTGATAAGGATTGCATTGAATCTATAGATTGCTTTAGGAAGTATGGACATTTTAACTATGTTAATTCTCCCAAGAGCATGGAATATTGTTCCATTTCTTTGTGTCTTCTTCAATTTCTTTCAACAGCGTTTTATAGTTTTCAGTGTACAGATCTTTCACCTCTTTTTAAGTTTATTCCTACATATTTTATTATTTTTGTTGCAATTGTAAGTGAGGTGGTATTCTTAATTTCTCTTCTGGCTACATAGTTGTTGTATAGAAACACGATTGATTTTTGTCTGTTGATTTTGTATCCTCCAACTTTACAATATTCATATATTATTTCTTTAAGTTTTTTGGTGGATTCTTTAGGATTTTCTATATATAAAATCATGTCACTTGCAAATAGGGACACTTTCTCTTCTTCCTTTCCAATTTGGATCCCTTTTATTTCTCTTCCTTGCTGGACTGTTCTAAGATTTTCAATACTATGTTAAGTAAGAGTGGTTAAAGTAGACATCCTTGTCTAGTTCCTGTTCTTAGAAGGTTGGTTTTCAGTTTTTCTCCATTGAGAATGATGTTACCTGTGGGCTTGTCATATATGGCTTTTATTTTGTTGAGGTATTTTATATCTATACCCATTTTATTCCACATTTTTATCATAAATGAATGCTGTATCTTGTCAAATGCTTTCTCTGCATATATTGAGATGATCATGTGACTTTTATTCTTCATTTTGTTAATGTGATGTATCACGTTGATTGATTTGTGGATGATAAACCATCCCTGCATCCCTGGAATAAATCCCACTTGGTCATGTTCTAGGATCTTTTTAATGTATTGTTGTATTAGATTTGCCAGTATTTTGTTGAGGATTTCTGCATGTATGTTTATCAGTGATACTGGCCTTTAATTTTCTTTTTTTGTGTCATCTTTGTCTGGTTTTGGTATTAGGGTAATGCTGGCCTTGTAGAATGAGTTAGGAAGCTTACCCTCCTCTTCAACTTTTTGGAAGAGTTTGAGAAGGATAGGTATTCGTTCTTCTTTGAATGTTTGGTGGAATTCACCAGGGAATCCATCTGGTTCTGGACTCTTATTTTTTGGGAGGTTTTTGATTACAGTTTTCATCTCCTTACTGATGACTGGTCTATTCAAATTCTCCATTTCTTCTTGATTCAGTATTGGAAGGTTGTATGATTCCAAGAATTTACCCATTTCTTCTATGTTATCCAATTTGTTGGTGTATAGCATTTTGTAGTATTCTCTTATAATCTTTTGTATTTCTGTGGTGTCTGTTTTAATTTCTCCTCTTTCATTTCTGATTTTATTTATTTGAGTCTTCTTTCTCTTTTTCTTGATGAGTCTAGCTAAAGATTTGCAATTTTGTTTATCTTTCCAAAGAGCCATCTCTTAGTTTCATTGATTTTTTCTAATTTTTTTTGGTCTCTATTTCATATATTTCTGCTTTGATTTCTATTATTTCATTCCTTCTACTGATTTTATGCTTTGCTTGTTCTTCTTTTTCCAGTTCCTTTAAGTTCACTTTTATATTGTTTATTTGAGATTTTTCTTGTTTGTTGAGGTAGGCTTGTATTGCTACAAACTTTCCTCTTAGACCTGCTTTTGCTGTATCTCATAAATTTTGGTATGTTGTAGTTTCATTTTCATTTGTCTCTAGGTATTTTTTGATTTCTCCTTTGATTTCTTCATTGACCGAATTGTTGTTCAGTTGTATTTCCTGTAATCACCACATATTTGTGGCTTTTCTGATTTTCTTCCTGTAGTTGATTTCTAGTTTCATACTGTTGTGGTCAGAAAAGATGCTTGGTATTATTTCAGTCTTCTTAAATTTATTGAGACTTGTTTTGTGGCCTTATATGTGATCTATCCTGAAGAATGTTCCATGTGCAATAAATGCATTTTTAAAATTCAATCTTACAATCAGCCAATGGTACAATCAGGAAATAATTATGATCCTGGAGCTTATTTTTACTCTAGTGTCAGCAGTGCAAACGTAGAGAATCAAATCACAGAGATTAAGAGAGAGTAAGATTAGAAGAGAGAAGTGGAGGGCAGAAAGAGAATTGGAATGAAAGGTGATAACACTAATCTCCACCTCATACACAGTGAAGTATTTAGAGATATACTCAGTAGTTGTTTAAATAAGGAATAAAGGCCTATGTGATGGGGTGAGGGACAAGAAGTGAGAAAGAGTGATCATAAATGAGTTATCTATCAAAACAGGAAGCCAATAGACAATTTCTAAGGTTGATACATCTATACAGAGTAATATAAATATATTATTTAGAGATATAAAGATAATCACCATAAGAAAGAAGCCCAAATAATTAAAAACAATTACCTTACAGGAGCAAGAAAATCACTTGAGGAGGATGTTCTTATTGACCAGCAAGATGTTCTGTACTATTTTTTTTAAATGCGTACACATATTACCTTGAATAAATGAAAACAAGAGTGTATATTCATAGCTATTAACCAAGGATCTCTCCCCAGTTGCATAATTTGCCTTCATTTTGACCTTGCCCCAACTGATTCCTTTGCTATTGATTCTGCCCTTAATTTAAAACCCACTGACTAGCATATTGCTCTTTCTCCAGGGAAGTATGGATATAGAGGATGAATTTATATTTTTTTTAGTCCTGTATACATGAAGCTCTATGTATTGAAATTTACAATTAAAATAATTAATGTACATTTGATAAAAACAATATAAATGTATAGGTCATTTGAATAACTTTTAAACATAAATATAATATTCTATTGGAAATGTATCTTTTTGTCACACTACTGTGTTCTATAATTAGTCAGGCAGATGTATATAATTATGATTGAGGCAATTTTCAACATTTTGTATTTTTTTGTTTATGGATATAAAAACAGAATATTTTGTTGATAAAATTTAATTGATGAGAATAGAGACAGTTTCACTATAGCAATTCCACTCATTGTGAATTACCTGTCAAAGGTTACCTAATTATCTAATAGAAAATATTGCTTTTATTTATCTAATATGTTATTAAATCATCTCTTGATTTTGATGAAAGTATTGGAAACAATGAGAATTGCAAAATTACTTTGTTGCCTAGTTGTTGCTTTGATTCATTTATTCAAGTTTTGGGAAGAATATTGTATATAAAACTTAAGGGTTTTTTCTGTGGCAACTCTAACAGATGCTTTTTCACTTAGAGATTGCTTGTTTAACCTAATATTCTCAGTACTTGTTGAGACATCAAAATCCTATTAATTTCATTAAAATTCATCAACATAACTTTTTAAATAATTTTTTAATCTTACTGTTTTAAGTATATCTGTGTCAATAAAGCATAGCTACATATTTAACTTAGTGAATTATAGAAAATATTTCTTATGATCTTATTGGCAAAGCCAGTAACATTATCAAATCATCCAATACAACTTCTCCAATGTCAAAAACAATCATATTCTTATTTATATTGACAACTAACATGCATTTTGAGAAACCCATTAAAGGATACTGAAAATATATTATGGAGACTATTTGTAATGTAAGAGTAGTTGAATCATGTTAAAATAATATAGACAATAAAATTTATTTATACATTTTTATGTTATAAAAGAAGGTAATAAATCAATTTGCTATTTCTCATTGCTTAACTTGTAATCATGCAACGTATGATGGAGCTAAAATTTTAGGATATAAATGAGGTGAAGTAAACAACAGAAGGCATGGCATTCTATCAACTAGTGTGACAGTCTTTGTGTATGTGTGTGTACACACGTGTGAATTAAGTTGATGGACCAATTTTCCAATATATATAAAGAAACCAAAAAATATATATATTATCCTGCTGAAATTTACTTTGTTAAACAGCCTATGATATATTTGTTACTAGAAGTCAGAAATTATTACTTTATAGAATGAAATAAAATGAAACAATTATAATTGGAAAAGATATGATAGGATTTGATTCAGTAGATTTTTAAAGACGATTTTAAAAATCACATGAAAATTGAGCTACAGGTTTTGCAAACTTTTCTTAAAAAATTGGCAGAATAGGGAAAAACTTCGGTTACCAGAAAGAGAATCAATATTATTGACATATTGTGCTTTGGCTGGCTATTCAGTGATTACTTTTGATTCCAACTTATGACACATCCTTTGGACCAGTATTGACAGTAGCCAAAATAACTTGTTAACATTGACGTAATGAAAAAAAAAATTTGTTTTAAAGATTGGTCCTGAGCTAACATCTGTTGCCAATCTTCCTCTTTTTTTTTTCTTTTCTTCTTTTCTTTTCTTTTCAGTACATAGTTGTATATTCTAGGTGTAGATCCTTATAGTTTTGGCATGTGGGATGGCACCTCAGCATGGCTTGATGAACAGTGCTAGGTCCGCATCCAGGATCTGAACAGGTGAAACCATGGGCCACCAAAGCAGCATGTGCGAACTTAACCACTTGGCCACAGAGCCAGTTCCAATGAAAAAAATTTTAATGCTTAATTTTAGCTTTTACTCTCTTAGCTTTACTCTCATGGAACTTTTCCTTAAAGTGATCAAGCACAATTTGTCATTATTCCCAACACACTGTCACATATCTCACTTCAGAATAGCCCATGAGTGTCATGAGATTTCATTTATAAACAAAGCTTCACTGCCCTTTGGGCAAAGGAAAAAACTATTCTTGGTTATTTCCATGTAACAATATGTATCTCATCTTGGCAAAAAAAAAAAAAATTGGCAAACCATTCTCACAAAACCACAGTATCTCAAAACTTGAGTCATTCATTGCCAAATGAAAATGTATTAATTCACAACATGAAGATAGAATGAAATCGCTTTCACAAGAATACAGTAAACATTTTCTTTTCAATTGCCTCAGAGTATTACAGAAGTATGGTAGAAATGGGGTTTGGAAGTGACCCAGAACAGCTCTCCTTATTCTGTTACTTTTTACATTGGCCAGAGTATTGGTTTTTTTGATTCAACTTAGCCCCTGCATTCTACTCTCATTCAAATATTTGACATATGCAAGCTATTTCAACAGAATAGTCTGTTAAAGAGGCAGTTCAGCAGATTGTTATACTTCCTTTGAAATGAGCCACACTGATCTGGTAGAAAATCAGCGAGTATATAGGAGACTTGTGCAAATCTGTCAACCAACTTGACCTGATTGATATCTATAGAATGATGACAGAATAATTAAAATATATTGAAAAAGAAAGACAAATTGGAAAACTTACTCTACCTGATGTAAGACTTATTATAAAGCTACTATATGTAAGACAGTTTGATATTATTGTTGATTTAAATAAATAGCCCCATGAAAAATATTGAGGTCTATAACAGACCCATACATATGTGGACAATTGGTTATTTTTACCAATATATAAAGGCAATTCAATGAAGACAGCATACTTATTTCAAAAGTTGAATATCATTATGAAAAAATTGGATTTTTATCCATACTTTGTACCTTAGAAAATAACAAATGAAAAAGCCACCAACAACCAAAACTGATAATGGATCATAAACCTGAATGTATAATCTAAAGCTATAAAACTTCAAGAAGAATAGAAGGGAGAAAATCTTTATAGCAAAGATTTCCTAGATACTACACGAAGTGTAAAATCTAAAAAATAATAACATAAATCAAAAATTGGACTTCATGAAAATCAAGAACTTCAGCTTTTTGGAAAACACTGTAAGAACATGAAAAAAAAACGAGCCAAGCACAAGGAAAAAATATTTGCCAATCACCTATCTCATAAAACACGTCTGACATTCAGACGATAAAAGGAACTCTCAACCCTCAAAAATAATAACAAAAAATTGCATAATGAGCAAAACTTAAGAACTGACACAATATCCAAAAAAGACATACAAATTGAAAATAAGCATAATAAAAGAAAGGCAATATCATTACACTTTAGCAAAATTAAAATTAAAATCACAATGGCTACCCCTCTATAACTATTAGAATGTTTAAAAAAATCTCACTCCGTCAAGTCTTGGTGAAGATATTGAGCAAATAGAACTCTTGCATGCTGAAGAGGGGGATGTAAAACTGTACAATGACTTTGGAAAACTGTTTGGTGATTTCTTAAATTGCTAAGCCTACACATACCATATGACCAGTCACTGCATTCATGAGTATTCACAGAAGATAAATAAAGACATATGCCCATATAAAGACTTACGGACAAATGTCCATAATAGCTTATTTGTTATAACCAGAACAACCCAAATGGCTATCAGAAAGTGAATAGATAAACATATCCAAACAATGAGAGAGTACTCAGCGATAAATGGGATGAACTATTGATACAAATAACAATTTATAATAATCTCAAAGTAATTGTTCTGATGAAAAGGAACCAGACAAAAAAGTGTATGATATGATTCCCTTACTTAAAATTCTAGAAAATGCAAACTAATCTATAGTGTCAGAAAAGATAGTTGTTGCCAGGAGATGAAGTGGCAGAGAAGATTGAGGAGGACAGAACACAAACAGGCACAAGCAAACTTTGGGGAATATGAATATCTTCATTATCTTGAATGCGGTGATGATATCATGAGTTTATACCTGTGTCAAAACTTACTGATTTTTTAACTTTAAATATGTACAATCTATTGTATACCAGCTATACCTCAATAAAGCAATTAAAAATGTGCAAGAACTTTTTGAGGAATATTAAATAAATTTATTGAAAGATATTTAAAAGTCTTGAAAAGGAAAGATATACCATGTTCTTGGATTAGAACACTAAATATGTAAAGTGGTCAATTCAGAATTTTACTTAAAATTTCATACAATTGCCATCAAAGCCATACTAAATAGTTTACTTAGTTATTGACAAAGGCCAGGTAAATGTCACTAGAAACACTGATAGGCTTTCATTTTTAGCTACAGAAGAGTAAGTTATATTAGATCACATATCTCATTAAAAACAACTCTAAAAGATGGATAAGACATCAAAATAACTGTTTCAAAGCATTGAATATCTAATGATTCAGACAGGATTTATGGGCGTCAAGATTGTGTATTTAAAGGAAACACTTTATGGTAACTCTGGTATTTATATTTCATATTGCAGATTCTATTTTTGCTCACGGCATACTTACAAAGCAGAGACCAACAGCTCAAACTTTAGATACTCTCATGGGCACAGAGGAAAAAATTGGAATTCAGGGAAACAAGATAATCAAGACTTCAGGGGACAAATTAACAGGATAAAAGAACCACAGAGAAGTGAGTGTGATATTCTGAGCCACTTTTTCCCTCGAAACATTTCACTCCAAGGCTATCGTATACAGGTCATGAGACCAAGAAGCCAAGTGAAAACAATAGCTAAGAGCCTTAGAAGACACATAAAGTTTATGAGTCTCATATGCTTCAATGACAATAAAAACAGAGCCCTGAAGTTGAGATCCATGAGCAGAGACTTCAGAAGAGGTACCTCTTGAAGTAAAATTCACACAGAGACCATCCTTCACAAAGGATGTTCACAACCTTCACAAAGTCAGTTCACAAAGACTGAAACACAACCTTAGATATCTCAATTCCTGATTGGGGCAAAATGATCTGCTTCTACTAAAAAACTCTACCAAAATAGAATTAAATCTATTCTGAAGAAACAATAACATTATCCATAGCTTTTATAGTTGTTCATACTGTGCGGCAGTAATTGAATAAAAAGTAACCCAACGGCCCAGGATCCAGGTCCAAATAACACAACCAAGAGGAAAAAACAAACAGAAAGAAACACACAGAAGAAATAGATATTGGTGTTATTAAACATAGATTTTAAATTTGGGGGCTTGTTAACATATACAACAATATTAGTTCCTAGATAGGGACTATTACTAGAAAACTTCCATCCATATAAAAGAATCAACTAAAAATTTTGAAACTAAACTGTACAATAACTAAAGTTAAAAACTCAAAGGCCCAACAGCAGATTAGCCATAGCAAAAGGTACATAAAATTAGTTTGCACTGACTTAGATAAGTCAGTAAAAAATATCCAGATGGATACAAGGAGAGGAAAAGAAAGATGAAAAATTCAGAAGAATGTAAGACATCTATGGAATACAGTAATAAGTTTTAATAGGAATTTAACGGAATATCATAAAAAAGCAGTAAGAATATGTGGTACATATTATTAGAAGAGATATTATCTAAGAATATTCTAAAAGTGATAAACAATCCAGATTCAAGAAGCTATGTGAATCTTAAGCAGACAAAAAAATTGAAACAAACCCCCCCATATCTATGCATATCATAGTAAAACTACTGAAACAAAGACAAAGAAAATCTTAAAAGGCATCCAGAATGAGGGAGATATGTTGTCTTTAAAATATCAGTAAAGCTAACAGCTAAGTTTTCAACAGAAAAGGTGCATTAGTAGTTTTTGTTGTAGTAACAAACGATCCCAGAATTTCAATATCTTAAATTCACAAAGACATTTCTCACTCATGGCTATGGATTTTGTATGCCTCTGCCAAGTTCTACCAGCTTTGATTATGTTTTTTTTATTTTAGGATCCAAACTGAAGGATCAGTCTCTTCTACATGGCAAAGGCAGAAGCAATAAATGAAGCAAAATATGAAAGCATATTTAAAATTTCCTATGGACATGACATATACTACGTCTGCTCACAGTTCATTGGCTAAGTAAAGTCACATGGTTAAGAGTGAGAATGAAGTGGGAAAGTGTATTTCAACTAAGTAAACATAGCAAAGGTGGGGATATATAATATGCATAGAGGGGAAGGAGAAGATAGTTAGAAACAATATAATCTTTCAAATGATAGAAACTAGAATATAATGGAATGCAGGATAAAGTTGTATTCTATACCCAGTGAAAATACAAAATGAAGGCACAGTTAAGATATTTTCAGATAAAAAACATTGAGAGAATTTGCTACCAATAGTCTTACACTAGAAGAAAAACTAAATAGTGATCTCAAGACAGAAGGAAAATGACACTGGTTAGCATCCAAGAGAAGGTGAATGAATGATGGGCAATAAAAATAGTAAATATTTGGGTAAATAAAAGTAAATTTTTACTGTATAAAACATAGTGTTTTCTTTTAGGGGTTTAAATAGGTTTAGAATTAAAATATTGATGATAATAAGAATTGATTTATATTTGATTCTAACAAGCCAATACTGTGTCTTGTAATTCCTATTGTAACCACTAAAAGAATGATAAAAGAAGGTATAAAATCAACATACATAACATGCTAACAGAGTTAAACAATAAAAAAACTAATCTGTTTAATGCAAAGGGAGGCAAGAAAACAGAGAGGAAAAAGACAGATATAAAAGTGCAAGAAGCAAAGAGTGGCAAAAAAACTCTTGGGGAAGAAGAAAGAAACACAACCGAAGAACTTGCTCTACCAGATAGCAAGACATTATAAAGCTAATGAGATAGATAAACAGGCAATACATCAAAAGAGAGAACCTAGGAACAAATCTATGCATTCGGGGACAATCAATATATGAAATAATTTTATTGTAGGGTAGCAAAGAAAGGAAAATGCTTTTCAAATATGTTGAGAGGTAAATTGCTTTTCCAAGTGGAAGAAAACAAAATGATACCCATTTACACTGTATACAAAAGTCAACACTAGTGGAATGCACCTTTAAAAGTGAAAGGCAAACTAACACTTTTAGAAGATAACAGCAGAGTATTCTTATCACTTTGTCCCAGGAATAATGTGTATAAAAGGAGGCAAAAAATTTTGTATTAACTATATAGAAAAATATTGACAAATTTGACTGTATTAACTGCAAATGATGCCATGAAATTATCAAAAGACAAGACACACAGTGGGAGAATATTATTGTAATACCTGTAACTAACAAATGTCAAATCTGGATTATAGCAATAATTTCTACAAATGCATAAGGAGAAGATGGAAATTCAATAGGCAAATGGGAAAAGCATTTTAACTGGTAAGAGGAACATTTATAACTAATAAAGATATGAAAAATCATCTTTTCTTGTTAATAATCAGGAAATAGCAAATGAAAAATACAAAGAACACTACAAAATCACTGGGTTGGAAAAACTGAAAAATATGACAATGTACATATTGATAACTATGTGGAGCATTTGGTACTCACACTAAGGGTATAAGGATAAAGTTACTTGGGAAAGAGCTTGATGTTTTTAACCAAAGCAGAAGATACCTAATATCTATCACCAAAAATTTCACTCCAAGATTTATACCCCACAGAATTTATTGGTCCATCAGAAACATGTACAAGAATAGTTATAGTAGCATCATTTGTCATAATGCCAAACATGAGAAGACCCAATGATCTTCAACATTAAAATGAAAATCAAACTGTAGTATACGTATGTTATAGAAAACTATACAACACTGAAAATTAGCAAACTATATATACATGAAACGACATGTATATATTTTAAAGATAAAGTCTCAAGTAAAGAAGCTGGATACAATGCAATAAATATAGTATGATACTATTTTAATAAAGTTCAAAATAAGAAAAATTAAATTATATTTTCTGGGAGTCATAACTAGGTAGTACAAATATTATAGAGCAAGAGTATAGCTATCATAAAGTCAAGATAGTGACTATTGTTGGGGGGAGGAATCAGGCTACTTGTGGGAAAGGATTTCTGCAAGGCATTTCACATTCTACCAGTGCACTATTTCCTGACATGAGTGGTATTCACACGGTTGTTTGTTTTACAATAATTTATTAAGATGTGTATCTTTGCTTAATGTACTATCCTATACATTTGATTGTAATATTACACAAAGAAGATAATATGGAGAGAAGAAAGTAAATAAATTTGTGCTATCTATGTTCCTGCTCTAAAAATTATTTAGGATTTATGAAAGACAAAGAAATACAATTCATTGATAATTTCCAAAGTTCATGTTGGAAACACACATTTGATTACAGAACCAATGGCACAGAAGTAAAACAATCTTATTCCTGAATGAAAATGTATCTGATAATATGTGATACATTTTATATATATATATATATATATATATCTCAAAGTCAGCTCTTCTAAGACAAATCAAAAGATTCTAAAGAAATACTCTTTCATGAAGAGAAGATAGTCTCTCTCCTGTTATATGAGCCTTTAGTAATTATTTGAAAGAATTATTGCATAATATCAAAGGTGTGAATGTTGGGAATTTATGTAAGAAAATTGTGGTGACAAACATCTCAGGTGGATAAAATAGTTTGGATTTCAAGGACTAGATAAGATAGGCTTGGGCAAGAACCTAATTGTTCTTGAAAGAGGATCAATGGCACAGATTATAATCTAGTTATACATTTAGAAGCAATGATAGTTGATGGGTGTTGATGAGGATCAACACTCTCCTGCAAGAAGAGTACCTCAGGAATCATTAATATATTTAGACAAGATGAGGATAAACTTTTCAGCAGGAGACCCAAGGCTGCTTCTAGTGACAAACGAGGATCAATGGTATAGGAGAGCTCAGAGTCTTCAGCTTTATGAGAACCTTAGTAGATGTCACATCCTTATTGCCAGCAATGAATGACTTCACTTTAATAAAGAGGTCTCTGCAGGGTTGTGAAATCATTTTGAGTTGGAAACCAGAAACCTGCAGAATCAGAGTTTAGATTTGATTTCCTGCAATCTGGCTTTTTGGCTAGAGAAGATGGGTATTACTTTAACAACAGTCACAGAGTATTTTTAATTTCTTACATGGACCTTGAGATGAAATTTTAAACTTTGAGCTCATCATTTTATTTTTAGACATACTCCAAAATACTTAGAAGAAATCAGAAAATGTCAAATTCTTTCAAATATATTCTCTATTTACTCTCTAACGTTCTATGGCTGACATGACTCCAGGTAAGCACAAATGATAACATAAGTAAATTTTGTCATTGCATACTATCATAGATTAGTGTCCCATTTAATAGTGGGATGGGGTAATTGATGTGTTTAAATCCAGACATTTAAAACTTCAAGAATTTTATTCTTAAGTTTGTTCCCTGAAACCAGCTCTGGCACCAATAACTGAATCAGCAAATGTTCAGTCAGCAAAACAGAGCCACTTCAGCCATGATAGGAATAAGGGATTTAATAGAAGAACTATGATGGGAGAGAAGCTGGATGTAGAGGTCTGTGCATTCATTTCTTATGGCTGACATAACAAATTGCCACAACCTTGGTGGCTTGAAACAGCAGAAAAGTATTCATTCACAGTTCTGGAGGCCAGAAGTCTGAAATCAAAGTGCTAAGAGGGCACCATTCCTTCTGAAGTCTCTAGGAGAGAATACATTCTGGGCTCTGGGGGAGAATGTTTCAAGTCTCTTACAGTTTTTCATGAGCTAATATTTATGCATGGTATAAGTTACATATCAAGTTTCATTTTTTTCTATGCAGATAGCCAATTAATTCAGCTCCATTTATTGAAAAGATCATCATTTTCTACCTCTAATGGCAGTGATAACTTTTTATAAATAAAGTAACTGTATTCTCATGAATATCTTTGTGGACTCTTGATCTGGTCCTGTGGATGTATATCTATCTTGATATTAAGTCAGAATTGTTTTATTATTGTGGCTTGAGTAGGTCTAGATAGTCAGTACTGTAATTTCTCCAAATATTCTTCTTTTTAAATATTGTTTTGGCTATTCTAAATCCTATGCATTTCTATATTAATTTTGGAATTAGCATGTCACTTTCCAAGAAGTCCATCTGAAATGTTCAGGGATTATATTGAACCCAGGGTTAAATTGCGGAAACTTGACATCCCAAGAATATAGAGTTTTATAATCCAAGTATATGGTAATCTCTCCACGTATTAGGTTTTTCTTTAATTTTGTCAGCAACTTTTACAGGCTTGGTTCCCCAGAAGCAGATTCTGAAATCAAGATTAGCAGCCTGGAGGTTTATTAGGGAGCACCTTTGGTTTTACCACCTGTGGAAGAGAAGAGAAGGGAGCAGTATTGGGCAGAAGGGAAGCTAGGCTGTGATGCATTCTCAGTGAGGCCTAAGTCAACCCCAGATAGAGCTCTGAAACTGGAACAGACTTTTTGAGTTTTCCCCAGCTAGAGCAGGGCAGCCAGGCCTTTATGCTCCCACATCACTAATCATGGATATGAGCTGCCCTGGAAAGGGAACACGGCCTTGACTGAGTTCATTCTCTTTGAAAGAGGCAAGGGCTCACACTTGATAGTTGTTGGGTGACGGCTTCTGCAGCAACTGGGAGAATAAGCCCCTCAGTCCTGAAGGGGGATCTGTGTACCACACTCCAGAGTCCACTACAGTTTAACTGTTTCTCAACCTAGATCCACTCTTCATGGCAGTGAAGCAAGTCCAGATTGAAGGTGTGTCTCTTTTCTTGGGATAAATTTGTAAGAAGAAGGTGTATGGAGTGAATTATAGCCCCTGGTGCTGCAGCTGAGCTCAGAGTCACAACTGATCCTTGTCCTCTCTCTCCTCTACTATTCATTCCAGATTCCTCTCACTCTCTGCTGGCACCTCTGCTGATCTTAGTCACCTACCTCGGGTTTTAGCCCCTGTTTATCATACCGTTTTCAACTGTGACTGCTGAATTTGTCTATTACCATCAAAATGGGTGATGGATTATAAAGATGTATTCCAGTGGGACAAGTGGATGCCAAACGTATTTCTTCCTTTCCCTATTGTGTAACAGCAGATTTACCTTCTGTTCATCAATTATTCATTCCAAGAGATTGATTCATACAATGAGATGCTGTGCCCCCTGGTGGAAGAATTTGCCCTTTAGAGACCAGGTTCTCTAAACCCACAGAAGCCAGAGTGACTTGGACAGAAGGCATACAGTTCTCAAGTTGGTCATTGGAAATGATGGCAAGCAAGGTCATTCCTTCTTTTGACATTTTGTTCCAGACCCAGGTATTCTAGCTACCGAGGACAAGTACCATATACAGGTTATTGATTTTAAGCCTACACTAAACCTGGAAGATGGCCTCATGGTGTCATAAGTATTAATTCTGAGCTGGCTCTCCAGCTGTGTTTAGTCCTTTCCATTCCTCTATCTGACCTTCAGCTTTAAGTTGCTTCTGTTTGTGGATCCTGTGATCAATTGCCCACTTTCTTACCTCTGTGCTCGAAAATGTGTCCCTTGGTCAGACATGATATTTTGTAAGGTTCCATTCCAGTTGATACACCATATTTGCCAGTCACTAGATGAAGAGATCCCTAGGAAAGAGGTGTTACTTTGGATGAGGCAATGGGCCACACGGCATGAAATATTCACGTGCAGAGGTTTTTCACATTTTTATTATATTTATTACTATTTTGTTTTTGGATGCTGTTATAAATGTATTGCTTTTAAATTTTATTTCTCATTGTATACTGCTAACATATAAAAATATGATTGATGTTTATATATTGAGATGTTACACAATTATCTTTATAAATTATTTATTTTAGTATTTTATAAATTATATTGGTTTTTATGTACATAATTATATTATCTACAAATAAAAATATATTATTTCTTCCTTTCCCACTTTTTATATTTTCATATTTCTTTTTCTTGCCTTGATTCACTGCTAGGATCTTCAATGGGTAGTAGAGGTTGTTGAGTAAAATAATTGATAAAACCACTCTGATCTCGTTCCAGAGCTCAGAAGAAAAACATTCACCCTTTTACCAGAAATATGATGTTGGGTTTAGGATTTGTTGTTGCTGTTGGGTTTTTTTTCCTTTTCTCTTTGTAATGTTGACATTTTTTATTAGATTAGGAAAATCTGCTTCTAGTTTTCTGAGAGATTTTACAATGGTTAAGAGTTCAATTTTATCAAGTGTTTTGTACATCTATTGAAATAATATATATTTTATCTCTCTTTCATATTTCTTCTCTAAAATATAAATCAACCTGAGTTACTAGAATAAACGACAATTGGTCATGGTGCATTATCTTCTCTATGTATTCCTAGATATAATTTTTCTGATTTTCCATAAGGTTGGTATTTAACTTGTTTATTTCTGGAAAAGCAGGAGCAATTAGCTTCAGTTTTCTGTATTCTCACCCAAAGCACTATATTTCTACCAAATATCTGGACTATATCTAGATGATAAAGTATGACTTTAGGTTACCTGCACTCAGAAAATGAGGAGAAGGAACAAAGTTTGAAAATGTAAATTGTTAGGAGATAGACAAAAATTTAGTCGCATAGCATCTTTATTCCATTGGTGTAGTCCGTAAGCTATATGCCCCCTGAGTTGCCTTTAATTGCAGGATAATAGCTGAGGCAAAATAATTGCACTGACTGCATTCTTCCTTCTGGTAGTTCCCTCATTAGCGTACTCTCAATCTTCACTGGATTAGCCAACTTCTCACATCTAATCCTTTTTGGCTCAGTGCAGCCAGCATAATAAACACATATATTATCTATATACCCACAATAATCCTATCTTTTAAGTCATTTGTGTTTCTTTTAAACCTGAAAGAGAAAATAAAGAATTACGCTTGGCAAGTTAAACATTTGAAACACATTTACAGAAAAAAATTACTTTTCCAACATATCATTGCTCATAGGTGCTGCATTGTTTAAATAAAATGTAATTGGTATTCACAATGTCAACAATATCCAAGTTACTCATTTTATCAACAAATACACAATTCAAACACTGCTTTATTTCTCTTTGTCGCTTCCACTTTCACGCATCTGGAATGTTTGCTGTCCTTCACTTCCACACATTGCACCTCCTTTCCCCGATACCTAATATGATTTAGAATAATTCAGTTCCATTATATTCTCTAGTCTAAGTGGCTCAGTAGCAAGTATTTGAAAATTTCCTCCTTAAATGTTTTTCATTATCATCCAAACCAGGAATTAACCTAACATATGATACCACAAGCTCAACATCATCTCCAGTTGACATTTCCCTCTAGGCATTTTTCAAAGATCTTCCTCTGAAGTTCCGAATAATTACCAGCCCCCAATACAAGATTACTGATCAGGGACCATGTATTAAAGACAAAGTTGTATATTCAAATTATTGTCTTTTGGAAAAAATGTAGCATCAATACTTAGGTCAATAATAATGATCAATCAATAAATGAGTTCATCAATTAAACTTTCAAAAGAGAAACTTCCTATTTGAGATGACATAACACAGATGTCATTTATCACAGCCCCTTTCCAGAAACAAGCCCAAAGCTATCATTGAGAATAAAAAACAAAAGGAAATCATACATACAGTCATGTATATTATGTATGATTATATAACATACATATTTAAAATGTACTGTATATACATATATATTATTATATACTTTTTATTTCAGTATTATTTCTTGACAATTTGAAATATCTACTGTTTTCCATCCCATTATAGATGCCCTTCCCATTAGCAACAATTACAAATAAGCACATGGAAATTCTACTTTTCCAAACAAGCTTCCATCTACACCTTCCCCTGACACGTATACCACTATACCTCTAGTCCTTCACTCCAAATGAAATCTTTAAAATATATATCCTTCTCTCCCCCATTTGCACATAACTAATACCTCATTCTTTCTTCTCATTGCAAGCTTCTTGAGAGCTGCAGTTGCCTTGTCTTTCTGACCCATGTTCCTGCACCTACTATTTCAATCTGGAGAGAAAAAAGCAAACAAAACAAAATGAATCACAAAAACAGCCAAAACTTCTATTTACTGTCTGGCCCAATGTGGTGAGCTCTCAGGAACATCAGGGTTTAGATTCAGTGTGGCAGCACCTGACACAGTTGCCCTGAATTCACTCCTGCTTGATGTGTCTTCAACCAATAAATATGTATAAATTTGTGGGCTTCCAACAGTATCTAGCAGGTTGAGGTTCTAGTTTCTTTCTTTCTTTTTTTTTTTGAGGAAGTTTAGCTCTGAGCTAGCATCTGCTGCCAATCCTCTTCATTTTTTGCTGAGGAAGATTGGCCCTGAGCTAACATCCATGCCCATCTTCCTCTACTTTATATGTGGGATGCTTACCACAGCATGGCTTGATAAATGGCGCATAGGTCCCCGCCTAGGATCTGAACCAGCGAATCCCAGAAGCAGAGTACGTGAATGTAGCTGCTGCACCACCGGTTCAGTCTCTCTGGTTTGTTTTATTAGTCTAATCCAGTCTGCTTCCCAAATCTAAGGGATTATAAAATACAAATGGATTTGGCATATTTTAAGTGAGCCTTTTTTTGCCCCCTCATTACAAGCAGAACAAATACAACAGATGAATCCATTTATAATGGTATATTTATAACCACATTTCTTAATATATTACTATATTACACAACAAAATAGTTTGTATATACCACCTATGCAATATGTCATGCCCATGTTCATTTTATTCTTTTTACCAGAAAAGGTATTCTAGTCTATCTCTAAATTTTTTATTCAAAAATGGACATTTCAATGTCAGTTATGACATAAATTTCAAATTTATTTTTGGTTATTCTGTGTATTCTAACTGAAGCATTTATCAGATTATATTATTTTTATCTACAGAATTATTTAATTAGTCTGTATGTACAATTAATGGCTATGTAACTGAGGGAAGAATCAATCTTTCATTCATCTTTGAATCCGGGCACTTAGCACAATTTTAAGCACATATTAGAGCCCAGTGAATTTGGTTGGCTTCTATAATTTTCTTAGATAAAAGCATTATTCACAGAAATTCTACCTTATTGGCTACTATAAATTCATTAATGATTTGTTAAGATAATAAGACATTTGCAGAAACTTTTGGCATTATTAAACACATTAAAGAAGCCTGATGGAAAAGAGTTCTTTAAGGATGCAATTTTGGTTGAAGCCAGTTTTGATTGTAAAGAGCAAATCTCCTGAGGAAAACACCTTTACTCAAACCAACGATAAAAATTCAACAAAAATAAAGAGTTACCAGTCAGAGGATATAATTGTCTCATCCAAGATCTTGCAAGCTACGCAATTTTTCAGGGAGATAATGTCAGCCAATATTTACATAACCTCTTGAATTTTATAAATTCCTACAGAAAATAGAAATGGTTGAAATAATTATCTTTTATTTTTGTATATTACATCAGAACATAATTTCTTACTTATTACTTTTTTTTACATAGAACATATTTTTTTTTTTTGAGGAAGATTAGCCCTGAACTAACATCTGCCACCAATACACCTCTTTTTGCTGAGAGAGACTGTCCCTGAACTAACATTCATGCCTATCTTCCTCTACTTTATATGTGGGACGCCTACCACAGCATGGCTTGACAAGCAATGCCATGCCCACACCCTGGAACCGAACCAGCGAACCCCGGGCCACCTAAGTAGAACGTGCAAACTTAACCTCTGCGCTGCCAGGCCAGCCCCTACATATTACTTTTCTAAGGTAACATTTTTGACATTCTTCTACTACTTTTCAATGGCATTAAAAAAAATTGAGGCAAAGTGTCCTTACTGTAGGATTTCCTCCAGCATTTATACATTGGTTACTGTCTCATGTGGAGGAAGATCCACCAATCCATGCCTAACCTTAACTTAGGGTCAATGAAGTTCACAAATTACAGGATTCAAATATTGAGCAGTAAATATTTCAGTCCAGGGGCAAAGGAAGTGGTTAATCACTGTAAACACAAGTTGATAGAAACAGAAAGAATAGGAGAAAAATGTAGCAAAGTCAGGTGAGAGTGGTGATAGAAGAGAATTTAGAACCAGTCTAGAATTCTGGCTGTATAGCCAGAGTAACAGTTTTTTCCCATAGACGTTGTTTTGAGTAAATAACTATGAATCGATTGTTTGAGAATGATCAGATGAGGAAGAGACTATGGATTGATTTCTCCTCTTCTATAAAGGAAGTCAAAGATTCTAGAGTAGCTGGCAGTTAACAGAGAGGTCAATCTGAGAACTCCTTTTTCGCATCAACAAATGAGAGATGTCAAAGAAAATAATTTCAGTTATTTTTAGTTTCTGCAGAAAATCCTGAGAATTTGGCCATGGAACATAAATGATAGGTTCTGTCTCTTTGTAATGTATCTAACTGTCCTTCCATCAGTCAGATCTCAATTAGGCCAGATCTTCATCATTTCCTCATTAGAATTTTTTCATGTTTTTTAGTAACAAATTTTGGTTGAATGCTTCCATTTTGCTGAATGGTGAACCCCAAAACAGATTATTTCCCTATTAAAAACAAAAGCAGAAATTATGAACCTTATAATTTAATTATTATTAAATCACTACATGATTTAAGTTGTCATTATGGGGCTGGCCCGGTGGCACAGCGGTTAAGTTCACACATGCAGCTTCTCGGCGGCCAAGGGTTCGCCGGTTCAGATCTTGGTTGCGGACACGGCACTACTTGGCAAAACCCATGCTATGATAGGCAGCCTACGTATAAAGTAAAGGAAGATGGGCATGGATGTTAGCTCAGGGCCAGTCTTCCTCAGCAAAAAATAAAAGAAGAGGAAGATTGGCAGTAGTTAACTCAGGGCTAAGCTTCCTCAAAAAAATAAAATTAAATAAATAAACAAATAAATAAATTGTCATTATGTATACACATAAATACTAGATATTTCAAAAAATATAATTCAGAGATAACATGAAAATCTCTCTCAACTTCTGGTCCTTCTCCTATACCTCACAGTTGGTGAGACAGTAATATTGTGAAATACAGAGAGAATTGCAAATAAAATGTGAAATAACTTTTTTAGATTTTAGAAAATAGTTAATACTGAAAGAACTATACAGAAAAGGTCTTATCTAAGGTTAGAAGTGTGACCTTAAAAACTATCTTTCTTAATAATTATTTTCTCATTTATTTATGTATTTATTTATTTAAAAGTTATCTATTGAGTACCTTCTATACACTAAACACTATTCTGGGTGCTAACAATACGGAAATGAGCAAGACATACAAGTCCCTTCTCTCATAGAAGATAAATTTTAATTTTGAACAAAAATAAATGAATAGATAGATATACAGATCTCAAATTGCACTATAGTATGCAGAGATTTGAAAGTAAGTTATATTACAGACAGTAGGTAGTTCAGATCTTACAGTCAATGATAATCAGCAGGTAAAATCAGTGGGACTGATTACGGGTAGCCAGAACATCTAGTTCAAAAACTCTAATTTGGGGAAAAACTTTACTTATTTGAAAAACAGAAAAAAAATCACAGTGGCTAATGAATGGTGGCCAAGGTGAGAAATGATGTTAGAGGAGGTCAAAGAAAAAGGCAGGAGACAAATTATTTCCAGGCTTTGTTAATCACAGTAAGGGGATCGCAGTTTCCTGAAAAACCACTGAAAGGACTTTAATCGGAGGGGAAAACAATTGAATTGTCTTTTTTAGAAAGCCACTGTTACTGCATATGGCAAATGAATCATAGGGCTGCACTATTGGAAGCAGGAATAATAGCAAGAAATTTATTGCCATACGCCATGTGTGTGAGAATAGTAGCTTGATTTACTGGTATTAGAGAATATGATGACCCATGGATAGAGTAAGAATACGTTTTGAAGTTAGAATCTATAGCACAAATTATGAAACGTTTATGAGAGACTTTTGACTTGATGAAGTTAGTATATAATAAGATATAAACATTTATAGGCAATATAGCATAGTGATAAAAAGCACGGCACCTTCTCTAGGACGACTATACCTGAGCTTGAATCCTGATTCTGCTGCTTATCACTTGTGGGACTATGGATAAGTTATTTAACCTCTCTGTGTCTTAGTATGCATTGCTTAAAAAAAGAAAGCCACAAAGCCTTAGAGATTAAATGATTTAATATATGTAATATTAGAACAGTGCTGGCACATAGCACACACTCGGTGATATTTACATCTGTATTTATATTTGTATTTAATGAAGTGAGGATGATTGGGGAAAGGGAACAGTTTTAGAGGAAAAACAAATATTTCTATGTTTTTGCCATTTTAAATTTTAAATGAAATCAGAATCCTGTATGGAAATGTGAAACAGAAGCTTGTATTTTCTAATATGGAGATCCAAGGAAAGGTTATGAGGAGATATTTGGGAGTCATTATATTTGAATCCAAATGACTGAATCAGGCACTTAGAAAAGTATATTTAGGGACACAAGAAAAAGAGACCCAGAACAGAGCCTTGGAGTATTCTACAATACAGAGTTTGATCCAGGAGGAAGAATTTAAAAAAAAAAAGACTGAGAAGAGCAGCCATTGTGGTGGCAGAAACGATGAGGATGCATCCATGAGAATCTGCAATAAAATTATTTAAAGAAGGGGTACTGTTCAACTTTGTAAAGGCTACAGGAAATCAAGCAATAAAAGAAGAGAGATCTGGGGGTCCCAGATGGCAGCATAGAAAGATCCTGAATTCACCTTCTCTCATGGACACACCAAATTTACATATGGATATGGATCATTTCTCTTTGTAAAAGATCTGAAAACTAGATGAACTACTCTCCACAAAAAGGGTAAAAGAAGGACATCAAGAGGGGTAGGAGAAGCAGAGACATGGTCTAGCAAAAGACCTCAGCCCCAGCATGGTGACACAAAATAGGGAGGGATCTCACCAGACGGGCCCTTCTCCCAGAGGAGCGAGAAGTTGGTGTCCCTCGTGAGGCATGCCAAACACCTGAGATCTGCACTGGAGAGTTAAGACCCTAAAATGTCTGGTTTAGAAAAGCAACAGGGCTGATGTCCAAGGAACCCAAAGTGTTATAGGAAACTGAGACTCCTCTCTTAAAGGGCTCACATGTACTTTCACTCACCCAGAGACTCAGTGAAAAAATAACAGTTTGAAAAGTTCATAGACTATATGTGCAGGAGATTAATTTGCTAACCTAACAGTGTTGGTTGGAGGGACCAGGGCAGTTGAAAGGCCCCCTGCTGATGGAGGCCCTGGTGGATGCCATTATTGCACTCCCTACTGCTAGCACAAGTGAGTCACCTCAGACGTGGCACCCTCCCACCACCTGGCTAGGACAGGATGAGGCAAATGGTTGTGGGACTAGTCAGCTTTCTACTGAAACCAGAGTATGGGTGGTTGCAACACTCTCCTACTCTCTGGCTGGGGCTGACAAGTCAGAGTAGTCATGGCATTCTCTTGCTCCCAGACTAAAGCCAGGAGCGCAATGTCAAGACATCTCCCTGCTGCCTTCCTGAAGCCATAGAGTGTACTCATTCCCTACACTTTGCAGCTGCCTTGCTAAATCCAGTGGGTGCATGCAACCCACATAAGGGATACCTTTTGGTTTCCTGACCCTGGTTGCCAAGAGGGCTGGCACACCTGAGCTCTACAAGACTGTAACAATCAGAAAGAGAGTTTTTAGCAGGCTGCCACCCCTAGGGCACTATACAGACAGAAGACTGAAACACAACCCCAGTCTTCCTGTGAAAAAGACCTACTTACTTAGCCTGGAGCATCAGCTTGAGGGATAGGCTTCAGGCTTGCCATATACCTAGATGCTAAGGAGACGCAACCAGGGAATGTAAAAAGGGAGACACTATTCTTGCACAATCCCTTGGCCTTGCCACGGCTCAGTGATACTTCACAGAAACAAGCTTATACTCTTACCTGGAGCCCCAAAATCTGCAACACTTGCCCAGTGGACACCTCCAGATCTCCTTGATTGGAGGCCAGAAGGGATAACAATTGCAGCCCACAAGACTGTGTATACATTAAAAGCTGCTGCCTGAGGATCTAGCTTCCAATAAGCCTCAAACTAGGTACTAAATGAGATTCCTCTCTTTGGTACACTGACCAGTCTTGGCACACTCTCAACAATGGGGACATGTCAAGAATAAATCAGTAGTCTAGACAATCACAAAGGTTTGGGGGACAACCAAGAGCTAGAGCAAACACGATAACAAGACAAAATCCCAGAAAAACACTTTCAGGATATGGAGATAAGTAATCTACTTGATAAAGAATTCAAAGTAATGATCATAAAAATGCTCACCAAATTCAGGAGAAGAATGGATGAACACAGTGAGAACTTCAACAAAGAGATAGAAAATATACAAGAGTCCCAAACAGAAGTAACAGAGCTGAAGAATATAATAAGTGAACTGAAAAATACACTAGAGGGGTTCAAGAGCAGACTAGAGGAAGCCTATGAATGAATCAATGAGATGGAAGACAAAGCAATAAAAATCACTCAGACAAAGCAACAAAAAGAAAAAATAAATTAAATGAAGATAACTTAAGGGACCTGTGGGAAAAACATCAAGCAGAATAACATTCACATTATAGGGGTCCCAGAAGGAGAAGAGAGAGAAAAAGGGATAAAAAAATTATTTAAAGAAATAATGGCTGAAAAATTCCCTAACCCGTGGAAGAAAACAGACACCCAGGTTCAGAAAGCCAAGAGAGTTCCAAATAAGATGAACCCAAAGAGCTCCATATCAAGACATATTATAATTAAAATGGCAAAAGTTAAAAATGAAGAGGGACTCTTAAAAGCAGCAGGAGAAAAATTGTTAGACACGACAGAAAACTCTTAAACCTATCAGCAGATTTCTCAGCAGAAACTTTATGGGCAAGAAGGGAATGGCATGACATATTCAAAGTGCTGAAAGAAAATCTTTTCAACCAAGAATACTCTACCAGGGGCTGGCCTGGTGGTGCAGCGGTTAAGTTCGCACATTCCACTTTGGGGACCTGGGGTTCTCTGGTTCAGATCCCGGGTGCGGACACGCCACCACTTGTCAAGCCATGCTGTGGTAAGTGTCCCACATATAAAGTAGAGGAAGATGGGCATGGATGTTAGCTCAGGGCTAGTCTTCCTCGAAAAAAAAAAAAAGAGTACTCTACCCAACAAAGTTATCGTTCAGATTTGAAAGAGAGATAAACACTTTGCCAGATAAACAGAAACTGAAGGAGTTTGTCACTACTAAACTGGCTTTACAGGAAATCTTAAAGGGACTTTTTTAAGCTAAAAGGAAATGGTACTAATTAATAACAAGAAAACATATGAAAGTAAAAATCTCACTGGAAAAGGTAAATATATAGTAAAGGTAGTGAATTAATCACATATTGCTACTAAGACAGTTAAAGGGCAAAAGGAGTAAAATTAACTAAAACTACAATAATTAGTCAGGGGATTCATACAATAAAAAGATGTAAAAAGTGACATCAAAAATATAAAACACGGAAGAGAGGAACAAAAATGTAGACTTTAGTAATGTGTTCAAATTTAAATTATTGTCAACTTAAAATAGACTATTATATACATAGGATGATATATGTAAACTTCACAGTAACCACAAAGCTAACACTTACAGTAAATGAGCAAAAGTAAATAAAAAATGAGTCTAAATATCTAAAGAAAGTCATCAAACCACAAGGAAAGAGACAAAGAGAACAAAGGAACAGAGAGGAACAATGAAAAGAGTCAGAAAGCAATTAACAAATGGCAATAAGTACGTACCTTTCAATAACTATTTTAAATGTAAATAGACTAAATACTCCAATCAAAAGTGAGTGAATGAATTAAAAAGAAAAAAACAAGACATAACTATATACTGTCAACATGAAGTCAAAGATGATACTTCAAGCAAATGGCAACCAAAACCAGAGTGGATATAGCTGTACTTATATCAGACAAAATAGACTTCAAGTCAAAAAGGATAGAAAGAGACAAAGATGGACATTATATAATGATAAAGCATACAATTAATCAAGAAGATATAATATCTATTAACATATATGCACCTACCATAAGAGTACCAAAGCAATTATTAACAGACCTAAAGGGAGAAATTGACAGCAACACAATAATAGTAGGGGAGACATTAATACCCTACAACATGCTACTGAACAACTATTGGAATAATGAAGCAATCAAAGGAGAAATAAAAAATACCTGGAAACAAATGAAAATGAGAACAGAACACACTAAAACCAATGAGATGTGGCTAAAGCAGTACTAAGAGAGAATTTTTCTACAGTACTGGCCTACCTCAAGAAACAAGAAAAATCTCAAATAAACCATCTAACATTACACTAGGAAAAGAAGAACAATAGAAAGAAGGAAATAATAAAATCAGAGCAGAAATAAATAACATAGAGACTAAAAAGACAACAGAAAGGATCAATAAAACAAAGAGCTTGTTCTTTGAAAAGATAAACAACACTGACAACCTTTAGCTAGACTCACAAAGAAAAAAAGACAGAAGCCTCAAAGAAATAAAATCAGATCAAAGAGGAGAGATTACAACAGATACCACAGAAATACAAAGGATTATAAGAGAATACAATGAAAAGCTATACACCAACAAAATGGACAGCCTAAAAGAAATGGATAAATTCTTAGACTCACACAGCCTCCTAAAACTGAGCCAAGAAGAAATAATCTGAATAGACCAATCACTAGTAAAGAGATTGAAGCAATAATCAAAAACATCCCAAAAAATAAACGTCCAAGACCAGATGGCTTCTCTGGTGAGTTCTACTAAATATTCAAAGAAGATTTAATACCTATCCTTCTCAAACTATTTCAAAAAATTGAAGGGAGTGGAACACTTCCTAATACATTCCACCAGGCCAACATCACCCTGATACCAAGGCCAATCAAGGAAAATACAAAGAAGGAAAGTATAGGCCAATATCACTGATGAACATATCTTATTGTAAATTCTCAAAAAAATATTGGCAAACCAAATACAGCAATGCATTAAAAAGATCATATACCATGACCAGGTGGGATTTATACCATGGACACAGGGATAGTTTAACATCTACAAGTCAAAAAACGTGATACACCACATTAAAGAAATGTGGAATAAAAATCACGTGATCATCTCAATAGATGCAGAGAAAGCATTTGACAGAATCCAACATCCATTTATGATAAAAACTCTGAAGACAATGGGTATAAAAGGAAAAGTACCTTAACATAATAAAGGCCATATATGACAAACCCACAGCTAACATCATACTCAATGGGGAAAAACTGAAAGCCATCCCTCTGAGAACAGGAACAAGACAAGGGTACCCACCCTCTTCACTCTTATTCAATATAGTACTGGAGGTTTTGGCTAGAGAAATTAGGCAAGAAAAATAAATAAAAGGAGTCCAAAAGACAAAGAAGAAGTGAAACTCTTGCTGTTTGCAGATGACATGATTTTATATATAGAAAACCCTAAAAAATCCATTGGAAAATTATCAGAAGTAATCAACAAAGACAACAAAGTTGCAGGGTACAAAATCAAGTTACAAAAATCATTTCTATACTCTAATAACGAACTAACAGAGCAAGAACTCAAGAATACAATCCCATTTACAACTGCAACAACAGGAATAAAATACCTAGGAACAATTTTCTCTTTTTTCCGAGGAAGATTAGCCCTGAGCTAACATCTGCCAATTCTCCTCTTTTTTCTGAGGAAGACTAGCCCTGAGCTAATGTCCGTGCCCATCTTCCTTTACTTGATACGTGGGATGCCTATCACAGCATGGCTCCCAAGGGTTGAAACACCTGTACAATGAAAACTATAAGACGTTATTGAAAGAAATCGATGATAATGTAAAGAAATGGGAAGATATTCCATGCACGTTGATTAGAAGAATAAATACAGTTAAAATGTCCATACTACCTAAAGCAATCTAGAGACTCAATGCAATCTTGATCAGAATCCCAATGAAAGTCTTCACGGAAACAGAACAAAGAATCCTAAAATTCATATGGGGCAACAAGAGACACTAAATAGCTAAAGCAATCCTGAGAAATAAGAACAAAGCTGGAGGCGTCACAATCCCTGACTTCAAAATATACTACAAAGCTACAGTAATCAAAACAGCATGGTACTGGTACAAAAACAGCCACGCAGATCAATGGAACAGAATTGAAAGCCCAGAAATAAAACCACACATCTATGGATAGCTAATCTTTGACAAAGGAGCTGAGGGCTTACAATGGAGGAAAGAAAGTCTCTTCAAGAAATGGTGCTGGGAAAACTGGACGGCTACATGAAAAAAGAATGAACATAGATGATTATCTTTCACCACATACAAAAATTAACTCAAAATGGATAAAAGCCTCTAAGTAAGACCAGAAGCCATAAAATTCCTAGAAGAAAGTATAGGCCATACACTCTTTGACATTGGTCTTAGAAGGATCTTCTTCAATACCATGTCTACTCGGACAAGGGAAACAAAAGAAAAAATAAATAAGAGAGACATCATCAGACTAAAGAGCTTCTACAAGGCAAAGGAAACCAGGAACAAAACTACAAGACAACTCACCAACTGGGGGAAAATATTTGCTAATCATATATCTGACAAGGGGTTAATCTCCAAAATATATAAAGAACTCACACAACTCAACAACAAAAAAAACAAACTCAATCAAAAAGTGGGCAGAGGATATGAACATTTTTCCAAAGAAGATAGACAGATGGCCAAGAGGCACATGAAAAGATGTTAAATGTCACTAATCATCATGGAAATGCAAATCAGAACTACACTAAGATATCACCTTACACCCATGAGAATGGCTATAATCACCAAGACAAAAAATATCAAATGTTGGAGAGGATGTGGAGAAAAGGGAGCACTCATACACTGTTGGTGGGAATGCAAACTGGTGCAGCCACTATGGAAAACAGTATAGGGATTTCTCAAAAAATTAAAAATAGAAATACCATATGACCCAGCTATCCCACTACGGGGTATTTATCCAAAGAACTTGAAATCAAGAATTCAAAGAGACTTAGGCACCCATATGTTCATTTCAGCATTATTCACTATAGCCAAGAAGTGGAAGCAATCCAAGTGCCCATCAACTGATTAGTGGATAAAGAAGATGTGGTATATATATATATACAATGGAATACTACTCAGCCATCAAAAAAGACAAAATTTTCCCATTCACAATGACATGGATGGACCTTGAGGATATTATGTTAAGTGAAGTAATCCAGACAGAGACAGACAAACACCGTATGATTTCACTCATATGTGGAAGATAAACTAACACAGGGACAAAAGAGAACAGTTTCATTGTTACCAGAGGGGAAGGGTGTTGGAGGTGGGCAAAAGGGTTGAAGTGTCACATTTATATGGTGATTGAAAAATAAGAATGTACAACTGAAATTTCACGTTATAAACTATTATGACCTCAATAAAAACAACAACAAAAACACAGTGACATATCCCTTCAGACCACTAGGCTGGCTAGAGAGATAACAACAAATGCTGTGGCGGATGTGAAGTTGGAACCCTCATGCATTGCCAGTGGGAATGTGAAATGGTGCACCTGCTGTGGAAAGGAGTTTGGTGGTTCCTTAAAACATTAAACATTGAACTGACAGATGATCCAGCAAATCCACTCTGGGTATACACTCAAAAGAATTGAGAGCAGGAAATTAAACAGATGTTGGTACACTCATGTTCATAGTAGCATTATTTGCAATGGCCAAAACATGGAAACAACTCAAATGTCCACTGATGGATGAATAAATAAACAAAATGTGGTCTATAAAAAATAAAATTTTTTTGAAAGTACAAATTTAGAGTAAGATGTATTAGTAGGACAGGAGATGGGAAGGGATATAATGGGAGACATAAAGGGCAATTATTGGTATATTAAACTCATCCTTTTATACCATAAAAAAGGTGAAATACAAACAAGGAAATTGAGATAGGAAATATTGTAAAACCCTTAAATCTCCTGCTCTTAAAAAACCCAAAATTATATTAAAGAAAAAGCCCACAGAATTTAGCTGCTATTTCTTCTCAAGATTTACAATGCTGATAGATGGATCCAAGATATAACAATGAACTTTCTGTTCATAGTAAAGTTACTATTTCATGGAATGTTATATTTTCTGAGGGGAAAAGAACCCCACATAAATAATACTTGAGAATTCTTCTATTACTTCTCTCTCCTAATTTCACTTTTTCTACCAACCTTCCAGGTTTTCCATAACTACCATTTAAGCTATTTTTAACTTAAACACGCTGATTTCAAGTATGGATATGCTGTGGACGACTTCACCCAAAAGCTCAGGAGTCAGGAGGTGGGAGCTATGCATAATAGGAGACATATGGGATTATGAGTAGAATGGAGATTGGGTTATACTTTATTGGAGTATAAACTGGAAGTAAACACAGGTAATCCATTTATCACAATTTTAATTTGAATGGAAAAATACAAAGCTTCCAGGTACAGTATGGTTTTGAATGTTTTATCCTCCAATATTTCTTTATCTTGTTTAATCCTTGATATGTCTTTTCACTTAACTTAACCTCTTTTATATTTTAGCAAGTTGGGAAAAGATTTCCAAAAGAAGTAGGAAAAATTTTAGGGTATTAAATGCCTGACTAGGTAGAAAATCAAATTAAATCCTCTAAAAGTTCTATTTGTCTGTTTCTCTTTGTCTCTCTGTTTCTTTTACACACACACACACACACATTAGTATTTTCTTATAAAAAAGAACATAGAAAAGCATGACTGTCTTGGGCAACACATGCTTCTTGTTCCATGGTTTCCTTTCATGAGACAAAAAGAAAATTTTGCAAGCCAATCATATGAAAATACAATCCTATATTAATTATCTCGAGTGGAAATAGAACGTAGAAAATTCATAGAAGATTTATTCAATGCACTGATCAGTGCCTTAAAAAAAAATCCCTTAATAATCATTTTGAATGACACTTTAGCAGCTTTGGTAAAAATGGGAGGCTTAATCAAAAAAATCAAATTGAAGGATCATTGTTGATTCACTAACACCTACAGTGCAGGACTTCTCCCCTTACTTTTCTAGTATCTTCTACCCTTACGCTTCTACCACTTTACAACACATCCAGAGCTCAAAATCTTACCTTTTATCCCCAATTGGTCAAACCCCTGGACATTTTCTGTCTTATTGGAGTCCTAGAATTTTATATCCACATAAGTAACTTCTTCAGACATTGATGACTATGAAAAGAAAGCTCGACAAACTGTAAAAAAAATAAAAAAGGTGAGAGTCACATAACAGAGTTAATATTAAACAAGAGTTGTGATATTAATCTTTTGTTTAAAAACCGTAGCTTGAACTTACAAGCTTAAACTTCTATTTTTAAACTCACTGTACCAATCACCCACGGGTCTGCAAACGAGCTGCAGTCCATCTGTGGCCTCAGAGAGGGTAGAGAACTGTTACAGGAGGGAACACCTTTCTCCCTTTTCTCTCTTCCTTTTTCTCATTTCTCTGTATCTACCAACTACAGAAAGTAGTTTTTAAAAATGTCTTGGATATTAGTGTCCTGCAAGGGGGCACAAATCACTAGAGCCACATGGTGCAGAGACAATATAGAATCTATTGGAGAAAAACTCTCAAGAAGAGAAATAATAGGCAGGACACAGTCCTCACTCACTCGCTATTCTACAGCAGTGGCCTGGCATAGGTATCCTGTATGTGTCATGGCAAAGGTCCTTGATAGAGGGGTTTGCCTTAGCCTGGAGACTGCACATGCACAGAGAGCATTCCCAGAAGGAGGGAGAGCATAAGCCCCACCCTGTCACCCTGTCACATGGTATAGGTTAGCCTAAGAGGAGCTAGGGAACTCCTGGTTTCTCTAGTAACAAGAGCTATATTAAGGGATCTGGGGCCCAGGAACCATGCCAGGGAGTATGCACACTGATGGTTGATATACCAAACGCCCTAGAAATAGCTTTGCAGGCCAGGAAAACTGAGATCAGCCTTTCTGTCTCTGCAGACCGGCTCAATCCTGTTGATTGAGTTCATCTGAGCTACCAAAAGGGGGGAGGAGACAGTCTCCAGGGTCCTGCAGGCCAGTGTCTTCTAAGTTTGACTCAGCATTCTTAGCAGGTAGAGGCTCATTCATTTGTTGATCAAGTACACGTGTTAGAGGTGGGGGTTGGGGAATGACTGTTTTTGAGTAAATTCTTTCCTAATTTTCATTAATAAATCTTACTTTGAGATTCTTGTATTGCCACATATAAATAACATAAAGTGTATAGACACTATTTTTTTTACTAAACAGAATATGTGAAGAGTTCCAAAAGATTTCAGTAAATAAATTAGCTGCTTTATTATATGTTAGGATACAGTAAAAATGAAATAAAATAATAGGCCCCTTTCACAAGAACTAGTAAAGAATTTTAAAAAACAGAAAAAAACAGTTACAAAAAACTAGAAATTTGCGGAAGGAAAATGAAGAAAATTTTAAAACTTTTTAAAAGAACAAAAAAACTAAAAGAAGGAAAATGTAATTTTGGAACAGAAGCATCAATATTTTAAAAAATAAATCAATCCTCCCAAATTTATCTAAACATTCAATGGTAACAATTAAAATATTAATAGATTGTGTTTTTCTAGTACTTGTAAAAAAAGGCTATTGAAATTGATCTGAAAATATAACCATAAGGCATATTGCCAGTAAATTTACAGGAAAGTGTATGCAAACTATATAATCATTATCTCATCCTAAGCACTTTACTAATGCTGGTTTCATTTTCACAACTCTTTGAGCTAGGTCTGTTATCATCATCCTTATTTTACAGAAGGGGAAGTGAGCTGTAAAGAGGTGAAGCCCTTCTCCAACATCACACAGATGCAAGTGGTAGAGATGAGACCTGACCCAAGCATGCCGGCTGCCTGGTTCAAATACATGTCCACAGGCTCTAACGCCTCTCATTGTGGGGACAGACCAGCCCTTCTCTTCCTCTTAGGTGGACCCAATATTTGTATATAAAGAATGAAAACTTTAACATTTTAGAAGAAAATATACACTGGTGGATTTATTTATTATCATCTTTAAGTGGCAAAGATCTGTGAAACAAGGCAAGAAAAGCCATTAAAAAGATTGATGCAATTGACAATATAAAAGTTAAATTCATTTGTATAACAAAGTGAACAAAATTATATATATACATATATATATCATATATATATCATAAAGGACGAGGAGGTAATCTTATAAAATTACAGACAGGCTATACAAATCAACAGAAAAGAAATAAATATCAAGAAGAAAATTGACAATCATACAACAGTTTTATATTTTTCTTTTTTGGAAGGAATTATTTTATAATAACTTAAAATTTACTTTTGGCAGAGGAACAAAGAAAGATGGGAGAGATAGGCTTTTACTTTTTATTTTGTATCTCACAATGCTCTTGTACACATTTTTAAAGCTCAATTTTCTCCTGTTTTTCAAATATCACATACACATATACACACATACAATCTCCCTCTAGCTAGGGTCTCATCAGTCCAGTGTAGTCCAAATTCTTCCTTTCATTTAACAAAATGGGTCCCACCAACTTCAACAAAGACTATAATTTTACTATATCCATTGAATATTTCTTATATATTAACTTACAAGTAAGTAAGTAGTTTTTCTGGGACAACATTTACCAGGAGACAGTATCACAGATGCAGAAACAAAAACAGTTGTTTAGTTTTCTTCTCTTTGAAGTATTTGATGCTAATGGCTATTCCTTTCTTCTTAAACACTTTTATCTCTCTGATTCCATCTTGCCCTCACTTAATCCTTAATTAAATTATTTTTGACTATTTATTTCAGTTCTAGAATTTTCATTTGACTTGAATTATTTCCATGCTATTGAAACTCTTCTTACTTTTCTCTCTTTTCTTGAACATATTAATAATTTTTATCTTAAATTTCCTGTCTATCATCAGTATCTGAAGCACCTGCAGATCAGTTATTTTTATTTGCCTTGTCAATTGTTGTGTTGCCATTTTCCTTTTTTTTTTTTGGATGCCTCATAATTTTTATTACATACCAGACATTGTACATAAAGACATTGGAGATTATGAAAGATATCTTTCAACAAAGCAGTTATTATTCTTTTTCTGGGAGGCACGTAGAACATAAGAAGTAAGCCTTGACCAATTGGAGCCCCTCAAGTTTCATCTTCTCAGTTGTTTTATGAATTTGTCCTTTTATTATGGTGTTTTTGTAGGTAGTCATGTGATATAAGCCACAGATCTTTGGCCAGAACTAGAGATCTTCCTATTGCTCATTGTATAAAATCTACTGAGCATATACATATAAGAGCAAATGCTCAAACAATACGTTCACTTCAGTTTTTCTGGGACATTTACTAGGTGACAATATCACAGATTGAGACTGAATAGCAATTGCTTAGCTTTCCTCTCACCCATCACACGCCGGGGCGATGCGAAGTAATCTAGTAAGTCTGGATATCAGACCCAGGGAGGAGATTCTAACGCTGCACGTGGGTGTTTCAGGTGCATGGCTGAGGAAATCAGCAGTTTCTCTGGTGGCAAGATCAAGGGCCGCGTTCTAAGCTTTTGTCACAACATTATTACATCAGAAAATCTTGCTTCTCTTCTATTCTGCTGCCTCAGTATTTTCACCGCAGAAACCACCAGCCCCCTCCTGTCTGTAACTGGAGGATGTGCCAGAGCCTATCACTCGATCCCTCACTGATGCATGCTATCCGAACTGACTGTCTGTCTTAAGCACTTAACCATAGCCAGTTACTTTGGAGACTTATAGGAGCTAACCCTGAAGAAAATCAGTATTGGACGAGTTAATTCTGAACCTCTCGTTCTAGTCTTGACTCCAAAGTGTGGCTGACATTTATTCCACTCCAAGGGAGCAAACACTTCAACCTGTAAGGGCTACGGGGCTGGATCCCTGGAGCAGCTAGCAACTGGAGGGGAAGAGTCAGGGCCCCTTAGCATGTAGAAAGCTGGAAAGTACATCACTCCTGCTTTTACAACAACAAAGTTAAAGCTGGATAATCTGCAAAATTCACAACTTTCTTAAACCCTTCAGAAATCTGAGGTCACAGGGCAGTCAACTAAGCTGAAATCTAAGGAAAGACCGGCACCTCCAAGGAGAGACCAGGCATGAAATCTTGCTTACCTGGAGTAAAGACACAACTCATATAAGCTGTTATAACTAATTCAGCTAAAGCTTTTAGCTAGCTGCTAAAAGCCGAGTGTAGTTTTGCATGAGAGCATAGAACCTGAGAGAGCCGCAGACGCAAAGGCAAATCACACCCACAGACCTCAGAGGATGCTGAAAGTTTGAAAGCAGGTTAGGAGCCTTTAGAAAGTTTCTCTTATGTTACAGGTCTGGGGGAGATACACAGCAGTCTTTGTACAAAAGACACACAGCCGCACCCGGAAATGTCTCCCCTATGGAACGAAAGCCTTAAGCCACTGGGGACAAAGCAGCAAACTCTCATTCTCAGGCCACAGGTGAGGATGCATTACAACTGCAAGTGAAAAAGAAACATCTCTACACTCCTAGCAGAAGACAGGAAAATGTCATGATAGTATCTACACCAGCTTCTACAAGTGCTCTGCTAAATGAAGCTCTAGATACTCACAGTAGTAATTGTTCCATACACACCCTGTCCCAATTCTCCAGGATCCTTCAGCGTTTCTCTCATCTTCCAAATGAACTGCATACACACGATTCCTCAGGTCCTGCTTCCCAGGGTCTCATGTCATCTTTTCCACTTCCCCTTTCTCTGGGGCCTTTCCACCCTTGAATGGGCAGCAATCCATCTTTGCTCTGGTGCATATTCCTTTCCTGTCCTCAGTCTCTGGGCTGTATCACCTCCTAAGGGTTCACAGAGGGGTGTAAGTGGAGAGCTGAGAGAAACCCGAAACCAAGTCCTGGAGCACTGAACACTTTAAAAGATAAGAAAAGTTGTTGTGACCTAAGTAGGGTTGTCAGGTAAAATATAAAATATCCACTTAAATTTGAATTTCAAATTGAAAATGGTTTATTTTTGTGTAAATATTCTTCTTGTGATGTTTGTATTTGTTATATTTTCAATATTTGTTGTTGATCTGAAATTCAATTTTTTTTATTGCTTTTTGGTCAGGAAGATTGGCTGTGAGCTAACATCTATTGCCAGTCTTCCTCTTTTTTTGTTTCTCTCCCCAAAGCCCTGGCACATATCCTAGTTGTAAGTCATTCTAGTTCTTTTATGTGGGACACCACCACATCATGGCTTGATGAGTGGTGTGTACATCCATGCCCAGGACCCGGAGGGAAGCAAGCACCCCACAAGCTCAGTGCAGTAGTCACTGGGGGTGAGAGTGGTCAAGGGAACGTTGCTAGGCAACAAACTCAGCCTCAGACCATCTTCAGATCATTACACACCAGACACTGGTTGAGTTTGTTGCCTGGAAACATTCTCTTGATCCATCTCACTCCACTGACTGCTGTACAATATTCTTGGTTACTGCCCTTCAAAGCAATTGGATTCCAAATTTCACAACTATAGCTATCAATAATATAATTGTTCTTATTTTCCTCTTTGTCTAAAACATACCACGCTAATTCTGAAGTTACTCATCTCATAATCCAATGCTAGAAAACATGAGCAAAATGGGGTAAAAAGTATAGACATATGCAAAGATTTAAAGGTATAAAAAAGGCTGTACATTCTGAGAAATCAGAGGTAACATTTCCTTATGAAACAGTTAATAAAATAAATAGCAACAAACTTCTACATAACCATGAGATTCCAGAAAACACCATATTTATTTAAAAAGTAATTTGTATGACTGAGATATTTCTTAAGGTCCTACCTTCCTTCCCTCCCACCTAACAGGAACTGATATCTCCAAGTTTATGGTCAAGGAAGAACCACTAACCCACAACCCTCAGTCACACTCTTGAAGATGGGAAGAATGAGCAGAAATTAACTGTATTCTTTCACTTCCTTAAACTCACTCTAAGACTCTTGTTTCCCCACATCTGTATAGTTTGGGGTCAGTCCTATTGGTTTTGCAGTTCTTTTCAGTAACAAGAAGAGTCCCATTTCAGAAATTTTTATGTATATTATAATATCAAAACTCTAAACTCTTCCCTTTTTAATTTAAAATCTCTTTCCTCCTCCAGTCTGTACTATTTCAGACCCCGGAGCCTACAGAGGATGAGATGTGCTGTTTGCTTTCTCTTTTTCCCTAGCTTCATCAGTTCCTCTATTTATCAGCTGCTGTTTCTGACCCCATGTGGGAAAGAAAACCGGAGGACAAGAACAGATGTGTGCTTTTGGTGGCTTCCTTACTGAGTGCTTTTGTCAGCTTTTCAGAAATCCCCTGATCTGACTGCTGCTTACTTCCTGTCAGATGCTTCTCTTGAGGTGGTTCCTCCTCGGCTTTTGGAGTTCTATAGATTCTATTAGAGTTTCATTGCATAGAGTCCTCTTAGACACTTTTTAAAAAAATTGTGGTAAAGTACACATAACATAAAATTTCCCATCTTAACCATTTTTAAGTGTACAGTTCAGTAGTGTTAAGTACATTCACACTGTTGTGCAGCCAACCTCCAGAATTCTTTTCATGTTGCAAAATTGAAACTCTATACCCATGAAACAACAACTCATCACTTCCCTCTTCTCCTAACTCCTGCCAAACACCATACTTTTTGTCTCTATGAATACACTACTATAGGTACCTCATATAAGTAGAATCATACAATGTTTATTTTTTTTGTTACTGGCTTATTTCACTTAGCATAATGTACTCAAGGTTCATCCATGTTGTAAGATGTCTCAGAATTTTCTTCCTTTTAAAGGCCAACTAATATTCCATTATGGGTATATACCATATTATGTTTATCGATTCATCCATTGATGGATACTTGGGTTGCTTTCATGTTTTGTTTGCTGTGAATAATGCTGTTTATGAACATAGGTTTACATATATCTCTTCAAAATTCTCCTTTCAATCTTTGAAGGTATATCTCCAGAAGTAGAATTGCTGGATCATATAATAAGTCAATGTTTAATTTTTTGAGGAACCACTATACTGTTTTCCATAGCAGCTGCACCATTTTACATTCCCACTAAAAGCGAATATTTTGGAAATATAGAAATGGCTATCCTGATAGTCTTATCTCTTTGTGTTTTTAACTTGCATTTCCCTAATGATTGTTGAATATATTTTCATGTGCTTGTTGGTCACTTGTATGTCTTCTTTGCAAAAATGTCAACTTAAGCCCTTTGCCCAATTTTTTTCAATTGAGTTGTTTGGTTTTTCTGCTCTTGAGATGTAAGAATTCTTTACATATTTTGAATTTTAATCCTTTATCAGACATATGATTTGCAAATATTTTCTCCCATTCTGTACATTTCCTTTTCACTTTGTTGATTATATCCTTTGATGCACAAAAATTTTTAATTTTGATTTAGTCCAACTTAACTATTTTTACTTTTGTTACCTGTGCTTTTGGCATCCTATCCAAGAAATTTTTGCCAAATCCAATGTCATGAAGCTTTCCCTGTAAGTGCTTTATAGTTTTACCCCTTATAGATCAATAGGCCTTTGATCTATTTTAAATTAATTTTTGTATACAGTGTAAGGTAAGGGTTCAACTTCATTATTTGGCATGTAGATATCTAGTTTCCCCAGCACCATTAGCTGAAAAGACTGTCTTTTCTATGGTAAATGGTCTGGGCACTCTTGCTGAAAATCACTTGAACACATAGTGAAGATTGATTTCTGGGCTCTCTATCCTATTCTATTGGCCTATATGTCTGTCTTGATGCCAGCACCACACTGGTTCATTACTGTAGCTTTGTAATAAGTTTTGAAATTGAGAAGTGTGAGACTTCCCACTTGGTTCTTTTTTCAAAATTGTTTTGAATATTTGAGATCTCTTGTTTCCATATGAATTTTAAGATGGATTTTTATATTTCTGAAAAAAACACTGTTGTCAGTTTGATAGGGATTGCATTAAATGTGTACTGGATACATTTTATAATCACCCCCAGCCATTTTCCCAAGCTGGGATGCACATTTGATCCCACTGTGTGATTGGTGGAAATAGATTAGCTCCCTTGCAGTCTTTTTTCTCTTTGCTCTGCCAGCTTCAGGTTACTCCATAAATTCTCTTTGCCCTCCCCCAGATAGGGTCAGATATTGGCCCCTACTACTTTCAAACACCAGGGGACACATTTGCGTCCATTGAGTGGTCCCTTTGGAGCTATTCCCACTTGTTTGGAGATGAGTGGGAAATAGTTTCTCTCTTTCATTGTGGGTCATTGAGGGGCTGCACAGCATAATGACAGCTCTTCCAAATACATTTTTTGTTTGTACTTTGTCACTTAAATATTTTTGTACTCACAAGGAGAATCATGGTTTAAGGTAAGTCAAATTGATTTTATACTCTCTTAGTAGCTCTTGCATAGGTGATAGAGCACCTGCTTTAAGATACAAGGGTATTTAGTACTTCTGAATTTTTCTTGACCTTTAATATCTCAATTTGCAACCGAGAAGGATGGATTTTTCTCTTTATCAGATTTTCTTATACTGTGTGTGAGGACTACTGGTACTATCTCTTTCTTTGTGTCTTGCAATCAGTAAATAACCACCCCCCCCCACACACACACACACATTTTATTAAAGCTTTTGGCAATAACACTGTATCAGACACTGTTGATTACATATCCTAATCCATTGTTTTCTTCAACATTTTAGGTAGAGTCCTATTTGCAGGGTGGGAGTGCATGTGGTACATACTCTTTTTTATGAATTAGAGGTTGATTTTATGTATAATAATTTGATTGGATTTTATAGTGGATATCAACTTAAATTCAATGATACGCAGAAACTCTACACTTTTACTTCTTCCCCTCCACCCCACTTTGTGTACTTGTGTTCAGAGTTTGCTTCTTTTGTTTTATGTATCCACTGTGTATGGATAGGATATACATACACACATATATATATACACACACAGCATCTCATTATGGGGGCTCCACCCTTGTTACCTCATCTAAACCTAATTACCTCTCAAAGGCTTCACTTCCTAATATCATCATATTAGGGGTTACAATTTCAAGACATGAATTTTGGGGTACACGAACATTTAGTCCATATCATAGGTCCAGAATAAGGTATATATGTATATCATTTATGCTTATATGTGCATATATTTTTACTTTTATACATACATTTGCAAGAGAGTGTGTATATGTGTGAGGTGTGATTATGCATTATTTTATTACGGTTAGGATATGCACAAATTTCATTTACTATGGTTTAATAACACCATCCTCCAACTACATTTCAAATTTCAATTTTACAGTAAACTTAAGCATATTTACAATATATTTACAGTACATTTACTGTGAGTAATTATATAAAGTACAAAATTCATTGCTAGTTTTTCAGCCTACAAATCACTGCATATGTAACAGATATGAGTCATGATCAATGACCAATCATGTCACTTTTTTCTAAGTTTGTTAGTGATTGATTAATGTGCATCTGTCATCAGTTAACACAAAGATAGTTAAGGGTAAAGTTGTGTTATCACTTTATCTCTTAGTGATCAATTCACGTGACATTCTATAAAAATAGATAATCAAAAGAGGGAATTGGTGAAAATAGTTACAGTGCAGCAGAGAAAGAAAAAGTGACAATGCAAAAAGTGAAAATCAAATAGAAGGTAAATGGAGTTATAAAAGAAATAGCTGATCTTGGGGATACCAACAATGCCACTTTTGGAGAGACCCTAGAGATGCCGCTAGAAGAATTTAGTGAAGGCAAACATGAGCAAAAATAAGAAAAATGGTTGGGATGAAAAGAATGGAGATGTCCTGGGAAGTTACATCCACAAAAAATATTTACAGCAAAGGAATTCTCAGAGATACTTCATGCCATTCCAAATGCAACAGATCCAATGTTGAAAGCCCATTCAAACTTAGAAGTAAAAAGTTTGAGACAGCACGGAAAAGATACTCTCTCCATATGGCAAGTTATCAACAAGAAGAAGGAAACCTGTTCAAAGTATTCTTGGTAAGTGTTGAGGGTTTTTTTTGTTTTCTACAAAATAAAATGAAGTACTTCAATTCTTAATGCTTCTAATGTTTAAATTAATGCTAATGTTTTAAATTAGAATTTAAATTGAAATTGTAATGTTTATTTAAAACTAAAAAATATTAATTTTACTGATTTATTATTCCCTACACGGTTTTGAGGGAGAGTAAGAGAGCTTCCAATGCTTTAACAAAAATTTTTAAAGGTCAAGGAACAATCATAATTTCCCCCTTTGGTTATTAAAATAACATGGCTTCAGCTTACACTGTCATTTTTATCATCCTGCTCTCCTGTGCAAAGTGAGGACTGCCTGTATATGAAACATCTTCATTCAAGTACTATAGAAACATGTAAAAACAATGGCTTTGTTTCGCCTAAATTTCTCCAAGCAGTCCACAGGTAAACATAGAATTCAGAAGTTAAAAAGAACAGGAAAAACTTGTTTTAAAAGAAATGTGAGGGGAATGGGCAGAACCACTTTGTGATGCTGGTGAGTTTGCACAGTTTATAAGCCGACAACTCATATGTTGTAGAATTGTCTAAGATTTTAGATGTTAGGGAGACTATAAAAAGGCTCCAAAAATGGAGAGTATGGGCCTCTTCATGTTCTGCTTTGAGTAGTTAGCAGGTAGGCGGGAAGAGCTAATCAGAGATTAAATTCTCAGAGTTGTCACTTTGCTACAGCCTATCCCAGGCTGCAGAGCCATCACCACTGGACAAGGGTGCCGGCTGGTGCTTGCCTGGTAACAGTTACTGCCCAGCTTCGTAAGAAGATAGAGAAAAAGATAAAGGACATGCACCGCCCCTGGGGGCATCTAGCCAAAGTCTAGTCTACCAGACTGAGCAAAGGATGCTAGATTGCTGTGCTGTTTCCAGTTCAGTCTTGCGGCTGCACTGCCCTCTGAAAAAACTGGTGTCTGGGTTTTCTGCAGGGTGCCCTTCACCACATATAATTAGCAATTCACAACTCATTCCCAGGATTATCCCAGCAGCTGTGACCACAAAAGAGCCTTTAACATGAGGGTTGGAGATGGAGGAAGAAAGGACTGAGAATAGGGATGGAATGGAGGCTGTCAAGAAGGCTAAGAAGCCAGATAAAGGGGACTAGGGAAATTGTCCTCGGATATAGGAACTGAGCCTCCTGTCATTATCCCAGCATCTTTTCTTGATCCCAGCTTACACCCTCAGCGGTTTTTAAAGTATAGTCCATACTCCGGCCCTTAAGTAAAAACGGTCTTCATTAATAAAACAAAGACTTCAAAGAAACAGTGGATCTACCCATCTCCACCTGATATTTTCCCACTTGGAAATGAGAATATTTCTTTTAAAAAGTCCCAGGAGGAAACTTTTGGTTTTCTGTTCTGGAAGCAGGGCAGAAAACTATAACATAGTTCTTAGAAATGACACTGGAAAGCGGAGCCAAAGCACTTTTGAAGATGCTACTGCTGCTGAAAAGTTGGATCTTTAGTACCATTCTCACTTCATTAATACATTAATTGCTGGGTAGTGAATAGTAAAACATATAGAAGACAGAGAAAAAGGTAAAGATTACTTAGGTTTTTGTTTGCTTATTTGTTTTTCTTTAGAAGATAAACAATGACGTGTTTTTCTTATGTATAGTAACAAAGAAAATGCTGGCCATATCAAGTGTGATATGTGGAGGCATTGCTTTTCTTTTTTGGGCAATGTTAGGATTTCCTAGAAAATGTCAGTGAAAAATTTCTGCTAAAAAATATTAATTATATTATTATTGATTCAGTCTGCTACTAGTGACTGGCCTTTCCTTCCCTAACATTGAATAATTAGAATCAGAAAGTATTCTCCCAGCCACAGCATCTGATTGCTTTTCAGACTGAGTCGCCTGTTTTGCCTTCTAAAATGATCATCCTGTTGTAAATATTTATTGAACTTTGGGCAAGTCTTAGGTGATGGTGATACCTAGTATTTAAATTTAAAAAAATGGGATTTCTGGCATTAAGGGAATTCATCTTTAATGAAGAAACAAGCATGTAAGCAAACAGTAGTGATGCAACAAAATAATTGCTAAATAGAAGTATGTTCAATTGGAAGCTGAAGAGAAGGAGATTATAAGATTGCCTCTGGTCGTCAAGTAAGGCTTCATGACGGGAGAAGTATTTGTGCTAAATCTTAGATCAAGCAGGCATTTATGAGAGAGCACATGATCAAGTGAAACCTCCCCACCACAAATACAACTTGGTGGTATTTTTCTTACCTTAAAAAAACTCATGAGACTTCACTCCTCTTTTAGCTACCAATTTGTTTCTTGTCTTCTCTGTATAGACATCTTCTTGAAAATTATTCCTAGCTAGTTTTTTCTGATTTCTGTCTTCCCATTTTATGTTCAATCTACTCTGATCAGGCTCCTATTTCCTTTTATTCTACCAGATTTGCCTTTCAGTTTCATTAGTAGCGTCCATATTGCTAAATCCAGTGTTCCATTCTCAGTCTTCATGTTATTCGACCTATTTGCATCATTCAATACTCTCTCTTTCTGGAAATAGTTTTCTCATTTCACTTCCAAGACACCAATCTCTCATGGTTTGCTCCCTCCCTAACTTGTAACTCCTTCCAGGCTTCCTTTGCTTGTTCCTTCTTTTCTTCCTGAACTCTTAACTTTGGTGTGCCCCAGGGATCAATCCCTGAACATGCCCCCTCTATATCTACGCTTGTACCCTTGGCAGTCTGAACCAGACTTACAACTTTAAATGTCACATAGATTCTGATGACGTCCAAATACATATCTCCAATATAGCTATCTTCCCAGAATTCCAAATTTTTAAATTCACTTTATTGACTGTCAAATAAACATATCAAACTTAACATTGTCCAAGCTGAAATCTTAGTATATCTTTCTCCCATAACATCTTCTATCTATGGTTTTCTTTATCTCGGAAAATATCATCTTTATCTTTGCAATTTTCAAGCCAAAAACCTTATAGTCACGTTTTGACTCTTTTTTCCCCCCATCATACCCCAAATACAATCAGTAAGTTCTGCCTGGTATTTCAAAACATAACCAGAATCTGAATACTTTTCACCACCTCTACTGTTACCACCCTGTTCCTAGCCAACATTTTCTCTCTTCTAAATATTCTTCCCTCTTCCACCATTGACCATCTAGAGCAACATTGTCCAGTGAATATATAATGTGAGACACAAATGTCATTTAGAAGCCACACTAAAAAATTAAAAAGTAATAAATGAAAATAATTTTAATTGTATTTTTAATTAACTCAATTTAGTAAATATATTGTTTCACTATGTAACAATATAAAAATTATCAATGGGATTTTTACATACATTTTTTTACACTTTTTTATTGTGGTAACATCGGTCTATAACATTGTATAAATTTCAGGTGTACATCATTATATTTCAATTCCTGTGTAGAGTACATCATGTATACCACGCAACGACTAAGACTAATTACCTTCCATCACTGTACACGTGTGCCCTGTTACCTCTTACACCCTTCTCCCTCCACCCTTCTCCTCTAGTATCCACCAATCTAATCTCTGTATCTATGTGTTTGTTCATTGCTTTTATCTTTTATTTATGAGTGAGACTATCTGGTATTTGACTTTCTCTGTCTGAATTATTTTGCTTAGCATAATACCCTCAAGGTCCATCCATGTTGCTGTAACTTACAAGATTTCATCTTTTTATGGCTGAGCAGTATCCCATTGTGCATATATACCACATCTTCTTTATCCATTCATCCACTGATGTACACTTAAGTTATTTTCAAGTCTTGGCTATTGTGAATAATGCCACAGTGAACATAGGGTGCATATATATTTATGCATTCATGTTTTTGTGTTCTTTGGCTAAATACCCAGAAGTGAAATAGCTGGATCATTTGGAAGTTCGATTTTTAATTTTTTGAGGAATCTCCATACTGTTTTCCATAATGGCTGCACCAGTTTACATTCCCATACTAAGTTTTTTATATTCAGTGTGCATTTATTACCTACAGGACATCTGGATTTGGAGTAGCCACATTTCAAGTGCTCAATAGCCACTGTCTACCAAACTAGACAGTACAGTTCTAAAGTATGTATATATATTTTTAAATTCATGAACATGATTTTTTTTGCTAGGAAATATTAGCACTGAACTAACATCTGTTGCAAATCTTCCTCTCTCTTTTATTTTCCTCCCCAAAGCCCCAGTACATAGTTATATAATCTAGTTGTAAGTCTTTCTTGTTCTTCTATGAGATTCACCACCACAGCATGACTAATGACACATAAGTAGTGTCATTACTTGCCCAAGAACTGAACCTGGGCCATCAAAGTGAGCATACCAAACTTTAACCACTAGGCCATCAGGGCTGGCTCTAGAGTATATTTTTAACAAATTCCTTAAAACAAATCAGATCTGTTCAAAATGCTGCAGTGGTTTTTCATTCACAGGAGTAACACCAAAATCCTACCAATGGTCTGCAAGGCTCTATTGGATCCAGTCACTCAGTTACTTTTGTAATCTCATCTCCTACTACTTGCCCCTTCACTCAGTCTTCTCCAGTCATACAGGCATCCTCACAGTTTTGTGAGCAAGCCAGATATATTCACCTTGGTCCTTTGTACTATGTGTTCTCTTTGCCTGGGACGATCTCCCCCGACCCCCGTGTACATATACCTCACTAGCTCACTTCCTTCAAGCCTTTAGTAAATGTCACCTTCACATTGAACTCTTTCCTGACTACTATACTAAAATTCCAACTCCTTCCACCAACAATCCTAATCCCCTTCCCTCTGATATAGTTTGTGACAAACTGCATAATTTACTAGGCACACAAATTCCATAAAGGCAAGGATTTGGGTATGTTATGTACACTGTTGTATTCCTAGAGCTACAAAAGTGTCTGGTATGTGATAGAAGCTCAACTGGTTGTTGTTGAATGAATGAATAAAAGAATGAATGAATTAGTGAATGAATGAGAAAACTTGGCTTTATGGTGACACAAGTTCTGAACCAAATACTTGAGTTTTTTACTAGTTGCTTGTTTGAACTGGACATTTTAAAATCACTTTGAACTTAATACTTTTGTATAATTTTAGTGACCTGATATTTCCACTTGGCTTTTATACCAGGGCTCATATGTATTGTACCAAACTGCTGGTTTCTTGTTCCATTTGAGGATCCTCCCATCCATAGACTTGACTATGAACCAGCCATTTATTTCAGCTGTAGGTAAAAGGTATCCTTTTGGCAAACCTTATTTTTCTCAAGGTTATACCTCAACTAGTAACTTCATCTATCTAGTTGCAGTAAGTTAGAAAGTAAAGGTGGGTAGTAAAAAGCTAGTAAAATTCCAACATCTTTTTTCTTCCATTGTTTCGTGTTTAAGGACAAAGGAAAAATTTCAACTTCTAGGGAAAGGCTGTCCTTGAAAGACAATCTAGTCTCAGTTGAGTCAACAATAAGGAGCCAGTCTCTGAAATTATGAATATAGAGAATTGGTTTACTTTCAGTGAGACATGACCCAGATGCCGTAATAAATTACAGGAAAGGAAATTGATGTATAGAGTAAATGCTAGGAAAATTTAAAAAATGAGAGGAAAAACGGCAGGAGAAGATTAATTAAGTTTCTGGAAGTTTGTTATTTGTTCATTATTGGTATCTTAAATTATGCATAGATCTGCATTCTTCAGTGCTGATTTCTTTCATATTCTGTCTTGAGCTTTAACTTTTCTGAGTTGAAGTTTAAAGTCAAGTCATTTGAATTGAATATGGAGGTAAAATACATTTTCTCCATCTGAAATATATGAGAATCTTTACCCTGAAGGTCAAATTCTTCCTTTTTCTCACACTTTTATTTTTTCTTCTCCACCACCATGTTAATTTTAGTTAAAAATCCTAGTATCTTTAAAGACAAGGCATGCATAGAGGATGCAACAAAAGTCTACAAGGCTGGAACCAAGTCAATAATAATTGCTTCTTTCAGTCTGAACATCAAAAAACTTGGATAGATGGCCAGGCAAACTGCATGATCTATCATGGATCTACGGCCATTTTCAACTTCAAGAATGAAGTGGTTAGATTTCTCTTTGCAATATACATTTCATTTAATTTATTGAGTAGCTACTATATGATAGGTGTACTTCAATGGTGTGATACATCAGTCAACAAGACAGTCAACGATGTTTGCCTTTATGGAGCTTATTTCCCAAAGGAAGAGAAAGAGAATGAAAAATAATCATAATGAATATATAAATCAAAGAGGATATCAGAAGTTAGTAAATTTTATGCAAAAATATATATACAAATTAGAGAATGTTATAAGTGTTCCGAATGGGTAGGCTGAACGTAAGATAGTCTTATCTTACTGAGTTGATGACACTTGAGCAAAAATGTATGGTAGATGAGGGAGTTAGTTAAGGGATTATCTGGGAGTTAGGCTTCTCAAGAAGAGAAAACACTAGAAAATGAAACTTAAGGTAGGTATATACCTGGAACATTCAAGGAACAGAAAAGTGGCAGCCAGTCAATGTGCCTAGAAAGAGGGAGTGAGTGAGGGATGTGGATCATTAGGGTTTTGTAGGCTATGGTAAAGGCTTTAGTTTTTCCTCCAAGTAAAATAAGGAGATATCACAGAATTATGAGCAAAAGTGTGACATGATCTGGCTTAGGTTTTTAAAAGAATTTTCTTTGCTGTGATGGGCCAGTGAGTGGTAAATATAAGAGCAGAGAGTCATGTTACAAGGCTGCTGCAATATCCCTAGCAAAAGAATAACAGGCTCTAAAAGGACCATAGCATTGGAGATAGTGAAAATGAGAAAACCGGGAGAGATCCAGTACAGCACTCTGTATCTTGTAAAAGAAATCTTCGCTGCACTATCTGAGGTCCTCTTCATACTGGATTGGAGTGAAAAATTACAATGCAAGCAAAGTCTGAATGTGGGCAAATGGAAATGCATAGGACAACTGGGAAGCCTTAATAACGTTTATTTATTATTAAATGTGTTAAGCAGGGTAAGTATTCTGAGACTATAATCAGCTACCTTCACAGTTTCCTCCACATCATCTCCCAAAAACGACCTCAACAAACAGATGCCAAAGAGAACCTTCAGACAAATATATGGTCTTTAGTGAGGGTTTGGCATCGAATATCAATATTTACTTCTATATGGTGAGTTGGACTGCACTGCATATAAGCAGCAAGTGTCCCTTTTGTCCTAGACTAAATGAAAGGCTAATTTGATCCTTGTTTCTTTCTACTCAAGACTTTGCCTTTTGTTTCTTTGTTGTTGCTGTGGACTCTCATTGACAGGGAAGACTTAGAACATTACTGAAACCTACACTTGCCACACCCACTGGTGGCCTAAAATGGAAGAGAATAAGTGAGAAAGAGAAAATGTTTAACCCAGTTGACCTTTACTTAAATTTCTAGAACTTCTGTATGTTCCTGAGCTTGAAGAACTGATTGTACCCTTAGACTACATTTTCGTTCTTGAAACATTTTACATTGTCCCCAACTTCAGGGAGGAGAAATGAATAAGAAGGATATTGACTTCCCCATAGAGGGGGTAACTAGCTACAACTTATTGAGCACTTACTATAGATAGGTACTGTACTGGTTCTGTGGCATTCTGTGCTGGATATTATACGAAGTATATGACATGATAAAGGAGTTTCTAAATTTAGAGAAACTTCTCCTGTCATGATTTCATTCATATCCAGTTTGGTGTGAAAATACACACACAATGATTTGAAGGCAATAATACAGCCAATAATTATGTTTTCAACTTCGAAAAATGTAAGAAAAAGTGGCCATAAATTAAACTTTCTGACAATGAAAACTAATACTTATAGCATTTTCTTAAGAAAAAATATTGGCAGCTTAACACTATACTATATATTATACATAGTCCCACCAAAAAAAAAAAAAAGATGAGATGAAGTAAGACAGCTATAAGTAGGTTAAAGTTGGTGTATTAGTTGCCAGAGCTACTGGACAACACCACAGACTAGATAACCTAAACAACAATTCTTGAGACTAGAAGTCCAAGATCAAGGTGTTAGCAGCGTTGATTTCTTCTGAGGTCTCTCTCCTTGGCTTGTAGATGGCCACTTTCTTCCTGTATATTCACACAGTCTTCCCTCTGTGCACATGCCTATCTGTATCCAAGTTTCTCCTTCTTATGAGAACACCAGTTGTAGCAGATTAAGGCCCACCCTAAAGACGTCATTTTAACTTAATCATCTCTTTAAACATCTCAACTCCTAATACAGTTACATTCTGAGCTGCTAGGAGTTAGATCTTCAACTTATGAATTCAGTCCACAATTCAGCCCATGACAGTTTCGTAAATTCTCAGTTGTCACTAGGGAATGCATAGGCACATAAATACACATATTTTGGAAACAGGCAGGATAAAAATTTGAAGATACTCTAGAAGTTAGGAAAGTGTAAACCAGTGCTACAAAGTTTCCCAAAAAAGTGCTGAAATCATTTAATTTCAGAAATTATATACCAGAATTTATGATGACTCACCATTGTATTTTTCTTTTCCTCATTTTGAATTTTATATGCTTATCCATGACCTAAAATAGGAATTTAGAAAATCTTTTCTAGATATTTTCTTTATGACCATTTACGTGTATAATAATATATCAAAGAATGCAAGCATACCTCATTTCATCGCACTTTGCTTTATTGCACTTCGCAGGCATTCTGTTTTTTACAAATTAAAGGTTTGTGGCAACCTTTCATTGAGCAAGTCTATCAGCACCATTTTTCCAACAACAGTTGTTCACTTCATGTCTCTATTACATTTTGGTAATTCTTGCAGTATTTCAAAGTTTTCATTATTATTATATTTGTTATGGTGGTCTGTGTTCAGTGATGTTTGATCTTACTATTGTAATTGTTGTGGGGTGCCACAAACCATGCCCATATAAGATGGTGAACTTAATTGACAAACGTTGTATGTGTTCTGACTGCTCGACCAACCAACCATCCCCCCATCTCTCTCCTTCTCCTCAGGCCTCCCTGTTTCCTGAGACACAACAATATTGAAATTAGGCCAATTAATAACCCTACAATAGCCTCCAAGTGTTCAAGTGAAAAGAAGAGTCAAACATCTCTCACTTTAAGTCAAATCTCAATGATTAAGCTTAGTGAGGAAGGCCTGCTGAAAGCCAAGAAAGGTGGAAAGCTAGGCCTCTTGTGCCAAATAATTAGCCAAGTTATGAATGCAAAGGACAAGTTCTGGAAGGAAATTAAAAGTGTTACTCCAGTGAACACACAAATGATAAGAAAATGAAACAGCCTTATTGCTGATATGGAGAAAGTTTTAGTGGCCTGGAAAGAAGATCAAACCAGCCACAACATTCCCTTAAGCCAAAGTCTAATAAATCAAGGCCCTAAATCTCTTTAATTCTATGAAGCCTGAGAGAGGTGTGGAAGCTGCAGAAGAAAAGTCTGAAGCTAGCAGAGATTAGTTCATAAGGTTTAAGGAAATAAGCCATCTCTGTAACATAAAAGTGCGAGATGAAGCAGCAAGTGGTGATATAGAAGCTGCAGTAAGTTATCCAGAAGATCTAGTTCAGATAATTAATGAAGGTGACTACATTAAACAACAGATTTTAAATGTAGATGAGACAGCCTTATATTGGAAGAAGATGCTACCTAAGATTTTTATAGCTACGCAGAAATCAATGCCTGGCTTCAAAGTTTCAAAGGAAAGGCTGACTCTTCTGTTAGGGGCTAATTCAGCTAGTAACTTTACGTTGAAGCCAATGCTCATTTACCATTCCAAAAATCCTAGGGCTTTTAAGAATTATGCTAAATCTACTCTTCCTGTGCTCTAAAAATGAGACAACAAGGCCTGGATGACAATACACTGTTTACAACATGGCTTACTGAATATTTTAAGCCCACCGTTGAGACCTACTGCTTAAAAGAAAGATTTCTTTCAAAATATTACTGCTCATTGAGAATAAACCTGGTAACCCAAGAGCTCTGATGAAGGTGTACAACAAGATTCATGTTGTTTTCAGGCCTGCTAGCACAACTTCCATTCTGCAGCCCATAGATCAAAGAGTAATTTTCTTTTAAGTCTCGTTATTTGAGAAATACATTTCATAAGGCTATCGCTGTCAGATAGTGATGGCTCTGATGGATCTGGGCAAAGTAAATTGAAAATCTTCTGGAAAGGATTCACCTTTCTATGTGCCATTAAGAACATTTGTGATCCATGGGAAGATGTCAAAATATTAGCATTAACAGGAATTTGGAAGAAGTTGATTCCAACCCCTACGGATGACTTCAGGAGGCTGAAGACTTCAGTGGAGGAAGTAACTGCAGATGTGGTGGAAATAGCAAGAGAACTAGAATTAGAAGTGGAGCCTGAAGATGTGACTGAATTGCTGCAATCTCATGATAAAACTTTAGCAGATGAGGAATTGCTTTTTATGAATGAGAAAAAGAGTGGTTTCTTGAGATGGACTCTACTCTCAGTGAAGATGGGAAAATTGGAGAAATAACAAGGATTTAGAATATGACATAAACTTAGTTGATAAAGCAGCAGCAGGGTTTGAGAGGATTGACTCCAATTTTGAAAAAATTTGGGGGGGGGGTCCGCCCCCGTGGCGCAGCTGTTAAGTATACACATTCTGCTTCAGCACCCAGGTTTGCTGGTTTGGATCCTGGTTGCGGACTTAGGCACCACTTGTCAAGTCATGCTGTGGCAAGTGTCCCACATAAAATAGAGGAAGACGGGCACGGATGTTAGCTCAGGGCCAGTCTTCCTCAGCAAAAAGAGGAGGCTTGGCAGCAGATGTTAGCTCAAAGCTAACCCTCCTCAAAAGAAAAAAAAGAGGAAGAAGTTCTACTGTGGATAAAATGCTGTCAAACAGCATCAATGCTACAGAGAAATCATTCACGAAAGGAATAGTCAATGGATGCAGCAAACTTTATCGTTGTCTTACTTTAAGAAATTTCCACAGCCGCCCAACCTTCAGCAACCACCGCAGTGCTCAGTCAGCAGCCATCAACATCAAGGCAAGACCCACCACCAGCAAAAAGATTACAACTCATTGAAGGCTCCAATGATTGTTAGCATTTTTTAGCAATAAAGCATTTTTTGATTCAAGCATGTACATTATTTTTTAGACATAGTGTTATTGCACACTTAATAAACTACAGTATAATGTAAACATAACTTTTATATTCACTGGAAAACCAGATAATTCATGTGAGTCATTTTATTGTGGTGTCTAGAACTGAACCCACAAAATCTCTGAGGTATGACTGTACCTATCTTACTGTGGTGAAAGCTGCAAAGAGTGGGTGAGTAAACGTCTATTTCAGCCTTAAATAAACCAACTTTTTTCATATGATAAGGATTGTTAATGAAATGTCATTTATACTCTTCCTTCATGTAATCTTTATATGGCTAAATAAATTCATTTATTAATATTTATTCTAAATTATAAAAGAAAGAATCCAATCCTTCACAAAATAATTTACAATGTTTACTACACTATAAAGCAGTATAAAGGTCTAGGACTCTCTTTGTTGCTATGACAGTGAAGTTCCCTGTGTCCTTTTCTTCTCACCGCCACAATCTGACATAAAGTACGGAGACTGATAAGAGGGGAGAAGCAGCTTATTTCTCTCCCTCTACTCCTTCCACATTGCACATTTTGAAACGTGGCCACCAAAGTTTACACTTGATATTGTAGGTTATGCTTAGTTATTTTTCATGAGGTTCAGGAAATAAAGAATTAATATCTTTGTTTTGTCCCACGTTCAATATTGAAGGAAGTGGAAAGCGTGACTCTTTTTAAAGAAAGGCATAAGTAGTGCTAACTGTGATGATGCAAGAAAATATATATGCAGTGGAAAAGGCCTTTGTCCCTAGATAAAGAGCTCCCCTAGACAGGAAATAAAGAAAAAAAACTATATTTTTATGCATTATAAATTCATTTTCCTTCCAATCAAACATGTTTTAAGTTGATTGATGAAATTTTAAATGATTTTTATCTTTATTTAAAAGCTTATCGAGGAGACCAATAAACTAAACTGAGTCTTTACATGCTGTTGCTAGGCAACATAAGCTGGTGCATCTAAGCTTATGGGTGTAATGATGGTCTTGGTCATAACTGATTCGTCAGCATGCCTCAGTGGAACAGATTGAAGAGTAAAGGGAAGGGAGTGAAAGATTCCTCTACTTATCTGAAATTCAATTAAATCTGCCTAAAAGAGATAAAAGAGACAAAGCATGAGGTGAGCATTGAGTGTTCCACTCAGCCCTGAGTGATATGTGACTCATTTAGACTTTCAAAAGACGGCCCATGGGAGAAATATTCAGACATTGATTAGAGTTTCTTACTTTACATCACCATCAAAGATCAAATCCCCTAGAAACAAATTCATACTGAGCCATGTACAATTTTCTATGATTCCCTAGGTCTTTATTCAAGTTACTGAACTAAAGAATTACATGAAATGGATTCATTGTTGCTGAAACCAGTGAAGGGATGAAGCTTTGCTATGTGAGTCATGGTGTGCAGAATATGAGTATTTAGAGGTGGAGCAGAACATGAGGAAAAAGAGGCCTGGTGACTTAAGAAATCATGGAGATGTCTCTGTCCTCTCACACCGCTATGGGATTTAGATTACAGACAATATTTGAACAGGTGTCCGAGGGACAGAGGGAGAGGGTCAACACCTAGCTTTTGTTAAAAATTTCCACACATTTTAATATTTTACTTTAGCCTACCTTTATGTTCTACATTTTTATGTTTACAAACACAATGAGTTATTCTCTTTTGAGCATAAATTTATAACATGAACTCTGCTAAATATTTTCAACGCCTCAATGCTGGATATCTCATATCAGTTTTTCTTAAATAAATCAGCAAAGGAAAGCTTAGATTGTTTACCTAAGATTATATTAAATGGTAGAACTTCATTTTAACTCAGTTCTGTCTCATGCCTGTTGTAAACATTCAAACAATCTGGAAAATAGTATAGAAAAAAATAAAAGCCTGTACAGCCTCACCAGAAGCACATTTTGACAATACCTTTCTTTTCTTCTCTACAGAGACTGGGATTCAATAGTCTGTGAAATATATTAGCCGGTTGAACACAGCTTTGTTAAAACATGATTTACGTACTGTGCAAGAACAAAAAATCTCCTAAATTTTTCAGATCACTGTGCTATAAAGATAACCATTGTCAACAAAAGGAGGATGTGGAATGGGACTGGTGCGTTTTCACTAGGGGTCTCTGCAGTGGTGACTCACATTTCAAGAGTGCCACCTTGCATCTCCTAATGATGGAATTTCCATCAATTCATGCTCAGATTGAAATAATATTAAAAAGAGCCAGAGGGCTCAATGATGAAGATCTGATATATAAAGGAGGAGAGGAAGGAAGAGCAAAGAATGGGATAGGGGATGAAATTTAGGATCATGATAGACAAATGTTTGAACATTTTGAAAATTATGCTTTTTGAGACTAGGTGAGTATATCTCGTCCCCTTCCAATTGACAGCACCCAGAGTGAACCTATAAATTGTGTGTCAGATCAAAACACTATTCTATGGGTAATACTTCACCAGCTTCCTCCTTCACTTAGAATATTAGCCAAAATTAGCTTGCGGGAATGGAAAAACTAAAATTAGCTTGTTAACTATTTGACCTCATTTTCCACTATGCTCCTCTTCCAGACACTACTGGCTTTCTCACTCTTTCTGGAGTGTTCCAGGCATATTCTGGCTTTAGGATCTTCCCACCATCTACCAAGATGATGTTCCCCCATATGTCTACATGGCTCTCTTCCTCACCTCCTCCAACTTTACTCAAATCTCACCTTCTCAATGATGCCTATTCTGACTAACCTATTAAAATTGCAACTAACATTCCTACTCCTCAACATCACTAATCAACTTCAACCTGGCCTATCTTTTTTCCCCCATAATACTTATAACCTATTCAATTACCATATGGTTTATTTATTATTTTTAGGTTTTTTATCTGTTTAATCTTCCTAGAATGGAAATTCCATGAGGACAGGGATCTCTATTCATGGATATATCTAAAGCACCTAGAACAATATCCAGCACATATTAGATACTCTGTAAATGTTTGTTTAATAAAAGAATTGAGAGATGAATGTATGTATATATGCAATTCTAAAAGGCAGCAAGTGTGTATACGTGTGTGTGTTTATTTATATCTCTATATGTATTATTGGAGAATTAGAAGGACTAATCCTCTGCCTGATTTCCATGAAGAAAATTTTCCCCAAAAGACTCCCAGGAGAAGAGAGACTGATCTGAGTGAGTTTGGGTCAGGAATTGGGCCTGGCTGAGCTCCCTCTCACTTGCGATCCAATGCCCATGTGGAGCACATTCTATTTTGTTCCCCTATGCCTTTCCCTGGAAATAACCTGCAATCGTCCGGTGACACCAGTGACTAGGTGAGTAATCTGCCTTATCCTGAGGGGCATAACTGGGAAGCCCATTGTTCACGTGCGCTTATGACATATTATCCAAAATCAGCTTTTCAGTAATAAAGCTGACTTTTCTCTGATCTGTTTTTCCTGGTTCTGAACCCTAGCAGGAAAGAGGAGAATATAATTTTGGGGGTTTTGCAAAATCTTAACATGACAAGAGGGCTTTCCAAAAAAATCTCTTCACAAGTTCTTTCTCCAAACTCTCTCAACACTTTTATATTTTAAAAGTTGGAGAAGTGGAATAGGTTTTAATCTTACTCATTTCTTTTGAAAATCTGTATGGGTCATTTGCAATCTCCCTTTGGCCCTTCACATCTTTTGAAGTCTGGTGTGCAGTATGAGCTTTAATTTTCAGAGCTGTTAAAAATATACACACTCACACAGATACATTTATTTAAATTAGAAACATATATTCATATATTCAAAACCGCAAGCATACACCTGTTATATACACTCAAAATGCATACACATGGGAATGCATATATGCATATGCCATATATCTAGACGCACACTTCCATATTCACTAATATTTTCACACATATCTTTACAAATGTAAACACATATAAATATATGCATATAAAGTATACATATAAATACCCATGAAAATACACATAATCCAAAGAAAACTGGAGTGGCTATATTATTACCAAAGTAGACTTCAGAAGAATGTATATTACCATGGATAAAGATGTGCATTTCATAGTAATAAATGGGTCAATTCATCAAGAGAAGAAAACAATCATAATTGTGCATCTAAAAAGATAAATATAAAATACATGAAACAAAAACTTAACTAAAAGGAAAGTTAGAAAAACACAATTATATTTAGACATTTCAGGCCTTTCTCTCAGAAACTGATATAACAATTAGAGTAATTTATAGAACAAGAAGACTGAACAACACTATCAACCCGATTTAATCAATACTCATAGAACACTTAACCCAACAATAACTGAGTTCTTTTTTTTTGCAAGTTCACACAAAAAATTCAATACAGATCATATCCGGGACACAAAAGAAGATTAAATAAGTTTCAAACAATTAAAAAGAAAGTACTTCTCTGACCACGACAGAATGATCTAGAAATCTACAGCCATACAGTATCTGGAAAATCTCCAAATATTGAGAATGTAAAAATACACTCCAAATTAACACATAGAAAAACCAAGAAATGATAAGGAAGATTACAAAGTATTTTGAATTGAATGAAAATGAAAACACAATATATTGTGTCCCACGATGGAGCTAAAGTAGCGCGTAGGAGGAAATGGATAGCAATAAACTGCTACTCTTAGAAAAGAATAAAAGTCACAAATTAATCTAGGCATCCCCATTAAAAAAGTATAAAAATTAGAGAAAGCTAAACCTAACATAAGAAAGAAAGAGGACTGAAGGAAATGCAAAAACAAATCAATGAAATAGAAAAAGAGAAGATGAGTGTAAACAATACCTGGTCCTTTGGAAAGATCAATAAAATGGGTAAATATCTATCCAGATTGATCAGCAAACTAGGAATAGAGAAGAACCTTCTCAAGTTCATAAGCAGCATCTACAAAACATTACACTTATCATATTTTATGAGGGAAGATAATGTTTTCCTCCTAAGACTGGAAACATTGCAAGAATAGGCAATCTTCCCCTTCTATTCAGCACTTATGGTAGGTTCTAGCCAGTAAAATAAGGCAAGAAAAGAAACAAAAGGAATACTAATTCGAAAAATAAAACAGCTTTTATTCACAGATGGTGTAAACACTTATGCATAAAATCCGAAGGAATCTACAAAATAGGTAATAGAAGTACTGAGTGATTAGTTTGGCAAAGTTTCAGGATATAAAGTCACTATATACAAGTTGATTGCATTTCTATTTCTTAACAACAGACAACTGAAAATTGAAATGAAATATATAATACAATTTTCACTGATATGAAAAATACAAAATACCTAGGGATATAATGAACAACACGTGCAAAACTTGCACACTAAAATTGCTTGAGTACAAATTAAAGGAGGCCTAAATAAATGCGGGAAAAACAATGCTCAAAGATGAAGACAAAATGTTATTAAAATATCAATTTTCCTCAAATTAAACTATAGCTTCAATGTAATCTGAATAAAAATCCTGGCAGTCTTATTTGGAAATTAATAAGCAGATTTCAAAACTTATAAGAATATGAAAATGACTCAGAATAGTAAAAAAATGTATATCTTGAACAGAAGATAACATAGTTGAAGGATTTATAACATGTGATTTCGGGATCTAATATAAAGCTATAGTAATCAGGATCATGTGACATCAGCATAAATACAGAAAATATGTCAATGAAACAAAATAGAATCAAGAAATAGTTCCAGACATAGACCCTCAGATTTTCAACAAAAGTAACTAGGTAATCAAAAAGGAAAGAAAAGTCTTTTCAGCAAATGGTCCTGGAACAATTGAATGTTCATATTAAAAAAAATGAACCCCATTATTTACGCTATATCACGTGCAAAACTTTTCTCAAAGTGAATCAAAAACCTAAATATGAGCTAAAACTATACAATGTCTAGGGAAAAAAAACAGAAGGGGAAATCATTGAGACCTTGAGTTAGGCAAAGATTTTATGGAGAAGTCACATAATTTATAAACCATGGAAAGAAAAAGTGATAAATTTGACTTTATTAAAATGAAATACTTTTGATATCCCAAACAAACTGTGAGGAAAATTAAAAGTTAAGCCACAAACTCAGAGGAAACACTTCCAGAACATATAAGGATGAGAGATTTGTATCCAAAATACATAAAGAACTCTTACAACTCAATAATAGACAAGTAACTCAATTAAAAATGGGCAAAGTATTGAACAAACAAGTCACCAAAGAAGACATGTAAATTATAAATAAGTGCATACAACAAAGCTCAACATAATTACTCGTTGGAGGAATGTAAACCAAATTATGAGAGATCAATACATACCTATAAGAAATAGATAAAATTTTAAAAAGACTGACAATAACAAGTGTCTTAGAGGATGTGAAGCATCTGAAACCCTCCTACATTGTTGGTGGGAACTGAAAGTCACACACTCATTTTGGAAAACAATTTGGCCATTTTTTATAAAGCTAAATGTATACTTTGCATATGACACAGCAATCCTACTCCTGAGAATTCACCCAAGAGAAATAAAATATGTGCCAACAAAAAGATTTGTTATAAAATGTGCACAGCAGCTTCATTCATAATAGTCAAACACTGGGGAAAAAAAGTCCATCATCTGCTTATTGGTAGACAATTTGTGACACAACACAAAATGGGAACACTACTCAGAAAGAAAAAGGAATGAACTACTCATAAGCATGACTTGACTGAATCTCAAAAGCATTCCTATAACTGAAATAGACCAGACACAAACACTACATACTATATGATTCCATGTGTATGAAATTTTAGGAAAGGCAAAACTATATTGACATACAGCAAATTAATGCTCGTCGAGAGCCAAGGTCAAGGAGAATAGTGACTATGAAAAGAAACAAGGAAACTTTTGGGGGGCAATGGAAGTGTTCTAAATCATAGTTGTGGTGGTGTTTGCATGGTGGCATACATTCATCAAAACTTAACAAATTGTACAATAAAAATTATCATGTAAATTATGTCCAATAAACATTTAAAAGTATTGAAAAATTAATTAATGGAAAAATGTGACTTACAATGCTTTATATCTTTTAGAGTTTGTTCCATTTGAATGCTATATATAGAGGAGGTTTGGGAGTGGCTCCATATCAGTTCTTAGTCCTTCACATGTAACCTGGACCTCTCCATGTGTGTACAGGTATTGTTCAAGACTAAAACAGTTATGGAGATGGACATTTCATCCAGGGGCCTAAGGTAACATTTAAACGGAGACTAAAAGAGGATATTAAACTAGCTTTATCATTGCCTCACTCAAATAGTGTTTGTTCAATGTAGAAATTGCATGAGCTTAAGGAAGGAGCCTATCTTAAACAGTATTCCTGAGGTTTAGTAGTGGAGAAAAAGATGAATTATACCAGAAGGCAAATACTGAGAGGGAATGGGGAAGAGGTGTCAGAAGATATGGGTCTAAATCCCAACATGCTTATTTTCAGTTGGTATGATGATCTCAGGCCAATCATTTGATTTTTATGAATTTTAATGTTGTTATTAGTGCATTTCAAATATTTGTTTCATGAATAAATTTTACAATGTAAATGTAATAGTAGACATAAAAGCACTTTGAAAATTCTAGATCACTAGATAAATGTTGCTGTTTATTAGTCAGGATTCCCTTTGAAATCAGTAAGGACTGTTCTGGGAAAGAAAAGCCCCTCCAAAACATCCTATAAGATTGTCCACCTACAGTGTTTTTATAAGTCACTAAATTCAAAGAGAAGTGAAATCAGCTTGTAATATATACTAGTACCACCTCCATACCGTCCAGTCCAGCATGCTAACAGAGATTCCCACGAAAGTTCATCAAAAAGTAAAGTAGAGGGGCTGGCCGCGTGGCTGAGTGGTTAAGGTCGCGCGCTCCGCTGCAGGCGGCCCAGTGTTTGGTTGGTTCAAATCCTGGGCGCGGACATGGCACTGCTCATCAAACCACGCTGAGGCAGCGTCCCACATGCCACAACTAGAAGGACCCACAACGAAGAATACACAACTATGTACCGGGGGGGCTTTGGGGAGAAAAAGGAAAAAAATAAAATCTTTAAAAAAAAAAAAAAAGTAAAGTAGAAAAAAACAATGATTTTATTAAAATTCCCATCTTGTCACTTTTTGGTGAGAACATAAATTGGTATAATCTCTTTGGAAAGCAATTTAACCAGATCTACCAAAATATACAATGCGTATGTTCTTTGACTCAGCCATTCCACTTCTAAGAGTTTGTCTGTTAGATATACTTGCATGTGCATGCAAAGAAAAATGTATATGAATTTGTGCTTAAAAGGTTGAGAAACAACCATAATATCTACCCACGGAGCAAATTAGACATATTTTATCCGTACAGAATAGCTTGTAGCTCTTAGAAATGAGTTATACAAAAATCTTTACAATATCTTGTTAAAAAACAAGAAGGTACAGGGGCTGGCCCCGTGGCCGAGTGGTTAAGTTCGCGCACTCCGCTGCAGGCGGCTCAGTGTTTCGTTGGTTCGAATCCTAGGCACTGACATGGCACTGCTCATCAGACCACGCTGAGGCAGCGTCCCACATACCATAACTAGAAGGACCCACAACAAAGAATATACAACTACGTACCAGAGGGGCTTTGGGGAGAAAAAGGAAAAAAAAAAATCTTTAAAAAAAAATAAATAAATAAGAAGGTACAGAATAATGTGCATTGTATGTTAACATTTATATAAAAAAATGTGCACCTATATGTGAACATACTTATATATGCCAGAATATATATATACATTTGTATGTATAGGTACATATGGTATAGATGGTATACACACATGCATATTATATATATGTATACAATATATACCTGACTATAAATATCTTCTCCTAACGTTTACAGAGCCTGAGGCTAGAGAACAAGTTGAGGTTCACATACTCTATGCTTAAAGATTTGCATTATAATTCAAGCTAACAAATTTCCTATTCTATCCTCCTACCTGGACAAATACAACTTCATAACCACAAAAATGAAAAATACGTGAAAAGAGCATGAGAGTGATGGAGGGCAGCGTGTGATTTCTAATGTTCTCTTTGTATAGAGCAGGAAATCAAGATACACTTCTTGTATAGAACAATAAATAGACATTAAATGTGCTGTTTATAATTGTAGAGGTGACCAATGAATGTAAATATATGTATTGTATTGGATAAGGAGAAGAAGGGCTGGTGTTTTTCACTCATCCTCAGTTATCAATAACAAATTTAACAGATAATATCTATAAAGAGTAATCTAAGCATATTGTTTATAGATACTTTAGTAACCACTAGAAAAACTCAGAACAATAAAATGATTTCATTCTTCATTTTGTTTTTGTTTGTTTGTTGTATGTTAAATGTATTTTATTACATTTACAAATATTTTGAAACAAAATTTTACAATAAAAAAGAAAACAAATTACTTTAAATTCCCTCTAAGTTAACAGTAGTCGTTCTGTTAGTGCATTTTGTAATGTAAAACGTATGTAATGTAAGTGCATTTTGTAATGTAAAAGGTACAGCTATGAACCCATAAATATGAGCCCAAAAACGCATGTATAAATTATTGAAGAAAAAATAATATAGTTATAAAGAAGTTTGGATATGTATTAAATCAATGCTTACTGAGAATCTGAAATATAGAAAGTAGCCTGAACTTCTTTGTTTCTGGACATTCCATGACCATCTTCTCTGGGAGGCAGAGTGATGGGGAGTCTTTGATTTGATGTTACCCTATAAATTGAAGTGAACCAAATAACCCATATTTTTGGAAGTGTGACCAAGTAATTTATAGCATTCTGACAAGCCACCGGGACGAAGGAATACAGTATAAATATTTTATTATCTCTATCAGGCTAAGGGAAAAAGCAGTAATTGCAATGCAAAATGTGAAGTGCTTTAATAGATGTGTATGCAAGATTGAAAGGGAACATTTAAGAGGAGAAAAGTTCTTGAAGTTCACTATGTCTACTGTGCCCTTTCTGTGCCTAGGATACTTTTTTGTGCAATCTCATTTAATAGTCTTCTAAACAGAATGGGAAAACTTTCTCCAAAAGCAATAATAAGTAAATAAATAAACAGAGTTCATGTAACTTTCCAGAAGTCAAAAACCTAGCAAATTATAGACCTCAGATTGCAATTAGGTCTGTCTGACTCCATAAGTGGTTCTTTCTAAAAGTCTACAAGGCATAGACTAACCATGCTGAAGCTATCCAGACCTGTAGCATGATAGAGCAAAACTTAGAGAATGTTCACTATTTCCTGTATATAAGCTCCTCAACTTTACAGAAATGAACAGAGAGTTGGCTCTGCACAACAGTCAAGAGGTATGCACAGTTTATGGTTGTCATAATTGTGCGTGTTTATATATATTCATATCCAGAGAGAAATTCTGTCTCTAGCTAGGAAAATGGATCAGTGATCTAAGTAACGAATGACTTAAAGATGTAAAAATTTTTAAACATAATACGGCTTCATACACAAAAAGATCTGCAAGAAATATATAGTTCTATTTTAGCACACCTACATGCTGTGATTCATAAGTAGATTTTAAAGTAATAAAAAAATGCACCAGAATATGGGTATGTGTGCATGTGTGTGTGTAGATGGATAGATACAGATACATCTGACACAAATGCCAGGCATCAACTTTATAAGCACTCTCCACGTAGCATTTGATTTGATCACTGTAACATTCCTACAAGGTAAGCACAATTTTGTTCTCAATTTTATAGAGAATAACACTAAGCAACAGAGAGTTTAGATAACTTTCTCAAGAAGGCACAAGTAATAAATGAATTTGAACCCATACGGACTGAATATGTGTATAATTATTATTAATAATTTGTATATAGGTTTTCTACAAAAATGGAAAACAAGAAAATTATAAGAACTTGCATGGAGTGCTATAATAAGATGAATACTTCTTTCCATGTGTTCCATCTATATGCCATATAAGACTTTTTTGTTTCTTTGAGGACAAAAACATTTTGCTTATTTCATGATACGCTTTGCTTATGGAGAAGTCAATTTTCCATTTTCTTCCATAAGCTAACGTCTGTCAACTTTGATCTAAATCAGAGCTGACAGTTTCCTCATACCATTTCTATTTAAATTGCATTTAAGAGTCTATTTTGACTGTCAGTTGTTTCAGCTTCACTCCTATTAGTCGTAGAAACTTGCTCAGGGCTTTTTGTGGGTGCTGTATACAAGTAGCCTTCCAGTTCTCTTCTACTGATCTGGATCAGTCACCACATTTGCCATGATCACCTCAGAGCTGCGTGATGGCAGGTATGACAGCTGGATACACAGGACATGTAAGTTTCATTGGATGAGTGTGAATGAAAGAGAAAGAAATAGAAAACAAAATACAGAGCAGCCTAAAAATGCTAACTTCTTTACTTAAGGCAGGAAAACTACTACATAAGTGAGGTGGGGGAAGCACTTCTGTAAAGTAATGGAAGGCTTGGGAGAACACGTAGAGTTTTTATATCTGCAAGAGAGGGCATAGCTTGTGTGTATGAAGATATTTGGGATGGATTTTATGATTTGTGTATTATACACCAATAAAAATGTTTTTAAATGTACTTTTACAGAAAAGAAAGAAGTTGGTTACCAGTTTATTCCATCCTACAACTGACATTGCATTCCCTGTCTCAACCTGCACAGCCCAAGGATGGGTAGAAATAGCTAGACAATGGTCTGGCTAAAGTGAATGAAGATGTTTCTAAATGATTGTGTTTGAGTCCAGTTGACGTTAAGAACCAGTTGAGATTGGATGTTTAGTGCCTTCTTTTGTTTTGCCAACATCATCTTGATATTATAGAAAATAAATATAGGAGTAGGGAAAGTCTCAAAGGCGACTTGAGGATACTTAATGAGACTAAAAAGAGTGTTGAAGAAGTATAAGGATTGATTGAGCCTAACAATGATGTTGATTCTTAGTGGATTGAAATACAAGTAGACAAACCAACAAATGATAACAACAAAACAAAACAAAAACCCATCATTCACAACAATTCATAGAGTTTATACTAATCAAAATGTGTGAATTGTGTGCCCAATGACTGGAATGGGAAACCTATCAAAACTGCAAGATGAAGACAATGAAGACAAGAAAGCAGAAGCTTGAAATGAGTTACAGATACCAAGAGAAACCACAGTTATAGTTAACTGGTATGAATGCCAAAGGCAACTATTCAATAACTCTCTTAATAAATAAATCCAATAATCTTAAAAGTTGAAGAGACCTCAGTAATCACTGAATAAAACTTCTCACCTATGTGGCATTCCCAGCTACAGCATTTCTAGCAGCCTATATTAGAATATTGTCAGTGATAATATCTCTGTCTTACAAGGCAATTCATTTCAATTTTGAGAAATTTTAATTAGAATTGTCTTTCTTTAGTGAACGTTTGTAATGCCACTGATTATTCACTTAAAAGAGATTAAAGTGATAAATTTATTTTGTAGTTTACCACAATAAAATAAAATCAATCTTTCTCCCCAGCATGGCCTCTGAGTACTCGTCACACTCACTTCGGAGGTCTGGGTGCTTTTATGGCACTAGAAGGTATAATAATTGTCCAAAGGCCAGAAGGAAGAAAGCAAAAGCAAAAATCAGAAACTTTCTTATAGTGTATCTTCTTTTCTGTATCCTTACACTCGTATATCTTCAAACTGCAGGTCCTGAGCCTTGCCTCTCACTTGCCATTCATGCACACACATGCACACACAAACATGCACACACTTGCACATAAAGTAGCCTTCGATCTCCAGATGGGTTTCTAGCAGTTTCTCACGTTATTTTCTCAAATCTGTGTGGCATTTTCCTACTTCTATACTTTTTCTAAGTATTTTTTAAGGGTGGAAACAGAAATCGTTGCTGTACTGCTATTTTCTCATGACTCCAAGAAACTTCTTCAAGTATGAATTATTAATAGAATGATTAATCTAAAACAGACTAAATCAGATAAAATGTGTATTCTTGATGTCATTGAAAAATAACAAAGCAATATGTTTGTGTTTTAAAAAAGTAAGAGATGTGGAGTATAAAGAAGGAGTCCCAGAAAGAGTGAAGAGTAAGAGGAGAGTGGTGTCCTTAGCAGTAACAGAAGAGAAATCATAACTGAAAAACATATGAGCCCAAAAATGCTGAGCAGGAAGAATTAAAAGGATTTCGTAATTTGATAATTTTTATACTAAATTTCAAAACATCAAGAATAAATTCTTAAATTTATTCTGAATTCTGAAAGTTTTCAAAGAAGAAGGAAACAAACCAAATTAACTCTAAGAGAACGAAAATCGTTGTCTTTATGGTAGGTCTCTCACCAGCCACGGTAGACGCTCGTTATGCAACTTCTTCAAATTTATAAAGAAGAAAATGTTTCAAATTCAAATTTTTTACACAGTCTATCATTCAGATGTTAGAGAAAAATTTTCAGACGTAAGAATTTAAAGTAACTACCACTCACAAACTCTCTCGAAAAGAATTAGTAGAAAATAAATTCAAACAAAAAGAATACCAAAAAAAGTGGGACACAAGAACAAATAAAGAGCAAAGGGACAAAAAATATTAAATGTAAATAAGTGTTTTTTAATGATACTGAATTGACCTTGGGTGAAAATATTAATCTCTCTGAGCATTGATTTCCATACTTATAAAATGAGGATAATTAATCCTGTCTTACAGATATTATTATGAAGAATAAATGAGACAGATACTCTGAGAAGAATGTTTGGTTTGCTGCCTGATAAGTATTAAGTGCTTAGTAAAGGGTAACTATGCACATATACACACACCTGTGCGACTTGGGTATGTATGTAGACAGATGATTGAATGGATGGATAGATAGACAGATAGATACAAATAAATAGGTTGATACAATAATAGATACAAAGAAATTGAGGATCATAAAGCTTTATTGATATGTGCACATTCATACAGTTAGTAATAAGCTCAAATCCTACACACTCTGCCATACCACCTTCACATGCTTGATTCTTTTCTATTTAGTGATTTTTACACTCATTTTGAGCATTTAGAAGGGATGCTTTTCAAACTAGTATGTAAGGCCAAGCCAAGAATAGTTAATATGTGTTTGGATAGACTCAGAATTCAGCAAAAATGTATATCGAAAGTCTGAAATATGAATTGAATTAACAGCTGAAGGTTCTATTTTCCCTCATTCTTCTTGCAAGCGCATGATATTCCTGTAGTTTGGTGTTCTCATAACCTTCCAGTAAACTCTTCAGAATCCTTTTTATCTTGTCCATTTCCATAATGCAATGATAGAGATTTTCTTCCTGTTTATACTCTCCAAACTTTTGGATCTGTCACCCACTCAAACCTGACTGATTTACTTGGCTAAAGGAGTTGTATTTTATTCTTTTTTATAACTCTAATGTCAAGCTATCTAAAATTCAGGATAATTTTTAAAATTCTGTCAATGTTTGCTTCATATATTTTGGATCTCTGACGTTTGGTGCATATATGTTTATAATTTTTAGAAAGATTGAATTTTAAAAAGTACCCTTTCAGGCTGGCCAGGCACCTTGTTACATTAATTCCTAAACTTACTGTCCCCACAAACCCTAAGGCTTGCGATCACAACTTAATAAGATTGCCTTTTCCTAAAACTGCTTCTTTCATAGGCTTTAAGTTTGAATTCTTGACCAGAGAAGATTTTCTCTGAGGTAGAAGCAGAAAGGGGTTGCCAACATTGGTCTGCTGTGCTTATAATTCTCAACCTTGCACTGCAAGGCCATGATGTTTTCTTAAATTAAAAAGTCAGCCTTCAGTCACGCCACTATATGACAGGGTCACTGATACCCAGAGAACATGGCAAATAGCTGGGCACCTGAGAAAGCTAACCACTCTAAATACAATAATTCACAGAATATTCCCAGAAGCAGAATCTTTAAAAGCAATTCTGAGAATTTAATTAAAATATAATGAAAAGACTCAAAAAGATTAGGGAGGATATCGATAAAATGAAACAGAAACAAGATGCTTAGTAAAAATCAAGTGGAAATATTATATATAGAAATCTATTTGAAATATAGGACATTTTGCAGAGTTAATTAGTAGAACGGATGCTGATTAAGAATGAATTAGTCCAAACCACATTAGAATAGGAAAAAAGATGGAAGATGAAAAAGAAAGGCTGAGAGAGATGAAAAATAGAAGTACAAATGCTAACTTCTAGATAATAAGAATCTGAAAGAGAGAGAAAGAGAGAACATAGAGGATAAAATAAGGAAAGCAAACATCAAATTAAAATTGATATTAGAAATGGAAATATGAGAAGACAAGCACATCTAGGTACAATAGAGTGAAATAAAAATCTACAAAATGAAAAAATATAGGTAATGGGATAAGTTAATAAAAAAACAGAAGAAATGAGAAGAATAACAAAATCAAATGATGTTCACCAGAAAAGACTAAATAACTAGATGTATAAAAGTTCTCAAAAGAGAAGATACAAATAAAGAAAATATCAGTAAAGTACAAATAATTACATAAAATATTAATATTTCATGAAATATAATAATTTATCAATTGTTATGGATTCAATTGTGTCCCCCCAAATCCATATGTTGAAGTCCTAAACCTCCATTACCTCAGAATGTGACCTTATTTGGAGAAAGGGTCTTTACCAAGTTAAAATGAGGTCACTAGGGTGGGCCCCAATCCAATATGACTGACGTCCTTATAAAAAGGGGAAATTTGGAGACAGACTTACACGCAGGGAGACTGCCATGTCAACATGATGACGACCACCTACAAGCCAAAGAGAGAGGCCTGGAACAGATCCTTTTCTTACAGCCTTCGCAAAGAACCAACCTTACCAACACCTTAATTTCAGACTTCTAGCCTCCAGAACTAAGACACAATAAATATCTGTTGTCTAAGCCTCCCAGTTTCTGATAGCTTGTTAGTGGCAGTCCTAGCAAACTAGAACATCAATTCATTTATAAACTTGAAGAAAATAAATGGATTTTTGGAAAATATGAAATGTCAAAATATAATGAGAAAAAATAAATAATTGAAATAAATATTATAGAAACATAGTAATTAAAATAGAAGAAATCTCTCAATGTTTCAAAGAACAGCTAATTCTTGTATTGTACATCTTGCTTCAGAAAATAGCAAAAAAAGAGAAACCCGCCCAGTTCTTCTTAACTGGATAGTAAGTTTGATTTCTTTCTCTAGTAACTGTAAGTTTGATTTCAAAATAATCTACGAACAAGACAAAAAGAAATAGACAAATTCGCTCATGAAATTAGAAGTAGAAATTCCAAATAAGATATTAGGTAACTAAATAAAACAATGTAGTTAATAATCTATATTCAAGTGGGTTTATCTTTGGAATGCTTTGGTATCAGAAAATCAATCAGTGTAGGTTACCTTGTTAACAGATTTAAAAAGTAAAACCACATGATTATATGATAAATTCCTACAAAGCATTTTATGACATTCAATGCCTATCTGACACAAACCCTATTAGGAAACTAGGAATAGGAAAATACTCTCTTAAATTGCTAATGTTATATATTGAATTTATACAGCATTTTTACGATAATAATGAAATTTTATACACATTCCTTTTAAGAACAAGAACAAGCAAAAGATGTTCACTCATTGGTACAATATAGCACTAGCAGTTGTAACCAGTGATATAAAAAAAGCAAAGGAAATAAAAGTTGATTCTGCTGGTATTTCTTCTTATACAACCAAATTGTCCGAAAATATTACAAATGTATCTCTTCCATTACAATCCTTTTCCCTTTTATTGTGATCATAAAACTTAAGGAAACCAGAACGTTATCCAAAAATATGCCTTTTGACATAAAAATTATTTTGAGCTGAAGGCAATTAGGAAGCAGCAAATGCAGGAATAACTCACTCTGTCCTCCTCCTTTTCTGCCTAAAGACAGGATATAAATCCTCCTTTTACTGGAGACAGACTCATCAGCCCAGAGACAGCAAACCTTACTCCATTTGTTTACTCCCACACACTTGTCTTCCCACCATTTGCTGCCCTCAGAAGCCTAAAATTGCTTTTTTTCTGTCTTCTCATTTCTCTACAAATTTATAGTTCTTTGTTGAAGATGCCATATAAGCTGGAGTTCTAAAGCACCTCTTTGAATTCCTCTCTGTTTGGGTTTCCCCCAGGTGATATGCGCTGCACCAGTTAGTAAACTGTTTTTCTCTTGTTAATCCATCTTTTTGTTGTAGAACCCCAGCTGAAAACTAAGATGGGTGCAGATTAGGTTTTACCTCTCCTACAAAACCTAATAACTTTTCTTAGTTTTCATTCACTAGGTTTGCTCTATAACTCAAAGTCAGAAAGTGTATGATATCTTTTTGATATTTTTTTCTTTCTTTCTTCAAATCCTTTTTTTTATATTTAAACGTGTGTGTGTGTGTGTGTGTACATATACAGCCTTTGCAGATTGTTTCTACATTGGCTAATAATGTGCCAGACAAGATTATTTTAATCATTAATAGAATGATTACTGTTTTTTCCTGCTCTCCTAACATTTCCATGAGTGCCAAATCCCTTTTCTTCTCTAATTCATTCTGTTCTCCACAAATTACTGCTTTTAGCTTGACATTTTCTTGCTCAAACACATTAAACTTCTTCTTCTTATTGCCTACAGAATAAAGGAAACAATGTATCTCACATTTTATTTTTTCTGTAAAATGACCTTATGAGTTTCCCTTCTCCCCTATCTTTGATTATGTTGATTTATGTATCTGTCATAGCCATTTGTCTGATCATAGCTCTTTTGATGACCCTTCTACTTTCTTGATTACAAGCCCTCATTCACACTATTTCTACCTTTTGAAATAACCTTGCTTCCCCTCCCTCCTTTCACCAAGACCAACACCATTGTATCCTCTATTACTTTAAGATATAGATGCTTTCAATGAGAGTTTCTTGGTTGATTATTATGGGAGAGAAATAAATGCATAATAAATATCCAGTCAGAGTTTCTCTGGAAATTTTACAATAAATATTTGTTTATTTTGCAGTTGGTAAGTTGAAAACTAACTGGAAGATGTACCTTTGTGTGTGTATCCTGAGTATTGCAATCATTCCTACAAAAGGTGAGTGGCTTAACCCATAAACTTTCTATGGTTCCTCATGCTCAGCTGGCCCAAATATTTATATCTCAAGCTTAATCCTGAATCTTTTAGCTCTGGAGTAATAAAAAGGTTTGTAGAGACTTGTCCTCAGGTTCCTACCAGTTCGGTAGGTTTTATATATTCTTTGCCTCTCTCAAAAAATATTCTGTCTCAGAATACAGTCATCTTCTTGACTTTACAGGAGCTCTTGATCTTTGAGTAAGATAGCCATAAATTCTCAGATGACTACCAGATAGCAACAGAGATAGTTTTTTTTAAATTGAGAGTCCTTTGAGTTAAAAAGCTAATATTAAATACACTATTTTTGTTATTTATGTTTAATTTTCACAGAACTATGAAACAGGTATAATCATGAAATCCATTTACAGTCAGAGAAATAGAGGCCAGAGTGAATAATAAATGCTAGAGCCAGAATTGAGACTGTTGTTTGTCTAATTCCTGATATTTTAACCATCATGCAACACTGCTTCTGTAATTGCAGTATTTCTTTACTTTAGTTTCTTTGGGATCAAGAGTAAGTTATATTGCTGATAGTTGTTCTACAAAATATTTATTTCTATCATATTATGTTAACAGAATAAAAAGAATGACACAGTGATTCCTTGCAAGATCTTCTCCATTGGAGTAAATTTTTAAAAATGAAGATGTTTTAATTTTCTTCTGGGTATTATGGGTTGATTTTATGAAAAGAACCCAAAAGTAAACTTTAATTCTTGAACCATGGTCTAATAGTCCTCAGAACTTGATTTTCCATACTCATGTTTTGCTTACTTTAGCATTTAGGTTAAAGCAGCACCTAACACTCATGATTCTTGTTTTCTTTGTCATTTGCAAGAATACTGATGCTCTTCTTGCTTATACACTCCTCTGTCACTACAGAGTCCTGGGAGTGCAATGTTATCGCTATTTAAATATCTGTAAGTTAAATATTTATAGAGAAGTGTTTCTGTAAGAAGTCTTTACATTAATTATTTTTTTAAAAATTTGAAACAATATATTTCATCACTTATCTGTAGTAGCCTGGATTCACTTCTCAGTATCACCAAAAAAAACCAAAAAAACAAAAAAAAAGCAGAATGAAGACAGAAGACTTTGGAGTTGGCTATATATTTGTACATTTATTTGGCTCTTTACTAGTTACATTAAGTTATTCAAATATTTGGAGGACGGAGACTTTATCTTATTCTGATTACTCAGCACCTAACTAAAACTCTGAAACAGTAAATTCTCAAAACAATGTACGTAGAAATAAATTCTTCATTAGTCCAGCTTATTTGGCACTGAATATTGGTGAAATGGAACAAATGTTTCCCTAACTCTTATATCTCAATGATTTGTTGTCATTTACGGTGAGTTTCACTTCCCTAAATTGGATGTCCATAACTTTTCCATTTCTTCGAGGTAAAGGTAAGTCTTCATTTCTTACCTTAGGCCTTGAGGCCTAAATTATATTCATTTCTCTAGTTCCCTTCTTTGATTGCTAAATTTTATGCAATGTTCTTGGTAGGATGTCAATATAGATCACAAGAGGCACGTGGTTCCATTTCTCAAAACAGAAGCTAGGAAAATAGGATAAAATATAGACAGCTCAGCCAATAAATGGTCTTCCTTACAGACAATTGAATTCGTCCATCATCCCATGAGTGAAGCTAATTTTACAGGCCTCAAACTGTGAGGATAAAACAGTAAAATTGATTCACCAGAATGAGTAGAAACACTTTTTAAGTTATTTTTTTATCTGATCGTGTTTTCCTTTTTTTTCAGTATTATCTACAAGACTGTCAAAATGTCCCAAAACTGTGGCATGTTCAGGGCAGTGGATTGGAGTAAGAGAGAAGTGTTTCTATTTCTCTGAAGCCACTTGAAATTGGATGGCTAGTAAAAGATTCTGCACTTCACAAGGATCATAACTTGCTCAGATTGATACACAAGAGGACATGGTAAGAAAAAGAAAGTTTTCAATCATTTCAGAGCTTAAGTTTCTACAAAGAGAGAATAAAGATGGCCAGAGCTAGTACTCTATGATGAAGTGTCAGACAGTGTTCTAAGTACTGTAACTGTAAAAACTCATGTAATCTTCAACTAGTGTCTATGAAGTAGATATTTAAATATCCCTATTTAAATGAGGAAAGTGAGACGCAGAGATGTTATGTAACCCAGCCATTGTCACACAGTCATAAATTGTTGACCTGTGATTTGAACCTAGACAAGTTAGCTACTGAGGCTATGTCCTTAATCACAATGCACATTATCTACAAAGCTAAACGTATTTGTTCAATGTTCTTAGATTATTAAATAGATTGCTTTTAATACCTTTGAATTTGCATTCTGCCAAGAATAGCCAGGTAAAATTGAAACAACAAAAAGATGTAACTCTTGAAATTTAGAGATGAGAATGTGAAGGAAATATGTGCAGTTTGAAGAAAGTGAGACAACCAATGGAAGAAGTAAAACAGAGCAAAGAAAAGGGGACTTGGACTCCAGGGACACAGGGTAAAGGAAGAGGTTTGTTTGCAAAGAAAAGCTGACTAATAGGGTTTTGATCTAATAACAAGGAGCCAATTGAGGTAAGACTAAACCCATCACTCAATATCTTTTATTACAACAAATGAGATTCATTCAGAAGTTAGTTTGACTTCTGATTATATGTGAAAACACACAGCAACAATGACATTCTTATGCTGGGATCAACTCAAAATAGTTTATGACTAGGAGAGTCTTGGAAATGGACAAATTGTTCCACATACAATGCTCGGTGAGTTCCAAATTTAGTAGGACAAGTTTTATTCTCATGTTGTATAAACAAGTTTAAAACATTTTGAGATGTATTATTATAAAGAAGTCATCCAATTTTGTATGTATAATTCCCTTTCTCAGTGTCCACCCTGTGACATGTGCCCTTTCACATTGAAACATACCCTAAAGTGGCCCATCTTCCTTCTACCTTGTTAAGTAACACACAGTGAAATTTTACATTCTTATTTTTATTTTTCTTTCTTATGTTATTTTTGTCAAGCTCTTGCCAATAAACCTCCTTTTGTTAATTCAAAGTCAATTATTCTGCAAATTCTAAGCCAAAGCACACATATTATTTGCATCTTTTTCCAGTTACTTAAATTTATACAAGATCTCTTTCTTCTTTATAGAGTTACAGACCATACAGTTGTCTTTAATTTTCCAAATGTCCACCATAGCAATATTATTTATTTATACAACCATTTCTTGAGTGAATGTTGTTTCCTCACTTACATACTATTTTACCTGAAAAGAAAGGCTGTAGGATGACAGAAAAAAACATACTTATTGCAAAAAAAAAGCAAAAATTTGGTCATCAACAAAGTAAATTAATAAAAACGATATTATAATTAGTCTCTGGTTTCAATCTCAGCATGTTGCAAAAGTATCAGATGAATATAGATCTATAGATCTTATTCTTTACTTTCAAAAAAGAACAGTGGCTAAAAACATGCCAGGAAACTGCTTTTTAAAAAAAATTCCAGAGTTCTTGGATTTAGCAAACTTCTCTCTCTCTCAAGTAGAAATAGATATAGATTTAGATAGATAAATGTAGATAGATATAGACTTATATCTGTATCCTTGACTTATCTATGTCTATTTATATCCATATCTGTCTTTCTACCTACGTTCTAAAAAATGTTACAGATTATACTAATAAATATAATAATAATTAAATACCTATATTCAATCTTATATTCCTTTAATGTACCAGATATTTTTATCATGGGTGAGTATGAAGATCAGTGCTTTGTGTAAAATGTTTCAAATTACTTTACTGTTAATTTTACTTTTGATTACAGCTATAAGTGGCTTCAGAACTGATTTTGGTTTTTCCTTTTCAGGTTTGAAATCAGTGGGAATGGATTTTTTGCTTTTCTGAATACTGATGGAGTCCATAGTTCCAGGGGATTTCTTGATATCAAGTGGATTTGCAGCAAACCTAAATTTTAATAGGGCAAAAAACTAGAAAAGGGCTATGATATTTTGAAGATAAAGGACTAAACAAAAGAACTAAAAATTGTTAAATGAATGAACTGTAGGTAGAACTTCATCAATTCAAGACACAGAGTTGCTCTTTATGAGCACAAGTCAGGAAATGCCTGTTTAATAGGACCAAACAAAGTAACAATAAATAACTAGATGACCGGTGACTGCAATGATGATGATGACAAACAAATTTAAAGGAATCTATACTGATAGGCCAGCCAAGACTTACAGCTTGAAAGTTTAGGAAATATATGTGCTCTACATGTATAAATATTACAAAACACTGACCATAGTGACTTTGGCTTAAAGAAATGTTACATGAGAATCATCTATGAACAGGCATTTACTTCAACAATATTCTAAAAGCAAGGGAAAACACACCAGGAAGGAGTCTAATTCCATAAATAACCATCACTGATAAATGATTAGAATTATGCATTAAAATAACAAAGCTTAGATTGTAGAATATAAACTAGAATAGTAACATCAAAAGTGACCAAACAATACATTATTGAAAAAATTTCAATTCTCCAAGTAACGACAAGGAAATAGAACGGGCTTATGACACATCCCTGGGTGCATCTTAACATTCAAATTCTGCAGAACATTAAAAAAAATTATATAAAAATTGCCTTTGTTACATTAACTTGAGTTTAATTTCCTGCCTATGTACTGTAAGATATGAGTGCAAGAAGGAATGTGAGCGTAGGCAAATAGATAGGCACGGTAGAGTAGAGAAGCTGGAGAAAAAGATAATATCTAGGTTACAGGGCAAACACATAGAAACACACAAACTAGTCCTCTCCATATCTTTAATAAAGGCTTACTTTCTTAATTAGTTACAGATGAAGTTTTCTGATAAACAAATTCTTGTGAGCCTCATTCATAAACGTTTTACCTGACAATATATGTGAATGCAAATGACTTGGCAAATGTCAACATGTAATCAAGTATAGGTTTATTACATCTGTGCACCATGTTGTCAACAAGAAAACTTGAAAGTAATGAATTTCAGATGACATTGTGTATTACAGTTTGATGTATTATGTTTTGGCTCAGTTTAAGTTAAATTTTTACTTGATTCATATTAGAGATTTTATTTAATCATTGGTTCATAGTTATAAGTTAATTTTGTTAATTGCTTAGCAATTTTTTTTGATTCAGAGTAACTAGGGTGTAAATTTCTGATGGCTTAGAATGAACTGCAGGCAACTTCTTGAAGGAGTTAAATAACTACCTCATTTACATACTGTACACAAACTGTTGCCTTTATTTTGAAATATGAATGTGTTTTGAATAAATGAGAGGAAAACAAGGAACTTTGCATAGAATCTCAGTTAGAAAGTTAAAGGAGAATTCTTGGTTGGGAATTTTGAATCAAGAATTCTCTACTCAGGGGGCCAGCCCCATGGCCAAGTGGTTAAAGTTCTGTGCGTTCCGCTTGGGTTCACAGATTCTCATCCTGGGTGTGGACCTTCTCCACACATCAGCCATGCTGTGGAGGTATCCACATATAAAGTAGAAGAAGATTGGCACAGATTTTGGCTCAGGGATAATTTTCCTCAAGCAGAACAAAAAAAAAGAGGAGGATTGGCAATGGATTTAGCTCAGGGCAAGTCTTTCTCACAAAAAAAAAAAAAAAGGAGAAGAAAAAAATTTTTACAAAAAGAATTCTCTACTCAGCAAGGTCATCATTCAGAATTGAAGGAAAGACTAAAAATTTCCCAGATAAGCAAAAGCTGAAGGAGTTCATCAATACTAAACCAGCCTTATAAGGAATGTTAAAGGGACTGCTCTAAGCTGAAAAGAAGACACTAGTTAATAATACGAAAACATGCAAAAGTAATAATCTCACTGGGAAAGGTAAATTATAGTAAAAGTAGTGGATCAATCACTTATAAAGAAAGTATGAAGGCCAAAAGTCAAAAGTAGTAAAAATTAACTAAAATTACAATAATTAGTTAAGGGATGCAAAAAAATGATGTAAAATATGTCATCAAAAATATAAAACATGTGAAAGAGTAAATATGTTAAGCTTTGGAATGTGTTCAAATTTAAGTTCCTATAAACCTAAAAGAGACTGCTATACACAAAGGATATTATATGTGAAACTCATGGTAACCAAAAAGAAAAAACTTGCAGTAAATACACAAAAGAAAATGAGACAGGAATCTAAACACAACACCAAAGAAAGCCATCAAACCACAAGAGAAGAGAGAAAGAGAAGAAGAAAGGAAGAGAACAACTACAAAAATAGCCAGAAAATAACTAACAAAATGGCAATAAGTACATACCTATCAATAATTACTTTAAATGTAAGTGAACTAAATTTGCCAATCAAAAGACACAGAGTGCCTTTCCTTTCCTGTTGGCAGCATGTGCCAGCAAGATGGGAGTGCAAATTTCCAAGAAGAGGAAGTTTATCACTGATGTCATTTTCAAAGCTGAACTGAACCAGTTTTCACTTGGGAGCTGGCTGAAGATGTCTTCTCTTGAGTACAAGTCCAAGTTACACCAACCAGGACAGAAATCATTATCTTTGCCACCAGAATGCAGAATGTTCTTGGTGGATGGGCCAGCAGATCGTGGAATTGACTGCTGAGCATGCTCTCCATGATGAACATGGAGATTTATTACACAATTCTATTTTTTTATTATGTACAGTAAAATAAAACTTTATAAAGTAGATGTTATCACCCCCAATTTAAAGATGAGAAATTAAGTCACAAAGAGATTATATCACTTTCACAAAGCCATACAATAGGTAAATATCAGAGCTGAAATTCCAGCCCAGGTAGTTTGGCTCTAGAGCCCATGTTCTTAACTACTGCCTCATATCGCCTCCATAAGATATTAATTGGTGTGTTAGTCAGAGTTCTCCAGAGAAAGAAAACTAATGGAATTTGTGTGTGTATACATATATATATATGTATGTTTTATAAGAGAGAAACAGAGATTTACTTTAAAGAATTAACTCGTGATTATTTGGGATGGCAAGTCCAAAATGTATAGAGCAGGCTGGCATGTTGGAGATCCAGGGAAGGGCTGATATTGCAGCTCAGGTCTAAGGCAGTCTGGAGGCAAATTCCCTCTTCCTTTGGGAAATCTTTCTCTTAAGGCCTTCAACTGATTGGATAAGGCCCACCACAGTATGGAAGGTAATCTATTTTACTCAAAATTTACTGATTTTAATGCTAATCTCATCTAAAAAGTACTTGCATGGAAATATCTAGATTTTTGACCAAACCCAGATATTTGACCACATATCTGGGTACCATGCATGGCCTAGCCCAGCTTATACATAAAATTAAACATCACAGTTGGTTTAACCTACACTAAATATTCTGGGATGTAGTTATTTTATCCTCATTTGAAAGTTTAAAAAACTGATGTTTAATTTTTCTAAATTCATGTGACAGTTGACTGAAATCTCTTCATTCAAACACAGAGCAGCACATTACAGACAAAAAAAGAACATTACCTGCTAGACTGCTGATATTTACTTTCTGGGGGAAATCCGTTTTTTTATCTATACTCAAGGCAAAGAAAAGATACAATGAGAAACATTTAAAAATGAATAATAGTCTAAGCATATGAGAATAAAAATACTAGCACAGAATAAAGGCGTGCAAATAAAAGTTCAGTCTCTCTCTTCTTCTGTTTCTACTTCTTTTCTTCCTCAGAATTAGCCACGTTTTACCATATGTATTTTTATTCCTTTAAGTGTTAATCACAATTCTAAATATTGTGTGCATTCTTAAACTTCATACCCATTACTTTTTTATATATTATTTTCTTTTTTCCACTGAACTTTTTAACTGATGTTATTTCTTTTTGTTCCAGACCAAAAAAAAGAATTTCTTTTTACCATATAAAGTCCCTTCAGCTTATCAGTTGCTTTATTTATAGATCATTTTTATATAGACTGAATTAATTGCTTTTCAGGAACACAGAGCAGTTGATAACCTGAAATGTTTTTTCATTACATTCTTGGGATAGATTTACTCTATCTAACATCAACGTGCCTTCCCTTTTCTCTTTCAAAAGAACACGTGGAAAAATTATACAGCTTGACTACCCTTTTTTAGGCTAAAATTAAAATCCAGTTTGCTCATAACTTTGAAGACATTGCTACAGTGGTGTCTTTTTACGGGCATTTAAAAATCTGATACCAATTTGTTTCTCTTTGCTTTGGCAGAAAACTAATTCTTTCTGTAAACTTTCAGAATCATGTCTTTACCTATGGTGTCCTGAAATATGATAAGGGTTTATATCTATCTATCTATCTAACTATCATCTACCTATCATCCATCCATCTATCTATACCTATTTTTGTATCCTATTTGGAATTTGATTGGCTCTTATAAGTTGAAAACTCATGTTTTTTGGTTTTGTTTTTTTCTTCTGAAAATATTTTTATATATATTTTTTATTATCTTACATCTCACTTTTTCTCTTATTCTCTTCTTCTGAGAATTTGTTAAAGAGATACTGTCCTTCTGGATAGATAGTATTTTGTGTTTTTGTCTCAGATATTTTCATATTTATTGGCATTTGTTGATTTTTTTCTGACACTTTTCTCTATGCTCTGGGATATTTGGTTAGCTACACTGAATGTTTAGATAGAAAGAGCACAGGAAATAGCCAAGCAAGGCAGTATACCAATTCAATATTCCCCTCTCCCACCCCAGGACCAAAACAAGCGGGTATACACTCTATTGCACCAAACACTACTCTATAAAAGAGGAGCCCTAGCTTATTCTAGTTATATATTTCATTGTTTTAAGAGAATATTCTGTCTTTATTTTTGTTTTTGGTGTGATGTGGTGGCAAATGCTACTGTGTGAGTGCAATAAGAGGTTGTCAAGACATCAACCTTAAAGAACATTCCTTAGAAAGTCTTTCAGTTAATTACTTTGCTTAGGCCTCTCTTTGCACTCTGTACTCTCTGCTCCCAAAATGGAGCCTTGCCTGGGTTTTGCCGTGAGGAATACCTTCCATTTACACTGTAGCCACCTGTTGCACTTTCTCTGAACAGTGGTTCTCTCCGTTGATTTATCCAATAGCCTTATCCCATCTACTTTTCATTTTCTTTACAATTTTCTTCTCTTTCCATTCTCTGTGACTTAGTTAATTCATTCTATTTTGTTATCTTTCATTTTTCTAATACAGACTCTTGGAAAAGAGCAGACATAAATATTTATGGAAGCCATGGTAAATATTTCTAAACTTGTCAAAGTACAAGCACAAACTTAAAAGAAACATAAATATTGAAATTGTGGCTAATTTATCAGAATAAAAAATATCACTAGGAAGAAATACTGTCCCTATTAATATTTCATCAATGTGTCAAGTTTTATTGATTTCTTCTCAATAGCATCTTCCAAAAGAATGATTATTGCACCACTTATGTCTTTTTACCACTTATGTTTTACAGAAGAGAAAATTGAGTCATAAAAGATCAGTGGCAGCCTATAAACATCATTCTTAGTGCCTAACAAGAAACCATATGCTCCTGAATTTTAAGGGCTTTGTTTAAAGCTATAATTATTACAGTGTATTCAACTTCCCAGAATTACTGCTTAACAGAAAATAGTGCTTACTTAGATCAATTCATGAAAACTAACATTAGTCATCTAATATTAAATGTTAAGTAGGTGAAGAATTTCATACTATTGTAATTGATTTCAATATAAGGATTGGATACGTTTAAGGAATATGATTGGTTGACAACTTTCCCGCCAAAATGCTATGAAAGTGTAAAAGAATTACATGAAATAGAATATTTATTTTACCTTAGAAAGATCTGATATTTCCACTGTTGTACTAGGAAAAACACAAAACAAATATAATTGCCCACTACAAAAATAAACTGTTTACCTCTTTGTCTGCCTTAGAGAAGTTGCTTTAGGGCTTATCTAAATTTAGACATCTCATCTCAAAGGCCCCCAGAGTTTATGTTTCCATGTAAATGTGGCATATAATACACTACTCATTTTAGCCCAACATCTTCAAGAATCACATTTTCAAGGGAGAAACAAAATATTATAGAAACCACAAATTGGTCTGGGATTTCATAAGAACAACTACAGAATAAGCACATTAAATATCACTTCAGGAAAAAGAAAAGTACAGAAGTCCATCTAAAATGGTTTTCAAATAGGTCTTTTTTTAAAAAAAACAACTAACATTCATACATTTAAATTGTTCTCTCTCAAAGTGAGCAAATACTCCTTTTGTAAATATACATCACTAAAATATTACTGGAGGTTCTTCACAAGAAAAGGTGTAAAATAAATGCTCATTTTAGATTTGAGTGTTTCTTAATTTTCCTTAAATTCAAAATAATTTTGAAATATGACATATAGACTGGTCAGTTTAATTTACAATTTTGGGCTACAATGTGGAGCTGATTTTGATATTAAAAATAACTAAAGATCCACATTTATTTTCTAAAAATGAAAAAATAAAAACTCCATACTTACCCCAAAAGTTCAAGCCAACCACTGTCATCATGAAAATAAGGATTCCAATGCATCCAAATTCTAGAGTAAGATAATAATACACTGGATACGGGGAGAAATCTGAAATGTGGATTTTTTTTTTGGTGAATTTTAGAATTCTTTAATTATTCACTTTATAAACATTTTCCTATTTTATTTAAATTACAGAGATAATCCATTTCATTTTAGAGATGGAATTAAAATTTACAATAGGTTGAAAATTTGAAAACGAAAACTATTTACAGTCCAAAAACAAAGAGATGCTGTTGTTATTTAACGTGCTGGATTGTAGTGCCATTGTCTTGCTTTGTTGATTGTTTGGTGATTTTTGATTACTTAAAAATGACTTATTAAATTCTTTATATAGTATATAAATAATATATATAATTTATATATAATGTGTATATATAATATGATATATATAATATACTACACACATAATGTGTAGTGATATGTAAGTATTAATAGTAATATATAAAATATAATATAAATATATATCTTTTATATTCTCTATATGGAATAATATATATATTATATACACGTTACTGATCTTTCTTGACTTATGATAGGGTTACATCTGGATAAACGCATTGTAAGTGGAACATGCATTTAATACACCTAACCTACCAAACATCACAGCTTAGCCTAACCTGACTTAGATGTGCTCAGAAAAATCATCTAACAATAATAGATGTTAATAATAAAATACCTTTATAGTATATTGTTGAATATCTCATGTATATACAATATAGGTATGTATATAGGTACTATTATGTGTATTATTTATTTTAACGACTCACTATAAAAAATAAAAGAAGAAAAGGAACATTTGTTGAAGTTCTATTGTGTACCAGTCACTGAACTGGGAATATTCACATTATTTCATCTTTACATATGATATATTGTATTTCCCTGGCTTTGACTTTTTAGACAGAAATCAGTGTCAGCCTACGAAGTATAGATCTCTGATTGAAGATGCTTAGGTAGAATTTTGTGCCATAGTACTCTCTTGGATCAGAGTCAGCAGAAATGATCTTATTACAGAGGAGTTAAAGAGGAAACTTCAGAGACATTATCAGGGATATATATGTTATGATCCTCTTTCAATTTTATATATTTCCAACCGCATACTAGCACTTTTGAATAAGTTGGATATATACACTCTTTCCACAGGCAAAATTAAAACAGATATTCTTTTGCATGCAGGCATCACAGGAATATTATCTCAATCTAGAAGGATTCTAGCCAAACAATTTGCCATGCTAGTGGACAGAGAGAAAGTCCAATCATTTGGTGATACTCAGATAATTGCTCCCCAGTTTTTATTAGCTTATTAAATAAACAAGCACTTAATTTCATCACCTTGGTTGTGCATTTCACAAATAATTTGTCTTTTAAGTTATAGTAAAAAGCGCTATTTCTCAAATCTGGGTACTATGTACATATTTTACTTCAATTAATTTTTATGGGCTTAATGCATCTGATTATATCTATAGTTCACATTTATAGGATGTGTTATATGCAGTAAAACTTCTGAAATTATCAAACTGTCTGCATTACAGAATAAATTCAAAATAAGTTTCTATCTTTTTTCTTGCCTATGGGTGTTTCTTTTGCTCAAGCGAACGTAAATGGCCTCTACTTACTGAAAAATCTTCAAAACACATTTCTGTAATTTTATGGGGGTATACCAATCCTAGGCATATGGATCAGCAGTTAACTGGTTCCATAGTTGTCAGAGAAGGAAGTAGAAACTCATTGTCAAATAATATTATAGCTATAAATTAAAATATTATTTCATACAGGTCATAATTTACATATTATATCAAGCCAGGAGAACAGAGAGCCGAGTACCTGGAGTGCATTGCCCTGGCCCATTCTAGAACTGCTCGACTAGATGTCATGAGCCTAGGTGGAGTAATAATAAGAAATCGCTCTATGAAACCTGTTATTATCACTACTACAAGAGTATTAATTGCATTATTTACTTCTGTTCTATGATAGGAAAATTTCCTTTCTGAATTTACTATCAAGATTAGTTATTATCCATCTTAAGCAATAGGTGAAACTTTATCTTACAAGGAGAGTCAAATAACTGATCAGGTTTCCCTTACTCATCAATAACGAAGAATCTTAGAAACGAACTTAAGGAAAGCACAAACATGCTCACAGTATGTAACTTTCGCTTGATTTCAGGCCTAATTCATGTTCCCAGCCCTATCCTTCTTTCATTCATAACGTAGATGAATGTTATCTTGTACTTTACGTACCTATATTCAGATTTTATATATCTTTACTCACTTGTCTAATAAGGTTGTTTATAAATTAAAGAAGAAATAGTTAATATTTTAGTTTAATATCTACATAAAAATCACAAAATAGACTTGCTTATTGTAAATAAGCATTGAGATTTAAAAAGACAAAAAGATTTGTCCAAAAGCATGCACTTAGTCTGTGGGTTTGGGGTCTGATTCAGTTAATTTGACTTCAGTTGTCCTAGTTTTTACTACATCAAAGGAATTTATTAGTGAAAACAGAAGCATTTCTTTTCTGATGTTGAGACCACAAAAAGGACCCTGAGCCTTCAGATGATGAGAGAAGTACCATTTAAAAAAAAGTTATTTTGAGTTTACTAGATGGAAACTGAGATAGTACATGTGGATGTTCAAAAAGTACGTATGTCAGAGCTGTGGTTGTGACTGGAAATTCTGAATTCCTGGCCCATGTCATCCCAGTTTAGATCTTGGCTATTTCAACAGATTGTTTTAAAAGTTTATTTTAGACAGACTGAATTTATACACCAGTATGTTGTTCATTAAACTTGTCAATAGAACCTGTAAGAGATATTAAAAAAAAAAAAAAAAAAACAAAAACACAGTAGGACCACTGCTACTCACACCATCAGCACTGGATCTTTATCTTCCACATATAAGAGAAATCTTCATAAAGATATCATACTCAAATAATTGATTCCATGAACTTTATGTTTTATAAGAGGAATAATTTCTGTAAAAAGACTAATTTCAACCTTTCTCTTGAAAGTTACATTCTTATTCTTACGCTACAATCTTGAGGAGACTATACATCATCCTATGAGCATTTCTCTGGCCTCATAGCTGCAAAAATACTGCCCATTTATTGCTGATGCTTACATGAGTCTAAATAACCTATATCAGACCATTTATGACAATATTTTAAAATCCAAAAACATAGTTAATTTTAACACTTTAAAAATATTCATAGATAATTATCTTCCTGAGAATAATGCAATTTTAAGCTGGAGCCTGAATGAGGGGAAACAATATTCCTACCTTTTTTAGATCTCTGCCTGAATTTGAAACGATTCTTGAAATCCAGTATCATATAACCATCTTCATTCTCCATCTTCTCAAATGTTTTCATGTGATATTACTCAGAAAATAGTAATTACTATTGGGGCTGGCCTCGTGGCCGAGCGGTTAAGTTCGCGCGCTCCACTGCAGGTGGCCCAGTGTTTCGTTGGTTCGAATCCTGGGCGCGGACATGACACTGCTCATCAAACCACGCTGAGGCAGCGTCCCACATGCCACAACTAGAAGGACCCACAACAAAGAATATACAACTATGTACCGGGGGGCTTTGGGGAGAAAAAGGAAAAAATAAAACCTTAAAAAAAAAAAATAGTAATTACTATTACCTTGGCTGCTACTAAACTTAACCAGGCAGTGACTCCTGCAGCTTCTATAACAGATATAGTTTCATTCTTTGAGCAAATTAACATATCCCCTGGTATCTGGTGTGTAGCTATTGATCTGGCAAATATTTTTTTCTCTATATTTGTCCATAGGCCCAACAAAAACAGTTTGATTTCACCTGGCAAGGCCAGCAATACATCTTCACTGGCCTACGTCAGGGCTACATCAACTCTCTGGTCTTATGTCATAATTTAGTTTGCAGGGATTTTGATCACCTTCCCTTCTGCAAGATATCACACTGCTTCGTTAATGACATTATGTTGAGTGGACCTAGCCTTAGAGTCAGGGCTGAAGTGGCCATCTTTGGCCCTGAGCCCAGACATATTCCTTTACGTAGGACCCAGGCCCAGTGTCCTTGGAAGGTGGGGAGGTCAATGAACTCTGTACACCTCCAATCATCTGTTCCCACACTTGAGACCACCTTGCCCCACACCCCATGAATATCCCTGAGACCCCATTTTCAGGGAGGCTGATTTGAGACCTGTGCTCTCGCTTCCTTTCTTGGCTGCTATTTGATTAAATCCTCTCTCTGCTGCAGTTTCATTGTCTTGGTGATTGGCTTTCCGGGCAATGGGCAAAAATGAACCTGGCTCAGTAACAATATTTGTGAGAGAGAAATACGTGCAGTCGGCTAGAATTTATCTGTTCCCCCAAAATTAATGCTATATTTATTAAAGTATTTAGTACCTGGGAGTAACTTCTCACCCCTTCTCCAAAACTATGCTTAGGAAAATCTGTCATTTTTACCTCATTTAAAATAGATCACCACTGTGTACTAGCTCAGTGTAGCCATTCTAGAAGACTGATAGGACTAAATAGAAATGTCCCTATAAGAACAGAAAATTTCAAGTTACAAGTGAGGATCCCGATATCAGTATCAATAAATATCCCCTGTACAATCTTGTGTTCCATCCTTCCTTATGCAACACGACACCGCAGATGATATCTCAGTTACTGCCAGGCCTTATAATTTCTTCACCATGTAAACTATTACCTCTCAAAGCAGATTCTATTCTTCCCTATTTAGAGTATGCACTTTATGATCTGGAAACAATGGCAATGACAAGAAGACTCATCCTGTGAATTACCTGCTTAAGGTAAGGTCATTGAATGGTTTCTAGCTGAAAGAAGACTATTATTCTCTGGCAAAGGATAAAGAAGTGTTTTGCAGTTTTTGAGGGCACAGAGGAATTCAGGAATCCAAGATTTGCAGACTCATCTGACCAGATGTTCCCGTGTCAGGTTTTCTGGAACATAATATTGACTTTTTCTATCTGGGACTGATTTTTACTTATGGTACCTACATAACTTTTACAATTGGGTTTTGGGCTCGATTTTCCTTACAGTCTATTCTGAAGGTTCAGAAGATGAGAATTTTCAACAAAGTTGCCATAAAGACACTCCATATTTCACATAATTCATTAAATTTTCAGCTACTTACCAGAAACTTTCATTTTTTTCTATGTATTCTAATTCTATTAATTATATTATCCAGTCTCACCATAATGCCTGTGATTACCTCCATACCAACCAAGCACCACAACTATGACATATGGTAACTCTTCACCTTCCTCTGTTCTCATAGAAATTAAGCACAAGTGAACATCTTAGTATTTTGATAATCCACATATCCGAGGTCATTACTGCTCCACTTACCTCTAGTAATGGAGTCCCTATTGCACTCAGCCTGATGGACAATTTAATTCAACAATCCCATCCAGACGATCTGCATTTTGAAACCATTCAGTTACCAGTTTTCCAAAGTGTGCTTCCTAGAAAACAAAGCTTGAGTCAAAGACATCTAATGCTTTTTGCAGAAGTGCAATACAGGAAAAGAGGAATGAGTGAAAGAGGAATGAGATAGGAGGAAAAAAGAGTAAATATAAGCTGAGCATCAGTTGATATCAAGGATAGATCATTTTTTATCTCATAGGATCATCTTTAGACAAACCATTTAGACTATTTTTTCTCAGGACAATCCTTATGGGAGCAGAAACGGAACAAGTGGGAAAAACTTATTCATAGCTCTAGTTTCCTACTGGCAAAATGTTTGCTCTGTAGGGTACTACCTGTACTATACTTCCGTGTTGTGCATGTGTACACACAGAGGAAAGTCTTACTCTTCAGTGGTAATGGGTAAGTCACAGACCAAGAGGTGAGGCACAAATAATGAGGGCATGAGGAAAGGTAATATCAGGTCTGCATTAAATCAGTTCTCAGAAAAATTAGTCTACATAATTGTTCAAAATCCCTGAGAGAAGTGTGGTCACAATGCTTGAGGTGGCTCTCAAGAAACGATTTGTGCTGAAACAACAGTAGATTGAATAAAAGGGAGTTGGATACAGCATGCTATGAGTCCTTGGGTCTATGGACGATGGTACCATGGAAGATTTATGGGCAGGAAGACAAGTTCATTATTGGAATATGAGTCTACTTTATTAAAACATGATGTTGCCCCATTCAGGATGATAAAGTGTCAGTGTAATCAATCTGCCACCAGGCTAGCCAGCTGTCCCTCTAAGAATTGGTGCGTTACCTGGGACTCAGATTTGGCCTCTGCATTTAGCTTATTGGGTGCTCATTAGTTCCAGATTATCCTTGGGTAATAGAAGATCATCTTGTTGATGCATACATAGTCTCCATTTTGGCAGCAAGGCCACTCTACATTGGTCCATTGATCAAACATCAGAGTGTCTGGAGAAAGATCCTGCCTGATACATACAGCACATATCATTTTGTCTGCCTGATTACTGACAATCTGCTCCTCATCTGTGGATATCACTTGTGGGTATTTACATGGAAATTAATAGCTTCACAATCTGTGTCCATTGTGAATAATCCCTATATATACATCTCCCCCAGATCTCCCTGTTACTAATTTTCCAGTTTTGTTCTTTTTGAGTTCTTGACCAGCTATCTAACTCATTTTTCTCTGACCATGAGTCAGTTTAGATTTATATCTCTGGGTACTCATCTTTTTTGCTAGGTGAACAACCAGACATATCACCCAAATTTTTGTTTAATGTGAAGATTTAACTTAACTTCTGTCTTTTCAGGCCACTCTCTGAACAGGCCTGTAGGTGGCATCTATTTCTAGTGGCATACTTTTCATATCTATTGATAAAACTTTTCCTTTTACTTCTCTACTATATGATCATATGGAATCTTTTCCAACACCCCACGCCACATACACCAAAACCTTACACATGGTTGAGGTGAAGGAAGAAAATGAACACAAAATGTACCATGGCAGTCTGAGCCATCCACTCATGCAGTTTACTGTGCCTCTTTGGAGCTGTGCAGGCCTAGCCTCCAGTATGCCCCCTTTTGCATTTATGATAAAATGCTGCTATGCATGTCTAATTTTAGGGTTCATTGGGTTAAAATGGTCAAATTAGATCAGATCCTTGTTGATGAACACATATCGTCCAAAAGTTATAGGATGTTTACTGCTTGTTCTTCACAAGGTATACTTAGCATAATATCATCAATATAATGAATCCTTTCTGTGCAATAGAGTCTGAGCTATACTATGTTCTGAAATATATTAATATGAGCTGGTTTCCTCTGAGATATCTTATGGCAGAGACCAGGAGAGCTCACAAACACCTAGGCAAGACAGTAAAGAAATATCTTTGTTATTTGTCCTTGTAAATAAAAGCTAATATTTCTTTTTTCGAGTATACAGTCATCCAAGAAAATGGCTGAAGGTTTTTCTGGGCTAGGTTTTGGGAAAGAAGTGTCACAATGACACTTGTAATCATATTACAGTATCCTTCGATAAAGGGATGCAGCCTGCCCTTTCCCCAGTTGAGAGGTTCATAATCTGTGAATAGCTTTAGCTAGTAACTGTATTTAAGTCTGGAACTGGATAAAAGATAGTGAATCTCCTATCTGAAAATTTGAATTGAGTTTCTGGCCAAGATTCCTAGATTCCTAGAATCTTCGCAGCATATCAAGCAACTACATAGTAAGCTATTATCTTTTTTTTTTTTTCATTTTTAGGAATCAACTCCAAAATCAACTAGCCTTTGTCACAGATCTCTGTGGATCAAAACTTTGATTACCAGTCAACTCCTGTTGCTTACTGTAACAATTGCATCCACTTGACCTCTAGGACTAGATTATCACCAGTGTTACCAGAGAACCCGATTCCACTGTAGCATCTCCTACTACATCTTTGGCCTACAATCACAATAGGCCATCACTAATTGCCCTCACCAATACATTCTTAAGATTTTGTTGCAAGCATACCTTCTGGGCCCTCCTGGGGAACATAATCAAGAGGTGCTTGAGCAGGTTGCACAGAATAGATTCATTTCAACATAGCCAATTCCCCTGAGCCTTCAGATTCTTTCCTATAGTTTGTTATATAATTTCCAATATTGAAACAACATTAACTATATACAGGTGTTTAGTAGCCAACCCAGATAATTATTAACTCCACTCCTGGGTGATGAGCAAACATTAAATCCTAACTCTATGTCAAAAAATTCATCTCTATCAATTCATCTATTTATCCCATTGCACTGCCATACTTAGAATCCAGTTAATGCATGCTCACAGGTTCTTACCAATATAGATTGGCTAGTTGTGTGATGCTTTTTTGATATATAACCTGTCTCTTAAAAAAAATTTCCTTTATCTTCTCTGTCTGGGCTATGTTGATATCTAATTATCTAACTATGGGTCTGATGGCAATAAGAGTTGATGGGATTAAATACTGAGATAGCTTAGAGATATCAAATTGAGAGGTATCTCAATTTGAACATGTCTAAAACTTGTCCCAAACTTTAGATCTATCCTATGTTTTCTACTCAACTAATTATGAAGTCCTGTCAATTTAACCCCTTACACATTTCCCTATTTAATTCATTACTGCCCATCTTAAGAGGCAACATTTTAGTGCAGTTTATCCTAGCCAATGCACACTCTATTCCATTGGAGCATTCAGTCTACTATAGAGGAGGAAACTTTTTCCTTTCTTCCTTTCTAAGTTCTTTGGCTGGCCTAAAAAATTAGATTGACATAAAATAGATTAACAAGAAAAAAAAAATTTTAATTTTGTACATACAGGAGCTCATAGAAATATGAAACTCGAAGAAATGACCAAAGCAGGTAGCTTTTATACTTCTTAGAGAAAGAAACATTAAATTTGTGAAGAATTGACAAGACAAAGACAATTGGGGCAGTAAATTAGTAAAGAAGTAACAAAGTTTGTTTATACAGCCTTTCTTGGTGAAGGAGACACAAAATCAGCAAAATAAGTACGTAAATGTATATTCAAATCATGTATATAACATGTTCCTGAAGTTAAGACTTTTCTCCATGAGGAACAAGTGAGGGTGGTTTGCAACTTCATATAGATTTGTCATGGTCAACTTCACTGAGAAGTGACATTGAGCAAATACTTGAAGAAATTGATGCAATAAATCTGGTGGATATTTGAGGAAAGAAATTTCTAGGCAGAAAGAACAGAAAGTTCAAAGTTCATAAGACCATGGGGCCACTGTAGCTAGAGTGGAATTAGAAAAGAATAGAACAGTAGGATTAGTAAGGCCATGAATATAAAACTAAAATATAATAAGCATTTTGCAGGAACAGTATTTGGCTACCATGAGAATGTAAAATAGGATTATCTGACGTAGTCTTAAGACTTGAGGAATGCTTCCCTGAGTAAATGACAGTTAACTGACATCTGAATTGTAAGCAGAGGTTAATTGGGTCCATCCGTATTCCTCTCTTCCCCGAAACTGCCTTGTCCCTATATTCTAATATTTTTTCTTTCTAGTCCTCTGACCAATTGGCCAAGTCATCAGCCACTGCCCAGGAATTCATATATATTTTTAACATGGACCACTTTTATTGCCTCATGAAACCCAGTGAGTGGGGCTGCAGTGTAGCCATAGTCCACTTAGAGCCTGTACCTATGTTCCAAGCAGAACTTTCTAGTAACCAAGCTCTGAGAATCAACTTTATTCTTCCTCCATCAGCAGGTAAGAAGAAATGTCTGAAACAACCATATATGTGAGCAGAGGAAGAGATGGCAGGGAAATAATGTTGGTTAACATTGGATCTGAAGCTTGTCTCTGTGCTCTCTGATTGGCATAGAATCTTCAGCTTGCCTTTTTGCTCAGAATCAGCTTGTGTTGATTCTGGATATACAAATTTCACCTTTCGATGAATTGCTGCTGGGACTACCTGAACTTATATTTGGTGGGTCGGACAGGAATCACTTCATTAAAGGCAATTCTAGCCATATGGACACCTGATGACCCATGTCAGGTGATCTATTTCTACAGAAGTCCAGCAGGGTGCCAGGAGCGGTTTTACAAAAGCACTATAATTATCAGTTGTAATTGACCTGGCCTTGTTCCAGAACTCAAGGGGTCATTTATATTGTGTTTCTCCTAACAAGGCTTAGCCATAAATTCCACAAAATCCTTTCCTTCCATTGATAACTCTAGTGTCATAGTGTATGATAGGTTGTATGGCTCAAGTGGCAGGAATGCTTCTAATGCAGCCAGACTTGCTTCAGAGCCCTTTCTTAGTCTGAGAGCTTGCTCTGGAAGCATTTTGTGTCACCTAATATATATATCAGAGTTCTATTCCCAGGTGTGGAAAATGCATCCTCCCATAGCCAATGAGGCCTACCCAACAATTGTATTTCCTTCTTTTTGAAAGAGATGCCCCAGCATGTCCCAGACCACTGTAATCATAATAATTTCACTGATGTGAGACAGTTGGCCGTTGAATCTTTGTGGCTTTACAACTCTCTGCAGTGTATGTGCCTCGCCAATGCTTCCAACATACATTCCCCTTCTTTCTCATCGAATCCGATTTGCATGATGTCGTTAATATTGTAAAGCTGAGATGAGCTCTGTAGGATGTCCAGGCAGACACAGTTTCTTCATACTATATTATGACAAAAGGAGGGAGCGTTAACAGCCCTGGGGTAAGAATATAAATGTTAACACTTGTCTTCTTTAAATAAATACCAAATATTTCTGATACACATGGAAAATAACTCTTTTGGCAGGTCAGTGGCCACATTCCATGTATCTGAGGTTATGTTAATTTACTTTAACATGTATTCCACATCTGAATCAGCAGCTATAATTGGGATTATTATTTTACAGAGCTTGCAATAGTCAGTTGTCATCTTCCAGAATCCATATAGTTTGTAAGAGTTGCACTGATGAGTTAAATAGAGATGAATGGATACCATCATCTTTTTATCTTTGGGGTATTCATGAGTATCATCAATCTCTGCCATCCCTTCTGTGATGCAAAGTTATTTTTGGTTTACTATCATGACCCATGCAGGGTTATAAAGTAGTTTCAGAAGCTCCACTTGGCTTTTCTCTCTATAGTACTTACTCAATTAGCCAAAGAACAAATATGGAGGTTGTACGAACTCCTAAGTATGTGATGTTCAACTATATATTCAAGGATCACAGAAATGACTAATAGATGAGGTCATGGCCCTACTGTAATCCAGACATAGGCAAGAACTCTTTATATTGCCTGGTCTCCATAGGCGCCTATGCTCACTGGAGAGTCATGATCAGGTCTTTGGAATCAATGCCAACTCGCACCTGCATTTCAGCATCCTAGAAATGTATGTCCTAGATATTTCCCCAGTTATTCAAATAAATGATCATAAGTCTTGTTATGTACTGAATTGTGTCCCCTCCAAATTCCTATTTTGAAGCCCTAACTCCCAATGTGACCGTATTTGAAGGGTAGGGCCTTTAAGGAGATAAGATTAAATGAGGGCTTAAAGGTTGGGCCCTAATCTCATAGGACTGGTGTCCTTACAAGAAGTGAAAGACACCAGAGAGCTCTCTCTCTGTACATGCACAGAGAAAATGGCATGTTAGGATACAGTAAGAAGGTGGTTGACTGCAAGCCAGAAGAGAGTCTTTATCAGACATCAACATTAGTATCTTTATCTTAGACTTCTAGCCTCCAGAACTGTGAGAAAATACATTTCTGTTGTTTACACCACCTAACTTGTGATATTTTATTATGGCAGCCTCAGAAGACTAGTATAGATATTGGTGCCATGAAGTGGGGTGATACTGTAACAGATACCTAGAAATATGGAAGTGATTTTGGAACTAGATGATGGATTGAGGCTGGAAGAATTTTGAGGTATATCCTAGAAAAAGTCTAGATTGCTTTGAAAAGATTGTGATAAAAATATGAATGTTAAAGGGTGATTCTTGTGAAGACTCAAAAAGAAAAGAGGAGAGCTGTAGAGAAAGTTACCTTTGTCTTAGAGAATACATATATCACCATGAACAGAATGTTGGTAGAAATATGAACATTAAAGTATTTCTGGTGAGAGCTCAGATGGAAATGAGGAAAATGATATTGAAAATTGGAGGAAGGGTAATCTTTGTTATAAAATGGCAAAGCATGTGGCTGAATTGTGTTCTAGTGTTTTGTGGAAGGTAGAAGTTGTGAACAATAAAACTGACTATTTAGCTGAGGAGATTTCTAAGAACAGGGTAGAAGGTGCTGCCTGGCTTCTCTTTATTGCTTATAGTAAATGTGAAAGGAGAGAGATAAATTGAAGGAATCATTAAACAAAAAGGAATCAAAAATTGAAGTTTGGAAAATTCTTAGCCTATCCATATAGCAAAAAATGAGAAAACGTGTTCTGGAGAGAATATCAAGGGTATGGCTGGACAATCACTCCATAAAGAGATTACCCATGGATTTAAACAACCATATTATCAGAAGCCAGGAATAGAGGTCGGAATATACAAGCAGAGACATAGCAAGTTTGAACAAAAGCAGTTTTCAGATTCCTGGGATTCTATAGAGCTATATAGCTGTGAACATGCTTTCTCCTTCTAGAAAATGGAAGGATGATCCTGAAGACTCTTCAAACATCATTAGGGCTCCCACTCCCACCAGAGGCCCAGAGAATACAAAAAAGAGTGGTGGGAGTGGGGAAGCAGGGACAAGACCATTTCCTCATCTATTTCAGATAGTGGGGCCACTTTCCCAGTTTCAGCAGGCCAGGCTGCCCTTACCCAGGGCTTCATGGGCAAGGCCACGATTCAGAGCTAAAGAGGTAGCATCACCATCTAGGGCCGTGGGGATGGCACTGCTGCCTAGTGGGCCCACAGGGCACAGCATTCAGCCAAGAGGATTATTCCTGAACCTTAAGATCTAATGGAATTTGCCTCACCAGATTTGGGACCTGTCACCCTTTTCTTCTATCTGACTTTTCCCTTTAGGAAATGGAATTTCTATCCTGAGCCCATCCCGCTATTGTATTTTAGAAGCACATAACTTGTCTGGTTTCACAGTTTCAGAGCTAGGGAAGAAGTTTAACTCAGAGTGAATCATAGCTGGAGTCTCCCCATACCTGGTTTAAATGAGACTTTGGACTTGGAATTGATGCTGGATGAGTTGAGACTCTTAAGGCAATTGGGATTGGGTGAATATATTTAAAATGCAAGAAGGATGTGAATTTGAGGGGAGCAGAAGATGGAATATTGTGAACTAAATTTTGTTCCCCAAAAGTCATATATTGAAATCCTACTTCTCAGTGTGACTGTATTTGGAGATAGGGCCTTTAAGCAGATAGTTAAGGTTAAATGAAGACATAAGAGTTGGGCCCTAATCTAATAGGAAGATTAGGCCCTAATCTAATTAGGAAGATCTAACAGGAAGATGTCTTTATAGGAAGAGGGAGAGATATCAGCGAGCTCTCTTTCTATGCATGCAAAGAAAAAATAATATGAGGACATAGTGGAAAGGCAGCCATCTACAAGCTAAGAAGAGAGATCTCACCAGACATCAGTCCTCTGGCTCCTTGATCTTGGACTTCCAGTCTCCAGAACTATGGGAAAACAAATTTCTGCTGTTTAAGCCACCCAGCCTGTGGTATTTTGTTATGGCAGGCAAAGAAGACTAATACAAGTCCCTTTGGGGATGGACTGGGGGAATCATTAATATTTACACTAGTCATGGTATTGAAGAGGTCTTCCTTCTGAGGACCTGCCTTCTCCTTCAATAATTGGGTCCCGTGTCATAAAACTGGCTCAGGTAGAACTAGAGTCGGATAATAGTTTATGACTTTTGGGGGGATGGTTGCCCTTAGCTTACTGAACATTCATCTTTGACTTCTTTCTATTGTAGATGTTGAGCAAAACCCAGTGGTACGCTTGCAAGATCTGATTGCTAAACCTTCAGGATTTTGTGAGCCAATTGTTAAAAATAGTTATTATTTAAAAATTACATTATCTAAATTTAAATTAATAAATTACATTAAAAGCAAAAGATACTTAGAACTCAATTTATGAATATTTATCAGGCCTTATTTAATCATAATTAAAATGCCCTCTGGAATTAATAAAACTAAGGTAAGGCAGTATTTCTGAAATCCTGCCCCATCTACAATAAAATTCAATGGGGCTTTTTATTATATTTTACTATTATCTATGCATGAAATTATTTACATATGTCACACCCATATAACAGAAATACTATATACTGGTGTACTACTGCACATCTCTTCTCAACTCTGTGTTCAGTGATGTCACATTGGTAGCTCAAAATCAGCCATGGTGGAAGTAATTACATCACAGAAATCAGCACATGTTACAAACTAGGGCCTTTTTTTTTCCTCTGTAGCACCAGTTATTAAAGACCAGCACACAAGTAGAAATATCCTTTTTGGATATCTATCTGTCTTACTCCTGGGAGTGTTTGATAACTCTTTAACTTTCTGTGGGCCAGTAATCTTGTATGCTACTCCAAACTCACCACTCATTACAGTGATTGTGTCTGTCTCGTATCACAGCTGAGCTGTGTCACTTGACCTCTACTACTTCAAGATCCTGTCACTACCAATGTTATCTGTAAATCCAGTTCTGTGAGAACATCCCCTATTGTAATCCTTGGCCTACAAAGGAGAACTGCCACAAGATTTTTCATGATGCTTATGTGCATTCACCAGTGCATTCCTCATTGCTTTGTTAATAGATTTCCCATAGAACATAGTCATCTGCTGAATTTTCTGTCCATATTGAGTATATCCACTCTAGAATGCCCCCTTCTCTAAGCATGTTTATCTTCTCATCAACTATCTCCCACAGCAATTTGGGGATTTTATTCTGTTTAGCATGGGCCATTGCTTTCTTCCAGCTTCTTGGAGTTATTTTAGATTATCAGGACTATCTCACAACATTTTGACGAGTTATTTAATTTTATGTCTCAAGAGAGTATTCCAACGTGGAAAAAATCTCCCTTATCGAGCTTTGTGTTTCTCTTTGATCCAGCACCCTCAGAATCCAATCCCATTATGTACTCTCTAGGTTGTTGTCATTACGTATTGGTTATGTCTGAATTCGTTCTGAGTATAATCCTTTTTCTCCCTAATCAAGGCTGGCAGTTAACCTTGATTATTGGCCTATGATCAGGAGGGGAAGGAAGCGATGGTTGTAAGGTAGGTGTGTAGTTTCTTTCATAGCAGAGGACTCGACATCAGCTTGAAGCAAGGAGAAAGGCTAGACATTAATGGGGAGAACCCACCACTTTCACAGGTTTAGGGGGTTCAGCATTTTTAGAGGGTTCTAGTTATTTTAAGATTTTTGGGAAAGATTTTGTCAAAAAATACACTACAAGTGGTGGAAAGTATTTGTCATACCTATATCTGACAAAAGCACATATTTCCATATTATTTATATATTATGTTATAACACATTACATGTATATATTACAATTCATAATAAGAAGGCAAATAATCCCATAAAAATGAGTGAAATATTTGAATAGAAAGTTCACAAAAAAAGATATATAAATTTCCATAAGCACATGAGAAAATTCTCAACAGATCATTAGAGATATGCAAATTAAAACTACATTTAGACACCACCACACACCTACTAGAATGATTAAAATGAAAAAGACTGACCATATCGAATGTTGTGTTGTTGATCTGAAACAACTGGAACCATTCTACATTCATGGTAGGAATGGTACAACCTCTTCAGAAAATGCTGTATGTTTATAAAATTAAACATGTATTTTCTTTTTTAAAACAACTTTACTGAGGTATAATTGATATACAGAACACTTGAGGTATTTAATATGTACAGTTTGATGAGTTTGGACATATGCAAGCAACCATGATGCCATCGCCACAATCAAGGTAATAGACATATCCATCACCTCCCATATTGCATGTTGTGTTCTTACTCCAAAAAAAAGAGGGCACAAACATATATTTTTTATATGACCTAGTAATTCCAGTCCTGGGTTTTTTCTCAAAAGATTAGAAAATATACGTCCACAGAAAGACTTTTACACAAATGTTTATGTTGGCTTTATTACAATAGCTAAAAATTGGAAACAACTCAATGGAGTAATGGATAAACAAATAATTATATATTCACACAATGAAATACTACTCAGCAATAGAAGGGAATGAACTTCTGGTCAATGCAACAACATGGATAAAACCCAAAAATATTATGCTGAGCAAAAGACACCAGACACAAGAGTGCTTACTGTGGGATTCTGTTTATATAAAATTCTAAAATCAGGAGAACTCATCTCCATTGACAAAAGGATAATGGCTACCTGGTTCCAGGGATCAGGGGATGAACTGCAAAGGTACATTAGCGAACATTTCAAGGTGATGGAAACATTTTATATTTTGAGTCAAATTTTATATAACTTTTTTTCCCTTAAGAAGAAAACTAAATTTCACTCAAAGATGATAGTGCAATCTCTATATTCTCCTATACATACATTTCTAATGGTCCTATGGACAGAATTTTTTGGTGATGACACAGGTAGAATATGTTCATTTTTTTCCCAATCTTTGTCTTCTTTCTGTCCCCAAATGGAAATAACGACTTTGTTATCTCTCCCTGCCTTCTGTATTTTACCTTGCAAAATTTTATTTTAGGTGGTGACAGAAGTGACCAGAGCTATATATTTGAGGCCACCCAGAAGAGTGTAATCCTGTACTTCTTATTTTTTTCACATTTTCTTTCTTTCCATTCTTTTGTACCCTACTTTCCTCTCTGTTCTCACTTCCTCTTCCCCTCACAGTGTCCCTGTGGTGTTAATCCTGAAACAGCTTAAAGAACATCAGCTGCTTCTTTTTAGTTTCCTCTCTAATATATCATATATACATAATATTCATATATAATATATATGAATAGTATATATTATATGAATGTTATATATGAACATATGTAATATTCATTGTGTTTGATAGAGAGAGGAAATGGTTTTGTTTCTGTTTCAGCAGCCAGTTTAAAGCATAGCTTTTCTTTTTTTGATTTCATCACCTTTAAGATGGTCATTCTTAAAACATGACAATTAATCTATAACGTCCTAAAGCATGTCTTTTAATTAATTAGTATCCTTATCTCTTATGGCTCTGGAAGGACCTTAATTATGAAAACTGTTGGGACAATTGAAAACAAATTCCTCTTGAAGATTCTTTGCTCTATGATTCATCTTTTAAGAGAAGAATATATGAGCTTGTCATTCTTCACTTTTAGTGAACTTCCTTCATTTCCCGCAAAGATTGTTTGTTTTCTTCTCGCCCTCCGCCCTCCAGGAAGTCATTGTGGTAAACGATAGTTCAACTCAATCATAGTCATAAGATTACTTCCATTTTGAGAAATAACGCATAAAAACTTGTTTTACTTTTCAATAGCAGCATAACTCTAGTCCGGAGCTGTGTTGTAAAAACAACAAAAACATTTTTAGAGTAAAGTAAAAACTTTTAAGACAGGTTTTGGAAGATATGACACAAAGCAGGCAAGTAGCTGCACCGGCTCAAGGAGGGCCAGAAAATGATAACAGCAACCAAGGAAAAGAAACACAGAAGAAGCAAGGTAAGGACATTTTCAGCTGTTCAAAATGAAAGTTACTTACTGAGATTATGAGGCATAACGTTAAACAAAACCCTTTAAAGACATGACACGGGTTTTGTATTTTTTGTATCAAGGCAAAAGAAGAATACTTTTTAAGTTAACATCTCCATAAATGAAAAATGATAACAAAATTTAGATTTGTAACTGACTCTTTTTCCTTATAATTCAGATTCACTTTGTCTTATCTTAACTGATAATGGAGAGAGATTAATCGTAGCTTAAAACAGCTCAGGATTTAGTTTCATTTTTACTAAGTAGTTAATAAAACCAATACTGGAGAAGATGTTAAATTTGATCCACATGCTCATTCAATGCCCCAAATGCATACATGATATGAAAAATTTGGCCAATATTTTAAAAGATTGTTTATGCCCAGAGAGTAGAATCAAGATAAACTAGACTTTAGAGGTTCTTAATAACAGAAGGATTATCTCCCTATTGTACTCCTGTCTAAACAAATGCTGGTATCCTGATATCCTTAGTAATGTCTCTGGCAACCTTAAGATGAATAAGGAAAGAAAAAGTACTAAAAAAAACTTAGAAAATAACTTGGTAGCATTGGATGTAGCAATACTAACCAAGCAAATAGCAAGGTCAGAGTACGTAAGATCCAAATTCTAAATCTAACAGGAAAATCTTTCAAAGTCAATCATCCAGCGCTCTTTATGTCAAAATATAGTGAAGAAGGGAGAGGAGCAAGCTAAAATACCTTAAATACAACTATATATTTAATTTCATTTCAACCTGTACATGCAAACTATCATTTCTCATATTGTCAGGATGTGCATTCCCTTCTTTCCTCCTGTTGGCTCAGAGGTCTTTCCTCTTTTTTAAATCCATCTATCATTCTCCTAATCATCCTGTGGGGGACTGGAATTGGCCACCCCAAGATATGTCTCTTTGGCATGAGGATTATTTGGGGCTGGTTACTTTTAACAAACTGCAGACAGGAAAGCAACTCTGAAAAGTAGAATTTACTTACCCTTTGTTAAGAGACATTTACACTGTAAAAGACACTGTAAAGGTGTCTGCCTCTCTGTACCAAGAAGAAGGGGGATGACCTTATCTCCAGAAACTCTTAATCAATACCAAAGGCAAGGACTTAAATCTGCATTTTCTTTACTGTACTTGTGTGGTAATCTCCCATGATCAACTCCCCCAAACCCTCAACATCCTCCTTTACCTTTAGCTGAAGATGATATTTAAGGTGGTGGCTTCACCCATTTTGGCAAGCTGCTCAGCTTGCCTGAACCTCTCCCATGTATACATGTTAAAAAGCTTTGTTTAATTTTCTCCTGTTATTCTGTCTCATGTGAATTTAATTCATTCTCCGGCCAGAAGAACCCAGAGAGGGTAGAGGAAATGTCTTCCTCCCCTACAATCCCTTTAACAAGCTAGGAATTTTCTACAAATTCAAGGGTCACTGATTTCAAGCAGGTTTGGGTTTTCTTTCAACAGTCATTCTGGAAGAAAAGAAAATGAGCCTGGCTACCTACTTAAAATGTATAAAAATTGCATATGGGAAAGTGTATTTAAAAATTCCACTTAATATAGCAACAAATAACCTTCACCTTCCCCCACACACAATAGTTAAAATACGGAAAGATGGGAGAGCTAACACCATAAAAAAATAATAACAAAAACTTTCTTTTATTTAATTCCTCGTGCAAGCTAGACTGTTTGAAAACATAGCACATCTATAGCCTTTAATTAAAAAAAAAGAGATAGTGTTATTTAATGGATGAAGAGATATAGGCTCAAATAGGGTAAGAAAATAAATTTATACACTGTAAACATTTGACCAAGATTTTGAAATTGTAATATTTAAAACTGTAATATCCTTTTGTTCACTATGCTAGTTCATGGACAGACAAATAGGATACCATAATGACCTATTGACTTGACTGACGGCATAGAAAAGAGAAAACAAGTATTTGATTTCTTGATACCTTGATATTTGAGGAAAATTAATATGGAATTAAAGAAATTAATAAGATAATATTTGTAAGGTGATTAAAAACCTCATTAGAAAGAACCTGGACTCAAGCTCTGAACTGAGTCATGTACAGCACCAAAAAGGCTGAAAAGACAGACATATGTTATGTTTATCCTCATTTTGACCTTTCCTACATTGCAGTTCTGGTCATTTCTCTTATCTGGGAGCAATCCCTCCATTTGTGGTCCAATAAGACCCCAATCCTTCTAGCCTATGCAAGAATTATTCTTTTTAATTTAATGATTCCCTCCTTTTCCTGCCTGTGCCAGCAATCTATCCCTTTTGCACTAAATAATCCCCAAATGCATGGAAACATTATGTGTTACATCTTTTAAAAAAATCCTGCTATAACTATTAATCTCATTCCACTAACCAATTCTTTGCTTGTTCTGCTTCACATAGCAAAGTTCTCTGAGAGTCTACATGCTGATTTCACTTTCGTACTTCCAACAATCTAACTTCCTCCTGCGTTACTCCTTAAAACCACTCTATCAAGGACAACAATGACCTTCACGTGTTCCAGCTGAATTTTTCCATCTTCTCTGTTACAGATCTTATTTAAGACATCACCATAATTTTTTTATTTTCCCAAGGAAGATTAGCCCTGAGCTAACGTCTACCAATCCTCCTCTTTTTTTCTGAGGAAGACTGGCCCTGAGCTAACATCCGTGCCCATCTTTCTCTATATGTGGGACGCCTACCACAGCATGACTTGCCACGTGGTGCTATGTCCACACCCGGGATCGGAACTGGCGAAACCCAAGCCGCTGAAGCAGAACGTGCGCACTTAACTGATGTGCCACTGGGCGGGCCCCCATCACTGTAATTTAATTGGTTATTTACAGGCTCTCCAGCCAGTAGTCACACACAACTTTTAAAAATGTAGATCTGGTAATATCAAACACTCTTATAAAAAATTAGCAGCTTCCCATTATACTTAGAGGCAAATCGAGTTCTTTCCTAGGGCATTCAGAGCATAGCATGGTTTTGCTCCTAGTAGTCACTATTCTCCCCTGGTACCTCTGACCCAGTCACACTTGTTACACTGTGCTACATTCTTTTAAGTTCTTTCCTGATTCAAGCACTTGTACATGTTCTCTTTGCTTGAAGTGCTTTCTCTTGCTTATTTTGCATAGATGGCCACTGCTCATATTTTAGGTCTTGGTTTTAGTGTCATTTCCACAAATGGCCTTCCTGACTATCCCTTTTAGTTGCTTCCCCTTTATCAATCAGAGGACCATGCTTATTGCCTTTCTAACACTGGCTTCAATCTGTATTTTCAAATTCATTTTTATCAGTATTTGCACCAACTGTAAGTTCCAGGAGGGTATGGATTATGTCTTTTTAGTCTACTATTGTATTATGGAAATTAGTTCATAATAGGTCATTAACAAGTAAACATTTTGTTAAAGGATGAACAAATAACACAGTGCTGGTTCTAAAGTGAAGCATTGCGTGTACTACAGTTCATGTTTATTGTGTAGCTTTGAAATTCCAAACAGTCAGAAAAAACTCACAGCTAATGATAAGACTTTTCATAAATTTGGCATAAATATATGAAGTTAGATATAATTCCATAATGATATTTCTCAGATAGTTGAAATAATAACAGTTTGTTGCCTCAAAAACAATGCTGATATTCTCTTTGCTGCATTCCCTCTCACTCTTTATGGTACTCTATAAAAATCAATTTTTCATGAATTTTTATGGGTATCAGCATTTTCATGCATTAATCATGATGATATGGATTAGTATCACACTTTTGGAAGAACATTCAACCAATATATAGCAATTTATTTATTTTTGAAAATTTTTCTTAAGAAGATAATTAGACAAATATGCAAGACATTTAAATTACACTTGTTCTAGTTCTGGCTCAAAAAAGGGATGGAGCAGCCTAAATATCCATCAGAAGAGGATTAGTTTGGGGGCAGGCCCAGTGATGCAGCAGTTAAGTTCACACTTTCCGCTTCTCAGCGGCTAGGGTTCGCCGGTTTGGATCCTGGGTGTGGACATGGCACCGCTTGGCATGCCATGCTATGGTAGGCATCCCACATATAAAGTAGAGGAAGATGGGCACAGATGTTAGCTCAGGGCCAGGATTCCTCAGCAAAAAGAGGAGGACTGACAGTAATTAGCTCAGGGCTAATCTTCCTCAAAAAAAAAAAAAAGAAGAGGATTAGTTTGTTGGTGTTTTTTTTAATGGTGTAGCCATATGATAGAATATTATCAACCATTAAAATTACAATATCAAATTATACTTTTACATAATACGTAAATTTAGCTATTGCTCTGAATGAACAACCATCCCAAAGTTTAGTGGATTAAAACAACCACCACCATTTTCCTTACGGTTCTATGAGGTAGGAATGTGGACAAAATTCAATGGGGATGGCTCGTGCCTCCTCTATGTTTATGCCAGCTGGTATATTTGGGCAGGGACTGAGGATCCACAATGTCATCACTCACAGATTTGAGCCATAGTGGTTGGGTTAATATGTTTATCCTCCATATTCTCTCTCCCAGTCTTCTTCAGATGGTGGCTGGGCCCCTTTAGTGGTAAGCTTGGCCTTCCTCAGATGGTGGCTGGACTTCAGAAGAGTAAAAGGAGAAATTGCAAGGTCTCTTAAGACCTAGGCTCTAAAGTCTCAGAATGTATTTCTACCACATTCTATTGGTCAAAGTAAGGCACAAGGCCAATTCATATTCAAATTTCAGGAGATACAGTATACCTCTTGATGGGAAGTATAGCAAGATCATGTGTCAAAGGGGAGGTGGACACAAGGAGGCGTGATTCATTTGGGGCCATTTTTAACAGTCTACCACACATGGGAAGAACAATTGTTAGCTGAAAACATTAGATTATAAAACAATGGCTACATGATTATTGCATTCATTTAAAATTATGCGTCTTTGGGAGGGAGGCTATGTGTGTTAAAACAGGATTAGAAAGATGTATGGATGGAAGGATGTTATCCCAAATGATAATGCTGGCTATCTCTAAGTAGTATAAATTTAGTTGCATTTTAAATTTCATTTCTTTCCTATATCCACTAAGGAAAAAGTTTATTTAATGAAAGAATAACTAGTTCACTAAGTGAAAAAAAAATGGGAATGATAAATGCTTTCAATAAGTTATATTATCTCATAGTAACTTCCACACTTTTTTAAATTTCATAAAATTTTACAAGGATGAATATTTCTTAATCATGTAAAACAATAAAAATGTTTCATTTCAAAAAACTTATAACCATATTTTTTTCTTAAATGGGCACTAATAAAAGAAAAACAATCCCTCACCAGAGATTTATTCTGTTCTACTGATTTTGCAGATGAGGAAATATATGACCTGAAAAAGAAATAATACTTGTCCAACTTCCCTTTGCTTGTTTGTGGCAAAAATCTGTATCTCAAAACTTTGGATTGATTACTCTATGACCTTTCAATATACTATGCTATCTATCCTTTAAAATAAACTTTTCATCTGTTAGAAAGCAGACTTTCTTCGAAACATTCAAAGAATGTTAGGGTGAGCTATATTTCACCACAGAGGAAGGACATGAAGGCCTGGGGTTGGCGCCAGGCTAAGGAAATGCTACCCTAAAGAGTCATGCATACTTCGTTCCTTGGACTATGACAGCAAAATCTTGGATTGGATATAAAGATGTCCTCAAAAATCATAATAAATTGCCTAAAATAGTTTGTTAGGTATAGTTATGAATGCAAATTTAGTCTTTCTTTTGCGTGTTTCTTAATCTAAAGGTATTTGTTTTCTTTGATTTTTCAGGTATTAAGAACATGAAGGATAAGTGTATTTTAATTTTTATTGGACTTGTTTTGGGAATAGTTCTAACTATTCTTTATTTTTCAATTTGTTTAAAAGGTGAGTAAATCACATCCTTTATATCTTCACTTATTTTTTTTTTCAGGGCTTCCTATTATATAATCCTGTTCCTTTCTGTCTCAATCACAGTCTTTTCTTGTTCCCACTCCCTTCTCATTATTCATAATATATTTAATGAGTATCACTGAGTGAATTGTTATGAACTACATAACCTATGTAAGACATTGGGAGATGCAAAAATGATTAAGACAAAATTGTTCACCCTGATAATCTCACATCCCACTGAACTTTCTCATGCCAATGGTAATCACTATTTTCACTTGTTGCCATAGGCAAGTTTTACCCATTTAAAAAATTTTGTACAAATAGCATCATGCAATTTGCATGTATCCTTTGCATCTTTTTCCTTTTGTTCCACATTATGTTTTCATGATTCTTCCATGTTATAACATGTAGCAGAAATTCATTGACTCATTGTTGTAAAAGGAGGTTGGGAAATATTTTATATAAAGGACCAGATAATAAATAATTTAGGCTTTGTTAGCCATACGATCTCTGTTGTAGCTACTCAACTCTGTATTGGTAGCCAAAAATATCCACAGAAGATATGTAAACAAGGGAGCATGGCCAAATTGAACACAGAAATTTGAATATTATATAATATTCATGTGTCAAAAATCTTCTTCCTCTTTTAATTACTTTCATTTTTTAATTATTTTTGATTATTTTAAAATGTAAAAATCATTCTTAGCTCTGAGTCTGGCTTCAAGTTGTGGTCTGCAGATCCTGGTTGTAGAGTACTCCATGTTATATATTAATTTATTAATCATTCTACTTTTGATGGACATTTGAATTATGCCACATTTTGACTACTGCAAATTGTGTTGCTTTGAATATACTTATATTTTTAGTCTTTTAGTGAATAGTGAACATCATTTAGAATGTACTTATAAGAATTATTAAACCATAGAGTTTGCATAGATTAGCCTTAGTAGATAATACCTTAAATAGTAGATAATCTAACCATAATGCTATTAAAATGCCAGTTGCTCAACATATTTGTCATCACTTTGCTGTCAGTTTTATCCATTTTTGCCATTCCAGTGAGTGTGTGTTGATATCTTATGTGGCTTTAATTGATATTTTTCTGATGGCCTATACCGTTAAGCTCCTTTTCATGTTTATTGCTCATTTAGTCACTAATGACTAATTTAGTCAAACAGTTCATATTTTGTAATGGGTGTGTTCAGATACTTTGCCCATATTTTAATTGAGTTAGCTGTCTTTTTTTTGAGTCATGAGTTCTTTAACATACTAGATAAAAATCTTTTGTATTTCTACTGTAAATATCTTCTTCCCCTATGAAGTTCAAATTTATCCTCTGTATAATATCTTTCAATGAACAGTTCTTAATTTTAAGATAGTATAATTTTCTTTTCTACTGATATATAGCTCAAGTCTACTGCAGTCAGGTGACATACTGTAAATGTCTTCAATCTTTTAAAATTTATTTTTGCCACTTTATTGCCTGCTCTGGTAAATGTTTCATGTGCACTTTGTTGCTGCATGTAGCTCCCTATGTATGTCCACTGGCTTAGTTTTGTTAATCACAGTGTTCAGATATTATTATCCTTCTTTTTGCTTCTTATTATATCAGTGATTAAGAAAATGGTGTTAAAGGTTTTAACTTTTATAGGTACTTGGCATCAGGTGACTATAGCTGAAAATTTAACTAACTGTTTTACCACTATGGACCATAGATCACCAGCATCCCATTTACAACTGGTGATTGGATCAATGTCTTTAAAGTGAATTACATTGAAAAATCAATACCATATCTCATCCTTAAGATTCTCTTCCCTTAGCACCACTTTTGGTACCAAAAACTGATTCTATATGGATGTGTTCAGGAAAACATACATTGCAAATGTTACAAGAATAGGACTTTAGTGTAGGAATTAGGGAAACATGACTGGGAGGAGCTGGAGAGTGATGGTCTGAAAGGCTGTTTAGCTGGAGGAGAAATAGTCACTAATGATCTTGGCTTAAGCGTTAACATGTTTGGAGAACTCAGAGACTAGAGAAAAGTCTAAGAAGCTAACATATCTGACTGCCAAGACTACAAAAGAGAAAGTCATGAAAAGGCCTGTGAAGTTCCAATGCCCAAGATCTCCAAGAATAACGTCTTCTGTTTTACTTGCACCTTCCAAATCTCAAGTGGATTCTTTTCATTGGTTAACCCAAAATCATACAGTCATGGTGGTACCTAGTTGACAACAGGCAATTTGACACATATATCTTGTTAGTTATATATTCTGTTTTATTATTTTCATTGCTTTCTTGAGATTAAATCGTGTCCTAGATTTATAACAGTCTAATATAAATTAATATTTTTTATTGAGTTAATGATAGGTTACAATCTTGTGAAATTTCAGTTGTACATTAATGTTTGTCAGTCATGTTGTAGGTGCACCACTTCACCCTTTGTGCCCACCCCCTACCCCCCCTTTCCCCTGGTATCCACTAAACTATTCTTAGTCCATAATTTTAAATTCCTCGTATGAGTGGAGTCATACACAGATTATCCTTCTCTCGCTGGCTTATTTCACTTAACATAATTCCCTCAAGGTCCATCCATGTTATTGCAAATGGAATGATTTTGTTCTGTTTTACGACTGAGTAGTATTCCATTGTATATATGTACCACATCTTCTTTATCCATTCGTCTGTTGCTGGGCACTTAGGTTGCTTCCACGTCTTGGCTATTGTAAATAATGCTGCAATAAACATTGGGGTGCATAGGACTTTTGGGATTGCTGACTTCAAGCTCTTTGGATAAATACCCAGGAGTGGGATGGCTGGATTGTATGGTAGTTCTATTTTTAAGTTTTTGAGGAATCTCCATTCTGTTTTCCATGGTGGCTGCACCAGTTTGCATTCCCACCAGCAGTGAATGAGGGTTCCTTTTTCTCCGCAACCTCTCCAACATTTTTTACTATTAGTTTTAGATATTTTTGTCATTCTAACGGGTGTAAGGTGATATCTTAGTGTAGTTTTGATTTGCAGTTCCCTGATGATCAGCGATGATGAACATCTTTTCATATGCCTATTGGCCATCAGTATATCTTCTTTGGAGAAATATCTGTTCATGTCTCCAGCCCATTTTTTGATTGGGTTGTTTGATGTTTTGTTGTTGAGTTGCGAGAGTTCTTTATATATTATGGATATTAAGCTTTTGTCCAATATATGAATTGCAAATATTTTTTCCCAGTTAGTGGGTTGTTTTTTTGTTTCAATCCTGTTTTCATTTGCCTTGAAGAAGCTCTTTAGTCTGATGAAGTCCCATTTGTTTATTCTTTCTATTGTTTCCCTTCTCTGAGAAGGCAGGGTGTCCGAAAAGATCCTTTTAATACTGATGTCAAAGAGTGTACTGCCTACGTTTTCTTCCAGGAGACTTATGGTTTCAGGTCTCACCTTTAGGTCTTTGATCCATTTTGAGTTTATTTTGGTGAATGGTGAAAAAGAATGGTCAATTTTTATTCTTTTACATGTGGCTTTCCAGTTTTCCCAGCACCATTTGTTGAAAAGACTTTCTTTTCTCCATTGTATGCCCTCAGCTCCTTTGTCAAAGATAAGCTGTCCGTAGATGTGTGGTTTTATTTCTGGGCTTTCAATTCTGTTCCATTGATCTGTGCACCTGTTTTTGTACCAGTACCATGCTGTTTTGATTACTGTAGCTTTGTAGTATGTTTTGAAGTCAGGGATTGTGATGCCTCCCGTTTTGTTCTTTTTTCTCAGGATTGCTTTAGAAATTCGGGGTCTTTTGTTGCCCCACATGAATTTTAGGATTCTTTGTTCTAATTCTGTAAAGAATGTCATTGGGATTCTGATTGGGATGGCGTTGAATCTGTAGATTGCTTTAAGTAGAACGGACATTTTAACTATGTTTATTCTTCCAATCCATGTACATGGAATGTTTTTCCATCTCCTTATGTCGTCATCCAATTCTCTCAGAAAGGCCTTGTAATTTTCATTATATAGGTCCTTCACTTCCTTAGTTAAATTTACCCCAAGGTATTTTATTCTTCTTGTTGCGATTGTGAATGGTATTGTGTTCTTGAGTTCTTTTTCTGTTGGTTCATTACTGGAGTATAGAAATGCTACTTATTTATGCAAATTGATTTTATACCCTGCAACTTTGCTGTAGTTGTTGATTACTTCTAACAGTTTTCCAATGGATTCTTTGGGGTTTTCCATATATAAGATCATGTCGTCTGCAAACAGCGAGAGTTTCACTTCTTCCCTCCCTATTTAGATTCCTTTTATTCCTTTTGCTTGCCTGATTGCTCTGGCCAGGACCTCCAGTACTATGTTAAATAAGAGGGGTGATAGAGGGCATCCTTGTCTCATTCCTGTTTTCAGGGGGATGGCATTCAGTTTTTGCCCATTGAGTATGATGGTGGCTATGGGTTTGTCATATATGGCCTTTATTGTGTTGAGGTAGTTTCCTTCTATGCCCATTTTGTTCAAAGTTTTTATCATAAATGGCTGTTGGATCTTGTCAAATGCCTTCTCTGCATCTATTGAGATGATCATGTGGTTTTTATTCCTCAGTTTGTTGATGTGGTGTATCACGTTGATTGATTTGTGGATGTTGAACCATCCCTGTGTCCCTGGTATGAATCCCACCTGATCATGATGTATGATCCTTTTGATGAATTGCTGAATTCTGGTTGCCAAAATTTTGTTTAGAATTTTTGCATCTATGTTCATCAGTGATATTGGCCTGTAGTTCTCTTTTTTCGTGGTGTCCTTGTCAGGTTTTGGTATCAGCATGATGTTGGCCTCATAGAATGTATTAGGAAGTGTTCCATCTTCCCTAATTTTTTGGAATAGCTTGAAAAGGATAGGTATTAAATCCTCTCTGAAAGTTTGGTAGAATTCCCCAGGAAAGCCATCTGGTCCTGGGGTTTTATTCTTTGGGATTTTTTGATTGCTGTTTCCATCTCTTTCCTTGTGATTGGTCTGTTCAAATTGTCTGCCTCTTCTTGAGTGAGCTTTGGGAGATTGTAGGAGTCCAAGAATTTATCCATTTCCTCTAGGTTATCCATTCTGTTGGCATATAGTTTTTTGTAGTATTCTCTTATAATCTTGTATTTCTGCAGAGTCTGTTGTTATTTCTCCTCGCTCATCTCTGATTTTGTTTATTCGAGCTTTTTCCCATTTTTCTTTGTAAGTCTGGCTAGTGGTTTGTCAATTTTATTTATCTTCTCAAAAAACCAGCTCTTTGTCTCATTGATCCTTTCTACTGCCTTTTTTGTTTCAATAGTATTTATTTCTGCTCTGATTTTTATTATTTCTCTCCTTCTGCTGACTTTGGGCTTCATTTGTTCTTTTTTCTCTAGTTCAGTTAGGTGTGCTTTAAGGTTGCTTATTTGGGATTTTTCTTGTTAAGATGTGCCTGTATTGCAATGAATTTTCCTCTTAATACAGCTTTTGCTGTATCCCATATGAGTTGGTATGGCATGCTATCACTTTCATTTGTTTCCAGGTATTTTTTTATTTCTTCTTTAATTTCTTCAATGATCCATTGCTTGTTCAGTAGTGTGTTGTTTAGTCTCCACATCTTTGTGCCTTTCTCAGCTTTTTTCTTGTAATTAACTTCTAGCCTTATAGCACTATGATCGGAGAAGATGCTTGTTATTATTTCAATTTTTTTAAATTTGTAGAGGCTTGCCTTGTTTCCCAACATATGGTCTATCCTTGAGAATGTTCCATGTGCACTTGAGAAGAATGTGTATTCAGGGTGAAGTGATCTATATATGTCTATTAAGTCCAATTGTTTTAGTTTTTCATTTAGCTCCAGTATTTCCTTGTTGACTTTCTGTCTGGATGATCTGTCAATTGATGTGAGTGGGGTGTTGAGGTACCCTACTATTATTATGTTGTTTTTAACATCTTCCTTTAGGTCTGTTAATAGCTGCTTTATGAATCTTGGTGCTCCTGTGTTGGGTGCATAGATATTTATAAGCGTTATTTCTTCTTGATGAAGTGTCCTTTTGGTCATTATATATTGTCCCTCTGTGTCTCTCTTTACCTGTCTTATTTTGAAATCCACTTGGTCTGATATAAGAATTGCAACACCTGCCTTTTTTTCCTTGCTATTTGCTTGAAGTATTGTCCTCCACCCCTTCACCCTGAGTCTGTGTTTGTCCTTGGGTCTGAGGTGTGTTTCCTGGAGGCAACAAATTGTTGGATCGTGTTCTTTAATCCATTTTGCCACTCTGCGTCTTTTTATTGGAGAGTTCAATCCGTTCACATTGAGAGTGATTATTGATGCATGTGGACTTAATGCTGTTAATCTGTTGCTCATTATCTTGTTTTCCTGCATTTCTTTTCCTGTTTGCTTTAAACTACCCATTTAATACTGCAATTTCTTATGCTGGGTTTCTTAGATTTTTCCTTATTTATGATTTGTGACTCTGTTCTGTACTTTATTTTAGTGTCTACCTTGAAGTTTGTATTTAGAATCTCGTGTATAATATAGTCTATTCTCTGGTGGTCTCTTACTTACTTGACCAATACTGATTTAGACCCTTTGCTCTTCCCCTCCTAAATAATTATTTTCATTTTTTATTCCAACTCGTCTTATTAATTTGTAGTTAGAGTGATAAGATCATCCTTGCTTTGGTAGTTTCCTTACCTTTACCCTAATGCTATAATTGAATAATTGCTATCCTGTTCTGGTTCTATCCATCAGTCTCCCTAGTCTGTGGATTGTGTCCCCTTTCTCCCTTTTTTCTTTTTTCAAGTATGAGAGCCTTCTTGAGGATTTCTTGTAATGGAGGGCTTTTGGTTACAAATTCCCTTAACTTTTGTTTGTCTGGAAAAGATTTAATTTCTCCCTCATATCTGAAGGAAATTCTTGCTGGATAGAGTATTCTTGGCTGAAGATTTTTATCCTTTAAAGCTTTGAATATGTCACTCCATTCTCTCCTAGCTTGTAGGATTTCTGTAGAGAAATCTGCTGACAGTCTGATAGGGGCTCCTTTATAGGTTATTCTCTTTTTTTTTTCTTACTTCCCTGAGAATTTTTCCTTATCTTTCCTTTTTGCCAATTTTACTACTATGTGCCTTGGGGTAGCTCTTTTTACATTGACAAATCTAGGAGATCTAAAACCCTCCTCTACACACATTTCTCCGTTGATCCCTAGATTTGAGAAGTTCTCTTCAATAATTTCATTAAGCACACTTTCTGCTCCATTTTCCTTTTCCATATTCTCGGGAATTCCTATGATCCTTATGTTCTTACTCTTCATTGAATCCATTATCTCTCGGAGATTTTCCTCATTTTTTTTAATTCTTAGTTCTCTTTCTTCCTCTGTCTGGAGCCATTCAGCCTGTCTATCTTCAATTATGTTAATTTGCTCTTCTATGGTGTCTACACGGGCATTCAGGGAATCCGTATTCTGTTTTATCTGGTCCATTGTGTTTTTCATCTCAAGTAATTCTGTTTGATTCTTCTTTATGATTTCAAACTCTTTTGTGAAGTAACTGCAGAACTCGGCTTGTTTCTCTATCTTTCTCTCTACCTCATTGAGTTTTTTTATTATAGCTGCTCTGAACTCATTATCACTTAGTTTACCTAATTCCAAGTCCTCAGGACTTAATTCTGTGCTTTTATTGTTTTCCTTCTGGTCTGGGGCTTTTATAAATTGCTGGATGGTAGACGAGCGGTTTTTTCGCATGGTGGTAGAATTTGGTTGCAGTTACAGCCTGTCGCCACTAGATGGGGGTCAAGAGCGGCGTGTTAGCTCTCCGCCTTGGGGCAAGATGGCTGCGCCCACTGGCTTTGCCGGGGGAGAGGGGCTGTTACTCTCACGCCGGGGTCTGGGTTCAGATCAGTTCTGTTCTCTGTTCTCCCAAGGCCCTTGGTTTATGGGGTCCCCGTGGATGGAAGCTTTCCCCCCATCAGCAGGTTTCCACTGAATCAGCGGCAGGAGTCCTGGATGATCCCCCGGTCACGCGGCCCCTCCCCCGCTCCTTCCCGACCTGCGCCGCAGTGATCGCAGACTCTAGGGGAGGGAGCGATGTTCTCTCCTACGTTCCAGTGCCTCCGAGGCTGTAAGTAGGGTTTATGATCTCCGCCTTCTTGGTATTGTAGGTCTCTAACGAGCTGGCATTATGTTTATTCTCTGAAATTCAGTTCTTCCAATCTTTTGTTGTATTTTGGAGGGGAGAGAATCCTGGGTCAGCTCACCCCGCCATTTTGCTCCGCCCCTTCCTCATAAATTAATATTTTTATTACTCCCAGATAGTACTAGGATTTCATTATATTCCATTTAGGAAGAAATGGCAAAGATGGCTTAACACAAGTGAAGTCACCTGTTGCCCTAGGAAGGCCTGCGTATCACTGTGGTTGGAATTGAAAGGAATATGGGTGTCCTGTCAAAGCCTGAACTGCTGTTATTTAACCTAAAATGAAATTGGTTTTTCAACTAGTTGTAAGACAGATATGCACTTCTGGATCATGATTGTAATATTTTACACTGCAATCCTATCTTTCCCCAATGATCTCAAAACACAGTAGCACATTACTTCATCTGGTCCTTAAAATATGTGTTTGTTTCAATTCTAGGTACAGAAACTCAACATTTTTGCCCACATGATTGGATTGGTTTCCAAGATAAATGTTATTATTTCTCTAAAGAAGAAGGGGATTGGAATTCAAGTAGATACAATTGTTCCACACAACATACTGACCTAACTATGATTGACACCGTTGAAGAAATGGTAACTAATTTAATATGCATTCTTATGAATTATCTTGAATAGTGGCATTAGAAATATTCAAATGCAATTATGATTTTTAAAACTTTTCACACATGCCTGTCTATATACGCAGAATATTGAAGATGTTCAGAGCATGCCATGTGAGATACAGTTGAAAAACCTGGTGATATTTTGTTTGGTTAGTATAAGACTTATATCAAGTAGTAGATTGATAGCTATCTTTATATTTTAAGGAGCATAAATAGAAGAGCTTGATAATATTTGGAAAGCATTTAAAAGCCAGTACTCCATGAACAGAGAATTGCCTCAGGAAAAATGGAATTCTCCATTCCACTCTCTTCAAAGAACCTTCCACTGACTTCTCAGTTTTGCTTTGCTATCTGTCCCTGAGGTCCCATGACAACAGCCATCAGAGCACTCACCACCAGTAGTAATGTAGTAGGTGTGTAATTGAAGTTGCCCCCTAGACTGGGGTATGAGCTTCCGGTGAGCAGATACCATGATTTATTTGAAGTCGTATCTTTTGCTGTAGCATAAAGACAGGTACAAATTAAAAGCTTAGTGGATCTCTATTGAATAAATATTGATTCACGTGGCAAAAATCCTATGAGTAAAGAGAATTTCTGAGATCTTTCACATGGGATTGTGAAACTCTGAACCTCTGCACTTGTGAAATCTGTTCTTTGCCAAGTCACTTATGTGGTAAGCATTTACTTTTACTTTTGTTTAGTCTCTTTTAAAGTAAAGGATCAATATAAGAGGTAATGTGACTTATTTTTTTAAAAAATTTGTGAATAATGTGCTATTAAAAAATGCTTAAATGTAAAGCAGCACAGCACATAAGTCAACATTGTTAAAAGAGAATTGTTTGTTACTTCTGGAGTGAACAAAGCATCCGTATGCAATCTGCCTGAAGATTGATTTAAATGGGTGTGAACCAGGCGGGGGCAATGTATAGGTCAGTACAAAGAAACTAAACTATTTTGGGCAACAAAAGGTATAGAAATCTGAATAGAATGTGAAAAACTAGATATGTTAAGAATAGACACTGCAAATTAAAAAGTAAGATGCAGGCTCAATTTAGTAGGCAGATCTTCTGTAGTCATCAGTTTTGCTGCTGAATTTTGCAAGATTTGAAATAAACATTCTGATAAATCCTTAAACTGCCCTTTACAGTTCTCTTGGGGAAAAACAAGGTTAAATTAGTAGCAAGATAGAAAAATAATGTGTTAATAAAATTTTTGAAGGATAGAGAAATAAAGCAAATATTTTAAAAATTGTCATTTATAGGAATCTTATCAGGAAAGGCTGACAAAAATGGTGAATATAGTGAAACACAAAGAACAGAAGTATACAAAAGTAATTAGTTTTGAGCTTAACAGAAATCATTAAACTTATCGGATGAGAACAATTGTACTGTTTGGATAGAGAAAAAAGACTTTGATCATGTAATATCCTGATATATTTTGAAGATCATAGATGGCTATTATGTGCTACATAATCTGGGCAAAATTTAAGTGACAAACAGAATGAGGTAAAGTTATCCGTGAAGGAGTGATAAAAGCAATGTGTAGAAGAATTTTTTAAAGGACTGTTTATTTAAAATAGTTTGATTAGAATATTACATATATTTGTTTAAATTACAAAATGTTCTCCTTAGTTAAAATGAGGTGAAGCTTGTTTCATAAATTGTTTCCCATATTTATTTCCACCTATTTAAAATTATCTTGCATCTTTAACATGGATTACATGGGCAAATCTTTATTGAACAAATAACGATTGACATTTTTCATAGGACAGGCTCTAGGAAATGCACCTCCGAGTTCCCTGTCACAAGGACCAAAACTACTGAATTTCATCCAATTTTCCCAATTATCCAATAACATGTATCCTGTTGGTTTCCAATACATTCATCCTTTCTAATATTTCTTTCTGCCTTCTAACAATCTCTTCCCTAAACCTCAAATATGAATTGCCCTCTTCTCCCTTACCCTCTATATTTATATGGAATCTTCTCCTCCTGCCTTGCAGACTTACCTCTTAGAGGACATCCCATGTGAAAGGGTCTCATGGAGACTCAGATGCTTCTTCCCACAAACTCGAATTTCACTTTGTATTTACAATACTCATTATCATCTCTTTATCTGGTAGAATATTCTCTAACTCTATGTTTATATAATTTTCCTCACTATAAATGAATCCCTGTGAATCCAGGGACAATGTTTTCTTAATCTGTTCCTTTGTAAACCCAAAACTTAGACTAATGAATTGACTTTTTTTTCAAATATATTCGTGAAATGCTGCAGAAGATGCTATGTTAAAATGCCAAATATTATTAGTGTCACTGTTATTACATAGGAATGGGCAATATTGTTGTGATCTGCCATAATTCCCTTGTTTTTATCATAAAACTGAAACATGAAATGATACAATGTGAAGCTTACGGTTTCCCAGCTATTTAGTAGGGGAGTAGACTCAATGACTTTCTGTGTATAATATAATTCTATGGTGAAAAAGCTCTCAGGTTTCAAGAAATTTCCACATTGAATGAATAAAAAGAAGAAATATCAGGAAAATATATTTTTTCCCTGAATGATTCCTTTAGAAAGCAAAATATTTGGCAGAAAAATAAAATTTGATAATTAGATTCTAAAGGAATTGGATACATGAGGCATGTGTGTGTGTGTGTGCATGAGCACATGTGATTGTTTTCAGAGAGAAGTTAAAGTAAAATATAACATTAAACTCAATATACTAGTACTTACTGGGAAGTGGAAAAATATTATAATAAATATCTGATGATTAGGAATACTGTGCAAGAGTTCGATTGCAAAGGGTAACTTTCCAGGAGTTTACAGTTTAAAAATCCTGGAGGAATAGATTTTCATGTTGAATATTTATCAATTTGGAATCAAAAAGTATCTTAAAGAAAATTTATCTCACATCTTTGTTTCACAAATAAGAAAACTGAGGGTAAGAGGGTAAAATTCTTTTTCAAAATCCCATAGCTGTTTTCTGATGGAGCCAGGAGTTGAACATATGTCGCCTCCCCTCACAATCTGCAAAGCAAGAGGGACACGATAGATGACAGAAAAAACTGACAAGTAAAATGATGCAATCTATTTTGTCTCTAAAGCACTTTCTCAGGCGACACAAATGCACTAGTGATCACTGGATTGGGCTGGAGATGACAGAAAATCAAATAAGAAAATGGGTAAATGGAACCGTATTTAACAAATGGTAAGTTTCTTTCTTTCTGACATTATTTAAATTTAGATAGCACAACCTTCTCTAGAACCTATGCATTAGCTACATTTCACTACAGCCCAAGGTTTGTGTGCATGTTGCAAAGATGACATACAGAAGATTGTATCATGTATTGAGATTAGTTCTAAGGGTCAGCTAGAGAAGCTGGAAATCAGGATAAGGAAAGATCGCCTACTTGATTATTTTGGAAATAAAGACCTGAGATTCATAAGCACAGTCCAAAAACAATTAAAATTTTGCCTGATTTTAACCTGTCTTTTCCAATTCCATACCTGTTTTTCAAATTTCCTGTTATCTGTTGACATTTTTTACAGGTCAAGTTAAATCTGTTGTTCATTTTAACCTGATTTTATTTGCACTGACAGTGCAATTTATCCTGGGCTTCATGTCTTCCATTTTATAACATTGAAAATTGGATCTAAAGATCTGAGTCCACTGCACACATGACCTCAGCATAGCCACCTAAATTGGTGACTACTATCCACTTAGCCACTTACTTTGTATTAGAATTTCTCAGTAGAAATGTTACTGACATTTTTGACTGAATAATTCTTTGCTGTGGGGAGGGAGTGTTTTCTTGTGCATCTCTGGCCTCTATCCACTAGACACAAACAATTGTCTCCCTCTCCCCTCAATTTATGATAACCAAAAGTGTCTCTAGATATTGCCAAGTATCCCTTGCAGAGAGCAGAGGGAAGGCAAAATGACCTCCAGTTAAGAACCATTGGTTTATATGAACTGGTAGTTCCGTCAATTACATGTAACTAACAATGTCAGTTTAACAAATACGAAATTTTGGAAGACAGACTCTTATAGTTCAATTTGGTAGAGATATCTTAACCTATTGGGAGAGGACTGTGTCACTGCACACTTTTTCAGAACTCTGGATGGGTAATATCTTTTTAAAAGGTGACGTTGGGCAAGGGAGAAATCTTGGGACTCCTTAGTTCCTAGTACTTAATCTCTTTTCTATAGGTTTACTGTGAGAGGGAATGAAAAATGTGCCTACCTCAATGATGATGGTGTGGCAACAGCTAGATGCTACACAGAAAGAAAATGGATTTGCAGAAAAAAAGTACACTAAGTACGTAAGTGTTTCTGATGATGGACTTAAAATCATGGGTAAGATGGTTTTAATATCTGTAAACTTTTTTCTTTCCTTCTGTATAACTTAACTCTCAACATTTTGCTGTTTTAATGTTATAGCCTGATAAAACGTCTTCATAATTATTAAAGTAATTTTCATTTAACTTATTTTTTTACTTTTCAAATGGCCTAAATCTTTGCTTTTCTGTATCAATTTTAGAAGAATCTTATAATTTCATAGAACCTATATGTCAATTTTGAGAGTGTTATATCTTCTTATTCATTTATGATATATATCTTGTATTGATTTTTGTCTTCTTATGTATCTTACAATTTTTCCACAGTTACTGCTTATTATTTATTATATGTATCCCTATTATACATATCTATATTTTTGCTGTTTCAATTATGTAATTTTATTATCTTTTAAAATAGTTATTTCTATATAGAAATGTAACTGTTTTGGGTATTCTTCTTCTGTCAAACATCCATTCTGAAAACCCTCAAAAATTCTAATAATTTGTGGTTTCTTTTAAATACTGCAAAAAGATAGAGTCTAATAAGTTTTATTTTTTCCTGTATTATAACTATTACTTATATCATGTCTAACTAAAATGTATAGGATTGCCAGGACAATATTAATGGTGAACACTCTTCACTTTTTCCACATTTTATAGAAAATGCTCCTAACATCTTAACTTTAGTAGTGTTTTATCTAGTTTTTTTTTTTTTTAGGTTGACAGTTTTTTTCTATTCCTATTTGCTAAGAGTTTTTTTATAGGAAGAGATTTTTAATTTTTTTATATGATTTTGTTTCTTGCCTCTCTTTTGATGTCTTCCTGGTTTCTCTTCCTTAATCTTTTAATGTGGTAAATGGCATTTATAAGTTTTCTAATGTTAAAAACTTTGTATTCCTCGACAAAATTCAACTTGGTCATGATGTGATATCATTTTTATTCTAGATAGATTCTTGCTGATATTCTTTTTTAATATTCTTACATCTAAATTCATGAATGTGATTACCCTAAACTTTTTTCTAGGAAGGCAAAGATTGTGGCCTACAGAATTTGATGAAGACACTATTGGAAAACATGTTGTTTACATCTATGCTATAAAATTGTGAATGATAAATTTAATGTGTCTAGAAAATTAATTATGGTTTACATTTTTATGCATATTTTAGATTAGATTTTTTTGGGGGGCGTCAGCAATAAGGCACAATAGCAACCGTTGAGAGAGTTACTGGAAAAGAATATTGATGGACAGCATGATGAAATCAGAATTGAGCAGCACTAGGTCCACTCTGGGGATCCGAACCTGCGAAGTCCAGGCCTCTGAGAAGGAACTTAACCACTACACCACTGGACCAGCCCCCAGCATTTATTATTTAAATTAAATAAATGTTTGCCACACAAAATGAAATTATATTGTTAAAATGGTTCATATAACTCATTAAAATATATTTTGCTTTATTTTTGTTTTGACTTTTCCTAATTCCTCCAGGTAGAATTAGAAATTGCTTTCCTGTTGCTCTCATAGCTTTTTCTTTATACTTCTATTTTAGCTAGATTCAATTAAACTTGATTTGATTAGTTTCAAATAACATTTATTAAGTGTAAACTACTTGCTATTACTACACTAGGCCCTAAGGAACAAAAGTTGTGTTGTACCTTCATCAAACTTCTAGAGTGTGTGCAAACGCTCTTGTGTGTGTGTGTTTTGCCTTTTGATTTCCCTTCACCGTTTTCTCTTACACACTACTCTCTGCCTGTGGCAACCACCTCCATATTTATGAGCTTGACTTTTGTTTTGTTTTAGATTCCACATACAAGGAGTCAAGAGTTTTTCTTTTCTTCAGATAAATAACCAGAAGTGGAATTGTTGGATCACATGGTAGTTCTATTTTTAATTTTTTTAGGAACTACCATACTGTTTTCCTTAGTGACTGCACCAATTTATATTCCCACCAACAGTGCACAAGGGTTCCCTTTTCATCACATGTTCACCAACAATTGCTATTTCTTGTCTTTCTGATAATAGCCACTCTAACAGGTATAAGTCTCTCATTGTGGTTTTGATTTGCATTTTCTTGATGATTACCTATTGGCCATGTGTATGTCTTCTTTGAAAAAATGTCTATCCACATCTCCTGCTCACTTTTTAAGTGGATTTTTTTATATTGAGTTGTATGAGTTCTTTATATATTTTGGATACTACCCCCTTATCAGATATATGATTTGCAAATATTTTCTCCTATCCAGTAGGTTGCCTGAATTTCATTTTGTTAATGGTTTCCTTTGTTGGACAGAAACTTTTTAGTTTGATGTAGTCCCATTTGTTTCCTTTTGCTTTTGTTTCTTTTTCTTTTGGTGTCAGATTCAAAACTGTATTGTCAAGACCAATGTCAAGGAGCTTACCACCTGTGTTATCTTCTAGTTTTATGGTTTCAGATCTTATGTTCAAGTCTTTAAACCACTTTAAGTTAATTTTTGTGTATTTTGTAAGACAGCAGTCAAGCTTCATTCTTTTGCATATGGCTGTCCAGTTTTCCCAATACCATTTATTAAAGAGACTGATCTTTCCCATTATATATTCTTGGCTCCTTGGTCATAAATTAATCGATCACATATACGTAGGTTTATTTCTGGACTTACTAGTCTGTTCTACTGATCTATATGTCTGTTTTTATGTCAATACCATCCTGATTTAATTACCATAGCTTTGTAATATAGTTTGAAATCAGAGAATACGATGTCTCCAGCTTTGTTCTTCTTTCTTAAGATTTCTCTGCCTATTCAGGGTCCTTTGTGGTTCTATACAAATTTTAGGATTACTTTTCTATTTATGTGAAAAATGCCACTGTAATTTTGATAGAGATTGCATTGAATCTATAGATTGCTTTGGGTAGTATGGACATTTTAATGGTATTGATTATTCCAATCCATGAGCACAAAATATCTTTCCATTTATTTGTGCCTTCAGTTTCTTTCATTAATGGCATGTAGTTGTCAATACACAGGTCTTTTACCTCCTTGGTTAAATTTATTCCTAGATATTTTATTCTTTTTAATGCAATTGTAAATGGGATTGTTTTCTTAATTTCTCTTTCTGATAGTTTGTTATTAGTGTAACAACAGAGTTTTGCATATTAATTTTTGTATCTTACAACTTTAATGAATTTGTTTATCAGTTCTAAAAGTTTTATGATGGAATTTTAAGGATTTTCTATATATATATCATGTTATTGGCAAATAGTGACAGTTTTACTTCTTCCTTTCCAATTTGGATGCCTTTTATTTCTTTTTCTCACCTGATTATTCAGGCTAGGTCTTCCAATAGCAAGTTAAATAAAAGTAGTGAGAGTGGGCATTCTCGTCTTGTTCCTAACAGTAGAGGAAAATCTTTCGGCTTCTCATCATTGAGTATGTTGCTTTGGGCTTGTGATACATGGCCTTTATTATGTTGAGGTACATTCCCTCTATACCAGTTTTCTTGAGAGTTTTTATCATAAATGGACATTGAATTTTGTCAAGTGCTTTTTCTGAATCTATTGAGATGATCGTATAATTTTTATCCTTCATTTTGTTAATCTTGTGTATCATGTTGATTGATTTGTGGATGTTGAACCATCCTTGTATCCCAGGGATAAATCTCACTCAATCATAGTGTATGATCTTTTTAATGTATTGTTGAATTCTGTTTGCTAATGTTTTCTTAAGGATTTTTGCATGTGTGTTCATCAGGAATATTGCTTGTAATTTATTTTCTTGTGCTGTCCTTGCGTGGTTTTGGTATTAGGGTAATGCTGGCCTCGTAGGCTGAGTTTGGAAGAGTTCCCTCCTCTTCTATTTTTTGTAAGAGTTTGAGAAGAATTGTTATGAATTATTCTTTGAATGTTTGGTAGAATTCACCAGTGAAGCTATCTGATCTTGGACTTTTATTTGTCAGGAGGTTTTTGATTACTAATTCAATTTCCTTACTAGTAATTGGTCTGTTTAGATTTTCTATTTCATCCTGATTCAGTCTTGGTAGGTTGTATGCTTGTAGCCATTTATCCATTTCTTCTAGATTATCCAACTTGTTAGCATATAATTGTTCATAGTACTCTCTAATGATCCTTTGTATTTCTGTGGTGTCAGTTGTAACAACTCCTTCTTCATTTCTGATTTTATTTATTTAAGTTCTTTCTCTTTTTTCCTTTGTGAATATAGCTAAAGGCTTATCAGTTTTGTTTATCTTTTCAAAGAACAAACTCTTGCTTTCATTGATCTTTATTGTCTTTTTAGTCTCTATTTCATTTGTTTCTCCTCTAATATTTGTATTTCCTTCCTTCTACTAATTTTGGGCTTCATTTATTCTTCTTTTTCTGATTCCTTGAGGTGCAAAATTAGGTTGTTTACTTGAGACTTTTCTTGTTTCATAAGGTAGGCATTATTGCTATGAACTTCCCTCATAGAACTTCTGATGTTGCATTCCACAAATTTTGCTATGTTAGATATTTTTTCTCTAGATATTTTTTATTCCTTTCTTGATTTCTTCTTTCACACCTTGGTTGTTCAGTAGCATGTTCTTTAATATCCACAAATTTGTGATTTTTCCAGTTTTCTTCATGTAATTAATTTCCAGTTTCATACCTTTGAGGTTGAAAAAGATGCTTGATATGATTTCAATCCTCTTAACTTTATTAAGACTTGTTTTGTGGCCTAACATATGAGCTATTGTGGAAAATGTTCCATGCACACTTGAGAATAATGTGTATTCTTTTACTTTTGGATGGAATGTTCTGTATATACCTATTAAGTCCATCTGATCTAATGTGTCATTTCAGGCCAATGTTCCTTATTGATTTTCTATCTGGATGATCTATACATCGATATAAGTAGGGTATTAAAGTGTCCCACTATTATTGTATTGCTATTTCTCCCTTTAGGTCTGTTAATATTTGTTTTATATGTTTATGTTGGGTGCATAAATATTTACAAATGTTATATCCTCTTGTTGAATTGACTCCTTTATCACTGTGTAACAACGATCTTTGCCTCCTATTACAGTCTTTGTTTTAAAATCTATTTGTCTGATACAATTATAGCTACTCCAGCTTTCTTTTGGTTTCCATTTATAAGAAGTATTTTTTTCCATCCCTTCACTTTCAGTCTGAGTGTGTTCTTACTTCTAAAGTGAGTCTATCATAGGCGGAATATAGATGGGTGTTGATTTTTAATCTATCCAGCCACTCTATGCCTTTTGTTTGGAGAATTGTGGTTTGATGACTTTATTTAGCGGTGTGCTTTGTGATTGATGACTTCATTTAGTGGTATGTTCATATTTCTCTGTCTTTAATTTTTGTGTATTTATTATAGGTTTTTGCCTTGTGGTTACCACAAAGCTTACATATAACAACTTATAGCTATAAGAGTCTATTTTAAGTTGATAAAAACTTAAGTTTGATCCCATTATAAATCTCAACATTTTTATTCGTCCCTACCCCCAACATTTTGTTTTTGGTGTCAAATTTTGCATCTTTTTATCTTGTGTATCTCTTAACTAATTATTGTAATCATAGTTATTTTTATTATTTTTGTCTTTTAACTTTCATATTGCCTTTATAAGTGACTAACCCACTATCTTTATTATTTATTTACCTTTCCAGTGAGTTATGATTTTATATATTCTCTTCTTACTATTCAGAGCTCTTTCTTTTCAGCTTAAAGAAGTCCTGTTAACATTTCTTGTAATACCAGCTTAGTAGTGATGAACTCCTTTAGGTTCCGCTTTTCTGGAAAACTCTTTATTGCTCCTTCAATTCTGAATGATAATTTTGCTGGGGAAAATATTTTGGTTAGATGTATTTTTATTTTAGCACTTTGAATATAGTGTGCCACTCCCTTCTGGCCTGCAAAGTTTCTGCCAAAAAAATATGCTGATAGTCTTGTGGGGGTTCTGTTGAATGTAACAATTTGTTTTTCTCTTGCTGCTACTAATACTCTCTCTTTGTCTTTAAATTTTGACATTTTAATTACAATGTGTCTTGGTATGGGTCTCTTTGATTCATCTTATTTGGAACTTTCTGGGCTTCGTGGATCTGAATGTATGGTTCTTTCCCCAGGTTAAGGAAGTTTTTAGCCATTATTTCTTCAAATAACATTTGCGCCCCTTTCTCTCTGTCTTCTCCTTCTGAGAGACCCATAATGCAAATGTCAGTTCGTTCTGTGTTGTCCCGTAAGTGTCTTAGCTATCTTCACTTTTTTTTCATTCTGCTTTCTTTTTGATCTGATTGGGTGAATTCCACTGCCTTGTCTTCAAGTTGACTTATCCTTTCTTCTGCTTCATTTAGTCTGATGTTGAACCTCTCTAGTGTATTTTTCAGTTCAGTTATCACATTCTCCAGTTGTGTGAGTTCTATTTGGTTCCATCTTATATTTTCCATCTCTGTTGAAATTCTCATTTGTGTTCATCCATTCTTCTCCCCAGTTCAATGATTATCTTTATGACCATTACTTTGAACTTTTTATCAGGTAAATCACTTATCTCCATTTCTTTAATGCTTTTTTTTCTGAGATTTTTATCTTGTGCTTTCATTAGGAACATATTCCTCTATTTCTTCATTTTTTTTGACTCTCTGTCTTAGTTTCTATACAGTAGATGAAACAACCAGCTCTCCCAGTCTTTAAGGCGTGGCCTTGTGTAGGAGGTAAACCTTGCTGTTCAATCCTGCCTAGCTCTTTGCTGTCTTTCAAATCTTTGTGCCTGTCCAACCAGCATATTATATTTTTAATAGCTCCTAGTAATCCAGGATGTGCCAAGGCCTGTTGGTGTCCCTAACAGGAAGATCTCAGCACCTAGATTCAGGCTGATTTGAATCAAGATTCTTAGGTAGCAGCTTTTTAAAGTATGCAAATATGTACAGTCCTATGGGGCTGCAAGTATAAGCCCTTCTGGCCTCCAGAGCCAGGTGATCTTGTGGTGTTCCCTGGGAAGCAGCCACAAAAATAAGGGCACCCAATATAAATATCAGGGCACCATACATGTGTAAAGCTCCCTTCTGGAGACACTGGCACTCTGGAACACAGCAGAAGGAGAACGTGAAGGTAGTGCCCACCCTCTGAGTTCTCTGGAAATGATTACAGCCAGCCCCTAGATGCAAATTTAATTAAAAATCTGGTCCTGTGATCACAGCCACACTGATTAGCTAATGGGCCTCCTTCACAGAAAGAGCTCCTGAGTCTGTTGCCTATCTCTGTGCCCTGGGAGTGGGTGCTACTTAAGAACTCTTTTACTCCATTTGTTGCAGTCCTGTGGGACCCATGAGAATAAGCCACACTGGCTGCCAGAGCCAGGTGACGTAGAGATGTACTCTGGCAGCTGTCACAAAAACAAGGGCACCAGAGAGGTGTCTGAGCTCCTTTCTTGGTAACACCAATTACTACAGTCCCATGGGACCAGGAATGCAAGCCCTCCTGGCTTCCAGAGCCAGACAGTGAAGAGCTGTCTCCTGGTAGTAGCCACAAAAACTTGGGGCACCAGATGAATGTAAAAGCTCCCTTTCAGGAGATACTGGTGTTTGAGAGCAGAGCAAAGGGAGAGTGCAAAGATGGCATCCACCCATCTCCATCTGTGGAGAGTGCCCCAGCAGCCTCTAGTATGTGTGTGTTAAGTTAGATGCCTGTCCCTCACACCACAACTTTATATAAGCCAGTAGCCCTCTTCACTTTAAGTCTGAACACAATTGGCTGCCTCTGAGCTGGGCCCTGGGGTGGGTAAGTCTGAATGTATGAACCCTTTAAAAGCCTTTTCTGAAATTTCTACATTCTTGTGGGTCTTGGGATGTGACCCCCTTTGGTTTTCAAAGTCAGATGTTTTGGGGACTCATCTCTCAGGGGCGGGTCTTAAAAGCTGAGGTGCCCAATGTAGAGTTCAAACCCTTCACTCTTCAAGAAGCTCCAGATTTTGAGTTTCCTCCTGGTTGTGGGTCACTGTGATAAGGGTGAAATTTATGGCAAGACTGTGTCGCAACCTCTCCTACTCACATTAATGTGGTTCTCTTCTCATTTTCTTGTTGTGCAGTCATCTCTCAGCCAGACTTTAGCTTTTTTAAAGAGAAAACTGTTCTATATGTAGTTGTAGACTCAGTGTGTCTGTGGAAAGAGGTGAGTTCAGGATCTTTCTGTGTTGTCATCTTGAACCATAACTCTCCAGGCATTGCTTTGCATAATAGGGATACAATAGGAATACAAGCAGGGAAAAGCTCTTGCCCACATAAAGCTTAAATTCCAGATGAGAAGACAGAAAATAAAATATAACATTTTAAAAGATACAAAGAAAAGCAAAGTATTTGGAAAAGGAAACAAAGTTATACTTTTTATGCATGTCTGGTTGTTTCATTAATGGTATGAATCAGTCTAAAACATAAAGGCTAGTGCAAACAGTGGTAAAAATGGTTGCTGGTTGTCTGGTGAGGTCATTACCCTTTCTTTTTTTTAAGCTACAAACCAGCAAAGGATTGTGGAGATCAAGGATACAAATGTGAACTTGAATGGTCACTCTCATGAATAGGTTTGGAACAATTTTACCATCAAAATAGATTATAATCCATTGAACAATATGGATGTGAAAATGAGAGCCCACAAAGATACAAATACAAAAATGAATAAATAGAAATTTTGATGATGAGCTGGATAGTTGCAAAATTTAGAAGTACCTCCTGTCAAAGCAAAAATTACACTGACAATGTTACACGGTAAGGGAAGGCTTTGTTCAAAAGTTACTGCAATAGACGAGATAGGCCAGAACTCAGTCTGAATTAAAATCTTCTGAAACAAAGGGAAGTAGGGTCTGTAAGAGCTGAGGTGAGGGGGAGATCATACATCATCCGTGTTTGCTAAATGGCTTTACCCAAAGGAAAATTAAACTTTCTCAGATTTTCATAATAAGAGGTAGTTTTACATCTGGGAGCTGGGCATCTACTGCAATTAGGCCTCTACCCTCCATAGAAGCTGAAAAATAGAGGTGCTATCTTTTATTTCAAAGAGATGGCTTGCAGGTCATTGAAAAGGACATTTCCAGGTTGTAAAAGTTTCAAGAGGTTTCTTAAAAAACTTTAAATCTCAAACAGAGAAAGAATTTACAGTTACAAGTTTTGTAAAGTAAATGCTATATAAAAAAAAGGGAGGTCAGAGGTGGATAGTCAGGAAGAAAGAAGCTTGTCTAAATTATAGTCAAGCTGAGAAAATGTTAATGTCATCTTGGTCACTACCCACAAGATATTAATTAATTACAAAGGAAAAAGAGTAACTTTCCAATGAAGTCTGGTAGAGACTACATTAGTCAGGTGAATGAAGTGAATGTCATCAATAAGGGAAGAAATAAAAATGTACACCTTCTGAAAGGATGCAGCAAGAAAAATAAAGCTTTTCAGCATCACTTCTCTGCCAAGGAAGTTTAACTTGTATATAACCAGAGAAATAATCAGACAAATTCAAATTGAAGAAAATTTTACAAAATAACTGGCCTGTAGTACTCAAAAGTGCCAAAGTTCTGATTGTCAAGGAAAGCTAAGGAACTCTTCTAGATGGAAGGAGACTAAAAAGACATAGTAATTAAATGTGGAAAATTATTCCGAGCTGGATGTTTTACTTTGAAGAACATTATCTTGACAATTGGCAAACCTTGAGGTGAGTCTGAGAATTACATGGTAGTACTGTGTCAATGTTCATTTGTTGATTTTAATAATTGTATTGTAGTTAAGTAGGAGTTGTTTTTGTAGGAAATATACATAAAAGTACCCAAAGATACCTGAAATTTTATAATAAAATGCATCAATTTGGAAACTAATTCTCAAAAGATTCAGGAAAAAGATAAGTTCTTTTTTCTGTACCTGTAATTTTCTTAGAAGTTCATGATAATTTCTAAATTTAGATAAAAATTACATAAAATCTAAAGCAAACAAACATATTTAACATTTTTTACGCAGAATTTCCAGTTTTACAGTTTATGTCATAGAAATAAAAGTGCTACTACTTAAGAAAATATTCAGAATATTTATTACAGTGTAGTTTATAGTAGCAAAAACATGGAAACAAAGTTAATGCTCATCAATATGAATGAAAAATGTATAAATCCACACTACAATGCAACTCAGAACTATACAAAATTTGTATAGGATATTGTTAAGAATTCAAAAAGCAAAATATAGAAAAGTAGGCATAATTTGATAACACTTGTAAAATAAAAAGTGAACAAAAATTCTGAATATGAATGCATGAGCTCACACTGGATTACATTATCACATAAAAAATGGGAAAAGTGTATTTTACATTGTTGACATGGGTTACTCCAAGTCTAGGACCAATGTAGATGATTGAGGGAAAATAAAGAAGCTATTTTGGCATTCAATTGCAGTTTTAAATTCTTACCCCTAAAGATTAATATTAGAACCTAATAGGCAAAAGATTTTATCATTGATTATTCCATTATCATTTTTTTTAAATTCTAATATTGGCAAACCCATTTGAAAACATTGCTGCAGGTTTCAGAGTAAATTTTGTTTTCCTTAGTGGCAGCACAGCTGTTTTCTTTAGCTGGACCTTTTATGAAGAATCTGCAGAAGAGAGGAGAAATACATTGTTAATCATTGTTGTTGAAGACACCATTTGTGTTTTTAGCTAATACGCTCCTTTAATTAAAAGGTAATTCAAAATTTTAAGGCATTTTCAAATACTTTGACTCATTAAATATTATAATATCTCTGTAACTTATTATTGCTGTCTCTGATCGTCAGAGAGCTCCCAGAGCATTTGTTTGCAAATGACAGAGCTGAGAATAAATTTGTCTCCATATTCCGGTTCTAATATTCTTTCCCTTGTTCCATGTGGTCCACTAGATTAAAAATTAAGATAAAGTGCACAAGGACAGCTTGCTTAACCTTTCTTGGCTTCTCATATCTAATTATACAATAGTGACAGTAGCATTTACCTCATGATATCATTATACAGGTTAAATGAATTCATGCCTGTAAAAAACTCAATACACAAACTGATCCATTTAAACCGTAAATAAATTGTATATTTTTTGTATTATTTATCCATAAAACAGTGTGTTAAATACAATAATAGAGTTATCTATAAAATACTGTAGTATCCATGATTTATTTAAAACGAGGAGACAGGTTAAGAAAGAATCACGGAAAAGATGCACATGATCATCGAAGCTTCCAAATTAATAGGGGGCAAGTAAGCAAATTTTCATAGAGTTAAAATTCAATATTAAAGGTAATTTTGAGTGAATCTGGCATAAGAAAAAAATCCTAGGTTAGCATCTTCATAAGTGAGTATCAAGTAATGTTCAGTGGTACAGTTCTACCCTCAGATGACACACACCCATAATTTTACTCTTCATTCCAAAAAATATCTTCAATTGACTTCCGTTGATTAATTTGGTGCAGTGATACAGAAAATAAGTAATATTTAATCGTGAGATGAGTGAAGGGAAAATAACACAATAAAATGGTTAAGTTGGTTACCATAGAGTATTCATTTCTTATCACTACTACATAAATTACCACAAATTTAGGGGCTTAAAACAGCACAAATTTGTTATCTTACGGTTAAGAGATCAGAAGTCCAAAATTGATCTTAAGGCCTGAAATCAAGTGTCTGCAGAGATGCCTTCTGCAGGCACTAGGGACAAATCCATTCATGGTCTTTTTCAGCTTCTAGAGGCTCCCTGCACGCTGTAGGTCACAGTCACATTATTTGGACCTCTGTGTTTGTCTTCCCATTTCCTTCTCTGACTCTGCGCCTACTTCTTGCCTTTTATAAGGACTCTGGTGATTACATTAGGTCCACTTGGATAATCCAGCATAATATTCCTATCTCAAGATTATTAATCACAGGATTTGGGGATTAGCCTATGGACTTTATGAAGATAAACTCTACAGTAAAGAGTAAATCAGATTGCCTTTTAGGAAAGACTCACATCTTTGAATCTAATGGAGAACCATCCACCCAGGTCCATGTCCTCTTCAGGGAGGTAAAATTAAGCCCAATCCACACATAATTTGATTGTTTTAGGTTTTTCTGTATAAAAGACTAAAAAAAGTGGGTGATGAATAACTAAATGAACAGACTATTTTAATAATTCAAACATACTAAGCAAGATTTGATAATTTTATTGGACACATAGCATTCTGCATGAGGATTCTTATAATAATTTTATATCTTATTTACACACACAACATATAATGTATATTATATATATATACACATACACTACTTACATTTGAATACAGGTATTCAGACTAGGACTAGCATGAGTCAACTGAGGCACTGGCTTTGAGCAAGAAATTTAAGAGGGCACCAAAACCTCAATAATCAAGATAAGTGATAATTTAATGGAGTGGTGGGAAGAAATTTGAGGAAAAGCATTTTTAACTGCAAAGAGACTAATACCCTAACCACAGTACTAAACCACTTACCATTTCAAGTTGGTCCTGAATGATTAGTAGATGAGATTGTCTTCCCAAACAATACCCATAACTGTCACTCCAATTTTTCATCTCATTAGAGAACCAATAACACTTTTCTTGATATTTGAGCCATTCTGATGGGCACAATCCTATAGGGAAATGGATGAAACACAGAAAAATTAAATTACATATGCATCTCTGAAAATTGACAGTGATAATAATTCTTATGTGTTGTATGAATAAGAGTGGAGCTATGGCAAAATCACTCATAACAAAGTGTTCAGACTCATAAGGTATCCAAAATACAAATGGTAACCCATGGGCATTAAGAAAACTAACTTAGTAAGATGAAGGAAAACCTAGACATAAAGGGATTCTTTTCCAGGCCACGATCTAAGATAATTACTAAAGTAACATAAACCAATTAAGATATATACTGCATTAATACTACTCAAGCAATTAGATAAAATATTTTCTATACCACTTTTCTAGAATTCTTCCATGTGAAAGTTTTAGAATCGCTATCGTTTTATGTGTGTAAATATCTCTTTAATATCTCCTTTTTGATATTACATAATATTGAGATTAAGAGTCTTTTAACTTTATAATTACAAGTTCATCAAGTCCTTTGATTTTCAGAAATTAAAATTAATTTGAGGTCTTCTCAAATTGAAAATATCTGAGACTTTTCACAAATAATGAGATACAGTGAAGTATATGTAAAAATATAAGTGCAGACCAAGAAAACTATTCAAACTTGCAACCATTACAATCTCCTTTTTTATTGTGGTAAAACTTAAGTAATATAAAATTCACCATTTTAACCATTTTAAAGTGCAAACACCTTACGTTTTAGTACATCCACAGTTTATGCAGACATGACTACTACCTAATTCCAAAATATTTTCGTCATGCCAAAATGAAACCCCATAAACATTAAGGAGCCACTACTCATTCTCACTATCCTCAGCCTTGGCAATCACTGATCTGCTTTCTGTCTTTATAGGTTTGACTATGATAGACATTTCATATAAATGAGAGCATATAATATGTAGCTTATTGTGTCTGGCTTTTTTACTTAGCATAATGTTTTCAAGGTTCATCCAATTGAAGCATGTATTAGTACTTCTTTCCTTTTATGTCTGTATAGGATTCCATTGCAAGGAGGTAGCACAACTTGTTAATCCATTTATCACCAGCTGACATTTGAACTGTTTCCACTTTTTGGCTGTTATGAATAATCCTGCTATGAACCTTCATGTATGAATTTTTGTGTGGATATATGTTTTCCATTCTCTTGGTACATTCCTAAGACTTAAATTGCTTGAATTCTATGTTTAACTTTTGGAGAAACGGCCCAACTGTCTCCCCGAGTGTTGCATCATGTCTCATTCCTACTAGCAATGTTTGAGCAATTTCTCCACATCCTCACCAAAACTTGCTGTTGCTGTTTGATTATAGCTACCTTAGTGAATGTGAAACACTTTCTCATTGTGGTTTTGAGTTTCCATTTCCTCAACGGCATATCATGTTAAGCACCTTTTCACGTGCTTATTGGGTTTCGTATAGTTTCTTTGGAGAAATGTCTGCTTATGTCTTTTGCCCATTTTTTAACTGAGCTTTTTCTCTTTTTGTTTTGGAGTTATAAGAGTTCTTTATGTATTCTGGATATTACACACCTATTTGCTACATGATTTGAAGATTGGCCCTGAGCTAACATCTGTTGCCAATCTTTCTGTTCTTTTTTTCTCCCCCAAAGTACATAGTTGTATATCCCAGTTGTAGCTCATTCTAGTTCTTCTATTTGGGATGCTGCCACAGCATGGCTTGATGAGGGGTGTATGGGTCTGTGCCCAGGATCCAAACCAGCAAACCCTGGGCCACCAAAACAGAGTTCATGAACTTAACTACTCTGCCATGGGGCCAACCCTGGTGTGTTGTTTTTTCAATTTCTTGGTAATAATCTTTCATGAAGAAATTCTTTACTTTGGATGACATCTATTTCATCTACTTTTTTCTTTTGTCACCTGTGCTTTTGATATCTTATTTGAAATCATTGTCTTATTCAAGGTTATGAAGATTTTATATCATTTTTCCTTCTAAAAATTTTATAGTTTAGCTCTTACAATTAAGTCTTTGAATTGATTTTTCTGTGTTGTATGAGCTAAGTGTTCAAATTCATTCCTTGCAAGCGGATATCCATTTGACCAAGACTCATTTACTGAAAAGATCATTCTTTCCACATTTGACAATTTTGGCACCCATGTCAAAAATCATTTGGTTATAGCTGTATGGGCTCAATTCTGGAATCTCAATTCTATTCCACTGTTCCAGGTCTATCTTTAGGTCAGTACCACACTGTTGTGATTACAGTAGATTTGTAGTAAGTTTTGACACTGGAAAGTGTGAATCTTCCAAATTTGTTATTTTAAAAGATTGTTTTTGCTATTCAGGATCCCTTGCAATTCCATATGAAATTTAGGACCACCTTGCCCATTTCTTCAAAAAAGCCATTGGAATTTTGATAAGGATCTTTTTGACTCTGCAGATCACTTAGGTTAGTATTGTCATCTTAAATAAATTGTAGTATATACATGCAATGGAATATTATTCAATCATAAAAAGGAATAAAGTGCTGACATGATGCAACATGGGTGAATTCAAAAACATTATGCTAAGTGAAGGAAGTAAGACACAAAAGGTCAAATATTGTGTGATTTCATTATATGAAAATCCAGAATAGGTAAATCCATAGAGACAGAAAGCAGATTAGTGGTTGCTAGTGACTAAGGGGAGAGGTAAAGGGGAGTAATTGCTTATTGGATACAGCATTTATTTTTTGGATGATGAAAATGTTTTGGAACTAGGTAAATATGGTGATTGCACATTTGAATGTCCTAACACTGTTGAATTGTCTAATTTTAAATGGTTAACCTTATTCTTATGAATATTACCTCAATTAAAAAAGAAGAAAAAAGTAATAAAGAAATTAATATCTTATAGTTTGGCATACAGTATTTAGACCTTAATGAATGTTTAATGGCATCTATATGATTTTATGTTTACCTATCAAAGCTTCTTTACCTCTGGAAATGTTCCCTTAGGATACCCAACATAATAAGGAATTAGCCAGTCAGAGTGTAAAATATGTGGTAAAATTACAATATTTCAATTGGTTTGGGAATTGTATGTGCAAAACAGATAGATAATCCAAAGGAAAATTGTCAATAAGTAAACTATAATATATATGATATTTTTATATGTGATAAAGGGGACAATAGAAGCTAGTGGAACAGAGAAAAATTCTTTCTTGAATACTTATAAAATAAATTGACCTGAACCTTCCTCACATATAATACTATAAAATAAATGTCGAAAGCTCAAAGAGTAAAGTGTTAAAAAGTAAACTAAAATTAAAAAATTAGTAGTAGAAGGGACAGCTTTCCAAAATTCTGTGTGATTGGAGGTTCTAAGCTTAAAATCAAAATGGATAATTCATTAGACATACCTACTTTTATCCATTTCATATTTCAAAAAAAGGATAAATATGTAAGAGACAAAAAAATAGTTATCTGTATACTGCCTTATAATCACAACTGACTTTCCATATTTATGTGTCTCAACTTGATTTTAAATTCCTGGAAGAAAAAGCCTATTTGCCGTATACATTTTTACAGCTCTCTTCCCACCACAAAAAAATTTAAAAATGTATGAATCAAAGTGACATCAGCAACATGGCAGAGTGAACAGTTTTCTTTGTCTCTCTCCCTTCTAACTACAAGTAAATGCACATTCATTGATCAATGAAGGATACTCACACACCACCTCAGGACAACTGAGAGACCCATGCTGCTATACATAGGAAAGTGGATGGACTACTCCAAGGAGAGAGATGGAGATAAATGAGAACTCTCTGGCCCCCAGACAGCCCAGTATCCATGAGCGACTCTCTCCCAGTTGAAGTGCTCATAGCACTGCTGCAGCCCCGAGAGTGGGCATGTGCCTGGGCATGACTGCGGAAACAGATGACTGCAGCCCTGAGGCCCTGTGATTGCTCTTTGGACCAGTGGGAAAATCCACAGTCCCAACGCAGCCCCAGGGAGTGACTCGGGCTCAGACTTGGTAAGGAGGGTCTGCCCACCAAGCACAAAGGCTGGTGTGACCTACAAGCAGATGCAGCACAGCTGGGTGAGCAAACCACTGGCTGCCTTAAACGTCCATAGGTCTGCTGCAGCCCCAAGAGGGCAAGTGAGATCCAGCAGGACTGCAGTAGTGGGCAGCGATGATCCTGAGACCCAGCATGATCACTTCTTGGTCCAGTGGGAAAATCCACCATCCCACAGTGGCCCCAGGGAGACATTTGGCTTGGCCCTTGTGGAGCGGCCCCGCCCACCAAGCACAAAGGTTGATGTGACCTAGGAGCAGACATGGCATGGCTGGGCAAGCAAACCTAGGGAACACATGGCAGTGTATCTGCTGCCTGAGTGAAAGTACCCTGGCTACCGCAAATGTCCACAGTAGCACAGCAGCCCCAAAGGGGCAGCACAACTGACAGGACTGTGGAAGCAGGAGACAGCAGCCCTGAGCCCCTGTGTGATCACTCTCTTGACCAGTGGGAGAGTCTACAATCCCACCAAAGGCCCAGGGAGTAGCACAGGCTCAGATTCAGTGGAGAGGCCCCAACCAACAAGCACAACAACTGGTACAACCTAGGACCAGATGGTGGTGGAGCTACAAGTCTGGATGAACAAGTTCCTGACTTCCTTGAAAGTCCATAACACTGCTGCAGTCCCTAAGAGGGGAGTGTGTCTAGGCAGGTCTGTGTGAGCAGGCTGCAGCAACTTGCAGCTCCATGTGATTGATCTGACAGTTCACAGGAGACCCTACAGGACCACTGCAATTCCAAGGAATGGCCTAGGCTTGGTCAAGAGCAGCTTATGGGGATCCTGGTGCATGTAGATTACATAGGTCCTGCCCCCTTCCCCCAGTGGCAGCAAGTGGAAGCAGTAATCAAATGCTCTATCAATATGGAGTCACAAATCCATGCCACCAAGCAGTATGAAAAAATACATTAAATCTACAGAACAGAGGGAAAATGACAAGTACCCACAAAAAAATATTGAAGACACAGAAATCTATAACCTAAATGGCAAAGAATTCACAATAGCTATCATTAAAAAAACTCAACAAATTAAAAGAGAATACAGACAGACAACTCAACGAATTCAGGAGCTACATCACAAAAGAGCTTAAAACTATAAAGAAGAACCAATCAGAAATGTTGGAGATGAAAAACACAATGGAGGAGATTAAGAAAAATCAGGACTGCTTGAATGGTAGGGCTGATAATATTGAGGACAGAAATAGCAGTGTGGAGGACAGAAATATAGAAATGAATCAGATAGAGGAGGAGAGTGAACTAAGACTAAAAAGAAATGAAAAAACTCTCTGAGAAATATCCGACTCAATTAGAAATACAACATAAGGATTATAGCTATCTCAGAGGCAGAAGAGAAGGGGAATGGAGCAGAAAACTTGTTCAAATAAACAATAACTGAGAGTTTCCCAAACCTGGGGAAGGAGCTAGAAACCCATGTGACAGAAGTCAATAGATCTCCAAACTTTATCAATGTAAAAAGACTAACTCCATGGCATAGAGTAGCAAAGCTAGCAAAAATCAATGACAGAAAAAATACTAAGGGCAGCAAGGCAGAAGAAAATAACCTACCAAGGAACCCTATCAGGCTGTCAGCAGATTTCTCAGCAGAAACCTTACAGGCTAGAAGAGAGTGGAATGATATATTCAAAATTCTGAAAGAGAAAAACTTTCCGCCAAGAATACTCTATCCAGCGAAAATATTCTTTGAATATGATGGAGAAATAAAATGTTCCAAAATAAACAAAAGTTAAGGGAGTTCATCGCCACAAGACCCCATCATACAAGAAATCCTCAGGAAGGCCCTCATATCTAAAAATAAAAGGAAAAGGGTTGCAAAACCCTGAGCAAGGAGATAAGTAGGTAAACAAAATCAGAGAATTGCAGTTCTCCATCAGAACAGGTTGGCAAATGCTTAATTATAACATTAAAGATAAAGAGAAGGAAAAAACCAAGAATATATATAATTCTGTCATTTTAAACATAATCTCACAACACAAGAAGAAAACAGACATGACAATAACAACTTAGAAGAGGAAGAGGAAAGGGATTAAACTAGCTTAGTCTAAGGAAATGAGAGGTTATCAGAAAATGGACTATCTCATCTATAAGCTGATTTATGCAAACCACATGGTAACCACTAAACAAATAATTAGAACAGAGACACAAATTACAAATAAGGAGAAAACTAAGAAAATCGGCATAGCAAACTCCCTAACTGAATTAGTAGTCCAAAATACATGGGACGAGAAACAAAGGAAATGCAGGAGAACCAGAAAATGAGCAATAAAATAGCAGCATTAGGCCCCCACATTTCAATAATCACTCTAAATGTAAATGGATTGAATTCTCCAGTCAAAAGACACAGAGTGGCAGGATGGATTAAAACACAAGACCCAACAGTAGGCTGCCTCCAGGAAATATACCTCAGCCCCAAAGACAAAGACGGATGCAGGGTGAAGCGATGGAAGATGATACGCTAAGCTAATGGTGAACAAAAGAAAGCAAGTGTCACCATATTTATATCAGATAAAGTAAATTTCAAGACAAAACAAGTGAAGAGAGACAAAGAGAGGCAGTTTCTAATGATAAAAGGGACACTCCACCAAGAAGACATGACACTAATAAATATTCATGCACTCAACACAGGAGCACTAAAGTACACAAAAAAACTATTAACAAAACCAAAAGGAGACATCAACAACAATACAATAATAGCAGGGGACCTCAACACACCACTTACACCAATGAATAGATCATCCAGGCAGAAAGTCAACAAGGAAATTGTAGAATTAAATGAAAAATTAGACCAGATGGACTTAATAGATATATATATATAGAACACTCCATCCAAAAACAGCAGAATACACATTCTTCTCAAGTGTGCATGCAACATTCTCAAGGATAGACAAAAATTTGGAAACAAAGCAAGCCTCAATAAATTTAATAGGATTGAAATAATATCAAGCACCTTTTGCTACTATAATGCTATGAAACTAGAAATCAGTTGCAAAAAAAATGCTAGTAAAAGAGCAAAGATGTGGAGATTAAACAACATGCTACTGAATTTCTTCAATGGATCATTGAAGAAATCAAAGGAGAAATCAAATATTATCTGGAGACAAATAAAAATGAAAACACACCAAACCAACTCATTTGAGATGCAGCAAAAGTGGTCCTAAGAGGGAAATTCATTGCAATACAGGCTCAAGTTAAGAAAAATAAAAATCGCAAATAAGCAATCTTAAGCTACACCAAACGAATTAGAAAAAGAACAAACAAATCCCAAAGTCAGTAGAAGGAGGGAAATAATAAAAATTAGAGGAGAAATAAATTAAATTGAAACAAAAAAGACAGTAGAAAGGATCAATGAAACGAAGAACTGATTCTTCAACAAAATAAACAAAATTGACAAACTCTTAGCCAGGCTCACAAAGGAAAAAAGAAAGAAGACTCAAATAAATAAAGTTAGAAATGAAAGAGGAAAAATTACAACAGATACCAGAGGAATACCAAAGATTATAAGAGAATACTATGAAAAACTATATGCCAACAAATTGGACAACTTAGAAAAAAATGAATAAATTCTTAGACTCTTACAACCTCCCAAAACTGAAACAAAAAGAAATAAAGAATCTGAATAGACCAATCACGAGTAAAGAGATTGAAACAGTAATCAAAAACCTCCCCAAAAGTAAAAGTCCAGGACCAGATGGCTTCTCTGGAGAATTCTACCAAACATTCAAAGGAGACTTAATTCCTATCCTTCTCAAACTATTCCAGAATTGTGAGGAAGATGGAACACTTCCTACCAAATACTATGAGGCCAACATCACCGTGATCCTAAAACAAGACCAAGGACAACACAAAGAAGGAAAATTACAGGCCAATATCCCCGATGAACATAGATGCAAAAATCCTCAACAAATATTGGCAAACCAAATAAAGGAATACATTAAAAAGATCATACACCATCATCAAATGGGATTTATACCAGGGACACCGGGGTGATGCAACATCCACAAGTGAATCAATGTGATACACCACATTAACAAAATGAGGAATAAAAACTGCATGATCATCTCAGTAGATGCAGAGAAAGCATTTGATAAGATCCAACATTCATTTATGATAAAAAAAAAAACCACTCAATAAAATGGGTATAGAAGGAAAGTACCTCAGCATGATAAAGGCCATATATGACAAACCCACAGCCAACATCATACTCAATGGGGACAAACTGAACGCCACCCCTCTGAAAACAGGAATAAGACAAGGGTGCTCATTTTCACCACTCTTATTGGAGGTTTTGGTCAGAGCAATTAGGCAAGAAAAAGAAATAAAAGAAATCCAAATAGGCTATGAAGAAGTGAAACTCTTGCTCTTTGCAGATGACATGATTTTATATATAGAAAACTCTAAAAATTCCATCAGAAAGCTACTAGAAATAATCAACAACTGGAGCAAAGTCCCTGGGTACAAAATTGACTTAGAAAAATCCATTGCTTTTCTATACTCTAACAATGAACTAACAGAAAGAGAACTCAAGAACACAATCCCATGCACAATCACAGCAAAAAGATAAAAATATCTTGGAATAAATTTAACCAAGGAAGTGAAAAACCTATACAATGAAAACTACAAGACTTTCTTAAAAGAAACTGATGATGACCTAAAGAGATGGAAAGACATTCCACACACATGGATTGGAAGAATAAACATGGTTAAAATGTTCCTCCTATCTAAAGCAATCTATGGATTCAATGCAATCCCAATCAGAATACCAATGACATTCTTCACAGAAATAGAACAAAGAATCCTAAAATTCACATGGGGCAAAAAAGGATCCAGAATAGCTAAAGCAATCCTGAGAAAAAAGAACAAAGCTGGAGGCATCACAATCCCTAACTTCAAAATATACTAGAAAGCTATCATATTCAAAACAGTATGGTACTAGTACAAAAACAGGCACACAGATCAATGGAACAGAATTGAAAGCCCAGAAATAAAACCACACATCTACTAACAGCTAATCTTCAACAAAGGAGCTGAGATACACAATGGAGAAAGGAAAGTCTCTTCAACAAATGGTGTTTGGAAAACTGGACAGCCACATGTAAAAGAATGAAAGTAGACCATTCTCTTATGTCATTCAAATAATAAACTCAAAATGGATCAAAGACTTGAAGGTAAGACCTGAAACCATAAGACTTCTAGAAGAAAACATAAGCAGTACCTTCTCTGACTTCAGTCTTAAAAGGATCTTTTGGACATCACCTTTTCTCGGACAAAGGAAACAACAGAAAGAATAAACAAGTGAGACTTCATCACACTAAAGAGCTTCTACACGGCAAGGGAAAACATGGGTGAAATGAAAAGACAACCCACTAACTTGGAAAAAATATTTTCAAATCATATATCTGACAAAGGGTTAATCTCCATAATATATAAAGAACTCACACAACTCAACAACAGAAAAAATCAAATAAGCCAATCAAAAAATGGGCAGAGGATATGAACAGACATTTCTCCAAAGATATACAGATGGCCAATAGGCACATGAAAAGAGGCTCTCCATCACTTATCATCAGGGAAATGCAAATCAGAACTAGACTAAGATATCACCTTATACCCATTAGAATGGCTATAATAACAAAAACAAAAAATAACAAATGTTGGAGAGGTTGTGGAGAAAAAGGAACCCTCATCCACTGCTGCTGGGAATGCAAACTGGTGCAGCCACTATGGAAAACAGTATGCAAAGTTCTCAAAAACTTAAAAGTAGAAAAACCATATGACCCAGCTATCTCACTACTGGGTATTTATCCAAAGAACTTGAAATCAACAATTCAAAGAGACTTAGACACTCCTATGTTCACTGCAGCATTATTCACAATTGCCAGATGTGGAAGCAACCTAACCTCCCATGACTGATGACTGTATAAAGAAGATATGGTATATACATATACAACGGAATACTACTCAGCCATAAAAAATGACAAAATCGTCCCTTTCAAAACAACATGGATGGACCTTGAGGATATTATGCTAAGCAAAATAAGCCAGATAGAGAAATAGAAACACTATATGACTCCACTCATACGTGGAAGATAAATAAACGCATGGACAAAGAGAAACAAATTAGTAGTTACCAAGGGAAGAGGGGAAGAGGGTGAGCACAAAGGGTAAAGGGGCACACCTGTAAGATTATGACAAATAATAATGTACAACTGAAATTTCACAGTGTTGTAAACTATCATAACCTCAATAAAAAATATATATATATGGATCAAGTTTTGAGCAAAAAGTAGATTTATATCAAATCTTTATTTGTTAATTGAATCTAATCAATAGGGTTTTTCAAACTTAGACAGTACAAAAGACTAAACTATTATAGACCAAAGCCTTGAGAGATACCTGTGTGGCCTGCAGGTCTTGAAACACAGTGGCCTGTGTCCTTATTACTTATGTTTCCTCTCGTGTCACTATTCCTTTTCAGGTTTCCAATATCATCATGCTGGGTGGTATTTGAATTATTTCCTTTCTGGCATTTTAGCAACACACCCTGAGAAACTTGAAAACAGGATTATTTTAAGGTTGGATAAATATCTTCTCTGTGCAAAGTCTCAAAAACAGATTCTTTGGAATGATTCTGATGACTGGAACAAGATAAAGATAACTGGAAATTAGATAACTAAAAAGTTTATTTTTAATTTTCGTGGCCATTTAATCAAAAATAATTTCAAACATTACACAGTCATTTCATTTATAGAACACACGTTTGTTGAGCATCTAATCTGTGCTAGGCAATGTCCTAAGAACTGGCGATACAGTAGCAAATAAAGCAAAGTTCCTGCCCCAGGGGGTATGCATGCTCTTTCCATGCTTTCTTAACGTTTTGCTGGAAGCTACACTGTGTTTACCCCATTATACCATAATTATTTTTTTAAAACCTGTTTCTTCCACTAAAACGTGAGATTTCTCACCATAATTATTACCTTCTTTTAATTTGAGGAATTTGTATTAATGTTTGGTGTATGGTAGTTGCTCAATAAATGTTTGTTGGCTCAAAACAAGAGTAACTAAATACAATCTAAGATACAATATATAAAAATTTTTAAGAAAAACATGAAACTCTGTCTAATCATACGTATCTAAGAAATCCAAAAATACAGTTTCCAGATATACATCACACACACACACACACACATACTTTCCTCCTATTAGCCTATATGCTATGTGAGGACAAGATGCTTATCTGATTTGACTACATATAAATACATTACTATGGAGCATAATATACTGCTTTATACATGCTAGTTCTGTATTAAATCTTTGTGAATGGAACGAAGAATGAATGAATGAATGGATGGATATAAAAAAGATTCACAAAAATGTAAACCCTTTTCATATTTTTATTCAATCAAGATCTTTTAACTTACCCAACAGAGTCAAGGAGATCAAAGTCAAAACGAGAATACCATTTACTGTTCCAGATATTCCCAATAAGATTTTGTACCGGTGCAACATCTCACTATAATCTGAGAGATTAATCACATGAATTAGTTTATGAAAGCACATTTGCAAGAACTGATAGCAATTGTAATACTAGGATTGTATATAATATTGGTTTTGAATTTCAAAGGATATTAGGCAATCAAAGGCATAAAGCCTAAATAAATAGAAAAATACATATTTAATAATGAAAATACTCTGGATGGTCAGAAGCTATGATACATGTTATATTGAATGTTAAGAATTCGCTAATAAATGACCTTATTGACTGGTGGGAAAAAGAATTTTAATCTGTACGCCTAGTAAGTCCCCAAACCCACACATACACAAACACACTCGTGTGTGTGCATGTGCACTTACAGATACACTCATACATATTCACACAAATAAATACTTTCCAAATAATCATTCACTTTAATGTAATATTTGCAAGTCATTTGACCCGTTTCATTTACTAACGATATAATACAAATCAGAACTAAATACGACTCCTGGTACTTGCCATTTTAATCTAAAAAAAAAAATCCTAAAACCATTCCTAATTCATACAATAGCAATGCTTCAGCTTCTTGTTAGATGGTAAACTTTTTAGAAGTTTTATTTTTTATATACCTACACTGCTAGGTTCAGATAAGAGTGTGAACTCAGTGATGGTTATTAATCAAAAAACTGATAGCATTAAATAGAAAGGAAATAGTCACATTTAGTACCTTGAGTATATATGTTGTTATTTTTCTCAACATCATTAAAGAAGACTTAGATGTGATGGAGGCTGGCTTATAGACACATATGAGTAATTAGTTTGTACTGAATGAATGAACATCTATATTTTGCATAATAGTTTGTCTTTAGCAAAGATAATTTTTGCAAATGCATTATAATAATTGATAAGAAATCACTCCCCATAACTGTGGTTATCCTTATTGCTCAGTCAATAAATTGAATTATTAATACTAAAATTCATATTCCAAATACCCTTTTAACCTGCAGGAATAGTGAAACTACATTTGAAGTTGCCAAACTCTGTCAAGAAAGAGCATGATAAACCAAGTAGAACAGTGTTTCAGAGAAATAGTACACAGTTTTTCTCTTTTCACAATATTGGCAAAGATAGCAAAATAAGATTTATCAGAATTCATTTGATGAATAGCCTGCATTTCTCAGATTATTTTTGAGCATTGTAAAATTAGTAATGATAACGAATACATTCCAAGCATTCAATACATGTAATAAAAATGCCTTTTATTTATTTAAAAAATCAGACAAACAAATGATTATGACAAAATGTTAGGAAATAGGGTGTAGAAGCCTGTTCAAATTCAACTCAGACTGAATTATTTCTCCTAAGCATCATGGAATGACCTTCACGGCCCGAACTTGAGGAATATTAAGATTTAGAATTATGGAGAAAATAATATTTTCATTATCCTATATTTTGTCCTATAGAGAAATGGCATAATTTAAGTTATAAGGTTACAGTAGAAGACTTTGGCCATCAAAAAGTAAAAAGAATTAAAAAGAATTACTCTTATAAGAGTGTCCATTAAAAATCTTAATTACACTGTTAGTAGCCAAAATATACCATGACCATGTTGAGTTTATTCTAGGAATGCAAGGGTTATTCAAAAGTAAGAAGTCCAGATATATCTTATTAAGAGAGCTAACAGATATAAAAAATGTAATTGATAAAATCCTACAATTTATTGTTAAAAAATAAAGCGGGAATTGATGGATACTTCTTAAACACAACAGGTTTTTTGTCTAATGAAGCAAATATCGTATTTAATTGAGAAACACTAGAACTTTTCCACAAAAGTTTGGAAAATAATTAACTCTAGTAAAAATGTTAAAGGAAAAAACTATTAAAAATAACTATAGATATAATAATTTGTTAATGAATACACAACATAAAAAGGGGTTTATTGTGAGTTCAAAAATATGAGAGACAGGCATTAAAAGCGTAGAGTTTTTGTTCACAATAGAAGTTACCAGTGTAAAATAGAGTGTTATAGTTATAAGGTGTTTTATGTAAGCCTCATGGTAACTACACAGCAAAAGCTACAATAAATACATTAAAATAAAATGGAATCAAATCATACTACTATGAAAAATCATTAATTCACAAAGGAAGACAGCAAGAGAGAGGAAAAGGAGCAAGGCAGCTACAAAAGAGCCTAAAAGCAGTTAATAAAATGACATTAGTAAGTCCTTACATATCAAAAACTGCTCTAAATATAAACAGATTAGATACTCTAATCAAAAGCCATAGAATGCCTGGATGGATAAAAAACAAGACTTAACTACATGCTGCTTACAGGAAACTCACTTAAGCTATAAGTTCACATGTAGGCTCAAAGAGAAAGGATGGAAAAACTATTTAATGCAAAGGTAAACTAAAAGAAAGTAGAGGTAGCTATACTTATATCAGACAAAATAAACTTTAAGTGAAAAACTGCAACAAGAGATGAATAAGATCATTATATAATGATAAAGAGGTGAATTCATCAAGAGGATATAACAATCATAATTATATATGCACTCAGCATTGAAGCACCTAAATACATTAAGCAAACGCTAACAGATCTGAAAGGAGAAATAGACAACAATACAATAATAGTAGGCGATTTCAATCCCCCACATTCAATAACATATAGATCATCTAAAGAGAAAATCAATAAGAAAATGCAGGTCTTGAACTGTACTTTAAAATCAAATGGACTTAACAGACGTACACAAAGTATTACATCAAACAGCAGCAGAATATACATTTTTCTCAAGCACACAGAAAATTCTCCAGGATAGGTCATATGATAGATTAAAAAACAAGTCTTAACAAATTAAGAGGACTGAAATCATAGCAAATATTTTTTCCAACTACAATGGTATAAGACTAGAAATCAAGACTGAAAAAAACTGGAAAATCACAAATATGTCAAATTAAACAACACTCTCTGAATGAGCCATGAACCAAATCAAAAGGAACATTAAAAAAATCTTCAAACAAATAAACATGGAAATAAAGAATACAAAAACTTGTAGGATACAAAAAGGAAATTCTAATAGGGAAGTTTGCAGTCTTAAATGTCTACATTAATATAAAAAGAAAGATACCAATTAAACAACCTAACTTTACACCTCAAGGAACTAGAAAAAGAAGAACAAATGAAGTCCAAAGTTAGGAGAAGGAAGGAGATAACAAAGATCAAAGCAAAAATAAATGAAATAGAGAATAGAAAAAAAATCAATGACACTAAGTCGGTTTTTTGAAAAGATAAAAAAAAATTTAAAAATTTGCCTAGACTAAGAAAAAAAAGAAAAAAGACTTACATAAATAAAATCAGAAATGAAGAGAAGACATTACAACTGATACCACAAAAATACAAAGAGTCGTTAAGAGACTACTATGAACAATTACACACCAACAAATTGGACAACCTTAGAAATGAATAAATTCCTAGAAACAAACAACCTGGCAAGACCGAATCAGGAAGAAATAGAAAATCTGAACAGAATAATAACTAAGATTGAGTTAGTAATCCAAAACATTTCAAGAAAAAAAAGTCCAAAACCAAGCAGTTTCCCTAGGGAATTCTGCCAACACTTAAGGAGGAATTAACATCTCAAACTTTTCCAAAAAATTGAAGATGAGGGAGCACTCCTGAACTCATTTTACAAGGTCAGCATTACCCTGATACCAAAGCCAGATAAGGACACTACAAGAAAAGAAAATTACAAACTAATATTCCCAATCAATATAGACACAAAAATTCTCAACAAAATATTAGCCAATAAAATATAACCAAAAAATATTAGCACATTAAAAGGATCACACTCCATAACTAAGTGAGATTTATCCCTGGGATGCAAGAATGTTTCAATATGCACAAATCAATAAATGTGATTCACCACATTAATAGAATGAAAGATAAAAATCATATCATCATCTGAGTAGATGCAGAAAAAGCATTTGACAAAACACATCATCATCATCCTTTCAAGATAAAAATTTTCAACAAACTGGCTAATGAAGGAACATGGCTTGACATAATAAAGGGCATATATGACAAGCCCACAGCTAACATAACGCTCAATGGTGAAATGTTGAAAGCTTTTCCTCCAAGATCAGAAACAAGTCAAAAGAGAGCACTCTCACCACTTCTATTGAATGTAACATTGGAAGTCTTAGCCAGAGCAAGCAGGCAGAAAAAGAAATAAAGCCCATCCAAATCAGAAAGGAAGAGAAAAAATTGTCTTTGTGTATAGATGATGTGATCTTATATAGAGAAAATCCTAAAAACTCCACCAAAAAAACTGTTAGAAGTAATGAATAATGCACAAATTCAGTAAAGTTGCAGCACACAAAATCAACCTACAAAAATCAGTTGTGTTTATATCCAATAACAATGAAATATCTGAAAAGTAAATAAATAAAACAATCCTATGTACAATAGCCTCAAAGATGATAAAATAGGTATAATTTAACCAAGGAGATGAAAGATCTGTACAATGAAAACTACAAAACTTTCATGAAATAAATTGAAAACAGATCCACAGACAAATGGAAAGATATCCTGTGTTCATGGACCAGAAAAATTAATATTGTTAAAAGGTCCATACTACCAAATACATCTATAGATTCAATGCAATCTTGATCAAAATTCCAACGGCATTTTTTACAGAAATAGAAAAAATCATAAAATTTGAATGGAAATACAAAAGTCCCCATTTAGTCAAAGCAATGCTGAGGAAGAACAATCCTATGAAAGAAGAAAAAAATCACATTCCCTGATTTCAAACTATATTACAAAGCTATTGTAATCAAAACAGTATGGTATTGGCATGAAAACAAATACACGGACCAATGGAACAGAATTGAGAGCCCAGAAACAAACCCTCACAAATATAGTCAACTAATATTTGACAAGCAAGCCAAGAACATTGAAATAGAAAATGACAATTTCTTCAATAATTGTGTTGGGAAAATGGATAACCACATTCAGAAAAATGAAATTAGACCTCTACCTTACACCACTAGCAAAAATTACCTCCAAATTAATTAAAGACTTAAATTTAAGACCTGGAACTATAAAATTCCTAGAAGAAAACATAGGAAAAAAGCTCCTTTATGTGGGTCTTGGTGGTGATTTCCTTGATACGACAGCAAAACTACAAGCAGCGAAAGCAAAAATATACAAGTGGGACTACATCAAACTAAAAAGCTTCTCTACATAAAAGGAAACCACCAACAAAATGAAACAGCAACCCCTATGGAATGGGAGAAAATACTTGAAAATCACATATCTGATAAAAGGTTAACATCCAAAAAATTTAAGGAACTGTTACAACTTACTAGCAAAAAAAACAAACAATCCTATTAAAAAATAGGTAGAGGATCTGAATAGACAGTTTTTCAAAGACATACAAACTGCCAATAAGTATATGAAAAGGTATTCAATACTACTAATCATTAGGGAAACACAAATCAAAACCACAATGTGATATCTCTTTACACTTGTTAGAATGGCTATTATCTAAAAATAAGAGATAAAAAGTGTTGGTGAGGACGAGAAGAACCTTGAACACTTGGACGCTGTTGGTGAGAACGTAAAATGGTGAAGTCACTAAGAAAAACAATATGGAGTTTCCTCAAAAATTTTTTTAAAAAGAACTACCATATCATCCAGCAACCTCTTTTCTGGATATTTATCCATCGGAAATGAAGACATAATCTCAAAAAGATATCTGCACTCATGTTCATTGTAGCATTATTCCCAATAGCCAAGATACAGAAACAACCTATGAGTCCGTCTGTGAATGAATGGATAAAGAACAATGCAATATTATTCAGCAATAAGAAAAAAGGGAATCCTACTATTTGTGACAATGTGGATGGAACTTGAGGGCAGTATGCTAAGTGAAATAAGTCAGACAGAGAAAGACAAACACAGTATGTTATCACTTACGTGTAGAATCTAACAAAGCCAAACTCACAGATAGAGCAGAATGGTGGTTGCCAGCGGCTAGGGAGTGGGGGAAATGGGGAGATGTCAGTCCACGTGTAAAACTTCCAGTTGTAAGATGAATAAGTTCTGGGGATCTACCATACAGAATGGTGATTATGGTTAACAACACTGTATTATATATTCTAAAATTGCTAAAGAGTAGATTTTAAATGTTCTTACCACAAAAAAGAAAAAGTAATGATGTGAGGTGATGGAGGTGTCAACTAACCTTACTGTGGTAATCATTTTGCAATATATAAATGTATCAAATCATCACGTTGTACGCTTAAATCACATGCAATGTTATATATCAATTAGTTCTAAATAAAGCTGGGGGAAAAACATATTCCAAATCTCCACTCCTATTTAATATTTTGGGGAGGTATTATTCAATGCAATTAGATAACAAAAATTGAGATAAAAACAGAAAAAAAGAGGCACGATTATTTGAAGATAATATGAGTATGTGTTTGGCAAAGCTAAAAGAATCAATTGGAAAAAATGACTATAATCATACAAATAAAACAACGTAGTAAGTGCAGTCATAAAATTAACATTCTAAAAATCAATTGCCTTCATATATCCAACAAGCTTTTAAAAATACAAATAAAAGGAAGGCATTACTACGGATAGCTAACATAACAAATAACAAAAAAAAAATCAGAAATAAATTTAACAGGAAATGCCCCAAACTGATATGAGGAGAGCTAAATAAAAAACCAAACAAGCAAATAAAAAACTGAATAAGATGAAGGTAGATTTGAACAAATGGAAATTCAAGCGTGTTTGGATTGAAGGCTAAGGGTCACAGAGATCAATTTTCCCTAAATTAATTGATAAGTTAGGAAGTAATTTAGTATACTGTAAAACTATATTAGTTTGTTTTGTTTATTGTTGTTTGTGGCGAATGAGTCTAAACAATTTATTATAAAACTATTTGGAAGAACAGGCAAGTGAGAATGGCCAAGTAAACACTGAAAAAGATGAAAATACAAAGTAGGACAACCCTATGGAGGGGTATTTGGAAAAAAATAGCAGAATTATATAGGAGTTTACATTGTCATCCAGCAATCTGTCTTCCAGGAATCTGTCCCAATGACATATTGACAAGATATGAAAAAACATATGTGCAAGGCACTGCAACAAAATTTATAAAAGGGATATAATAGAAAAAGAATGCAAACATCATAAATGTCCATCAATAGCTGAATAAACTACAGTACATCCACTTAATAGAGAAATAGTCAGTCATATAAAGGATTAAAGTATACGTGTGTGTGGTGGGTATAATGAATTTCAGTAAAGGAAGGTGGGCAGAAGACAGTAAAAGGGACAGGATGGGAGCTAGATTTATGGGAGTTGGAAATTGCTGGAAGTACCTTGCTATATAGGTTTGACTTTGAAAACGCAGAAATGTTTTACATAATTCTAAAATAACTATAGTGTGTAATGTGTATATATGTGAAACATATAATTATAATTGCATAACATGTATACTTATCATAATTATAAAATAAGCCAAAATGAAATAAAGTGATCCCTCAAAATAAAATGGAAAACGATGTAAAGGAACCTAACTGGATATTACATTAGTAGCTTAACTGTAGAGAGAGGAATTTTTTCAAGTGAGTTTAAAACATAATTTGACTGTGTAAGTCCAATGGAATATATACGAAGAACAAAAAAATTGCAAAAACATTTTAAGCTTTTTAAGTAATTATGTTATTAATACTACTATTTCTATGGTGATTCTGAAACTACATATGGAAAAAATGTATTTTCTTATTATCAGCACCAAGATATGAGAAAAGATATAGTATACAATCACAAAGTTAAGTGAAACCCTATATATAATGATAATGGTCAGATTATCAATTAGATTCAAATGTAATATGTCTTACTCACCCCAAGCTTTACTAAATATTTGTGAAGGACACAAATTAGCAAATAACACTTAAACATCTAGGATATATTAATGTATAACATTTAAATATCTAGGAGCTGTAAATTTATTATTTTCAGCTTCCTGAGCTCCTTTTCTGCAGAAAAACATGTTTTGGTTTCCTAGTGACATCTGCAAACTGAGTGTGAAAAGCGTTTGCACAGAGGAGCCATTACATTTTGTTGTCTTTCAGGTTAATATCTCTATTTTCCAAAACAAAAAATTTCACCTTGTGAAAAACATATTTTAAAGTTTTTGACAAGCTGAATTAAAATTTGGTATTATAAAATGCCATATTTTATGAATGGTAAGCAGGTGGATGACTGATATCAAATACTCATTTTTTAATTATTAATTTTAATTGAATGTGTCTATTACCCGAGACTATCCTTAAAAAATTATATGACACAAAATATTTCTTTGAAGGAAAATAACCATTTGTTTCACAATGATAAATGAAAGAGAGAGAAAAATACAGAAACACAGGGAGATAGGGAGACAAGACTGAGACAGAGAGAGAGAGAGAGAAGTAAAAAAATGAAAACACTCCAAGAACAGAAAAGAAAAGTATATTGGAAACTGCTATTGACATTAATATTTGTATCAATATTAACCAATATTAAATCAATACTCATATTAATCCACACCAATTGAAAAAGAACTGAATTCCATACCTTTACATTTAAGTTGAGATGTTTGGCTAGAACTCCTTTTCTTTGACCGTACATTCAATGTCATGTATGTTTCTTCATCTTGCATCTTCAATGTGAGTGAATGTGTGTATATTTATGTGTATGTTTTGTTTTTTTTAAGTATGATGTGAATAAGAAAAGAATAATAAAGCTGCTGCTAATCAGAGATTGTCCTGAAATTGTCCACTCTAGATACATAGAAGTGTTCACAGTTTCGTTTATTGGTGAAAACCTCAGAGGAAATGTTTTCTTTTTAAGCTTATTTCCTATGACCTAGATAACACATAATTTCTCAACTATCTACCATATATTGAATTTAATATCATATTTGGATCTTTTAAAAGGTTCTTCTGATAAATCCATAAAGTCAGAAAAATGGAAATTGTACTATTTTTAGAGTTGAGTTAAATTATACATAACTGCCTTTTGTTTTACCCTAAATATGCTCGTTTTCAAATACACTCGCTAATGTATTAATATTTAATTTAATACAATAACTTATAATTACCTAACAGTTAAATTATTTCCTGATCCTAAAACAACATTGATTACAAATCATGCTACTACTTTAATAATACAAGTTGAAGAAAAAAATATTGGCAACGTTTGGCATTCTAAAATCTCATCCTAAATAGAAAAAAAAATTCAAGGAGAATTTAGGAAAGAAACCATATTTTTCAATTACATTTTCTGATATTTGAAGAGAATGCCCCAAATTCATGAGGCAGAGCAGAAATTTGAGATGTTTTTTCTCTTAGCTTTGTGAGGTTTAATTTACATACCATGAAATTCACTTGTAAGTATATATGAGTGGATGGTTTTTAGGGAATATATGCAACCATCACCAAATTCAGTTTTGGAACTTTCCTATCACTCTAAAAATTTCCCTTGAGCCCAAACTAAAAAAAAAAATACTGTTCTGAAAATATTAATTTTACGATTTGAGATAAAGTGGTTTAAAATTTGCACAACTAAATCTCAAATCTCGAGCAATTACAGCAAATGTGTAACGAAAACCAAAAGCCCTTAGCTGTGAGACTTCACTGGTGATGCAGAAGACTGAGAAAAGAGAGCTGAGTAGAGCAGACACCCATGAAAGTAGCACAACCAATCCTGGCATCACAGAGAGGGGCCCAGGGCCATTAGCCCTGACTCCTATTTCATTCCTCTGCTTTCTCTCTGAGCACCAACTGACCAATGGCAAGTGGAAGCCAGAGGCTAAGTTGACCCACACAGGTCAGTCTCCCAAGTCAACCAGAGTAAAATGTAGAAGGTGGGCAGCGGAGCTGGAGGGGAAAACTATTGGTATGTGGTACAATAATGCTTTTTAATTTAGTAGTGACTTGATTATTATATTTGATATTATAACAGTTACAGTATGATTATTTTGGTTACTGCTTTTCTGTTACACATTTTCCCACCATGAGTTTTCAAATATTTGGTGTATTTATCAATAATCAAGTAGACAAAGTGACCTATCTTGTGGATGTCAGTCAGCCTCTTTCCCCAGCCATCCTGGAATTTATTAAATGGACACTAATAAAATTGTTCAAGACAGAAAAGATGGGAGCTATATAGATGCTCAATAATATGTTGCCTCATCAAGGTTGATTTTGCTAAAACCTCTGTTGAATGCCCAACCTGTCAATGGCAGAGACCAAGCAGAGTGCACTTTTTGAGGAAAATCAGTCAGCCACCTGATGGCAGATCTATTACTTAAGCCCCTTCCATCATGGACTAGATAATAGGAATTATTATCTTTGTCTTCATAGGAATAATCACATATTTTAGGAACAAAGTTGACTTCTCTGCCTGCAGTTCTTCCACTAGCATCACCATTCATAGAGTTACAAAATGTCTAATCTGTTGTAATGGTTTCCCACACAACCCTGAATTTGACATTTCATAGAAAAAAAAAAGTTTGGCAATCAGCTCATGCCTATAGAAGTTACTTTACCTATCCATAAGTAACTGAAATGGCTTTCTAAAGGCACACTAGTGACACCAGCTTGGGCCATAGTCAGAATGTACAGGTCTGTGAACCAAAGAATGGCATTAGAATTCAAATTCGAAGTGGTCTGCCACTATTACATCTAATAACAGACTTGAAGAAAACTGCTTCCTTTACCCAAGATTTTGTTTTTGTTGGGTTTACAGGTTCTAATGCCCAAAAGAAGACTGTTCTAATAAGGAACATGATCAAGGTCCTGATGAATTGGAAGTTGAGACTTCTTCTTTGCATTTTGGGCTCCGAAATCATTGAAACAACAGGCAGAGAAGAGGATAATCGTATAGGCTAAAATTGGGTTACTGTACACAAGGTTATTAGAACTATGCCTTGAACCCAGGAGATTTACAGGAGTAGCTTTTAGTACCATTTACCTTGACAGTCCTGGTAAATGCAGTGCTGAGCCAATCCAACAAAAATGCCATCAAGAACTCAGATCCTACAATAATGACAATCTGATTCATTACATGAGCCAAGCACGATATACAATTAAGTTGAGAGACAATGAGGCAAAAGAAACATGGAATGGATATCAATCTATACCTTATCTCCAGCTCCTGGAGAGGTAGATGTCTGCTGATGGAGACACAGACCTCAACAACACACACACACACACAAAATATATGAGTTCCATCTGTGACTCAGATAAAATCGTCTTGCATGTAAATAGCTCCCAAGTCCCAGAGACCTGTTGTCAAGTCTTATGTCAGAAGTTAGTGCAGAAATGACAAATCCATACCATGTTTAGAAGTTTCTGTTACTTCCACAAGTGATTTTTTTATTCATTTTAATAATTGGCTTTTAAAATTTAAATTAGAATCTAGCGTATTAGAAAATCTGTAGGATTTGTCTTGTCAAGCTAATTTGAATGTACAGTTTCTCTAATTCTCATTACCGACAGTCAAAATTTATAAGAAAACTGTTTTTTTCAGTACTATTAAAAAGTGCAAAATAACCTGAATTTTCCCATTGTAAGTTTATTATATTTATTTCAAATGCTACAAAGTTCTTAGAAATCTAACAGAGAATCTTCTTAGATTTTTCCTGTCAATCCAGTCAAGCATTTGAAGTGCTTAAAGGGCACTAAAAAGTCAACTAATTCAACTAAAGGGTAACTAATTCAATAAATAGAATTAACCAGACTCCTGAGGAAGTCTCTGTGGTTGCCTGATGTGAACAATGTTTCCTTTGGCAATCCTAGTTGTAAATCGCTGTACATCATCCCACACAACTCCTCATGTGTATTTTCTGCTTCCTACTCTAAACTTCCAGGTCCTTTTCATTAAGGTTGACTTATCTGTGGCAAGAAGCACTGAGATAGGTTTCATTTCTGGATGAGTCATGGCTGGCTCCTTTTCATGGGATCCACACAGAGCCCAAAGGAAACATTCTCTTCAACCTTACCATTGGTAGGAGTTCATTTTACTCCCACCGCATCCACTTTTACTCTGTGGTTACCTGTAGTTCTAACCACACAGCCTTTCATATTGACATTATCAATCCCAAATCTTCCAAATCCCAGGAGACACTGCCTGCATATGTCAGGATTCTAACTTGGCCTGAGATTCAGAGAGAGATTCTTCTGCTTTCCACCAGGGAAGGATGTGGAGGAATGTAAAGCACACTGACAACTCTCTCCAGACAAATTCTCACTTTTCAATCTCTGAACACTCGTAAAATTTTTTATTTTTCTTTTCTAGACTTCTTTCTTTCTTCATTTTTTTTAAAATGGAAGTAAGAACACAAGATCTGCCCTCTTAAAAAACCTTTAAGTGCACAATACAGTACTGTCAACTACACTAACAATGTTGTGAAGCACATTTGTAGATGTTACTCATTTTGCATAACTGAAACTTCATATCTTTTGAATAATAACTCCCTATTTCCCCTGCCTTGGCCCCTGGCAACCACTATTCTACTCTCTGTTTCTGTGAGTTTGACTATTTTAGATATCTCATATAAATGGAATCTTGCAATATCTGTCAATCTGTGATGGGCTTATTTCACTTAGCATCACATCTTCCCAGTGCATCCACATTTTCTCATATGGCAGAATTTCCTTCCTTTTTAAGGTTGAATCATATTTCATTGCATGTATATATCACGTCTTCTTTATCCATTCATCTGTTGATTCATACAGTAATCTTTTGGACATTTAGGTTGTTTCCATATCTTGACTAATGTGAACAATGCTGCGATGAACATGGGAGTGCAGATAACTCTTTGAGATCCTTATTTAAAATCTTTTGCGTTTATCCAGAAGTGGGATTGCTGTATCATATGGTAGTTCTATTTTTCATTTTTTGAGGACTCTTCATACTGGCTGCGCCATTTTATATTATCACAAACAGTGTGCAAAATTTCAAATTTCTCATATCCTCATCAACACTTGTCAATTGTGTTTTTTAAAATACATATGTGTATATAATAGCCAACCTACCAGGTGTGAGGTAATATCACATTGTGGTTTTGATTTGCATTTTTCTGATGATTAGTGATGTTGAGTACTTTTTCATATACCTGTTCATCATTGGTATGTCTTCTTTGGAGAAATGTCTGGTCAATTCTTTCATCCATTTTTTAATCAGCTTGTTTGTTTGTTTTGTGATTGAGTTGTAGAGTTCCTTATATATTTTGGAGATTAATCCCTTATATATATGGTTTGCAAATATTTTCTCTCATTCTGTAGATTACCTCTGTACTCCGTTGACTGTTTCATTTTTCATATGGAAGCTTTTTAGTTAGATGTAGTCCTACTTGTCTATTTTTGCTTTTGTCACTTGTGCTTTTGGTGTCATATCCAATAAAATATTTTCAAGAACAAAGCCAAGAAGACTTCCCCCTATGTATTATTGTAGGAATTTAACAGTTTCAGATCTTATGTTTAGGCCAGCATCACCATGATATTAAAGCCAAAGGCAGACAATATAAGAAAAGAAGACTACAGGCAAATATCTCTGATAAACATCAATGCAAAATCCCCCACAAAATACTAGCAAACCTAATTCAAAAGCACGTTAAAATGATTACACACCATGACCAAGTGGAGTTTATCCTGGGGATATAAGGATGGTTCAACATACATTCAAATTAATATGGTATATCACTTTAACAGAATACAGGATAAAAATCAAATGATCATCTGAATAGATTCAGCAAAAGCATTTGACAAAATTTAACATCCTTTAATGATAACTCTCAAAAAACTAAGTATGGAAGAAATTCACCTCAACACAATAAAGGCCATATATGAGAACCCCACAGCTAATATCATACTCAATGAAAAATTGAGAGCTTTTCCTTTGAGATTAGGAACCAAACAAGGATGCTTTCTCTTGCCATTTCCATTCACCATAGTATTGGAAGTCCCAGCCAGAGCAATCAGACAAGAAAAAGAAACAAAAAACAACCAAGTTAGAAAGAAGTAAAATTATCTCTATTTGCAGATGACATGATCTTTATACAGAAAATCTTAAAGATTTCCCAAAATCAAAAACTGTTAGAGGGCCAGACTCAATGACCTAGTGGTTAAGTTTAGCATGCTCCACTTCAGCAGCCCAGGTTTGGTTCCTGGGCGTGAAGCTATACCACTCATCTGTCAGTGGCCATGCTGTGGTGATGGCTCACATAAAAAAAGACAAAATAAGAGGAAGATTAGCAGCAGATGTTAGGTCAGGGTGAATCTTCCTCAGCAAAAAAAAAACCCCAAAAAACTGTTAGAATTAATAGACTCAGTAAAGTTGTAGGATACAAAAACAATGTGCAAAAATCAATTGTATTTCTATACACTAACAAAAAACTATCCAAAAAAGAAATTAGGAGAACAACCCCATCCATAATAGCATCAAAAAGAATAAAACACTTAGGAATCAACTTAACCCAGGAGGTGAATGATCTGTACGCTGAAAACTACAAAGCATTGAAGAAAGACATTAAATAAGACACATAAAAAATGGAAAGACCTCCTGTGTCCATGGGTTGGAAGACCTAATATTGTTAAAACATCCAACTACCCAAAGTGGTCTAAAAATTCAATGCAATCCCTGTTAAAATCTCAGTGGCATTTTACAGAAATAAAAAACAATCCTATAATTTATATAGAATTATAAAAGATCTCAAACCAGTAAAGCCATCTTAAGCAAGAAAAACAAAGCTGGCATCATTCTTCATGATTCCAAAATATATTATATATTTACAGTAATCAAACTATGGTACTGGCATAAAAACAGATATATAGACCAATGAAGTAGAACAGAAAGCCCAGAAATAAATCCACGCATATACAGTCAAACAATCTTTGACAAGAGTGGAAAGAATACTCAATAGTCAAAGAATAATCTTTTCAACAAATGGTGTTGGAAAAACTAGATATCCACATGCAAATGAAAGAAATTGGACCCTTATCTTTCACTGTACACAAAAAATCAAGGCAAAATAGATTGCAAATTTAAACGTAGACTTGAACACTCATAAATTCTTAATATACTCTAGAGGAAGATGATGGATTAAAATTTGAGAAATCAGTTTTGCAAGCTTGTTAGTATGTACTGTACAGGCAGTTTTGTATCCACAGAATTGTTCTTGGCATATATTCTCTCAGTTAAAATTGAATGAGACTGGGGGCTGGCCCCATGGCCGAGTGGTTAAGTTCGCACGCTCCGCTGCAGGCGGCCCAGTGTTTCGTTAGTTTGAATCCTGGGCGCGGACATGGCACTGCTCATCAGACCACGCTGAGGCAGCGTCCCACATGCCACAACTAGAAGAACCCACAACGAAGAATACACAACCATGTACCGGGGGGCTTTGGGGAGAAAAAGGAAAAAATAAAATCTTTAAAAAAAAAAATAATTGAATGAGACTGGTCATGTTTTAACATCCTACTAGTCATTCAAAGATACCGAATATTTATTGAAGAATTATTACATGCCAGGCACTATTCTGGGTATCTATTTCAGGAAAACAATTTTTGAGGTAAAAATTTCATAAAAACATAGTTGAAAAACTTAATCATATAGTCATTAATTTTGTGATTCAGATTCATTGTTGGGGGATTTAATCTGTTTAAATTAAGTAAATGATGCATGAAGGATATGCTATGTAGTTATTCTAATTGTTTGTTAACACAGGTAACTTGAAATTTCTGGGAACTTGATTTCTGTTCAGGCTCAGGAACCCTGAGTTTAAGAATATATTTGGACCAAGCTATTAGCTTGAGAAAGCTCAGTGAAGCATAAAAATTGTGTTTAAATGTGCATATGAACATACCACCATTGGATCACGTTGTGTAACACCAAGAGTAATGAGACTCAAAGAGGGGTCCCTGGAATATATCATGGCTGGCTTACAAACAGAATTTCTCTTAGAGAAGAACCTGTATGGCGGTAGAAAGTCTATCTTAACACTCTTTCATTCAGATGATATCATTTATGACTCTGGGCTCAAGGACATTTGGGACAAAGAAATCTGTTCCTTGATATGACCTGATAAAATATTACTGATTGGTCTTTACTTAATTTTTCCCTCTGTATACTTTAAATAAATATATCTTGTTTGATTTTTTCATGGGATATTTATGCCTGGTTTTGAATTGATCCATACCTATAGTTTATATTTTTCAATATAGTGGTCTTAAAACAAATGAAAGTAAATAGTTTTTTTGTATTAAAAATATTAGATTAATAGCTAGAATAATGAGTTTTGAAAGAGGAATTTAATTTTTTAAGAAAAATTCTAACTTAAAAAAATAGAAATCGGGGCTGGCCCCGTGCCCGAGTGGTTAAGTTCTCGCGCTCCGCTGCAGGCAGCCCAGTGTTTCGTCAGTTGGAATCCTGGGCGTGGACATGGCACTGCTCATCAAACCATGCTGAGGCGGTGTCCCATATGCCACAACTAGAAGGACCCACAACTAAGAATATACAACTGTGTACCAGGGGGCTTTGGGGAGAAAAAGGAACAAAATTAAATCTTTAAAAAAAAAATAGAAATCATCCAATGTCTTCTCTCAGACTACAATGCAGTTAAACTGGAAATCAATAAGAAAAACAACTAGAAAATTCCAAAATACATGTAGCTTAAATAATACACTTCTAAGCAGCACATGGGTCAAAGAAGAAACCTCAGGAGAAATTAAAAAGTATTCTTAACTAATCTAAAATTAAAACAACTTATCAAAATTTGTGGGGTGCTGCAAAAGCATCCTGTGAGGGAAATTTATAGTATTGAATGCATATATCAGAAGAGAAAAAGGTCTAAAGTCAATAACTAAGTTCCACTTTAGCAAACTAGGAAAAGAAGTAATAATTAAACCTAAAGTAAGCAGAAGAAAAGAAATAATAAGAATTAGGGCAAAAATACATTAAATTGAAAAGCAGAGATCAATAGAGAAAAACAAAGAAACCAAGAGCTGGTTCTTTGAAAAGATCAATAAAGGCTATAAGATTCTAACCATGCTAATTAAGAATAAAGGAGAGAAGACATAAATTACTAATATCAGAAATGGAATAGGGGATATTACTACAGATTCCACAAACATTAAAAGGATAATAAAGGAATACTATGAACAACTCTATGCTCACAAATTTGATAACCTAAATGAAATGGCCTAAGTCCTTGAAATACGCAATATTCCAAAACTCACAAATGAAGAAATGAACAATCTGAATAGATCTATATCTATTTAAGAAATTGAAGCAACAATAACATCCCAAAAAGAAAGCACCAGACACAGATGGGTTTACTGATGAATTCTACCAACCATTTCAGGATCAAATTATACCAATTATCTACAATCTCTTTCAGAGGCTATAAGCAGAGAAAATACTTTTTAATTCATTCTATGAGGGCAATGTTACGCTAATACTAATCAGTAAAGATATTATAAGAAGACTATAAACCAATATGTCTCATGAATATATGTGCAAAAATCCTCAAAAAATAATAGCAAATGAAATCCAACAATGTATAAAAATAATTGTACAACATAATTATCCCACGTATGCAAGGCTGGATCAACATTTGAAAATCAGTTAATAGAATTCATCACATCAACAGTCTAAAAAAGAAAAATCACATGATTACATTAAGCGATGCAGAAAAGATTTTGACAAAATCCAACACTTATTCATGATAAAAACTCTCAGTAAACTAGCAGTAGAGGGGAATTAATCAACTTGACAAAGGATATCTACAAAAAACCCACAGTTAATATCATATTTAATTGTGAGAAACTCAAACCTTTCCCACTAAGATCAGGTAGAAAGCAAGGATGTCCCTGATAACTTCTCCTATTCAACACCATACTGAAAGTTTTAGCTAATGCAATCAGACAAGAGAAGGAAATAAAAGGTATACTGATTAGGAAGGAAGAAATAAAACTCTTTCTTCACAGACAGCATGATCATCTATACAAAAAATTCAAAAGAATCAAAAAAAAATGGAATGAATAAGTGATTATAGCAAGGTTACAAGATACAAAGTTAATATACAAAAGTCAATTGCTTTTCTATGTACTAGCAATGAATAAGTGGTATTTGAAATTAAAAATACAATACTAGCTACACTGATACTCCCCCAAAAAGAAATATTTAGGTATAAATCTAAGAAAATTTATGCAAGATTTATATGAGGAAAAGTACAAAACTGTGATGAAAGAAACCAAATGACCAAATAAAGGGAGATATATTCCATGTTCATTGATTAGGAAGATTCAATATTCTCAAAATATGAGTTCTTCCTAACTTGATCTATAGATTCAATGCAACCAATTGAAATCCCAGCAAGTCATTTTGTAGATATCAACAAACTGATTCTAAAGTTTATATGAAGAGACAAAAAACACAGAATAGTCAACCAATATCGAAGGAGAAGATCAAAGTTGGAGGACTGACACTACCCAACATCAAGGCTAACCATAAAGCTACAGTAATCGAGACAATGTGGTAGTGGTGAAAGAATAAGCAAATAGATCAATGGAAAAGACTAGAGAGTCCAAAAATAGACCCACATAAATATAGTCAACTGAACTTGGAAAAAAGAGCAAAGGCAATACAATGAAACAAAGATAGTCTCTTCATGGGGCTGGCCCCATGACATAGTGGTTAAGTTTGGTGCACTCCACTTCAGGGGCCTGAGTTCGCAGGTTTGGATCCGCGGCATGGACCTACACCACTCATCAGCCATGCTGTGGCGGGAACCCACATATAAATTGAAGGAAGATTGCCACAGATGTTAGCTCAGCGTTAATCTTCTTCAAGCAAAGAAAGAAGAGAATTGGCAATGGGTTTTAGCTCGGGGCTAATCTTTTTCAGCAAAAAAAATAAGTCTCTTCGAAAATGATGTTGGAACAACTGGACATCTACATGCAAAAGAATGAACTTAGACACAGATCTTATACCCTTCGCAAAAATTAACTTAAAACTATTCAAAGGCCTAAATTTAAAACACAATATTATAAAATTTACAGGAGATAACATAGAAGAAAACCTAGATAACCTTGGGCATGGTGATGACTTTTTAGATACAACACCAAAGGTACAGTTTATTAAAGAAATATTTGATAAGCTTGACTTCATTAATATTAAAAAACTCTTTTCTATGTGAAAGACAATATCAAGAGAATGAGAAGACAAGTCACAGACTGGGAGAAAATATTTACAAAAGACACATCTGATAAAGGACTGTTATCCAAAATATACAAGGAAGACTTATAACTCAACAATAAGAAAACAAACAACCTGGTTCAAAGATGGGCCAAAGACCTTAACATACATTTCATCAAAGAAGATAACTGATGGCAAATAAACATATGAAAAGACACTAAACATCATATTTCATCAGCGAAATGCAAGTTTAAACAACAGTGAGATGTCACTACACACCTATTAGAACTGCCAAAATCTGGGACACTGATAACAGCAAATATTGGAAAGGATATGGAGCAATAGGAACTCTCATGCATGGTTGATGGAAATGAAAAATGGTACTGCCACTTTGGAAGACAGTTTGGAATTTCCTTATGAAACCATACTCTTACCATACAATCCAGCAATCATGCTCCTTGGTATTTGCCCAAAAGAGTTGAAAACATATCCACACAAAACCCTGCACATGAATGTTTATGGCAGCTTTCTTAATAACTGCCAAAACTTGGAAGCAACTAAGATGCCCTTCAATTGGTAAATGGATAAATAAACTGTAGTACATCCTGACAATGAAATTTGATTCAGCACAAAAAAGAAATGAGCCATCAAGCCATGAAAAGACATGGAAGAAACTTAAATGTACATTGCTAAGTGAAAGAAGCCAGTCTGAAAAGGCTACATCCTTGATGATTTGAACTATATGACGTTCTGGAAAAGGCAAAACTCTGTAGGCAGTAAAAAGATAAGTAATTTCAGGGGTAAGTGGAGGGATAAATAGAGCACAGAGGATTTTTAAGACAGTAAAACTACTCTGTATGATACTATAATGTTACGTACATGTCATTGTACGTTTGTTCTAATCTATAAAATGTACAGCACCAAGAGGAACTCTAATATAAACCATGGTCTTGAATGATAATGATGTGTCAATGTAGGTTTATCAATTTCAACAAATGTACCTCGGGAAGGTATAATATTGATAACGGGGATGCCACACATGTGTGAGAGCAGGGGATATATGGGAAATCTGTATATCTTCCTCTCAATTTTGCTGTGAACCTAAAACTTCTCTAAAAAAATAGTCTTTAACAATTTTTTTAAATTTATCTTTTCTAAATTAATTTTAAATCTAACCATAAATAGTCATTCCCAACAACATTAAAAATGCCTCTCAGAACACTAAAAAAACCCTCACTAATATAATCAAGACAAACTGCGGTATGTGGATGGAACTTTACATTTCACCTGATATACCTACTAACCAGATGCTTTAAATTGAGCTAAATTCTCCATGAATGAATGCACAATCAATTTTTGAAAATCTCCCAATAATCAGAAAGTCATTGGCTGATGAAGCATGCTTCTTTCAAACATTTGTATTATTTCCACCTTTGGGGACCAGTAAATTAAGTGTACCATATTTTTAACAGGATACCAATTTGAACAACTGAAAGCAACAAATTTATTCCCAAAAATCCCTTACTTGATTCTTAGTAAATAACCCAAGTTCCTTGAAATAAAACAAGTTATGGTTCTCACTAATTCAACTTCCTCTTTGTTCTGCTCTGGACTTGCAAAAATTAGCATTTATAGATTTGAGTGTATGCAGAAGAGAACAAAGAGGAAGTAGAGTTGGTTTGAAAGAATCACATGAAGATTGTTTCAAGTAGAGGACAGTAAAGCGAAACTATCACATCTCTTAAAGATACTCTAATTGTATCATTTTTACCTAAGATCTCATTACTTCAACACAATCATATCTTACATTCAAACTGATCACTGAAACTTCCCCTGGTGCTAGTTCATACTTCTATAAATTGAGGTGATTCTCCCCATCTTGTTACTTTTTCAGTTTAGATTTTAATACAAAGATAAAGGATTCATCTTGTAAAATTCTCCATTTCCTCTAAATTTCATAATGTTTGGAGCTTATGATTCTTTCACTCAGTGTATTAACTATCCAAGATGTGTTCCATCTATAAATTTGTCATATTAATCTAAGCATCAATAAAATGTGAAACAAGAGAGGACCAGAGGCAAAACTTCTGGAATATAGTAAATGATCTCTCTCCCAACTAATGACACTGAATCTGAGTAAAACTGGAGATGAGTGTTACGGTAAACTTTGTCATATATCTCAATGAAAACCACATATACTGCATGATGCGTATTTTCTAAAACCATTAGTGTAAAAAAAACCCCTTTCTTATTACCAAGAATATGAGGTCATTCTGATACGACTTGTTTAGTTATTTTTAAAATGCACGTGACTATTTACTCAGACTTAACAAACTATATTTTTAATAACGCACTGTGCCTGCTGTTGACTTAAAGCTCTCAACTCCAAAAATATCTATGTTTTGTTCTACCTCTTAAAAAAAACTTGTTTAATTTCCACATATTTGTGAATTTTCCAGTTATCTTTCTGACATTGATTTCTAGTTTCATTTCATTGTGTTCAGAAAAGATACTTGGTATGATTTCAATCTTAAATTTGGTAAGACTTGTTTTGTTACCTAACATGTGATCTATCCTGCAGAATGTTTCGTGTGTGCTGGAGAAGAAAGTGTGTTCTACTCTGGGTGGAGGGTTGTGTATATGTCTGTTAGGTCCATTTGGTCTGTAGTATGTTCAAGTCTGCTATTTCCTATTGATATTCTGTCTGTATGTTCTATCTGTTCTTGGAAGTGGGATACTGAAGTCTCCTGCTATTGTTGTGTCGCTGCTTTATTTCTCCCTTCAGTCTGTCAATGTTACGTTATATATTTAAGTGTTCTGATATTGGGTGCACGTATATTTTTAATTGTTATATGTTCTCAATTAATTGATCCTTTTATCACTATATAATGTCCTTGTCTCTCATGACAGTGTTTGACTTAAAGCCTATTTTATTTGATACTAATATAGCCATCCCTGCTGTCTTGTTTACTATTTGCATGGAATGTCTTTTTCTAACTCTTCACTTCAGTTTCTGTGTGTCTTTACATCTAAAGTGATTTTCTTGTAGAAAGTATATGGTTGGGTCTTGTTTTGTTTTTCCTCTTATCCATTTAGCCACTCTATGTCTTTTGATTGAGGAGTTTAACTCTTTATAGTTAAAGTAATTATTGATAGGGAAGGAGTTACTATTGTCATTTTCTTGTTTCCTGTTAGTCTGGTTCTTTTGTATTTTTACTTCTTGCTATCTTCTTTTGTGTTTTGTTGATTTTTTCTATTAATATACTTTGATTATTTTCTCTTTTTGTTTGTATAGCTTCTGTGCACATTTTTTTGTGCTTTCCTTGAGGTTTACATAAAATATGTTATAGTTCTAATAGTCTACTTTTGACACCAGATATCAAAATTTATTGGAAAGCTATATGAATTAAGGGAATTTAGTATTTGTGTAAGAGAGACCAATAAAAGAGAAAAACGTCCTAGAAACAGATACACATCTATATGAACAATATATGTTCATATATGTTCAACATATATGAAGTGGCTCTTCAGATCAGTAGAAAATGAGCTGTATTTTCAATAAATGATGGTAGAACAATTGGGTATCATATGTGAAAAAATGAAACTGGACCTCTACTTCATACTATACACTGTATCAATCCCAGATAAATTATAGATCTAAAATACCACGTGTATCTAAATACACTATAAAGCTTTTGGAAGAGAATATTGAGACTGTCTTTTATATCTTGGAGAATAATCAGAAGGCAAAAGACTAATAGATTCAACTATATTAAAATGAAGAACTGCTGCTTATTAAAAGGCACTTCTGTTTATTAAAAGGAAACATGGGTCTCTTGCATTTCTGCGTGTCTTGTAAGCAGAGGCGCTGGCTCCTTTCATTTCAAACAATCTCTTCAGGGATATCTATATAACAAACAGCCTAGAAGGATAGAAAAAGTATCTCCCAATGGAGCAAAAGCAGATTTGGTTACTATTCAGAGTAATAAAGATAATGGCTCTATCTGAGACAAGATTCAGACCTGCTTACTGCCCATTATGAAAGTTTGAGGTTCCCTAAGCTAGGGATTCTGTACTATGACGCAGCCCACTGCAGCATTTGGCACTCTTTACATTGCCCTGTGGAAATGGGGCTTAGGAGGCCAGCACTCAAATGCTGACACTCATAACTGTGCATTTTAAGCTGACAACTTAAGTTCAATCACATACTAAAATTCTACATTTTAATTTCTCCCCCTTGGCATACTTTGTTATTGTTGTCACAGTTTACATCTATTCCTATTGTGCATCTCCTAACATATTTTTTAGTTATAGTTATTTTTTATGGGTTTGTCTTTCAACTTTTACATTTGGATTAAAACTGATTTACCTACCACCATTACAGTAACACAGTACTTGCATTTGTCTTTATATTCACCTTTACCAACAAGTTTCATTATTTCTTATGCTGTTCTGTTGCTGTTTAGTATCCTTTCACTTCAACTTGAAGAACTCCCGTTAGCATTTCTTGTAAGACAGTTCTAGCGGGCATGAATTCCCTCAGCATTTGTTTGTCTGGACACCCACATGCAAAACATAACATTAGACGTCTTCCTTCAACATACAAACAAATTAAATTGTTTCAACACCTAAAGTAATGTTTAAAATTATAGAACTCTTAAAAGAAAAATAGGGGCAAATTTTCATGATCTCCGTTTAGGTAATGGTTTCTTACATATAATGACATAAGCACAAGAATCAAAGAAAAACGAGGTGGATTGGATTTCATTAAAATAAAAAAAACCAGTTTTGCTTCAAATGATACCATCAAGAAGAGGACAAACAACTCACAGAATGGGAGTAACTAATTGTATGTCATATATCTGATAAGGTATTTATAACAAGAATATATAAAGAACTCATAACTCATTATTAAAAAGATAAATTATCCAATTAAAATATGGGCAAGAAATCTTAAAAGATATTTCTCCAAGAAAGACATAATATAAAGTTCCAATAAACCCATGAAAAATGATCAACACCACAGTCATTGGGGTAATACAAATCAAATCCATAATGAGATATTACTTCAAACCTACTAGGATGACTATAATGAAAAAAACAGCCAATAACAATTACTGGTAAGGATGGGGAGAAATTGGGACTGGTGTATATTGCTACTAGGAGTATAAAATGATGCAGCCACTTTGGAAAACAGCTGGAATATGCCTCAAAATGTCAAGTATAAAGTTTCTATAGGACCCAGAAATTCCACTTTTAGGTATATACCAAAGATAAATAAAAATGTACACCCATAAAAAGACACGTACAAAAATATTAAGAGTAGCATTATTCACAATAGCCAAAATGTGGAAAGAACATAAATATCCATCAACTGATGGATGGATAAAAAATGTGTGATAAATCTATAAAATGGAGTATTATCCAGCAATTAAAATAAATGAAGTACTGATACATGCTACAACATGGATGAACCTTGAAAAAACTATGCTAAATGAAAGCAGCTTGTCACAAAAAAACACATATTGTATGATTCCATTTATATGTAACATACAAAATAAGCAGATCTCTGGATACAAAAAATAGACCAATGGTTGACTAGCAATAGAAGAGAGATGGTGGAAGAATGGGAAGTAATTGCTAAAGAATATGTTTTTCTTTTGAAATAATGAAAATGTTCTAAGATTAGATTATATGGTGTATGACCCTATGAAGTTACTAAAAACCAATGAATTGTACATTCTAAATGGGTGAATTATATGGTATGTGAATCTTATCTCAATAAAGCTGTTTAAAAATCGTGAGCATAAATTCCTCAGCCCCAGTTCAATCACATCTCTGTCACAATTCTGTTACATTACCAACATATTTGCCAGCAACTTCAAATGTATAAAAATCTATACAAAAGAACAATATTGAACCATTTTCAATTGAGCTACTTTATTAAATATTCAAAACAATCTATAACAAAATTAACATTTCCACTTATAAAATTCTATAAAGAATCTGGGATGATATTTCACAGCTAAAATATCCAGGTAAGAAACTATTTCCTGTAGCTTTTATTTGTTTATTTTTGAAATCTTGATGTATACTTAAGGAAGTGATTCCTGCAAAGAATCACATTCATGTGATAAGGATTTTTAATGACCTTTTCGATTACAAGGATCAATTCAAGGCTTTTGTTATTATTGAACTCCAATGCATTCATCAACCATACAGTAAATTTACATGTATCTATTGATGGGTATTCCAATGTATATTCTATATATATATATATATATATATATTTTACTTATGTTAATGATATAAGCAGTATGCCTCAAAATGTCAATTTAAGCATCATTTCCTCGAGAGCTTTCCTGACAATGCAACCTAGAGCATCTCTGTTTCTTGGTTTACTTTCTTGACGGCAGTTGTAAAAATACATTAACAACAAAAATACATTCTTGAGATGTAAGACCATAAACTATCATAGAATCATCTTTTAAAATAATTATGGGACTCTTTCTTATAGGTTTTATAATGCATTTTTGCTGGTATACCCTCAGTGAATATATGCCCTGTATTTATTTATTCACTATCTAATTATTAAAAATAATCTTAAGCAATATTTTTTGTCAAGTAATGTGCCAGGTAGAGCTAGGGATTGGGGAATGAAGGTGTTGATAAAAGCTAGAACTGCCTCACACTCTTTTATATTTACAATACTGGCTAAATTCAAGGATAGAGAAAAAGTGCATTACTGAAAGGCTTGGAAGCCTATATAAATACATCTGATTGGACATAGAGGTAGAGAAAGACAGAATAAGTATGAGAATTGAAAGAGATTTTCTGATTATTGCCTATGGTGGTAGGAAGCCAAATATGAAGTGATTTTTAAAGGTATTCCATATGCATTATATCATTAGAACCTAAGTTTGTATGTCATTTTGAAAATGAAGGAGAAGAACATGAGAGATTATGTCATTTTCTCAAAACAGCCAGAGGTAGTGAAATTTCTGAGGCTAAGACTCAGAGACCTCGAATCCGAGATTATGGATCTTTCCCTCTAGACTTGCTTTCCCTAACGTAACAAGTAATACAGTTGGTACTACATTCTTTTAAACCCTTTATCATAGGCTTCCATGACCACAAACACATTCCTCTACAAATCAAATGCTTGCTTAAATTAGGACTTTTTTCTGTCTACGCAAACAATGACCTCCAAAAGGAAGGACATTCTAGTATTTGCATGTGTCCAGCAATAGTAGATACCAAATAATAAAAGGCAGTGGATGGATATAATCTTTGAAAGACTTCACTTCATAGAAAACTGAAAATTATTTCTGAAAATATAGTAAGACCACGAGATTGAATACTCACATAAAGTAGAAAAGACCAACGTTTAGAAAATGAATTGCAGAGTCCTCTGTTCTTCGTTTCTGCTCATACATATAAGCCTTTTCTCTTGGTCAATAAACTCTGCTGATAGAGTAGACATCACAGAAGACTATTTTCTCTAAAACAGCTTCCACCACACATGCGTTCATTCATTCACTCAATGTTAATTTAATAGCTAGAATGTTCCAGATTTTAGAATTACAATAACTTAATAATAATAACTAATAATTAAGAAAGGAAATACCAAAGGTCAATAATAAAGTTTATCCTGAGCTAAATTCTACCTTTTTAAGTATACCATAATAATTTATGAAATACACAAAATAGAAAAGAGTCTGAAACTTTGCTTTGTTATTCCCAGCATCCATCAGTCACTAGCCCACTAGTTTGGGTCTAATAAGTGTTTAGCTATTGATTGGATGAGAAGGTTGGATTTGGTGAAGGTATTGAGCTGAGGGAAAGAAGATGTTTGCAGGGAGAGCAGCATGAGAGCCGTGCATTTCATTTTTCACATAGATTTGTTTATCTCACAATCATATAGTAGCAGGCTCTTTCTTTAGGGCCTCACACAACCACTAGAGAGCGCCAGCTCACAAGCGGAACTGAAAGCTTGCCAGTCAGAGTCTTTACTGGAATACAGAAAATAAGACTGAAAGTCAGCACTGTGTCAGAAATCGGTCTGCAGATTCACTTACTCCTAGACAGTAATTTGCAGCATGAAATCATCAAGTGGTATGCTTTAACTCATTGACTCCATAGCTTCTATTAATGTACTTCTTTTCTTGAGGCATGCAAAAACAATCTATGTCTGTTTAATATTTAAATTCATCTACACAGATCTGGTCACTGGGCTCCATACTGCCAGATACTACCTATTAATATCTGCCTTCGTTCACCAAGTCTGTCATGCAGAGATATTGAATCATTCTTTTTTTTTTTGGTGAGGAAGTTTCACCCTAAGCTAACATCTGTTGCCAACCTTCCTCCTTTTGCCTGAGGAAGATTGTTGCTAAGCTAACATCTGTGCCAATCTTCCTTTATTTTGTACGTGTGACGCTGCCACAGCATGGCTTGGTGAGCGGTGTGCAGGTCCACACCTGGGATCTGAATTCCCAAAGCCCGGGCTGCTGAAGGGAACACATGAACTCAACCACCACACCACAGGGCTGGCCTCATGAATTATTCTTTTAAAATTTAGTTTTTAGGATTGCTTTACCCACGAAAAAATTAAAATTATTAACATAAAATGAATTAAAGTAATTTAGGTTTAGGATTTCTCTGTATTATTGAATACGACATGAGATAACTGAATCTGCATTCCAAGTTTATGGCTGAAGATAATAAATATCTATGCTATTGATTCATAATTCCATTGTACTAAAGTCAAAGCCCCTGAAACCAGTAATGAAATTGGAGTTTCTTCTTTTCAATTTTATTATATGAAAAATACATGTGCCACAAACAAATTTTACTGCTTTGTAAACATATTTCCTCTTAAGAACACTAACTAAAAATAACTTACAAATGTTTAAGCTGAAATAGTCTCGATGCCAATCTGTTTTGGAGACCATATGTCAAATACCCTTCAATAGGCCTAAAATTAATTAATTTTCTTTCTTTTTTAAGGAGTAAAATATGGAATTAATGAGAGATGCGTTAGGTATTGTGCCAAAGTCAGTCACAATAAGATCTGTCTAAACCTTTGTTAAAAAGATACATTTCAGGGGTAAGCCCTGTGGCCAAGTGGTTAAAGTTTGCACGCTCTGCTTCAGCGCCCAGGTGCACGTGTTCAGATCCCAGGTGTGGATCTACTCCACTCATCAGCAATGCTGTGGAGGCATCCCGCATACAAAATAGAGGAAGATGGGCACAGATGTTAGCCCAGGGCTAATCTGCTTCAAGCCAAAAAACAACGTAAAAGGAAGATCGGCAATGGATATTAGCTCAGGGTGAATCTTCCTCACCAAAAATACAAAAAAAAAAAGCATTTCAAAAATTGCAACACATAAAAACAGGTGATGTTTTCTTTTTTGTCCTAAATGACGCTGACTTCCTCTTTCATACTCTACTGAGAAAACAAAGTGGAACATGTGGCAGCCCAGATAACATCTGAAACTTTTATGCTGTTTAGAATTTAGATCAAAGGAGCAGAGAAAAATCAAAACAAATGTATGTCTAGTTGTAATTTATTCAATATCCTGGAATTTAAAATGTTTATCTCATTTTTTTAAAAAAAGAAATAAAAATTAAGATTATTCCAGTGAATGGAGACATAATTCTGGCAATGGACTAATTATATACAGAAAGAGAGAGAGGAGGAAATATTGATGAGATGGATTTAACAAAAGAAATCTCACCAGTTAGTTTGAAATTTGAATGCAGGCTCATGAAAATAACATTCTCCATAAATCCTCCACCATCAAATCAGATCACATAGGTAGCTATATATTATAGTTACAAATGTGACTAATTTAAAGAAAACACCCAAGAAAGTTAACATGAGACAAAGAACAGCCTTTATGCATGTTTTGCATGAGAAGATTGATAGTGTAGAGTCAGTGGAAGAGCCTGAGGTGGTGAAGATGGTGGTTTTGATACTAATGGTATTACTAGTGCTACTTCTCAAGCTGCCAAAGGAAGAAAGGTTTTAATGGAGAGGGAAAGATCAGTTGTGTCAAATTCTTCTGAGAGGTCATTGAGAAGAAAATTGAGTACTGTATGTAGAATATAGCACTAAGTCAATAATGACCCTAACCATTATCAGAAAAATGATTTTAAGATTTATCCAGAAGAATACAATAGAAGAGCCAAGATTTCTTTCTCCTTAAAGAAAGACTATTGTGGTGTCTTCAACTATCAGATACTAAGTAATAATAACAACAACAATAATAATATTAATGTCTTCCTAAACTGGAAAACAACCTCCATCTAGGTCTCAGCTCAATTTTTAATTTTTGAATAGGTCTTAGCTCGATTTTTAATCTTTGAATGGTCAGACTGGATGTGAAGATTAACATTGTCAGTTGGGTGGATCTGTCTAAAACCCATGTTAAAGCCAACGTGTTCATCCTCACAGTATCTCAGCAGTCTGTATACCACTCCTCTTTGAATTTCCATCATTCTCCTATGGCAAAAATATGGTAAGTCTTGAAGATGCAGACTTAAATCATGATAAATGGTGGTTAACTGACACAAGAAGAGAAATCAATGCAAGACAAATTGTATGAAAAATTTTTATTGCTCAGACTAGACTACCTGCTAAGCTGCCACCAGTATCATCTCCCCAGAAAAAAAGAGCAGAAGATTTTTCAGCAAGCTCAAGCTGGGTATATAATAGACCATTGGTAATGAAGTTTTTTTTGAGAGCTACAGAGTCATGGCATCTTTCAAAGCGGTGCACAACTAAAGAGGATACATGGTACCCCAAAGTTATAAGACTTCTGTGTCTTATTGCTTGGAGTTCATATCTGTACACCACTTCTGCAACGTCTGATTCTTTCCTGGATACTACTGCAGATACAAATGCAAATCCTAGAGGAACTCTCCTGAATTATTCAGAGAAATCCTTCTGAACCCCTTTTCTGATACAACCACCCTCAATCTACTCACTTTGTCACTCACTATGATATACACATATTGTTTTGTTCATTAATTCAACAAAAAATTATTAAACATTTATTATCTGCCTGGCAATTTCTAGGCACTGGGGGTTTAGCAGTAAATACAACAAAACTGATGTTTCCATGATGCTTACATTCAAATGGAGGGAGATAAGCAATAAACAAAAAAATAAACAAATATATACCAATTCAGTTGATAAGGAAGTGACTTGAAGAAACATAAAGCAAGATCCAAGCATAAAAATGGGCAGTTGCCTTGCAATTTGGGCAAGGGCAGAACAGAAAGATCACAAGACCCTGTCATGATGGCAGGCAAGAGTTGATGTTAGCTTGAAATACAGTGATAGCAGTGGAGAGGGTGATTCTGGATTATGAAGTAAGAACCCAAGGACTCACAGAGGAGTTCGATGTAGTGTTTAAGATAAAGAACAGAAACAGATGATTCAGGATCTTTTGGTCTGAGTTACTGAGGTGAAAGTGTCATTAATTGAGATACGAAAAACTAGAGAATAACCTGATATGAAAAGCAAAATCTGAAGATTAGTTTTGCGTATTTTAAGTCCAAGACACCTGTTTGACATTGAAGTAGAGAGGTTGGGTCAGCAGTTGATAGATAGGTATGGAATGTAGGAAAGAGGTCAGGGTAAAAAAATATAGGTTATAGGAATATGATAACATTAATGCCATGGGGCTGGATGGGATCATTTAAGAAGCTGATGTACGTAAAGTAGGTAGAAGGAAACGAAAGAGGAAAGAAAGGATTCTTCAGAGGAGACGGAAGGAATCTCTAGTGACTTAGAAGGAGAAAGAGTTTCATGCTAGTCAAATTGAGAAAGAGAGAGGGAAGGAGAGAGAGAGAGAGGGAGGAAGGGAAGGAGGGAAAGAAACAGAAATCTAGAATTGTATATACCTTTTTTGTTTTTTGAGGAAGATTACCCCTTAGTTAACATCCACCGTCATTCCTCCTGTTTTTCGCTCAGGAAGATTGGCCCTGAGTCAACATCTGTGCTCATCTTCCTCTACTTTATAAATGGGACACCTGCCACAGCATGGCTTGATGAGCAGTGTATAGGTCCGTGCCCAGGATCCAAACCAGTGAACTCCGGGCCACCAAAGCAGAGTGTGCAAACTTAACCGCTATGCCACCTGGCTGGCCCCTAGAATTGTATATACTTTTACAACGAGACAGCTCAACATAGTTTTGTGTTATTCTCCAGCCAGCCAGATCTATTCAGGTGCAGGTATAGTGTAGGCAGAACAATGAATTTAAATGCAGAGGAATAGCCAAATTATGTTAGTCCAGTCACAGAGCAGTGACAAGAGACACTAATTTCACCATTCTCACAATGCGAAGGTGATTCTGCTGTTCCTAAAAGAATTTTACAGTCTCAGCCACTTGATGCTCATATAGACACAAACATTTTAAGAAAAATAATTTTTGTTTCACAGGATTTTAAGGTACATGGGTTCTAAATTCATACTCCTTATAAACATTCTAATTTTATCTTCAAGTTATTTCCTAGTTTGATCTATATTTGGCATTAGGATTTATCATACTAAATAGAATTATAACCTATGACCCTATTTAATTACTTTCCTTAAATCTTAAATGAAATTTTAAATTTCCAGTACCCCTAAAAAGTACCCTTGAAATTTGTAATTTCTTATTTCTAAAAAAAGAAGTTAAATTGGCTTCCTATAAATTACATAGCTTTTGAGGTGAAATCAAGAGAAACGTGCAGCGGAAACAGATGTGTAGGTGTTACATTCTTATTTGGTTGCAAATGATTTCTGAGACTTTAATGAAAAGTGAAAGGCACGTTTTCCTAAAACCTCGTCACCTGAAAAATTGTAACGACATTGAAAGGAAGATTAAGTATACTGTCTACAACTGGTTTATCATACGGTTAAAGTTTATTATTATTAAAGGCTTATTATTAAATCTCTTCTTTTTATTATCTTGTGTAATTCTGTAATTATCACTTTACAATTACATTTTTGAAGGTAGAATGATTTATTTATGAGGCTTATATCTAAAATTAGACTATAGACATTGAGGGCAGGGGTCATGGCTTCATCTTTTCATCCTTCATGGTTCTTACTTTTCTGATATTCACTGAGAAACATGGGACACTAGTGTCTTATAGTTGATAGTCTGGATAAATATATTTCCTATTTTATTTATTAATGTAACATTGGGTATACTTTGGTGTACTTCTGTATACTAGATGCTCATTGATTTTACCATTCAATCATATTCAATTCAGTGTATCTACCACTCAAACCAATCAGTCATTTGGTCAAAACATCTATATGGATACATAGCCTCAGCTATGATAATCATAATTATAAATTTTGTCTCCCAGTATCTTCTTTCCTATTTCTTTGGAAAAATTATCTGCTCACATAATATGGTCTTGGGAGGTTGTCAGCCAGACTCTGCCATTTCCCTGATTTAAGTGATTAAAAATGGGCAGATGAGGGGCTGACTTGGTGGCATAGTGGTTAAGTTTGCATGCTCCCCTTCAGCAGCACAGGGTTCCTGGGTTCAAATCCTGGGTGTGGACCTGCACACAACTCTTCAAGCCATGATGAGATGGCGTCCCACATACAAAGTAGAGGAAGATTGGCACAGATGTTACCTTAGCAACAGTTTTCCTCAAGCAAAAAGAGGAAGATTGGCAACAGTTGTTAGCTCAAGGCCAATCTTCCTCAGCAAAAAAAAAGCAGCAGATGAAGCTGCTAATGAGACAAAATATGGATCTACATACTCTGACCTTTGTAAATAGAATTATGTTTGCTTGTCTTTTGTATGATTCACTTTTATGATTTCTACAAATATAATATGTTTCATGCAAAATATCCATTTACATGTGTTTATTGGAGAGTCAAAACATTCATTATAATCATCCCCAAAAATGCCAGATGCAAGAAGGAGTTGGAGAAGCAGCTTTTGTTAAGATATAGGCTACAAAAAAATTCTACATTTGCCCATTCCTTTGTAGTATTGCTCCTAGGGAGTAAAGATTACATGTATCATCCTAAAAATAAATAAATCAAGGCTGAAACTCCACTTTTATGTTAAGATATGCCTCCAATATTTCTTCAGTGTGTGTTGCAGGCCAGGTTCCTCAGGAAACAGACTCTCAACAGAGGTTTGCATACAGGATGTTAATTAGGGAGGTATCTCAAAATTGACACCTGTGGGTGAGAAAGAGAAACTTCTGCCTGGGCAGAGGAAAACTAAACTGTGATTCAGTACCAACAAAAGCTTTCATTGACACCTTAGGGAGCTCTGGAGCTGAGTGACTGTTTGAGTTTGTCCTAATATAAAGGCTTTTATAGTCTCACATGAAATAGTCATTTGATGCAGTTGGTCCTGAAAGAGACTGTGACTTTGAGAAGGCCATGACTTTGGCCTTTGGTGACTTTGACCGAAAGCCATGCCATAGGGATTCAGCTGAAGGCCTGGAGTTGCCAACTCCCATTAGCTGAGGGAATGAGTACTTCAGTCCAGACTTGGGGACACAACTCTGCTCCCACTGCGGATAGAAAATCACTTTCTAAATCAAAAGATAAAAAAGTCAAATATACATATATATATATGTGTATGTGTGTATACACGTAAATATATATATATATATGTATATTTATATGTATATGTATATAAACTGTAGTGTAAGCCCTGATGTTGGCTTTTCTTTTTATATTGCAAATGCCTGACTTAAGCTTTGATTCCAGAGGCATCCACTTCAAAAAGGTATCCAATGAAGGCTCAATAAACACATTGCCAGCCACACAACTAGACGACTAGATAAAAAGCCAGGACATGCACCCCTACTCCCTAACATGAGAATCCTTCATTTTAGAAATCCTGGTGGATTCAGATAACTGGTCTTTTGGATCACTGGATTTTTTTCTTTCTTTTTCTTTCTTTCCATACTTTAAATTCCTGTTCTTACGTTTCAAATTTGTCAGTAAAGAGTGAGCCTGCAAAACTCTAGACTCCCACTCTTTGATGCCAATAGAAGCAGAACCCCAGACCTGTGCTCTCTTCTCTACCTGTGATCTTGCTACATGGCCCTGGGTGTGTCTTGTACTCTCCAGTCCTCATCTTCATCCTTGTACTTGGTAAGTAATAAACTCTTTTTTCTTCAAAGTTTGCTAACAGTTATTGCTGAAAGGCATCTTGCAATCACGATAGAACCAAAAGGGCCAGTCCAGTTAACATAGGTTTGGGAAGGGGATATGAATGTGGGGAGTTCACCCACTGGGGCCCAGGGTGACACAAAACAATAAATTTTCTTGATTAGACTCCTAGAACTATATATTCAAATGTTTATTAAAAATATTCAATTGAATCCCCTACAGGTTCCAGAAACTGACCTCATCATTTTGAGTCTCTCCTAAGTCCGATCTTTATTCTCTATCTTATTTAAGGAAAACTGCCCATAGTTGTCTGAATCAAAACATGAAGACGATCTCCGAATCTCTCTATCTGCATGTTCTCTCCTAGAATTCCCTCATCCACTCAATGATAGGCTATATTTACTAATCATGTCTTTAATTCAACATCTTTCCTCCATCTGTACTGCCACCACGTTGTCTTGAACATAATCATCTGTATGTTAACAGTTCACTCCAGCCCATTCTGTATTAGTTAGCCTGAGTGATACTTCTAAAAATGAATGTCTGATGCCAGTTAGCCCTTAATTTACAACATAGCTTTAGAGACTTCCACTGTACTTAAAATAATTCTAAACTATTCAACAGCATTTATTTGGTTCTTTATAATCTGGCTCTGTCTCTTGCTTCACTCTCTAGTCTCACTTTACTCCAGCTTATTGAATTTCTTTCACTTCCTCTGATTGGCCATCCTCTTTTCATCTCTGAGACTTCTATTATTTATCTCTATCTAAAAAGCTTTTCTCCTGCCATATCTACCTGGAAAATTTCTTTTCATCTTTTACTTCTGATATTAAACGTTACTTTTTACAGAAGGCTATCCAAATTCTAAAGTAAATTCCCCAATATGTTTCTATAACTCCTTTTATTTTTAGTATCAAAATAATAAACATACTTCATTATAATTACATGTTTAATTATCTGGTCAGACATAAGAAGGAACAGTGGAAATATAACCTACAAAAAGCTCTCTCTTCATAAAATCAATAAGAACATTGACAAAAATTTTCAAAACCAGCTTTCTCAGAATGCTAGAAACTAATCAAAGACTTGCAAAAATCTACAAGAATTTATTCAATAAAACAGCTGAATCTCATTAAGAATACAAACATTTGTGAAGTTTTGACTTACTCTATTCCCATCCCCTTCTTCTCAACTTCACAATAACCTTGAAAACCCAACAGTCTTGCAACTACAGTAGCTGTGGGAAATAGTAGCATAACAGGAACTAGAGGGGACAGAAATAATTTGGAGGTCTTCAGAGTAATCATTATTTGAGCTATCTGGCATTTCCCTGAAAATTTCCACCTGAAGACATGACTTTATTTGATCTGAAACAGTCGAACAGAGCCTGCTGAAAGCAAACAGCTTTTTTCCTAGGGGCATTTGTCAAACATAACCAGCACCAACTGCTGAACATCATAGCTACCTGAGGTGGCAGTAACAGTTGGGGTAAGGGAATGATTAATAAAAAACACTGAAGAGGGAAACTTGGGGGATAAGATGTTCATAGAGGTGCTTTGAATACATTTAACATATTTCTAGGAATGTGAAATGCTATGTACACATGTAGGGCTGTGCACATACCCAAGAAAGACCTGAGAAGGCCCTAAATTCTCCATTCTGTCTGATCTTAAGGCTCTGCACAAGCAGATATTAAGGCAAAAATTTTCTTTTTTTTTCTTTTTTATTTTTTGCTGAGGAAGATTCACTCTGAGCTAACATCTGTTGCCAATCTTCCTCTATTTTGTACGTGGGTCACTGCTACTAACAAGTGTTGTAGATCTGTGCCCTGGAACCAAAACCAGGCTGCTGAAGTGCAGCACACTGAACTTAACCATTAGGTGACTGGGGCTGGCCCCTTAAGGCAAAGATTTTCAACGAATTACTTTAAATATTTTCAAAGGGCTAAAGCAACTATATTTAAAGAAATTAAGGGATGTATGAGAATAATGTCTCATCAAGTAGAAAATATCAATAAAGACATAAAAATCATAAAAAAAGAACGAATAGAAACTCTGGAGTTGAAAATTGCAAAAAAATGAAATGAAGAAAATTGACTAGAAGGGCTCTACAGCAGACTGAAGAAAGAATCAGTGAATTTGAAGATAAATTGATTGATATTATCAAGTCTTGGGAACACAAAAAATATTAAGAAAAATGAGCAGAGGCTCAGAGAGCTGTGGGACACTAATAAGCATATCAATCTATTCATAATAGGGGTCTCAGAGGAGAGGAAAGAGAGACTGGAATAGAAAGAATATTTGAAAAAGTAATGGTCAAAAATTCACAAATTTGATAAAAATATAAATCTACTCATCCAATAAGGTCAATGAATTTCAAGTGGGATAAATTCAAAGAGATTTACTACTAGACACATTATAATCAAACTATCAAAAACAATGACAAAAAGAAATCTTGAATGTGGCAAGAGAGAAGTGACTCAACACACAAGTGATGCTCAATAAGATTAATAATTGATTGCTCGTCAGAAAACATGTAGGGAAGAAGGCAGTGGAATGATATTTCAAAATCTAAAATGCTGAAAAGACCATCAACTGAGAATTCTATATTAATAAAAGCTATCTTTCAAAAATAAAAGAAGGGGCCAGCCCATGGCCTGGTGGTTAAATTCAGCATGCTTCACTTCAGTGGCCCAGGTTCATGGGTTTGGATCCCAGGCACAGACCTACACCACTTGTCAGCCATGCTGTGGTGGTGACCCACATACAAAATAGAGGAAGATTAGTACAGGTGTTAGCTCAAGAATAATCTTCATCAAGGAAAAAAAGAAAATTGGCAACAGATTTCATCACAGGGTGAATCTTCCACAGGAAAAAAAAAATTGGAAAGATAAGACATTTCTAGATAAATAAAAGCTATGAGAATTAGTTGCTAGCAGACCTGCCCTACAAGAATGCTAAAGAGAGTCCTTCAGGCTGAAGGACACTATAGAATAACTTGAATTCACATGAAAAAATGAGGACGATTAATAAAAATAACTATAATGGTAAATATAAAAGACAGTGTAAATGTATTTTTTGTTTATAACTCTGTTTTTATCCTATCTTATTTAAGAGACAATTACATAAAGTAACAATTATAAATTTGTGTAGATGCATAATTTGTAAATTTGTGTAGATATTTAATGTATACAGATATAATTTGTACAACAACAATAGCACAAAGGAGGGGAGAGGGAACAGAGCTAGGTAAGAGCAAAGTTTTTGGATAATATTGAAAGTAAATTTGTATTAATCTGAACTGGTTTTAATTGTAATCCCCAGGACAACCACTAAGAAAATAACTGAAAAAAAAAACATAGTAAAGTGAAACAATACAATTAAATTGTACACTAAAAAATATCTATTTAACACAAAAGAAAGAGGTAATGGAACAATAGAGGAATGGCTAGACACAGAAATACAGAAAAAAAATAACAAAATGGAAGACATAATCCTAACAAACTGGTTATTACATTAAATATAAATGGATTAAACATGTCAACCAAATGACAGAGATAGGACGAATGGAGAGAAAATATGAGCCAATTAAATGTTGTATACAAGAGACACAGATATATAGAACTAAGTGTGCATACAAGAGACACATTATATTAAAATACATGAATAATTTGAAAATAAAAGGGTGAAGAAAAGGTATGCATTGCAAATAGCAACCAGAAGAGAGCTGGGGTGGTACACTAACATTGGATAAAATAAACACTAAGAAAAACATTTTTATTAGAGACAAAAAAGGACATTTTATAATGATAAAAGGTCAATTTTTCAAAAAGACACAACAATTTTAAACATATATGCATCTAAAAATATAACCAAATTACATAAAGCAAAAACTAACAGAATTGAAGGAAGAAAGAAAAAAACAATTCAGCAATAATAGTTGGAGACTTTAGTACCTCACTTTGAATAAAACTAAATGGAAGAACAAGGAAATAGAAGACTTGAACAACACAGTAAACCAACTAGATTTAACAGATGTCCATAGAGCGCGCAACAACAGAAGAATTCTTTTCAAGTGCGTATGGAACATTCCCCATATTGACTGCATGCTAATTCAAAACAAATTAAAACAAATCTTAATTGATTTAAAATGAGTGTATCATCATATCAGGTATATCCTCTGACCACAATGGGATGAAATTAGAAATTAATAACAGGAGGAAATTTTTGAAATTCATAAATACGTAGAAATTAAACAACACACTCCTAAATAACAATGGATCAAAGAAGAAATCACATGAGGAGTTAGAAAATATTTTGAAATATATTAAAATATACATACAACATACAAAAGAGAACAGTGAAATTAGTTCTTAGAGGAAAATATATTGCCGTGAACACCTATATCAAAAAAGAAAGATTCAAATCAGTAACCTAACCTTCCACCTTAAGAAACTAGAAATAGAAGAGCAAACTAAATTCTAAAGCAAGAATATGAAAGGAAATAATAAAATGTGAGAGAAAATAAAGACTAGAAAAGCAATATAGAAAATCAGTGATACTAGAAGGTTTTTTTTTTAATCAAAACAATATTAAAACTTTAGCTGGAATGACGAAGAGAAAAAGAAAGAAAACTGAATTACAAATTGTCTGGCCTACTTGCTAAACTGCCCACGCCTTAAAAGCAAAGATACAATGGTTGTTTTGTCTAGTTCTGTTATCTCCAGTACCTATTTCAGTGTTTGGCATAAAGTAGATGCCCATTAAATATTTGTTAAATGAATGAATGAATGAAAGAGTACAACTCAATGAAATACAGCAAATTATCTAAGTTCAAGTGTTAGTAGCAGTCAGCCTTCACATTGCATCCATTTATTTCCAATTCAAGACTCCACTACTTGTATCACAAGGTATGTTTAGCCTCTCCATTTCAAGGTTTTACTACCTATGTGAACTAGCTCTATGTTGTTTCCTTTTTATCTGATCTTGCGACTCCCCACCCACTTCTTTAAACTCTGTGTCATAGAAAGCTTCTATGAAGTTTGAACAATAGCACTTTTAAAAAATTTTTCGAGTTACCTGATGTGGTTTTAAAATTTCCTGTTAGGAGACAGATAAATGTAAGCTAAGGACATAAAGTTCCAGAGCTTGAAGATGATGATCAGTAACAAAGATTTCTTTTTGCAAATCTTTTTCAATAATTGTTGCAGGTTGTTACGATTTCCCACCCAGTAAGCAACTCCTCCTTTCATCCTTCCTAATAGAAATTAGAGTCTGTTCAGGCATTGACTGTCTTCCAAGTGGCTTCCATGTTTCAGGGGGCAGTAGACACCATCCTTTAACTCTGAAGGTGAATTCTAATTGGTCTCGATAATCATGATGATATCAATTTTTTGCCAGCAATTGGATTATGAAAGACCAGGCTAACACTTCTTGGGCACCAATGTTCAGCCATGGACTATTTTAACTGTTTTGCATGTTATTAACTCATTAAACTTTTACAACTACCTTATATGGTAATTCCGAGTGTTATTTCTAAAGTTAATAAAATTGAGGAACAATTAAAGTAACTTGAACTTAATTATTCTAGACTTGATGGCCCCTGACAAAGCGGAATTGGATAGGCTATGTAGAATAGACTTTCTCAGAAATATGCTGCATCTAGCCTAGAACACTTACATTACTAAAGGTTCTGGTCCATGTGTGAAGAACCTAAAAGGAAACACTCTAATAACTAGAATGTGAGTTATCTCCAGGCAGGAAGAAGAGTAGGAAACGGGAAGACGGGGGAAAAAAGGTTATTTCAAAGGATATGGCAACAACAGTGGGCTGAATGGTGTGAGAATTTGATCAGGCCAGGGAAAACAGAAATGCTCACAAAGTTCTAGCAAATTCTCACTGACAGATCACTTTCTCTCCATCTCAGCAGTAGAAGTGAAAGATTAAATATTAGAAAATATAGCATATATATAAACATATATATGCTATATTTTCTAATATTTAATCTTCTTCTCTGGTTGTCTTGTGTCCTGTGTCCAAAAACCATATGATTTTTAGAACAACTACAGCCATTTTGTGACCATTGGTGAAAATGGTTCCAAGTAATAAACAAGAACAGCAAAATAGAAAGATAGACAGCTTGTGAGTCCTTGAACTACTGAAATTACCACCTCTGAATCTGCCACCAGATAATAATGTTTAAGCCATCTTGAGTCAAGTTTTCTGTTACATGCATCCAAATGATCATAACTGATGCACTTTACATCCATCTTTCTTGTTTCGAGAGATAGTGGTTCCCTGTTTTAGTCAACTGACACATTTTTCTGTTTCTTGTAAAGTTATCCTTGTTTTTATTGGAATGCAAGAAAAAGTTCAAAGATGTTAAAGCTGAAGAGGAAAAAGATGTGAAACCATCCTGAAGAGGAATCTCGATGTCTAAGTAGTAACAGGTTGGAGATTAAGAAACAATTGGTAAATTTCTGCTTCTATTATGATAGTGTCATTTAAACTACCCCCACAAACATACTTACATATACACACATGTACCCACACTCTTACTGATTAAAACTATACAGATTGAACTAAATTCAAAAGAACAGAAACCTAAGGATCTATTAGAGTAATTAATAGCAGTCGTATTGTGGAAGTGAATCACAACTTGGAGAAAATACTAGCACAAAGGTAAGTTTCCCAGTGTTATTGTGGCTCTGTCTCAGCACAAGCTGCAGAATGTTTGGTGTGGGTACTAAATTTCTAATAGAAATCTTATAAATTTTTCTGAATAGAGAAACCAGGGAAAAGTGTGTTAGTTTGGGTCCTCTGAGCAGCAGATTCCAAGGGGAAATGTAGATGAGGACAAATGAAAAGGGACCCAGGAAAGGATGGTAAAGTCATCTTATTCTGTTATGTAAAGGAAAAGAGAAGGAAGGAAGGTTGAGTGGAAAACACTTAGAATGTGGTATAGTTCTAAACTTTGTCAAGGTGATAGGGAGTCCTTAAAGCAAAGTTGCCTGTCAGAGGAATTCCATATCTCCTAGGAATGGGCCTATCTCTGTATGTCTTCAAATTCATTCATTGGCTGAGAGAAGCCCGTAAGAAGTGTAGCTTTTGTAAAAATGTGATGATGGACTTCAAGGGGGAAAGTCTGAGGTCATCAGATTTCCACAGGAGGAGATTTGAAATCCTGATGGCCACACAAAGGAATCAAGACGACTGTAGCTACCAGAGAAAGAGGAGAGAATTCCAAAACAGAGAAAGACAGAGAATGGGTTTTCATAATCTACGTATAAACATCATAAAATACCACGGCTACCCCTGAAATAGGCACGTGCAGGCAACAAAGGCTTATAAATTGAAATAGGATTTTTGCCACCATCCACAGAAGTTATGACAGAGTTCTTGTTTGAGTCTAAGGGGTCCTTTGGCACTGAAATAAAAATAACAACATATTTAAAGGAATATTGTAGAATCCAAAAGGAAAAATTATCAAAAACTCATAAACATTTTAAATATTAATATGCTTAATAACATAGCTTCAAAATACATGAAGAAAATTTGACAGATTTTAATGGAGAAATAGACAATTCACTAATCATGCAAGATTTTAACATCCTCTGTCAATAAATGACAGAACTAGTCCAAAACACCAGAAAAGACAGAAGATTTGGATAACACTATCAACCACCTTGATCTGACGGATATTTACAGAATAAGACACCTAAAAACTTCAGGATACACATTCTTTTCAGATGCATGTGGCACATTTACCAACATATAGCACACATTGGGCCATAAACAAGTTTCAGTACCTTCTCTGAGCAAAATGAAAAACCCATATTTGCAAATTTAGCAATTCTCTTCTAGATAATATGTGGATAAAATCATAAAGAAATTAGAAAAATGTTTAATTGAATAATGAAACATCAAAATTCACGGAATGGATTTAAAGCAGTTTTTAGAGGAAACTTTCTAGCTTTAAAGCAACCATCCACAAATTTGTGGCCTAAAGGGCCCAATGGTAAATATTTTAGGTTTCGTGGGAAATATAATCTCTATCACAAAAACTCAAATGTGCCCTTCTAGCTCAAAAGCACCCGCAGAATATATGTAAACAAGGGTGTGTGACTGTGTTTCAATAAAACGTCATTTACTAAAAGAGGTATCGGGGGAATTTGGCCCACAGGCCATAGTTTGCTAACTGTTTTTTGCATATGATTATAGAGGAAGAAAATAAATCTATAATCAATGACCTAAAGTTCTATCTTAAATGACCAGAAAAATAAAAGCAAATTTAATTCTAAGTATGTAGAATAAAGAAAATAATAAAGAGTAGAAATCAATAAATAGAAAACAAAAAATTACCAAAATAAAGAGCTGTTTATTTTTTTTAGATGGACAGTTCCGTAGCTAGACTAATTAGGTGAAAAAAAAAGATATAAAGAGAGAACAAAAAAAGAGAATGCAAATTATCAATATCAGAAATGAAAGAAGAACTGCTACTACTTATCACATAGACATTAAAAGGATAATAAAAGCATATAATGGACTGACAAATTCAGCAACTTAAATGAAACAGCCAAAATCCTTGAAAGTACAACGTAAAATAACACAAGGAGAAACAGAAAATAGCCTCATATCTATTAAAGAGACTGAAGTTGTCATAAAAAATCTTCCCTTAAAAAACAAAACAAACACCAAAAAAAACCTCCAGGCCCAGATGATTTCACGGGTCAACTCTTTTAAACACTCAAAGAGGGGCCCACCCCGTGATGCAGTGGTTAAGTTTGCATGTTCTGCTTCGGTGGCCTGGGGTTCCCAGTCCTCATGCTGGATATGGACCTATGCGTCGCTTATCAAGCCATGCTGTGGCAGGTGTCCCACATAAAAAGTAGAGGAAGATGGGCACAGATGTTAGCTCAGGACCAATCTTCCTCAGCAGATAGAGGAGGATTGGCGGCAAATGTTAGCTCAGGGCTAATCTTCCTCGGGAAGAAAAAATGAAACTCAAAGAAATAATAGCAAACATACACAAACTGTTTCAGAAAAATTCTGGATTTGGAAACACTACCAAACTCATTTTATAAGACCAGTTAATCCCCGGATTAACTGGAGAATTTTTGAGGAATATTGGTAGTGGAATATAAGTAGGCTCCTTTTAATAGGAAAATTTAAATGGACACATATGCAACAGGTAGAGAGTGTTGTGACAGATGACCAAAAGGAAATCTATAATATTGGCATGGAAAAAAGAATAATAGAAATATGAAATGCATTTAGTTAAAGGATGATTCAGATGTGGTTAGACTTTATGCATGGACTTATGTATTACATTTGGAAGAATTAGAAAGCATAAACTTATTCTGGTTAATATAGTTAATGAGATCATTAGCGAGATAAGGGGTACTATTTTTTTCATCCTGAAAACTTTAGCCATCTTTATTTCCTTTCTATCACAGTTTACATTTTCTAAGTTGTCAAGATCTTTTTATTAGCTGTTTTCAGTGCTTTCCACATAGACATTCTTTTTTTTTTTTTAAAGACTTTTTTTTATTTTTTCCTTTTTCTCCCCAAACCCCCCCGGTACATAGTTGTATATTCTTCGTTGTGGGTCCTTCTAGTTGTGGCATGTGAGACGCTGCCTCAGCGTGGTCTGATGAGCAGTGCCATGTCCGTGCCCAGGATTCGAACCAACGAAACACTGGGCCGCCTGCAGCGGAGTGCGGGAACTTAACCACTCGGCCACGGGGCCAGCCCCCACATAGACATTCTTTTTTACACTCTTCTGTCTCATATACGGGATACTGCTGTGACATAGTTTATTAACATTTCTGCCTTCAGTTTCTGTCCTCTCCCTTCTTCTCCTCTGAGAAAGTTCTCCTGCTGCTATAGCCTGAAATGATTTATTTCCTCCAGTAGAATTTTTGAACTAAACCCATTCATTTAGCAAATAATCTAGTGTGACATCGTGACGTATTTCTATCATTATCCTACCTATCATTTCAATATTTATTGTATTTAAATTTGTGGGCTTATTTCACCTAAGTTGTCAGGTCTTGGAGGACTATAACTAAGTTACAAATTTCTCTGTGTCCTCTAAGTACATCCATTACACTGCTTAGAATCTTGTAAATAATAAAAAGTATTTGTTCAATGGATTGATTTATTGATTAATTAGTGGTATATTAGTGTTTAAGACAATCGAAACATTGTTCTCTAGAGATAGGGGAAAATTCAAAATGGTTCTCTTTCCCATAATAAATTTCCTACTGTCATAGGTTTATACAGACAAGAGAAATAGCCAGAAGGCCCAATCTTCTGGATCGGTGTTTCTGCTGTATTTGTTCTATTAGTATCGGACCATTACGTTACCTTCAAAAGCAAATGTACTTTTTTCGTAAGCTTCCCCGAGCACTCTACATCTTTGTCACAGAGTTTCTTATTCCAGAAGAGCTTTCATGTTGAAAATATAGTTCTTGAAAAGTAGATTTCACCTGCATTAATACAACTCACATTTGCTTTGCCTCTCATTTAACAGCTTTTGCTGTATTTGTCTTAATACAACAGCAGAAATTAGTAGCTGTTTTGAGTTCATGTAATTAAAATATCCTTGTAAGCAGAGTTCACTTCTATTCTAACTAGTCCATTGTCCTTATGATAAATCTTTTGGCAATTTTTTCATGCTTTATAGATTACTGACTTAAAACATTAGAGTTTTTAAAATAATTATTGATCTTAAAGAGGTCCTTGTTTAAAAATCTACCATAAAGTTTGTATTTATAGTCCTCAAATAATTTTATTGCATAATAAAATTTTATTTTATTTTATTTTACTAATTTGAAGGCAGAAGTCTTGTATATAAATGTCACAACAATTGCATCTGTATAGACAACAGCAGTATGTGGAAAAAGAGTTGAAAATATGAGTTCAAATCTCAAATTGTTTATGCTAAAATGTACTTCTATTGAGCAAATTATTTATTTATTTGAGGCCAAAAGTCTGCTGTGTTTGTTTGTTTCTGTGTAGTAGTCACACTATAAGTAGAGTTGGCTGAATGAGCTAATTTTGGAATACTGAATTAAAAGTGATTAGTTAAAGTAGCTTTTTTAAAAAAAATCCCTCATTTTCCCTTTCACTCTTCTTTGTCCCCTTACAATTACTTCTTTATCATAGAAACTATTCTTAGATATAGATTTATGACATGTAATTGAACTATTTCTCTAGAAATAGATTCTGTAAGACATTAAAAGCAAAGATATCATGGAAGAGAATTAGGAAGATAGACCCATTCATAGGAATGGGGACTATGGATATGCCATGAAAAGTAATATGAAATGGAAAAAGATAGTAAAATCAGTAATGTAGCAGTTTCAATACACAAGCAACAAACATTATGGCCTTGGCAATAAAGGATAATTAGTTTCGAGGCTTCTTACAAAGCAGTGAAATAAAGTTCAAGTTGAATATAGTGAGTAATGCTATATTCATGAATTACAGTTGCCAGATATGTTCACTTTCGAAATGATTTTATACATATGTAATTGTGTGCTTTTGTGTAGAAAAATGTGGCCCGTGAAAGGGGAGAGGTTGATTGTTCCCACAGCAAGGGATTCTTAACTTACATTTTTCCAAATATATTATATTGCACACTCACATCCTTATTTTATCATAAACATAAACTTAGAGTGGATAAACATTACAATAATACTAAATCTTTATCAGTTTTCTTTTCACATTTAGGTATACAATCTGGAAGGAGTTTATTTGTGTATAGTGTCATAAGGATCAAGTTGTTTTTTTTTTCCTCAAATGTGTATCCAAAGTGCCAGCACTTTTACTGGAAAGAGCCTCACCTTGTCAATGCACTGACATATCACATGTCACAGAGTAGACTTTATGTATGAATGGGTGTGTTTCTGGCCTCTCTATTCTGCTCCATTTATTGATTTGTCTATCTGTGAGACGACATCACACTCTCTAAATTACTGTCGGTTTATCACTGTTGACTGGCAAAGCAAGTGTTCCAATCTTGTTCTTCATTAACAGTGCCTGGATCACTTTCAAACCTTTGAAGAATTATGTATACTTAGTATCAGTTTGTCAACTTTCATTTAAAAATTAATCTGTTAAGATTTTTGAGTAGGATTGCAATAAAGATAAAAGTTAATTTGGGAAGAATTGGCAAGCTTACAGTATTCAGTTCTCTAATACTTAAACATGATATGTCTATTTTTTGTGTGAATATTTCATAGTTTTGTTATGTGTCTTTTTTAGACTTCTTTCTTTCTTTCTTTTTTGAGGAAGATCAGCCCTGAGCTAACTGCTGCCAATCCTCCTCTTTTTGCTGAGGAAGGCTGCCCCTGAGCTAGCATCCTTGCCCATCTTCCTCTACTTTATATGTGGGACGCCTACCACAGCATGGGTTGCCAAGTGGTGCCATGTCCACACCCAGGATCGAAACCGGCAAACCCCAGGCCGCCAGAGCAGAACGTGTGCACTTAACTGCTGCACCCCCGGGCTGGCTCCCTAGACTTATTTCTTAATATTTGATTTTTCTGATACAGTTGCAATTGTCTCTTTTAAAAAATTTAATTCTATATTTCTTGTTGGTTTATATAAATGCAATTATTTTTATAGATTCATCTACTATCAAAAAAATGGCTCAACTCTCTTAAAAAATATAATAGTTTATTTAACACTTTATAGACTCATTGGAGTTTCTCATGCACACAGTAATATCAACGGTGAAAACAAAAATATGAATTTGCTTCTGAGATGATGAAGTAGAAGTATTTTTCCTATTCTTCCCACAAGTACAACAAAAACCTTGGAAATTATATATGAAATAATCATAAGAAGACTGAAAGATGGTGAGACTAAGACACACTGACTAGAGGATTCAGGACTAGAGAAATGACACAGTGGTGAGTTTGCTGGATTTTCTTTTCATCTCATTTATCCCAGACATGGAGCTGAAGAAGCAACCCAGAATCGCCAAGAGGTACGAACAGAAAAATGTCTGTACCACAAAACCCTGCTCCCCTTTGTTGAAGGACCAGGAAAAGGGTAGCCTAGCAAAACAGGAAACTTTTAGACAATGATTGTTTTGCTCTAACCAAACACCCCAGAAAAATGTGTGTTCCCACCATCATTCACACCAGCAAACTCCAAGCAGCAAATCTGAGCTTCCACACTTGCCAGGCTATAATGAGACACTCCAACTGCCCCTCTCCTAATTGGGGGGCGTGGTATTAGAAACAAACAAGCAGGGAGCCAGGACTTTCATTCTTACTGGGCAGCAATGAGTGCCCTCCTTCCCCAGGAAGTCACTGGCAACTATGTGTAAAACCTGGACTTCTTCCCTTACCCAGCAGTAATAAGAGATCTCCCTCCAACCATTGCTGCCACCTGTGTCAGAGGAAGCCTAATGGGCTTTTACCAATACCTGGTGGGGTTAAGTTGTACAGTAAGGAACAGTAATGAGGCACTCCTACTCCTTCCAGCCAATACATATTACCACCAGAGGTCTAATAAGGAACTATAATTCCCGTATCCACCAGTAGTAAGAAATACTCTCTCTTCCCTTGGATATCAACAGAGGCTGAGTAGGGAATATGGCAGGAATGAAGCAATGGGCTACTTCCTACTCCTGAGAAGTAGAAGTTAGAAGAGAAGGTTAAAAAGATCCAGAGCCCAAAATATAATGCCCCCCCCAAAATGTTTTAATTAAAAAAACACTCATTATTCCAAAACCCAGAAAAATTTCAATTTGAATGAGTAAAGACAATCAACAGATGCAATCACTAAGGTGATAGAAAAGTTAGAATGATCTAGGTGTTAGATGTTACAATTATCTGACAAAGAGTTTCAAACAACCACCATAAAAATGCTTCAACAAGTGATTATGGACACATTTGAAACAAATGAATAAATGGAAAGTCTCAACAAAGAAAAACAAAGTCTCAGCAAATAAGTAGAAAATGAAAAGAAGAACCAAATAGAAACTTTAGAACTTAATATCACAATAACCAAAAAATTTTTAAAAATCAAATAAATAGGCTCAATAGCAGAATGCAAGGGACAGAGGGAAAAAATCGGTGAACTTGAAGATAGGAAAATAGATATTAATCAAACTGGACAAGAAGAAAATAAAAAAGACTAGAAATAAAATGAACAAAGCTTCAGAGATCTGTGGGACCATAACAAAAGATCTCATGTCACTGTACTTCCAGAAGACAGAAAAAAGAGGGTGGAGCTGAGAAAGTATTCTAAGAATTAAAGTTTGAAATCTTCTCAAATTTGTCAGAAAACATAAATTTCATGTTTAAGAAGCTGACAAAACTCTAAAATTGGGAAACACAAAAAAATGTATGGCAAGACACATCATAGTCAAATTTCTCAAAACTAAAGACATAGACAACATTTTGAAATCAAAGAGTCAGAAACAAAACTTTACCTACTGAGGGGAAAACAAATTGAACAACAGAGGACTTCTCATGAGAAATCATGGAGGGTAGATAGAAGTGCCATTACATTTTTAAGTGCTGAACTAAAAGAATCCTATACCTAGTGAAAATATCCTTCAGGAATGAAAGGGAAATCTAGACATCCTCCTTTAAAGGTAAGCTAAGAGATTTGTCACCAACAGTCCTACCTTAAAAGAATGGTTAAAGGAAGTTTTGTAAGCAGGATAGGACACTTCAAGAAGGAGCACTTGAACATAAGACAAGAAGAAAGAATACAGTAAGAGCAAAAACATGGGTAAATACAATAGACTTGACTTCTTCTCCTGAGTTTTCCAAATCATTTGATGGTTTATGTGGTACTAAATATATGTAGAGGAAATACTTAGGAAAATATATTTAAGTAGAGGAGGGCAAAGGAATATAAAGAAAGGTAAGGTTTCTGTACTTCACTCAAACTGGTAAAATGTCAATATCAATAGACTATATTCTGGTGTATATACAATGCAACACCTAGATCAGTGAATAAAAACGCTATAAAAGACATTCAAAAACACTATAGATAAGTCAAAAGGCAACTCTAAAAAAATGTTCAAGTAGTCTATAGGAAGGCAGGACAAAGAAAACAGAGAAATATAAGATGAAGAATAAACAGATATCAGAAAATAAAGTGGCAAAGTTAAGCCCTAACAGAACAATAATTACATTGAATGCAAATTATTTGAATATAACATTAAAAAAACAGAAATTGACAGACTGGATTAAATAACATGACCCACATATGTTGTTTAAAAGAAATTAATTTTAATTATGATGTTATACATAGGTTGAAAGTAAAAGTAAGGAAAGTAATCTATCATGAAAACTTTAATGAAAAGAGAGAAATGTCTAATTTAATAACTGATAAAGTAGACTTATAAGTAAAAAAATTTAGCAGAGACAGAGGGAAGATACAGAGCAATGAGAAATTCATTCACCAAGAAGATATAGCAATTCAAATATGAATGTAACAAAAACAGAGCTGTGACTTCTGTGAAGTGAAAACTTATAGAAATGAAAGGAGATAAAAGCATAGCTACAATTATACTGACAGACATTAATATCCCTCTCTCAACAATTGGTAGAATAACTACACATAAAGTAAGCGATAATATAGAACTCAACAACACCATCAACCAACAAGATTAATAGACATTTATATAACACTCAACCTAACAAGAACAAAAGACATGTTCTTTCCAAGAGACTGATGAATATATATCAAGGTAGACCATATCCTGGGCAATAAAACAAACTTGAAATTATGAAACTGAAAAGCATGGAAAGAATACAGAGAATTTGCTCTGACCAAAATGGAATCAAACTGGAAATCAATAACAGAAAGATAATAAGAAAATCTCCAAATACTTGTAAATGAAACAACACATTTCTAAATTATCCATGGATAAAATAGAAAATCTCAAAAAAATTCAAAAGGACGTTGCACTGAATGAAAATAAAAATACAACATATCAATATTTGTGGGATACAGCTAAGGCAGTGGTGAGAGCTGAATTTACAGCATCAAATACTTTTATTATAAAAGAAGTAAAGCCTCAAATCAATGACGTAGGCTTCCAACTCAAGAAATTAAGAAAAGAAAAACAAATAAGCCAACAGAAAACTGAAGGAAGAACATAATAAAAATAGAGCAATAATCAATGAAATTGAAAAAGTAAAACAATAGACATTTCAATAAAAACAGAAGTTGGTTCCTGGTATATATCAACTAAATTAACAAACCTCCAGCAAGACTGACAAAGCAAAACGGAGCGAAGACACAAACATCAGGAATTAATCAGGATATCAGTACAGACCCTACATATATCAAAAGCATAATCAGGGAATACCAACAACTCTACACATATAAATATGACTTAGATTAAATGAATCAACTTAGATAAAATGGGCAATTCCTCAAAAAGTAGAAACTACCAAAACTCAGCCCCCCATGAAATAGATAATCAAATAGCCCTATTATCTATTGAAGAAATTGAATTTGTAATTAAATACTTCACCAAAAATTAATCTCCAGAACTAAATGGTTTCACTGGAGAACTCCACCAGAGTTTTAAAGAATTAACATTAATTCTTCACTATCTCTTGTGTAAAAGAGATGGAACATTCTCAATTCTTTTTATGAAGCTAGTATTATATTAGCCTGATATTAAAACAAAAGACAGTACCACAAAAAATTCTTAACATAAACAAAGAAAATTCGTAAAAGGAAAAATTGATCAACTCAGCCTTATCAAAATTAAAAACCTTTACTCTGTGAAACTCTAAAGAGTTCACACTCCATGAAGAGTATGAAAAGAGAGGGTGCAGACTGGAAGTAAATATCTAGTAGCTAGAATAGATAAAGGGCTTTCAAAAATAATGGTAAAACCACAAACAATCCAATTAGATTTGAGCAAAAGACACAAACAGACATTTCACTGCAGAGGGCGTACAGGTGGAAACTAAGCGCAGGAAAAGATGTTAAACACCATTAGCCATTAGAGAAATACAAAGTAAAACCACAATAAGATAACACTGCATACCTATCGGAATGGCTAAAATTAATAGAATAATAATAAAAGTGGCAACACCAAATACTGGCAAGGGTATGGAGAAACTGGATCTCTCATACATGGCTAATGGGAATGTAAAATGGTATAGCCACCCTCAAAGAACTGGGCAATTTCTTAGTATATCAAACATGCAGTTACCAAACAACCCATTACTTGTATCCCTGGACATTTATTCCAGAGAAATAAAAACATATTTTCATACAAAGATTGTGCACAAATGTTCATAGAAAACAATTTTATCCATAACAGCTCCAAACTGGAAGAAACCCAAATATCCTTCAAAGGGGTGAATATTTAAACATCTGTGGTGCATCCATATCATGGAATACTATCCATCAATAAAGAAGAACTAAGTATTGCTGCTCACAACTACTTGGATCAATCTCCAAAGAATTATGCTGAATGAAAAACAAGCCAATCCCAAAAGGTTACATACTGTATGATTCCATTTATATAATACTCTTGAAATGACAAAACTACGGAAATGAAGAACAGGTTAATGGTTGCCAGGGCTTACTGGCAGGGGCAGATGCAGATAGGAGTAGCATAGAGCCAGGAGGGAAATGGATGTTCTCTGTAAGGACAACCAAAGGATTCATGCAGTAATGGATTTGTTCTCTATCTTAACTGTATCAGTGTTGATATCCCAGTTGGGATATTGTATTATAGTTTTGCAAAAATGTTGCCATTGGAAGAAATTGGTTAAAGCTTAAAAGGATCCTTTACAACTGCATTTTGAATCCACAATTATCTCAAAACTTTTTAAAAAATGAATTTAAAATGTTTGACTCTTCTTTTCAATCCTTATCTGCTTATTTTGTATATTGTTTATTTATCCTTACTGCGTTACTACCTTGGGAATTGTTTTTGTAAAGCCACTGGAAATATTGGTCATCGTGTCTCATTTCTGATTTCACAGGAAAGCTTTCTCAATTATTGATCCTCAAGTATGATACATTTTATAGATACCCTTCTATAATCTACTTTGTGGTGAATTCTCTTTTATGGGATCTCTTTTCCTTTCCTAATATCTTGGCCTCAGTGAAGGCCAATCCAAACCATCAGAAATATTCGAATACAGTTAGACTTCAAATTGGCCATGCAGAAGAATGGTAATAATCCCTGAATACCTCTACCTAGAGGCTTTTCTCTCACTGTGTAAGTCAGTGCTAATAGATCCACAGGAGAACAGAAGCAGTTCTGTTCAAATTCATTGTGTATCTATCAAGATTCTAATACAAATGGATACCTTTTTTTAATCACTTAGTGGTACAAGTCCTGGCCTACCCAATATTTCTTCACTTTACATTTGCTGTTTCCACCCCATTATCTTTGAGAATACTCTCCCAAAATGTTCTCTACATGTAAGAAGTGTGGAATTAATTTACATAAAGTACTAATGTGTGGTTAAGCACTATTTCTCATCTTTGATGCAGTCATGTGCTACATAACAACATTTCGGTCAATGATGGACCACATATATGACTGTGGTCCCATAAGATTAGAACCATATAGCCTAGGTGTGTAGTAAGTGATACTGTCTAGGTTTGTGCAAGTACATTCTATGATGTTCACATAACGACGAAATTGCCTAACAGCGCGTTTCTCAGAACGTATCCCCGTCATTAAGAGACTCAGGGCTGTAGTCTTTTTATGTCTTTTATTTTCAAAAATAGTCAAATTTTTCAGAGTCCAAGTTTATGTATATGTGAACACTGTATTTTACCTTCACCATCTCAAGTCATGAAGAAGAAACATACCAGCTCATTTCTGTGTTTTGGGAGATATTCTACCCAAGAAGAAAATTAGAAAATTCATCTCTCATCAACTAAGAGATGAGAGAAGGTTGGAAAGTATTTAGAACTGGAAATTCCCCCACTTACTCATCGTTTCCTCTATTGACCCTTTACGGTAACCAATTGAAAAGCACACACATATCTGCGATTTAAAAATAAATATTTCACCAATTTGCATAATTGCACTATTGTAAGAGGATGAGACATTATAAATTGAAACCTTTGATTCCCAAAATTAAAAGTCATTTAGAAACCTAAATCTAAATCTAAAAGGAAAAAAGAAGTTAAAAAAAAATGATGAACAGTTTGTCTCCGGAAATTGTCTTAAATCAGAAGTTTGCGGTCGCTGTGAACAGGTGCCGCTAAAGCATCCTGCTGAGCTGCTGCCTGATAAGGACTGTATATCCTGTCTTCTCTGCACCACTTTGCATCTAGCTCACATTACTTCATTTCCTTCCTGGGACCTTCCCCCGGATTCTTCATATAAGGTCAAACATGAAGGAGAGCTGCACTGAGTTCCGGTGTCCTGAGTGAATTCTTCCAAATTTGTCCAGGCATTAATTTCTCTAAATGTCAGCTTTCTCAACTGAACTATGAAATGTTAATGATAATCTATGCCCTGTGGATATCCCTTATTGTTTTTATACATTATTTATGAAATGAGACATATAAAATATCTCTGAAAAAATTGAAAGTTATATATTTTTGTCCTGTGTGTTTTGTAAGGAGATCGAAAAGAGTTTATTTGCACAACTTTTGCTTCTTTAGTTTTCTTTATGTCTTCCTTTGCTTTAGAGAATTGAATCCATCAAGGCTGACCACACAGGAAGTTTGCTTCCATATTTAGATGAACAAGAGGCAACTGAAACGCCCTCTAACCCCAAAATCTCTCCCACACTGCATCCTGACTTCTACACTTGACTTTGTCCTATTTATTGTAACTTCACGTATGAGATACCATCCTTTGATTTAACAAATACTGATTAGTAATACGAGCATATAGTTTATTGTACATAGGATGACGTTCTTGCAAGTGAAATGGGATGCTTTTAAAAATTACATCAGGACAAGAGGTGTCAACCAGGACTGTGCTGGCCAACCCCTATTCATTGTTCACTTCTTTGCAGGAATTTAAGTTGATTGCTTTCTCAAATCTAATGGAGATTTCTTACACTAGAAAAAAAATGACTGTGGACATGGAGGGAGGATTAATGAAGAAATAATTTTTCAATAAAGTTCAGGCTGTTGTAAAGGGTTTGAGCAGCATGGGAGCCAGTGGATACCTAGGATGACCACTAGTAACATATATTCTTGGTAATTTGGTTTGCTTTTAAAAAATTATTTTATTGAGGTCACATTGGTTTATAACATTGTTTAAATTTCAGATGGCAATCATTATATTTTTGCTTGTATATCGACTGCATCATATTCACCACTAAAACTCTAGTTTCCATCCATCACCACACATGTGTGCCCCTTTACCCCTTTCGCCCTGCCCCCACCCCCTTCCCCTCTGGTAACCACCAATCTGTTCTCCTTATTTACATGTTTGTTATCTTCCACATATGAGTAAAATCATACCACGTTTGTCTTTCTCTGTCTGACGTATTTCGCTTAGCTCAATGCGCTCAAGTCCATCCATGCTGTCACATTGCTGGTTTTTATGTTTGCACTGGCTGCCTACTCCCACCGAAAGAAGAGCTGATTTCAACAGAATACGTTGACTGCTCCCATAAAGACAGATAGAGAAAAATGATTTTAGGACAAAGGTAACAGATTTTAACCAATGATATAATGTTTAAAGATACTTAATTTTTACAAAAATAAGATCTCTAGGGTTAGCCTGGTGGCGTAGTGGTTAAGTTTGCATGCTCTGCTTCAGCAGCCTGGGGTTTCAGGTTTGGATCCTGGGCACAGACCTACACACTGCTCATCAAGCCATGCTGTGGTAGCATCCCACATGCAAAATAGTGGAAGACTGGCACAGATATTAGCTCAGGGACAATCTTCCTCACAAAATAAATAAATAAAATAAGATCCCTAGATATCATCTTTCTGTGTCCAGTGGCATATATATAATATACATTACATATATTGTACATAACATATATAATGCCTGTAGCATATATATGGATGTGCCTATAAATATAGACATATATAAATATATGTGCATAATATCCATTCACCTGATTATGGCTGAACAAATAAGAAACCTTGAGCACATAAGTAAGTGTCTTGGTGCCATGAGAGCTGTTAGAGGTGGTTGTGGGAGACTGCAGCTTCCTCTCTTCTCTGCATTCTAGACGACAAGAGACACATTGCATCACATCAGCAGTTATTCTGTGACTTCTCAGTTTTGTCTCTTAGCGCTTTACATCAAATTAGGAACTTTCTCTTTTCATGACTTGTATCAAACTGCTATTCCTTTATGTGTCATTAAAGGCCTAAAATATACCAAACACGGTGGTAGAAAACTAATGTACTAATTTATAAGGTTTTCTTCACAAAAACCCTATGTTTGTTGCTAATATTTTCACTTTACATATAACAAAGCCAAGGCTCAGTGGAGTTGTGTAAGTTTCCCAGAGCTGCTCAGTGAACAGATGCTTGAGTGGATATTCATGTACATTCTTTCAGATATCCATCCAATGAACACTTGTTGAACTCCTTCAATGTTCCAGGCCCTATTACAGGTACTAGAGATTCGTAGTTGAATAAGACAGTCATGTCCCTGCTCTTAAAGACTTTACTTTCCAGTAAGGGAATAAATAATAATAACGATGATTTTAAAACTATATATATACATATATATAATGAACTATAAGATTTCAGACAACGATGTTTTCTATAAACTAAAAGAAGAGAGTGAGGTAATAAATTGTGACTAATGACAGAGAATTTATACAAGTGGTAAGGGAAGGTCTGGTTAAAGAGGTGATATATGAAGTAAATATAAATGAGAAGAAAGAGTTAGCCATGAAAATCTGAGATCAAAGAGAACAAGAGCAAGAACACACCTTACAAAATGAAAATAAGTTTAGCTTTCTCAAGGAACAGAATGAAGGTCAGCATAGCTGGTCTATAGGGAATAAGTGGGAAAATTTTAGGAGATGATTGTCCATAAAACTTATAGTATATTCGTAATGTTAACTTACCTAACTCTTCTGGAATATTCAAACTTCAAAGGCAGTTGGTGTCCAGCTAAGAAAATTAGATTTTCGCACTTATATGAGAATCATTAGAGGGAAATAGGTACATTTGTAAATGGTATAACTGGACCTTGATTTTATGTTTGTTCAATCAGCTGTTGAAAAGTTCTGCTTTGCATGTGGAAAAAGACACAGGGCAAGGATTATCAGTGTGTGTAAGAATATTTTCTTTCTCTCTCTTTATACCCCACAGACTTGGAAAAATTCAAATAATGTTGCAGATTTATAACATTATCATGAGTTGTTATCATTTTCATTATTATTCATGAGTGATATTATCTCATGAATTCTTCACAACATTGTATGTGTACTTGGTGTCAGCGTGTGGACATTAACCAAAATCTCCCAAATCCAGGAGAGTAAATAGACATTTAAGATCTAATTTGCTTTAACCCAAAGAAATTAGCAAAAGCATCAACTATTCCCTTAAGTACCAAACTTAACTCCTCTTTCATCACTCATCAGCAGATTCAGGTGTCTGCTTGCTATCCAGGGCAGTCTAAAGTCATATATTTCTCAACCCTGCAATCCCACAAGGCTTCCCGAGTAGAACTATATATTTTGGAACTTTTATGGTTTTTATGCATATCCTTTCATTAATTCATATTAATTTACCCACTCAGTTAACAAGTATGTACTGCATGCACTGAGTACATACTAGGTTTCAGTACTATGTCAGATGTTAGAGACACAGAAGGGTCAAGTCAGAAAAAATCCTTGCCCCCCAGCAGCTTACAATCTAATAAGGAACGTAGATGATAAACAATGATATAATACCACATATTGACAAGGGATACAGAGAAAAAGTTACATGGAGGCACAGAGTATAAGGTCCTATTTTACATACAGAAGGCAAGAGAAGACCTCTCTGGGCAGACGACAGTTAAACAGTGAGTGAATTGAATTAAAAAGGAGAGCAAAATAGACAAGTAGATGGAGGAAGAACCTTTTCTAGAAAATGCAAAGACCACATAGTAGGAGTATGCTTGATATTTGTGGAACAGCAGAGAGGTTACTGTTGGGTAGAGCAGTGGCTACTGGGGAAAATGGGAGCCAGGGGCCAGATCCTGGATGAAGCCTTCTCAGCGGTAAGAAGGTCTTTGGATTTTATGGTAATTTTGACAAGAAGCCTTTGAGGGTGGGAAGCGGGAAGAGTTGAGCATCTCACCAAAATGATATGACTTAATTATAAAACAACCCTTCAGCTGCTATGTGGAAAACATACTAGGAAATTGACTGAAAAATAGAGTGAAAGCAAAGAGAGCCTTTAGGACCAAGATGTACCTCTTCACATCTTAGGTAAACAAATAAATATGATGGCCTAACTAACCTCCCGTAGGTGATAACTCCAACCCACCTAAGAACAACATTTTCACAAAGGCATTATTCTGAAAACAGAATGTCTTTACTGTAAAGAAGTGATATTAATGATAAAATTGTTGGCATCAATATTATTAACCAGAGTGGGATTTTGATTCCCTCCTTATATCACCATATATAGACATTCTGCATTCATTTTGAGTTCATCTTAATAACTTATCTGGATGATATGGATACCATGGCAATATATTTTTTATAGTAATCATACTCCAAATATCTGAAGCCTCAGAGACATACAAAAAGAATAATCTAGCAAATAGGAAAATAGGATATTACCAAGGGAAAATAAAGGCAGTTTTGCTGCAGAGAGCAGCTAGGCAGCCAGCCAAAGGGACGGATGGAATTAATAGACAGAACACAATCTATATTATTCAATGGGACAGGGGACCATCAGCCTCAAGGACTGAGGTGAGGTCCCTCGGATCGCCACATATTTATTTGTGGGTAAAGAATCTCAAGCATGTACAATAGCAGGAACTCATGCCTGCAGGGACACGCAAGCCAAAGTCCAAAGGTTCTATTCTTCATCTCCCCGAAGCACACCAGCCCATCCCAGGTCATTCACTTGGAGAGTATCTTAAGGACAATCAGCAAGGTATGCAGACAGCGTTCCGTTCCTGCAAGGGCTCAGGCGTTCCTAAGCCCCTTGCCTTCATGCTCTATAAAATATTCCCTTCTGGCCTTTGATTCCAAGGCACAAACAATCTGGTATCAGCCTAGGCTTAAAGCCTAGCAAGAATGCTGCTATGATCTCCTGCGGCACAGTTTAAATGACAGTAAAATATTACAGAAAAATTAACATGAGATAAGTGAAACAGATAATTTAAGAAATACAATTTTAGATCATAGAAGGGAAGTTTCAGACCACAAGATTCTATTTACTTCATTAAAGCAACTACTTACTAAATGATATCTTAATAGAACTAGTCCCCAGGGAAGAAGTGAAGGACATATTTCTGAAAACCAATTTATAGGTTCCTAAGTAAAACTCTTCCAGACTCCCAAACTCTTCCAGAGAGTGATCCATGAGAATAAAGATCTTAGAATTCTTATTTGACAATAAATACTCTAGCCCCAACCACGTCAGGTTCATAGTGGATAGTCAATAAAATTCAGTTGTTAAATGAATGAACGGGATTCCAGGGAAATATTACTCTCCCAGTTATTTCTGACTCAAAGGTAAGAATCCTTAACTTTTAATTCTTTACTTGAACATACTGCCTCCAAACTATTTGTGTTTTCTATGAATTTAAGGAAGGATGTCTCAGATTCTGGGAAAAACCCCCTTTTCTCTTCATGCTACACCTACAGGTGTGAGAAAGCACATTTCAGACAGCAGGGAAAACCCACAGCTCACCACAACAACACATTTTAAATTGTCTGGGCCACTGGAGCATAAATTAGAGAGAACTGGCGTAGATGAGTGATTAGGAGGTAAGCGGAAGGGGGTGGAGACAACATAACTGAATATAAATGTTCAGCAATTCAGAGACTGAACAAGAACTCCAGCAAAGACTTTCACTGTAATTGGCTTGACCTGGGATTAACCACAGAATCTTGACTAGAAAAAAAGATGAATTCTGAAGATTGTTCCATAACAGAAAACAGCGCTTTGCATGTGGAGAGAGGACAGCAAAGTAAGTCAGATCTTATTTCTTATACACTGGTAATAACTATCTATCTATATATGATATATAACAGTACTTAGGGAAGAAAATGAAGCTTTGTCTTTTGAAGAACTTGGTTACATTTTATTTCAGTCAGGATAAAGGAGGAAATGGTAGGAAGTAAATATTCCTTTATCTACAAGAAGATAGCGTACCTAAGACTTTAGAGGAAATAAAAAATGTGAATTTCAGATCTTTAAAGATCTGTTGCTTTGTTTCAGTTTTACACCATCTCAATGTTTCAGATGGAATTAGAAAACGCCCTGCCCAAGCCCAGTGAACTCACTGTCATTTTTTTGTATCCATCTGTACATACTTCAGGAAGCATTGCCTTTCTTTATAAAAAACCAATTTCCCCATAAACAGTTACATTCTTGATTGTCTTCACTTTGTATCTTTGTGTGCTTTCTGTGTGCCTCATCTTGTGTTAAGACAGCAACCTCCAGTTGCTGGAAATGAAGGATTCCAATCTTTGAGAGGACAGCCATATACACATCGGAACATTTACAGTGCCCAGTGGTAATTTATTAGTAGAATGTGTTGAAAGAATTCTTAAAAATGCAACCTTCCGCTTCTATATTCTTTTATGGGACACTTTTCCTCCAGTTCATCCTTCCATTTCACTTTTCCAATCATTGGTTGCAAATTCTGCATAAATCAGACATTTTTCTTCCTTTTGTTTTTCATCAAAATATAATCATCTTAGCTGTATACTTTTTCCTCTCTTCTATTTCTTTATTCTGTCCACAGATCGTTTTCCTATTACCAGAATTTTCCCGATGTTTTCCTATAACTTGTTACTATGAAGTTTTCTTGATTTTTTTCGTTTATCCTTCTTTCTCTCTAATTAATGAGGTGTCCAAAAACACTAGCAATTAAGAACTAGAGTTTACTTTTAAGCAAAGCTCTCCGGTAATAAAAGGATGTGTTACGAACAGCAGAGCTGAAACAACCTAGAGAAAAGGTTTGTTTTCTGAGTGTGTGTCTATTAGACTGGCTTACTTTAGAAAAGCATCAGTTACCTCTGATAAACCCATCTGTCACTTAAGAACACAAAATCAAGTGTGGACAACAAAAAAGCCACACACATTTTTTAGTAACCAGATGAGCATAATTTTACGGCCCACTTGAGCTGCCAAAAAGAAAAAATTATAACAGTAAAACTAGTCAATAAATAGAGAGCATAGTTGAAAGAAGAAGGACTGACGAGGAATTCTTAACTTTTACTGCAATCATCTCAATGTTCTGTTAAATGTTTAGTGTATGCTGCCCTTGTAGTCACTTCATTAGTATGAGCGATCATTGAGCATCACCCTTGAGTGATTCAATATGTAGTAGTGGACTTACTTTCAATTTCTCATTAATGGACAGGGCTTGTAATCAGAGCAGAAGTAGGCAGTTAGTGGAGTGTTTTGTCACCAAGGTGATAAATCAAACTGTGAGTACCAATGGCCCTCATTAATGGATATAAAGTACAATCTGAGAGTCATCTTCACAGCTTACCCACTGGACAAGCTAACAGACTGAGCTGGGCTCTGGAGTTTACAAGTTACTTGGATGAGTTAGTCCTTGCTAAGGAACAGAACTATTGCTTCATTGAGTCTAAGCAGCATGATTGACTTTCACATGGTGAGAAGTGAAACTACACAGAGAGCTCTGAGCTTGCTACCCTTCCTACCAAGGGCTGCTGCCAGTGATAACTGCATACCAGTGAGAAAAGGAAGATTTGCTTTGAGAGACTGAGAGAAATAGAACTAGATAGGAGAGAAGTAAAGGCTTCTGTTGCAAAATCTGAATGCAGATCTATGCTGGGAAAAGCAATCCTCAGAAGACACAAAAGTTAATGTTGACATCCAGTACATAGTAAATTCCAGTAAAAGAAAGCAACATATCTTTGCCCAGTTTAACTTTAGAGAAACGTTTTAAGGGAAAAAAATTACATGAACTTCAAGATATGTCCTATATAGACATCCTTTCAATTATGAAAGTCATCTGTACTGAAAAACAGAATATATTTGCATTTTGAGACTATTTTTTATGGTAAGTTTTAAAATCATTCAAGTAGCCATTTTACATTTCAGTCTTTGAGAACATAAGGGGGAACTGTATATTTCCTGTGAGGCCAAATTTTAAAAATCCTGATAGCCCATACCTGAAAAAATCAAATCCAAACTCTGAGTCACAAAACCTGCCTCTCTTCTTTCTCAATTATAACTACAACTCCAATCAACATTTGAACTTTTCATCACCCTAGAATGCTCCTCGGTGCTCCTTTTGAGTCAAATCACCTTTCCAACACACATAAAAGCAATAACTTTTCTGATTTATGTCACCATAATTTAGTTTGGCTATTCTTGAATGTCATATAAATGAAAATATACGGTATATAATTGTGGCTGAACTTTTTCACTTGACATTTTTATTTTTGAGATTCACTAATTGCTAAGCAGAATTTCCTTGTATTTATATACAATAATTTGTTTATTCATTTTCCTGTTGATAGATATTTGTGTAGTTTCTGGGATTTGGCTCTTAAGAATAAAGCTGCCATGAGCATTCTTATACAAAGCATTTTGAAGAAATATTCATTTCTCTTGGGAAAATATATAGGAGTAGAATTGCTGGATCATAGAGTGGGTGTATACTTAATCATGTAAAAAACAGTTTTCTAATGTATTTTTTCATTTTACTCTCCCATCAATAATATATGAAAATTTCAATTGCTTCACATCTGCATGAACTTCACCAAAAAGTACTATCATTTTTTCTTATTTTTACTCATGGTAATTGTAGATATTTATATATCAATTCAATATTTGTATTATATTACCCACATTTATCCCCATTTACATTATGTCTTCTAAACAGTAACTACAGAAAAGTTAAGGCATTGTACTTAACATGCTCTTTTTATACATCTTCTAGGGTATTCAGATATTTAATAAAAGTTCTTATTGTGATTAAAACAATAAAATTATGATATATTTAGAATTTTCGTAGCTACTAAGTACGAATATTGGAGAGATATTTTATGATCTCATTATTATGCTTGGATTGTTTCATTTCTAGCCAACAAGAAACTGTCCAAATTCACTCAAAATTGGGGGAAAATTAACTTATAAATTTCATATAAAGTAGATGGGGAGACATAGCTACTTTTTTATTTTAAAACCTCAAGGCAATATCACATGTCATTATCTTACTTCTGTATTCTGCCTGACTTCATCATCAACTTTCTCTTTTCAGGCAATGCCACCAGCCCTCATTTTGCAACACATCGTGAAGGATACCTTCAAGTTCCTGTCCCATGTGCTGTACTGAATGTGGTCATCATCACTGTTTTAATTATATCTCTCATTGCTTTATCAGGTGGGTCTGCACTTCATGAGTTCATTGAGTTTCTTAGCGCTAAGCATTCCTACACAGCTGAAATCAATGGGGATTAATTAGTAATGAATTAAGAATTCTGATTAAATTAGGATCATCTCATATGTCATACATGGCAAATTTCGTAATAATTACTAAATATAATTCCACATTCTTTGGATGATTAATGCAATACTTTTTTGAGTTTTCTTGTGCTTCTTTATAAGTACTAAAAGTGTCTGTGATTTATACATTACTGTGGGAGAAAATTACATTTGAGCAGATGTTTAAATCTAGAATGAAAGGGGCTGATTTAGATTCTAAATAAAGAGACATCTAGCTAGAAAAAGAAATGTGAGTTTCACATTCCTTGTTAATGGAAAAAAATAATATCTAAGCCATAGGTTAATCAGGAATTGGCCAATCTTTTGTCTTTTACTTCAAAGGTCATAGAATGGATAACTATCCATCCACAGAGTGGCTAATTAAGACTGTATCTAGAAGCTCCTAGAGAGTCAGTTGTGAAATGACTTTCAAAACACATAGCTATAACAAGATGCATTTTGTCTTTTACAAACATGGAATTTTATGATTTTATGAAACATCCCCAGCCATAGAGCTTTCTGTATTCTGAATTACTTCCCTCCAAATTATTCTCTCCTTCTTCTTCCAATATAGTGTTATATCTGCTATGTTTGCAAATTTCTCTACCTCAGCATTCAGATTCAAAACTTTACTTGGAATTTATAACGTACTTAACTCTTCCTAGTCCAAAGAGTATTTTCAAAATTTTTCTATTTTCCTACCGCTTTCTGGCATTGTGGCCAAAGAGACATCCTCTTATTTCTTATACCTTGCACAAAGATGATTAGGCACATGAACAATCAGATAAGGTCAGAATCTGCCTTCTTCTTACTCTTCTCAGAATTCTCCTTCTTGCCTCTCATCCTTTACTTTATCACCTAGCACAGCATAGCACAACATCCCCTAACCAGTTTTATGTACTGTGGGTAGGTACTTGGTTTTTTTTGTTACTAAAACAAACCATTTTCCTATTCTCAGTGGGACAATACAATTGTCCAGGCCAACATACGTCCTCAAGGCCATCAGAAAGCCAACTTTCTTTATGCTCAGGTGGTTGGATTAGACACCAGAGGAAATGCTACTTTGCTTCCACTATGACAGGAAACTGGACCTTGGCCCAAAACGTTTGCTCCAAACATGGTGCTACTCTTACTCTCGTTGATTCTGAAGAGGAAATGGTAAGATAGTATTCAAAAGCAATTTCATAAAATGTTGCTATTTTATTTTATACAGCTAACCTGTGGTTTCCTTCTGTTTCCTTCTAAGTGAAAACATTGTACTTATCTCCTATGCAAGAAAATTTAGTCACAGAAAGCCATGTGATCAGTCTGAGGTCAAAATAAGGGTTTCATTTAGTCCTGTAATTTAATTTGATTACTCATCTTCAAAAGCCAGAAATCCAAATGTGCTGATCTTATATAGAGCTAATAAATCATCAGTTTAGCTATCATGCCTTGAATTGCAGTTTTTGAGAAAAAAGATTTATGATATATTTACCCAGAGGGATAGTTTAACACACTTTTCCTTTGTGCTTTCTTCCAGATGTTTTTAAGACAATATGTGGGTAGAGCTGAACACTGGATTAGGGTGAAAAATGAAACTGGTCATTCACAGAAACGGTTAAATGGCAAAGAATTAAACAACTGGTAAGTTTCAAGATGTCTCTTTATCCTTCCCAGGCTGGCAGCACAGAGAGACCATTTTCCTTTCTATATGAAGATTGCGCTCTTTTTTTTTTTTTATTAAAGATTTTATTTTTCCTTTTTCTCCCCAAAGCCCCCCACTACATAGTTGTATATTCTTCGTTGTGGGTCCTTCTAGTTGTGGCATGTGGGACGCTGCCTCAGTGTGGTTTGATGAGCAGTGCCATGTCCGCGCCCAGGATTCGAACCAACGAAACACTGGGCCGCCTGCAGCAGAGCGCGCGAACTTAACCACTCGGCCACGGGGCCAGCCCAGCCCCTAGATTGTGCTCTTTTAACAATCTCTTTTGCGTGCTTACAGTCCTCGGAGTTTTTAAAGAAGCGTTTTAATATTATCAGTTTTTTCTTTTTATCTACTTGGAATTCATACAATAAATGCTTCTAGTTATTTGATCTCAGCAAGTTCTATCGAGATTCTATTGAGTAAGACACTCAGAAATATTCCAAGAATAATTGTGAAGACACCCCCAAAAAATCTAACATTTCCAATCTCATATTTATATTTTACTGATGAGCTAATTTTGGGAAAATAATTGCTTCTTACTCTTTCCCAGTTCTCTTCTCCACAGGAGTAAAGAGCAATACTTTCGTTACTTAATTAAAAGCTTCTATTGACCTGAGAGAAAACTTGCCCCAGAATTAAAGATGCTGACTTTATTTCCGTTATCTGTAATTAAACTACATTTTAAAGTTTGAAGGATATTTTATGTGTTAATCTTTGCCATCTGAAAACTCAGAGTTGAATAAATTTCTATCTATCTAAATAGTTTTTTATGATATTTACTGATATGGGGAATAAATTTAAATATCTAGAAAATGAATCCTTAATATGTGTCCTACGCTACCATAGCCACAGGTAGGCTTCAGGAGCCATAAACTCCCTCAAATTGCATGCACTACTATGCATGATTGTGGAATGTGTATACTTTTGGACAATTTCTTCTCAAAGAATATGTCAACTCAAAGATGATCATGAGTCACTCCTACAGTGACATGCCAACCAAATGAATAGAGCTGTAAATTCTTAGCTTTGTATCCTCCATCTACATTCTATTCCTTTGAATTCTTGTCTACAGTCTCTACAGATTAGTCTATGATCATTTGACTGCAGACTTGCCTTATGCATTCCTACTAAGCAAAAAAAAAAAAAAAGAGCAGAGGCCACCAAGACCACAAAGTTTATTACCATGTAACTGAACAGAAATGACGAACTGAAAATAATTCTAAGTTTGTTTTTTGTTTGACAGGTCCAACATTACAGAATCTGAGAACTGTTCATTTCTGGGTAGCATAGACGTCGGCAGAACAGAATGTGACAAGAATTTACACTGGATATGTAGCAAACCGTCCCATTAATGAGGAATCATATTTGATTATTGACTACTATACCATGGAATCCAGGAAATTTGTGTCAGTGATGCTGCTCTACGGTCAGGAGTTTTCCATAAAGACTTTGTGAAAAAACTTTGTATTATTTCGGAAATCTTCTTCCAAACAAGACTGTGGGAAAAAGGGAGAGAAATTTCAGGAATATCTGCAATGTGGAGTACTCCTACAGTGAGCTGAAACGTCGTGGGTTGACAGATAATTATGTCCAAGGATGAGAAGATGACTTTAAACCTTTTTGATGCACTTTATATATTTTAAAATTCAGAAATAATGAAATAATTAGGTTTAGAGTTATTATTTATTGTTGAATGACTACCAACAATGAGTGTCCTTCATGCGTTTGGACTCTATGAAGGAGTTAGATGGTGGTATTAAAAACTGAATGTAAACAGAGAGAATTTTAACTGTTAACACATTCAATCTAAATGCATGTTTTAAACTCAGAAAACATCTATAAGTGGACAAATGCTTATGGAACTAAGCTTTGAAATATTTCTCTCTTTTTAGAGAAGTTCTCTTTTTAGACAAAATCCTTGTCATTTCTTTACCCCAAAAGATTGTCTTGATCATGTATTTATGTTCATTTTTCTTTTTCTTCAATGTAGACTCTTCTTTTTCAATGGTACATAATTCATTGGCTTTAAAACCTTAAATAGTGTTTTGCAGAGATAAAGACAAAAGCAAAGAACATGAGGAATATTTATAAAAGAGGTAAAACTATTAGAAAATGTGCAATAGTGATGTAGCAAACCTCTATCAGGAAAAATTCTCTATTGTTCAAACTCTGAATGATGCTATTCCTCTCTGATTATAGATTTGTGCCTTTCCTAATTAATTCTATCACGTGCAATTCTTCATGTGAAGCATTTTCTAAGTGCAATAGAGTGTATATGTTTGTTTGTTTTTCTTTTGTATCTGGTACTATTATAAGCTGCTTTTATATGTTTAAAATAAAAGTAGAATCAACAGTCTCTAAGAAGTGTTCATTCCTTAAAATACACTAAAAATTAAGTGCCATACTAGAAAGCAGAAAACAGAATACTATAATATTTTTTGAACTTTTCTATAGTAAAACCTCAGCTTTATAACATGGTTTTTACTTTTCTACTTGTTTTCATATATGTATTTCCAAAAGGGTCATATCCATTTTTCTGTATATAGCAGATATTCAGAAAATATTCTAATTGACTTGAGGGGAATTTATGTCATTTAAGATTTTTTGTCTCTATCATTTTCTTCCTTTCTTTTATTGTTTATCACTCTCCTACTGAAGAGGCACAGAAAAATTAGGAGACAACTGAAGTCATTTTATGAGCACCTAAATATAAGCTCATCCTCTCTCCAATAAGAGGTCCTCATAACTAATGCTCTCAAAGTATCTTGTTCAATTCTGAAATGCTATACATATTTTAGTTATTTACATAAAATAATTCATTAAACAGAAATGTGGCACTACATGGGTATTTCTGGGCTCTTCATGGGGTATTCCACGCAGGAAAAATTTGATTACTTTTAAAAGTGTTTTATGAATGCATTTTGGAATGTTCTTCTCTGAAAGTTGGAAATGTACACTATATGTGTTATCTTTAAACTGTGTCACTAGGATGGCATATTGAAAAGAAATGTGGTTTCCAAACACTGCTTAGTGATAAATAATATAGAAGTTTCTTAATCTCAGTGTCTCTTAGTTCTCACAGCTATAAAATGAAACAATGGTCTTAGAAGCTCAGATATCCTATCATCAATAACAATAATATACTCCTGAGTCATGTTAGAAAACAGTGGCTTGTGATTCATGTGCTATGAAATGTGTAAGTGGAAAGTGTAGCTGTTAAGAGCCTGAGCAAAGTAGAAATATTGTCTGAGTTTCATCTCTGCCACTCATCAGTTGACAGCTATTTTAGTTGCAATTAGTTAGAAATTTAGTTAAAATTAGCTAGAAATTAAATTAGTTAATACATGAAAATGGACTTAGAACAGTACCTGGCCTAAAGTGACCCCCAAAGATGTATTAAATGTTAGTGATGATTATGATAAATGGGAATACTACCTCATTGAATCTCCAATATTGGCAAACAGTGGCATTTCTACATAATATATCTATATCTACATAGCGTACCTTACTTATGGGTTTCTTTTGAGGGGCTTTTTAAAAAAATTTATTCAATGAGTGATTCTTAGGCAGCTACTACTGTGGTGGACAATATAGTTAAAACACTAAGCAAATTTAGCATGGCAACTGGCCTTGTGGAATTTGTGGTCTAAGTGTAAAACAAACAGTAAACAATTATGGTGGTGATAAAGACTATGGAAGGGAAACTGTAGGGTGCTGTGGAAGCATATTACAGATATACTACTTTATTTCCTTCTGTATTCAAACTTTTAGCTAATTTTTAAAATGCTAAATCCATAGGATATATTCATCTCAAATAATTAATATGTACTAAAGATAACTATCAGTTATCTATGCTCTATTTGGCTATTCCAACATAATTTCAAGTTCTTCCTCTGGAAAGAGGAATAATACTTTACCTGCTTATTTGACATAATAATTGGAAGTCAATAAAATTAAAAGTATTTTAAGAAGAATAAAATGTCATTGAACTGTTAAATACTGTAGTTCATATTCAACTGATTCAAAATGTTTATAATACTAATATAGAAATGATCTTTCTAAGGTTGTTCTCAATTTTATAACTTTGACTAGATTTTCAGACATGACAATATGTCATAACTGAAACTAAAATGCTAATAAAATTCTGGAGAAATGTTTTAAAATATATAACCAGAAAGACTGCTGGTGATCATATAAATTGGTTTAGTTTAACTTTTGGAAAAAAGTTTGAAAATACTTATCAAAAAACTTTAAAAGATTTATGCTTTTTCTCTGATGTGACAATTTTGCGGAGGATTTTAAAGGAACAATCTTACATGAGCAAGACATAATCACAAAAATGTTCATCAAACGGCTATTTTTAGTAGTGATAAATTAGAAGCCCCTTAATTGTCCAAAACTGAGGATATAGTTAAATAAATGTGATTCTACTACATGATGAAATGACATGCCAACATTAAAAAATAATAATAAAGAAGAATGTTTATATGAGAATTCTCAAACTATTGTTGCTAAGCCAGTTAAAATAATAAATACAATAAGATTTCATCCTCTTAGATGTTAAATGTAAAAATATATGTTTTGTGTTTATATGCTGAAAGAGAGAAATACCACAAAGGTAAACACAATGGTTTTCCCAGAGTAGTAAGAGTACAGGTAATATTTATTTTCGTCATTATATTTCTCTATAGTTTCAAAATATTCTGTAACGAATAGTTATTTTACTGTTAATAAGAACAATTTTTATTTTAAATATGGATCAGTAAATGAAATAATTTCATTATTTAAATGTAACTTTACTTTTTAGTGACCAATTACAAATATTAAAAATGAGTCTCATTGCGAAATTGTCTTGGTTCCCCCATACACTGTGTGAGCACCCACAAGCTGCAGTGTCATCTAATGGCTGGACAAGGTCTCTGCACTTTTGTGGTCGTTTCTTAGTTCAGAAGACTTAACCTCGGAAAAGCAGGGGGTTTTTCTTTATAAACACAGCGTTATGAGTAATATAATCACATTTCTGTATTTCATTATAGAGACATTGCATTTAGTTTCTGTCCCACAGTAGAGACCAAAGAAATGATCTATACCCCAAACGGTAATTCCTAACTGTAGTTTTGTTTTGCTTTGCAACTTTATTGAGGTATAATTGGTATGCAAAAAGCTGCACATATTTAATGTATATAATTTTGTGAGTTTAGACATATGTATACACTTGTGTCACCATCACCACAATCCAAATAATAAATGTATCCATCTCCACCAAAAGTATCTTGTGTTCTTTTGGATTGTGTGTGTGTGTGTTTTGTGATAAGAATACAATATAAAATCCAGCCTCTTCATGAATTCAGTAAAATTGCAAGATATAAAACCAACATACAAAAATCAGCTGTATTTATATACACTAACAGACTACCCCAAAAAGAAATTAAGAAACAATCCCATTTACAATAGCACCAAAAAGAATAAAATCCTTAGGAACAAACCTAACCACGGAAATAAACGACTGCACACTGAGATCTTCAGAGCACTGATGGAAGAAATTAGAGCAGACGCAAATACATGGAAGGACATCACATGATCATGGGCTGGACGAAGTAACACTGTTAAAACGTTCATACTACCTAAAGTAAGCTACTAATTCAGTGCAATCCCTATCAAAATCTCAAGCATATTTTTTATAAAAATAGAAAAAATAATCCTAAAATTCCTATGGAACCACAAAACAGGCAAAGCAGTCTTGAGCAAGAAGAACAAAGCTGCAAGCTTCATACTTCCTGATTTCAAAATACATTACAAAGCTACAGTAATCAAAAAAGTATGGTATTGGTATAAAAACAGACATGTAGACCAATAGAACTGAATATAAAGCCAGAAATAAACCCACACGTATACAGTCAATTGGGTCTTTCTTAAGTGTGTCAAGAACATACAATGGAGAAAGGATAGTGTCTTGCATAAATGGTGTTCAGAAAACTGGAAATGAGCATACTAAAGAATTAAATTGGATTCTTATCTTTCACCATAAACAAAAATTAACTCAAAATGGATTAAAGATTAGAACAAAAAATATGAAACTGTAAAACTCCTAGAAGAAAACATACACGAAACATTTCTTGACATTGATCTCTTCAATGATTTCTTGAATATAACGCCAAAAGCACAAGCAAAAACAGATATGTGGGACTACATCAAACTAAAAACTTCCTGCACAGCAAAGGAAACAATCAGCAGAAAAGGCAACCTAAGGAATGGGAGAAAATATTTGCAAACCATATATCTGATAAGGGGTAAACTTCTAAAATATATAAGGAATTCTTAAAACTCAATAGCAATCAATTGATCAATCAACAATCTGCTTAAAAAAAAACAGAGGAACGGCTTGAACAGACATTTCTCCGAAGAAAGTGCTTTTGTTTTACATAGTTCACTGTCAAAGGACGTGAAAAAAAAGTCTTGGTTATTCTTTACACTCATATGACCTGTGTGTATGGGTAATGGTACTTAATTTCAGTAATGCCTCATTCTCAGATTCATGAATGGAAGCAAGAGTAGTCACACTCTCTCAATAATACCTTTCATATTTTTTCTAGTTATAGAAAGAAATATCTGTTACTTAGGAAAAAATAACTTAAACCCTGATAAGACTTTACCCAACTATGTTTCTCAATATCTTTTGTGATAAACAAAAAATCTATTTAAAATAATACACATAAAAATGCTTGTAATTGGGGGCCTGCTCAGTGGCACAGCAGTTAAGTTCACATGTTCTGCTTCAGTGGCCTGGGGTTCACTGGTTCAGATCCCAGGTGTGGACCTACACACTGCTTGTCAAACCACGCTGTGGTGGGCGCACTTTTTTCAACTCCCTGAGACCTGTGGTCCCTTCCTGCATACACATGGTGACAGGACCCATGGGCAGTGAAGAGCTGCTGACATGGGTTGAGGGTAGGGCTAAATTTGAGGCATAGGTATGTGAGTTATCTCTTTACAAGACAAAGGAAAGACTATGTTAAAACAGTCATTAAAATGGTATCAGTGTAGGTGGGGTCTGGTTATTGGGTAGTCCTATAACTTTAGATAAGAATCAGGTCAGACCAGGTCAGGACATCCTATGCTTCCTGGAGGATGATATAGGAGGATGATATATATGGGTATGTATGGCAGGATGCCTTGGGCTTTTCTCCCTGGGGCAGCCTTGATCCTCATCAGTAATGATGTTAAATAGGTGTGATGATAGTTAGTATCTTGTTTTGTTCTCAACCTCAAAGAGAAAGTTTTGAACATTTTGCCATTATCATGATGTTTGCTGTAGTTTTCTTTGCTTACTTGATTGTCTGTTCTTTTTTGAGGAGGCGTGAATACCTACTATCAGATTAAGAAAATAAGAAAAGTTTCTTCTGAGATCTTAATTTTAATTATTATAGTTGTTTGTTCTGGAATTTCCATTTTCTTCTTTTTTATTATCTTCAAATTTCAACTCAAATTCTAATATAGGTATTTTATTTGCTTAAGCTTATTTTAAATACGCTATTATTTTTGAATATTATAAAATATGTATAAGAAATAATTATATATATAGCTAAATATAATTTTATTTAAATAACATTTGAATATACTTATTTTAAAGTCTGTGTCTGATATAACATTTTCTCAAGCCCTTGAAAGTCTTTAACTGCTGTTTGTTATTTCTATTTGTTACTTTTCATGTTGTCTTATCTACTCAAGTGCCCAGTTATTTTTTGCGGAGTTCTAGATTTTTTCTGTGAAAAACTGTAGTAATTATCTGAGAATTGGAATGCTATATTCTTTGATCTTAATGTTCCCCTCATGTTAACTAAATTTAAACAGGTTTCCTGACCTCCCTTTTCTTAAAGCATTTACTTGAGAAAACTTCTAATTGCAAATTGTTTCTCCGCCCCTTTGAGATGTAAACCTTCTCCCAGCCTCTGGTCAGTTTTTCAACTCAGGAATGTCTTTCTCAAGGACTTGAGAGCCGCCCCTTTGAAATGTAAATCAAAGAGACAACATCCCTACCTCCTAGTTTCTGTGGGAGAGTAGGGGCCTAACTAAGGACCCATTAGCAAATACAGATGACCTAATCACATTGATCATCCCACCCAACATTGTCCACAAACTTTCCACTAGCTTATCCCATCACTTAAAAATCCTCTCCCCTTTTGTTTCAGCGGAGTTGAGTCTAATCTCTCACACCTATTGCAATAGTGTTAAATAAAGTCTTCCTTGCCTGTCTAACTTGTTCAGTATAATTTTTCTTTGGTATCTTCTAAGAAGTTGACTTTGCTTCTGTCAAACGCTCCCAGTCACTAGAAAATTTGGATCACTTCCCTTCAGTCTTAGTAACTGAAATGATTTGAAGTTGAGCTTCAACTCCTTCCAAGGCCAGTCTCTTCTTACATCAGCCTTCCTCCTCAGGCACTGTTTTTCAACTTGGAATGATATTGTCCCTCAAAGGACATTTAGCAATGTCTAGAGATATTTTTGGTTGTCCAACATGGTGAAGAGTCGAGGTTGAGGGAGACTTGTTGCTGGCATCTAGAAGGTAAAAGTAAGGGATGCTCCTAAACATCATGCAATGCACAGGACAGCCCCCAACAACAAAGAATAATCTGGCTCAAAATGTCATTAGTGCCAAACTTGGAAAATCTTGTCCTGGGATGGAACCTTTTGGTGAACATTGCATTGATTTTTCGGTCCCCATATCCTGCTTGAAGACTGGAATTACCTTAGTTCCTAGATTGCCAGAGACCCTTACCAATTGAGCTTTTCTGTCTGTCTTTGAAAATCTTCTGTAAGGAAAGTAGCTCTTCTTTTTGGGTTTCAGCTTTCTCTTGTATTTGTATTCTATTATTCTTCACTAATTTATCTCGTTAATGCCTTTAATATGCTTTAAAATATTTTACTGGCTTTACAGATTGTCCTCAGTGGGGAGAGGGTAGGTTAATACCTACCTAGTGAATAATGATCCATGCTTTTTTTGAATAGCCAAATAAAATACCTGAAGATTCATCCTGCCTTTAGAAATCTCTTCTGAATGATTCTCAGAATTCTCAGGGAGTCCTTAAAAACTTGTTGGTTACTCGATGCCTCTCACTCTTAACTGTTGCTCCAGGCTGCTCCGTTGGTCACGTTTTCTGGATTTACACCTACTTCCATGTAGTGCAGTCTTCAACTTATACTACTTTTTTACGTTTGAGGACACTTGCTCCCTGTATTATCCAAAGCACCGAAAATATGAAGTGATAAAAGTTTGTATTGGATCATGATTTTGTTACAATAAAAATAATAAAATATACCAATAATTATAATCAACATTATATAGTGCTCCTATGTGTCAGAGACTAAATGTTTCACAAAAAGTTAATTTATTTAACCCTCACAACAACCCTACCACTTAGGTGTTATTAATATCTCATTTTATATGTAAGGAAACCAAGTTGCAAGGAAATTAAGTACTCTGTCCAAGGACTTTAAATCTCAAATCTAGAATTTATACCCAGGCAATCTGATGCTTGACAAAATATGGCTTATTCTGGCACATAAAAACATAGAATATTTACAACTGCATATCAGGTTTCATTGTTGTTAAAGTTTATAGCATCCAGAATCACATAGGGCCTCCTATTGATAGGATATTTCCTTTTCCTCCAGCTTGCATCCTGTTGCTAAAGTTTGCTACTCATCTTCAGATAAGATTTTTTAAAAGTCACTTGCTCTTTTTCTAATTCCTATATGCGTTAGATCAGTGACAATTGTTTAACTTTCTGAGGCAACAATGATAACAGTGGAGACAAAAACTGACAAAAACTTAAAAGGAAAAACTTCTTTGCTCGTCAGTACATTTTTTGATACTTACTTATGCTGTTGCATGTGGGCTTTGAAAAGTTATAGAGGCTATTGACAAGTGGGCTTTGAACATACTCCTGGGAATCTAGAAAGTCATGCACATGTGTAGCATAGTATGCATGGCCAAGACTGCATACATGTCCAGGAATGACCCGAGAGGCCCCTAAGCTCTCACCTCTGACTGACCTTGAGACTCTGTACAAACAGGAAGTGAAGACTAAACAGAGTTTTAAGCTGCCTGCCTGAGTGTTGAAGGTGAGTCCCAATAGGAACACAGCAAAGATTGAGAGACACAGCTTAAAAAACTTATAAATCAGTAAGAAAAAGACAGATAACACAAATGGTTAAATGGGCAAAAGACTTGAAAGGGCATTTCACCAAAAAGGACGTTGAAAAGGCAAATAAGCTTATCAAAACACTCAAAACTGTCATCAGAGAAATGGAAATTAAAACTAAAAGGAGTTACCCTACACCAATTACGTCTAAATTTTTTTAAAAAATAAATAAAAATAAACACTGAGAATACCAAATGTTGGTGAAAATTTGTATCAACTGGGACTCTTACGTACTTTTCAAGGGAGTGTGAACTGATAACTACTACCTTGATTTGGCAGTTTCTAATAAAGCTAGACATAGGCATACCTTATGACCCAGCAATTCCACTCATTTGCTAATAGAGATAAATGTGTATGTGTATCCAAGAAAGATATGAAATATTCATAGCAGTGTTTATTTATAATAGCCCTGAACTGAAAACAACACAGATGTCCATCTACTGTGAATAGATAAATCGTGGTGTGTCCTTATTATGAAGCAGTGTATTTGTTACACAGGCAACACCACAAATACATATTAAAAAATCCACTGATGTACAACGAAGTCAGACATAAAGGACTACAAACTGTACAATTCAATTTTTATGAAGTTTTTAAAATAATCTAAAATGACAAAGGAAACCAGCGTAACACAAATTGCTGCATAACCTGAAAATTCCTCCTTATGGCACATTTCAGTGTGGTCAGGCAACTTATTCATCAGCTTTGTTTCTTAATAAAACTAAAGGCTCTTTTCTTTCAATGTTCACATCTCAATTCAAGTGTCGCTTTCTCTCTGAGGCCCTTCTGGACTGAATGAAACCTCATGCATACTCTGTTGGAGTAGTTTTTGCTTCCTATATTTGTTAGTAAATGGTCTAACTCAGTAAGATGTCAGCTTCCTCAAGGGAGGACACTATTCTTAATCTCAACTTCCAGTTCCAGGACAGCAGTATAGTTTGCCATTGAGTTTATAGTCTTCAGTGTCAAGTAATCCTGTTTCAAATTTCTACTCTACTCCTATCCTTGCTTTCCTCATCAGTAAACAGGGATAATAAAAGTACCAAGCTCCCATATTTGTTGTGATGCTCTAATATTGTGATTTATAATAAGAAACATATATTTGGTCTTCTTCTGGATTTCTAGCACAGGAGTTCTAAAATCCTTGGAATTTCCTCAGTGATGAAATCCATAAAGGTGTATTAACATTCACAGCAAACCACTTTCAACAACAGCCGAGTTTATGTTAATGAGGTGACTTTTGGAAAGCACCAAGAATGGGGGCTGGTTGCCAGGGGAACCAACTGTGTGACTGGATAGTTGGAACTTTCAGTCCTACCCTCTGGCCTCTGGGGAGAGGGGAGGGGCTGGAAGTTGAATCTGTAACCAATGGCCAATGATTTAATCAACAAAGCCTATGTAATGAGGCCTCCATGAAAACCCAAAAAGGAAGGGTTCAGGGAGCTTTCAGGTTGCTGAATATGTGAAGATTGGAGGAGAGTGGCACACTCGGACAGGGCATGGAAGTTCCACACCCCTTCCCAGCACTTTGCCCTGTGCATCTCTTCCATCTGGCTGTTCCTTTTATAATAAACAGGTAACCTAGTAAGTAAAATGTTTCTGAGTTCTGTGAGCTGCCCTAGCAAATTAATTAAACCCAAGGAGGGGGTTGTTGGAACCTCCAATCTATAGCTTGTACACAGGTGACAACCCGATTTTGTGACTGCCTAGTGTCTGAAGGAGCGGGGTGGGGACTGAGTCCTTAACCAGTGGAATCAGATGATATCTCCAGGTGGGTAGTGTCAGAATTGAGTTAAAGTGTAGGACACCCAGCTGGTGTCTGAGAACTGCTTTGATATGAGGGAAACCTCCCTTGACACATTGTAATTGGGTTACCTGAACCTGAGATGCCGTGAGGCTTAAATGAACTAATGTCTAAAACACATAACATTCTTAGTAAATGTTAGCTTTTAGCTAATAAAATCATCACAGTCTGTTTATAGGCTTCATGTAAATTAAAGTTCCTGCTTTTATGTAACTATCTTTACATTAAATTCATGAAAATTTTATATCATTTTATCAAATATAAATAAAAATTCATGAAATGTAATTTGCTAGTACCAATGCAACCCAATGTTTCCTGAACAGAAAATATTTTGGTATATTTATATTTATGTATACTCTATATATATCAAATGAGCTTGAAAGCTCATTGGTTAATATATAAATTAAGTTGTTCCTTAATAAAATTAAATAAAGCACTAAGAGTTGAGACATTAAGGCATTAAGACATATTTGTCTGTTTCTATGTTTTTCCTATGGATGTAAAGGAATTTTTTTAAAAATTACCAAACAAACAAAGCCTACTTAAAAATTCAGTAGGGAAATTTCAGGAGAACTGGCATTATGGAACAGGTGTATTTGATTCTTCTTTTTTCAAAAACTGCATTAAAATAACATTAATAAAAAAATTGCAAATGTATAAAAAGGACTAGGAGGAAACAGACACAGAGGAGAAATGTCCATACATTTTGGAATGTGTCAAGTGACATAAGCCACAGAGCCCTGGATGCTAAGGAATTAGAGAGACTGTGCACCTCTAAACTTGGGTGTGGTGAACAAACCGTATGGTGGCCTCCATGATCCTTCTTTTAGGGCCTTCATGTCCCTGTGTGATCCCTTCTCCTTGGACATGAGTAGGACCCATGCCTTGCCTTTAACCGATAGAATACAACAAAGATAACAGGATGTACATGATTACATGTATGTAATACTGTTATATAAGATTGTAACATCTGTCTTGCTGGAGAAGAATTTCTCCAGTGCTGGCTTTGAGAAAGCAAGATACCATTTGGGGAAAGTCTGTGTCAAGAAATGGAAGGCTACCTCTGACTGGTAGTCAACAAGAAACTGAGGCTCTTGGTTTGACAGCCTACGAGGAACTGAATGTTGCTACTAAACACAAGAGCTTGGAAGCAGATCCTTTCCCAGTTGAGACTCAGATAAAAGCACAGCCCCAAACAATACCTGGAAGGCAGCCTTGTGAGAGTCTGAAGTATAGAACCCATCTAAGCCATGCTTAGACTCCTGGCACATAGGAAGTGAAATAATAAATATGCATTGTTTCAAACCACTAAGTTTATGGCAATTTGTTGTTCAGCAATGGAAAAATTATGGTAGATGTGCAATATTGGGAAAAACTGGAGCATTTATTGAAAATCCATGTAAGTTGCAGTTTAGTCTCTTGAGATCTTTCTCACCTTGAATAAGCAAACTGCAACCCTACATCTCTGCAGAATATTGGAAGTTTACTGCCTGGCATAACTGAACCAAAAGGAATCTGAATTCAGGTGAGGAATCTCTAGGAAAGGCTAAGGGAGGAAGTGTTTTATTAAAAACAGAGGAATTAATTGAAATTCTGACTAAGGATTAGAGAGACCCTTTGACCTATATTCTAAGCAGCTTCAAGATCCTCAACAGCCAGGCTTATGGTAATCAGGCAGAAAACTGGAGAATTCCTTTTGGATAAAACTGACCATAAAAAAGACCTACAAATACTGAGAATAAGAAGAAATGAACAGTCTCTGCCTGAACATCCACAGTGCTATCCACTGGTTCCAGTCCCATTGCTTATTTATTACCTCACTCTTGCATATTAATAGATACTTCAGGATCACCAGATATTTAGGAAAACCTCTTAAAAAAGCAGAAACTAAAACGAGCACATATAAGATGAATTTCACGTGAAAATTGATGGTAAAGGACAATAAAAATTTTAAATATTCTTATATTAATAACCTTGAGGAGGAGGAAGAAGAGAAAAACTTCATCACTTAAACAAAAAGAGTAAACTGAAAAAAGAACATTTAAAGAACAAGAAAGAACCTTGGAAATTAAAGTTATAACAAAATAAAATAGGAAAAAGAAATTCTGTGAAACAAATGGAGGAAAAACAAGAGGAACTCTCCTAACCAGTAGACTCTACAGAGAAAGTGATCAAAAAATAAGAAAAAGTATAACAACACTAGAAATCCAACCCAACGGCACCAATATCTTACTAACAGGAATGCCAAAAAAAGACATTAGAATAAAAATTAGAAGAAAATTATAAAAGAAATATGAAAAAAATTAGGAGTTAAAGAGTTTCTTGTATAAAACATCCCATTGAATGCCCAACAGAAAGAGTAAAATAAACCCACAAGACAGCTTACTATGAAATTTCAGAATTCAAGGGATACAGCAAAGATTCTTAAAGTTTCCAACTAGAAAAGTTAGGCTGCAGACACGGGATCAGAAATTGCATAATATTGTAGTTTTTAACAACAAATATGTCATCTGACAGCAACTGCTATTAAAATTCAGAGGAAATTTGGTGAGCAGACTAAACTTTTACATTCAGTAGAACTATATTTCAAGTTCACAAATATAGTAAAATTCCGCTTCAGACAAATTACTGAAAACTGTCATACCTCTCTCACACTCACTCACTCTCTCCCTCTTGCACTCTCTCTGCTGTCTCTCATATATCTTGTCTTTTTGACAAAAGTCTTTTGACCTCAATGTGAACAAGTTTCTGTGCTGATAAGTAAATGTCTCTGAGTTACTTCTGATGCTACGGATTAGTCAGGGAATATTTGTTCTTTCACTTTTGCTTAAACTACTCAATTTCGTTATCTGTATTTGAAGCAATGATTTCTTTTAAGCTAAAATTTTATCCCTTATTTTAGAACATATTTTCTCTTTTTTCTAACTGTGTAACACTCCTGATTTGCACAACTTCTCTTTCCTTAGATTCCCCCCTAAATCTGGTTAATTACTTAACACACTACATTGTCTGTATCTTTGATATTTTAACACTATTGACATTTAATCTCTTATGGTCCTGCTATATCTTGTTTTCTTGACTTGTACTTTAACGATGTTGGTAGAGAAAGGGATCTTTCCAAAATCTTAAGAATGTTACAATTTTTTTAAATTAAGGTTATGATAATTAACAACCTTGTGAAATTACAGTTGTACATCATTATTAGTCATGTTGTAGGTACACCACTTCGCCCCTAGTGCCCTCCCCCCACCCCCCTTTCCCCTGGCAACCACTGATCAGTTCTCTTTGTCCATATGTTAACTACCACCTATAAGTGGAGTCATACAGAGTTCGTCTTTCTCTGTCTGGCTTATTTCACTCAACATAATACCCTCAAGGTCTGTCCATGTTGTTGTGAATGGGATGACTTTGTCCTTTTTTATGGCTGAGTAGTATTCCATTGTATATATATACCACATCTTCTTTATCCAATCATCAGTTGCTGGGCACTTAGGTTGGTTCCACGTCTTGGCTATTGTGAATAATGTTGCGATGAACATAGGGGTGCAAGGGACTTTTAGAATTGCTGATTTCAGGTTCTTAGGATAGATACCCAGTAGTGGGATGGCTGGGTCATAAGGTATTTCTATTCTTAACTTTTTGAAGAATCTCCATACTGTTTTCCATAGTGGCTGCACCAGTTTGCATTCCCACCAACAGTATATGAGGGTTCCTTTTTCTCCACAGCCTCTCCAACATTTGTCACTCTTGGTTTTGGATATTTTTGCCATTCTAACAGGTGTAAGGTGATATCTTAGTGTAGTTTTGATTTACATTTCCCTGATGATTAGTGATGATGAGCATCTTTTCATGTGTCTATTGGCCATCCATATATCTTCTTTGGAGAAATGTCTGTTCACGTCCCCTGCCCATTTTGTAATTGGGTTGTTTGATTTTTTATTGTTGAGTTGTGTGAGTTCTTTGTATATTATGGAGATTAACCCTTTGTCAGATAAACAACTTGTAAATATTTTTTCCCAATTAGTTGGATTTTTTTTGTTTCAATCCTGTTTTCCCTTGCCTTGAAGAAGCTCTTTAGTCTGATGAAGTCCCATTTGTTTATTCTTTCTATTGTTTCCCTCATGTGAGGGGTTATGGTGTCCGAAAAGATTCTTTTGAAGCTGATGTCAAAGAGTGTACTACTGATATTCTCTTCTAGAAGACTTATCGTTTCAGGCCTTTGATCCATTTTGAGTTTATTTTAGTAAATGGTGAAAAAGAATGGTTGATTTTCATTCTTTTACATGTGGCTGTCCAGTTTTCTCAGCACCATTTGTTGAAGAGACTTTCCTCCATTGTAGGCCCTCAGCTCCTTTGTCAAAGATTAGCTGTCCATAGATGTGTGGTTTTATTTCTGGGCTTTCAATTCTGTTCCATTGATCTGTGCATCTGTTTTTGTACCAGTACCATGGTGTTTTGATTACTGTAGCTTTGCAGTATGTTTTGAAGTCAGGGATTGTGATGCCTCCAGCTTTGTTCTTCTTTCTCAGAGATTGCTTTAGTAATTCGGGGTCTTTTGTTGCCCCATATGAATTTTAGGATTCTTTGTTCAATTTCTGTAAAGAATGACATTGGAATTCTGATTGGGATAGCGTTGAATCTGTAGATTGCTTTCGGTAGTATGGACATTTTAACTATGTTTATTCTTCCAATCCATGTGCATGGAATGTCTTTCCATCTCTTTATGTCATTGCCGATTTCTTTCAAGAAGGTCTTGTAATTTTCATTGTATAGATCTTTCACTTCCTTGGTTAAATTTATCCCAAGGTATTTTATTCTTTTTGTGGCAATCGTGAATGGGATTGAGTTCTTGAGATCTTTTTCTGTTAGTTCATGTTATTAGCATATAGAAATACTACTGATTTATGTATGTTGATTTTATACACTGCAACTTTGCTGTAGTTGTTGATTGTTTCTAATAGTTTTTCTATGGATTCTTTGGGGTTTTCTATATATAAGATCATGTTGTCTGCAAACAGGGAGAGTTTTACTTCTTCGTTGCCTATTTGGATTCCTTTTATTTCTTTTTCCTGACAAATTGCTCTGGCCAAAACCTCCAGTACTATGTTGAATAAGAGTGGTGAAAGTGGGCACCCTTGTCTTGTTCCTGTTCTGAGAGGGATGGGTTTCAGTTTTTGTCCATTGAGTATGATGTTGGCTGTGGGTTTGTCATATATGGCCTTTATTATGTTGAGGTACTTTCCTTTTATACCTATTTTATTGAGGGTTTTTATCATAAATAGATGTTGGATCTTGTCTAATGCTGTCTCTGCATCTATTGAGATGATCATGTGGTTTTTGTTTCTCATTTTGTTAATGTGGTGAATCACGTTGATTGACTTGCGGATGTTGAACCATCCCTGCGTCCCTGGTATAAATCCCACTTGATCATGTTGTATAATCTTTCTGATGTATTGCTGTATTCGGTTTGCCGAAATTTTGTTGAGGATTTTTGCATCTATGTTCATCAGTGATATTGACCTGTAGTTTTCCTTCTTTGTGTTGTCCTTGTCAGGTTTGGGGATCAGGGTGATGTTGGCTTCATAGAATGTATTAGGGAGTGCTCCATCTTCCTCTATTTTCTGGAATAGTTTGAGAAGGATAGGTATTAAATCTTCTTTGAATGTTTGGTAGAATTCTCCAGAGAAGCCGTCTGGTCCTGGACTCTTATTTTTGGGGAGGTTTTTGATTACTGTTTCTATTTCTTTACTTGTGATTGGTCTATTCAGATTCTCTATTTCTTCCTGATTCGGTTTGGGTAGGTTGTATGAGTCGAGGAATTTATCCATTTCTTCTAGGTTGTTCAATTTGTTGGCATATAGTTTTTCATAGTATTCTCTTATGATCCTTTGTATTTCTTCAGTGTCTGCTGTGATTTCTCCTCTCTCGTTTCTAATTTTATTTATTTGAGACTTCTCTCTTTTTTTTTTAGTGAGTCTAGCTAAGGGTTTGTCGATTTTGTTAATTTTTTTGAAGAACAAACTCTTTGTTTCATTGATCCTTTCTACTGTCTTTTTTGTTTCAATATCATTTATTTCTGCTCTAATTTTTATTATTTCCCTCCTTCTACTGACTTTGGGCTTTGTTTGCTCTTCTTTTTCTAATTCCGTTAGTTGTCATTTGAGGTTGTTTATGTAAGATTTTTCTTGCTTATTGAGGTGAGCCTGTATTGCAATGAATTTCCCTCTTAGGACTGCCTTTGCTGAGTCCCAAATCATTTGGTATGGTGTGTTTTCATTTTCATTTGTCTCCAGATAATGTTTGATTTCCTCAATAATCCATTGTTCGTTCAGTAGCATGTTGTTTAGTCTCCACATTTTTGGCCCTCTCCCAGCTTTATTCTTGTAGTTGATTTCTAGTTTCATAGCATTATGATCAGAAAAGATGCTTGGTATTATTGCAACCCTCTTGAACTTATTGATGCTTGCTTTGTTTCCCAAGATATGGTCTATTCTTGAGAATGTTCCATGCACGCTTGAGAAGAATGTGTAACCTGCTGTTTTTGGATGAAGTGTCCTATATATATCTATTAGGTCCATCTGATCTAATTTTTCATTTAATTCTATAATTTCCTTGTTGATTTTCTGTCTGGATGATGTGTCCATTGGTGTAATGGGGTGTTGAGGTCCCCTACTATTATTGTATTGCTGTTGATGTCTCCTTTTAGTTTTGTTAATAGTTTCTTTATGAATTTTGGTGCTCCTGTGTTAGGTGCGTGTATATTTATAAGTATTATGTCATCTTGGTGGAGCGTCCCTTTTATCATTATATACTGCCCCTCTTTGTCTTTCTTTATCTGTTTTGCTTTGAAGTCTACTTTGATATAAGTATGGCAACACCTGCTTTCTTTTGTTCATTATTAGCTTGGAGTATTGTCTTCCATCCCTTCACTTTGAGTCTGTGTTTGTCTTTGGGGCTGAGGTGTGTTTCCTGGAAGCAGCATATTGTCGGATCTTGTTCTTTGATCCATCCTGCCACTCTGCGCCTTTTGATTGAAGAGTTCAATTCATTCACGTTTAGAGTGATTATTGAAACGTGGGGGCCTACTGTTGTCATTTTACCACTTGTTTTCCAGTTCTTTTGCATTTTGTCCTGATGGAGAGCTGTTACTTTGTGTTAATGTCCTTCTGTTTATCTCCTTTGTTGTGGATTTTGTAACCCCTTTCCTTTTTTTGATTTTTCAGGAATGAGTTTCTTCCTGAGCAATGCTTGAAGAGGAGGTTTTGTGGTGATGAACTCCCTTAGCTTTTATTTATCTGGGAAAATTTTTATTTCTCCATTGTATTTGAAGGATATTTTCGCTGGGTAGAGTATTCTTGGCTGCAGGTTTTTTGTCCTTCAGAGTTTTGAATATTTCATTCCAATCTCTTCTAGCCTGTAAGGTCTCTCCTGAGAAATCTGCTGATAGCCTTATGGGGTTTCCTTTGTAAGTTATTTTCTTCTGCCTGGCTGCCCTTAGTATTTTCTCTTTGTCATTGACTTTTGCTACTTTCACTACTATATGCCTTGGAGTTGGTCTCCTTGCGTTAATAAAGTTTGGAGATCTATTGGCTTCTGTCACATGAAGTTCCATCTCTCTTCCCAAGTTTGGAAAGTTCTCAGCTATTATTTCTTTGCACAGGCCTTCTGCCCCCTTCTCCTTCTATTCTCCCTCTGGTTTACCTATAATCCTTATGTTGCATCTCCTAATTGAGTCAGATAATTCTCAGAGAGTTTCTTCATTTCTTTTTAGTCTTAGTTCTCTCTCCTCCTCTGTCTGCAGCATTTCTATATTCCTATCCTCCAAATTGCTAATTCTGTCCTCCATATTATCGACCCTACTGTTCAGAGAGGGTCTTAATCTCCTCCATTGTGTTCTTCATCTCCAGTATTTCTAATTGGTTCTTCTTTATAGTGTCAAGCTCTTTTGTGACATAGCTCCTGAACTCATTGAGTTGTCTATCTGAATTCTTTTTTAACTCGTTGAGTTTTTTAATAATGGCTGTTTTGAAATCATCGTCATTTAGGTTATAGATTTCATTGTCTTTGGGATTGTTTTCTGGGTGCTTATCATTTTCCTTCTGTTCTGGATATTTAATATATTTTTTCATACTGCTCAATGGCGTGGATTTGTGCCTCAGTGTAGAGATAGAGTTTAGTCACTGCTTCCACATGTTGCAACTGGTGTGTGTGTGGGGGGGGGGGGCAGCTGTTTAGACTGCACCAACCAGGAACCCTGTCAGCTGTTACTGACTGGACCTGGACCCCTCCCCATAGTCACAGTGGTCCTGTGGTGTCCCTTGTCGGTTGTGGGGGCAATTGCAAGGGGGCCTCAGGCTGCTGCTGCCTACTGTTGCAGCCCACTTAGACACACTCCCTCCTTGTGGTCTGCAGCGGTGTTGTGGGCTTTCCCAGCAGCCGGGAGCAGGATCACCTGTAATTGCAGCTTTGTCCCTGACAGAGCCTACAAGATCACACTTGTCCACTGTAGGTCCCAGCAGAGCTATGGGTATCTTCTGCAGTCTGTCGTTAGCTCACCTAGCTGTGCTACTTTTGCCCCAGGGCCTTCTCGCCTTGCAATTGCCAGTCGGGACCTCTCCACTAGTGCTGTGCAGAGGCTTTCGCTGAGGCTGCTGTAGGAACCTGGAGTTCCCCCCTAGGCTACGTAGCTGTTTCACCAGAGCTCCACTCTGCCCCACTCCACTCTCACAGGATCTCTGGGAGCCCCTTGCCTCGTCTGTGACATGGCCAGAGTCCGTGGGCCTGGCAGTGGCTGGTAAGCTGCTGCTTTGTGGGGAATTCTGCTCTGGGGAGCTTCCTGGTGTTCCAAATGCTGGGTGGGGCCTCCCTGCCAATGGCGAGCAGAGGCCCTCTCTGCTGGGAGGGTGCGGGATGCTGGAGTGTCACCCCGGGCTGCAGAGCCGGGTGCTGGAGCTCCACCCAGTCCCCAAGCACGTCCACGGGAAGTCCGGGCACCCCCTGCACTGACCCATGCAGGGCGGGAGACCATGGGCCCAGCCGCAGCTGGCGGTCTGGTGCCATGCTGGGGAATCACAGGGAGCTTCCCTTTGTCCTGATTTCTGGGCGAGGCCTCCCTGCTAATGGGGAGCAGAGGCTTTCTCAGCGGGGGGGGGGGGGGGGATGGGGGAGGGGGGCAGGGGGGTTGCGGGACTGTGGAGCTTCCCCCTGGGCTGCAGAACTGGGCGAGGAGCTCCACCCAGTCCCCAGGCACGTCCACAGGAAGACTGGGCACCCCCTGCACCGACTTGTGCGCCAGAGACTGTGGGCCCAGCAGCAGCTGGCGGTCTGGTGCTGTGCCGGGAAATTCGCTCACTGGGAGCTTTCTTTTGCTCTAGTTTATGGGCGGGGCCTCCCTCCTAATGGCGAGCAGAGGCCTTCCCTGCCAGTGGGTGCGGGGCCCTGGGGATTCCCCCTGGGCTTAGGTGTAATCGCGGGGGGCTTGGGTAGGGCTGTTGTCACCTGTTTCCACTGTTGCTCCGCTGGTGAGTGCACACTCCTGCCCTTGGTGTGTGGCAATGCTATGGGGGAGTCCGCTGGAAGAGAGCCTCTTGCAGGAACTAGGCTGTCCGGGGGTCTGGGGTCGGGGGCTGGAGAGTTTTCACCTATTTCCACCTCCTCCTGGGGGGAAGTCCATCCGCCTTCCGATGTACAGTAGCACGAGTCTCTTAAGCGCCTTGAGATGCTATCTGGATATCCTTTGCTAATTGATGAATGTCCAATTAGTTGTAGATTCGACTGGGGAGAGACAAAGCAAACCACTCACTCCGCCATCTTGGTCCCGCCCCCTCCAAGAATGTTACAATTTTTTATTAAATAACCATTCTTTCTTAGCATTACTATTTTTACTCTTTTCCTAAACACAAAAAATGCCTCTTTTAGGAAATCAGATTAATGGAAGAGGAAAAATAAAACAAAGCAGCATGAAAGGGTTGGGGGGGCTGGAGAAGTACTAGGGTAACTTGTCACAAGAAAGTGGTGAACAAGGAAAAAATATTTGTATAGTTTATTACATGTTACAATGCCCCATATCTTGTAATAGTACTCTAATATTATTATATCTCTATTGTAGATTAGAACATTGACATTAGAAAGATGTTTGTCCAAATTTGTTTAGCTACTATATTTTGAAGTCAAGGCTCAATGCCAGGGCTTTTAAATTCCAAATCCAGTACACTTATAGCAGATTAGGATGTAAACTTGAACCAAATAAAACAGAAAAAATAAAACCAAAACACTTTAGCAAAATAATATTCACCTTTTAAAAAAATTTGTTTTTAGAATATAATATGAATGAAAATTATGTTTAAAATGTATAGCACCATAAGCTATGATAGAGTAACAAGAATCAAACTTAACTTCTCATTATAATCAACTAGAAAATTCAGGAAATATATCAAAAATGCTTTCATACATTATAGCACAGACAGCTCAGGGCTATGATGCCTCAGAAAGGAGCTCAAATAATGTGAGCACTAAGATCACCCCAGATTTCACTGGGAACAATTTTCCATAATGCAGGAGCAGATAGGAACATCCCAAGAGAGGCAGCAGCCTCACTGAAGCTGAAGAGACAAAGAGAGGAGTTTTAGGAGTCTGAGCCAGCTGGAAGCTATGGGAAGGCTTCTGAAAAATAAGCTCATTTGATTCTGCTGAATACTACGATGCTTATATATAGAATTAAAATACACAAAGCTGAGTAAGTGCCAACAAAGCAGTTATCTACAGATCAATTCTCAGAACTCAGACAGGGTGGGAGACATTCAAGCTCTCACTAGCCAAAATGGAGAGTCACCAGTGATCACCAGGGTCATTCAGTACAGAAACATCAGACCTTAATAAGAAGAATAAATTATCCCTGAAGAGAAGGCTACACCAACCCATCCTTAGAAAAATTAAAAACAGGTTTCAAAACTGTTAAACTTATATGCAGGTAACTTAACTGCCTGACATTCTTTAAATTAGGACAATGAGCTTAACATTCTTTAAACAAAGACCACAAAATCAGGCAATCATAAACATAAAATTATAATATCCTGTGTTTAATCAGAGATTACCCAACATGCCAAGAAGCAGGAAATGTGAACAATATCAAGTAACTATCTAAATAAAAACAGATCCTGAAATGACAGAAATGATGCAACTGGCATACAAAGATATTAAAACAACTACCATAATTGCATTTAAATATTTGAGCCATTCTTCTTTTCATACTAACCATAAAAACTCTCCCTTTAAAAAACTTAACTATACAACCCAAAAGTCCATTAACTGACGAATGCATAAACAAAATGTGATATACATATGCAGTGAATAGTAGTATCCTTCCATAAAAAGGAATGCCTTAATCCACAAATGAAAATGTATACACCGGGGCAGGCCCGGTGGCACAGTGGTTGAGTGCACACATTCTGCTTCTCGGCAGCCTGGGGTTCGCCAGTTCAGATCCCAGGTGTAGACATGGCACCACTTGGCACGCCATGCTGTGGTAGGCGTCCCACATGTAAACTGGAGGAGGATGGGCACGGATGTTGACTCAGGGCCAGTCTTCCTTAGCAGGAGGAGGAGGATTGGCAGCAGTTAGTTCAGGGCTAATCTTCCTCAAAAAATATATATATATATACACCATAAAGCATACAGCCCCTCCATTAAGAGAAATAGTTTCATTTCTGGTCCCTAGACTGAGTCTCTATGTTGTATATAATAATAAAGACTCCTTGCCCTGATGCAAGAAAGCAAATCCTTAATAATCCAACTCGGTGGTGATGTCAAGAATGGTCGAGTTGGTTTGCTCTCACCTCTTCTACTCAACATTGCACTGAGTATTCTTCTAGAGCAATGAGGCCAAAAAGAAAAAAGAAAAAAAATACACCCAAATGGGAAAGGAGAAGTAAAACTATCTCTGTTTGTAGTTGACACAATCTTGTATATAGAAAATCCTAAGGAATCCACACAAACAACAATTAGAACTAATAAATGAGTTCAGCAAGATTACATGATGCCAAATCAGTATACAAAAATCAATTGTATTTCTGTACACCAGCAATGAATAATGCAGAAGTGAAATTAAGAACAGTTTTCATTTACAGTAGCAACAAAAATAATAAAATACTGTAGAGGAGGAAAAGATTTTCCTCTACCCTTCTAGGTTCTTAGGCTGTCTAAGAATTAAATTGACACAAGACAGATTAACAGGAGAAAAACAAGCAAAGTTTAAAAGCACGTATACATGGGAGAGACCCAGAAAAACTGAATAGCTCATCAAAATGGCCAAAGCCAGCCCCTTAAATATCATCTTCAACTAAAGACAAAAGAAGATATTGGGGATGAGGAGAGTCAGGGATGTCATACGGAAGGAAGGCAATTTATAGGTGGGTGGAAAAGAGCAAACATTTGGAAAACAAGTGTTTGGCCACATAGAAACAGAAGAACACAGAGGGAAGCCCCCAAAACAGGCTTTTCTGGATTCCTCCCTGTCTATCACGTAATTCAGGTTATGCTAAGATGATAGCTGGCTTCCTGAGACAGTTTTTTTAATCTGAATTCTTTTAGGCAGTTAATGGGGAGGTGACCAGAAAAACTTTCTGAGTCTTTTATTTCTTAAAAAAAATTAGCCTAAAATAATCCTCATCTTAAAGAGAAATATTTTGAGGTGGCAAATTTTGTTCCACTTCAGTATTTAAGAATAAATTTAATAAAAGAAATGTAAGAGTTATAGAGTGAACAATGTAAAACATTGTTGAAATAAATTAAAGATCTAAATAAGAGAAAGATTCTGTGTTTATGGGTTGGAAGGCTTAAAATTTTATTAAGATTGAAATATCCCCCAAATTGATCTGTAGGTACAATAAAATCCCTATCAAAATCTCAGTTGTCATTCTTTTTTTGCAGAAATTGACACACTTATCCTAATTTTATATAGATAGTATCGAAGGACATTATTAAGAAAATGAAAATAAAACCTCAAAATTGGAGAAAACATCTGCAAGTCATTTATCTGATAACAGACGTATACACAATACACAAAGAATTCTTAGAACTCAAACACAAGACAACTGCATTAAAAAGTGGTGAAAGATTTGAATAGACATTTTTCTGAAAAAGACGTACAAATGGCCAATAAGCACATGAAAAATACTTTAAAACATTAGTAATTAGAGAAATATAAATCAAAACCACCATATACCACTGAACATCTAGTAGGATCGCAATCAAAACGTTGAAAATAACAAGTGTTGATGAGGATGTGGAGGAAATGAAAAACTCATACATTGATGGTGAGAATGTAAAATGGTGCAGTCTCAATAGAAAACAGCTTGGCAATTTCTAAAAGTTTAAACATAAAGTTACCGAATGACCCAACAATTCCACTTCTAGGTATATATGTAAAAGAACTGAAGACATGTTCACACAAAAAGTTATATATGAATGTTCACTGCAGCATTATTAATAAAAGTCAAAAAGTGGAAAGAACCCAAATGTCCATCAACTGATGACTGCAGGAACAAAATGTGATATACTCATACAGTGAAACAGTGTTCTACCACAAAAAGGAATGAAGTACAGATACATGCTACAACATGGATGAACCTTGAAAACACTAAATGAAACAGCCAGACAAAAGGCCACATATTATATTACTCCATTTACATGAAGTGCCCAGAATAGGCATGTTATGCAAATTATATCAATATAAAAATGTTATATAACAATGGTCCAGCTAGCTGCCCCAGTATTTTTCCTCTGAAGGGAGCTTCCTTGTTCACTGTTCTAAATGATCACTTGTGAATATCTCCTACCTGGGACTAGCAGCTGCGCTTCCTGATGTGGTAAGTTATGAACCAGGGAATACTTTATGGTTAAGTGGCCACAGACTCCTAGTTCACCTGAGTCCCAGTTTTTGTGGAAAAATTCACTTAAAACTTCAGAAATCTATAGTTCTATTTGATTTTTGAGAATTTCTTAGGCTAAAAACCAAAGCTAAGTATCTTGTTCTTTTAAAGTCCTTGTGGTTTCCGTCTTTGTCTAGGGTGAGTGTTACTTTTTCAAGTAGAGCACACACAATAGAAGATATTTGGGAAATATCTGGAAGAATGAATCTTCACCCAATGCCCTGATCCCTTCCTTGGACTCAATCTTTCCCTCACTTCACTCATTGCCTCCTTTTCTTTGCTCAAACCAACTTTTTTTGGTGACAGATAATCTGTTTCTTCAGTCCTAATGGATGTAAGAATTTCCAGCTGCAGGCAGGGATATCTCTTAGATGGCTTCTATCTTTCCTCTCTCCTTTCAAGGAAGCTGACTTGGATTTCATCACTTCCATTACTTAGGGGGTTGTAGTGAAGTCCTGCAGATATAAGCAACACACAAAACGTCTTGATCTTTCCTTTTAAGGTACGTAAGACTCCACCTAAGTAAACTTACAGTCAGATACCTCCAAAAATGTTGCTTTGCTACAACAGAACACAAATTGGTGGCTGGAATAATGAAATACTGACTATCCTCTACTCCTACTAAATTTAGGATATTTAAATTTAAGACCTGTAACATGTAACTTCATACTTTTTGATTAACTAATGCACAGTAATAAGCAATGAAGATCCCCAGACTTCTGTCTACTTTTCCTCTGGTATAAGGTGAAGGGGAGGAAAAACTTTCCCTTCTTCCTTTCTAGGTTCTTTGGCTGATCTAATAAATAAGTTGATATAAGACAGATTAACATGAAAAAAGCATATTTTGTACATATGGCAGCCCCATAAAAATATGAGACCCAAATGGCAGGCAGATAATTGAGGCTTGTATGACATCCTGAGCTAAGGAAAGGGGTAGAGGTCTGGGGATACAAAGGGAAGGAAGGCCATTCACAGGAAGGCAGAGATGTTTGGAAAAGAAAGATCACCCTGTTTGCAGGTAAGTTTCTTAGGTAAAAGGGTATCTCTGGTCATAGCTCTCTTCCAGGCACAGGTCCCCTTCCAATGTAAGTTTAGGCAGTTGAATGGGAAGGAAAGAGCTATTCCTGAATCTGTTGAATATTGATTTCCTTTAACTCAGAATAATTCTTATGCCAAAGAGACATATTTTGGGGTGGCAAAATCTGCTACCCTTCAAAGGTGAAGTGTTATTTCCACAGACACTCCCTCAGTTGTTTTATTTCTATAGACTGAATTTCCAAGATACATTCTCTAGGGCATAAAGACAAATGGGAACCCATGGATCAAAACCAATCCATGGATGCATTTCATTCAGTTCACATTAAGTTGTAGACTCTCTTTTGAAAAAGAAATCAGAACCAACGTATGAGAGTCATGTTTTTTCCTCAGTTTTGGCCTCTAATACTAAGGAGTTTTTCTGGTTTGGGAAAGATAATAGACTTACTTTGTTATCATTGTTGTTTTGATGTGTATGAACCCTGGTCTCTTATTCATCAGTGCTGCTGCTATTTCTCCTTCTATTGTAGCTGCCTGCCTTCTTCTCTTTATTGCTTTCTGTCTTCACTCTAAACTCACATATGGTAGCTTGACTTTGGCTACATATAGAATCATATATAGGGGAGATTTTAAAAATTCTGATATACAAGCCACAACCCAGATAAATGAAAATCAAAAATTCTTATGCAAAGTTCTGACATCAGGGTTTTTTTTTTTTAAATTTTGCAACAGATTTCAATGTGGAGTCAAGGTTGAAAATCACCAGCCTAGAATATTTAGCCGTGTTATGGATTACTGAAAAATGCAAAAGATATATCCTTTCCATATAAAATTAAACCTTTTCATGCAAACATACAAGCATACACTTTTTAAAAATATATATATTATATTTTGTCGACCTTAGAAATCTATATGCACACACACGGATACAAATATATCATAGGACAAATAATTCTTTCCTTGTTCCCATGTTCCAGCCAACCAGCAAAACTAAAATTTCTTTCCCCTCAGAAGTACCCAGAGAAAACATGCACATTTTTCTACCTCTCACTGTTACCATCACAATTGTTCTCTATGTTTTCCTTCCTGACCCTATATGACATAATCTTTCTCTCAGCATGTTCTCAGTCACATGTTCATTTAAGTTGAAAAAGATTCCTCCAATTCAAATGAACAGTTACATGCCAATCACTCACACAGAAACTTTGGAAAGTGACAGAAGGCAGGATAAAAAGGAGAGATATTAAGCCTGAGTTTCTGCAAAGGTAGAGGGTCTCCAAAAGAAAGAAGCAACAAGTGGAAGGAATGGTAAAGTTGGATCACTTTTGATTATTTTGAGTTTGAGGTACTGAAAGACAGTTGGAAATGAAGACTTGTTCTCCGGGAAATAGGCCAGGATTGAGGATTTGGTTTGGAATCTATGCACAGAGAGGTGATTAATAAAATTATTATAAAAGTTAGGGCAATGGTAAAGCATATTTCAAGTGCGTAATTACTCAATTAATTAGAAGTAGTATTTATCAATAATGATAACTAAACACCACATATTTAAATCACTAATGCTTAATTAAACTCAACACTCAAAGAAGTTATAGTCCAGGAAAGTTGTATCACCAAATTTGAGAATATCATTATAAGCATATAAAACATAAAATACATTGGGGCAGTCCCAATGGCATAGTGTTTGTTTGTGCACTCCGCTTTGGTGGCCCGGGTTTCACTGGTTCAGATCCCAGGCACAGACCTATGCACTGCTTATGAAGCCATGCTATGGCAGGTGTCCCACATACAAAATAGAGGAAGATAGGCACAGATGTTAGCTCAGGGCTAATATTCCTCAAAAAAAAAAAAACCCACATAAAATACAACAGCCTAACTAAATATTTGTTACTCTTTCACATCTGTACTTGTTACCTGCCCACCACAAGATATGCCAATAGTCAAATGGCAAGGTGGTAGGAGAGAAAGGACTTTATTACAGCTTGCTAGCAAGGGGGAAGATGGCTGACTAATGTCAGAAAGAACCATCTTGCAATACAAAGACTAACAGCCAGTTATATAGGGGGACTGGTCTGTGGGTCGATAAGGCATTTGGTTTCCAGGTAGGGGCATCCATCTGATCTCTGGTTGGAGGCAGACATCTGATCTAGTTCCTGATAGCCTTTTCTTTTACTGGATATGCATCAGAGACTGTAGCAATGCCCTATACCCTGATCTTTCAGTTGTCATCGATGATGACTATCAGCGTAGACTCTCCACCCAGGGGTCATCACATTCTTAAGGAACTCAAAAGAACAAAGTTATCAATTTATGGCAGCTGGGAGGGATGATAAAATCTATAGAGTGTGTCTGGGTTAGTTAATCAGAAGTTATTCAAAGTTACAAAATGGCTTCTTTTCTACAATATGGCTTCCCTTATGTCAACCTTGTGTTGAGCCGTTATCATACTGATGAATATTTGATGAGTCTAGACTTCTTAACTGAACAGCTTTATTTTGTTTCCAGACATATTATGGATTATTTAATAACATGCTTTTTAAGACACCACTATTTCTAACATTCCATTATTTAATACATCTACAAGTTGATTTTATATAAAGTAATCTTTTTGGCTAAGTGAGCCCTACCTGCAAGTATTATGACATTCAATTAAAAGTCAAATCTTAATAAACTTACAGATCATTAAATAAGGCATACCTTTGGTTACCTGGGGGCAGAGAGAGGAGGCAGGGATCATTAGTTTGTAAATCCCAAGGATTTATTACATAACATAATATATTCTCCATATGATAGTACTTTTCTTTTAGTTTTATATGTCTAGATCATCAATCATATTTTTCACATGAATAGAAGTCTACTTTTTAGTAAAAAATGATTGTTTTCATTCCAGAAAATGTTAGAACCCAGTAATAGAATTCAATGTAGCATTAACTGATTTGTTAATCCAACACATAATTATTAAGTATCTATTATGTTTCAGGCATAGATTGAGTGATGGAAATGACAAGAATAATAAAATGTGATTCTTACTCTCAAAATCTAGAAAGCATTATTACATTATGGCATGGGCTCTGGACTCAGTTTGACATGAGTTCAAATCTTCACTCTCAAAATGTACAGGCTATGTGACCATCTGCATATAACCTCTCAAAGTCAATTTTTCAAGTATAAAATGCAGAACAATATATGAAGTGTTGCAACAGCCCAGAAAAGAGGAAGTTCATGGTGGTGTTGAGAGACAGAAGTCAGTGTGCAAGACCCATCCAGGGTCAGAAGTCTTGTGGGGCTAGCCGTTATACTGAGAGACCCCTAAAGGCCAGAAAGCCAAGATCTATTTTTCAGTTTTTTGATTAATGTATGTTAAATTATTTAGATTTTGTGAGGGAAGGATAACTGAAGTATAGATAATTCTATATAATGCATTTTGGTGGATGTTGAGGAAATCAACTTTTTCATATGCAGAAGTTCAGTTAATCTACTGATTATAAACTAGTGTCTTCTGAAATTTTTCATATCTAAAATTTCTGAGCTCTGACTCTTGAGAGGGTTTCACAGATAGCTGGGCTCTCTCCTCAGTTATTTCCCTCTGCATATTCTAGGATTCACTTGCTTTGTTTCATCAATTATCATATCTCTATCTACTCTCTATCTTTCAGGAATTTGTTAAATTTTTTCATCATTTGTCTGAACCCACTCTTTTTTTCTTATTGTCTTAGACTTTCAGCTTTTATCCCTTTAATATAATTTTAGTGGGGTTTTAGAAGAAACAGGACATAGAAATCTATGCTAAATATATTGCGTTCAAGACTCAAAGAAATTTCTGCGAATCTTATTTAAAAATTAGATTTATTTTCTTTTATGACCCAACGTTGAATTATTTTGACATGTGTTATTTATGCCTCTTAAATATAATTTTTCAGTTTGGAAGTCCTCTGTATGACCCATGCTTCCTGTTAACTTGATGTTAGTATTATAAAGTGGGCAAGAGAAGAAACAGCTTTAAGGAAATCTTTTAAAATACTACTAGGCAAATACTATGCATTTCAAGATGAGGATTCTATCAATTCTTTGTATCACATCCATAAAAAAATCTTTCTTTTTCCTTGTGCCCCCTTCCAAATTGCTATTCCACTTTGGAGAAAAATGCTAGGTGGTCACAGATTGTCTCCCAGAGAATATATGTCTGAACTAAAAGGGGAAGTGGTTTACAGAAGAGAGCGGTGACAGATCGTCTGTGGCATTACTAAAAGTTAAAATTATTCCAAATATAAGCAGAAAACTAACTGAAGAGCAAGATACTGCTGTATGAACAGCAGTTTTCTTCCATATCATGCAAGTGTTCAAAAGTCTATTACCTAGATTGGTAAGACTGAACACATCGCTTTTGTCTTTTATTCATAGAGGAAATCCACCAAACTTGGGAGGGTCGAAGGAAGTTGTCCTTCTCAGTTTACCTAAGCTACAGGAAGTTTATTTGCAGAAATACAGGACTCCCTTTAGCAGAACATCATTTGTGGTCTTCTCTCTCTTTCTAATATATGCAATGGCTGGAGAGATAGTCTATGCTGACATCAAAACTGTTAGAGCTTCCCCTTTGGAACATTCATCTCCACTGCAGAGATCTGGTAAGTGGATTTAGGACTACTTTTAAAATTAATATTTGACTTTTAGTCTCTTTTATTTCTGCCCTGTCTAAATTTGTATGAGGAAATAGAAGATTGGATTCAAAGCAAAATTTATTGAATGCAAGAATAATTGTGAGTGTTTTTAATGAAACAAAATGTTTATAAACTTAATTGTAACTTTCGTCTTAATATGCAGGACTTTGCTTTTGGTTTTCGTGGCCTCTGCCTCCTTTATATTTCTTGTGGTCAACATTTATACTTACACGGTGATATCTATACTCATGATCCCTTTTGCTCTACAGCTTTACTCACCCACAATCAAATCCATCCTTTTAATGTTATATGATAAATCCATTTACACTGAGGAAAATATCTCAGGCAATTATGCACCCTATTTTTTATACTTTTGGAATTTGCGTATTGATAGGAGAAAAATGTTAAGCTAAACTAAGGAGAAATGAAATGTTAGTATTTTACTTCATGATGTTTAGAATTAGTGGCTTTCTGATTAATGGAATATTTTTAGGTTTGAAGAGATAGACATACAGCTAAAGATACATTGTATCTTAATCACAAACCACCTCAAAAGTGATAGATTTTCAAATTCAGTGTATTTTCTATTCTCTGAAGCATTAGTGAAACTTCCATGTTGCATTTCCATTCTCTTTTTTATATTATAAAATTTATATAAAATGCTTAAATAGTTTAAAGTCTCATCATTGCACTTGCCCTTGTGGAAAGAATCTGATGTTTTGCTTTTCTATATTCCCAAAGAATATATTTCTTCCTTTATATTTTTAAGTTTGCATTTATCAAGTAAATCTGATGTGCGGTTTTCTCTGGCTGCAAGAGCATGTTATTTCCTATTTTTAAACACTGCTTCTCTAACTTATCTAATAGAGTAGTATTTGCTTTCTTTTCTCCCTAGACTGGGAACTTTCGTTTTATATGAGATTATGGAACTGAATTTGAAAAATAACATGCACTAGAACTGCATTCCTATTCCTCCATTCCCAAAAAATATCACACAATTTGTCCATTTTCCAACTCAGTTCAAGCAACAAAACCTGCATTTTTGATTGTGCATTCCAAGGTTTGATTTTCTTTCTGTTTATGGAAAACACGTTATTCTCTTACTGGTTTAGCAATTTGGGGACAACATCGTTAATACTATCTAGTCCAATCTTCTAACATTAAAAATGAGGAAACACAAATACATAAAAATTAAATTATCTACCTATAATCATGCATACGACGAGAAGTCAAAAATCTTATCACTCTTTCACTGCATGTCTCCATTGCTGGATAAATGCAACTTTTGTTCTCATGCGTCATATTATTGTAGAGGGAAAGAGCTATTTGATACTTTGGATTGTCGTGTCCTACAGAGACCTACACAATTGTCCCTGGCAATCCTCTTATAACTTTCCAGGGTTCACTGATTTTGCTCCAGCTGTTGGCTTTCTCTTTGCTCCTGAAAATTACCATATTCTTTACCATTTCAGAGCCTCATATGTGCTGAAACCCTCTCCCTAATCTCTTAATTTTGTATTCCCAGCACTCACACAGTACTAAGTACATAGCAGGCAATCAGTAGATGCTTGCTAAGTGGATGAATAAATAAATTGATCTCATTAGATATTCAATAAATAGTATAGGTTCATTGGTTCTCCAAGACATAAAACAAAACAGGCTGTCACCATGAAATTGAGCAGAATATCAGTGAGAAAGCATGATTCCACTGAGAATATCCAACGCTAAGATTCAGAAATTCATGCTTTTCTTAAATCTTACTTCAGAGGCCTAAAAGAATGACCTAGGATCGCTTATATCAGTACTTTCATGAGATCTGAAGTTTTATTCTGTAAGTTTTTAGGTCTGTAATTGCAGTTTTTCATATCAGAAACATGTGTAAGGATGTCATCACATTCTTCTTGTGATTGCCTTGACTGGCACAATTTGCATTGTTTTACTTGATAAATGAAAATCTCTGGACTTCTTTTAATACTTTGAGAATTAATAAATTCTCACTAAAGATATTTTACTTAGTAGCAATAATAATTTGAACACACAACAAAACACTCTATAATACTATTCCACTAAATAAACATTTGGGTTAATCAGTCTTGACACTTGATTTTGTGATTGGTTGTTTCAACATCAGTTATTTCAGTACTTTCTCAGTATATTATATGCATGTGTGTATATATCACATATCTAGTGGAATTGATAGACTGCAATTATTTTGGATTAAAGACTGTTGGTTTTAACTATCAGCCCAAAGCTAAAAATACCAGTTTCCTTTTTATGATTTATTTCTCTTTTGAGAACTCCAAAAGAAAAAGATAGTGTGGATAATGAACACAGCACTGATTTGTAGTCAAGAGACCTGAGGCCTGACCTCAGCTCTCTTATCAAGTAGCTGCATGACTGTGGACTTGAGTATCCCCATTTTAACTGTGGTTGTTGGACAAGACAATTCTTAAAATTATTTTTATTTTAAAATGCTTTATTTTATGAAATTACAATTATGTATCACAGAAAATATGTGCATTATATAAGGGAAGGGACATAAAAGAATGGGTCAATCCAAATAAGTTGGTGTTGTCAATAAGCTTATCAGAGAATCTTGAGGGTTTCACAGTCTAATATATAAACTTAGGGAACGCGTATTATGAACCTGCAAGGAAAAATTCATATCCATTCACAGTTTTATATGTTCCCCTTTTCACAACCAAATATCATGTGTGTGTGTGTGTGAATGGACGCTGGATCTACATATTTCAATGGAAAGTAACTCAGGAGCATGATAACTGAGAAAGTTTATTCTGCACCCCCGCTACCTCTCACTATCTAAGAAATTACGTACTGGGCTTACTAGTGAAATGTATCCAATTTTATAGATTCTCACCATCATGGAATTTTCTTGAAAGTTGGATGTGCAATGATTATCATTCTCCTTGTGATAGCAATTGTGCTGAGCATTTTCGGTAAGTAATTATCAATACTATTCATTATCCCAAAGTATTATTCTCTCATGACGTATTGTAATTGTGTTGCTTTTCAGATGGGATTTCTTAAACAATACAACATAACTTCATAAAAAGTGTGAAATCTGATACACAATTAAATTAAGAGGTTTTTCCATAGAACTTTGGTGTGTGATATAATATATATTATGGATTCATTTCACTTAATAAAGCAAAGATGTCAAGATTAGATTTATATTTTACAATCAAGATCACACAATGCATTTCCCAGTGCAGTTTGATAGTGGGCTATACACAAGCTTCTCTGAAAGTGTATTCAGATGAAAACAAACTAACTTTGAAGCATATTTCTGTGTAAGCTTATTCATATTAGCTATTCCTGGGCATTACCCATCTTGTATCCATAGGTGGTAAGTTTGTCTAAAATAAATTAATTCAATCAAGCATTTAAAAACTATAGTCATGTGTTGTGGACATAGCTAAACATAGCTCAATTGTTCATATGGAAATTATCTTAATATATTATTGAATAAAATCTTGGAGAAAAGTTCTTCATGGCAAAGGTAATATACAGATGTTATTCTAAGGAATTCAGGCTTCTAGATTAAACCAAGCCCTAGAACAGGTCAATGCAGTATTTGCCTATGTCAGTGAACTCTTGTAAATAATTTTAGAAATTAGAAGTAAATAGGCAGAGTCACAGAATTCTAGAACGTGAAGGGGCTCTAGAAATTAGCAAAGTCAAACCTCTAGTTGAGATAAACAATCTGAAGCCCAAAGGGATAAATGGTTTGACTTGTCTAATGTAACTAGTCAATGGCCTAATTGGGACTATAAAATTGAGGGGAAAATGCAAAAATAGTTAGCAGCAAACACCTCTGCTGTATTTCTTTTTGTTATATTAAGGTAATAGATTTGTTTGTTACTAAAATAGTAGTTCTAGTAAAATATTTGTTACTACAATACATTTGTTACTGAAATAGATTTTAAAGGTTTAATTGCCTAATACACACTATTATGAGATTATAAATTACCAAAGATAATTTCAGTTAAATGGCCATCAGAAAGAGAGCCATCTTCTTCAATATAGAAAAAGGACTCTCCGCTCATACTCCTCTTCCATATGCAGCATTTACATGCAGAACCTCAAAAGGAACAGAATCATGAACCAAAACCAAAACATAAAACCCTTTCCAAGAATCAGGTGACACCTGATATAATGAACAGGAACTCACTAAACACAAGCTAACCGAATGAGGTTTATATCTAGAGCTGGTTATTTTGCGTTTATTAAAATAAATACAAAAGCTCCAAGGAAGAAAATCAAGTGGGTATCCCTCCAGTCCCAGGCCATAGTTTTCCAATTTCCCCTAAAGATAACATTAATAAGATGAATAAGACTGCAAAGGAAAGTCCAGATCTTGGCAAAAATGTTTTTCCTGTTAAATTTTTAGTCATTTAACTTACTATGGAATTTCCACATTATTGAACTTCATAGAGTCACTAGAACCCAATGGCTTTGCCCTTTCTATTTAATTAGGAAAATCTATTTCTTCTTTCATTAGTTATCCAGCTCAAATCTGCAAGACATACTAAAGTGGATAATGAATCAAAAGAGAAATACTGTACTGGGAAAAATAAATCTGGAACAATCACGTCAATAGGTAACATTATTTTAAATTGTCTAACTCCTGAGTAACCAAGCCAAGACAGTAGCATTGGTTTCACTTGAATATATCTGAATAGAGGAGAAATTCCTCTATTCCTGCAGAGAGATGGTTTAGAACACTGTTCTTCATGGATTCATTACAGTCCATGACAAAAATATTGGAGGATCCAAGGTAAAAGAAAAATGAACTTACATAATGAGTTTTAAATGAATTTAAAGGCATTTTGTTGAAATAATTGCATTTGCTTCTTTTTTTATTTTTACAGGGTCGTCTGCAGGTGCAGAATGTGGTCAAAATATTCCTATTATTAAAATTCAGGATCATACTAGGTAGTTTTTTGGTCAACTTTTTAATGTTATTGCATGCAAAAAATTTGTAAATGGTACTCTTACACTAGTTTTTCTCTTGCTCTCTTATATGAATGTATTTGCCTACTTTTAAAAGTCAAAAAAAACTCAATTATTTGACCTTTCTGTTTTATTTTTTCCCCAGCTTTCTTCATAATTTTTAAATTTATGTTATATTTCTATATTGAAAACTATATACCCTTCTTCTTTTGAACATATAGATATAATTCTATTGAAGAGACTTACCAGTTCATGTTATAAAGGACATTCAAATTTTGGGAATCTATTAAAACTTTAAATTAGACTTTGATGTTTCCAAGCCCACTCGACCACATTCTAAAAACTATCTGATACAACATACATTAATTCTTTTTTTACCTAGTGTGACTATGAGGTCAAACTTTGTGGGACATTATTCCTAAAGAAAAAGCACTTTATTGTACTTCTTATACCTCAGATGCAGGTGGTAACAGTGGTATTAAATAAAGCTCTAGTCTTAAATTTTGTCAAAGCTATTTTCTAATCCTCATCCCTCTGTTACAGATGTATGTCACCTCTCCTAGAATCCTAGTTCCGATTAATCAGGAAAGGATGCCAACTCTAAATTTGTTTGATCTTAATAAAATAATAAAATAGACTTAAAATATGTAAAGTAAAATTTAATAGATCTATTCAGCCATAATTCCTAATTCTTTGTCTACCTTCTATTTTTTTTTCTAGGACTTCGGTTGGATGTGCAATAGGCCCTTGCTTTTTATCCTCTATTTCACTTAACCTCTCATTTTGCCCTCATTGTTGTCCTCAGTCTTGTGCTGAATTCTTAGCAATGTTTTCAGATACAGCTTGCTGTTCACAAATTCTCTATTTTCCTCTTTCTAAGCTGCTGGCTCATTTACTAAATCTAGTTTCATGGATTATAGTTTTCAATCCTAAGGACTTATTTTCAAACCTACCTGTTAGCTTTTGATAGTCTCCTGCTATATAATCATTTTTTAATTATTTTCTTATTTCTTAAAATAATTTAAACATTATTATTTATGATATATGTGATTATTTAAATATCTAACATCCTTAGTGATCAAATCTACTCTTGTGTTTCCTGCTGATATGTTGGCTTGTTTTTTAAAGTTTTTGATTTTTTAAAAAAATTTGATTGATCTCAGTCAATGGGATTTTTAAGACAAAAATTAAAGATGCTTTCTTGAAAAGATTATGTGCATTTTTATCTGCAAGGAGACAGTGGGGAGCTAATGATTTGGATGACTTGAGGTACTTTTGAAGACCATGGACCGATGAAAGAGTTTCACAAACTCACTCCATCTGTGAATCCAAGGCTTGGTCTTAGGACTCTAGCACAGATATAAATTATCAGCCTTGAAGGCAACCTTGCCTTTTGAACTAGGTTACCCAATCACTTCCTCATTCCACTTCTACCTAAGAGCTTGCCTTTAGCAATTTCCCCTTGTTTCTTACAAGCTAAGCAATATTTTTCACCTAATTCTTTTAGATTCTAATTATCTTGTAGTGAAAGCATCTTCAAAGAATAGTTTTCCCTACAGTGTGCCCTAACATATTTGTATGCCTTAAGGTTCCTGAGCTATAAATATCCAGGTGATTAATTGGTAGACTAAATAGACTATTATTTATTTACTTTGTTTATCTCTAGAAATATATTTTTATATTCCATGACATAAAGATGGCTGGAAAGCACTTCTTCAAAGTACCTAGTCAAAGTGTCAGAGATATAGAAGTGAAAATATAGTAGTTTTTATTAAATATGCCCTAAAAATTTCCAGTTGCATTGTTGCTGTGTCTTTAGCAAAAATTATAGCATGTACTTGGAATTATTACCTGAAAAGAGTTTGAATTAAGCACGTTACATCAATCTAAGGAAGAACTTAACCAGCTAGGCAAGAGTATGAACTTAATATTGAAAGCAAGAACAAATGTCTTTTGACAATATGTTGCTTACCTTATACGTTTATGTTTACTCAGATATTTGCCATTTTTGATGGTCTTCTTCCTTGAATATTCAAGTTTCCATTTTTAAACATTTTCCATCAGCGTGAAGAACCTCTTTTAACATTTGTTCTCATGACTATCTGCTGGTGATGGATTTTTAGTTGTGTTTTGTCTGAAAATGTCTTAAACTTGCCATGACTTTAGAAGCATATTTTCAACGGATATAGAATACTTTATTGTCAGTTATTTTTCTCCAACAATTTGAAGATATTTTCCACTATATTCTATTGTTCATGATGAGAGTGAGGGGTTTTTGAATAATTGTTTCCCTGCAAGTAACATGCAATTTTTCTATGCTTTCAAGATTTTTCTACCTTTAGTTTTAAGCAATTTAACTTTGTCTACATATGATTTTCCTCATTTTTTTTCTGCTTAGGGTGTGCAGAGCTTCTTGAAAGTATAAATTTATGAATTTAAACAATTTGGGGAAATTTTAGCCATTCTCTCTTTTTTTTGCCTTATTTTCTTTCTTTTCTGGGTCTAGGTCTCCAATTTCATGTATGTTAGATTTTTTTATATTGTCCTACAAATTCTTGAGGCTCTGTACATTTTTTCCAATTGTTTTTTCTGGTTTTCTTATTGTAGTATTTCAAGTTCACTAGCCAGATTTTCTATTTCTTGCTTTTAAACCTATCCAATGAAGCTTTTTATATTATATATTGTATTGTGTTTCTCATTTCTAAATTTCATTTAGTTTTTTATACTCTATTTTCTAGCTGAAGTTGCCTATTTTTACATTAATTGGAAGCATATTTTCTTTCATATCCTTGAGCATAGTTATTACAGCTACTTTAAAATACTTGTCTGATAATTCTAACGTGATTTATTTTCCTGTTGGGCTACATTTACTCTTTAAAATTTCTTACTTAAATTATACTTACTCTTTAAAGTTGGTCATATTTTCCTGGTTTTTCTTACGTCAAGTGATTAGAAACTGTGCCCTGACCATTGTGAAAGTTATGTTGAGAAGTCTATGGATTCTGATATATTTCTATAAAATAGTGTTGATTTTCCCATTTTAGCAGGCACTTGGTATAGCTGGATTCGAATTTAAATTTCTACCTTTTAGGCAGCAGCTCAAATCTCAATTCATTTTTTTATCTTTAGCTGTAATCTAGCTTTAACACACATGAGTCAGGACTTGGAAATGTTTTGTACACAGAAATTGGTGCACACCCTTTATGTTTTCTCTTTTACGAGATTCACTTTTCATTTTCAGCATCTGTGGTTGCCTCCAACTCTGTTCTCTGGTTATTCAGGCTGGTAAAACTGCAGATTATTGAAATTTTACTCTACATGACACCAACAGTGGTCTGTCTTAGGCTAAAAGTTGTAAAAATGGGAAATGTTTACCTTGTCATACCTATTTCAAAGGTCAGCCCCCACCTCCAAAGTCTGCCTGCTTTTGTTCACTCTTCAGTGGCTTCAGGTCATTGTGAGTGTGTACATATGTGTGTGTGTTTAAAGAATATTTATTTGAGGGGACAATAAATTATTGGTATGGCTAGAATGCTTATGTGTCATCATCTAAATCTAATGGCAAATATTATGAATATTTTTGGATGTCAAGATCCTTTTGTTATGGGAGAACCAATCTATCTGAGTTTTGGGGACCACATATTACACAAATTTTGCCCAAGAAAAATTACTCCAGTGTGCTATATAATGCCCAAAATATCTAGTTCATTGGTGGGCCACTAATTAAATCTCTAATTTCTATTGTTCCTTTAAAATCTGTATCTCCCTGATGCTTGGATGTTCATTGTTTTATCTTACTGTCTGGTGCATTGCCTCGCTGATAGAGAACATGATATATTTTTAAGAGAATAAATTAAATGGAGAAAGAAAAGAAGAAAGAAAGAATGAATATACACGTGGTTGCAGTTTGGTTAATCTTTTTTCCAAATCCACCCTGAGAAAAGCACGTGCTTTTGGCAAAGAAAGCTTACACAATAATTTAACACATTTTGAGATGCTTTAATCAGTATACAATATTAGGGATACCGTTTTGAGTTTCTTTTAATTACTTATTCTTTTTCTTCCCAGTTTCTTCTAACTCTCCTACTGCTCATAAATCATGCCTCTCCAAAGACTGGAAGCTACATGGGGGGAAATGTTACTGGGTTGCTGAAAATAAGAAATCTTGGGGTGGAAGTAAAAATGACTGTGCTATGAAAAATTCACATCTTATGGTGATTCAAGACTTCACTGATATGGTAAGATATACAATTTAAAGATAATAACATCTTTCACATTTGTAATGCATTCTTTGTGCTACAAATTTGAAAATTCCTTTAAAAAGATTTTTTAAAACCTTATTACTCTCAATTACATAAATATTGGTTGAATGAATCATTGAACTACATGATTATTGTAAGCTTCTTTTTGGCTAGGGTTAGGAGGAATTCATTTGGTATTCTGTACTTAAGTTCTTTTCTACAAGGAATCACCACTGCTTACCAGATTCCATTTTAAAATGTAACACATTAAATATCTTACCTCATCTCTCATGTTTATTGCAATGCTCACAAAGGCTGCAGTCAGATATCAGGGCCCCTGAAATTAAAGATGATGTTAGGAGAAAGGACACATAGATAGTCCTTCTCATTAAGATTTCATTCTTCCTTGAGGAGAACTGGTATTTCACTAACTCTGGCTTAATTTAAATTGAAGTTTTGCTACATGTTTGGATACTAAACTTCTAATTAATAAGGCTAATATAGATGTTAGTTAACTGGTACCGTCAAATAGGGTTCTCAGCATAAGTATTAGTATGTTAGAATCACAAGCTATGTGAACAGCTCAGTTACTAAAAACCCAATGACTAGCAGTGCTTTACAATCCTGGTTGAACAGCCGTCTGGGGGAATTTACAGCATGGCAGCTGTTGAAACTTCTGAGGGAAAATGAAAACCCATCAGAGTTTCACAGAAATCCACAAGAGAAACAAAAAGAGAAGTAAGCTATCTTCAGTGTAACCAGCGTAACCCCAAATGTCAAACTGTAAGACTGTGTCACATGCAGTTCAAATTGGTTCAAATAGAAACCAAATCCGGGATGGATTAAGAACTGAAAAGAGACCTTTTCTCTTCTCCTAGAGGTCAATTTTAAGACAAGAAAGGGGAAGAAAGTACCAACTGAAAAGCTTTTAATAAGAATGCTTTGAAAAAAATAAATGATAAACCATTGCATGGAGACACTGCACAGTGAAAGACTTCACTAAGAACTTCATCTATTTTCTGCTCACTATCAAAGAAAAGAGTGTTGAAACACAGAAAAGATATGTCTCTAGGGCAATAAATAAACTAGATTTTGGAGAACAAAGGACTGAGACAACATATTTTAATGGAAATGTTCTTCCTCCAGTCTAGGTTATACCTCTTTACATTATGCCTAAGTAAATGAGTGAGCTAGACATAATTGTTCCCTTTTAGGGACAAACAAGAATCTAAAAGGAATCAGCATATAATTTATGCATAAAGATTTCCATTTCCAAACCTCTCCAAAAGAGGACAAGAAAAGTCAGATAAAATATTTATTACAGAAAAATAATTACTCCAAGAAACAGAAAATAATTTTTCAGGTCTCGAATAACTAAAGATAAAATGAAAAAAAATTGTTAGTCTTTCTAGAATACCCATGTGTCATCACAGGGAAAAACAAAAAACAAAAAACAAAACAGAAAGAAAGAAGAAGCAGGAAGAGGAGGAGAAGGGGGAAGAAGAAGAGGAGAAAAAGCAGCATTGAAAAAAAATCAAGGGAGATTTATGGCTTTCACATCATGATGAGAAGATCTCAAAGAAATGTTGCTAATACTTTTACAATGAAAAATAGCTAAGTTACCTTTAAATTGTCAAATTTTTCAAATCCCCTGGATAGTTGAGGTTGTGGAGCTAAAATCTATGGTATATCAGGCATCTGTGGGAGAAAGGAGACACCTCTTCACTGACTTACGAAAGACAATCAGACATCAGAAAGAAGAGTTCAGCCAGAATAATTGAAAAATGAGTCAAGGCTGAGCGTGGGGTGGCAGAATAGTGTGAAGCTCCTAGGGTCCGTAGAAATTGGGCAATTCTACAGTCTCTTGAAGGCTATTTTTTCTATAAACTTCACTGGCTCTCACAGAAAAGCTTGGAAAGAACCATAAGAAAGTGTCCATTGTGGTGCAAATCTGGGAGAAGAAAGCAACAGTAATGCAGAAGTGGCAAGAAATTCCACCAAGACCCTCCTCTTCTATCTGTTGTCTGTGCTACGGAGCAAAAGCTTTAATGTGTGTGTTGGAGAGAAGGTCAACAAACACTGCTGCACTTAGGGAACTGGTGAAACATCATTGCAAGTGGGAAAGAGGATCAGGAAAAAAATTATTCCTGCTGGAGGGGCAAGAATCCACACTGGGACCACAACTATGTCCAAGGTGGGAGCAGCAGAATGAGAAAGTCACACATTGAAAACACCAGGATTCAGTGCCTGCCTAAGACTGAAGCATATCAGAACAAGAAAGACCACACCATCCACTGCCTTTTACCACCAAGCTAACAAGTTTCAAACAAGAAGTCAAGAAGAATACTTCTGGGAGAGGGGCAGGAGAGGAATAAGACTGTGCAAAGAGATCCTCTCTGAGGCACAGTGCAAAGGGAAAACTTAAATGCTCAAGGAAAAGGAGATATTCCTTCGGAAAAAAAAAAACCTCACACTAAACACTAGATATTGTTCTAGTAATTTGAAACCTGTGGAGCACTGAGGATAACCATGGCAGCAACAAATCAAAACCCAACCTAACTCTTAATGATTAACTCAAACCCCACCTTAAAGACCTGGGAGAAGGAGCTGTGTGTTCATTTCCAAGCACAAAACTATTCAGTCTCTACTCTCCTAGACAAGATGTCCAACTTTCAACAATCAAGTATGAGGTACATCAAAAGAAAAAACATGACATTCCCAAGAACAAAGAGGAATATTACATAATGATAAAGGGGTTGTATGAGTTTCCTAGGGCTGCCATGACAAAATACCACAGACTTGATGGCTTAAGCAACAGAAACTTATTTCTCACGGTTCTGAAGGCTAGAAGTCCAAGAAAAGGGGTTGGCAGGTTCAGTTTCTTATGAGGCCAATCTCCTTAGCTTGTGAATGGCCACCTTCTTGCTGTGTCCTTACAGTCTTTCCTTTGTGTGCATGCATCTGTGTCTCTCTGTGTGTCTAAATTTCCTCTTCTTATAGAGACATGAATTAGATTGGATTAAGATCCATCCTGACAGGCAGATTTTGGCTTAATCACTCTTTAAAGGCCTTGTCTCCAAATACAGTACTTGGGGTCAGGGCTTCAACATATGAATTTTGGAGAGACACATTTAGCCCATAATATCCTACCCTCTGGCCCCTGAAGTCCATAATAGGGGTCAATTATATATGTGTTTGCAACAAGGTAAATGCAGATAGAACTGAAAAGGGAAGTGGACAAATCCACAATAATAGTTTGAGATGTCAACACTCCTGTCTGAGTAAGTGATAAAACAAGTAGACTAAATAAATAAATAAATAAATAAATATATAGAACACCAGAACAAGACTATCAACCAATTAAACTAGTTGATCTTATAGAAAACTCTAACAACAGAAGAATACACATTCCTTTCAAGTGCACATGAAGCTTTGATGAAGACAGACCGTATTTTGGGACTTAAAAAAACTTAAAATTTTACAAATATAAATATCATACAAAGTATGTCTTAGACCATAACAAAATTAACCTGGAAATTAGGAACAGAATGATATTTGGAAAATTCCCAAATATTTGAAAATTAAACAAAAAATGTCTAAATAATGTATAGGTCAAACAGGAAGTATCAGAGAAAATTTTTAAAAACGTGAGTTGAATGAAAATAACAATATAACATTTCAAAATTCACAGCTTTCAGCTTAAGCAGAGTTTAAAGGGAAATTTATAGCATTGAATGCTTTTATTTGAAAAGAAGATAATGCAGAATCAATAATCAAAGCTTCTACTTAAAAAAAAAAAAACTAGAAAAAGAGCAAACTAAACCCAAGGCAAACAGAAAGATGGAAGACTTACACAACTTAATTTCAAGTCTTACCGTAAAGCTAAATTAATTAATATGGCATAGTGTTGGCAAAAGAAAGATATATAGATCAGAAAATTGAATAGAGAGGTCAGAAATAGACCCACACAAATATAGTCACTGATTTCTTGACCATAATACAAAGATAATTCCATGGAGAAACACTAATCTCCCTCTCATTAGTATGCCTAATGAGTGTTTATTTTCCAACAACAGCTATGTCATTTAGCATATGAGTCCAGCTGCATGTGACGGAAAACCAAAATTACTGTAGCTTAAACAAGATAGATGTTTACTTTAGTTATTGAATATTAGATTAAAGAAGTAACGTTAGTACACTTAAAAGCATTAGTACAATTAAAAGCAAAAACAAAGCTGCCAATTAAACTGCCACAAGCCATAGATTAGTAAATGTATTTAATTTCAAAGAATTAAAATAGGGAAAAAAATCTGTTTTAGAATATATGCAGTAGGTTATGTCACTAACTTAGTCCATACTACTATGAGATTTCTGCTCTCATCAGTAGAGTACTGTCTCTGTCTACCTATTTCTGATTGGTTTGCTACTGTGTCCACATTCTAGCCATTAGGAAAGAAGGAAATGATGAATGGAAGGATTCATTACCCTTTAAATGCTTAATTAGAATTTCAGAATCACTTCCATTCTATTCTATTAGTCAGAAGTCAGGTAAGTCACATTGTCACCTCTAGCCAAAGGGAGGCTGGGAAATGTAGCCTTTATTATGGCTAGCCATAACATACTTTGGCTCAGGAGTTACATTACTGTAGGACAAAGAGATATTAGGAAACTGTGAACAAAGTGTGCCACATCAGCTCAGATATTGCTTTCTTTCTTTAATTTTCCCTGTATATTCTCTTGCTTCTATATATTATTTCATACTTGTATTTAATAATAATCACTAACATTTATGTAATGATCAGTTATTATGTGCCAGGCAGTGTTTAATTATATTATTTAACAACAAAACAATGACAGCTCTTTGAGATAAGTACTATCATAATCTGAGTTTTCGAGAATAACTGTACAAAGATGTGCAGTAGTAAGTTGTAGAGCTAGGACTCAAATTAAGCGGTCTGACCCCACAGCCTTAAATATCTACTAGTGTACATAATTCTACTTTGGCAGTCCTCACATTGCATTGAAGTACTTAGCCCCACCACTATGATCTATTAGAAAGCATGAAGTGTGTCCTACTCACCTGTTTATTTCCAGCTTCTAGTGCAGTGCCAACACACAGAAGGTGTTCTTGAGATGTTTTTCTTGTATCTATAAGAAACAGTCAGTTGTTTCATGAATCATGTCCTATTTCCTTTAGAGTTTCCTATGGCTGCACCTAAATATTTCAGCCATTTATTGGATTGGCTTGAGTAGTTCCCCTGGAGGGAAATCATGGACCTGGGTGGACAACAACTCTTTTGACGTCCGTCTGTAAGTTTATTGTATTTTAGCTATTTTTGTGGTTTTAATCCCATATTACATGACAAGATAGTGTTGTCTGCTGTTGTTGGGCTTTAACTGAATGAACAGGTATAAATTTCCTGAATGACTCTTAAAATCTGATAAATATTTCATAAAATGATTTACACAGAAAGTCAGGAAATAGAAGAAATCTCACTATATCCACTCAGAGATTTATGTGTAAAACAGGATTTGCCACTGTGCCTTTTTATTTTATCTTTTTACCTAAGAGGTATGTTGGCCAGTGTAAAATCTCTTATGAGAGCACAAGACTAATGTACAAAGCATGAACTTCTGCTCAGTTCTTACAGTGATCAATTTTTAAATGAAAAAAATTGGAGGTGATATTTTAGCATTATACATATACATCTCTAATACTCAGTATTAACTTCTCTGGAGAGAAGTATTGAGAAATAAAACTGAAAATGGGAAGAATGACTTTGCCTATTATATTGTTGTGTTATTTGAATTGTTTTAATAATTATATTTTCATTAAAAACTTAGAAAATATTTTCGGAGGTCTTCCTTAGTCTCTGGACATATGAATTTTTTCCTGGTGATGTAAAGATAACCATTTGCTTTCTTTCTATAGGTTTTCAATAAAAGAACAGCAACCACGGACCCGGAGCATGAAATGTGCCCAGGTGTCTAGTAATATGATAGCCGAACAAAATTGTGAGGCCAATAATCAATGGATTTGTCAACTGTAATCCATTCTGCAGAAAATCAGTCTCCACTTTCCTGTGAAAGACACTACATGAAGTTTGAGCCCAGATCATAGGAAAGTCCAGAGGGTTGTGTGTGTTCCAGAGGGCTGTGTGTGCCTGTGTGTGTGTTCATTTATGATTGGTGTGAATATAGGACTATTTCTCAGAGATGTGAGAAAGGTACTAGAGAAAAGAAAATGTTATATAAATGAGTAGATATGATGAATATATTTTTTCATCTGAATTATCAATGCAGTTATTCAATCAGGAGTCTCATTTTCCCGGTATTTTTGGAACCTCAGTCTTTATCTTCTCTGCATCTTTCCTCTACAATATTCTTAGCTAATCTTTTACGTTCTCAGTTTCCATTACCATGTACAAAGCAATGCATATCAAATTTATATCTCTAGCCCAGATCACCAGACCCATATACCATACTGCCTTTTTAACACATCAAATCTAAAATCTCAAAGGTGCTTCAAACTCAACATATAAAAACAGTTCATTAACTTTCCTCACAAAAGAAACCATCTTCCAATACTCCATATCTCAATAAATAGCATGCCATACAAGAAAATTATGCAATCTATAAGCCAGCTGCCATCTTGTCTTTACCCTCTCTAACACCCCTCAAGGCTGCTCTCCACTCTCCTTCTCACATCACCAGGTCTTGTTATCTTTAACTAAATCTCTTTCAAATTTATCCTCTTCTCTCCATCACCACTTCATGATCTTAATACAAAGTAATAAAATATTAAATAGTTGCAGTAACAAGGTCTTCCTGTTCACTCTTACTCCGTGTCAATCATTTTCTGCCCTAAAAACTGTTGATATTTTTAAAATGTATAGTGACAATTTATTTTGAGGAAGATTAACCCTGAGCTAACATCTGCCACTAATCCTCCTCTTTTCACTGGGGAAGATTGGTCCTTAGCTAACATCCAGGCCCATCTTCCCCTACTTCATATGTGGGACACCTGCCACAGCATGGCTTAATAAGCAAAGCGGTGTGTAGTTCCGTCCCTGGGATCGGGACCAGTGAGTCCCGGGCTGCTGAAGCAGAGCCTGCGAACTTAACTGCTGTGGCACTGGGCCAGCCCCAATACAACCTTCCTTTTTAAAAACACTCAGTACCTTCCTTAGAGTAACACAGAACTCCATGACATGGCCTGGAAATCCCTGTCGGGTCTAACCTTTGATTACTTATGCAGCCTCTTCCTACACCAAACTTAGCCAAACTCTCAGCATAACAATCATGTTAGACTAATTTTAGGAACTCATACTCTATTTCACCACATTGACTTAGCAGAAGTTGTTCACCAGACCTGGAATTCTCTTTCCTCTCTTCTCCATCAAGTTAAATGTTATTCTCTATATCTCAGGTCAATTTCTTTTTTTTGTGACAAAGATTGGCTGTGAGCTAACACCTGTTGCCAATCTTCCTCTTTTTTGCTTGAGGAAGATTGGCCCTGAGCTAACATCTGTGCTCATCTTGTCCTGGATCTGAACCTGTGAACCCAGACCACGGAAGCGAAACGCACCAAACTTAACCACTACGCCTCTGGGCCAGACCGCAGCTCAATTTTTAATACTTCCTTGAGCCCCGTGACAAGGTCAAATATCTCAACATTATATTATCCTCTCCAGTACTTATCACATTTTGGTCTTATATATACCAGTCTTTGAGTAAATATTTGATTAATGTCTTCCCCCCTTACTTGACTGTAAATCTCTTAGGGTCCAATATCTGTTTTTATATTTCTAGTACCTTTTAAAGTGCCTACCACATAATAAATACTCAAAAATTATTTATTGTATTAAGCTTTCTGTAAGAGATTGCAGAATTAAAATGCTGATATGTGGCTGGGGAGGTAAAGTACAAAAGAACCAGAGACTCAGACAATGGGGGCCTAATTGGTAGGTCACTAAGTGAGTGCCAAAGGAAAACCAAAGTATTTGTGTGCTTAGGTGACTGATAGCGAATGAGAATCCTTTCAATACCAAAGGAGTTTATGTGAAGGAGTAAGTGCTTCAGAGACAATTTCTTTTTGTGATGTTTATGCTCATATCTTTATGGTGCTTATATCCTTACAAGGTTTTTTGCACATCACATCATTACATGAAAAACTACCTTATGCTGAGTTGGACATTGTATATAAACTGATAAGCAAAGCATTTATATTGTAGCATGTTGGCACTACATCCTAGAAAAAAATATTGTTTCATTTTATGGTCACAGTAGTGTTTATAAAAATATATGACTATTTATTAGATTGATTTTCAAACTAACTACTTGAAAACACAGAGATATTTCAGGGGACAATAATCCCCAAGGACTTGCTATACAGAGGAAATAGACAAAAGAATACTTAACACATTTATTTATGCTGCAAATGCTCTGCAAAGATCTTGGAATTCAGACACTGCTGATGGCTGTGCAGAAACTCTGGTTTGCATTGAGGTCACAGAAAGGCACGGGCGTTATTGCTTCCTGCTCATGTGATTCTAGGGTGGAGTCTAGCAAGTGATTCTAGGGTGGCCTCAGAAGAACTCATTTGGTAGCCTTGCCTCAGATATTTTGGAAATATCTCTCCTTATTTTCTTTCTCCTCTCAAATTTGGAAGTCCTTTCTTTTTTGACATGTGCATCCAGGAGTTCCGGACTTCAGTCCTGAGGAGATGAAAGCTACTGACATCCACACACCTAGTGATAGGGTCTTCCCAGGGAGAGCCCTCTGATGGATGGAGAACAAAGCTCTTGCGTGACTTCTCAGTTCCAGTAAGAGGAATAGAACAAGTCCTTGGCAGACACCAGCCACCAGAAGATGGTTGAATTAAGCAATTACAGGATTATTCAGAAATTAGAAACAGATCATTGGGAATTATCTGAAAATAAACTCTCTAGAACAGTGTTCATCAAATTGTCACAACTTATTTGAGTCAGAGTCAGCTTGAGTCAGAGATAAAGTGAAGTCTGAGGATAATGGAGTAGAGAGATTGGTGGTAGGAAATAAAAGTCAAATGAATCAGTGTGATCAATGGAGAGGACTAAGTTTGGTGAGAAGATAATATCCTGAGAGAAGGTGTAGTCAAGCAATGAGGTAGAGTCCAGAGACAAAGTGAGGTCTATTTGGGGAACAGGATCCCGTATCTGTATGTGCTTCAGAGAAAGAACAGAAGCAGCAAATAGTAGAGGGAGAAAACAACCCAATAAGAACATGAAATCTAGTCATAGAAAGAATTCAGGTGGCAGAAACAAAGTAGTGAGAGAAGCCAGAGGGAGGATGAGGGAAGCTAAGATCAGTAGCAGAGAGGACCCTGGTTGCAAAGACGAGAAGGTGACAAAGAACATATGAAGGATTAGCAGAACTCAGGGGCCCAGAAGACTCTGGAGGCAGAGGCTATAAGACCACTGGTGGGGCACAAGGAAGCTAATCAGTTAAAATGCGCTGAGTAATGTCAGAGCGACCTCTGGTGGCAGAGAGAAGGTCAATAATGTGAGTAAAAGCAGCCCTGAGGGAGCAGGGCCCAACACTACGACAAAATGAGAAGAAGACAGAAAGTGTGAGAGAATAGATCAGAGCTGAAATAGGAACCAATGAGGAAAGAAGGGCCTCCATGGGGTGCTCAGGGCAAAAGGGTGACAAAAAGACCAGAACTAGAGAGAGTTAAGCAGGGGGTGGTTAGTAATTGGACCTATGGAGGACCTGCTGTGAGAGTGGATAGGAGAGATTGAGAAGGATAAAACCAAACAGTAGTGGAAGTCAAAGAGGAAGACCCATCTCCCAGAAGTTCCTCACACAGCAGCTCACTTCCACTATTGCTGCAGCAGAGATCTTGCTGCAAGAGTTGCTGATAGCTGCCCTTAAGAGAGAGCCTGCTCAAGTGGCTGCAGATGACAGAAAATACAAGCTTCAGCCAGAAGCAGAACAAGGACAGAAGGACCTGGCAATCCTAGCAGGATCCACATTTCCCCACATCCCTGACCTCACTCTAAGGCCTTCTTCAAATTGCCTTCGCTGATAGTTTGTTTTACTCAATGTCTACCCAAGCTGTACCGGGGCTCTGCAACTTCATATATCATGTGAGGAAGAAGGATACAGGAAATAATGGAAGGATACAGGAAATAATGGAAATCATCGCTTCTTCAGAAGAGAAAGCCACTCCTGTGCAATCTCAATTCTTTTATGCAAAGCTTTCTAAGCTTGGAAACCACTCTCGCCTCTCTATCTGTGCAGTTCTCCACATTTTTGGTCCCTCTCTTTCTCAAGCCCCCACCCTTCCTCTGACATTTTTTATTCTTCTCATTCATTTTACAGAGAAATTCACCTCTCCCAAGTCTCTATTCCAACCTGAGCCTACAAATCCGTCATGTTTTGGGGAGTGGGTGGGAACCCTGGCTAACATAGTCCAATTTCTTACAAGAGCAGTAAATGTTTTATATATAACAATGTATTTTGGTTACTTCCACTGAGAATGTTCTTTGATTTTTCCCATATACTTTCTATCTACTCGCAAAAATTCTCTTTTACTTCTTGATGTTTATTTTGTAGAAAGCAACTACTGTGAGACTTAAACCCAAATATACCAGTATTTACATTGGATGTAAATGGACAAATGCTACAAATAAAACAAGATTGCCAGGGTATATTGAAAACCAAAGAAAACAAAAACTAATCCTTCTCAACAAAGAATAGAACAAATGGAAAAAATTAGAAAGCAAAATTAACAAGCCTGACCAAAATGACAAATCAGGAGCAGTGCACAAAACAACTATATTTTTCTATTCAATTACACAAAGAATATTTACAAAATGGATCTTAGATTGGGCCATAAAACAAATGTCCACAAATTACAATGGACTTAAATCATACAATATATATCTTAAAACTTAGTGATATTAAGAAAGGGAAAAATAACAAAAATATATTAGGAAAAAATTCATTCGTTTGGCAACAGTTTGGATCATATAAAAAGGTTACAATGACAATTACAAAATGTTTTCAGTGAGTGATAATACAAATATATATCAAAACTTGAAGATTATAATTAAAGCTCTATGTTTTCCCAACACTTCCATAGTTTGGAAGCCCAGTATCACCTGTATCCAAATCTAAGTAAATCCTCAATTTGAATTTTGAAACCATTGTAAATTGATGTTAAACTTACTAAGGGATTGATATATTGGGATGTTCATTGAGAAAAAAGCATTTGCTATGCCAGTAGATGCATACCAGGTACCAGAGGCTGTGTTAATTTCCTCAAGCAATGAAACCACATCTGGAACAGCAACTGTAATAGGAGTCAACACCTGATTAAGTTTACTGTCATTTTCCAAAATTCATCTCTTTTCTGCACAGGCCAAATAGGTGAGTTGAATGTGGATTTGTTAGAAATTACCACCTCTGTTTCTTTCAAATGCCTTATGGTGACACTAATTTCTGCATTCTCTCCAGGAATGTTGTAATGTTCTTGGTTTGCTGTTTTCCTTGGAAGAGGCAGTTTTAGTGGTTTCCACTTGGTTTTTCCTACCATAACAACCGTCACGCCATATGTCATTGAACAAATATGGGGATGCTGCCAGTTGTTGAGTACGTCTATTTCAATTATATATTCAGGAGCTTGGAGAATAACCATGTGATGGGTTCAGGGACCCACTGGACTCACTGTGAGGCACATCTCATTTAAGACATCATTGATCATGTGACTTCCTTATACTTCTACTCTCACTAGTGAAATGCAATGATGTTTTAGGTCTCTGGAAATTAGTGTTAACCCAGAGCCAGTGCCCAGAACTCCCCAAAAGACTGATTCTTTCCTTTTTCCCAAGGTAAATGGTCATAGATCTCTTTGAGGAAGGGTCAAAGAATTGAGATGGCACAGGAGTGGCTTTCTCTTCTGCAAAAGCGATGAATCTCTTTGAGGAATGGTCATAGATCTCTTTGAGGAAGATTATATAAATTTTGTCATTTAACAGAGTCCTTCCTCAAAGGACTCCCCCCCCCCCAAATTTGAAAGGTTCTGGTTCTGTAAACTTGCTCATGTCTGGAAATTGATTGAGGGGACATGACCCTAGTGTTTTGGTGATTCAAGTTGGACTTCTGTTCATTCAGCCTAGAACTTTTCTACTTAAGGAAGGCCATTTCAGTTTCTTTGGGCAAAACAGCATTAACCTCCTCACACAGGGCTGGAAAGGCTACTTCTGGAAAAAAGAACTCAATAGAATTTAGAGTTCTATGTCCCTAGCTTGATTGGAATCTTCCCCAGTGTCCTCATTCTTCATTTCAAGGTCTCATTCTTTCCCAAACAGTGCCCTCAGTTTAACAGAAGACATCTGCAATTTTGGGTATCTTGAACTTACCTCTCTCCAGTCTCCTTACAATGAAGCTAACAGTAATTTCACTCAAGGCCAAATTGCCTGGAAATTTTCCAGATATTTCCAGAGGTTTGCCTGCCTGTTGCATACGCTGTGTCTGATCCCAAAAACAAGCAGTGCAGACTCTCTCCAGCAGATGGAGCCATTAAACGAAGGTGTTCTTAGAAACGCATCATTAGAAAACTTCCTGGTTTCTCTATAGTCTTCTGAGACATTAACATCAATAACTGACTTACCCAGTATAAGTTACTGATGAGGGAGGAAAAAGAAAAAATGCAATGAGTAGATACCATATAAGAACTTAGGGAATGAGAGAAATGAATTTAACTTTAAAAACCCTGACATCAGCAGAGGCAAACTGATATGGAGCCTAGAGTATAAGAGCATGAGCTGACCTGTCCTCAGAGCTTGATGACACATTGTGGTCTCTAGTGATTCCCAGAAATAATGTGAAGGAGGTGTGTGTGCATGTTGTAGGGACTGGGGCTGAGAGGGGACAAGGAGGAAGTTTTAAGGTCCCCGCAGCCAGTCAAACTGTCTATTGATATTACTGAAACAAGACTTGTACTCAGAAACTGTGAAAACCGAGACACGAGGGTTCACAGTGAAGCCCAGACAGTGCGGTGGAGGAACAACGGTGTGCCAACATAATTTTGTGTTCTCCTTGTCCCTTACTGTATAGTGTTTCAAAGACTTATTCCATGTTGCTATACAATGTCAGTAGTGACCAATTTAGAAGTATAGTATACTAATTTGAATGATGATCTACACTTTATATTACCATTCACCTATTTTTTGGACGCATTGTTACTATTTTTTCCTACTATAAAGAAAGTTGAGTTAAAACAAAAAATGTCCCATTATTAATAATAATAAGCTTGTTAATTCATCGATTGCATGTTTTCTACTACTATAAATCAATTTTCTCAAATGCCTTTAAGAAGAAAACTGATTTGACTTTAGACACTAAACTGACTCGTGAGTCTGACAGATAAAAGAGGCCTTAAGATTAGCATTAGAATATGATCTGCTTAATCAAATTTTATGAATACAACCTCAGGTAGTATATCTATGGAATATATGTTTGTTGAATGAGTAAAAGAATAAATGAAAATATGGAAGGAATCTGGCTTTTACAGAAACAAATAAGTGAGAACTGCTCAGTAGTAATGTGATTTTTATGTTAGAAAACTATAGAGTGAGCATAACATATCAAATATTTAGCGGAAAAAATAAAAATTACCAAACTTGGGGTTCTGAAGGAATTTTCATTCAGTTTGAACATCCAATCCCTTAGCAAGTTTAACACCAATTTACAATGGTTTCAAAATTCAAATTGAGGATTTTCTGAGATTTGGATAGAGGTGATTCTGGGCTTCCAAACTATGGAAGTGTTGGGAAAACACAGAGCTTTTTTATCGCAAGTTAGATCACCATTTGTTCATCTCCACAACTCGTCTGATTCCTTGTACAGCCCAATCAAATAGTTAAATTAGCCCTAAATTTTGAAAAATGTGAAGCCTTGAAAACATATAAGTAAACTAGTCTTAACACATCTCATTTCTCAGTCTCCGTTAACCAGAGATTAAGTATACCTCCCCACTCTAAAAATAGATAGAAGAGAACTTCAAAGTGGCCCACAGATTGTGAGAATTAGGTTGTTATAATAAGAACAGCGACGACTACACAGCCAGGACTGAGGATTTGAGCTGCACCAGCTGCGCGGAGAAAAAAATGATCAAGGTACTACGTGATCAACGTGGCTCTTTTGGATACTTTTGTGAAAAAGAATTGGCTGCAGAGATGTGACTTAGAAATTCAATTCATCAAGATGCTTGGAAGAGTTGAAGTGAACAACATCTCAGATGTAAATTGAACAAACATATAGAAGACAATAGTGCAAAATAATCACAGATTTTCTTTAAACAACTCACTCTCTGGAGTCCCAACCTCAAAACAATAAAAAATCATCATTTAAATAGCACTTACTATTTGTTGAGCGTAGTTCTAAGTGCTTTAATAATATTAAATATGTTTGAAACTCATCAAAAACTACTAGATAGACACTGTTATTATTCCCATTTTAAAGAAGAAGAAACATATTCTTCTGGAGAATTTGAATAAATTTTACAAGATCTCACATCTAGTGAGTGGCAGACCTAAAATTTAAACTCAGGCAATCTGGTTTCAGAGTCCATGCTTAAATACTCAGTTATATTGTAACTAAGGGCCAGATGGTAAAGTTAGTCAAGTGAAGATAAGAGTTTTGGGGATTCTGGTCAATTTGGGCAGACACTCAAAATCAGTGTTATTACTGTTTTGTATTTAAACCTCTTATGTGACAAAAAGCCCATAATTGCAAACCAAATGCTCTGCTGTCCTTGGTATACAGTTTGCCTTGGCCCGGCATTGTGTAAACGTCATCGTGAACATCACACATACATCTTAGCCCACAAACATTAACAATAGCAATCCTTAACGATTACTTTAGTTCCGGAGGAACCATCTGTGTTTCAGAGACAGTCTGTCAGGCAAATAAAAGTTTGTAGTTTAATATATCTCAACATAGAAAATTTCATGTAAGAAATATGCTTTGGAATATTAGAAAAATAAATTTCACAACCCTTAAGGAATTGATATCCTCCATGATTTTAATAGTGAGAGCAAGATAAATAGTCATGCTTTCCTCCTAGTTCTGACTGCCAGAAATTTCGAAGTTAAATTCAATATTTAACAATCATAAGTTTGCTTAGCTTTATAACTGTATGTTAAGCTCTCTCCCTTTCTTTGGTCCTGATAACTAATAAATATTTCTAAGAGTGCATGTTCTTTTGCAAATCAACTGAAAAACTTCTAAAATAACTGTTGGTAGAAATAAATGTGGGGGTTTTTTTGTTTGTTTTATTTTTTGTTGTTAAGGCATCTCCAGGATACTTTTTCTATTAGCAGCTATCTGGACTGGGATTCATCCCAAAGTGTCTTCCAGAATATTTTAAGAGTAGGTTACTGACTGCCAAGAGCCCTATTTTACACTTATTACTCTCCCCTGAGGAAGTGCGTATTTTGCATCTCCTGTGGCACTAAGCCCAATGGTTTGAACAGAGTAGGCATTTGAATGAATTAGCTAATAATGAGTGAATGAAGTTAACATCCTCATTTTCAAGGTGTTTGGAAGCACCAGTTAAGCCTCTATTTCTCCTTTCTTTATGATTTAGGCAGAAATTCTCTAAATTCAGAGGATTCAGAATTATCTCAAGTTTCTACAAGAGTTCTAAGAGTTCATCTGAATAATTGGCCTAGGAATTGGGCCAATTACCAGCTCCAAATCTACCCTTCATTCCGTGCTCTGTTATAAGGGAGATGCACTCTGTAAATATTTCTCCCCTGCCAGCTGGCACAATGTGAAGGCACTGGAGGGACACTAGAAGAGGAAGGAGTTTCTTTCCTGACTCCAGTGTGCTTTGCTCATCAGGCTGTTGCACAGTTTTGTTTTTCTTCAGTACCCATGTACTTCAGCTGCATGTAGCACCTTTCTCTGGGCCACTCCTAACTCTACCCTCTCAGGTGCCTTCATAAGGGCGTGGTCCAAGCAAGCCCAACTGATGATGGGCTTCCCCTCACATACCCTCTGGTAGTTGTAGAGTAAGTTCCCAACTGTAGCACCTTCCTGTGGACATTTTCCCCAGCACACCAGAGGGCAGATTTTTAGATTTCTGCTGACATACTACCTCAGCTAATGTCTCTGTGATCTACTGAACCATGCTGGTGCCCTCTCTATTGAGGCCTGGATTTCAGTCCACAGTTTGGTGTGGGGCAGATCCCTTTCTTGAGTTTTCTGTCTCAGCCCAAGGGATAGTGACTGCTCCCTGTGTCTGATATTCTTGTATTCTCTAGAATTTTCTTTATCTCCTTTTAACCAATGACCTATTACTTCAATCTTCTATTAGTAATATTTTTATATCAAACTTTCCCAAATTATTGTGGATTTCAGTCCCCTGATTAGACTCTGAGTGATATAGGAATGTAGTTAAATCAACTGGAATTTTACTCGATCCATTTTGCTTACCTCCAATACCACTAGCACTTCCCTCTAATTCAGTGGTATTCAAAATTTTAAGTAATGGAATCCTCTTTAGAGACACAATCCCATGTAGAATACTAATAGGTATAGCACATGAAAAGCAGAGATGCCTGCTTGGATTTGAGTGAGGAAGGACGTCAAGGTGCCGCATGAACCTGTCCTCCCCCTCCTCCCTGCTCATTGCCCATGGTGGTCTTGAAACATCTCTCCAGAACAGGTAAGATTCTCAGGACACAATGTCTTAGTCTGTTTAGGCTACTGTAACAAAATACCATAGATTGAGTGGCTTATAAACAACAGAGATTTATTTCTCACAATTCTGGAGGATGGAAGTCCGAGATCAAGACACCAGCATGATCGGGTGATGTCCTTTTTCTGGGTCACAGACTTCTGGTTGTATCCTCACATGGTAGAAAGGGCTAGAGAGCTCTGTGGCGTTTCTTTTATAAGATACTAGTTCCTTTCAAGAGGACTTCACCCTCATGATCTAAGCACCTCCCAAAGACCCCATCTCCAAACACCATCACATTAGACGTTAGGATTTCAACATATGAGTTTTGGGGCACACAAACATTCAGACCACAGCACACAGCTTGAGAAACAGAACTCTGTATCTATCTTGTGTATGATAAAGTGAGGACTCTTCCTCCAAATTTTAAAAATTCTGTTAGCATATTCCTTATAGCCAGTGTATACTGGATGGATATCTAGTTTCTGTCTTATTCAAGAAATGGAATAATGTGCTTTTAGAATTATCCAGTTATCCAGTCCTGGAGCAATAGGATAAAATCACAGGAACTTAGGGATCTCTGAAGGAAATGTCTTTTGTTCTATTAAACCAAGGAGTTGACTGATAATGAGAGAATGGAATGGAATGAGATGGGATGTTTACGGGGTAGATTTCTAACCTCAGTTCTCAGGAATGAAAAACATAACTTCTGGTTTTACTTCTTGCACAGCAGACAATGAAACTGCCATTGTCTCTCTGGAAAATCCCTGTTCTTATTGCGGCAGAAAGGGAAACAAGGAGAGGCAGCTTTTTCCTTTCATAGAGGTCTACAGTAACACTACTTTCTCTGTGGAGTCCTCAGTCTAAAAGGTCCTCATCTCAAGTCTGCACATTAATTTAAGATTATCCAGCCTTTAATTCAGAGAATGATGGAATATGAACTACACTGCAGCAATCTCATTCTACGGCATTAATGTAAGAGGACGGTACTCTGCCAAGCCTATCAATATTCTGAAGAAAAGTGGAATGAAACTAGCTATTTATCTTCACAACTGCTTGCTTTTTTCTGAAATCGACAGGAAATAAACCTGATTTTCAAAACTGCTATGGAGAATGCTGAGGATGTAGTGATCATCAGTACAGATTTGGTGTTCTGGGAGAATTTCATGGAAGGAGGAAAGTATAAAGAATGTCACATATGTAATAGATCATTCTCCTGAGTCTTCCATGGAATTGGTACTTTCTGGAAACAAGAAAAAAGCTTTCATTTTGTTTGTTAGCAGACTTGTTGTTTATGTAAAATGTGATCATCCACAAAAATAAAAACCAAACAAAAAGCACTTTTCCCCAGTTCTTATTATAAAGAGAACTATAACAAGAGGGTTTATGTAAAGTAATTTCCAGACTATGCATTGATTATTTCCAATTTGAGATACCACATTTAAAAAGCCAATGACACAATTTTCTAAGTAGGGGTACAATTAAAACAAATGAGCTTCAGATTGTTGAACACAAAAGTCCAAATTGTCAGTTGAGTTTATGAGTTGAGAATGTAACTAAACAGAGCTGGCAAACTCAAAAATCTACAAAGATCAGGACGTCACATGAGTGAAGAGGCTTAGTAAGGACTGTGGCAAACTGAAGAACACATACACCATATCAGCGGTTGCAGGTAGAGTTAACTATGGCTGAGCTTCCATTCAGAGATTATGGTATAATTGGTCAGAAGAGGGACCCAGGCATGTGTGTGTTTGGAAATCAAAGTGTTTCTAATGCAACCAGATTTGGGGAACCCTGCACTATTCCATTCTAGCCCTCAGCTCCCCTAAATTACCGCTAGGATGGATTATAGGCCCAGTGATGATGGATAGTCCAGCATTTCAGGAAACTCAGCTTTTTGTGTGACAGCTTTTGATTTTTAAATGTCATCAAATGATACGTAATGTTTTTTTAAAACATTGTTTAGGCAAACAAAGGAAGTATAAAAGCTGAATCCAATCCATAGATCACCAGTTTGTAACTTTTGCCATGGAGACTTTTTTTCCTAAAGAGATAAAAAATATTCAAAGGAGAATTTGACTTTTGAAGAGGAGAACAGTAGAAAAAAACATAAGTTTTGGAATCAGACGACCTAGTTTTAGCTGTGTGAAACTGAGTTGTATAAACTTTTGATTCCTGATCTGTAAAATGCATATAATAAAATATGGTCTACCTATAAAACACAGGAGTTTCATGAGGATCGATTATGCAATACCTGGGAAAGCAGATTATTTAATCAGCTCTGGCTTCAGGCTGGATGTGGGGACTCAATTGGTTTCTTCAGGGGTCTGTATTTCTTTTTATCTTTTCATTTTCATTTCCTGTGAATCTGGGCTTTATTGTAGGTTGCTTTCTCCATGAGACTTGAAAACTAGCATAGAGACTTTTTAAACCTCCTGATCCTAGAGAAAGAGAGAGACTTTCCCTCTCCCAGTGTCCATATATTAAATATCAGGTACGACACTTAAGAAAGACTTAGTTCTAGGACACTATCCAGTTCTGAAATAATTTTTGTGTTATGAGAAATGGAAAACTCTAATTAGTTGATCTGGTTTGTGTGCATAACCCTTGGTCACTGTGGCAGGAAGGGAGCACCATACATGACAGTCCCAATGGGTACAGATTAGGTTTGGGAGAGATTTTTCCCAAAGGAAAATGAAAATGCTGAAAGCTATTACCAGATAATATGTGCCTGTGAAAAAATAAGAAATAAATATTTAGTACAGAGGGTTATTAAAGAAATGACTTCAAACGCTGTGCAAGAAAAATTACTGTGTAGCAGAGTTACAATTAGTCTTTCCATGTCCACTAAGAAAGAAAGAAAGAAATTTGATTTGATTTTCTTTCTCCGATTTTGAAAAGAAAAATATCTAAACATGAGGAACAAGTGCGAAATATACTTTTCCAAAACTTTGACAAATTTTTTTTAGGTTTCGGGTTTCACACCACACTTTTGACCTCAAACTTAGTTTCCCTTTTGGAAAAGAGGAAGAGGTAAAGAAAAGCACAGATTCAAGAATCTTGTCACTCTTATTCAGGGCCCATCATCGTCTGGATCATCTTAACTTATATACAACTTCTCCTCAATGTAAACCTACACTCCAGCTAGGCCACTCACTTTCCTGTTAATTAAAAAAGACAGCCATAATTATTCCAACAGGAAGGGGCTGCGGCCTTTGCCGAGGTCTGGATTAGAAGAACAGTTGTTCCAGAGATGATAAGAAATCATGATCTATAAACAGGTGGCAGAAGCACCTGCTCCCTCCAGGAAACAGAAGCCAAGTAGCAAAGGAAAATTACAACACTAAATGAAGGCCCCACTTCAGGAGAACGTTAACTCTATCCTGTCGCTCCAAGATGTATATTTGGGCCTGAATTTGGGGCCACTAAGATATTGGTAGAAACAGCTTCTGGGAGAGGAAAAGACCTTCATCTGTAATAGCATTAGCCTGGGGTCAAGTTATGAAGGCGCTCAGGATGACAAAAACAGCAAGAAGGACAAAAATAATTGTTACTTTCACATGAAGGATCCACATCTCTATATCTTCCTTGCTATCAGTGTCAATTATCTGATAGAATGAAGCCAGCTGATACAAATTCGCTTGTACAGACAGCATCCTCCCCCTCTTTCAAAGACTCAGGGTTCATATGTTCTATTCTTCCATCTCCAACCACAAAAACAGGAGATAGGATCCTTGATTACCCAAAGGTCAATGCTGTGAAGTAAGAAATGCTCAGCTCCTGTACTAAACAGATAAAATCTACTTCCATTATACTTTTATAATGAGAAAATAAACACATAAAAAATAAAAATTTTGTCTGCTTTCAAGTATATCAATCAAGCAATCTAGTACCATTTTGTGAATTGGTAAATAGCCCTCCACACATTAAATGTCTTAATGAATGCTGAGTTAAAGAAAACTAAAATAATTAGTATTCATAACAATAGACTTGGGGCTAAAGAAAAAAATAAATTATTTCATAATCTATACATGGGGTTTAAAACTCAGTGCAGTGGATATTGTCTTAGAAAATCGGATGTGAGGCATTTATTTATATATATGTTAAGTCTTAAATGTAAAAGTTAAAGTTATCTAGAAAAATTTGCTATGTACAAAATGCTTAATTCTATGTTAATAAGTAAATAAGTAAATACTTTTTGTTATAAAACAAAATTAAAAATCATTATGTCAAAATGAAAATACTATCTTTGTTATACTGTGAGATAGTTGTTGCATTGTGTCAGTGAAGATTAACCTTTCACTATGTTCAGTTGCTCTGAAAGAATCCACAGTACCCATAAATACAAATGTAATGATAAAAACTTCTCTCTTCTTAGCAATTTATTCATTTATAGATAGGAACTGAAATTGTGCAAAATAAGTTTAATTGAATTGTTGTTGAAGGGAAGTTAGCCTTGGCCTGGGACTCAGGTTTCACGGTAGAAGGAAGCCACACTGCCTAATAAAGCAGTGAGAACAAGGGAAAAGAGACCAAAGAAAGCAATTTTCTTTTGCTACTTGGTTTCCTTGCAACATATTAGGGAAAATGTACAAAGAATCTTGTATAAAAAGTGAAACAGAGTTTTGGGGGGAGTAAAAGTTAATTATAAAATAACATGAATAATATGATATCACTATATAAAATATTTGTCTTTTCTTCACATATATTCTTATTCCACATGCTATTTGTGCGCCATTTCTTCCATACCCAAAGCTCGTGCTGACTCATACACGCTGACAATTTCAAGCCACTAACTTTGATTAATATCTCTTGCCTAAAATCTAGAATCCTGTATACAAATGCCTACAAGACAACTTCACCTAGATGTTCAGAGAGAGTTTAACAGCAATGTACCCCAAAATAAACTAATGATATTATTCAATTAAATATATTTCATCTGTGTTTCTGATCTTAGCTGCAGAAACTGCTAGCACCAATGGAAAACATTTTTGGCTCCATCAATACACTGAAACCTAAATATCACCCCCACCTCAGACTGACTTCTCCACTCCCCCTGCTTCTGTGCATACATAACCCCCTCCTCACGATTTGAGTTGGGTGCATCCAACTGAACCTATTCCACATGTCCCTCAGCACCCCCAGTTGCAGGGAAGGCTGGGAAGGTAAAAAGCTTTTTTAGTTCCTACAGTGGGAGAAGAGCTTGCCTACCATTGGACTAATGTGAAGAACTGCCTAAGCAAAAGAAAGTGGCTCAGTTGCTGCACATCTGAAATAATGACAAATAAATATCCACCACACTGTATTTCTCTGGTCGTCCAAGTCAAATGCCTGGAAGTTATCCTACAATTGTCTGTCTCTAGGTTTAAATATTTGATGGGTTGTGTCTCATTGGGAACAAAGGAAAGTGGAGTAGAGAGCCTTAGTATGACATTAAATAAGGTAAATAGAGAGACAAATTTTAAGAGAAAGGCATGTAAAGATAACTGATGAGTGGAAATCCAGGTCCTAAGGCTTCCAACAACTGATAAAGATCTCTCACACGAATGAAGCTGTCCAAGGGGCTGGTGAAAGGGATGACTCAGAAAAATAATAAAAACAGATACACAAGCACATATACACACACATAATACCAGATTTTTGCATATGGTTCATGAATCCCTTGAAGTTCAAAAACTTAGTTTGTAACATATACTTTTGTACATTTTCTTTTAAAACAAAAAAGAATCACAGTACCTAGTACAGTATTATGTTGCATGATTTCAAAAGAATTTCTAGTCTTGACTATAATTTCTATATTCAGTACTGAGGAATTTAAGTCTCATATAGAATTAAGAAATTAATCTTGTAAATTAGAGTTGATGAAAATAAATTGCATTGATTTTTTTTTCCCATGAGCAAAAAAGAAATCTCAAATAGCAATGATTGGGTGTGGTAAACAAAAGCAATATTAATTCTGAAAATACAAAAGGTGATGTAACTGAAGTGACAAAACTACCTCCTCTAACATTTTATAATATACTTTTCACCTTCAGTAGCTACTGTATTCTCTGGTTAACGTTAAGAGGAAGATGAAAGAACTTGAGCAACAATAGTCTTTCCCTTGACATGGACTAAAATTCTTTATCCTGGAAGATTTTTTTTTTTTTTTTTAAAGATTTTATTTTTTCCTTTTTCTCCCCAAAGCCCCCCAGTACATAGTTGTATATTCTTCGTTGTGGGTCCTTCTAGCTGTAGCATGTGGGACGCTGCCTCAGCGTGGTTTGATGAGCAGTGCCATGTCCGTGCCCAGGATTCGAACCAACGAAACACTGGGCCGCCTGCAGCGGAGCGCACAGACTTAACCACTCGGCCACGGGGCCAGCCCCTATCCTGGAAGATTTTATATACTGATTATTTCAAACAATATTTATTTAATAAGAGAAAGAAGATATACTCACATAAAAACATAACTAATAGCTAATGTATATATGAAGAGTTCCAAATACTTTCTATCAAAACTCAGAGAAGGCATAGCTATTTTAAAGGCAAATTAGAATGTGAATAAGTAGAAGGAAGGAGAATGACATTCCCAACAGAATGGGAAAGAGTTAAGGTTCCTGCTTTAATGTCCCAGCGTGCTTCCAGTTTGGTCAGTTCCTTAGGCTTCCCCACTTCTCATCCATGCACTTGGCTTTTGGCTTTTTTCATTAGGTGATTATGTTTTCCTTTTTTTCTCTCGTAGACAAAGACTCGTGGTTAGGTTTGGATTTTTTCAGGCTCTGAAGTTCTTGGTTGCTAGTTATGGCCTCAGCCCCTCCCATTCCCTAATATGGCTGTAAATATGAGTCATTTCTTATTGTTGCTTCAGACTAGATCCTACAGAGGACAGGGAATCCTGAGAGTTAAACTGATGAGCTAACATAATTTCCCATGTTGGTCATCTTGTTTTTGTAGGGTCAGCACACTGAAACTTCTCTAGTAGGTGCTGAGTACCTATAAAGGTGCCACCGAACTTGATGTAGTTTAAACGGCTCTGGAAGGACTACGGAGAGAATTTCTGTGAGTACAGGGGCACCCAAGGCAAGGAATGGACTTAGAAGGAAAATTTCTCTTAGATAATTTTCTCCTAAATTTTCTGTCAGAGTAATCATTATTGAAAGTCTGAATTGAATGAATGAGCTTACAGATCATTTAGCAAATAATTTCAAAGGAAAAAAATGAGATAATTTCAAAATGTATATAATCAGAGGGATGTTGTGGGATGATTCAGTGATATCACTTGTGATCTGCCAGTTACTAGGTGTTTTTGGTCATTCTTTATTTAGCAAAAGATAATTTCCTGTCCCTTCCAAAAGAGATACAGTTTGGGGGTATCAGCAAGCAATAGATTAATGGAATACCCAGGTGCCCACGTGAGAAACTAAGGGCAAGTGGAGAAAAGAAAAATAGTGTTAGTTTGATCTAAGTTGTTTATAAGGAGAGTCATACTTTTTTGGATGCAGGGGAAATATTGTCAGTAACTTAGCTTGGGCTAGGGAAAGTGGCCAGGAAACAAAACCAGAGACCCACAGGACAGAGGGGAACAAATGCTCATTTTGTAATTAAAAGAGATTTGTTTTTAGAAAGTGTGGAGGAGTCCAACTATGCTGAACCAAAGATTGTGTAAAAGGAATCTAGAACATTCATTTATTCATTCATCAGACACTGGTTTTAGCATTTTATTTTGTGTCAATCACTGTGTGACAATACAAAGATGAATAGATTTCCTTCTTTCTTGGAGCATATAATCCCTTAAAGCATACAGATGTGAACAAATAAATATAATTTAATGTGGTGAGTTCTGTAATACAGTTACATAAAGCCTGAAATAGCTGTATGAGATTTATGGGGAAGGTGACTAACCCTGCCGAAAGACTTAAGAGAGAAGGTCATTTTTGTTCTGTTGTTTGTCCGATTCTAAGTTTGTTCTCAATGGAAGCCACTCTCGAGCCACATAGACAAGTGGAGGAAGGCACATCAGGTAGAGGTGACAGCGTGTGCTAAGGCATGGAGAGTGAAAGAATGTGAGTGTTTGAAGAATAATGCAAAGTCCAGTAAGGAAAAGATGGGAGAGAGATGAATTGGATACTGTTATTTGACATTTGAATCGCTAAGCATCATTCTAAGGAGCTTAATTTTTATTTTGGAGATAATAGAGAAGAATTGAAAAAAATTACACAATGAAGCTTATAAATAGATTGGTGTTCTAGGAAAAAGAATTCTGACTTTAACGTGAAAGTTGGATTGAAAGGGAGGGAAGAGATTGGACTGGAAGAAAAGCGATCAGTTAAGAGGCCATCATAAATGTCTGGTTGAGAGATAATAAGAGAATAAAATGCTTAGTAAAATTGAAGTGGGAGAGAAGGATACAAATTAGTGAGGTATTTATGTATCACTGTGACTAATCTTATTTGTGGGTAAAGGAAGTGAACAAGTTGAATATGAATTCCCAGTTTCTGGTTTGAATGTCTTACTAGAGTTGAGAATAAGTTTTCAAATCTCAATCAAATTTATCTACAAAGTTAGACATAGACGTTGAGGGAAAATAATAAACTGGTAAACAGGGAATCAGAGGCCTGTACTAATCAGCTGAGTAACCTTGAATCATTAACTTATTTATGCTTGATTCATTTACTGCATCTATGAAATACAGTGGTTGAAACAGAGCCTTTCATCTCTAAAATCATGCCTCTGACTGACTACTTGTATTTATTAACTTTGTATTGTTGTATAACTTTATCCCTGCAAAAGTAGGTTGTCATACTCTGTAATATTTCCTTTTGAAAAATATAACAAGACTAGCATGAAGTAGGCATACAGAGGTACCAAAAGTGAAGTAAAAAGGACAGTGATAATACACAGGAGAAATTTAAAGAGTTTATATGGAATTTATGTTGAAAAACGATTAACCCTACTTAATATAAAGACGCTATTTCCTACAATGGAAAATGGGAATAGGGTGAAAGCAGCGCTCTTAGGTAAACTCCTTAATTTAAAAACCAAACCAAACAAAAAGGATCTAAGACCTTGATTTAAAAAGCAAACAACAAAAAAAACAAGACCAATGGCAAGATTTGACCAGGAGGGCTCAAGAAGTGCTCCAGCAAGCTGTGGTTTGTGAATTATTGGCCCCAATCCACTCCTCCTTGCATCCGAGTTCTTTGTCATGTGACTTTGCAGTTCCTATCTCTGGATATAAAGTATACTTCCCCACTCCTTGACTTTGAGGTCGGTCTGGAGGTAAGCTTCGGCCAATGAGATGTTAACAGTGACTTCAAACATACTGAGCGGTTAGGCTTACTCTCTTGCACCTCTGATATCTCCATGAGAAGAACTTCTCCAGTAGCTGCTGCCTCTTCAGCCTGGACCCTGGGATAACAAAAAGACTAGAACAGTCAGACTCCCAGTTTGAGGCAGAGCCACATAGCTGCCAGCTTCTATCGTACAACTATCAGCCCAAGAAGCACAGACTAGTGAGTGAGCCAGGGTTCTCAGTATAGTTTGTAATTTAGTATTAATGAGGCAATAGCTAACTGGTACACAAGCAGAATTTATTATTTTAAAGTAGCATATGAAATTTTGGGGTAAATTTTTGCTACAGATAAAATAATCTTGCTACAGATAAAATAAATGCTACAGATAAAATAAAATACAGATAAAATAATTTTGCTACTGAAAAAAAATAATCTAGCCATAGGTTTCCCCAATCTCTCTCTCTCTCTCTCTTTCTCTCTCTCTAACATGCACACACACAGACACACACACAGAATTTACTTGGCTCCTGAGATAATTGTTTTGAAAATGTGAAATAATATTCATATATTAAAAATTTTAGCATACAAAATTAGAGAGAACTCTATACCTTATAATCTAGCTTTAAAAAATGTCAATCCATTACTTTCTGTTTGTCTTTCAAGGAGCTGACTTTGAAATATAGGCTGCCACGTATTCATCCTCACCTACGTCAAATGATATTACATAATTATATCATTTTAGCACGATGCCAATAGCACAATACTTTTGTTGTTGTTGTTGTTGTTGTTGTTGTCGTTGTTGAACTTGAGGTCTGCTTTCTATATCTAGAAGGAGAAGTTCAGCATATGAGATCACTCATGGCAAGGTCCTGAACAGAGAGAAGCAATAGAGTAGAGCAGAGTCATTAAAGGATCAGAGCCAGTTAGTATCTAACCTCTGCCACGTATTGGCTGTGTTACCTTAAAAAAGCTTTTTAACTTTTCTTTTACTTTAAGGAAGTCATCTCATCTCTAAATTAATGATAATAAGCTCCTATTTGATAATGTCATTGCGAGTTTAAATTAAATCATAAAAGTTAAGAGCTCAGTACTAAGCCTACCATAAAGTAAACATACAATAAATATTAGATAGGATTCTTCCTATTATTCTCATTAAAACAAATTCATGTTCTTTTCACCAAAGTCTAAGTTTCTATTTCATGCTCAAATCTTTCAGAATTGAATCTGTGGCTGGGATCAATAATGATCAATATTAACTAAAAATTTGAGTAGGTCAGGGTGATGGTGTGAAGACTCAATCTGTTGGTTTCATAAACCACTGAACTTCACTTCCTTTCCACTGAATCTAAAAGTTAGAAGAATTCTTTCAGTTTCCAACTACCTCCAGTGGCTCCTCAAACTGCAGAGGGAGAGAATGGTTTTTGGATGGCAGTGTGCCAAAAGGGAAGGAGTTACATGATTGGTCAGACTTCTGAGGAAGTTTCATCATAGTTTTTATATTAACGTCATACTCTCATCTGAGATTGTCTTAACATTGTATCTCATTTTAGATTGTCTTAACGCTGTATTTTCATTTTAGATTGTCCTCCTTTGTATTACTGAAGCTAAATCCAAGTAGTGAGCAGGGATCTTGAATCCAGTTGTGTTTACTGCAATCAGTACATATTTTTACTCAAAAATAGACATGGATGACCACATAAGGATGATGAATGCAGGAGACTCACAGCCTACAGGTAAGAAGCACATGTAGGACAGGCTCTTGATGATATTTGTGAAGGAAACAAATTTACATTTGGTGAGTCTTTGCTATCACTCCTGAATCCTAACCTTCCCGAGAGAGTCAGTGTTTCCATGCTCTTCATCTCTTCTATCCCTGTCAAATTATTTTCAGCTATCTACCCAAGGTAGCTTATAAACAGATCCACACTGTGTGAATAAAAGATAAATGATTTTTTTTCTATTCTTAACAGCTTTACTTAGATAAAATTGACATATGTACATTGAAATGCACATATTTAAAGTGTATAATTTGATAAATTTTGACATACCTGTCATACACCCATGAAATCACAAATACATTCAAGATAATGAACATATCCATCAACATCAAAACTTTCTTCACACCTCATTATAATCTTTTTCTACTGCCACTTTCAGCGTGCTCTGCTTGAGACAGTTGTAGATCAACTTTGTGTTACTATAGATAGATTTGCATTTTCTTGAATTTTATATGGATGGAATCATACAGTATGTTGAGCACAATTATTTTAATATTCACCCATGTTGTTGTAGGTATCAATAGTTCATTCCTTTTTATTGCTGACTAGTATTCCCTCATATGGATGTACCACAGTCTATTTATTCATTCACCCATTAAAGAACATTTGGACTATTTCAAGTTTGGGATTATTACAAATAAAGCTGTTATAAAATTTTATGTATCAGTCTTTGTATGGGCATATGCTTCCATTTCTTTTGGTGAAATATTGATGAGAAGAATGGGTGAGCCATGTGGTAGGTGTATATTTAACTTTTTAAGAAATTTCTACACTGCCTTCCAAAATGTTTGTACCATTTCACATTTCTACTAACAATCAATGAGAGTTTCAGTTCTTCCATATCCTTACCAACATTTGGTATGGTCAGACATTTTAATTTTAGTTATACTAATAGGTACATGGTGGTTTCTAAATTTGGTTTTAACTTGCATTTTGCTTATGACTAATGATGATGCACATGTTTTTATGTGAAATTTGCCATCTATGTATCTCATTTCAGGAAGTGTCAGTTCAACTCTTTTGCTTATATTTTTTATTATGTTGTTTGTTTTCTTATTAAATATTGAGAATTCTTTATGTATTCTGGACACAAGTCCGTTATCAGACTTCTGATTCACAAATATTTTCTCCCAGTCTCTGGCTTGTCTTTTCATTTTGTTAACACTGTCTTTTGAAGAGCAGAAGTTATTAGTTTTTAGGAAGTCAAATTTCTTTTTAATGGATGATGCTTTTTGGATTGGACTGAAAAAATGTTTGTCTAACCCAAGATAACAATGAATTTTTCCTATGTTTTCTTCTATAAGTTTTAATGTTTAGGTTTTACATTTATTTGTATGATCTATTTTCAATTAATTTTTGTATATGGGATGTGATATGGATCAAAAATCTTTTTTTTTTTTTGCATATGGATGTCCAATTATTTCAGCACCATTTCTTGAAATGGCTATCCTTTTTTATGTCTTTGCCAAAAATCAAGTGTCTGTATATGTGTAGGTCTATTTCTCAACTATTAGTCTGTGTTTACATCAATAGCTGTAGCTTTATAAGTCTTTAAACCAGGGAATATTCATCTTCCAGCTTAGTTCTCTTTCAAACCTGGCTATCTTAGCTCCTTAGCATTTTCATATAAATTTTAGAAACAAATTGCCAATTTCTACATAAAAAAAAGGTTGCTGAGAATTTTGCTTGGAATTGTGATGAAGCTATAGATTCATTTGAGTAGAATTGAGATCCTAACAATTCTGTGTCTTCTGACTCATGAAAACAGTATCTCTCTCCATTTATTTATGTCTAATGTTTTCAGCAATGTTTTTTTAGTCTTCAGTGTACAGGTTTTGCATGTTTTTTGCCAGAAATATCCATAAGTATCTAATATTTTGACATCATTGTAAATGATATGTTGTTTTAATTACGTATTGATAATAGCCAGTATGTAGAAATATGATTGGTTTTATATATTGATCTCGAATCCCACAACATTCTAAACTCACTTATTAGTAATGAAAATTGCTTAATTTTTCTATAGGAGATGTTATCTCTTCCAACCTTGCTATTGAGTCACAAGAACCCACAAAAGGGAATAAAAAGAGACTCTGTATCTCTAAAATTGTCACCATTGTCATCTTCTTTCTGGTGATTCTAATAACTACACTGGCCACAATCTTAGCAGGTGAGTTGCCCATTTCCCAAATATGCTTTTGTTAACACTCTGATAAAATGTTTCACCATATGTGTGCCTTTCATACTTTAGCTCAAGATTAAGGGTAATTTCAGACACCTGTGTACATGCAACAAGCATATAATTCCTCTTCTATAAAATAAAGATAATGGCTGTACTAAATATTGTGAGGATAAAAATAACAATGTATATGAAATTTCCTCCTAAACCAATATTACTATAGTCTTTACAAGGTAAGGAGTTTGTGGTAAAATGTAAATCACCGCATTGCTTCCTTCATCAAGAAAATCTCATTATGAAGAAATATCAAAAGAACTAAACAGTATATTTGATGATATATTCAATTAGCAATGTGCCACAAGGTCCTTATCTCACCGTGGACTGGTAGTAAACAGTTTGTAGAACATTATCTAGCTGTGGACCACCTGGCCCTAAGCCATATGCTTTTATATAGATGTTAGTATTTTTTTTCTAAGCTGCTTCTAGTTGATGGCTGTGTTTATAAGAATGAAAATAGAGTTCAACGTGCAAAACATTTGTTCTTTCACTGGTTGTACAGGTTGTAATCACGGGGTCAGATTTCCAAGTCCTATTCATAATTCACAACCATACATACGGGTTATAGAGAATTGCACAAGAAAAAAATGTTACTGTCTTAATGACCACATTTTTTACACAAAATATACATTACTTTTAGACTCAAAAAGCAGCATGATACCTCTAAGCTTCATGATATTAAATTATGGACATATATTGTACAAATTACTTGAAACAATTTTAATAATATGTTTGAAAATGTATCCAGAAGTATATATGCATATAGACATCTATATAAATTTATATATGATTTACACATGAATATACATGTTATAAATGTTTATAAAGAATATACCTGTATAAAGTAATTTATAGAAATTAATGTGCATATATGTTATATATGCATGTATACATAACTGCGCACATATATGTAAATGAGTTTATATTATAGATATCTTAATCAAGCTTATTATATGAACTAGAGATTAATATATATGTGAATATATGTATATACATGACTGTATATGCACATATGTATTTATACTTAAATACATATTTGTATATACTGTGTGTGTGTATATAGAGAGAGAGAGAGAGAAAGAGATGGAGAGAGAGAAAGTGAGAAAGGGATCATTGTGTGAATGACACACTATGCTAGGTGTTAACAATAAACAAGACAGGTATGGTTCTTGCCTCATGGAACTTACTTAACAGGAGAAAAAGTCATGAGTCAAGTAATAAGGATGATGAGTTCTAGGAGGAGGACATAGGTAATGAAGATCAGATAAGTAAAAGATTTTGCCAAAGGGACATTGTATTGTGTGAATGGGCTTCAGTATTTACAGTAAAAAATTTTAGCACCAAATTATTTCTCATCAGGGCATGATGCAAAAGTTATAATTTTATACATAACTATAAACTAAGAAAACTGTTGCTCAAATAAGATCATAAATAATATCTATTGGTCAAGGTAAGGAAATAAATATTATTGATATTTTTACATAGCTTAAATTAAAGATAGTCATTTAGCTCTTCTGAGTAAAATAAATAAAGAAGAAAAAGAAAAAGTTTTGGTAAAACAAAATATGTATTTATAAAGCATTTTACAAGATATTTTCATACATAATACCCCATTTGTGTTTTTGAGTAACCTAGAGGGGTAGGGAAGTAAAGTATTATTATCCTTTTTTTCTTTCATTATATGTGAGGAATTTGAACTTTAGAGGTATTAGTTGATTGTCTAGACAGCTAAGCAGAGCAAAGTTACAACCTGAATCCAAGTCTTCTGATTTTTATTCGTCGTTCTTTACAACATCTATAATGTCACCTCTCTGTCTGATTGAGCTTATTTCACCCATAATTTATTTAAAAAGCTGAAATATATCCAGCCTGTTCCTAGTCAGGTTTTCTTCCAGGCCACCTCCTGAAGTTACTGCAGTCTGTCCTAGATAGGTGCTTCTGATTTTCCCTAATGGAATTTACTCAATGGAATTCTCAAGAACCCTCATTCTTGTTCCCCTGGTTCAAGCTATGTTTAAGAGAGTATAAACTTGATCGCATAAAGTATAGATAATTTTTAAGGATTAAAGCTGATATCCAATTTTAACCCTCATAGTGATTTGAATCCTTTCAGATATACGAAAATGTAGGCCGAGAATTCCATTTCCAGGTTTTGTCATTGGTGAATTAAATCATCCAGCATCTAGCATCCCAGTTTCCCTATCTATACAAAACAGAATTGGACTGGATAATTTTTAAGGTCACTTGTGGTGCTAAAACTCCCCTATTTCCTAAAGTTATTAAGCAACAGTAAGGAACATTTGACACAATCTCTGGGAGGAAAAATAAACAAGCTAAACTCAGATGGCCCAAGTCAGATGACTAATTTTGTGCTTTGGCATAAAAACAGACTTTTCTTATTTAACAGATATTGATATTTAGGTTAAAACAGTCTATAACACAACAAGTCAAGGATCTAATCAGATCTAGAATAAAAATTATTCTTACACTTAGATATTCTTTTTTTTTTTTTTTGAAGATCGGCACCTGGGCTAACGTGTTGCCAATCTTCTTTTTTTCTTTTTCTTCTCCCCAAAGCCCCTGAGACATAGTTGTATATTCTAGTTGTGAGTGTCTCTGGTTGTGCTGTGTGGGACGCCGCCTCAGCATGGCTTGATGAGCTGTGCCAGGTCCGCACCCAGGATCCGAACCAGCGAGACCCTGAGCTGCCAAAGTGGAGCACGTGAACTTAATCACTAGGCCACAGGGCTGGCTTTCACTTAGATGTTCTTAAGAAGGGTTATGTGGATTTTTCTTAGAGATATATGACCGTTATCTATCAATAAATGACATAATTATATACATACACAATTTTATAGATGATACAAAAGTTATATATAGCTATATCTATATATAAACATACATGTACACAAATACAAATGTATATTGTTTATATATTTTGTTGACATTCAACAAACAGGCACGAGATAATTATCAGGTACTGGGATAGAGAAAGAAGAGGAAAAATGGTAATTATAACTATAACACATTAAATTTGATAGTTCATTAGAAGCAGAGAGCATGGAAAGGAGAGTATGATCAATGCCACTGGGGTGGGATGGAGGAGATTCACAGAGGAAATTATGCTTTAACAGAATAGATGATTTAAATACAAGTAGATTCTTTCTGGTTGGACAGGGATGGAGTGTTTGATTGCTAGTTCAAGGTGGGGGTACGGCAGTGGAGAACATAGATCAGCATGAACAAAGCCCCAGATATTACATAAAGTAATACGGCATGTATAAGGGACTATAAGAAGTTTGGTATAGAAGGAATTAGATAGAGAAACAAAATGCCTACAGAAAATATAAAGCTACAAAAGTAAACAGAGATCAAATCCTGATGGTATTTTTCATTAAAGTTTAACCAAAAAGATAGACTGTAAACACAGTTTAAGCATAGAGTAAGCATATGCTTAACTGGATCAGATATATCCCACTTAGCTGTTTTATACACTTTAAATTGAACAGGTCTTTTCCCCAAATCTGTTTTTCCTCTAACAGTAAGTTTTATGAATCAGTATGCCATCAATCTAGTACATACGTCATTATCTATCTCTAATTTTGAAACAAGCCTTTAGTGTAAGATTTAAAACCTTACCATGCATATAAGACTGGCTCCTGCTCATCTTTCTGAACTCAGTTCTTGTCATGCCTCCTCTTTCTCTCTATACTCCAGTCATGCTGATCTTCTTCCTTTCTCAAGTGAAAAAGTCACTCACTCCATGGCCTTTCATGTTCACTTCCTCTTTGCTGAGAACATACTTTTCTCATTCTTCATCTAGTGATCTCTCTGCATCGTTAGTGTGAGCTTAAAAGTCTACTCCAATCCCCACCTCGAACGAGGTCCTCTCTCCTCAACACGTTTTAGTATCTATCATATTCCTTTTGTATCATTCCTTGAATTCACAATTATTTGTTGAACATCTATCTGGCCCACTAGACTCTTAGCAAATAATGGAAGGGAACATGCCTATAATAAACATATACAACAGTGCTTAGCACATAGTGTGTACTCACAAATATTTTGTTATTGAGCAAATGAGTGTCCATTAGGTAGTTGTATGTAGGAGATATCTGATGAGAGGCCTGGGTTGGACATATCAATTTAATGATTATCAGAATATGCATGATAGGTAATGTCATGAGAATGAATGCTATCACCTGGAGGAGTGTGTCACTTGAGAAGAGCACCAAGCCTTGAATCTGAGTAATAACAGCATCTACATGAATGGCATCCACCAAAGATTTCTTTCAACCTAGCAAGAAAATAAGTACAAAAATTTAGGAGCTGTTCTCATTTGCAAAAAACTACAGTGATTAATGAAGTCCAAAACCTTTAGACTGAATGGCCAAAACTAAGCTGGATAATTTTGTTCATATGGATAGATAAATATTTTAAATTAAATTCTACTGTATCTCAGAGCAGGAATTCAGGGCATTCTACCCCCTCAGTACTTAATATATTATTAAATCATTTTTAGTTGAAAAACACAAATCTTCCACTGAACACATGTCATGCCTGGATGGCTGGATTGGTTATCTAGGAAAGTGCTTCTATTTTTCTGAAAATACAACCTGGGCAGCAAGCCAGAACTTCTGCGCATCTTATGCAGCAACTCTTGCTGTATTCAACACCACAAAAGAACTGGCAAGGAAATACTTTTGAACTATAATTGTGTTTTCAGAGGTTATAGCTGATATACAGAATGCACACTGGAAATGGAAATGGTCCAGGAAAGACCCTCTCACCCAGCATAAAAGAGGCCCTATTCCAGCTCAGCTCAAAGGACCATAAAAAGAGCTCATATCAGGGTCCAACCACATTCACCTTACAGGTCAGGTCAGATCAAACTTCATGGTACAAATTACTGTGAAACATTTAGGAGATGACTTCCCCTGTTTGACTTTTCAACTGACAGTAGGAGTATTTAGAAACCAATTACATGTTGGGCATTTTCCCTTTGCTGTATATACAGCAATTTATATACTGCTGCCCACCAGAATGACCTCAACTGTTCCTCGAAGAAGTTCAACTGCATAATTACCTAGCTCTACATTTTCAAGTGGAAATAGAGCACCAAAATCCAGGGAATGTCCAAAATCATTTCCATAGTTCAGATCTGGGAAGCCTTAATAAAACCCTGCTAATAAGCTATCGTTCACCTACGTATTCTATACTAAATGGAAATTGTCTTTTGTGGGACTGTATTAAAAAAATAATGAGCAGAAAGTCATGACAGACCATTTGTCAGAGATACTGGAAAGAATTAATAAATGAGTCAGTATAACCAAGAAGATCTGGGAGGTCTGGAGCACAGAAAAGGGTAAATGGAGAAACTCAAAAGCGTACAATACAAACCCCTCAAAAACAGAAATAATGGAGATGTAAAATATCAGAGGTGGTAAGAGAAAGAAAAGACCTCAAGGAACATAGGAGTATATAAACATTTATTGAACACCTACTCTACCAGAAATGGACAGAGGAGGGATTGACCTAATCTGAAATTAATTTAGAACATTTTGCAAAGATTTTTAAATACATTGGGTTGACTAAAAATATAAATGAAGTCATACATTCTATAGAATAATAAATTAAGAAACTAAAGTGGGAAAAAATAAGAAAGTATCATATGAACATGGAAACAGAACAAAGAAAAGAAATATTTTAACTAAAAAATGTAGTCATTGAAATAATTTTTGGAATAAAAACAAGAGAAAAAATAGAAAAAGGAGTGCAACAAAATAAATGAGGACATACAAAAGCAAAATTGGTTCTCCAAATAGTTGGGACAGATCACAGGAAAAAGAGAAGACATACCCACCCTAATAAATACAATTACAAACAGCACAGATTTAAAAGGATAAAATATTACAAATAATTTTATGTCAATAAATTTGAAAACATTGAAGAAATCGATAATTGTCTAAAAAATTATTGAAACAATTTAAAAATTGGAATATATATAGATAGACATATTTCTTAAAAATTAAATGACAAACATCAAAGAATAAAAAATGTGTAAAAAAGCTGAAGTGTCTGAATAAACTAAAGGCATACAAAAAGTACAAATCTAACAGAATTCAAAAAAGGTAAAAGAAGAAAAAAGTAGTAGTCAGAAAACACAACATTGATAAATCCAAATATAACAGCAATTATGATAAAATGTTTTTAATTTAACTCTTAAAAGATAAAAGTTATCAGATTGGTTTGAAAAAAACAAGAGTCCGGTTACATGGTACTTACAGAGACATACCCTAGCGCGTGTACACAAAGACACACACAAGTTAGAGATGAAGTGAAAGGAAAAGGTATACAAAGCAATTACTAACCAAAACCAAACCAAACAAAAAAGCTGGTCTGGTCGTAATAACAACAGAAAATATAATGTATCGGAATAAATTAAGAAGATATATAAAACCTGAATGAAGCAATACTCTTCAATATATTTACTGCTAGCCAAAATTCTCCCATCCTAAAAGGCACCAAACCTAGAAAGATTTACTGGCAAATTTGACCAAGCCTTCAGAGAACAGATAATTCCTGTCTCATAAAAACCCTTTTAGACAACAGAAAAGAGAGAGAGCTACTCAACGTAATTTCTACAGAAGTTGTTATAGAAGTAGCACAACCCATAAACTAACCCATGAACCAGATAAGGACAATGTCCTCTAAGATCATTTCCAAATCTGAAACTCTATATTTTGATGGAGTATAATGAATTAGACAAAAGAAAATCCAAGAGAAGGAAGCATTTGCTATTCATCCTGTAAATCTACTTTACTACAGGATTTCCTGAAGCGATATTCTGACCATTCTCAATATTGGGTTGGACTGAGCCGAAAACCAGGACAGACCTGGAAGTGGATAGATGGAACCACGTACAGTGGTTGGTAAGTCCAGAGTGTGTAATTCACACATCTAAAGCTGGAGCTTAGAGCCCTTTCCCACCACTGAGAGATCTGAGTTACAATCCATGCACACCATTCCCCTGGAGACGTTCTTTGTGGTGGAGAATAAAATGAGCCCTGACAAAAAGCAGTAATACAGATTATTATACAAATCATTTAATACCTATAATATCCCAAACACAATGCTTCATAATCGTTATATCATTTGACCTCCACAACAATTGTAAGAGGTGGGTATATACATCTCCATTTTGCAGATGAAAAAATTGATGTTTAAAAATGTTGCATAATTATAATATTTTACAACGTATGTTTAAAGTATTTTTGTCAATAAATCCTGCACTTCTCTATCATATAGGTTATAGATTTTTTAAGGTTATTAAGCTACATTTTAGGCCAGGCAAAGTATATGAATTCGGTTTGCTTTAATTCAAACAATGTGGTATTGGGTTACAGAAAAAGCTCACAGCAGAGGAAATTTTTTCTCTAACTCTTCCAATCAGTATCCACTCATTCTGTGGCCTTTTTTTGTGTGTGTTTTGTTTTAGGTTTAAAATAATTGGAATTGGAGAATGTGCCTATCTGCACAAAATTGGAATTAGCAGCGCCAGTACCCATTTGGTCAGAAAATGGATTTGCAGCAAACCAGACACACATATATCAGGAAGTTAAGACATCATAGATTTAAGATGTTTTGCACAAATGTAGTTTTTATTCGTTTTAAAAGATATAGAACACATTAATGTAAAAGTACATGAAATTCATGCTTAATAATTTTCATTGATGTTTCACTCTAAATCTCTAAATTCACTTTTTATGAGTCTATTAGATTCTTGGCATTCAAGAAGTATATGCCTCAACATATTTAACAGTTTGCAAATCTCTTATAGAATAACATTTCTGATACATAATACGTTAAAATATGAATAAAAATTTAAATGACATTTTAAGATATTTAATCATATGAATTCAGACTAATGTCATTTAAAATTACTTGTTTTTCAAAGAACTCATGTTTTTGCACTTCTTCTTACCTTTATTATCAACACTAGTTGTTGGTTTTCTTTTAGTTTTGCAATATTTGAATCACTTGATGAGATTCACTCATGAATGTAGTATAATTGAAACATAGGATAATGTTTAAATGTGTTGATTAATAGCTAAATTAATCTCTTTCACACACCAACCTCACAGCAAACAATAAAACAACTAAGAAAAAGATTTCATGTTCAGATCATCATATGAAGGGCATCAAGATTACAAGTAAACAGTCTGAACTAGCAGTGTTCTATTTGTGAATGCCAAGGGCCTATTGCATAATAGATAATATGAATAATACAATTTGGGGTGCAGATGGATGAGGGAGTGGTTTGAACTTTGCTGCTCAAGCTTCTTTCTATTTGAGAAACAATAAATTAGGTTCTGCATCAGAATGTATACTTTTTCAGAGGATATTATCTGCATAATTATTCAAGGATAACAATATCCCTTTGTAAGATATAATCCTTTTCTTAAAGTTATTGTGAAATCTGTGATCTGCATCCTGTCCTGTACTGCTTAATGTACGCTCATTGATAGAAATTAAAATAGGTGTATTAGGAGAACACATATTGGAGAATGGGACTAGTAAAAATTTAGGAAAATAACTTAGTAAAGTCTTATTCCTTTTTTAAAAAATTTTTTAATTGCTTTTTTTGGTGAGGAAGTTTGGCCCTGAGCTAACATCTGTTGCCAATCTTCCCCCCAACCCCACTTTATCTTCTCCCCAAAGCCCCAGTACATAGTTGTACATCCTAGTTGTAAGTCCTTCTAGTTCTTCTATGTGGGATGCCACCATGGCATGGCATGATCAGCAGTGTCTAGGTCCACACCCAGGATCCAAACTGGTGAACTCCTGGCCACTGAAGCAAAGTGTGTGAACTTAATAACTACGCCACCTGGCCAGCCCTAAAGTCTCATTCTTCTATCTTCTATTGTAGACCATACAAAATTTTCCATCTTTTTATCTTTTCTCCTCACCCTCGTTTTCATTTTCTTTCTTCCATGCACTTCCCCCTCTACCATTCTTTATAAATACTTATTTGATTATTTTAATCTCAATAAGAATAAGGGAAATAATTGTCCATAGTCAAATAAGTACCAAGACAGTAAAAAACTAAAAGGAAAATTCCCATCTAATTAAAACTGACCACTACACGGATCCTTAGAAAACTCAGGTCTTTATTCTTTAGGTCTTTACCAGTTTGTACTGTATTATTACTCCATTGTTCTCCTGTATCAGGAGTAAGTAAAACTATTTTTAATGAAAACTGAATTTAAAAAATGGTAACAAGAGACTTAGCATTAAATCTACAATTAGTTTAGAAAATGAGAGACTGGATAGATGAAACTTCAACATTTAATTACCAAACAGTGTAAGAAGTACAAAAACAAATGCATAAGAGGTATGAAAATGTTCAGTGGCAGCAAAAGGAAGAAAGTATTCAAAACTTGAGAAAGAGGTGCCTAGCAAAGTTATTATAAGGAAAATATTTTTAAATTGATAAGTAAAGAAAGTAAGGGTTCTTCAGGAATAGAATTCTCAGGAAGAACATTGCCAAAAGAGTGAAAATCATATGTGAGTGTTCCAAGTGCTGCACAATTGAGAATTTATAATACTCTGGAAGCACTGGAATGAGAGGTGTAAGATAGGAAAGAATAAGAGTTGGGGTTGAGGTAAGAGATGGGGAGGGAGGGAGGGCATGATTTAAGGGGAATTGTACAACATGCTAAGTGAAGTGCAGCCTTGATGCTCTACATTGCTGTTCTATAGTTATTGAATATTTGTAAATAGGAATAGTGCTATCTTTAAATATAACTCTCAGGACAGTATAAAATCAAACTGAGGTACTAAGAAAGTATTTAGAAGGCTTTTCAACTGCCTAGAAGAAGAAATGATAAGAGCAGTGGTAGAGAGAATGGGGAGGAGTGAATGAATTCAGGAACTTTTTCAGGAATAAACTCTTAGAAAATATCGGGTGAGGGAGATTAAGGAGAAATAGTTAAGAATAAATTACAGGTTTCTCTGTAAGTCAATCAGGTGAATAGTGGTGCTATTAACTGATATAAAAAAAGATATTTCAGAATTACTGAGTTTCGGGAGTCCATAGGAAATCCCAGTGGAAATGTTTAGCAGGAAGTAGGATGTTTGGAGCAAGTCTGGCTGGATATAGGGAATTGATGTAGATGGAGCTGAAAAGATCTGAGGTAAAAGCTTACATGACAAAAGTAGAAAAGTGAATGGTAGCAAAGAGCAGATAATTATTTGCTTTAAGGAAAAATAATTTTCTTCCACATATACTTATTTCTTAAGTTTTTTTTATTGTTTAGGTGAGGCCTAAATTAAGGTCAAGTTTTGTCACAGAGCTGAATCTGTGCTTATAAGAGCATAAGTAGAACAGTAGTAAAGCTTCAGACAAATAAATCAGTTCATATGTATTTACAGAAGCATAAAATAAGAGTAATGCATATTTTTCAGATTCTATAGTAATCTGAAGTATTGGATCTGCAAAACTTCTAACACTGAATAGTGTACAGACCAAGTAAGAAAATGTACTAATGCTTCTTTTCTCTTTCAAGTTATAGTTTTAAAAATTACATCTTCACTGTATCAGCCCTCTCTAATAATAGAGAAACAATGTTAAGAATCTTTTTGTGTAACTAATGCTTTTATGGTACCAAATGCTATTTCATAGTTAATGGCATAGATTTTAAATTGCCTCAAATTTGTTAATGAATACTAAAATAAAGTTCTTACTTTAAGAGCAAATTGAGAGTTTTGCTGCTTTTTAAATAAAATCACAAATATTCTCACATGTCTCTTGTGGAATGACAATGAATAATTATGCCTGGAAGTGCATCTCTAAAATTTTGGAAAGATAACTTCTAAGGGTTAAAATTTCTTTATACTAGATTAAAAGTTTTGTTATACTTTTAAGCATTATTTACATATATGCACTTAAACGTAAGAATAAATGTATGTGTGTGTATATATGTATACTCTTAAAAATACATAAAGTAGGAAAGTAACATGTTAATTTTTACAACAATTAGTGGGAAAGCCAAGGTATTCAAAACAATGAAGTATAAGTGGGGAATAAATATGTTTAGGAATATAATCTTATTATTATGTGAGAGTAAATATATGATACCTCATTTGACTTGAATGATTCTTACTTGGAAATGCAAATGTTAACTCAGTTAATACATGGTATCTATGGACAGATTTTCCCAGAATAGTAAGTTAATACTTATGGACATTTTACAATTAAGGCTTTATTGATTGATTCTCCTATCTTCTTGGAGTTCTGCTTTTCATTTTGTCTAAAGCAATACCCAACATGCACCTCAGGCCTACCACACTTGAGTTGCCACATCATCCAATATACATTCTAACTATTAAAATAATCCCAATTTGTCTTTGGCTTTTAGGAAATAAACTATTTTCTTGGAATTAAAAAGAAAATCAATAGGAAAACAATGATAATGGTGGAAAGGGAGCCCACAATAGAATAAACAAGAAAAGGAGTATGGAGAGTTCATGCACTTTAACCAAGTGTACTCAAACATGTTCATCCTGCTGAACTGGCTGCTCAAAAAATAAACAAAGCAAAGCTTTGAAGGGCAGCATTCAATAAAGTTCACCTTGCCACATCAACAAAATGTCAGAGAGAAACATGTTGAGAGTGGCAACTGTGCAGGTGTGACTTGCCATTTCTGTATTTTCACATTTCTATCATACCTAATGTTAGGTATTTTTTCGTTGTTAGACATAATGCATCAGATGCAGTCAAAAATAGTTAACATAGTATAAATTATTTCAAAGAAAAAAGGACCAAAGAGCAATGGAAGCAGAAAATGACACAATAAAAAAGATTTCAGGAGCAAAGAAATATCAACTACTTTTCCATTCTGGGAGAAAGAAGGCGGATTTATCACTCAATTTGAATGAAGGAATAAGTGGGAAGTTGAAAGCAGTCTCATCAGAGCCCCTACCTAGCGAAGCAATGATTTTCCCCAATTGCAAACCCATACAAAAACACATAAGCATGCATACGTTATAAAGAAATCTAAAGCTTAAGACAAAAACTTTTGAAGGGCCATAAATTATAATTATCACCTTTATTCCTAAAGATTTTTCCACTGAGAATCTTCAATTTACATTTTTTTAGTATGCTCCCTTCCCCACTAACAGGACCACTATATAATTAAAAATATTAGATCATCATGGCAATGTGAGAGGATCCCTTTATTTCTCCCCTTTAATCAATGGTGATAGAACATCCATAACCCAATAAATGCTACATTGCCCAACACAATAGGTTTACTGAAGAGATGCACACATTGGTACATATGAAGGTGGGTGGACTGGAGCAGATAGAGGAGGCTAAACAAGGGAACAGCAGAGACAGAGCCCAGGACCCTGGATTCCCAGCTGTGGTGACTAAGCCAGCCACATCTAGATCCTGAGAACTCGGTGGGCAGCAGTGAAGGTGTGCCTGCAACTCCAGCTAGCCAGTTCTGGCAACACATGCAGCAATAGGAAGTAGAATAGCAGCAGAGGTGGAGCCCCGTGAGCCCAGACCCCTGGCTATGGCTTGGAGCCTAGTAGCAGCAGTGGAGGTGTGTACATGAATCCAACATCCCAATGCTGTGATGCCTGCAGCCACAGGTAACAGGCAAAAGCTGAGCTAGTACTCCCAAATGTGGCTCCCTCCTCACCCTCCTCCTCTCCATGCCACGGTGGCAAAGCTTCCAACCCAGGTGATCCCAAACACAGCTGAGGCCTCAGTGATCCCTGTGACCTCTAATGGTGAAATCAGGGAGGACAGTTACACCAGCAACAGCAAGGCATCAGTGACCCCCAGAGGTATGGGCAGTGATGGCAAGAGTACCAGTGACGCTCTGAATAGAGGCAATGGAGGGTGCAATGTGGAGATCCTCAAATATAGCCAGAGACAGCTCAGGTAAGAGAAACCAAAAACTAGCACTGTAGGACCACCTACTGAAAAACAAAAGAAAGACTTCTAAATCTCCAAGTGGTTGAAAAGTTTGAATCAAAACTAACAAAGTTATGTCTAAATAAGAAACGTGTTTACTATAACAAATGCACCAGCAGAGGAATAACTCAGCAAACATCACAAAAAGCCTTGGTAACATGGCATCACGATAAGAAAACAATTCTTCAGAAACCAAACATAAACTCATGGAAGACTGTGATCTAACTGATAAAGAATTCAAAATAGAAAATGAGCTACAAGAAAATTAAGAAAGGTGGTTCAACAAGAACAGGGACAAAATCATTAAATAAGGAATTCTTTACCAAAGAAGTTGAAATGCTAAAAAAGAACCAAACCGAAATTCTGGAACTGAAGAACTCAATAAATGAGATGAAGAATAAATTAGAAAGCATTGGAAATAGAGCAGATCATGTGTAAGAGAGCATTAGAGAGCTTGAAGAGAGACCTAGAAACAATGCAGGTAGAAGAAGAGAGAAAACTAAGACTTAAAAACAATGTATAAATTCTATAAGACTTATCGGACTCAATTAGAAAGGGCAACATAAGGATAATGGGTATCCCAGAAGGAGAAGAGAGAGAGAAAGAAGCAGAGAGCATATTCAAAGAAATACTAGCAGAGAGCATCCAAACCTGTGGAAAGAACTGAATATACAAATCCATTAAGTTAAAAAAATACTCAACTCTCTCGACACAAAAAGACCTTCTCCAAGACACATGATAATAAAACTGTCAAAAATCAATGACAAAGAAAGAATATTAAAGGAAGCTAGGGAGAAAAAGACAATAATCTACAATAGAGCCCCTATTAGGCTATCAGTAGATTTCTCAGCAGAAACTCTACAGATCAGGAGAGACTGCAAAGACATGTTCAAAGTATTGAAAGATAAAGACTGTAAGCCAAGAATACTCTATCCAGAAAAGTTACCATTTAGACATGAAGAAGAAATAAAGGCTTTCCCAGATAAACAGAAGCTGAGGAAGTTCACCGCCACTAGACCTGCCTAATAAGAAATGTCAAAAGGAGCTTTCCTCCTGAAATACAAAGGCAAACTATACAAAGCTTTGAGCAAGGTGATGAATAGATAGACGGAATCAGAACATTGCAACACTGTTAGAACAGGATAGTATACACTTAATTATAACATAAAGACTAAAGGGAAAAGAAGCATTAAAAATAACTCTAACTACTTCAACTTGATAACAAACTCACAATACAAAAAGGGATAATTTATGACAACAAAAGCAAAGAAGGGGAAAAGTAAAAGGATGAAACCTGCATAGCCAAATGAAGATAAGATGCTATCAGCAGAAAAAGGACTATCCTATCTATGATAACTTTTATGTAAACCTCATGGTAACCACAAAACAAAAATTCACAGCAGAGTCACAAAACATAAAAAAAAGACAAAACTGAGAAGCACATCACAGAAAACCACCAAACTAAGATGACAGACAGATATACAAGGAAAAAGAAATAATGAAAATATGGAGCAATCAGAAAGCAAAAGATAAAATGGCAGTATTAAGTCAGCATATATCAATAATCACCCTAAATGTAAATGAATTAAATTCACCAATCAAAAGACACAGAGTTGCTGGATGGATTGAAAAGCAAGAGCCAACAATGTGCTGCCTTCAAGAGACCCATCTCAGCTCTGAAGATAAACATAGTCTCAAAGTGAAGGGATTAAAGATGATACTCCAAGCAAATGACAACCAAAAAGAAAAGAAAGCAGGTGTAGTCATAATTATGTCAGACAAAATAGACTTCAACCCACAAAAGAGACAGAGATGGACATTATATAATGATAAAAGGGACTATCTTTCAAAAAGGCATAAAATTTATTAGTAGATATGCACCTAACATAGGAGCAACAAAGTACATAAAGCAATTATTAACATACTCAAATGGAGGACTTTAATACACCTCTTACATCAATGGATAGATCATCCAGACAGAAAGTCAACAAGAAAATATAAGCTGTAAATGAAACATTAGACCAGATGGACAATAAATATATATAGAATATTCTATCCCAAAACAGCAGAATACATATTCTTCTCAATTGCTCACAGAACATTCTCAAAGGTAGACCACAGGTTGGGAAACAAAACAAATCTCAATAAATTTAAGAAGATTGAAATTATATCAAGCATCTTTTCTAACCACAACGGTATGAAACTAGAAATCATATTAAAACAAAGCTGGAAAAGTCACAAAGATATGAAAACCAAACCACATGCTACTGAAAAGCTGTTGGATCAAAGGAAAAATAAAAAAATACCTGGAGACAAATGAAAATAAAAACACAACATACCAAAATCTATGGGATGCAACAAAAGCAGTACTAAGAGGGAAGTTTGTAGCAATACAGGCCTACCTCACAAAACAAGAAAAAAAGTCTCAAATAAACAAGCTAATATTATACCTAAAGGAACTAGAAAAAGAACAAAGACCAAAGTCAGTAGAAGGAAGGAGATAAAAATCAGAGTAGAAATAAATGAAATGGAGACTAAAAAGACAACAGAAAGGATCAATGAGACTAAGATTTAATTCTTTGAAAAGGTAAACAAAATTGACAAATCTTTAGCTAGTCTCACTAAGAAAAAAAGAGACACATCTCAAATAAATAAAATCAGGAAGAAAAGAGGAGAAATTACAACAGATACCACAGAAATACAAAGGATTATAAGACAATACCATAGTAAGTGACATGCCACCAAATTGAATAACCTAGAAGAAATAGATAAATTCTTAGTTTATACAACCTTCCAAAACTGAATCAAGAAGAAATAGAGAATCTGAATACAGGAACACCTCAGAGATCTTGTGGGATCAGTTCCAGAACACCTCAATAAAGCTAATATCACAATAAAGTGAGTCACTCAAAGTTTTTGGTTTCTCAGTGCATACAAAAGTATGTTTAGACTATAATATAGTCTATTAAGTGTGCAATAGCATTATGTCCAAAAAAATAATGTACACACTTTAATTAAAAATACTTTATGGCTAAAAATTGCTAACCATCATCTGAGCCTTCAGTGAGTCATGATCTTTTTCCTCGTGGAAGATCTTGCAAAAAACTCAGTATCTGCAAAGCACAATAAAGTGAAGTGCAGTAAAACGAGGTATGCCTGTAGACAGATCACTAGTAAGGAGATGAAACAGTAATCAAAACCTTCAAAAAAACAAACCCAGGACGAGATGGCTCCTCTGGTGAATTCTACCAAACATTCAAAAAGATTTAATATCTATCCTCCTCAAACTCTTCCAAAAAATTGAAGAGGAGAGGATGCTTCCTAATTCATTTTATGATGGCAACATTACCCTGATACCAATACTAGACAAAGACATTACCAAAAAAGAAAATTACAGGCTGCTATCACTGGTGAACAGAGATGCAAAAAAATCTCAAGAAAATATTAGCAAATAGAATACAATACATTAAAAGGATCATATACCCCTATCAAGTAGGATTTATTCCAGAGATGTAAGGATGGTTCATCACCCTCAAATCAATCAACATTATATAGCACATTAACAAAATGAAGAATAGAAGTTACATGATCATCTTACTAGATGTAGAAAAGGCATTTGACAAAATTCAGTATCAATTTATGATCAAAACTCTTAATAAAATGGATACAGAAGGAAAATACCTCAACATATTAAAGGTCATTTATGAGAAACTCGCAGCTAACATCATACTTAATGGTGAAAACCTCAAAGCTACCCCTCCAAGAACAGGAACAAGACAAGGATGCCCATTGTCACCACTCTTATGCAACATAGTATTGGAAGTCCTACCCAGAGCAGTTAGACAAGAAAAAGAAATAAATGATATCCAAATTGGAAAAGGGGAAGTAAAACTGTCACTACTTGCAGATGACATGGTTTTATATATAGAAAGCTCTAAAGAATCCACCAAAACTTTTAGAAATAATAAACAAATATAGTAAAGTGGCAGGGTAGAAAATCAATACACAAAAATCAGTTGTGTTTCTTCACACTAACAATAAACTAGCAGAAAGATAAATCAAGAATACAATCTTATTTACGATTGCAATGAAAAGAATAAAATACCTAGGAATAGGGGCTGGCCCCGTGGCCGAGTGGTTAAGTTCGCGCTCTCCGCTGCAGGTGGCCCAGTGTTTCGTTGGTTCGAATCCTGGGCGCGGACATGGCTCTGCTCATCAAACCACGCTGAGGCAGCGTCCCATGCCACAACTAGAAGGACCCACAACAAAAAAAGAATATACAACTATGTACTGGGGGGCTTTGGGGAGAAAACAGAAAAAAAAAATACCTAGGAATAAATTTAACCAAGGAGGTAAAAGATCTGTTCAGTGAAAATTATAACACATTGGTTAAAGAAACAGAAGAAGAAAAAAGGAAATGAAAGATAAACCATGCTCAAGAACCGGTATAATTAACATAGTTGAAATGTCCATAAAACCTAAAGCAATTTACAGATTCAATGCAATCCCTACCAAAATCCAAACATTTTTCAAGGAGATCTAACAAAGAATCCTAAAATTTATATGGAACAACAAAAGATCCCAAATAGCCAAAGCAATTCTGAAAAAAAAAAAAGAACAAAGTTAGAGGTATCACAATTTCTGATTTCAAAGCATACTACAAAGCTACAGTAATCAAAATAGCATGGTATGGGCAGAAAAACAGATACACAGATCAATGGAACAGAATAGAGAGCTCAGAAATAAATCCATTTATGGGCAGCTAATTTTCAACAAAGGACCCAAGAATGTTCGATGGAAGAGAACCAAATTATCTTCAACAAACTGTGTTGAGAAAACTGGACTACCACATGCAAAAGAATGAAACTGGACCATTGCCTTACACCATACACAAAAATTGACTCAAAATGGATTAAAGATTTGAATTTAATACCTGAAATCATAAAATTCCTGGAAGAAAATATAGGCAGCACACTCTTTGACATCAATCTTAGAAATATCATTTTGGATATGTCTTCTCAGACAAGGGAAACAAAAGAAAAAAATTACTAAATGGAACTACATCAAACTAAAAATCTTCTACACAGCAAAGAAAATCATCAACAAAATGAAAAGACAGCCTGCCAATTTGGAGAAGATACTTGCATATCATATATTCAATAATGGGTTAATATCCAAAATATATAAAGAAATCATACAACTCAACAACAAAAAAAGCAACCTGATTTAAAAAATGGGCAAAGGATCTGAGCATTTTTCCAAAGAAGATGTTCAGATGAGTAACAGGCACATGAAAAAATGTTCAACATCACTAATTATTAGGGAAATGCAAATCAAAAGCACAATGAGATATCACCTTACATCCCTCAGATTGGCTATGATTAAAAAGACAAAAGTTAACAAAGGTTGATGATATAGAGAAAAGAGAACCCTTGTACATTGCTATGGGAATGAAAATTGATGCAGTCACTATGTAAAACAGCATGGAGATTCTTCAAAAACTAAAAATAGAACTACCATATCATCCAGCTATTCCACTTCTGGATATTTATCAAAAGAAAATAAAAATAGTAATTTGAAAAGATATGTGCACCCCTATGTTCACTGAAACATTATTTACAATAGCCAAGACCTGGATACAAACTAAGTGCCTATCAACAGATAAATGAATAGAGAAGATGTGGTACATATATTTACAATGGAATACTACTCAGTCATTAAAAAGCTGAAATCTTGCCATTTGCAACAACACAGATGGACCTTTAGGGTATTATGCTAAGCAAAATAAGTCAGATGGAAATAATAAATACTGGATGACTTCACTCATATGTGGAAGATAAACAAACACACGCATAGATGCAGAGAACACATTGATGGTTACCAGAGAGGATAGTGGGAGGGGAGCGAACAAAAGGAGTGAAGGGGAACTTTTATACGGTGGACAGATGGAACTTAGATTTTTGGTGGTGAATTCGATGTAGTCTATACAGAAGTTGAAATACAACAATAGACACATGAAATTCATATAATGTTATAAACCAATGTTACCTCAATAAAAAATAAATTGCACTTGGTGACTGGGTGATCTAATAATAACTTTAGCTGTGATTTAGGCAATCTAGTCCTGCAAAAATACACATATAAATAAATAAAATGAAAATAATAAGTCAAGCTTTGGCTTTTATTAGGATTTTTAGGCACAGCTGATTGAATTCACAGTAGTTTTTAGAATTCTCATATCAGAAGTTCACAGGTGAGACATTGCTTTACGTGCAAACATAAATTTTATAACTTAATGGGAAATATGACTTCAAAAGTAATTCTTGGATAATAATGAAAAACGAAACGAAGCCAGAATACTTGTTTCATGTTTTAATGTTTAATTATTTAAATGCTTGAATATTTAAATCAAAATCAATGTTTTAAGGCCATCAGTAACTTGGCTTTGACTATAAAAGAAATCCTCAGATCTCTTACTCTTTGATCTTTTTTTTATCTTCCTTTCCTTCAATTGCAACTTCTCTCTAATCCTTTTTGTCTGTATTTCTCAAATGTTCACATTAATAAAATAATACATATTTTCACATTTATAGACTAAATAAACATGATTTTGTGTTTGTTTTTTTAATTGACATTTAGTTGACATACAATATTGCGTTAATTTCAGGTGCAGAAATTTATTTACGTTACAAAATGATAACCCTTATAAGATTAGTAGCCATCTCTCATCATACAAAGTTATTGCAATATTGTTGACTCTATTCTTTATTATGTTGCACATTACATTCCTGTGACATTCATTTTATGACTGGAAGTTTGTACCTCTTCATCACCTTCACCTATTTTTCCCTTCCTCCCACTTCCACCCCTATGGCAACCACCAATTAGTTCTCTGTGTTTGTAAGTATGCTTCTGTTTTGTTTTGTTTCTTCATTTGTTTTGTTTCTTAAGATGCCACATATAATTGAAATCATACAGTATTCTTTCTCTGGATGGCTTATCTCATTTAGCATAGTACCTTCTAGATCCCTCCATGTTGTCACAAATGGGAGAATTTCATTTTCTTATGGCTGATATATATATATATACACACACACACCACATATATATGTATGTATATACACATACATACACACCACATATATATGTATATATGTACATATATGTATATGTATATATATATATATACACCACATCTTTATCTACTCCTCTATCATTGGACATTTAGGTTGCTTCCATATCTTTGCTATTGTAAATAATGCTGCAATGAACATAGAGATGTATATATCTTTTTGAATTAATGTTTTTGCTTTCTTTGGATAAATACCCAGGAGGGGAACTACTGGATCATGTCATAGTTCTATTTTTAATTTGGGGGGGGAGTTTCTATACTCTTTTCTCTAGTGGTTGCATCAACTTACATTTCCACCAACGGTACATGAGGATTCCCTTTTCTCCACATCCTCACCAACACTTGTTAATTTTTTCTCTTTTTGAATAGCCATTCTGACAGGTGTGAGGTGATATCTCATTGTGGTTTGGATTTGCATTTCTCTGATGATTAGTGATGTTGAACACCTTTTCATCTACCTGTTGGCCATCAGTATGTCTTCTTTGGAAAAATGTCTATTCAAGTTCTCTGCTCATTTTTTAATTGAATTAATTTTTTCTTCATATTGAATTGTATGAATTCTTTAATGTTTTGGATATTAACCCTTTATTGGATATGTCATTTGCAAATATCTTCCCCAATTTAGTAGGTTGCCTTTTTGTTTTGTTCATAGTTTCCTTTGCTGTACAAAGCTTTGTAGTTTTGTGTAGTCCCATTTGTTTATTTTTGCTTTTGCTGCTCTTGCTTGAAGAGATGTATCCATAAAAATATTGCTAATGCTGATGTCAAAGAGTTTACCAACTATGTTTTGTTCTAGGAGTTTTCTGGTTTCAGGTATGTTTAATATTTTAAGTGACTTGAAGGTTTTATATTTCATTTCTTATAAATTATAATTAATTCTGTTTACACATATGAATTTAAAATAAATGTTTCTCTTTTAATTTATACCTGAACTTTTAGTTTTACTCTTAGTGGATCCAAGGTCTTGAAGAAAGTTTCCTATTGGTGAACTTACATTTAATTAACAAACATTAATGTATTACTCTCTCTGCTAAAAACAAAAACAAACAAAAAGTGTGGGAAATTTTATTTATTAACCCATGTAAACCTAACATTGGGGAAGTTGTGCTGGGGAAACAATTGAACGTGTTACAAACAATACTCAACAATATAACAAGTACTTATTTATCATTCATTATCCATCAGGCGCCTTGTTCCATACAATGATGAAGACTATTGACCTTACAGAGCTTACAGTGCATTAATAAATACAAATAATTAAGCAAACAATGGCCCAAAAATAGCATTCAATATTAAGATTAGATAAGTACAGGGAGCTATGAAAATATATATTAAATCTTTATAACTCAGTCTGGAGTGGAGAATGGTCAAGGAAACATTTTCCTCCAAATGGTATTTCACTTGGGACCTGAAGAATAAGCAAGAGTTAAACAGTTGAGCAAGAAAGGGAAAAATGTTTGTTAAACTAAGGCAAACAACATATGATTAGATTAGAGGCAAGAGAAAGCGTAACACATTTGACGAACTGAACAAAGTTTACTGTGTCTCCATTGTTATAAGTATGGAAGTGGGAGAGGAATGAAGAGAAGCCAAGGCACAAAGGGTCTGCCAGGAGATGGAAAAGGGTTTAAGCGATGAAACGCCACTGAAGGGAAGTAAGTAACTGAGTAATGTGGTCTGAGATGAGGTTTAGACCGTCTCTATGGTCACGATATGGAGAACAGACCTTGGCAGAAAAACTAGAAGCAGAGAAAAAGACTAGTGCAGCAATTCAGGATGATAAGGTCCGTATGAAGATACGTAGATTCCAGAAATAGTTATGTGGTAAAATTGACAGGACTTAAATGAGTGTTTGAACATTGAGAGTGAAAAGAAGGAAGAAGTCATGATTGATTCCAAGGACTCTGGATTGGACTAGTGTGGGCATGTCACTACCATTCACTAAATTAATGAGTTTAATTTTTAACAGGTAAAGATCGATAGACCTTGAGATGTCCAAATAGAGATGTCCGATGGGCAACCAGCTGTAATAAGGTCTAGGCTAGAAATATTGGTATGGAATTTATCAATAAATTGATGGCAACTGAAGTTATAGAGTGAATGACTTCAGCCAAGAATTGTGTATGATAGAGGATCCACACAAAATTCTGAGGAATACCCATATTTAAGAGATCAGAAGAGGAAACAGATGCTATAGAAAAGACTGAGGAGGAATGACTGAGGAGGAATGACTGAAGAGGCAGATAGAAATTTGAGAGAACACTGCATCACAGGTGCTGAGGGTAGAGAATATTTGGAAAGGAATAGGTCAGTAATGAGCAATATTGTTGAGAGTTAAAGTAAAAGCTAAAAAGTCCTCACTGTATTTTGCCAGAAGAAGGTCATTGGTGAAATGATGAGAACACTTTGGTGAAATAGTAAGAAAAACAGAAGCCAGATTTTAGAAGAACTTGGAGTAAGAGGTAGAAAGAGGGGGAAAGCAAGTATAACCAATTTTTAGGAAGTTCAACTTAAAAAGAGGTGGAAGAAATTGGCCAGAAACCAGAAGCCACATGTGGTTAAGGGGAAATTTTCTTGTGGCTCTCATATGTTTAATTGCTGATAGGAAAGGAGGCATAAGAAGAGAGAGATTAGGGAGATAATTAATGAAGGGATCTCCTTGAAAAAACTAAAAAGGATACAATCCTGACAACTTGGGAGTTCAATTTAGACAAAAAGAGGATACTCCTTTTTTGGAAATAAGAAGAGAGAAAAAAGTAGTAAGTACGATGCAGACCAATGTGTAAACTCAGTGGTAGAAAGTTCAGGAAATATATCATCTGAGGACTTCTTTTTAAAAACAAAACAAAACGAAAAGAGAACAAGCTCCTCTGCTAATGGTGAATGAGAGAAGTAGGGAGAGAATTATAGAGGAGACAAAAGCATGGTTTCCATCTGAAATAGCCACTATCACGAATGGCAGATGACTACGGAAATACAGTACAAGTGACCAGGTGAAGCTAAGGACCAGTTAAGGCTGATTGCCTGCATTTACAGTAACACAAATCTACCATTATCATTTACCACCATAACATTTGTTGTAGAAACAAACCGCTTCTACAAAAATACATAAATAAAAAGTTTTTGTGAACTTTTTTGAATGAAGAGGATACCTGTGTTGAATTCAGAGGTCATTGTCCGAAGAAATCACATCTTGACAAATCCAGTAACTCTGAATGAGACATTTTTCAGAAAAAACACCCTTCTTTGTTATCACAGCACAGGAGTTATCTTCAACCTGGCCCATGACTTGAAATCTGTAGAGGAAAAGGGACACTCTGTCCTCACTCTGCTAAGAGCACAACTGTGTGTATTTTGTGTGTTTTCCGTCTTCTTAGGAAGAACGTATTCCTCAAGCTGGAGATCTAAAGTATTGTCATATTTGGACAGGAAATGTACATTAGTAAATGATTTGCTTAGAATTGCTCCAAAATGCAATAAAAAAAAATTGTCATTTGTAGATGGAAACACTGCATGGAATTAAAATGGAAATAACAATGTGAGCAAGAAACAGTAGTTTCTCAATTCCTTGAGTTCACATGAAAGATAAAATTCTTAGAGGACTGCTATCATCTTAATGTTTGTACGCCCCCAAAATCCATATGTCAAAATTCTAACCCTTAAAAGTGATGGTATTAGGAAGCGGGGCCTTTGGGAGGTACTTAAGTCATGAGGATGGAACCCCCGCGAATGAGATTAGCTCCTTACATAAGAGACCCCAGAGAGATCCTTAGCCCCTGCACCCTGTGACGACACCGTAAGAGAGTGTCAGCTACCAGTCAGCAAGAGGGCCCTCACCAAAACAGGGCTCCCTTGATCTTGGAATCTCACACTCCAGAACTGTGATCAATAAATTTCTGTTGTTTATAAGCTATCCAGTCTGTGGTATTTTGTTATACTAAGACAGAGGACAATTATGCCATTTTAGGAGAAAAATTCATTTTGTTACTCTAAAAATTCTTCAACAATTGAATGATACAAACTCTATAGCAGACAATATCATATTTATCATTTTAAGATTTAGTAATATCAACACATTCAAAAGTATGCACAGTTTTCAAAAAGTATTAATTTCCTGTAGAGAGTAAATCAAACTATTAACCTTTTCATCTTCCAGACTTAAATCCCAAATGCCACACTTTTCAAAATCTTCCCTCACTGTCTGTGATGAATCTCCTTGCTTCTAAAAGAGATTCTAAGAAAGATGAATGCTCTTTGATGCATCTTGTCTTTACATGCTGAACATGGCAACAGTAACCCCAGACAGGACTGAGGCAAGGAGTGAGAGTGAGGAAAAGGCGAGATCTCCCTCCTTTCTGAAATGTTTTAAACTCACGTAGACACCTCAACAAAAGAATTTCTTTGCATATGTGTTCATAATATGCACATCCTTCAGCTTTAACACAAAAGAAGGGAACTTCCTCTAAATTCTGTTTTTCCACGATGTTAAAACCAACTTTTCCTGTGTTAGACAAAAAAGCCACAAGTCGTCTAAAAAAAGTCAGGAACTACTCGATTTTAAAACCCAGATCAGCAAATTAATAAATCTGAGAAAGTTTGTGTGTAGGTTGACAGAACATCTCTTTAAAAATATGCTAATAGGTTTTTATTAGAAATAATCAAACAAAATTTCTGGGTTTTTTGTTTGTGGTGTACAGAAAGCATGCGTGGGTGGGTATAGAGTGTAAATTTTATTTTACTTATTTACTATTTTTTATTTTTTTATTGAGATCACATTGGTTTATAACACTATATAAGTTTTAGGTGCACATCATTATATTTCAGCTTCTGTATAGACCACATCATATTCACTGCCAAAAGTCTAGTTTCTATCTGTCACTGCACAAATGTCCCCTTTTACCCCTTTGCCCTCTCCCCGCCTCCTTCCCCTCTGGAGATGCTGTAAATAGTCGCTGGGTAAGAGTATTCATTTGTGGGGTGACTTTCTGTTTCAGAGTATTTTTTTACTACCCCTCAGCCAGCCCAGTGGACGTGTTGTGTCACTCCAGAAGATTTATATTCCTCCTAATCTCCTTAAATCCACATCTCTTTAAGAGACATTACAAAATTAAAAATTTTAAAAAAGCTTAATTAACTTTTGATGATCCCCACAACCTTGATGCTAAGAGTAGTTTTCGCCCTGGACCCCTCAGACTTTCTGCCTATGTTTTGGGGATTTGCACATAATCCCCAAAGATTCAGCAATCTCTATTCATGGAATTTAAGCAGAAATGAATGAGGGACACAAAAATAGATACAGATATTGTTAATTGGGGCGATAGAATTAAAAAACAGTCAAACGGTTATTTGTTGCGTTATGTATAACTTATTTTTTAATATTTCCCAATAATTGAAGTTCTTCTACTAATCAAATTAAACATTATTCTGCAAACCTGTAAGAAATACTTCATAAATTTATATAAATTTACATTGAATACAATTTTCCATTTATACCTCTCCCATTATAGGTAAACTAAAAGAAAGCTCATTATGAAAATAAATCAGTTTAGGAGTTTTCATTTCTCTAAGGCAAATTTCCTAATTATTTGCAAATTAACAAACATCAAAGTCTTCAATCTTTAGGAACCAACTGGCTACTTGGACTTTCAAGCAGCCCCCAGTAGGGATTGGCTGCTCAGCTCTCATATTCCCCCATGGTACTTAAATGCCAACACTCACAACTGTCGATTTAATGGGGTGCCATCCAGCCAGGTCCGTGTCTTTTGTGGATGTGTAATGTTCAATCCAATCCAAAAGTAAATTCCATCTTGTATATTACTCTGTATGAAATCCTGTGAAAGAAGATCCAGAGGAAATTAACTGAGTTAAATCTATTAAAATAGCCTCTTAGAACTTTTGTCCAGACCTGTAAAGGTTTTGCTATTGATCTCTCTAATCAGGAAAATCTTAAGAAAGCTGAGGAGGTTTTCTATACATTTAGGGAAGGATATTGATAGGAAGATATTCAAAATACATGACTCTTGCATACATTATGTGAGGACATGTGCTGCTTAATGGAATTCCTGAGGGTGGTGATATAAATAGCAACTGACGAAGGGGCACAAAGAGGATGTGAAGCAAAAGCTAGGAATGAATGAGTCTGCCTAAAAGACCAACAGCTATCCATGGATTGCTTTTGTCTACCAATGGTGCAGTCTTGAGAAAACTGATGCCTAAGGTGAAACTACACACAAATGAAACTAAGGAGCCCCAACTCTCTTACCCAAGATACGAGGAATATTGCCAGATATTGGTAATGCTTTTGATCAGCACCTGAAAGAGCTCCTATCTTTCTCTCCGGGAGATAATGTTCGAGGATAGCATTGATATTCTAACTTTGTCATTTGCTTGAAGAGTGAAGTAGGCAACTTTATACAACCTGTCAAGTTCTATAGATTCCTCTCATGGAAATGGGGAAAATACTGCTTCTCAGATAAGGTTATTGTGAGCACCAAGTTATATAACATGTCTACCATAGTGCCTGGCATATGGTGGGAATTCCATAAATGGCAGTAATTATTAGTGCTATAATTCTTTTATTACAGCATGCACCTATTTTTCCCAGTTGTTAAAGTGATAATTTTCATGGCAAATTAGCTCTTACCAGTTCAGCCTTGTCTTGGATCATCAAAAGATGTGATTTCATTATTGAACAGGATTTTTGGCTATTGATCCATGAATTAAAGGTTTTGAAAAAGTTATAGCATTTCCCTTTCTTCTGTACCCAGTCATTGGGGCATAAATTTAGCCTAGAGTTTGCTGAAAATAGGAAAATAGGAAGAAATAGGAATGAGAACAAGATTTAATTATTGAAAACAATTTTTGCACTAATTTTGTAAATTGTTTCCTTAAAAGTAAAGATTTTGCCCCCGTTTAAGAAATGAACTCCCTCTCCACTGATGAATAGTCTTTAGAAGAGATAACTGTCAGAAATATTCAGTCATTATTTATTGAGTAATTATTATATTTCAAATAGTTTCTGAATTCTTTATGCACATGAGTACTATATGAAATACTCTTCCTTACAAGAAACTTATGAGATACATAAAATTATTAACTTCATCTTCCTCAGTTTGTAATTAAAGACAGTAAAGTTAAGGTTAAGTAAAATATAAAGTGGGAAACTAAAGGTTAAGTAACTCATTCAAGGTCATATAGTTAATAAGTGGTGGGATATAGGGAAACAAAGTAAAACAGAGAGTCTAAAAGCCATCAGGAGAAAACTATTGTGGAAAAAATGTCTTTTTAAGAGTCTCTTTTTGATGCAGAAGAATATATTTCATAACACTTTTTTTTCTCTACAAACTACAAACTCCGTCACGATGCCTTGTTTTTCTTTTTTGAAGATTGACACCTGCGCTAACAACTGTTGCCAATCTTTTGTTTTTTAATTCTTCTCCCCAAAACCTCCCAGTACGTAGTTGTATATTATAGCTGTGGGTCCTTCTAGTTGTGGCATGTGGGATGCCGCCTCAGTGTGGCCTGGTGAGAGGTACCATGTCTGCACCCAGGATTTGAACCTGCAAAACCCTGGGCCGTCAAAGCGAAGCATGTGAACTTAATCACTCGGCCATGGGGCCGGGCCGTCATAACACGCTTTATCAGAAACTTTGTAAAACAAATTTTTCATGGTGACCCCAATATCTATATGTCTTGATGACCATCAGACTTACCTCTATGAAAAGAGACAAACCTAAAATAAGTATCAAAATAAACATATTCAGAAATTGGTACGCACAGGTTTCAGATGAACTAATTCTTTTTATATTTTAAGCTGAATAGTAGGCATATAAACATTGCTTGTATGCTATTTAAAGTTTTGTATGTCTTAAATGTTCCATAATATCTTTTAAATATCCCCAAATTTATGTAAAAGTTTACCTGATTTGCTTATATTAAATGAGACTAATATGAAAATATAAACTATAAAATACTCTTCTCAAAAGTTAGATTTACCATTAGAGCCCATGGGAGATCTTTGAGAGAGAGTATGAAGAATCATATTATTTGGGGAAAATATCACATAGTAAGTTTCTGGTTGAATCAGTGAAGTGCCCTGGTTCTTCAAAGCCCTCTTCCCAAGGCATTTTATTTTATAAGTAATAACAACAAAATGGGCATTGAAATAGTGTATTAATGAACTAAGCTTTAACTGCATTGGCCAGGAAAAATACCCAATAGTACATCTCACACCAAAGCTGGGAACAAATTTTAGTTTTGCTGAAATTTACTATCATAATTTATTGACAGAAACGAATGACTTTAAGCCGTCGTGCTCATTCAGATGTTTACCTTGACATGCTTTGCTACGGTAGCATTTGGCCTCTAAAATAAATCATGAATTATTCACTTCCCTCTTCTTTTTATTTGCCTGAAAGTCATCTACCACAGGCACAAAGAAGCCCCAGCTTCTGTCAGTGCAGTAAAAGGAAGGAAATTCATCCAGTGAAAATTACAGTTGTTTAGAGTCTGCAGGACTGTTACTGCTATGCCAAAGATAAGATGATGGAAATAGTCAACAAATAGCTCTTGAGTGCAGTAGTGCTGGGACCCCCACTGAAAGAAGGCCTCCAGGTGGTCTAGAGAAGCCTAGAAGAGTACATGAATGGGGAGGAATATAGAAATGTCCACAGCAGGGAAGACTGAGTTGACCAATTAAAGAGATGGGATATAAAGGCTAAAGTCTCAAGGGAAAAGTGTCATCATAAGCATGCACATTAGTTGTATTTTTCATATTGTGTTCTATCACTCTCTTCTGATCATCAATATTTAAGTAGAAAGCACTTCCTAATTATCCATATTTAACATAAGGACTGGAAATATATTTTAGTATAATTCATGATGTTTAAACTGTGCAAGAGTTTATAGTTTTGGTAGATTTCTTAGAAAATTGTTGTAACTTGTGAGAAGTTAATTTTCTTATTCTAAAATAAGCACTTATAAATAAGAAAAAATAAGCACCGTAATTTTTTTTTAAAAAGGCAAAGATGATGAACAGGCAGTATACAGAAAAAAAAATACAAATATCCAATATATGTGATTTTATATTTAATTGCCCTATCATATAAGAAATGCAACTAAAATCAGCTATATGTATTTTATCATATTATATTAGCATGTATAGTCTCAACTATGGTGTGCGCACACATACTAGAAGGGTTCAGAGGGTAGGAAACTGCAATGAAGAGATAAATATTCAAAAGAATGGGTTGGATCAGCATGAACAAAGACTCAAAGTCGAGAGAGTATGCTGCATTATACTACCTCACAGAGGTTTGTGCTGCTGGGGACTAGTGTACAAAGAGAGCTGCACTGTGAGAAATGAGACTGCTGTTGTAGGAAATCAAGGTGCAGAGGACCTTGCAAATAAGTTAAAGTGCTTAGACTTTGTCCTAAGGACCAGAGAAAATCACAGGAGAGTTTTAAGCATGCAAGTGCCCTGGTCACTGATTTGCATTTTAGAAAGATCCTACTGGCTGCACAGAGAATGAATGGAGATCTAGATGACAGTAAAATAGCAATTAGTAATCCCCTTCTTTGTGAGACATACTGATCTCCAAATGCCTTATAATTCAACCTTTTCACGTTATAATTTTGAAAGAACAATCTAAAACACTTTAATCATATATTGTAACAAACAATAATCACAAAAACAGCAATCACTATTGCATAGAATAATATATGGATATAGTACATGGATACTATCCATATAATACTACATAAGTAAATATAGGAGCATAATGCTGGTATAATGTCCTTGAGTAGTAAAGTAAAAAGCAATCATAGCAATAAAACTATTTCAGGCCAATGAACCTTACATCCACCAAATCATCTCCAACAGTTAAGGATATTGAACTTGTTCCTTAAGGGCCTAGGCAAAATTTCCTGAAAGATTGATTTCATCTTAAATTCTTATGTAAATATTACATTCTAATCCTTAATGTACTTGTGAGTTTGATTTAATATGATACTATCTAGATTACTTTCCATTGAATAAAATTGGTATTCCAGGAATATGACTCTACTGTCATCCAGAAACTGTTATCACATCATCCTTAACCACACTCCACCCTCTGTACTAACCTCACCTTTAGAGACACTGATGCATAATGCAAGAAGCTACTCTAGACCTCTATCAGGAAGGAGTTTATTCAGCCTAAACCACATGTGGCATTGCCATTTGACTGTCTTTGCCATCTCACACGTCAATCATGAGATTCTTGAGGGCAGGGACTTTTTCTTAAATTCTTTGCTATCTTGTCAGTAAACCAAGTATTTTATATATGCCTAATAGATATATGAAGTAAAATAAATAAGTTAAGATTTTGAAACTTTCAAGAGATAGTCAGTGATATGTTTGTTGCCTAGCAAGGGAATTTCAACACTTGAAGTAGCAGCAAGCCAGCTATTGGAGACAGTGTATTTGAAGAGAGTTCTAGCAGCAGTAAGGTGAGCGAGGAAGCGGTAGTCTAAGCAGTGAACCTGAACAGACTTACAGGAACCGGAATTGGAGGTAAAGAGATGCAAGAAAAAGCCTCCTCAGAGCCTCCCTTATCTGACCAAAAGTAGAAGCTTCTGAGAAATGAGGTCGCCATAAATTCCCTCTTTCAGGTGGTTTACTCGCAGGAAAAAGACTGAGAAGAAACGTACCATACACCCCCTCTCTGGGGGAATTTTATGGCCATGAAGAAGAGAGAAAGACTGCTTATACTTGCGTAAACAGACACTATCACAAACTTTATCTCCAGTTTGTTCTCCTAAAAAACCCTCTTGTCTGGTGACGTATAAAAACTAGGCTATTGGTGGTGAGCATGATGCAGTGCATACAGAGATTGATATACAATAATGTACATCTGAAATTACACAGTGTTATAAACCAATATGACCTCAATCAAATAATTCTTTTTTAAAAAGTAGATTTCCTTGCACCATCCCCCACCCAAAAACCCTCTTGTCTTTCTTAAAGAAACATATTTATTTTTTCCACAGAAGCCAGCCATTTCTTCCCCCTCCCTTTCCTCTAAGTTAGGTATATAAGCCTTTAGCCATTTAGAGCTAGCTACATCTTTTGTTAGCTCTTCTATGCATACAAATAAATATTTTTGTCCCATTAATTGGTTCTTTGTCCATTTAATTTACAGGCTCCAAGCACTAAACTTAAGAGGGTGGAGGAAAAATTTTCCCTCCTCTACAATACAATCAAATAAAACCACTTACTTGTGGATTTTGTATTGTCCTGCTGTTTCCTGGGAAGAATATTCATACAATTGCAATCTTTGGTTCCATTCTCACTACCAAACATCTCACTGTGGTTGTCACTGAAGGAATGTATGCTTAGGTAACTTACTAAGAAATGAAGAAAAATAGTAAGACTAATTAGATTTCTGCAGATGTAAGCCTGTGCCTTTTAACTATCCATTAAAGTGAACCTGCAAGGGAATGCATGAAATGCTGGTGGACAGGAGGTCTGTTTAGAGCATTTCAACCCTCCAATTTGACAAAGAATGAATAAACTTAGAGATTCGGACATTTCTACTTATAGAAAAGTGATTAGAAACAAACAATAGAAACAAATTATCTAAATAAAATTAAAACATACTTAAATTTGCATCTGTTTAGATAGGTTAGAATTCTGTATGATCTTGAACTAGTTACATAGCCTCTCTGTTTTTCAGTTTCCCCTTATTTAAAAGAGAGAAATGCTTAACAGACTGAGAGTTGTTGTAAGGCCAAAAGACAATGTATATAACGTGTTTATTACAACTCCTAAGATGTAGTGGGTCACAACAAATAGAAACAATAACAGATACAATTATCCAGAGCTCTTATTGAAGTAGAGTTCATTTTAGAAATAGATCTTTAACTTGGCCTTAAATTTTAAAGTAACTGATAAATTTTTTAAAAACTTCAAAATGTCAAGTAACCTGTAAAGTCCAAAAGTTTTATTTAAAGGGCCAAATCAGCTTCCATAAAACTAAGTACTTTCACTAAAATATAAGACTTCAGTTCCTAGAATTGTGATAGCCAAACCCACACTATTTACCAATTAATTAAAATTATGAGCAGAATAGACTTTATTAATTAACAAGTTTAATTCCTCCTCTGTACAGGGAAAAATTACTAATTATTAGTGAAATCAGGAACTGTGTCATTTAATATCAGTGTAATTAAAATAACAATGAAAGAGAATATGAGATAAATGTGAAAAATAATTCTGAAAAGGCTAAAGAAATAAAAGTAAACTCCAAAGGAAATACATTAATCTCTATAGTTGAACATATAGCTTTCCACATATTCACCCCGAATTGTTAGTCCTATCACTGTGGCAGCGAGTAGAACCAGCGCAATGCTGGTCAGTCTCAGGGTAGTCTGATGCCACTTTGGACATTTAGGGTAATCTGTAATGATTAATTTTTCCTTCTGAAAAGTTCAGACCTTTCAAATGAACTTGAAAATGAGTCACAGAAATGTAAAATTCTGAAGGTACATATTATCTTAAGGTGAGGGAAAGAAGTCTACAATCTCTATTTAAATCATCTTGACATGAACACATATTTAATTATCTTTAAAAGGTTGGATATATTGATCCTAAGTAAGAAGTCAATATGCTTTATTTACTGCTTATTAAATACCCTTATTATGTTAACACTTCTCTTCCAAAAGTATAATTCATATAACAATCAAATGGGTGGATATTTGTTGATCAACTGCTTAGTCAAAACATTTCCTCTAAAATTTGTCCTTTACCTTCACTTACATTTTGACTGAATTGTACAGATAACATTCAGTGAGAAGAAAAAATATAGGTAGTACCAAAATAATTGAATGATAGCAAAAATGAGTGTCTAAAGGAGAAACATAAGCAAGATTGAGTACTGCAGCCATCTTCCCAAATGTTTGAGATAAAAGTTATATATCAATTCATGAAACAGAACTCAGATGCTAATCTTTATAATTATAAACTTTCCTTCAATAAAATAAGCATTATAATAGTTTAATAATCTTCAACCCAGGTCAAGTCAAATCTGACCATTACATTCAATTTAACAATATTTATAAATATACAGCTACACACCAGAAACTGGGCTGGATGCGAGGGTTGTGGAGATAGAAAACTGTACAATCTAGTGGGGAGATATCTATGTAAACATACTATTTCAAAATAAGATAAATTTTCTGATTAGATTCTAGTTCAAGTTCTTCAAAGTTCTCATTAAAAGCCTAGGATTAAAAGATCCACAGAAAATTCCAGCTGTATAATCTGTGGTCTGATGGGAGGGCTATGGATTCCTACCTTTGCATGTCCACTTGCGTTGGCAATGATAAGGAGGTTTCCTTGGCTTCTGCATCATCAGTCCCTCTGTGTTTTGTGTCTGTCCAAACATCCTATAAATAGAATAATCCATCTTTGAATGAGATGGAAAGAGAGGCATCACCTGATCAAAAGCAGAGTCAGTGGCATTAAAACAAGCCTGTAGCTGTAAAACCACAAAGGATATGGTTTATGAGTGACAGGAACCTCATTACTTAAATAAACGTTTTGTTTTAGGATAGTTTTAATTTACAGAAAAATTGTGAAGACGGTACAGAGAGTTCCCATATACCCAACACCCAACTTCTCCTATTATTACTCTGTTATATTAGTATGATACGTTTGTCAAAATTAATGAATCAATATTATTAAAAATATTAACAATATATAATTATAAATATAATTAATTAATATTAAAGCCTATACTTCATTCAGTTTTTACCTAATACCTTTTTCTATTCGAGGATGCCATTCAGGATACCATGATATGTTTAGTCTTCATGGCTCCTTAGCTGGGACAGATTCTCATTCTTTTCTTGTTTTGATGATTTTTGACAGTTTTCAGGAATGTTGGTCAGATATTTTGTAGAACGTTCCAGAATTGAGTTAATCTGATGGTTTTCTCGTCATTATACTTGGGTTATAGGTTTCTGGAGAAAGACTTCAGAGATAAATCGCCATTCTTATCACATCTTATGAAGGGTACATACTATCAACATGGCTTATCACCGTTGATGTTAACTTTGATCACTTGACTGTGGTAGTGTTTGTCAGGTTTATCTACTGCAAGTTTATCCCTTTTTCCCCATTTCCATACTGTACTCTTTAGAAGGAGATCAACATACGCAGCCCACACTGAAGAAGTGGAGAGTTATGGTCCACCCCTTTGAGGACAGAGTATCTACATAAACTGCTTAGAATTCTTCTGCAGAGAATATTTGTCTAATCTCCCATTTACATGTTTATTCAATCATTTATATCAGAAAAAAACTCATTCATATTTACTTTATAGCTTGAGTTATAATCTAATACTACTTTATTTCATTGCTCACATTGTTCCAGCTTTGCCCATTGGGAACCCTTTTGGTTGGCTCCATGAGTTCATACGGATGTCTCCACCTCTAATACATTACAACATAGATCATGCTAACCTCCTCCCTCGCATTTCTATAACCTCCGACTCCGATAGTGAGAGACATGGCTATCACCATCACCATTTGTTTACTCAGTTGTTCAGTTCCAGCATACATATTTAGTAGTTTCAGAATTGTTATCCCATACCTCGTGGGAAACTACTTTATCAACTAGAGTACAATATTCACTCACAGTTTCTTTTATCACAAGTCATCTTAGTCAAGACAACTCGTTTCTAAAGTTACTTAGATCAGCAAACTTTATCCCCACACCTTTCAATGAGGCTATTTCATACATTTGCAATACAGTTAGATCCTTTTGGCAGTTTCTGCCTTCCATACTGGGATCCACAGTCTCCAAAATATTTTTTTAATTTGCATACATTAAGATTCACTCTTTCTGCCATAAAATTCTATAGGTTTTGACTAAAGCATAACATCATGAACCTACCATTACAATATCATATAGAATAGGTTCAGGGCCCTAAAAATCCCCTGTGTTTCACTTTTCAATCCCACCCCTCTCACAAACCCTGATGATTTTCACCTTCTGTAGATACTATATATATGAAATTATATATAGAACATAGCCTGTTCAGACCGGCTTCTTTCAATATGAAATATGTATTTGAGATGTATCCATATATTTTTGTGGCTTGATAGCTTATTCCTTTTTATTGCTGTTTCCATCATGTAAATGTACCACAGTTTGCTTATCCATTCACTTTGAATGGATGTATTGAAGGATACCTGGGCTGATTCCAGTTTTTGGCAATTATGAGTAAATCTGCTATAAATATTCATGTACAGGTTTTTGTGTGGATATGTTTTCAAATCAGTTGGGTAAATACCTAGGAGGGTAGTTGTTGGATCACACAATAGACTATGTTTAGCTTCATGAAAAACTGCCAAACTATCTTTTAAAGTGGCCATACCATTTTGCATTTCTACCAGCAATGAATGAGAGTTTCTGTTGCTCCCTATCCTCTCCAGCAACTGGTATCGCCAATTTTGTGTATTTTAGCATTCTAGTAAGTGTCCAGTGGTTTTTTATTGTTGTTTTAATTTGAATTTCCCTAATGCCAATGATATTGAGCATCTTTACACATGCTAAACGTCCAACTGTATATCTTCCTTGATGAAGTGTCTTTTCCAACCTTTTGCCTATTTTTGAATTGAGTTGTTTCCTTACTGTTGAATATTGAGAACTTCGTATATTTTGAATACAAGTCCTTTTATCAGATATCTGTTTTGCAAATATTTTCTACGAGTCTGTGGTTTGTTTTTTCATTCTCTTAAAAGTGTCTTTAGCAGAGCAGAAGTTTTTAATTTAAATGAAGTCCAACTTATTTTTCCTTCATAGATTGTACTTTTGGTGTTGTATCTAAAAATTCCTCATCAAATCAAGGTTATGCAGATTTTCTCCTGTTTTCTCCAGATGTTTTAGAGTTTTTCATTTTGCATTTAGTTTTATGATTGTTGAGTTATTTTTTGTTAAAAGTGTAAAGATTATGTCTAGATTCTTTTTATTTTTATATGTGGATATCCAATTGTTCCAGCATCATTTGTGTATATGTGTATATACAGTCTGTCTCTATTGAATTGCCTTTATGTCTTTCTCAAAAGGAGTTGACTATATTAAAATGAATCCATTTTGGGGGTCTCCATTCTGTTCTATTGATCTATTTGTCTGTTTATCCACAAATACCATTCTGTCTTGGTTACTTTAGCTTTATAGTAAGTCTTGAAATCAGGTAAAGTGAATCCTCCAACTTTGTTCTTCTTCCTCAGCATTATGTTGACTAGTCTAGATTTTTTGCCTTTCCATATATTTAGAATAAATTTAGTCAATACCTATAAAATAGCTTAAAGAGATTTTTGGGGGATTTCAGTCTACAGATGAAGTTGGAAGGAATCAACATCTTTACAATAGTGAGTTTTCCAATCCATAAACATGGACTATCTCTCTATTGATTTAGATCGTCCTTGATTTCTTTCATCTGATCAATATTTCATATTTTTCCACATACAGATCATGTACATATTTTGCTAGATTTATACCTAAGTATTTCAATTCTTTTTGATGCTGTCGTAAATGGTATTTTTAAATGTTAAATTCCAGTTTCTTGCTGGACTATATAAATGCAATTGATTTTTATATACTAACCTTGTATCTTGCAAATTTTCTATATTCACTTTTTAGTTCCAAGAATTTTTTATATTGATTCTTTGCAGTTGTCTAACTAGACAATCATGTCATCTGCCAAGAGTTTTTTGTGTTTTTTTTTTCCCAATCTGTATGCCGTTCTTTCCTTTTCTTCTGTTCTTGCATGAGCTAGGACTTCTAATAGAATGTTGAATAGGACTGGTGAGAATGGACATCCTTGCCTTGTTCTTGATCCTAAATGGGGAATTATCATGTCTCTGTGAAATATGATGTTAGTGGCAGGTTTTTTTATGGGTGTTCTTTATCAACGCAAGGAAGCTCCTCTCTGTTTGCTCAGAGTGTTTATCATTCAAGGGCATTGGATTTTGTTAGATTTTTTTCCTCTGTCAGTTGACATGATCTTATCCTTTTTTTCTTTAGCATGTTGACATTTATTGATTTTTGAATGTTGACTCTACTTGCATACCTGAAATAAAACCCATTTGTTTGTGATGTATACTCCTTTTGTACATTTTTGGATTTAATTTGCTAGTGTTTTCTTGGGGAGTTTGTTGGTGTGTTCATGAGAGATATTATCTGTGGTTTTACTTTCTTTTAATGTCTGCATCTGCTTTCAGTATTATAGTAATGCTGGTTTCATAAAATGAGTTAGAGAAGTGTTCTGCTTTATTTCCTTTAAGAGATTGTGGAGAATTGATATTACATCTTTCTTACATTTTTGATAGAATTCACCAGTGAAACTATTTGGCCTTGATTTTTTCTATTTTGGAAGGTTACTAATCATTGATTCAATTATTTTAATAGATATAGGCTATTCAATTTATCTAATTCTCCTTGTGTGAATTTGGTAATTTGTGTATTTCCAGGAATTGGTTCATTTCATCTGTTATCAAATTTTTGAGACTAAAGTTGTCTGTGGTATTCCTATGTTATCTTTTTAATCTCATGAAATCTCTTATTTCTGATGTTGGTAATTTAACTCTCTTTTTTCTTAGCCTGACTAGAGTTTGATAAATTTTATTGATATTTTCAAAGGACCAGCTTTTGGTTTCCTTGATTTTCTCTGTTGCTTCTCTGTCTTAAATTTCATTGATTTCTGCTCTAATATTTATTATTTCTTTTCTTCTGCTTCTTTTAGGTTTAAAGACTGGCACCTGAGCTAACATCTGTTGCCAATCTGTGTTTTTCTCTTCTTCTCCTCAAAACACCCCAGACCATACTTGCATATTCTAGTTGTAGGTCTTTTTGGTTGTTATATGTAGGATGCCGCCTCAGCATAGCTTAATGAGTGGTGCCATGTCTGTGCCCAGGATGTGAACCGGTGAAATCCTGGAGGGTACAAACTTAACCACTCAGCCACAGGGCAGGCCCCTCTTTTAGATTTAAATTGTTCCCCCTGTCTAGATTCCTAAAGGTAATTTTAGGTTATTGATTCTAGATTTTACTTCTTTTCTAATATATTCATTTAATGATATGAAATTTCCTCTAAGTATGCCTCACTGCCTCTCACAAAAATTCCTAAGTTGCATTTTCACTATCATTTAGTTCAAAATATTTTTAAATTTCTCTTGAGAATTTTTCTTTGATCCATGAGTATATAAGCATATTATTTAAGTTCCAAATATTTGGGGATTCTCTAGCAATATTTCTGTTATTGATATGTGGTTTAATTCTACTTCATTCTCAGAACATACTTTGTATGCTTTTAAATTTGTTATGTGTATTTTATAGCCCAGAATGTGATCTATCTTCGTGAATCTATGTGAACTTGAGAAGAATGTGCATTCTGCTATTGTTGGATAGTGTTCTGTAAATGACAATTTGATCAATAGAAACTCGTTTTATACTTAGTACCTGATACTACAAAAGGAAAAAATGATTTGATATCAGAGAAGAGATTTTGGAAGAATTATTATTAGAATATAAGCCACATCCTAGAACTTTTTATTTTCCTAGTAATGCTGAAAAACTGAAAATATGAATAAAACAGAGTTAAGTCGACTAAAGTAATTTCTGAAGACCACTGTGATACCTGAAGTGAATGTGTTTGATGAAGCCTTATGGTATAGCACATGTGTGGTAAATCTTAGGTATCTTAATATCTTCTAATCCTAGGTTTCGCCTTTAAACAAATCAGGCACTTTCTGTTCATTTCTGCACATTATTCATGCAATATTCCCTGAGGCTCTTTGTATGCACAGAGATCTCAGCTTGTTAAAAATCTTCATCAGTGACTCAGTCAATCATGTAGAGAGTGCTCTTTTACAAGGAACGGAGAGAAGATTGTAATCCTTAAACAGCTGAATCACAGTTATTCTTTTCCACAACAAAAAAATTAAATATTTCAAAGGAAAAAATGGAGAAATGAAAATAAGAATAAGCTAAAATCACTTAAAAATAATCTAAATAAATGTACCTTCATTTACCACATGAACCATCAAATGTTCATATCTTTGGGTTAATGTGTTGAAGCATAATAATGGTGTTTTTTCATATTAGTTATTCTTATCTTTGAAATCTATTTTTGAAGGAAATTACAGAAGGAGTAAATGTAGGATAAGAGAAATTAAATATGTCTTTCCTGTAATAAAAAAGACTGGGGAAGAAAGAGTTGAGGAGACATATTAGGAAAAAAGAGTGATTTGATTTTGGACATAAGTTTGAGATGCCTATAGAACATCCAAATGGAAATGTCAAATAGGCAGTTAGCTATTTGAACCTGGAGCTCAGGAAAAAGAACTGTACATGAGGGGCCAACCCAGTGGAGTAGTGGTTAGGTTCATGTGCTCTGCTTCAGCTGTCCAGGGTTCACAGGTTCGGATCCTGGGTTTGAACCAACACGCTGCTCATCAAGCCCTGCTGTGGTAGCGTGCCACATACACAGTACAGAAGATTGGCACCCATGTCAGCTCAGGGCCAATCTTCCTCACCAAAAAAAGAAAAGAAAAGAACAGAACTGTACATGAAGCAGGATGAGCTCACCTAGATAGGAGTACATATTCAGGGCTGATTACTTCCCCTTAAGGAATTTCAACACTTAGAACTAAAGCAGAGAAAAGGAAGCCAGTAAATGAGATTGCTATTGGGGCATCTAAGGCTGTAGGAAGAAAAGTAGAGACATGTTCAGAAACCCATAAAAGGAAGTTTTTATTAGCAAGAGGTGGTCAAATATGTCAAACGCTGATGAAATGTCAAGAAATATAAAGACAGTGAAATGGCCATGTAATTTGGAAATGTGGAAGTCCCTAGTGACATTGATCAGAATTGATTTTATGGAGAGAAGAGAAATGGAAGGAGTTGAAAAGAAGGCATAAAATGATGAATTTGAGTGTGTATTTAGCCAAATCTATTGGTAAGTATGCTCTGAGAGGGAGAGGAATAATGGAGTAACAGCTAGAGGATATGTATGGTCAAGGGAGATGATTTTTTTTTTAAATATAGTAGGCTCTAGACCATTTTTATGGCAACAGAAATAAATCAGTGAAAAGGGAAAAATTGATCCTGCAAGAGAAAGGTAGAAGAGAAATAATTACTGAAGTAATGTTTTGAGAGGTCAAGAGGAGCTGGATTCCAGAGTACAAATGGCTGGGTTGGCTTTTTATAGGAACAAAGATTATTTCTACTGTAGTAATAGAGACAAAGGTTTTAAATAGATATTCTTAGTGCATAGAGCAACGATTATTCTATGCTTTTAATTCTAGACACATTTGGTTCATCTACCAAGAGTTGTGCACGGATCTCTAAGTTGTTTTTCTATATCAAAAAAAAAGCAGCTGTGGAAAGAGGAAAGACAAGCACAATCTCTTTCTTTGTGGGCAGCTTACTTCCTCTCAGCAGTGGGTATGGCTTTTCTTGGACATATTTTGAAGTCTGCGGTTTACCTAAAATTTTACTATGTATGTCCAGTGGTTCCTGATTTTTTTGAATTTTTCACAAAAAATGATAATTCAGACCAGCAAGCATGTAAGTAGATATGAAGCAGCGAACAGACTGCTTAGGAGCCAGGTATATTATCAGAAGAATTGCTCTGAAAAAGAGAAAGTTTGGAATTAAAGGAGATCCTTCAACAGTCTTTACTTGAAAAGACTATTCTGTAAGAGATTAGAAGGAAGTGGGGGGAAATAGAGGGGAGAATATGGCAAATAAGTGAAGAAAAAAGAAAATGGCTTAAAAAAAAGGAAATGATGACAATACTATGGCAATGAAATTTATAGAATTAAAAAAACAGAGTACAAAGCTAAGGTGGACCTCAAGGTCATTCAGTAACTATGAATTTTTATGTCCTTGTCCTTACTGTATGAGTATTGGAGTTATATGTGTATCAGGAATAGTCTGGTTTTCATCTTTGGATTTACATCACCTAGCAGAATGCCTGACAAATGTACCTTTAAAAAAAATATGTGTTGAATAAACAAATACATGAATGGGGTTGACAAAGCCCAGTTAATACAAAGCGCTTACATAAACACACATATGATTGGAGGCAAGTAATGGAAAAGATGAGAAGGGTATTCACTTATTTGGAAAACACAAAAGCACATTTTTTATGATCTATATTACTTATTTAAATAATAAATATTCTTTTAAAAATACTATTGAGTACTTACAATATTTCAGGGACAATATAATCTCATTTAACCATTCAAATCCTTCAATTAGGGCTATTATCTCCATTTCATAGATGAGGAAACAATGGCAGAGAGAACAAATTACTTAATGTAGTGTTGGAACTAGAATTTGAATCTGTGCAGTCTGATATAGAGACGACTTTTAAACATATGGCTATATCATTCTCAGAAAATTTTTTTTCTAAAAGATATCTGTTCATGTCACCTAAAAGTCTTGACTTAATTTCCCTTTATCCTACGAGAAATTCTACTAGTGAGTATTAATATGTGAATAAGTCATCTTTTTAATCACCTACTGTGAACTTGGTTCAACCAAGAATGATATCGCCCTAATTACATATTATTGAGAAAGCAACATTTTGATAGGGAAAATAATCAAAATAAGCATTGAGAACTGTAGGGTCTCCAAGACTGAGAAAGTAGAGCAAAGTGGTCTTTAGACAGCCATAGAACAATTTAGTCGTGGAGAGGTTCGACCAAAAGATTCTACAAGGGAAATAGGTTATATAAAGAATGATTTTCCATAACTGTCTAGAAAATATAGGGACAATTTAAAAAATCGATAGATTTATTAATATTCAAATGTAAAACTAGTGTACACCATAACAAAAATGAAAGACAAATGAGAATATACCACAATTTCTTTAACTATTCACTTGTTGATGGACACTTGGCTTTTTTCCAGTTTGGGCTATTACTAATGAAGTTGTTATGAACATTTCTATACAAGTTTCTATGTGAACATATACTTTCATTACTCTTGAATAAAAACCTAAGAGTAGAATGGCTCAATAATATGGTGTGTGTATTTTACCTTTTTATAAATAGCTTTGTTGACATACAATTTACATACCATAAAATTCATCAGCTTAAAATGTACAACTCAATGTTTTTTAGTATACTAACAGGGTTGTGCAACCATATATAAAAGTTTGTGACCATTAGCAGTCACTCATTCTCCCTCTCCACCCTCTTCCCTAGCTGCTCCAGACCTTAAGCAATCTCTAATCTACTTACAGTCTCGACAGATTTGCTTACTGTGGACATTCCATGTAAATAATATCATATAATACGTGGCCTTTGTCACCAGTATCTTTGACTTGGCACAACGTTTATATCTTTAAGAAGTGGCCAAATTGTTTTCCAAAGAATTTGCACCCTTTTCTGTTCCCCCGTTAACAGCATATGAATTCCAATAGCTGTGTATCCTTTACAACACTTGATGTCAGCAATCTTTTTTGATTTTGTACATTATAATACATGTGTACTGGTATCTAATTTTGGCTTTAATTTTCATTTTCCTAATGAGTAATGATGGTAAGCATCTTTTCATGTGCTTATTTGCCATCTATATATCTCTTCTGGTAAAGTGTCTATTCAAATCTTTTGTCTTCTTTTGAATTGTTTGTTTTATTATCATTGAATTTTGAGTGATCTATATGTATTTTATTCAGGTCCTTTATGAGATATGTGATTTGCAAAATGGTTTTCCTAGTCAGTGGCCTGTCTCTTCCTTTCTTTAAAAGTATCTTTTAAAGACGTGTTCTTAATTTGATGAAGTCCAATTTATATTTTTTCTTTTATGTATCTTGTGTTTGGGGTTGAGTCTAAAAAATATATATCTTTACTCAATTCAAACTCACAAAGATTTTTTTATGCTTTATTCTAGAAATATCATAGTTTAAGGTTTCAGATTACATCTGAGATCCATTATAGATTAATTTAGAAATAATTGAATTTATCCCCAGGTTAATATTTGTATATGAGTTGCAGACCGAAGTTCATTTTTTTTTTGCATATTGATCATATACCCTACAACTTTGCTAAACTCAGTGTTGGTTACAGCAACTTTTTTCTGTCTTCTCTAGTATTCTTTACAAGTCATCTGTGAAAAAGCATTTTTTCTTTTAAAGATTGGCCCTGAGTTAACATCTGTTGCCAATCCTCTTCTTTTCTTTTTTATTTCCTTCTTCTCCCCAAAGCCCCCCAGTACATAGCTGTATATTCTAGTTGTAGGTCCTTCTAGTTGAGTTATGTGGGACAACACCTCAGCATGGCTTGATGAACGGTCTTAGGTCTGAGCCTAAGATCCGAACCGGTCAAGCCCTGGGTGCTTAAGTGGAGCATGCAAACTTAACCACTCGGCCACGGGGTTGGCCCTCTGTGAAGAAGTTTTAATTCTGCTTTTCCAGTTTGGATACCTTTTATTCTTTTTTCTTAACTTATTGCAGTTACTTATCCCAGTACAAGGGTTGGTAGAAGTAATGATAGCAGACATTGTTTTTTTGCTCTGGATTTGGGGAAGAAATCAGTATTTCACAAATAAGTATGACGTTAGGTGTAGGTTTTTATTAAATGCCCCTTACCAGATTGAGAAACCCCCTTCTATTCCTAATTTGCTGAGAAATTTTATCAAGAATGGAAGTTAGATTTGGTCAAATGTTTTTTCAGCATTTATTGAAAAGATCATATGTTCTTGCTTTTTTTAGTCTATTAATAGGTTAATGACATTTATTAATTTTTCAGCATTAAGCATTGCATTCAAGCATAAACTCTATTTGGGTCATTATGTATTATCTATATTTAATTTACATATTCAACTTGATAAGAATTTTTGCATCTATGTTCATGAAGAATATTAATTTCTGTTATTCTTCTCTTGTAATGTCTTTGATTTTGGTATTAGAGTAATGCTAGGTTCATAAAATAAGTTGGCAAGTATTCCCTTTGCTTCAATTTTCTGGAAGGACTGTTTTAGTTCTTTCTTAAATGTTTGGTAAAGTCCGCAGTAAAGCCACATGGGCCTGGACTTTCTTGGTGAGGATATTTTGAACTACAGTTTCAATTTTTTTAATATAGATATAGGGCTATCCGAGTTATATATGTATTAGTGAATAAAAGATTGTATATTTCAAGGAATTTGTCCATTGCATCAAAGTTGTTGAATTTATTAGCACTAAGTTGTTCATATTATTCCCTATTCTTTTAATGACTGTAGAATACGTAGTAGTCTCTGTCATTTCTTGTATAGGGAATTTGTGTCTTCTTCCTTTTTTCCTCATCTCTCTGGCTGGAGGTTAACCAATTTTATTGTTCTTTTCAAAGAATCAGCTCTTCTTTCATTGATTTTTGTATTATTTTTGTGTTCTATTTCTTTGATTTTTCAATTTTATCTTGTTTCCTTTCTTCTGTTTACATTGGATTTCGTTTGCCTTCTTTTTCCAGTTTTGTAAGCTAAAAACTCTAATCCTTCATTTAAGACTTTCTTCTTTTCTAATGTGTATTTAGAGGTAGAATTTTTGAGTAAGTACTGCTTTACTGTCATCTAACAAGTTTTTATATTTGTATTAATTTCCAAATAGTTTCAAAATTTTCTTTTGATTTCTTCTTTGAGCCATGGATTAATCATAAGTGTATTATTTAACTTCCAAATACTTGGAGATTTCCTAGACATCTTTCAGCTGTTGATTTCTAATTTATTTCCATTTTTATCTAACAGCAGGCTTTGTATGACTTGAACAGTTCTACATCTATTAAGACTTGTCCCATTTTATGGCCCAGAGTATAATCTATTCTGTTAAGCATTCTGTGAGCACTTGAAAAGAATATGTATTCCTCAGTTGTTGGATGGAGTATTCCATAAATGCCAACTAATGCAATCCACAGATTAGGAGAAAACATTTGTAAGTTAAATAAATGATAAAGAACTTCTATTAAGAATGTAAAGAATACTTACAACTCAAGAAGAAAATAATCTAATTTAAAAATATTCAGGGGGCCGGCCCGGTGGTGCAGTGGTTAGGTCCACACATTCTGCTTCTCAGCGGCCAGGGATTCGCCAGTTCGGATCCCGGGTGCAGACATGGCACCACTTGGCATACCATGCTGTGGTAGGCATCCCACACATAAAGTAGAGGAAGATGGGCACAGATGCTAGCTCAGGACCAGGCTTCCTCAGCAAAAAGAGGAGGACTGGCAGTACTTAGCTCAGGACTAATCTTCCTCAAAAAAAAAAATTCAAAATATGAGAATAGACATTTCACCTAAGAAGATAGATAAATAACTAATAAGCACATGAAAAGATGTGTTCAGGATGCTACTTATAAATATGGGTATTAAGGACTTAACAGCAGCATTCTCCTTTCTTGTCCTTTGAAGTGTAGCTGCTTTAGTTTCTCTGATCTCTAGGCTCCTTTTCAACTCAGAGACACTGCCAGGATGGAATCTGTCTGGGTTCTCACTTCATTGCAACCTGAAAACATTCTCAAGTCAATGAGCTAGTGCAATCACAGGACAAATCTCATTTGTTTCCCATTTCTCAAAGATGACTATGATCCATTGCCTGATGTGCAGTGTTCCTGAACCTGACTTTTTAGTAGTTTCAAATGGGGAGATAAATCCATTTCCTCTTGCTGCATCTTAGCTGACAGTGGAATCTGAGTTATATGTAAAAATCAGAAACACTGCCACTATGAACAAATCTAAAAGATCATAAAAGGGGGCCCGGCGTGGTGGTGTAGCGGTTAGGTTCATGTGCTCTACTTTGGCGGCCTGGGGTTCACAGGTTCACATCCCAGGTGCAGATCTGCATATCACTCATCAAGCCATGCTGTGGCAGCATCCCACAGACAAAGTGGAGGAAGACTAACACAGATGTTAGTTCAGTGACAATCTTCCTCACCAAAAAAAAAAAAAAAATCATAAAAGAAATAACACCAAACAAAACTATGAACAAATGTTTTTTGAGGTCATAGCAGTGTGGAAACTATATATGTCTGTATTTGTGATGAGACAAGCCAACAGCACAGAAGAGAAAACAAATATAGGAGGGAATAATCTGCTGCTCTTGAGACTAAAAAAGTGACTTACAGAGTATAAGAATATATAACCTAAGTCTTTAAAGAAAGCGTTTAATTCTGAAGCAGAAATAAAAATCTGTTACTGGTGGTTTATGCAGAAAAAGTAATAAAATGGTAGCCAAGATCAGTTAAAGGTACGGTGAGGCAATGTAAATTTACCAAGAGAATCACTGAATTTGTATTAGATTTCAGAATTTCCAGAGAAGTTAAAGTTCCAGTTGGTCCTCTTCATGACAGTTTATCTATAATTTGAGGACTGAGAAATTCATCATACTACTGTTTCAACACTGAGATTATGTTCCATTCATTTATTTATTTTATCTCATTTTTAAAAATTTTAATCAGGGGCTGGCCCCGTGGCCGAGTGGTTAAGTTTGCTCCCTCCACTGTGGCGGTCCAGTGTTTCGCCGATTCGAATCCTGGGCGTGGACATGGCATTGCTCATCAAGCCACGCTGAGGCAGAATCCCACATGCCACAACTAGAAGGACCCACAACTAAAAAAGTATATATACAACTATGTACTGCAGGGCTTTGGGGAGAAAAAGGAAAAACAAAAATCTTAAAAAAAAAATTTTAATCAGATGATGGGAGAGTTTGATACCTGTTTATATCTTAAAATTGTTTTTATCCCTTATAAATAAGTCAGTTGAAATAATTAAATGCCTTCCCCTCACAAAATTATTAAAAATATTTGCTGCCTATTTTTCTATAATGAATGCCAATTCACATCACACAAATAGAGTGACTTTTTAATTGTTAGTCTACAGTGAAGAAATACATAAAATGAGATAGAAATATACGGGGTTTTTTTTTACTTTAGTTAAAATGCTCATTCAAATTCTTCATTTTTCACACATTCCAACAATGTCTTATTATTTGAAGAAAAAATTATGAGTTTACAATTCTCCAGTCAGAAATGAGGGATTGAATTATTAATTTACACTTTTTTTCTGAGCAAACATGCAAATAATCTCAGTTGTTTTCTCTGGTCATTATCACGTATTCTGAATGATCTTATGAAAGATAATTCTGTGGTCTTTTTTGCAACAATACTAATTCTGAATATCAGAGTTGGCTTCTGGAGTGTTAGAGAAAGGAAGTACCAGTCAGAGAAATCAGACACAATCTCTGTGAAAAGCAAAGATCTCCCATTTGCACGTAATCTGATGTCATTGCTACCTAATGATCAGAGAAAAGCGGAGCTTAGTCACAAGCTATACAGGATTTGGTCACTGCAACTCAACACATTATTGCAAAAATTTCCTTTGTCTTTTTTGTGCTGATGAAAACTTAATACAATTCAAAATAAACCATGAGCTAACAGAACCAAAGCATTTTTTAGGGTCTTGCTTCATAATTCTTCTGGTAATGCCCAGTTAGCATAAAAATTCAAATTGTTGACCCTGGGATGCTTTAGAAAGTGACATATGGCAATATATATTGAAACAACACAAAAATAATTATAAGATTGTAAAAAGTGTCTTTGAAACTAGTGAAATACATAACAGAATCATAGAATTTGAGTGTGCAAGGAGATAATGAACCAAATTTGTAACTTTGGAGCTGAAATCAACCATAGATGTAAGCATTGTTCCAAGTTTGTCATCACAGCTTTTAAAAAGTTCAGATTCCTTGTCCCCAGCCCAAAGATTCTAATCCAATAGACCTGGGATAGTACATGGGAATATATATTTTAAACAAAGAGCTCTCCAGATTATTATGACACACATCATAATTTGGAGCTATTGATATAAACTAACAGTCCAGTTTTGAAAAAGAAAATAAAAGAAACAATAAATCTTGAGATGTTAATTGCTAACCCAGATAACTGTAGTTAAGAAATTGGAACACAGTATACCTGATTCTGACTCCAGCATTCCTCTTAGCATACAATATTACTCTATTAATTACTGCATATGTGATTGTAAAAGTAACTCTTTTTTTAAAAAAAATGTATTTTGACTAAAATGAAATTGATACCTTGTAAGAAAAGTAAATTCAAGTGTCTTCTTATTACCCTAAATATCTCAAACTTTACTAGCTAGGTTGTATGCCAGGTAATGTTTCCCTTTAGTACCCAAATCATGATATCCAAGCTATAGTCCATTTTTACAGAAGAAAGTCGGTATTTACAAGTTTCCCCTTCCCAAATCTCCAATAATTCCAGGGAGATTTTTATATTTTTTACAACTATGCATTAAATGTTTTTTACTCCTTCAGCTGGGATGACTCTGGATACGTACCATGCATTTCAACAGTTCCTTTTTTTTTTTCCCAACCATTCATCAATAGGTTTCCTGTGTTGTTGTTGCTTTTCCCTATACAGCCTGTCCTCAAGCATTATAAAAATGTTACTCATTAATTCCCTGTAACACAGCAGACAACAGGCTGAAAATTTGGTAAAGTTTATCAAAAGTTTTTAGAATACTAGATGGGAAGTACACCACAAGATCACTCTTACCCCAATTACACAGAGCTAGAGCCATCCAGGAGCAACGCATCAATCCGCCCCTGTATGGTGAGCAGTTTTCCTCCTCCTCCTCCACTCCCAACACCCGAAAGAGCTGCTGCCATCCCCAAGCCTTGTGGTATGAGCCAAAATATCCGGGCCTCAAACAGAGGAGAGTGTTTTCTTTCATCTAAATGGAAGACATTCTTTCTAAGCCCTTGTCTCCTGCCCCAAATGAACTTCACCTTAATTTGGATAACCATAGAAATGGTCATTCCCATAAACACACAATGGTCTGAAATTAGTACATTTCTCAAAATGTGAGCTGCTCAATCTTAAATGATCCAGCTATAAAATAACAGCAGCAGGGTCCAGATGAGTGAGTCACAACTTAGTTCCACAGTTTTTTGGAAACTTGGAATGCAAATTCACCCAAGATTATCCTATTTAAAAAAATCCCTTTTGTTTCACAATATTCAATTTACCTAATAATAATGATTGATACAATTTTTAAAATTTCCACAGAGGAGAAAATATATTTTTATTCATTCAACAAATTCTTACAATATTTAATCAGTACCTGTTATGTGCCAGGCGATACCCCAGGCAATGAGGCTATAAAGATGGAAAAGCTGAGTTCTTGTTTGAAAGAAATTTTCAAAGTAGTAAACTGGGCGAGAGAGACTAAAAACAAATACCTCCCAAGATGAGAGTGCTCTAGTTGTGGCATGAATTAAACATGACTGGAACATGAGTGAGCATTCCCAAATCTGCTGCAAAGAATCAGGGAAGATTACAGGGGAAATGCTGTGGTAAAAACAAATAGTCAAATTGTTTTTAAAAAAATGGGTAAATTATTTTCAATGTAAATAATATTAAGAATATAAAGTTCATAAAAGTAAATCTGAAACCAAAAAGCACATGGGCAAGAGCTAAAGAAGGAAAATAATAAAACTTTAGTGAAAGAAAGTAAAAAGGCCTGCTGTGGGAGGCAGAATAACGACCCCCAATGAGGTCTGCACCCTAAAGCCTGGAACCTATGACTACTTACCTTCTGTCATAAGAAAGGACTTTGAAGATGTGATTAAGGTTAAGAGCTTTAATCTACAGATTCAATGCAATCCCTATCAAAGTTCCAAAGACATTTTTCACAGAAATAGAACAAAGAATCCTAAAACTTATATGGAATAACAAAAGACCCTGAATAGCCAAAGGAATCCTGAGAAAAAAGAACAAAGCTGGAAGGATCACAATCCCTGACTTCAAAATATATTACAAAGCCATAGTAATCAAAACAGCATGGTACTGGCACAAAAACAGACACAATCAAAGGAACAAAATGAAGAGCCCAGAAATAAACCCACACATCTATGGAAAACTAATTTTGGACAAGGGAGCCAATAACATACAATGGAGAAAGGAAAGTCTCTTCAATAAATGGTGTTGGGAAAACTAGATAGCAACATGCAAAAGAATGAAAGTAGAACATTATGTTGCACCATACACAAAAATTAACTCAGAATGGATTAAACACTTCAATGTAAGACCTGAAACCATAAAACTTCTAGAAGAAAACATAGGCAGTACGCTTTTTGATATCAGTCTTATCAGCATATTTTCAAATACTATGTCTGACCAGGCAGGGGAAGCATTAGAAAAAAATAAATAAATGGGAGTACATCAAACTAAAAAGCTTCTGCGCAGCAAAAGAAACCATCAACAAAAAAAAAGACAACCTAACAATTGGGAGAAGATATTTTCAAATCATAGATCTGATAAGGGGTTAATGTCCAAAATATAAAGATCTTATATACATCTCAATAACCAAAAAAACAAACAACTTACTCAAAAAAAATGGGAAGAGGATATGAACAGACATTTCTCCAAAGAAGATATACAGATGGCCAACAGGGATGTGAAAAGATTTTCAACATCACTAATTATCAGGGAAATACAAATCAAAACAACAAGGAGATAACACTTCACTCCTATCAGAATAGCTATAATTAACGAGACAAGAAAAGACTACTTTTGGAGAGCTTTTGGAGAAAAGGGAATCCTCATACACTGCTGGTGGGAAAGCAAACTGGTGCAGTGACCATGGAAAACAGTAAGGAGAGTCCTCAAAAAATTCAGAATAGAACTACCATACAATCTAACTATTCCACTGCTGGGTATTCATCCAAAAAAATGTGAAAACACTAATATGTAAAGATATATGCACTCCTATCTTCATTGCAGCATTATTCACAATAGCCAAGACTTGGAAACAACCTAAGTGCCCATCAAGGGAGAAATGGATAAAGAAGATGTGGTGTATATACACAATGGGATACTACACAGTCATAAAAAAGGAGGAAATCTTGCCTTTTGCTACAACATGGATGGACCTTGAGGGTATTATGCTAAGCGAACTAAGTCAGAGGGAGAAAGCCAAATATCATATGATCTCACTCATAAATAGAAGATAAAAACAACAACATACAAACATATAGATACAGAGATTAAATTGGTGGTTACCAGAGGGGAAGGGGGAGGGAGGAGAGCAAGAGGGGTGACTGAGTACATGTGTATGGTGATGGATGATAATTAGTCTTTGGGTGGTGAACATTGTGTAATCTACACAGAAATAGAAATATAATAATGTACACTTGAAATTTATGTAATGTTATAAACCACTGTTACCTCAATAAAATCAAATAATCTAAAGAGAAAATGATTAAGGGCTTTGACTTGAGAGATTATCACAGATCATCTGGGTGTGCCTAATCTAATCACATGAGTCCCTGAAGTGGAAGAGATGGAATGTGAAAAGGATTCCAAGAAGTTGACTCACCTTTTTCTGGCATTGAAGATGGAGGAAGGGAACCGTAAGCCAAGGAGTGCAGCAGCTTCTAAAAGCTGGGCATGGCCCTCAACTTATATCTAGTAGGAAAGCAGAGACCTGGTCACCAAAATGGTGGCATAGGAGACCCCAGTCTTTGTTCCCCAACAAATATCAGTAATTAGACACCTATCCACGAACAAAAACAGCTCTGAGTGAGATCTGGAATCCACTTAGGAAATTTCAGCCATGCAGTAGAACAAAACACCAAAGAATAACCACACTAAAAGGGAAGGAAAGCAGCTATATTTTACCTTCATCATCCCAACCCAAGGTTGCATTGTTCAGCAGCAAGAGGGAACTCCCCAGATAGAGTTCCCCTCACTGGGAAAGGAAGAGCAGAGTGAGCAACCAGCTTCCCCAGCCTTTCCCGGCACCATGAGAAAGAAACTGCTTTGGTTTCACCCTGACCAGAAACTGGTAAAGCTGAGACTTATAGAGACAACTAGAAACAAGGAAGAAAATCAGGGGCTACCAGTATCAGCCACACATAGGTGTGATTGTGGTTTCTAGTCATCTGCTCTACAGAGAACTCCAGCAGCTTTCACCACTGAAGACACCAAGGGCCAGGCCAGTACAACCACCGAGGAACCACTGCAGATTTCATCGGGTTTCGTCCCACAGATATTCACATTAGTAGATTCTAGCCTCCAGAGTCTCTCCTGGCTCCCTTTCCCCAAATCTACCCCTGAGGAAGCCCAGGACCCACACAGGTAGCCAGCCCAGGCCTCTGTGCCTGCACAAGTGCAAAACACCAGCCTAGATCCCCAGGGCTGTTTCCCAGCAACGTGCATGCTCTCAGGGCACACCCTTCCAGCTGTGCACCTGAACCCCACCAGCCTGACTCCCACCACTGGCCTCCACTGACATTATGGCAAGATACTGCAACCATAGAAGTGCACGCCAAGAGCCAAGGCCCTCATAGCTGCATGTTGGCCTGGATCTGGCTCTAGCTACTGTCACGGACCTGCACCATGGGGCTCACTGCAGTTAACCCCTTCAGCAGTGAAATTGTGTGCCCCAGCCTGACTCCAAATGCTAGCCTCCACTGCTGTGTACCCATGTCGAGACCCAGCAGTGCATGCTGAGAGCCAGGGCTCCCACAGTTGCCAGTGTTCCCATAGTTGGCCACAGCCCTTTTTGCGGCTCCTGGCCCCCACCACTACATATGTGTCTGCAACTGGTCCCTGCCACTGCACAGGGACCTGCAGATAGGCCCCTGAGGAAAGTGTGTGCACACCACTGGCTACAGACACAACCACTGCTTGCCTTGATTCCTAACTGCTGGACCTGGAGATGCTGCTGAGGACCTCAATAGCTCTTACAGCCACTGAAGACCCCTGCAGCACTCACCAAGTATAATTGAGTTGTTGATGCTGTGTACCCCAGCAGTCTGAACCAAAGAGATATTGTGCCTCCTGAGACCTGGAGTCACCACATGCCCCTGCACCACTAAACTCAAGATCACAGCATACTCCAGTATGCCTCCACCACAGGTGAAGGTTTTTCCTTACTGAGGTGAGTCTATAAAGTCTAGAAGAGGTCACTGTTTCTTCAAATGTGCAGACACCTATGCAAGGCTCCAGAGATCACAAGGAGTCAGGGAAACATGACACCACCAAAGGAACACAGTGAACTTATAACTGACCCCAAAGAAATGGAGATGAATTCATTACCCAAAAGAAAAATCCAAAGTAGTTGTTCTAAAGATGTTCAGAAAGTGACAAAAGAATCAGATAAACAATTTAACAAAATCAAAAAAATAATGCAAGAACAAAATAAGTTCAAAAAAGAGATAGAAAACATAATAAAGAACCAAACAGAAATTTCAAAGCTGAAGACTACAACGACTGAACTGAAGAATTCAATAGAGAACTTCAATAGCAGAATTGCCCAACCAGAAGAATGAATCAATGAGCTCAAAGACTAATCAATTGAAATTATCCAATCAAAAGAGCAAAAAGAAGAATAAAAAGTGAAGAAAGCTTACAGGGTTGTATGAGATACTGTTGAGAAAAATAATGTATACATCATTGAAGTCCAAGAAGAGGAGCAGGAGAAAGGGACAGAAAACTTATTTAAAGAAATAATGACTGAGAACTTCCCAAACCTAGGGAGAGAGTTGGACATCCAAGTTCATGAAGGTAATATGTCACTCCAAAATTTCAATCCAAATAATCCTCTCCAAGGTACATTATAAAAACTGTATAATATCAAAGACAAATACAGAATTTTATAAGCAGGAGGAGAAAACAAATTTTTTTCATACAAACCCTTATAAAGCTATCACTGGGTTTCTCATCAGGTACCTTGCAGGCCAAAGGAGAATGGGATGACATAGTCAAAGTACTGAATGAAAAAAACTGCCTACCAAGAATACTTTAGCCAGCAAAGTTGTCCTTCAGAAATGAAGGTGAGATAAAGACTCTCCCAGACAAACACAATTTGAGGAAGTTCATCACTACTAGACCTGCCTTACAAGAAATGCTGAAAGGAGTTCAAGCTGAAACCAAAAGATACTAATTAGTAACATGAAAATATACAACATACTGGTAAGCATAACTATATAGTCAGATTCAGAATACTCTAATACTATAATATGGTGATGTGTTAATCACTTAACTCTAATGTAAAGGATAAAGCATAGCATAAAGGATAAAATATTAAGAGCAGATACAACTACAACAATTTTCTAATGGATCACAATATAAAAGGCATAAATTGTGACATCAATCACATAAAATGTTTGTGTGGGAGAATAAAAAGGCAGAGCTGTTGTATGCATTCAAAGTTAAATTGCTACCAACTTAAAATAGACTAGTATATCTCTAAGATGTTTTAAGGAATTCTCATGGCAACTACAAAACAAAAACTTATAGTAGATGTACACAAGATAAAGAGAAGGGAATCATACTACTAGAGAAAAGCATCAATTCACAAAAGAAGACAGCAAGAGAGGAAGAAAGAAACAAAGGGACTACAAAACAACCAGAAAACAATTAGTAAGATGGCAATAGTAAGTCCTGACCTAACAGTAATTACTTTAAATGTAAATGGAGAAAATTCTCTGATCAAAATACATAGAGTGGCTGAATGGATAGGAAACAGGACCCAACTATATGCTGCTTACAAGAGATTTACTTCAGGTTCAAAGGCACATATAGAGACAAAGAAAAGAAAAAAGATATTCCTCACAAATGGAAACTAAAAGAGAGAAGTAGCTATATTTACAGCAGACAAAATACACTAAGTCAAAAACTGCAACAAGACAAAGAAAGTCATTATATAATAATAAGGGAGTCAATTCATCAAGAGGATGCAACAATTGTAAATATATATGCATCCAATATTGAAGCACATAACTATATTAAGCAAATACTAACAGATATGAAGGAAGTAACAGACAAAAGTACAATAATAGTAAGAGATTTCAATACCCCATTTTCAACAATAGACAGATCATCCAGACAGAATATCAACAAGGAAACATTGGGCTTAAACTATACTTTAGACCAAATGGACTTAAAAGACATACACAGAACATTCCATCCAACAGCAGCACAGCACACATTCTTCTCAAGCACAGACAGAATATTCTGCAAGATGGAGATATATGATCATATGTTAGGTCACAAAGCAAGTCTCAGAAAATTTTAAAAGATTAAAACTTTACCAAATATCTTTTCCTACCACAAAGGTATGACACTAGAAATCAATAAAAGGAGGAAAACTAGAAAATTTACAAATATGTGGAAATTAACACACTTCTGAACAACCAAAGAGTCAAAGAAGAAATAAAAAAAAATCTTGAAACAAACAAAAATGGAAACATAATGCATGAAAACTTATGGGATGCAGCAAAAGGAGTCCTAAGAGGAAAGTTCATAGCAAGAAATACTTAGGTTAAGAAAAAAGAAAGATCTGAAATAAACAACCTAAGTTTACACCACAAGGAAAAAAAGAACAAACTAAGCCCAAAGTTAGCAGAAGGAAGATACTAACACAGATCAGAGCAAAAATAAATGAAATAGAGAATCGGAAAACAATAGAAAAGATCAATGAAGCTAAGAGTTAGCTTTTTGAAAAGATAAACAAAATTGACAAAACTTTAGCTAGAATTACAAGAAAAAAATGTTCTCAAATAAATAAAATTATAAATGAAAGATGAGGCATTACAATTAATGCTACAGAAATACAAAGGATCATAAGATCATTTGACAATTATATGCCAAAAAGTTGGAGAAGCTAGAAAAAATGGATAAATCCCTAGAAACATACAACCTACCAAATCTAAATCACGAAGAAATAGAAAATCTGAACAGACCAATATAAGCAAGGAGACTGAATTAGTAATCAAAAACCCTCCCAACAAAGAACCTCAGGATTAGATGGCTTCACTGGTGAATTCTACCGAACATTTAGAGAAGAATCAATGTCAATTATTCTCAAACTCTTCAAAAAAATTGAATTGGAAGGAACACTACCAAATTTCTTTTACAAAGCTAGCATTACCCTAATATCAAAGTCATATAAGGACACTACAAGAAAAAAAAAATCTACAGGCCAATATTCCTGGTGAATATAGATGGAAAAATCGGAAAAGATATTTGCAACGCTTACAACAGACAATGGACTAGCATCCAACCGTATTTGAAAACATCAACAAAAACAGAGGATACAGACTACCCACAAGTAAAAATGGGCAAAAAACTATAAAAGCCTTTCACAACAAGAGGATATCCAAATAACTAGTACACATATAAAAAGATGATCGTTCTTAGTCATAATCAGAAAAACACGCAAAATTTAGCCACCACAAGATAGCGTTATAGGCTTTAGAATGGCAAAATTTAGTACATTCCAGCACTACCAAATATCAAAGAGTTATGAAGTAACAGCAACAATGATCCATCGAAGATGGAAATGTGCAACCATTTTGAAAAACAGTTTAATATTATCTAAAGTAAAGTAAAGTAGCAGATAATCATTCCCAAGGAACAAGGAATTCTACTCTTGGGTGTTTTTTCTACAGAAACTAGTGAAGGTCTTGGGATTATATTCACCAGGATACATGTAAAGAATGTTCCTTGTTGCCATTTTCATTAAAGCCTCAAAAAACAGGAAACACTTCAGATGTCCATTTAAAGAATTAATTTAATTACTATTGCAGTAATTAAAATTAATGATCTATGTAGCTACATTTGACAACAAAATTGGATCTCACAAACATAATATTAAAGAAAGTCACCATATATATAATTTTTATATATAATTATATATAAATAATTTTATTTGTCTAGATTTTGTTTTTCTGGTTTTTCTTTATATTTTGAGCACATTATTAAAAAATTTGTTCTAACTTTATGCATTATATATTCAGAAGAGTGGTAAATGTCAGGAGGAGGTACAGTTGATGCAAAGGCATGAAGTGGAAAAAGCAAGGTATGTAGCTAATCATGTCAAATTATTTTAGCAATTGCCAAATCTAATTTTATTTTTTCCCAAATAAATCACCTTAATACATACTAGAGGTTCTCATTATATAAGGATGATTGGTACTGGAAAAAGCTATTTATATAAACTGACATAAAAGAAGGACTAACATTTCATAATAAATGGTGGGGGAGTGGATTTCTCTGGGCTTTATTTTGAAAAATACATCAAAATATTTTTGAAAATAAGTTGATCTTGTACTTAAAATTTAAGCTGCAATTGTGTATATGCAGTAATTATTAGAGTGAGGAAAGAAACAAGTGTTGAGATCTTTGGAGGCCATTACTTTTGAACATCATCTTATAATAGTATGACAGCACAACTGTACCTCACGTTTGACTTTTGTAACATGATCATATAATGTGCCATTTTGTAAGAAAAAAGGAATACTTTCCAGATTTTAGTTTTCCCGAGTGTCACGTAATACTTCATTCTTCAATTCGCTCTCCTTTGAAGCATCTACCAATCTTCTTCATGTCCCAGCTTATTTTCTATATTTAATCATTAACTTGTGTAACTCTGATATTCTCCTTTTTGTCAGTGACTTTGCCTGTGATTTAAACAAATCTCTAATATTACTTTCATGGCTCTCATAAAATCATAAATACTTTGAAAGCAATTTTAATTTGCATAGCACACTACTTTTGCACTATATTATCAAGTTTTAGCATCTGACAGCTAGTGAAAGACAGTTCACATGTTCTTGATGTCATGAGAGAGATAGAGGCTAATGCCAGGTTGGAAGAGAGGGTGAATGGGAGCCAATTTGGTAGACGTCTGTTCTTCAGTGAATAATTCTGCTTAAAATAACGTTTTTAGTATTTATTGCTTTCTTACATAACCTCATAACTGCAGTGATTCTGTGGATGAAAGCTTGGAGAATGAGGCCTTTCATCATAACAGGTTAAAGTGAAAGATGCTTTAACACAATTCTTAAGTGATTCTCACAGCTCTCACGTGATGTAGTCAAGACAGATATTATTTCCACTCATCACTTGATTTAGAAAGCTTACATGATTCTTTCAAGGTCCCAGAATTATTGAATAACATAGCTGAGACTTATACCCAAATCTGTTCCTGCACCAAAGTTCTGTTTTATCTAATGTATTATGCTACCTCCTGGTGGTACAAACTTGTATTCACAGGCATCTGGAAACAGTTATATTATTTCCCTTTCTTAAGGATTTGGGAAGATTGAAGATCTGTTTACTTGTCCATCATTACAGTAATTTCTGCTGTATATCAAACATGCTCTTTTTCAATATTTGAATCTTTCTGAACTTATGTAATTTATGCTTTGGACATGTTGGGAGGAGTTAATTATATGAATAGTTAATATCATGGAATGTTTATTTTTATCCCAGGCATTGTACTACGTACCCTAAAAGTTATGGAACTATTATTATTATTCCTACTTTAGTAGTGAAATAAGTAAATCTTGTAAAGTCTATGTAACTTGTCAATATAATGCAGCTAGTATAAGCCAAGCAAAGGCTCACACTCACTTCTCCTACAAAGTCCATCCTAGTAAGCATGAATTACACTTCCTACTATAGTTTACCCTAATTATAATTTTTGTTGAGGCTCTATTCTTTCACTGTCTGTTTACTGTTTCTCCAACACAATATCTTCTGACCACCAAAAGCTTCAGATCTTTTAAAATCATTCTTTGACTGATACCTTGTTCAGGTGTTAATTTGTTAAGCATAACAAACAAATATCTGATTACCCTATGATCTATGAATGTACCACTTTTCCATGATAAGTAATCAAGAGCTTGTTCTGAAGTGTGCACTAATTTTGCCACTCCACTCCTGACAAAGAGATTGACGGTGAAAAAATTCTTCCCTAAATGCTTTAATGCCTAGATCCAAAGAACAGCTCTAGAGCTGCTGTCCAATAGATAGCCATTAATCGTATGTGACTATTTAAATTATCTCATTTAAATTAATTATAATTAAATAAAATTTTAAAATCTAGCCACATTTCACGTACTCAAGAGTCACATGTGGCTAATGGCTACAATTTTGGGTGCAATGATATAGAATATTTCATCATTGCAGAAAGTTAACTGGACAGGGCTGGTCTAGAATAAAGATAACAGTTTTCTTCCAGATGTTGAGCAAAAGGAATTTCAGCCCATTTGTTCTCAAACAATGAACATCGTATAACTCAATACATTTTAAGGCAATTGTGAACAATAACCCTCTTAACAAAGAAGTATAGACCTTAAGAACCAAGTGAAGCAAGACTGGATATATGATGAGGGTGTTTAAAGAGAACCTTTAAATAGGGGATCAAGTACAGATACCTTTAAAGCAAATAGCAGCACAAGTCTGAAAATGAAAGAAACTTCTGGTGAAGGGTGATTTCTTCCAACTTCTCATTAAAACATCCTGCAACACAGATGACGTGAGAAAAGTTCAGAATGGTACCATTAATTAAATTATAAAATGAATATGTGTCAGAATACGGAAGAAATTTCTACAAATACAGCAACTGATGGAACAGAATTAATCGAGTTCGTTAATGGACAGTAGGTGTTTTACCACCTTAGCCACGATAGATAGACAACTGAGAAGGGACTAAAAAAGTAGCCTTTGAGTACTAATAGCATTAATTCTAATGGGCATCTTTAAAATAAGTATGGAGAAAAGAAGGAGAAACTGCACAGATGAGCAATCCTATGCTAACTTAGGAAATGACATTAGGAATAGCGCAGCAGGCCAGTGAAGATCCCCTACTTGAGAAGAGGATTCCTTTGATTTTTGCACACTAGCTACACCACAACTTTATAGATGCAATAAATAAGCCATAGAATTTTCACAACTGAGGGTAGAATATAGTCCATAGCTCCACCTAAAGAGCTGGAATAAAGAGTTCAGCAAAGAGTCCCTTTGCATCGCTTTTGGTTTGGAGCACCTCCATTCTTAGAGTCCTGACGACAGCAGTAACAGAAGGCTTGGGCCTGTCTACCCTGAATGCTTCTTTCTCCTCTGAACCAAAAACACACTTTGTGATCTTCTTCCACTGGCCTAAGAGGCCACTTAGGTTTACTCATGGAGAGGAGTAGCAGCATTTGGTAATACTGTCAAGTACTAGAAATTAGAATATCACTATATGACCAAACTGCTCTCCAGTTCTGTATTAGAGATAGGTGCTCTAAAAGTTGCCAATTCTTTAATGAAAATGTCCAGAAACTGAGGGCTATACTTTCAAATTTAATGATATTTGGTTGCATAGCAGGATGTATCTCCATCCAAGGATGAGAAAACAGAAAGATATGCATTTTATGAACACATTCCTCTGTGCAGAAGAAAAATAATGTTATGAGAAGAAACAGAAAAAATCTATTACTTTGAAAAATATTTGCCTCAGTTAACTCTCCAAATTTGAAAATATATTAAACAATAAGTGTTCAGAGCAGTTGAAATAAAGAGAATAAACAGCAAAAATTTCAAAGATAACTCTGAAAGAAATAACAGAGAGAATTGAATATTATCAGACATTGAACATATTTCAAAACTTAATTTTTCTGATGTGAATCTGACATAAGAGAAAGATAAATGAAACAAAATATGTAATCTATAAATATATATTTTCATGCAAAAGTATTAAATCTGTTTTATAGATGGTAAAATAAATCAATGGAGAATAAACACATCACTCACTAAATGTGTTGAACCAAATGGGTAACAATTTTGTGGAAAAATTATTTTATTTTATACTATACACCAAAATAAATTCTAGGTGAATGAAATATGTATGCATGTATGAATCTAAATGGAATTTTCCATGAATACCAATACTCTGTCTTTAAAAGCTAAAAAAATATTGAAAATTGTATAATGGGTTAAATGGCTATTTAACCTCAACATATTTAACTCTATAGACAAAAATAACTAAATTTCAAAATAATAAATACTGAAATATTTTCAGTGACTATTGCAAATAATAAATACATTAATTATATAAAAATCTCATATAGGACATGAAGGGACTCTGACCGGGACATCAGCAACATCTTGTTTGCTAAGATTCATTTTGGCCAATCTGGATGCCCAAGAAATTGTTCTTTCTGCCTATTGCTGCTTCACGATATCCTTCCCATAAACGTATGCTTGGTTGAAGAGGAAGTCTTTCTGAGCAAGAAAAGGATCCTTCTTTAATCCTAATGCTCTGTCCTTCCACATTAGCATTCCCCTTATGGGATTTCTAAATAACAGACACAAATCAAAAAGAAAAAACATCAATACTCCAATAGATTTATGGAAAAAAATCAGAAAATTATTAGTAAAACAGTAAATATAAGTAATAATTTAACGTATGGGGTGTTATTAACCTAACTTACAGATTAATAATCAAGGACACTAAATCATACCTAAAAGAAGTTCCACCTACAATTTTCTACCTAGTGAATTAACATAAAAATGATAATAATTAGTATTTTTTAAGTGCTATGAAAAGGCCAGTCATACGTAGTTTTTGGTCATGTAAGTTGTTTTATAAACAATTTGGCAATAACTAAAATATTAATATATCACTTATTATTTAAGTAATAAGTAAGTGATTATTCATTATTTATTGATGATTTAAAATGTTTAAATAATTTGACCAAGTAGTTGCACTCTTAGGAATTTATACATTTAAAAATTCTTAAATACAAAAAACAATTTCCACAGGTATATTTCTTGCCACAATAATTTTAAAAACAAACATTGGAAATAATTTCTATCCAACAATAAGAGAGTTCTTAACTAAACTATGGAAAATTTAACTGATAGAATATGATGCAGCAAATAAAATTATAGTTACAGTAATAATGTGGAATAAGAGAGTTTTCCCCCCAATGACTAATAATACAGTGATGAAATTTAGAGATTAAAGTGTATGATGTCATGTGTCAATGCCCAATAGCCAAAGATGACCAAGAATAAACCAATAATCAAACAAAGTTGCTTTACTTCCTCTTGCCTTGAGAGAGACTCCACTCCATGGGGAACAATGGGCTTCTCAGTAAAGGAATGTTAGAAAAGACTTATTACAGAATTTGGGTTTATGTTAGATGATTTGGGGGAGTGTTAAGAAAGTAAGGCTTTGCTCTAAATTGGAAACAGTCAGGAAGGGAGAGTGACTTTGTTTGGATATTTTAAGGAATCTTATCCAGGAGGAAAAAATGAAGCGAGACTAAAGCTGTAATCTGTAAAGAAGCAGTAGTCAATCATGTTAGCAGGGGGAGGGGAGTTATTTGGTATTTTCATGGATTTTGTGACTTTGTTTTGTTGTAGTTAGGCAATTATGAGATGGTCTTGGCTTTTTTATTGTTCATTCCTTTGTTTTGGAGGTTTGGTTTTGTTTTATTATGGTCACAGAGTGGCTTTGGCTGAGGTTGGTGTCCTGTGATGCTCTGTCTGTTCAGCAGGAAAATGCCAAGGGCCGACTGAATGCCAGGCCAGCTCCTGGCAACTTCAAGTCTTGGCTCTTGGTGCCGGGCCATTCCCACATGTCGGGGGCAGCTTTCTCCTTCTTATCTATAAAGGAAAGCTGGCTCCAACTGAACTGGATACCCATATCAAGAATTTGGCCACTTGATTTGAAAATTCAGAAGTTTGTTTGTGTCCAGGGAATCTAATTTATGGAAACTAAAGTAAACATAAGATTCAGGTACACATGGAAATGCAGCTATATCGATGTTCACACAGAGGGACAGTTATAAGAACCATACGCATAAGTCCTCCTCCACTGTGAATTCTCTTTCTGTGGTCAGTCAAAGCAAAGAACTGAGACTCTTACTAAAAGTCCCTCAGCCAATATATACAAAGAAACTTACCGAGAAGATTGTGCAATTCCTTAGTTAAGATGCCTCTTCCCTAGAAAACATTGGTCAAACACCAACTAAATTTTATATATTTCTTACTTTCTCACTGGACTATCTTCCTCTTCTGTTTATTTACTTTCTTTTCCTTAATGTTGGATGTCAGCTTTAACATTATTTTTTTTTTCATGAAAAAAGTCCAAATTGCCTGGAGCTGTATTCTAATGGTTTGATTGAAAGAGGCTTTCCAATTCTTAGTTAAAATTTTTTGCTTATGATCTAAATGTTGATGTCATAGTCCAGCTCTCAAAGGACAATCTCTTCCTCCTCATTTCAAGCTTAAAGGTCACCAAGACAAATGAAAAATAAAAACAAACATTATTAATTTGTTTAACCTGTGTCATTAAAAATGACATAAATAGGTATATAAATGGCAGGAAATGGCAATAGTGTTTATATTAGGATAGCAGAATTTTACATTTGTCTTTTTCTTTGGCTTACAGATCTTTTATATATTTCCATAACTTATAAGAAAGAAAAAATACATATAACAAAGTATTTTATAGTTGTTGTTAAACATCTGTGACTAATCATCTTCACATAAAATGTGTAAATCTTTAATTCAACCTTTTTTAAGGCCCAAAACAAGCCAAATTTAATGTCCTTAGAGTTAAAGACTTTGTCAGCAGCTTATATTCTGAAATAATTTAATTCATTAATGGAAAAAGACGTCACTTCTAGAGATTTCAATACTTCTTTTTTCTTTCCTTTTTTAAAGAAGCCCAACTCTGTCCTTGAACAAAGAATGCTTACTAAGTGTCTGTGTAAGACACAGCTGGAGAACTAACCTACGTCGATTTAACAATCTCAAGATATGTCTTACCCACTGAGAATCTTTCCTACTTCAACCAAAGGGATAAGTCTGCTACAATTTTCCTGATAACAAGCTAATGGCAATGCTGGAAAAAGTTGAAATTGCCCCATTCAGATGACAGTGATCTAAAATTGTTCTATAGTTTTTCCAACTTGTGACACAAGTACTAAAGAGCTAGGCTGTCACTGTATATGTTGTATTTGAATGACTCATTTTCAGCTAAAATTTACTAAATTTTCAGCTAAAATTTTAAGCTAAAAGATACTAAGCTAGATTTATAGTTTATTAAATAATGTCATCCGCAGAAAAAAGTGAACACATTTTAATAAGTCTCTTTGAAATACCTTTAATCCTTTCCCCAGTTTACATCCAGAGGATCTGGAGGCAGGTGATATGTCTTGTATGTGTCTGCTTAATATGTTCTAACAGAGGCCTATATTAGTGAATTTTGGGTTAAGATTTTCATTTCCTTTATTAAATTCCCTTTTCCTTGTGAAATAGTAATATGAAATGAGCTGCTACATAGTTTTTATTTCTTTTATGGCTACTAATTTGTTTAAATATTTTATTCAAAGGCAGGACTAATTATTCAGTCCTCTGATTCTGGGTTTCAATTATACTTACACTGGAAGCTTCATATGATCATATCAATTGATACAAAAAGAGCAGTTGACAAAATCCAGTAACCATTCATGATTAAAACTCATAAACCTAGGAAGAGAGAAAGTTTGATTTTGATAAAGACAATAAACCTCCAGTTACCTTCAAACTTAATAGTGAAAGACTTGAGTGCTTTCCCCCTAAGATCAGAAAAAAGGCAAAGATGCTCACTCTCACTTTTACTCAACATTGTATTAGGAATTTTAGCCAGTGCAATAAGACAAGAAAAAGAAATAAAGGGCATATATATTGTAAAGGAAGAAATAAAACAGGCCCTATTTGCAGATAACATGATTGTCCATGTACAACATCCCAAGGAATCTCAAAAAAAAAAAGTTACACCTAATGAGTTCAGCAAGTTACATTATATAAGATCAACACGTACAAATACACACACACAAGTTTGTATATAACAACAAAAAACTTCTATATGTGAATATTAAAGACACAATACCATTTACAATTCTTCCAAAGAAAATGAAGTACTTAAGCAGAAATTTAACAACATTTTTATAAGATATGTATACTAAAAACAACAAAATGCCATCAGGGAAAACTGAGTGAAGGATTTATAGAATCTCTCTGTATTTTTTCTTACACTTGTATGTGAATTATCTCAAAATAAAAGTCTTGAAAAATAAGAATCAAAGAAAAATTTTAAAAGGTAATCTTTATAATGAAAAATAATCACATAAAGGAACTATCAGAAGACAGTTATGAAAAGCAAAAATGTCAATTTTCACTTCAAACAATGACTCAATAGTTTATAATTCCCTGTATAGGAACCTGCCACTCCCTAAGCCTTGATGAGAGGTTGTCTGGTACAGTGTAGTAAAATATATATTGTAGTTCCTGTGCCATTGATTGAGAAATACAGAATTTTAAACACTTTTCCTCATCTTATATGTGACAATAACATGTTTCAAAATCCACAATATGGATTTTAAATCAATTATTCATTCATTCACTATTGTGCATCTACTATAAGCCACATACATTTCTAGGCACTACAAACACATCAGTTTTTTTAAAAAAAGTGAAGTTTCTATTTCCACTCTAGAAAGAAGATACAGAAGAAAATGCATATTATGGGGCCAGCCTTGTGGTGTAATGATTAAGTCCAGCGTGCTCCACTTCCGTGGCCTGGGTTCACTGGTTCAGATCCTGGGTGTGGACCTACACCACTCATCAAGCCATGCTATGGCAGCATCCCACATATAAAATAGGGAGAGGAAGATTGCAACAGATGTTAGCTCAGCAACAATCTTCTTCAAGCAAAAACAAGGAAGAGTGGCAACAGATGTTAGCTCAGAGTGAATCTTCCTCACTAATGAAAAAAAATGTATATTACATGTCAGGCTATATTATATGTCAAGCTACAAATAGCTTGAAGAAAAATAAAACATGAAGAAAAATAAAACAGATTTGGGTGATTACAGAGGAAAGAAAAGATTGTCAGAAAACTGTTTCTGATAAGATGGCATTTGAGGAGAAATTTGAAGGAAATAAGACACAAGCCATGTTGGAACCTGGGAAGAGGGTGTTCCAGGAAGAAGAAACAACAAATACGAAGGCCTGAGGCAGAAGGCTTGGCTCAAGGAGAACAGTGTGACAGTACCACAGGCAACGAGAACTGTGGTAAGATACAAATTTGAAGAAGGACAGTAGATGGGGGCCTGATTATATAGTAACTTTTGAACTTCTAAAACCTTCAGGTTTTACCCTGTGAGACAGGAAAGCAACTGAAGTTTTGCCATGAGGCTTACATCATCAGATTTACATTTTTATGAAATCATTCTGATTTCTGTGTGCAGAATAGACTATGGGGATGAGGAGACAGGTGCAGGGACACCAGTCAAGAGCCCATCACAATAATCAGGTGAGAGGTGAAAATGATCTGCACTGGTTGGTATCCATTTTTAAGGTAGATATATCTTGAAGGGAGCGAATATCTGGATATGCTCTGGATTTATTTTGATGGATTAGATATGAAATATGAGAGGAAAAACAACTAGTAGAATGTATTTGATAATTAATGAGAAAAGAGAGAGAAGCCTGTATAGAGCAAAGTATTACACTTTCAGTTTGGGTCATGTTAAATGCGAAGTGCCTATTAAATATCATCACAAGGATGTCAGGAATCTAGTTGAATACATTAGACTGGAGCTCAGGTAGGAGACTAGGTCTAGAGATATAAATGTGGCTAGCATCAGCCCACAGATGAGACTGAATGACATCTAGGAAGTAAGTGCAGATAAAAGAGTCCAAGAACTGGAGTACTCCAACACTTAGAGAGTGGAAAGAAGAAAAGAAACCAGGAAAGGAAATTGAAAATGGACCAATGATAAAAGAAGAAGAATCCTGGAAAAAATATTGGTGTTTTGAAGAAAGAATTTCAAGGAGGTAATAATCAAATATGTTAAATATTGCTGATGGTTAGGTAAGATGATAGCTGAGACGTGGTCACTGTATACTTTTTTAAAAAATAACTTACTTTTACTAAGCCAGGAATAGCCAACACATTTTCCAAAAAGGCTTTGTGAAGCTACTTAGTGAAGTTCCCAGTAGTCTTAGTGAAAACCAACTTAACACCATAATCAGCATTTAGTGGAAGCAACCTTTTCAATTCTTAAGGTAGGAACAGAAGGCCAAAAACCTCTAGATCCAAAATGGGTGTAAGCTAGCAAATTAGGCTTTGTCTCTGTTAAAAGTTCTAGCTTTTATGTACGTATACGTGTTCCAGAAATCAGGGTTCCAATTCTAATAAAATGGTAAATTAAAATTACTATGTAGGTTCAGATGCTAAGATTGCAAATTTGTATAGAACTCTTTATTCTCTTTATCCTTCATAATAACTAACTTTGGGATATTTGCCAGAACTCTTGGCTGACATTCAATGTAACCCTACATAATTATTTTATTTTATCATTTCACTAGAATTAAAGCCAGGATCTCTGGAACTCTCAATAGTCTAAGTTTTTTCAAATGGACATAAATGAACCCTTCTTCTTCTCTACATATCAACTGTGAATAACTGTCACAATGTAGCAGCATTTTCATAAGTTCTTTAAAGCTTTGGGCACATGGAATGTCTAATGTTTGTGAAACAATAATGTCACAATTATATACAGATATACAAATATTTCAAATATTTATTTGAAATTCTCCTTGTACAATTTAAGTTCTAAAGATGCAAAAAACCAGAGTCATACGTTAATAAAACATTAAAATAATACGAGCTCCCCATTAACTTGGCACTGAATTTGTAATTACATAAAAAATACAAGATGTCTTGCATATTAAATGATTCATCATTAAAAGTGTCAAACTAAACACATTTTTTACATCTCTAGCTTTCTACACTATATATATGTCTATAAGTTTATATGTCTTTTTTTTTTTTATTAAAGATTGGCACCTGGGCTAACAACTGTTGCCAATCTTTTATTTTTTTTTTTCTGCTTTATCTCTCCAAACCCCACCTGTACACGGTTGTATATCTTAGTTGCAGGTCATTCTAGTTGTGGGATGTGGGATGCCGCCTCAACGTGGCCTGATGAGCGGTGCCATGTCCGCGCCCAGGATCTGAACCCTAGGCCGCTACAGTGGAGCGCGTGAACTTAACCACTCGGCCACGGAGCCGGCCCCCATATGTCTTATACAAAAGACTATATATATATACACACATACACTTAAGACTATATATATATACACAGACTCACACACACTTTGGAAATATTCTTCAGTACTGTGAAGTTGGTTTGTGAACTGGAGACAAAACATTTAACAGCTATTATGTGCGTTGGGGAGCATGAGTCATAATCATCAATTCACAGACTTAAAGGAACGGTATTTAAAGGAGTATACTTAAATGAACAGTAAATTTTTTTGATTTGACAGCAACCTCTTCAGAACAGATAATAGTCAAAAAACTTTTAGATCTGTTCTGGATCAGATCTTTGGAATGTTAAAGAAGTTTGTCTCTTAAAGGTGAATGATGAACAGGCCATAGGACACAGTAATTGAGATTTCAGTTCATTATAAGCAGAGTTATTTTATCTGGATTGTCAGATGTCTACTAGTTTATTTGCACAACTAGTCTTCCCTTCCTCTGTGTTCACTGGAGGCCTGGTAGAAGTCCTTCACTGGATGACTCCTTAGGGGTAGTGTACCTGTTTTACTGAAAGACTGTGATCTCACTACTGTAAGGGTAAAAGTTGAAAAAGAACTAGCCTGGTTGTGGGGAACTGAAAATTTTCGGTTTCAGATTTAGTGCTACTAACTGAGCAGCAAGAAGAAGAACAGTTTTCAGAATTATTGGAGGAGTACAGATGTCTACAAGTTTCCAACCGATATCACCACTAACTCTTTTATTTGTTTTTCTTGTTTTTTAATATGAGGCTGGGGAGAAAAGTTAGTTGATTAGTACTAGAGAAAGAGTTTGCTCTGGGGGAAACAACATACAGTCATGTGCCACATAATGATGCTTTGGTCAACGACGGACCACTACGTGACAGTGGTCCCATAAGATTAGTACCATATAGCCTAGGTGTGTGGTAAGCTATAATGTCTAGGTTGTGTAAGTACATTCTATGATGTTCACGCAATGACAATATTAACTGATGACACATTTCTCAGCATCCCCGTCATTAAGGGACACATGACTGCATTCCTTTTCACTTCTGTATCTTATTAGTCATTTTGAGTAGGATTGGGAGTGACATCGACGCTCTTGGCAGCTGCAGATGTCACTTGGTCTTTTCTGCTTCTGCAAGAAGAAAGAACTTGATTTGACCTGGGGATTTGAAAACTTTGATGTAAGTTTTAACTCCAAGATAATGTTTATGTCTTCTAAATTTGGCACAAGTGGAGTTGTCCCAGCATCTCTCCTCGATCTGGAAGTGGGTTTCAGAAGATTAGCCTCTGCCCCATCAGTCATGCTCATTGCACTGTGCACCTGATGCTCCACTCCACAGATGAGATTTCAGATTAAGTGAGTAGCCATTCCAATTCTGGATATATGCTGTCTTGTAATTTCATTTGACGTTTTGACTTGGGTTTGTTGTCTTGTCTATAAAAATGGATGATTCTTTAGATAAAAAGCAGTTGAATTTTTATCAATCTCATCTAAAGGAATCAAAAGATCATCATTACACTGTGTATCTTGCCTTTTTACCTTTCCACTGGGTTGATTCAATTTTTGATCCAAGCTGCTAAAGCATTTTCCTTGAAATGTATGCAATATGAGATGTATATGCCTGATAGTTTGATAGTCTGTCAACTTCCAGGACCATGTTGTTACTTTTGCCAACATCCCCTACATTGATTTCTGTTCTCCTCACTCCATTTGTCATATTATCTTCTGTGTTAATTGGAAAGAAACATTTCATTCTATCATTTTCTTGGTTTGGGCCCAAAAACTCAATTTTCTTACTCAGCCAACTGCCACCTCGTCATTGTTTGTATGGTATGTCATAACATATGGTCCTTCTCCATCTGTGTTTCCAGCTTCTTGCTTTATTCCGTGGAGTTCTGTGAAGACTCTCCACTATCACTGCCAGGGGTTGAGTCAGTATCATTTCTGGCATATGTTTTATACATCAGTAGATACAGAAAAAATGTCTTGTGACTTCAGAGAAATATTTTCAGCCTCTTTTTTAGGCATTGCATTCAGTTCATTTTTATCTATCTCTTCAAGCCTGGATTAAGAACTTATTCCAGACTTCAGTGATACTATGGCTGCAAAAGTCATTTCTGGGCAATCAGACACAGAAGTCTCACCTGTCAGCGTGGGGACAGGGCACTGTTGATGACTGGGAAGCCAATGGCCAAGGAGGTACCTGGGTTGGGTAACTTTTCAGCAGAGTTTTTTCTGAGTGCTATTTGCATCAACAGCTTCTACTGACTGCAGAGCATTCATGTGGTTCTTCTCATCACTTTTATGTGGGGAGTACTCTAGAGGGTGGAGAGGGTGATATTTGCTTTGTTCTTCTCAAAGACAAATCCCCAAAGATGTGGTACTGAGCTGTGAGAAGCCTGTTCTCACTATACTTGTTTCACAGAGACTCTAACTTGTTTCATCGACATTCATGGAATGCACTGCAAAAAAGCTGGTCTCCCTTGGGTGTGGGAAAGTTCCTGTGGGGCACTCTGAGGCTCTAGCATTGAAGGCAATGGATCTCATGTCTTCTTAGGTGGATCTGATGGCAGGGAGTTGAAATACACAATTTGGAAATTATAGTGAAACTCCTAAAATTCAGACAAGGCTTACTTATTAGAAGTAAATATTGATGTAACACTTGCAGTTTGCTCCTGCTTTCTCTTACTACTTTGGAAAAAGCCGAGAAACCATTTTTCTTTCTCTTCCGTAATGTCTAGGTTTTGTGATGTTGGGCAAGACTCTTTGCTGACGTCCATGGCATATCATTCTTTCGGTCCCAGGTCATTAAGGGATTTTGTTGGGTAGAGAAGCTCCTGAGTTTGACAGAGTGGGTTGATCAAAATCAACAGTTGCTGCAAATAACAGGGAGACGTAACTAACTCTCACTATTGTTTTCTGGATTTTCTTTTCTTTTTGGAACTTTGCAATGACTATATTACCATGAAAAGTAAAACACATTTCTGAATTTGGAGTGATGGAAGGCAGACAGTAAAAATCAGATATTACTTAAAAACGTTTCAATTCAATTTACCAAAGAATCTATTAGATTGTTAAGCGTTACACATAGCTTCAAAAGAATGAGGCCTTCCTTACAGATATAGAAAATCAAACATTAAAATAACATCAACAGTATTCCAAACAACCACGTAAAATTTCCCTCATCAATTCATTCAGCTTTATGTCACTAATTCTTACTCCACTGGATCTTGGCTTAGCAACCTCATGAAGTTGTCTGTTTCTCAACTGAAAAGAGTTTGGAAATCCTAATCAGCACACTAGAAAGGGCTGAGCATTGTCCAAGCAAAGCCACCAGAAGCTTGTCCCAAAGAGTCTATTCTTTGGAGTGCAGGGAATTTGAAGTGCCTGGTGCACTTCTGATCTATGGAGCTCTGAGGTGGTCCTTATTCTTTGAAGTCACAAACTCTGACCTCTAGCTGGTTGCAGACCCTTCAGACAAGTGTCAGAGTAAAATAAAGCTATTTGTAGATGACAGCTGCACACTTTTTCTTTGGCCCATTTCACAGCAAATAAAACGGAAGTTCAAAGAATTTGAGTAGCTTGTCCAGGATCACAGAGGCAGTATAGTGTAGATAGTCAAGGATTCCCACCAGGAAGCCTGGTTCCTACACCTTAATCCTAAACTGTCACACAAAATTGCCCTTGGGCCTACGTGTTAGTGCTCTTGGCAAAGCCACTTGCCTTCTGAGCACAGTCAGAGGAGCCTTCTCAGTCTTAAGAGTCTCAAGCTCCATAATCAGCCCTCTCCCTCTCCGGTTTTGAGGTGCTGCTGATGATGTACCTCCTTCAAGTAAGCCCCAGGGGCCTATGGTTTGAAGCTGTCTTTCCCGATATGACTGGAGAGAATTTAACTCTGAGACCAACCCCTTTGAACCGTGAGGAGCTGAGACAAGACCACTGCTAGTCACGCAGTGCCCTTTGTACACAGGAGGAAAAGCACCCCTTGGGGTGGTACTTTTTTATAACGGTACCTCCTCTGAGTTAAAGAATTACAAAAGGTGCCCCTTCTGGGCTGAGGTGGCACCACCTCAATCCACCCAAATACAGGACTTCTGAGTTTTCTTAAAATTGATCACTCGTCTCACAGTTTTCTCCTGTTATAAGTGTGGGGTTCTTTTCGACTCCAAAGTTGTTTACTTTAAAATTACTTTCTCCTCTTCCAACATTCCGTTTGGAGCATTTGCCTTAGAGATAATGAAATTCTTTACAACTGACAGATCAACAGCGCAGCTTGAAGGATTTAACGATACTGTGCATACAGGAATATCAACAAGTCCATCATCGGTTTACTGCCAGGAATGTAGTAGAGTGGATAAGATTCCCGGTAGAGAGATAAATGTCTATGTCATGTTTTCTTTCTGTTCCATGAGGAAAGCAGAAGATTGTTCAGAACGTCAACGGAAGATACAGTGTATTTGGTCTCAGCTTGAGGAAGTGGTGCACTGGCTTTAGGTTTTTTGTCTTTGCGGAAGCGGGGCTGTAGCAGGTGCGGGGAGCTGCTGGCGGATAGGTGGGTGGGGACATCCTGCTCTCAAAGGGACTCAACTGTCCCTTGCCCTGCAGAGCTCTGCACTCTCCCCTGGCTTTTCCTCCCACTCGTCGCTCCTGCTCCTGGTCTGGCACGCGCGGTTCAGCTCTCCAGCCGGGACTTGAATGGGGAGGAAAGTGGCAACTTCTCCGTAGCTCAGCCCAGCGCCTCCCTTGCCCCACGGGCGAGGTTCCTTGGGGCTCGCCAGACGCTGCAAGGATTTTCCCAGGCCCTGAACCATTCTCCTGCACTGAGCTCAGGACCTGGTCCCACCTCCGCTGGACCACTGTCTGGAAGTGGGAGCGAGACTGGTTGCATCTGGGCCAGGGAGGCAGCTGGCCAGACACAGGGGAAGGAGAAGGGGGTGTGTGTGTGGAGGAGGGGAGAGGTGGTAGCTTTGGATTGCTACTAACGGAGATCACTGGTGACCTTGACAGGAGCAGTTTTGGTCAAGTGGTAGGAAAAAAACACACAACAATTTCCCTATATGGGTTCAGGAGAGAATGGGAGGAGAGTTAATTGAAGAGGGGGATTATACACATCTCTTTTGAAAAGATATGCTGTGAAAGGAGCACTAAAATAGCTGATAATTATAATCATTACAGTGCAATAGTGATTACAGCTGTTTATCTTTAACCCAAAGGAATCCTGAACTTTCCTAGGCAGTGCTTTATGTTAACTTATTTAGGAGTTAAATCAGTTAGCTTGAAACCATTGATTGTTTTATTCCTGCCAGAGAGCCAGATTCTTAGGGAATAGGGAATAGGGCATAAAACAAGTGAGTTTGGACGGAATGGCTAATGATGGAGAAAAATCTGCTAAGCGCAATGTTGTTGAAAAGGGTGAGCTGGCAGAGGACAACAGAGGCAGGACTGGAGCATCAGAGTTTCAAATTGGGTACTAGAAACTGTGAATAAACTGAAGGAACAGTGTTGAAGAGGAATAGAAAAACACACCATTCTTTGCAATTTTGCTCAAGACACTCCATGCTGACAATCTTCTCATCATCCTATTTGCGTTTTGCCACGAGAGGTCTCTAGAGCTCAACTTTGTCCATCAGCCATGAAACCTTGTGACAAAACATGCTAATGGTTTTCAAAGAAAGGTGAAATACAGCTGAAAAGCAGAACAATCTCCAAAGAAAAACATATGCAATAGTCATGATCCAGGATCCAAATGAACTGGTGAGGACTTAATCATGGCTGAAAATATTCATAGTTTTAATATTTAATTATTAGCAAAGAAATTTTCTTTGCAATCATATTTTTATGTTATTCCTTTCTGTGACTTAAAAAAATAATAATCCATGATAAGAAGGGTATTTTGAGTCTCTCATTAAGGGATTACCTACTTGTTACTATTTTTGGCTCCTGGGAAATGAAACAGACAGCTTCCTCCACTCCAAGTGTTTACACTGGAGGGTGAGCATGAGTTTACCATAGGAGGTAAAAAGCCTGAGATGAATTTGAAGTAAGAGTTAACTGGAAAACATAATTTGACAGTGGCTTGAGGGTGTGGAGGAAGTTGAGGGGGCTTTCTGAGAAGTGGAAGCGTTGTTTTTGTCTCATCGCTCACAGGCCTGGTACTGAGCAGCTACTGTTTTTAAAATGAAATAAAACTGGAAAGTGAGTTTGGAAGTAGTTTTTCAGGGGGAAGTCAAGTAGCTTCCAAATAATCTCCTTTTCCAAATAACTTTCCCCCATATTCCTCTGACACAGCATTTTCTGTCTTTCTATCTCACAGCTCTTTCCTTGGAACAGTCTTCTTTCCCTTCTTTTTCCAGGAAATCCAATATATCCTGAAGGTTTTTAACTCCATAGATCTATTAGATAGAGGTGTCATAAACTATTATCTCCTAGGCGTTATAGGGGTCAATTAGCAGAAAGAGTAAATGATTTTTGCCTTTCAAAAAGACTGTCAGAAAATTGCTCAAAATTGCTGATCAATTTTTTTGCTCAATTGCTCAAAATAAAAAAATCCTAAGAATTTAATTTTGCCTCTTTTTTTCAAATTAGGAGAGGTTTTTTGTTGTTATTTCTCAAATAAGGTATGACCTACTCTTCACACAAAGCTTTTATCTATATCTCCTTAGCCCTATGACAAAGCGCTGGAACTTAGCCAAGTAATATTTAGTTTCACTCCATGACATCCTTGAAGCAGGACTCAATACCATCCCACCATAATAAATCCCTTCATTTCAAACCATTAGCAGGATGTATATGTGTTACTTCATGTTAATAGAGAAACTTAAAGGAGATGTTCACAGTGCATAGGATATTCCATTTCTCTTGAAATCTCCTCCATATGTCATTTCTTACTTCTTTAAAGCAGAGTGTTAGCTCACCCCCACCCCCAGGTGTTGCTCTGGGTAAAATCAGAACACTTGGGGCCAACTCCATGTCCGAGTGGTTAAGTTCACGCGCTCCACTGCCGCGGCCCAGGGTTCTGATCCTGGGCACAGACATGGCACGGCTCATCAGGCCATGTTGAGGCAGTGTCCCACATGCCACAACTAGAAGGAGCTACAACTAAGATATACAGCTGTGTACAGTGGGGTTTGGGGAGATAAAGCCAAAAAAAAAAAAAGAAGATTGGCAACAGTTGTTAGCTCAGGTGCCAATCTTTAAAAACAAAAATAAGAACACTTTTAGGGCATATGGTTGCTGAACATGTGGCTTGCCCAACAGCAAGCCCTGAGTTCAAAGTGTCAGTGTGACCACTGTAACTCTTCATCTTTCTTCACCGGTGTGTGTATTGTCTCCACACTTTATTCCACTCTTCTCAACCTACTGCCTTAAACAGGGCATATGGAACAAAATGAAGCTTGTGTTAATGACCCACTGTGAACATGGAGTTTTAAACAATATTGGAATATAATGAAAACATCAAGAAAAATGGAGATACATACTGCTACACAGCTCCAAACTAAGGGACTCAAAGTGACAAGCTTTTTGTTAAATATGTCTTCTTTGTATTATTTGTTTTTTCTCCCAGCTGTCTTCCCTTGCTGCTTGGTCTCATGTTCCTGTCTAGACATATGTTCATCCCTTACTTGTAATCTACTATTTATAGTTTGTGAGCTAGTCAAGTAAGCAAACCCATTAGAATTGTGCCTCATATATCTACATACCTGGGTTTGAATCAGGGTCTGAATGGGGCACGCTTCTGAATAGTACTTATCAGCTTTATTTTGTTTGTTTTTTGGGTTTTTTTGAGGAAGATTAGCCCTGAGCTAACTGCTGCCAATCCTCCTCTTTTTGCTGAGGAAGACCGGCCCTGAGCTGACACCCGTGCCCATCCTCCTCCACTTTATACGCTGGATGCCTACCACAGCATGGTGTGCCAAGCAGTGCCCTGTCCACACCTGGGACCCGAACTGGCGAACCCCGGGCCGCCAAAGCAGAACGTGCAAACCTAACCACTGTGCCACCGGGCCAGCCCCCATTATTAGCTTTATTTTGAGCACCTTGTTTCAGCAGACTTTTTATATTTTGCAAAATAACAAATCTTGGGTTCTATGCTGATGACCCTATATTTTAGTATCTCAAACAAAACAGAGATCTTATGAAGTAGGAATATCACTAATATTATGTTCATTTTAGAGCTGAGGAAACTGAGCCTCAGAGAGATTCTGGGAATAATTCAAGATCTTGTAATCAGTTCATTTTGGAATTTTTCATTAAAGTCATTTCTTCAGATTCTCAACTCCATGTTCATTTCAGACTGCCTGGTGAATGTTATTCATTCTCTGTTCTGAACAATAGGATTCAATATTATTGAACTTGGGATTTTTTTATTGTAAAAATTTGGTTTTATTGTAATTAAATCATTTTTAGGCTTTCTCAATTCTTTAAAATTATATGTTGAGAGAAAACCTATAAACTATAATAAAAATCAAAGTCTATATATGAAATAACATGTATTTAGATAGTTTTTTTAAAAAGCTTAAAGTTTTTAAAGTTGTCTTAAAGAAAAGCTGAGTAGATCATTTATTTTTTCCAGATGGCTTCAAAAAACCTCCATCAAATATCTGTTTCCAAATGGTCCAGGCAAGGAAGCAGAAGGAGTAGACATGGAAGGAATCTTGTCTTGTGGTTCTTCCTGTTTCCTCTCCTTCTTATATATTTTTATTATGTATGTATACATCAGTTAAGGCTTTTCCCTCCTCATCTGGGCATATGTGTCAGGTTTAGAACAAATCCACTTCCTCTCCGTGTAGCGCCTAGCACTGCTGGCACCTTTGTCATTCAGATAGGCACACTCCCCTCCTCCTGTGATAGGAAAGCTGTAATAGAAGAAGGAGAATCAATCAGTTGGCTTCTGGACATTTCTTCAAAAGCAGAGAGAATAAAGACGAGAAAATAAGGAAGCTAACATTAATTCAGCCTCTAAATATAAGATGGATTGCACATATCATCTCCTTAACATTAAAAATTACCCTGTGAAATATGTATTATTATCCCTTTTTACAGCTAGAGGAACTGAATTCCCCAAGATCCTATAACAAGTAAAACTAAGATTCATACCTAGATCAATGAAACAACAGGGCCTCGGCTATTTTCACCTTCTTCACTTTGGGAAAGAGAAGAGTGGAAAAATGCTGCTTGTTACAGGTAATTTTTTTTTTTTCTAAAGATTGGCACCAGAGGTAACAACTGTTGCCAATCTTTTTTTTTTTTTTTCTGCTTTATCTCCCCAAATCCCCTCCTGGTACACAGTTGTATATCTTAGTTGCAGGCCCTTCTTGTTGTGGTATGTGGGACGCCACCTCAACGTGGCCTGAGGAGCGGTGCCATGTCCATGCCCAGTATCCAAACCAGCGAAACCCTGGGCTGCCGCAGCAGAGCACAAGAACTTAACCACTCAGCCATGGGGTCGGCCCCACAAGTAATTTTTATTGTTGTTCTTAGGCCCTGATTTTCTCCTGCCTATGTATTGATCAGTAACCAGTCAATGGGCTTTGATTAGCTGGATATACGATAAACCAGCAATATACTATACAGTAAATCAAACATATTTTGTATCTCTAAGAATAGTGTTATTTCAACTGCATCCAAAGCCTGATTTGCTGGTAGAAGAGGTCTGACACTTGTTTTCTCTCCACGATTTCAGCAGTATTCTGCTGTCTTAAACAACTGAAGATCTCAGCAGTGTAAATGGCCTGACACAGAAATTTGGGCCAGCATTCAGATTATAAATTTCTCCTCTTTACTTGATGAAACTGCTATAGTCTGATATGACTTGCTAATTGTTGAAACATCCTAGGCCTTAATAAATATAATATTTTTCATTTCTATAGTGATGAACAGTTTTCAACAACTTGAGAGTTAACAATATATTTGATCCTTAAAACTCTTTGAGAATTAGACAGAGTAAATATTGCTATTTCAGTGTTGTAAAGAAAGAAATAAAGGTTAATTCTAAATATTTATCAAGTATGCACAATGTGCTAGACACTGCAGATACAACAATGTGTAAACACAAAAGTTCTCTTTGATTACTTATACTTACCATCTGTACAAGGTCAAAAAGCTAACGAGTAAGCACTAGTTTTCAAACCTGCCAATGTCCAGTCCGGTGCCCTTTTCACCAAATAAATTTATATTTCCAATGTTGACTACTTTATCATCATAAAGCAACTTTTCAAAACCTCCTCATCTCAGACAAGCAGATGTTTAGTGAAATTGTCTGAATCCAAACTTCCCAACATTATTCAAAATCTTTTCAGTAATATAAAGATCTTATGCATATACAATTGAGATTAAATTCAACAATGTCAAACTTTACCTGTCCTACACATTATAACTATGATCTTATGATAAATAAGTATTATTACCATCACTCATAATCCCCCTGTAAATGGCTGAAGATTGATGCAATGGTAGTTGTATTAGTAATTATATTTGTATATTTTAAAGTTTGAAAAGTACAGTCATATACAACAAAACCTCTTATCCTCACATCAACTCTGTGAGATCAACAAGTGCCGCTGATTTTGTTGTAGAGGTAAGAAACAGACATCAAGATGTTGTATGGTATGCTCAAAGTGGGAGAGTTGGTAAATGACATAGATGAGGCTGGAATCAAGTTCATAGTCACCTGTGATAGGCTTTGGACTGATTCAAGGAGCAGCCTGTGCAACATACAAATTGACACTATCTTTCTTTATGACTAAACCTAAAATAATTTTTACAGCCTATAACTGAAGAACACTAGGTTTCAAGCAAAGTAAATTCAAACACAAATATTGCTGCCATATTTTTAAAACCTTACCATCGGATCCATTCACTGCCATTTATCCATTTCCAAGATTGGCCTTGTTCTCTGCTCAACCCAATCCAGTGGTCAGAGGGGCCTTTATACCTCAGTAGAAAACCCTTTCAGAAGACACAGAGATGATATCCATTATTCCATCATTACTCAGCCTCTCCCAGAAGAAATCGGGCATCATTGCTATATTCTTAACTGTTCTTGTAATTTTCTTCTTTTTAATTTTGTATTATGTAATGTTAATAGAGGATAGGTATGCTTTATTATCATACATACATAGAGAAGATTAAAACTGAGAGAAATAGTTGATAACTTGTTGCTTTTATTTCAACATAATACCCCTTTGTATTATTATTCCACAATTTGTTTATCTATTCTACTATTTATTGACCCTAGGGTTATTTCAAGTTTGAAATTATTAAGAATGTTATTATGACATTCTTGGCACCTGTCCTGGAATAGGATTACAGTTGACCCTCCATATCCACGAGTCCCACATTCACACATTCAACCAGTTGCAGATTGAAAGACCCAAGGTGGTTGTATCTGTACTGGACACGTCCAGACATCTTTTTCTGGTCATTATCCCCTAAACCATACAGTATAATAACTATTTACATAGAATTTACATTGAATTAGGTATTATAAGTAATCTAGAGATGATTTAAAGTATATGAGAGGATGTGCAGAAATTATGTGCAAATACTACCCCATTTTATATAGGGGACTCTAGCATCCGTGAGAGGTCCTAGAAGAAATCCCTCATGGATACTGAGAGACAACTGTATTAGGCTATAGCGCATGCTTATTGTCAGCTTTACCAAATGATACCAAACGGTTCTCTAATTTAATTGTACCAAATTATAGTTATAGCAGCAGTGTAGACCAGTTTCCTTTGCCACACATCCTTGTCAACACTTATAGTGTCTTTTTATGATTACAGGTATTAATTTTAATGTAATTAAATGTATAATTTTCCTTTATGATTGGTGGATTTACTAACTTCTTAGGGAAAATCTTTACTCTTTTGAAGGCATAAAGATGACCTTTCTTTTTGCTTTTCTTTTTTTAGTTCCTTGAGGTATACAGTTAGGCTATTGATTTGAGATATCTCTTCTTTTTTAAGCTGTGCATTTACAGCTATAAGTTTGCCTCTTATTACTACTTTCACTGCATACCATAAGTTTTGATATGGTATGCTTTCATTTCATTTGTCTCAAGGATTTTCTTTTCCCTTGGGATTTTTCTTCCGATCATTGGATGTTTAGTAGTGGGCTGTTTAATTTCTAAACATTTGTGAATTTTTCAGTTTTCCTTCTGTTATTGATTTCTGTTTTTATTCCATTATGATTGCAGAAGGAATTCAGTATGATTTCAATCTTTTCAAATTTATTGACTTGTTTTGTGGCTTATCATATGGTCTATCCTGGAGAATGTTCCATGTGCACTTGAGAAGAGCATAGATTCTCCTGTTCTTGGGTGTAGTGTTCTGCATATGTCTGTTAGGTCTAACGGGTTTATAGTGCTGTTCAAGACCTCTGTTTTCTTATTGTTGCGCTATCCATTATTGAAAGTAAAGTATTGAAGTCTCTAACTATTGTTGTAGAATTCCCTATTTTTTATTTCAATTATGTCAAAGGTTTCTTCATCTATTTGGGGGCTGTATTATTAGGTAAACATATGTTTATAATTGTTAGATCTTCCTGCTATATCAAAACTTTTTTTTTTTTTGAGGAAGATTAGCCCTGAGCTAACATCTGCTGCCAATCCTCCTCTTTTTGCTAAGGAACATTAGCCCTGAGCTAACATCTGTGCCCATCTTCCTCTATTTTATATGTGGGACACCTGCCACAGCATGGCTTGACAAGTGGTGTGTAGGTCAGCAGCTAGGATCTGAACTGGCAAACCCCAGGCCACTGAAGCAGAATATGAAAACTTAAGCGCTGGGCCGCCAGGCTGGCCCCTCAAAAATTTATTGAGATATAATGTCCTTCTTTGTCTCTTGTAAACTTTTTTGCTTTAGTCTACAAGTTTGACAAAAATATAGCCACCCAGCTCTCTTTTTATTACTTAGCATGGAATATCTTTTTCCATCATTTTACTTTCAACTTCTCTGTGTCCTTATATCAACGGTGAGTCTCTTGTAGAGAGCTTATAGATGGATCTTGTTTTTTAAATCAATCTTCCAGTCTTTGCGTTTTAATAGGATAGTTGAATACGTTTACATTTAATGTGATTATTAACAAAGAAAGACTTACTTCTGCCATTTATCTTCTTGTTTTCTATATATTGTATGTTTTTTATTCTTCAATTCCTCTATTACTGTATTCTTTTGTATTTAGTTGATTTTTTTATCCATTTTGATTTCCTTCTTTTTTTGATTCTTTGATTTCCTTCTTTCCTTTTATATATACTTTTTAGTAATCTTATTAGTGGTTACCTTGGGAATTGCAATTAACATCTTAAATGATTTAGTTTATAATACAAGCTTTGTTTCAATAGTGTACAAACATTTTGCCCCTATACATTTCCAACCCTATCTCTTTGTGTTATTGTCATAGATTACATATTTATGCATTGTATGCCCATTCATATAGATTTAGAATTATTGTTTTATGATGTTACCTGTTAAACTATACATGAAAAGATAGAAGTTACAAACTAAACTAAAAGTACAGTGATTCTGGCTTTTATATTTGTCTATGTGGTTATCTTTACGAGTGTTTTTTGTTCTTTTGGCTCCAAGTTACCATCTAATGTGCTTTAATTTTAGCCTTTATAATTTCTTGTAGGATAAATCTACTAATAAGAAACTCCCTCAGTTGCTGTCTATCTAGAAATGTTTTAATTTCTCTTTCATTCTGAAGAATAGTTTTGCCAAATACAGAATTCTTGATTGACAGTTTTTTTCTTTCAGGACTTTAAATATGCCATCCCACTGCTCTCTGGCTTCCATGGTATCTCAGGATAAGTCAGGTGTTAATGTTGTTAAGAATCACAAGTACATGACCAATTGCTTCTCTCTTGCTGCTTTCAAACTTCCCTGTGGGTCACAAGTTGACTCTGATTTGTCTTAACGTGGTTCTCGTTGAGTTTATACTGATCGGAGTTTGTTTGAGCCTCTTGGACGTTTATATTCATCTCTTTCCTCAAATTTGGGAAGTTCTCAGCCACTGTTTCTTTAAATATTTTTTCTTCTCCTTTGTCTCTTTTTTTCTGGGATCCCTATAATGTGTGTGTTAGTCTGCTTGATGGTGTACTACAGTTCCTTCAAGATCTGTTCATTTATCTTCTTTCTTTTTCCTTTCTTATCCTCAGATTGGATACTTTCAATTGTCTTATCTTCAAGTCTCATGATCCTTTCTTCTTCTTGTTCAAATATGCTGTTGACCCCTCTAGTGAATTTTCCATTTGAGTTACTGTACTTTTCAGCTCCAGAATTTCTATTTGGTTCTCTTTTATAATTTCTACCTCTTTATTGATATTTTCATTTTATTTCTATGCTATTTTACTTATTTCTTTTATATTTATGTCTATGGTTTTCTTTAACTCCTTGAACATATTTAAGACAGCAGACTTAACATCTTTGACTAATAACTCCAATGTCTAGGCTCCCTGAGGGATGGTTTCTGTCAGACATTTTTTCCTGTGGATGGGCTATACCTTCCTGTTCCTTTGTATTGTTTTGTTATTTTTTGTTGAGAACTGGACATTATGAGTATTTTGTTGAGGGAACTCTTGGAATCTAATTCTCCTGCTTTTCAAGGTTTGTTGAATTTTGATTACTGAGGTGTGGAGCCATTTATTTGTGACTTTTCCAAACTATTTTTGCATAATGTGTATTCCCTGTATTCTGTGGTCCCTGAAATTTCTGTTCTGTAATCTCCATGATCAGCCAGTTATCTGCCAAAGATTTTCTTAAATGCCTGACTCCCAAAAGGAGAAAAAAAGCATGCACTGTTTCTTTAACTCTCATGAAAGCTGCTTCATTTGCTGGGGGTTGAAAAAGATGGCAGCCCACCTCCATGCCTGCCACTCAGCAATGAAAAGTAGCAATTAAAATAACAATACATAACCCCAATATTTGGAGAACACGAATTTTTTGCCCACCCTGGCTCCAGCAAGCTACATCAAGAACATGAAAGTAGTCCTCATAGCTCCCTGTCACAATAGGGTGTGGGGAATTGTAGCCACTACTGAGTGGAAAGCCCAAAATTCATTGAGATTAACTAAACTTACTGACATCTTCAGCAAGCACTCCTTTGGATGATGCAAATATTCAACTAGATTCCAGAGTTTCAAAGTAATTACTTTAAAGAGTTTCTTCCAGTTGAATAGTTGTTTAGGGGAGGTACAGATTTCAGGAGCTTCTTATTCCAACAACTTCTCAGACATCACTTCTACTTGTTTTATTTCAAGGCGATGTTATTAACTCAACATGTTATTATAAAAATTTTAAATTATGTTTCCACTTTTAATTTTCTAAACTTTATTTTCACAACTCTTGCTGATAACTCAAAGAAGGCACTGGCTATCTTCCTGCTATGAATGTTAAGGTAACAATAGAGGGTCCACTGCAGAATGTAGTACCTGCAGGGTTCCCCTCTCTTTATACTGAAAAATCAATGTCTAGGCAGGTGTCTAAACCTGTATCTTAGACACTCTCACATGGAATGACATGGTGTCTTCATAGGGCCAATTTTTTTATTCTAGCAAGAACTATTTTCTTACCAATTCCTGGAGAGTTTCAACCTGAACAAGATCAGCACCTTGTAAGTCACAAAACCTCTGACTGAAAGTCCAATTCTTTGTGTCATCAGAGAAATGGAAACAGTTTCTTTGGAAACCAATCCAGTTTTCTGGGCAAGCAGCTTAAGACATTCAGATGGCTTTTCGTGGAATGTACTTCTAGATACTGAAAATAAAAACAACTTACTTTTATATTTTCCTTTATATATTACCAAATACTTTCTAATACATTTCCCAGTAGTCTTGTGAAATACTAACTGTGTTATCCTCATTTTTCAAATGAAGAGTATGATGATGAAAGTTGTTGTGTACATGACATAGCAAATGGCAAAGCTGAGATTGTATCTAATGCTTTAAGTAATAGATGAGCTGAAGAAGGAGTTAGTAATGCCTTAAACTCTGAGTCAAGTACCTTTCTTCTTGGATTTCAGCAATGCTACATTTCTTTAAAGAGTCAGATACATCAATAGCAACATTTAATCAGCCTTAGAGAACAGATAGTTTTCCAAGTGCTCTAGATACTTCTACTGAGGAGCTTCCTTCAACTAAACAAATTTTGTGAGACTCTCTGTATTTTGAAGCCAACAATACTCAATTGGTCAGGCTTTTCTGATTCACTTCCCATATAACCAGGAGAGATGCTCTCTTCAAGTGGGATTGAGAGCTAGGAAAGTCTCTCCAGATGGTCTTTACTGAGCTGCTAGCACCTAACTGTTCAGCTTCTATGACCCACGAGGGCTATCCCTGAAAGCAGACTGCCTTCCTCCAAATCTGTGCATACCTATTATGCTATCACTGCTTCTATATCAACCAATTTAATGACGAGGGTCAGATTAGAAGATACCTGCAGCTATTGACTCCTCATGAGGAATCTTTTCGAGTTAAAGTGCTGGTTGAAAGGAAAAGAAACACAGTATGGGTAATGAAGGAAGGCAGTCATAAGTATCTATTAAGTTCTTATGATTATTCAAAGAAATGAGGGCTATAGATTTAAAATGTGTTTCAAAAAACATTTTCTTGATTAATACTGAGATATTCACAACAGAAAAAATGCCTCCTTCCAGTTTGTCCTGTTCTCCTTTATTAAATAGGTACTGTTGATTTAAATTTCTACAACCTTAAGAACTTATTTTTGCTTCATCAATGTATAATATATTTTATTTTTGCTTACAGAATGACAAGAATAGACCATCCTCTGTGAATTCATAAAAATATTGCAAGAGAAATGAGGATCACCTAGAACATGGACTATTTCAAGTATTGCTGACTCTAAGATTTGTAAGCAGCATTTGAAGGCTCATTTATGATATTGCCTGTGGATGTAGTAACAGGGTTAGTTTTGAAGCTGGGTTGGGGTAGAATTAAGAGAAATGTCCTTATAGTTTTCTACGTCTTAGTTTGGTTTATTTTGGGTTCAGTGCAAGCATGTTTCAAGCTATAAGGGCATCTTCACAGCTAAGTTGGTTCCAGGATATGTGATCCAAGAAAGAAGTTTTTATCAAGGAAAACTGGCTATATCTGCCAAATAAAAAAACAAGGGCTGGAACACGCTAGAGTATCTAGAAGAGAAGACCATAATGCACCTGTGCCTGCACTGTTATACAGTGCATAGATTAGTAGCATAGATTCGCTCTCTTTCCCTCTCTCCTCCAATCCCCCAACCATCTGGTCTGTTCTTATTCATGCAGCATGTGTGTTGTGGAAGTAAAATTAAATTTTTGTCCTTAGCTATGACAGATGAGACAAGAGACTGCAGTATATAACAGGGGACAAACATATTGATAAATGATATTTGTTTTACAAGGTTCAGTTTAGGTAGAGAAAGTGATGAATAATCACTCTGTTCAAGGTTTCTGCCCAGGGATCATCGTGAGTAAATATCATGCTGAGAAATCTTTAAACCAAAGGTGACCATGATAGGTTAATTTTTACCCCTTCTATCTTTTCTGTATCTGTAACCTTATAACATTTCCATTAAGGATGATAATCGTGGTAGTGATGTTGATTATGGTAATAAAAACAGCAGCAAACAGTTTTTGAAGGCTTTATTTTTATCAGGAGTGATCTAATCAGTACATATGCATCAAGATATTTAATCTTAATAGCATTTTACTGCACTAAAATTGCAATTATTTATTCCATTACCTTTCCACTATAAAGCTAAGGGTAAGATTTGTGTCTCTCATCCGCTAATGGCCTTTTTCAACCTAGATACTGAAAAGCAGATTCTTTTCAACTAAAAGACACTATATAATCTCTTATTGACACCATAAGGCAGAGTCACAGATTTCAAAACTTATGGTATGACATAATAAGGGCAACAGTCACAGGTAAAGGTAGGCACTATTAGAAAGTTGTTTACATGTCACATCATGCTGAGTGGTTTGTACCATTGGTCCCAAAATAAGTTTTCAGTCAAAATAATACAAGAAATTAAGAACTAAAATAAATAAATAGTATAGTTTACACAGGATTGGAAAATGTGCCTGTTAGATATCAGCCATAATTATGTTGTAAAACATACAGAAGAAAACCAAAGCAGAAACTGATAAGAATTATCTTTTAAACGTATTATTAGATTCCCAGCAGGGGTCTATGTACTCTATTTATATTAGCTTATTTATCCTCATAACAACTCTATAAGGTGGATTTATCATGCCCATTTTATATAGGAAGAAATTAAGAACAGGAGGTGAAGTAATTTTCCCAAATTTGCACAGCAGACACTTGCAGATTTGGGATTTGAACCAAGATAGTTTGGTGGTGTAATGTATATGTGTCTAACCATTTGACTACTATCCCTTTCTAACTTTTAGAAGGAAAAGTCTCTATCTAAAATTTTAGTATGGACAGTATGGTTAGAGAAGTTGGAAAATGAATCTTAGATATTTAAAATTGTATTCAAAAGGGTAAAATATTAAAAATTTTTCAATTAGCGATAATTTATTGAATACTTACTCTGTACCAGGTAAATGGGCTAAGGGCTAAGGATACAGAAACAATAATATTTTTCCCTGAAGTTGCTAACAGCAAACATAAAACACACAGACACAACAAATAATTACACAGATGCTATAAGAATTCAAAGGATGCAACCAGTATTAATTAATATACTATTCCTGAAAGATAAAAACACTTTATAAATTTGTGTGAAAATACATTTGCTGCAAAGGAGAATAAATTCTGGGTAATTCAAAACAATGGGTCAGAATTTTGTCTATGCCATATATGAAATACATGACTTTGGGACAGTTATCTAACCATTTCTGATTCTCATCAAATTTTGCTACATTATGGATTCATGTGATTTTAGAAAACTTTGACATTTTTAGAAATATGCTTATAACTGTAATATTGTATTTTAAATAAAAATAATTTGCGTTTTCTGATGAACAGTGATATTCACTATATACTTACTATGTTCCAAACGTTGCCCAAGTTTGTGCAAATTCATTTAATCGTTACAACAACTTTGAGTAAACTGAAGAATGGGAAAGTTATTAGAGTTGTCCAAAGTGAGAAACCCTCACAAGTAAAAGAGCTGGAATTCAAGCCCAAGCAGACTAAATCCAGAATCAACACTCAAATCTGTGCTGTTAAACTCTATACTCTAATTTATAATTTGGCTGACAACTTGGTAACCCAAGAGAAATTTAATAAACAATGAACAAGTATGTATTTAAATGTGGTGAGGAGAAGAAAGGGCATAAAAATATAGGAAGAAATTAGCATATATTTCAATAAGTTAGCACCTGTGTTTGACTTAAATCATGGATTTTGTTTTAAATTACTCAAGGTTACATTTCTCTGTAACATTCTGCTAATACCAAGACTTATCAAAGAGTCTGACTTAGTGTAATCTATCACTGTCTCCTGGGACGTGTAAGTTTGTCTAGGCTATACCTCAACAGCAGACCTTTTCCTGATAAAACTATATTAATCCAAGATTTTTTTTGTTACAGCAATTCTTACATATTTCTTGTAGTAAAAAAGGAGAAACAGTTGCAGGGAGTGTGCACTTGAATATCTTCCTCAAAAGCACCCCCCTGGGATTGGAAGGCAGCAAAATGGTGGACCAGGAAACTCCAAGCTCTCGTTTCTCTAGAAAAACATTTTATAAAAAACAAACAGGGGCCAGCCCCGTGGTGTAGTGGTTAAGTTTGGCATGCTCCATTTCAGCAGCCCAGGTTCACGGGTTCAGATCTGGGGAGTGGACCTGCATCACTCATCAGCCATGATAAAGCAGCAACCCACATACAAAATAGAGGAAGATTGGCACAGATGTTAGCTCAGGCCTGATCTTCCTCAAGGCAAAAAAACAAAAAAAAAGAGGAAGATTGGCAACAGATGTTAGCTCAAGGCAAATCTTCCTCAGCAAAACAAACAAACAAAAAAACCCCAAGAAATTAGCTGAACTAATCTTATAAGACCTTTGGAAAATACTCACAGGTTTGCAAAAAACAAGCAAACGTTCAATCAAGAAAGAGCCATCTTCAAATGGTAGGAGAACTTTGTAGTGTTTTTACTCACTCTGACTAGATGCAGCAGCAGACTCGTTATGAAGAAGGAGGCAAACCAGTTCTCTGTTCCTTCTTTCAAAATAGAGAGAGCAGAGCAGACCTTTTTGCAATGTTCTAGCCAGTCTGGGGGTGGGGGCCTGAAGACCTGATCTCTATTTTGCCTAACCTGGATATTAGACAGAAAAAGAAGCAGGAAATGTTTGTGAAAGCTTCAAGGGAATTACAGACCTGCAAATGCCTGGGACCAGTGATAACAAGTGGACAAAGACAATAGACCATCTGAGATGCTGAGAAGAAACTAGATGGAGACCCTTTAGAAAATTAAGACTCAAAAGCAGTTATGCATATAGGGGAACTTAGAAAGCTAAGTATAGGCTCAGGAAAGACACATAATCAGAAAATACCTGAAAAGACCTTAAACTTTCACTTCAGTTTGATTCCTAGGCTTAAAGAAAAACCAAGATAAATGATGAAGGACTACCACTCTGCAAAGCCTGGGAGAGGTGATGCTTTTTTCAAATGCCCAATTTTCAACAAAAAGTTACAGGGTATGCAAATAAACAGGCATTTATAGCCCATTCAAAAGTAAAAAAAAAAATTGACAGAAACTGCCCAAGAGGAAACCTAGACATCTCACTTACCAGATGAAGAATTTAAATCAACTATCTTAAATATGCTAAAAGAGCTAAGTGAAAACATGGACAAAGACTAAAAGAAATTAGGAAAAAGATACATGAACAAAATGAAAATATCAAAAAAGATAGAAATTATAAAAAGGAATCAAACAAATTCTAGAGATGAAAAGTATAGTAACTATAATGAAAATCAATAACCTTACTTTACACCTTAAGGAACTAGTGAAAAAAAGAGCAAACTAAATCCAAAACTAGTAGACAGGACATAATTGTTTACAGTGCAGATGAAATAAAATTGAGAATGGAAAAACAAAAGAGAAGCACCTTTATAGGCAAAAGGTGTTTATTTGAGAAGATCAACAACACTGGCAAACCCTTATTAGATTGACCAAGAAAACACTGAAAAGTCTCAAATTACCAAAATGAGAAATTGAGAATGGGGAAATTACTACCAATTTTACAGAAATAAAAAATATGAGATGCTATGAAAAATTGTATGCAAACAAATTGGATAGTCTAGATGAAATGGACAAATTCATAGGAAAACAGAACCTACAAAGACTGAATCATGAAGAAATAGAAAATCTGAGCAGACCAATAACAAATAAAGCACTGAATCAGTAATCAAAAACCTCTCAAGAAAGAACGATGACTTCACTGGAGAATTCTACCAAACATTCAAACAGAATTAGTGTTGATATTTTTTAAGTTCTTCTAAACAATTGAAGAAAATGAAACACTTTCAAACTCATTTAATGAGGTCAGCATCAACCTGAAACCAAAGCCAAAGACATCACAAGAAAAGAAGGCTACAGGCCCATATTCAAGATGAATACATGTGCAAAACTCCTCAACAAAATACTATCAAACTGAGATCATCAGCACATTAAAAGGATTAAACCCCATGACCAAGTGGGATTTATCCCTAGGATGCAAGGATGGTTCAATATATACAAATCAATCAATGTGATACATCACAGTAAGGGACTCAAACAAAAAGCTCACATGATCATCTCAATGGACAGAAAAAGTATTTGACAAAATACAACACTCATTTATGATAAAAATGATCAACAAAATAGATGTAGAAGGAGCTTACTTTGACATAGTAAATGCCATATATGAAAAGCCCACAGCTAACATCATAATCAACGGTGAAAAATGAAAGTTTTCCCTCTGAGATCTGGTTCAAAGCAAAGGTGTGCATTCTTGCTACTTCTATTCAACATAGTACTGGAAGTCATACCTAGAGCAATTAGATAAGAAAAAGAAATAGAAAGCATCTAAATCAGAAAGGATGAAGTAAAGTTATCTCTGTTTGCAGATATGATCATATATGTAGAAAATCTTAATGACTAAAGAACAGAAAAAAACTGTTAGAACTAATAAACAAATTCAGTAAATCTGGCTGGAGAGACATGTCAGCAACATGGTGGAGTGAGATGTTCCCTTTATCTTTCCCCATTTCAACTACAACTAAATGGACGTTCGTTGACCAACAGAGGATACCCACACAGCTATACATCTGAAGGTGGATGGACTGGCTCCCCAGGAAGTGGTAGAGATAGGTGAACACTCCACTACCATTCCCTGGCCACCCTGTGCATGTGCCTGAATGATTTCCCAGCCAGTATCTGTAGTACCACTGCAGCCCCAAAAGTGGGAATGCACCTCAGTACAACTGTGGAAAGGGGAAGTAGCAGCCCTGGGCCTGTACGTGAATGCTTTCCCAGCCAGTGGGAGAGTCCACTGTGGTCCCACCCACCACTGCAGTCCCAATAAGTGGCCCAGGCTTGGACCCTATGAAGAAGCCCCACCCACCAAGCACAGTGGCTGGCACAACCGTAAGAAGAGTTGGAGGCAGATATACATGCACACAAAAGCTTTTCATAGCCTGCGCAAGTGCCCATAGTACTCCTGCAGCCCCAAAAGTAGAAATGCACCTCAGCATGGCAGTAGCCCTAAGCTTGCATGCAAATGCTTTCCCAGCTGGTAAGAGCAACCACCATACCCACACAACTTCTAGCAGACGGAGTGGTATCAGAAACACAGCTGCTGCTTCCCCCTAGTGTTAGCAGGTGCAATCTGTGAACTGATGCTGCCACAAATGCACCAGCAAAGGATTATTTCATCAAACACCATGAGAAACTACAGCAACAATTCAGAGCAGAAGGAGAATGACAAATCACCAGAAACCAACACTGAAGTCACAGAAATTTACAATCTAAATAAAAAAGAATTCAAAATAGCTGCCAAAAAGAAACTCAATGAGTTAGAAGACAACTCAGAAAGACAGTTCAATGAGCTCAGGAATAAAGTTAATAAGAAGGAATACCTCACCAAAGAGATTGAAACTACAAAAAAAAAAAAAATTCTAAATATGAAGAACACAATTAATTAGATAAGAAATAACCTAGAACCCTTAAAAAATAGAGCTGATATTATGTAGGAAAGAATTAGTGAATGGATAAAGAAAATGTGGTATACACATACATTGGAATAATATTCAGCCTTAAAAAAGAAAGAAATCCTGCCATTTGTGATAATCTGGATTAACCTGAAGGAAACTGTGCTAAGTCAAATATACCAGGCATAGAAAGACAAGTACTGCATGATCTCACTTATATATGGAATATAAAATAGTCAAATCCATAGAAGTGGAGAGTAGAGTGGTTATTGCTAGAGGTAGGGAAGTGAGGGAAACATTGAAATGTTACTCAAGGTGTATAAGTTTCAGTCATGCAAGAGGAATAAGTTCTGGAGATATAATGTTGAACAATGTGACTATAGTTAACAAGGCTGTATTGTATACTTGAAATTAATAAAGAGGGTAGTTCTTAAGTGTTCCAACAACAGCAACAAAAAGGTAATGAGAGGTGATGGATATGTTAATTAGCTCAATTGTGGTGATTATTTCACAATGTATACATATATCAAAACATCAATTTGCACACCTTAAATATAAACAAATTTTGTCAATTATACCTCAGAAAACTTGGGCGGGGAAGAGATTAATTACTGTGACCAAGTGCAATTAGTCCTGGAATGCAAAGATGGTTCAACATACAAAAGTCAATTAACATAATACAGCTGGTCCTCTGTATCCATGAGTCCTGCGTACACAGATTTAACTAAGTGCAAATTGAAAGACCTATGATGGTTGTGTGTGTACTGAACATGCACAGACTTTTTTCTTGCCATTACTCTCTAAACATAACAGTATAACAACTATTTACATAACATTTAGATCATATTAGATATTATAAATAATCTAGAGATGATTTAAAGTATTGAGGAGGATGTGTGTAGGTTACATGCAAATACTATGCCATTTTATATAAGAGACTTGAGCATCCACTGATTTTGGTATCCATGGGGGGGAGGGGGCCGATCCTGGAACCAATCCTCCATAGATACTGAGGGATGATTGTATGCCACACTAATAGAATGAAGGGAAAAAACCTGTGATCGTATCAAAGGATGAAGAAAAACCACTTGACAAAATTTAATACCTATTCATGATTTTTTTAAAAAAAGAGAACGAGAGAGATACAAAGCATTAGGAATAAAAGAAAATTTCCTTAACGTGATAAGGGCCATATATAAAAGACTTGGAGCTAATATCATATTCAGTGGTAAATTACAAAAAGCTTTTCACCTAAACTTTAGTACTAAGATAAGGATAAGACAAAGATGTCCACCTTTGCCACTTCTATTCAATATGGTATTGGAAGTTTTGGTCAGAACAATTCAACAATAAAAAAAATAAAAAACATTCAAATTGGAAAGTAAGAAGTAAAATTATCTCCATTTACTGGTGATATAATCTTGTATATAGAAAATCTTTAAAGTCCCACAAAAATATGTTAAAACTAATCAACAAATTCAGTAAAGTTGCAGGATAAAAAATCAACACACAAAAATCATTTGTTTGTCTACACTAGCAATGAACAGTGCAAAAAGGAAATTAAGAAAACAATTCTATTTATAACAGCACCAAAAAAGGATCAAATAATTAGGAATAGACTTAACCAAGGAGATGAAAGACTTGCCACTGAAGACTATAAAACAATGCTGTAGGAAAAAATTAAAGAAGACACAAATGAATGGAAAGACATCCCATGTTCGTGGATTGGAAGAGTTAACATTGTTAAGATGACAATACTGCCCAGAGAGATCTACATATTTGATGCCATCCCTCCCCAAATCCCAATAATGTTTTTGCAGAAATAGAAAAACTCATCCTAAAATGTATATGAAATCTTGAGGAAATCTGACTATCCAAACAGTCTTTAAAAAGTTGAAAAACCCACACTTTCTGATATTAAAACTTAGTAAAAACTACAGTTACCAAAAAAGTGTGATATTGGCATAAAGACAGACATATAGATCAATGGAAGAAATAGAGATTCCAGAAATAAACCCTTACATATGTGGTCAAATAGTTTTCGAAAAAGGTGATAAGACCTTTCTATGAGGAAAGGACAGTATTTTCAACAAACAGTGATGGGAAAACTGGATATCCACATTCAAAAGAATGAAGTTATACTCTTACCTTAAGCCATGTAAAAATCAATTAAAAATGCATCAAATACCTAAACTTAAGAGCTAGAACTATAAAACTCTTAGGTAAAAAAAATAGGGTAAAATCTACATTATATTTGCTTTGGCAATGATTTCTTGGATATGACACCAAAAACAAAGGCAACAACAAAAGAAGACAGACAAAGTGGACTACATCAAATAAAAAAATTTGTGCCTCAAAGGACTTATCAACAGAGTGAAAAGACAACTCATGGAATGGGATACAATATTTAAAGTCATACTTGATGAGGAATTAATATGCAGGATACAAAAGGAACTCCCACAACTAAATAACGAAAAACAACCCAATTAAACATTGGGCAAGGGGCTTTCATAGTCATTTCTCCAAAGAAGATGTAAAAATGGCTAAATAGTACCTGAAAATATGCTCAACCTCACCAAGCATTAGGGAAATGCAAACCAAAACCCCAATGAAATACAACTTCATCCCTATCAGGATGGTGATTACAAAAAAAAAAAAGAGGAAAATAGCAAAGTTGGCAAGGATGTGGAGAAATTGGAACACTTGTACCTTGCTGGTGGGAATGTAAAGTGATGCAACCACTGTGGAAACAGTTTGACAGTTCCTCAAAAAGTTAAACATGGAATTATCATACAATCCAGCAATTCCACTTCTAGGTATATACCCAAAATAATTGATAGCAGAGACAGATATGTGTGCACCAATGTTTAAAGCAGCATTAGACACAATAGCCAAAAGGTGAAACAACACAAATGTCTATCAACAGATAAATGGATAAATAAGACATAGTATAAGCATACCATGAAATATTATTCAGCCTTAAAAAAGAATGCAAATCTAATATATACTGCAAAATGGAGGGACCTTGAGAATATTATGCAAAATTAAATAAGCCAAACATAAAAAAACAATCATTGTGTGATTCCACTCATATAAAGTGTCTAGGAAAAGCAAATTCATAGAGATATAGAGTAGAATGATGGTTACCAGGGGCTGAGGCACTGGGAGAATGGGAACTGATTGTTTAATAGGTATGGAGTTTCTGCCGGAATGATGAAAAGTTTCTGGAACTGAATAGGGGTTATGGTTGGACAATATGATGACTATACTTAAAACAATTAGATCGCACATTTCAAATGGTTAAAATGGTAACATTTATGTTATGTATATTTTACCACAATAAGAAGAATACAAAAGAAAGCACTCACACCAAGCCTAAAACATAGAAGGAACATCTGGAAGGCTATACTCAGTACAGTAGATTATGGACGATTTTTATTTCTTACAGTTCTTTATTTCCTGAATATTTTCAACAAAAAACATTACATTCATAATCAATGTTTATAAACTCCTGACCTAATATCCGTTTCTGAAAGTTTTTTGTTAATAAATATTTTTGTCTCTGTATAGTAGAATGGAATGAGAGACAGAAAGAGAAATGAGACCATGATCACTGGATGGTGAATTAGTGAAGGTGACTTTTCTGTATTTCAAAGAGCAGATCTTTTCTCCTCCTGGAAGTTTATGGAAAGTTTAAATATGATTAGAGGTTACAATTATATGTAATTTTGGCAGAGACTGTAAGTTGTCTATCAAAATCTGTTTTCTTCTCCTTCTATAACAATTTAGTAGAACCTGGGCAAATTCACATTTCCCAGACTTCTTTTCATTTATTTGTGGCTTTGTTACTAAATTTCCACAATTGAAACTTGAGTGGAAGAGATGTATGCCACTTTCTGTTCTAGGTCTTAAAAGATTGTGTATCCCTCCTCAACACACTCTTTTCCTTTCCTTCAGGAAATCCAAGCTTGATGGTGACATCCTGCAGAAGCCAATGATATCCTAGAGAAAGATGGAAAATAACAACCCCACAGTCTAATTCACTTGTCTCTGGATTCTTAGAGGTCAAGGAAGTCTATGTTTTGGAAACCACCATGTTTTTTCAGTCCTCTCTTCTTTTGACTATCACCTCAGACCATATATTGTTTAAAGAATATATTGTTTAAGGAATACGTGCTGAATTCTTGTCCAATATTCAGCATAAACACAATTTCATAAATCATATACATAGGCTGCTACTGCTCTATTTTGAAATGCCCTCCATCAGGACCTATGCATAATGACTATGAAGTAATTTTATCTGAAAAAGTAATTTCTGAGGAAAAAACCCATATATATAGTAAAACCACAAGATAAAAAGCCTAGCAATAATATAAGTTAAAGCATAACATGACTAGTAATTGGGTTCCACCTTCTACAGATTCTGTTCATTCATGAAACTTGAAATAATGTGACCCCTATCTTATGCAGTTTAATTTTTAGATTCCACTTCTAAGGTTACTGTAGTTTAACTCAATTAGTGAAACTTTAAAAATTACTAGGAGGTGTAAAGAATATAAAAATTACCAAGAAGTCTTCTTTTGCTAACTGGAATTCTCTGGATTCACAAATATTACAATTCACTTACCTAACAAAGCAGTACACACTCCACACACTGCAATTGTCAGACATGTAATTATGATGAAAACCAAGCATTTATTTGAGGTAACTTGACTAGAATGCTTTTTTGAAAGCAGATAACCTGGAAAAATTATTGAAATGTACATACCAGTTTATGAATTCACCTGTTGAAGGACATCTTTTACATTAAATGCAGACATCAGACTACTAGAAACGTTAACCATCAAAATGTTACTCCCACTTAATCTCTTCCCTTTTCACCTGAGGGAGCAATTTGGTCTGTTATGTTATGAATTTAAAGTTTTGTCTCCGGGGTTTGTTCACACAAGTTAAAACTAATCCTGAGCATACAACTCGTAAAGTAACCTTGCACCACTCCCCCAAAATAAATACAAACCTGATTAAACCTTCAGACCCAGCTACCAATTTACTAGAAATATAGGAGAGAGAATCATGTCAATTAAAAACAGAGATGAAATCAACAAAATCCAGACTGTTGAAATTTCTACATAATAACTCATCTTGATTCCATAAAAAAAAGTGTAAAGGAGATTTTAAAAAGTGATCAAGTGATTGATTAAAAGGGACTTAAAAGGCAAAACTAAAGTGAGAAAATGATTACCAAAAAAGTCAAATTAGTGTTATCTGTAGGAGGAAAGAAGAGCTAATGGTGCAGAATTCATGGACGACTTCTGAGCTGGACAGCAAGCGTCTTCCTCTGATAAGGATAGCGTTTTCAGATTAGCTTTTCTCTCTTAGCAGTAAGCATTTAAGATTCCTTCACATGTTTTTGTGGCTTGAAAGCTCATTTCTTTTTATCACTTAATAATACCTTATGGTATGTAAGTACCAGTTTATGAATTCAGCTGTTGAAGGACATCTTGATTGCTTCCAGGTTTTGGCAATTGTAAGTAAATCTGCTCTAAACATTTATGTTCAGTTTTTTTGTGTGGTCATAATTTTTAATTCATTTGTGTAAAAAAAGGAGTGTGATTACTGGATCATATGGTAAGTTTCAAAGTGACTGTACTATTTTGCGCTTCAATAACGAATGAGAGTTTCTGTTGCTGTACATCATCACCAGCATTTGGTGGTGTCAGTGTTTTGGATTTCAGTCATTCTAACAGGCACACAATGGTATCACACTGTTTAATTTACAATCCCCCAGTGACGTATGACATTGAGCATAATATGCTTATTTGCATCCTGCATATCTTCTTGGATGAGGTGTGGTTCAGATCTTTTACCCATTTTTTAATTGGACTTTTGCCTTCTCACTGTTGAGTTTAAGAATTCTTTATATATTTTGGATAATAGTCCTTTATCAGATATGTGTTTTGAAGATTTTCCCAAGTCTTTTCACTCTCTTACTGGTGTCTTTTATAGAGCCGAAGTTTTTAACGAAATCCAATTTATTAATATTTTTCTTTCATGGATCATGCTTTTAGCGTTGTACTAAAAAGTCATTGCCAAACCCAATGTCACCTAAAATTTCTACCTAAAATTTCTACTATGCTATCATCTAGGAGTTTTATAAATTTGTGTTTTACATTTAGGTCTTTGACCCATTTAAATTTTTGTGAAAGCTGTAAGGTCTGGGTCTAGATTTATTTTTTGAATATGGATGTCCAATTGTTCCAGCACCATTTGTTGAAAAGAATATCCTTTCTCCGTTACCTTTGCTCCTTTGTCAAAATCAGTTGACTATGAGTGCGTCTATTTCTGGGATCTCTTTTCTCTTCCATTGATCTGTCTATTCTTTCACCAATACCACTCAGTCTTAATTACTGTAGCTTTATAGTAAGCCTTGAAGTCAGGTAGCATCAGTTCTCCAACTTTGTTCTTCAGTATTGTGTTGTCTGTTCTGGGTCTTTTGCTCTTTTGTATAAACTTTAGAATAAGTTTGCAGATATACAAAAAATAACTTGCTGGGGTTTGCATTGGGATTGAATTGAACCAATAGATTAAGTTGGGGAGAATTAACATCTCAACAATGTTGAGTCTTTCTATCCATGTACATGGAATCTATCTCCATTTAGATCTCCACTGATTCCTGCCATCAGAGTTTTATAGTTTTCCTCATAAAATCTTATATATTTTGTTAAATTTATCCAAGTATTTATTTTTTTAGTGCTAATAGAACTGGCATTGTCTTTAATTAAAAATTCCATTGTATCTTTAATTACTCTTTTGTATATTAACCTTGTATCCTTAAAATTTGCTATACTCATTTCTTAGTTCCAGGAGCTTTTTTGTTGTTGTTGATTCTTAAGGATTTTATACATAGACAGTCATATCATTTGTGAATAAAAGGAGTTTTATTTCTTCCTTCCCAATCTGTAAACGTTGTATTTCCTTTTTTTGTCTTATTATATCAGGTAGGACTTCAATACAATGTTGAATAGGAGTGTGGGAGCAGACATCCTTGCCTTGTTTCTGGTCTTTGTGAGACAGCATCTAGTTTCTCACCATTAAGTATGATGATAGCCATAGATGTTTTTGTAGATGTTCATAATCAATTTGAGAAAGTTCCCCTCTATTCCTAGTTTTCTAAGACTTTTTACCATGAATACTTGTTAAATTTTGTCAAATGTTTTTTCTGCATCTGTTGATACGATCATGGGATTTTTCTTCTTTAGCCTAGTGGATTACATTAATGGATTTTGAAATGTTGAAACATCCTTGCATATATGGGATAAATCCCATCTGATGGTAGTATACAATTCTTTTTATATATTATTGGATTTGATTTGCTAACATTTTGTTGGTGATTTTTTTTAATCTATGATTATGTGAGATATTGGTCTGTACCCTTATTTTCTGATAATGTCATTGTCTGGTTTTCATATTAGCATAATGCCAGCCTCGTAGAATGAGTTAGGCAGTATTCTCTCTGCTTCTATTTTCTGGAAGAGTTTGTAGAGAATTGGTATGATACCTTCCTCAAATGTTTGGTAGAATTTACCAATAAACCCACCTGGGCCTAAAGCTTTCTGTTTTGGAAGGTTATTAACTATTGATTCAATTTCTTTAACAGATATATTCAGATTGTCTATTTCTTATTGTGTAAATTTTGGCAGATTGTGTCTTTCAAGGAATTGGTCCATTTTGTCTAAATTATTGAATTTGTAGGCTTAGAGTTGTTCATACTTTTCCTTTACTGTCATTTTGATGTTCATGGATTCTGTAGTGATGTCATCTCATTAATTTCTGATATGATTAATTTGTGTCTTGTCTATTCTTTCCTTATTTAGCCTGGCTAGAGGCTTCTCAATTACATTGATCTTTCAAAGAACCAACTTTTGGTTTTATTGATTATCTCTGTTAATTTCTGATTTTCTGCTTGATTTCGGCTTGAATTTTTATTATTTTTCTTCTGCTGCTTACTTTGTATTTAATTAGCTCTTCTTTGTCTAGTTTCCTGAGGTTGAAGCTTAGATGACTGATTTTAGAAGTTTATTCTTTTCTGATATATGCATTCAATGCTATAAATTTCCTCTAAGTACTGCTTTCATTGTCTTCCACAAGTTTTAAGTTTTATTTTCATTTAGTTTGAAAAGTGTTTTAATTTTCTTGAAACTTCTTCTTTGACTCATATATTATTTAGAAACTTGTTTAATCTCCAAGTATTTTGTATTTTACAGCTATCTTTCTGTTACTAATTTTTAGTTTAATTCCATTGTGGTCTGAGAGCATACATTGTGTGATTTCTATTTTTTTAATTTTTTTAAGTGTGCTTTATGGTCCAGAATGTGGTCTAACTTGGTGGATATTCAATATGACCTTGAGACAAATGTATATTCTGCTATTGTTAGATGAAGTAGTCTATAAATGTCAACTACGTTATATCCAGTTGATTAATGGTGCTGTTAGTTCAACTAAGTCCTTATGATTTTCTACCTGCTGGATCTGTCCATTTCTGATAGAGGGATATTGAAGTCTTCAATTAGTAATGGATTCATCTATTTCTCCTTGCAATTCTGTCAATTCTTGCCTCACATATTTTGACACTCTGTTGTTAAGCACGTATACATTTAGAATCATTATATCTTCTTGGAGAATTAATCTTTTTAGTATTATGTAGTGTCCCTCCTTTTCCCTGTTCTGATAAGTTGTGGTTCTCTGTATCTTTCTTCAATTTTGCAGCAGTGGCTTTCTATGTAACCACAGTTCTCTGATGGATCTAAGAAAAGATGTTGATTTCCAGTTTTTTCAGTTTTTTTTTGTGTTATATAGATCAGAGCAATGATTTCCAAGCTTCTGACATGCTAGACCAGAAATCTGAAGTCCTTTAGCAGACAGTTTTCTCTGTTAGGCCCTGATGCTAAATTGATATACCTTACAGTATAGGACAGAACAGAGATCTCAGGCTAAGCCTAAACCAGAAAATTTAGGCACTTATGAGCATTTGTGAGGGCAAGAGGACAGGCCAGTCAAGGGACCTCAAATGGAAAGTGGGAGCTGGAATTGAACATCTATCAAGGCACAAACAGAGCACCAGAAGAAGCACTCTGGCTCTGGTTTAAGGAGTAGGAAAGTGACCTCCTAACCTCGAGAGAGAATATGAACATATCTCATTTTTTTTTTCTCTTTCTTCTCCATTCTTGAGTGCCTCAAACCTCAGGCAATTTCATGATGGCAGTGGCAGTGGCAATGCTGACAACACCTAATAGCCAAAACTTGAGGGAGGTGAACCCTCCTTTTCATTCAGTAGCGCTGTGATTCTAGGAGTCTGAGACCAAATCTCTTGCCTTTTTTCTTCTCTTTTCTCCTGCCACATGGACTTATAGATGCAGCTGCAATTGCAGAAGTGCGTGGTAGAGCAGGGTAACAGAAGTCACAAATTTCTGGCTGAAGAATGGAAAAGAGGAGCCCCTGGGAACCATTAAGTATTAAGCAGATGGTGGAGAGAGAGGAACTTTGAAAAGGGAACCCTGAATCTTATTTGTGAACTCTTGGACTCACTCCTCACCACCCCACGAGCTGCACATGCCTAGATCTGACCTTAATTAACCTGCAAAAGATATGGAGACCTAAACTAATGAACAGAACATTGCCCAGATCCAGGTCCCAGACCACCAGTTGATGCACATGCAAGAAAGATCTGAGTAACGCTACAAAGTCTCTGAAAACTGAACTGACATTGGACCCAGAGCCCACAGAAGAAGGCCTGAACCTAGCCAGAGTGATTGCCTGCTAAAACCAAAAATATCAATATACCCCTCAAATTTAAACAAAGTCAAGATTCTCAGGACAAAATTATATTCAAAATGTCCAGAATACAGTGCAAAATTATTCAGCACATGAATAACCATGAAAAATTTCAACGTGTATGGGAAAAAACAATCTACAGAAGCCAATGCTGAGATGACACAGATGTTGGAATTCTCTGACAAGTATTTTAAAGCAGCTTCTATAAAAATACTCAAAATACCAAATGAATGAGAAATAAATGAAGTCATTTAACAAGAATTAGAAATCATCTTTTCCTTATCTGAATTGGCTTCTTTCTAAATTGATTATTTTTATCAAGGACAAAAACATTTTTTAGTCCTAAATTATGACACCTCAATTTTCCCCAAATGGTATAAAATTACTTTTTTTACTTATTAAATCATCCTGTTAATCCTCAAATGCAAGGCTTTTTTAAAATTTCAACCTTCATATAAATATGTAATATAAATGATATTATACATATGATTTTTGTTTTATATTTAAATTCTTTAACTAAAAAATTTTCTAATATTTAAAAATATATTTAAATGTTAAAGTATTTAAATTAAATTTAAATTAAATATTAAAATATTTTAAACATATATTTTATAATTATATTTTTTTCATTTTGCACTACATCCAATGTAAGATAATTCCATTTGAATGCTCTACTAGGTTTTTCCTTGGACTTATGTTTACTATTTTATTTGTAGGTGTCGTTTACTTACTTTTTAATTTTTCCTCTCCTATGAGCTTCCATGATTGGTTTTCTGTATTATTTTAAAAGGATAATACATTGCATCTGTGTAATGCTTTACAGTTTGGACTTTCTTTTCAGTGAAATTAATCATTTTTATTCTCAATCATAAATTTAACCTAATCCCATTTTCTTACGTCTTTATCTAATAGTTCCCTTTCCATACTTGTTCGGACAAGGCTTTAAGTACATGCATATTTTTACACAAATTATAAATGAATCTATGACCTCTAGCACCCCATCTCTCATCTTGGGAAACCCTTCGCCTGTTATCATTTTTCCTGTGTAGAAACTGTATCCCACCACTGCCTCTACCTTACCACCCAGGTCCACACTCACTCCACACAGCTCACCTTCTTACCTGGGTTTTCCAGCAATTCAGTTGGTATGAAATCTTTTTCCCTATTATTAGAATTATACATTCTTGCCTTTAGTTTCCATGAGTGAGCTAACCTACAGTCAACCAGAATTCTCAGCCTCAAAAAATAAGTTGAAAAAGAAAAGCCAGCAAAACTTCCATTACAACTTCCTCTATAACAAAATGTCAAACTTTTAAGCTAAATATGAGTAAGAGTCAAAGAAGAACACAGTGAGGCAGAATGTGACCTTTAGTCAGAAGGTAACTTGTCAGAAGGCAACTTTTAGTCATAAAGTAAAAGAATAGACTGGAGTTTGTAAGAATTTTTTAATAGACATTGAAGCTAATTCATTAATTTTTTAAAAAATTCTTATTTTCGAAAGGTGCACAGATTGTCTTTATCTAAAGATTTCTTAAGTCTCAAGATGCTTGAGTAGTCTCTTTTATCATTGAAATATAGGATACATACAGAAAAGTAGTTGTGAAAACATCAAGAATGAGAAATCTAACCTAGTTTAGGGGGTCAAGAAATGACTCTGTAGTAGAGAGATGATTAAACTAACAATAAGGGTAAACAGACTCAACTCCCTCACAGCAGCCGCCTCTCTCTCTCCATCACCCCTCACCCGATGGTGGCCCTTTGCTCCACGAATGACCCAAGAGAAATCTTTCTCCTCTGCTCTGGAAATTAGAGGTTTGTTGCAGTGCCATTACAATTTGGCTATAACTTCAGCTATTCTAAAACCTTTTGAGATATTTCAAGAAGTTACTGCTACAATAGCTGCTCCCAAAACTCAATGTTATTAAAAAATGGACATGAAAAGTATATAGTTCCTGTGTAAGCTCTGGCTGAAAAAGTTGCTCCCGCTGTAGTATTCCCGTAGACAAAGAGGCTCTTCAGTAGCAGTAGCATCTTATCAAATTTATCTCTCTCTTGTTTATAAACTTAGGGAAATGTGCACAAATCATAAGTGAACAAATTTTTAAAATTTGACACACAGTATAAGTGCCCAGATCAAGATATAAAACATATATGTCCTACACATGCCCTGTCACACTCATTACCCCAAAATATAACCAGTATCCTAACTTTTGACCCCATAAACTATTTTTGGCTATTCTTGAACTTTATATAAACAGAATTGTACAATATGCTGTCTTTTGAGTCTGGATTCTGTCTCTTAACAGAATGTCTACGAATTATCTGTGTTGTTAGTCTTATCAGTAGTTTGTTAATGTTTATTGCTGAGTAGGTTTACTTATCCATTTTTTACTCATTTATTTGTCTGCTATTAATGAACATTTGAGTTGCTTCTATTTTCTGAACATATGTACGCCTTTCTATTGGGTGTTTACTGAGGAGGGAAACTTCTGTGTGATAGGTTTGCTTATATTTAGCTTTAGTAGATTTATTAATTTTTCCATTTCATTAATTTTTTTAAAGAACCAGTTTTTGGTTTGGCTAATTCTTTCTATGCATGTCTTTTTTGTTGTCTTAAATTCTGATCTTTAAATTTTCCTCTTTCTTTTTTGAGGAGGGTCAATTTGCTGTTTGTTTATCTCACTTTTTGAGATAGATACCTTGCTCATTGATTGTCATCCTTTCTCTTTTACCAATATGTGCATTTAAGGTTATAAAGTTCTTCATAGGCACAGTGTTAAGTCCTAGAAGTTTTGATATAGGTTGATTGCCATTATTTGTGGTAGCTATGTTCTATAAAATTTCCAGGAACACTGAATTAGTGAATATTGAGCCATTGTTCCTAGGAGAAATACAAGGTTAAGTTCCTGTGATACTCTAGTCATAAAGTTTTTATCAACCAGTACACAACCTTGTTTTGTGTGTGTTTCTGTTTAAAGACATCTTATTTGATAGATATTAATTCATTAATATTGAACTTATGGCCAACAGCACTATAAGTCACTCGCACCTAAACAAAGCTTACAGAACACACGTATTTTCCCATAAGGCGCATCATAGTCTTCTTTCATTTAGCAACACTAGACAGCACTTCAGCTCCATGCTTGTGGACCATTGTAAACAGTGAGATCACCAACAAAACTGCAAAAACAAAAAACATGACACTAAATTGATGGCAAAAAGGATGCTTGTTTACAGTATGAGAGCTGAAATAAGAAGATAGAGCATCATCTTGTTCAACCTCAGCTAAGAAAGTGCTTGTTGAGAGACAAGCTTTTGCCACTCTGCACGTGTCCTCAAATGACTATAAACACACCCCAAGTATTGATTTTGGAGTTACAAATAAATTTTAGCCAGGAGGCTATTTTGCAATACAACTGTGAATAATGAGGTTCAATTGTATCTTGTTTTTATTTCATCCATTTAAAATATTTTTAATTTCTGTTTTGGGGCAGGGTGTTATTTAGAAGTGTATTGTTTAACTTTCAAATATTTGGGTTATTAAATTATCCTTTCCTTATTGATATCTATCTTAAGTCTACTGTGGTTGGTGAAAATACTCTGAATTATTTCAATCCCTTAAAATATATTAAAACTTACTTCATAGCCTGGCATGTAATCAATTTTACTAGACGTTTCAAATTCCCTAGAAAAAAAGTATATTCTCATTATTGGTTAGCGTGTTCTCTATGTCAACTGGCTAACCATTATTTTACTATTGCTTTAGTGAATATTCTAAGATTAAAATATTGTCCTTGACTTCATGGTGTCTAATATATTTTAGTGCTTTACCACTCCCAAGAAATACTAAGATCTTAGAGCACTTTTGCACAAATTACTTCTTTCCCAACTTTTTATTGGTGTCATGCATTTGATTCTACTTTCATTTTTACACTTCTCAAGGTATTTTATTATTGTTTTGTACAATCAACATTAATTTATATTACCCTTTCCATGACTCTTCATTTCTTTGCTGCATTTCCATGTTTCTGTCTGGATCATTATCCTTCTGCTTGAGGAATTCTTTTTAATATTTCTTTCAGTGTAGGTTTGGCAGCGTAGGGGCACTAGCCTGTGTGCACTTTAACAGCCATGTGACCTTCTGGCCCCCTTCGGAGCAGTATGCCAACCTTGGGCAGGGTGCTCAGCTGCTAGGATTCATAATGATCCAGGGCCTGGCCAGTCGGGATCTCACCTTATCCTACTCAAAGAACATCAGGTCTTAAAGGAATACAGCCATTCCACGTGAGCTACTATTCCTGGGAATACTGGCTGTACCAGGGACAGCCCCTCTCAACAAGTATACAGCCTTTTTCCCCCTGCTTTTATAAATGACCCCTTCTTTTAATGTCTTTTGCTGACTTTAACTCTGAAACATATCTTCATCTGCTGGAGTCCAGCTCCAGCAGAGTCCAGGTTTCCTGAGGGATGGACGATGTCGGAGAATGAGAGGCAGTGAGACTGGAAGTGAGGTTTCCAAGTATGATTTATTCAAAGCATTCAAGCACTTATATAGGGTCCAGGTCACGCGTTTATGATTTCATGGAATTATCCCAGTACATAATTTTGGCAAACCCAAGCAGAGTTTTATGCGGTTGGCAAGAATCCCACTCAATATCTCCGAGTACAAAGGTTATTTCTTGATTATCTAATATATTTTTAACAAACAAAATGGATACATAAGCATATCTTGTTATAATATTAGCACAGTATGTCTATGAGAAGCAAGCAACCTTTATTAAATATAGATATTGACCTTTTCTATATGTCTACTAGGCGTCTTGATGCCTAAGACTGATTGCAAAACGGGGTGCCACATCTAGACTCAGTTCCCCATGGGTCGAATGACCCTAAGCCTCTATCTTTATTCCTGTAATAGCAGGAGTATTGCAAAGTATAAGGGGACCAAGTACACGGAGGCCCTCATCTCCGTCTGAGCGAAAGCCATACAGGCACAGTGCCTGGGGTTTCTCTTTTACCATTAACTATGTTATAGGGTTTCCAATCCTCATCATAATCCCAGTTCCTCTGTGTCAATATATTATGATATTTCTTTGCAACCTCATCAGGGTTATGGGTTGTTTTAGGAGAGTGCACCTTTTGCATACCTTTGCTCCTGGGTGGGTGCCACCATTTACCTCCTGTCCTAACAGGCCTAGGATAATAATACTTGAGGAGGGAATGTTCTTTTTTGAGGCTGATTATTGGAAGGCTTCCTCCTGGAGGGCTGTCCAAGCTCCCTTTTCCGCCTTTCCAGGAGGGGGTCAGAACGTTTTTTCCCTTCAGGCTGTTGCTCCCCTGAACCTTCCCTAGAAGGCCAAGTTACATCAACCTTTTCCCCCTGCTTGGAGAGATTTTCCCCAAGATATCCCCACGTACAGAAAAGGAACAGCAAGAGCAATATTGGTAAGATTAGTAGCATGAGTAGGATCAGGAGCGGCCGACCGCCATCTTCTGAGTGTCCGCCGTGCGTTCCCTCATCTCTCTCCCGGACCGTTGTCCTTGGGTAGAGGCTTAGAGGACTGGTGGGCGGCTCCCGGCATTCATTGGTTTTAAAAATCTAGGTTTTCTGTTGATTCCTTTCACCACTTTAAAAAATGTCATTTCCTTCTTCTAGCTCCCATTATTTTCATTATAAAGGCACAGATCCACAGCTCTTTCTTATCATTCCTCCTTCTTTTTACTGCTTTTTCTTTCCAACTTTGCCTTTAATTTGCAGCATTTTTACTATGATTTTCCTGGGTGAAATTTTTAAACTGTCTTGGTTAAAATATGCTGAGCTTCCTGAACTTGTAGCTTGACGTCTTTATTCTCTTTAAAAATTCTTGGCTATTATCTCTTAAAGTATTATTTTCTTCCTTTCTCCTATTTTTCCACTTCTGAGCATCCAACTGCACTGCATTAGATCTTTTTATCATTGCTTTGTATCTGGTACAGTATTTTCTGTATTGGCTCTCTGTACTTTCTTTAGTCTGGATTTTTTGCTGAACTATCTTGCATTTCAATAATTCTCTCTTCTGCTGAGATCAATCTGCTTTTGAACCTATCTATTTCATTGCCAATTCCTATTGCATTTTTCAATTATAAAATTTCCATTTGCTTTTTATTTAGAGATTCTACTTCTCTGGTGAAACCCTTCATTTTTGTCACCTATTCTCTAAAGCATGTTAATCACAGTGATTTTAAAATTTGTGTTTGGTAATTCTAATATCTGGGTCATCTATGTGTCTGTTTCTTATTTATATATATTTGTTTGTTTATTTATTTTACCTCTTGCTACAATAAAAGAATTTTTGCTTGAATGTTGTCAGGGTAATGCTTGTTTGTCCTAGCTCCTATGGTAAAACCTCTACTAAAGCTCCTTCTCCTTGTCAGAGGCTGAATCGGAATTTTTCTTTCAACAGCACGTGACTGCCAAACCTCCACTCTGCTTTTCACAGTTTTCTTCTTAGTGTCTTTCCCTGTGAAGTTTGATAATTTGACAAATGGCTTGAGGGAAAAATATTGATCTCACTTCTTTGGCCCTCCCTTCTTTTTGGGATTTTGGCCCTTCAGGTGCCTCGGCAGAGATTTGTATCTCCCCTAGGAGAGGAACTGTTAGCCATGGCCTCTGCCCGGATTCTCAGCATGTGACTCATTGCCAAGATGCCCCTAGGAGAACAGTAACTCCCAAAATGTTGACTCACTTCTTTGTGGTCCCCCTTCCAGAGTATTTGCTGCTCCTCCAGTTACCTTGAAATCTCTCCAATGCATTAAAAGAGATTTAAAAAAAAAACAAAACCTGGCTCTTTTAGTTGATCTCAGTGAGCTTGGTCTCTCTCAACTTGTATTATCATATACAGAAGTGGATATGAACTTTTAGGTTTATCCTTTTTACATTTTTTATGATTTTGTTATCAGTTTAAAGAGGACAAGAAGTAAACCTTGAAAAATTTCACATCATCTAAAATTTCAACACAGGTGGCAGAACTAATAATATTACTCTTACTGTTATTATCATGGAATGATAACATAAAACTACAGTTTATTATCACTTATTATGATCCAGAAACATTTACAAAAGATTTAAATATGTACTCTCATTTAATTAGTACAACTAGATAATGAGGCTGATAATTACTTTTGCTTTAAGATGAACTCCTTGGGTGAGGGACTAAGTAATTTGTCCAAGTTCACACATCAGTGGTAAAGTCCACAATTAAATGACTGATTTGAAAAACAGTTTGACATTTTACTGCTCTGAGAAATCACGAAATAGTTTTGCCTTACTTGGCATTTGTGTTAGTCACCAAGTCCATGAACAAAAAATCTTTCAGTTTCTACATTCTTGTAATTGCTCCTCAGTACGAGAAATGGAAACTGAAAAGTAAGGGCGTGCAGTGGTGAAGTGATTCATTTGCCATTTGGCATGTATTTTCAGAGCCTCATAGCTTTCAACCACTGTGCCAGATGGGCTCTGAGAATACACTAATGAACAAGATGTTGTACTCTCTGTAGGGGAGGAAGACATTTCCTCTTCCCAAAGTGGGTTCATCTGGCCGGAGAACGAATTAAATTCACATAAGACAGAATAGCAAGAGAAAATTAAACAAAGCTTTATGAGGAACCATGGCCCGGGGCTTTTCTTCCCGAAGGAAGAAAGGGCACCCAAGAAGTGGGGTGCACATAGTGGTTATATACCCCCAAACAGGGTGTTTCACATGTGATTGAAATATCCCTCCCACAATAGTCACAAGATTGCCCTGTTGGCACAGTGCTTGGTGGACACAGCAGGTAATGGTCTGCTATCTTGGTGGGCGTAGCAGGAGGCAAGTCGATTGTCTGGAGCTGGGCAGTCACAGGTGAGCTCAACGATCAGTTCCTAGCCTAAGGAAAGATGCTTAATCCTTAAAGAAATGCCAAAGTTGGGAGGGGGAGGGAAATTAGTTACAGGAGGTTACCAGACAAGCACAATAAAATGCAGATTTAAGTCCTTGCCTTCGGTATTGATTAAGAGTTTCTAGAGAGAAAGTCATCTCCTTTCTTCTTCCTGGTACAGAGAGGGAGGCACCTTTTACAGATAGAGATTTACCTTACAAATGTAAATGTGTCCTAACAAAGGGCAAGTTCCATTCCTCAGAGCCTCCTTCCCTGTCCCAGTTTATCAAAAGCAATCAGCCTCAAATAATCCTGATGCCAAAGAGACATATCTTGGGGTGGCCAATTCCAGGTCCCCACATCTCCTTTGAAGAACTTAATAGGAACTTGAAAAGTAAATGGGTATATTTGATTCATTGTAACAAGTTGCAAAAGACAGTAGAATAAGTTTAAGTTTAATGAGGATACCTATCTCAGGGAGCGTTTTCTCAAGGGAGTGTTAACTAAATTTACAAACTGAAGAACTGAGTAGGAGTTAACTAAATGCAAAAGTGAGGCATTTGAGATGGAGGGAGAAGTGTTTCAGGTGAAGGGTACTGCATTCATTTATGCCCAGAGAGAAGAGAATATATAGTATCGTTGGGAAATTACCTGAAATTTAAGAGGGCTTGAGCACAAATTATGAAATGAGAAATGTGAGAAAATAACTTTCCAATTAACACAAGGGCTTTATATTAAACTATGTGAATTTCATAACTTCTAAGACATGTCACCCTGTTTCTTATGCAACCCTATGTCTAATAGCTGAAACCATTGACAGTGACATGTTTTTACATGGTCCCTAGGGTGTTGCAGTGTGAGGGGAGTGAGTACACAGAAAGAGTGTTCTTATAATTTCACTCAAGAAAAGGATTTTTTTCTTTTCCAAAAAAAGACTGTTAGAATTGGGCCTATATTTGAGAGACAGAAATGAGAGACTAATTGTGACAGAAATGAGAGACTGGATGTGAAAGGAGAGGAAAAAGCCCCTTCAGGATACCCATTACTACTCAATAGAAGAAATGACTATCTCAACCGACTGATATAAAAGTAATATTATCAGATTTTTAAAATTGGAACAGCTCACTGATGTGAAGTTACAGGAAACAGCAAAACCTCATGAAAATTATTAACTCCTAGCTGACCTCTGCCCCACTTCCCTTGGGCCTTTCTGCCTTTGACAACAGAATGTATGGTAGATATATTCAATGAGAGAGGAATATAAAAGGCAGTACGCTATAATATGAAAGAACACAGCCTTTGGAGAAAAATAAACCCAACCCAAATATGATTCTTGTAGCCTGATAGCTGTTTGACTTTACACATATGTGGTAGGCAGAATAATGGCCCCCCAAAGATGCCATGTGCTAATCCCAAAAACCTGTGAATATGTTACCCTTCATGAAAAGAAAAGTCTTTGAGGATGTAGTTAAGAATGGTTTTTTTTTGATGTTGCTGATTGCCTTTGGCCACAGAATCTTGGTGCCAACCATTTATGGTTGATTTTCTTTTTTTCAATGTTGGCTCCAGAGCCAAAATTTGATGACAAAGATTGGCCCTGAGCTAACATATATTGCCAATTTTCCTCAGTAAGCAGTTGTACATCCTAGTTGTAAGTCATTCTAGTTCTTCTGTGTAGGATGCCACCACAGCGTGGCTTGATGTGCTGTACATAGGCCTGCACGCAAGATCCAAACTGGCAAACCCCGGCCACCGAAGCAGAGTGTGCAAACTTAACCACTTGGCCACGGGGCCAGCCACCTTTTTTTCCTCTTGTTTCTTTTTTTTTTTGGTTAAGAATTTTGAGATGGGAGATTATCCTGGATTTATCCTGGATTTTCTGAGTGAGCCCAATTTAGTCACATGGATCCTTATCAGAGAAAGGCAGCAGTATTACAGTTGGAGAGATTTGAAGATGCCATGCTGCTGGCTTTGAAGATGGAGCAAGAGGCCACAAGAAAGGAATACAAGTGGCCTGTAGAAGCTGCAAAATGCAAGGAAACAGATTGCCCCTTATAGCACAAAAGCAACTCAGCCCTACCAACATCTTGATTTTTGCTGAATAAGATCCATTTTGAAACTCTGACCTCCAGAACTGTAAGATAATAATTCCTGTTGTTCTTAAAATGCTAATGTGATAATTTATTGTTCTACAAGTTATTATAGCATATTAAGTTCTCTCACCTTTAAGATCCATATGGTGACAGCCTTGTTCTGAAGAATGAAATCTATGATTTAGGTAAAGATGTCCAAACTTCAGTTGTTAATATAGCTATCATTCAGTCACTAATAATTCTTGCTTGGTTAAGGAGATATTATGAACTTTAGTATCTAAAATCTTCCTGATGAAGCTTTGATCTGGAAGATACCTGCAACCTTTTTTTTTTCCTGAGCTCAGATAAAGCTGTTTCCCTCAAATGTACAACACTGGAGAGAGACTGTTCTGACTGGCCAGAGCCTGAGTTCAGATATTCTGAATGTCAATGTTTTCAAGGGTAGGAGAAGTGGTGTGTTTCACCCTAGTGCCTCATGAAAAGGACCTGAGAGAAATGAGTGAAGTCCGCTAAGCCAAGCAACTACCATTAAGTAGGTCGACACAGAAAAGTACCATCTTCAAGAAGCAAAAGCACTGAGCATGAGCTGTCAATAGTGAATTGTGACTGGCCAAAAAGTGATTCTATATGCAAGACAAGCTACAAGGGCATGCAGTCTGTCCAGTAGTCCAGTTTGCCATGCTCAAAAGGGCCCCACACTTAGTTTAAGAATCTACCATCAATGTATTGAAGTTAATAATTTTTAAACAAGGCACTCCACATATTTATTTTGCACTTGACCCTTAAACTTAAGTAGTGGGTTCTGACTCTGTGCATGAAAGGGAGGAATATAGCTTTTATTTATTTATTTATTTTAAGATTTTATTTTTTCCTTTTTCTCCCCAAAGCCCCCCAGTACATAGTTGCATATTCTTCGTTGTGGGTCCTTCTAGTTGTGGCATGTGGGACGCTGCCTCAGCGTGGTTTGATGAGCAGTGCCATGTCCGCACCCAGGATTCGAACCAACGAAACACTGGGCTGCCTGCAGTGGAGCGCACAAACTTAACCACTCGGCCACGGGGGCAGCCCCTAGCTTTTATTTTTTAATTAAACTTTTTTATTTTCAGATCATTATAGATTTCCATGAAGTTGTAAGAAATATTACAGATCTCGTGCCCCCTTTACGTAGTTTTCCCCAGTGGTAACATCTTAAAAACTACAGTACGATATAACAACCAAGATAGTGATATTGACACAATTGTGATACAGAACCATTCCAACACCTCATCGATACATCTTGTAACTCCTTTGTAACCACACTCCTCTTTCCTCTCCCTTCATCCGTCCCTAGCCCCTGTTCTCTATCTGTACAATTTTGTCATTTCAAAAAGGTTATATAAATGAAATCATATATTATGTAATCTTTTGTGATTGGCTTTTTTGATTTAACATAATTCCCTTGAGATTCAACAAAGTTGTTGCGGGTATCAATAGTACATTTCTTTTTTACAGCTGAGTAGCATTCCATTGTGTGGTTGTAACATGGTTGTAACAGCATTTGTTTAATCATTAAGCTGTTGTGGGACATCTGGTTCTTTACAAGTTTTCGCCACTGGAAATAAAGCTACATGTTTAGTTTTAAAAGAAACTGTCAAGGTCACAACAAGATGGCAGAATAGGAGACTCTGGACTCTTCCCTGCACCCTGGGTGAGTGTGAAACTGCCTACATGAAGCTGGTAGAAAAAACTGACAACATTCTTTCATCATACTCTCCATCCCTCATATATAGTGCCATATAATCAGGAGGGGGTGCCTAGCTCCCAGAGTCTCCCAGAAAAACAAGAAGTTTGGACAGCACATCTAGCATCCCAACTTTTCCAGGTGCTACCAAGGAACTGGCTTCTAACTTGCATGTCTTGAAGAGCTGATGACGCTGGGCAGAGACTAATCCCCTGGGAACTACAGAGAACAAAGGGGCAGTTTTGGATAAGCCTGAGTGCACTTCCGACAGCTCCTCCCTTCAGCTCAGTGTAGAGTGAAAAGGTGATAAAACCAGCTCCCAGCTTCTCATTAGAAGGAGTTGGACCGCACTTGAACCACAACTTTTCTGGCTTCTACCCAAGGGTCTGGCTTGTAACTTGCCTGTCTCAGAGAGCTAATGAGGCCCAGCACATGCTAATACTGATGGAACCTGGCATACTCTAAATTCCTGGGGGCCTCTAAGAACAAAGATAGAGGTTTGGACAAGCATAAAGATTTAAAATGTTATACATACATACAATGGAATATTAGTCAGCCTTAGAAAAAAGGAAAATCCTGCAATACAAAACAGCATGGATGAATCCTGGAGGGCATTATGCTAAATGAAATAACTCAGTCACAGAAGGGCAAATACCACATGATTCCACTTATATAAGGTATCTAAAATAGTCAAACTGATAGAAGAAAAGAACAGAATGGGTGGTTTCCAGAAGTTGCGAGGAGGGAAAAATGGAGAGTTGCTAATTAACATGTATAAAATTTCAGTTAGGCAAGATGAATAAGTTTTAGAGATCTACTGTACAACATTGTGCCTATAGATAACAATGCTATATGTACACTTAAAAATCTATAAAAGAATCGGGCCAGCCCTGTGGTTGAGAGGTTAAGTTCTCACACTCTGCTTCGGTAGCCCAGGGTTTCACTGGTTCGGATCCTGGGCACAGACCTAGCACCGCTCATCAAGTCATGCTGAGGCGGCATCCTATATAGCAGAATTAGAAGGATCTACAACTAGGATACAACTACGAACTGGGGGGCTTTCAGGAGAAGAAAAAAAAAGATTGGCAACGGATGTTAGCTCAGGGCCAATCTTCAAAAGAAAAATAAAATCTGTAAAAAGCGGAGCTCTCCTATTAAGTGTTACCACAATTAAAAAAAATAAACTGTCAAACTATTTTCCAGAATGTCTGTAACATTTTACATTCTCACCAGCAGTGTATGAGCCGGTTTATCTACATCCTTATCAGAATTTAGTGTTGTGACTCTTTTTTAGTAATTCTGGTGAGCTTGTAGTTATATATCATTATGGTTTTAATTTGCATTTCTCTATGGCTAATGATGTTGAGCATCTTTTCTCAGGCTTGTCATCTGTATATTCTCTTTTGTTCATATTTGTTCATGTCTTTTGCCCATTGTGTAGTGAAGAATTAACTTTACCCGAAGAGAAGTCTGACCCCTTGTCCTGCTTGCTAGGAAGTAACCTCTAAACCTTTGGAATTTCCCAAGTAATAAAAGCATCCTGGTTAGATAGTTTATGCTAAAGTGAGGCTAGCCACACACAGCAGAAAAAATAACCATGTGAATAGAAGGTTGGGGTTTTGAGCCACATGATATTAGCCTTATGTCTGGGAGTTGAAGGAGACTATACTAAAGTCTATTGATTTCCCATGCACCAACAATGAACAAGTAGAATGTGGAATTTAAAACAAAATGCCATTTATATTAGGACCCTAAAAATGAAATATTTAGGTATACACCCAACAAAATAAGTACAAGTTCTATATGTGAAAAAGTACAAAACTCTGATGAACAAAATTGAAGAACTAAATAAATGGAGAGATAGTCCATGTTCATGGATAAGAAGACTCAATATTGTCAAGATGTCAATTCTTCCCAACTTGATCTATGGATTCAATATAATCCCAATCAAAAATCCCTAGCAAGTTATTTTATGAATATTGACAAACTAATTCTAAAGTTTATATGGAGATGCAAAAGATTCAGAATAATCAACACAATATTAAAGGAGAAGAAGAAAGTTGGAGGACTGACCCTACCTGACTTTAAGACTTACTGCGTGGCTACAGTAATCAAGACAGTGTGGTATTGGTCAAAGGATGGAATGGAATAGGGAGCCTAGAAATAGACTACCACAAATATAGTCAACTGTCTTTCACAAAGGAGCAAAGGCAATACAATGGAGCAAAGATAATCTCTTCAACAAATTGTTCTGGAACAAATGGACATCCACATGCAAAAAAAAAAAAAAAGAAAAGAAAAGAATCTAGACACTGAGCTAATACCCTTCACAAATTAACTCAATTGGATCATAAACCTAAAGGAAAGTGCAAAACTGGAAAACTCATAGAAGATAACATAGGTGAAAACCTAGATGATCTTGGGTACGGTGAAGTCTTTTTAGATATATCAAAGACATGATCCGTGAAATAAAAAATGGATGAATGGAACTTCATTAAAATTAAAAACTTATGTTTTGTGAAAAGCACTATCAAGAGAATTTAGAAGACAAGTCACAGACCAGGAGAAAATATTTGCAAAAGACACATCTAATAAAAGACCGTTATCCAAAATATAAAAGAGCTCTTAAAACTCAACAATAGGAAAATAAACAACCCAATTGAAAACTGGGCCAAGACCTTAACAGACACTTCACCAAAGAAGATACGCAAATGCAAATAAGCATGTGAAAGATGATCCACATCATATGCCTTCAGGGAAATGCAAATTACAACAACAGTGAAATAACACAACACACCTATTAGAATGGCCAGAATTCAGAACACTGACAACACCAACTGCTTGCAAGGATGTGGAGCAACAAGAACTCTCATACGTTGCTGATAGGAATGCAAAGTGATGTCATCACTTTGGAAAAAGTTTGGTGGTTTCTTACAAAACTAAATATACCTGACCACATGATTCAGCGGTCGCGCTTCTTGGCATTGACCCAAAGGGGTTGGAAACTTATGTCCACATAAAAACCTGCAGAAAGATATTCTTAACAGCTTTATTCATGATTGCCAGAATTTGGAAGCAATTAAGATGTCCTTCAGTGGGTGAATGGATAAATAAACTACTGAATATTCAGACAAGGAAATATTATTCAGAGCTAAAAGGAAATGAGCTATCAATCCATAAGAAGGCATGGAGGAAACTTAAATGCATATTACTAAGTGAAAGAAATCAATCTGAAAAGGGGGTATGTGTCCAACTGCATGACATCTGGGAAAAAGCACAACTATGGAGGCAGTAGAAAGATCAGAGGTTAAGGGGTGGGAAGGTAGAGGACATAAATTGGCAGAGCAAAGAGGATTTTTAGGGAAGTGAAAATATTTTGTATGGCATTATAATTATGGATATAGGTCATTATACTTTTGTCCAAATCCATAAAATATACAACACAAGAATGAACCTAAGGTAAAGTATACACTTTGGGTGATGATGATGTGTCAATGTAGGTTCATTTTATTTTTTTAGAGAAGTTTTGGCTTTACAACAAAATTGAGAGGGAAATCTCTGCACCTTCCTCTCAATTTTTTAGTAAACCCAAAACTTCTCTAAAAAACATGAAATCTTTCTTAAAAATAGTCACTGCACCCATTTTCTAATTGATTTTTTTATTGTTGAGTTTTGAGAGTTCTTTATATAATCTAGATACTAGTCCTTTGTCAGGCAGCTGGTGTGCAAATTTTCCTCCCAGTCCCTAGCTTGTCTTTTCATGATCTTAACAGGGTCTTATGTGGAATAAAAGTTTTTAGTTTTGATGAGGTCCAGATTATCGATTTTTTATTTTGGTATCAGGCCTAAAAATTCATTGCCTACCTCTATATGCAAAAATTTTTCTCCTATTTATTTTCTAAATTTTTCTAGTTTTGTGTTTTAGATTTAAGTCTATGATCCCTTTAGGCTTAATATTTGAGATGTAAGGCTCAGGTGAAGGTTCATTTTTTTGCCAGTGGATGTCCAAGTGTTCCAGCATTGTTTACTGAATTGCTTTTGTACCTTTGTGAAAACTTGATCACGTTTATGTGGGTCTATTTATGGGTTCTCTATTTTGTTATATAAATCTGTGTGTCCAGAATTCTGTCAATATTACTTTGATGATCTCAGCAATACAGTGAGTCTTAACATCATATAGAATGATTTCTCCCACTTTATTCTTCTTTTTCAATATTGTTTTAGCTAATCTAGGTTCTGTGTCTTCCCATTTAAATTCTTGAATAAACTATTCTATCGTCTATGCCTACAAAAATCTTGCCGAGATTTTGGCAGAAATTGCATTAAAGCTACAGATCACTTTGGGAAGAACCGTAGATCACCTTGGGAATACCTTCCCTATGTTAAGTTTTCAAATTCATGAAAGCAGTATGTACCTCCATTTATCTAGATTTTCTTTCATTTCTTCTCATCAGCATTTTAAAATTTCAGCATTCATGTCCTGAATATGTTTTAATTTTATACATAAGTATTTCACTTTCTTTGGAATGATTACGGAGGCTATTGTGTTTTTAATTTGTTTCCACGTATTAATTGTTGGTACTATATAGAAATGTGGTTAATTTTTGTGTGTTGTGTGTTGAATGTAACCTGCAACCTTTGCTGAGCTCACTTATTAGTTCTAGGAGGTTTTTGTTTTGTTTTGTTTTTTATATTCTGTAGATTTTCTACATAGACAATCTTGGGCTCTGCAGATAGAGGTAGTTTTATTCCTTCCTTTCTAATCTTTATGTCTTATTTATTTATCTATTTTTGTCTCATTGCACTGCCTAAAACTTCCACTACAATGTTGAACACTGGCAACAGTGGTGGCAAGAGGTGGCCACAATAATTCCCTTGTTCCCGATATTAGGAAGAAATCATTTAGTCTTTCAACATTAAATATGAGGTTAGCAGTATGTTTTTTGTAGATGCCTTTTATTGACTTGAGGTACTTCCTCCCATTCTTAATTTTCTAAGAGTTTTTGTCAAGAGTTTCCCTGGTTCTTGATATGCTGGGTGATTTTCTATCGTATCCTGGACATTTTGGCTATTATGTATGGAGACTCTCGGAAGTATTTATTTATTTTTCTTTCAGCAGGCAGTCACCCTGTTTAGATTTAGTATTCATGTTCTAGTCCATTTTTGTGATCTGTGGTTCCAATGACACTCTAATTTTCAGAGACTTTACAGTGTTATTTTGGTCTTCTTGGTTTTTCTGGTACCACAAGGGCTCCCCTGGTCTCTGCTGGTGCTGCTGGAAGGGGCAGAAGGAGCTTTTCCAAGCTGCTCAGGCTCGCGCATCTAGGTGGAGGAAGGGAGTCTTCAGCCCAGAGATAAAGGAAGCTTCCTGGATGGTGTGCTTGTTGTGGTGGGTTCATCTCTGCTGGTGTTCCTGACCCTGTGTGTCTCTGAGTGAGAGAGGGGAGTCTCAGGTCTGGAACGGTGAGTGCTTTCCTTGGCTGCACATTGTCAGTGGGTCTCCCAATATCTCCTCTTTGCTGGTGCTGCTGGACTCACCTAATCTTGTCAGTGGGAAGCCATCAATCAGGATAAGGGAAGAGTCTACCTGGGTTGCCTTTTATTCTTAGGTTGGGGGTCAGGAAATGCCAAGTCATAGTAACTTTCTTTTGGATGTAGTGAGAAGAGGACACAAGATGCCCTGCCACTGTGTTGGTTCTCCAGTCCTGGGGGCCAAAACCAGCTCACCTTCATCTTGTCATCTTTAAAAATTCTCTACTGGTTTTCCTTTGTGCTATTTTCAGATGAGGCTCAGGGAGACATGAGTCTACCCTAGCTTGTCCCACCAGAAGTTGTGGTCCCACCCACAATTTCCATCTGAATTCCTGTCGCAACAAATCTAATATGAGTTCACTTCTTTTGTCCTGGCTCCTCTCTTTTTCCATTTTTATTACTTTGAGTCTTTCTATTTCTTGCTCTCCACCTATTTTTTGGTTATCTCTGCTCTTGAGGTCTCAATGTCCTTTCTGGTCATTACATCATATTCTGAGACACAGTAGAAGTCCAAGTCTAGTTCTGACTGAAATATTAAAAGCATCCAATTTGCAAAATGAAACATCTCAAATGGGATTCCCACTGAAAAGATTTAAATATCAGCACTAAATCTATTTCACACATTGAAAAATAATAGTTATACATACATTGTACATTCATTTCCATTGAACAAACATCAAAATCTATTTCCAGTTTATTTATTTATTAGTCATAATATAAGTATGATGAATGATGACCTCAAAAATGTTTAAATATAATTTGCATCATTGCTATGTTTAGAATAGATACTTTATCTTAAATATTTCCAGGTTATTTTGGGGAGAGTTTGTGTAACTGCTGTATTTTCCTTGACTCAAAACCAAGAAACTCAGAAGATGTTAAGTATATTCCATGGCACAGAAGGACTACCCATGTTTTTAAGCCACAAACTATTAAGAGTAAACATGATTTTAAAAAATACACAACAGAAAACTATATTCAACATTAATTCATTTGATAGATATTAACTGTATTCCTACCGTTAGGGACTACACAAAGCACTGAGAACATAGTGAAGGAAAAGTCACTGTGTCCCCTCCCTGCATGTAGCTACATCCTCACAGAGAAATGAGAAAACTGATTAAGCAATAGCAATACAAAGTAATGAGGTTTATATTGGGGGAAATAACAGCTTTGAGAACACAGGGATGGGAAAATATAACCTAATGTAAAGATCAGAAAGCACTTCCATGGAAGGTGATGATTACATTAAAACTAAGGATGAACCGATCAAACTTCGTCTCTGTGGTTGCATCTCTCAAGTCATTTGCCACCCCAAAAGTTGATTGGCTCCTTTGGAGCTTTCATCCTCTACACTGGAATTCAGTTCTTTCGATCTTTGAGCTGCTGATGTGGCTCTAATCCCAATTACTTATAGATGGCTGTGCCCTGATTGCTTCTAGAATTGCTGAAACAGTAATATTATTTCCAATGGACATGATCACTCTGGAGTTTCTGTATAAACTCCGGCTTGATATTTGCACCTTCTTGGATCTTTCTACAAGCTGGGATGCTGTACACTAGCAGGAAATGTACTTGATATATAATTTCTTTTATTATTACTTTTTTTGGTGTCAAATTTTGGGGGAGGGCAGGGATTTCGAAGGGGACGACTAGGAGAAGTAGATGGAGAGGAAAGCAGTGATATAATCACATGATCTTGATTACCATTAGGAGTTTGGGTTGTATACTAAGAGTAAAGGAGAAGTCACTCAAAGATTTTATGCAAGCGATGACCTGATCATTTTTTTGGATTATAATGATCACTTTGGTTGCAATGTAACAAATGAATCAGAATGGGTTTAAAGGGGAAGGAGGGGGTAAGTCCCAAATGATGTAGATTTTTCCTATGTGATACACCATGTACTTTTGCAGCCTTGTTCCTGTGAAGAAATGTTTCCCACATGTGCTTTGAATGATTAATTCAATGAGTACTGATTTTCACTGAAGCATTAGTAATTGATTAAACAGCTCACTGACTTTCTGCTCAAAAATGACAATGAACTTAACGTTACTTAGAAGTTCCCACTCTGAAAGTAGATCTATAGCTGTTATTTTTACTTTTATTTCCATAAAAAGATAACGGAAGAACAACAATTTATTAAACATTGACCATGAGTCAGATATGCTGGCAAGAGATTTTCATCTGTTATTTCATTTGAATCTACAACTGGCCACTGAAACTTGTTTTATTACATTAATTTTTCATATGAAGAAACTCTGCTTGAGGGGCTAGATAATGTATCAAGGTCACAGCCAGTAAGAAATGGAATTTATGCTTTAGATATTTGGCTTAGAAACTAGTTCGTAAAAGTTTGACTCAAATTTCATTTGTGAGCTGGTCACACACAGTTTATAAATATAAAATCTTGGTTTTTCGCAACTTTCTAGATTTCTGTAGAAATTTAGCTTTCTTTGTGAGAAAGGTAGCAGAAACCAAGCAAATAGGGCAGAGTCTCATAGCCATGAAAGTATAGCCACAGATGTATTTTGAAAGTATCCTACATTTAAGACATTGTGCTAGTCTCTGAGGATACAGAAGTGAACTATACATAGTCTCTGCTTCTTAGAAAACTTGAGATAAAATGGATTGTACAGCAAAAAGCATTGTTAGAGTTAACTAAAGTTACTGCTCACTGAAAAAAAGATCCAATTCCTGAATGAAATTTATTTGTATGCATCTAACAACATAACCTTAAACTTTATACAATAAAATTTAACAGAATTAAAAAAGAAATTGACAAATACACCAATAAATAGGAGAAATGAAAGTACCAAATAGAAAAGATGCATTGTAAATTGTTATTTCGTCCTTTTTGGGACTCATCAGTACAGTGTAGCTTATGCCATTAAAAAGTTACAACATTTCATTTCTAAAACTCAATAGTATATAAAGAGTTCTGAGATTGGGCATTGAATGCTTAACGAGTTCAAGTAATGTAACTATTTGTGATTTAATCTGGTATAAAAGCAGAATTTTAAATCCAAGAAAAGGTAAAATAAAGAATGTATTTGTTTATAGGTATAACATTTATTTAGCACACTGTAATTTAAAATATAAACACTGAGAATTAAAGTATAAAAAGCACTTCATCAGTGTATGTATGTTTTAAAATACAGAGTACAAAATAAATATTAGTTTTAGTACTCTTAAACTTTCCTTTATATTTGTAACTGAAAGTGAGAGAATTTTGAATGTGCTTACAAATCTTTTTAAAGGTCATAGAACAGTTGTTATTTTTCTCATTGATTTTTAAAATCATTCTGTATGGTTCCAGCTAGCATGGTCATTTTTATGGTCCCATGTATGCAAAGAAAGGAATATCTGTATAGGAAAAGAGGTGTTCACTGATACTGATTACACTCTGTGTTTAAAATATAAATACCATTTAATCCCCATTTAATTTAGAATCATGCTCTTCCAAATCTGTGTATTATACACTCTATGATAGTTTGCATCTTTACCATCAACGAATATGATGAATGCATATTGGTAATATTTTTGGTAGACCAAGAAACGGAGCAGCAACTGCATATAACAAATTTACAATGCATCTTTTCTAAATTTCCTAAAAAGGGTTTGGACTCTTTTGGCACCTGTAGATATCATTTGGCTTGCTACAAATCCATTTCCTATCCGTGTAGGTCCTGGCACTACTGATTCCATTGTCATTCAGGTAGGCGCATTCTCCAACTCCTTTGATAACATACCTAAAACCAAACACAAAAATGTTAAAAATTCATGGGTTGGACACCTACATTCATTTCTCTACTATAATCTTCAGCATCCCCACTCCAGGGTTTTTTTAATGTGAATAAGAGGAAAGTAAAAATCTGTCATTAATATGGCTTCTTAGTAATATACAACACTTCTGTATTCAGTTCCTTTTATGTTCTGAAGGTCCCTGCTTGACTATCACAAGTTTTCATCCATCTATACCAAACCCAGTTATGATGCTGATTAGGTATTTAACCAGTACTTGCTGTTGTAGCTAAATGAACTGCTGCATCAGTGGCCTTCAGTGAAGATTATTTTCAGTCTTCTCCTGAACTGTTTCACAAATATGTGAAAATAAATATAGTTACTTACTTGCAAAATCCTAAAAGAGCTTAGCTTTGATTGATGGGAGTGATTGAGACCCTACGTTTTATCTGCTTCAATGTAATGGCTACAATCAAAATACCCCCATTGAAATGTTCACAATCCAAGGAACTATTACTAAGATCCTTCTTTTGGTGATAAAACTTCAGAAGAGATTTCCATATGTTTCCTGGAGACCTGCCTTTTATGAATGGATGGATGCAGCAGCTGGAAGAGTGGACTTTAGAATCTTCTGGATATCGGTCCTTCAGTGGCTTTCTATGATTTTAGGTCCCCTGCTGTGCATCAGCTGTTCTCTCTACGTTCTAAATAGGGATTTCAGCAAAGTTTAAATCAGTTGATGAAAGTGTAAGAACTATGTCAAATGTCATCATCATGTTAAGAATTTCAACTGAAATCAGTAAGTGAAGTTTTTCTAAAGGCACAGCTAATAAATGGAAGAGTATAAAAAACATTTATATTTCTCCCCTCATAATGCAGTTAGCTTTCCAGGAAATTAAATTTATTGTCTCATAAACACAACTCACATACATAACCACACATAAACACAGTAGAAGAAAAAGTGGTCGCAAAACGTACGAGGCATTATATTCACTGTCATCTGTCCATTTCCAAATGTGATATGATGATTCTCTGCTAAGACCAATCCAATGATCAGAAGGGCCTTTGTATCTCTTCAGGAAATTCTGTTATAAAACACAGAAGTGAAAACACGTCTCTTTCTCTCATATTACTCTTGAGTCTCCCTTCCCCTCAGCCTTCTCTTTTTGGATGGCAGCGTGGTATAATTGAGAAGCTTAAACTTTGGAATTAGACTTTTTCCCCAATTTTCAGCTTAAGTCATTCAATGCCTCTGATCCCAAATTACTTTATTTAAAGTGACCATACTTCCCCGTTTGACTAGGAAAGTCCCAGATTATGCCTGTTGTTCCAGCATAATATCAATATTGTCACTTTCACTCCCCAAAATGTCCTGAGTTAGATGATAAAATTATATGATTACCATATTCCTTTGTACAATGGGAACAATTCTTCTAAGCTTGCAGGTTAACTATGAGGATTATATGAAAAAATGTATCTAAAATGTCTAACAGAGTTCCAGGCAGAGAATACAGCCCCAACAAATGTTAGGCAGTATTCTGCATCCCATATCCCCAAGTCTGCCTGGCATGGGATCCTTCATCCTTCCGCTTTAACTCTGTACAGTCTCCCTTTCTCAGGGGTTAAGTGTTCAATAAAGAACATAATCTAAAAACATTTCTTACCAGTTCTTCCAGGGTTTCAAACTGAACAAGATCAGCTTCTAATGAGACACAGAAAGCCTGGCTGAATGTCCAATTCCTTGCGTCTTCAGAAAAATAAAAACATTTACTTCCAAATCCAATCCATTGTTTTGGGCAGCCAACAGACACAGGGACCTCTAAGACTGATATTGCCTGTCCCACTAAAACTTGGAAAATCACAAGAAAGTATAATAAATAAATTTTCTCATCCCTTTTATCTATCTTTCTACTTACCATCCTGAGGTCCATTTGGAAGTATGTATGTTCAATATTTGCTTTCCCAACTCATCACTAAGAGTCTTATCCTAAGCACAATAGTCATCAGTCTTGAAACAGGTAGCCGTGCACCTGACTTTCCAAGGGATACATAGACACTAATGGTTTTAAGGAAGTCAATTTCTATAGGATTTAACTTCCACAGTACAGTAGTACTCTTTTCTAGTATCATAGATTCTCCTTTCCCACAGCCTCTTTAGTATTAGCCCTCTTTCCTCTTGACAAAAGAAAGGCAAACTCCTTACCTTTCCTAGGTTTTACTATGGTACATTTCTTAAGGGGTACAAAAGCTTCCAGTAGACAAAACATAACACAATTCAAATATTGACTTGGGTACCAAAAATACAACATATGGATTCCTGTAGTTTTCTCATTTATATGTATTTCTGTTAAATATGTATAAAAAATATTTTTGTCCTTGTTCTGAAACCAGCAAGATTACAGAGTGTAGGCTATTGGAAGATTCAAATTTTTGTTTCATAACCTCACCTTTTCCTCTCTTAACATCTAAGAAAGAATACATTGCTTCCTGGAAGTTCTAGTGAAAGCAAAGCAAAAAGAGATTTGGTAAGAAATACCAAATACCAAAGATGGCTTTTATTTTCCCTTATATTTAAAGGTAAGCAATTTCTTTACAGCTATTCTTAATCCTCATCCCTGGGTAAGTCAATGGATAATGGAGTGAAAACGAATAGCTGTAAATGTTAGTATGACTGCTTTCTTTTTTAGATAACTGAACTGTTTTCAGGTATTAAAGTTGATCTTACCAAATAAAATCATAAAATATTTACTTCCATTTTAATGCTCATCTTATGTTCTCATATAAAACATTTAATATGCTCTTTCTGTTATTTTAATTTTTACTTTTTTTTAAAGATTGGCACCTGAGCTAACATCTGTTGTCAATCTTCTTTTTTTCTTCTTCTTCTCCCCAAAGGCCCCCAGTACATAGTTGTATATTCTAGTTGTAGGTCCTTCTGGTTCTGCTATGTGGGACACTGCCTTAGCATGGCTCGATGAGTGGTGCCATGTCTGCACCCAGGATCTGAACCAGCAAAACCCTGGGCTGCTGAAGCAGAGCAAGTGAACTTAACCAGTCAGCCATAGAGCCTGCCCTGGTTCTTCCTGTTATTAACAAAAATAAAATTTGGGCCAGCCCAGTAGGGAAGTGGTTAAGTTCACATACTCCATTTTGGCAGCCCAGGGTTTGTGAGTTTGGATGCTGGGCATGGACCTACACACCCCTCATTGAGCCATGTTGTGGCAGCGTCCCACATTCAAAATAGAGCAAGATTGGCACAGATGTGAGCTCAGGGACAATCTTCCTCAAGTGAAAAGAGGAATATTTGCAGCAGAGTTAGCTCAGGGTCAATCCTCCTCGCTAAAAACATAAAATAAAATAAAATAAAATTTGATGCTTACTGCTAGACCAATTAAGGTTTGTTTTTTGAGGTGGAGGAGATTAGTAGATTAAACAATCTCTTTCATTATATTCATAGGAAAAAATTCATCACAACGTCTAGCTTTATTAATGGAGATATCTCTGAGATTTTATAAATTATTCTAATTTAATTACACCAAAAGGAAACTACTAGAGTTAAATGCACGATGTGCAGGCATGTACTGAAGAATTAGCACGCTTTTTGTCATACTCCACAAATAACAACTTATAATTTTAGCTATATGTGACAGACACTGCATTTTGGCAAACTATCAAGAACAGCATATACATTAATTCACATTTTATGATTTACTAATAAAATATATAAATTTACTTTTCTCTTGATAATTATCAGAATTTATAATGTTACTTTAAAATATTGAGTATTACTAAAAATTATAATTTTGACTTAATCTAGAAGAAATTATTTTAAGAGAGGCTTATGGTTATATGATTTTTTAAAATTAAATTTCAATGTATATATGTATTTTGTGGCAGAAAAAATGCAAAAATGTATTAAATAATAAAAGGTAAGTGACTTTTAAGGATACAAAGATATTACATATTATGCTGTGATAAAATTATCAAGTAGAAATACAACATACAAACAAGCATTTGAAGATGACAAAGTAAAATTTTCCAAGACTGGGGCAGGCTCCGTGGCCGAGTGGTTAAGTTCACTCGCTCCGCTGCAGAGGCCCAGGGTTCGGATCCTGGGTGCGGACATGGCACCGCTCGTCAGGCCACATTGAGGTGGCGTCCCACATCCCACAACTAGAAGGACCTGCAACTAAGATATACAACTATGTATGGGGGGCAGTTTGGGGAGATAAAGCAAAAAAAAAAAAAAAAGAAAAAACGGAAGATTGGCAACAGTTGTTAGCACAGGTGCCAATCTTAAAAAAAAAAAAAATTTTTTCCAAGATTAAGGAAGTTTTTGTTCACGTATTTTTTTAAATGGATAATGGCAAGTATCAAATCACAACAGAATTTGGATTCCATGAGATACGTTTAAGAGAACAATATAACAGATTAATTTTAAAATGCAACATTTACAATGAGCTGGAAGTTACATCATTGCAACTATTTAAATCTCTGATGAAAAATGATAGATAAAAACACAAAAATTTGCTGGGGATGTTTAATTTTCAAAATGTTCAGGTCACATTTAGGAGTTGTAGAAACAAAAAGCTTTTGAAGATCACTAATATGATCAGAATATACATAATAGTTATTCACTAAAATGATGCTATTTCTTCCTGAACAGACCTTAGCGTGCTAAGCAATGCTAAGAACCTATCACCTCTATATACAATGGAATTTTTTTTAATATATAGTTCTCCTTTACTTTTGTACATTCTCAATCTGTGTAAGTAGAAGATAAAAACTCAGATCTCACCTGAGTATTTCTTTAATCAAATGGCAATTTTGACTAGGATACGTTAAGAAGTAGCTCCACAGATGGAACTCCTACACCCACAGCCCTTCTCCTATCAGGGATGGCAACTACATTCTTGCCACGGCTCAGGAGAAAAATCTCTAGAGGTTTCTTTGACTTTTATCTTTCTAAAACTTTATATCCAATCTGATATGAAATGCTCTTGACTCAGCTTTTAAAATATCCAAACCTGACCACCCTATCCCACCTCCACCGTTATCATCAGGCCTAAGCCATCATCATCTCTCACCTGGATTTCTGCAGAATTGCCCTCACCCGTCTCTCTCATTCTACCCTTGTCTTCTAAAAATCTATTCTCAACGTAGTAGTTAAAATGTTTATTCTGCAATGAAAGTCAGATCATGACATTCTCTCCTACAACTTTCCTCTTCCCTACTGTACTCAAAGTAAAAGCTAAAGTCTTTAGATGACCTACAAAGCTATTACCTCCCTGCCCCCGGCCTATTCCTCTTCCTTATTCTCACTTTGCTTTAGCTGCATCAGCCTCTTTGCTGGTCCTCAGAAACACCAGGGAGCTTCCTCTCCTGGTCCTTCACTCTTCTTGCTCTCTCCCCAGAGTGCTGTCCCCAGGTAGCCACATGACTCTTTTGTCTCCTTCAAAAGTTTCCTGAAAGATCATCTTCTCAAGGAGGCTTACCTTGGCTACTATACGTGTACCACAAACTGTCCCACCCCTACTTTTATTTATTATAGTATCTGTGTCTTTCTAGTAGAGTATAAGCTCCCATGAGCAGGGATTTTTGTGTGTTTTGTTTGCTGATATACCTCCACATTTCCCACAGCACCTAGCATGTAACAGAGCTCAATAAATATTTATTGATGACATAAATACGTGGAGAACATTGTTAAGTTTGGAGAACAAGTAACTTACCTGCCAAAAGAATAGAAAGCACAATCACACTTGCAGTTAGAACTGCTATAAGGCTGAAGCAACAATAAATCTTGGCAAGGGTTACAGGAGCTATTATTGCTGCACATTTTCTTTGGAGAGTTTTACCTATAAAATACAAATGTCATAATCACAACCTCATGAAGGCCTTAAGGGAAAAAAAAACTTAACTTCATCACAGAGTCAACCTCTAAGGTAAGCTGTACCTCAATTCTCCTACTGTCAACCCCTTTCACAAAAGGTCCTGGTCTATAAATGATAGCCATGGCCCAAAGAGGGCCAGAGATAAGAGAAACTGAATTGTTTTCCCCTAGAGAATCTTCCAGTTATTGGAAGAAAAGTTAATGAAAGAGTAAAAAACAAAAAGAGTAGAAATCAGGATGAAAAAGACATAGACAAACAATCCAGATTTACCACCATAATTAAGAGATCTGGTTAAAAGTACTGAGAGAAGCATTAGAAAATAAATCATGTAATTCATCACCTTAGAATATGAGAAGAGAAAGCTTAAGATCATCTCAATAAATAGAGAAAAAGCATGGAAAAATTTAATATTCAGGGGCTGGCCCCATGGCCGAGCAGTTAAGTTCGCGCGCTCCACTGCAGGCAGCCCAGGGTTTCATTGGTTCGAATCCTGGGCGTGGACATGGCACTGCTTCTCAAGCCACGCTGAGGCAGTGTCCCACATGCCACAACTAAAAGGACCCACATTGAAGAATATGCAACTAAGTACCAGGGGGCTTTGGGGAGAAAAAGGAAAAAATAAATAAAGAAAATTAAAAGAAAATTCATGAAAAATTTAATATTCATTCACGATAACAAATTCCAAAAATTAAAAATTGAAGGACTCTTCTTAACCCAATAAAAGTCATCTACAGAAAAAGTACAGTTAGCATCATACTTAATGGTGAAAAGAGTGGATGCTTTCCTCTAAAGAGCAGGAAGAAGGTAAAGATGTCTGCTCTCAGTAGCCCAATTTCACATTTTACTGGAGGTTTTATGGGGACAAAAAGGCAAGAAGTAGAAAAAGAAATAAAAGACATATAGATTAGGAAGAAATAAAAGTGCTTCTAGAAGTAGCATCAGCTGGTACTCCTCACCCTGAAATATCAATTTAAACTATCTGCACATAAAAATACCTTCACAAGAGCCAAGGACTCCAGGGTCTCCCCACATGCCTCATCTTAGAGCTGCCTACTCCAGTGGCCCCAGTCAGCTTCCACAGCAGGGCTTCCTCTGGGCTCTTGGGAACCCAGGCCCCTGTTTTACCTTTGCACCTGCCAACTTCAGTAGCCCCAGCTGGCTCCTGTGACACCAGGATCCTGGCAGGCTCCTGGGAACCCAGACCTCTTTTCAGCCAGGTGCCTGCTGGCTCCAGTGGCCCTTGGCAGCTCCTGTGGTGACCTTGTAGACTCCCAGGGATCAAGAAATCAGCTCACCCCAGTGCCTGCCTAATCAAGAGGCCCCAGATACTATCCATGACTCCAGGCAGCTCCCATGGCAGGGCTACCTGCAGGGTCCTGAGAACCCAGGCAACTGACAGCTCCAGTGGCTCCAGGAGGCTCCAGCGGCTCCAAGTGGCATCTTTGGCACCAGGGTGCTGGCAGGCCACTGTGAATCCAGGCTCTTGGTGCCTGTTGTCCCTCACAGCCCCAGGCAGTTCCCATGGCACCAGGCTCCAGGAAGGTTCCCATGAAATCAGACCCTGGCTCACCCTGTAACCTGCTGTCTCTGGCAGCCCCCGGCAGGTTGCATGGCCTCAGGCATCTTCTTCAGCCCCAGGCTCTCAGAGGGCCCCTGTGAACTTATGCTCTTGGCCAACCTGGGTGCCAGCTAGCTCCAGTGGCTCCAGGTGGCTCAGTGGTCACAGAGGGCCCACAAGGAGTGCTCATGGCTCCAGGTAGCTTCCAAGGCTTCAGGTTACTAAAGGGAGCCCATGAACCCAAGCTCCTGATCCACTCCATCACCTGCAGGCTCCCATGGCCCCAGGCAGTTTCAGTGGCCCCAGGCTTCTGGTCTTTGTTAACAGACTCCTGGTAGGCTCCCATGAACCCGTATCCCCAGCTCACCCCAGCACTTCACAACTCCTATGTCACCAGGCGGTTCTCAGTGAGCTCCAGCAAATAGCTGGCCTCAAAAGTCTCCTGGCACATCCCAGCACTAGCTGGCCCCTATGGCCCTGGGTGACTCCTGTGAACTCAAGTTCCCAATCAATACCTATGAACCCAGGCTCCAGGGGGGGACCTGTGAACCCAGGGTCCTCATGGGGCCCAATACCACGTTGAATACTGCTGCCCAGGCTTTTAACCATTCTCAAGATGGGGCTGCCCAAGGACTGCAACAGCAAGCCCACCTACGAATAGCACTACACTACCCACCCAAAATCTCTAGACAGGCTGACTATTGAAGGCCTTTGCCTTCCAAAGCCACTCTGTAAGGACTGGACAGGTGCCTACATCCTCAAGTGCACAAACACCAACACAAGACCATAAGGATCATAAATAATCAAGGAAACATGATACCACTTCCAAAGGAAACTAATAAAATTCCAATGATAGGCCCTAAGGAAATGGAGATCTATGAATTGTCTGACAAAGAATTCAGAATAATCCTTGAAAGAAATTCAGTGAACTACAAGAAAACACAGATAGACAACTAAATGAAATTTGGAAAACAATGTATGAACAAAATGAGAAGTTCAACAAAGAAATAGAAAGCACTAAAATAAATCAAGCAAAAATCCTAAAGTTGAAGACTACAATGACTAAACTGAAGAATTCAATGAGATCAAGGAGACTCAAGCAAGCAGATTAGTGAACTGGAAGACAGGTCTTTTGAAATCATACAGTCAGACGAGCAAAGAACGAAAAAGAGTGAAAGCCTATGTGAATTATGGGACACCATTAAAAGAAATAATCTGTGTATGATTGGACTCCCAGAAGGAGAAGAGAGGGAGAAAGGAAGAGAAGGCTTATATAAAGAAATAATGGCTGAGAACTTCCCAAACCTGGAGAGACACTTAGATGTCCAAGTTCACGAAGCTAACACATCACCCCAAAAGTTCAAGCCAAAACAATCTTCTCCAAGACACACAATAGTAGCACTGTCTAAAATCAAAGATAAAGAGAGAATTTTAAAAGCAGCAAGAGAAAACAAATTTCTCACATATAAGGGAACCCTCATAAGGTAATCAGTGTTTTTCTCAGCAGAAACCTTGCAGACTAAGAGAGACTGGGATGATATATTCGACGTAGAGGAGGGACGAACTATTCTGTATCTTGGTTGTGATGGTGGCTAAATGATTGTAAGTGTTTGTCAAAACTCATAGAAATGGACATCAAAAGAGTGAATTTTACTGAGTGTAAATTATGCTTTAAAAAAAGTTCCTGCTGACTTTCTGTCAACAACTACGTCTCACTCATTTCATATATATCTCCCATAATAACAGGGAGCTTCAGTTTAAATTCTAGGCAGGGAAGAAGAAAATAGGATTGGATTGTCTTAAACAGTATATGATGACAAATGGATTTTGACTCCATATAAAAATCCCAACTTTCATTCTTTCTGTTTCTACACTAACCGCAAAAGTGTCTTAAAAACTCAGAATATCATGACTTTCACAATTTTTTCATTGTTAGAAGGGTAAGATGTAAATCTCCCCAATAAATCTCCTATTTGTCCATCTTACAAATCTTCTAAAAGCCCCTTTTTCTCTTCTCCTTTATTTCTCTATATCTAGCTCCTGCTACTAACATCTTCCCTTATATCATGCTCCATTTCTCTCTCTGGCTTACTTATTTTTCTTCTACCTTTCTTACGGTATGTCCTCTTCCAGTCTCCCTCCAAATTCATATGTCTCTTATACTACACTCTGAACACATTAATCTTCAAATTTCTAGTTGGAAAAATGGTATTAGGAATTATCTCAGGAGAACAAATAAATTAACTATATAACTAGTCTAATTTTAATTATTAGTTTCATCATCCAAAATACTTAGTTAATTTACAAAATCATTGGCGTTTCAAAACATGTTTCATAACTGCAATGTGTAACGTTCTGATAGGTCAGTGTTAACAAGTATAACTTTCAGCTTTGTGAGCACTTGGCTTAGCTGGTAAACATTAACATTCTTTAAAAACTTTGTGTTTTCATTAAATATAAACACTGTTTTTCAGAGAATCCAATATCCTGTTCTGCAAATAAAAAATAAATTCAAGGAGGGAGGAGAAAAAAGAAGAAAAAAATGAAAGATATGTTTTTTAAACAGCAGAAGATAAGAGGTTCAGTATAAAGCACCTTTCTGCTGGACTAAGTACAAACATGCATCCATTATGTTCTTCCTTTCTCATCAAATTTGTTACAAGCTAAAAATGCTAAGAGATTTGCTGGAGGTTTGGTTCAGCCTTCCACCCCCCACCACGACCCTCCACATGTGTTTTTAAATTACAAAGGATACATACACCCAAAGCCTCAGTTTTGCAAGCAACTTTTGTCAGTAAATACATTACAAAGTGTTGGAGTCTGGGTTTGCCATCACTCTGGGATATAAATGAGCTGTTCTTTAACATCATAATGTGACTTGCCAGGGTGCAAGTTGCCAGGGACCTGTGAAAAATATTAGAACTAACACAAAGAACATTTTCCCCTTATCCTCTTGTAATTTAATTCACTGTTCATCTCTCCTGCCCCAGAAATGCTTAAGTAACATACACAGTAATCCAACAACTAACATAACAATTATTTACCTGTCCTCCCACCTACCTCTTTTCCCTCAAAACATATCTCCTTTTTTAGAGATTGACTCTGAAGTGCTAACACTCATGAAATGCAGTTTCCAACATACTTCAATTGAGGAAAATCTCCTCTCCTCTCTTTTAGTTTTTTCAAGTTTAATCTATTTCACATTACCAGATTCCGCATCCTCCATGCCATCTCTGGAAATAAGGTCTGTCTGTAGTACTTTCGGTGAAGCCTCTGTCATTTTGCTGCTTAGACAAGCGACAAACCGTCTGAAAACGACAAAGCCTCTGAAAAAAATGGCAAATCCTCTGAAAAAGCGGCAAAACCTCTGTGCTGTTTGTAAGAAGGTCGGCTCTAAGCAGGAACAGGAAAGTGAAAGCAGAACACGCTAGAGGAAGAGAGATAATGTGTTATGTAAAATGCGAGCCCGGCTTTCGAACTTTAAAACGCAAAGTGCTTTCAACTTAGAAAGATCAACTCTACAAACTTCTGTCCCCTGTCAAAATAGAATAATAGGGACCAGATTTATTCTTCTGCCTTAATCGACTAAAAAGAAAAAAAAGATAAAATATATGAAAAAATCCTTTTCAAGTCTGGCTATCATGCAATGAAGGGCAGTGATCCTCTGAAAACAAAATTGTTGAGCTCCACAGCTGCCTCCACTTACTGCTGAGACAGCTTTATAGGCATAGATTAAAAAGGAGAAGTCCAAGCAAACGCCAATGGAGTCAGTGAGTTGAGTAAGCAAAGCTCAGAGACAATGCCTCTAGGAGACAGACTATCAGAAAGGAGAAAGATACACAGAGAGAGAACTCTGGAGATCTACAGAGTGTCCTCCTTGAGTGTTCAGCAGGATGTGTTTGAGGAAGCTACCAGAGGACAGAGGAAAAAAAACATGAGATGATTAGAGGAAACAGTATCCAGGCTCCATCCAGATGGGAACAATGCCTGTTCAGACCAGTCAGACTGGAGAACCGCATCATTTATGGGGCATTTCAAGAGCACTCAGAAACATCTTGCTTCAGTAGTGGGGAACCAGTAGCCATAGACTAAATGGGGGCCTGGTCCCCTCTAACAAACTGTGAGATAATAGAACACACACACACACACATATATGTGTGTGTGATATATATATATGTGAGATATATATATCTTTCTTCAGTTCCTGGCACAGAGCTCCCAAAACCCTTGTAAATCCCTAACTGATAAGAGCACTAGGTGCATCTTTTGTTCTATTGAGGTAACTCTGGGTGGGCTGCTGAATGGGGACTAGTCACCAGAAAGACCAGGTCACGATTAGAAGCTTGAAATTTTCTGCCTCACCCTCCATCCTCCAGAGAGGGAAGAAGGGCTAGAAATGGAGTAATAATTAATCATGCCTCCATCAAGAAGCCTCCATAAAATCCCAATAGTACAGGGTTCAGAGAGCTTCCAGGTTGGCAAAAATATCCATACTGGGAGAGTGACGTACCTTAACTTCCCGTGTGCTGGGGACCCCCAGACCTCACCCTATGCATCTCTTCATTTAGCTATTCATCTGTGTCCTTTATCATATCCTTTACTAAACTGGTAAACATAAAATAGGTGTTTCCCTGAGTCCTGTGAGCTGCTCTAGAAAATTAATCACACCTGAGAAGGAGGTTGTAGAAACCTCCAATTTGTAGCTAAATCGGATATAAGTTGTAGGTAACCTGGAGACCTACGACTTGCGATTGGCATGTAAAGTGGGGTGGGGAGCAGTCTTGTGGGACTGAACCAGGAACCTGTGGGAGCTGACACTATCTCCTGGTACCTAGTGTTAGAATTGAGTTAAATTTTAAGACATCCAGCTGATGTTGCAGAGAATTGCTTGTTGTGAGGGAAAAATTTTAAGAAATAACAGAGAGAGCCTTATACCCCTTACTTAGTTTCCCCCAGCAGTAAATGTTTGATTACAAAAACTACTGTAGTGTAGAAGAAAGACAAATTAAGAATACAATTCCATTTACAATTGGAACAAAAAGAATAAAATACCTAGGAATAAACTTAACCAAAGAGGTGAAAGATCTGTACACCGAAAACTATAAAACATTGTTGACAGAAATTGAAGAAGACACAAAGAAATGGAAAGATATTCCATGCTCTTGGATCAGAAGAATTAACATAGTTAAAATGTCCATACTTCCTAAAGCAACTATAGATTCAATGTAATCCCAATCAAAGTTCCAATAACATTTTTCACAGAAATAGAACACAGAATCCTAAAATTTATATGGAACAACAAAAGACCTAGAATAACCAAAGGAATCCTGAGGAAAAAGAACAAAGCTGAAGGTATCACACTCCCTGATTTCAAAATATAACACAAAGCTATAGTAACCAAAACAGCATGGTACTGGCACAAAAAACAGACACACAGATCAATGGAACAGAATCAAGAGCCCAGAAATAAACCCACACATTTATGGACAGCTAATTTTTGACAAGGGAGCCAAGAGCATACAATGGAGAAAGGAGAGTCTCTTCAATCAATGGTGTTGGGAAAACTGGACAGCCACATGCAAAAGAATGAAAGTAGACCATTATCTTACACCATGCACAAAAATTAACTCAAAATGGATTAAAGACTTGCATGTAAGACCTGAAACCATGAAACTTCTAGAAGAAAACATAGGCAGCACACTCTTTGACATCGGTCTTAGCAGCATATTTTCAAGTACCATGTCAGACCAGGCAAGGGAAACAAAAGAAAAAATAAACAAGTGGGACTACATCAAACGAGAAAGCTTCTGCCCAGCAAAGGAAACCATCAACAAAACGAAAAGACAACCTAACAATTGGGAGAAGATATTTGCAAGCCACATATCGGATAAGGGGTTAATATCCAAAATATACAAAGAACTCATAAGTCTCAACAACAAAAAACCGACAACCCAATTAAAAAATGGGCAAAAGATCTAAACAGAGATTTCTCTAAAGGAGATATACAGATGGCCAACAGGCACATGAAAACATGTTTAACATCATTAACTATCAAGGAAATGCAAATGAAAACTACAATGAGGGGCCGGCCCCGTGGCCAAGTGGTTTTGTTCGCGTGCTCTGCTGCGGTGGCCCAGGGTTCGGATCCTAGGCCGGACATGGCACCGCTCGTCAGGCCACGTTGAAGTGGCGTCCCATATGCCACAACTAGAAGGACCTGCAACTAAAGATATACAACTAAGTACCAGGGGGGATTTGGGGAGATAAAGCAGGAAAAAAAAAAAAAAAGATTGGCCACAGTTTTTAGCTCAGGTGCCAATCTTAAAAAAGAAAAAAACTACAATGAGATATCACCTCACTCCCATCAGAATGGCTGTAGTTAACAAGACAGGAAACAACAAGTGTTAGAGAGGATGTGGCGAGAAGGGAACCCTCTTACACTGCTGGTGGGAGTGCAAACTGGTGCAGCCACTATGGAAAACAGTACGGAGTTTCCTCAGAAAATTAAGAATAGATCTACCATATGATCCAGCTATTCCTCTGCTGGGTATTCATCCAAAGAACTTGAAAACACTAATGTATAAAGATATACGTACCCCTATGTTCACTGCAGCATTATTCACAATAGCCAAGACTTGGAAGCAACCTAGGTGCCCATCAAGGGACGAATGGATACAGAAGGTGTGGTATTTATACACAATGGAATACTACTGAGCCATAAGAAATGATGAAATCCGGCCATTTGTGACAACATGGATGGTCCTTGAGGGTATTATGCTGAGTGAAATTAGTCAGAGGAAGAAAGGCAAATACCATGTGATCTCACTCATAACTAGAAGATAAAAACTGTGACAAACACGCACATAGAGACAGAGATTGGATTGGTTGTTACCATAGCGGAAGGGGGGAGGGGGGAGGGTGAAAGGGATGACTAGGCTCACGTGTGTGGCGATGGCTTATAGTTAGTCTTTGGGTGGTGAACCTGTTGTAATCTACATGGAAATACCTTACGATGTACATCTGAAAGTTACATAATGTCATAACCCAATGTTACTGCAATAAAACATTTTTTTAATTATAAAAAAATATAAAATAAAATAAATTACCTTAACTAGGAGCTCTGGAGAAAAAGTAGAGATGTGCGGACCCAGGGATCTCAGGGCTGCAGAACTCTCTGCTGCTCCCCAGGCCCACGCCCTCTCCGGTGGCCTCAAGGTTCCTCACCATCTGCAGAACCCCTCCCAGCCAGGCCTCAACTTCCTGCCACGTTCTCAGAGAAGAGAAAGGAGGCTTCACAAAGGCCAACAACCCCCCAGCCCCCAAGAGAAGAGAAAAACTGAAAACTTGTAAACAGTTTTTTTTTAAAGAGAGTTTATTTTATTTATTTATTTATTTATTTTTTGAGGAAGATTAGCCCTGAGCTAACATCTGCTGCCAATCCTCCTCTTTTCACTGAGGAAGACTGGCCCTGAGCAAACATCCGTGCCCATCTTCCTCCACTTTATATGTGGGACGCCTACCACAGCGTGACTTGCCAAAGTGGTGCCATGTCCACACCTGGGATCTGAACTGACGAACCCCAGGCTTGGTGGGGGACCGAGCTGAGGCCTCCACCAAAGTAGGTCTCCAAAACTCGGTCCCTTCCTGGTAGAGCAGGGGAGGGTCTGCTAAGCAGTCCACAGCCTGAGAGTCGCCTTGCCCTACCAAAGATGAGGACAGGGCTCTGCCCCGTTGGAGTTAAGCCTGTCTCCATCACCCTTTCTTGGACTTTCTTGAGGTGATCAAATTTCAAATTGAGGATCTGCCCACATTGAGAGTTATCTGGTTCGAGCGGTGTTTACTTAAATACTGTTAAAACAGGACAGTAACTGCAGAAATCAGTCTTAGATCAACATATTTTTTTTTCTTCTGGTGGACTATTCTAGTCTCTGAAATTATTTAGAAGTTTCAGCAGGTGGTGATGAAAAGCAGGTGGCTCTTTGGAAAACAGTTTGGCAGTTGCTTAAGAAACTAAATACTCATCATGTGAGTCTCACTCCTTGGCGGTTAGGCAAATGAGTTAAAAACCATGTCCACACAAAGCCTGAACACGAGTGTTTCTAGCAGTTACATCCATAAGTGCCAAAACTTGGAAGCAACCAAAATGCCTCTCAGTAAGTGAAAGGATACACACTGTGGATCATCTAAACAATGGCGTATTATTCAGGAACTTAAAGAAAACCTCTCAAGCCAAGAAAATCATACAGGAAATTTTAATGCATGTTGCTAAGTGAAAGAAGGCAATCTGAAAAGGCCGCAAACTGTGACATTCCAATTATTTGACATTCTGGGAAGGGCCAAACTATAGAGAAAGTTTAAAGATCTGTGACTCACAGGGCTCAGGGGGCAGGCGTGGGAGACAGGAATAGGGGAAGCACAGGGGATTTTCAGGTTGGTGAAACCATGATACCATAATGATGGATACATGTGTCAACCTGCATAAACAGAAACCAGTTTAAGAGGCAAAGTATTTATCTGGGATCAAAGAACTGCAATTGAGGGAGAATAGATTCAGGTAGAAACTCAAATAGGAGTAAAAGTCAGGGGCTTTTAAAGGCAACGAAGGGAGGTTGTATTACAAAGAATTTTAATTGGAGTTGGAGGCAAAGAGCTAGTCTTGGCTAAACATTGACTGTTGATTCTGTCTTCAGAAAATCTACAGTTCTCAGTCTTTGTAATCAGTATGTCTGTTACCGAACCCACTGACTGCATAAATATTAACCACAGCCCTGCTCAGAACAAGCCTAACATGTTCCCCTTAGCTTACAGGAAACCACAAATACAGGAAGGAGATAGCTGAGAGATATAGCTGAAACTAGTTAACACCAGTTGAAGGCAACAAGGGGGTCTGACTTGACCTGACATAGGCCCCACAGCTTATTATATGCTTATTGTAATACATTACCGTGCTACCTAACACACTCACCTGCACCATGAGTTTACAAGTGCCATGGTAATGGCGGGGTATAACCAAATAAGGAAAGAAAAGAGGTGGCACCCTTGTCTTATATTTTATTTAAAAATTGTGCTATAAAGTAACATGTTTCCAGAAGTTATAAAAAGTACTTATAAATTTGCTAAGCCACAGAATGCTAATGGAAAAGACTGTTTATGATTGCTTACTCCTTGTTTTCACTAGAAGTTAAAGTCTATAGGGGTTAAAAATTCTGATTAATATAGGTACTTAAAGCTACTAAGAGTAAATAAAGAGAACACATTTGTATTCAAGGGAAGTAAGATGTCTCTCCCTCCCCCGCCAGTGAGAAAGTTTAATTGGTAACATGTTTTCCTGTTAACTTTTCAAACAATTACTTGTAAAGCAATTTGCCTTTTGGCCCAGTCCAAGGTTCAAGACAGCAAGGCAGTTTCTCTGGAAAGGCAGCTCTGATTCCATTTAAAAATAGCTCCTCTATAGTCAAATGGACATGTCCGTATAAATTCATCAAAATCCATAGAATATACAACACAAAGAGTGAAGTCTAAATAAACTATGGACTTTAACAATAATGTAGCAATAGTTCATCAACTTTAACAAATGTATCACGCTAATGCACCATGTTAATAATAGACGAAGAAAGGCATGTGGCAACTCTATTTTCTGCAAACCTAAAACTGCTCTTTTTCCCACAAACATAAAAGAAAGGCCAGTAATCAAAAAAAAAAAAAAAGCAGATGACTTTTAGTCAGATTATAATTGTTTTTAGCTCAGTCACATAGGAACTTACCCTCATCCTTAACCTAGCACCAAATGTTACAGACTTTATATATACAAAGCTCTAGTAAATGCGCTGTGTATGTGTAACATGAGTTAAAGATCCTAATAAAGGTCATTTGCTGCAGGATGTCTTAAACACAAATCTGAAAACTTAGAAACCGCAGGAGACTTCTCAAACAAATTAAAGTGCTACCGGAGTCCAGCTCCAGCCGAGTCCAGGTTTCCTGAGGGATGGACGGCGTCGGCGAAGAAAGAAGACAAGGTGAGACTGGAAGTGAGGTTTCCAAGTCTGATTTATTCGAAGCATTCAAGCACTTATATAGGGTTCAGGTCACGTGTTTATGATCTCATGGAATTGTCTCAGTACATAATTTTGGCAGACAAAATGGGTACACAAGCATATCTTGTTATAATATTAGCACAGTATGTCTATGAGAAGCAAGCAACCTTTATTAAATATAGATATTGACCTTTTCTATATGTCTACTAGGCTTCTTGATGCCTAAGACTGATTGCAAAACGGGGTGCAACATCTAGACTTAGTTCCCCATGGGTCGAATGACCCTAAGCCTCTATCTTTATTCCTGTAATAACGAAAGCAGAAGTATTGCAAAGTATAAGGGGACCAAGTACACGTAGGCTCTCATCTCCGTCTGAGCGAAAGCCATACAGGCACAGTGCCTGGGGTTTCTCTTTTACCATTAACTATTTTATAGGGTTTCCAATCCTCATCATAATCCCAGTTCCTCTGTGTCAATATATTATGATATTTCTTTGCAACCTCATCAGGGTTATGGGTTGTTTTAGGAGAGTGCACCTTTTGCATACCTTTGCTCCTGGGTGGGTGCCACCATTTACCTCCTGTCCTAACAGGCCTAGGATAATAATACTTGAGGAGGGAATGTTCTTTTTTGAGGCTGATTATTGGAAGGCTTCCTCCTGGAGGGCTGTCCAAGCTCCCTTTTCCGCCTTTCCAGGAGGGGGTCAGAACGTTTTTTCCCTTCAGGCTGCCTTCCCTAGAAGGCCAGGTTACATCAGCCTTTTCCCCCTGCTTGGAGACATTTTCCCCAAGATATCCCCCCGTACAGAAAAGGAACAGCAAGAGCAATATTGGTAAGATTAGTAGCATGAGTAGGATCAGGAGCGGCCGACCGCCATCTTCTGAGGGTCCGCCGTGCGTTCCCTCATCTCTCTCCCGGACCGTGTCCTTGGGTAGAGGTTTAGCTGACTGGTGGGCAGCTCCCGGCAAAGCGCTAACCCATAAAGAAAAAAAGAAATGAGGCTGATAGCTGTATTTTGGTTTTGCTATGACCACAGTAAGTTTTTAGGGAGTTTTTATCCAACCATCCATCTACCTTTGCTGAAGGGTAAATATAATTTTAAAGACGTTTATTTTACAACATAGCACAGCTTACAAAGCAGGGGTTTGCAAGTTTGTATATCAGAATCACCCGTGGAGTAAACAAACAAACCAACAGCAGCAGCAGGAGGAGCCACCTGGCTGTGTCCTGACAACAGAGGTTGTGAATGAGAAGGTCAGGAGTAGGACACACAAATTCTTTTTATGAGTGACCAGAATTGGCAACCTTTCCTTGAAGGTACTGAATTAGAGGTAGCAATAGTACACTGACCATCCAAATTATAGCAGCTGATAAAGCAAACAAAACTTACCTTTACAGGAGTAAACAAAGGTAACATAAAATACAAAATAGCTATGTGTATACAACAGCCATATGTATACAATACAATATTATCCCTGAGCTAACATCCGTGCCAGTCTTCCTCTATTTTGTTTGTGGGTCACTGCCACAGTGTGGCTTGATGAGCAGTGTATAGGTCCATGCCTGGGATCTGAACCTGTGAACCCCGGGCCAGGCCACCAAAGCAGAGCACGCAAACAACCACTATGCCACCAGGCCAGCCCTGGAATTATCCTTCTTGATGACTATATTTCAAAGAGATGGTTGCCAGATCCTTGAGAAAGACATTCCTGGGTTGTAAAACTGACATCAAGGGACAGAGAAAGAATTTACAATCGCAAGTTTTCTAAATTAAATGGTCTAAGAAGGGAGATCAGGGGCCCATAGTCGGGAAGAAACCTGTCTAAAGTTTATATAAGCTGAGGGAAACATTAAGGCTGACTAGGTCATCATACATACATATGCATATAAATCTTGTTCAGAGATACTTCGATATTCACTCACCCTCTAAATCTTCAGCAGAAGAACTAAAAATATTTAAGTTTGAGAAATCTAAACAATATGGATTACATTTAGTATTGCAAACAGTTAAAAGACACTTAGCAAAGCAACCCAATAAATATTGTTTTAATCCACTTAAATTTAGCCAGACTACTTCACCAGGAGCAGAGCTACCTTTAAAGTCGTATCGCCAGGCTTAGGCAAAACCCTATTTGCTACTCAATTTTTCTGCAAACCTAAAACTACTTTTTTCCTGGCAGTTTTGTGTTGGCAAAATTTTGTATTAGTTCTTTTTTCTCCATATAATTTGATATTTGTAGTACTCTAACAGCAGTAAGTGGCACTGGATGTTGCAAAGGAAACCTGGGTTTTGGAGTCAGGAAACAGAAGCTTAGTCTGTCTTTACTCAGCTATAGAGTCAAGAAAATAATACCGGGGTAACACAGGTATTGATGCATCAAATGAAATAACGTGGATTTAAGAGTTTTACTGATAACTTTAATTTTCTGACTTCAGTACGTCTACGGAAGTTTTAAGGACAAAAATGAAAGGCGTTGCAGCGCCCTCTAGTAGGAACTGTTAGTAAATGAACTCAGATAAAAAGCCCATAGGTTTTGGAGCAGCTACAAGAGAAGTTTCACTCTAATAATCACTATTCCATTTCTTTATGTACAGATACCCTCAAATGTGTGCACAAACATGCAATGCAAAGTCTTGACGAGCAGCACCAAAGTTCATCTTCTGCCTGCCCTGCCCCGCCCCCAACACAGGCAACCAAGGGGATGCTGGAATGAAAACCAGAATAACTGATCAGGGAACTGTGTCATTTACAGCAGTGGTTCCAAAACTTTAATCTGTCTACAAATCACTTGAGCATCTTGTTAAACTGCGGATTCGAATTCACTGGGTCTAGGGTGGGACCTGAGGTTCTGCATTTCTAACAATCTCCCAGGCAAGGCATATGCTACCGGTGAGGGACCTTCCATCAACTTCCCGCCCTGGCATGCCCTCAGCAACACTCACTGCCAGGTCAGTAAAACAGCAGTTCCCACATTCCTTAGGAAAATCCCCTCCCAGAGCAGGGTGTGGTGGAGGTGTATTATCAGGAGAAGTTTGCTTTGAGTAAAGAAGTGCGTGCCACATGACATAAAAGGGGAAACCTGCCCAGAAGAGCAAGCAGCTCCTGTTTTCAGATCCCATCAGCCTCCTCCACCCTTCACCCTAACCACACAAAACTCAGGCACAAGAAGGGATGCAAGCCACTTACCTGGGACCGATTTAAGGATCTATACTGAGACTTCTTCAAAGCCCAAGGAATATTTCTTCTTCCACTTCTTCTAAGCCTGGCTTTGGTGAAAGGGCAAAGGAGCAACTGAGTGGCTTTGAGAGTGACTGAGATGGATGTAGGAAGTGACTTCCCTAATTTGGAAAGGAGTGTTTTTAGAAAGTGAATTAGATGAGGAGAGAGGGTTAGCTGCTCATGGTATGTCCCTCCCTCCTGCCTCCAGTATATCTGGGAGGTGGATAAAGGGAAATTCACTTCAAGACTTGGTGGTCAGAATTAGCAGTTCATGGAATGGTGTTCATGGGATAACATCTTTGGGGAACAGCTTACAGGAGAAGGTAGGAATTTTAGTGGTGAGGATAATATGTCACTTTACTAACTACCTCCAAATCATACAGAGAAAAATCAAGTTGTTGACTGCCCAGATCAGGCCGTATGCCCTGTGATAAAGTTTAGTGCTTCCTGTGTAAAACTGAAAATAAGAACCCCTTCCAGGTAAAAAAATCTGACATAGAGAATAATGATTTTCCTCTCTACTTCACAAATACTTAAAATAAGTAATAACACTTTTCTCAATGACTTTTTGGATGACTAAAGGATGCTAGGTATACTTTGTAGGCATCATTTATTTTTTATTTTGATAGTGACTAACATAGACAGTGTAGGTAACATATATTGAGCCTGCCACAGAGTGAGCCTACCACCAGCCAGAAGCTCTCTTAAACTCATTTCATATATTGTCTAAGTCTCCACAAAGCACCGTTATCACCATGTTGTACTGATTAAGAAACAAATTTGAAAAGGTTATATATCTTGTCCAAGGCAACAAATAAGTAAATGGGAAAGCTTGGACTTGAATCCACACAATCTAGATTCTACAGTTGATACAAACTGGTAGCTGGAGGACCCAATATGCTTCAACTATTAAGTGAAATCTAAGATTCAAGCACGGTTCTGCAGGTCTGACTCCAGAGCTCTGCTCACTCCTTTGCACTGGGCTGGCTTAGTACATTGAGCCAAAAGTATGTATGAATTTGCCCCAGGGAAAAAAATGACTAACTAACTAGAATAAAATACAAAAATAAGTAAATACCATTTTCACCTATCAAATTAGCTAGTAAATGAGAGAAATAAAGAGGAAATATGTGGGGGTGTTGAGGATAGATGAGACTTAGCACTTTTATACATAATTGGCATGAAATTAAATTGACACAAGTTTTCTGGAAAGCAACTGGCAAGGTGTCAAGAATCTTAAAAATTTTCAGACTTTTAGACCCAAAGATATAAAAGGTAGACAAAGATCCATTTCTCTGTATTTGTTTCATAGATACCACATAGCTTATATTATTTATATGGTTAAGAGTGCTATCGTTGAGCATACACTCTGAAGTATTAAGGATTATATTGGTCTGGATTCTGAAATGCTCTATGGGAGTGTTAATAGCGTTAGTTCTGTTTACAAATATATTCTGGCTTTTGTCTTTCCAGGGGTGTGACAGGATTACACTTCTCTGCCTCCTTGAACTCAGGCATGGCCATATCGCTTGTTTCAGTCGATGAAATGTGTGCAATACATGTTACTGTTGGAAGTTTTAAACCAAAGTGTAATTTGCCACATACTCTTTGCCTTACCATAGTAGACAGCAACATTCTTGATGGTACCTTCTCCATGCCTCTGGTTCCTGGAGTGAGCTAGACGCAAACTCGAACTTACAGTTAACTCTTAATGGACATGAAGCATGAGAAAAAAATAAATATTGGAATTTGAGATAATTTGTTGCTACCAGGTTTAACAGTTGAAAGGCTTCTGTTTCTCACTTATCAAAGAGATAAATGTCTCAACTAAGACAACATTTATTTCTCATGTTCTAAAAATATCTGATGTTAATTCAAGATCTATGAGAAAATTCTAACAGCAATTTATACTGAGGGCTTGCTTTTATAAGACTTAAAATGTGCGAAAAATCTCTAAGTGTAGTGTGACTTTCAGTTCTAAGGGAGCAAAGAGTCACAGCATAATTTAGACTGTCCTGACTGAGAAAGGGAGTGTTTAAGTCAGTGTTGAAGATTATTCTGATTATGAAAGTAGATAATATTTAATTTTGCAAATTCTGTTCTGTTCGATTAATGAACATCAAAACGTCATTCAGAATGTAATATATGTGTCAACCATTGTTTTAGACTATAGTGAATATATAGTTGAATAAATCTGATTCATATCTTCAGAAATCTAATGAGAGATAAAGATACGTGCCTTCTAGGATGGTCTGGAATTGTCCTAGCATCCTGGTGTTCCTACCATTGTGTAATCCCTTCCTTTTGTGGGCTAAAAGCATGAATGTCACTTTTGAGATTAGGTTAAAAGAGACTGTTTCTTCTGTCTTGCTTTCTCTCTCTCTTTCAATCTTTCTCACTCTCAATCTCTCTTTCTCAAGCTCTCTCAGTCTTTCTGTTTTCTAGGGCCACCATAACAAATTACTACCAACTGCACAGCTGAAAACAACATAAATTTATTTTCTCACAGTTTTGGAGGCTAAAATTCTGAAATAAAGCTGTTGGGAAGATTATGCTATATTAAAGGCTCTAGAGGAGAATCTGTTCCATTACTTTCTGTTAAATTCTGGTGTCACCAGGAATCCTTGGAATTCCTTGGTTTGTACCTGCATAACTGCTATCTCTGCCTCAGTCATCACACAGTGTTCTTCCCTCTGTGTCTGCGTCAGTGTCCAAATTTCTCTCTTCTTATAACGACACCAGTTTAATTAGATGAAGGGCCCACCTACTCCAGTATGACCTCATCTTAATGAATTATATCTACAATAACCCCATTCCTGAATGACATCATATTCTGAGGTACTGGGGATTAGGAATTCACCATTTCTTTTTGAGGGACACAATTCAACCCATAACACTATAAGAGCCCTGTCTCTAACAAAAGCAAGCTGCCATGTTGTGAATAACCTCATGGAGTGTCCCACTGGCAAGGAATGGATGTGTCTGGCTGCCTGAGGCCTGCCAACTTCTATATGAGTAAGCTTGGCAGTGGATCCTTTTCCAGTCAACCTTGAGATTACTGACCCCAGTCAATACCTTGATTGCACATCCTGAGTCAGAGACACCCAGCTACTGTGTGCCCAGATTCCTGAGCCATAGAAACTGAGATAATAAATGTTTGTTTTCATTATGCTGTGGTTGAGATAATTTGTCATGCAGCAATTGGTAATTGATGCACATTTTAGTATGTAGCAGGATGTGTTGCCATAACAAATATCTAAAAATGTAGGAGTAGTTTGGGAACTGGGAATGGATGGAAACTGGAAGGATTTTTGAGAGTATGTTAGAGAATGCCCAAATTCTCTTGAACAGATTTTTAGTAGAAATCTAGACTTTGTGGATGCTGTTAGTGAGGGCTTAAAAGAAAGTAAAGAACATGTTATTGGAAACTGGAGGAAAGGAGATCCTTGTTAAATACTGCCAGAAAGTTCAGCAATTCTGTTATCTGCAGTTACGTAGAAGTCTGTAATTAAATGTGCTGGTCTAGCTAAGGGAATTTCCAAACAAAGCGTTGAAGGTGCATTCTGGTTCCTTCTTGCTATTTATAGTAAAATGCAAGAGGAGAGAGAGAAATTGAGAAGGAATGTTTTAAACGAAATAGAGCCAGGGCTTCATGGATTTTAAGATTCGCAGCGTCTCCGAATGGTGGCAACATTAACAAATAGTTTCTCCACAAAAACCAAATGAGGGGTAATACCAAGAATACTGTGGTCTAAAGATAAAGCCTAGGATGTTGCAGTAAAAACTTTTGTTAGATTTCAGAAAGATTAAAACTGACACTGATAGTGCTATAGTCACACTAAGACCCCTTCAGAGAGTTTATGGTTGTAACCCACAGGTCCTCTCAACCAAAGAGTAGGACTTCTAGGAGGCTTAAGGGCATTGTCCCTTAGTATCTCAGCAGGGGTCAAAGTTAGAAAAAGGGTTATCTTGACGAGATTTATGAGTTTAGTTTTTTTTTTGTTTAATGACATACACCCTAATGAAATTCATAGGAGTTCCCCAAGGTTTTTGAGAGTATGATATCAGCAGAAACATTGCCAATTTGGATTGAAAGGTCAGAGACAACATAAAATGAAAGGGCAGTTGGACCCCCAAATTTCTACTCTCATGAAGTAAGCTGAGAAAATTTTTCAGCTACAAATCTGTACCAACTTTTGTGATAAAAGAAGAATGACCCAGCGGGTAGAACAGAGAGTGGAGCTGAAAGCCATGGAGAATTACTCCTATGTATTGAGACATAATCAGTGAACTTTGAATATTTGTCTGGGTGAATGTTAGATCTGCTTTGGACAAGTCAATCCTTTCTGGTCGGAAAGAAAGAAGAGGTAGCTATACTTATATCAGAAAATAGCTTTTAAGCCAAAAACATTAACAAGAGATAAAGAAAGTCATTATATGATAAAAGGGTCAATTCTTCAAGAAGATATAACAATTATAAATATATAGACATCCAGCATAAGAGCACCTAAATATATTAAGCAAATACTAACAGGTTTGAAGAGAGAAACAGACAACAATATAACAGTAGTAGGGGATTTCAATACCTCACTTTCAGCAATGGATAGATCATCCAGACAGAAAATCAACAAGAAAACTTTGGACTTGAACCATACATTAGACTAAATGGACTTAACAGACACTTATAGAGTGTTCTATCCAACAGCAGCAGAATACATATTCTTCTCAAGTGCACACTTTCCAGCATAGATCAGATAACAGATCAAGTCGCAGCAAATTTAAGAAGATTGAAACCATATCAAGTATCTTTTCCAACCACAATGGTCTGAAAATAGAAATCAACAACATGAGTAAGCCTGAAAAAATTGCAAACATGGAATTAAACAACACATTGCTAAACAACCAATGGGTCAAAAAAGAATCAAAAGAGAAATAAAAAATATCTTGAAACAAGTGAAAATCAAGACACAACACACAAAAATTAATGGTATGCTGCAAAAGCAGTTCTTAGAGGGAAGTTTATAGTGATAAATACACATATTAAAAAAAAAGAGAAAGATCTTAATTAAACAACCTAACTTTACACCTCAAGGAACCAGGAGAAAAAGAACAAACTAAGGCCAAGGTTAGAGAAGGAAGTATATAACAAAGATGACAATGGAAATAAATAAAATAGAGGCCAGAAAAACAATAGACAAGATCAACAAAAATAATAGCTGTTTTTTTAAAAAGATAAACAAAATAGACGATCCTTTAGCTAGGTTAACAGGAAAAAAAGACAGAAGACTCAAAAGAATCAGAGGTGAAACAGAAGACATTACCACTGATACCACAGAAATATAAGAATCATAAGAGACTACTATGAACAATGATATGCCAGCAGGTTGGATAACCTAAAAGAAATGGATAAATTCCTAGAAACATACAAACTACCAAGACTAAATCATAAAGAATTAGAAAATCTGGACAGACCAATAACGAGTGAAGAGATTACCTCAGTAAAGAAAAACCTTCCAATACAGAAAAGCCCAGGACAAAATGGTTTCTGTGGGGAATTCTACCAAACATGTAAAGAAGAATTAAGGCCAATCTTTCTCAAATTCTTCTAAAAAATTGAAGAGGAGAGAACATTCTCAATCTAATTTCATGAGATCAGCAACACCCTGATATCAAAGCCAGAAAAGGACACTACAAGAAAAGAAAACTGTTGACCAATATTCCTGATGAATATAGCTGCAAAAGTTCTCAACTAAATATTAGCAAACCGAGTTCCACAGTGCATTCAAAGGATCATACAGCATTCTCAAGCAGGATTTATCCCTGAGATGCAAAGATGGTTCAACATATGCAAATCAATAAAAGTAATACACCACATTAATAGAATGAAAGATAGAGATCATATGATCATCTCACTAGATGCAGAAAAGCAGTTGGCAAAATACAACATTCTTTCATGATCAAAACCCTTAACAAATTGGGTATAGAAGGAAGATACCTCAATATAATAAAGTCTATATACAACAAGCCCACAGTTAACATCATACTCTACAGTGAAAGATTGAAAGTTTTTCCCCCAAGATCAAGAACAAAACAAGTGTGCACACTTTTACGACTCTAGTACTAGAAGTCCTAGCTAGAACAATCAGGCAAGATAAAAAAATAAAAGGCATCCACATCTGAAATAAATAAATGAAATTGTCATTATTTGTAGATTGTATGGTCTCATATACAGAAAATCCTACAAAACCAACCAAAAACTATTGGAATTAATCAATGAATTCAGTAATGTTGTGGGATATAAAAGCAACATATAGAAATCAGTTGCATTTCTTTACACAAAAAATGAAATATCTGAAAAAGAAATAAAGAAACCCATCCCAAGTATAATAACATCAAAAACAATAAAATATTTAGGAATAAATTTAACCAAGGAAGTGAAATGCTGTTGAATGAAAACTAAAGGGGGGAGAGGGGAGGGCAACAGGGGTGATTAGGCTCAAATGTGAAGGGATGGACTATAATTAGCTTTTGGGTGTTAGTTTTAATTAGTTTTTAAATTAGTTATAATTAGTTTAATTAGTTAGTTATAATTAGTTTTGGGGAATTTGTTTAATTAGTTGGGAATAGTTTAGTTAGTTATAATTAGCTAATTAGTTAGTTATAATTAGTTTTTTGGGAATTTGAAATATATTATGATGTACATCCAAAAATAAATAAATAAATAAATTTTTAAAAAAAAGAAAAGAAATTGAAGAAGACACAAATAAATGTTCATGGATCAGAAGAATGAATATTGTTAAAATGTCCATAATACCCAAAGCCAACTAAACACTTATTGCAATTCCTATCAAAATTCCAAGGACATTTTTCACAGAAATGGAAAATTTAAAATTTGTATGGAGCCATAAAAAACCCCTAATAGTCAAAATAATCCCAAGAAAGACGAACAAAGCTAGAGACATCACACTTCCTATTTCAAACTATACTATAAAGCTATATTAATCAAAACTGTATGGTACTGGCATAAAAACAGACACATAGACCAATGAAACAAAGTTGAAAGCCAAAAATAACCCCTCCCAAAATAATATAAACTAATATTTGACAAGGGAGCCATGAAAATGTAATAGAGAAAGGATAGTCTCATCAAAAAATGGTGCTGGGAAAACTGGATAACCACATGCAAAAAAATTAAATTGGATGCCTATCATATACACTCACAAAAATTAATTAAAAATAGATTAAAGGCTGAAACAGAGGACCTGAAACTGTAAACTAATAGAAGAAAACAGGGAAGAAAAGCTCCTTAACATTGATTTTGGCAATGATATTTTAAATATGACACCAAAAGCATAAGCAACAATAAAAAATCAACAGATGGGACTACAAAAAGCTTCTGCACAGCAAAAGAAACAATCAATAAAATGAAAAGGAACCTACAAAATGGGAAAAACATTTGTAAACCGTCTACTTAATAAAAGACTAATGTCCAAAATACATTTAAAAAAACCTCATACAATTCAATAACAAACAATCTGACTTAAAAATGGGCGGAGGAACCAAATAAATACTTTTCCAAAGAAGACATAGAAATGTCCAACAGATACATAAAAAGATGTTCAATATATGATGAAATACTCCTCTTTTGATTTTTTAAACAATTAAAAATATAAAAATAAAAAAATGTTTATATTGTGGGCTACAAAAAACAGGTGGCAGACTGGATTTGACCCATCGACCTGTAATTGCTGACCTCAGATATAAAAGTTATAAATTGGAAGAGAGGTACTGAACGAGCTTGAGTCAAGTGATAACATCCTTTAACTGTTTGAATACATACAAATAACTATTACAAATAAATTTGGGTTAAAAGGGCTAATTTCTTTAATATATTAAGAACTCAATATTCATTAAGAAAACCTCTAACAATTCAATATAAATATAGTCAAATGACAAAAACAGAAAATTTATCAAAAGGACCTACAAATGGCTCTAAAGCATTGAACAAGTATTTATCCCCACTCAAAATAAAGGCAATGTAAATTTTCATCCAATAAATAAATAAATAAAAATTACCACTAAAGACTTCAATAAGATCATGAAACTTCCAAATTTTCAAAAGGAGGATGTGCACCCACATATTACAGCAAGAAAGAAAACATAGATTATACAGCCAAACATAACTATAACACACACACATACACACACAAAATAAGAAGGTACATTCATGGGTAATCGGTTATATCAACAAAAATAAATTGGATAAAATCACATATTAGTTGAAGTTGATGCTTGTATAAAAAATTGCTGATTATGAACTGCACTTAAGCAAAATGACTAAAGATATTGTAATAATATTATGGCCAAGTACATATTCAAGTAAAAAAATTTGGAAAAATAGCGATTCAAAAGAATATGACACATATATAAACATATATTAACACTTTTGCCTGTATTTCCTCTCTATCAAGTTAAAAAATGAACAGATAAAATTTACAGATACAACTAAAGCCATTTTTCTCCTTTCCTCTCTCCCAGGGTAAGATCTAACATGAGGTTGATGCAGATAATGCACATGAATGATTTTTATGCATTTACTATAAATATTTACTGATGAAAAATATAGAGAATGATTGCATGCAATTTTCTACCTTGTGTGGTGCTCAACACCCAAGTCTCTTGACCTGGATTTAAGACTTTTTTCCCCTTAGATAAATTCTCTTATCTTCACCACCATCCCCAGCCCCACAACCACCCACACAACATCAGCTGAGAATTTACACACCTTTTTTTTTTTCTGAAGACCTAGATAGTATTTTACATTTTCTCTTGCTAAATTTGCATTGTATATTTGTATTTTATATTTAAATTTTACTTACATAACCCTCCCAACAAAAAATATGAAGTATAACATAGAAATACGTTCTGCATTTATGAAAATAGACCAAATGATTAAAATGGAGTAATCTCATGATATCATATCACTTTATAAAGGAAAGATCTTGAGAATTGGATTTTTAGCAGCTGCCTCATACTCCATTTATATCCTTTGTGTTTGATAACATAAAAATGATAGGAGAACTGTGCTACTCTAAAAATAAACACAATTCTTAGGTTATAAAAGTGAGTTTTAACAATATTGATTCACATTTTAGCGGTTGGACTTCAGGCAAATACTAATAGGGTCACAGCTAGCTGACATACTGATTGACCATAACTATAAACATTTAAATGTTTCTGGGGAAACATTTGTGGTAAGTATTTCCTGTGCATAAAGGCAACTGATCTAATTTTGTTTGCAGTGGAAATTTCTGACCTTGAACACAAAAAATTTCTGTGTGGTATCTTTTCTCATTGTAATGTTGAAAATGTTCCGAATATTGGTATAATTCATTATGGAACAAGCTGTAGGAAGTGCATTTGCTATTTGGAAGAGTTTATATTTGGGCTTGTGTTAATCAGTAAGTTCAGTTGGTATTTAGAATTCTTTAATTTGTGTATGATCTGCTTATATTAATAACAGCAAATTCAGCTATAATACCCAATCATACATACGCAAAATCATCTTTTACAGCCAAATATAACCATTAGCCTGACTTAAAGGTGGAAAATTCATTAGGAAATGTTATATGTTGAATTGCGCTCCTCTCTGACCCCAATATTCATATATTCAAATCCTAATCCCAGTACCTCAGACTCTGACTCTGTTTGGAGATAGGTTCTTTAAAGAAGTAATTAAATTAAAATAAGATCATTTGGGTGAACCCGAATCCAATATGACTGGTGTTAGGACACAGACACATACAGAGAGAAGGTCATGTGAAGACAGGGAGAGAAGACAGCCATTTACAACCCAAGGAGAGAGGCCTCAGAAGAAATTAACCCTGCTGGCATCTTAATCTTGGACTTCTAGACACCAGAACTATGAGAAAATAAGTATCTGTCGTTTAAGTCACCCAGTCCCTGGTATTTCATTATGGCAACCTTAGCAAACTAACACAGGAGGTGTTCTCTATCTATTCCCCCGTACATAGTATAAACGCAATAAATACATCACACATTCATTCATTTCTTCAATATATATCCATGTAATTCTTCTCTGGCATTACAAAAATAGTCATGGCTCAAGGGAAAATTTCCATAATAGAAAAAACAAATTGATATTACCACATTGCAAATAAATTATAAGTATATTTTGTGTGCAAAATCTGCAGGAACACAGAAGAAGAAGGGATAAAAATGTATCTGTTTTTACAGAACATTGAAGTACTGAGACTTAAAAAAAATTGATACTTAAGCAGTACAGCTTGATGCTAACGAGTGAGAAGGCCAAGCAAAGAGATCACAACCCGTGGACAAAGGATGAGTTCTTTAGTGGTCAGAGTTTGTCTCACTTCTCTGAAACCACACCTAACTCTCTAATATTTTAAAATTTTCTTAGAAGGCAGTAAGTATTGTTTAACTGTTTAAATTTAGCCAGAATCATTTTGTTTACAATTCCATATCTGAATAAGCTAGTTAATGGTGCACACAGGCTCATGTGTCAGTGTTAAATGAGGGAGAACATAGGTGGGGTGATGCTGCCGCACAGTTTTTAATTCCTGCTTTTACTCCATCTCCCATCTCCATTGTCCCACTGCATTCCTCCAACAATTGACCATTTTCCAATTCTCCAGCTTTGGGAGAGGGGGAGATTCCATTGAAAACATTGTCCTTACATCTCGAATATTTTCAAATAATATACCCTCCTTTCTCTTATTTGTAATTACTGAATACTAATTTTCCCCCAGTTCCACAACTTGTCTTTTTTCTTTTTCCTATTTTGGTAAAAATACATAAGATACAGTTTATAACAATTAAGTGTACAGTTTATTAGTGTTAACTATACTCACATTGTTGTGAAACAGATCTCCAGAATTTTTTATCTCACACATCTGAAACTCCATACCCACTAAACAATTCCCTTTTTTCCCTCCCTCCAGCCACTGGGAATCAGTAGTCTACTTTCTTTTCTATGAATTTTACTCCTTTGGATCCCATATATAAGTGGAATAATATACTATTGTCTTTTTGTAATTGGCTTGTTTCACTCAGCATAGTATCCTCAAGAATCCATGTTGTAGTAAGTGACAGAATTTCCCTCCTTTTTAAGGTTGAATACTATCCCATTGTATGTATATATCACATTGTCTTTATCTATTCATCCATCCATGGATATTTGGGTTGCTTTCAACTCTTGGTTATTGTGAATATTGCTGCTATGAATATGGGTATGCAAAAATCTTTTCAATGCACTGCTTTTAATTCTTTCAAATATATACCCAGGAGTGGGATTACCGGATCATATGGTAGTTCTATTTTTAAATTTTGAGGAATCTCTATATTGTTTTCCATAGTGGTTGCACGATTTTACAATCCCATCAATAGTGCACAAGGATTTCAATTTCTCCACATCCTTGCCAACACTTGCTATTTTCTGTTCTTTTTATTATTATTAACCATCCTAATAGGCGTGAAGGGATATCTCATTGTTGTTTTTATTTGCATTTCTCAGATGATTAGTAATGTTAATCATTTTCCATATGCTTATTGGCCATTTGTATATCATCTTAGGAAAAATGTCTATTCAAGTCCTTTGCTCATTTTTTTTTTAAAAGATTTTATTTTTTCCTTTTTCTCTCCAAAGCCCCCCGGTACATAGTTGTGTATTCTTTGTTGTGGGTTCTTCTAGTTGTGGCATGTGGGACGCTGCCTCAGCGTGGTCTGATCAGCAGTGCCATGTCCGCGCCCAGGATTCGAACTAACGAAACACTGGGCCGCCTGCAGCGGAGCGCGTGAACTTAACCACTCGGCCACGGGGCCAGCCCCCCTTTGCTCATTTTTTAAATCAGATTCTTTGATTGTTTTTGGTTAATGAGTCATAGAAGTTCTTTATATATTCTGGATATTAAGCCCTTATCAGATACATAATTTGAAAATATTTTCTCCCATTCTATAAGTTGACTTTTCACTCTGTTGATTGTGTTCTTTGATGCACAAAAGTTTTTAAGTTAAATGTAGTCCCATTTGTGTACTTTTGCTTTTGTCGCCTGTGTTTTGGGTACCATATATGACAAATCATTGCCAAGTCCAATGTCATAAAGCTTTTCCAGTATGTTTTCTTCTAGGAGTTTTATAGTTATAGGCCTTACATGAGGTCTTTAGTCCATTTTGAGTTTATTTTTGTATGTAGTGTAAGGTAAGGGTCTAATTTCATTGTTTTTGCATGTAGACATCTAGTTTTCCCAGCATTACTTGTTGAAGAAACTGTCTTTTCCTCACTGAGCAGTATTGGCACCCCTGTTGCAGATCATATGCCACATACATGGGGATTTATTTCTGAGCTTTCTATTCTATTTCATTCGTCTATTTGTCTGTCTTTACACTGGTACCACACTGTTTTGATTACTGTAGTTTTGCAATATGTTTTGAATCAGTGTGAGTCATCCAACTTTGCTCTTCTTTTTAAAAATTGTTTTGCCCAGGGGCTGGCCCCATGGCCGAGTGGTTAAGTTCACGTGCTCCGCTGCAGGCGGCCCAGTGTTTCATTGGTTCGAATCCTGGGCGTGGACATGGCACTACTCGTCAAGCCATGCTGAGGCGGCGTCCCGCATGCCACAGCTAGAAGGACCCACAACGAAGAATATGCAACTATGTACCACGGGGCTTTGGGGAGAAAAAGGAAAAAAAATAAAATCGTGAAAAAAAAAAACTGTTCGGCAGTTCCTCAGAAGTTAAAAAAAAAAATTGTTTTGTCCATTTGAGGTCCCTAGAGATTCCATGTAAATTTTAGGATTTTTTTTTTCCTGTTTCTGAAAAAAAAAAAGCCACTTGAATTTCAATAGGGAGTTCATGGAATCTGTAGATCACTTTGGGTATTATGCACATCTTAACAATATTAAGTCTTCCAATCCATGGACATGATATTTCTTTGCATTTATTTATATCTTCTTTAATTTCTTCCAGAAATATTTTGTAGTTTTCAGTGTCCTAGTCTTTCACCTCCTCAATTAGGTTTATTCCTAAGTATTTTATTCTTCTTCATACTGTTAAAAATGAAATTAATTTCTTCATTTTCTCTCCAGATTTTTCATCATTAGTATACAAAATGCAATTGATTTCTGTGTGTTGACTTTGTATACTGCAACTTAGCTTAATTCATTTATTAGTTCTGACAGGGTTTTTTTTGGTGGAGTCTTTAGGGTTTTTTACAAATAAGATTATAACTTCTCTGAACAGGGATAATTTTACTTTTTTTTTTTCAATTTGGAGATCTTTTATTTCTTTTACCTGTCTAATTGCTCTGTGTAAGACTTCTAATATTATGTTGAATAAAAGTAGTGAGAGAAGACGTTCTTGTCTTTTTTCTGATCTTAGGGAAAAAGCTTTCAGTCTTTCACCATTGAATATGCTGTTAGCTATGAGCTTTTCATAAATGGCCTTTATTATATTGAGGTAGTTTCCTTCTATTCTTACTTTGTTGAGTGTTTTTACCATGAAAGGTTGTTGAATTTTGTCAAATGTTTGTTCTCCATCAATTGAGATCATCATGTGGTTTTTGTCCTTCATTCTATTAATATGATGTACTATATTTACTGATTTTTCTATGTTGAACCGTCCCTTTATTTCAGAAATAAATCTACTTGATTATGATTTATAATCCTTTTAATGTACCGTTGAATTTGGTTTGTTAGTACTTTGTTGAAACTTTTTGCATTATTCATCAGGAATATTGGTCTGTAGTTTTCTTTCCTTGTAGTGTTTCTGTCTGGCTTTGATATCAGGGTAATGTTGGCCTTATAGAGTGAGCTTGGAAGTGTTCTATCCTCTGCAGTTTTTGGAAGATTTCCAGGAGAATTGGTATAAACTTTTCTTTAAATGTTAGGTAAAATTCTCCAGTGAATCCATCTGGTCCTGGGCTTTTCTTTGTTAGGAGTTTTTTAAATACTATTTCAATCTTATCCATTGTTGATCATTTCACATTTTATATTTCTTCACAATTCAGTCTTGGTACATTTCTAGAAATTTATCCATTTCCTCAAGGTTATCTAATACGTTGGTGTACAATTGCTCATAATCTTATTTTCATTAAGTTGTCTTTCCATATTCTCCTTCAGCTCATTGAGTATCTACATAACAGCTATTTTGTTTTTTATTGGGGTGTAATAGACATATAATATATTATTTTCAGGTGTATAACACAAGGATTTGACATTTGTATACATTGTGAAATGATCACCACAATAAATCTAGTTAATATCCATCACCATGCATAGTTACAGCAATTATTTTAAATTCTTTGTCACACAGCTCATAGATCTGAAATCCATTAGGGTCAATTTTCAGAATTATATTTATTTCCTTTTATTGGACCACGTTTTCTTGTTTCTTTGTATGTTTATTTGTTTGATGGGATTTAGGCATTTGAAGAAATAACCACCTCTTCCCATCTTTATGTACTGGCCTCTTGAAGAGGAAGACCTTCACCAATCAGCCCAGTTGGAGGTTCTAGGACTTTTCAAAACTTTCTTAGCTCTTGCTCCTCACATGTCTGTCTGCAGAACTGTAGCTCTGCATGCTGCTTGCCTGTTTTCAGTGTCTTCCAAACTTGCACTGGTCCCATAAGCACTCCAAGTCAGGCAAGACAGAAACCAGTCCCTTGAGTAGCCCCCAGACAATCCAGAATGTTGGATGCACAATCTGCTCTTTTGTTTCCATCTCAAAGGAGGATTCACTCTATACAGGATTTCCTCCTTATTTCTCCAGACTATGCCTTGTAAAGGAAGGGACACTAACAGGTGCACCAAATGCTGGGAATTGTCCTACCTCTTTTGTTGGAATTCCTTCTTGGTTTTACAATGGTCTAGGTGTTGTAGCTTCTCAACTTGTTTCTAGAGTTCCTACAGAGGTATTCTGGTCCATATGTTTTTGTCAACTTTGGATCTCTGTGGGAGAAGGAGGACCTGTGGCTTCCTAGTCTGCCTTCTTGCTGAAGTCACCATTTTCTTTTCTATTTTAAGCCTAGAGAGGATTCTCTTGTCTCATGATGACCACTTGTTGCCTCTTGTATTTTCACCTTCTTGCACAAATGATTCTCTTATCACTTTCTTATCACTCTTTTCTCTATGTTGTAGCCATCTCCTGGCCTTTATTGTACTTCTTCACATTCAGCAGTAACTTTGTTTTTATTTTACTGTATTTTTCTTTTCACTCCAACTCTCACTTTTAACCTAGCAAAACTCAATGTCAAAATAGGGAATGTAGTCAAAAATCTATCTTTATTCTTCATTGAGCTACTCAAAATTATTTCTACTATTGACACATCCTAAATCTCAGAGTTACTTATAATTATTCACCCTCTGAAATTTTTACCTTTAATTTCATATATATTATGTGTGTTTGTGTGTAGATATAATCTCTCTCTCTCTCTATATATATATATTTATACACATATATGTATGCATATATAGTGGTGACACTATATTGCTGAATTCCAATGTGCTATGTTGCAAAAGTGTCACCTAGGTGATTAGATGATCAAATGAATCAATTAACATAACTAGAAAAATTCTGTAGGTGTGAATTCTCATGAAGGTTTTGCTTTATATGTATGCAATAATGATTGTATAATAAGGGTCTTTTGTGATAGAATATAATTGTGAAGATGGTTATAACAAACCATCCATGGTCTATCAATATGTTTCATACTACATATGAACAAGTAAAGACTCTTCTTTGGTTTGTATTTCTAGCCAGTTTATATTTTTTCAGCTTACAGGCTTTTGCCAGCTTCTGCTTGAAGGGAACACCCTTACCTCAAATAAGTTATTTTTAACATGGTCATTGTGGATTCCTGTAGTCACAGTCATGTTTCATGACTTGAAATTAAACTTCAGTACAATAAAAGCTCTGTTTTAATCTCCTGATTAGATCACTACAATTCTACTCACTCTACAGATCTTCCTCAGCTTATGACGGAGTTATATCTTGATAAACCCATCATAAGTTGAAAATATCATAAGTCAAAAATGCATTTAATACACCCAACCTACTCAGCATAAGGTAGCCTAGCCTACCTTAACCACACTCAGAACATTTACATTAGCCTAGAGTTGGGCAAAAATTATATATTACAAAGTCTATTTTATAATAAATCTTAAATATCACAGGAAGTTTATTGAATATTGTGCTGAAAGTGAAAAACAGAATGGTTGAATGGGTGCAGAATGGTTCTAAGTGTATTGGTTGTTTGCCCTCATCATTGCACGCCTGACTGGGAGCTGCAGCTTGCTGCCACTGCCCAGCATCGTGAAAGAGTATTGTCCTGCATATTGCTGGCCCAGGAAAAGATAAAAATTCAAAGTACAGTTTCTACTGAATGTGTATCATTTTTGCACTATCATAAGGTCAAAAACTTGTAAGTCAAACCATTATAAGTTGGTGACTGGCTGTATTGATCTTTCTAAAATATCCCCACACATTTTACTTGCCACATGAGTGTTTCTTTATGTGTGGTCCATGAGTCATATGAATTACCTGAGATGACTTTTTTAGCACATTCCCAACCTCAGACTAACTGTACCTTGGGAAGGGAAGGAGTATATGTGGCAGGATTTTACATTATTAACAAGTTTTCAGGTAATTCTTAAATATACTAAAACTCGAGAATCACTATTTTATATAGATGACCCAGGACACTCTTTCGTAATTCTGGCAGATTGTGTTTATGCTAAAAATTTAACTGAAGTATGAGGCAGAACCAAATATCGTAGCATAAATAAAGCAATTGTTAGTTACAAAATCGTCAGATAAACATTTTCATTGAATAACTAAAGGGTGCATACAATGGCATAATCAACCTAGGTTAGTTTTATTGACTATATAATACTCAAGACTTTCACAATATTTTAGAGAGTAAAACATCCATCTTCTAAACAATGGTGGGTTGGCATTGATGCTTCACGCTAGAAATTAAACTTTCACAAAAAAATAATAGAAATATCTTAGAAACCTTAACTCAAGTTCAGAGGAGTATTACCAAGAATACTGGTTATATTTTCATAATAATGATTCATATGTTTCTAAAAGCAGCAATCACTTTTGGTTTTCCCACTGTCATCTTAAAGATGCATAAATTATAATCTTCATATTTTTCTTCTTCGGTGATTAAACTCTCACATATGCTTACTTCTCCCTTCATAATTATCAGTGATCTTTAAGGAATAAGTGTATACCTCTATGACAGGCACAGAATGAAAATTTTCTGCTATGAATGAAAATTTCTTATCTTCTGGGGTACAAAGCCAGAAGACTGCTTCCACTGTCCAATAACTGGAGCGCCTGGTACAATTCTGCCCTGATCACAGGAAGCGACTTTTGAGGAAATCCCTGGGGTTTTCTTTTCTCACCTGTAATGGGAGAATGCCAGACTTGGTGGCATCTAGGGTCCTGTTCTAAAAAATCTATGCCTGAAATTCCTATAAAGAGACAAGAAATTCCATAAGTTCAAGTTCTCCACTTTCTATAATTCTGGCAGATTTCCAATTCTTTTACTTATGTGGAGACATATTCACACGTGTCTTTAGAGCTAAGCTAAGAGTAGTCTATTCATCTTTAGCTCTTTGCTTTTTCTATTGTATTATTTCAGGGACCTTTTCCACCTTTACAAACACCGCTTTCTACATTTTGCAACTTTCTTTGGAGCACAAAGGTTTCAGGAAGAATTTAGAGATTTGAAAGGCATCCTACAGTTTTTTGCATTAACTTTTTTTTTTTACAACATTGTATTAAATATTATTTATCTTGATTACTGAGTTTTTTGGAGGCCCCTTAAATTTGCACCCTGGGAGAGTGCATTTCCCTCACCCTGGTCCTGGTCCCAAGAGAGGTAATCAGAAGGAATGGTTAGAGGAATAATTGCAAACAAACCTTCCTAGAATTTTGTCAAACAATGGACCAATTAATTAAACAAAGTAGATATTACGTGTTTAAGTATAATGGACACCCAGTAAGTGGATTGTCTCACTAATTTATGGAGAAAACTCACAGCTAGAAGTGTGGGTGGGTGGGGATACAAGAGAGACAGCACAGCATTTCAGACTGGGCACTTCCTTTTGCTGAACTTGCCTCACAGAACTTGGAGTTTGCCCTGATACATGAGTTTGGTGCCACATTCTCTTGTTTGCAATGGACAGACCTGTGATATATGCTGATTTAAACTTACCCCGGGATTCTGGCCTTAAAAGTTCATCACCCCCGTCTCCTCCTCAGGGTAAGTGGCTTTTTTTCTTGTAGCATTTGTATATCTTTCAGAGTTAGATTTTCCTCTTAAATTTACGGCTTTAAATTGTTGCTTTGAAGATGAGCAGCAGGCTTATATTAATGTTAAATAGGTATAGGATAGATTGCCTGGAAGCAATCGCAACTCTGCAGAAAAGCACATACCTCATAGATTTCTTTTTTATCAAGTTATCAGTGTGAAGGGTGAACCTGGCTCCTATTACTGAGCCTTGGTTAAAAGACCCTGAAGAAATATTTTACATGTATGAAAAGAGGAATATTTTTAGAGACACATTGCTACCTTGCTCTAATAGTAACCTAACTTATTCCAAATCCCTCTACCATATAACAATACTATGATTAAGTTCTAGTGCATTTGCATCCATAGCACTCCCTTCTGAATACAAAGTGTGGGCTTACTGACTAACGTCCTTCACTCTCCAAAGGGAAGGAGAAAAGACTTCTGGAAGAAAATTGTAATGAAGATCAAGACTTGAATGTAATTACAATCTGATAGTTTCTAACTTGAAAAGTATCACAGCTTAGATGGAGATAAAGCCACAAGACACTAGAGAATAATCCTAATGAACACATTTGACATTTGTTGAAGTCAGCACTTTTCTGTGTGTCAGAGGAGTTAGTATTCTGAGTAAAAGGAATGAGGAACTGTAATGCAAGGTAATAGGTGATGGAAGCCATGGCCTGGGAATGGATAAAAAGGGACCAGAAACTAGGCATAAAACATGTATAAAATTATCATGAGCTAGTATTACCTTCTTAAGTCTAAACAAATTTACTAACATTGATAATATTGCAATTTTTATCCATCCTGACATTCATTCTACATTGTGCTAAGCATGTGGATTGTATCTTCTTGGACAGTTTGAAACCATTAAATTATCAACATTCTAAATTAGGGAGAAAAAAAAGAGTAAATTTCACTATACTCTTCATATGAAGGTTAAGGGAAATTGGAGGATTTTGATAACCACAGTGAGCGTTTGCTCAAGCCGCTGTTATTTTCTGATGGGAAAGGGCAAGACTCTTTTTCTCTGTTCAGATCTAGCAAAAGTGGGCAGAAGGGAAGTAATGTTGAAAGGAGATGTCAAAAAACAGATATAGAAAAAGACAGTGAGTTTTTCCTTGAAAACTACTATCTATGATCCTAAATCAATGGGTCCAGAAAACTTGCCTAGTCTGATAGTAATCATTGTGCTATAAAATATCATCCTGAAAGTAAATCAGAAAAAAAAATAGTAGAATAAAGTCAGAGAAAATTGTGTGATTATGAAACATTGATCTGGTATTACAATTATTGTGAAACCACAACTGAGCTCGTTGGCTAACCTGTCGACCGTGGTAACCATGTAGAAAAATGATTGTATCAAAGGCAGGCAGTAAAACCAGTGAGAGATGTGAGTGGTGACCTATATTGTTTATGGCCAAGAGTTTGATCTCTTAGAAGAGTAGATAAGGTGTTGGCAAAAAGCCTGCAGAGCTTATTCATTCATTCAAAAATAAGCGCCTACTATGTGCCAGGAAGGCTCTAGGTGCTGAGGATACTGCAGTGAACAAAATGGAGAAAAAATAGTTTCCTTTATTGTATTTATATTATACTACTATTTATTATTTTGCTCTATGAAATCCATATTTTTAAAGATGTCTAGAAGCAAAATACATTGATAAAGTCGTGAGTAATTTATGATCCCATTATATTAATTAATTAACATAATCACAACTTTTGATGAACATGAATAATAGAGTATATTGTTATTGATATGATTACAGAGAAAAACAAAGGCATTTGACTTTTTTTAGACTATGCGATATTATAGATGTAAGTTCATGTTATAATTATTGAAATACTGAAAATAATGTGCAAATTCACAAAACACTCTTCCTTGAATGACATACATTTGACGCTAGTTGGAGATGATTTTTCTAGATGATAGTAAAGCAGAGGAATCCATGTCCAAGAATAGAACCGTCATATATCACCAGTACCTAAAATGGTGATTGGCACAAAATAGAGCCTCAAAAAATGTATCTTGAATAAATGAAGGCCATCCTTTTTACACAAAATTCTTTGATTTACTTCCTACAATAGGGCATATGCTTCACTTTTGTATAGCACTTGGCAGTTTTCAAAATATGTTTACATCTGTCTCATTTGATTCTGACACCAATCTTCCGTACACATAACAAGCATAAATATTTCTATTTTATAAATGAGCAAACTCTCAGTTGGCTCTGACTAAGATTGCGTCTTGTGGGACTCTACTTTAAGATGGCTGATAAATGTTCCTTCCTGCCCCCATCCCTCAGCCTGAATCTATCTATCTGTATGTCATCCAAACCACATTCACTTTTTGTACCAGATGAACCCAACTGAGTTAACTGAGTATATTTTCTTAACTTCTCAGATATCCGTCAGTGTCCACGTTGGCATCAATTTGCTCTGAAACTTGGTTGTGCTGGAATTCTTCTTCTTGCCTTGACTGTGATTGTATTGAGTGTCTCAGGTGAGTGATGCAAGATCATTTGTTTCTTGCTCTACTTATTTTGCTTTTATCATAAATATTAGAGTGTCTTAACAAAATTTTGCCACCCCAAACAATGAAAGACCAATGAAATAAGAATAATTACAAAATAATGCTTCTAACAATGCTCAGCTCATATTCCCTTTGCACATTTCTCTTCCCAATTGTTCTGATAGTCTTCATGGGATATTTCACACGTGTTCTGACAACTTTAAAAAAGATCATAATTATGACAAAAACATGACAATAACAAAGCAAATAAAAATTCCAATTATTTAGAGTTTCTTAAGTATCTACTAAATCTCAGATTGCAGTAGGCAATCTATCCCTTGGTATAGGCATAATGATACTCACTCTGAAAATGAGAAAGTTCAGGCATGAGTGTAAGCAATTTGAGAGTTTAAGTAACACCCCAAAGCTTGCTTATGCAGTATGTAACAGGTAACCTAATGGCTGTGTGGGTTCACTTATATATTTTCTTGTCTGTTTGTATATACTGTCTTCTAACTAGACTCTGTTACTACATTGCTATTGTCTTTATCTTCTGTCCATATTCAAGCTTATTGAGATACCTTAGTTTCCTCAAGTGATAAAGATAACATCCATTCCACCACACATTTCAGCATTTAATCTTAATGGTTTCTTCATATTTACTAGTGATATTCTTAGGACAAAAATCATCAATAGAAAAAAGCAGTGTGGATATTCAAGAGAGAAGGAACGAAACAACAGGTAATTTTGTGACTTGAATCTCCTAAGAATAACAGCTAACATTTGTTAGATATCAAGCATTACCTTAGTTAAGGCTCATAACAACCCACAGGTTAAGACAGTATTATCACCTGATTTTATGCTTGACAAAACTGAGGCATGGCAAGGATACGCAACTCTCTCAGGGTCATACAACTAGTAAGTGGTGACACAGGGGATTGTGCTCAGGTGGTCTAACTTCAAAGCCTATGATCACGCTGACAGCACACTGCCTCATGAAAAGCTGCTGCTAGGATATTCAATAACTAATAGACAAATATCAAGTTAAAAGTAAAATATGCATTTAAGTAGAATATTTGGTACTTTTAGTGAATGTCAAACAGTTAATTTTGGTCTGAAGTTAATTAATAGAACTCAAACATAAAATACTTTAATATTTACTGTATTAATTATTAAGACATTAATCTTGTTCCAGTAAGTGGTGTGTGTTAATAAAGACAACTATTGTTGAATGACTGTAGCAAAATGTGATATGTGTGCACATTCTTACAGAACAGAAATTTTAAGAAATCTGAAAAATCCTTCTGGAAAATGCTATCCAATAAGTCACATTAAGTAGGCAAATATATTATTTGGCAATTAGAAATTTTCTTATGATTTTTTTCTCCATGGCATTTGTCATTAATTTAGTAAAATTAATTATTATTTCCTTTACACTTTGCACATTGTTTAAAGTAAGTATTTTTAAGACAAGTTTTACATTGGTCGTGTAATAGAATAAGCACTGGTGACGAATTTAAGGCAACTCAGATATAGTTTTGACTGTGCCACCATTTGATTGTATGGACTCGAACAAGTTATTCTGTCTATCTTAAAATTTAAGATGTGGCTGCTCAAATTAATTCGACGGTCCTTTTCCTATTCTAAAATTCTAAGCTTCCATTTTTGCTCAGTATAACATGTCACTAATTTCCAATTCTTGGTACCAGAATGAACAATAGGTCTCAAAAACTTCAAAATTGTAATAAATTCATTGATTATTCTAGCAGCGATAATCTAAGACTTCTGAGCATTTATAATGACGTGTGTGTGTGTGTGGTTGTGGTGGGGTGGGAACAGATTAGAAGTGTAACATTTATTATTTATTTTTTTCTTTCTCTTTCTTACTTTAGAGAGACCAAACCTGTTAAACTGCCCAATGGATTGGCATCTAATTCAAGAAAAATGCTTGTTTATTTCTCAAAATCCTAGCCCTTGGAATGACAGTCTAGCTGACTGTTCCACAAAAGAATCCATTTTGCTGCTTATTCGAGATCAGGAAGAATTGGTAAAATATTAAATAAAATATTTGAATAGAACCTAGCCGTTTCTTCTAACCATATCAGCATCTTTGGACTTTAGCCTAAAATTTCTATGCAGATGGAAGTAGCAACTTTGATTTCAAGAAGCTCACAATCTGAGAGACTAAACAGACACATGAGCAAATAAATGAATAAAATTTGATGAATACAATGATATAAATATAAATATGTAAAGAGAAATGTCACAAAGAAGGAATAATTAACTCTGATGCAGAGTTAGGAAAGGCTTCACAGAGGCAATACCTGCACTGGGTTTTAGAGGATGAGTAGAATACAAGCCGTGAAACAGATTCTGTATTCAGCCATTTCTTCTGTTCCATTTACAGAAACTCGTACAAAAACTGATAGAACATGGAGGAATTCTATACTGGATTGGATTAAATTTTACATTACCAGAGAAGAACTGGAGGTGGATAAATGGTTCTTTTTTAAAACCTGATGCGTGAGTATTAGATAAGCTAATTTTAATGTTTAATTTACGTAGTTTACATTGTGAGGTATTAATATGGTTATTGAAGATTGAGTTTTGTAATTTTAGTTTAGTTTAGAAATTCTCAAGAGGTTCAGAATAGGCTAAGAAGATGGATGATTCTGAGGTTGGTTGAAAAATTCTGTACATGAAAAGACATCAACCATTTACAACAATATATGTATTTATCTACAGTGGAGTCTTAGGAGACAGAGAATAGGCTAACTCTTTTGGGAGGGGCCCATGAAATACAAAAATCTCTCACTGGAGGCTATTGGCACACAGAATTTTTTAAGTAGAATTTTTCAAACTATGGGACAATATACCATGGTAGGTTACAACCAGGATTGAAACCGTGAATATGAAAAGAATAAATTAGACAATATCAGAGTATAGAACCAAGACATTTAAAGGAAACTAAGCACACTGTGACAAATATTATAGTATATTTTAACCAGTGGTATAAAAGAGTTATTTGAGGAGATGTGACAAATATATGCATAGATCACAAAGGAGCCATTTGCTGTTTTCTGTTGGATGTCTCATTATAGTTTTTTATGTAAGATGGTCAAAATAACCATAAATGAAATAGAAGCCTTGATGCTATACAGTTAAATTACATATTTTAACAGAATTCGAGGTTAATTGTACAGCAAAGGGGGTTTTTTCCCTCTCAGGCAAAAGTGTATAGGCATTCAACCAAGATTCTGTAAAGAATTTTTGATGAGTTTTTCAGAAAAGAGAACATTAACTGTTACATTTTGTCTGTGAATGATTTAATCAAATATGCATAAATCAGAGTTAAAGTAGGTTTTTATCATTCCAAAAACAAGAGGTTGAAATTGAAAACACAGGACCAAGTTTATCTAAAATATAGTGATAACTCGTTAAGTGTGGAAAAGTACTAACATTGAAAGAAATGGCTTAATTAGCAAATTTTGACATTATTTGACCTATGTTCTAAAATATTATTTTAAACGTAAGACTTTAAAATAAAGATTATTTATCTTATTTATTTAATATAAAGATTATTTATTTTATTTTTAAAATAAAGATTATTTTAAAGTAAGTGTTCTGGACTGAAATAAATTTATGAAAAGGCAAACATGCTCATTCTGTTAAATAAAATCTATCCTGATTTTTTGTATGCTCTCTGGGAATTATTTTCTATATTTCATTTACATGTAAATGAAACTTCAATACTGGCTTGTTTTTATTTTTTCATACATAGTGAAGGTTAATTTTGTTTTATTAAGTTTAGCATGTATGTGTGTGTGTGTTTCTCATTGGGCCATGACGTTTATTTTATTGAGGTTTATAATAAAAATGAAATTGCAAAACACTGAAGTTTCTACAAGCAGAAATATAGGTAAAGTAGATGGATTAAATTCAGTTGAACATTCCATTTTATTTTGAGGATAAAAATGATGCGTGATCAAAACAGTAGTGATAGGTAAACCTGAAGGTGTCATGTTATAGTAGAAAGGGCATCAGTTAGACTCTGCTTTTATTTTAACTCTCAGCCCTGATCTTCAGGGAAGGAAAAAAACAGAGAGTGATAATTTTCTTCCACAGGATTGTTTTGGGGATTAAATGACATAATGTTGGAGAAGTAGGCAGATATCAAGTCAAGAAAGGCCTGGGAAGCCACTGAGCACCTTTTGGAAAGGGATTCATCGACTTGGCAAGATGAGCGTTAAAAAAGTTATCTTGAAAATTGAAGAAAAGATCAGAAAGGTAGAAGAGATAAAAAAAAATAGAGAAGACTTTTACAATAGCCCAATTGACAGAAGTTCATAGTTTGACTAGAGCGTCCGCAGTAGGAAGAGATTAGCTGCTCAGGTCCAAGGGGGCTGCATGAAGAAACGGAACAAAAGAAAAAACAAAAGCTGTGATGGAACCCTGCCCACGGTCACAACTTCACTTTCTATTTGAGACAAATGGATGGGTCTTGAACTCCTTTAATCCTTGCAACCCAATCCTAATACTGCCTATCCCATTGTTTGACTTCTATTCTCATGTCCACCTGCAGTGAGCCATAAGACTCACGCTTGTTTGAAACTAGTAGTATATTGAAGCAGACACCAATCAACCTCTGTTTGGAATGTGAAAAAAAGGAATCTCTGACTACGTACGATGTGTATTGAGCCTCTTTTCCTAACTGCATGCAAATTCTGTAGACCCTATATATCCAGCACCCTCCGTGTACTTATTACTTTTACTGAGCACGTTCTTTGTTTAAACATTTCCACACTTCCAAGGACATCATTTTAATGCCTCTTCCAAATATTAGGCGGTTATATCCTGTATATTTAAGAAGATTGAGGCTCAGTGAAGAAACTTTTCACATGACATGTTAATACCAGAAAAAAGAGATTCAATTCCCAATTTCCAAAGCTTCTCTTGTTTTGCATCATTACGAAATTTCATGTTAGAAGGATTCTTGTCCAGTGAAGATGAACTTGAAAGTTCTAGAGCTTCATATTAGCATTACATTAAAATTTTATGCCATTATATTTGTGACTGTATACTTTCTCTATGCTTAATATTTAAGCATCTCATTGCTTCCTGAAAGTTGTAGAAAATATTGGCTGGTTGAGGAGAATTATGTGAGAAAATCCCAAACACTAAGAAAGTTTTTTCTTTTGCTCCACAGATTAAAAATTACTGGGGATGCTGAAGAAAATAACTGTGCTTTAATTTCAAAGGAAAAAATTTTTTCTGAGAACTGTGAGGCAGAAAATAAATGGATCTGCCAAAAAGAACTAAAATCTGTCAGAAATAAAGTGTGTCCAGACTCTTGACTGTATATCCCCTCTCAATTTACTTCCCATCACAAGTCTCTGTAATTTTAACTATATAACTATATATACTGTTAAAATGGTTTAATATACATTTAGTGGCACAAAGTGAGCAAATAGCACAAATTCTAAAATTGTTGTGAATCTTACAGAAGTTCATGTCTAAACTATTTATTCTATAAATGAGGCAACAGATACACAGAGAAGACGTGTACTATTTTAAGAGACAGAGATGTTCTGTCGCAAGAATCCTAGACCAGCTGAGGGGAATTGGTTTCTACTCCTGGCATATATGCGTAACCTTCATTGATACCTTCTATGCCTTAGCTGATCTCCAAAAACGTTGTAGTAAACGATTTCTAAAGTCTTGTGCGTCTCTCATAGTCTGTGATTTTTCACAACACCACACAACTGGGTTGTGGCAGAATATTAATTAAAGTCCATTCTCTTGACTCTTACATCAGAGACACCTAACTAAAGGAGTTTGGAAAGAAAGCTTACCTCTAGACCCCCATTCCAAAATTCTTCCCATTTCAATTTTCTCATTTCTTCTTTATTTTCATTCAATGTCTCTTTCTATGGCTCACACATAATCTGTAGGAAATATGTTATCAAACTTTTCATTATTCTAATGGAAAATAAGTGATATTTTTTCAGTTCTGCAATTGGGGAAATGAAGGTAACAAAAGAGAAATGTTTATTCTGATAGATCTCTTGGATGCTCACTTTTTAAAAACATATGCCAAATTTTCTATGGAAATTAAATAAATGATAAAACTCAATTTAGGCATGTAATAAAATTTCTGAAAAATAGATATCTACTTACTGTGATAATTCAATGTCAATTAAATTAAATTAAAGTACATACTCTAATGACGAAAATAATATTTCAATTCCTGTTTTCCATGCATGAGGATTTTTAATACTTGTTAATATAAAATTTTAAACACATCAAAAATCCAAAGTATAATTCGTTTTGTACTAATTAGGGAAACATTCTAGACAAGAGCATCATTATGAAATAATATTTGATAAAAGTGAGATTTTGAAGTGTTTGATTCTTTGGGGGATATGAAAGAAATATTCCCACAATTGACAAAGTACATTTCCATCTCTTTGGAATGATATTCAAAGCAACCTTCTAAAGCAATTCAGGCTCCCGAAGCCCATTCAGTTAGTCCAGAATTCATTCCACACATAGACCTTTTCCTTCTCCTGTACTTGCTAGATGTGAAATCAAGTGCCCCTAAAGCACACATTTGTAAGAAACGTTCACAATTAAACTAACCCAAGAAGTTAGGTTTTGTCACTGTCATTTGTTTTTGCAGTTTTGGATAATAGAGTAAATTTGCAATTGGATATGATACTGCTGACATCATCTCTGAAACTCAAACTATGAAGGTACAACTCCATGAGAAAGCATGTCTAACCACATTCTTGGCAGGTTAAAAAATATTAGATCTCAAGGGAAAATTTTGGTAACAGTATTTGAGTCAATGTTTATCAGTAATAAACTACCCGCCACTCCAAGCCAAGTCAAAAGAGATACCTATTATGCCATTCAAGATCCACCATCTACATTTCTTCTGTGTAGCCCGTGCTCAGGCACATTGACTCCTCACCATTCTCCAGACACATCCTGACATTTTATGATTTTATGGTTTAATGCATGTTGTCCCATAAGTGTGAGGTGCACACAACCCCTTTGTTCTTTGCCTAGAAAAATCCTAGTAATTGTGGAAGGCTTGAATCAAATGTTAATTCCTTTATGAATTTTTCCTGAAATCTCTCTGTCTCTTACAAATTGCAATATTTTTCTTCCCACTTTTCTGAAAGATGATTTAATTTCTTTTTTGCTATATTATAATTAGTTGTTTTTATGTTTGTAAGGCTGGTTCCACTCCTCTCCTGGCTAGAGTTGGACAAATACCAAGACAGAACAATTAAAGGAAGAAAAGAGACAGTCCCTGACACGTTTCAATATAGTAAGCTAAGAGGAGTAATGGCATAGTAACGGTCTATTTATGTTGTAGTAAATGGACCTTGAGGCTGGACCAATGAGATTCCTTTTATTTATTTTCTATGCTATGTGCTTGGATTTGAACTCTATTCGCTTCTGTTTTATCTTCTGGCCCATCCATTCCACAGAGCTCTTCAATATACAAGGTATGCATTAACAAGTAGGTATCATGGAAAAACACTTATGATGGGAAAAAATTAAATGATAAAATATTCTTGATGCATTAGCCTAGTTTTGTCTTTCTTTTTTTTTTTTATTGCTGAGGAAGATTCACCCTGAGCTAACATCTGTGCCAGTCTTCCTCTATTTTTTTAATATGTGGGCCGCCAGCACATCACGGCTGCTAACAGAGTGGTATAGGTCCATGCCTGGGATCAGAGCCCAGGTGGCCAAAGCAGAGAAAACTAGATTTTTTTTTTTAACCATTGTTTCCAATCTATAGATGTGTAGGCAGTCAGCAATCAGATTCTGCTCTTTATAATGCAGGTAGGGTAAACAAGAATAACTTTAGACTTCCATACCAAGCAGGTTGGGAAAGGAAAATCCAGGAATTAAGGGTAAAAAGATAATTATAAAAAAATAAAATTTTGAGTTCTAAACACCTATAAAGTCATGAAGCAACTAACTTAAGCTGGTCTGGTGGGGACATCTTTTAGTCTACTCCTTGGCAGCAATTCAAGTTTACTTCTGCAACTGTTTGTGATGAACTCCATTCTGCCACCTTGTGGATTTTTTCGGCTTTGTTTTTGTTTTTGTGGCTGTGCTCGTTCTCTTCCAACCAAGCAAAACAAAACAAAGAAAAAATAGCTCTATATCAGTCAGAACGAGTTTATCCATTTTGTCCTTTTGCAACCCTTTGTTTACTTATTTCATAATATATGAAATTGGAAAATTATTTGCTTATTATTTTGTTGTTGTTGCTGTTATTATTGGTTACTATTACTACTACTACTGCTCTTAGTATTAGACTCTCTCCATGGGAATATGAGTTCCATGAAAGCAAGGACCTTCATGGTTTTATTAACCAGTGCATGGTTCTGGCACATAGTAGATGCTCAGTGAATATTTCCTGAACAAATAAATTATTATGTATTCAAATTTATGCATTGAATGGGCTTGGGGTCTCTGATGTAGTTGGAGTGAGATGGTGACTGGGGTTGGAGTTATCACCAGGCCTCCCTCACTCACATGTGGCTTTTGATTATGACTGCTGCCTGGAACCTCAGCAGGGTGGCTGAGTTACAAGAGCAGTTTTTCTAAAAGGACCATTTTTCAAATAATAATACAAGCAGCATAGAATGATTTGTCAACATTTGGGAGGTGATTCACTAAGAGAGCTAGGACCCAAGTCTGATCCCCCAGGTATATGAAGCCAGTTGCTCTCTTTGATCTCAAAACAATCAATCAGGGCTCTTTCAAAATAAACATTGGAATGCTGCACAATCACAGTGTGCTTTGGGTTTATCTTTTGCGCTACATGGGAAATTTTCAATGTTCTACTTTAGGAAGTAGGTAACTGCTACATGGCTAAAAATTCCAAGGCAAAGGCATTCAGTAGGCATAATCTCTAAAGGTAATTCCAATTTTGACTGAAATTGCTCTTCAGGTAGCTCATTTTCTTCTCCAAGTTTTTGTTCAGGTGTTTTTATTCATTAGTAATTATTTTCAGGCATGAAAAACAGTATCCAATTGTTACTACTTTATTTCATTTTCTTGTCTGGTGCTAAAGGGAATATAGGATGTTTAAATTAAAGATTAAGTGATTTTGTCTAATCTCCAATGGAGGGGTGGATCTAGAATGCAAAGTCTTCAATCACAGTTATCTTTGCCTGTTTCTTCACTGATGAATCCCAAGAACCTAGAAAAATGCCGGGCACGTGGTAGGCACTCAGTGACTATTGAATGGATGATGACACAAAAAGAAGTATAAACATTCCATGTCAGAGCTTAAGTTTTGGAGGAAATTGTAGGTAGTTAATAAAACAATGTGTCAGGAGATGCTATATGGGATAAAAATGGCTTTGTTCATACTGTTTTTCTAATTGAATACCCTTATTTTCTTCTTTACCTGTTGAAAACTTTGAATATTTTTTGACTCAAATTAAGTCTGTCTTCTCTGAAGCTACTCATGATTGGTTCAGACTTCAGTAAATGCTGTTTTCTATGAAATCTTGTTATACTTTCAAACTGGTTAATATTCTTTGTATTAAATATATTATCAATTTCTTTCTCTCTCAATTTTGTTATCATGCTAAGACAAATGTAGGTCTTTAGGGCTATTTATCATATTTATTGTAAAATTTTCACACTGGCTTAGCATGTAATTGAGCAGCTTCTGGCTTATTAGTATTCTTTCCTAAAGGAACATCCATTGCAGTCATCAGCCAGAGACAGACAAAAACAGTTCAGACAAATAATTGCTAAACAAAATAACCCCCAAAATTTCTAACCAATCAAATCAGAACAGACAAATCAGCACCTAATTATTCAAAAATGTTTCAAATTTAAATAGTGGAATTATATAATGTTAAATAGGACTATAGTTAAAACAGGAAGTACAACTGTACTTACTACTTGAATCAGTTAAGTTTTTACTACATAACAAACCACCCAAAAACTCAACTGATTAAAACACAATTTAGCTTTGCTTGTGAGACTACGGTTTAGCTGGAAGATTCTATTGATCTGATCCTAATTCATGTGACTTTGTCTGAGTTCACTCACGCATCTGTGGGCAACTGACTGATCTGCTGAGGACTGGCTGGTCCAGGGTGATGTCAGTCACCAGTGGGTCAGTTGACTCATTGTCCAGTTGGCTGACAGATCTACATGTTTCTTATTCTCCATCACATTATCTCAAGTGGTTCACATGGTGGCTGGGCAAAGTTCCAAGGGGTAGAGGAACCTAGGTTTGTGAGTGAACACTGTCACTCTCCCCACATTCTTTTGGACAAATCAAGTAAAAAGGCCAGACCAGATTCAAGGGGCGGGAGAAACAGACTTCTGCTCTTGCTAGGAGGAGATGCAAAGTCATATTACAAAGGGCATGGGTACAAAGAGAGGTAGAGAACCAGAACTGGTGCTAATTTTTTCATCAATTTTTATGTAACCCTTGAAAATTATTTCTAGCTGTATCATGCTCCACACAGTGTACATGGAGAAATTTCTCCTGTTAATTGGGATATTGGTACTAGATGGCCACAAAATGCGCTTTCCAATGGAAGGATTCAACAATTCTGTGATTATACCCACAAAAATTAGAATGGAGGAGAAAAAACGGACTTTGAATCAATAAAATATGTCACTTAGTTTGAAAGTATGTTTTTCCTAGTGAATGGGCTTTAGTTTTGAGGAGGAAAAGAAGCTGCAAATAGCTTTCTAACAATGAGGAAGATCTAGTTCCTTTTGAAGCAACTGGAAAGCAGTAAAAGATCACCAGGCTCCCGGATGTGGCATGTCAGAAAGTTCCAGAGGATCATGAGCAAGATGAATTGCCTGCTGTGTGAGAAAGATAAAGTTCACAGGGTAATTCATTCAGAACCAGGTCTATTTCATTTTCTTATCAAAGAAATTTATCATTTAATTGCCAGGTCCTCATCATATGTCCTATTGCCTACTGCCTTTTCATCCTTTATTATTTTGTTACATTACTCTCTCCTCCTTGCTTGTATATGGGATGGCAGTGCATAGGAGCAGGAAGACGAGTAATTGGCTCTAATTAAGTATCTCTATGGTAATAACTACAGAAACCCAATATATCTATAATGTGTTTTTGGAAACACCTATCCATATACTGCAAACAGAGTGCACAGAGATGTTTTATGGCATCTGTAATCACATATGTACATATTTTAAGAGGAACTATGTTTCCTTCTCCATAGGAACCTATTCACAGCAACAGAATGTCAGTTGAGTTTATCAGACATTTCCTTCTAGTGTCATTGTCTCTGAGGACTAAGACTCTGAAAGTACACTGTTAGAGAGTTACCACATTCAAGTCAAACAAAAAGAGAAGTGACTCTTTTTACGAGTGGAAAGAAAGCCAAAGATTCCTGAGTCCAATTTCCTCACTTTACATGTGAGAGCTACTCACACCTGACTTAGGTAAGGTCACAAATTAAACATTGACAGAGCCAGGACTACAAATTAGATTTCTCCCAAATGATCAGTCTTTGCTTCTTTCTATTTCAGCATTCCTTCCACTTTCCAGCATGCCTATTTGAATGTTAACCTCTCTATTGTAGTGTGAATTTTCTCCATGATTCTTGCCTTGTGAGATTTTTACACATCTCTCCTCCTAGAGCCAGCATTGGAGCATGTTGTGCAAAGAAATATTTTTTTCTGGATGCTCCTTTCACAGCAGGAAGGCTCTTATGTAGTAAATTCAAAAGTGAGTCTCTCGCCACCTTGTAACTATAATGTACAGCTGCAACTATAAAATAGCAGTTTTTAGGGGGAAAGCTTCATGTTTACAAAAAGGTTCAAGAATCGTTGAATAAGCAACGATATTTTCCTCAACTGGACCCAATAATTATTACAACTTTTCCACATGAACTTTACCTCTCTCTCTTGCTTCCTATTATCTTTTTTTTCCTGAATGATTTGAAAGTAAGTTGAACATATCAATAAACGTATGAAAATTAAAAATAATTCAATATATATTCTAAGATATATTTTATAACCAAATTTTTGCAAAATGTCTTTTAGGACCCCTTCTCTCCCTGACCCAGGATCTAATCAAAGTTTACCCTTCATACTTGGTTATTGTCACTTTGGTCTCTTATAACAGAGAATGGTCCCTCTGCTCTTTCTCTTATCTCCATGGCATTCATTTACTGAAGAGTCTAGGCCAATTTTATTATAGAATGTCTTGCATTATGGATTCTGATCTGATTTTTCCCTCATAATTTCAGTGTCAATTTTAAAATGTGGTCCCAATACCTTTGACATTTCCTATTGAGAAGAGGAGTCTCTGCCCACTGCCCTTGGATGTGATGGAGCTTTGACTACTTCGGCAAATGTGACATCCAAAGCTAGATTGTAAAACTCAGTGTAGCTTCTGACGACACTGAGAAGCTCTTAGGAAGTCTGCTTTTGGAACTCAGCCTCCAGATGAGAAGAAGTGAGGCCACATAGAGGTATTCTGGACAACAGTCCAAGCTGAAGTTCCAAGTGACAGCCATCCTCAACTGCTAAATAAGTAGGTGAGGAAGGCTTTGCAATGACTCCAGACCCAGCCAACATCTGATTGCAACTGCACGAGAAACTCTAAGAGAGAAACACCGGGCTGAGCCCTGTCAACACTCAGAGCTGTACCAGATAATAAAATGATTGTGGTTGTTTTAAGCCACTATGTTTTGGAGTAATTTGTCATTCTGCTGTAGATAACTGAAACAGTATTATTTACACTGCTCCTCCATCTCCTCCATAAGGCTGATGCTACTAATGATGCTTCATTATAACCCCTTGTTATTTTTGTTTTCCTAAAACAAAGAAAGAACTTTCTGGTCTAACAGGGCTCCTATCCTAAGTGTTTAAGTTATTATAGTATACATGTTTTCAACAAAATTTCACTCCGTGAAATCTTGGCTCTCAATGTTTATGTGAATACTATATGACTTTTAATATCGACATGGTTTCATTTCTTATTTTTTTATCCTTTGTTTGCTTCAGAGATTAGACAGAAGCTCTGAGAGGCTGCTGATTAGCTATTATTTTTTTCTAAAAGTCTTTTCTAAACAGGAGTGTCAGTATATGCAATGAGAAAATGAATGGATTTGAGTCCTAATCCAGCACCTGAATTATGTGATCTTGAATAAGTGACTAAATCTCTTGGAAATTTAATTTAATTTATTCACTAATGATGAGAGCATTCAAGACAATAACATTCTTTCTAGGTAAGACTTTGGCCATATCTTATACATTTAGATATGCAATGCTGTCAATATAATTTATTATAAATACTCTGTAGTTAAAACTTTCAATTCAAGAATTATTTAGAAGAGTGATATCCTTTCTTCCAAGTATTGAGGGTTTTTTTGTTTAAAATGTTTTAATGATTTCTAAAATAATGACAAAATATTTAACTCTGTACCTTGTATTTTTTGAAAAAGAAATGTGTTCTCTGAGGTGCATGATTTAGATAGCTCATGTTATTTGTACTGTACTCTGCTATATTCTAATGAATCTTTAGTCAAGTGAACCTAGCAAATATAGAGTGTGGTATGGCAAAGCTTCCCACCATTTTATTTCTATATGTTCCACATATATTTTAGAACAACATTTCTTTAGATATTCTTAATCTGTTCTTGTAAAGTTCAAGACCAATTATTCATTGAAGAAATAATGAATGATCTACAATTCCCAGGAATATTTTTGTCACTTGGGATACATCAGTGAACAGAATATGGAAAGACTCCAGACCCTACAGAGCTTACACTCTCTATTGGTCAGATTAACAATAAACCAAATAAGTAAATGTGTAAAATGTAATAAATACTAAGGAAGGAAAAAAGGTAAGAAAGGGTGACGGATGTAAGGGATGGTCATGGCGTTGACTGCTGTATTAAATTAATAAGGTGGTCAAGGTCAGATATATTAAGCAAAAGCTTGAAGGAGATGAGAGATTTAGCAAATAAAATACTAAAGAGATGAGGCAATAGAATATCACAGTGAAAGAGGGATCCAGGGAGAAGGAAGAGCCAATGAAAAACAAAATATGACTGGCACAGTCCAGGAACAGCAAGAAGGTGAAAACGACTGGAGCTGGGTAAATGAAACCACAATGACATAGCAAGGTGAGATTATGTAATAACTGTAGGTCATTGTAAGGACTTTTGCTTCTTTTCTGTGGGAAATGAGAAGTTATTGAGAGGTTTACAGCAGAGTAATGTCTTGACCTGGCTTATGTTTTAGTTTTAGGGCATCAATTTGCTTTCTGTATTGACAAAAGACTGAAGGGCAAAGTCAGAAGCAACGAGACAGGGTGGGAGGCAATTATGGAAATACAGGAAGGAGATTATGGTGGCTCAGAGCATATGATAGCCCTAGGGGTAGTCAGAGGTGCTTGGATTCTGGTAATATTTTGAATGTGAAATTCACAGGATTTGCGGACAGATTGGTGTGGGATGTGAGAGATAAAGGACAGCTGAAGTGATGTGGGATTTTAAGGCCTGACTACGAGAAAGAGGGATTTGTTATCAAGGGAAATGGGGGAAGGTTTTGGGTAAAGTAGGTTTGCGGGTAGATTAACAGCTCCATTTTGGACAAGTGAGATCAAGATATCCATCAGATATACAACTAACGATTCGTAGTATGTAACTCAATACACAAGTTTGGGGTTAAGAGAGAGAGCTCTGGGCTGCACTTGGAAATATGGGGGTTATTAGTTTATAAAGTTACGGAAGTAAAAAAGATCACTGAGAAAGGGAATGTTGATAGAGAAGAGAAGAGGCCTGGGACTTAGCCCTGGTGGCACCCCAACACTGAAAAATTGGGGAGAAGTTGAGGGATCAACAAAAAAGACTGTGGATAAGACACCAATGAGGAGGTGGAAAACCACAAAGGGCATTGCCCTGCTAGGTAAGTGAAGGAAGAGTATCAAGAAGGAAGAAGTGTGTCCAATGGTGGATTTTTTTTTTTCAGGAAAGATGTTATGTGGTATAATTTCTTAAGTCTATTAATAATTTGATAATTTTGTTGAGTGTAGTATTCTTAGGTCAAAATCTTTAAAAACAAACATGCAAACAAAAAACTCTCTAGGTATTCCCTTGTAGTCTTTTATTATTTATTATTTCATGAAAGTAGAGACCAGCACGGTTCTCTTCCTGGGGAGTAAATCTGTATGCTTATCCGCTCGTCTCCACCCTCCAGTCCCACCTCTACTCTCCATCCTTTCCTTAAAATCAAAAGACAATTTAATAGGCATCCACATCTCATAAGAGAGAGCTACTGCATGCTGGTTTTCAGTTTGCGTCAGCTACATTCAAAAACATTCCCCCTTGCTCTGCTTTTGTTTGCTGGTCTACCATTTATCCTGTAAATAAAGCAACATTGGTGGGATTATGGAAGTCTTTTGAACATATCACCTGGCTCCACTGCTCTTCTAAATAGAGACCATCAGATCAAGATCTGTCCCCTTTGCATCAACTTTTTTTTTGCCTTTCTGCACTATATGTGCATATATGCATGGAAGACACTTTCTAGTTTCTAGTACTTATGCAAGTTTTTTTTTTTTGGTTGTTTTTTATTCTGCTTTATATTTTAAGAGGTTTGGAAGAGAACAGTACTTTGGTTACGTTTCTACTTAGTCTCTAGCCTCTAGCTAGCTATGTGGCTGAACCATTTGTAGCCATCCTGTTTTACTGTCCTTCAGGGAAAACAAAAAAAAGAAAGAGGGAAAATTTTAAAAAAGTCCTTTTTTAAAATGCAGAACAATTCAGTTCTCTCTAGCCCTATCCTCAAACATTTTTCTGGGCCTTCTTTTAAACATGCAATGATACATTAATGTACCTTCCTAAATATAGCAATATACTATGATTTCATCTGTTTTCTCTCCAAACCTTTTGTTCAACAAATAGAGAGTAAGACAAATATTTGTTTTGTACTGATATACATTATGTCTATCTACTTTGGTTCTGAGATTCCTACCTTGATTTCCCTCACTGATGCCTGCCCGCCTAAGACCAACAAGAAAAGATCTGAGTTAAAGCTGGGTTTATTGTGTGCTACAGTAAAGGATACCACACTCCACAGGAATCCACGGGTGCAAAGTTTTTGCCAGTTTGGATGTTTGAAAGCAATCTTATTTGTTTAATTTTAATTTTATTTTTTACTGAGATATAATTGACATAGATTATATTAACGTCGTGTACCACGTAATTCGGTATTGTATATATTGTCAAATTATCACCACAATAAGTCTGGTTAGCATTTGTCGGCATACATAGTTAGAGAATTTTTTTTTCTTGTGGTGAGAACTTTCAAGATCTACTTTCTTAGCAACTTTCCAAACATGCAACACAGTATTATTAACTATAGTCAGCATGCTGTACATTATATCCCCATGACTTATTTTATAACTGGAAGTTTATACCTTTTGGTTCCCTTCCCTCATTATGCCCAGCTCCCACACTCTACCTCTGGCAATCAATCTGTTCTCCGTATCTATGAGCTTGTTTTTGTTTTGTTTTATTTTTAGATTCCACAAATAAGTGAGATCATATGGTATTTATCTTTCTCTGTGTGACTTATTTCACTTAGAATAATGCCCTCATGTTCCATTCATGTTGTTGCAAATGGCAAGATTTAGTTTCTTTTTTATGGCCAAATAATAATCTGTTGTATATATACACCATATTTTCTTTATCCAGTCATCCGTTGAAGGACGCTTTGGTTGTTTCCTTATCTTTGCTATTATAAATAATGCTGCAATGAACTTTGAGGTGCATATATATTTTCTAGTTAGTGTTTTCATTTTTTTCAGATAAAAACTCAGAGGTAGAATTGCTGGACCATATGATAGTTTTATTTTTAATTTTTTGAGGAGCCTCCATACTGTTTTGCATAGTGGCTGCACCAATTTACATTCCTACCAACAGTGCTCAAGAGTTCTCTTTTTTTCCACATCCTTGCCAGTATTTATCTCTTGTCTTTTTGAGAATAGTCATTCTCACAGGTGTGAGGTAATATCTCATTGTGGTTTTGATTTGCATTTCCCTGATGATTAGTGATGTAGAGCATCTTTCCACGTGTCTGTTGACCACCTGTTTGTCTTCTTTAGAAATACGTCTATTCAGATCCTCTGCCCATTTTTAATTGGATTGTTTAGAGGTTTATTTGCTATTGAGCTGTAAGAGTTCTTTATATATTTTAGATATTAACCCTTTATCGGATATTTGATTTGCAAATATTCTCTCCCATTCTGTAGATTGTCTATTCATTTTGTTGATGGTTTCCTTTGCTGTGCAGAAGCTCTTTCGTTTGATGTAGTCCCATTTGTTTATTTTTGCTTTTGTTGCCTTTGCTTTTGGTGTGAAATCCAAAAATTCATCACCAAGACCAATGTCCAGGAGCTTACCACTTATGTTTTCTTCTAAGAGTTTTGTGATTTCAGTTATTAGATTCAAATCTTTAATCCATTTTGAGTTAGGTTTTGTGTATGGTATAAGATAGAGGTCCAGTTTCATTCCTTTACATTTGGCTGTTCAATTTTCCCAATACCATTTATAGGAGCGAATGTCCTTTCCCCATTGTATCTTCTTGGCTCCTTTGCATGGACTTATTTCTAGCCTCACTTGAAAGAAATCTTAAGACTCACAGAGCATACTCATGTAAGGCCTTTACCTAAAGGCCACAGAGGCAGTGCAACAAGAAAAAGAGAATGCAGACAAACATTTGGGATCCTGGGGACTTCCAAGGGCAATCTCCCCAGGGTTCTTATTCACACATCACCTGCGTTCTGCCTTCAGATTAAACTACCAAGATCTGTGTAAGGACTTGTAGTTCTGGGGAAGCTCAAGAAAGAAGTTTCCCTCTGAGTTTTTATTCCCCACTGGTCATGTTTTCAAGTTAGGCTACCTAACTGGTTGTGCCGGGTGAAAACCATGAGTCAACAAACTGGCCCTAGAGGTTGCCATGTGAGTTTAAACTTTAAACAGCACATTATAAATTCCACTACTCTTGTCTTTGCCAAGAGTCAAAGGCAGACAACCAAGAGTCCCCAGTGATAAGACTATACATTTTTTTATCCAGTTCGGCTATAAGGTAATTTTATCCTAAGCAGTGGAGCATTTCAATAGAAAGGTATTAGGAAGGGTTTGTTAGAGGATTTGGCTTTGTGCTAAGTGATTGGGGGAAAGTTCAATAAAGTGAGGCTTGCTCTGGATTTAATGCTGCCAGAAATCAGCATTTTGGTTCACTGAGCAGTTTGGTTATTGAGCATTGTAGAGGGATGAGGCTAACCTGCAGCTGTTCCTTGGTAGCTCCGTGATTATCTCCAGGGGCATCTGAAAACATAGGCAAGGCAGGAATGAATGCACTAGCTATGCTGCTGATTTATAATGTGATGTTTAATGTGCCAGAAAGCACATGCATGTGCCCTATATCAGCTTGAATACATTTTTTACTGAAAATGTGTAAATTGTTGTTCTGTACCAGGTTTAACAGGTTTTGGCTATGTGACAAGAGAGGGATAAAAGAACACTCAATAAACTTGTGTCTTGATTTCTCCAAGACTGAGATACTGCACACACAACGTGATGGTTCATGTTCCAGAGACAGAGCATGTCCTGCATGATTGGAAGAAGACCCTGGAAGATATGCATGGACGTCTAGGATCTTCCTGATGTTTACCTGTGCTTTCTTTCTCCTGTGGTATCAGATCTTTTGCCTTTATTAAAACTTCACTTAAGTATAATTTTGGAGTTTTTGATTCCTTTCACTTGTATAACCCTGTATAATTGCTGAAGCTTTCTTAATAGTTTTGATGCAGGAGGCAGGCAGAACATAGCAAGACTTAAGTTGTAATGGGGAAAGAATCTGCAATCACTTATGTTAGCTGGGAGAGGGAGATAATTTAGTTATTTTTGTAGTTTTCACAGTGTTCCGATTTTTGTCTGTGCTTAGCTATGATTAAGGAGTGGTCTCGTTTTTGTCTCACTCTATCATGGTTCCAGAGTGACGTTGTGTAATGTTTGTATTCTGTGAAATTATAATGTTAAGCAGGGCACACTGGCTAAGAGCTCTCAGGGATGAAGAACCCTCAGGGATGCTTTTTTCTATCTTAATTTCCTGTTTTTGGTTAAAGGCAGATGAATTCAAATATCTTCTCCCAATTGTTAGGTTGTCTTTTCGTTTTGTTGATGGTTTCCTTTGCTGTGCAAAAGATTTTTAGTTTGATGTAGTCCCATTTGTTCATTTTTTCTTTTGTTTCTCTTGCCCAGTCAGACATGGTACTTGAAAATATGCTGCTAACACTGACGTCAAATTGCGTACTGCCTATGTTTTCTTCTAGAAGTTTCACGGTTTTGGGTCTTATATTCAAGTCTTTAATCCATTTTGAGTTGATTTTTGTGCATGATGTAAGATAATGGTCTTCTTTCATTCTTTTGCATGTGGCTGTCCAGTTTTCCCAACGTAATTTATTGAAGAGACTCTCCTTTCTCCATTGTATGCTCTTGGCTCCATTGTCAAATATTAACTGTCCATAAATGTGTGGTTATTTCTGGGCTCTTGGTTCAGTTCCATTTATCTGTGTGTCTGTTTTTGTGCCAGTACCATGCTGTTTTGCCTACTATAGCTTTGTATTATATTTTGAAATCAGGGATTGTGATACTTCCAGCTTTGTTCTTTTTCCTCAGGATTCCTTTGGCTATTTGGGGACTTTTGTTTTTCCATATAAATTTTAGGATTCTCTGTTCTATTTCTGTGAAAAATGTTATTGGAACTTTGATCAAGATTGCATTGAAACCTATAGATTGTTTTGGGAAGTATGAACATTTTAACTATATTATTTCTTCTAATCCGAGGGCATGGAATATCTTTCCATTTCTTGGTGTCGTCTTCAATTTCTTTCAACAATGTTTTCTATTTTCAGTGTAAGGATCTTTCACCTCTTTAGTTAAGTTTTTTCCTAGGTATTTTATTCTTTTTGTTGAAATAGTAAATGGGATTGTATTCTTAATTTCTCTTTCTGCTGCTTCATTATTAATGTATAGAAGTGCAACCAATTTTTGTATGTTGATTCTGTATCCTGTGACTTCTTCATTATTATTTCTAAACTTTTTTTAATGGATTCTTTAAGGTTTTCTATATATAAAAGTGTGTCATCTACAAAGAGTGATAGTTTCACGTCTTCTTTTCAATTTAGGTGCCCATAAAGGGATGAATGGATAAAGAAGATGTGGTATATATACTAATGGAATACTACTCAGCAATAAGAAATGATGAAATCTGGTCATTTGTGACAACATGGATGGTCCTTGAGGGTATTATGTTAAGTGAAATAAGTCAGAGGGAGAAAGTCAAATACCATATGATCTCACTCATGCGTGGAAGATAAAAGCAAGGACAAACAAACACATAGCAAAAGAGATTGGATTGGTGGTTACCATGGGGGGGTGTCGCAGAAGTGGGGATTAGGCACACATGTGTGGTGATGGATTATAATTAGTTTTTGGGTGGTGAACATGATGTGATCTGCACAGTGTTCAAGGTATATTGTGATGTACATCTGAGGGCTATATGATGTTATAATCCAATGTTACTGTGAAAGAAAGAAAGAAAGAAAGAAAGAAAGAAAGAAAGAAAGAAAGAAAGAAAGAGAAAGAAAGAAAGAAAGTCAGATGAATTCAAGTCATAAGACATTAATCTGTGGTATCCAGATCTTCACCATTGTTGAAATTCTGTGAATCAGGAGATTTTCCAGAGAATGCTATTTGTAGTTGGACTAGGGTTAGTCCATCATGCTGCTATTGTCAAGACAAGTTGTTGCATCACATGATGTGATAATGGCTGTGCAATAGCACCTAAGACTTTGGATAGAAAGCAAACAGCCAGCTGCAACACAGACAATAAGATTGTTTTAGTCCTTGAAATATACCATGAAACCAGGGACCTGGATAATCAAACCCAGACCAGTAAAACATGTCCTTTACAGGTCTGTTTTAAAGAGCCAAGTGGCTTTTTCCTTTAGCTTAGTCACGGGCTGTTTACTTGACTGTTCACATATATGAGGTACAGAAAGAAGTGTTTGCTATAACACAACACCCTCTTGGGAGTTCCTTAAGAGGAAATCATAGGCTATGCCAAACTTGGCTAATGGACTTAAAATTCTTTGTTGGGTTTTAAGAGCAGAAGTGATGTCCACAGAAGCAGTAGTACACTAGAAGTGTACATCCCCTTTGGTAGGATGAGTATCCTTCATTTTAACTGGAGTGAATCAATCACTGGTCCCTCAAGGTGGTCAGATTTTATGAGTAGAATTAAATAGTTTCTGCAAATCATGCTGGAGTGTTTCTGAGAGAACAGAAGACAGACTATTCTAACAATGATAGTTCTGAAATTATACTCACTTCTGATGGGTTGGGTTTCTCTGGTAAGGATACAATGACCTTAATAGAAGTATTTTGTTGGGGGTAGGGTCAAGGTCCAATTGGTATAAAGGTTGGAATTAATAATGTAAGGGTAATTTAAGTACCATACAAGATCTGTAAAAGAAAATCTGCATTCTGAAGTATTTTAGCAATGTTTCTCAATATTTTTTCAATTTTGTCTTCTAAACAGACTTTTTAGGTGTTTTGTTTCTATTTGCCATACCCTCTCAATTTTAATACCATAGATATAGATATATACTGTGTATCTGTTTATGTACTGTATGTATAACCATGCTTCTACATCAAAAGAGTAAGACATTTTCAACCCATAAGAACTTATTTTTGCACCCTTGAGGGTTGTGTCAATCCTTCTGAGAAGGTATGTTTCAAAGAGAACAGCTATTAGATGCTCAATGGCAAGAAGAGATCAGGGATAATAGAGTTGCCATCAGTTAATTCAAAGTAATAACTCCGGTATGAAGAAAATGCACAAGGAAATTTTGTTTTTCCTTAAGTAATAAATGACCATAGGGTGTCAATAGTAAAGAATTGAAGAATAGCTCCCTTAAGGGAGCTTGTTGAGAAATCACTCAGTCAAAATGGAGTGTTAAAATACAGTGGTAGGCAAGACTAGAGAAGAAGAAAGGGAAAGAAATAAGATGATAGAGAGTAAGAAAATTTTGTTCTATCATCTTGGGTAAAAGTTTTATACTCCACACAATTGTCTCTTAAGAGGTCACTTAAGAATCCTCAACTTAAAGTCTCCCAATGGAATGAAGATCCCAGTGATATCCAGTGGTCAAGAGAAGATGGTGTATGTCTCTTTAATTGGGAAACATGAATCCAAGGATCAACACCTTTGGAGTTTTCCTGCTGTGCTAGTTGTTACAGTACCTAGTAAAATTCTTTCCTTCAAAGGGTAAGGATGGAGTTTTTTATGGTGTTCTTTGAGAAGAATAAATTTCCATGTTCAAGTTATGAAGGGGGGTGCTTGAGAGATTATTTTAGAAAAACTGTTTGTTTAATGATAAGACTGGTTGTGTCTAGTCATATCTGTTCACAATAGGGAAGTACCCTAAATGTGTGGGGTGGCTGGTTATTAATCCATAAGGAGAGTCTGTATCAAGGCTTATGGCAATGCCTTAGGGCATGGAGGTTCTAGAGGCTCTGAGAGATTTGCCAATTTTTGGTTTTTGAATTCCATTTGTTCTCTCTACTTTTCTCTGAAGATTGAGGATGAGACCAATGAAGTTTTTGAGTAAAAAGTAAAGCCTTACAAAGGTATTTAATACTGCTGTCAATGAAAAGTAGTTCTCCAAATAAGCAAACAATGACCAAGCACATGGAACATGATCATTTAATGTTTAAATGTTGATCTTCATCTCTTTTTACCTGGAAAGCCCAAATGAGGATAATTTTCTTAGTCATTCGGACTGATTTAAATTCAAGGAGAGGTTCATGTTCCAAGATTAAATTTAAATCTGTAATTCTATAGCCTGCTTGATAATTTCAAGTTTTTGTTTTTAAGTGTAAACCATTATAAAACAAAATTGAATCAGGATTATCCAGGGGAATTTTCAAAAGGTCTGTGTAAAGCATTGATAATTTTCTAACTGAGATTAAAACGTTCAGGGATTCTCTTTTTTTAAGTGGAGGAAGGAGCACTCCTGGCTTCAGCGTGTTACAGCAATGGAGAGTGACACGTGAGGAAGAGATAAACAGTGTGAGGACTTTGACATCACTCCAAGTGCCATCATTGACAAGAGTATTGAAATCTAGAATCCTAGTAGCAATAAATAATTATTATACCAGTCTTTGTGCTTAAACATGAGTACCCTTTTTTAAATCTGAAAAGTATACAATTATTGTAACATATTTACATTATATTATTTAACTTATATGTCAATAAACCTAGGAAAATGTACTTTCTTCTAGACTTATCGGTTCTTTTCTTTTAACTTAAGTTTGATAAACAAGTGTTCTCACAGTATTGTGAAATAATCAAATTTTGAGACTGACAAACAGACGATTATTTTTATTATTCTTATTCCATTTCTTCAAGTAAAATAAAGGAGCAAATGTGTTACGCAGGGGCCTTTCTAGGACCCAAAAATGGATTATACATAAAAAGATATCTTAACAGTTCTATTGTTCCTACTTTGAGACCTAAATTTGAGAAAAGTAAAATTTGCTAGTGCCAAAGGAAACCAAATATAAATAAAATATTGTGTTTTAAAAACACATTTCAACAAGAAGCCAAGATTAATAGGAACTTTTAATATTTAAAAAAAGGAGCTTTTGTTAAAATACATCAAGAGCAAGTTTATCAGAATATATTGGTGAACGAAAAAGAGCATCTCTTTTCTGGGACAGAAAAAAGGAAAAATTTTAATTTTACTCTTGTGTACCATTTATGTGAAAATTTGTAGTAGAGGGTTTATTAACACATTTCTATGCATGCATTTACACATATAAAGATATATAAACATACAAGTAGATGATAAATTTAACTAAAGATAAAAATAAATTTAAAGAAATATAATTACCTTATAAGTAAATTAAATAGAACAATGTCTACATTATATTGAATTTACCATCTTAATAAAGTATAAAAATGTCCTTAATGAACAGACTAATGATATTATCTTGTATATTAATTCTTGTTTCTCTGTAAGCATTGAACCATAAATGTTCATTTATATTAATTACCATGTTCAATCATATTGGTAATTTTCTATATTAAATTGTGTGATTTCTGTCTCCTGACTGGGCCCTGATGCATGCAAACATGAAATTAGGTCTATTACAAATTCAGTATGACAGTATTTGGCAGTGCCATTATATTTTCTTAGGACTTAAATGGAGAAAATGCTGTATTACAAGCTTGCTCAATATTCAAACCCAATCTTAACCTACAAACCCCAAGCCTCGGTCTGAATAATTACAATTAAACATGTATGTCTTCAGGTTGAATTCTGCACTTCCACTTCAAACTAAGTATAAGCTGGATTTTAAGAAAGTAGATAAACAGAACATCTCCAACATTTCCTTATTTAGTTCTCTAGGGGTTATCTAAATAACTGTTATTAATATCTGCAAAATATAGGAATTCTTAAATCCCCTACAAGCAAATGGTCATCTAACTAGAGTCTAAAAGTTTACTTAAATAGACACAATTTCTTACCTTTAAATTTTTGATAATGTAGCGACAGTTTTCAAGGTGGGCACTGATGTGGGCAGATGTGTAAAATCATAACTCTCTCATTATTATTCTCTCGAGGCAACACTTTATTGTAGTCACTTAGAAGAGAAGGAAATCACAGAATACAGAATTATTTTCTCTTGTCACATAGATATTAAATGGTCTTGGCTAAAAAGCAGGTTTTCATTAATTGAGTAAGTAATCTATCTAACTGCTCATTATCAACAAGTAAATATTGAATATTTGCAGTGTGGAAAGTGCTTATCAAATAGTCAGTGGATTATAGGGTGTGGCCACAGTGAGGTGGAAAGATATTTAACATATAGTTCTTGCCCAAACATAATCTATTTCAATACAAAACCAAAATCTGTGATGTAGCTTATAAGAAAAAAACACACAATTTAAATTGCAGTTTTCTTCCATACCTCAAAGACTCTCTTACTACCTGAAACCTGAATTCACCCTAGATATAGACTTTTACACAAATTAAATTCTAAGGATCCAGATCTGGAAAATGAATTTAGAGATGAATTTACCCATTAGAGATTGAGGAAAACATGGATTGGGAAATAAAGTAACTTGTATCACAGAGCTATTTAAAATTTTAGGATTAGAATACAGGTATTTGAGTATTAGAGCAGACCATGTGACATATATAAACTGAGAAAATCAGTATTGCATAGTGGTTAAGAGGTATGGTCCCTGGAGGCAGACTGGGGAGCCACTTATTACCTATGTGACCTTGAATAAGTTAACTAATCTTGCAATGCCTCAGTTTCCTTATCTGTAAAATGGGGATAATGACAGTAGTAACCACCTACTAGGACTGATAATGAGATTTAAATGAGGTCCACATGTAAAGCACTTGGAATAGTGCCTGGTGCATAGCATGTGTTCAGCAAGTGATGGCTTTAAAGAAACTTTGTGTTAGGAAACACCTTAGGAAACATATTTTTCAACCTTTCACCATAGTAGGCCACTTAAAAAAAATCCCTCTCGAATAAACTATTCAGCCTTTGCTTAAAGACATAGAATAATGGGACATTTTAATTTTAGGGTTACTCTGCAATAAATGGGAGCTTTAACATGATAATTGGAAGCACCTGGTTTTCAGTGCATATCTTTTTTTTCCTATCAACTATAGTCACCATGCTATACATTAGATACTCAGACCTTATTCATCCTATAGGTGAAAGTTTCTTCCCTTTTACCAACCTATCCCCATTTTCCCCAGCTCCTGGCACTCAATATTCCACTTTCTGTTCTATGAGTTCAACAATTTTCTTTTGATTCCATATGCAAGTGATTTCATACTGTATTTGTCTTTCCCTAGCTTATTTCACTTAGCATAATGCCCTTGAGAGTCACAAATTGCTTCCTCTTGCTTCTTTTAAGGCTCTCTGTCTTTAACTTTTGACAATTTAATTATGTGTCTCAATGAGGGTTTCTTTGGGTTCATCTTATTTGGAACTCTCTGGGATTCCTGGACCTGGATGTATTTCTTTCCCCATGTTAGGTAAATCTTCAGCTACTATTTCTTTAAACAGGCTTTCCACCCCTTTCTTTCCCTCTTCTTATTTTGAGATACCTATAATGCATATATTGGTCTGTTTAATGGTATCCTATAAGTTCTATATGTTATCTTCACTCTTTTTGCATTCTTTTTTCTTTTTTTCTCCTCTGATTAAATGATTTCTGCTGCCTTGTCTTCAAGCTTGCTGATTTATTCTTCTATTTGACCTAGGGTGTTGTTGAATCCCTCTATTGAATTTTTCAGTTAATTATTGGATTCTTCAGCTCTATGAGTTCTGTTTGATACGTTTTTATACTTTCTATCTCTTTGTTGACATTCTCACTTTGTTCATGCATTGTTCTCCTGATATCTGTGAGCATCTTTATGACTGTTATTTTGAACTCCCATTGGGTAAATCACTTATCTATGTTTTATGAAGGTTGGTTTCTGGAGATTTATCTTGTTCTTTTTTTTGGAACATATTTTAATGTTTCTTCATTTTCCTTGACTCTCTGTGTTGTTTCTGCACATTAATTAAACAGATACCTCTCCCAGTCTTAACAGACTGACTTCGTTTAGGAGATGAATCTTGTCAATCAGCCTGGCCCAAGCTCCTGGTTGCCTCTCAAACCTTTATTATTGTCCAAGCCACAAATCTTTGTTCTTAGTGGCTCCTAATAGTTGAGAGTGTGCCAAGACCTATCAGTGTCTTAATGGCATGGGGAATGTGCATACTCATGTTCAGGTTCCTGGAGGGCTACTAGTTACCCACCCCTGCAGCTCCCCAATGCAAGCCAATTGGAAGCCTGACCTCAGGTAGCAGCTGGGAAAGTCAAGACATTAGAGACAAAGTCTAGCTTATATCAGGGAGAAACTGGGAGATGGGTGCTTTTGCTTACTCACTCTATGTTAAGCCAGAAGGAATAGCTACTAGGAGTGCTTGTGTGCCCAAATAGAACCATCTTGTTTTGGTGTGTGGTCTCAGATGACTCATGAGTGCTGAGCCCCATCAGTTCCCAGAGCTGAGTGCTTTGGGAGCCAGTCCCTCAGGTGGCAACTGTAACAGTTTTGGATGCTAAATGTGTGGACAAGCTCCTTCTAGGGAGAAGCTGAAGACTTGGTTTCATTGTTGGAGTGAGCCAAGGGGAGAAGGTGAGGGAAGTGCTCAGCAGCTCTTTTAGGCTGTGGGGAATATCCCAATAAGCACTTAGATGTGGACTAATTAGAAGCTACACCCTCAGGCAGCAGCTGGTAAAGTGTGTAGTCAAACTCCTTCCAAGGAAAAAACTGGGAGATGGATGTTTTTGTCTGCTCTCTCTGCACTGAGGGGGGCAGGGAGAATAGCCTCAGGGAGTGCTCACATGCCCAACTAACAACTGACTCCTTGTTTGCTATAGTCCACTGGAATTCAAGCCCTGTAGATAGATTCACAACAGAGGGGGTATAGACTGAACATACCTCAACACAATAAAGGTCATATACAACAAACTCACAGATAAGATCATACTCAGTGGTGAAATGCTGAAAGCTTTTTCTCTAAGATCAAGAACAAGATAAAGATCGAGAAGAAGACAAGGATGCCCACTCTTGCCACTTTTATTCAGCATGGTATTGGAAGTCCTAGACACAACATTTAGGCAAGAAAAAGAAATAAAATGTATTCAAATATGAAAGGAAGAAGTAAAACTGTCACTATTTGCAGATGACATGATACTATATATAGAAGATGCCACAAAAAAACTAATAGAACTAATAATGAATACAAAATTAATACACAGAAATCTATTGTATTTCTGTACATTAATAAACTATCAGAAAGAGAAATTAAGAAAACAGTCTCATTTACAATCATTCAAAAAGAGTAGAATACCTAGAAATAAATTTAACCAAGCAGATGAAAGACCTGTACTCTGAAAACTATAAGACATTGATTTAAAAAAATTAAAGATGACACAAATAAGTGGAAAGATATACTATGCTCATGGATTGGAAGAATTAATATTGTTAAAATGTCCATACTACCCAAAGCAATTTACAGATTCAATATCCTTACCAAAAGACCAATGGAATTTTTCATAGAACTAGAATAAATAATCCTAAAATTTATATGAAACCACAAAAGACCCTGAATAGCCAAAGCAATCTTGAGGAAGAACAAAGCTGTCGGTGCCCTGCTCTCTGATTTCAAACTATACTACAAAGCTATAGTAATTAAAACAGTATAGTACTGGCACAAAAACAGACACATAGAGAGCCCAGAAATAAGCCCATGCTTATGTGATTAATTAATCTATAACAAAGTAGGCAAGAATATAGGATGAGGAAAAGACAGTCTCTTCAAAAAATAATGTTGGGAAAACTGGGCAGCTACATGCAAAAAAAGTGAAAATCGATCACTTTCTTACACTATATACAAAAATAAACTCAAAATGGATTAAAGATTTAAATGTAAGACTTGAAACCATAAAACTTCTAAAAGAAGGCATAGGCAGTCAGCTTTTTGACATTGGTCTTAGCAATATTTTTTTGGATATGTCTTTTCAGGTAAGGGCACCAAAAGCAAAAATAAGTAAATGGAACTACATCAAACAAAAAAGCTTTGCACAATGAAGGAAACCACCAACAAAATGAAAAGACAACCTACTGAGTGGAAGAAGATATTTGCAAATCATATATCTGATAAGGGGTTGATATCCAAAATATACAAAAAATTCATACAACTCAATATCAAAAAAAACAAACAATCCAATTAAAAAATGGGCAGAGGCCCTGAACAGACATTTTTCCAAAGAAGACATACAGATGGCTAACAGACATATGAAAAGATGCTGAAGATCACTAATCATCAAGGAAAGGTAAATCAAAACCACAATGAAGTATTACTTCAAACCTGTCAGAATTCCTTTATCAAAATGAGAAGAAATAAAAATGTCAGTGAGAATGTGGGGGAAAGGGAACCCTTGTGCACTGTTGGTGGGAATGTACACTGGTGCAGCCACTATGGAGAACAGTATGGAGGTTCCTCAAAAAATTAAAAATAGAGCTATCATGTGATCTTCTTCTGGGTATTTATCCAAAGAAAACAAAAACACTAATTTGAAAAGATATACGCATCCCTATGTTCATTGAAGCATTATTTATAATAGCCAAGATATAAAAGCAGCCTAAGTGGTCATCGATAGACGAATGGACAAGTAAGATGTGGCATATGTCTGCAATGGAATATTACTCAGCCATAAAAAAATGAAGTCTTGACATTTGTGACAACATGGATGGACATAGAGGGTACTATGTAAAATGAAATCAGACAGACAGAGAAATACAAATATCCTATGATTTCACTTATATGTGAAATCTAAAAACAGAACAAACAAAGCAACACAGAAACAGCCTTATAGATACAGAGAACAAATTGGTGATTGCCAGAGGGGAGGGAGGTGGGGGAATGGGCAAAATAGGTGAAGGGGAGTAAGAGGTACAAACTTTCCCTTGTAAAATAAATGAGTCACAGGGGTGTAATGTACAGCCTAGGTAATATAGTCAATAATATTGTAATAACTTTGTTTGGTGACAGATGGTAACTAGATTTATCTTGGTGAACACCTGTATGAAATATCAATAAATAAAAATATCAAATCATTATGTTATACACCTGAATCCAATATAATATAGTATGTCAATTATAATTCAATTTAAAAATATTACTTTGTTTCAGCCATGAACCAGTCGTTGAAGAAGTAAGATGTCAAAGACATGCACAGAATGGGATCTAAAATGCAGGTGGAGGAAGAATTTACCTTAAAAAGAGGAGAGACACTTAATCTTCTGACAAAAAAAAAAAAGGAAGGAGTTGAGGGAAAAATACATTCAAATATATTTGAAAGTTTGGGAGAGATGTAGAGTGAAATCATACGTGATGTTCTCAATTATTGATGTAATAGGATAAAACTTTGAAAAAGTAAAAGGATTCACAGGTTATGCTGATTGACTTGCCTAGCTGGGCCGCCAAAAGTCTTGCTCTGAAAGGGTTTAATATGTGTAGTTGTGTTATTTCTTCAAAACTAGGCCATGTTTAAAAATAAGATCACATTATTCTTGGTAAAGGCTATCTGGAATAATAAATATTTTACAATAAAAAATGCTTCATTTGTTTCTCTTTGTTTGATGTGGGGCCATAGATTTGTAGTTCCTCTCTTTACTTCTTATAATAATGTAAAGGTCAATGGACAAAAGGAAACACACACTATTCATATTTTTAAAAGGCTTTCTAAAAAAAACTTACTGATTTGTTGACTCCAGAATATTTTCTACACCTGAATAAGTGCTTTCTTATTTATCCAGTCTTTAGTTCATAAAGGAAAATGCCTAGCTTTATAAGAGCTCAGTTACTCTTGAATTTTTGCTTTTAGTCCTGGTAGATGGAGTTGGTAAGGAAGAAATTTCCTCATGCTTGTTTTGGACTAAATCAATCAAATATTGTTGTACTAATTTGCACAATTCCAAACCAATTAGGCAGAGTCCAAATCATAGCAAGTAATTGATTCTCCTCTCTCTTTCCTGGAACAATGCAAATCACTGCCCTGGCACCAAGCAGGTGACCACTTGCTTTCCTAAACAACTGGTTCTATCCATGGCTTGAAATATCAGTTAACCCAACCACAGAGATAAGGTGTATAACACAGAAGGAATCATGGCAATTGTGTATTTTACAATGGCCATATTCTACAAAAGTAGACATGAGGCCAAGTCCAAGATTTTTACTTTGCTTAAGTCCAATCTCTTACCTCACCTTACGTGTCCTAACATTTATTGAGTTTTCACTATGTACCAAGGATTGTTCTAAGCACTTTATCTCTAATAACACATTTAATCCTCCTAAAAACACTATAAGATTGGTACTATTATTTTTCTCATTTTGTAGATGAGAAAACTAGTTTCCAAGAGGTTTCAACATGCCTAATATCAATTAGTTTGTAAATGAAAGAATCTAGATTTGAACCCTCTTAGACTTCACAGCTCACACTTTAAATATAATACAGACAAATTTCATCTTATTGTGCTTCACTATATTGCACTTTTTAGATGTTTCCTTTTTTACAAATTGAAGATTTGTGGCAACCTAGCATTGAACAGGTCTATCAGTGCCATTTTTTCAACAGCATTTGCTTACTTCGTGTCTCTAGGTCACATTTTGGTAATTCTCTCAATATTTCAAACTTTTTCATTATTGTTATATTTGTTATGATGATCTGTGATCAGTGATGTTTGATGTTACTATTGTAATTGTTTTGGGGCACCACGAACTGCACCCATATAAGACAGTGAACTTAATGGACAGATGTTGTGTGTGTTCTGACTGCTTCACCAACCGGCCCTTTCCCCCATCTCTCTCCCTCTCTTTGGGCCTCCCTATTCCCTGAGACTCAACAATATTGAAATTAGGCCAATTAATAATCTACAATGGCCTCTAAATGTTCAAGTGAAAGGAAGAGTCGCATATCTCTCACTTTAAATCAAAAGGTAGAAACAATTAAGCTTAGTGAGGAAGGTGTGTCGAAAGCCAAGATAAGTCAAAGCTGGGTCTCTTGCACCAACCACTTAGCCAAGTTGTGGAATGCAAAGGAAAAGTTTTGAAGGAAATTAAAAGTGCTACTCCAGTGAACACGTGAATGATAAGAAGGTGAAACAGCCTTATCGCTGATATGGAGAAAGTTTTAGTGGTCTGGATAGAAGATCAAACCAGCCACAACATTCCCTTAATTCAAAGCCTAGTCCAGAGCAAGAACCTAACTCTCTTCAATTCTATGAAGACCGAGAGAGGTGAGGAAGCTGCAAAAGAAAGGTTTGAAGCTAGTAGAGTTTGGTCCATGAGGTTTAAGGAAAGATGCCATATCCATGACATAAAAGTGCAAGGTGAAGCAGCGAGTGCTGATGTAGAAGCTGCAGCAAGTTACCCAGAAGATTTAGCTAAAATAATTAATGGAAGAGGCTACACTAAACAACAGATATCCAATGTAGTCAAACAGCCTTATATTGGAAGAAGTTGCCATCTAGGACTTTCGTAACTAGAGAGAAATCAATGCCTAGCTTCAAAGCTTCAAAGGATGGCTTGACTCTCTCGTCAGGAAATAATGCAGCTGGTGACTTTAAGTTGAAGCCAATGCTTGTTAACCATTCCAAAAATCCTAGGGCCTTTAAGAATTATGCTAAATCTACCCTTCCTCTGCTCTATAAATGGAATAACAAAGCCTGGATGACAGCACATCTGTTTACAACATCGTTTACTGAATATTTTAAGCACACTGTTGAGAACTACTGCTCAGGAAAGAAAGATTCCTTTTAAAATATTACTGCTCGTTGACAACACACCTGGTCACCCAAGAACTCTGATGGAGACGTACAACAAGATTAATGTTGTTTTTATGCCTGCCAATGCAACATCCATTTTCCAGCCCATGGATCAAGGAGTATTTTCACTTTTAAGTTTTATTTGTTAAGAAACACATTTCATAAGACTATGACTGCCAGAGATAGTGATTCCTCTGATGGATCTGGGCAAAATAGATTGAAGACCTCTGTAAAGGATTCACCATTCTAGATGCCATTAAGGACATTCATGATTCTTGGGAAGAGGTCAAAATACCAATTTTAACAGGAATTTGGAAGAAATTGACTCTAACCCTCATGGATGACTTTGAGGGGTTCAAGGAGGAAGTAACTGAAGGTGTAGTGGAAGTAGCAAGAGAATTAAAATTAGAAGTTGAGCCTAAAGATGTGACTGAATAGCTACAATCTCATGATAAAATTGTAACATATGAGAAGTTTCTTCTTAAGGATGAGCAAAGAAAGTGGTTTCTTGAGATGGAATCTACTTCAGGTGAAGACGCTGTGAAGATTGTTGAAATGACAACAAAGGATTTAGAATATTACATAAACTTACTTGAAAGAGCTGCAGGAAAGTCTGAGAGGACTGACTCCAATTCTGAAAGAAGTTCTACTGTGGGTAAAACACTATCAAATAGCATTGCATGCTACAGAGAAATCCTTTGTGAAAGGAAGAGTCGATTGATGTAGCAAACTTCATCGTTGCCTTATTTTAAGAAATTACCACAGCCACCACAACTTTAACAACCACCATCTTCATCGGTCAGCAGCCATCAATACTGAGGCAAGACCCTCCACCAGAGAAAAGATTACCACTCCCTGAAGACTTAGATGATGGTTAGCATATTTTAGAAATAAAATATTTTTTAATCAAGGTATGCACATTGGTTTTTGTTAGACATAATGCTATTGCACACTGAATAGACTACAATATAGTATAAACATAACTTTCATATGCACTGGGAAGCCAAAAAATTTCTGTGACTTGCTTTATTGTGATATTCACTTTATTGCAGTTGTCTGGAACCAAACCCCCAATATCTGTGGAGTATGCCTATATTTATTGTTAAATAAAAATGAATAAAGTAAATAGACCTGAGGGCCAGAAGCCTAGCTTAAGCTCTACTGAAAAAGCTATATGCTTTGCCACCTGTCTGCATCCACCTGGAAGAAGAGATTACTTTTTCTTCACATAAAGATGCTATATAGGCTGGCAGCAGCCCTGATTTTAGGAAACTGAAAGAGACCCACTTAATTCTTCATTTAGTGTCCTGAAGAAAGGTTCCTGGGCTTCTCATGGTCGCATTTAGAAGTTTGCTAAATTATTCAGACAAAGATTCCTTTTTCACCATCAAAGACAGCATTCTTTTACATTTTTGCCCAAATGGTCACTGTAACTTTGAAGCCTGTTCACACTAGACTTTTGAAATCACTCCAAGTCTGTGAGGGTCAGAAGAGGTCTCAGCACAATGTCTGTTCTCCCTGATTCAGATACTCCCTTGTGAGCATATAACAACGTTTCCAAGTTGGCAGTACAGGAAATAAGCAGATTTTTGTGCATTGAAGAAATAGGAAGGGAAAGGTAAGTCACCAAACAGAAGACTCAGGAATAGAGAAACATGTGATTCTTCAGACTAGCCAGAAAGAGTACTTCGGTGATTTGTCAAAAATCCTGCAATATATAGATCTGGGGGTTAGATTCACTCTTAGGAGTTGAAAGTCCAGTCACTGTGCTTGCTTCACATTGGTGAATTGTATTATCCCATCTTTTCTAATGCCTGGAACATATTAGCATCTTAACAGAATATCATGCCCCATGAACTTTGTCTCAAATCTATGTTGAAAAGTATTAAAGGAATACTTGTAACTTGAAAAAAAAATTCGTTTGAATGTTATGAAAAACATAAACTTTGTATGTTTTCCTTACTCATTATGCAGGTATACTTAGTTTTCTTGTTATATTTTCTATGGAAATTGTGTCACTTTGTAGGGCTCATCTTAAAAACAAAATTAGCATAATTTAAGCTAGATCCCCCGTCCCTAATATCTCCACAATTGCCTGTGCCTGAAATTCTACCATTAGAGAGACTTTGGCCTTGAAATATTTTTTATTATTCACTCATTTTATGTTAAAATGCACATGCCCCAGAATAGTTTCATCATTATTATCAAAATGAATTTACAAGTGAGGTTCTTCAAAGGGGAATAGAATGGAATGTATGATGTTCTAAGGTAAACTTTGCTATTTTCTATTTAGTCAGAATTAGCCCAGATATTTTCTTCCCAGATGTTGTAAGAATATTTATCTTTTGATGAGATGGCCATTAAAATTTCCTCTACAGAAGAAGTTATCGAATATTTTTGATTTCATAGGTCAATAAAATAATATAAAATAAAAATTAGGTGGGGCTGTCCCAGTGGTGCAGTGGTTAAGTTCGCATGTTCTGCTCGACAGCCCAGGGTTTGCTGGTTCAGATCCCGGGTGCGCACATGGCACCGCTTGTCAAGCCATGCTGTGGTAGGCGTCCCACATATAAAGTAGAGGAAGATGGGCACAGATGTTAACTCAGGGCCAGCCTTCCTCAGCTTAAAAAAAAAAAAAAAAAAGAGGAGGATTGGCAGCAGATCTTCCTCAAAAAAAAAAAAATTAGGAAATTGACAAAAGGTGGCTGACCTCTTTTTTACAAAGTAAGAAATTAAACAGTACGACTATTTATTTTTGCCATTACTCTATAAAAGAAAGGCAATTTGATTCCAAACATGTAGGAAGAATGTAACCTCAGAATGAAGGACTTAATGTGTTGTCAGGTTTCCTTATTTCCCCAAGGATTAATGCAAACTTGGTCACCAACACCAGTATCTTATTCTCAGGTATTCTCACATAATCATTTGAGAAGGACTGCTCTAGTGGTTTTCAACTGGGGATGATTTTACCCTCCTCTCCCAGGGATGGTGTATCAGTGTGTGGATAGATTTTTGGTAGTCAGAACTGAGGGAGATGCTACTAACACCTAGTGAGTCGAGGTTAGCAATTTTGCTAAACACCCTACAATGCATAGCACAGTGACCACAACAAAGAATTATCCAGCCCAAAATCTCAATAGTATCAAGATTGAGAAACCTCACAACAGGAGATCAAAGGAGTAAAGAAATTCCTCTATTGACAAGATGGCAGCTCAAAAGCCCCACAGGGCGACACTTGTTAGAAAGGAACTTCAGTGCCTTGTTTCCTGCGATTTTGACTCTAACTAGGGACTTTGGCCCCTATCTGAAGGCGTGTGGGTCAGAGTTAGTTACCATTTAATCCAATGCATTTCTTTTTACCTCCCTTTTCCCAGGCTAGATTTGCAAAAGAAAATGTGCATGAAAGTACCTGGCACAGTGTCTTAAAGGCTCAATAAATGCTGCTTTTCTTATTTTTTTCTTCTAAATATTTTTTCTAAGAAACATTTTCTTCATGTATCAATCCATTACTGGATTTAATAAGGTATCTGAAACAACTCACCAAACATTCCCTCAAAAAAGAAAAATGGTAATTTTACATGCTACAGAGATGCTGAATGGATTGATAGATGTAACAGACCAAGTTTACACCAAACTTTCAAGATATTTTAGTTAGCGAATTTGAATAATAACACTTAGAACTTTCTTGAATCCAATTTCCAATCAAAGAACTATTCTTGTCACTCCACATCCTGAACACTTTAACGGATTACAGTTGCCATTTGGACAAAGTAAAAACAAAATGGCCTTATGATCTGGCACCCTGGTTTGATTGCTGCCTAAGTTTCACTATATCCTACTCTCTCCTTCTGCATCCCAGCTTCTCTGCACTCTGAATCCCTGTGCATGACAGACTTTCTTACTTCTAAGTTGTGGAACACTTTTTACCTTTATTTGAGACCTACAACTTATCGCAACAACAGACACAGATTTTCATTACAAACACATACCTGTCTTTCATGTGGTGTCATACGTTGAAGGAGGAAGCCTTCCCTGCTGCTTCGATCTGTGCACCTCTCTTATGAGCTCCTCTTGGAGTTTGCATTGCCCTATCGAGGCACTTTTATCACACTGTATTATGACTGGTTTTTAAAATGTTTCTTCCATTAAGTTGTAAAATCTCTTAGAGTAGGACTCACATTTTTCTTGTTAATTAATTACTGAATTCCCAGTACTTTTTTTAAGGTTTGGCAGATAGTAGATGTCCAGTAATTACTTGTTAAATTAATGACAAATTCTTTTCAACAAATTATCCTGCTTTTTATATCCTTATCGGATTAACTATTTGGAGGACCTTTCAACTACTTCTTTAGGTTGTAGGCATTGACAGGAGACCAAAGACGAGGGAAATAATGAATTCCTATGTGTTATACATGGTTAGTAATTTGGTAATCATACCCTGAAGAGATCCCTGAAAGCTCGTGATCAACTATGAATGGATCGATTGTAAAATGGCAATTGAGCCAAATTATTGAATTATATCATATTTGTCGAGTAAGTGTGCATAATAACAATTCAGCTTAATATGCTTGATATTTACCATCAGAGGCAGAAAGTCAGAGTTAGAAGGAAATTTGGACAGGCCTAGGGCAAAATAGGCTATGAGAAAAAGATAACTTAGCCCATAGCAACACAATATATTTCCATTAAATGTATCATTGCTGTATGACCACAATATTAGAAACTGGTAGAAAGACTGATGTGTAAAATTATATGAAGCAGTGTGGCAAGAGTCATAGATAAATGTAGTTTAAATATCACCATGGTAATCACAGTGAGCTAGGTGTCTAGACCAGCAGGGTTACTCAAGGTAGTTTGAGGATTGATCAGATGGTCACAGGGAAGGAGATCAGACCCACTCAGCTCAAGTTACCTCACTTTGTTGCTACTCTTCATTTAGCAAGCAGAGGAAAAGAGAAAATAAGGATACAACCTCCCGGTGCCTCCTTTGTTCTTCAAATAAGTGCCGTATTTATAGGTTTTATCAATCTAGGAGGAAAGGGAGTTCCACTGGTTCAGAGGAATCCGGAACCTTGGATTAGCTAACTTTTATCCCCTTGTATTCTAGGGAGAAAAGAGAAAATCATACCTCATCACTCAGGCTTAATGTCTAGGTTCCAAATTCAAAAATTTTTTTGGCCCCACAGTTTTATAACCTAAATCCTTCCAGGTTTCATTTTTTGCTACGCCATCCAGCCTGTTTGAGCTAAAGCATAACAGTGGCCCTGGGTATGGAGTACAACACCTGATGAAGGCTTCTGATTTTTAGATAATAATAAAAATAAGAAGGCGAAGATTCTCACATGACACCTCTTTGGTGGAATCCTCTTTGATCCTGCCATCCTCCAGATAGAAAATTTCCTAAAATGTTTCTCTATTATTGTGTTTACATGGGTTGAAGTTGATTTTGTATTTATCTCACTAATTGTATCATCATATTCTTGAAGAAAATAAACCATATATTATTTTTCTTTGCTTCTACCCAATCACAAGACCTAAAACACATATCAACAAACATTTTTTGAGGGGCTGGCCCCATCGCAGAGTGGTTAAGTTCCCGTGCTTCCCTTCAGCTGCCTGCGTTTTCACCAGTTCAGACCCTGGCACAGACCTAGCACTGCTCATCAAGCCATGCTGAGGCAGTATCCCACTTAGCAGAACTAGAAGAACCTACAACTAGAATATACAATCATGTACTGGGGGGCTTTGGGGAGAAGAAGAAAAAAGGATTGGCAATAGATATTAGCTCAGGGCCAATCTTTAAAAAACAAAATTTTGAACCAATGAATAAATCTCTGTGTTGAGTGGATAACATTAGTTGGAGTCTAAATATTTTGCTAAGGCCATGATTCTTCATGGATAGTAAGAGAAGTTTCAGGGAGATGGTGGTTTCAGTGATTAATTACATAATTACGAAACTACATTATATTTTTATCATTATTACATATCCTTACCCACCTCTCACTTTAAGCTTTTAATGTTTTTTCTAGTAAAGAAAAGCATTGTATTGGGGCTGGCCTAGTGGTATAGTGGGTGGGTTTGCTTGCTCCTCTTGCGTGGCCCAGGGTTGGCAGGCTGGAATCCTTGGCAAGGACCTGCACACCACTTGTCAGGCCATACTGTGGGGGCATTCCACGTACAAAGTGGAGGAAGATTGGCACAGATGTTAGCTCAGGGACAATCTTCCTCAAGCAAAAAGAGGAAAATTGGCAATGAATGTTAGCTCAGGGCCAATCTTCCTCACCATAAGAAAAGAAAAGAGTCATAGAACTAAAGATGTCTGAACTACCACATGGGTGGTAGCATTTGATAAGATTCCGTTTGACATTTGCCTGTTTATTTGTCTGTCTGTCTTTTTGGGTGGAGTGATATTATTTAGGATTGGAGGTGGACCCTTAGGCAAATGGAAGGATAAAAACCGATCCTAAACGACCTTGAATAAAATCCTATCTTTGAGCTTTGTTTGCAGAATTGAAAAAATGTGGTTCTGTAAATCCACTTATGTCTTAAGTATCCACTTGGCCCTTCATTATCCGCCTGTTCCTTTCCCATTATTTGTTGTTAAATTACTCATCCAGGTAGGCATAATATGATTAGAAATTTCTTGGCAACTCTAACAATCAATCAGTGATGCAGGAGATAAACAACTGCAAACAAGAAGGTCAATTTCACTTGTTAAGCTGGTTATTGTTTTATGAGGAAAAGGTGATTTCCCTCTCAATGATTACAACATCAGGAACTGAATAGTTTTGTTCATTTTAAAACATAATTAACTGCTTATACAATACTGATCTTGGGCAATACTCTTATTTGTAATGTTGTCGTGAACATTTCATAAAGGTGAACTAGAAGTTCAAGATTTCTCAGGAACTCTGAAATAGATTTTAGATTTCTGACACTTAAAATGGACTATCATTAATTATGCAGCTGGGAAAATCAGGAAAATTTTTTCTTCTTGCTTAATTATCAAAACAACATTTTAAAGCATTGCCTCAGATTCAACTCAGTGGTGCTAGGGAAGTAAACCAATATGGCCCCATGCCTGGTGAATACTACCCAGCTGGAGCAGTGGAGGAGCCAGTCATCACCAGTCTCTCTAACCATTGTCTCTCTTCTTTCCCTTTGTAAATGGTTTTCCTGTACAATTTTAGCAGTTTCCATGATGTTAAACATCATCAACATGGTGTAATGATTTCCAAATCTATATCTACATCTTTAACTTTTTTCAGAGCAACAGATTTATTATTTAAACTGTCTACTGGGTATCATCTCTTTGTTGTACTGCAGTCACTTCATGCTTAATACATACCAAACTTAAATAATCACTTCATCTACATATTCATTTTGTCTTTCCTGTCTTGCCTAATTGCAACAGCATTCACCATCAGTGTCAAGCTCACATTCTCCCTCTTCTTCATCATCATAAGAAAACTGCCTCAAGTTCCAACAATTGGAGTAAAAGAATCTTTCTTGAAGAGATATTGCCATTGTTCAGGCCCTTACCTCTGTAACCTAGGATAGTCTTTGAGCAGACTCATGTATGGTTCTCTTACCACTATTTTACCCACTCTTTTCTGTTTTCCGTGGAGTACAGAGTTATTATATTCATTACCCTTCAAAATAACTTTCAAATTCCTTAGCACAAGGAAAAGACTTTTCAAAAGCCAACCACAACTTTTTTCAATAGGCTTATTGAATGTCATTTCTTACCACACTTGTTTCTTCTCCAAAACTGAACCTGCTCTTATTTTCAAAACACACAATATTTGATTATAATTTTCTTCAAAAAGCTGTTACTTTGGAAACAATTTCTACCCTGCCTGGAAATTCCATAATTATATTAATATTTACAACTCAAAATGTCCTTATTAAATTCTTTTCCAACTTTTCCATTTGTCACTTTAATACGATTCCATTGAGCATTGCTCATAGTTTCACTATAGGATAGTCTTCATATCACATTGCATTGCAATTTATATTTACATATCCTTCTGAGTGGACAGCGAACTCTTCTAGGGAAAGAAGTGGGCTTACTCTTCTGTTTAGCACCAGGAACTGGTTTAAACTAACTCCCCCTCAACACACATTTTCATGCTTCCCTATAGTTCTTTCTCCTCTGTAAGACTTATCATGAAATTAATGAAGCAATTAATTGGGAAATTATTTAGATTCTGCCTTTTCTGAAAGAATGATAACTCCACCAACTTATATTTATCTCTTCATCCCTACCATTTACTATAATTCTAGCAGTTAGTGGGTGCTTAGTAAATACATACTGACTGAATGGGTGAGTAGAGGTGTATCCATAGCAGTGAACCTCAATAACCTAAGTAGTATTGAATCTGTCAAGTGATGATTATGTAATATCTATTTTCTATTATATATCCCTTTGCTCAGCATAAACCTCTGAGAGTCTAGAACATAGTACATGAATCCATATCCTTTTGTATTCTTACATAGGAAAATATACTTTGATCTTATTTAATTTATGACTGTTAAAAGAAATTCTTTCTAACCACTTACTGCTTGAGTAATCCCATAAAAATTAATGACTTTTTCTCATGCTGTATTTTTCTTATCCATAAGATGAGAATAAATAATAAATTTAAAATTGTGTTTTCTGAGAATTAAATGAGATATTGTCAATATGAGCACCTAGCACATCGTCTGCCATATGTTAAGTACTCAGTAAATATACTCCCTCTTCCATAGTTCCTCTTTTCCTTCATCTTCACTCTCCTTCTTCCTCCCACTCTCCCATCTTCTATCCCTCCTCACCTCTCTTCCCTCCCTCTCTTTCTTCCCTCTCTTCCCTCCTTCATTCTTTTCTTTATTCCTTTCTTTTATTCTTCCTCGCCTCCTTTCTTCCCTTCTATATGAAAAGTGAACTTCTTTGGAAACTTGCGTCTTCTTCATCTTCTTGTCTCTAGAACATGGCACTGTTTCCGATACATAGCAAGTACTCAATATATATCGTTGGATTCATATCTGAATGTTCTGGGATAAGAGCCCACTAATCTAAGGTAGAGGTATTTCCATAGCAAGACCGTGTTAATCAGATAAAATTATTTTGGGTTGTGTTAATCAACTAAAATTATATTTGGTAAGAGAGATATTATTAAAAATGTGGGTTCTCAAGATGATTTAAAAGAATAGTGCAAAATATATATTTTTGTTAACAGTAAATTGTCTTGATTAAAGTTAAGACAAATAGGGTCATTTATTCAGCACATAAATTTTACATTTGGGAAATGCAAATATTTTAGAGAAGTTTCATTACTTTAGGTTTATCAGCCTTGGGAATAAAGAATTGATTGCTTTGATTTTATAAACAATCTGCCTGTGGGTGATGCTTGTCTTGAATGCTGATGAGTGAAAGCTGATGAGCTTCAGTTGGTTTGGAAGCTGGCGATTTCATTTATCTCGTAAGTATAGAAAGTGGAGTGTAGAGAGTGTTTCCAATAATAAGGCTGAGGGGCTATCGGAGGAAAGGGTATTGGTCAAAAACAGACTAACAGCTTGAGGGTCCAAAGGAAAGAAAGTCAGTCTTAAAACTGGCAAGGCAGGTCAACAACTGAGGATTATCTCTGTAGCCGAGATTTTAGGAGAATTGGTCTCCAGTGCAGGTTTAGAGGAAAGGGAGATGGAAACAAAATCCTAAATAGGAATAGGGAAAGGAGCGATGTCTCAGTTCTACTGAGAGAACAACATGGTCAGAGTTTTCATGAACACAATTCTACCTTGGAATACGAAATGCAGTCAACAAGGGATCCTTGTTCTCACATTCCCTAGGCCTCATAACTGCCTGTATTTGCCTACCTTCATTCCACCTCCTCGTCTACTATAATTGGTTTGTTGTTCTTTCCTTCCTGTTTGCTGTTGCAATGTTGCAGGCCTATTTCTAAAAGACTGAAACCAGTTCCTGTCTTTCATTATCCAATGTAACATTCTTCAAGCAAGACGCATTAACTCCATCAATACTTGAAATGTGAAGGATGTTTAAAAAAACACATGATGAATGGGAGAGTTAACACACTGGATACTGTCAAGAGGTTACCTGTTTCTTAGGTATGGATCACTTTTCTTGTAGAAATGTTTTGCAATCAAAATGATGGTAAAGCATTTTTAAATTTCTTCTTTGCCAAGAAGTGACTAGTGTGAGTATGTACACTCACACATTTATTTATCTCCTTTTCCTTCATTTTTTTTCTTATTATATTTATTGTCAAAAAGGACATTGAACATTGTGAAGAAAATCTCACTAAGAAAATCATAATAAATGTTGAATGCATCCCAACATTTTAAATGTCATATTCTGTATTATGAAATTATAAAAGAATAACTTAGTTTCAATTATATGTAAAATGAGCCCATGTTGAGATTTCTTTTTTTGCATCTGGGTTTTAGCAACAGCAGATATGCTACTTCTCTCAGAAGCCTGGAAAATTTTGCTAAATCAAACTAATGAACTCCTAAGTGTCACACAACAGCTTTCTTTGTTTTTCTCTTTCTTCCTGCCCAAACTGTGCTCCTGATTCCAAAAACAGTAGCATCCAGTGAACTTAAGAAGGAAGTTGTATATAAAATGACACCCCAGGAGAAGTAATGGAAGAGGTTATCTAAATGTGATTGGTGGGTCCCATGATACTTGCTCCACAGAATAACTGATCTTTCATTGTGTGTGACTATAAAAGCAACAGTATACAGAGAGAGGCAGAGTAAAAGGAAGCAAAGAAAATGGAGAGCTGAGGCAGCTGATTTCCAATAAGAGAGAAAAAGAGACAGAGACAGAGAGAGAAAGAATATTTATCTTAAGTCTTTATTGTTCAGGCATTGGGATAAAATGGTGCCCTCCATTTTTCTGAGCACCTTTTTGCTTCATTTTGCTGTTGCTGTGGCTTCAAAACCGTAAGAGAATATTATACTCTCTATTAATATTAAGGTACTAGCAAAGTGACCCTATTAAATATATTCCATGTTATAATTTGATTATGCTTTGCCATTTTGGCTTCTGAGACTGCTGGTTCGCCTTATACATTTTAGACAAGTGTATGAAGGGAATTGACATCTTTTTCTCAAGCTCTCTCTCTCTCTCTGCATACTGAAGTTTATTGTAATACTGTCTGTGAAAAATATGTATGTTTCAGGAATATCTCAATGAGCTAAAATTGCTTTTATGAATGTTCTGTAGTTCTCCTACACTTTTCTAGAGTATTGGTTACTTTCTTTGCGTAGGCAATATATCCTATGGATCTCGTCTGTGATGCAGAGTCATTCTACAGAAAAGGCTTGTCTCCACCTTTTAAACCTTAATGAATCTGTATCCTTGAGTGTTGTCTTAGAATATGATGGCTTCAATACCACTATTTTTGACCAGTCTGTGGAAGAGGATAACTTCTATGCTTGTGCAAATTTCAAGGTGAGGCACTGGATTTGACATTTCAGAACTTCAGATGGGAAGATACAATTATTACTCAAAATTAGTTTTAGAGAGAGAATAAATCTTGATTTTGGATGAATTGTGAAAGCTAGGGAGGAAAATTGGAGAGCTCCTGAGGGGCAACATATAAAAGGAAACTTTACATATGCAACAAAACTTGTAAAATATTGCCACTTTTTTGTTATAGGGAGTGATGATAAGACATAGGTGTGGTTTTTTAGATAGGACAGCTGTTTAACAATATGAGGAAGGAGAATCTAGGTAAAGGGATGCAGAATTGGGACTCAGGGCAACAAAAAAAGAAAATAGGAGGCAAGAAGACATAAAAATCAGTTTGTTAGAAACTGTCCTACTAAATAAATTAATCGTAATAAGTGATCACTGTCTCTTATTAAGCAATAATGGGATGAGAAGCCAAAGTAAGACATTATTTACTAAATGTCTAAAAATAATTTTCCCATTCTCTGCTCTTTAACATAAACAGGTTTCTCAGAAGTCTTCTGAACAGTTGGCTTTTGTGACATTGTTGGCTAAGGGAGATACTCTTAAAATCTTTGAGAGGAGATCTGTAGCACTCGCTTCTGAAGAGACGGTAACCTTTGTGCAGACAGATAAACCCATCTACAAACCTGGAGAGAATGGTAAGTCAATATTCATGGTTTCTTTGTATCATTTGTTGACCTGGGAACACATGCTTCAAATTTAAAGCAATCCAAACACATCAGCTTTAGTCTTAAATATATTCTCACTGTTATGGTATCAGGGATTTCTAGAATTTTTACTGACTGTCCAGGTCAATTATGAAATAATGTCCTCTAAGTCCAGTAATTGAATGTTTTGCTTCTTAAAATTTTGCATGCCTCTTTCACTGTTTACCAATTCTAATGACAGGCTTACATAATACCATGGTTAAAAGCGTGGGATATAGAGCAAAATTACTTGTTTTGAATTATTGTTCTGTAATTTACCAATTGGGCAAGCTAATAAAACCTCTATTTAGACTCAGTGTTTTCATCTGTAGAAGGACGATAATAAGTGTCCCACTTGTAAAAAAAATTGTGAGAATAATGTAAGACAGTCAATGTGAAATGGTAGCAAACACACACAGACTCCATAAGTGATATTTATTCCTATTATTCATACCAGTGGAAGTAATCATAAATTTAATAACCTAAGCAAAGCCCTTCTATTTTCTTTATTATTGTAAGTAAAAGGTAGCAGAAATAACACTCAACTAGGGTTCAGAAGAGTATGGTTTATGTCTTGGCTCTGTTAGTAAATTATTGACTTCTGGCAAGTAAATTCTGATCTTTGAGATCTTTAGTTTTCTCATTTGTAAAATTAGAAGGTTGGATGACAGCATCTACATGTTTTGTTCTAATATTATATATTGGTATGATTTATTGAAAAGAAAAGAATTAAAACAGAATTCATATAGTGAGATTTTTGCTGCATTATATTCTCTTTTCTGGACTCATTAAAATGCTGTGATGACACGTATGTATACAAAAGTAGCTAAAATGGTTTTTCTGGGATCCTGCCAAAATTAATTTAATGTTTTCTAACATGGATATATTTTTTCAGGAAAATTATGTTTAACTCCTGCCATACATATTTCACATTTGTCCTTCTGTGACTAATTCTTTCACCAATTTTTAAGATAGCTCTACGGGCTATCTATGGGTAAAAGCTTCTGGTGGTGGCAGCAGCTAGTGTTAGCTTTGGTGACAATGGAGCATCATCGACAGAGGAATAACAAATATGCAGTAAGAGATGTTTCCAAATGAATCCCAAATCATAAAGGGTCAAATCAGAGAGGGGAGAAAGGAGTGCAGTATTCTATAATAGCAAGGCAATTAATTTCTATGTCTATTTACAAGATATCATACCTGAGAGAGAAATAAGAAGGAAAAAATATTGTCCCCTCTTCCTCTTTTCTTTTAGTTCAAGTTCGTATTGTGACCCTGGACACCAAGTTCATACCTATTGAGGATTTGGTGAGTTAAATAATTCCTAAGGGTACAATGAAATTTAAACAAATTAAACAAATCCATTGCTATATAAAGTGTCATCAGGAAGCTTTCCGTAAGTATGGAAATAGGTTCTAACATGGAACACTATATAGGTATAATTTCAGTGCTAAATATTAAATTTAAACATAAAACTTTCCTTTATAGTGAGTTGATTTATACATCTTTAGATCTTTTCATCATATATAGAAAAAATGGGTTGCATGGAACCTGCTTTCCACTTCCCAGAAGAGATTTGGGATCCTTTCACATTTGGGATTTTCTTGGCATCTTTATCTATAGAAATTTTGTCCTCAGGGGAACTGAGGGCTAAGTCTCAACACTTAAATTAAGTCTATAATTTTGTGATGAAATATCTGGCAAACAAAGAATGCACTATTACAGTATTAACCTGCATTTTTTTCCTATTTCAGTTTCCTTTAATCACACTTCAGGTAAGAGATCTTCTTTTTCACACCCATTATTTAAATATTCAGATAAATAGTGATGTGTGTCTAGTTTTCACTATGAGTAGTTAGAAATTAAGATAACTGAAACAAGGGCAAGAGTAATCTTTATATGCAAACACAAAGAAAGGCATCAAATAAAGATCTAAATAAGGGGCTGCCACTTGAAGTGTGGACTGTGTGGCAAACACAGTAACAGGGTTTCATGGGAAATAAAAATTGGCCTCTTTCTAAAGGAGGTTTATGTTTAAAATTGCATAATTTTGGCTGCTGGTCCTTCTCAATCATACTTTAGCCACATGTTGTTTTAAGGAAATAGAAAACATACAACACCTGAAAATTTAGAAAGAAGTAGATGGTGATATTATTATAAAATAGACTCTTTGTTTTCAGAAGACGGTCAATGGATTCTCCTTCTACCAGTTCACATCTCTAGTGTAGTGTAGTGGCTTTCAGATTTATTTGAAATCTTATGCCTGTCAGTAAGTAATTTGTATCAGTCAACTCCAACATATGTATTTTAATCCTTACATACAATGTGTACCATTATTATAACTAATTCTGAAGGTTAATACACTGAGATCTAGTCAATCATCATTAATGATTATGTGTGTAAATACATACTTCAAATTGTCTTCATAATTTGAATGCTTTTTACTTTGTTATATGGATGACAAATAGTTCATCTTTCTAGTGGGATAAATAGCAGGTCAACCATTTTCATGGTTTCTGCATTATTAGTAATCTATAAATAGTATTATCATCACATCATAACTCAACTAGTCTTGTGTTCCATAGAAAACAACAGAAATCTTAACTAACATTGGTTTAAATGAGTAAAAGTTTTATTGTTTTCACAAACCCTACATTTGAGTATAGGCACTTCAGAGTTAGGACAGTAACAGCATAATGTTACCAAGGACCCAGGCTTCTTCTTCTTCACCTCCATGCCATCCTCAGTGTGTTGTTTTGTTTTCAATGCCATCTAAGTCTGATTCTTTTAGAAAGAATTTCTACCCAGTGACTTCTACTTAAATTGAATTGGTCAGCACTCAGTCACGTGGGATATCCTTACTTAAAGGAAATCTGGAAATATGATTTAGTTTTCTAGATTTTATTCTAGAGGAAAGAAAAAAAAGTGAGTAGTGAATAATGTTTTTGGTTCTTTGTAGAAATCTTTTTATGAAGATTTCTTCAATCACAACCTGAAGATATCAGTAAATTTATTGATCCAGACTCACATAAGCTGCAATATGCTAAAAACAAGTAAAGGAGAATAGGTGGTATTATCAATCCTTTCTTATTGTAGAACTTCCACTTAACAGCCCCTGCATGCAGTGTGTAATTCATTACCAACTTACTTACAGATCAAATAAACACCAGTGACAATCTTTCTAAGTATTTGTCAGGAAGAGTAACTCCTTGTGCTCCTATTGATGTGGGTCCACTCTATTTTGGAGAGCACTACTCTGGAGCATGAACACTGTGTTTTAAATTCTTTATGCAATTCTGGTTCAGAAAAATCAAAAGCATTAGTTATAGATTATATTTTCTTATCTGTTTTGGTCTTAAGAGAGATATACCTTACGATTAAATTTGAATACCTCAGGAAATTATGTTGTTTTTACAATTTGAAATATTAGTTCAATGAAATGCTAGAGCTTTACTTCCAATAATTACAGAAAGTACCCAAAATAAGGAAGGAAAGGATAATACTCTCGTATGACCTATGTTTTTATTTCTTCTTTATTTTTTAGGATCCTCAAAACAATAGGATTTTTCAATGGCGAAACGTGACTTCTTTTCAAAACATTACCCAACTCTCATTCCGATTGACTTCAGAACCAATGTTTGGAGATTACTCTCTTGTTGTGAAAAGAAACTCAGAAAAGATGTTGACACACCAGTTTACTGTTGATAGATATGGTAACCAACTGCTACTTATGATTGTCCTATATAAATGAATAGTTCAAAGGACTGAACAAAACTTTTATGTTAGAGTTAGGCAAAAGTAGGTGAAGCTTGATTTGGTTTTCTGCCTTCTTTTCTTGGCCTTTTCTTCTTTATCACCTCTCCTTTCTTTCTCCTCACTCCTTGCCCCATATCCTTATTCTCACATCTGCCTTTTCTCCCTAGGAAATATCTTATTTTCTAGAATCCAGACAGTCTTCTAGGAAGGATCTAAAAGATTACAATAAATAAAATATGAAGTTCTGAGAATAGGGAAAAGAAAAGAAAGAGAATAATTAATCATTAATGAGACACCATCACTAACTGGTGCCCCACGGAATCGGGGGCAATTGAAAAGCGGTCTATACAGAAGCACACATAAGAAAATGTTGTGCATGGAAGCACACTTAGTTACGTGATTGCAGTAAGTTTTGCTTACTGGGGATTGTGGGGCCTGAATTATATTTCTTTGTTTCCAGTGTTGCCAAAGTTTGAAGTTAAGGTCAGTGTGCCACAAACAGTAACTATTTCAGATGATGAATTTCAAGTGGATGCATGTGCTAGGTAAGTATTTATTCAGGAGATATGACTCCGCAGATCAATACAAGACTCAGAGAGAATGAGAAATTAGATTAACCATGTAACTTTAATTATTTATATACTTACCATAAAACTATTAGAGAATTAATGAGTTCTCATTGTAGAATATTTGAAAAATATAAAAACATAAGAAATGACCTATAAGTAATTCTACCAACTGCCATTAATATTATGATTTATTTTCCTCTAATCTTTTATGAATACTTTCCACAACTGCAGTCATACTTGTTGACCCACTAGAATTAAGAAAACATGTCTCCATATTATGCCAATCTTTTCACTAATTCCAATTCCTTGCTGCATAACATAACATATCTATATGTGGCTATACCACAGCCAATTAACTATTCTTTTATTTAACATGTAGGCTGTCCATTTTGTTTTCCAAGTAATAAATAATATTATAATCTATATTTTTGCATGTAACTGTGTAAGAAGTAGCTTTTGAATTAAAAATTATTTACTTAGGAAAGATTTCCAGAAATGAAATTTCCAAATTAGACAAAATGTGTAACATTCTTTTAGTCTTTTGATCGCCATATTGCTCACTAAATATGTTGTGTCATTGTACAATTCCAGCAGCTGGTTCCAAAGCACCTGCCTCATTGAATCTTCATCATGATTAGTGTTTTCATTAAAAAGAAAGAAAGAAAGAAAGAAAGAAAGAAAATAAACTGTTGAAAATATCCTAATGGGAAAAATGCAATTTTAATAATTTAATGTGAATTACTTTGAATCCTCTTCAGTGTAAAAAAATTCCTACATGATTTGAGAAACTTTGATTTTCTTTTTATGAAATTATTTCTAATACTTTTTTCTTTTTTTTGAAAGTGTGATAACTTTTCTCAAATTTCTGATAATAACAAAAAATAGCTGATATTTATTGAGTGCCAATGACTGTGCTAAATGCTACATTTATTGTATTCTCACCACAATGCTGTGAGATAGGAGCTATTATCATCTCTATTTTAAAAAGAAAAATAGTAAGACATAGAGAATGGAAATAACTTATCAACATTAATGGAGCTTTTTGATGGCAGAACTAGGCTTTAGACCTAGGCTATTTGGCTTCAGAGCTACTGTCTTAACCAACACCCCTGTTATACTTTATATAAATGATTAAAAATATTAATATTGCCATATTCGTTAAACACTGTTTAATTGATGACATGAAAATTACTTGCTTTGAATATTTTCAGAGCTACGTTAAAGATACATTGGGTAACGGGCTGTCTAATAAACATACATGGGGAGTGCTCAAGGATGCCACAAAGAAACTTGGAAACCAGTTTTTAGTCTTCTTTTTTTTTTTAATAGTATTTAAAATGTTCTTTGGACTCTAGGAAAATAATCATAATATTTTTATGAGTTTCAATGGAGAGTAGCTGAATGTTTGCCAGGGTTTCGTAAATATAATAGATGAGAGATTATAAATTATCTGTGTTAAAAATAATGGAATAATGAATATAAGCTTGAAAAAATCCAGAATCCTAAAATGGCTTCACTAGAAAAACCCTACACAAAGCCAAAATGGTCTGTGGCATTAAGATCTGCCCAATGGTATGCTAGAAGAGTACAACACACATATGAGGAAAACCAAAATATTTATCAAGTATCACCTTCATAAAAGACTTGCTAAGCTAAATGCTGATATGAATTTGGGACTTCTTGAAATTTCTTTAACGTTATAGCCTACTTAGATTTGACATTAAAGAGTACATCAGTATCAGCAATAATAAGACCCTGAAGCAGGACCAGCCAGTTGAGACAGGAGCTATGCTTCCTACAAGGTTATTTCTGGGCAGACCATGAGAACAAGATGATGAAATCAGTATGTCTAGAAGTTAACATCAGTGAATGGGTTGCCTATCTCAAGTTGTATAATACTGTGTCTGTGCATTGTTTCTTTAGTATTCCCTGAGATTTAGCTTGGAACACCTAGAGAAAACAGTAACAAATTAGATTATGTTAGTAAACAACCTCATAGATGAATCAAGCTTTTAAGAGGGAAGAAAACTGGCCTACAGGCAAAGACATTTTAATAAACTGCATTAGTATCCACCAAAAGCTTTTCAAATCACAAAGGGAGAATGTTGATTCTGACCTGTATGAAAATTTAAGCTACATATTTCATGAACATGTGTTAACCAGTAGATAATGCTACTATAAGAGTTTTATTTTATAAATAAAAGACAGTAAAAAGAAGAAATAAGATATGTTCAGGTATAACACTTGAGGCCTGAGCTCAGTCTTGCGTCTACTTTACAGATGATTTAGTGCTTTGAGTTCAATCAAAATCTCAGAAGTGTTAAGAATTTTTAAATAGAGAGAGAAACAAATTAGTGGAGTAGAAAGAGCATGGACTATGGAGTCAGGAAGATCTGAGTTTAAATTTTAATTCCACCAATTACAATGTGAAGTGAGTTACTTGATCTGTTTACTTATGTCTAAAATGAAATAAAATACATACATCTCCAGGTCATTGGGAAAAATAGATGAGATAATGTATGTAAACACCAGATATGTACTGGTGTCCAACAATTAGAAAAAAAGTATTGTGATCAATAAATTTAATTATATTTGGTTTTACTATATACTAATTTCACATTTGTTATCTATTTTTCTAAATCTTTGTGGAAGGAGTCCTCAAGTAAAAAAAAACTCAAATCAACTTTATTTGCCTTTGATTAAACCTTTAATGTTGCAGTTTTTTGCGTATTTTAGGAGAAAATGAGATATTTATTTAACCCTACTTCATAAGAGATTGTACTTTTTGTCAAAGCATATCCAGTTTATGCTGATATTCATACCTTTTATATTTATTGAGTGGTAAAATGAGAATTTTTTAAAATATTGATATTGATAAAGTGATAAATTGATAAATATTGATAAATAAAAAATAAAATATTATTTTCTGCTAAAGGAAAAAAGTCCTGCAAATAATTTTTATAATACTTCTATCAGATTAAATATAATTTTTTTTTAATGAGGAAGATTGTCCCTGAGCTAACATCTGTGCCAATCTTCCTCTGTTTTGTACGTGAGATGCCTCCACATCATGGCTTGGTGAGCGGTGTGGAGGTCCACGCCCAGAAGCTGAACCTGCAAAACCCGGGCCACCCAAGTGGAGTGTGTAAACTTAGCTCTACACCACTGGGAGAGCCCCAGGTTGAATATAATTCTAAAAGCTCAATTTAATCATTAAGTCCTATTCTCTGAGATTTTTAGATTCTATATTACCTTGAATTTGACTCCTAAAAAAGCAGCTGAACTGGGGATTGGCTCGATGGCGTAGTGGTTAAGTTCCCATGCTCTGCTTTGGTGGCCCTGGGCTCTCAGGTCTGGATCCAGGGTGTGGACCTAAAGCACCTCTCATTGAACCATGCTGTGGCAGCATCCCACATACAAAAAGTACAGGAGGATTGCCACAGATGTCAGCTTGGCAACAATCTTCTTCAAGCAAAAAAGAAGAAGATTGGCAACAGATGTTAGCTGAGGGCCAATCTTTCTCACCAAAATAAAAAAAAAAAAAGGCAGCTGAATCTTTCTAACAGATCTAATGCCTAATTTAACCTAAATTCTGTGGGGAAGATGAGGATTCCTAATTAAATTTGGTCATTGGAGTAGTCATAGTTTAGAGATTTCATATATAATTTCTGAAGAAGACCATAAAATATTACCATAGTAGTGTTCATCTGTAGTTATCTGTACACCTTCTCACCCTAGGTACACCTATGGTCAACCTGTGCAAGGGAAAGCTGAAATCTGGGTGTGCAGAGAATTTGTTTACTCTAGAAATTGTGAGAATGACAACAATGAAATATGTGAACAATTTATTGTACAGGTATGGATCAGGATCTTTACTCCAAAAAAAAAGTCTTATTCATTTTCTTTATTGTTTTCTCTTTGATTCTACTTACAAAAAGGACCGAACACTATATTTAACACTATTTTCATTTTGTAGATAATGGAGAATACACCTAGATAAGGTGAAGAATGAGGAGAAAATATAATGTTTAACAAGTCTGCTAACTTTCTAGGCCATGTAAATAGTTATCCATTTATAGATTCATAGAATTTTTAGAATTTGAAAGATCTTATTGACTCCCTTGTTTTGTATATTGTCTAGGTGACCTCCCTGATCTTTCTCTGGAGAATCATTAAGCATCCTTTAAATAAATGAATCCCTGATAGTACTCACCATGCAACCTAGCATTGTCCTTATGAAAGAATTTCATGAAAACATCTGCAGTTTAGAGTATCTGCTTTTGCTGCTTTAGATTTGAAGTTTATTTTAGAAGCCATCATTTGCTTTCCTGATCTGTAGCATCTTAACCTTAAGTGGACAAATCTGCTCATGTCTTTGAGGATCACCTTTAGAGTTCAAAAGTGAAATTTGTATACATCACACTGTTTGAATTATAAGTCTGATTGTCCTGAAGTTATTCACCAAATTTAGTGAACATCCTTTAGGTAAATATCAATATTTGGTAAAGGTGGGCAGGAACCTATCTTTTAGATAGGAATTGAAGGGTAAGAAAGGTTGAGTGAAATTCTTCCACATCAGTAGCACATTATCCTGTGGTGTGCTTATAATGTTATTTAATCAACCATTTTACCATGTGATGGGTGTTCTCTCAGCTAATGTTTTATTTTTTCCCCAGCTTAAAAAATACGGCAATAAACAATCTGCTAAAACTATCTTTATATATGACAGGTTTTATTTAAATGGAATAGATTCCTTGGAGTGGATCTCCTGAGTCAAAGTAGGTAGATAGATAGATAGAATCATACATAATTTTAATTTTTAAAATATTAGTATATTGTTGTCCAAAAAAATTTTAAGCATTCAAATTTCTGTCAACAATATATGAGAATACTGGTATTTCGCAAGTTACTGCCAGCAATATACATAAGAGTTTTGAAATTTTTGCCATTTTGATAGACGCAAATTTATTTTGTCTTAATTTCCATTACTAGTGAGTTTGAGCATATTTTCACATTTTTGTTATCAATTTGGATTTTTTTCTTTTGACAGTTCTTAATTATCCCTGTTTTTCTTGTTCATGTGAAAATGAAGCTTTCTTTTATTATAAATATTACCTTCTATTCTCTAAGCAAGTTTTTTTTCATATCTGTTACTTAAATATTGATTTCATGTCTGGTATTTTTGAAATATCACAGTTCCTAATGTTAATGTGTTCTCAGCCTTAGCTAATGTCCTACCTGCCTTTATGTAGTACATGTAGCTATCGAAATATTCTTTAAGATTTAAAAACATTTTCCAATTATGTTCTAAAATAAGAATTTTGTTCTTTCAGATGAATATCCAGTTGTGTTAGCGGTTAATCTTTTATAATTTTGCTCTCTCTTTATTCTAGATCATGCTCATGAAAGGTTCATCTGTTTTATTGGTCTTACTCTGATTTTTGTTCTTATTATCATTTTTGTGTTACTAAATAATTTATTTTAGTTTTCATCTTATTAATTCTTTTCCCTAAAATTTTAGTTTATTTTTTTGATTTTAAAAATTATATTAGTTGCTTCTTTTTGTTAAAAACTCATTCAGTGTTTTACATTTCGCTTTAACACAGTTTAACACCATAGATTTTGATGCAAAACATTTTTTCCTTGACACTAATATTTAGATTCTTATTGATTTACCTCATATTTTCTCTTTGACTCAGGAAATCCTGAAAGATGGTTTTTTAAATTAATTTCTAAGCAATTAAGGTTCTTCTGATTACTTTTTATTAATTCTTTTTCATTTGATTGCATAATAATTAGACAAAGTAAAATGATCTTTTTTGTTGTTGTTGATATCAGAGTTGATAATTCAGAGGGGTACATGTTCTGGAATCAGAATGCCTAGTTATCAGCACTACCTTCAACCTGTGTGACCTTGGGCAGATTATATAACCTACCAGTGCTTCAGTTTATTCATCCACACAATGGAGATGATAAATCTCGTGTCTAGCTCCTATGGTAGTTTTGAGAGTCAAATAAATTGATCTATGCTTCTAACATTTTAAATTTTGAATTAATAAACAGTTTTTACTTTAAAACATAGCTAAATCTATATTTCTCTAATTACTGATGTGACCGATGAGAGATTATCTGTCGATTTTTCCTTATTTTAAATGAACAATTTACCTTGAAAAGTGTTTTGGTGTTACACATCTGAAGAGGGCTTCTGTTCCATCTCTTCTTTGTGCCTCTCAAGATAATTTTAATTTTCCTATTCTTAAAATATCATTCAGTTCCATTTTCATCATTTAATTTGTTCCCATCTACATTGTTTCCAAGAAAATATCCTTGAAATCGGAAAAATATACATTACCTCCTTGCCTTGTTTTAATTGCTGAGGAAAACTCCTTTCTCCCCTTTTTGCTGTAATTTTTTTATCATTTCAACAAATTTGTGAGATGGAGCCGTGGGGTGGTTCAGGGAGTCATGTATCTGTGCTAAAACTCCATATTCTTTTGAGACTTTTGAACCCCTAACTTTTTTTGATTATACTTCCTCTTTATTTTTCAGTTAAGAAATGGTTGTGTTTCTCAAACTGTAAATACAAAAGTCTTCCAACTCTACCGTTCTGGATTTTTCATGTCCTTTTATGTCACTGCAACAGTTACGGAAATCGGGACAGGTAATGACTGTGTTTTATGGGCAACCCAGGGATAAATGCAGCTCAGTGGGGAGAAGTTAGGAATACTCACCAAATACAGATCAATAATTGTTCAACATAGTAAAGTGGAAGACATTTGCCAATAGATCAACTTGGGGGTTGCTTTTGAATAAGATTTTCCTAGTAATATTTAAAATAAAATTATTATATAAATGCTACACGTTTATATCTGCTTCTGTGTCTGCATCAGTTAGAGGATCTTCCCTCTGAATTAGTAGAGCTTAGCTGATAAATTAGATATCTTTTTAACTTTGTGTTAATCAGTTGATAATCAATTACCAGGGCCCAATCTTTGATTTAATACAAGAGTCACAATCTATATCTAGAAAGTCAAATTCAGCTCCCTGCCCGTTTATGTAAATAATGTTTTATTGGAATGCAACCACATTCATTTACCATGCTTAAGAGCTACAACAACAAAGGTGAGTAGTTGAGAGAGAGACCACGTGGTCCACAAGCTTAGAATAATAACTATCAGATCCTTTACTGAAGAAGTTGTCAACCTCTGATTTAATACAACATGGGACATTTAAAGTACAAAAGTTATTGGTGAAAAATTTACAAGATTACACATAATGATCACTCAATAATTATCTGTTAAAAGAATGAAAAAGAAGAAAGTGAGATTTAATTTGGCATGAGGAAAACCAGATTCAATTACTAATTATTTCTTGTTACTTAAAAATGATTAGGACAATATTGTCTATAAAGTGCTTTATATAAATATACTTGATCAATGTTGTAATGAAATTCACAATAGATGTTTCTCACAGTTATATTGTAACTTAGCTAGGTACGCTTGCCTCTGCTTATTACATGATTTGTCAATATCACAATGCATTTCTATTTATTTTGCTATCAGATACTTTTTGAATCTGGTAAAAGTCTAAAAACATAGTCATCTTTCAGGTTAAAGAAAGATTTCAGGAAGTGAAAACCTTACTCTTGAGATGTCTATGACATTCTCTATCATAAAGAGAGTTACAAGCCAGAACTGAGAAGAATGGTAGAAGGAAGGAAATTAAGGATATTTTTTTGCATCTGATTCAAATATTTTCATATTCATTATATTATTCAGTTTGATGTGTACTATAATCAAATTCATACAGAGTACTCTGGAACATGCTCCAAAGCACCCATACCTCCCTTTCGATGTAGAACAAGAATATAATTCTGTGTATAGAAGTTTGCACAAGTCCCCTAAGTTGTTTGTCTTTTGAAATTCTTGGTCAAGTGATTTTTATCCTCCCTGACACTGTTTCTCATTTCCTATAGGTGTGCAGATCAGTGAAAAGTCTTCTATTTCTATCACTCAATTGCTTGGGAGTGTGAACTTTGAGAACATGGGCCCTTTCTATAGAAGAGGAATTTCTTATTTTGGAACTGTAGGTTTGACTAAAAATATTTATGTTTTCATTTCATTTTCTTGAATCACAGACTGCCCTTTGAAAATTTCTGGATGCATTTTTCCTACTGTCATAACACGTTTCTAGCCTTACTGCATCTGATATACTGGAAAAAGTCATAGGTTGAGAGAAAGTGATAGATAAAGTTATAGCTTTTTCTGTATTACATATTTATTTAATAGAACATCTTTCTGTCTCATTGGAATTTAAGAAAATTACAAATAACCACATTTATGAATAGAAAATTATTTCTGGGTAGAAACGTAACATGTATTTTAAGAATTAATGCTTCTTTTTTTGTACAGCTTAAATTTTCCGGGCCTAATAACATACCCATGGTGAACAAGTTATTGCAATTGGAGCTCAATGACAAATTTATAGGAAACTACACCACAGATGAGAATGGTGAAGCTCAATTTTCCATTGACACTTCAAATATATTCGATCCAGAGTTCAACTTGAAAGTAAGACACCAAAGAGTAGCTGAGATCCCACAGAGGAGTGATTTGAATGTTAGGAATTTTGGACAGTAGCAATCTCTCAAAAGAGAACTTGTATGGAGAATATATTTTAACAAAGTTTTAAAGTTTAGAATATTTTATATATTTGCTTGTTCGTTTAATAGCACATGAGAATACTTATTCAAGAGGATGAGATAATAGCTATTACAATTGTTATAAATTCTGTGACAAATGATATTTTCCTCTGAGAAACTAGAAATAGCTCATGAAAATGATTTGGCTTTTTTCATTTGGCCATTTCATGCATAGACAGGGGAGATACTATGATTTCTCTTTTTCTTCGTCTTAAACTGAATTTTGCAGTTAAACAATTTGTCAGTGTTCAAATGTACCTCAAACACACGGAGCCTAAAGCTATTCCCTGAGTTCAATTACAAAGTAAAAATAAATAATTCATTGTAGGCTTAGTGAAATATACATACAGTTACGGTCATGCTTTGTATACAAAAAGAGGAGAGTGATATTATTTTACTTCCAATAGCTTAATGTTGAAACATCATCCACAAGCTAAGATTCCCCCTACTTTGAAGAGATAAGAAGTCTTCCATTCTGTAATAATTACTGTCCTTGGAAGAGCTTTACAGTTCTAAGATCCTTTGCTTTCTTTTATCTTATCAGGCCACATATATTCGACCTAAGAGCTGCTATCTTCCCAGCTGGTTGACACCTGAGTATATGGACGCTCATTTCTCCGTTTCACGCTTTTACTCCCGAACCAACAGCTTCCTGAAGATTGTTCCTGAACCAAAGCAGCTTAGATGCAATGAACAGAAGATTGTTACTGTGCATTACTCGCTGAACAGTGAAGCATATAGGGACAATTCAAATATAAACTTCTTTTATTTGGTAAGTCTCAGTTGGTGGATTCTTGGATCTTGTCTAATTGTCTGCTTAGCACAGAATAGCTTAAAATGTGCACATCAGTCATGCCACGTTAATCTGAGTGAGCCAACCTTCTTGCTCTGCTGGTGAATGTTATTGGATCCATTGAAAACAAACACGGAAATAAATAAACACAAAGAGATCCAAGGCGCTTTCAGTTTCCCTAAAATTAACAAACTTACTACTCAGAGTCTGTGATTTTAAGCATCCAGTTATAGCTCATGTCAAATATTTATGACTATTTGTGAGAGTAAATTTTTACAGATGCCAGGGAGTAAAGTGAAAGGCTGATTTTGATAAACAATAAAAGGACTTAGTCTTTTTGGTTCTGTCCCCATATTTATCCATTTTGCCTCTATTAGGTATATTGAAGGGTGAAAAGCCACAGACTTGGAAATTAAGACGCCTAATTGGAATCTTCCACCCTCTCTTATTTATCATTCAAGCTAGTTGATCTTGGACAGATTGGCTAAACTCTCTAAGTCTTAGCTTCCTTGGCTGTATATTTGTAATTGAAAATAATAATATTTACCTCCAAGGGCAAGAATTATGTTCCAGGCAGTGTTATGAGGGCTTTATATGAGTTAACTTGTTAATCAGCCCTATGGATATCTCCAATTTACTAATAAGGGAACAGAGGCAAAGAAGTGAAATCACTTGGCTTATTGGAAGCCAGACAGTCTGAACAATGTTAGAGCTTTATGCACCCCCTTGCACAGTGCATTATGTATTATTCACCAAGTTTCTAGCACACAATTGGCTCTCAATCAATTGTAGTCACTTTGTCCTTTTTTAACTTGTGCAAGGTCCATTTTTAATATTTTTTTGTGTAAGCTATCTTATCCTATGGAATAGAATTATCATTAGATCATTCATTATCTAATAATAATATGATATCATATTACATAATATAGTATCACATATTGTGTTTTCTTTGTTCTACACAGATAATGGTAAAAGGAGCTATCTTCCTCAGTGGACAAAAAGAAATCAGAAATAAAGGTGTATATAATAAATTCATTTTTTAATACACTCTCTCCTTTCATTTTTCCTTCTTTTTAAGGAAATGTTGTAGCGATATTTTGTTATAGTGATAGAGGCAAGAGGTTAGGAAGAGCACTTATCATACGATTTTTGGAGGGCGGTAGCATGGCCCAGGATAACCTACTAAATATTTTGATGAAGGAGCTTTCAACCTGTATCTATCATTGCCAGATTATCAAGTACATTATAGAAAAGTGATGTCCAAAACCAAAATATTGTTTTTGCCTAAATTATGCTATCTTCTTTATTTGTATATATGGTTCTCATTATTTAATTTATTTGCCTTAAAATAAAGCCCAATTTGCTCTTTCTATGCATAAGTCATTCTCTTTTATCTAAGTGTACCCAGTGAGCCAGGAAACTTTTCTCATTGTATCTGTTGATGACATTTCCTATTTACACAGACTGGAATGGAAACTTCTCGTTCCCGATCAACATCAGTACTGATCTGGCTCCTGTGGCCTTCGTGCTTGTCTACACCCTTCACCCCAGTGGGGAAATTGTGGCTGACAGTGTCAGATTCCAGGTCGACAAGTGCTTTAAAAACAAGGTGATGTCTCTTCTGTTTCTTGCCTGTCTTGAGTAAGAAGGGTGAGCAGTTTTCTCGCTGTGGTCTCCTTCTTATGTGACTACCGTAACCTTTACATGGTAATCTCACAATAGATGTTGGCATAATTAAATTATTAGGGGTTGAAAGAATCACTGAACAGAATGAATAACTTTTGGCAGCAATACTAATCCTGATTTGATAAGACGATGATGAAAGAGGTGCTCCTGGAAGGAGAGTTGAGGGTGAAAGTGGGCAGGGGAAATATAGGTATAGAAATTTATAAAGATTAATTTGGAAAAGTTTGAATACATTCAAATTATTTTCACATAAAAATACCTTACTCTCATTCCTTTTCTTTCTCTACTTTAGGTTAGCATCGAGTTCTCTAAGGAGCAGGGGCTGCCTGGCTCCAATACCAGTCTCTATCTTCAAGCAGCCCCTGACTCATTCTGTGCACTCCGGGCTGTGGACAAAAGTGTTCTTCTACTGAAATCGGAACAACAGCTGTCAGCTGAAAGCGTAAGCTCTCTGATGTCCTCATTTTCTTCATTTTTATCTGGCTTCATACAAGGCTTACCCTTCTGATGATTTTTTTTTTTAAAGATAGGCACCTGAGCTAACAACTGTTGCCACTCTCTTTTTTTTTTCTGCTTTATCTCCCCAAATCTCCCCGGTACACAGTTGTATATCTTAGTTGCACATCCTTCTACTTGTGTCATGTGGGACACCACCTCAACGTGGCCTGACGAGCAGTGCCATGTTGGCACCCAGGTTCCAAACCTGTGAAACCCTGGGCCGCCGGAGCAGAGTTCACAGACTTAACCGCTTGGCCATGGGGCCGGCCCCCAGATGATGTTTTTGTTTGAGATGGAACATGTTGAAAATATCAAATATTTTCCTCCTTTGTTCCTTCATGGGTTATATATTTACTAATTTTTCTTGGCTGACCCAGCACTCATAACAATATAAAATTCTATAGATAATTATAGCAAGTTAGGAAATGTACAATGAGATTTTGTAAAAATCATAGGTGTAATCATACATATGGAAACTTAGAGTTAAATCTCTGTGTTGAAGAATATGCTTGGATACAGTCTAAAGTTACTATCCATTAATGGATCTTATATTTTCATAAGCATTTCCAGGCCAACAATTCCAGAATTTCATGTCAAAATTATTTCAGTTAATACCTGTTGGATATTTTCCTTTTATTTTTAACACAAGTACATATAAATATTGAAATTTATGATCTATTTAAAACCAATTTAATAATTTAAAACTCTTCTTCTTATTAAAATTATACCTATTGCCTTAATCCATTTGGGCTGCTCTGACAAAATGCCACAGACTGGGCAGCCTTTAAACAACAGAAATTTATTTCTCACGGTTCTGGAGGCTGGAAGTCTGAGATCAGGGTGACAGCATGACTGAGTGAGGTCCTCTTCTGGGGTGTAAAATTCTTCTTGTATTGTCACATGGTGGACTGGACAAGGAAGCTCTCTCGGGCATGCTTTATAAGGGCATTAACTCATTCTTAAGGGCTCTGCCCTCATGATCTAATCATCTCCCAAAAGCCCTACCTGCTAATACCATCACATTGAACATTAGGATTTCAACATATGATCTTTGAGAAGATACAAACATTCAGACCGTAGCACCTGTGTATTGTAGAAACTGTACAAAATATTCAAAGGCATAAGGAAATAAATCTTTTAAATATTCATAATCTTAACACTTACACATATGTACATTTTGGTTGTAAATTTTAAAATCTCTTTTCTGAAGGTATATATATTTTACAAACAAGATCTCATTGAAAAATGCACTTTTGTATTCTACTTTTAACACCGTATAGTAAATCTAGTCTTAAATATAAAGCTATAAAATTAATCAAAACATTTAATAACCATTAATCATGACATAAATGACATATTTTTCCCAATGTAAAACTTAAATACATTTAAATTTTTTATTCCAGCTAAGAAGCTTCTAACTGATTTCAGAATCTGGAGAAGCATCAACAAATAAAGAACAAATTTATCTATTAACGTGGAAAACATATATATACTTCTTTTTCTAAGAGTTTCATGGATTCAGAGTAAATAGCTTCTGCTCATTCTTTCTACAACTAGTGGTAACAAGGCCTTAGAAAAACTGCCTTGAGAAAAAACCATCAAGAGACCACCAGTAGAAAATTCCAGAGACATTTTGACAGACCAGAATATTCAACTGTCTCAGAATATGATATCAGACCCAAAAGAAGTTACCTTTGTTTATTATCAATAGCCTTATTAACAGTATAAATCAAGTAATGTTATGTAAATGAGTACATTCCAATTCATATTATTTGTTATATGTTTAATTTTTAGTTTTAAATAATTTTAAAAAGTGTGAGAATTATACAGAGAACTCTCCTGTACCCTTTACCCAGACCCACTAATTTTTAACATTTTTCCACATTTGCTTTCTCTCCCACTCTTTCTCCTGCCTACACACACACACACACATGCACACACACACACAAATACGTACATAGCATTTAAGGAAACTTTCTGAACCATTTGAGAGTAGGTTGCATACTTCATGTTACGTTATTCCTTGATGTATCAGTGTCCATATTCTAAAAGCAAGGATGTTCTACATAACTACTATACAGTTATCAGATTTAGGACATTTAATATTGTTTCAACCTTTAGATCTGATCTGCCAACTATGTTCAATTTTTGTCAATTGTCCTCTTTACCACATTTCTTTCATTTAGTACAAGATCCAGCACAAAATCACATATGGCATTTGGTAGTCAGGTCTCTAGTTTTCTTTAGTCTGGGACAGAATCTCTCTTGTCCTTTATGAAGTTGACATTTTTGAAGAACACAAGCCAGATGCTTCTTTTTAAATAGAATGTTCCTCATTTTAAGTTTGTCTGATGTTTCCCATGATTAGGCGAAAGTTATGCATCTCTGGCCAGAATACCGCATATGTGATGTTTATTTTTCATGGTATCACATCCAAGGTATACACACGATCCATTTGCCTATCACTGGTGATGTTAATTTTGATCACCTGATAAAGGTGTTTCCCTGTATCTCCACTGGCTATTTTCTTCCATAAACTAATAACCAATTTGTGCTTATTAAGTCTATTTGTACATCCTGCTCCTCATCAAAATTTCCTCTTAGATTTAGCATCCATTGATAATCCTTGCCTAAACTAATATCGGTAGGATAGCTGAAACATGGTGATTTTTCAGTTCCATGTCTTCCTCTTTACTTATGAATGCAGGGATTTCTTCTTCTCAAAGGGTTATAATTATTACTATACTAAATTATTTTTATGATAAAATTTTTCCAAGCTTTCCCAGTGAAAGCATCTTCCATTTGGTCCCTGTGTCCTTGGAACATGCCTGGATCATGTTTTTAGCATTTGTTGTTGTTCTGGCACAAGACGTTCTAAGCCCATCTTGTACCTTCTTTTCACTAGCCTTGAAAGCAGTTTTTCCAAGGAGCCCTTATTCCTTAGACTGTGGCATAGTATTTATCTAATTTGTCTTTTTCAAAAACTTTAATGGCTATTCAGTTGATATATCATCTTTGTTCTGGTGATTTGAGATATTACTTTTATCATACACTATATTTTTATTTGTAGTTATGTTTATTTCTGGACTTTATATTCTATTCCATTAGTCTGTCTAATAATGTGTCAGGACCACACTGTTGCAGTCATAGAGGTTTTGTAGTATGTATTAATTTTTGGTGGGAATTGATTCCTTGTCTTCATCCGCCTAACTCTTCTATTTCAGGGTTTCCCTAGCTATTCTTCCATTTTTGAGTTTCCCTATCAATTTTATTTTCAACTTATCCAACTCAAGAAAAAGTTTACTGATATTTTTATTGTGATTTTGTGGAATTTATAAATTAACTGCATCTTGATGGTGAGATGTACTAATCAAAAATAAGAAATTTTTTTATTTGTTCAAGTGTACTTTTATGTCTTTCATGAATTTTAATTTTAAATAAATTTCTTCATATAGTTTCCTGTTAAGCATTTTAACTTTTTTGTTGCTGTTGCAAATGAGGTTTTCTCTTCTATTATATATTCAAGTTGGCTGTTATTTGTGGATATGGGAGCTATTTTTTGCATAATAATTTTATATTTTGCTAACCTGCTGAATTCCTTTATTGATTGAATTACTTTTATCAACAATTCTCCAGGGTTTCTAGGTATACTGCCATGATACTATGGACATAACTTTCCTTCTTTTTATTCCCCAATGCGTATTCCTCTATTTAAGAAAAAAAATTGCCTAGTTGCAGTACAATGTTAAATTTCAGGAGGAATAACATCCTTGTCTTGTTCCTGACCTTAGTAGAAAGGACTGGTAGAACCTTTGTGTGGTTCTTTTGTGTATAGTAGTTTCTTGATGACTTTCTGTATTTTCTTTGTGGAAATTCTCTCTCTACTGGTGTCAGTTTTAGTAATTTATGTTTTACTAAGAAATTAAGCCTTTTAAATAGGCTTTCAAATTGATTTTTATTGAAAAGTACAAAGAAATCTCATGATATTTTAAAAATAAGTTCTCTGTACCAATAGTTGCATCTTCCTTGTCTTTATTTTTTATTCCTCTTTATGTAATTTTTATCCTGCATATTTATACTTTATTTTTCCTCTTTATTGATTAATTAGTGATTTATCTATTTTAATTTTTTATAAAACTATGATTTTGATTGATTAATTTGATGTAATGTGGGGGTTTTTGGTACTCTACCACATTGATTTTTGTTTTTATCTTTATTACTTCATTACTGTTGCTTTCTTTTATTGATCTTGTTTTTAGCTTTTTTATTTGGAAATTTATATAATTTTCATTCATTTATTTTTATTGGCTTAGATGTTAAACCCTATGAACTTTTCTCTAATTTCTACTGTTAAAGTATCTCATAGATTCTTATATGTAGCAATTGCATCGTTGTTTTTGGAAATTCTATAATATCTGCATTTAGGTTTTTACTGAAAATTTATTTAGTGGAGCATCCCCTAATTTATATGTAGACTGGCCTTTCTACTTTGGAATATTTAATTTCAAGTTATATTGCCTCATGATCAGTATATTTCTATTTTATGGGGACTAATGATATGCTTTTATTGTGCTCAAATATACCAACAGCTTTTGAGAATACTTCACACGTGTTCAGAAGAATATGTAGTCTCTTTATGTCTGTTCTGTATCCATAAGATCTGATTATTTAGATATTTTCTATTCTCACTTATTTTTTTAAATACACCTGACCTGTCTTGTACTGAGAGTAGTGTGTTAAACCATCCTGTTAAGACTGTTTCTATCTGCTTCTCCTTGCATTTTCTGTTGTTTCTGCTGTGACTGCTGTGTTATTTTGTGCATAGATATTCATAACTATTGTGGCTTTATTCTGAAATGGGGGTTTTAACAGTATAAAGTGTCCTCTATCTTATTTGATGCCTTTTAGCCTCAATTCTACTTTTTCTGATATAGAAAAAACTGTAACCTCTGCTTTCTTATTATTTTCATTCACCTGACTTTTAGTTTTTTTTTTTAAGTATGCTTTTTTTGATGAGGAAGATTGGCCCTGAGCTAACATCTGTTGCCAATCTTCCTCTTTTTTTTTTTTTTCTTTTTCTCCCCAAAGCCCTGGCACATAGTTGTGTAGCCTAGTTTCAGGTCTTTCTAATTCTTCCATATGGGGTGCTGTCTCAGCATGGCTTGATGAGCAGCACACAGGTTCCAGTGTCCTACACTGGGAACTATCGAGTCCATGGACTACGATCATGTTTTGACACTTAATGTCCTTCTTGCTTTTATCTGGAGTAGATTTAGCGTGTGTCTCCTCTAATTCCTCCGCGTCTGTCTCCCCTATTTTCATCTAGTCTTTTTAGCCTTCCCTCTTGAGCTTTGCACGCTTCATATTTCCAATAGCAGTAAGATTCCAACTCTGCTGGAATTTGGTGGTTATTTCTCTACTAACAAGTAATTTGAAGTTCATGAAATTATCTATATCTTAGTAATGTTAAAGACACAAGTCATGGATATTATTACTTGTTCTCTTTCATTTTATTTTTTCTTTGGAAGGATACATAAGAAGATTTAGAATCAGGCAGTTATCATTTTCCTCCAGACCTGGGAGTTCTAGTGTTATAATTGCAATGAATCATCTGTGCACTAGACCTTGGATTAACGTATAAATCTCTAGGCTTCTCTTTCTTACATGTTATCCTAAATCCTACATCCCAGCTGAAATGTTCTATGGACATGACATTGACCATCTAAAAGAAATTGAAGGTTTCCTCTACTGGAAAGATAAGTTGACTCAAAGTATTGGATTAAATATAATGGCTATGCTTTTAAACAACAGAGCAAGAATAAATGATTGTGGCACAGAATTTGCCAATATTGTAACAATAAGTGAAGTGTTTAAAATCATTGGAAACCATGTTATTTTTCTCATAGGTGTACAACCTGCTTCCAAATATAGAACTATATGGTTATTTCTATCATGGTCTCAACCTTGATGATGGCAAGCTAGACCCTTGCATTCCTCAGAAGGATATGTTTTACAATGGTTTGTATTATATACCTGTAAGCAACAATGGGGATGGAGACATCGCTGATATTATCAGGGTAAGATAACTTAAGATTTTAAAAATTATTTTGCCTCTATTTTAGTTTTAGTATTCATAATGCATACCTATATTTTATTAATTATGTAGTTTTCTTCTTATTCTTTGAGATGAATGTCAGTAATCTCCTTAAAGAGCACCCAAAAATTGTCTTATAAAAAGGAGATATTAATTTTTATTGATTTTCTTTCTTTTGTTGAAAATAAATTAAGTGGCAGTTGAAATGATAAAACCTCATGTTCAAAGTAATGAGACAGTCTCCAATTTATTGTGATAAATCTTATATAGAAATCATCAAATCAAGAGACTAAAATACAGTCTGAGCTCCATCAGTATCTAGGCTATCAACTGGATATGCTGAGGCCTCCACAAAAGGATCGTTATAATTGAAGTCACAGGTTTGGAAGAAAAGGAGCATAGAATTAGACATGCTGTAGTGTAAGTCTCAGCTCTCCAAATTACTGACTGTGCATTTGTATATGTGTGTTTATGTTTGATGTTAATTAGGGTAATGATAGTGCCTATCTCATAAGTATTCTTCCCTTAGAATTAAATGGAGAATGATGTAAAATGCTTTAGCAAAATTCTAGCATGTAATAAGGGCTAGCTAAATCATAGTGATTATCATTTTGCCTCCAAATTAGAGATTTTTCTGTATATCAAATAGAAGTAACGTGACTTCTAAAATTCCAAACCCTTACTAGCCGAGGAAACGTACATTTATCATCTGTTTATCCTTATAATGTAGCTGATAGGCCTTTTTTAGCTCTTGCATGAAAGAAATACACAACCTTTATTTTGCTGTTTGTTTCTTTGAAGATTATGGGTCTGAAAGTCTTTACCAATCTCCATTACCGGAAACCAGAAGTATGTTCAACGGAGAGAATGATGCCATTCCCTAGGCCACTGTATCTTGGAATCAAAGACTATGCTCCGATGTACAGTGCCGCATCTAGAATTGAAGGTGGGTAATCTAGAATTTTGTATCTGGGAGATGGCCAAAAGCATTCATGGAATTAGGTGTATTTGGGATAAAACTATGAAAAATTGGAATTTTACAAGTGAATTATGCCATGTTTTGGCTACAAGACATCCTGCCGCTGAATAAAACAGAATAAGGCAGGCTGGAAGTGGTTTTGGCTTAAAGGAAAAATTAGCTTCAGATATGAGAGGAAGTCTATTTTTATTGGTATCACACAGTATCAGAAGTGTATAAGAGCAGGCAATGTGTGATGATGCAAGAGGACAATTATTAAAAGCATGATACAAGAGAATGAGATGTCTCTGTAGGGACTTTGTAGCCTTATTATATGCAGAGTTCAAGGCAGAGGATTTTGATTTTGAAATAGCCAAACAGTTGGTATCAGAAGTATGTTCAAATACTAGTCCATTTCCTACTGGAAGGACTATAAGTGCAAAACTCAGCAGTAGTCTTAGGTAAGTAAGGTCATTAGGCAGATTTCCAATACAGAAATTTAGTCAGGGAAGTAAAATGAAACAAGGCCATCAAAACAGAGCCAAAGTCAAAGCTGTACTCCAGATCTGAAAATACTTGAATAATGTTCTTAAATCCCTCTGGCCTAACATTGAGAGTGGTGCAGTAATTGAAGTGGGGCTGATCCTGAATATGAGTATCAGAAACTCGGCTTGAGAAAAATTAAAGGCCTGACAGCTTTATAGGAGAGTAGACTCAGTGAGTATTCAAGAAGCCCTATAAAGTCCAGAAGTTGAAACCACTTTGAAGTCCTAGTCAAGAGGCTGAACTTATCTACTTTTCTGCTACTAGATTAAACCATATTTAGTGAACTTTATCAGAAACATCTAAACTTTTTAGTATCTTTGAATAAAATGTACTGAAACCGAAAGTCACCCATTTTAATCTCTTCTTTCTTCAGTTATTAATTTTTTAATTCACTCAACAAACATTTATTGAGGCCAGGAGCTGAGTTACATATTGTAAATACAGTGGCTTACTCTATACTTCCTAGAACTTTTAGTCTAACAGGAAAGTGTTATAGTAAAACAGATAATTCCAAAAACCTGAAAAGACTGCACAAATGGAAGTAATAGGAATAGAAGAGACCTAAATTTCTCAAGGGCCTGTTATGCCTTCCTGGAAGAAGTAGCGTTTATGCTGAGACCTGAAAGATGAATGACAATACATCACAAAAAGACTTAGAAGGGCATTCCAAGCAGAGAAGAAAGTACTATGAAATGTAAGGTAAGAAACTGAATGCACTTCAGAATGGCAGAAGGTATGGTTCAAGGACAAGAGTGAAGATGACTAAAGCGAGAGGGATAGACAGACAGATCATGAAGACCTTGTCGGGCGTTTAAAGAGTTTGGTACTCATTCTAATGCAATAATACACTATTGGCAAGTTGTAAGCAGACAATCTAATAGGTGTTTTTAAAAGATATTTCTGACGGCTCTGTGGAAAAGGGATTTGGCCTTGGGCTAAGACTTTCTATATGCAATGTTATAAACACTAGTAATTAAGTTGAGAGACACTGGTGCTTGGACAATTATGAAAAGACAGTGGAAATATAGAAATATGGATGGATTTGAGAGTTGCTTTTAAGCTATTTTCATTTGGTTGGTTATGGGAAATGCAGGATTGGGGAGAGGAGTCAAGGACAAATCTTAAACTTTCGATTTGGATAAGTAGATGGGCTTTTGAATTTTCATGGAAATAGGAACTACTTCAGAGAAGCTGGGGGGATATACAGTAGTCCCCCCCATCCAAGTGGATATGTTCCAAGACCCGCAGTGGACGCCTGAAATTGCAGTTAGTACCGAACCCTATATTTAGTGTGTTTTTCCCTATACATCCATACCTACAATAAAGTTTAACCTATAAATTAGGCAGTAGGAGATTAACAGCAGCTAATAATAAAATAGAACAATTATAACAATATGCTCTAATAAAAGTTACCATAGATCGTAGCAACCTCAGCATACGATTTTTTTCTTTCTTTATTAAGTTGAGAACTTTCACCTTTTCACTTAAAAGAGCACTTTATGACTTCTCTTTGGCATATCTGAGCTGCCAGCATCACTATTCTTGTGCTTTGGGATCATTATTCAGTAAAATAAGGGTTACTTGAACACAAGCACTCTGATACCCTGACAATCAATCTCATAACCAAGAAGGCTACTAAGTGACTAATGGGTGGGTAGACCTTTACAGCAGGGGTGCACTGGACAAAGGGGTGATTCAAACCTTGGGTGGGATGGAGAGGGACAGCATGAGATTTCATTACACTACTCAGAATGGCACACAATTTAAAACCTATGAATTGTTTATTTCTGGCATTTTCCATTTACTATTTTTGGGTAGTAGTTGATCATAGATAACTGAAATTGTGGAAAATGAAACTGCAGATTAGGGGGGACTATTGTAATGAGTTTCCTTTCAGAAAAGTTTCATCTGAAATACACATAAAGCATTCAAAAATGAATATGCACGAAGGTGTTGCATGCACAAGTCTAAAGCTCAAAAGAGAGGTCCAGATGGAAGACATAGATTAGGAGACATCACCATAGATATTGTCATGAAGCCATGTGTGAGGATGTCGATGCAGAGACAATGCATAGTAAGAAAAAGACCTAGAGCAGAACTCTTAGAAACAAGTCAACAATGAGGAGATTACATCCTCAAACGAGAATGACAGAATGAGACTGACAAAAAAAGATTAGAAGAAAACTAGAAGGATGTGGCGTTATGGAGGTTAACAATAGTGACTGTTTTGAGGACGCAGTGTTTAAGAATTCCCAATATAGCCTAGAGGCCAGCAAGTGAAAGAAAGTGTTCTTTAGAATTAGCAATATTAATGTCATTGGAAACTTCAGCAAAAGTAATGTTAGCATAGTAGAATCGGCAGACAACAGATTGCTTTGTGGCAGACACCTGAATGTCTGATGAGAAACTTGACTCAGTGAATAGACATCACTTTCTCTAAATTTGGCTGTAGAGGAACAATGTAGGCTGATTGTTTGTTATTTATGTTTCTTTGTTGTTGTTGTTTTTAACATTGGAAAAGATGTGAGCATCAAAATGCTGATGCCTAGGTTGAGATATCCATTTACTGGCAATGAGGCCCAGGAGCAAATCCCTATATTGTTTTACACTGAGCACGTGTGGTTGAAGACATAGCTTAAAGGTGTGTGTCATTGAAACGCATATTTTTATTCTCCCTAAATAAAACATTTCTCTTTTCTTTTAGTTGATGGAGTCACGGAGAAGAATGTTAACTATGTAGAACGGGCTATGATGGAAACAGTAAGAACATACTTTCCAGAGACATGGATATGGGACCTCGTCAGTGTTGAGTGAGGTTTAATGGTTTTCTCTCCTATGTGACTTTATTTCTATTTTCCTCTTGTTTTTATTTCTTAAACTTTATTTGTGGATATATAAAGCAGTACCATATTTGTAAAATGTACAATACTATTTATATGTATGTACTGAGCACATAATTTATTTTATTTTTTTCTCTAGCATTGTTTCATAGCTATTAACTTCATGCAGATAGATGTAAGCTTCCTCAATTTTTTTGAAAATAATGTGGTGTTTAAAGAAACATGACTTTTTAAGGTTAAATTTTATAGAAATCCACCTCTCAAGATTTTTATCTAATTCCCTGTCCAAACACTATAACTCATTTTTAACCTTCAGCTAATGGGCTTTTTTTGCTTCCTCTCGACTAAATTTAGGTTCCTGATTTAGACAAAGAATGCATTTTGCCAATAATATCTCCCTGTAGTTCCTCAGGTTCAGCAAATCTTTCATTCCTCATCCCTGATACTATAACCCAATGGGAGGCAAATGGCTTCTGTGTGAATGGTGATGCTGGATTTGGCATTTCATCAACAACTACTCTGGAAGTCTCCCAATCTTTCTTTGTTGAAATGACCTTGCCCTTTTCAGTTGTTCGAAATGAACGATCTGATTTGATTGTCAATATCTTCAGCTACCTGAATACATGTGTAGAGGTAGGTTGTTCCCTTTGATCTGGAGACAAAATCTAACAAGGTCAAAAGATTCTTTAATATTTTCCCTTAATATTGCCATATGCTTTTTATTCTCAAATGCAAAATGGTACTATAATGTGGTAAGATTTGTTTCCATATTCTTTAAAAACAATTGCTTTAATTCACGGCAATGATTCAAATACTCTTTTGAGAATGTCATTTCGTAATGATGTGTGTTCTACCATATTTATCTTCTTGTGAGAGGAGTCAGTTGGTGTCTTTTATTTTCACTAACTTAGAACAAAATAAATAAAACAAAATTTTCTCGAGATGGGAGGAGGAATAGTAACAGCAAAGTATTGAGTGCCACGCTCATTGCCATGACTGATTTTTTTTTAGATATCTGTTCAACTGGAACCATCTCCAGTTTTTGAGGCAAATATCAGCACCCCTAAGAACAATGGCAGTGAAGTTATCCAAGCTGGAGAGAGGAAAACATATGTCTGGACTCTTATACCTAAGAAACTGGGTAAGGCAGCTATGCGTCTATGCCAATCTCGTCTGGAAAACCAGCCCATTTTTACTGACTCTGTTTATTTTCCTTAAATTCTCTATAAAAACATAATTTTCTCTTTCACCTTTTTAATTCTCTTTTTTATGAATTCTCAATTAAAAATTCTGTCTTTGTAATCTAATTTCCGGTTGCTAATGCTTGCGTAGAGCAAAATCACCCTTCATTTGTTTAGAAGCATAATGTGATTGAAATACAATATAAATGCTAATTTACATAACCTATCAAATCCATACATCCTATCCCAAATGAGGGCCCTATTTTCTTTAATGCTGCCTAATTCCTTCACTTCTCACTTGCTGCTTGGCCTATCATCAAGAACCTGTGTCAACTATACAAAAATTGCTTCTCAATTACAATGATTGCCAGGATTTGCAAATTTACTAAATACATTATGAGACACCGAAAACTTGGGTGGAGATCAACACTGAGAAAACTATTGTCTCAGTGCATATATTATCTGCAGTATAGAAAAATAAATTTTAAAGTTTCTTGTTAAAAATATAAGGGAAAGGAAAAGCTAAAAAGAGTCTAGTAAACAGAATGCTAGATGTGGTAGATCCACGACACTCATTATCACTAAATTTAAAAATTGTCCTTAAAATTTCCTTTATTTCATGTCTCATATCCAGTATTATTTTAGCAGCAAATAGTACCTTTATGAGATCATTTTACTTCACCTGTGACATCAGTCTGCCTTAGACTAGTTTTCCTATTAGATTTTAAATCTCTCATGTTTTCTAACTACACAAGGTCTTCAAAAATCTTACCCTGTCAACTGAGATAGAACACTGTACTAATTTGTATGGTTTTATGGCATTAAGTGGTGGACAAAGTTCTATGAGTGGATTATCAAAGGCTTTCTAAAACAAAACACAGCAACAAACAAAAAGCAGAACAGTATATTGATTATGCATATTGGTTTATAGGCATACAGGAAATATTAAACCAAAAGAATTATCTTTTTCAATACTCTAATTTTACAAGTAAGGAAACTGGCAATAAGTTGTAACTATGTGACCTCTGATGTCACAGGGAATTAAAAACAACAGATTCATTTCTGTCACTTGATTTAAATCTTGTGCCCTTTCTACTATGTCATATTTTACTATTTTTGTTTGTTTGATATTGGGGAAAGTTAGGAGCCCTGGTTATCTGATGTTATATCTTCATGTTGTCATATGAAATCTTTATAAACAATTGCTATCAAGGAATTGGCTCCGTTGGCTTGACAGAATATTATTTTTCCTCAAAATTTCTTCAGTTCTAATTAAGTAAATGAATCACTTATTTAATATAAGGAATCTTAAAACAGGTAAAGGAGAACATACCAAATTATCTCCAGGCTGGAGAAAGAGCAAGTTATTTTGGTCTGGGCATAAATATGATAACAGGATTCAGTTCATCCAATTCAAGATATGGTTCACAGACTCTTACCATTTCCCATTACAGAAGGGGCCAATGGTCAATTTAACTTATACTTGGGAATTTTTTTTACAGGGAAAGTCAACATCACTGTAGTTGCTGAGTCCAAACAAAGTAGTGCTTGCCCAGATGAAGCGTCTGAGCAGCAAAATCCGAAGTGGAAAGATACTGTGATCAAAAGTTTATTGGTAGAGGTATGTACATGCAAAATTATAGAGCTCTTCCAGATAAAAAATAGACAGTGGCTAATAAGTTAAATATTAAAATACATTCTCCTTGAAGAGACAGTTAATTGACCATAGTTACTTTTGACATATGTCTTTTTTTTTTTTTTGAGGAAGATTAGCCCTGAGCTAACATCCACCACAAATCCTCCTCTTTATGCTGAAGAGGATTGGCCCTGACTTAACATCTTTGCCCATCTTCCTCTACTTTACATGTGTGACGCCTGCCACAGCGTGACTTGATAAGTGGTGTGTGGGTCCATACCTGGATCTGAACTGTTGAACCCCGGGCCACCAAAGCAGAGAGCACAAAATTAATTGCTACGCTACTTGTCGGCCCCCAAGATGTCATTTTTAATGAATTAAAATAGCAATAAAACTCATCCTTTCTTTAATTAGTACTTGACCCAGGATAGAACAACTTGACACTTGAAACAGGCTTGATGAGTTTTTGTTTGCTACTGACTTGTAATGTTTCCTGTACACCTATTCCTGTTCCCTTACCTTTTTCTGACTGAGTCTCAAACCCAAGAGACAAATCTACTTGTCCTACGTGCCTGTATAGTTCCCATGACTATCAAAAAGAATCAATGCTTATCAGTGGAGCATTCTCACCTCACCTCTTGGCATGTTTCTACTCTGCAAAATGCTTTGTTTATCTACTAGAGATGTTAGACAGGATCCGAGGAGTTGAGAGTGTCGCTTGATGACATTAAAGTTATCTCTGTCCAAACTAAGGGAACATAGGGCCTAAAATGAGTATTAGTAACGTACAGTGACTTCCAAATGTAAAAAGAAGTGGACAATAAATGGATCTTGTCCCAGGGACAAACATGTGCTAGCCATGTCTATGTGAGCTGACGCTGGATTACTTTTCCTTCATGGAAAGATGACCCAGACTCATTATTTTGTGCTTGTTTTTGTTTACTTTTTGACAGCCTGAAGGTATTGAAAAAGAAATGACTCAAAGTTTCCTTATCTGTACAAAAGGTAAGAAGATCTTTCAGGTGGTCAAATTAGTCATAAAGTAAGTTTATCCAAAGGATCAATTTATTCTATCTCCTTCTACACTAGTCCACTTGCCATACTGAGTGCCTCAGTGGTTTCATTCTAAACACCTAATGAAGGATTTTATTTCCTGCCCTATGTTCATTGTATAATTTTAGCAAACAAAAAGTATATTTATGAGATTTTCTTTTAGTTTACCTAAGACACCGATATGCCTCAGCCTATTTTTCTCATCTTGTATATTTTGGGCTCCTCTTGTCATATGATTGTGGCACAATATTGGACAGTGGGAAATATTATGCCCAAATAGCACACAATGTAACCCTTGCTTTTGTACACTTGGGGTGAGAGAGCCCGTAGATAAATCACGGCCCCTCAATCACCTGCTTTATGGTCATTATGAGCATTGTTTTATCTGGTTGATGATAATTTGATTTTAATGTCTAATAGCAGTCTTCGAGATTTACTTTTTGTGTGTGCTGTTTTATATGTCATAGTTAGTAGTTTCTTACATTTTTTTTCATACGTAAATAGTTTAGGCACTAAACTAATGGAGAATTGGAGCCATTCTCTAACACACAGATATATATACCATTTTCTGAATGTATTGTCATTCTGAACTGGATCAAAACTTCAATTGTGTCTCTGCTAACAAGCGACGTGTAAAGTAAAAATAAATAATGCAATATATTTCTTAATACGTTTGTCTCACAAATCTCGCTGCTATTGTTTATAAAAGGAAACCATTACATTATTTATTTTATTGTTTTTTTCTTTCCAGGTGCCAAAGCCTCCAAGCAGGTAGTTTTGGATTTGCCAGACAATGTGGTAGAAGAATCAGCAAGGGCCTTTTTCACTGTTGTGGGTAGGTTGGTCAAACTTGTGTTTCACACTGTCTTGAAAGTCTTGATTGAAGTAATCTCAAAAAAAATCCTTAAAATAACAGGATGGAGAGATTTTCTTAAGCTATCAATTGGAGGGAATTGTTGAGGATTTTCTATGCTTATTTCTGTATGGGATCTGAGAGGATTAAAGTGTCATTTTCAAAGCTATGACCCTAGGAAACATTTGTTCTGGTAGATGATAACTGGTGTTTAGAAAACAAAGGGGTTTATTGTAGCCCATTGATCTGAAATATTAAGTTCCTCTTTGGAGAATCAGAATAAACTTTGCTTGTTAGAGATGCTGGAAATTTACTCAGTAATAGGAGAAATTTGTTTTACAATAAACTTATTTGTCTATCATTAAAATTAACGCTTTGGGGGAGAGGATGGATTACAGCTTATGGTTCATCGGGTCAGTTTCTCTAAAAGCAAACAGGCAAGCAAACAGACACACTTTCCTAACTTTCCCCTCCTTCTGGTCATGAGATTTTCAGAAATATTTTTCATACCAGAAACTCCTTTAACTTCACCCATTATCCATATCTCATCTTTAGAATTACTTCATGAGAATTTTTCCTTGTTTCCACCTTTTAAATTCGATTTAAAATATTTCCTACTTCCACTATGCCTCTTTTATCTATGGTTATTAATGTTGAGCTGCCAACTATAAGCCATAGTAACTTTCTGTTTTTTCCATTTTTAGGGGATATTCTAGGGCTTACAATGCAGAATCTAGAGAATCTTCTCCAAATGCCCTATGGATGTGGAGAGCAGAACATTGCCCTGGTGGCATCTGATACCTATGTCCTTGACTATCTGAAAGCTACTAAACAATTGACAGAGGAAGTTAAATCTAAGGCTTTCTTTTTCTTATCTAACGGTGAGAAGATTCAAATACTTTCTGCCTATAATAGGTGAAATCTGTTGTTACTAATACCAAGATGTCATAAAGCTGTTATTATCAGGTAGTCTCATGGGGAAAAAGTGGATATGAACTGAGGTACTCTAGGTCCTAGCTATGTTTTTGGTTTTTCGTTTTCTGCCCTTCAGTATCCGTGTGGTCATTCAAGTTTCACAATTCAGAACTGTAACGTTTCAAATTATGAGCTCGGTTTTTCTTTTAATGCCTAATATTTTGCCAAGCTACCTTGTTTGTTGTTGTTATAGCTATAAATTTTGTTTATCAACTTCTGTATTTTTTTGCTCAATTGCGTTCCATCTCAATGAAGTGATTGGATTTATATGTAAAAAGGGGTGTATAAACCTTGTAAAATATGATATTAAAGAAAAGTCTGAGGGTATAATTTCTTTGGGTTTTATTTTCAGAAAGATAACACTGAAGTAAAATAACCTTAAAGAAAAGGTATTAAACAATTAGTAAGTGCCAGTTATTGAACTAGGCATAGTCATATGCTGTATCTTATTTGTCTTTAAAAACCCATAATGTAGGAGGGTTATTTTTGGTTTTTCACTATGGATAGAGAACCTGAGTTTCAGAAATTAAAATTTAAATGATAATCCTCATAATTTGTGTCTAACAGAAAAACTCAGGGCTTGCCACTATACCATTCTTTTTCTTCTAACTTTCTTAGATTAAAAAAATAATTTCCTACAATGTTGTGTTTTAGGTTATCAAAAGCAGTTGTCTTTCAAAAACTCTGATGGTTCATATAGTGTGTTTTGGCAGAGGAATCAGAAAGGAAGCTTATGGTGAGAGATGAAAATTTTATTTTAAATAATATAGCAATGATTTGAGGAGGTCTTGGGAAGGAGTGAGGGGAGTTGAGTTTGGTGGAAGGTTGGAAGCAAAGTGGATTTCAAAGCGAATTTACAGAGGCGAATGAGATAAAACTAAAATATTTGATTATTCCGATTCTAATGCAACAATATACCTAGAGTCTTATGGTAATTTGCTTAGGAGTCTGATTGTTTAATGACACCCTCCTGTACGTCCACAAATTGTTAACTCCATGGAAAATGGCACATCTTGGTCTACACTTCTCAAGGTCCCACATAGATTCAGGAGAGTAAATCTAGAAGGCCCCAAAGTATCTAATTAGACTTATTCTGTCTCCACATATGGATAATTGATAAACTATATAGCAAAAACTTTGTGTATAAACATGCTGAAAATTACATACAGTTATTTTCACATACTGCTATTTAAAACATTTACTGACCCAAAGGGAAGAGCCACTATCAATAAAGACTCATTGCAGTCAACATTAGTCAAATTAGATGCAGCTGTTATCCAAAGGGAACAATGGTGATGAACCTGTTGAGTAGATGACATCATTTCTTTCTTATCTGACTTTTGTCTAACTGGTGATTTGCATTATAGGCTCAGTGCCCTTACTTTTAAGACATTAGAGAGAATGAAGAAATATGTTTTCATTGATGAACAAGTTCAAAAACAGACTTTGATCTGGCTTTCAAGCCAACAGAGAAGTAATGGGTGCTTTAAAAGTGATGGCAAACTTTTCAACAATGCCTGGGAGGTGAGAGACTAACAGAACTAGGCTTTCCTTGCCTCTTCTCATTGCCTACCTTCCCTATCTCTGGCTTATCTGGTGCATGAATATTTTTCATGTGAATATTACCTCTTCTGAGTCTGCTGTAATGATAGGCCTGTGGTGTAGTGGTCAACAGGTAATTCCTGCTGCATGCATGTTAACCACAGCCTACATATAACTCCTCATGAATCTATTGTTTGCCTTGCTCTCTTTAGTCCTTCCATAGAACCAGCATCCTTCAGTAGATAAACTAGAAACAGGAGAGAGAGGAGAGAAAAGGAATCTAGAGAGGAAGAATTAAGAAATTTGGATCCAGACAATATTTTAAGGGAGGGTGGGCTTGATTAAGTAATTGATTGCTATTTATGGATGGCCAGAAATTTCAGGGAGAGTATCTAGTAATTTATGTCATTTCAATGAAGCATTCTTCCAATACCCTTTCAAGTCAAGGCATGAAGGCGAACTGGCCCTGCGTCAAAATACAATGAAATGAAGTATGTTCTTGATAGTACTCACTCCTTCCCTTTTCCTGTCCGTATATAGGTAAATCACCTAGCATTCACCCTTCCTTTTAATTTCCTTTCTTTGCTGATAGATATTCACCCCCAAACCACCCTCTGTATCTTTTATTTCCCTCATCTTTGTGCTTCCCACTGGAAACACAATCCCAGATCATGATATTTTAGCATGACTTGATAGCCCCTGAAATATTCTGGGCCGTTCCTCTGTATCGTTCTTAATCACTGCTCCTATTCTTGGATTTTGGAATATAAAGCTAATCTATTTCAAAATATATATGAATAGCAGCTCTGTACGGTATTTAATTTTCATGCAAATTGTTTTCAAATTGCTTTACTATTATGTAGCATGGAAAAAATATCTTTAAATTATTCCAAAACTATCCTTCACAATGAGAGGACTGTAACGGAGAAGTGCTCTTGTTCCTATACAGAAAAAAGAGAATTTTTTATTTCCTCTTCTAAAACATCTTCTCCACATCTTTATTCTTATTGGAATCATTACTGATCACTGCTTTGGTTTGTCTGATCTTATCTAATCTTTTTCCTGTAATTAAACGTGTGTATGTGTGTGTGTGCGTTTTGAGTTGAGAGGGAGTAAGAAGAAAGGGAAAAACCAAAAACTTATACTGCAGAGGAATGATAATACAACTTGTCATAATTTAAATGTGCTCTGGATCCCTACATCTTATTTTAGTGTCCACCATCTACAGTTATTTGCAGCTTAAAAACTGAGCTCCTTGGAAACACTCATTTTTCTGAAGAAGAGAGAGATTATCTTTTGCTTAAATAGATAAAATGAAAGGTTTATATTAGATCACTGGATCTCAGACCCACTATTTGCATCAGTATCACTAGAGCAGCCATTAAAATTAATTTCCTTCTATCTTATTCTTGACTATTTAAATCAGAATCTCTTATGTGAATACTAGTTTATTTAATGCTTAAGTTCCCCATGGAATTTTTATACACAGCTTGCAAACCACATAATTTATAAATGCTTTTCTAGTTTTACACTGTAAGAATCTATGAGACCCGACTATTGTTACTTCTTAGGATACTTTTCCAGGGATGTTCAAGAAGCTTCACAGAAACTTTCTATTCTACTCCATCAAAAATTCTTTGCTTGCTTTTCAAATTATTACTAAATAGAGTAAAATATTTCATATGAATTGCTTAGAATTCATGCTTAATACCAGGCCACATAAATATGATTATATATGTCATTAAGTATACTTGAGATTAGTTGTACACTTTATTTCATTACTACATTGGATCTTGATGGATTCTTGCTCAGACAGCATGGTTATTAACCACTTAACTTAAAAATTACACGTTTTTAGATGTTTTATGAATAATGACATTTGTTCCAGTGTTTCTTTCATATCTAGTTTCACTTCAGAAGCATAGCTATTCTTCTGTGCTCTACTACCCTAAATGACTCATTGTTCCTTTGTGTTTAGGGTGGAGATGAAGAAGACATTTTACTCACCGCATACATTGTTGGAGCATTCCTTGAAGCTGGGCTCAATTTCACTGTATGGATTCTCATCAGCTTTTAGTTTCAGTCAACTGAATGCACATTAAATGGACTATGGATTCAGAGTGATTTGAAATTCTTAGACTGAATGAAGCATCAAGAGAATATTTCATTCATGACCGCTCTTTAAATCTAGGCTACTCAAACTTTTTTGATTCATAGAAACCTTTGATGAACACTATTGAGTTTTTCCATAGGGAGAATATACATACGTACACATACACAAGTTTTTCATACCATTTCAAGTATTTACATATCTCCTGAAGTTCAGCCATGAATTTCAGATTGAGATCTAAGTATAACTATAATGTAGTATTCTGTTTGTCTAACCAAGTCAGTGTGTAAACATTTTCAACTTGTGTGATTCATTTCAGCTACCTCCCAATCCAGTGTTCAGATTAACTGATTGCAAAATCTATTCCTGAACCAAGATACTAGGAATTTTCAGAGTCATTAATATATCTCAAAAACCTTCTTTAGAAATATAGGTCTCTATTTTAGGCATCAGAGTAAAATCGTAGACCTAAAAATAAATTTGTATGCTTTGCCACATAGAAGAAATTTATATTATTAGCTAAAAATATGACTGATCAGATATAGAGACTGCCATTTTCATACTACTTAAATTTTATTTCTCAAATACTAAACATTCATTAGAAATTAATTTTGACAATATTTATAAAGTATGATGCATATGTATGTATATGAACAGGTTTGCATGTAAAATGTACTTCAAGGATATATTATATGCATTGTAAAGAATGATCAGTTTAAATATTCAACAAGCTTATAAAGTATTCAGATATTATTTTAAAATATCTTATTCTTCTTCATAACTAGTTTCCTGCTTTACGAAATGGGCTCTTTTGCCTAGAGGAAGCATTGGAAAATGGTGTCACTAATGGCTATAATCATGCAATTCTAGCTTATGCTTTTGCATTAGCTGGAAAAGAGGAGCAGGTGGAATCCTTACTGCAGATCCTGGATCAATCTTCTACAAAAATAAGTAAGTATTATTATTCCCTTTTGCTAATGGAGATGACCTTGAGAATAAAGTGATGAAACTTCCTTAGCAATCATGTAGGAACCCCATCTTCACTAGCATATTTCTGTTTCTATTAAGGAACTTCTGAGTGGCTCTTTATCTCTAAAGAGCACTGTATATTTTCTATTTCCCTTTTTTCCCTGCTAGTTTCTTCTCAAACAAGTGAAGTAAAGGAAATCAAGCAAGTTGGCCATGCCATAGATTATAAAAACTATGTGTGAAACTTAATCACATACCACTTTTGACCTTAGGAAGTTGTTATTTGAAGTGGTTTTAATTTGCTAGGGCTGCCATAACAAAATACCATGGACTGGGTGGTTTAAACAATAGAGATTTATTTTTCTATGGTTCTGGAGGCTAGAATTCCAAGATCAAGGTATTGGCTGGGGTGGTTTCTTCTGAGGACCCTCTCCTTGATTTTCAGATGGCCATCTTTCCCCTCTGTCTTCACATAGGTTTTTCCTTTGTGCGTGCATCCTTAGTGTCCCTTTCATGTGTCCAAATTTGCTCTTCTTATAAGGACACCAGTTGTATTGGATTAAAGTCCACCCTAATGATGTCATTTTAACTTATCACCTTTTTAAAGGTCCATCTCCAAATGTAGTCACATTCTGAGGTTCTGGGGAGTAGGGCTTGAATATGAATTTTAAGGGACACAATTCAGCCCATAACAGAGGTCAAGAGTGGAATTTGCATTATTATTATGGCCACTCACCTCTCTTTGTAGAAATTGTGTGAAAATTCTTCCTTTTTCTCAGATGATGTGATATATTGGGAAAGAGCAAAGAAACCCAAGACAGAAGCATCCCCATCCTTTATTCCCCGAGCACCTTCTGCTGAGACTGAGAAGACTTGCTATGTGCTGTTGGCTGTCATTTCCCGGAAAACTCCTGACCTCACCTATGCTAGCAAGATTGTGCAGTGGCTTGCCCAACAGATGAATTCCCATGGAGGCTTCTCTTCCACCCAGGTGATTGGTGTGGGTCTGACATTAATAACAATATGTTTAATGCAAAAGATGCCATTCTACAATGATCTAGATAACAGAGATAATCATAGAAAATACCTTCTGAGGTGAAGACTATTTGTCATTGTAAATCTCATTTTATTTAGTCAACAATTATTTATTGGGCAGTTGGCACTCTACTAGAAATTCTCTATACACAAATGAATAAAATAAGGTCCCTTTTCAAGGAATTTATGCCTGATTTATATCTCCATTTACACAGTAACAATAAAATGTAAGTCTAGAAGAGATTGTTGTCATAAGCCCCAGTGTCTTGACGATAAGTTAGATATCTGATGATGGCATGGTCAAACTATGTATCGACCAAGAAGAAATATTTCTGTCTATTTTTGTGGTCTACACACTGGGAAAAGCAAATGAAATGAATGAATAACACAAGAAATGGATATGAAAAACAATGATTCATGTCTTTTCTTAACAGGAAAAAAATTTTAAATGCAAAGATATGCAGTTTTATTCCCACAAGGAAAATAGTCACTTCCCTCTTTACTTTCCTTTTTTTTGTCTTAGTCTCTGAGTAAAACCATATGTCAGTGAATCTCCCAACATCCTTTCCTGATTCTGACTTCCCTTCTTTGAAGATAGTTGGGCATAAGCATTAGCCAAGGCAATGGACAGCTTAATTTTTTAGAAAATATTTGGCATTATTTTCAACAACAGAGATTGTACTTTATAAAATTCTTTAGAAAACTAAAATCTAATGAAGATTTGTTGGAGAAAATTAATTTAAATGGCAACAACTAGCACAAACAAATATATTTTCCTCTTGTTTAGGATATTGTTTCTTGGTGTTCTATTGATCTGTCTTAGGAATATTTCTATGGATTGATTTAAAGTTCATGGTCAAATGATGACAGATGCTGCATCATAACTGAACTTGGATTGTTGCTTGTGCTGTTCTGTGCAGGACACTGCCGTCTGTCTTCTTGCCATAACCCGCTACATGGTGCTAACCTTCTCTAAGGATCAAAACACTGTCACCATTAGCAGTGAAGAATCCGATGAGATTTTCCAGGTTAACGGTGACAACCGCTTACTGGTCCAACGTTCAGAACTAACAAAAGCACGTGGACAATACACAGTAGATGTGGAAGGACAGGGTTGTACATTTATCCAGGTAATAGAAATCTACCTGAGACGGAGACGAATGATTGCCAGTAAAAGAGTCAGACTGTTCAGTTATAGATGAAGTGGTATCTTACCATTTTGCATATTCCCATTATCATGTCTACTCTTTCATTGATATTTTCCAATTGATAGCTGAAAATGAAAGTTATTTTATGAAGAGATACTTACCTTTAAGTTTAACTGGGTAACTGAGAAGTTTCTTACGGAATTTCACCGTCAGAAAGCATTCTGATATTTTCATTGAATTACATTGTTAAAGATTCTCGCGTATTCTGAAAACTAAACAATTACATTTAACCTTATTCTTTGATGGTAAAGACGTAAAATAAAGTGCATTAATAATGAAAATAGAGAAACAAGAAGTCCTTCAGTTTTGACTACAGGATAAATGAATAGATTTTTTTTATAATTTGCTATACTTTCTAGGCTACCCTAAGGTATAATGTGCTACTACCTAAAGAGGCATCTGGATTCTTCCTTTCCTTGGAAATGGTAAAGAAAAACTCTTCAGATATGTTCCAGAGTAATTTTGACCTGACGGTAACCCTCAGGTAAGTGTCCCATCTTGATATCAAATCCCAGGTTAGAGACAAGGTAAGATATCAAAAAAGAATTATTTTAAACATTAGCAAAGTAACAAAATATTAAGGATGGTAACCATGATGAGTTCATATGTTGTGGTGATATTTCTGTAGTATAGTCACTTTATAGTTCTCTGTGTCCACACCACAATTAGTACATTTTAAACTAAATCACAGCTAGAATTGTGCAAGTATAATTTGTACTGTATGCACATGTAATTGGAAGGCTTCTGCCACACTGATATTCCAGCAATGCTTTCATTTTTTTTCATGGAAAAACTGTCAGTTTTGGACAATGCAATTGCTATTTTTCCTCCTAAAGATAAAGACAGGTAGGTCTATAGGAGAAAAACCTACAAATGTTTATTTTTATAACTGTAAAGACCAAATTTTAGATTTTTGCTTTTCAGAGTAGAAAAACAAAATAATTCTCTTGAATTAAAATATAATTTATAGATGTCAAAGAGTGTTTTAGCCTTGGTTGATATGTGGAGAAACGCTGAACACAATTAACTTAGGAATTTTTCTTAGGATTTCCAAAGGAAAATCTCTTGAACACTAGAGCTAAGATAAGAACTAAATACATTGTGTAACTCTTAACTTCATGTCCCAGCAATCCTATACAGAGTCAGGGACATAACCTAGAAGATCTCTTGGGGACATATCTACTCTATGATTCTGCCAACATCTTGCTTTCTAAACAAAGATCTCCTTTAAGAGTTGTGCACATCTGAGGCTAACATATGTATATGTAATATAAATTTATAAGCTTCATTTATAAGTTCTGACTTTGAGGGCACAGGTAATCTTAAAATCAAGGTTTAGGGAGATTCTAGGTCCAGATAATTTATTCTTTACTCCAACTTATGTTGCTTCGTATTATCTCATACCTTATCACTCTAGTTATCCCTATTCTTAGATGTCTTAGAATTAACTTTCTTCAGGTGTTTCCTCTTCAGCTTTTTCCTTTCCTCTGGACTCATAGCCAGCTATACACCCTCCACACTTGCCATAAGATAAGTCATTTTTCTAAAATGATGTCTAAACTAGTGTTGTGTTTTTAAATTTCAGATATACTGGAATTCGCAATAACTCAAATATGGTCCTTGTTAATGTAAAAATGCTCTCAGGATTTACTCCAGTCATGGCATCCATTGAGGAGGTAAATAAGAGAAGCCTAATCTTTCAGCACAGAAAGCGCAATAGGATATAGAGGAAATAATTTGTTAGCAAAATCAAGCCATAGAATCCTTTAATTTATTCACAGTTCACATCTTTATTTGTTGTAACACTGAAGGGATGGTGTTCTTAATTTATAGCAATTATTAGTCATTATTTCCCATAGTTCATAATCTATTTCTTTGTTTAGTTTCTACTTGTGTTTATGAAAACATAATGGTACAAGGGAACATTCTATAAAAGAGATTACTGACCATTGGTTCAATAAAATGCATGAAGCATTCAATACTGGAATTCTTTAATATCTGTCCCCCATCCCTCCTGCCAATTTATTCCAAGCTTGAAAACAATGGCCAAGTGATGAAGACAGAAGTCAAGAATGACCATGTTCTGTTCTACTTGGAAAATGTAAGTTGAGAAATTATTTTCTTCCATGACTTTCTTTCTCTCTCCTGAGGATAATTGGATGCTTCTATTTCAAATTTAACAGGGTTTGTAAAAAAATATGGGGCGTTAAAAATGATCAGTGTTCTTCTGTCCCACTGATAATCTATTTTCCCCGTTACATCTGACGTTATTACATATGTGCCTTAGCTACCTTACTAGATGATTTTCAAGTTTAGAAGCATCATTTCTCTGTTTTTTTTTTTTTCCTCACAGCATCTAACATAGTCTGGTCACAGAATAGATGTATAATTCTTTTATAGTTTGACTTGAACTCCAACGAAGGCTGGCACGAGTTTGAGAGTCATCCTTTCTATGTGTATATGATTACCATTCACATAAATGCCTACATTACTCTAATGCTTTCGATTAGATTCCTTGCACCTTAATATAAACAATGAGACTTAAAATTTTGTACAATTTAATGTTACCTAACTCACTATTTTGTCGTTATGTAAGATAGTGATACACTGGTTCTATTTAACTGGGTGAAGCGTGAACTTCTGGAGATAATTAGCACAGTGATTTTCTTTTTTCAGACCTGCTATGATATATTTATGATTTGTGTCTTTATAGGTTTTTGGTACAGCAGACAGTTTCACCTTCTCTGTTGAACAAAGCAATCTTGTGTCGAACATTCAGCCAGCCCTAGCTTTAGTCTACGATTATTATGAAAAAGGTAGGCAAGCAACAACCATGCTCTAAAGCTGCTGAACATGCTATTATATCTAAGACTCCCTGAGCTACTAAATTTTCCAAAATTATCTTCAGTCTTTAAAGACTGAACAATGACTTGTTTTATTTTATATATTGATTTTTTTACTCTATGATATATCTTCTGACTGGGCCATTTTCCAGTTATCAGAGTTTTCCAACAATTAGAATCCTTTGTCTATAATGTGAAAGAGCTTCCTTTTAACTTGAAATACAAACCATGCTAAGCTTCAGATTATTTTGTTGTTGTTGTTAATGCCAAGACTTACCATTTCATGCTACCTCTATGGACTTTGATTTGAGATGGGGACTGGGCAATATTCTGAAATGTTATAGGAAAATCTTGATAGATTAGGTTCCAAAACAATTACTAAGACTTAAAGACCATAAAAAATTTCCCTTGAAGGTTAGTGCTATTATTTTCTTGTTGAATGTCATACAAAGTTTGTCAAGAAGTATTTGAATTCTGATTCTGTCATTTACTAATTGAATGTATGTCATCAAGGGCCTTAAACTTTAATAGGTTGTTTCTGGATTTAGAAAATGCAGAAGTGATTGACTCTCTTGCAAAAATATCAGAAAGATTTGACCTCTGCATCTATATTGTCTGACTTAATCTTGCTATAGAAAGTTGGAGGTTTTTAATAAGGATGAATTTTTATTTTATTTTCTAGATGAATATGCCTTCGTTTCTTACAATATCAACAGTGTTTCCGTTTCCTAGTGAGACAAAACAAAGCACAGGAAAAGGTAAGGAAATTACACACATTGAAAACATTGAAACCATTGAAAACACAGCTGGTAAGAAAATGAAAACCTGAAGAAGATAAACAATAGATGAAGCAAAGAGAAGTCTCTGGTACTTCACAAGGTTTGACTAGCTATGTACACTAAATGTCTATTCTGAGAGTCATTAAGATGAAGAATTTACAGCTTATATGTAGCTTTTATAAATGTCTCATTTTAAAAAACTCATCTTTGTTTCGTAAGTTGTTAGGTCATTAAATATCTGTGTACATATATTTATACACATTCATGCATGTTATTTGTTTATGTGTGTAAATGTATGTTTATATGTATACATTTATTATCTATATGTATACATTTATTTATATATACTTACACACATTTATTTATTGTTTAAACTATATTTTTAATCCCAGGTGGAACGCTATTTACTTTGAACAAACTCATTCTTCTGTATCAAACCTGGAAGAAAACCATGAATCACTTCACATCCTGAATAGTCTTCAATCTACTATGACTTCTTATCAGAGATTATTTCTTTATTATCCCATTAAAAATTGTGATTTTTGCATCTGGATCTATGACTTTCTTTTCTTTCAGTATATCATTCATAATTTTCATCCTAGGAAACTCAGGGATTTCTTTAATTGGAACTCTAATCATTTGCTTTGTTGCTTTCAATTCTGAATTCAAGTTTTTAGATAGTATGGTGAACACAATATGAAATCCTCCAACATCCAGAGAAAGAAAAAGAGAAAGGCAGAGTTGGTGGGAGCAAGAGAAAGAGACAAAGTTGAAGAGGACTTTGATATGAGCTCAAGGAAATAAAAGAAACACACAAAACGCAAAACACACAGACTCTTCTCAGTGAAAGGTCATCAAAGAATAAGGGGGAAAAGTAATTAGAAAGTCACAAATGAACTGATGGATTTATTGAGTTCACATACATGATAGAGAAGGTAACCAAGGATATTTTATGTTTTTAAAAATTGTTTTCTTGTTCTGAGCTTATCAGTTACTACTGAAAATCAATACTCAATGTCTATCCTTTGCTTAACTTAACACTACTATTATAGCAATGAATTAATATTCAAAAGATGAAGACAGGAAGAAACTGGAGAAAATAGGGATGGAAATGAAAACAATTTCTCTGCTGACTTTAATACAGCCTTCTGACTGCTGAGATACTGCTACAGACAATAAAAAGCTATTGATAAATTCTCCAATTGTGGAGTTAAAAATTTGGAAACAATGTCTTAAACTTTACCAGTGTTCAACAAATTAAAAATAGAGTGTTTTAATAGAAGATGGTTAGACTTATGTATTCTTGTAATCTCCCTGCCCAATGTGTACTGCTAATAGTGCCTAAATTACAACTGGGCCCTTAATGAATGTTTGTTCATTGTTTTATCATAGAGAAACTGCCGGTTTCAGTTCATGTCTGGTGCTACAAAAGTCTATTTCACTTTATTAAGAATTACTTTATACTTGCTAAGTTCTCCTATTTTACCCAAACATGGCACGTCATATGCAGACAAGATATCAGTTCTCATATTTTTTAAAACCACCCTGGCTCTATAGATATTCATGGATTCCTCTCATGGAAAATATGACTCTTCTAGTACATTTTGTGCTAAAGTTTCAAGAAAAATGAAGGGAATTTGCTTTGTGGTAAATAATGTCTCATTGTGGGAAACATCGTTTTTTTTTTTTTCTAAGTAAATAATCAGTTCTCAGTCCTCATTTTATTTGACATGTATTCAATAGCCTGCTTACATAATAAAATTGTTCCTCAAATTATAAGCCAGCAAGGAGGGCGTGATGAAGTCAGCTACTTGCTGTACTCCAAGGCACAAAGCCTGTGATTTAATGTTTACATTTGCAAAATTTCTTGGTGTCACAATGAGCATGGGAGGTAACAGAGAACTGAGATCAAAATATATTCTAAAGAATGAAAGACTGTAGATGAACAATGCAGCTTTGCGGCTTGCCATATTCATTGAAATCTCTTCCAGTTTATTTTGGACAGAATGCTGTAGTTATTTCCCTCGTCCAAATTTTAATAGAAAATGGGGCATAAGGGACATTTCAGTTTAGGTGTGTTGAATGGGAAATACTGATCTTTGATGTGATTGTGTATATGTGTGTGTGTCTGTATATGTGTGTTTAAGAAGAGGTCTTTAGTAAACTGGACTATCATGAAATATGTCATGAAGGATGCACAGCTCTGATTCGATGAGGCTTGTGTGATAAAACATCATATGACACCTGCCCCTATTCCCTCCACACAGAAGCACTTGGACAATGGGGATAATTTATTCCACCTATCATGTTCTTGTATAGTATTCACACATTTTTTTGCATTTTGAAATAATTATATGTACCTAAAATACATGAACATCCTTTTTAGTATCTTCTAGAAATCTCATCCTCTTTGGCCTCCTCCTCATTCCATCAATTTTGTTCTTTCTCTTTTCTTTAGTCTCAGCCTCTTTCTATTTTTGTTTTTTTTTTTCTTCCATCGTCACTTAAGGATTTGCTGTTCCTCCCATAATGTACACATTTTCCTTCTCACTTTCTGGATACTTGCTAATCTTCTTTTTGTCTCCACTGTCTCTTTCTGAACATTAAATAATACTTCATGATTCTAGCAACCCTCTTCTCACTAGACATACTAAAAGTCCTGTGACTAAAATTACTATCTTTTTTTTTATGATTCCCAAATATATGCCTCTATATCTACACTTCAGATCGACATATCCAACTGCCCACTCTACTTCTTTAACCAAACGTCCCACAGGTACCACAATAGGATCCATAGTCTACCCCCAAACCAACTTTTTCTACTGAGATCCCTCTCTCACTGTGTGATAATATCATCACCAAACAATCATCTAAGTATCAACTTAACTCCATTCGTCTTTCATCTCTCACATTCTATTAATTACTGTTTATAATTGACCATTGTTGACTTACCTCCTGAATGACTCACAGATCCAGTTGTTTTTATCCACTACTGCCATACTGCCTTACTTCCAACAACCAGTCTTGAGTGCCTATTTGTGCCCAAAACTCTTCTGGATAGTTGGGCTTTATAAATGAATGAAAATAATAAAGATTGCTGCCTTTGTGGAGTTTACATTCTAATGGGGGAGATAAACACTACATGTACTATAATCAAACAATATATACAGACATAAAATCAACATAGTAGGCAAGCAAAATATGGAAAATTAGAAGGTGATGAGTGTTATGGAAAATAAAACTGCAGACATGGGTAGAAGGGTTTAGAATTCCCAGGGAGATGGAAGAGGGGAAAAACTGAAATACTAAATAGGAGATTTAAGGCCAACCTCATTGAGGCAGTGAGATTTGAGCAAAGGCTTGAAGGAGGTGAGGGAGTTAGCTACACAGGCATCTGAGGGAACACTACTCCAAGCAGTGGAAGCAGCTACAGAAAAAATGTGTCAAGTGTCAAGTGCTACTGAATATTCAAGTAAAATAAGAACTGCAAATAGATCATTTACTAACTTGGAAAAAATATTACCCACAAAGGGACATAACATACCAAAGTAAATTGCATTGATTCTCGAACTTTTAGGACAACTGTTTTAGAAGAGTCATCTTTTGGCAGCGGTGGGGTGGGTGGGGGTGCTTCTCAAACTTCCTAGGTGCCTGAGGTGTTAGTAAAAATTATGGATGCTAATCTCATACCTGCACCAGTTTAATCAGAACCTCTAAGGAAGTGGTTCTCCAACTTAACATGCATCAGGGCCACCCAGTTGATGAGATTACTAAAGGGTACTCCCAGGGCTCTGACTCAATAGATCTGGGTGGAGCATAAGAATTCGTATTTCTAACAAATTCCCAGGTGATGCTGGTACTCCTGGACCCAGGACCACACTTGAAAACCCTTGTTCTAAGGATGTGGCTTGGGCACCCAGGGTTATTGAAAGCTCCCAGGGCATTTCTAATGTGGAACTACAGTTGAAACTGCTGCTCCAGAACCTTGCTACTCTGAGTGTGGTCAGAAGAGTGACAGCATCAGCATTGCTGGAAGCCTATTGGAAATGCAGAATGTCAGGCCTTACCCAAACATACTGAATCAGAATCCACAGTTAGCAAGACCCTCAAAGGACACCACATATCAAAGTTTGAGAAGCCCCTTTAGTCCATCTCTGAATTCTTCTCTTACAGAACTCTACACGTGTTGGTATAATAACCATTCTTGCTGGTCACTGATCTTTGAGAGCTCTCACTTTTTCTTTGCCATGCTAAAGAATAATATTTCAGCATTTTATCTTGCTCACAACTTACTACACTTCTCTTCTTCCCCAAGCTTCTTATACAATGCAATATTCAAAATAAAATATGTTGAAAAATGCACCTTTCTGTGTTTGTGGCTGCTCACCCAAGAGCCTTCTCATTTCTTCTTATATTTAGAGAACTGGTCTTTTTTCTCTGGCCTCAGGGTGCTTTTGGATGAATCATAATTTTTTTAAGCTGGTCATATTATCATAGTCCCCTCTGATAGTGATTGGTTCCCACAGGTCAGGTTCCCTGGAACATAGACTCTGAGATGGAGATTTCTGTGTAGAGGGTTTATTTGGGAGGACTTTAAAGATCAACACCAATGGAGGATAAAGGAATCAGGATTGTACAGACAGAGGAATTGAACTGCGATGAGTCCCAATAAAAGTTTCAGCCCATAGGAACTTTGGTGCTAGGATGATCTTCTAGAGTTCTCCTACTTTAAGGCAGGGAGCCAGTTCTTTATACAACCACAGCACCCATTATTGGATATGGAGCTGCCCCTAAGGAGAAGGGAAGGACTTGAGTGAAAAGTCTCTCTGATCTGAGGGGAATTCTCCGAGCTGAATTCTTGTGAGAGCCAGCAGCCACCAACATTCCTAGCAGTAGGTTATGAGTGCTTCTGCCACAGAGGGGAGTATCTAAAGGACACATCACAGATCACTACTTAGGTCTAGCAATGAGAAATACAAAGCAAATCTGAATGAGGACCTATCCATAGGTGTCTCCTGGTATAGAATCTGGAGTGATTTTGCTCCTTGGTAAAAAGAGAAAGAGAGAGAAATTCAGGAGAAGAAATTCTTTTCCTGCTAACTCCTTTCTCCCAGATTGAGATATTGTTGCGAAGAAATAATCTTTGGTACTTCAGAGGCCAAACTGTGGCCAAAAGGCAAATAATGCTGATACACCAAGCAATAGAGCAGAAAGAATGGAAGAAACTCTTTGATGGTATTGGTGAGCTTCTGAATCAATGCCGGTACCACCTTCCTCAGATTTTGTGCCAAATGAGATAACAAATGTTTGACATTTTAAAGTCTCTATCAGTTAGGCATTCTGTTACTTGCAGCTGGTAAAGACTTTCTTGTCATTCTTTTTTTTTTCCCCAATTCTTGGCTTCCTTTTCCCTATCTTATCTTTATATAGAACTTGTGATATCTCCTTTTTTAAGTTCTTTCTAATTTACTAATCCCATGGAAATCATTTGGGAGAGAGGCCAGTACAAGGGCCTGGCTGACACGCATCATCCACTGTTCACAGTAATGTTCTTCATGACTAGAACTTTAGTGTGTGCGTGTGCGTGTGTGTGTGTGTATTTAGTCCCATAGGGACTTATCCAATGTTTTCTATATGTTAGGCATTGTGCTAATCACTTTAAATATATTAATTTATTTAATATTCACAACAAGCTTATAAAGTATTGTTATTATCATTCCCATTTACAGACAAAGAAAGAGAAGAATGGGGAATTTAAGTAACTCATCCAAGGTCCCTCGTCTGGTAAACCAGAGAACCAGGATATAGACACTGTCTATGAGGATCCAGCACCTTTGCGCTTTCCTATAACTGCCTTGCAAAGGAAGAAAAATTCTACTCAGAAACAAAATTCTTAGTGTACTAATATTTAAAAAACAGAGTGAGTAAATGTAGTTTCCTTTGGGCTACAACAAAAGTATAACTTTATTTTATGCAAAGGGGTTGCATTTAACACAAATGTTTCCCAGCAGGGTGCATTCATTCCTAACTGCACTCTGCCTGAAAGACTAAATCTGCCTCTGCTGGCAAGAGATTGTGGAAATATTTATAACTTGCTGTGACAACTTTGATGCCAAAATCAAAACAGACACCTTATTGTTCTCAGTAATGGTAATTCAGGAGAGAACACTGTGAGCTTGCTACCCCTGACACAGTCCCACCACAGGTACAGACTCCTGTGGGTCTTCACACAAAGAGAGGTCTGAAGGGAGAAGACAGATGAGCATGGCTTACCATCTCCTGCATGAAACATCCGCCTGCTGAGGTGGTAGGTAGAATGCTCCACAAGAACAGGTTCTGCAGAAGGAAGAACAAGTTCTAATTTTTTTTCCTGACTCACTGTAAGTTCCTGGTAGATTCCCCTAAGCCTTTTAGCTTCTATCTAAGAAGAAACATTGCTTAACACTGAATGTTATACAAGGTAATGACAGTCAAAGGTTGCAAAATGGTTAGGGTTCTTTCCAGAAGTTTTATGTTTCCTTAATGTTAATTATAAATACCTGGAAGAATAAACATAGCTACAATGTGCATACAACCTAAAGGAATCTACAGATTCAACGCTATCCCAATCAGAATCCCAGTGACATGCTTCCCAGAAATAGAACAAAGAATCCAAGAATTCATATGGGGCAGCAAAGGACCCCAAATTGCTAAAGCAATCCTGAGGAAAAAAGAATAAAGCTGGAGGTATCACAATCCCTGACTTCAAAACATACTACAAAGCCATAATAATCAAAACAGCATGGTACTGGTACAAAAACAGGTGCACAGATCAATGGAACAGAACTGAAAGCCCAGAAATAAAACCACACATCTATGGACAGCTAATCTTCGACAAAGGAGCTGAGAAGATACAATGGAGACAGGAAAGTCTCTTCAACAAATGGTGTTGGGGAAACTGGACAGCCACATGTAAAAGAATGAACATCAACCATTCTTTTACACCATTCACAAAAATAAACTCAAAATGGATCAAAGACTTAAAGGTAAGACCTGAAAACATAAGACTTCTAGAAGAAAATATAGGCAGTACACTCTTTGACATTAGTCTTAAAAGGATCCTTTCGGACACCACATCTTCTCAGACAAGGGAAACAATAGAAAGAATAAACAAATGGGACTTCGTCAGACTAAAAAGCTTCTACAAGGCAAGGGAAAACAGGATTGAAAGGAAAAAACAACCCACCAATTGGGAAAAATATTTGCAAATCATATATCCAACAAAAGGTTAATCTCTATAATATATAAAGAACTCACACAACTCAACAACAAAAAGTCAAACAACCCAATCAAAAAATGGGCAGGGGACATGAACAGACATTTCTCAAAAGAAGATATAAGGATGGCCTACAGGCATATGACAAGATGCTCATCATCACTGATCATCAGAGAAATCCAAATCAAAACTACACTAAGAAACCACCTTACACCTGTTGGAATGGCTAAAATAACCAAAATGAAAAGTAACAAATGTTGGAGAAGTTGTGGAGAAAAAGGAACCCTCATACGCTACTGGTGGCAATGCAAACTGGTGCAGACACTATGGAAAACGGTATTGTGAGTTCTCAAAAAATTAAAAATAGAAATACTATATGACCCAGCCATCCCACTGCTAGGTATCTATCCAAAGAACTTGAAATCAGCAATTCAAGAAGACCCATGAATCCCTATGTTCGTTGCAGCATTATTCACAATAGACAAGACGTGGAAGCAACCTAAGTGCCCATCAACTGATGATTGGATAAAGAAGATATGGTGCATATAAATGATGGAATACTACTCAGCCATGAAAAATGATAAAATCGTCCCATTCACAACAACATGGATGGACCTTGAGGAAATTATGTTAAGTGAAACAAGCCAGATAGAGAAAGACAATCTCTGTATGACTCCAGTCATATGTGAAAGTTAAACACGTGGACAAAGAGAACAGATTAGTGGTTACCAAAGGAAAGGAAGATGGGGGGTGGGCACAAAGGGTGAAGTGGTGCACCTACAATATGACTGACAAATAATAAAGTACAACTGAAATTTCACAAGGGTGTAAACTATCATAATCTCAATAAAAATTTTAAAAAAACTATAAATACCAACCAAGGAAACATATTTTAAAGAAAATGAAGCAGGAAAGGTGAGAAGGACATAGTACGGAACAGAAGTTATACTCAAAATTGACTTTGAAACTGAGAATATCTTTTCACTAAGACTGGAAACATAGTTTATTCTTTTTCTTTTTTCTTTCTACTTTTCACAAGCATGTATTACCTACTTACTTTTTAAGAGTATATATTGTCTATATACTCTTCAATCATTTTTCACTGTAGACAACGGTATGTGGATATAAAACGTCTTTGTATATTATATATATGACTATTCATTGGAAATAAAAGTACACAGCATCTATTAATAATGTTATTGAAATATATGCACAGGATACACAGACTTGGACTTAAGTCTTATATGTGTTTTGTCTTGAGAATTACTGGACTCATTTTTTTTTTATTTCATAATGGAGACTGTTGCTCTTTTGAAAAATTTTTCCATAAAAGGCATCCAAAAATTCATTCTTGACTAGACCAATGATTTTGAAATTAAGAGCATTGATTTAGATTTTGTTTGGACCTGTTTTTAGTCGTAACTGTAAGGAGGTCTTATCTCGACATTACGCTTCCACTGTTCTTGATGAAATGCATCTCTGTTTCATAGGGAAGTATGTGAATAGAAAAAGGGGAATTTCCCATATGCTGGAAACATTACACCAATTTTACCTGATGGAAACACAGCCCATCATTTTTTCCATTTTCTCCACACCCTTGATTTTACCAATGACATCCTTTCTTTCTAATAGATGGTGAAATCATTTCCCACCATAGAAGGAGATTTTCAATGCAATAGAATGAGAGTCAAAAACAACTGTTCTGCGTTCTCTATGGAAATATTATTCTTACTCATTGAATTTATCCTAAAAAGCTTGTGTATGTCTGTGTTCTTGTGTACATATATATTTCTGTTGTTATTACTATTTCACATTTAAACAGTTAGATAAATTTTACCTAATTTAGAGGATGTGTTAGATACACATGCACACACACACACAATGTCTACTATGCAAAGTTCACTTTGAATGCCCTGGGGGCCATCTCAAAGAAATAAACAATCATATTCTCAGTTAGGTGTAACTCAATTACAATCAGAGGCAAGTGTAAATAATATTAAGAAAATCCTTCTGTAAGAGAAAACAAACCATTATTATAATCATGAGCCCTAAATAGAAAATTATAAGGGTAGATATTACAAATTTTAGTTGCTAATTGGCAATCTAGATGATTCTCATATGAGTGAGTCAATTTCATGAGCTCAAAGGTGACATACGTTTATCAGAGGGATAGGTATTCAAATATTTAATAATTATGATTGTCTCCACCAAATCAGACAGATCAGATTGCAAACGTGTTTGTAAACATAAACTCAATTCACCTTATAAAGGGAGAAGTATTATGCAAGTTTTCCCTCCAACCCAACAAATTTAAACATTCATAGTAATTAATTTGCATTTTTAAAATTTCTCATTAAATTTCTTGTTGTTGGTATTAGATTTGTACTTCCAAATTATAATGTATGAACAAAGTCTTAGAAAGCAGTTGACTTCCAGATATGCCCCACTGCTGGTAGGATTTATGTTCTGCATTTTAATTAATAAAGATATTCTAAATGCAAGCATATGCCTGAATATTTGAAAGTTCTTCAACTATTAAGTGACTATGTTAGAGTCATACCTTTGAGTGAGTGCTATGACAAAAAGCAAAGAAATGCCAAGGAGTCAGTAACAGACAAACAGGAAGAGAAGCAGATTTTATTGTTGCTTTTTATAAGGGATAACATAAATGATTCCTCCACCTGAAATTGTTTCCCCTCTGTGATGTAAAGAAGTATTAAGTTAAAGGCATAAGGTCTATTGTCTTAGTCGAGTGAGTAGAGTCAATTTGGACAAAACCTTCAAGGTAGAGAAGAACATCTTACAAGGCTGTCTTTTTAAAAGGGGTAGGTGAAAATAAAAAAAGAAGAAAATGCAAACTAGAACTTCATTAAGTTGACCATATCCTAAATACCAAACAATGATTGGCTTTAATCCTTTTGATTCTCTGGAATGTGCAATAGTGGGAATCAAGCAGAAGACACTATTGGTAGGAAATGCATCTTTCTGCGTCAAAATAACTGTCTGATCCTTGGACAGATAAATTTTTTTTTCTTTAAAAGTTTAGGGATCAAGAGTGCTTAGTTTAAACACATCATCGGGTGGGTTCAGAGACTAGGAGGAAGTCTTACTTCTTTCTGGAAGAATTAAACTCTTCTACTTTGCTCCCTGAGAATATGGTTAGTTGCAGACAAAGGCAAGATTCTATGGAAAATCTAAACTGACTAAAGCTATAAGTGATTCAAAAGGTACTTGCATTTATTAAATATTTAAAATAATATTAGCATTCATTAAGGACCTATTCCAGCCATTGGAAAGTTAACCATGAATAAAACACACAGGCAGTACCTTTAAGAGGCCTATAGCCAAATATAGACATAATGTAAAAACAAACATTTATAGTGTAACATGACATTCTGTAGTAGAGTTATGTACCTGAGTTCTGGGAGTTTAAAAGCAGGACCAACTAATTTCATCTGGGGATTCATGAAAGTTTGAAGTGAATCATGAAAAATAAGGAGGAGAATATATACCTGGCAGAAAGGAAGTCATGGGGAGAGACATTCTAGACAGAGAATTTAGCACATGTATAAACATGGAGAGATACAGTTGTGTGGCTCATGTAAGAAATTGCTAGTGTTTCCATGGAAAAAAGCAGAGTGCCTGTAGGGAAGTGGTGGGTGCTAAAGTTGGAAGGGTAGGCAAGAATCTTCTTAAGAAACTTGCTAAAGAGTTTGGGATTTATTCTGTAGGTAATTATAGACCATTAAAGAGTTTTTAAAGAGAAGATGATATAATTAATATACACTTTAGGGGAAAAAAAGTGTTGGTCTACTGACAGTGTAAGATGGATTTCCTGCTGTTTTCAGTAAAGGGGCAATGTTAGAGGCAGAGCCCAGCAGAGGACTTCTGTGTGATATGCGATGATTCCACAGCAATCACAAGATTGTCTTCCAAGAGTTTTTTTATTTAGCTAAAACTGTAGAGATAAAGTAACACGAAATATTTGTCAATATTCTTGGAGAGGAAAAGAAGAAAATGCAATGCAAAACAAAGTAATGCTTAAAGGTCCTGCCAGGATATCTCTATTTTGTAAACCACAAGGTCATGATAAGGCTTACCTAACTCCACCCAGATTCATCTTTACAAGTTTTCCTAACTTGTAAACATTTCCTAACTTGTAAACATTGTCTACTGTGAACATTAGACAATTTCTTTATCTCCCAGAAGTCCTCTTAAGTTTCTAAAGAAAACAGAAAGAATTCTGTTTATCAAGGAATAAAAAGAGGTGCAACCTTGGAAAAGTAATGAGGGAAGGACAGGAAGTAAGAAAAAAATGACTAAAGAACATTCTGTTGCATGCTTTCCAAGAAGCAGAGGGTGCCAGCTTGCCTTATGTTTACACAAGTGACTTTCTATCTCCATTTCAAGGTAACAACCTAAGTATATCTTTAAGATGGTAACTTCTCTTGCTAAATAAATTAACAAAAGTTATCAGTTTACTATGTACCTTGATACATTTGTGAACTGCTTGGAGTAATAAAAGGTAATTTTTATAGGAATATGTTGTTACTTATTATTTTTATTTTTATTACCTTCATTATATTAAACATTTGTAGTCTGGGGTTAATTATTTTCTCTTCATTTAGAATGTTGTCAGAGTATCTTTGGCATGTAAAAATATGCTGTATAGAAAATGCAACATCAATAATTACCAATAAAAAATACATGATAATACTTCAAATGTGTTTCAACCTGAGCTTCCCTAGGTCACTCTCTATCATTATTTTTAAATTGCTTCCATTGTAATAACTATATGAAACTATTACTAACCAGAAATTGGTACTGAGTTTTCAACAGAGATTTAGCTCACAATCAGGAAATAATAGTGTAGTAAGATAGAAATTCAGTTGCAATAATTGAACCTACTGAAATGGAGTTTAACTTGAGCTTGAATGATTCACTCACAGGTATCATATTTTAAGTTTAGGAACTGCTGATGCAAATTTTTTCACAAATGAGCTGGTGATATTAAAATCTCACATTTAATGAAATGAAATACACATGTACTGGAGGGGACTAAAATTCAAAAAAAGGTATCTAATTAGGATACTAAGCATTATACTTTAAGAATGATAAAAGCAGAAGACATCATCATCATGGTGGTACAAGAGGATTGCTTTGTCTTTCTTCAATCTACAATGAAAAAAGCATCCGTAATCCAACAAAGGCTACATTGTCCAACACATCAGAATGATGGAGAGATCCATACATTGATACATACAAAGGTGCATGGATTGGAGCACAGAGAGGAAGCTAAAAGAGGGAAAACAGCAGAGGCAGGGCCCATGATCCTGGATCTCTGGCTGCAGTGGCTGAGCCAGACCCCCATCCCCAGATCCAGGGCACTCTCTGGGCAGCAGGAGGATCATGCATGTGACTCCTGACAGCCAGCTGCAAGAGCACCTGTGGCCATGGCAAACAGAGCAGGAACAAAGGTGGAGGCCCATGATCCCAGGCCCCTAGCTGTGTCTCAGAGCCTGGCTGCAGTGGTGGAGGTGCACATAAGACTCAAACTTCCCATCTGCAGCAGCATCTGTTACCACAAGGTAACAAGCAACAGCTGAGGCAGTGCCTTGTGAATCCAACTCCTTTCCCATCCTCCTCTTCCACAGCCACAGTGATGGAGCTTCCAACCCAGATGATCCCATACATGGTGGAGGCATCAACCATTCCTGTGTCCCTGGTGGTGAAGCCAACAGTTTCAGCAACAGCAAGACATCAGTGACCCCCAGAGGTGCAGGCAGCAATGATGAGAGTACAAGCAAAACTCTGAATAGAGGTAGTGGAGGGTGGAACATGCAGATCCTCAACTATAGACAGAGACAGCTCAGGTAATAGAAACCAAAAACTAGCAATACAGTGACGTCTACTAAAAAACAAAAGAAATCTTTCTAATCTCAAACCAGTTGAAAAGTTTGAATCAAAACAAAGATATACCTAAATAAGAAATGTGTTTGCTATGACTAAGGCACCAGCAGAGGAATAACTCAGCAAGCACCACTAAAAGCCACAGTAACATAGCATCATAAAAAGAAAATAACAGTTCTCCAGAAACCAAGCATGAATTTGTGGAAGATTGTGATCTAACTGATAAAGAATTCAGAATAACTGTCATGAAGAAGCTCAACAAATTACAAGAAAACTCAGAAAGATAGTTCAATGAGATCAGGAATAAAATCAGTGAATGGAAGGAATACTTTATCAAAGAAATTGAAGTTCTAAAAGAAGGACTGAATAGAAATTCTGGAGCTGAAGAACTCAATAAAAGAGATGAAGAATGTGTTAGAATGTATTGGCAATAAAGTAGATCACATGGAAGAGAGAATTAGTAAGCTCAAAGATAGAAACCTAGACACAATGCAGGTATAAGAGGAGAGAAAACTAAGACTTAAAAACAATGTAGAAATTCTACAAGAATTATCTAATTCCAATAGAAAGGACAACAAAAGGATAATGGGTATGCCAGAGGAGAAGATAGAGAGAAAGGAGTAGAGAGCTTTTTTAAAGAAATAATAGCTAAGAACTTCCCAAACCTAGGGAAGAGACTGAATATAAAAACCCGTGAAGCTAGTAGAACACCCAACTATTGCAACACAAAAATACCTTCTCCAAGGCATATGATAATAAAACTGTTAAAAATCAATGACAGAGAAAGAATATTGAAAACATCCAGGGGAGAAAAAACACAATGACCTACAAAAAAAACCTCCATTAGGCTATCAGCATATTTGTCAGCAGAAACCTCATGGGCCAGGAGAGAGTGTAATGATATATTCAAAATATTAAAAGATAAAAACTGTCAGCCAACAATATTCTATCCAGCAAAGTTATCTTTCAGATATAAAGGAGAAATAAAGGCTTTCTTAGACAAACAAAAGCTGAGGGAGTCCATGGCTACTAGACCCACCTATAAGAAATGTTGAAAGGAGCTCTCCTACCTGAAATGAAGAGGCAAAGGTATACAAAGATTTAAGAAAGGTGATAAATAGACATACAGAATCAGAAAGTTGTAACTCTGGATCACAATAGGTTAGTAAACACAATTATAGCATAAATTTTAAAAGGAAAGGAAGCATTAAAACAACTATAACCACTTCAATTTGTAATGAACTCACAGTGCATAAAGGAATAATTTGTGACAACAAAAATATAGGAGGGGGAGAGGAAAAGGATGGAACCTGCCTAGGCAAATGAAGATAAGATGCTATCAGCAGAAAAAGGACTATCTTATCTATTAGACCTTCTACCAAACCTCATGTCATGGTAACCACAAAACAAAATACAGAGCAGAGGCACAAAACGTGAAAAAGGAGGAAACTGAAAACCAAATCACAGAGAAACACCAAACTGAAATAGCAGACAGATACACAAAGAAAATGAAACAATGGAATTATAGAGCAACCAGAAAACAAAAAATAAAGTGGCAGTATTAAGCCCTCATATATCAGTAATCACCCTAAATGTAAGAGAATTAAACTCACCAATCAAAAGACATTGAGCGGGGGCTTGCCCGGTCATGTAGCGTTTATGTTCACGCACTCTGCTTCAGTGGCCTAGGGTTTGCAAGTTCAGATCCCAGGCATGAACCTACACACTGCTTATCAAGCCATGTTGTGGCAGGTGTCCCACATATAAAACAGAGGAAGATATAAAACAGAGGAAGATGGGCACAGATGTTAGCTTAGGGCCAATCTTCCTCTAAAAGAAAAAAAAGACTCTGAGTGGCTGGATGGATTAAAAGCAAGAATCACCACAGTTCTAAAGACAAACAGCTCAAAGTGAAGGGGTGGAAGGTGATACTCCAAGCAAATGGCAACCAAAAGGAAGCAGGTGTAGTCATACTTATATCAGACAAAATAGACTTCAAACCGAAAAAGATGACAAGAGACAAAGACAGACATAGTGTCATGATAAAGGGGACAATCCACCAAAAAGACATAACATTTATTAATATATATGCACCTAACATAGGAGCATCAAAGTTTATAAAGCAATTATTAACAGACACAAAGGGAGAAATTGACAATAACACAATAATAGTAGGGTACTTTAATACTCCACTTACATCAATGGATAGGTCATTCAGACAGAAAGTCAACAAGGAAATATTGGTTTTAAATGTAACGTTAGACCAGATAGACTTAGATATATTTAGAACATTCCATACAAAAGCAGAGAATACGCGTTCTTCCCAAGTACACATAGAACATTCACAAAGACAGACCATATGTTGGGAAACAAAACAAGCCTTAATAAATTTAAGAAGATTGAAATAATCTAATTTAAGAAGATTGAAATAATTGAAGTATTTTTTCTGATCACAGTGTATGAAACTAGAAAACAATTACAAGAAGAAAGCTAGAAAAATGATAAATATGTGGAGACTAAACAATTTGCTTCTTAACAACTATTGGACCAACAAAGAAATCAAAGGAGAAATTAAAAAATACCTGGAGATAAATGAAATTGAAACTATAACATACCAAAATATATTGGATGTAACAAGAGCGGTACTAAGAGGGAAATTTATACCAATACAGGCCAACCTCAAGAAACAGGAAAAATAACAAATAAACAGTCTAACACTACACTTAAAGGAATGAGGGAAAGAAGAACCAAATAAAGCCCAAAGTCAGTAGAAAGAAGGAAATAATAAAAAACAGAGTGGAAATAAATGGAATAGAGACTAAAAAGGCGGTAGAAAAGATCAATGAGACTAAGAGCTGATTCTTTGAAAAGATAAACAAATTGACAAGTCTTTAGCTAGACTCACTAAGAAAAAACGAGAGAAGCCTCAAAAAATAAAATCAGAAATGAAAGAGAAGAAATTGTAACAGATACCACAGAAATACAAAGGATTATAAAAGAATACCATGAAAAGCCATATATCAACAAATTGAATAACCTAAAAGAAAGGGATAAATTCTTAGAATCATAGAACTTTCTAAAGCTGAATCAAGAATAGGGATCTGAATAGACAGGTCTCTAGTAAAGAGGTTGAAACAGTAAACAAAAATCCAGGACAGTTTCTTTGGAGAATTTTTCAGTTTTCATAGTTTTAAAACTGGCAAACTGAGTATACTATAAATTATTTATGCTGTGGCCACATAAGGACTATATTTTAGGTAAGATACAAAAACATATGTCATCTTTAGCAAGATAAATCATTAATCAAATCAGTTTTAAATTGAGATTTTCAAGAACATCTCTCTTACAATAAGGGTACCCTCATAAAAAAATAGTAATAAAAGTTATCTGTATGTGATCTAGCATTATATAGCTGTTTCAGATATTTCCCAGGGTGTTGAAATAGTTCTAAAACACCTATTTTGCCCTGTATAAAGTTTTAAAAGAAAGAAAAATGCAATATTGTTAAGGAGAGTCTACATGGAAAACATGCACACAGACATATGCACGCCAGCCATGCACCGTTTCTGTAACTGGTTTATAATTAACTTGTTTCCACCTAAGGAGTCTTTTTTCTTAATTTTCTTTAATTAGCATGTATTATTTTGCATTAAGCTATTTATAATGAAATTAAAATATTGTGTAAACTATTTAGCATTATAAGAAATATTTATTCATAATTCTATGGAAATCTGTCCTTAAAATCAACAGCGAATGAAATAGTAAATGCCTGGTAGAATCTTCATATTCTAATATGGTTGGAAAAAATCGATGTAATCAACAAACTTATTGAACAGTTCTTATTTGCTGGGTAATCTGATATACTGTAGCAATACAAAGGTTAATAAGCAATACAAAATTCATAAGAGGGAACTGATCAGGAAGCCCAATATAAAAATATTTATAATGTAGGGGCCAGCCTGGTGGTGTAGCAATTAAGTTTGCACTTCAGCATTGGCTACCCAGGGTTGGTGGGTTCGGATCCTGGGTATAGACCTACACACCACTCATCAAGCCCTGCTGTGGCAGCATCCCACATACAAAATAGAGGAAGACTGACACAGATGTTATCTCATCAACAATCTTCCCCAAACAAAAAGAGGAAGATTGGCAACAGCTGTTAGCTCAGGGCCAATTTCCTCCCCAAAAAACAAATAAAAATAAAAATATTTGTAATGCAATGTAGTAACTTCTATAGGTGCATGGACAAAGTGAGATGGAAAAAGTACAGCAGAAAGATAAAAAAGAAAATAACTAACTCTTCAAGTAGTAAAAAAGAAATATACATGTCAATGGGGATATATAGGAATGCACTTGGAGAAATAAACAATAAGATAACTAAAACACAAAGTCTTCAGCAAAGCAGATTGCAGTTTTGTTTGGGAGAAATGAAGAAGGGCTGCCCCAAGCTTCCAATGATGAGGTAAAAGAGAAAGCAGCCACTCTGCTTTGAGAGGAAAAGGGCTGAATATATCATATAAATAGCAACAAAAAAAGTAAAAGTAATATGAGGCCAGCCCTGTGGACTAGTGCTTAAATTCAGCACTCCACTTTAGTGGCCCTGATTTGCTTCCCAGGCATGGACCTACAACACTCATAGGCAGCCATGCTGAGGCAGTGACCCACATACAAAATAGAGGAAGAGTGGCACAGATATTAGCTCAGGGTGAATCTTCCTCAGCAAAAGAATAAAAAGGGAGGAGGGGGCCAGCTCTGTGGCTCAGCAGTTAAGTCTGCGCATTCCTCGTCAGCAGCCTGGGGTTTGCCGGTTGAGATCCCGGGTGTGGACCTATGCACCACTTATCAAGCCATGCTGTGGCAGGCATCCCACATACAAAAAGTAGAGGAAGATGGGCATGGATGTTAGCTCTGGGCCACTCTTCCTCAGCAAAACAGGGAGATTGGCAGCAGAAGTTAGCACAGGGCTAATCTTTCTCACAAAAAAAAAAAAAGGAAGGATAATGCTAATGCGCAAATAGCTGCAGGAAAGACATGCCATGTGACTTCAGGTTAGGAGGCATGGTAGGGAATGACTGGATAGGAACCTGTGGAGGAAGGCCAGGTCAGGACATTAACAAAAAGTAATGCGTGACCTGCTACACATTAAGATATTAAGACACTGACATTTATGCAATTGGAGGTTTCGTCAGAGAAGAGGTAAGACCAGATTTAGTTTCTGGAAGGAACTCTGATAACCATGGAAAGATTAGCTAGATTAGGGCAACACCAATGGCAGAGATCCAGTTAGAGCCTGTGGCAAGAGACCAAACAAAGAAGATTATGTCTTGAACAAAGACAATGAGTAAACGGTGTTGGAATAAAGGAGAAATCATTTGTACATCACAGATTGCAATAATCTAATGCTTTCTGATTAAGTTAATTTAGCTAAAAGGTCTTATGATGCAAAAACAAATATTTTCCTTAAATCACCTTTATTTCCTTCTTAGTGATGTTTCGAGATGTGTCTCTAGATGATCATTTGAAGCCTGTTGAGGAAGTAGTAAGTTGTAATTGGAAATATGTAGGTATTTATGCACAATATTGTTTCTCGTGTCTTAAAAGTAATCCAACAAAATGAGGCAGGCTGGTCTACATACTGATTCTGTGTTCTTAGTAGACTTATGACTCATTGTGCTCCTCACATAAAGATAAAACTCTTGCCTTTCTTCTTCCTCTTTTTCTCTCTCCTTGGTCAACGAAATTAAATGTATTTCCCAATTACAAATAAGTCTCTAATTTACTGAACTCCTATTACACATAAAGCACTGTGCTAGGTAAGGCAAAACCCAAAGATAGAGAAGATACTCTTTCTGCCCCAACATGATTTCATTATAATGAAGTGGTCGGAGAAGAATATAAATAACCACAATCAAAGTAATATTAGAAAAGTATCAATAAACAAAATATATTACTGTATCCTTGACATCTGGAAGAATAGAACCTGGCAGAAAGTAGGCTCTTAATACTACATAATAAGTGAGGTTTTTTGGGGGCTGGCCCCGTGGCCGAGTGGTTAAGTTCGCGCTCTCCGCTGCAGGCGGCCCAGTGTTTCGTCGGTTTGAATCCTGGGCGCGGACATGGCACTGCTCGTCAGACCACGCTGAGGCAGCGTCCCACATGCCACAACTAGAGGAACCCACAACGAAGAATACACAACTATGTACCGGGGGGCTTTGGGCAGAAAAAGGAAAAAATAAAATCTTAAAAAAAATAAAAATAAAAAAAAATAAGTGAGGTTTTTTGAAGAAGAAGAAAATTAGCCCTGAGCTAACATATGCCACCAATCCTCCTCTTTTTGCTGAGGAAGACAGGCCCTGAGCTAACATCCATACCCATCTTCCTCTACTTTATATGTGGGATCCCTGCCACAACATGGCTTGGTCAGCAGTGCATAGTTCTGCACCTGGGATGATCTGAACTGGTGAACCCCGGGCTGCTGAAGTGAAATGCGCATACTTAACTGCTGCCCCACCAGGCTGGCCCTATGAGTGAGTTCTATAATGAGTGGATATTATATAATGAGTGAACAATCTTATATAACGAGCAAATGAGTGAGTTATGTAATGATTCAATGAAAGCATTACAGTTGCTTCATGTTTTAGTTATCAGGAGAGTTATTATCTTAGGTCAGTTCCCCAGAATCAGATGTTGAAACAAGAAAAAATGAAAAAGTGAATTAGTAAGAAAATGTCTCCAGGAGAAACCAATAAGAGTGGGAGGGGGGCAGGCCCCATGGCCGAGTGGCTAAGTTTGAACCCTCCAGTTTGGCAGCCTAGGGCTTCACCAGTTCAGATCCTGGGTGTGGACATGGCATCACCCTTCAGGCCATGCTGAGGCAGCATCACACATGCCACAACCAGAGTCACTCACATCTCAAATATACAACTATGTACTGTGGGACTTTGGGGAGAAGGAAAAAAAAAGAAGATTGGCAACAGTTATTAGCTCAGGTGCCAATCTTTAAAAAGAAAATGGGCAAAAGCTCTGAACAGAGATTTCTCCAAAGAAGATATATGGATGGCCAACAGGCATATGAAAAGATGCTCAACATCATTAGCTATCAGGGAAATGCAAATCAAAACTACAATGAGGTATCACCTCACTCTGGTCAGAATGGCTATAATTAACAAGACAGGAAACAACAAATGTTGGAGAGGATGCGGAGAGAAGGGAACCCTTGTTCACTGCTGGTGCAGTGCAAAGTGGTGCAACCACTATGGAAAGCAGTATGGAGTATCCTCAGAAAATTAAGGATAGATCTACCATATGATCCAGCTATTCCACTGCTGGGTATTTATCCAAAGGACTTGAAAACACAAAGGCATAAAGATACTTGCATCCCTATGTTCATTGCAGCATTATACACAATAGCCAAGACATGGAAGCAACCTAGGTGTCCATCAAGGAACGAATGGATAAAGAAGATGTGGTATTTATACACCACGGACTACTACTCAACCATAAGAAATGATGAAATCCGGCCATTTGTGACAACATGGATGGACCTTGAGGGTATTACACTGAGTGAAATAAGTCAGAGGGAGAAAGTCAGATACCATATGATTTCAATCATAAGTAGAAGATAAAAACAATGACAAACAAACACATAGCATTGGAGATTGGACTGGTGGTTACCACGGGGTGGGAGGGCAAAAGGGGTGATTAGGTTCACATGTGAGGGGATGGACTATAGTCTAATTATAAACTAATTATAATTAGTTTTCGGGTGGTGAACATGATGTAATCTACACAGAATTCGAAATATGATGTACATCTGAAAATTAATTAATTAAAAAATTTTAAAAAAAGAAAAAAGAAAAAAAAGAGTAGGAGGAAGCCAGGCAAGAGGGCAATTGATTTCGGACAAAATTTTAATTTTAACCTTATCTGGAAGGAAGCTCTAGAGCAAAAATTACACTTCAGAGTTTGTCCCACTTTGGGGAAAGAAAGCTAGGCTTTCATACTTCAGCACCATGCAGTTGTTGACGATGGGCAACCCCCAAGGTATAAGTAAACCCCTAGGAACTTGCCAAGAGGCCCAAGGACAGGCCTCTCAAGAAGTTCACAGAGGCAAGCTCATAGAAGCAAAGCACAGGGAAGCTGAGAGTGGGTGCAAAGGACTAGGAAAAGGGACCTGAGGTGTCTGGGTGGAGCATTGGCCATGTCTGCTACAGGTGTCATGGGGAAGGGGAAGTTTAAGAGACTCATTAGAGAATAGAGGTGATCAAATGTTTAAATTAGTGATAGGAGGATATTATAAGCAAAGGAAAAGTGTTAGTGAAGACAAAGGGGTGGAGAATCAAGAGAACTTTGGAAATAGTAATAATCTAGCTTTGGTGAAATATATAACAAACATAGGAAGTCACAGTGAAAAAATTTGGAAAGGAGGATTGGTGCCGTTTTTTTTTTTTTGCTTTTGCTAAGGAAGATTCACCCCTGAGCTGACATCTGTGCCAATCAACCTCTATTTTGTATGTGGGTCACCACAACAGCAAGGCCAGCAACAAGTGGTATAGGTCTGGGAGCCGAACCTGAGCTGCTGAAGTGGAGTGTGCAGAGCTTAACCATCAGGCCTCAGGGATGGCCCCCTTGGTGCCATGTTTTGACAGCACTTGAATTATGTTTCATCATAAAGGAGTCATTTCTGTTTAGATTAGAGGAGTAGAATGATTGGAGAAGTGTTCTAGGGCCTCTTCCAATTTCTTCAGAAACTAGTCCTTATTTATGACAAGATTGTAAGAGAGGGAAGTGTTGTTACCCATTAGGGAAATTGACCCCACCTCACAAAAAATGTAAAGAAATTATTTCAGAGATACTGATCTGCAGTTAAGTAACTGAATAAATAACAAGAATATGGCAATGATATTCTAAAACACTGTTGTTTCAATAGAAGAATACAGTCAAACTAGAGGGTGATAACAATTAAAGAGTCAAAAAAAATGAATCATGACTGAAGAGAGAATGAAGACTCTGTAACAGGATACCTGACATATTTCATTTCATGTACTTTAGAATCAAATATGTTAGAACTAACTATCCTATTTTGGTCTCCCATGTCAATCTGCCAGCTGAACACAGTTACACAGAAGCTTGTTTAGCTTATAGAGGCTGTGTAGATAGTTTCTCTATATGTTGCTATTTTTTCCTCCCTCCAAGTCATCCAGCTACTTACCTATTCAAGGCATCATCATTTCTAATCCATTTCCTTTCCCCATCTTCTATAGCTACACTATATTTGTTGAATTGTTGAATTTTAATCTCCAAACCATGTATCTGAATTTGGTGCTAAAAAGTCCTTGTATTATTCTAAATCTGAAATCACTTCTATTGGAGAGCATGTGCTTCCTTTTCTTCTTGGTTCATGGTTGAAGTTTCTCTTATTTCTAAGCATACGTCTCTATTTAATCAAAGCAGCAAACATCTTTACTGTAATTTTTTGACAATCATCCTTGATTAGAAGAACTGTGAGAAATCTCAGGGCTTCTTGAAAATTGAAGAGGCTGCAATGTCATAATTCCCTTCTTGGTTCCCTCTCTCATCATTGATTATTTTTATTATCAACAAAGCCAAATGTGATTATCCTATTCCCAGATTTTGTCATGACTGTATTTGCATGAGCATAAAGGATTAGTGAACTGTTCCTTCAAATATGGGTCATAGACAAGATGATCATTTGTACTAAATGTTTCTGGGAAGGAGTTTCCCTTGCACGGTAAATTGTATCAGCTCATGTGCAGAGATCAAAATCGATGCACGGGGGCCGGCCTGGTGGCGCAGTAGTTAAGTTCACACATCCTGCTTTGGCAGCCTGGGGTTTGCTGGTTCAGATCCTGGGCGTGGACCTACACACTACTTGTCAAGCTATGCTGTGGCAGGCATCCCACATACAAAGTAGAGGAAGATGGGCACGGATGTTAGCTCAGGGCAAGTCTTCCTCAGCAAAAAGAGGAGGATTGGTGGCAGATGTTAGCTCAGGGCCAATCTTCCTCAAAAGAAAAAAACAAAGATCCATGTAACATTTCCAAAAATGGTGGCACCTAAAAGATTACATGGTTATATATATCCAGGCCAATATTTTTAAGGTCTGCCACTATTCCAGTATAATGTTCCATTTATATAAATGATTCAGTGTATGGCTTGTCTTCTGCGAGATCAGGACTCGTACTAAAGTTGACTATGTGCATTACTAAGAAAGTACAAACAATCAAAACATAGTTGTAATGTAACTCTTTTTTTTTTATCAAATAGGCCAAGATATAGAGTATATGTATAATGGCCTTCATTTTCTATAATTTCTTTGCTGATTCTCTCTTTCTTCTCCTTTAAGTCAGTGTTTTGTAGCATATTCAAATATTCTCTTTTTCCAGATAGCTTCATTTGTATCCAGTTTCAGATTTTTCCTTTAACTTATCTAAGAACTGAAGCAACTTCTCCTTTCAGAGGCCCTGCATATGATCAGGGAGAGATAGTATTAAGCAAACTATAACAGGGAACACAAAGATGTTTTCTTTTTGTTCTTGGATAGTTATGCAAGATTTAGCTGTAGACGGAGTCATTAGTTACTACAGCAGAATCAGTCCTTTTTTAATCCTTGCTTTTAGAGAAAGTAAAGCAGTTTAGAACAATGATAATGTAATTTTACTAGATTCTCTTACAGTGGTTTTTTGAAGTAGCCCAAGCTCAGTGAAAAAAGAGAAATTAAGTAACAAAAACAGTTCATTGAACACAATGGAAGCTGCATGTATTGGAAACATCACAAATGAATAACAAAAAGAGACAGTACCCTAATTTGAATTCTCATTATTAGAATTTTATCCACATAATCAACTTCTTCCCATGGCGCCTGTGGATAATACACTCTTTATTTCCTTCCTATGAGGGAATCCTATGAGAAGCTTTACCTCTCTCTTAATGCTTACGTTAATAATACAGTAGCTTTCTTCCACACCATCTCAACATCTTATCAAGGACATACCATTTTCATGAATTTAGAATAGCAAATGAGGGGCCCCCAATTCAGCTATTATATTTTTCAGTTCCAAGAATTCTGAACAAGGATTATGAATCTTGATCGTATCCCTGTACATGTATAGTTTATCTGCTAATGATTGTTGCAATCAGTGGGAAGGAACACTTAGTAAATCGGCAAGTAGGCAAAGGAGCCCAGGTAACCTTTTTCTAAATTCTCATCAGCCTATTCACATGAGAGTTCTGGCATAGCATTCTTCAATTCCAGACTTGTTAATTTTAGAGTCCTAAGGGAAAATACTAAGAAATGAAAAGCAATCGGTTGATTCTATAGGTCTAGAGGAGAGAACAGTGGTGAGCTCTGGAGTGCACTAAGAAGATGCACAAAAAGAAGTGACAGGAGGAGAAAGAGGGAGAGAAGACTCAGGACAAGAGAAGCTTGGGTGAATGCCTACATTTGTTTATTTATCTGAAGATGAAACGGCAGGGTACATAGGAATGGTCAAAACTCTAAGACAATTGAATTAGTGCTGAATACAGAAATAAAAAAGGGGCAATCAGCAGTGGTAAAACATTACAGCTGTCAGATTGAAGATTGATCATGGGGTTTGTCAATAAGAAAGTCATTAGTAATCTCAGGGAGTATTTTCATTATGTTGGAGAGACCTGAGAGCAGTGTCACTTACTGTGATTGCAAGATGTATGTTGTGAAAGAGAGAGAAGTAAATGAAATTTCTTGAAGACTAGGCAGAAAAGTTTCAGCATAAGCAATAGATATTCAGACTCTCAGTTGAAATGAATATTTGTTTGAATTGTTCTAAATTATGTGCCTATGTTTCTTGTTCAAGATTAGATTTATAATTGATCATTCACTCAAAGAGAAAAAAACCTTGATATCGAACCTGAAGTGAGTTTGCTCACTCGTTGCGCAGCAAGCCAATCTCTGACACAGGGTGTAGTAGAAGAAAGTAGGAATTTTAGTATTGCACAGCACTGAGCAAGGAGAAAGGTACTCAACTGGTGTATGTCAGGAGTAGAAGCCAGGTAGTTCAAGTTATTTTCCTCCTCCCCTCCTCAATAAATCAAGAAGCATCAGCAGAACTTGGGTAACCAACAATGACAGCTAGACTACAAACACATAGCTTTGTCTCCTCAGACCTGATGTGAGAATTGATTTTTTCCATTCAAACCTCATGTACATTACATTCCTTTCCTTTTCCTTTTGGATAATTAAAAATAAAAAGTATCCTAGTAATTTCTAGTTAAAGGAGAGTCTCATTCTAGCGATCTAAAATTCCACACTAAACTTGAAGGTTAAAGCTTTGTCTATTCTCAAGTTTCTCTGCTTTTGACTGGACATTTGTAATGGAAAAGAGGGGCAAGGCTAGCTTTTTGTGCTTCACCTCTAGGGTTAGAATGGGAGGAGGTAAATGAGGTAAAGGACAGGAAAGTCCCATTATAGTTGGGTTGAGGAGGCAGGGAATTGCCAGCATAGCTGGAAACACCCCTGAGGAATGGAAATTCCCAGAGCCCAGTTACCCATGTATCATCATACTACTTTTGGCTGTGTGTCAGCATATGTGTCATTTTCGTTTGAGAAATATTGCAATAAACAGACAGACACTCTGAGACAGGCCAGCTGGGAATGCCAAAACAGAAACGTGAATCACCAAGGGGTTGAAGACTCAAGATATTAAACTGAAAAATATTGAGCAACTTAAACCTGAGAAAACGGTTGAAGATCAACCAGAATAAGAATTTAGAAATAAGTAAAATTTATATACTCAGAGAGAGATGAAAGAATAACATCTTTTTTAAATAATCAATAAATAAACTTTGTTGTTAGTGTATAGAAATGAAACTTATTTTTGTATGTTGGTTTTGTATCTTGTGACTTGACTGTATTCATTTATTATTTCCAAAAGTTATTTAGTGGATTCCTTAGGATTTTCTATATATAAAATAATGTCATCCACAAGTAGTGACAGTTTCAATTGTTCTTTTCCAATTTGGATCCCTTTTATTTCTTGCCTGATTACTCTGGCTAGGACTTCCAATACTATGTTAAATAAGAGTGGTGACAGTGGGCATCCTTGTCTGGTTCCTGTTCTTAGAGGAATAGGCTTTCAGTTTTTCTCCATTGAGAGTGATATTAGCTGTGGGTTTGTCATTTATGGCCTTTATTATGTTGAGGTATGTTCCTTCTGTACCAATTTTATTTAGAGTTTTTTAAGAGATCTCACCCTTCCATTCTTCATGGTTGATGCTTTTGCCACTAGATAAAACTGGTCCTTTATGAAATTCAGAATTCAGTCTAAACTAGACCATACAGAGTAGTGGTTTTAGTTTAAAAAAAAAAAGCCAGTAGTTCTCAAATTTGATCCTGCATCAAAATCACCTAGAGGGCTTGTTGAAACAGATGACTGGACCCTATTCCCAGAGTTTTTGACTCAGTATGTCAAAGATGGAGCCAGAATGTGCATTTCCAATAAGTTACCAGGTGATATTGATCTTGATGCTCTGGGAATCCCTGGGATCCATTGTTACAGACTGATGGAATGTCATGCTACTTCCTCTGAGATCATCACAAATTTATTTTTCCATCAGGAGACCAGCAGCCCAACCAGGGTGATCATGACCATCAGCAAGACTCAGATCAAGGTGCCCACACTGAAAGTTTGAAGTGAGGATGCAACACAGCTTTGCTTAAGTCCTTCCATTCTTCATGGTTGATGCTTTTGCCACTAGACAAAACTGGTGCTTTTTTTCAAGGTTTAGGACACTTGTAAGTCTAACCTTACCCTAGTTTTCTTGTTATTAAAAAGAATATGGATGCTATTAGAAAGGAGATGTGAGGGAAGGAAGTCAGAAAGGAATTTCGAAATTCTCACTGGTAAAAAAAAATAACCTTTAGTTGTTCATTCCCGATTACAAAAATAATTCACCTTAGATACCTTAGAAATTATGTAAAAGTTTAAGAGAAAAACTATTGCCCTACAAGATTAAGCCTTGAGATGAAGCTGAATTTTAAAGCCATGGAGATGGTACAAAGGAGGCATCAATTGGAAAAGGCCAACTGAAAAAAAGAATTGTGGCTGGCTTGAACCAATAGGAAAATTATAGGGGGCTAGAAATAAGATGAAACACTCAAAGCAGCAGGTCTTCTGCAGACACTAATGGAGCAGAGAAGAAGATGTTTGGAACAGCTTTTCTGGTTACCATGGCCTTAGATGTTGTTAAGAAGGGTGTTCTTTAAGGTTCCAAACTGGCATGCATACTGATGCACACATTATGTCTAGTGCCAATATTCCAGTTTCAGAGGGGATCTTTAAAGGCTCGTATTGCCTATACTAATAAGACTATGAGAAAGAAATTTCTAGCAAATAACTATGGTTTATTTGAGCAGTCAGCAAAAAGTTTCAGGGAGAAGAATTATAAGTTTTACATATTAGAAAATTTGATTTGATGTGAATATGGAGAAAGAACAGACAGAAGCGACACAGGAGAGAGAGAGGGTAGATAGAAGAATACAACTTGTATGAGGGGAAAAAATGATGAGAAATTGACATAAGGCAATAGCAATGGGAATGAATATTATTAGCTGGAAACAAAATATTAAAAAGATAAAATTGAGAATATGATATCAACAATCGAAGATTTGGGGTGAAGGAGAAGAAAAAGTCTAAGATATCCCTAGATATTTGATTTCATTTACTAAATGAATGGTTGGACTATTTGCTGAGATAAAAAAGAAAAAGAGAAAGCGTAGAAGATTGGGCCCAGTAATAAATCATCCCATTTTGAGGATTTCTGCAGTATCTTTTTTCTTTTTTTTTCCAAGGAAGATCAGCCCTTAGCTAACATCTGTGCCCATCTTCCTCTATTTTATATGTGAGACGCCTGCCACAGCATGGTTTAATGAGTGGTGTGAAGGTCCACACCCAGAATCGGAACCAGCAAACACTGGGCCACCAAAGCGGGGTATACAAACTTAACCACTGCACCACCGGGCCATCCCTTGTAGCATTTTTTATTGTAAAAATATTCAGGATACAGCTAAATATATGGACCTGAGTTTCAAGAGATCTTTATAGGTAGGAGAAACAGAGCTCAATGTCATCAATATATCAATGGTCTATGTCATATACCCAAAATGAGTAGATGAAACTACCCAGGAAGTGTATACACAACAAGGAAAGACCCCATAGTGGGATAGCTGGGTCATATGGTAATTCTATTTTTAGTTTTTTGAGGAATCTCCATATTGTTTTCCATAGTGGCTGCACCAGTTTGCATTCCCACCAGCAGTGGATGAGTGTTCCCTTTTCTCCATACCTTCTCAAACATTTGTTATTTTTAGTCTTATTGATTATAGACGTTTTAACAGGCATAAGGTGGTATCTTAGTGTAGTTTTAACCTGCATTTCCCTGACGATTAGTGATGTTGAACATCTTTTCATGTGTTTATTGGCCATCTGTATATCTTCTTTGGAAAAATGTATGCTCATATCCTGTGCCCATTTTTTGATGGAGTTGCTTGTTTTTAATTATTCACTTGTGTGATTTCCTCATATATTATGGAGATTAAACCCTTGTTAGATATATGATTTGCAAATTTTTTTTCCCAATTGATGGGTCGTCTCCTTGTTTTCATCCTAGTTTCTTTTGCCTTGCAGAAGGTGTTTAGTCTGAGGAAGTCCCACTTGTTTATTTTTTCTTTTGTTTCCTTTGTCTTTTCTGAGAAGACATGGTCTGCCAAAAGATCCTTTTCAGTTCAATGTCAAAGAGTGTACTACCCATATTCTCTTCCAGGAATTTTATAGTTTCACTTATCTTCAAGTCTTTGATCCATTTTGAGTTTATTTTTGTATATGGTGTCAGATAATGGCCTACCTTCATTCTTTTGCAGGTGGCTGTCCAGTTTTCCCAACACTGTTTATTGAACAGACTATCTTTTCTCCATTGCATGTTCTTGGCACCTTTGTCGAAGACTAGCTGTCCATAGATGTACAGTTTTTTTTCTGGGCTTTCAGTTCTGTTCCATTGATGTGTGCCTGTTTTTATACCAGTACCATCCCGTTTTGATCACTATGGCTTTGTAGAACATTTTGAAGTCAGGGATTGTGATGCCTCCAGCTTTGTTCTTTTTTCTCACAATTGCCTTAGAAATTTAAGGTCTTTGGTTCCCCATATGAATTTTAAGGTTCTTTGTTCTATTTCCATGAAGAATGTCATTGAGATTTGGATTGGGATTGCATTGAATCTGTAGATTGCTTTGGGTACTATGGACACCTCAACTATGTTTATTCTTCCAATCCAAGTGCATGGAATCTCTTTCCACCTTTTTAGGTCATTATCAATTTCTTTCAGTAATGTCTTATAGTTTTCATTGTATAAGTCCTTCACCTCCGTGGTTAAATTTATTCCTAGGTACTTTATTCTTTGAGTTGCAATTGTAAATGGAATTGTACTCTTGAATTCTCTTTCTGTAAGTTTGCTATTAGAGTATAGAAAAGCAAGTGATTTTTATAATTTGATTTGTACCCTGCAACTTTACCGTAGTTGTTAATTATTTCTATTAGCTTTCTGATGGATTCCTTAGAGTTTTCTATATATAAGACCATGTCATCTTCAAACAGCAAGAGTTTAACTTCTTCACTCCCTATTTGGATTCCTTTTATTCCTTTCTCTTGCCTAATTCCTCTGGCCAAAACCTTCAGGACTATGTTGAATAAGAGTGGTGATAGTGGACATCTTTGTCTTGTTCCTGTTCTCAGAGGGACAGTGTCCAGTTTTTGCCCATTGAATATGATGTTGGCTGTGGGTTTGTCATATGTGGCCTTGTGTTGAGGTAATTTCCTTCTATCACCATTTTGTTAAGAGTTTTATCATAAACGGCTGTCGGATATTGTGAAGTGCTTTCTCTGCATCTATTGAGATGATCATGTGGTTTTTATTCCTCAATTTCTTGATGTGGTGTATCATGTTGATTGATTTGCAGACGTTGAAACATCCCTGTGTCCATGGGATAAATCCCACTTGATCATGATATATGATCATTTTGATGTATTGCTGAATTCAGGTTGCCAAAACTCTGTTGAGGGTTTTTGCATCTATGTTCATCAGCAATATTGGCCTGCAGTTTTCCTTTTTTGTATTGTCCTTGTTAGACTTTGGTATCAGAGTGATGTTGGCCTCATAGAATGTGTTAGGAAGTGTTCCAACTTCCCTAGTTTTTTAAAACAGCTTGAGAAGGATAGGAATCAAATCCTCTGAAAGTTTGGTAGAATTCCCCAGGGAGGCCGTCTGGTCCAGGGGTTTTATTCTTTGGGATGGTTTTCATTGCTGTTTCAATCTCTTTCCTTGTGATTTGTCTATTCAGATTGTATGTTTCTTCTTGATTCAGCTTTGAGAGGTTGTAAGAGTCTAAGAATTTATCCATTTCCTTTAGATTATCCATTCTGTTGCATATAGTTTTTCATAGTATTCTCTTATAATCCGTTGTATTTCTGTGATGTCCGTTGTTATTTCTCCTCTTTCATTTCTGATTTTGTTTATCTGAGCTGTCTCTCGTTTTTTCTTTGTAAGTCTGGCTAGAAGCTTGTCAATTTTATTTATCTTCTCAAAGAACCAGCTTTTTGTTTCATTGATCCTTTCTACTGCCTTTTTTTCAATAGCATTTATTTCTGCTCTGATTTTTATTATTTGTCTCCTTCTGTTGACTTTGGGCTTTGTTCTTCTTTTTCTAATTCAGTTAGGTGTAATTTGAGATTGATTGATTGGGATTTTTCTTGTTTGTTAAGCTGTGGCTGTATTGCATTGAATTTCCCTCTTAATATGGCTTTTGTTGCATCCCATATGAGTTGGTATGGTATGTTATTTTCATTTGTCTCCAGATATTTTTTATTTCTTTTTTAATTTCTTCAATGATCCACTGCTTGTTCAATAGCATGTTGTTTAGTCTCCACATCTTTGTCCCTTTATCAGCTTTTTTCTTATAATTAATTTCTAGTTTTATAGCATTGTGATGGGAAAAGATGCTTGTTATTATTTCAATTTTCTTAAGTTTATTGAGGCTTGTCTTGTTTCCCAACATATGGTCTACCCTTGAGAATGTTCCACACACACTTGAGAAGAATGTGTATTATGCTGTTTTTGGATGGAGTTTTCTGTACATGTCTATTAAGTCTAACTGGTTTAGCTTTTCATTTAACTCCACTGTTCCCTTGTTGATTTTCTGTCGGGATGATCTATCCATTGATGTGAGTGGAGTGTTGAGGTCCCCTACTATTAGTGTGTTATTATTATCTTCTTTTAGGTTTCTTAATATTTGCTTTATGAACTTTGGTGCTCCTGTGTTGGGTGCATAGACATTTATAAGTGTTATTTCTTCTTGGTGGAGTGTCCCTTTGATCATTATATACTGCCCTTCTTTGTCTCTCTTTACCTGTCTTATCTTGAAGTCTACTTTGCCTGTTATAAATATTACAATACCTGCTTTCTTTTGTATGCCATTAGCTTGGAGTATCCTCTTTCATCCCTTCACTCTGAGCCTGTGTCTGTCATTGGAGCTGAGATGTGTTTCCTGGAGGCAGCATATTGTTGGATCTTGTTCTTTAATCCATCTCTCCACTCTGTGTCTTTTTATTGGAGAACTCAATCTATTTACATTTAGGATGATTATTGATATATGATGGCTTAATGCTATCATTTTCCCCTTGTTTTCTGGTTCTCTTACATTTACTTTGTTTCTTGTCCTGTGTATTTTGTTCTATCCATTAAATTATGTAATTTTTTATGATTTGCTTCTTTGTTTTCTCTGTGTTTATTCTTATTGTCTCTGTTCTGCTTTTTTTGTTTAGTGGTTGCCATGAGATTTGTATTCACAATCTCATGTATAAGATAGTCCATTTACTGATGGCCCCTTATTTCCTTAGTCTAAACTGATTCAGTCCCTTTCCTCCTCCCCTCCTAAGTTTTTTTTTTTCTTCTCACATCTTATTCCATCTTGTGTTGTGAGTTTGTAGTTAAAATGAAATGGTTATCTTTGTTTTTGGTGTTTTCCTTCCCTTTAGCTTAATGCTATAATTGAGTATTTGCTGTCCTGTTCTGATTCTCTCTATCTATTTATCTCCTTACTCTGTACCTTGATCCCCTTTTCCCTCCTACTTTTTTTCCAGTATGAAGGCCTTCTTGAGGATTTCTTATAGTGGGAGTCTCATGGCTATGAACTCCCTTAGCTTTTGTTTTCTTGGAAAGTTTTTATTTCTCCATATTTATGCTGGATAGAGTATTCTTGGCTGAATATTTTTGTCTTTCAAAGATTTGAATATGTCATTCCTTTCTCTCCTAGCTTGTAAGTTTCTGCAGAGCAATCTGCTGAACGCCTGATGGGGATTCCTCTGGAGGTTATTTTCTTCTGCCTTGCTCCCTTTAATATTCTTTCTTTGTCATTCATTTTTGCCCATTTTACTACATGCTTTGCAGTAGGTCTTTTTACATGGGCAAATCTAGGAGATCTGGAAGCTTCTTCTACACGGATTTCCCTCTCTTTTCCCAGGTTGAGAAGTTCTCTGCTATTATTTCTTTGAACATGCTTTCTGCTCCATTCTCCTTCTCTTTTCTTTCTGGAATACCTGTAATTCTTACATTGCATTTCCTAATTGAGTCAAATATTTCTCGGAGCCTTTCATTTCTTTTTAGTCTTAGTTCTCTCTCTTCCTCTGTCTGGAGCATTTCATCATGTCTATCTTTGATTATGCTGATAGGCTCCTCTGTGACTCCCACTTGAGCGTTTAGGGAATCTGTATTTTGCTTTATCTCTTCCATTATGTCTTTCATCTCTAATATTTCTGATTGGTTCTTCTTTATAGTTTTAATGTCTTTTGTGAAGTAGTTCCTGAACTCGTTGAATTGTTTCTGTGCATTCTTTTTTACCTCGTTGGGTTTTTTGATGGCAGCTATTTTGAATTCTGTCACTTAGATTACATATTTGTGTGGCCTCGAGACTGAATTCTGGGTACTTGTCATTTTCTCTCTGGTCTGGAGATTTGATATAGACTTTGATATTGCTAGAGGATGTGACTGGGTTCTTATGCATCCTGATATTATTTTATTGCAGTTATCACCTATCACCACTGGGTGAGGGTCAAGAGCCACGTATTCTGCCTTCAGCCGAGATCCTGGGCAGTGGAGTGGGGGGAGGGGGTGCTTTATCCTCCGTGCACTTCAGGCTTGCTTTCTCTCATTATCTGGTCTCCTGGGGTGTTGGGTTGAGGCAGTAACCCCCCGGTAAATCTCAGGCTGCACAGGCCCTCAGGGGTCCTTGATGTTCCTGCAAATGAACATCCCTTCCCTTGTTCCTTCCTTCTCAGAGCCTCCCACAGATGTTGATCACAGTCTTTAGGGGAGGGAGAGAAGTTCTCTCTTACCCATTTCCAGCTTCTCTGAGGAGGGCTCCAGCCTCTCTTCCCTCCATCATATGGCTGCATGGGTCTCTCTGACGTTTTTTGTTGTGTTAGGATGTCCTCTGTTGAAGTATGGATGTCCCTTTTCATTGTATGTTAGAGGGGAGAGAATCCTGGACAAGTTCACTCCACCTTGATGCTGATCTCACGCCTCCAAATTTGACTTTTTAGATATCAAATAGTTAATCATTTTTCAATATTGTGTTTTCCTTTCTACAGAATTGCTTTTAGAGTCAGATGTAATTGATCAGCAATCTGTTGAATTTTATAATGAAATTCTGAGAAAATCATTTCCTGAAACCTGGTTTTGGAATCTTATCAGAACTGAGTGAGGTTTTTTCACTATTTTCTTAATTTAATTTACTTTACTTGAATAAGTGAGACATAGTATTCATAATATTTATCAACCTTATCAAAATAGCCAAAAGACAGAACATTAAGAGGATATTTCAAAAATTCTATAAAAGCTCTGATAGGTTTCTCTTAAGTTCTTTCTTTTCTTCTGCTTACTTTCTCCTTTCCATCATTTTTCCCTTACTTCTTTTTCTTACTCTCTTATTTCTTTATCATTTACTTTTGTAATAACTTGGGTTTTTTGAAGAAAAATTGTACAGGGACTAGGGAACAGACTGAAATCTTGTTTTTTGTTTTATGGCATGATGAACACAATACTCAACAAATACATATGGATGTAAGGGAGAAAGAAAGGAGGAGAGGAATCAAACTGTGGAGGAAGTAAGAAGAAAGGAGGAAACAATGAAAAGGAGGAAGAAATGGAGGAAAGGATGTTGAGAAAAATGAGTTTCTATGTAGATGCTATAATAAATTCAAGAGTAAGGTTAATATGCACTTTTTAATTAAGTTTATCTGTGAAGTTGGACACATGCAGTAAAAATAGTTTATAAGTAAATTAAACTAGTCACTAATTTATGTATCCTGAGTAAATTAAATGATCATTAATTCATGTACTCTGCTTACTTCAAGATTTCTAAATAGTTTGATTTAAAGGCCACTGACAGTGTCTACAATAACGAAAGATAGAAATACACACAGATAAAAGTATCTTTCCCAGGATTTTACAAGTAAGTGAGAGATTAGTGCCAACATCAAGTATTTCAATAATTTATAATTTGGTAGGGATTGTGAGAAAAGAGATATAGCATCAATAAAATTTAAAATAGAATAAAAAGATGAGAGTTCAGAACTAAAAAACAGAGTAGAGTCAAAGTTAAGTCTAAGACAAAGGAAGCTAATGCACTGTAGACAAAACTTGATTCTGAGCTTCTTCATAGATAAGATATAATGAGAAGCTAAACAGAGGAAGAATAGGGTAAAAAAAGAGAATTTACGTATTGTAGCTTAGCAGAGAGTTGAACAGTCAAAGGGAGGAATATAAAGCTTTGAGTAAAAGGAATGGTCTAATTATATATTATATGGTGACAGCTCCTCTCTTCAGTAGTATTTGAATCTTCTCCCTTAGGTCCATAGGAGCAGCCAGCCTTAGTCTTATTCTTCCTGATACCATTACACAATGGGAGGCCAATGGAGTCTGCATGAATGACAAAGCTGGATTTGGCATCTCCCCAACCATTTTTCTAAGAACTTTTCAGTCCTTCTTTGTGCATCTCACTCTCCTCTGTTCAGTGGTCCAAGGAGAAGCATTCACTGTGAAGGCTAATGTCCTCAGCTATCTGAACAGATGTGCTCAGGTATTACAAGTCTTCTTAGTAAACAGCACGTTCCTTCTCATGTAAATTTTCTTCAAGTTTCAGTTGTATGATTATATGGGAGATTATAAGAACTTATCTTTTCTAAGTTTTTTTGAATACATTAACCAGCTTTACCAACCATTCAGTGTGGGGTTTAGAAATGTAAATTAGTATATCCGGGTGGCTAACTGAAACATAACAGAATTTAAGGCACACTGTATAACGTAAGTTGTCTTTTTTCCTTTTGTGTGGGAGGAGCTTAGGTGGGAATGATTGGATGAAGAGGTGTCTTGCACCTTCAATTCTTCAAGATATTTGATAACTTTATGCTTAAGATCCTTTTGAAGTAAAAGGATTTATAAAATTGTTAAGTTGGAGGTTATTAAATTAGATTTTAAATTTGTTTACCTTTCACATTTGGATTATCTGGGGATACATAGAACATAGTTCATTTCAGTGATTTCATGGGCTCTTGACTACTGGGCAATAGCTGTGGGAAAACAGCAATTTCATAGCAAGAAAAGCACAGACACTTAACTCTGTGTTTGAGTTTTGGTTTTTACACTTTCCAACTGTTGCTTTGAACAAAGGACTATTCTCTAAAACTCAGGTTATCAGTGTGTAAAATGGTATTAGTAACACATATTTGGCTGAGGTCTTATGAGAATTGTCTGAGCCTTGCACAATACACTGCAAATAATAGGCATTTGAGTTCATTTCCCTTACCTTAAACTTTTAGCTGAACAACAAATTTCGGCCATATTTATAATAATAGCATGGCCTCTGCTATGTTATCTTAGCTTGTTTTCTCTCTCAATATGGTTTTCAATACGGTATGATCCCTAAACCTAATCCTTTACTGACATCCAATTAATTGGTCAACATCAGTAAACAGTAGTTACAGAACAGTATATCCAAAATCCCAAGTAATATACCTGATCAGCATATTCTTAGCTTAAGTGATACTGAAAAAATTAAGCTTGCAAAACCTGTTCAGTTTATCAGGATACAGTCTTCAGTAACAGCTATTTTTTAACAAAAAAAAAGCATTTTTTCACATTCAGGAAAGTTTTTGTTTACTTGTTACTAAGTTTTTATTTGCAAGCCTGACATCGGATGAACTGTTCTAGATATTTTATATATGTTATTTGCTATAGCATACACAACACCTATGAGCAGATGACAATGGCTTCAATTTATAGATAAAAGTATACTGATGCTCACAAGAGCTTATGATAACTTGATCAATCCAGATTGGTCAAAATATCTGCTTATTTTGCTGTAGTTCTCCAAAGTAATGTACTGTTGTGTAAGACCTAAGCACTGTTTTTTCAAAATAATTAGTCAAAAAATGCAAAAGCCCAGATTATAATAATTATGTAGCAAGACTTTGAAGGTTTAGCCATTATTTGAAAGCCTTTCTTCCCAGAGCAGAAAATAATGAAAGGTGAAGGATTTTCTTTCTAATCTTTTAGGGATGCATGGTTGTATTATGCTTTTGTAAGAAAGGATTAAATCTTTCTCTTTTCTTATCTGGCTCTCATAGATTAATACTGTACTGGACTCATCTAATATTCACCAAGCCAGACTTCTCTCAACTGAAGATGAAAATGTTTGTATATATAGCAGTGAGAAAAAGTCCTATGCTTGGATGCTTACCCCCTAAACACTGGGTAAGATATTCAGATGCTGTATGTTTTGACATTCTTTTGTAAATCTTCCTAAGAGTTTATGTTAGATTACTTCTCTATTATAGCCAATTTACCCACTGCTCAGTAACACAACCTATCCATTCTCTCAATTCCATCATAGAACTTTTCTTTTACAACCCAAGATAAGTTTGCCTTAGGACAGAGGTGGGGAATCGAGTCCTGATTTTAAGAGTTTATATTTTCCATGTCATACTTTATTCTCTCTTTGTGAAATTTAAATTATTTTTACAATTTACTTCAACTTAAAGTCCAGAATGATTGCTGCCTCTTTGAATCTCCATTCAAATAACTCTACCATTTATACCTCCTACCATTTAAGATGCACCAACCTCATTGTCACTGCTGAAACCCTATAGAACTGTGGCTGTGGGAATGAGTTGTCCCTGGCTCTGGACAGTGGCTGGAGGGATACACTGATTGAACCATTGCTAGTAGAGGTATGGTCTTAAAGTAAAATTTATGGGCCTTGAGGAAAAAATCTGTCTGTATTTCAAAATGTTTACCTTCATTAAAAAGTGTAAGTATATCTTTCAGAGTTCACAGAAGTAAGAGTGAGTCACTTACATAAAGAGACAATGCAATATTTCAATTAAATATTTAGGAAAGAATACCAGGAAGAGACATTTAGTCTACTTTATGCAGAGAACATTTACATTCACTTGTAAAATATTCTTGAAATAGAGTGACAGAATTTTGGAGTGTGAAGAATTTTTGAGAAAGTTCTTGCCTTTAATCTTAACAATATTCAGCTTACTCAATAGCATGGAAACTCAAATGGCTCATTTCTGCATAATCTTAGGCTTAAGAATTCATATACTCATCTCTAAATCATTTTTGTGGATGATTTGTTCTTTTTAAAATACTATCATTAATTTATGAGTATTCTGAATTCACTTGAAATTGGCCATGACTACTCTTTTTTCTTCTTCCAGCATTTAGCCTGAAGGTATTGAAAAGGAGATGACACAGGGCTCATTTATTTGCACAAATGATAAATAGATACCTTAACATGGTCTTGCTAACATGGCAACATTGAATGGAACCTCTATTTGTCTTTGTTTTGGAATTTACTGTTTTTCATCTTCTTAGGAACATGACTACTGGGAAAGAATAAATTATTTTCAGGTAATAAAATATTAACATTCCACAAGCCAAAGCAAATTTAAAACTTATAGATTCTCCTTATTCCCTATTCATAAATCCAAGTATCCTTGCTTTTTACTCAATTCTTGTCTCTACCCTTTAGTTTATCCCCTTCCAAGCTTTAATTATTTCATAAAAAAATAGTGTTATGATTTAAAAAGTTCTGTCAAAAGCCTGAACCAGAGTAGAATTGTCTCTAACTGCTTCATTTATGTCATTTCTAGGTCTTTCTCATCCCACCTCTGAGCCAAATTCTGGCAAGTCTTTTTTCTGATTACCATATCTTTAGAAGTCCATTGTTTCTCCAGAGCTTTGATCCATATCTATTGCCTAAAAATATTTCTATTCTCCAAGCTGCAGCATTTAGATTACTTTACAGATAGTACCAGTCCGCGACTAATTTTGTTTCTCTTATCTAATTTATTTTGTAATTGCTGCCACTTTGTTTGGTTGGTTGTTTGAATGTTAGAAATATCAGAGACTCCTATAGTTACAGAGGCCAGAAATTTCATTTGTTTTTTCAGTATTTTTATCACCTTAAGGAGCACACTCAGGTAGTGGAGTATTTAAACATCAGTGCAGAAATTACGCTGACCTTGAATTCAAATATTCAAATTCAAAAATTCAACATACAGATTCTGTATATTATGCATTCTCTTCTATACTAAGACAAAAAAACTGTATCTAGCCTATCCATTCTATAACTTATTTTCTGAAAATTTAGTTAAATAATGTGTGTGCAAGTGCACAGTAAGTTGTAATGGGATCTCCAAAGTTAAAATTTTATCATTTGTTAACTTGTAATTGATTGAGAACTTTTTTGTTTGTTTCTGTGGAAGATTAACCCTGAGCTAACATCTGTTACCAATCTTCCTCTTTTTTCGCTTGAGGAAGATTAGCTCTGAGCTAACACCAATGCCAGCCTTCCTCCATTTTATATGTGGATTGTTGCCACAGCATAGCTGACGAGTGATGTAGGTCTGCACCTGGGATCCAAACCTGCAAACCCAGGCTGCCAAAGTGGAGCGCACCGAACTCAACCACTGCACCACCAGGTCAGTCCCATGAACATTTTTAAGTAAGTCTGGTATCACAATTATAGGAATCCTTTTGGATTTTCTTTCTGATTATTTTACAATTGGGAATAGTCAATAAGGAGATACTAAGTGATTTGTGAATCAAGGAGATAAGTCATAACAACAGTCAAAACCCTGGTTTTTAAAATAGATGAGAGTTCTGAATTAGTAAATTCACTTTGTTGTCTCCAAGCATCTATACTATCTCAACCAGTAGTGCTAACTTCACCATAAAATCCTGGTAAAAGTATGCACATGATGCTTAGGGAGTTTATAGGCATAACAACTTTCCCAGAAACTGTATGATGATGTGAGCTAAATGCAGCACACATTCATGAATCTCACCTAGTGCTTACCTGCAAGGAACGCCAATACACAGAGGAGAAGGAGACATCTCTAACCATACCCCTAGCTCATCGTGTTTGGTTGAGCCATGTAAACTCTCTGGACCTCAAGTTATAATCTGTGAAAATAAGGCACAAATGCCTCATCTTGGCCTCTGAAGTTATTTTTATTGTTGCAATATTCCATAACTTTGCAATAACTCTTGGATGTTAAGAGGAGACAAATGCAGGAATCACACTTTTTCTTGAGGTGGAGATAAAAGAATAATAAAGGAGGTAACCCTTCATCTAGGACATGAATGGCAAATGAAGAGAAGGAGTAAAGGAGGCACGGAAACCAAATGGGTGGAGATTTGAAAGGGATAGGTGAGTGGACACTTTGGGCTAGAATTTAGGGAAGGACTTTTGGGGATGTGGAAAACAAAAATCCAATTATAGCAAGTCACACACTTTAATGAGAAATCCTCTGCCTCTCAACGATTTTGGAAACATGCATGGTATTTTTTTTTTTCCAGGCTCACTGCATTTGTTTACAAGTCATTTGCACAAGCTAAACCCTACGTTTACATGAATGATGAAGTTCAGTCCCAAACCGTTATTTGACTCTTAAACATTCAGAAATCAGATGGCTCTTTCCCAAATTTTGGAAAACTCTTCAATGATGGTTTGAAGGTACTGATGAAATTCTACCTTATAGTTTTCTATTCTTTCATCACAATCATTTATTGAATACAAAGTACCACTGAGAAATTTGGTAGAAATCTTTAAACTGGCATATCTACTAACATAAATTATCTTGAAAACCAATAAAGTCTTTTTTCTTAACAAATCAACATTTTTTTTCCTCAGTAAGATTAAAAACGCTAAAAGATTCTAACAGTAGTTGTGGTGATAGAAGTGGAGCAGGACTATTAGTAAAAATATAAAAAGGAGTAGGAATAATAACAGAACCAGGATAATTACTAATAGTTTAATGCTTTGTCATTTAAAAATTTTTTACTAATATTGTTTCATTATTAGAATTCAATTCTTTTAGCTCTTACTTATTAATATCCCCAAGGTAAGTGTTAATGAATGAATTTCCCTTTTACTTCTGAGTTTTTCCTAAACTTAGATTTTCCTTATAATTATTAAGGCAATACTTTCTATTGAAAGTAGCCCAGGGAATTTAATATGAGGAATTAAGCAAAATATTATTCATATGTCAACAACTCAGAGATAACCACGATAATTTTTGGCATATTTTCCTTCAGTCTTTTCTCCTATGATATATAAACATAAATGCGATTATCCTGTACTGACTTTTAAGTCTGCCTTTTTTGAAACCTAACATTATATATCATTGCCATATTATTAGAATAATTTAAAAACATAGAATTAATAGCTTTATAATATACCATCATCTGGATAAACCATAACTTTAATATCGTTTTCCGAGCTTTCAATAATGTTGAATAAATGCAAAATAATGTTGTACAAACATTCTTACACATAAACATGTGCCCTTAGGTCATTATTAACTTAGAATATATATCTTTAAGTGGAATTTTTAAAGTTCTGAAATAATGTCACCAGATTGATTTTTGGTAAAGTTGTACCAATTTACACTCCCATTACATATAGAGTATCTGTCTGACTATGTAACACTATTGCCAGAATTGAGTAATGTAAATATTAAAACAAAAATCTTCACAAATATAGGAGCAAAAAAGACAGTGCTTCATGTCTATTTTGGTTTCCAGGACAATAAGTTAAGAAGACAAATATGTTTTATATGATTATTTTTAGTTCCTATTTTCTCCCTTGTAATTACCCTTAATCTTTGGGGACTACTTTGATTTTATTTGTAACTAATATTATTGACCTGAAATTTATTTCGGTGTACAGTATAATCTATATATGATTTATTTCTATATTCTAAATAGGTCAGCACTTATCCTCAACCTCTTATCAATTAATGGTACCTGTCCTGACTGATTTTTTTTTTATTAATGTTATGATAGATTACAACCTTGTGAGATTTCAGTTGTACATTTTTGTTAGTCATGTTGTGGGTACACCACTTCCCCCTCTGTGCCCTCCCCCCACCCCCCCTTTTCCCTGGTAACCACCGATCAGCTCTCCTTATCAATATACTAACTTCCACCTATGAGTGGAGTCATATAGAGTTCGTCTTTCTCTGACTGGCTTATTTCGCTTAACATAATAGCCTCGAGGTCCATCCACGTTGCTGTGAATGGGCCAATTTTGTCTTTTTTTTATGGCTGAGTAGTATTCCATTGTGTATATATACCACATCTTCTTTATCCAATCATCAGTTTCTGGGCATGTAGGCTGGTTCCACGTCTTGGCTATTGTAAATAATGCTGCGATGAACATAGGGGTGCAACGGACTCTTGAGATTTCTGATATCAGGTTCTTAGGATAGATACCCAGTAATGGGATGGCTGGGTCATAGGGTATTTCTATTTTTAACTTTTTGAGAAATCTCCATACTGTTTTCCATAGTGGCTATACCAGTTTGCATTCCCAACAGTGTATGAGGGTTCCTTTTTCTCCACATCCTCTGCAACATTTGTCACTCTTGGTTTTGGATGTTTTTGGCAATCTAACGGGTGTAAGGTGATATCTTAGTGTAGTTTTGATTTGCATTTCCCTGATGATTAGTGATGATGAACATCTTTTCATGTGTCTATTGGCCATATTCATATCTTCTTTTGAGAAATGTCTGTTCATGTCCTCTGCCCATTTTTTGATCGGGTTGTTTGTTTTTTTGTTGTTAAGCAGTGTGAGTTCTTTGTATATTATGGAGATTAACCCTTTGTCGGATAAGTGGCTTGTAAATATTTTTTCCCAATTAGTGAGCTGTTTTTTTGTTTCAATCCTGTTTTCCCTTGCCTTGAAGAAGCTCTTTAGTCTGATGAAGTCCCATTTGTTTATTCTTTCTATTGTTTCCCTCAACTGAGGAGTTATAGTGTCCGAAAAGATTCTTTTGAAACTGATGTCAAAGAGTGTACTGCCTATATTCTCTTCCAAAAGACTTATTGTCTCAGGCCTAATCTTTAGGTCTTTGATCCATTTTGAGTTTATTTTGGTGTGTGGTGAAAAAGAATGGTCGATTTTCAATCTTTTGCATGTGGCTGTCCAGTTTTCCCAGCACCATTTGTTGAAGAGACTTTCTTTTCTCCATTGTAGGCCCTCTGCTCCTTTGTCGAAGATTAGCTGTCCATAGATGTGTGGTTTTATCTCTGGGCTTTCAATTCTGTTCCATTGATCTGTGGACCTGTTTTTGTACCAGTACCATGCTGTTTTGATCACTGTAGCTTTGTAGTATGTTTTGAAATCGGGGATTGTGATTCCGCCAGCTTTTTTTTTCTTGCTCAGGATTGCTTTAGCAATTCATGGTCTTTTGTTGCCCCATATGAATTTTAGGATTGTTTGTTCAATTTCTGTGAAGAATGTTCTTGGGATTCTGATTGGGATAGCATTGAATCTGTAGATTGCTTTAGGTAGTATGGACATTTTAACTATGTTTATTCTTCCAATCCATGTGCAAGGAATGTCTTTCCATCTCTTTATGTCATCGTCAATTTCTTTCAAGAAAGTCTTGTAGTTTTCATTGTATAGATCCTTCACTTCCTTGGTTAAGTTTATCCCAAGGTATTTTATTCTTTTCGTTGCGATTGTGAATGGGATTGAGTTCTTGAGTTCTTTTTCTGTTAGTTCATTGTTAGTGTATAGAAATGCTACTGATTTATGCACGTTAATTTTATACCCTGCTACTTTGCTGTAGTTGTTGATTATTTCTAATAGTTTTTCTATGGATTCTTTGGGGTTTTCTATATATAAGATCATGTCATCTGCAAACAATGAGAGTTTTACTTCTTCGTTACCTATTTGGATTCCTTTTATTTCTTTTTCCTGCCGAATTGCTCTGGCCAGCACCTCCAGTACTATGTTGAATAGGAGTGGTGAAAGTGGGCACCCTTGTCTTGTTCCTGTCCTCAGAGGGATGGCTTTCAGCTTTTGTCCATTGAGTATGATGTTGGCTGTGGGTCTATCATATATGGCCTTTATTATGTTGAGGTACTTTCCTTCTATACCCATTTTACTGAGGGTTTTTATCATAAATGGGTGTTGGATCTTGTCGAATGCTTTCTCTGCATCTATTGAGATGATCATGTGGTTTTTGTTTTTCATTTTGTTGATGTAGTGTATCACGTTGATTGACTTGCGGATGTTGAACCATCCCTGTGTCCCTGGTATAAATCCCACTTGATCATGGTGTATAATCTTTTTGATGTATTGCTGTATTCGGTTTGCCAAAATTTTGTTGTGGATTTTTGCATCTATGTTCATCAGTGATATCGGCCTGTAGTTCTCCTTCTTTGTGTTGTCCTTGTCAGGTTTGGGGATCAGAGTGATGTTGGCTTCATAGAATGTGTTAGGGAGTTCTCCATCTTTCTCAATTTTCTGGAACAGTTTGAGGAGAATAGGCATTAAGTCTTCTTTGAATGTTTGGTAGAATTCTCCAGAGAAGCCGTCTGGTCCTGGACTCTTATTTTTGGGGAGGTTTTTGATTATCGTTTCTATTTCCTTACTTGTGATTGGCCTATTCAGATTCTCCATTTCTTCCTGATTCAGTTTGGGGAGATTGTAGGAGTCTAGGAATTTGTCCATTTCTTCCAGGTTGTTCAATTTGTTGGCATATAGTTTTTCATAGTATTCCCTTATGATCTCTTGTATTTCCTTGGTATCTGTTGTGATTTCTCCTCTGTCATTCCTAATTTTATTAATTTGTGATTTGTCTCTTCTTTTCTTGGTGAGTCTGGCTAGGGGTTTGTCAATTTTGTTAATTCTTTCGAAGAACCAACTCTGTTTCATTGATCTTTTCTATTGTCTTTTTTGTTTCAATATCATTTATTTCTGCTCTTATTTTTCTTATTTCCCTCCTTCTACTGACTCTGGGCTTTGTTTGTTCTTCTTTTTCTAGTTCTGTTAGGTGTCGTTTGAGGTTGCTTATGTGAGCTTTTTCTTGTTTAGTGAGATGAGCCTGTATTGCGATGAATTTCCCTCTTAGGACTGCTTTTGCTGCATCCCAAATGATTTGGTATGTCGTGTTCTCATTTTCATTAGTCTCCAGATAAAATTTGATTTCTTCTTTAATTTCTTCAATGATCCATTGTTTGTTGAGAAGCGTGTTGTTTAGTCTCCACATTTTTGCACCTTTCTCTGCTTTTTTCTTGTAGTTGATTTCTAGTTTAATAGCATTATGATCAGAAAAGATGCTTGATATTATTTCAACTCTCTTGTATTTATTGACGTTTGCTTTGGTTCCCAAAATATGGTCAATCCTTGAGAATGTTCCATGTGCACTTGAGAAGAATGTGTAACCTGCTGTTTTTGGATGAAGTGTTCTATATATATCTATTAAGTCCATCTGGTCTAATTTTTCATTTAATTCTATTATTTCCTTGTTGATTTTCTGTCTGGACGTTCTGTCCATTGGTGTTAATGGTGTGTTGAGGTCCCCTACTATTATTGTATTGTTGTTGATGTCTTCTTTTAGTTCTATTAAGAGTTGCTTTACAAATTTTGGTGCTCCTGTGTTGGGTGCGTATATATTTATAAGTGTTATGTCTTCTTGGTGGAGAGTCCCTTTTATCATTATATACTGTCCCTCTTTATCTTTCTTTATCTGTTTTGCTTTGAAATCTACCTTGTCTGATATTAGTATAGCGACACCTGCTTTCTTTTGTTCATTATTAGCTTGGAGTATTGTTCTCCATCCCTTCACTCTGAGTCTGTGTTTGTCTTTGGGGCTGAGGTGTGTTTCCTGGAGGCAGCATATTGTTGGATCTTGTTCTTTGATCCATCCTGCCACTCTGTGTCTTTTGATTGGGGAGTTCAATCCATTTACATTTAGAGTGATTATTGAGACGTGGGGGCCTACCACTACCATTTTGTGTCTTGTTTTCCAGTTTTCTTCAATTTCCTTTGTTTCTCGTCCCATGGTTTAATCTGTTCTGATGTAGAGCTGCTACTCTCTGTTGTTGTCCTTCTACTTATCTCCTCTGCTCTTGGTTTTGTAGCCCCGTTCCTTTTTTGGATTTTTCAGGAATGAGGGTTTTCCTGAGGATTTCCTATAGAGGAGGTTTTGTGGCAATGAACTCCCTTAATTTTTGTTTATCTTGGAAAGTTTTTATTTCTCCATCATATTTCAAGGATATTTTCACTGGGTAGAGAATTCTCGGCTGTAGATTTTTGTCCTTCAGATTTTTGAATATATCATTCCACTCTCTTCTAGCCTGTAAAGTTTCTGCTGAGAAATCTGCTGATAGCCTGATGGGGGTTCCTTTGTAGGTTAGTTTCTTTTGCCTGGCTGTCCTTAGTATTTTCTCCTTGTCGTTGACTTTTGCTAGCTTCACTACTATATGCCGTGGAGTTGGTCTTCTTGCATTGATAAAGTTTGGAGATCTATTGGCTTCTGTCACCTGAAGATCCATCTCTCTCACCAGATTTGGGAAGTTCTCAGCCATTATTTCTTTGAATAGGCTTTCTGCCCCTTTCTCCTTCTCTTCTCCCTCTGGAATACCTATAATCCTTACGTTGCATCTCCTAATTGTGTCTGATAATTCTCAGAGAGTTTCTTCATTTCTTTTTATTTTTTTTATTTTTTTATTTTTTTAAAGATTTTATTTTTTCCTTTTTCTCCCCAAAGCCCCCCGGTACATAGTTGTGTATTCTTCGTTGTGGGTTCTTCTAGTTGTGGCATGTGGGACGCTGCCTCAGCGTGGTCTGATGAGCAGTGCCATGTCCGCGCCCAGGATTTGAACTAACGAAACACTGGGCCGCCTGCAGCGGAGCGCGCGAACTTAACCACTCGGCCATGGGGCCAGCCCCTCTTCATTTCTTTTTAGTCTTGCTTCTCTCTCCTCTTCTGCCTGCAGCAATTCTATATTGCCATCTTCCAAATTGCTAATTCTTTCCTCCATATTATCGGCCCTACTGTTCAGAGCATCTAGATTTTTCTTAATCTCCTCTATTGTGTTCTTCATTTCCAATATTTCTGTTTGGTTTTTCTTTATTGTATCAAACTCTTTTGTGACATAGCTCCTGAACTCGTTGAGTTGTTGGTCAGAATTCTCTCTTAACTCATTGAGAATTTTAATGATGGTTGTTTTGAAGTCATCATCATTTAGGTTATATATCTCATTTTCTTTGGGATTGTTTTCTGTGTATTTGTTACTTTCTTTCTGTTCTGGAGATTTAATGTATTTTTTCATATCGCTTGATTTTGTTGATTTGTGCCTCCACATGGAGATAGAGTTTAGTTGCTCCTTTCACTTGTTTCAGCTGCTGCAGTGGGGGAGCAGCTGTTTATACTGCACCAACCAGGAACCCTGTCCGCAGTTGCTAACTGGGCCTGGGCCCCTCTTCGTAGCCACAGTGGCCCTTTGGATTCCCTCCTCTGCCGTGGGGGCCGTCACAGGGGGACTTCAGGCTGCAGGTGCCTACTGTTGCAGCCCACCTAGATGTGCTCTCTCCTTGGGGTCTGCAACGGTGTTATGGGCTTTTCCAGCGGCCAGGGGTGGGATCACTTATATTTGTTGCTCCGTTGCTGTCGGCACCCACCAAATCTCACTTGTCCTCTATGGGTCGCAGGAGAGCTATTGGCATCTTCTACAGTCTGTGGTTAGTTCACCTAGCTATGCTGCTTTTGCCCTGGGGTCTTCCAGCCTTGTGGCTGCTGGCTGGGTGCCTTCTACTGGTGCTGTGCAGAGGCTTTCTCTAAGGCTGCTGTGAGCCTGTAGGGTTTCCCCCTAGGCTACAAAGCTGGGTCTCTGGAACTCCCCCCAGCCCCAGTCCTCTCCGAGATCTCCGGCTATCCCTAGTCCCACGGGGCGGGCAACGGCAGCTGGGGGTCACCCCACCCTCTGGGATTCTCTCCGGGCCTCTCCCGGAGCCGTGAATGCTGGTCATGGCCCCTCTGCTAATGGCAGACAGAGAGTTTTGTCTGCTGCCCGGGCGGAACTCCGGCGCTTCCCCTCCGGGTCACAGAGCCGGCCTTTGAAACTTCCCCCAGCCCCAGTCCTCTCCGATATCTCCGGCAATCCCTAGTCCCACAGGGCGGGCAACGGCAGCTGGGAGACCTCGGTACCCTCAGCGACTCTCTCTGGGACCCTCCGGGTGCCGCGAACACCCGGCGGGGTCTCCCCGCCAATGGCGAGGAGAGACTCTCCCCGCGGGCTCAGATGTGCAACTCCAAAGTTTCCCTTTGCGTTAAGGAATAATTGCGGGGGGTTTAGGTAGGGTTCTGGTCACCTGTTTCCACCGTCGCTCCTCTGTTGTGTGCTCCCTCCTGCCCTAGATGTGTGTAGATCCTCTGGGGGCGTCCATTGGAAGAAAGCCGCTTGCGGGTACTAGGCTGCTCGGTCGGGGTCGGAGAGTTTTCGCCTATTTCCACATCCTCCCGGAGGAAAGTCCGTCCGCCTTCCGATGTATAGTCGCGTGGGTATCTCAGACGTCCTGAGATGCTGTCTGGATATCCTTTGTCAAGCGATAAGTGTCCAAATAATTGTAGACTCGAAGGGGGAGAAACAAAGAGGACTACTCACGGCGCCATCTTGGATCTTCTCTGTCCTGACTGATTTTTGAGGTCAACTTTACTATATTGCTGCCATATTTGGTAGGATTTCTTTCTTTCTTTTCTACCTGTTCTATTGACTGACTTGCCTTTTTATTTTATACTGTACTCTTCGAATCATTGTAATATACATTTTCATGCTACTTTCTATATTATTTCTAGAGTGAGGACAAGGATGAGGGTTGAGTTAGAACATTGCTGAGCATTCTATGCCTCCTTTGATTCTAAATACCTCCTGAAGCCCATAGTTATTTTTACAAATTATGTTCCTATTCCTATAAATTCCCTGGGTTTTCGTTTTTAGTGAATAAAAATATAAAGTTTAAAATATGATTTTATTTCTTGAAATCATATTGATTTATTTAAACACATAATTATATAATTATATTTGTTAATTATAATACACAATTATATAATTTATATAATCATATTTATTTATAAAATCATATTTCCTGATTTTATAAACAGTACCTTTTGAAGATATGAAAAACTCCACCCAAAAAATGAGGAAAGAGAGCAACCAATCTGAGTTTTCACAATATAATATATTTGTTAAAAAAAAAAAACTGTATCCTTTCCTTTGAATTCCGTGAAACTGACATACTACTTCTGTGTTTTATTCAGGGAGAAGAAGATAATGAAATCTCTCTCACCACATACGTTATTAATACACTGCTTGAAGCTGATCACCCGATCTTAATGTGTAGCCTACTAGCAATACCCATAACATACTTCTTACGAGCTCAAAACATTTTACACCAACAAACAGTAATAGGCACTAGAACTATATGTCTGTAGCTACCACAAAATAACGCTGAGTCAATACCCTTCTTTATTGTCAAATCACCTCTTGCAGGTGGATCTATGCAGAAATTAAAACATATATGTTGCACTTGCCTTTTGAACTTGTCGGCACAGACAAGATTCATTGCTGATTTTCCTGCAGAGATGAACACATCTACACATGTGTTTTGCATGTGTGTGTTTGTGTGCACAAATAATTTTTTTCTTTCCTTTGCAGTTTGTAGCAATTCAAAAGGGTCTTCCGTGCATGGAGGCTGCCTCTGGGGAGAGAACCACTACTACCTATGACAGGCTCCCCTGGCCTACACTTTCAGTTTAGTAGGCTACAAAGATGAAAGAGAATTCTTCAAGAAGCTAAACAAAAAGCAAAGAAAGTAGGTGAGTACCCTTGACCTTTCCTGGAGTTACATGTTGAATAAGTAGAATGGTTAGCAATGGTATAATGATCATCCCCTCATGTTTCTTAATTTTTCGTTGTCAGATTTGCACTGCCTGAAATATCTGCCTCCTGACCACACACATCATGTATATGACATGTTGAATCAATTACAGTCATTATTCTTTCTGATAGTAAAACTGTTCCAAATTTTACCAGTGGGAACCCCTTCGGGTTATCTCTTGTAATCTTTAATCATAACGCTATTAGTCTTTGAAGACTTTCTTGCTTTTTTTTGGGGGGGAGGCCTAATTTTATCTTCATCTTGCACTTTATCTACCCCAAACATGGAATCAGCAATTTCACCAAGGAGTGCCGCTCTTTTCATTGGAGTATGGTATTTTTCATTTAAGACAGTGTGATGAGAGTTCCCATTGCTACTGAGATGATCCTGCATTCAGCCTTTTGTAGTGAATGGAGCTAAGGAACATAGTTTTAAAAATTGTGAGTTCTTGCCAATATTCCTACTCAAATTGAATACTACAGTGTGTTCACATTTTTTATTATGTGCTTATATTTATTTTCTCAAGTGCTGTTTTCTTAAAAAAGATTTTAAAATTACGAAAACATTAAAAATTACTAACAACACATTTATTTACTTTATTCTAAAATAAAGTTTTAAAATAAATCAATACTACTATTAAGTGGAACTACTAAAGTTTCAGCTTTTTAAAACACATTTTTGCTTTTGGAATATAACAACTAAAGATGTTTAGTCAAACAACTGTGTACTAATTTTTTCTTTGTGTGATTATGCTACCAATTTGGGATTGTTTGGTTCATTAATTTATTTGTTTTCAATTTTAGTGTATGCTTTTTCATTTAGATCTAATTTTTTAATATGTGAGATATTTACATGGTTAAAAGTCAAAACTATATGAAAAAGTGTATTTGGAGAACTTTTGCTTGCATTGCTATAGTGTAAAATCAGCCCACATGCTCTCCCACTTTCTCTACATAACCATTTTTATGAGTTTCTGGTTTGTTCTCCTAGTGTTTCTTTCTGTAGGTGTGAGCAAGTATGAATGTTATATTCTTATTTCTCATCCAATTTTACACCCACAGTAACATTCTATACAAGTATTTAACATATACCATATGCACTATTGTATGGATATACCAAAGCAAATTCAATAAGTTAAATATTTATTTGAGTTATTTCCCATGTTTGACTATTAAATATAATGCTACAATGAACAACGTATAAATAGTATCTCATACCTAGATGTATTTTCAGGATATATTTCTAGAGGTGGGATTATTAGATCACGTTAAGCCTTTAGCCAAGTCTATTTCCAAATCATATTATTCTGCATTTAGATTCTGTAGTTTATCTTTCAATTCATTCACTGTAATCCTGGTATTCATCGTGATTCTTGCAGCTCTTTTATTATCTACAGTAATTTTATCAGTTTATTAGGGTAAAAATCAGATAATTTTAATATTACCCTAAAGAGAACATAGGTATACATATTCTGGCTCTGCTACTCCTTAGTTGTGTAAGTTTCAACAAGGTTGTTTTATTTAGACAATCTCTGTACCCCATTTCTCTCATCTATAAAATGGAAGCTAAAAGTAGCATCTACCTCATGTGGTTGTTGGAAACATTAAAGGAGTTATTATGTAAAAAGCGCTTAAAAGTAAATACATAGCATGTGCTCAACAAGTGTTAGGTATCATTACTGATGTTACTAATGGTATAGAAAATAGGAAGCACAGAAGTAAACACTGACTTTAAGTTGATGTATCAATGTGGAGGTAATATATTTAAAAGTAATCTTTTTGTTAATAAAGAATATGTTCTACATTTATTCTAGGCAACTCTTAAATATTACATCTTGCTACCCAAGAAGCCATCTGGGTCTTCCCTTTCTGTGAATATAGCCAATGCTTTCTGCAAAGGATTGTTTAATGCAAAGTTTGATCTTGTTTCAGCCAGCTAATAGGTTTTTTCTGGTAAACTTGCACATGTCTCTACCTCTAATGCAGGTAGCCTAGTGGCTCTTTCTGACTCCCTGTGAAACTACGTCCCAATTATTTTATGTAAGAAGTTGGCTCGTTTCAATTCCATAGGGGAATATATTTCGTCTTGAATAAATTGCTTAAATTGTATAAGATAATGCTAGTTGGGAAAAAAAAATGTGGCTTCAAAATTATGGAATGGAAGGATGAAAGAGATTGTAGAAAATATCCATAAATTCCTCCTTAAGAGGTACATTTCTCTAAAATGCCTACTTTATAAATCAACAAATTTCAACCCCTTAATCCTGGAACCCAAAATTCCAAATCAAGAATGTCAGTCAGGGAGCTCCGCCCGGGCAGCAGACAAAACTCTCTGTCTGCCATTAGCAGAGGGGCCACGCTGAGCATTCACGGCTCCGGGAGAGGCCAGGAGAGAAGCCCTGAGGGCGGGGCGACCCCCAGCTGCCGTTGCCCGCCCCGTGAGGCTAGGGATTGCCGGAGATCTCGGAGAGGACCGGGGCCGGGGGAATTTTCAAAGGCCGGTTCTGAGACCCGGAGGGGAAGCGCTGGAGCTCCGCCGGGCAGCAGACAAAACTCCCTGTCTGCCATTGGCAGAGGGGCCACGCCCAGCATTCACGGCTCCGGGAGAGGCCAGGAGAGAAGCCCTGAGGGCGGGGCGACCCCCAGCTGCCATTGCCCGCCCCGTGGGTCTAGGGATTGCCGGAGATCTCGGAGAGGACTGGGGCTGGAGAGAGTTCCAGAGACCCAGCTTAGTAGCCTAGGGGGAAACCCTACAGGCTCACAGCAGCCTTAGGGAAAGCCTCTGCACAGCACCAGTAGAAGGCACCCAGCCGCCAGCCACAAGGCTGGAAGACCCCAGGGCAAAAGCAGCATAACTAGGTGTACTAACCACAGACTGTAGAAGATGCCAATAGCTCTCCTGCGACCTATAGAGGACAAGTGAGATTTGGTGGGTGCCGACAGCAACGGAGTGACAAATATAAGTGATCCCACCCCTGGCTGCTGGAAAAGCCCATAACACCGTTGCAGACCCCAAGGAGAGAGCACATCTAGGTGGGCTGCAACAGTAGGCACCTGCAGCCTGAAGCCCCCCTGTGACGGCCCCCACAGCAGAGGAGGGAATCCAAAGGGCCACTGTGGCTACGAAGAGAGGCCCAGGCCCAGTTAGCAACTACGGACAGGGTTCCTGGTTGGTGAAATATAAACAGCTGCTCCTCCCACCGCAGCAGCTGAAACAAGTGAAAGGAGCAACTAAACTCTATCTCCATGCGGAGGCACAAATCAACAACATCAAGCAATATGAAAAAATACATTAAATCTCCAGAACAGAAAGAAAGCAACAAATACACAGAAAACAATCCCAAAGAAAATGAGATGTATAACCTAAATGACGATGACTTCAAAACAGCCATCATTAAGATTCTCAATGAGTTAAGAGAGAATTCTGACCGACAACTCAACGAGTTCAGGAGCTATGTCACAAAAGAGTTTGATACGATAAAGAAGAACCAAACAGAAATATTGGAAATGAAGAACACAATAGAGGAGATTAAGAAAAATCTAGATGCTCTGAACAGTAGGGCCGATAATATGGAGGAAAGAATTAGCAATTTGGAAGATGGCAATATAGAATTGTTGCAGGCAGAGGAGGAGAGAGAAGCAAGACTTAAAAGAAATGAAGAAACTCTCCGAGAATTATCAGACACAATTAGGAGATGCAACGTAAGGATTATAGGTATACCAGAGGGAGAAGAGAAGGAGAAAGGGGCAGAAAACCTATTCAAAGAAATAATGGCTGAGAACTTCCCAAATCTGGTGAGGGAGATGGATCTTCAGGTGACAGAAGCCAATAGATCTCCAAACTTTATCAATGCAAGAAGACCAACTCCACGGCATATAGTAGTGAAGCTAGCAAAAGTCAACGACAAGGAGAAAATATTAAGGACAGCCAGGCAAAAGAAACTAACCTACAAAGGAACCCCCATCAGGCTATCAGCAGATTTCTCAGCAGAAACTTTACAGGCTAGAAGAGAGTGGAATGATATATTCAAAAATCTGAAGGACAAAAATCTACAGCCGAGAATTCTCTACCCAGCGAAAATATCCTTCAAATACGATGGAGAAATAAAAACTTTCCCAGACAAACAAAAATTAAGGGAGTTCATTGCCACAAAACCTCCTCTTCAGGAAATCCTCAGGAAAACCCTCATTCCTGAAAAATCCAAAAAAGGAAAGGGGCTACAAAACCAAGAGCAGAGGAGATAAGTAGAAGGACAACAACAGAGAGTAGTAGCTCTACATCAGAACAGATTAAACCATGGGACGAGAAACAAAGGAAACTGAAGAAAACCGGAAAACAAGACACAAAATGGGAGTGGTAGGCCCCCACGTCTCAATAATCACTCTAAATGTAAATGGATTGAACTCCCCAATCAAAAGACACAGAGTGGCAGGATGGATCAAAGAACAAGATCCAACAATATGCTGCCTCCAGGAAACACACCTCAGCCCCAAAGACAAACACAGACTCAGAGTGAAGGGATGGAGAACAATACTCCAAGCTAATAATGAACAAAAGAAAGCAGGTGTCGCTATACTAATATCAGACAAGGTAGATTTCAAAGCAAAACAGATAAAGAAAGATAAAGAGGGACAGTATATAATGATAAAAGGGACTCTCCACCAAGAAGACATAACACTTATAAATATATACGCACCCAACACAGGAGCACCAAAATTTGTAAAGCAACTCTTAATAGAACTAAAAGAAGACATCAACAACAATACAATAATAGTAGGGGACCTCAACACACCATTAACACCAATGGACAGAACATCCAGACAGAAAATGAATAAGGAAATAATAGAATTAAATGAAAAATTAGACCAGATGGACTTAATAGATATATATAGAACACTTCATCCAAAAACAGCAGGTTACACATTCTTCTCAAGTGCACATGGAACATTCTCAAGGATTGACCATATTTTGGGAACCAAAGCAAACATCAATAAATACAAGAGAATTGAAATAATATCAAGAATCTTTTCTGATCATAACGCTATTAAACTAGAAATCAACTACAAGAAAAAAGCAGAGAAAGGTGCAAAAATGTGGAGACTAAACAACACGCTTCTCAACAAACAATGGATCATTGAAGAAATTAAAGAAGAAATCAAATTTTATCTGGAGACAAATGAAAATGAGAACACGACATACCAAATCATTTGGGATGCAGCAAAAGCAGTCCTAAGAGGGAAATTCATCGCAATACAGGCTCACCTCACTAAACAAGAAAAAGCTCACGTAAGCAACCTCAAACGACACCTAACAGAACTAGAAAAAGAAGAACAAACAAAGCCCAGAGTCAGTAGAAGGAGGGAAATAATAAAAATAAGAGCAGAAATAAACGATATTGAAACAAAAAAGACAATAGAAAGGATCAATGAAACAAAGAGTTGGTTCTTCGAAAGAATTAACAAAATTGACAAACCCCTAGCCAGACTCACCAAGAAAAGAAGAGAGAAAGCGCAAATTAATAAAATCAGGAATGAGAGAGGAGAAATCACAACAGATACCAATGAAATACAAGAGATCATAAGAGAATACTATGAAAAACTATATGCCAACAAATTGAACAACTTGGAAGAAATGCACAAATTCCTAGACTCCTACAATCTCCCCAAACTGAATCAGGAAGAAATGGAGAATCTGAATAGACCAATCACAAGTAAGGAAATAGAAACGGTAATCAAAAACCTCCCCAAAAACAAGAGTCCAGGACCAGACGGCTTCTCTGGAGAATTCTACCAAACATTCAAAGAAGACTTAATACCTATTCTCCTCAAACTGTTCCAGAAAATTGAGAAAGATGGAGAACTCCCTAACACATTCTATGAAGCCAACATCACTCTGATCCCCAAACCTGACAAGGACAACACAAAGAAGGAGAACTACAGGCCGATATCACTGATGAACATAGATGCAAAAATCCTCAACAAAATTTTGGCAAACCGATTACAGCAATACATCAAAAAGATTATACACCATGATCAAGTGGGATTTATACCAGGGACACAGGGATGGTTCAACACCCGCAAGTCAATCAACGTGATACACTACATCAACAAAATGAAAAACAAAAACCACATGATCATCTCAATAGACGCAGAGAAAGCATTCGACAAGATCCAACACCCATTTATGATAAAAACCCTCAGTAAAATGGGTATAGAAGGAAAGTACCTCAACATAATAAAGGCCATATATGATAGACCCACAGCCAACATCATACTCAATGGACAAAAGCTGAAAGCCATCCCTCTGAGGACAGGAACAAGACAAGGGTGCCCACTTTCACCACTCCTATTCAACATAGTACTGGAGGTGCTGGCCAGAGCAATTCGGCAGGAAAAAGAAATAAAAGGAATCCAAATAGGTAACGAAGAAGTAAAACTCTCATTGTTTGCAGATGACATGATCTTATATATAGAAAACCCCAAAGAATCCATAGAAAAACTATTAGAAATAATCAACAACTACAGCAAAGTAGCAGGGTATAAAATTAACGTGCATAAATCAGTAGCATTTCTATACACTAACAATGAACTAACAGAAAAAGAACTCAAGAACTCAATCCCATTCACAATCGCAACGAAAAGAATAAAATACCTTGGGATAAACTTAACCAAGGAAGTGAAGGATCTATACAATGAAAACTACAAGACTTTCTTGAAAGAAATTGACGATGACATAAAGAGATGGAAAGACATTCCTTGCACATGGATTGGAAGAATAAACATAGTTAAAATGTCCATACTACCCAAAGCAATATACACATTCAATGCTATCCCAATCAGAATCCCAAGAACATTCTTCACAGAAATTCAACAAACAATCCTAAAATTCATATGGGGGAACAAAAGACCACGAATTGCTAAAGCAATCTTGAGCAAGAAAAACAAAGCCGGCGGAATCACAATCCCTGATTTCAAAACATACTACAAAGCTACAGTGATCAAAACAGCATGGTACTGGTACAAAAACAGGTCCACAGATCAATGGAACAGAATTGAAAGCCCAGAGATAAAACCACACATCTATGGACAGCTAATCTTCGACAAAGGAGCAGAGGGCCTACAATGGAGAAAAGAAAGTCTCTTCAACAAATGGTGCTGGGAAAACTGGACAGCCACATGCAAAAGATTGAAAATCGACCATTCTTTTTCACCACACACCAAAATAAACTCAAAATGGATCAAAGACCTAAAGATTAGGCCTGAGACAATAAGTCTTTTGGAAGAGAATATAGGCAGTACACTCTTTGACATCAGTTTCAAAAGAATCTTTTCGGACACTGTAACTCCTCAGTTGAGGGAAACAATAGAAAGAATAAACAAATGGGACTTCATCAGACTAAAGAGCTTCTTCAAGGCAAGGGAAAACAGAATTGAAACAAAAAAACAGCTCACTAATTGGGAAAAAATATTTACAAGCCACTTATCCGACAAAGGGTTAATCTCCATAATATACAAAGAACTCACACTGCTTAACAACAAAAAAACAAACAACCCGATCAAAAAATGGGCAGAGGACATGAACAGACATTTCTCAAAAGAAGATATGAATATGGCCAATAGACACATGAAAAGATGTTCATCATCGCTAATCATCAGGGAAATGCAAATCAAAACTACACTAAGATATCACCTTACCCCCGTTAGATTGGCAAAAACATCCAAAACCAAGAACGACAAATGTTGGAGAGGTTGTGGAGAAAGAGGAACCCTCATACACTGTTGGTGGGACTGCAAACTGGTACAGCCACTATGGAAAACAGTATGGAGATTTCTCAAAAAGTTAAAAATAGAAATACCCTATGACCCAGCCATCCCATTACTGGGTATCTATCGTAAGAACCTGATATCAGATATCTCAAGAGTCCGTTGCACCCCTATGTTCATCGCAGCATTATTTACAATAGCCAAGACGTGGAACCAGCCTACATGCCCAGAAACTGATGATTGGATAAAGAAGATGTGGTATATATACACAATGGAATACTACTCAGCCATAAAAAAAGACGAAATTGGCCCATTCACAACAATGTGGATGGACCTCGAGGGCATTATGTTAAGCGAAATAAGTCAGTCAGAGAAAGACGAACTCTATATGACTCCACTCATAGGTGGAAATTAGTATATTGAGAAGGAGATCTGATCGGTGGTTACCAGGGAAAAGGGGGGGTGGGGGGAGGGCACGGAGGGGGAAGTGGTGTACCCACAACATGACTAACAAAAATGTACAACTGAAATTTCACAAGCTTGTAATCCATCATAACATTAATAAAAAAAAAAAAAAAGAATGTCAGTCAGGTTGAACTCTGGGTTCACCTATGAAGGCATTGAAATGTATGTTGCTTCATTTTGAAACACCACTAATTTTAGTTTATTACAAAATTATTCCAATCTCAGACAAATAACCACTATAAATACATGAATACATTTTTATAGCTAATTTGTTTTTCTGATTAAAGACCAAAATTTATCTGAATTTTAAATTTTGTACTTTAAAAAAAGTTATAGAAGGCACAACATCTTCCCACATGGCAATCATTGGCATAAAGATGCTTTCAGGCTCTGTAACTGGTAAATCATCTGTTAAGAAGGTTAAGAATTAGGTGCTTTTAATTAAAATTACTTTGGCGATAGCTATAGTGTGTTAGATCCCGTGCTATACATTTCCCACAAGTTGATTTTAAAAGGACACATTTTCTATTCTTAAGGAATGAAATTTGAGTCTCATGTATCTAACAGTACAACATTGTTTGAGGTTCTCAAATTTATTTATATTTTTATATTGCCGAGAAAAGAAATCATGCAAAATATTAAAGTACATAAATTAGTATTTAGTTATTATTCTATTCTTTTCTATTCTTTCTATGGAAAATTAGAAACACACTGACAGATTTCTCAAAAACGTTGAATGAATGAGTCTCAAAGATTAATATTTGTTATTGAAACTATATGGAAATATTGCAAGTATCTATAAAAATGTAGGATAACCACCAACATGAAACTGAATATTATTGTCTTTTTTAACTACTACATTTGTTTATTACTAGTTCCCTGAATTTTCATCACATTTATCCTCCTCATTTTAGATTCAGAAAGCTGGCAAAGTGGAACGACTAGAAATCAAAACCAACCATGGGTTTTTCCATCTGGAAAATGTAAGTTTACTGTCATAATTTGGTTTGTTTGTTGGTACATGTATCTGAGGCACTTTGTGGGTTTTTAAAAATTTTCCTGAGGAAGTAAGTACCAAACTAGCATTGTTAAAATAATTCTGAATATTTGAAGTGGAGAGAAATTGACGAAATACATTTCAATATGTATAAAAATATTGATTTATTCTTAGGTTACTCAAAAAGAAAATCAATTTTCAGAGTGACATCAGCAACATGACAGAGTGAAATTCCCCAGGACTCTCTCCCCTCCAACATACAAGGAAAAGGGGCATCCATACTCCAACGGAGGACATCCTAACACAACACAAAAATATCAGAGAGTGTCAGTGTTGCAATCCAATGTACACATCAGGATAGATGCGGAGAGGGCTGATAGCCACTCTGAGTTTATTATAACCAGTGTTTCAATATATACATAGCTTACATCTGTTAAACATACACAGGTGTTCTGGACAATGTAATTAGTGGATGCCAAGAATTCTTAGTGATTTCTCAAGGAGCCCTCCCTTGGGCTCTGTTTTGATATTATCATGTTTTTGCTGTGCTCGTATATTTTTATCTCAGAGCAGGCAAGGCCTCCTAGGCAACGGCCCCTCCTGCCCCTGATATCGTGTCTCCATTTGTGCCCCCAGGTGACCGTACCTGGCTTAGATTGCCTCCCCCTGGAGGTCTTACCTGTCATTGGCTAACTGGCCTTCTCACCTTCGGGTCACAGTTTATTGGCAAGCCTTTTCCAGTGATTATTAACCCTTCCTGTATCAGGGGCGGCTACACAGAGACATGTAGCCACACTACAGAGGGCAGAGAGGCTGAAGCCTCCCTCAGAGTAGCTGGAACAGCATAAGAGAGAACTTCCTTCCCTCCACTAAAGACTGCGATCATGACCATGGGAGGTTCCAAGAGGGAAGGAGCAGGGGAGGGGATTCTCATTCACGGGAACACCAAGGACTCCATAGGGCCATGGCAGCCTAGAGGGAAGCCCTCTAATGAGGCAAAAGCTTTTGCAGGGGGTGACCTCATCAAGCCAACACCCCAGGAGACCAGGTAGTCAAAGTGAGAAAGCCCAGAGTGCGCTCAGGAGAAAGCGCCCCTACCCCCACCTGACCAGCCATGCTTCACTGCCTGGAATCTCAGCTGAAGGTGGAGGGCTCAGAATACAGGGTTCTCAACTGCCACCCAGTGGCAATAGCCAGTAACTGCAACCAAATAATATCAGAATGTGAAAGAGCCAACACACTTCCTCTAACAACATCACACACTACACCAGACCTCCAGACCAGAGAGAAAATGACAAGCACCCAGAATTCAGTCCTGAGGAAACACAAGTATGTAATCTAAGTGACAATGAATTCAAAATAGCTATCATCAAAAAACTCAACAAGATAAAAGAGAATGTAGAGAAACAATTCAATGAGTTCAGGAGCTACTTCACAAAAGAGGTTGAAACTATAAAGAAGAACCAATCAGAAATATTAGAGATGAAAGACACAATGGAAGGCATAAAACAAAATACAGATTCCCTGAATGCTCAAGTGGACATCATAGAGGAGCATATAAGCATAAGCAAAGATAGACATGTTGAAATGCTCCAGACAGAGGAGGAGAGAGAACTGAGACTAAAAAGAAATGAATAAAGTCTCTGAGAAATATCTGACTCAATGAGAAAATGCAACATAAGAATTATAGATATTCAAGAAGGAGAAGAGAAGGAGAATGGAGCAGAAAGCATGTTCAAAGAAATAATAGCAGAGAACTTCTCAAACCTAGGGAAAGAGAGGGAAATCTGTGTGGAAGAGGCTTCCAGATCTCCTAGATTTGTCCACATAAAAAGACCTACTGCAAGGCATATAGTAGTAAAACTGGCAAAAATGAATGACAAAGAAAGAATACTAAGGGCAGCAAGGCAGAAGAAAATAATCTACAAAGGAACCTCCATCAAGCTTTCAGTGGATTTCTCTGCAGAAACCTTACAAGTTGGGAGAGAATAGAATGACACATTCAAATCTTTAAAAGACAAAAATATTCATCCAAGGATACTCTATGCAGCAAAAATATCCTTCAGATATGAGGGAGAAATTAAAACATTCCCAGACAAACAAAAGCTAAGGGACTTCAGAGCCACAAGATGGCCCCTACAAGAAATCCTCAAGAAGGTCCTTATACCTAAAGAAAAAGGGGCGAAAAGGGTCACAAAACACAGAGTAAGGAGATAAATAGGTAGACAGAATCAGAATAGGATAGCAAATGCTCAACTATAGCATTAAGCTAAAGGGAAGGAAAACACCAAAAACAAAGATAATGATGTCATTTTAACCTCAAACTCACAACACAAGATGGATTAAGATATGACAAAAACAACTTAGGAGGTGAGGAGGAAAGGGGCTAAATCAGTTTAGACCAAGGAAATAAGCGGCCATCAGTAAATGGGCTATCTTATACACGAAATTCTGAATACAAACCTCAGGGTAACCACTAAACAAAGAAGCAGAACAGAGACATAAAGAATAAATAAGGAGAAAACAAGAAGCACATCATAAAAACTATGTAATTCAATGGGTAGACCAAAACATACAGGATGAGAAGCAAATGAAATGTAGGAGAACCGGAAAATGAATGATAAAATGACAGCATTAAGCCATCATATATCAATAATCACCCTAAACTTAAATGGATTGAATTCTCCAATAAAAAGACACAGAGTGGCGAGATGGATTAAAGAACAAGACCCAACAATGTTCTGCCTCCAGGAAGCACATCTCAGCTCCAATGACAAACACAGGCTCAGAGTGAAGGGATGAAAGACGACACTCCAAGCTAATGGCAAACAAAAGAAAGCAGGTGTCACAATACTTATGTCAGACAATGCAGACTTCAAGATAAGACAGGTAAAGAGAGACAAAGAAGGGCAGCATATAATGATCAAAGGGACACTACACCAAGAAGAAATAACACTTATAAATGTCTATGCACCCAACACAGGGGCACCAAAGTTCATAAAGCAAATATTAAGAAACCTAAAAGAAGATATTAATAATAACACACTAATAGTAGGGGACCTCAACACTCCACTCACATCAATGGATAGATCATCCAGACAGAAAATCAACAATGAAACAGTGGAATTAAATGAAAAGTTAAACAAGTTGGACTTAATGGACATATATAGAACACTCCATCCAAAAACAGCAGAATGCACTTTCTTCTCAAGTGTGCACAGAATATTCTCAAGGATAGACCATATCTTGGGAAACAAGGCAAGCCTAAATAAATTTAAGACAATTGAAATAACAAGCATCTTTTCCAATCACAATGCAATAAAACTAGAAATTAATTACAAGAAAAAAGCTGAGAAACGGACAAAGATGTGGAGACTAAACAACATACTATTGAACAAGTAATGGATCATTGAAGAAATTAAAGGAGAAATAAAAAAATATCTGGAGACAAATGAAAATGATAACACACCATACCACCTCATATGGATGCAGCAAAAGCCATATTAAGAGGGAAATTCAATGCAATACAGGCACACCTTAACAAACAAGAAAAATCCCAATTAAGCAATGTCAAGTTACACCTAACTGAATTAGAAAAAGAACAAACAAAGTCCAAAGTCAGTAGGAGAGAAATAATAAAAATCAGAGCAGAAATAAATGCTATTGAAACAAAAACGGCAGTAGAAAGGATCAATGAAACAAAGAGCTGGTTCCTTGAGAAGATAAATAAAATTGACAAACCTCTAGCCAGACTTACAAAGAAAAAAAGAGAGAAAGCTCAGATAAACAAAATCAGAAATGAAAGAGGAGAAATAACAACAGACTCCACAGAAAAACAATGGATTATAAGATAATACTATGAAAAACTATATGCCAACAAAATGGATAGAGGAAATGGATAAATTCTTACTCTTACAACCTCCCAAAGCTGAATCAAGAAGAAACAGACAATCTGAATAAACCAATCACAAAGAAAGAGATTGAAACAGTAATCAAAGCATCCCAAAGAATAAAACCCCTGGACCAGACTGTGTCCCTGGGGAATTCTATCAAACTTTCAGAGAAGATTTAACGCCTATCCTTCTCAAGCTATTCCAAAAGTTTAGGGAAGATGGAACACTTCCTAACACATTCTATGAGGCCAACATCACTCTGATATCAAAGCCTAACAAGGACAACACAAAAAAGGAAAACTACAGGCCAATATCACTGACGAACATAGATGCAAAAATTCTAAACAAAATTTTGGCAACCTGAATTCAGCAATACATCAAAAAGATCATACATCATTACCAAGTGGGATTATACCTGGGAGACAGGGATGATTCAACATCTACAAGTCAATCAATGTGATACATCACATCAACAAATTGAGGAATAAAAACCACATGATCATCTCAATAGGTGCAGAGAAAGCATTTGACAAGATCCAACAGCTATTTATGATAAAAACACTTAACGAAACGGGGATAGAAGGAAATTACCTCAGCATAATAAAGGCCATATATGACAAACATACAGCCAACATCATACTCACTGGGCAAATCCTGAACACCATCCCCTTGAGAACAGGAATGAGACAAGGATGCCCACTAGCACCAGTCTTATTCAACATAGTACTGGAGATTTTGGCTGGAGCAATTAGGCAACAGAAAAGATTAAAAGGAATCCAAATAGGGAGTGAAGAAGTGAAATTCTCGCTCTTTGCAGATGACATAATCTTATATAGAGAAAACCCCAAAGAATCCATCAGAAAGCTAATAGAAATAATTAATAACTACAGTAAAGTTGCAAGGTACAAAATCAACTTAGGAAAATCAGATGCTTTTCTATACTCCAATAACAAACTTACAGAAAGAGAACTCAAGAATACAATTCCATTTACAATCGCAACTAGAAGAATAAAGTACCTAGGAATAAATTTAACCAAGGAGGTGAAGGACTTATACAATGAAAACTATAAAACATTACTGAAAGAAATCTATAATGGCATAAAGAGATAGAGACTCCTTGCTCATGGATTCGAAGAATTAACAGAGTTAAAATGTCCATAGTACCCAAAGCAATCTACAGATTCACTGCAATCCTAATCTGAATCCCAACGACATTCTTCACGGAAATAGAACAAAGAATCCTAAAATTCATATGGGGCAACCAAAGACCCCATATTGCAAAGGGAATGCTGAGAAAAAAGAACAAAGCTGGAGACATCACAATCCCTGACTTCAAAAGGTACTACAAAGCCATAGTGATCAAAACAGCATGGTCCTGCTACAAAAACAGGCACACAGTCAATGGAACAGAACTGAAAGCCCAGAAATAAAACCACACATCTACAGACAGCTAATCTTCAACAAACGTGCCAAGAACATGCAATGGAGAAAGATAATCTCTTCAATAAATGGTGTTGGGAAAACTGGACAGCCACATGCAAGAGAGTGAAGTTAGACCGTTATCTGATGCCATACACACACAAAAAATATCAAAATGGATGAAAGATTTGAAGATAAGTCCTGAAACTATAAAATTCCTGGGAGACAATATAAGTAGTACTCTCTTTGACATTGAACTAGAAAGGATCTTTTCAAATACTATGTCTTCTCAGACAAGGGAAACAAAAGAAAAAATAAACAGGTAGGAGTTCCTCAGACTAAAGACCTTCTGCAAGGCAAAAGAAACCAGAATCAAAACAAAGAGACAACCCACCAATTGGGAGAAAATATTTGCAAATCGTATATCTGACAAGGGATTAATCTCCATAACATATAAGGAACTCACACAACTGAACAATTGAAAAACAAGCAACCCAATCAAAAAATGGGCAGACGATATGAACAGACATTTTTCCAAAGAAGATACACAGATGGCCAACACATGAAAAGATGTTCAACATCACTAATCATCAGGGAAATTCAAATCAAAACTACACTAAGATACCACCTTACAACAGTTAAAATGGCTATATCACTAAGACTAAAAGCAACAAATGTTGGAGGGGTGTGGAGAAAAGGGAACCCTCATCCACTGCTGGTGGGAATGCAAACTGGTGCAGCCACTATGGAAAACAGTATGGAGATTCCTCAAAAAACTAAAAATAGAACCATCATACGATCCAGCTATCTCACTACTGGCTATCTACTCAAACCATTTTAAATCAACAATCTAAAGTAACATATGCACCCCTATGTTCATTGCAGCACTATTCACAATAGCCAAGGCATGGAAACAATCCAGGTGCCCACTGACTGATGATTGGCTGAAGAAGATGTGGTATATATGTACACACACACAATGGAATACTACTCAGCCATTTAAAAAAAGACAAATTCATCCCATTTGCAACAACATGGAAGGACCTGGAGGGAATTATGCTAAGTGTAATAAGCCAGACTGGGAAAGACAAATAGCAGATGGTTTCACTCATATGTGGAATATAAACAAACACATTGACAAAAAAACAGTTCAGTGGTTACCAGGGGAAGGGAGTGGCAGGTGGGCACAGGTGGTGAAGGGGAGTACTTATGTGGAGACAGCCGAGAAATAATGTGCAACTGAAATCTCACATTGATATAAACTATTATGAATTCAAATAAATAAATAAATAAGAAATTCAATTCTCATTCTCCATTGAACAAGATGCACTTGTTTCCAACATCAAGCCAACATCCATTCAGCTCTATGATTACTATGCAACTGGCAAGAACTTTATTTAGTTTTAGTGCAGTTTATATTCTACATTACATTACATTAAACCTATGCCAATTTTCATTTTCTTTACTGGTGTTACAGTTCTTATTTTTGAAATCATCTTCCCTCATTTAGTGTCTTGTAACTTAGTGCCACCTAATACAAGACGTTTCAAAATTTAAATAATAAATAACGTTTGCGATTTTGTCTGTCTATATGGGTAAAACTGGCATGATTTTTCTTAACCAGTCTTTCCACTAAAATGTTCACTTAAATTAAAGGAGAATAAATGAGAAGTGGGTCATCTGTATGAATAAATTGTAGGTTCAGGCAAAATCAACTTAATGGCTATAAATGTTGACATACAGTTTATTTATGCATTAGTGTCACTTAGAGGACACATAAATTACACATTCATTTGAATAGAGAAAGACACATATGCTATTAGAGATGATAGAGATACTCTTAGTAAAAATATTTTGACAACACTTATTTTTTAAAACCACAGCCATTTATTATTATTCACAGTTCTATGGATCAGCCAGGCTGACTGGATAAGGGTGGCTCAGCTCTTCTCTATTTGAATTATTCTTGTGTCCAGGGTCAACTGGTGAATAGCTGGCTGGATGATCCAGGCTGACCTGACTCAAATGTCTAGCTGGTGGCAGGCTCTTGGTTGGATGATGGCTGGCTATTAGCTGAGTTGACTTGCTCTGGCCTCTTGTTTTTCAACAGACTACTCTAGGTATCTGTCTATGTAGGTAGCCATCATCTATCTATCCAAATATTTCCCCGTACAGTGAGATTTTTAAGTGAAAAAAATACTTTTATAATCAGAGCTACTTTGCTAGGAAATTTGGGGTTTGCGTTTTGTTTTGTTTTAACCAAATTTTTATTGTGGTGGTGTTTTAACCAAGGTTCAGCAAAGATGATTTCTTACTTACATCATAAAAGAAGCAAATACAGGGCAAGGGCTCTCATTTGGATATTTTGATTTGAAACTGAAACTTATTTGCACTGCAACACTTTGCTTTCTTTGGATGAAAAATTATGTATTTAATAAATATAATTGATATAATTACATTAATATAATAAAATTGTTATAATAACTGCTATCTATAATGTAATATATTAAATATTATAATTAATATTACATGTTAATGCATATAATTAATTATAATATATATAAACTAATGTAATTAAGTATAACTAATAACTTTAATAATCAAAATGTGAAAGTGACAGATTAATTATTTTCAAGTCACATTATCTCAGCCAATAAGAGAGTCACAGACATTTAGTTAAAAAAAAATTACCAGTTTAATATATTCTATATTGATAAATATTTCAACCAAATGAGGAAGTGTTTATCCACCAAGTAGTGGTTTACAAACTTTGGGTAATCACACATTTGATAAGTAAGTCTACCTGTTTCCAAAGTCCTGGATGATTGGACCAAGATTTCACCATCCCTCCACTCTTGGGATCCTCTACCCTAGAAGATAAAGACCTAATCTCTGTTAGGTTTTAATATGTGTCATGTACAAAACGTCGTACCTGAAGCACATATACATATGTATGTGGTGTGCTACAATTCAGAGGAATAAAAATATATTTGGAAGTTGTCAAGCAAAGAAGTTTATAGTACTATAGATTTAGGGGGTTTTATTTCTAAACCAAGATAAGAAATAAAGATGTTTTATTCTTAAACAATCGTGAAACTGTTTCTAAAACAATTATTCTCTTCCAGATGAATTTGAACTTGCAGAATATAAACACCATGTGATTAGGTGTCTTTTGAAGCCTCCTCATTCTAGGATAAGGGAAATGAGACGGAAAAGAAGATGCTTTGGAACAGAGTGGTATATTAAGGAAGCATGTCTACTATTTTAGCCAAAGAAAGGGATCCAGAATCTTCATAATGCAGCAGATGTTCAAGTCCTCCCGCTGACAACATCCTCCCTCAGGTGCACCACTAAGAACTTTGTACACCTTCTGGCCTAGGACCTTCCTGAAGTCTTGCTAGCCAAATAGACCTGTGTGCTACTGCAGCCGGCAAGTGCAGGTTTAATGGTTCAGGGGCCAAACTAGGGGATCTGGACCAGTGGACAAATGTTCCTGCTTCCTGCCTTTACTCAGAGAATTACAGGAGGCACTCCAAATGTTTCTCATGAAGTCCCCTTGAAATCAAACTCAGGTTCTCTGGGAATCAACTTCAATAGCAAATCCTTAAATTTGCTTTTTTCTTTCTTTGTCACAGTCTCCCTGCTCTCTCACTGTTTCTTCCTGGGATCACTTTTGAAATGAATTATCTGCCGCCAAGTCCTTGCCTCAAATTCTGCTTTCTGGGCAAGCCGAGCAAAGACAACATATCACATCTCACAGAATAACCACAGAAAATGTTTTTTTATGGAATATTCAAACATGTTGATAATTTAGTTCTGGTTTGTGATCTTGAAAAGCTTTTCTGGGAACTATGATCAAGTACCTCTAGTATATTATTATTGACTTGATTATGTTTATATATGTATATAAATTTAGAAAACCATTTTTAAATATATACCTAAAATGTTTACTTATATGTAACTATTAAGATAAAAGAATAAATTTGTATTGTTTCAAGTCACAAAGTTTGGGGTAATTTGTTATAGAAGAAACAGAAAACTAATGCACTATCTCACAAACATCTTAAATTTAACAATTCCAAATGTCACTCATGATTGCTAACTGCCCTCCACCCCTAATATATACATACAATCATCCTCAGTCCATACGTAGTCATCCAGATCTCAGTACTGGTACTAACATTGATCCAGGTGCTTTGATGCAGGTCCAAGAACTGTGTATTATGCTTTATTTCTCCCTTACTCATACCATTTACACTCATCAGTAAGATGTAATTTATGCCTCCAAAATCTACATGCTAAAGTGAGAGCATATTTTAAACATTTTTTTTCATTTGCTTAGATCTCTTCAGTAATTTCCCATTCCATTCCAAATAGTAAATGAATGCTGTATCCTGGTGTACAAGGTTTTTCATGAATGAGTCCCCGCTGCTCATACAAATATCATCTTATTTCATTTTCCTACTCTAATCACATTAACCTCTTTCAGTTCTGACAATACTCAAGTGCAGAGAAGAAGTAAACTAAGCCAATATACATTGACTATTGCCAAGAAGTATATAAAAATAAGTTCCAATAGTAATGATAAATATGCTCAGAAAGAAAGAATAAGGAAAAATTTCTTTATCAAATGAACTTAATAATAACAACTGTTTCAAAGGTAGAATAATGATAATAACCACTTAAGAATTTGCAGATATTTCAACATACACAGATGTGCAGAGAATGAACTAGTTTTTGTCAAATATGTGAGGAAGAAATGGTTGTCATGTTTTTCCTCTTTATCTCAGTAAAAAAGATGTATAAAAGATATTAAGACATGAACAAAATCAAATAAAAACCGAATAAAAGTAGAGATATTCCATGTTCATGGATAGGAATATACAGTACTGTCAAGATGTCAGGAAGAATAATGTCATCAAGATGACAACATAGGTCTTTCCTGACTTCAGTACTCCTCACAAGAAGACCAAAGAGCAACTATACATAGATAAGACACCACTGTGAAAATCCCAGAACCTCAGGGTGAGGCTAAAACACCCCTCTAGGCAACAGAGACCAAAAAGACTACATTTGAAGGGTAAGAGTATCAGTTTCACTTTGACTGCATCACCCCTCCCCCAGGCCAGCACAGAGCTGCACCAAGCGAGCCCTCCTGGGCCCTTGGATTCTCCAGTGTGACAAGGTAGACATCTATTTTCCTCAGCATTGTAGGACAATTCCCAGAAGGACCACCTGGGTCTTGTCTCACAGTAATCAATGGAGGAATCTGTGCGGCTTGACCACTGAAGATGAGATAGAGATGGAGAAGAGAGGAGAGGCTTACAACACCAGAGTTCAGATCTTGGCAGACTGCAGTTGCAGCAGCACCTGACCAGAGATCCCATTGAGAGGCAAGCCAGTGGCTCCATCTGGCCAGGAAACTTGGCTGGCAGGTCTGCCTGATTTGGGTCCCCAGCCAATGGGCCATAGCAGACGTGTAGTCCATTCTATGCCTTTGCCTGGGCAAGGAAGCAAATTTTCAATCCCACCCAACTACTGAGCATAGCCTCTAGTCTTGCACCATCAAGTAGCATGACTGCGGATGCCTAATAGCTGCACAACACATCATATGGCTTTTGAGCATAAGTTCCAGTCCTGCTGTATCAGGAAATGTGGCCACAGCCACCCAGCAGCCACAAAGTAAATCCTATAGCCCATCCAAATCTTACAGTCCATTCAAGCACAGTAGCAAGTTCAAAGTCTCAAACAACTACTGGGCATAGCCTCTGGCGTTGTATAACCAGTTAGCCTGAACAGAGGCCCTGGGCAACCTCAGAGCCCAGTGTACAGTACAGCTGAGAATTGGAACCTAGCCCACTGCCTTGCCCAATTGCTGAACACAGTCTGCAGCCTTGTCCAGGAAGAAAGGCCAGGCAGTGACCCCACAAAATCACAGTGCATAGCTTATAACCCCACTCAACCAGGGAGGTTGCACAGCAAATAAATGTATTAAAAATAATTATAATAATTTCTTATATACACAACATAAAAAAAATATGTAAAATGTAACATCAATAACCTAAAATGTCAGAGGGGAGAAGTAAAAGTGTAAGATTTCTGTATACTATTAAAGTTTAAGTGTTAACAGCTTCAAATAAGAGTTATAACTATCAGACATTTTAGGTAAGCCTCATAGTAACCATAAAGGAAAACCCTGTTGTAGATACACAAAAGATAATAATAAAGGAGTCAAAAAATATTGCCACAAAAAGTCATCAAATGATAGCAAGAGAAGAAGCAAGGAATAAAGGATCTACAAAACAGTCAGAAAACAACAAGATGGCAATAGTAAGCCCATACCTATTAATAATTACTTTAACATAAGTGGATTAAATTCTCCAATCAAAGACAGAATGGATAAACGGATTAAAAAAAAAACAGGATATGCTACCTACAAGAGACTCACTTTAACTTTAAAGACACAAACAGGCCAAGACTGGAGGGATGGAAACAGATATTCCAAGAAAATAGTAGCCAAAGAAAAGCGGGAGTAGCTGTACTTATATCAGACTAAATAGACTATAAGCTAACAATGTTCATAAGAGAAAAGAAGTTCGTTATATAAAGATAAACAATTGTAAATATTTATGCATGCAATGGTGAAACACCTACACATATAAATCAAATACTAACAGAGAGATAAACATCAACACAATAATAGTTGAAGATTTTAACACGGCACTCAACAATGGATGGATCATCCAAACAAAGAATCAATGAGGAAATAGCAGAATTGAACAACACTATAGACCAAATGGACCTAATGGACATATACAGAACATTCCATCCAACAGCAATAAAATTCAAGCTCATTTCAAGCACACAGAGAATATTTTCTCAGATAGATCATGTGTTAAGTGAAAAAACAAGTCTCAAGAATACAGAAATTATATCAAGTATCTTTTCTGATCACAATGGTATAAAACTAGAGATAAATAATAGGAGGAAAGATGGAAAATTCACAAATATGTAGATATTAAACAATACCCTCCTGAACAACCAATGGACAAAGGAAAATGGAAACACAGTATACCAAAACGTATGGGATGCAGCAAAAGCAGTTCTAAGAGGAAAGTTTATAGCTATAAACACATACATCAAGAAAAAAGAAATAACTCAAATAAAAAACATGACATTACATTTCATGGAGCTAGAAAAAGAAGAACAAACTAAGCTCAAAATTAGCAGAAGGAAAATAATAAAGATTAGAATAAAAATAAATGAAATAGAGAATACTAAAACAATAGAAAAGATTAACGAAACTAAGAGATGGTTCTTTGAAAAGAGATAAACAAAACATTTAGCTAGAATTACCAAGAAAAAAGAGACAGGACTCAAACAAATAAAATTATAAATGAAAAAGGAGACATTACAACTGATACCAGAAAAATATAAGGGATCATAAGAAACTACTATGAATAATTATATGCCAGAAAATTGGATAACCTAGAATAAGTGGATAAATTCCTAGAAACACACAACCTACCAAACTGAATCAAGAGGAAATAGAAAATCTGAAAAGACCAGTAATGAGTAAAATGATTGAGTGAGTGATTAAAAATCTCCCAACAGAGAAAAGCCCAGGACAAGATGGCTAAATTCTACTAAACACTTTAAGAAGAATTAACACCAATCCAAATTCCTCCAAAAAAAGGAATAGGAGGGACTATTCCCAAACTCATATTATGAGGCAAGCATTACCCTGAGACAAAAGCCAAATAAAGGTACTACAAGAAAGGAACACTACAGGCCAACCTTCCTAATAAACATAGATGCAAAAATTCCCAAGAAAATGCTAGCAAACTGAGTTCAACAACACATTTAAAGGATCATACTCCATGATCAAATGGGATTCATCCCTGGGATGCAAGGATGATTCAATATATGCAAATCAATAAATATGATATGTCACATTAATAGAACGAAAGATAAAAATTATACAATCATCTCAATAGATGCTGAAAATGTGTACTACAAAATTCAACATCCTTTCATGACAAAAACTCTTAATTATTTGGTTATAGAAGAAACATACCTCAACCCAATAAAGGCCAAAGACAATAAGACCACAGCTGTCATCATCCATAATAGTGAAAAGCTGAAAAATTTTCTTTTAAAATCAGGAACAAGACAAGGGTCCCCTTGTCTCACCACTCCGATTAAACACAGTACTGGAAGTCCTAGTCAGAGCACTCAGGTAGGAAAACGGAATAAAAGTTATCCGAATTAGAAAGGAAGAAATAAAATTGTCTCTGTTTGCAGAGGACATGATCTTGTATAGAGAAAACCCTAAACTGCACCAAAAAACTGTTAGAACTAATAAACTCTGTGAAATTACAAAAAGAATTAATTTTAAATATCCATACTACTCCAAAGCACTTATAGATTCAATGCAATCTCCATCAAAATTCCAATTGCGTATTTTTACAGAAATAGAAAAAGCTTTTAAAATTTGTATAGTACTGGGGCCAGCCCAGTGGCGCAGCAGGTAAGTGTGCACATTCCGCTTCGGTGGCCCAGGGTTTGCTGGTTTGGATCTGGGTGCGGACATGGCACCACTTGGCAAGCCATGCTGTGGTAGGTTTCTCACATATAAAGTAGAGGAAGATGGGCATGGATGTTAGCTCAGGGCCAGTCTTCCTCAGCAAAAAGAGGAGGATTGGCAGTAGTTAGCTCAGGGCTAACCTTCCTCAAAAAAAAAGAATTATAATACCACAAAAGCCCTGAATTGACAATGCAGCCTTTAGAAAGAAAGACAAAGCTGGAGGCCTCACACTTCCTGATTTAAAACTATACTGCAAAGCTGTAGTAACCAAAACTGTATAGTACAGGAATAAAAAAATGACACATAGACCAATGGAAGAGAATAGAAAGCCCAGAAATAAACTCATGCAGCTATAGCCAACTAATTGACAAGGGAACCAAGAATACTTAGTAGGGAAAAGATATTCTTTTCAATAAAGAATATCTTTATTGAAGATATTCAATAAACGATATTGGGAAAACTAGACATCCACATGCAAAAGAAGGAAACTGCACCCCTTTCTTAAGCTACTCCTAAAAATTAACTCAAAATGGATTCAAGATTTAAATGTAAAACCTGAAATAGTAAAACTCCTGTAAGAAAATATAGAGAAAAATGCTTGACATTGGTCTTGGCAATGATCTTTTGGATATGATACCAAAAGCACAAGCAACAAAAAAATAAACAAACGGGAATACAGCAAACTAAAAAGATTCTGCACAACAAAAGAAACGATCAACAAAATAAAATGGTAATCAATGGAATGAGAAGAAACATTTTCAAATCATATATCTGATAAGGGGTCAATATCCAAATATATAGGGAACTCACACAACTCAGTAGCAAAAAAACAAATAATCCATTTTGAAACTGGGAAAAGGACCTAAATAGATATTTTTCCAAAGAAGAAATGCAAAGGCCCAACAGGTACATTAAAAGGTGCTCAACATCACTAATCATCAGGGAAATGCAAATCAAAACCACAATGAGATATCACCCCATACCTGTTAGGATGGCAATTATCAAAAAGTCAAAAGATAATAGTATTGATGAGGATATGGAGAAAAGAGATCTTGTGCACTGTTGGTGGGAATATAAATTGGTATAGCCATATGGAAAACAGCGTGGAGGTTCTTCAAAAGATTAAAAATAGAGGGGCTGGCCCCGTGGCCAAGTGGTTAAGTTCGCGCGCTCCGCTGCAGGCGGCCCAGTGTTTCGTTGGTTCGAATCCTGGGCGCGGACATGGCACTGCTCATCAAACCATGCTGAGGCAGCGTCCCACATGCCACAACTAGAAGGACCCACAACGAAGAATATACAACTATATACCGGGGGGCTTTGGGGAGAAAAAGGAAAAAGAAAAAAAAAAAATCTTTAAAAAAAAATAAAAAAATAGAATACAATTTAAAAAAAAATTAAAAATAGAACTACCATATGATCCAGCAATCCCATCTCTGGGTATATAGACAAAGGAAATAAAATCACTATCTCAAAGAGTTATCCTTACTCCAATGTTCATTGCTTCATTATTTACAATAGCCAAGATATGGGAATAACCTAAGTGTCTACATATGGATAAAAGAAAATGTGGTACATCTATGCAATTATTCAACCATAAAAGGAAATCCTGCCCTTTGTGATACCATGGATGGAATTTGAGGTTATTTAAATTACACTATGTGAAATAAGTCAGAGAAAGACAAATACTGTTGATCTCACTTATGTGTAGAATATAAAAAGGAACAAACTCATAAAACAGAGAGTAGATTGGTGGTTGTCATTGGTGTGGGTTGGGGGTAAGAAGGAAATGGGTGAAGACGGTCAAAGGGTACAAACTTTCAGCTTTAAGTTGAGTAAGTTCTGGGGATCAAATGTACAGCATGTGAGTATAGTTAACTATACTATATTGATACTTGAAAGTTGCTGACAGTACATCTTAAAAGTTCTCACCACACACACACACAAAATTGGTAAATCTGGGGTGTGATGGATATGTTAACCAAACTTTTTGTGGTAATCATTTTGCAATATACACACAAGTAAAATCATCGTTTTGTACACCTTAAACTTACACAATGTTAGATGTCAATTATGTCTCAATAAAGCTATAAAGAAATAAATTAATAATAATCATGGTATCTTCTTCCAGAAAATGTCTATCTTCCCAACTTGATCTATAAATTTAACACAATGCCAATCAAAATTTCAGCAGTTTATTTTGTGGATATCAACAAACTGATTCTAAAGTTTATATGGCAAGGCAAAAGACCCAGAATAAACAGTAAACCACACAACACAATATTGAAGGAGAAGAAGAAAGTCAGAGGACTGGCACTGCCTGACTTCAAGATTTCCTATAATGCTACGGTAACGAAGATAGTGGCTATTGGTAAAAAGAATAGACAAATAGTTCAATAAAACAAAATAGCCTAGAAATAGACCCACATAAATATAGTCAACTGATCTTTGATAAAGGAGCAAAGGCAATGCAATGGAGCAAAGAATCTTTTCAACAAATGGTGATAGAATAACTGGACATCCACATGCAAAAAATGAATCTAGACACAGATCTTACATCTTTCACAAAAACTAACTCAAAATAGAATCATAGACCTAAATGTAAAATGAAAAACTAAAAAACTCCTAGAAGATGACATAGGAGAAAATCTGCCGTGGATAATAAACTTTGGTATATGCAGAGAATAGAGTATTTATTCAGCACTAAAAAGAAATGAGCTATCAAACTATGAAAAGACATGGAGGGACCTTAAATGCATATCACTAAGTGAAAGAAGCCAATCTGAAAAGGCTACATATTGTATGATTCCAACAATACTACATTCTGGAAAAGGCAAAACTATGGAGATATTAAAAAACATCAGGGCCAGCCCCAGTGGCCTAGTGGTTAAGTTTGGCGAGCTCCGCTTTGGCAGCCTGAGTTCAGTTCCCAGGTGCAGAGCTACATCACTCGTCTGTTGGCGGCCATGCTGTCATGATGGTTCACATACAAAAAGAGGAAGATTGGCAACAGATGTTAGCTCAGGGAGAAACTTCTTCAGCAAAAAAACAGTGATGTTACAGGGGAAGCAGGGATGAATACACAAAGCACAAAGGATTTTTAGGGCAGTTAAACTGTTCTGTAGGATACTAGAATGGTAAATACATGTTACTATACATTGGTCAAAACCTATAGAAAGTAAAACACCAAGAGTGAATCGTAATGTAATTATAGTCTTTGGGTGATGATGTATCAATGTACGTTCATCGATTTTAAGAAATGTACAGCTCTGGGGCCAAATGTTGATAGTGGGGGAGGCTGCATGTGGGAACTCTCTGTACATTCTGCTCAATTTTGCTGTGAAACTGAAACTGTTCTAAAAATTATATCTATTTTAGAATATATGTTATTTTATACATAAATATTTTATGTATATATACACATGTGTGTATATACATATGTATTCATATATTTTATATATGTATATATTTATATATAACTACATATATATGTAATTATACATATATACTACATGTATTATATATACATATATATTATATGAATACATATATATTATATGAATACATATGTATATACAAAGGGGATATTAGTCAGCTTGCTATAATAATGAAGATTTAAAAATCCAACCCCAAATTCAGTGGCTTCCAACAACAAATATTTGTTTCTCCCTCATAGGTCTGTGGGTCAGAGGTGGCTCTTTGGGTTTATCTGGGATTGGCTGAACTTGTGCCTGGCTGAAGGTTGAGTTTAAGTGTGCCTCTCATCCTATGGCAAGCAACTACTTGGGGTATGTTCCCTCTATGAAAGATGGGAGAAAGGCAAGAGAGTGAGGGAGAAACATGAACTACATCTTAAGACTTCAGCTCAGAACCTTCACAATGTCACTTCCACTCAGCTTCCATCAGCCTAAGGAAGTCAGATAGCCAAGATCAACATCAATGAGTGGAAAAATATATCCATTGATTCTAGTAGGAAGCAGAGCAATGTCACCTGTCAAAGTATGCAGGTATAAAATTCTATAACAGGGAGGGATTGAATAATAGTGAATAATAATACAATATACTACAGTCTGCCCTCATGATCACATTTATTCAACTTTATTCTTTCTAAAAATACTTTCACAATCCCCATAAACCTGCAATCTTATTCAATTACAGTGTTAGGCTCAAAATTCAGATTTTTGTGATCCACATCATGTCTGTGAACACCTCCTCTTTATCCATGTAACAGTGGATTAAAAAGACAAATCGTTCTGTACACTTGTATCCCATATACAAGAGCAGAACAGGGATAAAATAAACACAATGAAAACTTCCATTCAAAAAGGGGGAAGAATGCACATAGGTGTCACTAGTCGATCACAATTTGAAATCTGACTAGGCAGATAATGCCAGGTTCCGCTTCTCTGAGGACAGAGAAGTCTCAACTCTAGTCCCTGACAGCAGCTCTCAGCCCATTGTGCTTCACCCTCTTCTTCATTTCATCACTTATCCACATCTGAAGAGGGCACTGGAGAATATTCCCTCCATGTCATCTAATTAGATGTCTCAGCTTACTTTCTGGCATAGTAATCTGGTGGCCCAACAGTCTTTTTACATCTGGAACAGATACACCATCATCTTTCTTTTTATTTTTTAAACAGGGACTTGCAATATCCACGCCTACAAAGATCTCTCAAAACTGTAGGTTTTTATTATTTAATTTCAGTAAAATGAAAGTGCCAAAAGCCACAGACACAGAAACAACTCTCTTTGAGATGTCTTTTCCTCTCTGGATTTCCTTACAGGTACGTAGCAAATCTTCTAGCGCCACACTCTCCGTTTCCTTTCTAAGTGGCAAATTGTCTCCACTGAAAGAATCCACCAGGCAAAATCATAATCTGAAAGCTGTACCTTGACTCAATCTTTCCCTGAGGCTATGTCTTAGAAGCCAAAGCTTTGATTTGGTCCTAAAAAGCTTCATTTTAAACCCTGAAGTGCCTTGAATTTCTCTAAATTGCTTCTCAATTATGCTTGCACACTTTATTTGTGGTTTAGTGTGCCAAGGCCTGAGTAGAGAGACTTGACTTATTCTCTGTGTAAGAGGAAGGTGGCTATTTCTGGCATGGAGTAGTGGTATGCATATCATAGAGGAATACTGGTTAAATGAATCTTATTAATTTTTTCTTTTGTTGTCCTGAATATTGCATACATCTCTCAAACTCAATTTCTAAAAATTGTGCCTCCTGAACAATTCTTGTTTGACCAGCTCCTTAACGTATTTTTCTTCTTTAATTCTTATTGACGTTACAATTGAACTTTCCATGATTTTTCAGTGAAATAAAGGAAAGGATGATCCAGTGAGTGAATCATAGTATAGAAAATTTCATTCCCTTTTGGGTGTAAAAGAAGAGATGCTTGGAAAGACTTAAACTTGGAAAAAGTGATTAGTTCAAGTCACTGAACAAGTGGAGAGATTTGCCTTGGGCAGGAATAGAAATCCTATAAATTGGATATTGAGGTGAAAGAATAAAAATAAAGAGACACACATCTCAAATTGTTATTTTTTAGTCCAGCATACATAACAGCCATGTTACAGAACAGATAATTAAGGCAATATAATATAAGTGAGTAAGACTTATTGAAATAAAATTGTATTAGAGACGATTCTTATCATGATGTCTCATCCTTACCAATAAATTTAATCTTATAAACACATATATTTTGATTCTGAAGAGTTAGAAAAGACATGCACTATTTTAAAGGAAATGTTAAAATTTTCTAAAAGGTAAAGACCCGTTAAGATTTACCCTGATTGAATTAACGCTATTTTTTTTTTTTTAGTCTTACTCCCGACCCAATCACTGAGAAAGGAGGGGATTGATTTGATTTACTCTGCTAAGTACTAAGTCCGCTTCTTTCCCATAGTGTCTACTCCTACCCAATTATCTGACTGCTACACAACAGGTGAGAGAGAAGAGAAGGAGAACGCTGGGGCAGCACTCAGGATATCCACCAGAAAAACCAGCTAGGAAGAGAGATTGGAGGTAGTTTGGTGTCTTTCTGAAAAGAGAGGTGGCTTCTTTTCAGGCAAAAAAATTGTAGTTTAAATTTTTCATCTAAATCAGAAAGAAATTTAGAGATACCAATAAACAAAAAACAGTCAAAGGAATTCATAAATCCTTATTCTGTTTTCCGAAAACAACACCAAAATAATACTCAATACCACTGAAATTTGATGGTCTTTCAACTCCACCAAAAGATGGAAAACTTCAAGCATTTAAGCAATTCTCAAATATTAGGTGGCATATTCCTCTCTTGTGTCAGGAATTTTCAGGAGTAGCATGGGTGGGAGTCATCTTCCCTAAGAAAAATAACCCCTATTTACCTGGGGGGAAAAAATAAAACTGTCATTTGACGGAGTGGAAAAAAAAAAAAACCTTAGGAACTTATCAAAAATTTTGCATCAGCATCATGTAGCTATCTTGTTTAACACAATGCCAAATTTATATTCTCTTTCTCACATCCAAATTCTAAAGTGAGAAATACATAGTTTGAACAAAACAATGGTTTTGGCTAGCCTCTCAGTATAATTATGCTTAATCTTCTTTGGCACAACTACTACTGTTCCTACATTTTAGGTTCGGGATAATGACCACCTGTGCTTATAAACTAGACTCTCCAGAGAAAATACACTTATTGAGGGATTCTCAACATAACTGTTCCATGAATGGGCTTCAGAGATTATATAAACCCCTAGATATTTTATCCACTATTCATATAGAAGTCAGAATGTGAATCTTCATGGTTGAAGAGTCTAAAGCTTCCTTCAGGTTATTGGGGTATGTGGGAGCACAACAAACCTGATTTTATTGGCATTGATTTAATTTGTGCTGGTTTAATTCACTTTCCCTTAAAAACCTAACCCTATTGGTAAATTTTCCTTCTTTGATTTTGGGAATGGAGGGCTTGCCATGCCAGATAAGTTATTGTTCATGCCCAGGAGTTAGAGGTAAATTTTGACAACAGAAATATTATCAAGGATTCATAATTCTTTTAGAGGAAACAAGTACTGTTGAAGTACTAGGAGAGAAATTCTCCATGAAAGTACTAACGACTCCTTGCTCAGGGCATACTCTAGATAGAAGAAAAGTTGCATGAAGGAAGTATCAGTGGTTTGAACTACTGCATCACGATAGCTGTATGCACTCTGGAAAGTTATATATAACTGTACATGTATGTGTTAGGGTTATGATAGTATAATGATGGACCATGGATTCAGTAAAGCTGTGTTGATTTATTGGGTTTGTCATGCACAGGGCCAAATAAATAATGGGCTCAGAACTCCAAAAGCATGGGCAGAGCCACAGGTGGTGGAATTCTCCCTAACTTGACTTTACGTCCTGTCAGCCTGTGAAAACTCTAACTGAAAGCTATGGGACACTTTTAAGCCTGGAGTAACTATCATTGGCTTAATTTTACTTTACTACTGGGAAGCAAAATAGAGCAACAAAGAAATACACCCAAATACACATTTAAGCACTGATCATTTTTGGTACGCCGAATACTGCATTTTGTTTGAATCTCACTATTATAAAGTTTTTTTGAATTTTACAGAAATATTCATTGGATTTTCCTTTGAACAGAGCCCCCCGTACCCCCTCCCCCCACAGGAAGGACATTTCTCATAGAGGTATGCTTGCCCGACACTGTCTCATTTGCTTTTTTTTTAATATTTACTTTTAACTTTTCAACATCTTTCTATTCTGGTTAAGAAAAGGGGGGAAAAAATCAAGGCTGAAGATGAGCCTATATCTTTCTATTTTAAGATCTTTTGAGTCTTATGTGAATTTATCCTTTTTCTACTTCTTTCACTTGGAGACCCAAACAATCTATGCCACCTTCCCTCTCTCTCAGTTTGCACTTGGCAGTATCTCTCTCTTGTTGTCTCTTTTCTTACTCCTTTTTTTCTCCATCCCACTCCACCAGTGCCATAACTTAAATCCATGAAGTGGGGATATTACTGCATGTTGAATAAGAGGAATACACTTTGGTGGAATGTACTTTCCTAGGAGTCTCCAGTTTTCAGCATTTTTTTAAATATTATGAGATAAACCTATTGTTGATGATAAATTTCTGGAAATATTTTCACAAAACTATGAAATGGAAGATGTTCAAATGCTATTGAAGACACTGGCAAAAAGAAAAAGAAATGGCAGGAGGAACTATGTGTCTTGAGCTACTTCACCAGGTTTGTCTGTCTCTATAAGAGGTTTGCAAGATAATTGGGGCGAGGCAAAGGAGTAGAGATGGGATGTGAGAGGCAAGGCATTTTATTCTTGGTTTCTTGTAGTTGATGGGACCTATTTCAGGTTCCTAGCCTCTATCAATTGAATTGTCTGTGCACATATTCAATCTTTCATGTATATATTTCTATATGTATGGTTTCTTGTCTCAAATATCACTGGGTCAGGAAAAATTGACATTTGTCATTTTCCCCACAGAGGTTGTTTTCTTTGAAGGTCCAAATTTGAAGCTGGATAATCAGGAGGCAGAAAAGAAATCAATGGTTTCTGAGAGTGACCAGGATGGAGAGCGTGAATTGAGAACAGAGAAGACACTAAGGGAAACTCTCCACCTGCTGGAAGAGAGGTAAGGCCAGTGGCAACCTGTGAATGTAATTCATCTCTCAAATCAGACATCTATCTCTGTGTCAGAGGCCTCCTTGAAGGGAGAATTGCTCTCAACTTGGTCACACTAGGAAGTAAAAGTCATTTCCAATACTTGAAATTTGTCAAAGTTCTACTAATCTGGAGAGTACAAATTTACTTGTTATTTGCAATGCTTATCTGGCTTGACCAGCAGCTGTGGCCTTAGGTTCACAGTAAAAATGATACCCATGAGGTACAATAGGCTTCATCCTACCCAAATTTCCTCCCTTTATGAAAATGGACTGGACAGGAAAAAACACAGCATTTGTAGGATCAGCACAGCAGAGTTATCTCAGATGACATTCTGATAACCCCAAACCATGTAGCACATGGGACACGTGGTCATGAGGTCATGATAGGTGGGGTTGTTTATGCTTTGATAGTCACTTGCCTTCCCCCTGACCCCCATCCCAGGGGACTAGCCGTGGGACTAGCCCTCATTCTCAGGCATCAATGCCACATCAGCACAAATTACTGTTTATTCAATAAACTTAACAATAAGTACAGAGTAACGTCATCCAGATTCTCATTTACCTTAGATCTGATATACTCTTATAAATTATCTGAGTTAATGTTTCACAGAGGATTTGGCCAAAGATAAAATCCCCAAGCATCCCTGAGGCTGGAGGAAAGGTCATGAACAAACTATCTCCCTCCCTCCACGTCTTATTTTTCCTTCTGCTTCTCCTGCTCTGCTTGCTCCTTCTCCTTGTCCTCTCTGTCACTCTGTGTCTCTGTTTCAAACTCAGGCTTTTTTCCTTTCTCAGAATTGCAATATGAAAGATTTCTCACAAATCTTAATTTTAGTCCATTGAGTTGTTTAGAATACCATGAGAGTTTATAGAGCATTTTCTTCAGGCCATTTATGAAAATATCTCTTTCCATTTGCTGCTTCTGAAATATCTATTTTATCCAACCCTATGCTGCACACAATTATATTGAAATTTTTGTACAATTAAACTTTTTTAAAATTTCCCTTCAGTAAGAAATTGTTTCAAAAATGCTGCATTCTTTGAAATAACCACTGCTTTCAAAGATCACCCAACGAATAACTCAGCAATTTTTTCCAAAGACTCATGATTCATGCATTACAAATATGTTTACCTTTCTTACAAATATTGAAATATTTTCAATGTACTGTAATGTCTTACACAGTGGACTCTATGCTTACTTGTTGCCAGAACATTTAGAAACTTCAGAGCAATATTTAAGAAATGTCATTTTGAAGGAAAGTTTAAGTTATATAGAGAGAATCCAGTGAAAATGACGTGAATTATATTAAAAGATGTCTGGATATTAAACTATTGCTTGCATTCTGTAATTAAAACCTATTTTTTAAACATTACTGTATTTGCTAATATTTTATGTAGATTTCTTGTATCCATACTCATATAATTTGTTCTTTGTTGCAACCGTTTCTCTGGGTTTTGGCACTAAAGTCAGCCTGCCTTCATGAAATCAAAAAGGGATTTTACAATATTTTAAATACTCTTGGAATTCTGTAGTTCTCTAAAGGTTAGATAGAACTCAGCTATGAAGCTGTGTCTTGGGGATTTTATTAATAACAGGACTTTTTAATAACCTAATTTTTTCTATTATATTTCCTTTTCTCAACCTTTCTGTTCTTCTTGGGTCAATTTAGTCATTTATCTTGTGCTAGAAAAACTGTCTACTTCCTCTCTGGTGTCAAATTCACCATCTTTATATTCCTTGTAAATAGGGTAACCATATAATGGATTGTTTAACCTAAACCCTTTGAGCTCCAATTTGTCCACATCCTCACCACCATATTTGTTATTTTATTTTTTTAGTATTAGTCATCTTAATGGGTGTGAGGCAGTATCTCATTGTGGTTTTGATTTGCATTTCCCTAGGGATTAGTGATGTTAAGCATCTTTTCATGCGCTTGTTGACCATCTATATATTATTTTTGGAGAAATGTCTATTCAAGTCCTTTGCCCATTTTTTTAATCAGTTGCTTGTTCTTTGTTGAGAAGTTTACTCCTTTGTTTAGTTTGGTTTTCTATCTTACTTATTTTAGCTTTCATATTTAATATTTTTTAATTTCTTAACATGGACAGTGAATACTTTTATTAAGAGTTTTTCTTCATGAGCACATTTAAGATTACAAACATTCCTGGGAGGATAGCTTTTGCTCTTGCCTGTGGTTTTCTCACTGACTGACTGCTCTGAGGAACTCAAGGGTGGATTTGGAAGCATGTAACTGTTGTTCCAAACTCTTTTTTTCCTTTTCCTATGTTAAGGAGATGCAATCACCATCCACCCTGGACCAGACCAAGTCTCACCACAAGAGCTATGCCTATGACCTTGCTTTATTTTTAATGCTGAGATGTCTCCAGGAGGAGCTTAGGCCTTATGACCATAACATGCAGTGTATATGGAAGCATGTTTTCTAACTGAGCCTGCGCAAGTGAAGACTTCCCTCTCCCTTTTGAATGTTCATTCTCCATCTGAAATAAATGTCCCTGCTTCCCTTTGTCCAGGGACACCATGACTTTGGAAATGATTCCTCATGGTCTCCTCTTTTCTTCAAATATACCATACTTTGTGAGACAACTATTTCTGATGGAGAGTCTTATTTAACTCGCCAAGAGGCAACCCACTTCGGTTTGGTAACAGTTTTTGATATAAAATGTTAGTCATTTTCATTGCATTTTAAATATTTTGTAACTCAGTTTTGATTATTACTTTTCCAAAGATTATCTACAAATGTATTTCTTAGTCTCTATAGCAAGTGATTGCTTGCTTGCCTGGTTTGTTTTTGTTTTTGTTTTTTTTTTGTGTTTGGATCAGGGAATAAAATCCTTTGATCTTTTTTTGTATTATATTGACTATGATCAGAGATTGTGGACAGTAAAATCGATACTTTATAAAATATGTGAAAGTTTCATTTGTGACCACATACATATTTTGTAAATGTAGGCTCATTTAAACTTTTAAATTGTGTGTTGCTCTCATTATTGACTTTTTCTTATGTGCTTACTCAATGCTGTAACTTTTTAAGGCACTTCTCCTTGTGTTTCTAATGCTCTTCTAGTGTTTATATATTTATCTTTTCTGATGTAGTATAAAGTATATCTTGATAAATTACACCTTTTATTGCTGTATATTATGTAATATTGCTCTTTAACTAATTTACTCTGTTTAACATTAAATAACATCTTGTATTGATCTCACAACTCCTAATTTGTTGGAGTACATTTTCCCCTATTTATAAAAACATCAGTCAGATTAGATTAAGCCCCACCCTAACGGCCTCATTTTGATTTAATCATCTCTTTAAAGGCCTTGTCTCCAAATACAGTCACATCCTGAGGTACTGGGTGTTAGAAAGCTTCAGCATATAGATTTGGAAGAGACACAATTTAGCCCATAACGCCATCTCCATATATAAGCTTCTATGCAGTAATAAAATATCTTCTCCATTCTCCTTATAATTATTTATTTTTTAAAAAAAGAGACCAGAGAAGATGATACTAGTAGTTTTCTTCAATATTCCATGAAATCATTAAGGCAGGGTTTTTGCCTCTTCTTTTGCTATGAAGCCTAACTTTCATTTTGTTTCTGGTGCATGTATGCTTAATGTGTTTTAGATGTAAGCATAGAAGGCTGTGGAGAGAGAAAGGGAATGGTTTTAAAACTTCCTGAAACAACTTAGACCAAAAGAGCCATGTGAAAATTCTTCTATGTAGCTTTGGAGAAGAAATTTTAGGAGAAGAAAGAGTGGAGAGAATAGGGAAGGAAATCAGATCACATTTTTGTCTGACCTTTAAGATGGGTACTGTTGTGGGCTGAATTGTATTCCCCAAAAAGATATGTTCAGGTCTTCAACCCTGATATCTGTGTATGAGACCTTTTTGGAAATAGCATCTTTGCAGATGTAATCAAGTTAAAATGAGGTCATACTGGATTAGGGTAGGTCTTAATCCAATGGCTAGTGTCCTTATAAAATGAAGGAAATTTGGACACAGAGATAACACGTTGTGATGACAGAGGCAGAGACTGGAGTGCCATGTCTATAAGCCAGGGAACTAGAAATGCCAAGGATTGTTGGCAACCACCAGAAGCTAGGAAGAATCCTCCGTCAGAGCCTTTAGGGAGAGCATGGCCCTGTAGACATCTTGATTTTGGCTACTGAAACTCCAGAACTGTGAGAGAATAAATTTCTGCTGTTTTAAACCATCTGGTTTGTGGCAATTTGTTCCATCAGCCCTAAGAAACTAATACAGGCACCCAACACATATCAGCTCTATTTTGATTAAGAATGACCCTTCAATTTCTTCACTACTTCCAAATGCAGCTTGACTTTAGGTTTATTTACATAATTAATAACAGAACTCAAAAGGTTGGACTTCCATTAGGTAAATGCTACTCCTTGAAAGCAAAATCTTTTGCACCATCACTCCTGTGACAGAGAAAATGGAACTAGGAGAACAGAGTTTGTATTCAAATAATATTCATCTGTCAGCTGAGTTTTCAGTCAAGTCATATTACTTTAGCATTTTCCCATGACAACCTTCAAATTTCCATCAATTTAACAATTTGGCGGGGGGGGAGGGGGGTCTGTTATTTAATGTTGAATTGTATTTGGAGAAAAAGTATAGCTGTTGAAATAATTCTAAATTCCTAAAGCTGCCTTAATTCTTATATTTGCCTCTGGCTCCCAAGCCCTCAATGTTCCCTGAACCCCTACACCTCAAGTTATTGTCTGCACAGCAGGCAAACCATGGTTCTCTTCCTCAGAGGCTCGTTGGAACCATGCTGAGCTAGGAGAGAAAATCAGACTTCAGGAACGACTTGGAACCTTCCCACACATTACCACCTTCAATTCTGTACACCCTCTAGAGCAAAGAGTTCCAAACTTAATCATCAAAACCATCCAGAACTCATGAATAAAATGCAAATCTCTTGGCCCCACTGTTGACCTATTCAGATAACATCTCTAGAGAAAGTATTTAGGAATGTGGATTTTTTACAAACTTCCTTGGATATAAAGACCAGTCACATTTTGGAAATACTACCAGAAAAGAATTTTCTCCAAAATCACCAGATAATTGAATATTCAGGAAGTTTGGCAGTCATTTCCACAGTTTTTGATTTGTTTGACATTAACTAAACTGTTTTGTGAATACTTACTTTCCTTATTAAAGAATATTGTCTGTGCACTGAACTGTTTATTTTTCCATAAAGTTTTCGTTATCATAGAAGGATGTTATTCTCAATAATGTTACTCTTAATTTTTAAAAATGCTCTGTAAACTCCTCCTTTCCTTATTTTTTCTGGTTATTTAGCATATTATAACTCTTGATTTGGGTGTATTTAGCTTTTATCAGACAATTTTATTGAATTATTGTATTAAACCTAACTTTTTTTCTCATTGATGATTTTGGCTTTATCTTTTAATGTAGAAGCTAAGAACATGAACTCTGAAATGCATTTACTAGGTTCAAGTTCCAGTTTGAGGAATTTGTTAATTTATCTGTGCTTGAGTTTCCTTGTCTGTAAAATTGAGATAATAGCATCAACTACTTCTTTATGGGAATTCAATGTGTTAATAAGTAGAACATCCTTAGGACAGTATCTGTTCTATGGTAAGTACTTAGCAAATTATCCTTTTACGGTGCTATATCAAGATAATGACAAGTTTATCTTTTCCTTATTATTTTTCTTAAAAAAAATCAAATGCATTATGTGGGAAAAATGCCTTTTCAACTAATCATCTTTCATATAGCTCCAAATAAATAAGAGGTGGATGGAAAGGCATTTGTGGCAGAAGCTACTTGTTTATCTTGTGATTCTCTACTCTGCAAATCAAGCAACTTCTGTAAAAGTCTGTTTTTTGTGTGTTTGCTTTTCACTTTCAAACTGAGTCTAATGTGTGCAGCAGCCTTTAAGTAAGGTAGGGTTAGATTTCAGATTTTAAACTATTTATTTTTAGAATCTTTCCCCCCTCTCTGCCTTCTCACTGGCACCATAGATCATTCCAAGACCACAGCAAAAAAGAACAAAAAAAACCTAAAAACAAATTGTTGACATAAGAGCAAGACAATGAGATTCTCATGCAGAGCCAGATTTTTCTCTCCCAATGTCTTAATAAGAATAAATACTCTAGGGCGACCAGTCACCCTAGTTTACCAAAGTCTATTCCATTAATAGCACTGAAAGTCCAATTTCTCAGGAAATCACTCCCTGGGGTGCAAAAAATCCAGGTTTTTGAAAATGGATATGAAAGATTGGAGAAAAAGTATAAACCTCATATGATGATAGAAAATATAGAGGCTGGAAGCAACACTGTTTTGAATGTAAAATGAATGTGGCATTATCTGCCTCTCATAGTCACTGTTGATGTTTCCCCAGCCACTGATATGGGCAACCACGATCTGTGGCTCACAAAAATGGACCATCTATTATTTCATTGCTCTAAGCGATGCTGCTTAAATGTGCAACTTATGCATGTTGTAATCATAAATACTAACAATCCATCTTTGGCTCAGCTAATTATCATGCTCTGTATTAAGATAGTGTGTTACTTTGATTTTTGACCTTGTGAATATTTTTATTATGTTTTATAAGGGATCAGATAATGAAAATGAAAACGGTTACAATACTATGTTAGTCAGTTGGGGCTGCTATAGTAAGATACCATAGTCTGGGTGGCTTAAACAACAAACATTTATTTCTCATAGTTCTGGATGCTGAAGTCTGAGATCAGAGGGCCAGCATGGTCAGGGTCTGGTAAGATCAGTCCTGCTGGTTTATGCATGACTGCCTTCTAGCTGTATCCTCATATGGTGGAGAGAGAGATTTTGTCTCCTCCCTTTTTTAAGGGCATTAATCCCACCATGAGGGTGGAGCCCTCATGAACTATCCTAACTCTAATTACCTCCCAAAGACCCCACCTTCAAAAACCATCATACTGAGGATAAAGGCTTCAACATATGGACTTTGGGAAGGTACATTCAGTCCATAGCAAATACCAAGGCCAGCATCGCCGAGATATCACCAAAATAAGATGGCTAAATGGCTGTTGTGTTAATGACAGATGAAAGGACAGGTGTAACTGGATTAGGGAGTTAACCAAAACAGAGCATACTGCACAATATACAGGAAATAATCTAGGGTTAAGCATGGTGGAGAAAAGGATGTAAAAGCACATACGGAGACTGAAGTTCACCAAAAACAGGTTATATTCACAGAATATGAGTAGTTTAACATCTAGACATCATTTAATGTAATTTATTATATCAACAATATATATTTATTGGAGTCTCCACCAGTCAGAATTAAAGTTTCTTTTCTTTTTTTTTTTTTAAAGATTTTATTTTTTCCTTTTTCTCCCCAAAGCCCCCCGGTACATAGTTGTGTATTCTTCGTTGTGGGTTCCTCTAGTTGTGGCATGTGGGACGCTGCCTCAGCATGGTCTGATGAGCAGTGCCATGTCCGCGCCCAGGATTCGAACCGACGAAACACTGGGCCGCCTGCAGCGGAGCACGCGAACTTAACCACTCGGCCACGGGGCCAGCCCCTAAAGTTTCTTTTCTTTTCTCTTTTCTTTTTTTTTTTGGTGAGGAAGATTGCCCCTGAGCTAATATCTGTTGCCGATCTTCCTCTTTTTTTTTTCACCCCAATGCCCCAGTACATGGTTGTATATACTAGTTGTACATCCTTCTAGTTTGCTACATGGGACACCACCTCAGCATGGCTTGAAGAGTGGTAGGTCCACACCCAAGATCCAGATCACGAACCCCAAGCCACCAATCAGAGTGTGTGAACTTAACCACTGCACCACAGGGCTGGCCCCTAAAGTCTCTTTTATAGAGGCATTTCTCAAAGTTAGATGTTGCCCTCAGACTTCTAACTGTGCTAGTAACAAATAAGCACAGGGCCAATGTAGAAAGCATTAACATATATTCACAATGTTTCAGTATTTGAAAGGAAAAGAAAACGTGTTAGTAATGCACCAATTATAAGTCACTGAAAGAAAATTCACAGATATTTCCAGTTGGTGGATCTAAAAGCAATGGTCACTTAAGAAAATGAAGCATGTTGGAAACAAGTTCTTCCTGGAGAAAATGAAAAAAAAAAGTTCAAATTATTTGTACAGCTTTTGTGTATTTATGGGCAACTGGAGGCCTGGATAAAATACAACTTCTGAAACACAGTGTGAAAAGAAATACTTTCATAATTGGTCAAAGAGTGTGTTCTGTACACTACCGTAGTATTCTAAAGAATGACTCAATGGACTAAGATTAAGATTTGTAAGAGGACTTTCTCATCACAATACTAAGAGATGCTGTGTGTTAAGAAGAGAGAGAGACACATATACAGAGAGAGAGAGAGAGAGTGACAGAGAGAAGGACAAGGAGAAGGAGCAAGCAGAGCAGGAGAAGCAGAAGGAAAAGTCAGAGGTGGAGGAAGGGTGAATAGCTAGGTCATGGCCTTTCTTCCAGCCTCAGGGAAGCCTGAGTATTTTACCTTTGGTTAAATCCTCCTTGAAACATTAACTCAGATAATTTATAAGAGTACATCAGATCTAAGATAAATGAGAATCTGGATGAGGTTACTCTGTACTCATTGTCAAGTTTATTGAGTAAACAGTAATCTGTGTTGATGTGGCATTGACACCAGAGAAGGAGGGCTGGTCACATATGCCTGGGATGGGGGTGGGGGGGGGCATGTGGCTATCAAAGCATAAACACTTAAAGCTCCAGCATCTTGTCGCAGCTGTGAGCTGAGGTGGTCTGAGCCAACTCAACCCCGCCTTTCATGACCTCATGACCACAGGTGTACCATGTGCCACATGACTTTGGGATATCAGAATGTCATCCTGGGATAACTCTGCACTGCTGTTCTTACAAATGCTGTTTTTTCCTGTCCAGTTCATTTTCATAAAGAGAGGAAATTTAGGCAGGATGAAGCCTGTTGTATCTCATGGTTTACATTTTTTATTTTGAGGAAGATTAGCCCTGAGCTAACATCCGCCACCAATCCTCCTCTTTCTGCTGAGGAAGACTGGCCCTGAGCTAACATCCGTGCCCATCTTCCTCTACTTTATATATGGGACGCCTGCCACAGCATGGCTTGATAAGCAGTGCCATGTCCGCATCCTGGATCCAAACCGGCGAACCCCGGGCCACTGAAGCAGAAGGTGCAAACTTAAAGAGTCTGAAGCATTCAGCAGATTATCAGGGGCATGTGTGAGCCAAAGAAACCAGATCTAATCACTTGCTTTGCATCGATTGTATTTGTGCTGATTTAATTTACTTTCCTTTAAGTTTAAAGATCCTGTGATATTGTCTAAGATTAGGCAGAACCTGAAGGAAAAGCATGCTCAACACATAGCAGATCTTCGAGCTTATTATGAATCAGAAATAAATCGTTTGAAACAAACTGGAGGCAAAAGAAATTTCTGCAGTTGAAGACTGGAAGAAAACCAATCAAATTCTTATAGACAGATGTGGCCAATTAGATAGTGCTGTAAATGAAGCTACTAGTCGTGTGAGAACACTTGAAAATAAGAATAACTTACTAGAAATAGAAGTGAATGAGTTCAGAGAACGCTTCAATGCAGCCAGCAGTGCCTCCAAAATTTTGCAGGAACAAATTGAGGAAATGAGAACAAGTAATAAAGAAAAAGACAATACCATCATGCAACCAAAATCTAGACTGCAGGATTTAGAAGAAGCCTTTGAGAATGCTTACAAACTCTCAGATGATGAAGAAGCTGGACCGAAACAAGAAAACAAAATGTTTCAAGATCTTTTAGGAGAGTATGAGTCCCTTGGAAAAGAACACGAAAAGTGTGAAGGATACATTATACACAACTGAGAACAAATTGCTTGATACACATACTCAGATTTCTGATTTGAAAAGAACAATGTCAAAACTTGAAGCTCAGGTCAAGCAAGTGGAGCATGAAAATATGTTAAGTCTTCGTCATAATTCTAAAACTCCCATGAGAGCTTCAATTGCCAACACACTAGCAACCTCAGATGTCAGCAGGCGGAAGTGATTGATACCAGGAGCAGAGTATTCCATCTTTACTGGCCAGCCTTTGGACGCCCAGGACAGTAAAGTGGATAACCAGCCGGAGGAGACCTGTGTTCCTGGGTACCATTCTTCTCCGGAAAAGGATTCTTCACCTCGAAGTACACCAACAAGCTTATTGATAAACAGAGAGACTTCAGACACACCAATCATGAAAGCTTTGAAAGAACTTGATGAAGAAAAAATATTTAAAAATTGGGGCACACAAACAGAGAAAGAGGACACCTCATATATGAATCCTCAGCAAAGTGAAACTTCAGTCAATGCAAGTCGGTCCCCAGAGAAATGTGCCCAGCAAAGACAAAAGAGATTTAATTCTGCTTCACAGAGATTGTCATCTTTACCACCTTCAAATCGTAAATCAAGTACTCCAACAAAAAGAGAGATTACGTTAACACCAGTGACTGTGGCTTATAGTCCAAAGCAATCCCCTAAAGAAAATTTGTCTCCAGGATTTAGTCATCTACTTAGCAAAAATGAAAGCAGTCCAATTCAATTTGATATACTTTTGGATGATTTAGATACTGTTCCTGTGTCTGTGTTACAACATACCAACCCAAGAAAACAACTTCAGTTTCTTCCTCTAGATGGCTCAGAAGAAAAAAAATATTTTGAAAGAACCACTGACAGCCATGTTAATCATAGCTCTTCCCTCGAACTATTGCCAAATGGAGTGAAGAAACCCTCTGTGAGACCAGCCTGGGAGAAGAGTAAGTAGGTTAGCTATAAACAGTGTCAGCCTGCTTGCGTAGCACCACGTGGTGAGGATCTTGAATATACAGCAAAAATTAGGACCCTAGCGGAAATGGAACGGTTTTGTGATGAACTCACAAAAGAAAAGGACCAGATTGAGACAGCACTAAGTCGAGTGCCTTCTACTGGAGGACGGATCACTTTGCAGACAAGATTAAATCAGGAAGCTTGGAAGATCATTTGGAAAGGATTAATCAAGAACTGGGCTCAGTTCGCATGACGTTGAAGAAATTTCATGTTTTGCGCACCTCTGCAAATCTCTGAGATTTGTAGCCATTAAATTTTGAGACATTTTTGTTTGCGCTAATGTATAATTATGCACTCAGAAAAGGCAAACTATTTTGTACTGTTTATAAGCCTTCAAACAGTAGTTTTACAATCGTGCTTTTCTTTACGCTTGCTATTTTATACTTCAAATGGCCACATATTTTCAAGATATTTTGTTATGCTCAGGAATCTCTTGTATATTTTACTATTTAAAAAGTATTATCTTTAAATAGTATATGTCTCCATTTATATCAAGAATAAGGAAACGTGGACAGTGGAGGCAGCTTGTTTCTAAATAGTGTTATCCCTTTACAATTAACATTGCACACCAATTTTATAAACTTGTTCTACATTGTGAATATGATTTTTTAAAAAATAAATGCATAAGAACAGCTTTCATAATGATAGACTAATAAAAATATACAATTAAATTATATTTATTATTCAATCCTACCTAATTTAAAAGTTAGAAAATTGTATTATTTTATTACCCATTTCTTAATCACTGTAAAATTTTCATGTTTGTGTATTCTCCAGGTTAGTAGAACTTTTGCCGATTTCAAGTATTAGAAATGACTATCTTTTACTTCCTAGTGTTAGCAAGTTGAGAGCAATTCTCCCTTCACAGAGGCCTCTGACACAGAGATAGATGTCCGTTTTGAGAGATGAATCGCATTCACAGGTTGCCATTGGCCTTAGCTCTCTTTTAGCAGGTAGAGAGTTTCCCTTAGTGTCTTCTCTGTTCTCAATTCACACTCTCCACCCTGGTCACTCTCAGAAACCAGAGATTTCTTTTCTACCTCCTGATTATCCAGTTTTAAATTTGGCCCTTCAAAGAAAACAAGCCCAGTGGGGAAAATGACAAATATCAGTTTTTCCTCACCCGGTTATATTTGAGACTAGAACCTATGCATATAGAAATACATACATGAAAGAGAGAATATGCACATAGAAAATTCAATTGATAGAGGCTAGGAACCTGAAATGGGTCCCATCAAATACAAGCAACCAAGAATAAAATGCCTTGCCTCTCACATGCCATCTCTACTCCTTTGCCTCGCCCCAATTATCTTGCAAATCCTCTTGTAGAGACAGACAAACCTGGTGAAGTAGCTCAAGACACATAGTTCCTCCTGCCATTTCTTTTTCTCTGCTGACATCTCCAAAACTTTCGAACACCTTCCATTTCATAGTTTTGTAAAAACTTTACCAGAAATTCATAGCCAACAACAGGGTTACATGATAAAAATGCTGAAAACTGGAGCCTCTTAGGAAGTAATATTTTACTAAAGAGTATTCCTCTTATTCAACATGCAGTAATAACCTCAATTCATGGATTAGGGTTATGACACCAGTGGAGTGGAATGGAGAAAAAAGGAGTAAAAAATATATATAGATAACAAAGAGAGAGGGAGAAATTGCCAGGCACAATCTGAGAGAGATGAGAATTGGCATAGGTTATTCAGATCTTCTGGTGAAACAGAAGGAGGAAGAATTTAAATTCATGCAAGACTAAAAGCTCTTAAAATTAAGATATAAGATATAAGATTCAGTCTTGGTATTTTCCTTTCCTTAACCAGGATATAAAAGTGTTGAAAAAGTCATCAGATAAATATTATGGATTCTAAATACAACAGATAAAGGATAAACTAAATTCTAATGAATGAGACAATGTCATGAAAAGCATACCTTTGTGGTAGATATCCTCTCTTTGGGGTATGTTCAAATGAATGTCCAATGGATGATTCTGGAAGATAAAATTCAGAAGATTTTTATTTTGGTGAGATCTTTTAAAATAAGGGAGCCATTCAGATTTATTGGACAAAGTAGATGACTAAATCTGGCGTTTGTGTGTGTCTCTTTTTTGCTAAATATTGCTGATCAGAAGATAAAGTGAAACTAAGGCTGTAGTTATCCCTTCAGACTTAAATTTTATCCAATAGATTTTAGTTGGAACATTCACAAGCAATTAGGCATTGAAGTCAAGTTGGAGAGAGTTCCAAAGTCATGGCTTTGCCTGAGTGCTACTATGATTTTGTGCCCAATATGGGGCTCATGACAGACTCAACACAGCTGCAGTGAACTCATGCTCCATCCTTATCCTACCACAATCCTCAGAAATACATTTATGGTCATATTTAATTTTCTAGAGTTCACACAGCTATAAGCAGTGAAGTAGTTCAAGCCACTAATACTTCCATCATGCAGCATTTCCTCCATCTAAAGCATACCCTGAACATGGAGTCACTAGCCACTAGTCACTAACTACTAGTCACTTTCGTGTGTCCAATTTGAATTTTCCTTTAGCATCTCGAGGATGCTTGTTTGCCCTAAAAGAATTATATAACCTTGGTAATAGTTTTCTGCCAATCCAATTTACCTTTAACACCTGGGGATAAATGATTTACCTTGGATGGCAAGCACTCCATTTCGGAAGTCGTGGAAGAGAGACTTCCACCAGGAGGATTAGCTTTCTAAAGGAAAGCAAATTAAATCAGCACAAGTACAACCCATGCAAAACAAGTGATTAGATCTGGTGTGTTTGGCTCACACATGCCCCTGAAAATCTGATGAAAGCTTCAGACTCTTCGACCATGAACATTCATATTCTCATTTCATGTGAGTGCATAAATTTTCTAGTTCATGCTATCTCTGAAGCCCATTAATGTAACAGTCTTGTTTAACATCCCTGGGTAACTGAATTTTCCCTGGCGAGTCTAGTGTCTAAACTTAGTCATACCTACTCTATAACAAAATTCAGGAAGATTTGTGGTGGTACCAAAGAAGATTAAGTATAACTCTATTGAGAGGCTAGCCAAAAAAGAACTCTTCTATTCAACTGTTTTTCACTTCTAGAATTTGGATTTGAGAAAGAGAATATAAATTTGGCATTATGGTGTTGACTGCAAAATATTTGATAAATTTCTATCTAACTCTTTCTAGTTCTCTCCTCTTTTACACCCAAAAGGTGACCTTTCAACTTAAAAGCAAAATGTGACATCTTTATTCCTAAGAATACCTTTTCCATTTGTTAGGATGTTTTGGGACACACAGGTTATATTTATTTGGATCATCTTTCTCTGAACATCAAAATCACTTCTTTTTCAAATCCCTTTAAACTCGTTAGCGTTTTGTTCTCAGTTCATACTTGTTATTTATGTCAGTAATTTTATTTTGACCTAGGTTTAACCTATTTTTATTTTAAATTAATGTTCATTTTTTTAATGATGTTATTTTAGCTCAACGTGTTTCAGTATATTTATTCTATTACTTACTTTCCATTATATTCCCTTTTGTAAAATAAATGTATATTTGAGTAATTATTGTACCTAATTCCTATCCTTACCAAGTAAAATGCACTAACAAAACTTTATTTTCCATTCTAAGCTTTCCTTTTTTTAAAGATTGGCACCTGAGCTAACATCTATTGACAATCTTCTTTTTCTTCCTCTTCTTCTTCTTCTTCTTCTTCTCCCCAAAGCCCCCCAGTACATAGTTGTATATTCTAGTTATGAATGCCTCTGGTTGTGCTGTGTGGGACGCCGCCTCAGCATGGCCTGATCAATGGTGCCATGTCTGCATCCAGGATCCAAACCGGTGAAACCCTGGGCCGCTGAAGCAGAGCGCGAGAACTTAACCACTTGGCCACAGGGCCAGCCCCAGAAGCTTTCTTTTATCTCTTGAATACTATGTTTCTTTTTTTCTGTATAATACTGACTTAAAACCATGAGACAAAACTACAGACAAATCTCATTCATTAACATAGATTTATTAATCTCTTAGAAAGCTTTTTAAAAAAGTAACATATTAGAGGAAGTAGGCTTTATTGCAGGAATTAAAGAATAGTTCAGCATATGGAAATCAATTAACATTATCTGTTCGTGTTGTAAGATAAAACTGCAAGCTGAAAAGAAAACTATCAGATGACAATCCTGATAGGTGTTAAAGGAAAAAAATGTGACACTGTACAACAAGCAGCTGATTAAAAAAATACTTATTAAATTAAACCAGGAAGTGCTTTTTAGAAAATAAATCAATTGACAAAAGACAGATCTGTTAATGGTGAAATGTTCTCATATTTTTAGGTATTGCTTCCATCTCATTTGCTATCGTTTTTCCTTTGCGAACCTTCACTTCCTGCTTCCTTTCTGTCTGTGGTACTTTCTATAATTTCTCTCCTTTCATTTTCATCCATTTTTCTTTGCCCTCATCATTATCTGAGAAATTTCTCAAATTTTAGCTTAAAATAATCCTTTATTCGCCAACGTCAATTCATTTTTTTTGCTAACTTTAGAGCACTTTTTAATTTTATCAGTTTTATTTATACTATATATCTTTTCATTTCTTTATCTTCTTTTTGTCTAGTGTTTCTTTCACCTCATTCTGTTCTTTCCCAAAGTTTCCTGCCCCTGTTCCATGGAGGTCATATCTTCTACATTCTGTTGTTGATGAGAAACAGTTCTAAGTTTAAATTTCTTTCTAATTTACTTAGTAAATCATTTTTTAAAACTAAGCTCTTCCTCTGAGTCTTAAAGCTTATCATCATTTTTTATTAATATTTAGTTTTATTTATTGAGAGACAAGGGGTTTTTTATACTTCCATTTTTTTTAATATCCTTATTCATCCTCAAATGAACAGTAATCTTGCCAGGCTCACTTGCTAAGAGGTAGGTAGATTTCCCTGGGTTTTGTTCACTTGATATACATATGCGTAGGTTGAAGGCCCTTCCAACACCTATACCTGTAGGTCAATTTGTTGTCATCAGCACTTACTTCAATTCCCAATGCTCTCCTCAAAATCTTTTATCTGGGGCATTGATTTTCAAACAGAGGATTATGGGGCCGGCCTGGAGGCTCAGCGCTTAAGTTGAAATGTCTGCTTCGGTGGCCCGGGGTCTGCCAGTTTGGATCCTGGGTGTGGACCTACCCACCACTTGTCAAGCCATGCTGTCTGTGGCAGGCGTCCCACATATAAAGTAGAGGAGGATGGGCACTGATGTCAGCTCAGGGCCAGTCTTCCTCAGCAAAAAAAGGAGGATTGGTGGCGGATGTTAGCTCAGGGCTAATCTTCCTCAAAAAAACCCCACAAAAACTGAGGATTCCAACCCATTAACAGGTCTTGAAATCAGTTTAGGAAATCACAACTAGCAATGTCAGTGTGCATTGCACACAACTGTTTAACTATTGTTTGTTTATGACTTTTTTTCAGTTGTATGTCCATATACATATACATGTATTTAAAATGCATTTCTTACCGCTGTCCTAGTCAAATTGAAGAACACTGATCTTTGAATCTGCTGTGCTAAAGTTGGTTTATGTCCTAGTCTCGCTTCCTGTTTCTCTAATCCTGTGAAGTATTGGAGCATAACAAAACTTAAATCTACCTTCAGATGTAGGTATTTTTTACTTCCTTTCATACCCTGACACATTTCTCCTTTCCCCTCTCCCTAACCCCTCCTGGCACGGGCCTTTACAAAGACTGCTTTTAAATGCAGATAAACCAGAAGGATGATTAGAAGAGTTGCTGTCTTCCTCCCGAGGACAATGTACACAGCTCAGGGAAAACTGTTCAAGTTCATGGTTTAGCAGGGCCCTAAATCTCTAAACAATGGAGCAAGAAATGAGGCAACAATGAAGTGTCTTTCAGCCCCGTTTCACGTAGGTGCAGTTACTGTATCTGTTTGGAAACCTGTCACCACCAGCCACGTATTCAGTGGAAGGGTATTGAATTGTTATTAATGTCTTTTATTTAGCTATTTTTTTCAACCTTGTCGGTTTCATTCTAGATATTTTATGGAGAAACTACAGTGACATTTCTACCCTCATGACATTTAAAAGCGCTTATTTTATTTAAAACTGGAATTTGGCTGTCTTTTCTATTATATCCATTTTATCTCTGATCTCCTTTTTTTCTTTGTTTTTGTCTCCTTTTGGTTTATTTCTTTCTACTTTTCACCCTTTTATCTCACTTTCATATTTGACATTTCTTTAGCTTACATTTATTTAGTTCCTTCTCTTTTTCTTCATTTCTTAACTTATTATTTTAATGGTTAATTACAATATTTTAATCATGTATTTTTGTTTATTTTACCTTTTCATGGAATTATCTATATTTTGCATTAGAAAGCATTATTTCAAAGTTACAATTTTTTTGGTTCCTGGACTTTTCTTTCAGCCTCAGAAAAGTTCTAATTTCTCTAATAGCCACTCTATCATCTCATGTGTAGACTCCCCTATCCCAATCCCAATGCTAAAAATTTTAAGTGAGCAATTCTAAAGACTTACAATGCAAAATCCCCACCACGGCCCCTCAATACTCTCACATTAGTGGCCACTGTCATATTATTTTTTTCATGTAACATTTAGTCCAGTTCTTCTAAGAGAAAAAATGAAGTATAAAACACATAGTATCCCATATATATAATCACTCAGTATTGATTAAACCCTGGAAAGGTATTACTGCATAATAGGAGAAAGAGATTATTATTTACAGAGAAACTCTAAATATAAACCCCAGATTTAATTGTAAATAGTAACCAGCTTGCTTCCAATAACCTTTTGCTCTCCCCTTATTCTTGTAATAAATTTGTCAATTGATTTGCCAACAGATAATTAACAGAAAGAATCTATTTCTGTTACTGTACATTTTTAGCAAATAGATCTCCTTCTCTTTCTGATGTTTTGATTTCTTTAAATCTTGAGTCCAATAAATCCCCACAAAAGCAAATAAAAATTAGCAAATAATAGTTGAGTGCTTGCTGTTACTGCATATAGTTCTCATTGACAAGGAACAGTAACCAACAAGACAAAGTCTCTGCCTTATATTCCAGAGAGAGGAGCTAGGCAATAAACAGTAATGTAATAAGTAAGTGTATTATGTAAAATATCAGAAAATGACAAGCACTATGCTGACCACAGCCTTTAAGATTACAGTCTACCTCCCTATCTTCTGACACTACTGCGCTCCCTTGCTCTGCCTTTCTTTTTTATTATAGTACTCATCACTGTCTGACATATTAGATAATACACTTACATATCATATTTATTGTTTTATGCCTGGCTCCTCTCACTGGAAAATAAGGTAGAGATTTTGTCTTGTTGGTCGCTGTTTCTTGTCAATGAGAACTATATCCATTATCTGTTGAATAAATGAATGAAGAATCATGTGCCCATGAGACATGACACTTGTTCCTCATTGAGAAGTCAATAGATGAGCAAAGTTTTAAGGTGAGGAAGTTAACTATGTGAACACCTGGGAGAAGAGAAATACAGGAGAAGGGAACAAAAAACACAAAGTTTTAAGGTAGGAAGGTTTTCAAATGCTGGAGGAAAGCAAGGAATTCAGCATGGCTGGAGCAGGCAAGGTAGAGGAGTCGGTAGGTTGGGGGTGTGGGGACTGGGGATCATGGGGGAAGGAAGTGTACAGTCACAGAAAACATCATTCTCCTGGACAAAACCTCCACCCATGACTCAGAGGAAGAAGATTGGGATGGATAGAACATTACTTTTCCACTAGGGCAGTTTTTAGTGATGTGTATGAAGAAAATAGTCCTGCAGTCTGAACAAGGCGGATGGAGGAATCACAGCTCAGCTGACAAGCCCATTGGCCTGACCTCTGAATCAGCATGGCAATATTAAACGTGAGTCTTTCTAATAAGACAAAAAATAGCACATTCCTTATATGCTTTTTATCATTTGTCCTGCCTCTCAGAATCTATGCCAGGAAATCCTTGAAGGATGGAAATCTGTCCTTTAGGCTTTAGAATTTTCCAGCCTACTCTCCACTAGGCCAGGTATTCGCAAGGAGAAAAAATACACAGAAAATCAGCAAGTTATCATGGAGGATAAATTATCACAACCAGGATTTCTACTTCTTCTATTCATTAAAAATATTACTATAAATGTCCTGCCTGTGTTAGTAGGAGTTTCAATTTCATTCTACAAATGCCAATGATTCTAACTCTACCTCCCCCGATGCACACTCAGGTAGGCGGCAAGGACACTTTCATTCTCACCCACTCACAGTTGCTCAACGCTCTGTAAACACATTTCTCTTTGGAAATAACATTGGTTTTGAAATATGTTCAAAGGTAATAATGTCTTTCATAGGGATTTTTGTTAAATAGCTTTATTTTGAGAATTTAAAAACTATTTGCTACATAATTGACATTACAGCAGAACTATCAGCAGTCAATTCTTTTTACATTTACTTATTCTCCTCTAGTTGTTTATGCAAATATTTAATACTATTATTAGAGCCATAATTTGGCTATTGTTCTGTATTTTTCATATAGGAATAAATAAAGCTTTTGATATTATGATAAAGTCTTTGCATTTATCCCTTTTGGTGGACGTGTAATCTTCTACCAAGGCATATACCACGTGTTTCTTGATTGTTATTAAACATTTCAGTTCATCTAAAGTTTTACTAGTATCGATTTTTCCTTTAGTGAACGATTTGGTGTGTGCATTTTTACTCTTTGCGTGAGAATTTTTTGACTGAGTCAGTTACACTTGGTGTTCAAAATCATGGAAATTACACATCAGTTATGTATAGCAAATGTCTCTTGCACAAAGTAGGGTTTCTAAGATAACAATCAACAGCAATAACTGGAAAAGTAGTCTTACTAATAATAACTAACATGTATATAGCACTTACTCGTGCCAGGAACTTTCTAAGTGCTTTACATATGTTAGTTGATGTAATCCAGCCCTAGAAGAATTTTTTTTTTTTTTTTGAGGAAGATTAGCCTTGATCCTCCTCTTTTTGCCGAGGAAGACTGGCCCTGAGCTAACATCCATGCCCATCCTCCTCTACTTTATATGGGGGATGCATGGCTTGGTGAGTGGTGCCATGTCCGCAGCTGGGATCAGAACTAGCGAATCCCAGGCCACAAAGGCAGAACATGTGCACTTAACTGCTGTGCCACCGGGAAGCCCGCGGGGGAATTATTATTAAGCCAACTTGACAAATGAGGACGCTGAAGCAGAGAGAGGACATGGAATTTTCCAGATGGCACAGTAAGTGAGAAACCTGGGATTCCACCCACAGGTAGTTTGACAATTGAGTCTATTCTCTTAACCACTATGCTGTCCTGCCTTGAGGCCAGTTAAAATATTCCCATATTATATGTCAGATTGCTTATTTTCCAGGTGCTTTTCATGCTTACATGAACATTATTTTAGCTAGGAAATGATCCCAAATTATTTTATTTGTTCTTTCTTTCAGGAAATATTTATTGAGTGCCTATTAAAATGATGAGTGGAATTTTATTACTATATTTTTATTCATATGAGTTAAGCAGCTACCTACTATTAAAAGTTGGAATGTCATGACATTGGTCTTTGACTTTGACATTTGGCTGAAATCTGCCATTCAGGTTCAGCATTGGCCTCAACTTATTTCAACATCATTTCTGAAATCCCTGAAATGGTGCATGATCAATAATCCAATAATCTTTGTAGGTGATAGTTATATAAAATGATTATCATAACTTTGATAATATAATCAAGATATGGCTTGTGAGTTTATTTTAATATATGAATATTCATTTATTATTATATGTATTTTAGATGTATCTTGAAGTAAAAAACTTTATGCTTGTCTCTTACAAAAAAACAATTCAAAATGCTGATATTTGCACAAACTCTCTCCCCTGAGAGTTACATAAGAATAAAGCAGAGAGCATGGGAAGAAATACTGAAGGGGAAGTGTCTTACTTCATCTAGGTTACAAATACCCAGCAAGACTCTTTATCTTACCTTATAATTCAGAAGTGGGATAATTGTCATAAAGATGTATATTTTTTAGTTTGTTAGAATTAAAAATGAAGTAATATTTTTTTCCTATCAGAAGTAAGTCTTATTTGACTGATTATTTTGACAGTGAGAACTGCCTTTGAAAATTAGATTACTGGTGAACAATTTCTAGAAATGTAATCAGTAAGTCGTAATTTAGATAATAAGATATAAGCATTTTATGAGGTTTTATATTGCTAAAGTATAATAGAATTAATAATATTCTAATTTTTCCAAATTCCTTGAGTATATTAGATGACTTTAAGGAAGAAAGTAACAATCGGTAGCTATTTATAAGTGCTGGGAAGCCTTTTTGCATACTTTCTAGAAACTGCAAATAAGAATGATTCTAATGACTGAGTTCCAAGTCCTTTGGTAGTTGACCTAGTTTCCAGTGCTTTGCTTTCAACAAAATTAAGGAGGATGTATTTGATTTAACAGCTGATAAATAATTAAAATTATTTTTATTGATGATTATAATGTGATCTTTGGCTTATAACTTAGAATACAAGTTTAAATAATTAAATAATATTATTATAACAAAACTTCTGGCATTTCTATCTCTCTATGTATACAAGATTACTTAGTGCTTACAACTATACAATGAGAAATAGAATAGGAATATTACAAATAGAAATGGAGTAGAATAGAAAAAAATAAAAAGGGAATGGAGAGTTGAAAAGTGTCTCAATCTAGCAACAAGTAATATTCATCCAAGGATACAAAATCTGATTTGGGGAGCCAGAGGGATGGAATATACAATTTATTTCAATACTAAATGATTCTCAAACAAAATTTTGTTGCTCATGTTTAATATTTATTAAGATTGTAGTAAACATATATTTTTTTGGCAAGTAATATTTGACAATACTTGTAATGATAACTCAATTCAGAAAAATTTCATCACTACTCATAACTTTATAGGTACAAGAGCCTAGTTTACAATTTTGACTATCTTTAGTTTCATAAATATATGATAAGGTGATTATTGAAAATGCTGGAACATAAAACACCAGGATAAACTCCTCTGGGGAATTAGATGGAAATATAAGTTCAGGAAGAAATAAGCATGATGTAAAATTTCCAACTGGTAAAATAAGAACCCACGTAGGTTTCAAATGGATGATGACAGGTGACAAATGACTACAGTGTTTACATTTCTTTGGATACTTTTAAAAACTGATATTATAGTTTTATTTTTTAGATGTCAGTATTAATAATGCACTTTTTGGTCATCTTGGCCATGATGAAGACTTTTAGCGGTCAAGTATGTGTTAGGGGGTTCATATTAATAAAATTCTTTTAGAGGATATAAGAAAAAAGATTGAAGACCACAAGAGTGTAAAAGCCTTAGCGAGAATGCTGAGAAAATATTGTCTATGCTGTACAATAAATATTTAAAATGTATCTACTAAAATTTTTTAAAATATTATGATGATAAAACCTTGATAACACTCCAGATTTATTCTTCCATTCCAGAAGTTCGAACTATGATGATGATTTTTGCTTCACCCAAATATAGATTTTTATATTTAGTCATTCGGCATATGGCCCAAATATTGTTTTGATGCACATCCAAAAAGTATAATTACACCTGGGAAAAGTAATATAGAGACTTCTTAAAAGTCACTTATTATTTATTATAAGTTAATTTATCCCGTATTAAGCTGGTAGAGAATAAGGGTGTTTATTTATGGCTGTGTGGGAGAGGACGAAGGGAGAGCTGGGAAGATCATTGGAAGTGGAGAGAGCATAAAGATTAAGGTGAGAGAAGGAACAAAAATAAAGCAGAAGAGTTGTATATTCGTTCAGCAAGCATTTGCTGACTATCAAGGGCTAGCACAATATACTATTACAGCTTATTCTGTTTGAATTGGCATTATATCATCCATAGTTTACTATCATCATTGGACTTTTAATATCTTACGTATCTGTAGTTTTACAGTTTGCCAAGGGGTGTCGTGTACATTATCTTCACTTCTCAATCTTTCAGATCATGTACAAAAATGTATGCCAAAAACAAAATATACCTCATCCACAGAAGTGCCTGTTTTTTATCATGTCTTATACTTTAAACTAGTTCTCTATTCAAAACATATACACTTCCATTTTGTAGAAACCTAGTTATATGAGTCTAACAGGGTGGATTTTTCTTATTTTCAGCATTCCATAAAAACAGATTCTAACATACCAATTAAGCAAATAGGATGATAAATCACTAGTGATAAAATATCTTTAGATTGCTCAAGGTAAAATTAATAAGAATATTCATCAAATAAAGGTCATTTCCTTAGAGAATAAAATAAATTAATTGGCTTTATATTCTAGATGTTAAATGAACTAAGAAACAATAAATATATATTTCATGGGTTGTTATACACAAATGAACTATCATTTTCTTTATAAACGATCAAGTATAAGGGTAGCTATAAAAAGCAAATTTAAGCTATTAAACAATGGAGAGGTAGTCTTCAAACTTATTTTGCTTAAAATCTTGTGATAAATTTCTTTTTTTTGTTTCATTTAAAGAACTATATAGGATGAAGCTTGGGGGAATATGTGATGCACCCTGGACTACCAAGGAGGGATTTTGGATATGTATTTATATTAATAGCTCTGTAGAAAAAAAGAAAAAGGAAATCAAGAATATTGATTGATCTTATCAAAATCATGTAATTTATTGTTTTTTCTTAAAAATAACTAAAGTACCAAGCCACTGTAGCCCCAAAGTACTGTTTTTTTCAAGCATTTAGAAAATTTGAGACAGTGCATGAAAGAATACTGATGGTCATGGAAATGATTTGGAATTGATTTTTTTATATTGAAAGTAGTTAATATGTTACAAAAATAAATGGCTGGCAGTTTACTTTAACTGCCCATCAGGTAAAATAAAAACCAGTGATTCTGGAACAAGAACAGAGTTCAAGGAATCACGGGCTCAGACTCCCATGAGTTTTTATTCCTCTCCACACCATGAAGGGAAATCAACTGCCCAATCCAGTCTTGATTCTCCTTTTCCTGCTCCTTCCCAGAGATGCTTCAGCTACTTCAAAACCGTAAGCAACATTTCCAGAACTTCTATTGTCCTCCTCTTTCCCATTGTGTTATCTGCTTCTTGATCTCTGTCTTTTTATTTATTTCCTGATCCCCTATGAAATTATCCATTGTCAAAAGGGCTGGGGGGGGGGGGGGGTCAGTAAGTTGTTATTGTTTATGTGGAAAGTGGCATACTCCAATTCTAGAAAACTCAGAGACACAGGCAGTAATATTTATGAAATATTCACCAAATAATAACACAGAATTCAACAACAATCATCCAATAAGAAAATAGAATTACTACCCCCATAAAAGGACACATTCTTTATTGGCTCCTGAAAAGGGCTGCAGTGTCCTGGTCATTGTGAAGTGACTCAGTGTCCTGTTTTCCCCAAGTCAAGGATTGTCAAGATGGATGCATGACCTACAGACAAACCAGGATTTGCGTGTCAGTTCACTCAATCCTTCAGCAGACCTTTAGGGGTTGGCGTTAAGTCTTGGGAATACACAGAATAACAAAATGTGGTCCCTGACTTCAATATCTCACAACATAGAAAAGAGAGAGAAGGTGCACAGAAAATGAAATACAGTGCAAAAACAGAAGCAGGCATTGCAGGATTCTGTGAAAATGCTCGCAGAGAAAACCCAGCTTTTCATGGGACTTTATATGTGGGACAGGGCATCACCAAAGCCTGACAGAGAAAGTTGCTTTTTTCAAAAAAACAACAACAAATTTTATTAATAAAAAGCACACTAATTTCTTCATACTAAAAATCAATTCATATATGAATTGAGGTCTCATATACATCATAAATTTAAGTTACGTTCAGGAGTCTGCATTTCTACAGAGAAGTTAAATATAGTCACAGTTTCTTTGAACATTCAGAGAAGATTTGCTTTTTTAAAAATTACTATTGAGTTCATAATAGTTTACATCAATGTGATATTTCAGTTGTACATTATTTTTTGACTGTCACCACCTAAGTGCTCCCCTTCACCCCCTGTGCCAACCTCCCACCCTACTTCCCCTGGTAACCACTGAACAGTTTTCTTTGTCCATGTATTTGTTTATATTCCACATGTGAGTGAAATCATCTGGTGTTTGTCTTTCTCAGACTGGCTTACTTCACTTAGCATAATTCCCTCTGGGTCTTTTCATGTTATTGTAAATGGGATGAATTTGTCTTTTTTCTGGCTGAGTAATATTCCATTGTGTGTATATGCCACATCTTCTTTATCCAATCATCAGTCAATGGGCAGTTGGGTTGCTTCCATGTCTTGGCTGTTGTGAATAGTGCTGCAATGAACATAGGGGTGCATATGTTACTTTGGATTGTTGATTTCAAATTGTTCGGGTAGACACCCAGTAGTGGTATAGCTGGGTCATATGGTAGTTCTACTTTTAGTTTTTTGAGAAATCTCCATACTGTTTTCCATAGTGGCTGCATCAGTTTGCATTCCCACCAGCAGTGTATGAGGGTTCCCTTCTCTCCAACATTTGTCATTTTTAACGAGAAAATTGCTTTTGAAGTAATTCTTATGATGCAAATAAAAGTCTTCCAGATAGACAAGGACACTTCAGAAAGAGAGAAGCATGGGCAAGCGGAGCGTTGCAAAGTGCAGCATGTTTGGGTGATGATAAATCATGGGCAAAGAGCGACTGGATATTTTCTTCTAGGTATATAAAAGTAATATGCCAAGTGATAAGCCTAGGTTGCTTGGTTTGTCTTCCAACACCACAGAGTGAAAGAAAAGAAAGAGCTAAGGCTGCTTCCAAAACAGTAGTGAAAAGCAATTCAGCTCCTCCCCATGTATTAAATGTTATCCCTTTAGTGTTTCCTACAACAAAGAGATCCATGATATCATCCATATGAAACCCAATACCACATACACTCAGGTTCTTAATGGTTTCAATAATGACTGATTAATCACATTTTTTGTTACTAAAAAAATAAAATTTTTTTCAGCCTTATTGACATATAATTGACAAATAAAATAATCAGATATTTAAAGTATACACCATGGTGATATGATATACATATATATAGTGAAAAGATTTCTCCTCATCAAATTAATTGACACATCTATCTCACATATTTACTCCTTTTTTTTTTTGGTAAAGACACTTAAGTTCTACTCTCTTACAAATTTCAGTTATACAACACAGTATTATCAACTATAGTCACCATGTTATATATTATATCCTCAGACTTTATTCATCTTATAACTAAAAGGTTTTATACTTTTACCAAACTCTCTCTATTTCCTCCATCCTCCAGGCTCTAGCAACCACTTTTCTACTTCTGTTTCTATGAGTTTGACTTTTTCTTTGAGATTCCATATATAAGTGGTACCATGAAGTATTCGTATTTCTCTATCTGGTTTATTTCACTTAGCATAATCCCCTAAAGGTCCATCCATGTTGTCACAAATGGCAGGATTTCCTTCTTTATTTTTAAGACTGAATAAATTCAATTATATATAACACATTTTCTTGATCCATTTCAAATTTCTGAATTTGAAAATTATTTCCAGCCAAAATACCACAACTCATGAATTGCTTATCCACAGCTTATGAATAGGTTTACTAATATCATGAGGATGAATATTTCCACAACACAAGAGAAGTAAATTAATGTTTAACTTGTTGGGGGTTTCTGAGTTTCTAAGGTCTTTTGGATTGGCCTTTGAAGAATACACTCTTGCTGGAATCCAGCTCTGTTCTATGATTGGTGATGATGGCAAAGATGATCTAGAAACCAGCCACAGTAAAGACATCTTTCTAATCCCTCCATGATTGATCCAGACGCCTCTTCTCTGCAGGCAGTACCTGGTGCTGGTCCCATCACAGCTATACTCTGGGGTTCCTGAGAAGGCCTGTATCTTGCTTAATCACCTGAATGAGACCGTGACACTGAGTGTAACTCTGGAGTATGGAAGGCAGAGCAGGAACCTCCTCACAGACCTGGTGACAGAGAAGAACTCCTTCTACTGCAGCCCTTTCATTGTCAGTATCACTTCTTGGGATAAGGGAGATCATTAGAGAAAGAGCATATGAGTTGATGCCTTGTGTTTTGACCTCCAATAATAATAAAAAAAAAAAGCATAGTGAAGAAAAAATGAGATGTACAGAGTGAATTTCAAATTAGAGTCTAAAAATGAAAGGTCTACTGAGTATGCTTACACAATATTTACAAACACAAGTAGTGCAATATACAAAAGGAAATAGCAGTTATAGGAAGGATTTCGTTTGCTCTTAAAGTAAACTTCTGAGGTAAATGATGTTCATGCCATGTCAGACATAAACACTGAGCTTCATAAAGTTAACTGATTTATCTAAAATTTCACAGATTATTGATGGTTAATGTACTCTCCTTGCAGCCCTTTATTACTTAAGGTATTAAATATTTAGTTATAATACTGGCTTACTACCAATGACAACATATAATATTGTTGATCACTGGAAAATAAAATCTAACAACTATTTTAATACAAAATTTATTTTAATAACAAATATTTTAATTTTGCAATGAAAATGCAAGCATTTTATTTCCTTCCCTGTCCTGATTGATTGAAGTTCATTTTGTTGCGAAGACATTGTCCCTTTAATTAAGTCAATGAATTGTTACTGTCATGTCACAGAATTATAATAATCTATAAAACAGGAGACATAATCCTTGACCTTATCCCTTAATAATTCTCATGGAACTAACCAGAGAAATGAGAGAATCATAAAGGCTAAGACATTCAGAAGTGGGTCTGAGCAGATTCTTCAGCTCATTTCTGTCTTACAGATTCCAGAGTTGCCATCTTCTTCAGCGTTCATTACTGTGGAGGTGAAAGGACCGACACTGCAGTTCATAAATAGAAAATCAGTGCAGATAACACAAGCAGAGAGCCTCGTCTTTGTCCAGACAGACAAACCCACCTACAAACCAGGACAAACAGGTATAAGGAACCAAAGGAGCAAGGGCAACAACTTTAAGGGGCCGAGGTGTGGTTCTCTATTAATTATTCTGCAGTCATGGAAATTCTGCATGTTGTTATCTGTGTTACTGCCCTGAATTCCTATTGGAAGCTTTCATGGGAAAAATCTCTGTGTTTCAGTGAGATTCCGCATCGTCTCTGTGGATGTCAGTTTTCACCCTTTGAATGAAATGGTGAGTCTCATAACAGTTGGTGAGGTTGAGGGAAACAGGCCAAAATTTAAAGCCCATTCTTTTGGAGAACCTGAGACCAATATGAGACACTTAAATCTACCAGAGAAAGATCTCATATGGGTACCACTGCTGGAGAATAAGGGAGATCAGTTCATCAACTACATTCTTAAATTAAATTTTCAGTTGAAATTATCCTCCTAAAGATCCCAGCAATTTTTATGGAACAAAAGAAAATCAGTGCCTCTGATTTCTTTCTTAGAGAAATGGAGAATTTCTCAGAGATAAATATCATCTGCAAAATAAACATTATTTGGACCTTTTTACCTAACTATAGGTTTTCTCAATGGTACGTTCTTTCATAAAAGGAAAGCCATGACTTCTTAAGAGATGTATGTCCCAAACTAAACACATGAAGTGCTGTGGACCAAACTGGGGCAAATTTCCTTGTTTGGGCGAGAACTACACAGACTCACTTCCTCTAACCCAGATACTCTATCGATGCTGATATCATGGTTTTCTCTTCATAAACTCTATCTCATACTCATTTTCCTTCTTTCTTTTCAGTTCCCAGTGGTTTACATTGAGGTAGGTAATAAGTATCTCAATTAGAATGAGGGTTTACTACAAACTATGTTAAATTGCTTCTCTCCACGTCCTCCCTCCTCTCTAGCACTACACCAAAACTAAACAATTTTCCCTGTCTACCTTAAATCCTTTGGAGAGTGGATAAGATGTAAATGAAGGAACGAAATTCCCTAAGATGATGCAATTCAGTGACTCTAACAATATTTCTGACCAAAATGGATATGCATAATCTCAAAAGAGAGGTATTGTAATCTGTACTATCTCATAGCTGGTAAACTTATTACTGTTTTCTGTCTAGAATTCCTCGAAAACTTTTGCTAATACCTTTGGTGCCAATTAACCAATCATCTATTATCCAGATACCAACGTCACTCTCCCTGAAAAATTGTCTTTCTACCCAAAAGTATGTATTTCAATTGTTTCTATCAACTCGTAATGTTTTTACCCTTAGAATCCCAAGAGGAACCGAATTTTCCAATGGCAAAGTCTCAAATTGCAAGGGGGACTTAGCCAGCTCTCTTTGCCACTCTCGGCGGAGCCTGCTCTGGGTCCCTACAAGGTCGTGCTGCAGAAGGAGTCAGGGAGAAAAATAGAACACTCCTTTGAGGTGATTGAATATGGTAAGAATTCTGCATGAGTCCGAGACATTCATGAAATTAGAGTATTAAGACTGGATAGTTTTTACACAAGGTGGCAAGCAAAAATCTAGCATACAATCATTGAGAATTAGCAAGCTTTTTTATTTGCTTAAATATCTGCTAAGCACTTTCCACACACTATCTCATTTAATCCTCACAACAGCCATCTGAGGCAGATACTATTTTATCTTCATTTTACAAATGAGCATATCAATACTAGAAAAGTTAGTAATTTACCCAAATCACAGAGCCAATAAGATACAAGAGAGCTTTTAATAGGTCCATTTGACCCTATTCAAACATGAATTTTTAACCAATACATTGTGTTATCTACATGCGTCTGTTGATCTCTATCCTATAACTGAAGGTACTTCCTAGGATTATCTCCTGGCTGTCTATAACTACACCTATACTACTATAATCATAGTAATCAGACACTGGAGCCATCTTATGAGTTATCAGTTATGTGGATTTTCTAATGTAAATTAAATATATCATGCCATGGATGAGGAGACCCATCATAAAAACATGATTCCTAAAACTCACCAGAACTGCCATGAGGATTACAGAACAGGGATTTACCATAGGAATAACTAACCTTATACAACTGTGGGAGAGGCTGGAAAAGCAAGGATCCAGGAGAAGGAGTTGGTGGATCAGAGGAAATTACTAACCAGTTCTCCTGAAGAATTGGTGGAGATGGATAAATCAGAACTTTCAAGGACACCTTCAGCTGCCAGAGTGGACCACAAAGGGAAACTGATAGAATAATCTGTGTAAGGCCGTTGCCTCTTCAGATCTACCACTACAATATTTCTTTAACCAAGGTCTGATGGTGAGCTTAGGGCCTCTGTTAATCAGCAGGAACTAGCAATTGGGAAGAAGAGCTGGACACAGATAGGGAAAAAATAAGGACATATTGGAATCTAATGGCCCCTCTGCACCTGTTGCCACACCTAACCATGATGATCTTCAGAGACTAATGGTGTTGCTTTTCTTCCACCTTTGAAATCTTGAAGAAATTCAGCGAAGGAGATTCCAGGAAAGTTAACATGGTACAAACTGCCCCCGCTTATAAACAGTATCTCCTTTGTCAGCAGTGGCCCTTCCCTCCTTATTGTAATTGAAGCCATTTCATGTGATCCTATGTTATAAGGTTCTATAATAGAATACTTTTCAGCCCTGGTGGTCTAGTTAAGATTTGCTGTTCTCACCACTGCATTGGCCTGGGTTCAACCACCCATCTGTCTGTGGTTCCACCAGTGTGTCTGTTGTCATACTGTGGTGGCTGCATGTTGCTGTGATGTTGAAAGCTATGCCACCAGAATTTCTCAAATACCATCAGGGTCACCCATGGTGGACTGGTTTCAGCAGAGTTTCCAGACTAAGACATACTAGAAAGAAAGACCTGGCCACCAACTTCTGAATGGCCATGAAACCCTACTAAGAGCAGCAGAGCATTGTCTGATATAGCAACAGAAGGTGAGAAGATGGCACACAATGACCAGGCAGTGTTCTTTTCTGCTGTACACAGGGTCACTAGGAGTCAGAGTCAACTTGATGACACTAACAGCAAATAGAATCATTACTAATATTTGCAAGATCTCCTCCTCACTCTCACCTCTTTCTCTTCTATTGATAACAGTTTTGCCCAAATTTGAAGTCCAAGTGAAAATGCCCAAGACAATTGGTTTTCTAGACAAAGAATTTGTGGTATCCGTCTGTGGCTTGTAAGTTGCATTTTTTCATCTCATTTCTATTTCCCTACTCTATTTGTATTGCAAATAACTGTTACTGGACTTTGAAGTATTTAATTAGAGAAAGAATGACTCTGTCTCCAACTTGCCTGAGCCCTGATTAAAGAGCAGAAGTGGCAGCATATGACACTTCTCCTAATAACAAAATCATTTACTGAACACTTAAAATGTACCAGACAACTTTTTTTTTGAAAGATTGGCGCCTGAGCTAACATCTGTTGCCAATCTTCTTTTTTTTTTTTTTCCTTCTTCTTCTCCCCAAAGCCGCCCAGTACATAGTTGTCTACTCTAGTTGTGAGTTCATCTAGTTGTGCTATGTGGGACGCGGCCTCAGCATGGTCTGATGAGCAGTGCGATTTCCATGCCCAGGATCTGAACCAGTGAAACCCTGGACCAGCAAATTGAAGCATGCAAACTTAACCACTCGGCCACAGGGTTGGCCCCACCAGACAACGTTTTAAGTGCCTTGCACTTATTCATGTTTTTATTCTTACAACTAACCATGTGAGATGGAGATAATTAGTGTCCTCAACTTACAAATGAGGAAAATATAACACACAGAGGGTAAAAAACTTGCTCAAGTTCCTGCAGTTAGTAAACGTCAGACTGGAATTTAAATCCAACGGTTTGTCTCCAGACCCCGAACTCTTCACCACTATTCTGTATTGCCTCTACAATTAAAAAAAAATCTAGCTTCACGAAGCATTTATATATCGCAGACACTGTGCTAAACTGAACCCAGCCATCCAACTCTGAAGCTCCTGCTAATAACTTCTGTGTTGTTCTGTGTCCTAATATCCCCATTTTTTTATTGCTTCCAATTTCTTTCCTTTTTTTTTTTTTGAGAAAGATTAGCCCTGAGCTAATATCTGCTGTCAATCCTCCTCTTTTTACTGAGGAAGACTGGCCCTCAGCTAATATCAGTGTCCTTCTTCCTCTACTTTATATGTGGGACGTGTGCCACAGCATGGCTTGCCAAGCAATGCCATGTCCGCACCCCCAGGATCCAAACCCCCGAACCCCGGGCCACCGAAACAGAATGTCTGAACTTAACTGCTGCGTCACTGGGCTGGACACTGCTTCCAATTTCTTGAACTATGCAAAGTTAGAAAGCAGCTAAGCAGACCATCTATCTTAAATGCTTAATACATAATATAAAATTAAAAATTCCTGTCATATTTCTTTCACCTCTGATTGCTTTTTAGTACAGTAGTGCATCCTCCGCATGCACTGAAGAGGCATAATTTCCTTCCTGCTTTTGAAAAAGGCGTGAGATACATTTTCACCCTTTTCATCAGTTTTAATGCTTTAAATTTTTCCTTTGGAGGGAAAGCCTTCTGATATAGATTTAAAGATAGGATCCAAAAAAGTGGTTGAAATTTAGCAGAACTTACAGAAATTTGGGGGAAAAAACTATAAAAAAGGAGAAGCTTGGGGCTGCTGAGGACAAACCTCACCTACTTCGTAGTTTGTATTAAAGCAATAAGTTTCAAACTTAAATGTGCCTCAGTATCTATGGAGGTGTTTAGTCAAAATATAGATTTCTTGGCCTCACATCTAGAGATTCTAATTATAAATCTGAGGACAGATTCAGGACTCTGGGTCTCAATACACATCTCAAGTATTTTGAATGTAGGTGGTCCAATGAGCATACTTTAAGAAAGAGTAAACTAAGTCATCATGTCTGTTCAGGCTCCTGTAACAAAATACCACGGATTGGGCTGCTCATAGAGAACTGAAATGTATTGCTTACAGTTCTAGAGGCTGGGAAATCCAAATGATCAAGTTGCCAGCATGGTCACATTCTGGTGAAGGTCCTCCTTCTGGTTCATAGCTGATGCCTTTTTTCTGTGTCCTAATATGGTGAAGGTGCAAAGAATCTCTCTGGGGCCTCTTTTACAAAGGCACTGATCCCATTCATGAGGGTTCCACCCTCATGATCTAAGCATCTTCCAAATGTCTTCACCTCCAATACTGTCATCTTTGGGGATTAGAATTTCAGCATATGAATTTTGAGGGGATGCAAATATTCAGACCATACCACATCATATCCTTCCATCAGATTTGGCAGAATCAGATTAAGTCATTATGATACTGTTCATTTTTAACATTTTTGTTCTGTAGCTAGAGCTTTCCCATTTAACTTCTCATTTACATTCTTAAAATACATGTGAATTAGGGAGGACTTAGAAATACACTTTCTACAAATCCTGAATTTTTTCCTTAAAACAGCTTAAGAGGTGTTGTCAAAGCTGGAATTATAACAGAAAAATCTGACAGCAGAAAGAATTAAATAACACAGCCTTATAGTAAAACCTCAACTGAGAGGCAGGAAAGATCTGAGAAAAACTATGTTGTTAATTTTCCATTTGGAAGTATTTCAAAAAGATTTATGGCCCGGAGTTCACCGGTTTGGATCCCGGGTGCAGACATAGCACCGCTTGGCAAAAGCCATGCTGTGGTAGGCGTCCCACATGTAAAGCAGAGGAAGATGGGCACGGATGTTAGCTCAGGACCAGTCTTCCTCAGAAAAAGAGGAGGATTGGCAGTAGTTAGCTCAGGGCTAACCTTCCTCAAAAAAAAAAAATAGGATTTAGTAAGTATTTTCGCTTAGAGTTAGATAATTAAGACAGTTTCAGAATAAGCACTTCTAAAGTACAAATGCTGTGGGGGGAATACAATTACTGTAGATGAACAAGATGGATATATGAATGGATCGATTCATGTAAAAAAATCTGAGTTATTTATATTAAATATCTTTTTGTATGACTGCTTTATTGTTATAGATACACATATGGAAAGCCTGTCTCTGGTCTGGTGACAATTAATATATGCCGAAAATATTCACGATACTATTCCACCTGCCATGGAAAACATTCACAAAGTATCTGTGAAGAATTCAGTCAACAGGTATGTGGAAATCATTCTCCTCAGGACACTAACACTAGATCTTGTTTTCTTGTGGATTATAGAACAATAGAGAATACAATACAATACAGTATTGTATTGTGAATACAATACAATGGAGAGGAGTGTTTGAAATAGTGACCTATGAAAATTGTAGAGTAAAAGAAACATTGTAAGATTGCCTGGCAATGTTAGGAGCCCATTTGAGGGTTTAGCTCATGGATTTATAGTGGTATTTATTTAGCCAGTTTTTTAATTTCCTTCCAACAGTGATCAATATGCTAGGTGTAAGGGCATAAAAGGATGTGGAAGTATCCAAAGTTGGCCTTTATCAACAAATAAAAAAAGAAGAATGTGGCAGACGTTAAGAATTTGGTTAGTGGGAGAATCAAGTGACATGCTGTGTGATCTAAAATGCATATGGAAGAATATGAAACCAGCATTGGGTTGAGGAGAGGGAGATTTAGAGGGACAGTGGACCGGAGGCTGCAATTACATCAAAGAAGTGTAATACGAATAACTAAGGGAAACAGCAGAAAGTAGAATATGTCATATTAAAAAATGTATAAACTACTGACTTCAGAGGAAGAAGACATAAAAGTTCAGAGTGTGGCAGCGTGAGTGGGCAGTATGAATAAAGGTATGGAAAAAATATTTACCAAAGCTGCAGAGAGCAAACAAATGAAAGGCTAGGGTGATGATTATGATGATTAATGTCAAGAGAAACATTGATAAGCAAGATAAATGAGAGGAATCTAGCTGCCAAAATCTTTAATATATCAGGGAGATTAGAATTAATTTTCACTTTCAAGTGAGTCATGACATCTCTATATGAGTAAATTAAATATGTTTAAATTTTATTATCCAATATTTTCATGTAAATAAGTACAAAAATGAAAACAAATCTGTATTAAAATATAGAATTCCATATTTAGCTTAGAAATCTGATTATCATAACAATTCATCTAGTCAATGAAGATATATGTTTTACTAATGTTCTAGATGTCAAGAAAGTACAATCCTTAGTTGATATTTATGTGTAGGTGGTTACAGAGGCTTCTTAGAAGATGTTATGTCTGAGTTGAGTTTGGAAGAGCAGTAACTGTTGGCCAAGAAAAGAATGGGAGAAAGAATGTTATCATTTGAGGAACAACACATGCAAAGAGGTAGAATTACAAAATGCTGTGGGCAGTGACATCACCACCATGGTGGAGTGAGTTGTTCCCTTAGCCTTTTCCCTGTAAGTCACAACAACTAAATGGAAATTCATTAACCAGAAGAGGCTTCACTGCACTGCACAACAGGACTTCTGAGAGATCCACACAGCTACATCTGAAGGTGGGTGGACTGGATCCCCAAGAGGCAGTGGGACTATGAGAGCACACCCCTCACTCTCCCTGGCATCAGCCACCCAGGTTGTGGATGCTCACACAGTGCCCGGCATGACTGTAAGAGCAGGTGGGGATACCCCAGCTTGCGTGAAAACTTTTGGAATTGCAGCCCAGCCCATGGGACTGCCCACCATGCTGTGGCAACCACACCAGTGGAAACACTCTACACTGAGTGGTAGCAGCTCAGTCCCTGGGATGGTGCCCATCCGCTGAAAACAGTGAATGTGAGAAGGCACCCTGTTTGCTCAGAGGTGCGCCCATCCATGAGGCACAGCAACCTAGGGCAACCCACCAAGTGGTGGCTCAGCCTCTGCGTGGGTACCCCTCACCCCCAGCACAGCACAGGCAAGAAGGTGCCCTGCTCACTCAGAAGGTGCCCCTGCCTGTGGAGCATAGCAGCCCACAAAACCTACAAAGTGGCAACTCAGTCCCCACATAGGCACCCCTCCAGTATAGCATGCAGCAGCTCATCCAGTCTGTCGCTGAGCAGAGGCCTTGCCTACAGTGCATGACCCACCCACCCAGCACAGAGGTCCTGTCCATGTGAGCACCACCTTCAGAGTGGCTGCAGCCAGCCAGCGCAAACAGAGAGTAGTTCTACCTGTACAACTTCCAGCAGAAAACACAGCTCTTGCTCCCCCTCAACCAGCAGTGGCAGGTGGTATCTGCAACCTGATATTATCACAAATGCTCTGGAAAAGACCACTTTATCAAACACCATGAAGAACTACAGTAACGTTTCAGAGAAGAAGGAAGATGATAACTCTCCAGAAACCAATCCTGAAGTCACAGAAATTTACAATCTAAATAACAGAGAATTCAAAATAGTTGTCATAAAGAAACTTAATGAGGGGCTGGCCTGGTTGCACAGTGGTTAAGTTTGCACATTCTGCTTCTCGGCAGCCTGGGGTTCTCTGGTTCAGATCCCAGGTGTGGACATGGCACCACCTGGCAAAAGCCATGCTGTGGTAGGCCTCCCATGTATAAAGTAGAGGAAGATGGGCATGGATGTTAGCTCAGGGCCAGTCTTCCTCAGCAAAAAGAGGAGGATTTGCAGGAGTTAGCTCAGGGCTAATCTTCCTCAAAAAAAAAAAAGAAAGAAAAGAAACTCAATGAATTACAAGAAAACTCAGAAAGACGGTTTAATTAGCTCATGAATAAAATTAATGAGTAGAAGGAATACTTCACCAAAGAGATTGAAATTCTAAAAAAAAAACAAACAAACAGAAATTCTCAAGTTGAAGAACACTATTAATGAGATAAAAAATAATCTAGAATCCCTTAAAAATAGAGCTGGCATTATGGAGGACAGAATTAGTGAGTTAGAGGACAGAAATATAGAAATGTTACAGGTAGAGGAGAAGAGAGAACTAAGATCTTTTCAAAATGAAGAAATTCTTTGAGAAATATCTGACTCAATTAGGAAAAGCAATATAAGGATTCTAGGTACTCCAGCAGGAGAAGAGAGGGAGAGGAGACCAGAGACAGAGAAACAATAGCTGAGAACTCCCCAAGCCTGGAGAAAGAACTGGACTTACAAGTACATGAAGCCAATAGAACTCCTGGTTACATCAATGCAGAAAGACCTTCTCCAAAGCATGTAATAGTAAAACTGGCAAAAGTCAATGGCAAAGGAAAAATATTGACAGAAAATAGGCAGAAGAAAATAAACTGCAAAGCAACCCCTATCAGGCTTTCAGCCAATTTCTCAGCAGAAACCTCACAGGCTAGGAGAGAATGGAAAAATATATTCAAAATACTAAAAGACAAAAACTTTCAGCCAAGAATACTCTATCCAGAAAAACTATCCTTCAAATAGATTGGAGAAATAAAAACTTTCCCAGATGAACAAAAGCTGAGGGAGTTCATCGCCACTAGACCTGCCTTATAAGAAATTATGAAGGGAGCCCTCCTACCTGAAACAAAGAGGCAAAGGTTTACAAAGCTTTGAGCAAGGAGGTAAATAGTCAAACAAAATCAGAAAATTGGAGCTCTCTATCAGAACAGGTTAGCAAACACTTAATTATAACATAAAAGACAAATGGAAGAAAGCATAAAAAAAACCATACGCACTTCCATTTAGCCACAAACTCACAACACAAAGCAATAATTTGTAACAACAATAACTCAGAAAAGGAAGAGGAAAGGGATGGAACCTGCTTAGGCTAATGGAGATAAGAAGCTATCAGAAAATGGACTATTTCATCTTTGAGATCTTTTACACAAACCTCATGGTAACCACTAAACAAAGAGTCAGAATAGAGCCTCAAATCATAAATAAAGAGAAAACTTAGAAAACCGTCAAACCTAAATGGCAGTCAGAAATACGAGGGAAGAGAAATGGTGGAAATATAGAACAACTGGAAAACAAGAGATAAAATGGTAATGTTAAGCCCTCAAACATCAACAATCACTCTAAATGTAAGTGACTTGAATTCTCCAACAAAAGACAGAGAGTGGCTGGATGGATTAAAAAACAAGACCCAAGAATATACTGCCTCTAGGAAACACATCTCATCTCTAAAGACAACCAGAGGTTCAGAGTGACAGGATGAAAGACAATACTCAAAGAAAATGGCAAGCAAAAGAAAGCAGGTGTTGCCATGCTTATATCAGACAAAGTAGATTTCAAGATAAAAAAGACAATGAGAGACAAAGAGGGACAGTACATAACAATAAAAAGGACCTTCCACCAAAAGGAAATAAAACTTATGAATATATATGCACCTAACACAGGAGCACCAAAGTATATAAAGCAACTATTAACAGACCTGAAGAGAGAAACCCAACAACACAATAATAGTAGGCAGTCTCAACACTCCACTTACATTGATGGATAGATCATCCAGACAGAATGTCAACAAGGAAACAGGGGCCTTAAATGAAACACTGGACCAGATGGCCTTAATAGATATATATAGAACATTCAATCAAAAAACAGCAGAATACACATTTTTCTCAACTGCACATGGAACATCCTCAAAGATAGACCATATTATGGGGAACAAGGTAAGCCTCAATAAATTTAAGAAGATTGAAATCATATCAAGCATCTTTTCCAACAACAATAACACTATGAAAATATAAATCAACTATAAGAAAAAAGCTGAGAAAGCCACAAATATCTGGAGACTAAACAACAAGCTACTGAACAATGATTGGATCAATGAAGAAATTAAAAAATACCTGGAGACAAATGAAAATGAAATTATATCCTATTAACTCTTATGAGATGTAGGAAAAGCACTTTAAGAGGGAAATTTATAGCAGTACAGGCTCACCTCAACAAACAATAAAAATCTCAAATATGTAATCTTAATCTACACCTAACAGAACTACAAAAAGAAGTTCAAATGAAGCCCAAAGTCTGCAGAAAAAGGAACATAATAAAAATTAGAGCAGAAGTAAATGAAATAGAAACCAAAAAAAAAGAAAAACACAGTAGAAAGGATCAATGAAACTAAGAGCTTGTTCTTTGAGAAGATAAATAAAATTGACAAACCCTTAGCCAGACTCACTAAAAAAAAAAAAAAAGAGAGAAGTCTCAAATAAATAAAATTAGAAATGAAAGAGGCGTAATTACGATGGATACCAGAGAAATACAAAGGATTATAGGTGAATATGGTGAAAAAATATATGCAAACAAATTGGATAACCTAGAAGAAATGAATAAATTCTTAGACTCATGTAACCTCCCAAAACTGAATCAAGAAGAAATAGACAATCTGAATAGACAAGTCACAAATAAAGAGACTGAAAGAGTAATCAAAAACCTCTCAAAAGAAAAAGTCCAGGACCAGATGGCTTCTCTGGAGAATTCTACCAAACATTCAAAGAAGATTTAGTACCTACCCTTCTGAAACTGTTCCAAAAAATTGAACTGGACAGAGCTTTTCCTAACTCATTCTATAAGGCCAACGTTACCCTAATACCAAAACCAGACAAGGACAACACAAAGAAGGAAAATTACAGGCCAATATCACTGAGGAACATAGATGCAAAAATCTTCAACAAAATATTAGCAAACCAAATACAGCAATACATTAAAAGGATCATATACCACGTTCAAATGGGGTTTATACCAGGGATGCAGGGATGGTTCAACATCGGCAAATCAAACATTGTGATGCACTACATTAACAAAATGAAGAATAAGAATCACATGATCATCTCAATAGACGCAGAGAAAGCATTTGACAAGATCCAACATCCATATGGTAAAAACTCTCAATAAAATGGGTATAGAAGGAAAGAACCTCAACATAATAAAGGCCATAAATAATAAACCCACAGCCCACATCATACTTATGGTGAAAAACTGAAAGCCATCCCTCTGAGAACAGGAACAAGACAAGGGTGCCCATTCTCACCACTCTTATTAGACATAGTACTGGAGGTTTGGGCCAGAGAAATTAGGTGAGAAAAAGAAATAAAAGGGATCTAAATTGGAAAGGAAGGATTAAAACTCTCACTGTTTGTGAACAACATGATTCTATATATAGAAAACCCTAAAGAATCCATCAGAAAACTATTAGATATAATCAACAACCACAGAAAAGTTGCAGGGTCCAAAATCAACATACAAAAATCAACTGCATTTTAATACACTAATAACAAACTAAGAGAAAGAGAAGTAAAAACTACAACCCCACTTTCAATCACAACAAAAACAATAAAATATCCAACAATCGACTTAAGCAAGGAGGTAAAAGATCTATACACTGAAAACTATAAGATATTATTGAAAGAAATCAAAGAAGACATTAAAAATGGAAAGAATTTCTATGCTCATTGATTGGGAGAATAAACAGTTGGAATGTTTAAATAGTTAGATAGTTAAAATGTCCATATTATCTAAAGCAATCTACAGATACAATGCAATCCCACTCAGAATCCCAGTGACAGTCTTCACAGAAATAGAACAAAGAATCCTAAAATTTATCTGTAACCACAAAAGACCCTGAATAGCCAAAGTAATCTTGAGAAAAAAAGAACAAAGCTGGAGGCATCACAATCCCTGACTTCAAAATACACTACAAAGTCATAGTAATCAAGATGGCACACAAACAGATGCACAGATCAATAGAACAGAATTGAAAGCCCAGAAATAAAACCACACATCTATGGACAGCTAAAGAATGAAACTAGATCATTACCTTACACTATACACAAAAATTAACTCAAAATAGATTAAAGACTTGAGTGTAAGACCAGAAACTATAAATCTCCTACAAGAAAATATGGATAGTATAATCTTTGACATTGGTCTTAGCAGCATCTTTTCCAAAGCTATGTCTACTCAGGCATGGGAAACAAAAGAAAAAATAAGCAAATGGGACTTCCTTAGACTAAAAATCTTCTTCAAGGCAAAGGAAACCATGAGCAAAATGAAAAGACAACACACCAACTGGGAGAAAATATTTGTAAATCATGTATCCAACAAGGGGTTAATTTCAAAAATCTATAAAGAACTCATACAACTCAACAACAAGAAAACAAACAACAGATCAAAAAATGGCCAGAGAATATGAACAGACATTTTTCCAAAGAAGATATACAGATAGTCAATAGGAACATGAATAGAGGTTCAACATCACTAATTATTAAGGAAATGAAAATCAAAACTACAATGAGATATCGCCTTACACCTGTCAGAATGGCTTTAATTACCAAGAAAAAAAATAGCAAATTTTGGAGAGAATGAGGAGGAAAGGGAATCTTCATACACTACCGGTGGGAATGCAAACTGGTGCAGCCACTGTGGAAAACACTATGGAGATTTCTCAAAATATTAAAAAAGAAATACCATATGATCCACTTATCCCATTACTGGGTATTTATCCAAAGAATATGAAAATGACAATTCAAAAAGATTTATGTTCCCCTATGTTCACTGCAGCATTATTCACAATAGCCAAGACCTGGAAGCAACCTAAGTGTCCAGTGATTGATGAATGGATAAAGAAGATGTGGTATATATATACAATGGAATGCTACTCAACTATATTAAAAAAAGACAAAATCGTCCCATTTGCAACAACACGGATAGACTTTGAGGGTGTTATGTTAAGTGAAATCAGCCAGAGAGAGAGAGACAAACACTGTACGATTCACTCATGTATAGAAGAGAAACAAATACATGTATAAAGAGAAAAGATTAGTGGTTACCAGAGCGGAAGGATGTTGCTGGGGTGGGAGAAAGGGATAAAGGGGCACATATATATGGTGACAGACAAAAATTAGACTATTGGTGGTGAGCATGATGAAGACCTCACAGAAACTTGTATATAATAACGTACACCTGAAATTACACAGTGTTATAAACCAATATGATCTCAATAGAATAATTGAAGAAAACTACTGTGGCACATTTGGAAACTCTAGGAAGTTTAATGTGGCAAAAAAGGAATAGGCTTTCAGAACAGATGGGGGAAGGCAAAGGTTAGCAATGAGTAATTCAATGATTAATGAAGAAATTTTATGTTATTTTTGAGCTTAGGAGAGGATAAGCACTTAAAAGATACAACTGTTGCAAAATTTTCTTCTATAGCCAACAAAAATTTACATAGGTTGATAACTGACTTTTTTGATAGAAAATCAGAGAACCCAGGAATTCTCTTCCTTTCTCTTCAGGCAGACAATGAAGGCTGTTTCACACAATTCGTAAAGACTAAAATATTTCAACTGAGACAAAAACTATATGACATGACAATACAAGTGGAAGCAAAGGTCAGAGAGGAGGGAACAGGTTTGTGTTTTTTAAAATATGTATTAATTCATTAATTTATTAAACATTTATCAAACTTCCATTCCATGTAAAACACTTTACAGTTCCTGGGAACTATGAAAATTACACGGTCCCTGCCCTCAAGGTATTAAAAATCTAAAAATATCGTACATATGTACATGTATATATGTGTATGTAGATATGTATAACCATAATAAAATTTCTGTAAGAAATATAAAAACTAAGGGCCAGATGAGTATGAAGAAAGATAATTAATTCTAATATAGAGCCAAAGAAAGCTTTATAAAGTAGCATTTAAGCCAATTTGTATAAAATGGATAATATATTAAGAGATAGTGATGGACTGGGAAAGCATGATAAGTATAGAACAAATGTGTTCAATCTCAGAAGAATCTGAAAATGTAGGGTGATGTGAAGGTGTATAGAAAAGTAAATCATATACTGAAATGGTTAGACTTTATTATGAAGTATTGGATATTTTCAGATATTGGAGGAGAATCACCTAAATAAATTGATCTTTTTAAAAGGTAATTCTACTAGACATGAAGAGGATAGGCTAGGTGAAAAAGCGTTACAATATGATACATCAGAATATTATTCAAAGATGCCTCCAAAGATTTCAACTCTGGGACCCGAGAAAAGGAAATACCATTAACCAAAACAAAGAGTAGATGAGAAAGAAGTATGGTGATGAGAATGGGTCAAAGATAATTAATTATAACTTGAAATATCAAAGTGAAAGTTGATTCATTCAGCGGATAATTTAAAAGGGAAGCCATAGCAAAATCCGGACCAGAAATGTAAATTTTGAGCCATCGCCATTATGTCTACCTCTTCCTAAAAGTAAATGCAATTATTCTGAAAGTGAGCTCATTTAGCATTGTTAGATTGAGGCTAGAGATGGACAAGGAGGGGTCCAAGGACAGAAACATTTACATTAAGGAGATGGTATCAAATAAGTCAGCGTAGTAAAATTGGAAGTCAGAGACATGAGGGAAATTTAAAAAGTAAATTTCTTCAAAGCCACTGGAAGGGTTTTGGTGGTACTTATATATGAAGTACTTCTGAGAGTTTGTTTTTATGAAGTCTGAGATGAGAATACTATATTGGGAACAAATAAAGGATATTTTAGACTTTGATAGAGTGGTGTTTTAGATGATGAAGACAAAATACAGATTATACTTCATTGAATGGAAAAGCAACAGGTGTTGGCTACACTCCGGATAGGCCATGCAATGAAAAAAAAGGTCTTGCTGGAGAAGTAGCTTGTGATAGAAATTTACGCATATTTTAGGCCAATATGAATAATCATTGTATGCAGAAAGTTGTAGGGAGAGAGCAGGGATGTGAGAGACAGAAACAAAGATGGAACAAGATCACAGAGATGAGAAGAACTTACTAAGAACATAGGTGGAACAAGCAGAGAAATTAGGGAATTAATAGCAGTAATTTTTTATATTGAAAGTGAAACTAATGTCAAATTGCTTGTACCTTCTAAGTGCGAGAAATTTTGGAAAGAATAAGAGAAGACATTTTGGATGGTATTTTGTTACGATGGAGTGAAGCCGTTGTGATGAGGTGGAGGTAGAAGCTGAGTTGAATACATAGAACAGTTCAACTTCACTTACTTCTTTTTCAGGATTGGAATTAACCGGGCATGGATCATGTGAAATCACAAATACCTTAAGCAAACTGAAATTTATAAAAGTGGATTCACACTACAGATGTGGGCTCCCTTTCTTTGGGCAGGTAAAATATCTTTTCAATATAAGTGTAAATTGGGGGATGTGGCTTTTAAGAAAATGAGTTTTTGTATCACAAAACCAAAATTTATTATAAAATGAATATTTATTTAAAGTAAGAAAATAAATTATAGCAAATTAAACACTTAAAAAGTAAACACCATCACAATATCCAGAAAAATAAAGCATACTTTTATTAACTTTCTAAATCACATCTATAATACATTTTTCCTGTGTAGCTTGACTGTATACTCTGTGATTGCCTCTTTATAGACAATGATTTTGTAATATTGCTCTCCATAGAAAGAACTGCAAGATACTCTTTCACCTAGATAACTGAATGTTCTTATTTTTGATAGTTTAAAAAAGTTTTTTTTCAGCTTTAAGGCTCAGTATTGGTAATAATATTGGTAAGTTTTAGGACTGATATCCAATTTAGTAAATATCAATTTTCTTTCATATGAGATGCAAGATTTCTAGGCATTTTAAATTTTCTTTTGTAGTAACTCATCTTTGAATTGAAAGATTATAGGCAATTTCCTTATTTTTAGCAGCATATTGTAAATTTTATATTTTCTTCATTTATTCCACTATTTCATTTCAAATTGGCAAGAAATTAATAAATGTATATACAAGATTGGGCAAGATCATTTAAGGTTGAGAGAAGAGCATAAGACAACTGAAGACTTGAAGGATAAGTATGACTTGGCCAGAAATTTAAGAAGTGTGGAAAAATGGCCAAGGCTCTAGATGTGAAACAGTTTTCAAAAACAAAGAATTAAGAGAGAGTCAGTAGGGCTGGCTGAGAAAGAAAGTATAACTGTATGACTGAATAGTTGTAGGTAAGCTGGAACAGATCTTGAAGAACCTTTTAGGATATGTTCAGAATTTGTAGTTGAGAAGTTACTGCAGGTTTTAAGAAGAGTAACATGATCAGATAATCTCAGGTTGTGGAGAGACCGGTTTGAAGCAAGGATAAAGCAGAAAGAGGGTAGATTGCATAAGACTAAATAGAAAGCTATTAGAAACCAAATGGGAGAAAAATATTGTGGTTTTAACTGGGCTGGTAGCAGTGGATTTGGAGAGAAGTAAATAGGAAAGAAATATGTTTAACAGGGGAAGAGATAGCACTTGGCAATGGGTTAGATATAGCCAGTGAAAGAGAGAAAAAGATGAAAAAAGGCCCTCATTATTCTTGCGTAAACTAACGGATGGATAGAAGCACGATTTATTGAGATAGATAACACTAGAGATAAAGAAAATTTCGGAAGGTAACACCATGAGTCCACTTTTGGGTATTCTTAATTGAATGTTCATAAGGTATCCAGGTAGAAATGTCAAAAAGAAAAGTCAGTTTAGAGCCCAGAAAAAAAGTCTTATTTTCAGATTCTAAGATCTTCAGTAAGTGACAGTGGCCAAGAGGTCAAGAGGTGAACACAACGAAGAGTGGAAGATGTTATTGTTATACGACACTTGAAATCAGCTATCACTTTCATGTTTCTAGATTCTTCTAGTGGATGAGAAGGATCAGCCAATCCCCAATGAAACTATAGTTGTTGCTGTGGATTTAAATAGATACCGTTCCAGCTATACGACTAATGAGCATGGTTTGGTGGACATTTCCATTGATACCACCAACTTCACATCTTCTTTCATTACAGTTACAGTAAGTAGAAAGGAGCATCTGGGACTAAAAATATAAAGATCACTGGGGCCACATAATTTAAGAATATATGGGCCATGTGATTTAAGGATGTATATAAGGAGAAGGATATAAGGATGTAAGGATAACAGAAAAGGTGATAAACAGTAAAACAGAAATTAAGCAATGTGGAGACCTAAATTATAAGAAATAAAAAATTCTCTGTCATAAAACTTTTACGTTAGGTAGACTCTGTTTACAAGATGATTTAGTTTCAGGAGATATTTATTAGGTTACCTTTATGTTCCCTTGAAAAGTTCAATATTTTTATAATTTTATTACAAATTAGATTTTACTTGGCTTCTTTGGTGTACCACTATTTTTATTTTGTACTGAATATTCAGGTATCCTTACACAATTTACAGCCATAAGGATTTTAAGAAAAAGGAATTGATCTTGATTGTGAGTGAGTGGTACCTACTAAATCAATATAACATAATCTTAAACTTAACAGAAAGTCATTCACAGATTATGCTTTATTTGGGAAAGTAGCCTATAATGGAACCAAGTAAGCATGGTTCATATAAAATCTTCGATAAATGACAGAAAGTGACCAATATATATGAGATGTCTTAATAACAATATATTTAAGATATTTATTCCTTCCATTAGGTCACTTACAAAGAGAATAACCAATGTTTTGATCACTGGTGGCTTTCAGAATTTCATACACAAGCACAGCACACTGCAAAGCGTATTTTCTCCCCAAGCAAGAGTTATGTTCACCTTGAACCTGTTGCTGGCACTATGACTTGTGGGCAAACCCAGGAGATACGGGCACACTACATTCTGAATGGGCAGATGCTGCAGGATGAAAAAGACTTAACCTTCTATTATTTGGTAAGAACAAAAGCCACTGTAGCTCTTTCTAATTATGTAGACTCCCAAAAGATTGAGTTCCTATCTAAGTAGTGCCTTTTATAAGATATCAATATAACTTTTTTTTGTTTTTGTGCTTGAAGAGAAGCTGCTTCTTAACAAATTATTAATGCTTTAATTTCTCATTTATGCCCTGGTCTCCACTGAAACTTTTGTTTTTCTCTGTTTTTCTAATGGAAAATTATTGAGTGAGAGAGAAAGAACCTATGACAAATGCCTTCTTAGTCAAAGGAATTTTTTTTCTTAAAACTCAGTAGATAAATAAGCAAAGGATAAAAATCAAGAACTTATTTAAGGAGAAAGAAAAATTATAAACAATCTTCTGGGAAAATGCTCAATTTTGACATTAATTGGAGAAATAAACATTGAAACAATGAAGTAGCATTTTACATCTATAGTGGTTCTAAATAACTGCAGGGAAAAAGTACATTGAAAGGCATTTAATAAATTGGTATGATACTTATAAGGCCAATATATCTATTATGTCCCTAATTAAAAATATTCAAAGCTGATAGTTACCCAAGTAAGTCATTTTAAGAAGAGAACTTTATGTGTAGGAAATTCTGTAGAGGAACATTAATTATAAATAATATTTTTAAAATTCTATGAAGAAATTAAAAAATTAACAGTAAGTTAGAATCTTAGCTTTTCTGCTTCTCTGTTACATGACTTTGGATAATTTACCTAATCTCATTTGTAAAGAGAAATATCAGTCATCTCACCTGAATCCTGGAGGTAGAATTTACACATACTTCATAGGGTTATTGTGCAAATTAAATAAAATCTTGAAACCAAATTATTTAGTTGAGTGCCTGGCACATAGAGTCTGTTGATATATTTAGTTTTTCAAAAACAGAAGCAATATTAGAGAGTACCTACATATATTTTATATCTGCTTTCACTATATATTGCTTTGCATATAATGATGCTTAAAATATTTGTTGAAAGAATATGTAAATTTGAAATATTAATATTAAAAATAAATAGTAAATAATAAGTAAAATAATTTCTTTTATTTAAAATTCATAATTAAACATATAGGAAAAAATTGGAAGAGTAATTTAGTGATCAAAAATAGCTTCTCGTGGGGGGAACTCCATGGCCTAGTGGTTAAGTTCAGTGCACTCCACTTCGGTGGCTTAGGGTCCACTCTTGGGCATGGACCTACATCATTTGTCAGCAGTCATGCTGTGGCGGCAACCCACATATAAAATAGAGGAAGACTGGCATAGACATTAGGTCAGGGATGATCATCTTCAAGCAAAAAGAGTAAGATTGGCAACAGATGTTAGCTCAGGTGAATCTTCCTCAGCTAAATAAATAAATAAATAACTTCTAGATTCTAGTAGTGAGATTATTGTTTATTGATATATTATAAATGTGTTTAAGTTTAACCCTTTAAAATTACGATGAATATATTTCTTTCTGTTTTCAGATCCAAGCAAGAGGAAGCATCTCTCAATCAGGAATCCACGTGTTGTCCATTAAACAAGGAGATAGTAAGTACTTTCAGAATTCCTATTTTTTCTCTCATATTGTTAAATCCTGAACATTTCAGAAAGACAGTTATTTTCACCAAGAGGAAATGGTCACCAACCTTCTTCCACCAAACAAAAATGAGGAAGCTGATAAAAAAGGATGGCATATCAGGTTTATTTTAGTCCATTTAGGATTTGTTTCTTCTTTTCATAGCATTTCTATGTTTTAAATTTTATTCCTAAAATAAAATATATTCATTTTATAACTAAATATTTGTAAAATGCAGAAAATAATTGAAAAATGCTGAAGATCACCAGAGAAAAATTTTACTGTGCATATTCTTCTATTAGTTACTTGTTGCTGCTGGAATAGATTATCACACACTTTCTGGCTTAAAACCACACAAATTTATTATCTTACAGTTCTGTAGGTCAGAGGTCTCTCTAGGCTAATATTCAGGTGTCAGCAGAACTACATTCCTTCTGGAGCTCTAGGGGATTTTCTGTTTCCTTGCCTTTTCCAGCTTCTAAAGATATCCTTCATTCCTTGTTTATGGCCCCTTCTTCTATCTTCAATGTCAGCAACACACCATCTTCAAATCTCTCTCTTACATTCCTGTCTCCCTCTTTTAAAGATCATTGTGATTACATTGGGCCCACTTGGATAACCCAGGATAGTCTTCCCATCTCAAGTTGCTTGACTTAATCATATACGCAAAGTCCCTCTTGCTATAGAAAGTAACATTTTCACAAGTTTTTGAGATTAAGACATGGATATATTTGAGGGTCATTATTCTGCCTACCATAGACTTCCCTCTGGCCCCAAAGATTTACATCCACTGACATGCAAAATTCATTCACCCCCTCTCAATGTCCCTAAAGGCCTCAATCCATTACAGCATTAAGTCCAAAATTTCATATAAGTCTCATCAACTCAAAAGTCTCAAATATCATTATCTAAATCACTTAAATTAGGTGTTGATAAGGCCCTGAGTAAAATCCATTCTAGGTTGAAAAGAATTATCAGTCCTAAGAAATTTTAAAATGCAGCTGGCAAACAATATTAGATTTCAGGGCCTGGGAATAATCCTCTTTGGTTCAAGTCTCTCCCCTCTGAGCTAAAGGCTCCAGTCTCAGAATCATCCTTTCTTTCTCATGAAGGATAACATGTGTCTTCAGCTGAGTAGTTTATCAGCTTGCTTCTTCTCTGTAGAATTTAATGAGTCCAATATAATCTTTTCATTTTATACTCTCTCTGTCTGTTTTTGTTTTTTTGTTTTTTTTAAAGATTTTATTTTTTCCTTTTTCTCCCCAAAGCCCCCCAGTACATAGTTGTATATTCTTTGTTGTGGGTCCTTCTAGTTGTGGCATGTGGGACGCTGCCTCAGCGTGGTTTGATGAGCAGTGTCATGTCCATGCCCAGGATTCGAACCAACGAAACACTGGGCCACCTGCAGCGGAGCGCACGAACTTAACCACTCAGCCACGGGGCCAGCCCCTCTCTGTCTGTTTTGATCCAAGCTGACAGTGTTTCCGCTGATATAAATTTCTCAAGAAGCTTATGGGTCTCCCATGTGTCAGGGGGACTCCATTAAACAGGAAGCTTCTCCACAAAATTTTCTTGAATAATTCCATCTCCCTTTTCAGTTTTTGCTGAGATCACTCAGGGGATCTATGAGTCATACACTTAATCTCTTGAAAGAGCTTTTCTGTGACTAAATATTCTGATCTCTTGATTTTTCTGAGATGTTATCAAAAAGTTGTCCAGTCGCACTGCCTTTTTCTCTAGAGCACAGTTTTCTGACAATGAATATCTTAATGTTAGGGTTTTTTGCAATCTAAATAAACTGAGAGGTTCCCAAATTATCAAGTGTTCGTTCCTTTTAGATCTACAATTCTTCCCTCAATTTAACTCTTCTCTTTCACATTTTACAATAAGCAGCAAGAAAAAATCAGGCTGAATATTTAACACTTTACTTGGAAAACTCATCAGCTACACATCCAAGATCACCGTCCACAAGATCTACTTTCCACATAACTGCAAGACACAATCCAGCTAAGCTTTCTGCCACTATGTGACAAGAATCTCCTTTGCTTCAGTTTCCCATAACATATTTCTAACTTCCCTTTGAGCCCTCACCAGCAATGTCTTTAATGTCCATATTTCTACCATCAGGCTGTTTATAACAAGTTAGAGATTCTCTGAGATGATACATGTTTTCTCTACCACCCTTCTCACTTTATTTTGAGTCCTCTCTAGCACAGATTTTAGCATCCATATTTCTACTAAAAATCTATTTAAAGTAATCTAAGCCTTTTCCCGCAAAATTCTTCCATGTTTTTCCCTTTACCCAATTCCAACGCTACTTCCACACTTTTAGGTATTTGTTACACTAACATCCCACTTTCAGGTACCAAAATCTGTAGTTTTCCAGTCATTTTTCCAGGAATTCTTTTCAAAATAATTTCGTAATTTATTTGACAATGTTTTGCAGCCAGCTTTTTATCAAATTTCCAATACTTAAAAATACTTTCTTTATGCTTTTAAACATCCCTTTACAACAAAATTTTATTTACTACAAAAAGTTTCATCAATTCTAAACCATAAGATTTGTCACCAGTTTCCGTTTTGGGACATCTAGATTAAATTATGACTAACTATGATAAAATCATTATTTTATTCCTAAAATAGATTTTAGTCCATGCCTTCTTTGGAGTTATTTTTCTTCCTCTATTTCTATATCTTATTCTTTTTAGTAGCTTTATTCTGCATCTATGATGATCTTTTTTCCTTTGTAGTTTGGTAATATAGTGAATTACATTGACTGAGTTTTAGTGTTAAACTCACCTTGCATTCCTGGAATAAAAGCACACTTGATTATGATGTATTATCCTTTTATATATTGTTGGATTCAATTTATTAAAATTTTGTTAATAATTTATATATATGTTTATGAAGGGCATTGGTCTATAGTTTTATTTTTTTCTTTGGTTTTGGTATTAGGTTAAAGTTGGTCTAATGAATGAATTAAATATTCCTTCCTCTTCAATTTTCTCAGAGAATTCATTTATGTAGGGTTTTTTTCCCCTTAAATATTTGGTAGAATTCATCAGTACAGACATCTGGGCATGGAATTTTCTCTATGAGAAGGTTTTAGTTACAAATTAATTTTCTTTACTAGATAAAGTGCAGTTTAGATTAGCAATTACTTCTTGAGTGAGCTTTGATAGTGTGTGGCATTCCATGACTTTGTTTCTCTAAATTTTCTACTTTATTAACATAAAATAATCCATAATATTCCCTTTTACCTTTTTTTGAGGAAGATTAGCCATGAGCTGACAGCTGCTGGCAATCTTCCTTTTCTTTCTTTCTTTTTTTTTTTTTTTTGAGGAAGACTGGCCCTGAACTAACATCTGTGCCCATCTTCCTCTACTTTATATGTGGGATGCCTGCCACAGCATAGCTTGCCAAGTGGTACCATGTCTGCACCCAGGATCTGAACCAGCAAACCCCGGACCACCAAAGCATAGCATGTGAACTTAACCCCTGTGCCACCAGGCCAGCACCCCCTTTTACTTTTTTAATGTCTGTGATATCCATAGTGATAGTACTGCTTTCATTCAAGATACTGATAATCTGTCTTTTCTCTTTATTTCCTGATCAATCTTTCTAGAGTTTTATCAATTGTATTGATCTTCTCAGCAACTGGCTTTTGATTGAATTTATTTTCTCATTGTTTTTCTACTTTTACATCATTGATATCCACTGATTTTTGTCACTTATTCAGCTTTCTTTGCATCTAATATACACTTTCCAAGTTTCTTCATGTGGAAGCTGAGGTCACTGATTGAGCCTTTTTCTTTCCTAATATAAGTGTTTAGTGCTATGCATTTCTCTCTAAATATTTATTTAGCTGCACCCTACAAATATTTACATGTGATATTTTCATTTGCATTCAGGTCAAAATATTTTCAAATTTCTCTTTTGCTTTCTACTTTGGACTGTGGGTAATTCATAAGTATGTTATTTAGTTTCTAAGTGTTGGGACACTCTTCAGAATTTTTTTTGCTTTTCATGTCTAATTTAATGCCATTATGATTGTATCACTGTTTTAAATTTATTAAGACATATTTTGTGGCAAAAAAATATGGTCTATCTTGGAAAATGTTAGAATTTGTATTCTTCTACTCTTAAGTAAAGTGTTCTCTACATGTCACTTAGTTCAAGTTGCTTCATAGCATTTCTATATCTTAAATCACACTTTCCTTCTGAATTTCCTTGAATCACAAATATCTATTGATTTCTGTAATCCCAGGAAGAATAATTAACTCTTCAAGAAAAGGGTCAATTAAAAAATATAAGTACATTTGGTCTGTTTATTATGTGTCCCCAGGCTAAATCTCATAAGTAGCTTCCTTTTTTCCTGTTCATTTGAAAAGTTATAGGCTATGATTTTACTAAAGCAATTTTCATTAACAGGACATATTTAGAAAAACCAAAAAGCCTATTAACCCAAAGTAAGTCAATATATCCAGCCAAAAACAAAGACTATGTATTCTAAAGATTGGAAAGCGTTTGTCTTTTATCATTTTTTATAGTAGTTCCTGGTACAAAGTGGGTACACAATAAATATTTTTAAATTAATTCATAAATGAAGGATTTACAATTTATGACAGCTAAACTTTGAAAAAGTTTACCCATCAGAACTATATTTGAAGACAGTATATCTTCCTGTCTTTATATATCTCTGTAACTGGAGTTTTGGATAAAAGCATTAATAAAACATGGTCCACGCCCTCAAGATATTATATTTTTAGTGTTCTTCTGCTCTTCTCTTTGAACAAATCCCATCCTTTCTTAAAAATCTGAATAGAAGAACTTAGAGATCATTAGTCCAGAGTCTTTATTTTGCAAGTGGGAAAATTGGTAGGCAGAACAATATCACATCTTGCTCAAGATAAACTACTGTGCCAAGAAGAGCCTCTTCTCAGTCTATTTCTCTAGTTGCCCTTTATCTCTTTTTATTTAAACAGTTCAACACAACATGAAGCAAGCATTCCACCTTACGAGGCTTTAGAATCTTCCAAACAAAAACTGATTTGCAATTAGTCACCTAAGTCAGTTACAACTTTTCTTTTAAATAGTCACATAAATGTTGTTTAAATATACCTTCATAATTAATCATGAATTTTAGTTTGTATTCAAAGTCTTAATAAATTTATTTGTAATTCTTTGAATTTTAGATTAGCCTCTTATGAAATTTCTTCTAACTCTACTTTTAGATGAAACCTTCTTTTTTTTCTAGTCACTTTTCAGTCAGCATGAGATTACCAAGGCCATGATAAAGATGCGATGTCTACCACTCTGGAACCATGCTCAACATAGCTTCTTCTTAAGTCTAAAAAATCTCATAGGTATATAAAATCTACCTTACTAAATGCTTTTTATTGCTTAAAGAAAATTGAATACATTCATTCAAATATGGAACATTCACTCTAAATTTCCATTTAATCATTGGTTTTTATGCCTCATAAGGCAAATTCTTCAAAATTAGTCCCTGTAATAGCGTCTAAGACCTATAGGATTGAGTACCTAGAGAGATGGAGTGAGGAAAAGGAAGTGTCTCTCTCTTTAAGACAAAATATAGTTCATTTTATTTGGTAATAACTAAGGTAAATGGTTGTTTTTCCATTTGTCTTTGATTTCTAGAAAACTTAATGCTAAATTTAGCATTCTAATGTATAACCATTTTGTTACAGTTTCTTAATGAAATTAATTCCTGCCTATGTTTAACCCTGCTCCAGAAATCCACCTTCTAATAGTTTTAGAATTATCATTTCAAATTTATTTTGACCCTGCTGTTTTTGTGTATTTTCACCACAAGCTGCCCTCAAATCTTCTATAGATACAGGATGGTTACAGTTTTTAAAGAATTTTATGTTAGAAAAATCAAACTTAGAACATTTATGAGAAAATTAAGCAGGTACGTTACATAAGCACTATGTGATTCACACTGAAAACAAACACTAAGGCAAGTACATGGAGTTCTTTTACAAAAATCAGAGGCACACCTTGTTTCTTATGTGACTATTTGTACCTGTATCTCTGCTCTACTGTAAACGGTCTGAAGGTAAAGACTGTGCTGCATCATTTGAATTGTCCTCATACATATGACACGATTTGTGCTGATTTAGATAGATGATAGATCACAGATAAAGATAATTAAAGATGTCTAGAAGTTCTTCTCTTTTGATTTTTTCTTCTTAAATCTTTTTTTAAAGTTTAAAAATGGAGACATGCACTAAATATTTTTCCTATTTAAGCAGAGGAAATGAACTATTTAACCTACATCTTTAAGGAAAAATGTCACTAGTTCAGCATATATCTATTGAACACTACCACAAGCATGGTGATTTAAATGCAAGTCTTTTCTTCAGTATGCTCCAAATGAGAATAAGTTAAATAATTTGAGAACCTCTTCTTTATAAAATTGAGAACTGTTCCCTCTTCCTAATCTATTATCTTCAACTTTCTTTATTTTCCAGTGAAAGGGGTATTTTCCTTCTCCTTTCAAGTGAAATCAGACAATGCTCCTAGTGCTCAGTTGCTTGTTTATACTATTTTACCTAATGGAGAAATTGTTGCAGATACTGGGAAACTTGAGATTGAAAACTGTTTTGCCAATAAGGTGGGTGTTTTGCTTAAGCCCAGTTCTTTTATTCATCTCCCTTTTTGAAACATGGAAAATAAGGCAGTTATGCACATTAAAAGCCAGCCCTGGTGGTCTGGTCATTAAGATTCAGAGCTCAGGGAACCACACCACAATCTGTCGGTTGTCATATTGTGGCAGCTGTGTGTTGCTATGATACTGAAAGTTATGCCACTGGTATTTCAAATACCAGCAAAGTCACCTATAGTGGACAAGTTAAAGTGGAGCTTCCAGCCTAGACAGACTAGGAAGAAGGACCTGGCCTCCCACTTCTGAACAAAATTGGGCATGAAAACTCTATGACTAACAGCACAGCATTGTCTGATAATAGTGCCAGAAGATGAGAAGATAGAATGAAAAGACCAGTCAGGTTTTCACTCTGCTATACATAGGGTTACTAAGAGTCCTAATCAACTCAATGAGTCCTAATCGACTCATTGGCACTAATAACAAATGTACACTAAAAGACTGCCATGTGGTGCTCCTAAAACTTTCCTCCAAAGACCTCTAATGGCAGAGATTGATGCCATACCCTGAGTGGTCTAGTGGAGTAGTCCAAAGCAGGTGGCCATAAGCAAGGTAGTTTAAGTCTTGTTTTATCTTAAAATTCTTGGGGAATTCAAAATCTATTTCATTATAAAACTTTAATAGTTTTAATTTTGAAATGTTTTGTTTCCAAAATTTTCTATTGAAAATGCTGCCTCAAAGGAATGTGTCAATTTTGTCCCATAATATTCCTCTGACACACCTCCATGTACTACTGTGGAAATTAGTAACTAGTGACTTTAAATTCTGTTTGATAATACAGAACAAGGGTATGTATGTACTCCATTATGAGAAACATAGCCTCGGCACTCTAGTAATGATTATAGCACAAAATCTAACATATTTGCGAATGAGATCTTCTTATATTTCCAAAGAATAAAGCTGTAATAAGAAGCCTACTGAAATACAAATAAGACTGTCCCAACAGAATTTGGTGCTGTAATCTTAACACTAACAATCAGATAGGATCCGCTGACTTCAGATATCTTTTTAAAAATATACCTAGAAGGACTCTTTACCTTGGATTTTATGGAGATTAAAACAATATGCATTTATAGCAAGTGAACATTTCTGCAATGAGAACCATATTTAGATTATTCTTTTTTAATATACAATGATATAAGAAAAATACACAGTGGATTCTGACAAAAATTGTCAACTCCATCTTACTAAAGAATGCTATTAAACCTGGACAGGGGTCCAAGAGTATAGTTCCTGTTCTGTTTGGATGTTCTGTACGTTTTGTATGAACCTAAAAGAGATTCCCACTTTGAGCTTCAATGCCCTTATTGGTAATCACAGGTAGTTAGTTGTTTGTTAAACCTTTGAATGGCCATGTTATGCCACAGCTTTCAGCACACTCTACTCCTTCCAGCAGTGGTCTCTCTCTGGTGCAAAACATATGACAACTCCAGTGTAGCACCTGGAAACTGCTACACAGAAGCAAAAGTCCATGGAAATTGTATTCAATCATTTCATATCAAATACCTTTTAGCATCATTGATCAGAAGCAGAGATAAGCAATGAAAAACTAAGCAATATAGTAATGAAGATTTATGCAGTACTTAGAGGAAAGTTGACTATTTTTTATTTACCGCAAAAAGTTAGAAAGGAGAGCTATTAAAGTTAAAAATTAAGGACCCTAGAAGTTAGACATCCTGACAGGATGCTGAGTAAACAGAGTCAGGTGTGGGCTGGGAAGGTGAGGAAGGATCCAGGTCAGTTTGACACGTGTGTTCCTTCAAACCAATATGCTTTAAATATGTTTTTCAATCTTTATTGGGACAGAGAAAAACTGTTTTTATTCACTACATATACTTTTTTACTTAAAAAATAAAGGATTTAGTATAGACATTAAATACTATGTAACAGTTTAAACTACCTGTCATTCTCAACTGGATATAATTATTCATTGAGGATAATAGTGATTAACATAGATAGGTACAGACTCTCAAAATACACTTTACAGTTCTTTTTTGGTTCTCATATCAGCAAAATATTTTACATTTGCTAACATATCCATTTCTTGGTTACTAAATATTTTCAGTTGATTATAATCTCAAATAACTCACTTGTTCATTTGATATGGATATTAACAAACATATTTTAATGAATTTAAATTTCCTAAAATTAATAACATGTTTAAAGTAGAATTCTCCATAAGCAGTTTTCATAATATATTGAACTATAGAGATGAATACTACTCCATCTTGAGGATAAATCAATTAATTATTTATTTTTTCATGTATGTCTCATGATACATGAATCCAAACTGTTCCATTAATTCAGTAGACCACATAGAAGGATTATCACACTTAAACTCAGCAATCCAAGTCAAATATTATTTAACTAAATGTACTAAAATTTCACTCCAATCCAAATCAGCTTGCAGTTCAAGAACCTAGACAGCTACCTGATGCTGCTAGAGTAAGTAAATTCTAAATTATTTTATTTTATATTTCAATATGAAATAAAACTCAGGTTCTACTCAAAAAACTTTACATAGACATGAGGAACCAATAGATTTACTTACCAATGAATTTCTACTGGTCAAACCAGAATCAAATCTCTGAAAATATTATGCACAAATTTTTTGTTATTTCATAGCTCTTATTCTTTATTCACATTTTTCGAATTTTCTCAACTCTTAGGATGCATATTAGATGTTTAATTTTGTAAGAGACTCAATAAATCCCTGATCCTGATAAATTCTACTCTGCTTTAGAATCTCAAGTGATTAAGACTGCCAACTGGAGGAGACTTCAACTGGCTGGTCTCAGAGGTGGAGTGTGATTTTTCACAGCACCAGGCAAACTACATACATTCATCACAAAAACACTGCACTGCATGGAAATAGGTCAGCTACAGCAAGGTGTATATCATTCTCAGGCAGGATTCTATTTCAACGTGACCAAAACCAATTTATATTTCACCAGTTATATAAGGAGTGGGAAACCTGAGTTAACAAGAACCAGATTTCCAATTTATTCCAAAGATGGTTAACTGGTAGTCCCTAGGCAGATTCACCTCTTAATCCTGCTCTAAAGTGGATGAAGAGAAAGGAAGTGTAGAAAGGACTAGTCTTAGTCTGGAGTAGAAGAGAATGTTGAGATTGTAATAATTAGAAAATTTGCTGCTATAATCATATCCTCTTTACAGGTAAACTTGAGCTTCTCCTCAGCCCGGAACCTGCCAGCCTCGAACACCACACTGAAGGTCACAGCCACTCCTCACTCCCTGTGTGCCCTCCGTGCAGTAGACCAGAGTGTACTGCTCATGAAGCCTGAAGCCGAGCTGTCACCTCAATCAGTGAGTCCCATTTCAGTCTTGGCTATCAGAAAATGCACACACGATAAGACCATTTTGGGAAGCTGGAGGTTATAATCAGAAAAGAAAAGTTCTTCAGAGTGTCAGGTCTAATGTAGTAAGTTATATATGAGTTAGAATTCAATTCAGTTCCACAAAGACGTTGCACAAAGTGCTTTATATGTATCATCTCATTTCATTCTTTGTTAAAGTATTTTCTTAGAGAGGGAGCAGGCTTGCTCCCCACTGCATTCCCCTGTGCCTAGCATACTACTTTACGTATCAAACATGGTCAACACATTTTTAGTGAATGCATAAATGAATAATAATTCTTTAAGGCAGATATTATTACCTTAACTTTGTGAATGAAGAAAACACAGCTAAAATAGATTAAGCAACTATAGGAAGATCAAGCCAAAAATATATTTTAAAGGTGGAATTTGAACCAACTTTCATTCAATGACACGTCTAACACACTCCATTTCACGTAAGTGAAATGCCAGTCTTTAAGTTTTCCCTAAAATCCAAGCACTCACTCACTAGTTTTAAGTACGAACGAAAGAGAGTATCCGTTCAAGCTTGTCTTTTAAAGATGTCCCTTATAATGAAGCACTTTCAAAAAGGGCCTAGAGGTTACGGCCTTCATGGTCCACTTATTTATTTAACAAGGTCTTACTGCATCTTGACTACAGGAAGAATCATGCTCTGGAAATAGGCGTTCTAATGGTGGACAATCAGATGTGGTCTTTGACCATTTTAGACTTACAGTCTTGTGAGATATTAAAACAAACAACCAACAAAAACATAGAAATATAATAGTTCTAAGTTTTGATTAATATAACAAAAGGAATAAACAGATAAAGAATAAAAGAGTAGAACAATTTCTCATATATGGTTAAGGATGTTTTCCTAGATTGTCAGATAATGGAGGGGCAGAGACAGGCATTACAAAGAATGAAAGCAGCATGCCTGAAGGTCTTGAGGTCAGAATAAGTCTGGAATGTTCTAAAAGGGAAAAAGTAATGTCCTAATACGTAGTGATGTGAGAAGAGAATGATCGAGGCTGTAGGTGGAATGGAAAGTAAGAAGATCATGACGAGCTCTTCTAAGGCTTGGAGTGGAGTCTGAAGTGGACAGTAAATGCAACGGTAAATCACCAAGGAGTTTTAAGCAGGAGGGCAACAAGACAGATTTATGTGTTAAGAAGATCCTGTTTGCTGCTTGGAGTATGAGAGCAGGAATGAAAGAATGGAAACAGTTAGGAGGTTGTTGGGTTAGCTTAGAAAAGAGATGACAGCAATCAGATTAGGAGGTCCTCATGGAGTCCAGTGTATGGCTAATGGCCTGAACACTATATGACTGAGCAGGTGGCCTTACCCTAGGCTCTGGGCAAAAACTGAACTGCAGTTGATTTATTTCTAGGTTGCTCCTGCATCTAGCTTTTTCTCAAGCTAAACTTAGTCCTAAATTAGTAGACTAAAAAAGAAAAAGAAAAAAACTTGGTAACAAATAATCATATAAAATGGGAAAAGGAAATGCATCAAGTATTTACAGAGGTTATTTCTGGGTGACAGGTTTATGAGTGGCTCTTATTCTCTCATTACTCTTCTCTGTACTGTCCAAATTTTCTGCTTCCTTTTAAAAGCAGACATTTCGCTGGAAGACTTGGGTTTTATTCTTACTCAATCAAAACGGGCTCTGAGACCTCGATCAACCAATTTGATTTCTCTATATATTAATTTCTTTCATACAACAAGAGGATTAGGATCCATAACCTTTAATATTTCCCCATGATTCTGTGTGTTCTTTTTTATAATGTTGGCATGGAGTGTTAAATGTACACCATGATCTTTTAAATCTCGGATTGAACACTTGAAATTAAAAAAAAAAAAAACAGCAACAAACAAGAGTTTCTCCTTTGTTCTCTTGATTTTGCAGGTCTATAATTTGCTGCCAGAGAAGAATCTCTTTAGTGTTAGCTACAGAGGTCCTGCGAATGAAGATGGTCAAAAATGCATCCATGCAGAAGACATAACTCACAACGGAATCATTTACACACCAAAGCAGATCCTGGACGATGATGATGTTTACAGTATCTTTGAGGCAAGTCTTCTTCCTAAAAACATAGCTCAAATTGATTTCCAAGTCTTTGTTAAAAGAGAGAACAAATGAATTTCTAAGCTGTGGAATCTGATCCTGCTCCACCCCCCAAAACAAAGCTATGACTAATAGAAAAATATTGAAACCTTGGAAGCACAGAGAGCTTTGTATACACACAGCTTTTCGTTCATGAATTTCTCCAGCACTTTAAATAGCAAGAGGTGTATGTTTAGAGCCTACAGCCTCAACCAAGTTGATCCCAAAGCTGGTTACCACCGTCATATTCTCCTCTCAGTGATTCTCAAAGGTTCTAAATATGTGAGAAAAACAAAACATTTTCCATAGTGCCTCTGACACCCTTGGAAAGGTGAGGTATTGGCAGCCATTACCTCAGTCATTTGCACAATAAACGCATGATGAATGAGTAAATGACTGAATATACAAAGTACAATACTTCAGCCATCACCTTTAGTGCAGTAAAATTTCAGGGAAACTGAAAGTAGCCTTTCATGAAGAAAAGATTTTACAAAACTTGGGGTAGAAATGTTAGCATGCTCTAGGTGTATTAGCTAAAATGTATAACTTTAGGATTAACTATCTCTAGGCAGATTATGAAAGGAGAGTTTATCCAGGTTGTGCAATTAAATTTTATCACTGCCAAAAAGGACTAAAAACTCTCATTAACCTTAAGGAAAACATACCATTCCTCTGAGAGTGGTCTGCAGGTTGCTGAGAGCAATTTAAACCTCTCCCTTCTGGAGCCTCCAGAATCATAAATCAGTTTTCAGTGGGGGATAGAAAGAGGACTCTTTAGGTTTATTAGCTAATGGTTTAATCTTTAACACTTATTTCTAACTTCTTTCTCCCTATTCCATATCACTACCACCACTGAGAGCTGTGCCTCCCACAGGGTCCCATGTACTCTGAGATAGAACAGCAAGTAGCGTTTAACTGTGAGTTATATTATATATAGAGAGAGAAATTTGGGAACAGGTGGGCTCTAGGAGTCAGGCTACTGTGGGCATCAGCATGTGTGCACGGATGCAGAGATGCAAGATAGTCAAAAGAAACTGAGAAAGAAAAGAGGAAAGGGTAACTCACAAAAGGGATGAGTTGAACATAGATATTCAGGGAAAGTCATATTTTCCAACAAAACATAAGCAAGGCAAAGTTTACTAAGACTATGAAGAAAAATCTCCAATATGCAACCTTACAATTTCAAATAAAAAGAAATTTTAAAGAATTACTCTCTGCAATAAAGCCATGAGGAGTATGTGTGTGTGTGTGTGTATATATATATATATATATATATATATATATATATATATGTATGTTATATTTGCTTTTCATGGGGAAAGGAAGGGAAGAAAAACTTCCAAGGCTAAAATACTCAGTTTCTAGAATGCAAAAGATAATTAAAGAGGCATCAGCGTACAGCAGACAAAATTCAGGAATAGGAATCAGAAGAAGTGTGTTCTAATCCCAACTTTCATTCATTAACTGGGTGAACTGGGCTTTTATAAAATAGCTCTCTTCTCTATTGTGGGTAATTTTGATGATGATCCTGTGAGCTATGTGTACAATAATAGCAAAAGTATAATACAAAGGTACGAAGATATTTCAGTCTCAAGATTGGATTGCCAATATGCTTTAATAATTAATTTTCTTCCAGTCTGTAGGATTAAATATTTTTACCAACTCAAAAATCCACAAGCCACGTTTTTGTCAGCTGCCTCATGGATATCCAGCAATGCCTATGCCCTACCTAGGAGGTAAGGGTGAGATTTATTTGTCTGCTAGAATAATAGAAGAAAAATTGATGTTTCACTGGGTTAGGTTGGGATAAATAGCTATTTTTCTAAGTACTGAATGTTGTGACACTGCAGCAACTTCTTGGTAAATTTTCTTCAAATGCCATTTTTCCCCCGAAAAATAGGATTTTTAAAGCAGTTGTTTTTTTCTTTCCCTCTGAAATCAAAATCAACTACTTTTTTGTCGTAGCCTTCAACAGTCTTACCACTTCAAATCCTCCTTACCCACTATGGATTCAAAACATAAATTAGTCAGGGTAAGATAGATTATATTGCAGTAACAAATAAGCCCCCACGTCTCAGTGACTAAGCATATAACAGATTATTTTTTTGCTCACACAAAAACTGCTTGTGAGGCCAGTAGCTGTCCAGAACAGCTCCCTACCAATCAGTGAGTCAGAGATATCCATTCTGCTTTCATCTTGTGACTCCCCATCTCCAAGCAATCTTTCAAGATTACTGCCATCGGGAAGAAGGAGTAGGTTTGTACATGACTTTTACAGCCAGCAGTGAAAATGGCACATCTCAGGTCTGTCCTAACTGCAAGGGAGGCTGAGAAATGTGAAGGATCATATGAATATTGTCTTTGTCGTATTCTTTATCTGGGAATCAAAATGATTTTGACATACTGAACAAAATAGGATGATTCAGCTTTTGGTAGATATGTTACTGGCCTCTGTGTGTTTCAAGTATACCTGGAAGTGAGGAAAAGTTGAAAAGATTCTGAGTCTTCTTTGCTACTGCTATCAGGCCTCCAGAATTTTCTCTCTGAATGCTGGAAGTCTGCTAATTCTGCTGTTTAAAAAGAAATGTGGTGGTGGAAAGCATTCTTTAAAAATAAAATAAACATATTTTAATACGGTAGAAATTATAAGGCAAAGAATAAAGTTCTAGTTGAAAACAGAGGGGGGAATAAGAATATTCTCTCAACAGAAACAAAATTCTGCAGAGTGAAAAAGAGCACTGTGCTAAGAGCAAAGAGACATGTTCTCATCATGCTCCTACCTGGTATGACATATGTGACTTTGAAAATTCTCAGACTCATTTAACCTTTTGGAGGCTCAGTTTCTTCATATCTAAAGACAGAATGACAACACCAAGGTCACTGAGGTGTTGTGAACATAAAATGGAAAAATATAATTATGAAAATATATTATGCCATGCAATAGCATATTTTTTGTTTCACAAAACCTGAAAAGCACTATTACTTTATATTCATATCTCTGTTAATACCAAATGTATATTTTTTCCAGTCCTAAGAGAAAATATGTTGATGGAATGATCCAGAAAACTTGGAAACAGAGTATCATCATTACATTCTTCTCCCAAACATTCTGTAAAACTCTTTACAGATTTTGCATTTGATGTGTGTCCCCTAGCCTTTCTTTACTTTTCATTTTCAGTTATGCCTTAGTCCTGTCTCTCATTATTTCATAACCAAATTACTTAAAAACCACCCTAATTGACCTTCCTTGCCGCCAATTTTCTCCACTTCTGTCTATTTTATATACTATGAAAGGCATATCACCCTTCAACATTGCTTTTATCATGCCACTTATTTCTCATACATCGTTACTACTTCCAGAATTCATAGAATTGTTGTACTTAAGGTTTTAAAAGAGCATGTCCAATTCTATTATTTTATATCCATCATTTATATATTCTTATGCATTTATGCATATTATCTTTACATATCTTCTGATCTCTGGAGTATCACTTTTTTTAATCAAGTTAACTCCTACCTTAACAGATCTAATTTATTTGTCCTAATATTCATGTTGTTATATTATATAATTATACTTACTATTTACTCAACTATGTTAAACACACCCCCAAAATAGACATGCTACTCCAGAAGGGTAAGCTTTTCAATAACCCTTTGGAGCAATCCTTCTGACCTCTGTGTGCATACTTGTATAGTCACTTCCTTGGAATGCTTTCCCCATTCTCCGCAGTTTCTCATCCTTCTTCATCAGCTTAAGTTCTACTTTGGTAAAGTCTTTTCTGGCTAATGTAAAGTTCATTTTCTGTCCTTTATTGAGTCTGCTGTTTATAACACATACTTTACTATATCCTATTGTTTATGTCTCCCCATCTCATTCACTGCTAAATAAAAAAATCATTCCTGAAATCCTCTTGCTGTAGCCCCCATCCATTCCTCTTGTCTGATTCTTGCTGCAAATGGAGAACACATGAGCATTATTTCAGTGAAAAACAATATTTGGTGTATTGAATTACCATTGATTTTTCTCTTCACTAGTTGAATTATCAGCTTAGAGAGAGCTACATTTGTTTTCATTTCTAGAGGAAAATACATCTACTTCTAGGCTATTTTAAGAAGCAACAGGATTAGCTTTCCTATAGGACAAATAGATAAGTGAGCAAAGTAGCAAGCTGGTAGGTTAAGCTGTTCCAATAATAAACTTCCCCTGAGCAAATGACCTTGTTCTACTTGGGAAACTAGGCAACAATAGGAAATTAATGATAAAAGTTAGGTTCACCTTGGGCCCTGGTGCTGTCTGTCCACAGCAGTTCCACAAGGCTTAGCTCTAGCAAGTGGTGCTGCAGGAGCAGTTTATCCAACGATGATGAGAGAAGAGTTTCCAGCCATGGAAGTGAAAGGGACTGTTCGGAAGTATTTCCCTGAGACCTGGATCTGGGACTTGGTGCCACTCGAGTAAGTTGCATGTTGCCTAGAATTTAGTTTCGGAGAAGATTTGAATCCTCCTCTGTGATTCTGGTATCATCCTTGGTTCCTATTCCTTTCAGTTCTGCTCCACTCCTTTCTAGTAAATATTTGGGTTCATAGCTCATTTTTCTCACAGCTGAACATTGCAAATTGTTTTTCTGATTTGGTCCTGAGATACCTAAAATAATAGAGAGCAGAAAGCTACTCTTGCCCCTAAAAAGAAAAGAACAACTTTCAGAGACCTCACTAGGACTGTCAAACCTTATATCAAAATTCACATGAATACGCTAGGTTAGTAAGTTATCATGTTCTGGGATCAGCTATAGTGCGTGCTAACAATGGAGATTCATTCACTTTCCTCCTCTTTTTCCCTTCTCTAGTTCATCAGGTGGAAGTGGGTTGGCAAAGCAGGTTCCTGACACCATCACAGAGTGGAAGGCCAACGCACTCTGCTTGTCCAAAACTACGGGGCTTGGCCTCTCCCCCATCATCTCTCTTCAAGTCTTCCAGCCGTTCTTCCTGGAACTCACTCTCCCCTACTCTGTGGTGCGAGGAGAAGACTTTATACTCAAAGCCACTGTGTTCAACTATTTGTTCCACTGCATTCGGGTAAGGGCACTTCTCTGGAAGTAAGTGAAAATGGAAGGAAGGAACACAGTCGCCACTCATTATCTAGGTGTCCTAGGTAATTTCCTAGTAAATCATAATTGAATATAATGTAGCCTAATTTTACAGTGGAATAGGTACTAAGAGCAAAGTTACCTGACAGGTCCAAGGTGGTAAGGTTATATTCATTCAGGACTCTATATTGTCAGTGTATTCCTAAACTCAGACATTATTTCTACCTGATTACTTAATTTTTTTACCCTGACTAAAGAAAATTTCTCTTCCTTGTGTTGGCACAAGGCTAAATCCTAGGCATTTTTCCTAATTCCCTTATTGCAAACATCTAAACTGTGAAATATTTGAAGAAATTACCTCGTTTGAACAATTTCACAAACCCTCTCAATTAGCATGCATTGGCCCTTTATGCTTCGTTCCCCTATTGCTGACCTTCTGCCTGTGTTCTTTCTTAAACTTGTGGGCCGGTATGGGGGACAGGTCAGTGTGCAGCTGGATATCTCTCCTGCCTTCTCGGCTGTCCCAGTAGAGAAGAATGAAGACTCTCACTGTGTCTGTGGAAATGGGCAGAAAACTGTGTCCTGGGCTGTGACCCCAAAGTCACCGGGTAAGTGGTAAAGTTGTTGACAAATCCTACTTCTGACAAGACCACAGCTTTCCACTGTGACCCAGACACATGCTTTTTCTCCTCCTTTAACAATGATTGATTGAAAAAAAGCCATTATATATATTAGGAAAACTTAAAAAGAAACCATTCAATATAGAATCACTGTTTAACCCCTTAAGAATCTTATTCCTCAGGAAAGGTGAATTTCACAGCTACCGCAGAAGCCCTGCGATCTCAGGAATTGTGTGGCAATGAGGTGCCTGAGGTCCCAGCATTTGGACAGAAGGACACCGTGGTCAAGCCCTTACTAGTTGAGGTATGTAAGTGTATAGCATTATCCAATATTTATGAGACAGTGACATTTCATCCCAAGAATGTGGGCGTATCCGCAACTCAATTTTTCACCAACATTTTCTCTTCTATTTTAAAGTGATTGATTTTTCTCCTATACATTCAATATCACTTTACTTTTTGATTTTTTTTCTTTCAATACAAAGCTTGAAGGAATAGAAAAGGAGGAAACTTTCAACACACTCCTCTGTGCATCAGGTAAGAGTCAAAAATAGACAAAGTTTTCACTTTAAGCCACTTGCCAAAGTATATAGTTGTAGAATGCCCTTTAGGGTGTGTTTTTGCCTGGAAAAAAAAAATGAGCATACTCTCCTATGAGCAAATCTAAGGAAATTTGATGAAGAACAATCTTTTCCTGATGAAGGCATAGAGAAGCTAAAAGACTTACCTAAAATCTCTTGGCTAATAATGAGAACGAAAGCTACAACCATAGTTTTCAAATACATCTGTGTTTTCCAAACTTCTTCCTAAACAATTTTCAAAATATTGAAATATCTGTGTGGTACTAGTACTATTTATTATTCAATTAATAATTGAAAAGTACTCGTGTTTTTATTTAAACAAGTTATTTTAAAAAGAACTTAAGGTTGCTAACATTTTTGGAAACCAGTATTTTACTAATGCCGTTAATACAATCATATAAAATTATCATTAAAATATTCAACTCTGCACCATCTAGAATCATCTTGAGGACAATGCTCAGTGTGCAGATCTCTTCTCTTCTCTATACAGTCATGAGCCACATAAGGACGTTTCAGTCAACAACAGACGATATAATATGACTGTGGTCCCATAAGATTAGTGCCATACAGCCTAGGTTTGCAGTAGGCTATACCATCTAAGTTTGTGTAAGTACATTCTGTGATGCTCACACAATGACGAAAATGCCTAAAGGCACATTTCTCAGAATGTATTCCTGCTATTAAGCGACACGTGACTGTATAAGCATCCTTTGATGATCTCATCTAGACACAGAACTTTAATAACAACTTTGTACTGGAGACCACAAAATTTACATCTTTGGTCCACACCTCTTTCCTGAACTCAGACTCCTGTGTTCAGCTGCCCACTTAGCATCTCCACCTACAGGCCTGTAGATCTAACAGGCATCTCAGAACCAGCATGTTCAAAACTGAACCTCTGCTGGTCCCACAAACCTGCTCCTCCTACAAATTTTTCCATCTCAGATGATGAAAATTCTATTCTTCTACTTGCTGGAGATAAAAATTTTGGCATCATTATTTATTATGTACTTTCTCTTACACTCCACACCCAATCCATTCTCTAATCTAGTTGGCTCCACCTGTAAATTACATGCAGAATCTTCCCACTTCTCACCATGTCTACTTCTACTCTAGTCCTTTCTCTCCTGAAAGGTTATTGAGAGAATAGAACTTATTCTAGTCCTATTCTCTCAATAACCTTCTGACCAGTCTCCTGATCATCATCACTCGTTCCCCTACAGCAAGAGGAATCATTTAGAGCATAGTTCAGATCATGACCCACCTCTGTTCAAACCTTCCAAGAGTTTTGCATATTCCTCAAAGTTAAAGCCTACCTCACTAATGTCACCTACAAACCCTCACAACCCCATGACTTTGTCTCCTATTACTCTCTCCCTCCCTCACCATGCCCTGGCCACATTGGCTTCCTAATCTGCTCTTGGAACATAACCATCATGCTCTAATCTGTGGAATATTTTAACTTTTTGTTCTTTTTTCATGGAGATCTTTTCCCCCAATATCTATAAATCTTACTCCATGTCTTACTTAAATTCTCCTGTCACCTCTGAATTTTTTTCAATGAGTTTTTTAGTAGGGAGCCCCCTCCCCACACCCTGCACTTTCTAATGTCCTAAGACGCTTGCCTTGTCTTACTAGCTCACCCATATAAACACTTACTCTGCTTTAATTTTCTCTATGAAAGTTACAAACATCTATCATATTAAATATTTATTTATCTTGTTACTTCCACTAAAATGAAAACTCCAGCAAGTCAGAAAATTTGCTTTGAAAATTGCTATGTCATTGCACTTAAAACAGAACCTGGTACATCGCATGCACATAATACATATTTATTGAATGAATGTGATTTTTTAATTTTTCTGCTGAGGAAGATTCACCCTGAGCTAACATCTGTTGCCAATCTTCCTCTTTTTGCTTGAGGAAGATTCCCCCTGAACTAACATCCACGCCAGTCTTCCTCTGTTTTGTATGTGGGTTGCCACCACAGCATGGCTGCCAACAAGTGGTGTAGATCTGTGCCTGGGAACCAAACCCAGGCCACTGAAGCAGAACATGTCCAACTTAACCACTATGCCACAGGGCTGGCCCCTGAATGAATGCAATTTTTTAAAAAAACACTAACAATAATAAAAATTAACATAAACAATGAAGAGAAAGAAATAAGCATACATCAGGTATATGCTTATAAGGAAATGTATAGAAATTAAGTACAAATATATATGATTAACATGAACTTCACTGTGAGATGAGTCATGGCTTTAGGAGAAACTTGGATTGCATCAAAGAAATTATATAATGACCAAAAGAAATGAGAGGTTGGATCTTGATCATATAGAGGAAAAAAATTTCAAACAAAAATAGAATATTTCTCTCCTTTTTTCCCTCCTTTATATATATATATATATATATATTTGTCTTCTTTCATTAGAAACTGGAGTACCTGAAAAGTTGTCACTAAAAGTTCCTTCAGATGTGGTTAAAGGATCTGCCAGGGCAACATATTCGGTTTTGGGTGAGTCTCTCAGCCCAAGAGAAGTAGCTCTCCATCTCCATAATTCTCCTAGTGCATGGAGCTTCACCACCCATGGTTAATGAAGGCACTGACTCTAAGCATTGGATTGAGAGAAAGAGCACTAAGCTAAGGATTGCATTGTGTATTAGTCAGAAAGGGGGTTGAATAGATGTTGTGCTACATATTATACCTTGATACCCTCCAAAAAGTTAGAAGGGTCACCTCTCTGTGCCCTCATCTTCAAGAGATTGACTGGGTGGTGATGTTTCCTAATAGATTTGAAAATAGGTGATTTTTACCAGACATGTGGTTCATCAGAAAAGATTCAATTTTTTCCTGCCATTCAGTTTTTTCCCTGTTTTTTCCATGCTTAAACCACCTACTTTATTTTTCCCACTTTTCTCTTTTCTTTCTATTTCTTGTTTTTCTTCACCTCTTATGCTTTCTTATCCTCTCCTCCATAAGTGACTTGACCTCCCACTTAGCTAGTAATCTGTCTTCTTATCCCAGCATAAACCAGCTCTGAGGTCCTCTGATTTTTTTATATCTTTCATTCCCCAGGTGATATACTAGGCTCTGCCATGCAAAATCTTCAGAATCTTCTCCAGATGCCCTATGGGTGTGGAGAGCAGAATATGGTCCTTTTTGTCCCTAATATTTATGTTCTGAACTATCTGAGTGAGACACAACAGCTGACCGAGAAGATCAAGTCCAAAGCCATCAGCCACCTTATCAGTGGTGAGAGATTACCCCAAAAGGAAAAACTTTAAGTGATTCCCTAAATATCTCCTTCAGTGAATTTAAATCAGCATCCCATTGGGTAAGATTTAACAATAATTGTTGCTGTGATATCCAATAAAATGTCCCCCTAAACAATCAGAAATTCAATGGCATCATCAAGTCTTGGAGACATCTTAATAAAATAGTAGCTTCCCTATGATTCCTCAACAAATTTTGAGCAAAAGACAGATTAATTCTCCAATGTCTCTGCAATGTTGTATATCTATGAAAACTTCCTTTTCAGGGTACCAAAGACAGTTGAATTATAAGCACAGTGATGGCTCATACAGCACTTTTGGAGACCATGATGGCAGAAGTCAGGGAAACACTTGGTAAGATAATTATTTCCATATACTCCCTGCAAATCCATGATATTTCAGAATTCTGCATGTATCTATTCTCTGATACCTGAAGTTCTTTCATGGGAATTTGTTACCCTTTAAAAACCCATATGTGTGTCATCACTGCTAGGTGATCTCACCATTCCATCTATGAAAGCTCACCTGCTCTGATAGCTCTGTAGATAGCAGTAAAATAAGGATCCCTCAAAACAGAAACATAAGGCAGAAAGTGTCATAATGTGAAAGGATAGAAGAAACTTCTACACTGTGAATTAAGAGAGGAGAAGAGGAAAAGGACAGGAAGAGACTGTGATGCAGTAAAATCACTCAGAAAATGGCACTTTGGTGGTGGGGAGGCTTGGAGGCGCCAAGAAACATTCCATGAGAAAAAAAAGGGAAGAGAATCAACTCTAGAGAAACCAATAAAGTTCAGAGATTTTAAAAAAAGAGATTTAGATATTTGCTGGACAAACAAGAGAATATTCAGTATTCAAATATCATTTTCTCACAAACTCCCCCCAACAGTTTCTTCCACTGAACTGTGAAGACCAATGTCTGGAGGTAATTGCACAAACTGAGCCTTGAAAGTGAGATGGTCCTCATGTCTCAGTCTCTTCTTTGTTGGACAGGCTCACTGCATTTGTGCTCAAGTCCTTTGCTCAAGCCCGGTCATACATCTATGTGGAAGACTCACACATCACAAATTCCCTCACCTGGCTCTCACAGAAGCAAAAGGAAAATGGTTGTTTCCAAAGCTCTGGATTACTGCTTAACAACGCTATCAAGGTGATGCCTTTAATTTTGTTCAGGTCCCTGAATATAGTCATATGTAGGAGCAATTATGCTAATATTGATTCCTCAAGTCCTGGTGACACAGCTTTGAAGAAGGGTGGTAGACTCTAAAGCTTCTAAAATCTGGTAATGAATGAGCAGTTTTTTATTGAATGAAAATAGTGTGCAAAAACCACAATATATTAATAAAAGCGAGGGAAAGTGATTTGGGAAAAATTCGGGAATTTTAGAGTAGAGGAGGAAGAGGGAAATCAATAATATTGCACAAGAAAAGGTGCTTTCTAGTGAAGATGCCCCGGGGGAAAAGTAGAGCTGGATGACTCTGGTTAATGAATAGTGGGTTGTTTGAGCATCTCTGCTTTTGATCCTTACAGGGTGGGGTAGATGATGAGGTGACGCTCTCGGCCTACATCACCATTGCTCTGCTGGAGATGCCACTGCCTGTCACTGTATGTTCTAGCATATTGCCTGCACTTCCTTCACAAATGTAAGGAATAAAAATGATAGAACTATGAATCTCTGAGCAAAGTGAATTGTGGTTTTCATATTTAATTTTGGTATATTTCACCAGAACATAAAGGACTAGATCCTTTTGGAAACTGCAGAGGAGATTATTTTCTGGTGAGAACTGTAATGTTGCACAGGCTGATTGGGGCTTTTAATTTGGGATTAGCCTGGAGACAGTTCACTAGCCTGGTTCTGCTATTTTAAGCTCTCCTTTCATCTTCTTCATAGCATCAAGTTGTCCGCAATGCTCTATTCTGCCTGGAAAATGCCTGGAGATCCACCTCAGAGGCCCAAGGAAGTCTTGTCTATACCAAGGCATTATTGGCTTATGCCTTTGCCCTAGCAGGAAACCAGGCCAAGAGAAGTGAGCTGCTTGAATCACTAGACAAAGAGGCTGTAAAAGAAGGTAACAGCTACTGCTGAAAAATTTACTTCCAAAAATCAGCAGTGATCAAAAGAAGAGAGGACTTATTAAACTCACACCTATCATGCTTATATTATATTATACTATATCATATTATATTATTATAATGATGATAAGAATAATTATCATTGATCTAATACTTAAATTTTCTAGGTAACATGGATCATTTTGTCGGTTCACACATTATAGACTCTAGACAGCACAACTTCTAATATCACACAAGTAGTATGTAATAGACACAAAGACACATGTAATTTACTAGAGCCTTAATTTACTTTCTTGGTTAAAATTTGCTTGACTGGTGACTGCTCAATACTGTTACTTCATTTACATCATTTCACCAGGTGAGCTCTAATTATAAGGATCATTCATGAATTAGGTTTTGAAACCTTTATCCAAGCTTAAGATCTTATCCTTTCCCATTTCAAAGAGGACTCAATCCACTGGCAACGTCCTGGGAAATTTCAAGAAGCTAAGGAACTCTATTATCAACCCCGGGCTCCTTCTGCTGAAGTGGAGATGACATCTTACTTGCTCCTTGCCTATCTTACTGCCCAGCCTGCCCCATCTTCAGAAGACCTGTCTGTGGCCTCACGTATTGTGAAATGGATCACCAAGCAACAAAATCCCAATGGGGGCTTCTCTTCCACTCAGGTCTGTGGAGAAACTCTAGGAAGAAAAATTAATACATTAATACATATGCAGATGCAACCATATTCTAGGAGTTGAATAATTGAACAGTATTTCTAATTCATACTTTCTCCATTCCTCCATCGCTAGAAAGGTTCTAGCTTCTTTATCTATGAATTATTGCTCTGTGCTCTGTACAGTCTCTTATATCTTCTCTCCTTAGTGGACCCTCAACTGTAAAGTAGATTAATCTTCCTAAAGCAATGTTTTCATAAGATTATTTCCCTGATAAAGTAAATCTTTCATACAAAGACTAAAATTATCTAATATTTTACCCAAAATATTTTCTCTCTCCAGTAAACATGAATACTCCTATCTAATTAGGCTGATCACTTCACTTTTTCTGGAACTGGCTCACTCCCTTTTCTATGTCTTTGTTTGTAACATTTCCCACCCAGTACTCCTTGATACTTCTCTTCTGCCTATATAAACTTTTCTCATTATTCAGAGATAATATTATTTCTGACTTTCTTTAAAGTCTTCTCTTACTATTCTAGCTCCAATTTCTTCTCCCTTCTCTGATTTCTTACAACAAATATGGTTATATAAATTTATAAATCATTGAAATAGCTTCTACTTTATGTCAGATATTTGAGTCTTATTTCCCTATGTATATTGTAAACTACTTAAATGAGAAAACTTCATTTCTCCCTAAAGTACCTAGAATAGTTTATGATAAGTAACCAAGTCTGAGCTGAATTGAAGTTCAGTTAATGAACTGTGTTTATGACTCAATAACTCAAGAGAGAGTAGTATTGATATGGTTTACATCCAGTATGATTTTGTTACCTTTCTCTCCTGTGTTTCTGGTCCCATCTTTTTCAGGATACAGTGGTAGCTCTCCAAGCCCTCTCCAAATATGGAGCAGCAACTTTCACTAAAAGGGAGAAAGAAGCTATAGTCACTGTCAAGTCTTCAAGGACTTTCTCTGAAGAATTCCAAGTAGATGATACCAATCGCCTATTGCTGCAGGAGGTCGAGTTGCCAGAGATTCCAGGAGAGTACAGTACAACAGTGTCAGGGTCAGGATGTGTATACCTCCAGGTGAGACTGCCAGAGCTTAGGGGATGCTGTAAATGGGAGAAAAAGTCTCAAGAATTAGATTTGAATTTCAAAATAGAAAATGAAATATGTGCTAAAGAGAGGTATGAATATCTAGAAGAGATAGACTATTTGAGTACAAAGATAAAGAATGTTTTTAAATTTGTTTTAGACATCCCTGAGATATAACATCCTGCCCAAGAAAGAAGGAAAAGTTCCCTTCACCTTGAAGGTTGATCCTCTCGCTAAGAATTGTGATGGCATAGATGTTCACAGGAAATTCCAGATTCATATCAACATTAGGTAAATCCTAAATCACTGCCAGACCTTTTGTAGAATTTGGCAAAATTGATTTTTTTTGTGTGGGAGAACTTCATTGTCCAAAGTCACACATAAAGATTATGGAATTCTTGCAATATTTACTAACAAGAAAATGTTCTTCGCTGTTACTAAAAAAGGCTTAACATTGAGAACATGATGTTGCCATACCCACAGAGTGTAAGTTCGTAATGATGGGTTTTCCAAACAACCATGGCAGAAGCAAATAGAGTAGATGGAGAAGGTAAGTGGTAGTTAGGGATAGGGAACACTAGAAATAAAAGAGTAAGGGAGACTTCTGTCTTGAATGGATTCCAAAGAATTTTGTGTGAATGCCTTGTCCCTATGCCTTGACTTCATAGTTATACTGGGGAACGAGCCAGCTCCAACATGGTCATTGTTGATGTGAAGATGGTATCAGGCTTCATTCCTGTGAAAACATCAGTGAAAAAGGTAACCCTAAATCCCTTGCAGACAGCAAAGTCATGATAAGTGCTGAAATTTATGCTTGTCAATTTTATTTTGTTGATTCAGTTTCCAAGAGGTTTACTCCCTCAAACTTGCTTCTCTAGAGTTTACATCATTTTAATAGTGGGTATCATTGTTATATGGTCTCAAATATAAGACATAAATCATAAACATGGTTAATAATGTTCCAGCAGGCCCTGAGGCATCTAGGTATGTGGAGTGGTACTGAATTATCTTCCAACTATATATAAAAAGAAAAAGGGATAATATATCATATGTAAATGTATATGCAGACACATATATTGTGATATATGTGAGATATATATATATGATATTTTCTCCCCTTTATTATACATATATAGTGGGAAGATAATTCTGTGTGTGTGCATATATATATATACAGGGGGACTTAATAAATATTACTATTATTATTGTTATCATTATTACTATTATTACCATTATTCTTGAAGAAATCAAAATTAGCAGTTTTCATGTTTCTGAGCAGCCACTTAGATCATAAATACCTGAAAACTGCTCTCAGTCTGAAATTTCCTCATCCCGTGTCTCTGGCTTATCCTTTTGGTCAACAGCTCCAAGAAAGGCCTCAGATTCAAAGGACTGAAGTGAGCACCAACCATGTCCTGATTTACTTTGAAGAGGTAAGATTCTCTGTGACTGCTAGATCTGGGAGGACCACTAGAGGTTCTAACAAACCAATCCAGATTCCAAATAGTGTTTTTCACATACACAGGTAAGGGAGGAGAAAATAGTTACAGAGGAAAATGGAATCTGGACAGGTCAGCAAGGCTCAGTTTAGTACATCTGACTGTCTATAAAATCATCTTTTTGTCTCTCTTTTATCTATCATTGAGTGTGCCATGCAGATCCAAAAATGTCCCATTCTTTCCATAGGTTTTGGTACAGATGGGTAGCACAACTACAGGGTTTAATAATATCTTAAGAAGAGAGGATGGTAACTGATAACTAAGTTAATCTTTGATTCCAATTCAGTTTTCTTGTCTCTCCAGCTAACCAATCAAACCCTGAGTTTCACCTTCTCAGTGGAACAACGCATCCAAATAAAGAATTTAAAGCCAGCTACTGTAAAAGCCTATGATTATTATGAGACAGGTGAGTGAGATTCAGACATGCTGAGCTTTGAAAGGAAAAAACAACTAAACTGGTAAAAGGTCACCTTAACTAAAACAAAACTCCACAGTCTTTCACTGGAAGAAAAAGTGAGTTTATGGTCACCAGATGATCATGTTCCTGTATATTAACCTCTCATCTGCCCCCTAAACAAGTCTTAGAGCTAGTCTTATAAATTGATCATAAAGCAATAAGGGGATTAATTATTTGTAAATTCCCATATAAAACTGATCTGGACTAAATTATTTCAGAAAAATAATAAGAGTAACAATAACTGAAGAAACACATCTTGGTACTGATGTGTGATATGAGACCTAAAATTTGATCTATATTTTTTTGTGATATATCAGGAAATTCTTCCATTTGCCCATGACTTCGAACTAAATCTTTCCAGCATCACAGCATGCTGGCAGTGGTAAAACTTTACTCCTTCTTAGGTTAAAGAAAGGTTCAGAGAGGAAGGTACTACTCCAACAAGAAAAACACAGCTGTGGAAAAGGGCTCTACAGCGTCCTATAGAAAGACACAGTTTTCCGTCTGTAAAACCTGCCCTCAATTCTGTATCCAAGTCCAATCTTCTCTTTTTTTTTTTTTTTTGAGGAAGCTTAGCCCTGAGCTAACTACTGCCAGTCCTCCTATTTTTGCTGAGGAAGTCTGGTCCTGAGCTAACATCATACCCATCTTCCTCTACTTTATATGTGGGATGCCTACCACAGCCTGGTATGCCAAGCCGTGCCATGTCTGCACCCGGGATCCGAACTGGCGAACCCTGGGCCGCTGAGAAGCAGAATATGCGAATTTAACCGCTGCGCCACCAGGCCAGCCCCTAAGCCCAATCTTCTCTTACTCCCCTCCCACCAATCCCAAATGGCTTAGTACAGAAATAAGTTGTTTTATTGGCTCCATAACTGTGCTTCATACATTTTTTCTTAGCCTACACAGCTTATTTACAACTGACTGCTTGTGTGCTTGTTACTGAATGTCTTTGCTCTTCTATGTCATTATTTTTGCGTTTCAGAGGAATTCACCATTGAAGAGTACAGTGATCCCTGCCTTGCTGGTAAAGTATAAACAGGAAAATCTATTGCCTATGTAAAGGAAATAAATAAACATCTGTTGTCTGCATAAAGCAGAGTCTTGAGTATATCTCTAGCATATTATAAAACTTCCTTGTGTATCATTTATGAATTAAACTATTTCAAATGTATTATAGAATTTCTCAGTAGAAAAAAATCCAAATAAAGTATAATTATTGGTGTCTAGGATGACTTGTTTGAAGATGAACCTAGGAATTTGCCACGTATAAAAACTAACTCACATAATATTTACTTTACATTCTATACCCAAAGGTGACATATTTACCACCCATGACCTTTCTAGGGTGTTTCTAAACTTATACTACTTAAAGTCAGGAAACTCTTCACTATAATTATCCATATACACAGCATGAGAGATGTAATCTATAAGACCTGCCTTTAGGCTGGTTGACAGTGTTCATCTTTGATATATAACACTTGCTGTGAGGAACTTCAGTTCTTCACTTTAAAACAAGAAAAAACTGAGATCAGCCCTATCATTTAAAATAACTAAAATATATTAGATTCAAATATTTATATTTGAAATATGAAAAATTATTCCTTTAGTAGATCACAGAATTTCCGTAATATTTCCACCTTTTCTTCTGCTGTTACGAATCTGAACATAGGAATGCTTGAACATGGAAACTTATGGACCTCATCAGATGAACTCCTCTGGAAATGAAGAACAAAAACTTATCAAGAGAGAAGACAGTGGGAGAAAGAAGGGACAGGAACTGAAAATACATAAAATTTTTATGTTGAATAAAGTTATAACATTTACAACTCTTTTTCTTTATTTCTTTGTCAGTGTTGCATTTTCCTTCCAAACAATGTGTCTATTCTCCATAGTATTTTTAAAAACACTAAAAAAACTATACAAAGAGGTGCACTCAAAAACACTATAAATAAATAAAAGTGGAATTCAAAAAAATGTTCAAGTAACCTGCAAGAAGGTAGGGAAATGAAAACAATGTTTCCAAATATTGGGAACAACCAAAATGTCCAACAATAGGTGAATGGTTTCGACTGACTGTGGTACATCCATACCATGGAGTACTACTCAGCAATAAAAAAGAACAAACTATTGATAAACACAAAAACTTGGATGGATCTCAAAAATATTATGCTGAGTGAAAAGAAAGACCATTTCAAAAGGTCATACTATACCATTCCTTTTATATAACATTCTTGAAATGACAAAATTATAGAAATGAAAAACAAATTAATAGTTTCCAGGGGTTATGGATGGTAGGGTGAGGAGGAATGGGTGTGGCTATAACCGGATAGCCTTAGAGAGATCTTTGTGGTGATGAAATCCTGCATGTGTGGGAGTTAAAGTCCTGGTTCAAATTTTTACATTTAATTCTACCTCAAATTATTTTGTTGTCTATTGTGTGGTGAGTATCTAAATTGACTTTTTTTCTCATATAGCTTTCTAACAGTCCCATTATCATTTATCAACCAATTCTGTGTTTCCCTGCTAACAAAAAGTGCCTCCTTTATCACAAATTAAATTATACATTCTAAAGCTTGCTTCTGAGTGATTTATTCTATTCCATTGATTATCTAGGCTATTCTTTCACAAGTACTAAAATATTTGAATTACCGTGGCTTCATAAAATGTCTTAATAACTACTATTGCTGGTCCCTCCTATTTTCTTTGCAATGTTAAGCTCATTATTTATTACAGGTAAAATTGAAATCTTTTTTTATCAAGTTAATTATCTCCATGGTCATACTGGGTATTGTTTAGTATTGCATTGAATATGAATGAATGTATAATGATTATGAATGTCAACATTTTACAATATTTATCCTTCTCTATACAGACACATTTCATCTTCATTTATTCAATTCACATGAAGTGAATTCTAACTATGACTTAATTTTTAAATTAGGAGTGTTTTACAGAGTTAAAATTAAATATTAACATCATGGACACATATAGCAAGATAACTTGAAAGTTAAAAACAATGTATACATAGAAACAAAAAATATGAGCAAAAATAAAACTACAAGATAATGAAAGACAAGAGCAATATTTCTCATTTGTTGATAGAAACCACTGGAAGATTTTAAGCAAGAGAATATTTCAAGTTTGCATTATGAAAGTTCATTTTCCCAGCAATGGCAAGAACAAGAAGGCAAGTTTTTGCTGATCTCCAGGTGCACAGCCATTTGTACAGAGCTGGGCTCACTTCCTCATGCTTAATCAAATGATTTAGCACACATATCTCTCCTCCACACTTATATAATTCCACACTTTAAAAAATTGTTTATTTTCCTCTCATCTATAGACTCAGATCTCTTTGATAGGCCAAGTCTGCAGCCTGTTCACCCAACACAGTGCTGAGACTATTGTAGGCACTCAGTAAAGCAAAGGAATGATTGAATGGGTCAGTGTCTGTAAGCATATTCCCACAGACAGAGAGAGGAGAACTGGAGTAACACAAAGGTGTTAGCATACAGCAGAAGAAAAAATGAGCTAGAAAGATCATTTTCTATCAAACCTGACTCAAATTGCTTAATGTTTCACAAATATGTTATAGAAATGCTTTTTCGCAAAGCATTTCCTTTTCCAAAAAGCATTTCATCCTTTTCCAAAGTCATATAAATGAGGAGAAAAAGGAATTTTGTTTATTTATTAAGACTTTAAGCAAAACTTATTTAAAATTATATTTTATACATTCATTGAGCTCTAAGAGGGAAATCATTGCCTCTATCTTGCAAAACTAGCTGTCAGCAATCATCAAAAGGGTAAATACAAATTATCTCTGTTGTGGGTTGAATTGTGTCCCCCAAGAAGATATGTTGAAATCCTAATTACTGGTACCTGTGAATGTGACCTTATTTAGAAATAGGATCTCTGCAAATGTAATTAAGATGGAAGTTAAGATGACATCATACATGAGTAGGATGGGCCCTTTTTCCAATACTACTGTTGTCTTAGAAGAAGTGGAGAAGATTCATAGAGACAGGCATGCAGAGATGTAAGACAGTATCAGACAAACAGGGAGGATGCCATGTGAAGATGGAGGCAGAGATAGGAAAACCAAGGACTGCTGGCAACAAAAGAAACTAAGAGAAAGACACAGAACAGACTCCCTCTTAGGGCATTTGGAGGGAGCCTGGCTCCGCCAATACCTTCATTTGTGACTTCTAGCCTCCAGAACTATGAGAGTATAAATGTCTGCTGTTTTAAGCTGGCTAGTTTGTAGTACTTTGTTACCACAGAGGAAATTACTATAACATCCAATTAAAACAATATATTTTCATTCATTGGCCCAGTTTACTTTGTTCATTCTTATTCATCTTTAAAATCAAAACAAATAAATGATCAAGTCCCAAACGATTGGGTGGAGGAAGCAAAAAACAAAGAATTTTCTTTCTGTTTCATCATGTATTTCCACACAGTTTAATTTAACAATGAAAATGTCTTATTCTATAATTTAAAGCAAATAAAAAAATAAAATGAGACGTGGTGTTCATTTTTTAACTTCTAGCCCTCTGCCATGCTTATAGCTTATTTTGAAAAAGATGAATCTCTTCTTGTTGTTAAAGTTCTCCAGGAAGAATTTTCTTGTTTATGTCTCCTGTGGTCATGAGGAAAATAAAATGGTTCACAATAAAAATGAATAATCCATGAGTCACTAATATTGCTGGACTTCAAACATGTCTGGGTGAAAAGGCTGATTTGCAGATTTTAACCTGTTCTGGTAAACTCCTTCAAGAAACATTTAACTAATATGTAATACAAAGGAGAAGTATTGTTGAAGATTTTTCTTCTAAGTCATTTAAAAATATAAAGAAGTCACTGTTGTTTAAATAACTATAGTTTGAGAAATATCTTTATGCTTTCACTTAACATTCTCAGGCACTTTACTTATAAAACTTAGAATGAATAAGAATTCATTAATTAAATCAGAATTAATGAGATGATATTAAAATAAAGAATACTCGAGCACAAAAGTCAAAAGTTCTGCAAGGATTTGAGTTACTGTTGAACAGAGTTTTCCCTGAGAAAATCTGTGCCAAGATGTAGTGTGTACTTAGTCTGACAAAATGAAACGTCATATTCAGTACATAATCTTTGATTACTCAAAGTCTGTTAATATATAAACCACACAAAAGACTTTCATCATCAGTACACTCAGATAACAGTTGGCCCCAAAATTCTCTCTTGACAAGCACTGAGAAGCTGAATATGAAATTAAATTGCTTCTTTGTATCAGACATAAAAAAAAGAAAAGATTAAAAACAAAAAGGAATGCCTTTGTCAAATTGTGTGAAGTAAAAAAGCACTTTATAAACTATTTTATAATTCATACTGGGACTCATAGATGGATACTACTAACTATGGTGGCTTCTTCTTTTAACAAATTATTTGTCAAAGTATAATTTTCCAAAAAACTATATTTCAAATTTTCAAAAAAAACAAAAAGACCATGCTTGTGTGTGTGTATATATATATAAGAAAATTTATATTCTCAGGCAAATATAAAATGAACATGTGTCAAAGATCTTATTTAACCTATTAATTAATGAAGTGACCAGTAAGGTCTTATAACCAGTTCAAAGAGCATCCAAAAATCTTGAATATTTACAGACAATTTAACAAAAAACTGTTAGAATAAGAATGATGTGTTAGGTATCAAACTGAATAATGATTAAAATGTGCCACAAAATCTTTGGAGTTATCTGTTCCATTGGACAGAAATTATTTTCATGTGTACCTGTCAAAAATCAACAAGTAACTTCACTAAGTCTGGAAGCTTTTATGTGGAGTAAATAATGAGATGAACTAAGTATATTCCCCCAGATAATCTTTAAGTGACCCTTGCTCCCAAGCTATATTGAAACAATGTGCTACTCCTCATTTTTGTCTTAATGGGCCAAGGAGAATCATGACTTTAAAAATGAAAAATTTGGGAGAGGGCCATTTGCCCATTCAATAAAGACTTAAAATAGTTAAAACAGAGATTGGAGCCTGTATTATCCAATAAAGTATAGTATATTATAAAGCTGAGAGGCATCTTTATATATATGCACATACACAAATGGGAAGTACTTTTATGACAGTGTTGATGTAGGATGACCAACCATTCCAGTTTTCCAGGGCCTGGAGATTTTTTGGGATGAGGGACTTTCAGTGCTAAAACCTGGACATTCCCAATCACAATGGGATGTTTGGTAACCCTAGGTGACATTATAAAGCACTTTGATAATTCAATACACTATTTTGAAAGAATTATCCATCCTTATGGTAAAAAGAAAATAAAATTAGGTCACCTTTTAAATTTCACAAAATGCGAGAAAATATAGGACAAAAATTATGACTAAGTAGAAAAAGATTTCTTTTAAGATGTCAAAGTCAAAAACATCAACCATAATAGACAAGGTTGATAAGTTCAAATGCATTAAAATGTAAATCCTGGGGCCAGCCCAGTGGAATAGCAATTAAGTTCGTGCATTCCTCTTCGGTGGTCCAGGGCCACTTCGCATCCCAGGAACAGACCTACATACCACTTACCAAGCCATGCTGTGACAGGCATCCCACGTATAAATTAGAGAAAGATGGGCATGGATGTTAGCTCAGGGCCAATTGTCCTCAGCAAAAAGAGGAGGATGGGTGGCGGATGTTAGCTCAGGGCTATCCTTCCTCAAAATAAATAAATAAATAAATCTTCTGTATAAATAACTTATACCACAAAGTAAAGATAAAAAGCAAAAGACTGAGGGAAAATATTTCCAAGGACTATAACTCACAAAAGATAAATATCTACTACATGTGAAGAACTCCTAAAATCTAAGTGAAAGACACGCAATTCAACAGAAAAACAAAAAAACCAAGGATATAAGGAAACAATTCTCAGATGAGGAAGTTAAAATGGCTGATAAAAATTTGAAAAGATGTATAACCTCATTAATAATACAAATTAAAGCAAGATACTGCTTCACCCATCAGGTTTACAAAAAGTAAATGCCTAGTAAAGCAAAATAATGGTAGAGATATAACAACAACTGGAAATATCTTCCATTGTGGATGAGTACTAAAATTGGTGTAACTCTGAAGACCAATTTGCCAATATCTGATAGATTTCAAGATGTACATACATATATAGCCTATGACCCAATTTCTGGTATATATCATAGAGAAACTCTTGCAAATGTGCATAAGTAGACATGTTATGTGTATCTGTAACAGCATTATATGTAACGTTGAAGAACTACAAGGAATCTAAAATTTAGAAATAGAGTAACATGTTTGGCTATTTTTGTACAACAGAAAACCATATGGATATTTGTTAAAATTAATAAATTACTTCTTCAGTATCAATGTGAGTACATCTTAGAAAACATAACAGTAAGTGACAAAAGCAAATTGTGCAATGATATGTACACAGTGTTTAAATTTAGAAAATGTAAAACATGAAACCAATACTACGTATTATTTACATATATGTGTAGCAAATATATAGAAACACAACTGGAAGGATACATATCAATCTCCTAATCTCATGAAATTGGGAGGGAAACAATATTAGAGAGGGTTATAAAGGGGACTCCAACCATATTTGGCATGCTTTAATCCTTAAAAAGAAATAGTCTCAAACAAATGTGGTAAACCTTCATGTCATAGCTCTCACGACATAACTTTTAGGCTGGCCCTCATGGACCTAGCCTCCAGGTTCACTCTCACAAACTCAGGCTCCCAGCCCACCATAGTGCCAGGCCAGCCCAATGGCTTCAGGATTCAGGCGGGCTCCCAGGCTACAGACTGACTCCCATGATGCCATGCACTAGGCTTACCTCAGCATCAAGCTGACCTACATGACTCCAGCTTCCAGGAAAGCAGCCACAACCCCAGGCTCCCTGCCCACCTTAGCACCAGGTTGGCTCACACAGACCAGATACCAGGGCCATCTCAGTGGTCCCTGGCATCTGGTTGGCTCTCTTAATCTAAGATAGAGGCCCATCTGTGTAGACCTAGGTTGCAGGCCCATTACCACAGACTCAAGCACCAGGCTCCCCTACAGTGAATCCAGGCTCTAGGTTTGCATCCTCAGATCCAGGCACCAGGCTGCTCTCATAGATCCAAGCACCATGCCTGCCCCCCTGCTAATACAGGCACCAGACCCATCTGCCCAAGGACTCCAGCAGCAAGTCCACTTGGGGACATCACTAGGCAGCCAACCCAGAATGTCTAGATGGGCTGATTGGTGAAGAGAAACAACAAACATCAGAGCATAAATAAATGAAATAGAGACAAGAAAAAATAATAAAGAAGATCAGTAAAACTAAAAGATGGTTTTTTGAAAAGATAAACATGTGCAACCCATGCCTGAGAAAGTGACTGAAATGACCATAGCAGCCACATGCAGCTGAACCTTACAACCAGCTGGCCAGGGTGACAGCCCAGCCTCCCCAGGCACCTGCACCCAGAGCAACCCTACCATAACAGAAGGACACATGTAGACCAAGCAGGGGATACTCCTGGAACATTTGGAACTGGTGACAAGAGGGAAGCACACGGCAAGGCCTCATAGGGCATCTCTTACATAAGGTCATCTCTCCACAGTGGGGAGATGTAGCTGACCTATGTAATACATAGATATAAGCACAGAGAAAGAGGCAAAATGAGGAGACAAAGGAATACATGCCAAGTAAAGGAACAGACAAAACCCCAGAAAATGAAAGAAAAGTAAACAATCTACCTGAAAAAGAGTTCAAACAAATAGTCAGAAGGATGCTCACTGATCTTGGGAGAAGAATGGATGAACTCAGTGAGAACTTTAACAAATCAGAAAATATAAAAAATAACCAATCAGAAATGAAGAATACAATACTGGAAATGAAAATTTCACTAGAAGGTCTCAATAGCAGAGTAGATGATACAGAATGGATCAGCGAGCTGGAAGAAAGACTAGAGGAAATCACCCAAGCTGAACAGATAAAAGAAAAAAAGAATTTAAAAGAACAAGAACAGTCTAAGGGACATTTGGAACAACATCAAGTGCACTAACATCCATGTTATAGGTGTCCCAGATGGAGAAGAGAGAGCCAAAGGGACAGAGAATCTATTTGAAGAAATAATAGCTGAAAACTTTCCTAACCTAAGGAAGGAAACAGACATCCAGGTACAGGAAGCATAGAGAGCACCAAACAAGATAAACCCAAAGAGGCCCACATCAGAACACATTATAATTAATATATCCAAAATTAAAGATAAAGAGAGAATCCTAAAAGCCACAAGAGAAAGGCAACAAGTGACGTACAAAGGAAACCCCATAAGGCTATCAGCTGACTTCCCAGCAGAGATCTTACAGGCTAGAAGGAAGTGGCACGATACATTTAAAGTGCTGAAAGGGGAAATACTCCCTTTCGGCCAAGAATACTCTTCCCGGCAAGGTTATCATTCAGAATGGAAGGAGAGATAAAGAGTTTCCCAAACAAGCAAAATCTAAAGGAGTTTATCACCAAGAAATCAGCATTACAAGAAATACTAAAGGGATTTATTTAAGTAGAAAATAGAAGACCACAAATAGGAATAAGAAAATCATCAAAAACAAAAAAAGCAATAAAATCACTGCCAAAGGCAAATATACAATGAAGGTAGCAGATCAAGCACCTATAAAGCTAAAATGAAGTCAAAAAGACAAAAGTACCAAAATTATCTATTTCCATGATAAGAGAATAATGGATACACAAGCACAATAAAGAGGTCAAATACGATGTCAAAAACATAGAATATAGGAGGAGGGGAGTGAAAGAAGAGAGCCGTTAGCAAGGTCAAACTTAAGAGACCATCCACTTAATATAGATTGCCATATATGTAGGTTATTGTATATGAACCTCATGGTGATCACAAACCAGAAACATATAATAAATACACAAAAAATTAAGATAAAGGAACCCAAACATAATACTAAAGAAAGCCATCAAACTACAAGGGAAGAGAGCAAGAGAAGAAAAAAGGAACAGAGAAGAACTAATAAAACACTTAGAAAAAAAATAACAAAATGGTAATAAGTACATTATTATCAATAGCTACTTTAAATGTCAATGGACTAAATGCTCCAATTGAAAGACATATGGTGACTAATTAGATACAAAAACAAGACCCATATATATGCTGCATATAAGAGACACACCTCAGACCTAAAGACACTCACAAATTGAAAGTGAAGGGATGGGAAAAGATGCTCCACACAAATGGCAAAGAAAAGAAATCTGGGGTGGCAATACTTATATCAGACAAAATTGACTGTAAAACAAAAATTGAAACAAGAAACAAAGAAGGGCAATACATAATGATAAAGGGAACAATCCAACAAGAGGATATAACACTTGTACATATCTATGCACCCAACATAGGAGCACCTAACTATGTAAAGCAATTATTAACAGGCATAAAAGGAGAAATAGACAGCAACACAATAATAGTAGGGGACTTTAACACTCCACTTACACCAATGGATAGATCATACAAACAGAAGATCAATAAGGAAACATTGGCCTTAAATGACACATTAGACCAGTTGGACTTAGTAGATATATACAGAACATTCCACCCCAAAACGAAGAATACACAATCTTTTCAAATGCACATGGAACATACTCCAGGATAGATCACATATTAGGATATAAAACAGTCTCAATAAATTTAAGAAGATTGAAATAATACCAGCCGACTTTTCTGACCACAATGGTATGAAACTAGAAATCACCTACAGGAAGAAAATCAGAAAAGCCACAAAAATGTGGAGATTACACCAAATGCTACTGAACAACGATTGGGTTAATGAAGAAATCAAATACCTGGAGACAAGTGGAAATATGACAAGCCAAAATTCATGGGATATTGCAGAAACAGTTCTAAGAGGGAAGTTTATAGCAATAGAAGCCTACCTCAACAAACAAGAAAAATACAAAAAAAATCAATTAAACTAAGAGCTGGTTCTTTGAAAAGATAAACAAAATTGGCAAGCCTTTAGCTAGACTCAACAAGCAAAAGGGAGAGAAGTCTCAAATTAACATCAGAAATGAAAGAGGAGAAATTACAACAGACACCTCAGAAATACAAAAGATTATAAAAGAATACTACAAAAACCTATACACCAACAAACTGAATAATCTAGAAGAAATGGATACGTTCTGAGAATTATACAACCTTCCAAAACTGAATCAAGATGAAGTAGACAATTCGAACAGACCAATCACCAGTAAGGAGATCAAAACAGTAATCAAAAACCTTCCAAAAACTAAAAGTCCAGGACCAGATGGCATCCCTGATGAATTCTACTAAACATTCAAAGAAGACTTAATACCTATCCTTCTCAAACTCTTCCAAAAAATTGAAGAGGAGGGGAAGCTTCCTAACTCACTGTATGAAGCTAACATTACCCTGATACTAAAACTAGGCAAGGACAACACAAAAAAAGAAAATTACAGGCCAATATCACTGATGAACATCAACGCAAACATCCTCAAAAAAACTAGCAAATCAAATACAATACATTAAATAGATCATCCACCATGATCAAGTGGGACTTATTCTAGGGATGCAGGGATGGTTCAACAACCACAAATCAATCAACGTGATACACCACATTAACAAAATGAAGAATAAAAATCACATGATCACCTTAATAGATGCAGAGAAAGCATTTGACAGGATATTGCATCCATTTATGATAAAAAAAAAACTCTGAATAAAATGTGTACAGAAGGAAAGTACCTCAAAATAACAAAGGCCATATATGACAAACCCACAGCTAATATCATTCTTAATGGAGAAAAACTGAAAGCTATCCCTCTAATAACAGGAACCAGACAAAGATGCCCACTTTCACCACTCTGATTTAGCATAGTATTGGGAGTCCTAGGCAGAGCAATCAGGCAAGAAAAAGAAATAAAAGGGATCCAATTGGAAAGGAAGAAGTGAAACTGTCATTCATTGCAGGTGACATCATGTTATATATAGAAAAGCCTAAAGAATCTACCCAAAAACTTTTACAAATAATAAATGAATATGGTAAAGTTGCAGGATACAAAATCAACATACAAAAATCAGCTGCCTTTCTATACACTAACAACAAAGTAGCAGAAACAGAAAATAAGAATGCAATCCCATTTATAACTGCAACAAAAAGGATAAAATACAGAGGAATAAACTTAACCAAAAGGTGAAAGATCTGTACATTGAAAACTATAAAACATTGTTGAAAGAAATCGAAGAAGACACAAAAAAATGGAAAGATATTCTGTGGCTTGGGTTGGAAGAATAAACATAGTTAAAATGCCCATACTCCCTAAAGCAATCTACAGAGTCAATGCAATCCCGAGCAAAATTCCAACAACACTTTTCACAGAAATAGAACAAAGAATCCTAAAATTGATATAGACCAGCAAAAGACCCCAAACAACCAAAGGAATCCTGAGGAAAAAGAACGAAGCTGAGGTATCACACTCCCTGATTTCAAAACATATTACAAAGCTATAGTAATCAAAACAGCATGGTACTGGCACAAAAAGACACATAGATCAATGGAACAGAATCAAGATGCCAGAAATAAACTCACACATCTCTGGACAGCCAATTTTGACAAGGGAGCCAAGAACATGCAATGGAGAAAAGAAAGTCTTTTCAATAAATGGCCCTGGGAAAACTGCACAGCCACATGCAAAAGTATGGAAGTAGACCATTATCTTACACCATACTCAAAAATTAACTCAAAATGGATTAAAGACCTGAAGCCATGAAACTTCTAGAAGAAAACATAGGCAGTATTCTCTGCCATTTTGGTCTTAGCAGCATATTTTCAAGTTCCATGTCTGACCTAGTGAGGGAAACAATAGAAAAAAAATAACAAATGGGGCTACATCAAACTAAAACCTTCTGCACAGCAAAGGAAACATTCAACAAAATGAAAAGACAACTTAACAATTTGGAGAAGATATTTGCAAATCATATCTCTGATAAGGGGTTAATACCCAAAATATATAAAGTACTCATACATCTCAACAAAAAAAACCCTAAAAACTCAATTAAAAAATCGGTAAAAGATCTGAACAGACATTTCTCCAAAGAGTATATATAGTTAGCCAACAGGCACATGAAAAGGTGTTCAACACCACTAATTATCAGGAAAATGCAAGTCAAAACTGCAATGAGATATCACCTCACTCCCATCAGAATGGCTATAATGAACAAGACAGGAAATAACAAATGTTGGAGAGGATGTAGGGAAAAGGGAACCGTCGTACACTGCTGGTGGGAGTGAAAAGTGGTGCAGCCACTATGGAAAACAGTACGGAGATACCTCAAAAAATTAAGAATAGAGCTATCATATGATCCAGCTATTCCACTGCTGGGTATTTATCCAGAGAACATGAAAACACTAATGCACAAAGGTATATGTACCCCTATGTTCACTGCAGCATTATTAACAATAGCCAAGACTTGGAAGCAAGCTTGTTGCCCATCAAGGGACAAGTGGATAAAGAAGATTTGGTATATATACACAAAAGAATATTACTCAGCCATAAAAAGGATGAATTTTGGCCATTTGTGACAACATGGATGGATCTTGAACATATTATGCTAAGCGAAATAAGTGAGAGGGAGAAAGTCAAATACTGTATGATCTCACTCATAAGTAGAAGATAAAAACAACAACAAACAAACACATAGAGACAGAGATTGGATCGGTGGTTACCAGAGGGGAAAGGGAGAGGGAAGAGGGCAAAAGGGGTGATTAGGCACGTGTGTGGTGATGGATTGTAATTAGTCTTTGGGTGGTGAACATGATGTAATCTACACAGAAATCAAAATATAAAGATGTACACCTGAAATGTATATAATGTTATAAATCAATATAACTCCAATAAAAATAAAGAAAGAAAGAAAACATTCTCATTTACAATAGCATCGAAAACAATAACATATCTAGGAATAAATTTGGTAAAAGACTTGTACACTGACAAATATAACACATTGATGAAAGAAATCGAAGAAGATATAAATAAATTGGAGAGATATCTCACTCACATGAATCAGAAGAATTAACATTAAACATTAAAATGTCCATATTACCCAAAGCCATCTATAGTTTCAGTGCAATCTCTATCAAAGTCTAGCAGCATTTTTCACAGAAATAGATGAAAAACAGAGATATAGACCAATGGAACAGAATACAGAGATTAAAAACAAAACCTTGGATACACAGTCAACTGATATTTGACCAGGAAGCCAAGAATACTCAATAAGGAAAGGATAATCTCCTCAATAAATGATGTTCGGAAAACTAGATAATCACGTGTAGATGAATGAAATTGGACCTCTATCTTATACCACTCACAAAAAGTAATTCAAAATTGGTTAAAGACTTGAATGTAAGACCTGAAACCATAAAACTCCTAGAAGAAAACAGGAATAAATCTCCTTGATATTGGTCTTGGCAATCAGTTTTTGGATATGACACCAAAAGTGCAAGCTACAAAAGCAAAAATCAACAAGTGGGACTACATCAAAGTAAAAAGCTTCTGCACAGCAAAAGAAAGAATCAACAAAATGAAAAGACAATCTACGAAATGGGAAAACACATTTACACATCATATATTTTTTAAGGGATTCATATCCAAATATTTAAAGAACTCATACAACTCAATAGTAAAATAATAATAATAATAACAATAACAATAATTTAAATTAAAAATGAGCAGAAGACCAGAATAGACATTTTTCCACAAAAGACATACAATGGCCAACAGGTACATGAAAAGATGTTCAACATCACTAATCATCAGGGAAATGCAAATAAAAACCACAATAAGATAGGACCTCACCCCTGTTAGAACAGCTATTGTCAAAAGATAAGAGATAAGTGCTGGCAAGGATGTGGAGAAAAGGGAATTCCAGTGCTCTGCTGATGGGGATGAAAATTGGTGCACCCACTATGGAAAACAGCATGAAGTTTCCTCAAAAAACTAAAAATAAAACACCATATGATCCAGCAATCCCACTTCTGAGTATATATCTGAAGGAAATGAAATTGTTATCTCGAAGATATATCTGCAGTGTCATGTCTATTGCAGCATTATTTATGATAGCCAAGACATGAAAACAACCTAAGTATCTATCATCAATGGACGAATGGAAAAAGAAAATGTGATATATATACACACACACACACACTTATATCTATATTGTGTATATATGTGTGTATATATATACATAATGGAATATATTCAGCAATAAAAAAGAAGGAAATTCTACCTTTTGCAATAACATGAATGGATCTTGGGGGCAATATGCTAAGTGAAATAAGTCAGACGGAGAATGACAAATGCTATATGATCTCACTATATGTAGAATCTTGGAGATATTGATCAGAGTACAAACTTCCAATCATTAGATGAATAAGTTCTTGGGATCTAATGGACAGCATGGTGACTACAGTTAAGAACACTGTATTATATACTTGAAAGTTGCTAAGAGAGTAGATCTTATTCTCATCACACACACACACACACAAATGGTAATTATGTGAGGTGATGGCAGCGTTAACTAACTCTATAGTGGTGATCATTTTCTGATACGTATGTGTATCAAATCATGTTGTACCCCTTAAACTTGAACAATGTTATATGTCAATTATATCTCAATAAAGCTGGAGAAAAATAAATCCTCTGGAAATGCCCAGAGCCTGTCAGAGTTTAGCCGTGAGAGTAATGAGGCAATCACTGAGGGCAACAACGACCGTTTTAGGGAGTCTGTGCCCAACTCTGAAGTCTTTTTGGAAGCCTTGGGGTGGAGCTTGTTTGCAAATAGCAGCCACATAAAGCCTGGTAAATTTGGGAGATCTCAGGGACCAGGCTCAAGACAGAGAGTTGGGCATAATACATTCCCCGAGATTTGTCCCTTACTATAGAGAAAGACAGACTTCCTCATTCACGTTTCATGCTACTTCTCCTTGTCCTGTTTTCTACCAATGCCTCAGACTCTGCAGAACTGTAAGTCTCACTCAAAGTCTCTTCCTCAAGAGTCTATTCTGTATTTCAGCCTCTCGTTCTTTGCCTTGCCTTTCCTGTTAAATGCTACCCTTGCATTCCTTAAGATACCTTCCAATCATAAGAGATTAATCATAAATGGTTAATACATTTTTTCTTTCATTTATATGAAATAATCTTTTCATTGGGCCAATCATCATCATAAACACAAGTAGTCACCAAGAAGCATTAGAAGCATTGCATTAGACACTAAACCTTAGACCCTACCTTCACAGAATCATTCTTTTGGATGGAAGGCATTGACTACAAAAACATTTAAAGTGTATAGTGGGGTGCAATTTAACTCATGTTGTAGATCATATGTGTATAGAAAATAAAGCTTCTTTATTTTTCAATAACTAATTGAGTCCTCATCAAGAGCACCTAGTAACCGGTCAATGCAGGGGGAAAGCAATTTTAACCCTATTCAGTCATAAAGCTGGCGAAATCCAAAAGTTGTAAGACTTTTTTTCTACCTCTCCCCAGTTCCTCTCCAAGATAGTGTCTAAAAGATTGTGATCTCCATTACTTACTGGTGGAGAAGAAGTGTCAGGGGCTTTGGTCTCAGAGTTCTTATCTTCCTTGGCCACTGTCAATCTGGCTTCTTCTCACCTGCTAGGATTCATCATTTGAGTCTTTAGCTGTCTGGTTTCTCTCAGCTTGGTTCCTTGAACAAGAAGTTCCAGGAGTCCTCTCTGGCTGACTCTGGCTCACCTCAGCTCTTTCCATATATCTATGGAGAATATAACTTTAAAAGTGCCCCCAGGACCTGAGAGAGAGAGAGATAATGGTTAATCTAATAAAGAGACTAAAATCATGTTAGACAATGATAGAAATTGTTAGTGCTTGAAACATTGAAAATTAAGAAGTTACAAATATGAAAGTTATTATTACTCATGTGTTCAATAAGTATTTATTGAACACTTACCAACCTAGTTTCCAGACATATAACAAAATCTTCAACTTTATGAAATTCATGTTCTAATGGGCATAGAGTGTAAACGAAACAAGCAAGTAAATTTTATATTTGATAGAAGATAAATTCTATGGGAAAAATTCAAATAGAGAATGAAAGAGTTGGAAATTTAAATAGGGTGGTCAGTGAATGTCTTACAAAGAGAGTAAAATTTGAGCAAAGACTTAATGGAAGAGAACCAACTATATGACACTCGAAGAACATTACAGTCATAGAAAGTGACACCAATAATAGAAAATACCTATGGAGTGCTTACTATGTTTCAGGAGATAGATGAGAGATAGGTAGGTAGGGAGATAGATAGATAGATAGATAGAAATATAGGTAGAAAGATAGATAATAGGCAGATAATATAGATAGATACAAAGATAGATGATGATAGATAAATACATAAATTTCCTTAATTATTACAGCAATAAGATAGGTATGTATTCTTATCACTGTTTTTATTCTTTTTGTTTTGTTTTTTACAGCTGTATTGAGATATCATTGACATATAACATTGTGTAAGTTTAAGGTGTGCAACATGCTGATTTGATACACTTACATTGCAAAATGATTATTATTGTAGAATCAGTTAACATCACCATCACGTCACATAATTACTATTTCTTTTTTGTGGTTATCACTATTTTTCAAATGGAAAAACTGAACCTAGGAAGGTTAAGTACCTCAGTCAGTAAGATCCCACAGCCAGTAAGATATGGAATGAGAATTCAAATCAGGCAGTCTGACTCCAGATCCATGTCTTTTAACTACTACACTATTCTGCCTCTCAAAGGCTCTGAGATGAAAGCTTGCCTGGAATCTTCTAAGAAGACAAGGAAACCAGTGTGGTTGGAACAGAGTTAATAAAATAAGAGCAGTTGGAGAAAGAGAACAGAGGAAAAATTTAGGTCAGATTGTGTAGGGCCTTGTAGATCACTGTAAGGATTTGACTTTTTACTCTGAGTGAGATGGGGAGATTTTCAAAACAGGAGTGACACGATCTAATATGTTTCTTAGAAGGATCATACTAGACACAAAATTTGGAAGAAAATAAAGTTTCAAGTGTTTACACTTTTTGGCTTGAAAGTAGTCAAGGTCAGAAATGAATACAAGTATTACAAAGCTAGATTAAGTGGCCCTTTTTAAGCTATGAACAGAATACCCAGTTGAAAGTAATTTGTGACCAGCAATGGAACATAAGGTAAGTGGGTGAGTTCAGGGATCGACACATTTTCATGAAGTCAGAGGGGAAAAGGAAACCAAAAAAAAAAAAAGATTTTGTCTTGACAAATTAATTTAAAGGAATTTACAGTAGAATTTATTAATGGTAGCATGAGGAAGAATCAAATTTTATCATATAAACTCTGAAAGGATAGGTAGAGAGTCAAATTGACATTGAGAATAAGAGAAAATAGGGAGGATATAGCCATCATTCAATAAATGAAGTTAAAGTAACACATTATGGAGTAGTTTGTTAACTGTAATAGCTGGAAGAGTTGGAGGGTCTTTGACATCTGGGGCAGGAAATGGAAAATAGTTTATTTAGATACTTAAGTATTAAAAATAAGAGTAAAGACAAAGACAATAGAACAATATCAGTGAGAAATCAGAGATAGAGATGGCTACCACTTGGAAAGATGTGAGGGAAAGCAGCTATATGATAATTATTAAAGAAATTACTATTCATGCTTTTTACAGTTGAGAAAGATATTGAGGGAAAATTTTTGGAAATATATTTTTCCTTATAAATATTCTTTCACAAGGTAATTCTGAAATATCAGATGGGATACTTGAGTGGAGAGCCTAACTCAAAATCAATTTATAAGCACAATGTCAGGCACAACAGGGACCAGATAGCCCTTATGTTTGATTCACTACCCTCTCACTTTTGCAAATGATTTTTTTGTCTCAACCATAGAGCTATACCAAATGGAAATAACTCTCTTTGGTATCTTGAATTCTTCATTTCTCTTTTCCGTAAAATAAATGGAATAAAACCTAATGCTCTAGCCTTGTTATCAAGAGAGCGATGAGTTTACAAGCTTCAGTATAGTACACAGAACTGCTATTACTAAATTCTGTTCACTCCATTAGTAATTCAAATAACTTCTAATTTGGTCACCACTCACATTACCTAAAGAAAGTTTCAGATTTTTCTGCTCACTTCTTCTATGAAAGAAACAATGCTTTCGGACCTTGAAAACCCATCATTTCCCCCCACAAACCATAAAACTATCTCCAAGTTATCTTATTCTTCCAGCCTTCTTTCACATGAAATCATGCTATCTCTAGGATATGGGGAATTTCTACCTTTTACAAAGACTCCCCTCTCCTCAAAGAATGAGGGCTCAGCAAATTATTTCCAAAGTTCTACATTTCTTAGGAGACAGCAAAGTAGAAAAACTGAGAATTTGCTCTCCGGAGTCTCACTCAGGCACCGTGAAATGAGAGAATGCTTTTTCTTAACTAAATTATTATTTTCTCTTATTTTATTGGCTTTAGGAATGTCAGCGAATCCATATGTTCCTCAATTTGACTTATAGAATAGAATACCTGGAAATAATATGCAAAGTCTGGAGCCAATCTCTGAAATAATGCGGAGTTATTTCCCTGAGATCTGCATCTGGGAGTTGGTGGTAGTGGAGTAAGTAACGTCACTCTCCTCCATTTACTGTGGGTGAGAGGATGTGGATCCTCCAGTATTTTTGACTCTAAGAAGATCTTTCTAAAAAGTTCTAAATAATTGTCTTAACCTCTTACCTTTAGGGACAGACTTAAGAAAATACTTTTATTGTATAGGTTCACTAGTACAGTTGTCTCAAGAGCCGAGCAATTCTAAAATCATTATTCCTGAGACTGCCAGAAATAGACGTGGGAGCTAAAAATATCCAAATGCTATTCTGCTTAATGCCATGCAGGCAGACTTCCATAGACAAGATTGGAACAAGCACATAAGCAAATCAGGCTACATAAATATAATGGTCTATTTGCTGGACCATGATTCTTACATATGCTTGTTTAAGTGATTGTACAATAGTGAGGGTAGTTTAAGAACCAAACTGAGTCACATTCAAATATTTCTATTTAAGAAACTCACGCGTGTGATGTGGTCATAGTTGACAAGGGAAAGAGGCACCGTTTAGTGCCTTTCATTTTCCTAACTCAGTCCCTGATACATAATCCAGTGCTCACATGTGCACTCATTTGGGAACCCTTGAGTGGATTCAGGTTCTTGACAATATCTTTAGACATATTGATTCTCTCTTGAGAAAAGATGTTTCACCACTTAATTTCTGTTCTTCATATCACCATCCTCCCCAGCTCATCAGCTATGGCTGAAGTAGGAATAATAGTCTCCAATACCATCATGGAGTGCAAGGCAAGGGCCCTCTGCCTGCCCAGTGACACTGGCCTTGGTCTTTTCCAATTGCCTCTCTCCCAGCTTTCTGGCTCTTCTTTGTGGCACTCACAACGCCCTACTCAGTGATACGTGGAGAGGCCTTCACACTCAAAGCCACCATCCTAAACTACCTTCCCAAGTGCATCCAGGTAAGGAAAATGAGGGTGAATGGAAGGGTGGATAGAATGAAAGACTCCTTTGGTCAGTTAGCTCCTAATTCTGTTCCTAAGACTATGGCTAATTCTAGGAATAATGTGCTAGCACTGCAAATAAATAGTGCTAAACAAGGTAGGACATGATCAGATAACACAATGACATATATTCTACACCACGGTGTAGCTCCATGGTGATGGAACCATGGCTGTCCAACTCACATATCTTTTTTTAAATTTCCTGAATTTTGCAGAATCCTCTGCCACAGGACAAGCTTTTTGCCAGGAAAATTCTTGATGCTTGCACAGAACTCAGTTTTCTTAATTCCATGAATGTCATTCTTCAAGCCTTCATCTCAAAACTCCCAGGATATACTTTTAACTTCTCTAATATCATTTATCTCTTTGTAAATTATGCCATAGTTTTGTGTATAGATTATCCCTTTTCTAACAAAATATCCTCAAGGTCAAGAACCTCTTATATACCCATCATAATTTGCTATGCTTTGCACAGAGTAGATATGTAATGTGTCAGAGGAAGTGGGAGAGGGAGGATGGAATAAAGTCAGGAAGAAAATGTACATAGGAGGTACGAACCAGCAGGTAGTGCTCCCAGGCGCAATGTACTATTGCTGCTTTTCCCTTCCCTCCACTGATGCTACATCTGTAGATTTCTGCAATTTACCCTAATGCAAACATGAGATCCTCCTAGTAAATAATCAGTCTTTATTTGTATCATTGCCATTTTATGCTTCTCAGAGCATGCATGAACTTGTACATCATAGAGGTTTTTTTCCAAATTCTAATTTAGGGCATCATTTCACACATGGTTCCAATTCCATGCATTTGTGTCTCTCCATATTCTGATAATTTCCATCTCCCTGTCTCACCTGTGGATCATAGGTCAATGTGAAACTGAAAGCCTCTCCAGCCTTCCTAGCCTCACAAAATGAAAAGGGAAAAGAATCCTATCGCATCTGTGTAAATGACCAGCAGACCTTATCTTGGACAATAACTCCTAAAACTCTGAGTGATATTCCCCAAAAAGTTCGCCGACCAACAAGGGTAATGGTTATCTGAACACTACTAACATCGTATTCTCTTTTGCTTCCCACAAACATAATTCCATAAAGTTAATTTTTTTTCTTCTTTTGATTTCTATCCACAATGCTCTCCTCCCCTGCTCCCACTGGATCTTGGCCCCACAATCACTATGCTTGGGCATTGGTTACTCAGTGTACAACAGCTTTGGGGTTTTTTCAGCTTTATTTCCTATTCCAGCTAGTTATAAGGTTAATGTGCAGCCCTTCGAGATAGTTACAGAGCATAGGGTCATTTTCAGCTATTTGAGATAGCTTGAACACTTATCAAGACGAATACTCACTTTTTTGACATTCTTTGTTTCAGGAAATGTGAACGTCTCAGTGAGTGCAGAAGCAGTGCAATCCCTAAAGCTGTGTGGAAATGAGGTTGCTGAGGTCCCTGAGATGGAGAGGGAAGACATGGTCATTAAAACCCTGTTGGTGGAGGTCAGTCAGTCTGGAACACTTTGACATATTTTTCTGAGTCCTTATCAACAGTAACAATAAAAAACCGTATGGCCAGCCTTGAGGCAAGAAAGGATAATTAATATCATGCTCACATAATCTATCTGATAAAACTAATGGAATTTCCTATTCTAAAAGTATTATAAGAAATCCTGCTAGCTAACTTTGTTAGCTTATTGTAAATAGCTTTTTTCATAAATTACTTGAGAGCTATTCCCTTTTTTTGATTTCCACTTCTCTCCTAAGATTCATATATTTCTCACACCAATACTTTTGATTCTCTGCCCTTATTATCCCTCATTTTGGATACTGAGCCCAAAAGAGTGGGTTAATATAGCTTGGGCAGTACAGACAAGACTAACACTGGGGCTTGCTTGGTTCTCATTTAGCCTTTACTCCATAGCCCATTAGCTGCTCATTACCCAGGAAGGACATAGAAGTTTAAAATGCCACAGGACTAGGTAGAAAAAGAGCAGAGTCATAAGTTTCAATCATAGTAATGTTCTCCAGCATGGTTGATGATGAAATATATGGCACTTTGTAGTCATCTTACTTAAGAAATGGTTTTTAATGGTAAAAAAACCCACTTAAGATTGGAACTTGATCATATCATCAAGAAACAGTTGTAGCTTTTAAACTGCATTGGCACATTAGTATTAGTTCTGTTTCCATAGTGTAAATGATACTGTTTTTGTCATTTGAGAAGGACTAATTTAAAGAATAAAATCAGAGAATTATACAATTAAATTGGAAGACTATAGATCCCCACCAGTTCCTAGCCTCCTTTTAGAGAGCCTTTATTCATAGCAACACAAAACCTGGTAAAGTGAGTGGGTCACATATGGAAGTCACATAGTGCCAAGAGGAGCTGGACAATTAAAGATAACTTGTCTTAAGTCAAAATTCTTATTCCTTGGACCCAGGGTTCCTCAAGGAGATATAATATTATTACTGTTAAACATAATAATAACAACAAAAATAACTGCTCACATGTACTGAAATTTAATATGTTGCAGAGGCTGTTCTAATACATACATGTTTTACATTTATTATTTCATTGAATTATCACATAAGCAAGTTAGACTATAAAGAGGTTAGTAATTTGTCCAAGATACATAGCTAGTAAGTTTCAGGGCCAGTACCATATCTGGGCAGTGTGACTCTGAAGCCTCACTCTTAACCTCTACATTATATTGCTGTAAAAGATGTCATTCTTTCATATGGGCTATCTGTTTCCAAAGGTAGTCAACTAACTAAGCAATTCTCCCTGAAGCTCCCACTAAATGTGATCAAAGAATCTTCCAGATCCTCTTTCTCAGTTTTGGGTGAGTTATCTTGAACCTAAGGAAACTTGGGACAAAAGAGCTGCCATCACACTTCATATCTATATATTTGTATTCTAAATATCAACTTAATGATAATGTCTATTTCTATTAGGATCTTGGAAGGTTCTCTCTCTAAATATAAATTTTCCCTTGCCTAAATGATAGAGTGCATGACTCCAAATAAGAAAATTTTCTTTAAGATGTTGGTTACTTATGAACTGAAATTACTCTGACATCTATTCTTTTACATTCCCCAGAAGACAGACAGGTTCTGCTATGCAAAATATACAGAATATCCTCCTGATGCCCTATGGCTGTTGAGAGCAAAACATGGTCCTATTTGTTCCTGACATCTATGTCTTAAACTACCTGAATGAAACCCAACAGCTGACTCCAGAGATCAAGTCCAAGGCCATTGGCTATCTCATCATTGGTAAGGGACACAAAGTTTATTACTCTAATGAAACTTTTCCCAATTAAGCTTGGGTTCTATCACCAGACATTAAGATAATGATGGTGAATTTTGTGGAAATGACAATTTTCCTACCACATAATAGAATGTCGTGTTTTGACATATCCATAAAACTATGGCAAACACCACATACAGGAGACCATAAAATGCCAGTGATTCCTGGATGCATCAGCCTACACATGTAGGTGAGCTGCCTTTCTATAATGCTTCTTAACCTAATTGAACCTTTCATTCCAGAGACATTCCATTACAAGAGACAGTTGAACTACAAACACTGAGGTGGTTCTTACAGAACCTTTGGGGATTAATATGGCAGGAACAAGGGCAATACATCTAAGAAAAGAAAATCTATTCTGAGTTTCAACTATGAGTTCAAAACATGTACATATATTAGCCTATTTAATTCTTACAACAATCCCATGAAGTGAGAGCTATTAGCTTCATTTTACAGAGGACGAAACAATATTCAGAGTGACGGAAATAAATAAATATCTCTGGTATAAACAACTAATAAGTGGTAGAGCTGAGAACACTTTGAATTTGATTCTTTTTGTATCCAATACACCAAGCTTCTCTTCCTTGTCATGTTGCTAAGGGAAGATTATAAGTTTAGGATTTGCCCTCTTAAATTGTTGCTTAGCACAGAGAGATGATAGAAACAGACTAGAAAAATGGCAGCCATTATTTACAGAGCGTACTTTACCACCTTCTAATAGATGACTTTCTGTTTCTATCTACTTATCTATCTACCTACCTATCTATCTATCTATCTACCTAAAGTCTGACCACACAGGAAAACAAGAGCAAATTGATGACCCAGAAAGTGGTGGAGGGCAGGGTGACATGAAGGGAAATATTTACTGAAGCAAGTCCTTAAAAGAAGTTAATCCATTAAAGTATTAGCTACAGAAGAGAAGGTAAGAAATCTGTTAAAAGAAATAAGTACAGAAAGTCCAGAATGTGCAAGAAAATATCTTAACCACCCAAGAAAACCAGGAGAAAACCTGAATCTCTAAAGTGATGAAGAAATGCTTTAGGAAGCAAGGACCAGTTCGTAATGCATTTAACATGTCGCAGCAAAACAAAAAGAATATATAAGCATCTGGGTTAACAGAAAAAGGCTCCAAACTCTCAGTAATAGCTCATTGACTCTCATGAGGGTGCACTCAGGGGAAAGGAAATCTATGTGTGCCAAACAGACCATGAAGGTGCTGCATGGAAACAAATGGTCTCATCACCCCACCCTTCTTTACCCTTCAGGCTTATGGCCTTTGTACTGAAGACTTTTGCCCAGACTCGAGTCTTTGTCTTTGTCCATGAACCACACATTACCCAAGTCCTCACTTGGCTCTCCCAGAAGCAAAAGGACAATGGCTGTTTCAGGAGCTCTGGATCACTGCTCAACAATGCTGTTAAGGTGAAGTGTCCTGAATACTTATCCTGAACCTCATGATACATCAATATTAACATTCTTCCAAGGGTGAGGGGAGAAAGAAGGCAGAGAGAAATTGCAAAGATGAAGTCCTGGGTAATATGAGAGCACATCAGAGAAGTATTAAACCTGAAAATTATAGAGAAGAAAGAAATGGCACTTGGCATGAAGATGTTAGAGACAGATACTGAGAAGAGTTTCCATGGAACAACAGAAGAGACTATACTAATATTTGGTAGAAGGGGCCGGCTCCGTGGCCGAGTGGTTAAGTTCACGCGCTCCGCTGCGGGGGCCCAGGGTTCGAATCCTGGGCGCGGACATGGCACCACTCGTCAGGCCATGTTGAGGCGGCGTCCCACATCCCACAACTAGAAGGACCTGCAACTAAGATACACAACTATGTACCGGCGGGGGGTAGGCGGGGGTTTGGGAAATAAAGCAGAAAAAAAAAAAAAGGAAGATTGGCAACTGTTGTTAGCCTAGGTGAAAATCTTTAAAAAAAAAAAAAATTGGGTAGTAGAATTAATCAAAATATCCTTTCTCTCTCTTTCTGTCTCTCTCTCTCTCATTTACAGGGAGGAGTAGAAGATGAAGTGACACTTTATGCCTATGTTACTGTTGCTCTTTGGAGAGTCCTCTTCCTGTCACTGTAAGATCTACATCAATCCCATTTCCTACTATGAAAACTACAGACTTGATGTCTGGAACACCACCTTACTAAAAAGTGAAGTCTCAACTTTTCTTTTGCTCCATGATGAGGCGTTTCTCAGCTAGATGAGCTCTCTGGTCTACCCATTAAGGGGAATTTGTACTTGTCCAATAATGCCTTTGGACTATATTCCAAAACTAGTCCTAAAAACACAGTTTTCTAGATTTATTCTTTAAGACTTAACCATAAAGTTAAGAGATTTAAAATATTTTTCAACTTAAATATAAAGAATATGTGACTGTCTATCTGGCTGGCTGAAAACCATGAATGACATCTGTTAAGCAATATCCAGCTCAGGACTTGCTCCGTCCTCTATCTACCCTGGTCTGATACCATCAACTCTTTGTACTTACAGCACCCTGTTGTTCACAATGCTCTGTTCTGCCCGGAATCTGCATGAAAGTCAGCAAAGGAGGGGACCCCTGGGACCCACAGCTACACCAAGGCATTGTTGGCCTATGCTTTTGCCCTGGTGGGAAATCAAGATAGGAGGAGAGAACTATTGAACTCTCTTGATGAGGAAGCTGTGAAAGAAGGTGAGAGCAAACAGTTAAAATTTTCTCCTTCTACTTACACTGATTCTACAAAAAGAGTAGGAATATATTCCCGCTGAAAACAGCAAGCTGTATCTGGAATTCCTCAGCCAAGTCATATATTGTGAGATCAGAGCACTTCTTATAAAAATATCTTCTCTGAGATTACATACATTACATAGAGTATAACATAATAGACATAATGCTGAAGGTAAATTATTAAATTTTATTCCTACCTGCTAAGACCAATATCTTAGACAAATATACGTATGTATGTATACTTTTTTTCACATAATGTCTGCTTACATATTTGGATGCAAAGAGGTACAACAAAAAGGCATACTAAAGGAAGTGCAGTAACATTTTCAAAGTGATTTTATTTCTCCTTGCCAGAGAGATTATCACAAAAGATCAGTAGGTAGGTTTTATATTCCAATTTATACTCCAATTCCCTGGAAATATCATAAACAATAAGAGAACTCTGTCACTTTTCTCTTTCTACCAATCCAATTAAAATAACATTTGAGAGATTGATAAGAGTATTATTCTATTCTTCTTCCTCCAACATTTTCCACCTTAGTCCCACAAGACTAGACCAAGTTTAGCATGGAAGTGTGAGCTAGTAAGTTTTGGGAGCTTATGACAGAGAGGACCTTACTTCATCTCTATATTATTTTCAGCTCCATACAATATGAACTTGTATTCACTTATTATCTACCAACAGTTATGATTCTCTCCTTTTTCTCACCCTTAAGACTACTCAGTCCACTGGGAGTGACCTCAAAAATCTGAGGCACCAGCAAGGCATTTTTACCAACCCCGGGCTCCCTCTGCTGAGATGAAGATGATGTCCAACGTGCTCCTTGCTTACCTCAAGGCCTACTACCCCCCCAACCTCAGAGGACCTGACTTCTACAACACACATTGTGAAGTGAATCACAAAGCAACGGAATTCCTATGGAGGATTCTCTTCCACCCAAGTCTGTGGTTCCCAAATAGTCTTCTCCTCTAGTTTTACTTGGCAGATAGGAAGTTTGAAAAAAGAACAGTTACAAGGAAAAGAGAAGAGAAATCATTAAATATTGGAAGAGTTATTTGGAAATATTTGAGTAAAGTGGGAATATAAAGGAAAGAGACCAAAGACATTCCCCAAAAACTGTTTTCACAGAGCCCCATGTTAACATCCTGTCAATTTGGCTACTTATGTTAAACATCTTTCCTCACAGGTTAATTAGGGATTCAAAGTACATGGGCGTGAAACAATAAAACAACAATGCAAGAAAGACAGACCATGTTTAAGTACCAAATTGACTGATATGCACTAAAAAATTTGGCAATGATAAAATCAATGTGAGCTGGAATCATCAAAGATGCCAGGGGTCTAGTGTGTTACTTGAATATTGAAGCATGGTGGAAATCCTGACCTGAAAATACTTGGCTTCCTTCTCTTCATGGAAAGCCAGATGATTTTTCACAATCAAAACATAATGATGTAGAAGATAGTCTCTAAAATGTGATTGCTTTCCCTGTCTTTTATATATCCAATGCATCCTGGCTATTTAATCATGAAGATGATTTATAGGAATCCTAGCCCTCACATTGTTGGGAGAATAAACATTTTTCCCTTACTACAATCTGCTCTAGTTCTCTAATTTTTTGAGTTCTCTAATTTTCTTCAGCTTGAAAGATACAGCCATGTGAGCAGGACAGAAGTGAGCAATAATCATGTCCTCATTTATGTGGAATGGGTGAGAGCTTTGGCATTTGGGCTGAGACCAATATATGTCAGTGGTCTTTGTAAGTAGAGCTTCTCACTAGAAAACAAGTAATATGAGGAAAGCAATAATTAGTAGCAGCCTTCCAGAAGGTTCCTCTATTCCAAAGAGGGTAAAAAAGAAATCTCCTTTTAAATCCATGGAATGTTCTGCTCTCCTTTTAATTATGTTAAAATTGGAATAAGAGTATTTCTATGAAATTTCAAGTAGAAAAATCAATAGAATAAATGTTTTATCATGTCTATCTGTTATTTTAAAGTCCCCCCAAGAAGAATAAATATACCACACTAGTTGATTAATGATAGAGTTAGCATTCTAATACATCACTATATAAAATAAAATAAAATGTAGATCTAGTGAATATCTTCAAATCTGACTATAAAGCAAATAGAATGTTTTATCAAGCCACACACAAAAAGAATAGTTCGATATTATAATTACAAATGGTACAAAACCAAGTCTCTGCATCCTAGAAAACATTCACATAGGCCCAGAAAGTTAACCTCATACAGAGGACTGCAAGAGAATATGACCGTCACAGCTGTTTAGGAGAATGTCTAGGGGATTCTATTCACTGTGAAGCATTCCCAAAGGTTGCATTCTAAAACCATCTTGACATCCACCAATATTTGCTCACCTAAAAGACACAGGTGCATAAGAGTCAGAGAACAATAAAGAATATGTTTTATTCAAGGAAAAGAGAAGGAGGATTTCCAGCCTCTTGATTACTCCCACTTTTCCTTTTAGGTGACAAATGAGACACTAAGCTTTTCCTTAACAGTTCTGCAAGACATCCAAGTAAGAGACCTAAAGCCACCAATTATTAAAGTCTATGATTATTATAAGACAGGTAAATGAGAGAAAACTGAGACAAGTAGTCTCAACCCAGAGCCAAAGAATAGACTTTATTGTGACAATAGATCCTGATTTTAGACCATTCAGTCAATATTGTGTTTGTTTCTTTCCTCTAAGATGTATACTGTAGAAACTACCTACAGAACAAATTTATCAATTAACATTTATTGAGTCAGAAACTTAAGAACTTAAAAAGAAGGATAATATCTGATCACTGCTCTCAAATATTTGAGACATAGAGAGCAAAATACACATGAAAAGATAATATAACAAGGAAAGGCAGTTAATGACAAATGAGTGTTAGTGAGCTAAGTGATAAGAAGCTGGGGAGCTGAAAATGGCACAGAGGGCTGGTGCTCCAGAAGGACAAACAGAGGAAGAAATATCTGAGGTGGATCCTGAAGAGTGGATACAATTTTTAGAGTAAGTAGAAGTAGGAAGTGTTTCAGGCTGGAGCAATAATCGTCGAAAAGAGACTGAAGAAGCAAGCTGCACAAAGTGAATAGAAGTAGAGAGTTCATGGAAGAGAGAACTACAAGTTAATGCAACGATGGTCATCTTCCTAAGACTGTAAAGTTTTAACAGCTGCTATCTGAACAGGATTCAATCCCCCTCCTCAACCCCAGAGAAAAAGAATATAGATATTTTCACTATCCTGTTCAACTCTGGTCTATTTACATGAAGTTGACAATCCTGATATGATGTACTTTTCTCCAAAAGTAAAGTGAACAGACTTAATATGGCCTCTGGTTCATAAATTTTTTTGTTTCTCCCTTCACCCAATGTTTTCTCAGATGAGTCTGCTATTGCTGAGGACATCGCCCCCTGCAGCACAGGTAAGAGGTCACGTGCCATGACCAACATCATACTCCATTAACTTTGCTCACTATAGCATTCTTTCAAATTTAAAATTCTATACAGGTCTTTTCCTAGACCTGAGACAATTCATGTGACACGTTCTCACACAAAGAGAAAACTCTGGAGGAGAGCACTTACTTTGTGGGTGAACTCTCCAATTTCAGATATTCACTCCATTATCAGAAAAGTCAATATGTTTTGTTTATTTGTTTGCTTGTAGGATAACTATCACTAATAGGAAACATTTCACATCACAACTAATTGCTTTCCTTCAGCTCAAGAGTCAACTAATTATGATTCTCCTGCCAAATCTAGACCAACATCTATTTTTGTAAATAAAGTTTTATTGGAACAGAGCCACACTCATTATATTACTATTTTCTGTGGTTGCTTTCCTGAGTTGAGTAGTTATGACATAAACCAAATGGTCTGCAAAGCCTGAAATATTTACCCTGTGGCCTTTCACAAAAAAAAGTTTGCTGACCCCTACTTTAACTCACTTTGCTGCTCAGACTCAACTGAGGGAATATTACTGAAGATATTCCACAATCTTCTTATGTTTCTCTTCTCTTCAGAGTGTGGAAATGTTTGAGGACCATATTTAGGCTACATATTTTGCTGGTTTCTCTCTTTTATATTTCTGTTTAGAAGAAATAGAATTGTCTCTGTAAAAGAGACATCAAGAAGGCTTATTGAATAAATACATGTTTCTGGTCAAGCTATCATTTATTCCATCATTCATTCATCAAATATTAATTATATGTTTGCACAATGAGTTATATTGTTTTAAATAATGTGAAGGCTACAGATTTGTAACATATCTGCTTGTATTCCAGCTGTGAATATAACATACAGCGTCAAATAGAGAATAATTGAAAATAGTTTGTGTTCTGAGAGTTCTTAGGAAAAAAAATCATTCATTGGTCTAGGGAGCCTTCACTTAGGAGCTAGAGAGAAAAGTAAGTAGTATTTATTAGTAACTAGGAAGGCATAAATAATTCTTAGAGGAAACAAGAAACATTCATCTTCACCCTTAAGCTAAGACATCAGAAATGAACTTCACAAGAGAGCAAAGTGATAGGAGTTGAAGAGTGTGTTGCAGACAGGCAGTACTGTGCAGTGGTTAAAGTCTAGACACTGGCGTCAGATGGCCCAGATTCAAATCCTGACTCCATCTCTGCCCCACCAGCTCGTGACTAGGGCGGTTACTTACCTTTTCTGCTTCAGCTTTCTAAAAATAAATGGGGATAATAACAGACCCTAACTCAAGGTATTGTGATGAGGATAAACTATTCTCACAGAAGAGAAAAAAGAGAAACAGTTGTAACAAGCAATGGTTCCTAAAGCGTTGGCTCAGATGAGATGCATATCACTTCCACTTACATTCTATTGGCTAAAGCAAGTCACATGACCAAGCCTGACTTCAGTAGGTAAGGTGGGGGCAGGGTGACTCTTCCCACAGGGAAGCACACAAGCCACGTAGCAAAGTAAAGAAATACATAGTTCTCTTACAGCAACAACAGTAGAGAATTAAGAAAAATAATACAATCCCACCCAGAGGTGAAGTATAGATACAACTTAATCTATCTTGTTGTCCCAAGAGCTTTTATTAAGTAGTTCATCTTTAACACACTAATTTGAAAGGGCACTTTTATCCCACGCTAAATTCCCACGTTTTGGTATTTCTGGAACTTCCAGTCTGTTTCTTTGGTCTCTCTGTGTATTCATGTGCCAAAACCACACTGTTTTAATTATTAAGAGTTGATGTTTTAATATCTTATAGGACTAGTTTCCACTTACTGCATTTATTTTTCTGAGTTTTCTCAGCCAGGTCCTTGTTTATTTTTCTGTGAACTTTAGAATCAGCTTCCCTCCTTAAAACAAAAGTTGAATATTTTCCTGGAATCTCATCAAATGTGTACACTAACTTAGGTAGAATTGTCAGTTTTTTTAGGTTGTTCTCTTATCTAAGAACAGGGTGTGTTTTTCGTTTTATTTTTAATTTTCATTTTTTCAAGTCTTCTTGTGTGTGTTTCAGTGCTATTTTAAAGTTCTTTTTTCACATGGAATATATACATTTCTTGTTCTATTTTTTTCTAGGAATTTCTTTGTGTTCTTATTGAAAATGTTTATTTAGCCTTTTATTAAATATAAGTTGTCCATAAAATTATTTATTATATACTTCTCTTTGATTAAGATATAGCATATATCATTAAGTACACAAATATTAAGGGCCAGCTTGATAAATTTTTATTTATGATAAAACCTTAGAGAACATTTCCAGAATCCCAGAAAGGCTCTCACATGCCCTCCTCAGTCAATACTTACCTCCACACACAGGATAACGAATATATTCTGACTTTTATTGCCATAGATTAGTTTTGCCTATTTAAACTTCAAACAAATAGAATCATACAGAATGTATTCTTTTTGTCTCTGGGTTTTTTCACTCAGTATCATGCCTGTGAGATGATTCCATGTTATCGAGTGCATCAGTAGTTTGGCATTTTTCATTGCTGAAGATATTCCATTGTATGAACATTATACATTTTCCCATACTACAATTGGTGGATATTTGGGTTGTTTTCTCTCTTTTTTTGGCTATTACAAATTAATCTGCTACAAACATTCTTGTCTTTTAGTGGACATATGCCCACATTTTTCTTGAGCAGAATTGTTAGGTCACAGGCATATGTTAATCTTTACTAACACTGCAAATAGTTTTTGAGAGTGGTTGTACCAATTAGCTCTGTCACAAGCAGTGTATGAGAGTTTATGTGGCTCCACATCCTTATCAACACTTGGGTCACCGTGTGTGAAAATTCAGCCATTTTTCTATGCTTATAGTGGTATTTCATTATAACTTTAATTTGCATTTCCTAATAACTAATAATATGGAGCACCTTCTTATATATTTAATAAGCATTTGGATATTCTGTTATGAAAATGATCCATTAAAGTTATTTTTACCTTTTTTTTTTAGGTTGTGTGTTTTATTTCTTCCAAATTTGTAGGAGTTTCTTTATATATTCTGGATATACATTGTGGCAAAATATATGTATTATTAGAAACTTTTCCCTTGCCTTTTTACTGTCCTAATGAATCCAGATGAATAAAGATTCTTAATTTTAATGATGTTCAATCTACCAATTTTTCCTCTGTGGCTAATACCATAGGCTTTAAATTCTTCCAGAGATGGTCTGCTATTGCCTTGTATTTAGAATGGTGCCTGATGTTCCCATTGCCACCCTCTGCTTTCACACTTTTGTCTCTCTCTTAGCAGTAGACTCTAATTGTTTATGACTCTGTACTAGGCTCATGATGTCCTGGTCCAGCTCAGTCTTCAACAGGCTCTATTTACCTGAGCCTCAAGGGTGAGGCTCTCAGCATTCCTTTCCTTCCTCTCTGTGACAGTCGAACTCTGCTTTGTATCTGATGACCTTGGGTATGATCATCCCTCCTCCAGCAGTGGCATATCTCCATTATATGTGCAATTTCCCAGGCCCAGAAGGGTTTCCTATCCCTCCCCTATGGGGGGAGGATTCTTCTTCCTATCCTTCCCAGAGCAACAATGAGTCTTTGCCTGTGCCCTGGGAGGTAGGAGCCTCTCTTGCAAAAGCATGATTTTTGCCTGGGCACCGGGAGGAGAGCACTTGCTGCCCTCCCCTAGAAGCCCAGACTAACTGTACATGGCCCACCCCAAATGACCTATGCCTATACCACATTTTCTTTATCCATTCACCTGTCATTGACTACTTAGGTTGTTTCTATATCTTGGCTATTGTGAGTAATGCTGTAATGAACATGGCATTACAGATATCTATCCAAGATAATGATCAATTTCTTGGGTATACTCAGAAGTGGGTTTACTATATCATATAGTAGATCTATTTTTAATTTTTTGAGGAACCTCCATACTGTTTTCCATAGTCCACTGTATGTCTATACCACATTTTCTTTATCTGTTCTATTGTCAATACACATTTAGGTTGTTTCCATGTCTTTGCTATTGTAAATAATGGTGCAATGAACATGGGAGTGCAGATATATATTTGAGATCCTGGTTCCAATTCTTTTGGAAATATACCCAGAAGAAGGATTGCTGGATCATATGATAGTTTTATTTTTAATTTTTTGAGGAAACTCCATACTGTTTTTCATAATGGCTTTACCAATTTACATTCCCATTAACAGTGCACAAGAGTTCCCTTTTCTCCTCATCTTCACCAACACTTACAATATTTTGACTTTTTGATAATAGCTATCCTAACAGTTGTGAGTTACTATCTCATTGTGGTTTTGATTTGTATTTCTCTAATCATTAGTGATTTTGAGAACATTTTCATATACCTCTTGGCCATTCATATGTCTTCTTCAGAGAAATGTTTATTTGAAGAATTGGTCTTTTGCCCATCTGTTAATCAGATTATTTGTTCTTTTGCTATTGAGTTTCATGAGTTCCTTACAGATTTTGGATATTAACCATTTACCAGATACGTGATTCGCAAATATTTTCCCCCATTTCATAAGTTGCCTTTTCACTTTGCTGATGACTTCTGTTGCTGTGCAGAAGCTTTTGGGTTTGATGTAGTTCCATTTGTCTATTTTTGCTTTTGTTGCCTGTGCTTTTAGTGTCACATCCAAGAAATCATTGTCAAGATCAATGTCAAGAAGGTTTGTTTGTATGTTTTCTTCTTGGAGTTTTATACTTTCAGGTCTTATGTTTAAGTCTGTAATCCATTTTGAGTTGATTTTTGTGTATGGTGTAAGAAAATGGTCCAATTTAATTCTTCTGCATGTGGATATCCAGTTTCCCCAAGACCAATTATGGAAGAGATTATCCTTGCCTCATTGTGTATTCTTGGCTCCCTTGTCAAAGACCAGTTTACAGTAAACGTGTGGGTTTATTTCTTGGCTCTCTATTCTGTTCCATTGGTTGATGTATCTGTTTTTATGCTAGTACCATAATGTTTTCATTACTGTAGCTTTGTAAGATAGTTTGAAATCAGGAAGTGTGATGCCTCTCGCTTTCTTCTTCTTCCTCAAGACTGTTTTGACTATTTAGAGTCTCAGAGGGTTGCATGTGAATTTTAGGGTTGTAAGTGGTCAATTCTAATATCAATCAGCTACTCCTAGAATTCCTATTTTAGTTTATTCTATTTTTTAGAATTGGCAAATGTTCATTTATTATTTTGAGGGTAATTCATATATCGTTTTGACTCCAAATATATTGTTTTTTATTGTGGTGACATTGGTTTATAACATTATATAAATTTCAGATGTACATCATTTCTGTGTAGATTAGATCATGTTCACTGCCAAAAGACTCACTACAATCCATCACCTCACACATGTGCCTAATCACCCCTTTTGCACTCCTCCCTCCCCTTCCGCTCTGGTAACCACCAATCCAATCTCTGTCTCTATATGACAGTTTGTTGTTTTTATCTTCTACTTATGAGTGAGATCATACAGTATTTGACTTTCTCCCTCTCACTTTTGCTTAGCATAAATCCCTTTTATCTCTATTTGTGGTCATTGCTTTCCCACTTAAATAAGTCCCTTCAGCATTTCTTGTAGAACTGGTTTCTTGGTGATAAACTCCTTAATTTTTGCTTGTCTGGGAAGCTCTTTATCTCTCCTTCCATTCTGAATGATAGCCTTGATGGATAGAGTATTCTTGGTCATAGGTTTTTTCCGTTTAGCACTTCAAATATGTCGTGCCATTCTCTTCTCGCCTGTAGGGTCTCGGCTGAGAAGTCCGCTGACAGCCTGATGGGCTTCCCTTTATATGTCACTTGTGGCCTTTCTCTTGCTGCTTTTTGGATTCTCTCTTTGTCTTTAATTTTAGACATTTTGATTATAATATGTCTTGGTGTGGGCCTCTTTGGGCTTCTCTTGTTTGGAGCTCTCTGTGCTTCCTGAACTTGAATGTCTGTTTCCTTCCTCAGGTGAGGAAAATTTTCCTCTATTATTTCGACAAATAAATTTTCTGCCCCTTTGCCTCTCTCTTCTCCTTCTGGGACCCCTATAATCCGAATGCTAGCACGCTTGATATTGTCCCAGAGTTCCCTTACACTGTTCTCATTCTGTCTAATTCTTTTTTCTCTTTTCTGTTCTGCTTGGGTGATTTCCTCTAACCTTTCGTCTAGCTCGCTGATCCATTCTTCTGCTTCCTCTACTCTGCTATTGAGTCCCTCTCGTGAATTTCTCATTTCTAGTATTGTATTCTTCATTTCTGATTGGTTCTTTTCTATATCTTCCATTCTTTGCTGATGTGCTCACTGTGTTCATCCATTCTTCTCCGCATATCTGTGAGCATCCTCATTATATTTTGTTTGAATTCTTTGTCAAGGAGGTCGCTAGTTTCTGTTTCACTTAATTCTTTTTCTGGTGTTTTGTAGTGTTCCCTTGCTTGGAAAGTATTCTTTTGCCTCCTCATTATGCCTCTTTCTCTGTGCTATTTTCTTTGTACTAGGTGAGTCAGCTATGTCTCCTGATCTAGGAGAAGTGGCCTTATGTATGAGATGCCTTATGAGGCCCAGCAGTGTGCTTCCTTCTCATCACCAGACCATAAGAACCAGGAGTGACCCCTTTGTGGGCTACTTTTGTTCTTCTGCTGTGGCAGGGGTGCTCCCACTGCAGGTACCCAGGGAGTCTGATCTTTCCTTCCCTGGCCAGCTGTTTGTAAATCTGGTTTGCAGGGGCCTCAGCACTATTGCTACAAAGTCTATTAGCACACTCTTATTGCAAGTGACCTCTTAATTGGGTTGGTACCCAGTGTAGCTGGTTGCTAGGCTCAGGGGTGTACAGTTGTGATAGGCCTGAGGCCAATAAGGCTGATGTCAGTTCTCTTAAGAGTGCAGCTGAGTGGGGCTAGCCCTTGGCATGGAGGCACTCAGTTGTTTCAGCCTTTGGAAGGTGGGGCTGATCCTTTTTATGGCTATTTGTGAAGCACAATTCTTCTGCCGCTGATAAGCCTCACCCCACTCTGGACCACATACACTGTCAACACAGTCCTGGTCCATGCACACTTCTCAACCCCCTGGAGTGTACCCCAACGCCACACTGCAGAGGCCCCCACCTCTGCCCCAATGCCCCCCACAGTTCACCTGGTCCTCACACAAGCCCTGCCCCACAGAGGCAGACACCCTTGCCTGCCTGTAGAGGATCAAGGCACTCAGTCAATGCAGGCTGAAAAGTAGCCTGAGGGCTTGCTGTTAGGTGGGGCCAGTCCTTAGGGCGGGTTGCCTGCCCTGGCTGAACTGGATTAAATCTGTGCTCTAGTGGGTGTGGCAGACCCCTGGGCTAACAGCCCAAGGGATGCACCTCAATGGCCCCCACCGGTGTCCAGATCATCACACCTGGACCAGCTCAGAACAATGGCCCCCACCAATGTCTCAGTCTCCAGAGAGGATCCTCCTCTCACCAAGATGCCCCCAGAGCCCACCAGGTGAGTCTCGTTTCACCAAAGCACAGTCAGCCTTCTCGCTGGTGATTTTAAGTTGCTGCAATGAGTGAGCTTGTGCGTGGGCCCTTTAAGACCCGGATCCTTTCGGCTTTCGGCCGATAGCTTTTCTGGGGTGTCCTCGCTGCAGTCAACAGCCAGCACAGCCAGACAGTAAGACCCCCCTCTCAGTTGGGCTGAGTCCAAAGGATGGTTATAGCAGTATTGCCCCCGCTCCGGACCTCACTCCTCCAGAGAGGGCTCATACCTTAGGTTGGCTCCCACCAGGCCAGCTGAGAAGCTCCACTGCTCCCAAAGGTGGCTTTTTTCCTCTCTGGCCAGAGTTATTGCCTCTTCTGCTTTCATCAGGACTGTCCCTTGTCGTGGGGGTTCTTTTTATCCAGTTTTCAGTTTTCAATCCAGGGTGATTCTTCCCAAAATTGTTGTAACCTGGTTGTGTTCGTGGGAGGAGGTGAGTTCAATGTCTACTCACAGCGCCATCTTGACGAGAACTCCAGCATAAATCCCTCAAGGTCCGTCCATGTTGTCACAAATGACCAGATTTCATCATTTTTTTATGGCTGAGTAGTATTCCACTGTGTATATATACCACATCTTCTTTATCCATTTGTCCGTTGATGAGCACCTAGGTTGCTTCCAAGTTTTGGCTATTGTGAATAAGGCTGCAATGAACATAGGAGTGAATGTGCCTTTAGGCATTCGTGTTTTCATGTTCTTTGGATAAATACCCAGTAGTGGAATAACTGGATCTTATGGTCATTCTAGTCTTAATTTTTTGAGGAACCTCCATACTGTTTTCCATAGTAGCTGCATCAGTTTGCACTCCCACCAGCAGTGTATGACAGCTCCCTTCTCTCCACATCCTCTCCAACATTTGTTGTTTCCTGTCTTGTTAATTATAGCCATTCTGACAGGAGTGAGATCTCACTGTGGTTTTGATTTGCGTTTTCCCGGTAGTTAATGATGTTGAACATCTTTTCATGTGCCTATTGGCCATCTGTGTATCTTCTTTGGAGAAATGTCTGTTCAGATCTTTTGCCATTTTTTAAAGTTGGGTTGTTAGGTTTTTTTTGCTGTTGAGATGAATGAGTTCCTTATATACTTTGGATATTAACCCCTTATCAGGTATTTTATTTGCAAATATAGTCTTCGAATTGTTAGGTTGCCTTTTTGTTTTGTTGATGGTTTCCTTTGCTGTGCAGAATCATTTTAGTTTAAGGTAGTCTCATTGTTTCTTTTTTCTGTTGTTTCCTTTGCCTGGTCAGACATGGTACTTGAAAATATGCTGCTAAGATTGACGTCAAAGAGCTTAGTGCCTATGTTTTCTTCTAGAAGTTTCATGGATTCAGGTCTTACAGTCAAGTCTTTAATCCATTTTGAGTTAATTTTTGTGCATGGTGTAAGATAGTGGTCTACTTTCAATGTTTTGCATGTGGCTGTCCAGTTTTCCCAAATCCATTTATTGAAGAGACTTTCCTTTCTCTATTGTATGTTCCTGGCTCCCTTGTCAAAAATTAGCTGTCCATAGATGTGTGGGTTTATTTCAGGGCTCTCAATTTTCTTCCATTGATTTGTATGTCTGGTTTTGTGCCAGAACTGTGCTATTTTGTTTAATATGGCTTTGTAGTATATTTTGAAATCAAGGAGTGTGATACCTTCAGTTTTGTTGTTTTTTCTCAGGATTCCTTTGGCTATTCAGGGTCTTTTGTTGTTCCATACAAATTTTAGGGTTCTTTTTTCTATTTCTATGAAAAATTTTAGTTGGAACATTGATAGGGATTGCATTGAATCTTTAGATTGCTTTAGGAAGTATGGACATTTTAACTACGTTAGTTCTTCCAACCTAAGAGCATGGTATATCTTTCCATTTATTTGTTTCTTCTTCTATTTCTCTCAACAGTGTTTTATAGTTTTAAGTGTACAGATCCTTCACCTCTTTGGTTAAGTTTATTCCTAGGTATTTTATTCTTTTCATTGCAATTGTAAATAGGATTGTATTCCTAATTTCTGTTTCTGTTACTTTGTTGTTAGTGTATAGAAAGGCAGCTGATTTTTGTATGTTGATTTTGTATCCTGCAACCTTATCATATTCATTTATTATTTGTAAAAGTTTTTGGGTAGATTCTTTAGGCTTTTCTATATATAACATGATGTCATCTGCAAAGAATGACAGTTTCACTTCTTCCTTTCCAATTTGGATCCCTTTTATCTCTTTTTCTTGCCTGATTTCTCTGGCTAGCACTTCCAAAATTATGTTAAATAAGAGTGATGAAAGTGGGCATCTTTGTCTGGTTCCTGTTCTTAGAGGGATAGCTTTCAGTTTTTCTCCATTGAGAATATTAGCTTTGGGTTTGTCATATATAGCCTTTGTTATGTTGTGGCACTTTCCTTCTATCCCCATTTTATTGAAAGTTTTTCATAAATGGATGTTGTGTCTTGTCAGATTCTTTCTCTGCATCTATTGAGATGATCGAGTGATTTTTAGTCTTCATTTTGTTAATGTGGTATGTCACGTTGATTGATTTGTGGATGTCGAGGCCTCCTTTCATCCCTGGAATAAATCCCACTTGATCATGATGGATGATCTTTTTAATGTGGTGTTGTATTTGATTTGCTAATATTTTTTTGAGGATTTTTGCATCAATGTTCATCAATGATATTGGCCTGTAATTTTTTTTTTGTATTGTCCTTGTCTGGTTTTGGTATCAGGATAATATTGGCTTCATAGAATGAGTTAGGAAGCTTCTTCTCCTCTTCAGTTTTCTGGAAGAGTTTGAGAAGGATAGGTATTAAGTCTTCTTTGGATGTTTGGTAGAAGTCACCAGGGAAGCTGTCTGGTCTTGAACTTTTATTATTCTGAGAGGTTTTTGATTACTGTTTTGATCTCCCTACTGGTGATTGGCCTACAGAATTCTTATTTTAAAAATGTATTGTAAGAAAGATGATGAATGAAAAGACTTCTATAAATTTTCTATATTTCATTGGTAGTCTTTGTGTCTATTAGGGAATATAAAATAGTTGCTGAGGGAGAAAAAATGAATATAAAGAAAATGAGAGAAAAAAGACTAGTGGGGAGTACTGTCTGGTTTTTAGATCTCTTTCTCAGTCTACACTCACTCCATGGGGATTTCACCAAGGCTAAAGCTTTAAATATCATTGATTTGCTGATGACCTCCAAATTTTTATTTAGCCTAGGCCACCCTCTTTAACCAGGAAATTGTAAATGCAACAGGCCATTCAACAGCTATATGTGGATGTCTGTTTGGCATTTTAAACTTAATATATCTGAAACAGAAATCCTCCATTCTCCTTTTAAAAAATAGAAAACTACTCATTCCATGGGCTTTACAATCTCAATAAATAGGAAATTCATTCTTCAACTAATCAGACAAAAACCTTGGAGTTACCATATCGTATCAGCTCTACCTCCCAAATATATCCAGAATCTGATTACTTACCACATCCCCACTGTTATCTCCCTTGTCCACACTGGCATTATTCCCTGTCTGGAATATTGCAACAATTTACTAACTGATTTTCTCTATTAGTGATCCCCACCATGTATTGTCTAAAGTAACAATCTTTTAAGTGATCTTTGAAATACTTAAAATATTCACATCTCACTCAGAATAAAAGATAAAACCATTCAATGGCCTACTGGTCCTACCTGATATGCATCACATTATCCACCTCCTACGCTGTGAATTATAGCCTACTCTCTTCCCCTTAGTCATTCTGTTCCAGCCCTACTAGCCTCCTTACTCTTCCTCACACACCCCCAGACACGCTTCTGTTTCATAGCATTTGCATGTTTTACATCTTCACTTCACTGAGGTCTTTATTTAAATGTCCTGTTTAAGGAGAAGGCTCTAACCACACCACATGCGCAACGTATATATACACGTGTTCATGAACATACACGTACACACTCTCACTCCCTATTCTCCTTATCTTGCTTTATTTTTCTCCATACCATATATATATACACACACATATATATATACACACACATATATATGAGATAGATATATCTCATATATATATATAATTTGTTTGCAATTTTTCTCTTTCCACAAGAATAAAGCTCCATGACAATAGGGACTTTGTTTTAGTCACTGATGTAGCTTCAGAACTTAGAACAACACGTAGGACATAATAGGTACTCAATAAATACATGCTGGGGGCTGGCCCCATGGCCAAGTGGTTAAGTTCGCACGCTTCACTTCGGTGGCCCAGGGTTTCACCAGTTCAGGTCCTGGGCCAGGACATGGCACCACTCATAAGTCCATGTTGAGGCAGCATCCCACATGCCACAACTAGAAGGACTCACAACTAAAAATATACAACTATGTACTGGGGGTATTCGGGGAGAAAAAGCAGGAGGGAAAAAAAGAAGATTGGCAACTGTTGTTAGCTCAGGTGCCAATCTTTAAATAAATAAATAAATAAACACATGCTGAATGTCAATACTGCTCATGTTAGAATGCTGACTCTACTACTTTAACCCATGTGATTGTCAACTCAGTATTTCAGTTTTCTCATCTAAAAAATAGAGATAGTAACAGTACCAACTTAGTGGTGGTGTTTTGAAAAGGAAGTTATGTAATTCACATAAAGAATTTAGCATAGGAAACTTCAATAAATTTAGCTTTAATTAATTAATTAAAATAAAACACAACTCACACACACACACCCAGATATCATTACACTCACTCTTTTGATTCTTTTTTGATGGTAGTGATAGCATCTATGACAATGGTGGTGGGTATGCAGTTTCAACATGATCCTGCTCCACTAAGAAACATAGGGTATTCATTAGGCACTTCAGTGGAAAAGGTTTGATTCTGTATAATCCCAAAAGTGGATTGATTCAACTATCTGATTTCCACCAGCTGGAATAAATGCCACAGTAGTGAAAACTGTCACCACTAAAATATATGGCTTCATAAATGCCCAGTTGTGACCACAAATGGCAGAAAGGAGTGGAAGACAAAAATAGCAAAAAAGAACAAGAGCAATAAATACAAAACAGTAAAAAGTATGGTAGATATTAATCCAACTATACTAATAATCAGATTAAAAGTCAGTGGTCTAAATATACCAATTAAAGGATAGAGATTGTCAGAATAGATTAAAAAACAAGACTCAACTATACATTGTCTTCAAGAAATCCACTTTAAATATAAAGACACATATAGATTCAAACTAAAGAGAAGGAGAAAGATATACCATGCTAACACTAAGCAAAAGAAAGCAGGAGTAGCTATATTAACTTCAGACAGAGCAGATATCAGATCAAGGAAAATTATTAGGGATAAAGAGGAGCATTACAGATCGATAAAGGGATCAGTTCTTCAAGAAGATGTAAAATTCTTAATGTGTATGTGCCTAACAACAGAGTATCAAAATACATGAGGGAAAAACTGGTAGATTTGCAAGGAGAAATAGATGAATTGACTATAAAAGTTGGAGATTTCAACAACCCTCTATCAGAAATGGACAGTTACAGCAGGCAGAAAGTCAGTAGGGACTTAGTTGAACTCAACAGCACCATCAGTCAATGGAATATAATTGACATCTATTGACTACTTAATCCCAAATACACATTCTTCTCAAGCTTACATGGAACATTCATCAAAACAGACCACCTCCAGAGTGACATCAGAAACATTGCAGAGTGAGCTGTTCCCTTTATCTCTCCTCTTTCAAACTACAACTAAATGGGCATTCATTGATCAATGGAGGATACCCACACAGCACAACAGGATACCTGAGAGACCCATGCAGCTATACATCCAAAAGTGGATGTACTTTTCCTGGGGAGGTGGTGGAGATAAGTGAGCACTCTCTAGCCCCGTGGAAGCCACGTGCATGCATGCAACTGCTCTCTTGGTTAGAGTGCTCACAACACAACTGCAGCCCTGATGATGGGAACAAACCTGAGTGGGACTGTGAGAAGAGGCAGCAGCAACCCTCAGCCCCCACATGATCACTTGCCGGTCCAATGGGAGAGCCCACAGGACCACTGTGCTCCCAAGGAGTGGCCCAGGCTCAGACAGGCACAGCTGACAGGGATCACAGCAGGCTCAGAATACACAGCTCCTGCCCCCCACCAGTGGCAGCAGATGGAATCTGCAACCAGATACTATCACTATGCAAAGGCATAAATCCATCTCATAAAATAGTGTGAAGAGTTATATTAATACTCTAGACCAGAAGGAAAAAGACAAACAGCCAGAAATCAATCCTGAAGTCACAGAAATTTACAATATAAATGACAGAGAATTCAAAATAACCATCATAAAAAAACTCAACGAGTTAGAAGAGAACTCAGAAAGACAGTTCAATAAAATCAGAATAAAATTAATGAACAGAGGGAATTCTTCACAAAACAGATCAAAACTATAAACAAAAACCAATCAGAGATGTTGGAGATAAATGAGATAAAGAAAAATCTGGAGTCCTTAAATAACAGAGCTGATATTATGGAGGACAGAGTTAGTAATTTAGAGGATAGAAATATATAAATACTTCAGATGGAGGAGAAGAGAGAAGTAAGACTACAAAGAAATGAAGAAATTCTCCCAGAAATATACAACTCAATTAGGAAATGCAACATAAGGATTATATGTATCACAGAAGGAGAAGAGAGGGACAAAAGAACAGAGAGCTTGTTCAAAGAAATAATAGCTGAGAACTTCCAAAACCTGGGGAAGGAGATGGAATTACAAATAAAATAAGCTAATAGAACCCTTAATTACATCAATGTAATGCCAGTAAAGCTGGCAAAAGTCAAAGACAAAGAAAAAATATTAAGGACAGCAAGACAGAAGAAAATAACCTAAAAAGGAACCCCTATCAGATTTTCAGTGGATTTCTCAGCAGAAACGTTACAAGCTAGGAGAGAGTGGAAGGATATATTCAAAATTCTGAAAGACAAAAGCCTTCAACCAAGAGTACTCTGTCCAGCAAAGACATCCTTCAGATATGATAGAGAAATAAAAACTTTCCCAGATAAACAAATGGTGAGGGAATTATCACCACAAGATACCCTCCTACAAGAAATGATCAGGACCTTCTACCTGAAAGAAAAAACAAAGAAAGGGTTTGCAAAGCCTTGAGCAATGAGATAAACAGGCAGACAAAATTAGAAAATTGCAACTCTTTATCAGAAAATATTAGCAAACAATTATAACATTAAAGATAAAGGGAAGGAAAACCTCAAGAATAAATATAATCACTTCATTTTAACCACAAACTCATGATACAAAACAGAATAAGTTGTGACAATAATAACTTAGATGGGGAAGAGGAAAGAGATGGAACCAGCTTAGACTATGGAAATAAAAGGCTATCAAAAAATGAACTATCTCATCTATGAGATCTTTTATACAAACCCCACAGTAACCACTAAACTAAAAACCAGAACGGACACACAAATGATAAATAAAGAGAAAATTGAGAAAGCCATCGTACAGAGCCACAAAACTGAATTGGCAGTCCAAAATACACAGGATGAGAAACAAGGGAAATATAGAACAACCAGAAAACAAGTGATAAAATGGCAACATTAAGCCCTCATATATAAATAATCACTCTAAATGTCAATGGATTTAATTCTCCAATCAAAAGACACGGAGTGACTAGATGGATTAAAAAATAAGACACAACATTATGCTGCCTCCAGGAAACACATCTCAGCTCTAAAGACAAACACAGGTTTAGAGTGAAGGTATGGAAGATGATACTCCAAGCTAATGGGAAACAAAAGAAAGCAGATGTTGCCATACTTATATCAGACAAAGTAGACTTCAAGATAAAAAAGGCAATGAGAGACAAAGAGGGGCAGTATATAATGATAAAAGAGACTCCACCAAGAGGACATAACACTTATAAATATATATGCACCTAACACAGCAGCACCAAAGTACATAAAGCAACTATGAGTTGACTTAAAAGGAGATATTAACAGGAACACAATAATAGTAGGGGACCTACTAGACCATATGGACCTAATAGAAAATATAGAACACACTGTCCAAAATCAGCAGACTACACAATCTTCTCAAGTACACATGGAACATTCTCAAAGATAGACCATATGTTGGGAAACAAGGCAAGCTTCAATAAATTGAAATCATATCAAGCATCTTTTCTGACTATAGTACTATGAAACTAGAAATTAACTACAAGAAAAAGGCTGGGAAAGTGACAAACATGTGGAGACTAAACAACATGGTACTAAAACAACCAAAGGATCATTGAAGAAATTAAAGGAGAAATCAAAAAAATCTGGAGACAAATGAGTATGAAAATACACCATACCAACTCATATGACATGCAACAAAAGTGGTCCTAAGAGGAAAATTCATAGCAATACAGGCCCATATCGACAAACAAGAAAAATTTCAAATAAGTAATGTGAAACTACATGTAACAGAACTAGAAAAAAAAATAACAAACAAAGCCCAAAGTCAGCAGAAGGAGGAAAATAATAAAAATTAGAGGAGAAATAAATGAAATTGAAACAAAAAACAATAGAAAAGATCAATGAAACAAAGGCCTGGCTCTTTGAGAAGATAAACAAAATTGACAAACCGTTAGCTAGACTCACTAAGAAAAAAGAGAAAAGGCTCAAATAAATAAAATTAAAAATTAAAGAGGAGGAATTACAACGGATACCACAGAAATACAAAGGATAGTAAGAAAATACTATGAAAAACTTTGTGATAACAAATTGGACATGCTAGAAGAAGTGGATAAATTCTTAGACTCATACAACCTCCCAAAATTGAACCAAGAAAAGATAGAGAATTTGAATATACCAATTGCAAGTAAAGAAATTGAAACAGTAATCAAAAACCTCCCAAAAAATAAAAATTCAGGGCCAAATGGCTTGTCTGGAGAATTCAACCAAACATTCAAAGAAGATTTAGTACCTATCCTTCTCCAACTATTCCAAAAAATTGAAGAAGATACAACACTTCCTAACACACTTTACAAGGCCAACATGACCCTGATCTGAAACCCAGACAAGGACAACACAAAGAAGGAAAATTACAGGCCAATATTGCTGATGAACATAGATGCAAAAATCCTTAAGAAAATATTCACAAACTGAATACAATAACACATTAAGAGTATCATACACCATGTTCAAATGGGGTTTATACCAGGGATGCAGGTATGGTTCAATATCCACAAATCAACCAATATGAAACACCACATGAACAAAATGAGGAATAAAAACCACATGATCATCTCAATAGGCAGAGAGAAAGCATTTGACAAGATACAACATCTATTTATGATAAAAACTCAGAATAAAATGGGTATAGAAGGAAAGTACCTCAACATAATAAAGGCTATATATGACAAGCCCAGAGCCAACATCAAATTCAATGGGCAAAAACCAAAAGCCATCCCTCTGAGAACAGGAACAAGAAAACAGTGCCCACTCTGGCCGCTCTTATTCAACATAGTACCAGAGGTTGTGGCTAGAGCAATTAGGCAAGAAAATGAAATAAAAGTTATCCAAATTGGCAAGGAAGAAGTGAAACTTGCTGTTTGCAGATGACATGATTCTAATATAGAAAACCCTAAAGAATCCATCAGAAAACTATCGGAAATAATCAACAACTACAGCAAAGTTGCAGGGTACAAAGTCAACTTACAAAAACCAGTTGCATTTCCATACTATTATAACGAACTATCAGAAAGAGAACTCAAGAGTACAATCCGATTTACAATAACAACAAAAAGGATAAAATATCTAGGAATAAATTTAACCAAGGAGGTGAAAGATCTATACAATAAAAACTATAAAACATTATTGAAAGAAATCAATGATGACATAAAGAAATGGAAAGATATTCCATGCATATAGATTGGAAGAATAAACATAGTTATTAAATATCCATACTACCTAAAGCAATCTACAGATTCAGTGCAATCCCAGTCAGAATCCCAATGACATTCTTCACAGAAATAGAACCAAAAAGCCTAAAGTTCACATGGGGCAACAAAAAACCCTGAATAGCTAAAGCGATCCTGAGAAAAAAGAACAAAGCTTCAGGTATCACAAACCCTGACTTAAAAATATACTACAAAGCTATAATAATCAAAACAGCATGGTACTGGCACAAAAACAGACACACAGATCAATGGAACAGAACTGAAATCCCAGAAATAAAACCACACATCTATAGACAGCTAATCTTCAACAAAGCAGTTAAGAATATACAATGGAGAAAGGAAATTCTTTTCAATAAATGGTGTTGGGAAAACTGGACAGCCAATACAAAAGAATGGAAGTAGACCATTATCTTTGCCATACACAAAAATTAACTAAAAATGGATTAAAGAAGGTAAGATGTGAAACCATAAAATACCTAGAAGAAAATGTAGGCAGTACACTCTTTGACATCAGTCTTAGAAGGATCTTTTCAAATACCCTGTCTACTCAGGCAAGGGAAACAAAAGAAAAAATAAACAAATAGGGCTTCATCAGACTAAAGAGCTTCTGCAAGGCAAAGGAAACCATGAAGAAAATGAAAAGACAACTCATCAATTCGGAGAAAATCTTTGCAAATCATATATCCAACAAGGGATTAATCTCCAAAATATATAAAGAACTCATACAACTCAGCAACAACAACAAAAAAAACCCTATCAAAAAACGGACAGAGAATATGAACAGACATTTTTCCAATTAAGATATATAGATGGCCGACAGGCATATGAAAAGATGTTCAACATCACTAATCATCAGGGAAATGCAAATCAAAACTACACTATGATATCACCTTACATCTGTTAGAATGGCTATAATTACCAAGACAAAAAATAACAAATGTTGGACAGGATGTGGAGAAAAGGGAACCTTCATACCCTGCTGGTGGCAGTGAAAACTGGTGCAGCCACTATGGAAAACAGTATGGAGATTTCTCAAAAATTAAAAATAGAAACATCATATGACCCAGCTACCCCACTACTGGGTACTTATCCAAAGAACTTGAAATCAACAATTCAAAGAGACTTATGCACCCCTATGTTCACTGCAGCATTATTCACAATAGCCAAGAAGGGGAAGCAACCCAAGTGCCAAGTGATTGACGAATGGATAAAGAAGATACAGTATATATATCCAATGGAATACTACCCACCCACAAAAAAAGACAAAATCATCCCATTTGCAACAACATGGATGTACCTTGATGGTATTATGTTAAGTGAAATAAGCTAGACAGAAAAAGACAAACACCATATGATTTCACTCATATGTAGAAGACAAACAAATACATGGACAAAGAGAACAGCTTAGTGGTTATCAGAAGGGAAGGGGGTTTGGGGGTGGGCATAGGGATACAGGGGCACATATATATATGTTGACTGACAAATAATAATGTAAAACTGAAATTTCACAGTGTTATAAACTATTATGACCTCAATAAAATAAAAAGACCATATTTTGAGTCATGAAATACACCTTAACAAATTTGAAAGAATAGAAAGCATACGATCTCTGCTCTAAGACCACAATAAAATTAAGTTAGAGATAAATAACAGACAGCTTGAAAATCTCCAAAATACTTGAAAATTAACAATATATTTCTAAATAATATACTAGTCAAAACAGAAATCTCAAGAAAATTTTAAAAATATTTTGAACTAAATGAAAATGAAAAAACAACTTACCAAAATCTGTGAGACATAGCAAAATCAGTGCTTAGAGAGAAATTTGTAGCATTGAATGCATATACTAGAAAAGAATAAACATCTAAACACAGTAATCTAAGCTTCCATCTTAGGAAACTAGAAAAAGAAGAGCAAATTCAATCCAAAATAAGCATAAAAAAAGAAACAACTTAAAAATTAGAGCAGAAATCAATGAAATTGAAAAGAAGAATTCAATAGACAAAGCCAATGAAAGCAAAAGCTGATTCTTTGAAAAGATCAAATAAATTGATAAGGCTCTAGCAGGCTAACTAAAAAACAAAGAGAGATGACACATATTACTAATATCAGAAATGAAAGAGGGGACATTATTAGAGATCTAATGGACACTAAAAGGATAATAAAGAAATAATATGAACAACTCTATGCCCACAAATTTAATAACTAAGATGAAATAGATCAATCCCTTGAAAGACACTTCTGCCAAAACTCACACAAGAAGAAATAGACAATTTGAATAAGCATATATCTATTAAAGAAACTGAATCAATAATTAATAATCTTTTAAAACAGAAACCACCAGGCTCAGATAGGTTCACTCACGAATTCTACCAAACATTTAAGGAAGGAATTATACCAATGCTCTACAATCTCTTCCAGAAGATAGGAGCAGAGAAACACTTCCTAACTCATTCTATAAGGCCAGCATTACCTAATACCAAAACCAGGCAAAGACATTAAGAAAAAAGAAAACTACAGACCAATATATCTCATGAATATAGATGCAAAACTCCTCAAGAAAATAGTAAATCAAATTCAACATTGTATAAAAGAATTATACTCAATGACCATGTGGGATTTATCCCAGGCATGCAATATCCAGGTATCCCAGGTTCAATATTTGAAAATCAATTATTGTAATCCATCACATCAACAAACTGAAGCAGAAAAATCACATAATCATATCAATAGATGCAGCAAAACACTTGACAAAATCCAACACCCATTCATGATAAAAAAAAAACAAAAATCTTTCAGCAAACTAGGAATAGAGGGGAACTTTATCAACTTGACAATGAACATTCACTAAATCCTACAGCTAACATCACACAATAATGAGAAATCAGAACTTCTCTGCTAAGATCAAGAAGAAGGGAAGGATATCCCCTTTCACCACTCCTTTCAAATATCACACTGGAAGTCATAGCTATGCAATAAAACAAGAAAGGGAAATAAAAGTTATACAGATGGGGGCCAGCCCCATGGCCGGGTGGTTAAGTTTGCGCACTCCGCTGCAGGTGGCCCAGTGTTTCATCGTTCGAATCGTGGGCGCAGACATGGTACTGCTCATCAAGCCACACTGAGGCAGCGTCCCACATGCCACAACTAGAAGGACCTACAACTAAAAGTACACAACTATGTACCGGGGGGCTTTGGGAGAAAAAAAGGAAAAATAAAAATCTTTAAAAAAAAAAAGTTACACAGATTGGGAAAGAAGAAATAAAACTTTGTTCAAAGATGATGTGATTGCCTATGTAGATAACCAAAAGAACTGACAAAAACAATTTCTGTAACTAATAAGTGATTATAGCAAGGTTGCAGGATACAAGTTAATATTAAAAAGTCAATTGATTTCCTATATACCAGCAATGAACAAGTAGAATCTGAAATTAAAAACACAATACCATTTACGTCAGCACCCCCCGAAAATGAAATACTAAGATACAAATCTAACAAAATATATCAAAACCTATATGAGAAAAACTATAAAACTCTGATGAAAGAAATCAAAGAACTAAATAAATGGAGAAATATTCCATGTGCATTCATATAAAGACTCAATATTATCAAGACGCATCTTTCCAAGTTGATTTATCCACTCAGTGCAATCCCAATCAAAATATCAGCAAGCTATTTTGTGAATATCAACAAAACGATTCTAAAACTTATATGGAGAGGCAAAAGACTGAACACAATATTAAAGGAAAAGAACAAAGTTGAAGGACTGAAACTACCTAACTTTGAGTCTTATTATAAAGCTACAGTAATCAAGACAGTGTAGCATTGGTGAAAGAAGAGATAAATAAATCAATGGAACAGAACAGAGAGACCAGAAATTGACCCACATAAATATAGTCAACTGATCTTTGACAAAGGAACAAGGACAATAAAAAGGAGAAAAGACAACCTTTTCAAGAAATTGTTCTGGAACAATTGAACATTCACATGAAAAAGAAAAAAAAGAAGAATCTACAAACAGACCTTACACTTCACAAAAATTAACTCAAAATGTATCATAGAGGGGCTGATCCCATGGTGTAGTGGGTAAGTTCAGTACACTCTGTTTCAGTGGCCCAGAGTTCATGGGTTTGGACTCCAGGCACGGACCTATACCACTTGTCAGCCATGCTATGGCAGTGACCCACATACGAAACAGAGGAAGAATGGCACAGATGTTAGCTCAATGCTGATCTTCCTCAAGAAAAAGAAGAGGAGGATTGGCAACAGGTGTTAGCTCAGGGCCAGTCTTCCTCACCACCACCCCCCAAAAAATGTATCATAGACCTAAATGTAAAATACAAAATTATAAAACCCTGGAAGACAATATAGGAGAAAAATCTGTGGTGACCTTGGGTATGGCAATGACTTTTCAGATATAACACTAAAGGTGCTATCTATGAAAGAAATAATTGATAAGCTGGACTTCAATAAAACTAAAAATCTCTGCGAAAGACACTGTCAAGAGAATGAAAAGACAAGCCACAGAATGGGAGCAAATATGAGTAAAAGACATATCTGATGAAGGACTGTTATCCAAAATATACAAACAACTCTTAAAACTCAATAACAAGAAAACAAACAACTTGATTAAAAAATGGGCCGAGGACCTGAACGTATACCTCATCAAAGCTATACAGATGTCAAATAAGCATATGAAACCACACACCATATAATATGCCATTAGGGAAACGCAAATTAAAACAATAAGATACCTCTATGCACCTAAGAGAATAACCAAAGTCTAAAACACTGACAACATGAAATGTTAGCAAAAATGTGGAGCAACAGGAATTTTCATTCATTGCTAGTGGGAATGCAAAATGGTGTAGCCACTTTGGAAGACAGTTTGGTAGAATTTTACAAAACTAGACGTACTCTTGCCATATGATCCAGCAATTGTGCCCCACAGTATTTATCTGAATAAGTCAAAAAATTATGTCCACACATAAACCTGCAGGCAGCTGTTTACAGAAGCTTTATTCATACTTGCCAAAACTTGTCCTTCAGTAGGTGAACAGATAAACTGTGGCACATCCGGATAATAGATTGTCATTTGGCGCTTAAAAAAATGACCTGTCAATCCAGGAAAAGACATGGAGGAACCATAAATGCGTATAACCAAGTGAAAGAAGCCAATGTAAAAAGGCTACATGCTGAATAATTCCAACTATATGGCATTCTGGAAGAGACAAAACTACGGAGACAATAAAGAGATTAGTGCTTGCTAGGGATTGGGGTGTTCAATTGGCAGAGCTCAGAGGATTTTTATGACAGTGAAACTATTCTGTATGATATTATAATAATAGATACACGTCATTACACACCTGTCAAAACCTATAAAACGCACAACACCCAAGAGTGAACCCTAATGTAAACTGTGGACATTGGGTGATAAGGACGTGTCCATATAGATTCATAAATTGTAACAAATGTACCACTCTCTGCAGGATGTTCATTGTGGGTATTTGGAGGTAGGGTTATACAGGAACTCTCTGTGCTTGCTGCTCAATTTTGCTGTAACTCTAAAAACTGCTCTAAAAAATAAAGCCTATTTAAAAGAAAAAAAAAAAAAAATATATATATATATATATATTTCAACTCCATATGGATCTTGAAGGCCTATGTGTTCTCAGCTCTCTCTCTGTCTAGGACCTCAGCAGTTAGTCCAAACTTCCATTCCAACTTTCAAACTCTTTTGATCACTCTTCCCTCCTTATTCTCAATATATGACCTTGCTTTATATTTTACTGAAAAACAAATAGAATTTATCAGCCAAGAGAACCAGAAGTTTCCTCTCTACCATCCCAAGCAAATCAGAACTCATCCTGTCTTTCATCCTTTCTGGGTGAGAGGAGATGTGCCCTCCTCCTGCCTGAAGATAATCCTACCAATTGTGTTTTGGACACCAGGCTTTATTTAATTTCTCTCTCCATTGGATCTCTTACCTCAACTAATAAATATACTGAAATTGACCCCATTTTAAGAAAAAAAGGTAAAAATTTTAAAAAATAAACTATTCTAGTGCTCAACTTTATTTCTCTATTCTATTTCTCTCCTTTCTTTCATAACTAATTTTGTTTCTCTTTAACTAGATACAAATTAAGCAATCCCTGACAGAGTCAACCTTGAATTCTGGTGCTCACAGAGTAAACAGCATTTTACCAAGATAATCCTGTTTACCTGTCCAGGCTTATGTATGTTTGGCAGCTTGTTTTTTCCAAATTTTGTTTATTTTATAAACAGCGTATGTCTACTAAAGTAAATTTGAAAAATGCAGTAAGTCGCAAAAGTAAAAATTCTCTACTTCATTTCCTGAACAATTCAGTATAATGCCGCTAGATGGCGGGAAGCAAGATAGATGTCACACAGAGTTGAAAAGAATTAAGATAGTAGAGGGTGGGGCGTACAACTCTGACAAAGGTGAGAAGAGTATTTATAAAAGAGGGTGACCTGGCTCAAGCTGTCAGAGAGAGCAAGATGAGAAGGGTGTTCTCATGGAGGGGTAGTCTATGTGTGGAATATCAGAAGCCAAGCAGGGTACGTTAGCATGTGTGTTTAAAGAGGCTTAAATTCCCTAGCTCTATTTGCTGAAAGAGCCTGGGAATAGTGACACCCCTAAAATAATGGGCATACCTACAGCCCAGTTCTTGATTTCTAATATCACTGTCTAAAAAACCCATAGGTCCTTAGAGAAATGCTGATTCCAAGTTTAGAGAAGGAAAATTATAAGATGAACCTGGAATAAGTTGGGCCAGAAAAATCAAGAATTGCTCAAAGAATGATGAAGACATGTCAAACGGACCCAAAAGCCAGCTTAAAGGGGCTTTTACTGGCCAATTCTGGAATAATTTGAGTATCAAAATAAATAATAAAAGTAACATATTATAGCCCATTCAATAAAATAGGAAACCATGATGACTCCATACTGGCATAAACAAATAGATGATACATTTGAAATTTTGATGAGAAGCAGGACATTTACATAGCCTGATAGTACTGCCCATAAAATATTTATTAACTATAAAGGAAAAAAATAACTTAATATATCATAGGTCTGGCACATATCATCTTAATCAAGTGATCAAATTTTACAGTGTTAAAAATGGAAGAAATTGAAACATGTGCCACCTATTGGACTACAATAAGAAGAACACAGCATCACTCTGGGATACTCCTGCTAAAGATGTAAATGTCTTCTGGACATCTCTACTTGGATGTCCTATAAACACATCAAATTCTTGCTCCCCACATCACTTCCCCTCTTCTCCTACATGAACTATCTTGGTAATGACAGTATCATGACTTAGTCAGCTAAATAGACTGTCTACCTCCATTCTAAATCTAATCTGAAGCACCATCACCCCCACCACTGCAAGAGCCTTCTTTCTGATCTCTTTGCTTATCTTCTTGCTCTCTTAAATCCATTCCCCACATAGCAATCAACATAATGAGGTTTTTTTTACTGTCTATAAGATTATGTCTCTTTTTTGCTTAAAAGCTTTTAGTGGCTACTTATTACAATTGGAATAATATCCAATGTCCTTGCATTATCCAGACCTTCCTACCTCTGCAAACTCATATCACTATCCTCCCTGTTCTCTGTGCCACATTCACATTGGCTTTTGTTTTATATCCTTAAATGTTCCAAGATTTTCTCTGCCCTGTGTCTTTCACAGGTACTAACCCACCTGCTTGGAATATTTCTTCTCTCTAATCATTTCTGGCTAGCTCTTATTCTTACCTCAGGCAGCAGCTCAATGTCACTTCCTTTTCTGGATACTTGCTAATCTGTCTTCCACATTGCTACCAGGATGATAGTTCTGAAGCACAAAATCGATCAATTCACTTTTCTATTTTAGAGCCTTTTAGTGAAGGCTTTTAGCTTAGCCCCCAGATCTTTATGTTCTGGCCCCTACCTCCTTCTCTGTTCCCAACTCCTCCTCTTCTGCTCCTCACATCTATTCTTGACTGTGCAGTGCATCAATGAGACCATGCCTTTTCACACCTCCATGTGTTGTCTCTTCTTCCCACTCTATCATCTGAATAACTTCTATTCTTCCTTCTAAATTCAGACCTATGGATATCATCACCAGGAACTTCCTCCCCTGTCAGATTTAGGTGGCCCCCTACCCCCTTCTCTAACACTCCACATTTAAGTCTTTCAAGACACTTGATACACAATGGTGTCATTGGTTATTTACTCATCTGTCACACAATAGATTAAGTTCTCTCAGAGCTTCTTATCTTCAGGAATTACAGAGTATTCATAGAGAGTAAGTGTGCAATAAATGATTGTGAAATGAGTTAAATGTTTACACAAAGTGGCATTGTGGATCTGCACAAATTATTTTGTTATTTTTTGTGAGTTTATACATCATGCAGTTAAAGATATTTTTCAGATAATTTGAATGAAAATTTTCAGGACTCAACCAACTTTTCAAAAGTCATTTAACTTGTTTCGCTTAAAATTTTTAATTTGTGCTTTTATATGGATAGCAGTCACATGGCTCAAATACTACAACATATAAAAAGAAACACAGTGAAAAGTCGTTGTCTCACCCTTGTTCCTGATTTTCCCAGTCTTCACTCATCCCCCTTTAGACAACCTGTTTTCTTGGTGTTTTATGTAACTTTCAAATTTCTTTGTTGATACCCAAACAAATATGATTATTAATTCTTATTTCCACCTTGTTAATATAAAAGGTAACATAAACACACTTTTGATTTTCACATAATGTATCATAGACATGTTTCCATACCAATATATAGAGATTTTCTTTTACCACAGCTTCACAGCATTACATTGTATGTATGTCCCAAAATGTATTAGCCAACTTCCTATTCATGTAAATTTGAGCTATTTCCAGTCTTTTACTGCTACAAACAATACTGCAATGAATAACCTTGAAAATACATCATTTCACAAGAGTGCACTGAATTCCAACAAGGTGAATTGCTGAGTCAAATGATTTGTACAATTTTAGGGGTTTTTTTGGTGATAGTTTTGATAGATGAATATTTTATATATTGACAAGTATTGTTGCATATTAATTTTATGTCCAGCTAACTTACAAAATTCTCTTATTGTTTGAAGTAGTTTCCTAGTTGGTTCTCTTATATTTTCCAGATATAAAATTATCTCATATTCAAATGATATTCTACCTTTTCCTTTTACACTTAACACCCTATTTTATTTTATTTTATTTGTATTGGCTGAAACCTGTAGAACAAACTTAAAGAGTAGTGGAGAGAGCCTTTTTGTCTTAGTCTGACTCGTTGTAAATATCTCAGTGTTTTCTTATTAAGCATGGTACTGCTTTTGGTGGGAAGATAATATATGTACATATAGTTATACATATATAACACTACACAATTATGGAATTATTCATTTATTACTCTTTTACTGGATTTTTATAAATAGTGGGTATTTAACTTTCTCAAATACATTTCTACATCTAAGGAAATTCTTTAATGGGCTGCTGGATTATGTTTACTAACTTTTCAGTTAAGACATTGTACTGATATTCATGAATGAGATTAGTCTCTTTGTGTTATCTTTGCCAAGTTTGGATATCAATGCTTTACTCAGTTCATAAAAAGAATTTTGAGTTCCTCATTTTTTCTGTACTCAGGAACAATTTTGACATTACTGGAACTGTCGTTTGTACTTTGCTGTGAGAAATTGCTCCACCGGTGCCACCTGGCTGTCATGTTTGTTCAAGCAGTGCCAGGCCCTACCCATCAGTGCTCTGTGTATGCCAAGATTTTACACCCAAGAGTTCACAAAGAAACAACCTCGTTGCATTTTGGGGAGTTTTCACCTTGAACTCAGCGTGTGATCAATAAATGTTGTAGATAGAAGGAAAGAAAAGGAATGAATTAATGGTACACAGGATAAAGAAGTAGCCACTGTCTAACATGATATTGGCAAGGAATCTAAAGAAACCATGATATCTTTATGCAAAAAAATTAGAGAAATGTGAATTACATATTTGTTAGTGAATTCATAGGTTAATTCATGATTGAATTACTATACCTAGCATGTTAATTAATAAATACATTTTAACTTGAAAAATGTTCTTTAATGGAACACTTCAAGTCTTTAATTCTTATTCTTTCCAGTTCTACGTGTTATGTCAATGACCAATGTGGGATATCAGAATTGGCCACCACAAAATCTGTCTCTTTGACTTTCCTTGCTTATTTTTAAAAGCAAAAGACTCTGAAAGAAACTTTGACTTTCCCCCTAACTGCCTAATGGAAATTTTAAATAAAGGCCTATCCCTCAGAACAGGCCATGACCATAGATAACTCTGTGTATCAGTAGACTGGAAGGGTCCTTGCTAAGCCCACTCCTGTCAAAGTTCTATTTGCCAAACATTTGCTTTTCCGTTTCCATGTGAATTGCTTCCCTCCCCTTTGAAGCCTCAGACCACCAATCCCAACATCCGCCTTTGTCTTTAGCTGAAGATGGTATTTAAGATGAGAACCTCCACCATTTGGCGAGTTACTAAGTTTTCCTGAGTCTCTCCCATGTATGCATGTTATAAAGCTTTGTTTGATTTTCTCCTATTATTCTCTCAAGTCACTTTAACTCGTAGCCTGGCCATAAGGACCTAGAGTGGGTGGAGGAAATGTCTTCCTCCCCTACACTAAATAAACAAAAGGAAGGCTTATCAGTTTTGCAAATAACACAATGCTGGGAAAGACAACTCTGTGGTCATTGGAATTGCATTTGAAAAACTAAAGATAAAGATAAAGACCAACATTTGCCAAAACACAATATTTTTTTATACACTGATTTCAGTTATTTGTTCTTTCAAAAATTATTTATGGAACACCTAATATGAACAACTGGTCACTCTTCTAGGCATTCATATGTATATATACTGTATATATTGTGTATATATATATTATATAAATGTAATATCATATAGTTACAAGTAATATATTTTATATGTCATATAGCCATATATTTATATATAATGTTATATAGTCACATATATATAATGAAATGTGCTGTAAAGAGTAAAAAACAGGGTAAGGAAATAGAGGACAGTGTGTGGAGGGCTGCTATTTTGGATACAGGGTCAGGAAAGACCTTTGTGTGGATGCTCTGGAACAGAGAAATGAGTGAAGTGAAGGAGAGAGCCATATGCATATCCCAAGTGCCACAGGAAGACAAAAAAGAGAGTGCAAATGTCCTGAGGCAAAAGCGGGATTTGTGTATTTCCAAAAACAGGAAAAACGGCAGTGTGACTGTGGCAGACTGAGTGGAAGGGGGGAAACAGTAAAAGATGAGATCAGACCACAAGAGGGAACAGGAAAATCCTGTTTTTGTAGGCTTTGGTAAAAATTTTGGATTTTAAGGATAATTTGGAGTTCTGAGGAGTTTCCTAGGCAAGACATAATTACATTTTGATTTTAAAAGGTGTATTTTGGCTTTGGTGAGAAAATGGATTGTAAGCAAGCGGTGGCAGAAACAGGGAGACAAGTTAGGAAACTGTTGCACTAGTCCCAGAGGGGATGTTGGTGGTTTATGCTAGATTGATGGTAGGTGAGATAGAGAAAAGTGAGCAGATTAAATATATTTTTGAACTGGCTGCTAAACTTCAGTTTGGAAGCAGTAGAAAGGGAGAAACCAAAGATGAATCCACATAGTTTTGGCCTGAGCAACTGGTTGAATGGAGATGCCATTTACTGAGGGGAAAGCTCCTGAAGAAAGAGGAAGAATCAGAAGTTTAATTTTGGACGTGTTGAATTTGAGGTGTCTATAAGACTTAAGCGGAGAGTCAGAATAAGCAGTTAATGAATACAATTATGAATTTGAAGGGAGCACTCAGAACTGGATACTTTGCAGTAAGAAATTGTTTGGATCATTACCAATACAAAATTTAGAGCCCTAGGACACGGAGAAAGCCCTTGAAGAGACTATGACTTGAGAAGAAATAAACTCAGAGGTCTGAAATTTGAGACACAGCAATATTTGTCAGGAAGATAGAAAAGGATTCTGAAAATGACAGACAGAATCAAAGGAATGTAGGATATTGAAATCCAAGTGAAGAAATTCCTTCAAGAAGGATTTCAAGAACAGAGTAAGCAACTATGTCAGTTGCTTCTGAAAGAGAATAAAATGAGAACTGAGAATTGACTGCTGAAGTTGGCAACATGGAGATCATTGGTGACTTTGACAAAAACTGTCAGCAAGAGTGGTGGAGATAAAGCCTAATGGGAGTGGGTTTATGAGAAAGCGGGAAAAGAGGAAGCAGAAGCAGGAAGTTTGGACAAATATTGAGAGGAGATTTGTGAAAATGGGAGAAAAAAATGGGGTAGTAGACAGAGGGAAATATATAGTCAGGGATTTTGTTTTTTTATAGATGAAATATATATTTATATGCTGATGAGAGTAACGAGGTTGAGAGGAGAAATTTTATGGTGCAGTAAAGAGAGGTAAATAATTTTAGTAATGAAGTTTTTGAGTATGCAAAAAGAGGTAAGTCCAGTAAAAAAATAAAATGATGGTTTGGATTTAGATGCATGGACAGTTCATCCAGTATAACACAAGAGAAGGCATAGTCCCCAGGTTCAGAGGCAGAGGAGCTGGTAGTTTTGGTATTAGGGGAAGATGATCCAAAGTTTTACTTCTGATTGCTTCTATTCTCTCAGTGAAATAAGAAGCAGCATCATCAGTTGGAAGAAAAGAAGAAGAAAAGCATTGGAATATTGAAGAGATAATAATGTGTATAAAACAACAACCTGGGAGAGTGGGAAGAGGCTGTTACTTGAGCAACATAGTAGCACGGCAAGGAGGTGCTATGTTTTTACCAAAGTTTGTAGTCATGAATTTACTAAAGTGAGATTTGTCAGCACACTTGCACGTTTTCAAAGGCCATATTCTTTCATTTTAATGCAAGTGAACGTAAACTTCCCCATGACAGAGACATATGGTTTTTGTTAACCACAGAACAGTACCTGATACAAAGTATGCATTAAAATATATGTAGGGGCCCACCTATAGCTGAGTGGTTAATTTCACACGCTCCACTTCGGCTTCAGCGGCCCAGGGTTTCACTGGTTTGGATCCTCCATACAGACCTGGCACCACTCACCAGGCCATACTGAGGCAGCATCCCGCATAGCACAACCAGAAGGACCTACAGCTAGAAGGTATAACTATGTACTGGGCTGCTTTGGGAAGAAGAAGGAAAAAAAAGAAGATTGGCAACAGATGTTAGCTCAGATGCCAATCTTTAAGAAAAAAATTTTTAAATATATGTGGACTGACTAAATAATATCCATCTTCTCCACTTGACTGCTTTCGTTCCACAATATCCCCAGTACCCAATACAGAGTTTGGTTCACAGTAGGCCATTAAATATTGAATGAATGAATGAATGAATGAATGACCCAATTAATGATTCTCTTCTTTTCCTTAATTTCTGAACTTTACACCCAGTAGTCTACTGAATAGCTTCATTGGATATCTCGAGAGAACCTCAAATTCAATATATCTAAGACACTACTTCTTAATTTCCCTAAATCTGTTATTAGCAGGATTATCCATGCATTTTCCCCAGTGAGAAACCTGGAGTCATCCTTTTTTATCATCTCTAAAATGAAAAAGTCCATGACTTTTTGATAAATTTTTATGCACATTAAGTGGAATAATCAAAGCAAAGTGCTTAGCACAATGCCTAACGTGTAGTACCTATAAATATTAGCTATTACCAGCTTTCAGTGTTTCTAATATATACATCTTTTCATATCTCTTTAATCAGGATGTGTTTTACAATCAGTAGTGTATCATAATCTAAATAGATGGGGTTTTTTAAGTAGTATATTAGATAATGGTGTCCTTTGTATCAATGGTGTCTAGATGTGACAAAATGCGGTAATGTAACTTGTCTTCAATATGTCCATCAATATTGAAGTAGTAATTAGTCATTTCCAGTGTATTTCAAGTCCATATTTTTCTCCCTCTCTCCACTGTTGCAAGCTTACTTTAAACCCTCATTTTCTCTTACCTGAACATTGAAATAGCTTCCTGAATGGTCTCCTTGCCTCCTACCTTGCCCATCTCCAATGTACGTGCCACTTTCCTATCAGAGAGATTATGTTTTTCCCATGCCTAACTCACTTCACTGTCTATATAATTGCCCACAGAATAAAATTCAAATTCTTTCTTGTGGCACACAAGGCTCTAATTCTCCCTCTAGTCTCATCCCTAAGCCCCAGCCAAGCTGAACCCCTTTCTCTCAGATCACCTAACACCCCATGTTGTTTCACAACCCCATGTCTTTGATCACACTGACCTATTTAGAATATATTTTGTATCTGTCTGTACATCAGCTAGAAATTCCCCTGGCAACAAACAACAGTAGAGCAACTATCATTTGCTTAAATAAATAAGGAAGAAGTCCATAAGTTGACATTTCAAAGTTGATACAATTGCCCAATAATGCTGACAGAGGCCAAGTCTCTTTCTATCTTTTGGACTTGTTTAGCATTACAGACCTTTATCCTGCTGCTTGTTGCTTCATCATCTCAAGGTGGCTACTGAAACTTCAAGCATTACATCCATGTTCCATGCAGGAAGAATGAGGAAGGACATTTCAGTGTTGTGCCCACTGAAACTTTCTTTTTTTACTGAGAAAGCAAAAGTTTTCCATAAGCCTCACCCAGAAGTTTTCCACTTATATGTTCTTGGCCAGAATAGATCCAATAACCACCATAGCTTAGGCTAGAGGGAAAGAGGTTATATGGGTAGTTAGACCAATGAGCAGTGTTTGCCATTGTCTACTTGACAAATATCTTCTCAATTTTTGAGATTTAGATGAAAAGTTATATTTTAGAAATTTAGAAAATTTGAATATATATATATACATATTCATCATAATAAATAAATAAATAAATATTTATTAAGCACCCTACATGCCAGGTACTGTTCTAGGCACTGGGGATAGAAGCAATGAACAAAATCCTTTCCCTTGTGAAACTTCCATCCAAGTATTGACCCATTGGTCCAATATTTCTACTTCTAGTAATTTACCTTGCAGATTACTCCTCAAGGACAAGGATGCTTATTGGTGCAATAATTAGAATAACAAAAAAACTGATTGAATATTGATATGGTATTGATTAAATATAATATGCAAATATAAGGTTATTATTCAAAATAACGTGTCTCTCAATAAAAATATTTATGCTGACATGAGAAGTTATCTCCAACATATATTCTAATGGAAACAATTGCAGAGCAAAATGTATAGTATAGTAAAATTGCACTTTTAAAAGAAAATCCATCCTAAAATTCATATGGAACCTCAAGGGACCCTGAATAGTCAAAACAATTTTGAAAAAGAATGAAGTTGGAGGATTCACACTTCATGTTTTCAACACATAACAAAGCCACAGTAATCAAAACAGTGTGTTACTGGCATAAAAACAGACAAATAGATCAATGGAAGAGAACAGAGAGCCCAGAAACAAACCTTCATGTATACAGTCAAATGATCTTCAACCATGGTGCCATTGGGGAAAGGATAACCTCTTCAACAAACATTGTTGGGAAAACTGGATATCCACATGCAAAAAAGTGAAGCTGGGCGCTTATCTTACACCATATACAAAAATTAACTCAAAATGGATTAAAGAAATAAATCTCAGAGCTAAAACTATAAAACTCCCAGAAGAAAACATAGAGGAAAGTCTTTATAACATTAGACATAGCAATGATTTCTTGGCTAAGACACCAAAAGTACAGGCAACAAAAACAAAAATAAGTAATTGGGATTACATCAAACTTAAAAGCTTTTGTACATCAAAGGACACAATCAACAAAGTGACAAAAGAACCTATAGAATGGAGACAATATTTTCAAATCATCTATCTGATAAGGAGTTTATATCCAAAATATATAAATAACTCCTACAACTAAACAACAAAAAGTCATATAAGCAGATTATTAAAAAAATGAGCAAAGGACTTGAATAGACATTTCTCCAAAGATGATATACAAATGGCCAATAGCATATGAAAAGTTCAGCATCACTAATCATCAGAGAAATGCAAATCAAAACCACAATGAGATATCATCTCACACCCATTAGTATGGCTACTATCAAAAACCAAAAAGGATGTGGAGAAATTGAAACCCTGTGCACTACTGGTGGGATTGTAAAACAGTGCGACCACTATGGAAAAAGAGTATGCCAGTTCCTCAAAAATCTAAAATTAGAACAATATGATGCAGCAATCTCACTTCTAGGTATATATTGAAAAAAATTAAAAACAAGTTCTCAAAGGGATATTTGCACACCCAAGTTCATAGCAGCACTATTCACAATAACCAAAAGGTAGAAGCAACTTAAATGTCTGTCAATAGATGAATGGATAAACAAAATGTGGTATAGACATACAATGGGATATTATTCAGCTTTAAAAAAGAAGGAAATCCTATCACATTTTACAACCTGGATGAACCTTGAGGATACTTTACTAAGTGAAATAAGCCAGTCACAAGACAAATGTATGATTCCACTTATATGAGGTATCTAAAGTAATCAAAGCCACAGAAACAGAAAGTAAAATAGTAGTTATCAGGAGCCTGGATAAGGCGGAAAAGGGGAGTTGTTGTTCAATGGATATAGTTTCAAATTTCAAGATAAAAAATTCTGGAAATCTGTTTTACAACAATGTGAATATACTTAATACTACTAACCTACTGAACTGTACATTTAAAAAGATTGTGATAAAAAAGAGAAAAACATCTGTATCTTCATATATATTATCATATTCAATAATATTTATAGACTAGAAATATCTGGAGTGGAAGCTCATATCTTGTTTCCTATTTTTTCCATGGCTGTATATTTGGCAAGTGTGCATTATTTTTACAATCAGAGAAATATTTGAAAAACTTGAAAATGTTAAAAGTTGGGTTCTTCTCTCCAATTATCTTAAATAATATTGACCATTTATTCTTACTGACAAATAAAAATGGCAAGCAATAGGATATATTGGAGTATATGAGGAAGCCATTTGGTATAAACCTAATTCGGCCTGACTTTTTTTTTTTTTCAAAAGGGCCTGACTGTGGCTATTGAGCACGCATTGCATATCTACTTAGACATTTCCTATGGCCAGAACAAAGGCCCTTGAGATAAAGGTGCAACTTTCCCCCACGTTAGCATTTCCTTAGGGATAAGCATTTTTCCTTAGGCTAGGAACTGATTGCTGCACTCACCTCCCAGCTCACCTGTGACCACCCAGCTGGAGACAACAGACTGCCACCGTGCTGTGTTCACAGAGACAGAAGACCTACCTGCTATTTCCATCAATCGCTGTGCCCACAGAGCAGTCTCGCGACTATTGTAAAAGGGACATTTCAATCCTATGTGAAACATCCTCTTTGAGGGTATATAACCACCCTTATACCCCCACTTCTTTGGAGTGCTCTGTTCCTTTGTGGAAAGACTCTCCCGGGTTATAATCCTCAGATTTAAGCTCAGAATAAACTCACCCAAATTTTCATTTATAGATTGGTTATGGATTATTTTCGTCGACATTACATAGTCACCCACAGAATTTGTAATATTTACTTAATAAATTAATGAATTTATCATCAACTAGTGATAATGAATAATGCCCTCTACAACAATCTATATTTAGCATGAATTTAAAAATTAAATTTAATATGCTTCCTTATTTAATAAATATTTATTGTTATTAAATGCCTATGAAGTGCCAGGCTGTGCAGATTTTGAGTAACTGAATATCATTGTTTCTTGCAACCATTTTTGATGAAATAAGAAAAAAAGGGCAGAAAGAAAGGAAGAGGTTATGACAAGCTGGTAACATTAAAAAACAAGCCACCTAATGAAATCTTGTAACAAACCAAGGTGATATAACCCAAATGTGTGGTTTTCTGGTGGTTTGGTTTTATAAAAGTTAGAGCTTAAATATATAGTTAACTGAATATATTTAACATGCTTCAAAAGAGTGTAACTGAAAGGATGAAATACCTTCTGAGTCCAGACACTCAACCACAGCTTCTGCCAGAGAAAATTGGTAGGTGAAAAGCTATCTCTTGACTTAAAAATTAACTGCATTCTTACCAACCATAAGAATTTTTGCGGCAAATTATACATTCTTCTGCAAAAATTAAGGAGCCTATATACCAGGTTCATGCAAAGATGAGCGATAAAAGAAACAGTAGACAAAACTCAAATTTTCTTCTCAAAATGTCCTATGTCACATAAAGGGCTGTTTCATAGAGTATATTTTGTCCTAAATATGAAATCTTAGGTTTTTACTTCTTCGAAATAAAGTTTCAATGGAATATCATTTTTACACAATGTTTAAACGAACTGTAGTAAAAATGTTAACCCATCTTCACTTAAAGAGACTCATTAGATGAAATAACATTCTCCATTTCAGAAAATCAAACCAGTGAAATATTAAATCCTTGTGGCCAATAATAATCCCTAATATCCCCACACACTTTTGCTCCTAACAGTTGAGTTATATGCTTGTTCAGAATTATTATGGTATATTGCCAAATCTGTCATGCAACTGCATACACAGAATCATTGTGGTATATTGCCAAATCTGTTACACAGTGGCAAACTCAGAATCATTGTGGTATCTTGTCAAATTTATTACACAGTTATATTATTATAATTGCAAATGTTATTGGTAAATTATATGAACTGATAAAATAAAAATATGAAAAATGATCTCAGTTTTTATATAAAAATTGGGTTGAAGTCATTGAAAGACTCAAAGGAAATGAATCATTATAAAATGCCATTGAATTAGATCCAGGGAAAATAACTAAATTTCAAAGAAAAGTGTAAAGAATCTGGGCAGATTTGTAACTCCAATTGCTTCACAACCAAGAGAAGCTGAAACCACAAATGTAGTCAATGTATTGAGATGTGCTTTATGTAAGAAGGAGAGTGCACAGATTTCATCAATAAAAATTATGTTTTTTACTTTCTAATAAAAATTAAAATGTGAGTCACATCAGCAAGATGGCAGCATAGAAATACCCCAGCCCTCATCCTCTCACATAAACACCAATTTGGCAACCATGCACAAGCAAAAGTGCCTTTGTGGGAGCTTTGGGATCCGGGTAGGAAGTTGAGACACCCCAGTGGAGCCCAAGACTGAGGAAAGCCACTTTGAGAAGGCAGGCCTATGCCCTGGTAGCAGACCTACTGACCATGGAAATGGCTGCAGATCTGGAAGTAGCCCCATATCCCTGTGGACTCCGCTCCAGCCTTGCTCTTCCATGGCCCTGACGCCAGTCCCACCTGTCCATAGAACCAGCAAGAACCATACCCACCTGCAACCCCAGCAACAAGTCTGCCTGCCACAGACCTGGCTGCAAACTGGTAGCAACCCTGTGATCCAGCTCCAGCTCATTCAACCACAGCCCCAAAGGCAGACTTGTCCAACCAGAGACACTGGAAGAGCAACACCATCTGGTAATAGGCCCGCTGACCCTGGAACCAATCAGGACCTAAAGCATCCCTGAGACTTGCCTCCAGCCCACTCAGTCATGACCCCAGCACAGTCCCATCTGTCCAGAAACCTGGCAGGAGAAGTCTTTATTTGCCAAAACCAGTCTGTAAAGACTGGAAGATGTGACTGCTCATTCAAATGTAAAGACATCAATGCAAGGTTTCAAGGATCATGAATAATCAGGCAAATATGACACTACTAAAGGAAACTAACAAAGCTCCAGTAGCCAACTGTAAAAAAAAAAAAAATGGAGATTCATGAACTGCTTGACAAAGAATTTGAAATAATCATCTTAAAGAAGCTCAATTAGCTACAAGAGAACACAGATAGACAACTAAATGAAATTAGGAAAACAAAACATGAAAAAAATGAGAAATTCAATAAAGAAATAGAAACTATTTCAAAAAAAAAAGAAAGAACCAAACAGAATTCCTGGAGTTGAAGAATATAATGACTGAACTGAAAAATTCAACAGAGAACTTCAAAAGTAAAATAAATCAAGCAGAAGAAAGAATCAGAAAATTTGAAAACAAGTCATTTGAAATTACCCAACTAGAGGAAAAAAGGAAAAAAGAGTTGAAAACAGTCAAGAAAGCCTATGTGACTTATGATGGGACCTCATGAAGCAAAATGATGTACACATCATGGGAATACTAGGAGAAGAGAGAGAAAGGGGCATTAAAGAAATAGTGATAGAAAAGTTTCCCAATCTAGAAAGGGAAATAGACTAGATTCATGAAACCCAAAAATTCCCAAAAGATTGAATCTAAAGAGGCCTACAGAGAGACACTTTATAATTAAATTGTCAAAAGTCAAAAGCAAGGAATGCATCTTGAAAGCAGCAAGAGAAAAGCAACTTGTCACATATAGGGGAGCCCCCATAAGACTATCAGCATACTTCTCAGCAGAAGCCTTGCAGATCAAGAAAGAGATGGATGACATATTCAAAGTACAAAAGAAGAAAATTGCCAACTAAGAATATTTTACCAGTAAAACTGTCATTTAAGAATAAGAATAAATAAAGACTTTCCCAGACAACAAAAGGGAGCTCATCACCACTAGACCTGCCTTATAAGAAGTAAAAAAAGGAGTTCTACAAGTTGAAACAAAAAGACGCTCAACAGCAACATAAAAGCATATAAAAGTATCTATCTCACTGCTAAAGGTAACTATAAAGACAAACACAAAACATTGAAAAACGTAACGATGCACCTAAGTCACTTTTAATGCTAGTATATAAATTGAAAGAAAAAGTAGTAAGAATAACTACAACCACAGATTTCTTAATGGCAACAATATAGAAAGAAGTAAAATCTGACATCAATTACATAACGTGTGAGAGGGAGTAAAGTGTAGAGTATGCGATTGAAATTAAGTTTTCATAGCTTAAAACAGACTGCTAAAACTATAAAATATTCACTGCAAGCCTCATGGTAACAAGAACAAAACAAATACAGTAGATATACAAAAAGATAAAGAGAACAGAATCAAATCATCAAACCACAAAGAAAGACAACAAGAGAAGAACAATAGAACTACAGAATAGACAAGAATAAGTAAAATGGCAATAGTAAGTCCTTACATATCAGTAATTACTTTATATGTAAATGGACTAACCTCTTTAGTCAAAAGTCATAAAGTGGGTGGGGCCAGCCCCATGGCCAAGCGGTTAAATTTGAGCACTCCGCTTTGGCCTCCCAGGGTTTCACCAGTTTGAATCCTGGGAGCGGACATGGCACCACTCATCAAGCCATGCTGAGGCAGTGTCTCACAGGCCACAACTAGAAGGACCCATAACTAAAAATACACAACTATGTACCAGAGGGCTTTGGGGAGAAAAAGGAAAAATAAAATCTTTAAAAAAAAAGGCATAAAGTCACTGAATGGATAAAAGAAAAGAACAAGACCCAACTATATACTGTCTACAAAAGACTCACTTTAGATTTAAGAACACACACAGGCTGAAAGTGAAGGGGTAGAAAAAGAAATTGTCTGCAAATAGTAATCAAAACACAGCAGAGGTGGCTAAACTCATACCAGACAAAATAGACTTTAAGTAAAAAATTGTCTCAAGAGATAAAGAAGATCATTATATAATGATAAGAAGTCAGTTCAAAGAAAGATATAATGATTGTAAATATATATGCACCCAATATCAGAGCACCTAAATATATAAGGTAAACATTGACATAACTGAAGAGAGAAACAGAGAACAATACAATAAAGTAGGAGATTCAATACTCCATTCCCTAAAAAGGACAGATCATCTAGACAGAAAATCAATAAGGAAACAGCAGAACTGAGCAATATTACAGACTAAGTGGGCCTAACAGACACATATAAAACATTCCATGCAACTCATTCAAGTACACATGATACATTAATGAGGGTGGAGACTAGATCACATGTTAGGTCACAAAACAACTCTTTAACAAATTCAAGAAGAGTGAAATCATTCCAAGTATCTTTTCCAATCACAATGACATGAAACTAGAAATCAATAATAGAAAGAAAACATGAAAATTCACAACCACATGGAAATTAAACAATACACTTTTAAACAACTGTTGAGTCAAAGAAAAGATTCAAAGGAAATTAGAAATTATCTCAAGACAAACAAAAATTAAACACAACATACCAAAATTTACGGGATACAGCAAAAGCAATACTAAAGAGGGAAATTTATGGCAATAAATGCCTATGGTATGAGAGAAGAAAAATATCTAATAAAGAATGCAACTTTACACCTCAAGGAATTAGAAAATGAAGAACAAACTAAACCCAAATTTAGCAAAAGAAGGAATATCATAAAGAATAGAGCAGAAACAAATGAAATAGGGGAAAGAAAACCAATTTTAAAAATCAGAGAAACTAAAAGTGGATTTTTTGAAAAGATAAACAAAATTGACAAATCCTTAGCTAGACTAGGAAAAAAAGAGCAGATTCACATAAATAAAATCAGAAATGAAAGAGAAGATATTACAACTATTCTCACAGAAATGAAAAACGTGATCAGGGACTATTATGGACAGTTATAAACCAACAAATTGGATAATCTAGAAAAAATGGAGAAATTCTTAGACATACAACCTACCAAAAATGAACCATGAAGAAACAGAAAGGCTGAACAGATGAATAACAAATAAGGAGATTGAAGGAGTAATCAAAACACTCCCAACAAAGGAAAGCCCAGGGCCAGATGGCTTCATGGGTAAATCCCACCAAACATTTAAAGAATTACTACCAGTTCTTAACCTCTTTCAAAAGAGAAAAGAAGAGGGAACATTTCCAAACTCATTTTATGAGGCCAGCATCAACCTGATAGCAGAGTCAGACAAAGATATCACAAGAAAAGAAAACTACGGCCAATATTCCTGATGAACATAGATGCAAAAATTCTAAACAAAATACTAGCAAAATGAATGGAACACCACATTAAAAGAATCATACACCATAATCAAGTTGAATTTACCCCTCTAAAATCCACAACAATGCAAGGACGCCCACTCTCTCCTCTCCTGTTCAATATGGTGCTGGAAGTCCTAGCCAGAACAATTATGCAAGAAAAGGAAATTAAAGCATCCATATTAGAAAGGAAGAAATAAAACTATCTCTGTTTATGGATGTTATGATTTATATGTAGAAAACCCTAAAGACTCCACACACACAAAACAAAATTGTTAGAACTAACAAACAAATGTAGTAAAGTTGCAGGATAAAAAATTAACATAAAAAAATCAGTTGTGTTTCTATACACTAACAATATCTTACACAAAAAGGAAATTAAGCAAACAATTCCATTTACAATGGCATCAAAAAGAACAAAATATTTAGGAATACGCTTCACCAAGTAGGCGAAATATTTGTACACTGAAAACTACAAAACATTGCTGGAAGAAACTTTAAAAGACACAAGTGGAAGGACAGCCTGTGTTCATGGATTGCAGGAATTAATACAGTTAAAGTGTCCATACTTCCCAAATCAACCTATAGATTCAATGCAATCCTTATCAAAATCTCAATGGCATTTTTTGAAGAAATAGAAAAATCAATCCTAAAATTCATTTGGAGCTACAAAAGACCCTGAATAGCTAAAATAATTTTGAACAAGAAGAACAAAGCTGAAGGTATCAAACTCCTTGATTTCAAGGCATAATACAAAACTACAGTAATCAAAATAATATAGCACTAGCACAAAGACAGACCAATAAAACAGAATAGAGAGCCCAGAAATAACCCCTCTGGTATACGGTTAACTGATATTCAACATGGGTGCCAAGAATACACAATGGGGGAAAAATAGTCTCTTCCGTAAATGGTGTTGGGGAAATTGGATATATAAATGCAAAAGAATGAAATTGAACCCCTGTCTCACACTATAAACAATAATCAGCTTTAAATGACTTAAAGACCTAAATGCGAAACCTCAAACAATGCAACTCTTGGAAGAAAATAAAGGGGAAGGTTTGTAGATACTGGGCTGGGAAATGATTTCCTGGGTATGACACCAAAAAGCACAGACAACAAAGACAACAATAGACAAGTGGGATTTCATCAAATTAAAAAGCACCTGCACAGTAAAGGAAACAATTAACAAAATGAAAAGGCAACCTATGGAATAGGAGAAAATATTTGCAGATTATCTATCTGATAAGGGGTTAATATACAAAATATATAAGTAACTCATACAACTCAAAAGCAAAAAAAACAAATGACCTGATTTTAAAATGTGCAAAGACACTTGAATAGACATTTCTCAAAAGAAGACATACAGATGGTCAACAGGTATATGAAAAGGTACTCCACATCACTAATCATCAAGGAAATGCAAATCAAAACCACAATGAGACCTCACACCTATTAGAATGGTTATTATCAAAAAGCAAAGGACAATAAATGTTGGTGTGGATGTGGAGAAAAGAATTCTTGTACACTGTTGGTAAGAATACAAATTTGTGCAGCCACTATGGAAAAAAGTATGGGAGGATGCAATTTGGGAGGACCAGCCACAGGCCTGATGAGCACAGTGGTGGCAGAGTCGGGAGGGTGGTGCAGGTTTAGTTTGACATAGCCTACTGCTCAGAATACTAGGAATCAGGCTCTGGCTCAAGCTCCAAGATGGAGCTAAGGCACATGCTGTGTCTGGGAAGCCTGTGCTCCTGCACCAACGTGGCTGGTGCAGGCCTCAAGCCAGATACAGGTTGAGGAAGCCCTACCTCCCTGTTCCAGTTGCCATGGTGATGGGAAAATCCAGAGGGCAGGTTTAGGCCAGTGATTCATATACCCTGTTCTTCTTAAAGGGAAGAGAGGACTATCGAGGACTTGTCTGGTTGATGGGTGGGTGAGGCAGAAAGGGAAAACTAAAAAAAATAAAGAAAAGAAAACAGTATGGAGCTTCCTCAAAAAATTAAAAATAGAACGACTACCTGATCCATCAATCCCATTCTGAGTATATACCTAAAGGAAATGAAATCAGTATCTCAAAGAGATACTTGTACTCTTGTGTTCATTGCAGCATTATTGACAATAGTCAAGGTATGGAAACAATCTAAATGTCATCAACAGATGAATGGATAAAGAAAATATGGTATACCATATGCATGCAATGGAATATTATTGAGTCATAAAAAAGAAGGAAATCCTGACATTTGTGAGAGCATGGATGAACCGTTAAGGTATTATGCTAAGTGAAATGTCAGACAGAGAAAGGCAAATACTGTCTGATCTCACTTATATGTAAAATCTAAAAAAGCTGAACTCATAGAATTGTGGTTGATGGGGCTAGGGGTGAGGGAAATGGGGAAATGATAGTCCAAGGGTAACCACTCAGCCACGGGGCCGGCTTCAAAACTTAACAGGTTTTAACAGGTTATTTAAACAACCCACAATTCAACTAGTGTTTAAATAACTTTTGGGCATGACAAAAATTAAATAAATTACAACATCTAAAGCTCTTAGAACATTACTCAGCACATTCATAAAGTATTATGTAATTACTAGCTATCATTATTATCGTTGCTGTTAGTATCATTTATCATCTAAGTAATTAAATAAAGCTTGACAAATACTTTCATCTTTCCCTATTCTTAAAATCTGACTCTAATGTTTGTTTCCAGACTAAATATCTCTCTCTAAAATGAAAGCTTTGACACTGAAAAGTTCCACAGTGAGCATGAAAATCACAGAGAACAAAGTGGATTCATATGGTGAAAAGTTAGGAAACAACTATGTGTGTGCACACACACTCACACATACTGTTTGTTCACCAAAGGAAAATTCAACCGGCAAAATATCCCCTACCTTGCTTCATATTCAAAAATAAACTGCATACAGATAAAAATAAAAATATAAAACACAAATACTTAAATTAGGAAAAACATATAGGGGAATATTTTTAAAATTTGGGGGTACAAAAAGAATTCCTAATTAGAAAATAAAACCCCAAGTCAAAGTCAAAGTACAAGCAATAGAGTTCCTACAAGTGACAATGATATAGGACTTCACCAGTAATCATAAACTTGAAAAAGAAGAAAATATATATCATGTACCCTTCTCTATCAGATTGGGAAAATTTTAAAAGATGTAGGAAAATACATAGTCATAGGCATTGCTGGTAGAAGATAATTGGCAGAGTCATCTTAGACAGGTGATGTAACAGCATCTATAAAAAGTTTTAAATGTGTATACTTTCTGACATAGCAAATGCACAGGACAGATTTCATCATACAAAAATACTTCTACATGCCCAAAAGTATGTTATATAAGGACAGTCACTGAATTCTAGTGTTTGTACTAAGTTGTTTTAATTCAGGCACTAATCCCTGTGTATTGCAACGTCGGGTCTAGTAAAATAGATTATTTGTGAATACCAGTACTCTTTAGAAATCTAAAGGAGCAAGCAGATTTTAATTTAAAATATAAAACACTGAACTTTTCACGATTTTGAGAAACCATGGCAAGCATGTTGTTTGAATAGAAACAATCTGAGAATTTGCTATGCTTTTATCTTTGTACATTCAAATATTTTTCTCATCAAAAATCAGAAAAGGTCGTTAATGAGAGAGCACAAATGAGAAACACTGACCTTGAGAACATCTCTGTAGATATATATTGCCCTAACTCCAAGCTTTGCCCAAGATACCTGTGCAAAGATAAGGCAAGTACACGCTGACAGAGTGACTATGGTAACCCATTAACTGACCTTTCTGATTTTGAAGGTAGTTAATATGTAACCAGCTGAAATATCCTTCATTATCATTACTATCAGGAACTACACCTCGCCTAAAGGTTCTCATTTCTCAAGCAAAGTGAACTAAGTATAATAATTGGTACCGTTAGAGCAGCTATACTCAGTTCCTGGCAACACTGCAGAATAAAAGAGAAAAATAAATTTTGATTTATTTTTATTAAGCCCCATATACCTCCTAATCCTATTTTTTCTCAGTTCCCAAATATTCCTCCTTTGTTCTTAACAGCTTGTGTTTTCCTGTAGTTTTCTGCCTTACTTTTTTCCCATCAACTGCCTTTCTTCTTTCTCCTACTTTCTTTTCTCTCTTACCCGTTTACCTCAGCTTTCTAACAGTAGTTATTTGCTAAAACTTGAAAATTGTGTAGAACTTGTCTAAGTTTTGTGTTCTCTTTTCAGTCAGGGACTTGTTACTCAGGTAACCTAGCTGTCTTTATTTGGATGCTGTCCTATATCAAAGCCCAGGGCAGATATGAAATCGACCACTTTCTCAGTTATTAAGATTCATAATATGAATATTAATTTTCACTGGGTCAGTAAGGTTTACAGTTTTAAAAACTGCTCCATATAGCATCTTGTGTAAAACTACCCCATGAAGATGATAGCACAGATATTACTATCCCCCTATTTATTGGTGAGGAAGCTGAGGCTCAGAGCCTTTAACTGAGCTATCCGGGACCACATGGCTGAGTCAGAACTAGGACTCAGGTGTCCTGACAACTATCTAGTCATTTTTTCCCCTCTAGCTCATTTTCCCTCTTCCCAAGAAGAGAAAGTTCCATCTTGGTGAAGGCCGCATTTTAGATAAAACTTTTCTCTGTTTGTGGTTATACTTCTCCTGAGGATAATTCCTCCATCCACTTACCTAATACATCCATCTCACGCATCTTCAGAGTTCTCTCCTGGGATCATGCATCACTTCTCGTTCCACAATGTTCAACCTCTCCCCTTCATTTGATTCTCCCTCTCAGCATTTAAAGAGTCGACATTTCATTTGAACTTGTTCAAGTCTCTCTCCTCTTAAAGAAACCTCCTCTCACTCTAACCTCTCTGCCAGGTACTGCTCTGTCACTCTCCTCCCTTTACACAAACTCAGGGAAACTGGCTCCAGTTCCTCATATTCCTCTTACTCCTCCACAAGCCCTACAGAGACACTGAAGCAGCTGGGTCTCAACGTTCTCCTTGTCCCTAAATCCAGCAGAAAAAATGATCATTGAGTCTTGCATTTGATTTCACAGTGACATTTGGCATGAATAGCCAGGGATTTAGCAATAACAATCTTTACAGATCATCTTTGTCATTTCTGATAAGGCACCAAATGAATGCTCTTGATGTTCTTGGTCCCTCCTACTTTAAGTAATTCATCTTGCAAACAAGTGTTTAGTTAGTTCTAGTTTCTCAAAAACAATTTAAGTTCTGTTATATTTTGGATAAACACACTATTAAATCATGAAAGCTTTAGAAATTATTTTTTTTTAATTTTGTATGCTATTAACATTGAGGTCTTAGCATAAAGCCCCATCACTCTGACTAGTAAAAATCTTCTCTTGACTATTCTGATCTTAAAATTGTCCATTCTTTGGGGCTCAGAGATTCCCCACACTCTCCTGACTGTGTTTCTCTCTCTCTCTCTGGCCCTTCTTGTTCCATGTGGGTGCTCCTGCCCATTGCCTTGACACTAGTGTTCCTTGGGGTTCTGTCCTGATTTCTTTTCTCTTTTCATCAACATATCCTACTTGGGTATTATCATCCATGTCCATGGCATCAGCTCTCCCAATAAGCTGATAAATCTCTAATCTACACAAGTAGACCAGATCTTGGTAAACCAGTAGTGTTCAGATTGCTTTAACTTTAACCTATAATAAGAAATTTTGTACATGTTCATTAGCTCACAATGTAATACTATCACAATCTCACAATGTAACTTTTACATTGTGACCTAGGACACTCATAGTTAAGGACAAAGATGATCAAGATAGATAGTGATAAGGAAAGAGAAATGATATTGGTTAAGATACAAGTTTTTCTGCTCTAACAAAGAGATCTCAAGATGCAGTGGCTTAAATAAGACAAAGTATTTTTCTCTTGCATGAAAGTCCAGACTAGAGTGGCCTTTGGATGATTCAGGAACTCAGACTGTGTCTTGCTTGTTGTTCTGTCTTCCTTGACAATGGCTTCCATCTTATGCTGTGTGATAGAAGCTCAGATACCATCATCATGTGCACATTCCAGCCAGTCGTAAGGAAGAAAGGTGCAGCACAGAACCTAACTTTCCTTTTTAAGCCACAAACTAAAAGTTGCATACATCACTTCCACTCACAATCCAATCACCAGAACTTAGTTCTATGTCACGTCCAGCTTCAAGGGAGAAGGCTATGAAACAAAGTTCTAGCTAAGCAGTTTGTGCCCAGCTAAAACTCAGGAGTTCTGTTATTAAAGACAGAATTGGAGAAGGGGTAAAAGGACACAACCAACAGGTTCTACTGCATATATGTGAAATAGATGTTTCCAAAATCAATATTTTCACGTATTCTGTTTGATACACTGGTTTCTATTTTATTATATTCTATTTCATTTTTTAAAATCTTAGTCATGACTCAGTGATCATGATATTATAATTTACTATAGATGGTGACCTATAATTTGAAAAACATTGCTCTAAGCCCACTACGTCAAATATGGTGACCAGTAGCCACATGGGTTATTGAGCACTTAAAATGTGACTAGTATAAACTGATATGTCTTGTTAGTGTAAATTCCACACCAGATTTCAAAGACTTTGCACGAAAAAAGAATGTAAAGTATCTCATTAATAATTTTTATATTGATTAAATGTTGAAATAATATTTTTGATATATTGAGTTAAGCAAGATATATAATTAAAGTTAATTTAATCTATTTCTTTTTGTTTTGTAATGTGGCTACTAGAAAACACAAAATTACATAGGAAGCTCACATTATATTTCTATAAGACCACACTGCTCTAAGCCCTAGATGTAAATGTTAAACTCTCTATGAATATCGATACTTAAATATCCCACAAGCACATTCTAAAATAGACTCTATCTTCCCAACTCTCAGCCCTCTGTCCTCCTTCTATTCCCACCCTGTGTTTCCTCTGTTTCTCTCAATCTCTTAAAGGCAACACAATTCACTCAGTGACCAGCCAGGAAAATCGAAAGGCACATTCTCTTTTATCCATCACATGCACATGTATGCCCTATGTGCTATAATTTTACCTCTTAAATATGATATAAATCCATCAACCTCTTTCCAATCTTATTATGAATTCTCTAGTTCAAAATGTAATCATCTCTCACCTGTATAATTGTGTCAGCTCCCAAATGGTCTCCCTGCCTCCTGGACTGCCCTCTTCCAGTCAGTGTTCCAAATTTCAGTTAGAGTGATCTTTCCAAGAAACAGATCTGGGAAAGTCACTCCACTGACTATTCCCCAAACACCTTAATAGTGCCAACAAGTTCATTTTTTATTTGAAGCCAGCTTGCTTCACCACTTTTCTAAGTGTATAGGTATTTTCTCCATTCGAAATACTTCTCATTTCACTGAACGTGTCATGATTGTTCTCACCTCCTGAGCCTTTGTAAATGTCATTCTTAATGTGCACGTTTCACCTCCTTCCTTCCTCTGGCTAACCACTACTCTTACTTCAGAGCTTAATTTACATTTTTCTTTCCCTTAGATTTCCTTTCCAAGGCCCAAGTCTGTCTTGTGTACACCTCTTATGTGCTCCCAGAGCATCCTGAATTTCTCTGATCATAATGTTTGACCACTGTATTTTTGTTGCTTGTTTATTTCTCTGCTCTCACACCAACAAAAATGTAAGACCTCTTAGTATGGATCCGTTTCTACATATTTGATCATTCCATCTCCATGATTTTGCATGATATCCGGCCCTGCTAGGCTCAACAAATACTTATAAAACAACCAAATGGATAGATAGATGGATGGATGGATAGAATAGTGTATATGATTAAAGACTGGTGAGGAGTAGCATATTTAGAAGGCAGTAAGGAAATTTGTACAGTAGCTGGTAAAGGCAATTGGATCTTTGTTAGGCACAATAAGTCAAAGCTTGTTTTTGAGGTCAGGCTACTTCTCCTTCCATCTTTTCACTTTCTTAATTCAGGAAAATATTTTCTATTGTTCCTTTTCCAGGGCCTGGCTCTTCATCTGCAATCCGGTGATATCTCTAAGGGCAAAAACCTATTAGCTTAATCCAATATCATTTCCACAGAGGACTGCTGAATTCTGAAGCTTCTTCAACATTTAAGGTAGGTGTTTCTAGTGGAGGACGTGCAGGCACACTGACTTGTAGTGAAATATCTATTTTCAGCCTGCCCAGTGTTGCTTAAATTGTAGCTTCCCTTGCCAACTATTCACGTAAGAAATGTGAGGAAAGCCACAAAAAGTGCTGTGGGGAAGTGGAAAGGAATAAGAGAGAGAAAGGGTCAAAAGCTGATTAGCTGCTTTACGGTAAAACCCAGAGAAAGTGAGCACTAACCGGAATGTGGATTTTATCCCTCCGGGAATTCTATTTAGCCCACGAGGAATTAACCTTGACTGTAAGTAGGCCCCTGAGAGCAATGACCCTTTCAGAAAATGTTCAGAGACTCTATTTTGTTTAGACAACTTGTGTGGGTGGAAATTCCTGTTTGCACAGAGAGCAGCATAAAGCACAGTTGCTCTGAGGAATGCTTGGGACCAGACCAATTGCAGGGAGTAGGGTACAATACAATCTGATCTCCCTGAGTCCCTTCTTCCTGCAAGATGGGAAAGAGCAAATACCTTCATCCAAGTTTTATTCTCCTCCTTCTGGTCTTCATGCCTACAAATGCCTCAGTCTCTGGAAAACCGTGAGTTTCACGTAGAGCATAAACTTAAAGAGTCCTTTCATTTATTTCAGATTCTTCTTTACATCATTCATTTGCCTTTCCTATGAAACTGTCACTTTCTTATCTCTAAGGTCTCTTCCAATGATGAGCTTTCATAAATCTGGATTCTTCATTCTTCACTTATTCACAACCATTTTTCTCCAACACTCTGGATCTCTGAATCTCTAAATTCTCTGAGGATATATAAAGACTTTCTAAGGGGCATTGGAAATTGATACTTTTAAAGGAATCAATTTTCAGATCCTCAGATTCCTATTGATCTGCTTGAGACCATACTATTTATGGTTTCTTACCTCCCCTTCTTAATTGCCTATCTAACACTTCATAAGAGAAAGACAAACCTCTCCCTCAATCAGCTGTTACCATGGAGCACTGTCCTGGAGTATAAAAATCTCTAGGGTGCCAAATAAAGGAAGAATTTGAAATACTGATGATGCTGAGAAAGAAAAGGACTCTCATGACGGGAGAAAATCCTTTCGCAGATCAAGTGGTGATGAATTCTCTGTTTTAACAAAATTGAAGGAAGATCAAAAGGAAATATCAGGTGATAGATGATTAGAAGCAATTCTTGATAACAGAGCACTGGGTGATTTGGAACACATACTCTGGAAGGAGTGATATAATTGTTGTATCTGTCATTTATTTACTTTCACGTGAGCAGTTTTTCACAGCACTTGTATCTACACAAACCAAAAATAGCAAAAGAATTAATATTAGACCTTGTTTAATTCTTGCAATAAGGAATATCCATCCATGGATACATAAAAACAACTCATTATTCTTATTAAAGATGTGCTTTGAAAGTATTCTATATCTGTAAAGTGGAAACAAAGACTTGCCATACCACTTTCATAGGGTTGTTAAATATATATATATGTATATATATATTCAATGAAATTCTGTAAATTGATTTTTGTAGTGCCCCACCTGAGAACGTGCTTCCTTTGTCCAGCAATCCTAGTGTAAAATAGATTTACAACATGAATAAATAAAATTAGTGTATTTTTTTTAAGATTTTATTTTTTTCCTTTTTCTCCACAAAGCCCCCTGGTACATAGTTGTATATTCTTCGTTGTGGGTCCTTCTAGTTGTGGCATGTGGGACGCTGCCTCAGCGTGGTTTGATGAGCAGTGCCATGTCCGCACCCAGGATTCGAACCAACAAAACGCTGGGCCGCCTGCAGCGGAGTGCTTGAACTTAACCACTCGGCCACCGGGCCAGCCCCCAAATTAGTGTATTTTTATTTGAATTTATATGCACAAATATTTGGGTTCCTTAAAGTGAGGTATACCTGCAAATTTTAATCTATTTAAGGCTCACTTCAAGTAAAATGTTCACTGCCATGGTGCTGATGATGGAAAGGGGAACAATTCTCACCCATGTCATTCAACAGCAGAGATCAATTTCATGCTTATCAATATGTCTTCTCTTGGTATAGAACTAATGATAGTAACAATAATTGTGATGTAAAATAGTGCTGTTGATAACAATACCTCTCCTCCTACACTCTCCTCTAACTGGACTCCCTCATTCCCAGGCACTATATGGTGCTGGTCCCCTCCCTGCTCCACTCTGAGATCCTTGAGAAAGGCTGTCTCCTTCTGAGCCAACTGAATGAGACCGTGACTGTAAGTGCTTCTTTGGAGTCTCTCAGGGAGAACAGAAGCCTCTTCACTGACTTGGTGGCAGAGAAGGACTTATTCCACTGTGTCAGTTTCATTGTGAGTATGGCTGTTTGACTTAATATACTTGGTTCTATTGGTCAGCACGATAGGGATCTAGAATTCAGTCAAGATAAGGCTTTGAGAGGCTGGCAAGGACTTCAGGAAGGAATCTAAATGTAACAACTGAGTGTGGAAATCAAGGAGCAATGCACTGGGGCCGCCCAGTGGTGCAGCAGTTAAGTTTGCACGTTCTGCTTCTCGGCGGCCCAGGGTTCACTGGCTCTGATCGCGGGTGCAGACATGGCACCGCTTGGCAAAAAGCCATGCAGTAGTAGGCGTCCCAAGTATAAAGGAGAGGAAGATGGACATGGATGTTAGCTCCAGGCCAGTCTTCCTCAGCAAAAAGAGGAGGAGCAAAAAAGTTTGGCTCAGGGCTAAACTTCCTCAAAAAAAAAAAAAAAAAGAAGCAATGCATGAATTTCCAACATGGGAGACAAATATTTATAAGCATATTAAAAATAAACTTAATAATCAAGGAAAATTCCTGTTAGAAAAAAAGCAGTATGCACCGGACAAAGGGAAAATGTGACTTCTTAAAATGGAAAAAAAAATATTAATAAAGCAAACTAAGCCAGTGTTCAACATAAGCCCCGAGTGGCAGGCTGACAGGAATGCATCACCGCATACTCTTTCTAAAAGTGAAAATTGTAGAAATTACCATGAACAGCTATCCAACATCTCTTCAGAGTTGGTCGTACGTAAAATGCTTACAGCCTACAGCAATAAAATATTGTAGTTTTCTTCCTCATACCCTTATGAGATGCTTCTACCATGCCCTTTTAGCACATAACACTAATTTGGTGAAGTTCAGTGTGCAGTTGAATCAAGACTGTACTGGCTGATCTATAAGGAGAGATGAGTCTCATTTATGGTTTCTCTTAGTGATGTGTTTTCCTCCATCTTGTGTTCTGTCTCCTCACTTGTAAAATGACAGAAGTAATTCTTGTCTGTGCCAACTCTCCCTGCTGAGAATAAGGGAGTGAAGTTAAGCAAAAGGGGCAAGATCTCCAGTGAGGAATGGAACCAGGGATGCTTGGGGACACTTGATAGACTGATTGGGTTCTCAGGGTCTTTCCTGTGTTTCAGGTCCCAAGATCGTCATCCAATGAGGAGGTGATGTTCCTCACTATCCAAGTCAAAGGAGCAACCCAAGAATTCAAGAAGCGGACCACAGTGCTGATTAAAAAGAAAGAGAGCCTGGTCTTTGTCCAGACAGACAAACCCATCTACAAACCAGGGCAGACAGGTACGAAGAGGCCTACAGTCAGGAAAACTTCAAAAGGAAAGCTCTTTCTTCCCTTCACATTCTCCAGTTAAAGGCCCTATAATTTGGGTTCCTTCATAGTTTGTCTTACCAGCCTATAGACCTGGTTTAACGTTTCTGGAGCTCATAGAAAATATTTCCGTTTCAGTGAAGTTTCGTGTTGTCGTGTTGGATGAAAATTTTTATCCCCTGAATGAGTTGGTGAGTTTCCTAATATCTGTATAGAATCATTATTATCTGTATAAACAGGGTGGGAGTCTGTTTTTTTGGTGTTGGGGAAGTACCAGGCTTGGGGAAGTACCAATGTGACATCAATAACAGTAATTTCTGGCATTACAGTAGTGCAAGATCTTCATTTAAAACATAATCCCTTGTCAAGAAGGAGTTAATTTTGTCTACCTTGGTACTGATACTCAGTTCTCATGCAGTTAAATTTACTCTTTAGATAGTTCTCAATTAGGCAAATTAGAAAGATATGTTAAATAGTAGACACAACTAAATCATCAAGTAATTTAAGTTCAAATAATTTCTCCAAGATTTGGAATTTTTCTAAACACACCAACCAAAACCTCTTCTACAAAGAAAGATGAGTGTAATTAATTTTGTTACTCCAGGCTAACACTTGATATTTACGGTAAGAAAAATCTCTTTCCATTTTAATACAGACATAAAACCAAAGCCTTGATTTTTCTTTCCCAAATCTGTTCCTCCATCACAGAACCCACAGATACAGAGGGCAACTGAGCCCATAGCTCTGTTAGTGTTTATTTCTCAAACTGTAAAATTTTATAGAAAAAGGAGTGTTCTTTACTGGGATGCTATAAGCATTTAAGTAATGTTAGTAAATCTCTTTCCTAGTGAATAGCAGTACACATATATTTGTTACTGATGGCCTAGTAAGGTCTTACCATTATTTATAAATTGCTTAAAATGGATTAATTAAAAATTATGTCAAAAAATTAACCTGGAAGTTTTCTGTGTTCAACTACAGATAGAGTTATTCTACATAAAGCTATCTTGCTTACAAATCATAATTGAGAATATTTGAGAACAATTCTAAACTCCTTTCTTTCTCTTTTGTCTTTCAGATTCCACTAGTATACATTAAGGTAAGCAACATGAAACATTTGATAATTATAAGTAAAGTAATACATTTAGGGGAAATATTCTTGAGAGGTTCTTGCAATATCCCAGACACTTGTCATTAAGGAGAAGCCTTCAAACTTATATAGCACTAGATGGTTCTAACTCTCCACTCCTCACCATGACCCCATTTGCCCTTTTTGTTGATAACATGGGATTTTCCTAGATTTCCTTTTTTGTTTCTAATACTCTAGACTATTTTGTAAGTTATAATTAATGTATCCACAGGACCCCAAAGAAAATCGCATTGCACAATGGCAGAATCTTAAGCTAGAGAGTGGCCTCAAGCAACTGACCTTCCCCCTCTCATCAGAGCCCTTTCAGGGCTCCTATAAGGTGGTGGTACAGAAGGAATCGGGTGGAAGGGCAGAGCACCCCTTCATCGTGGAGGAATTTGGTATGGATTATGGAAAATCATGGACCGTTTTTCTTCAGACTTAAACTTCTAGGGCCTAGAATTTGAGCCTACTTGGATTCCTTCCATTTCCCATGGAAATGGGTGAGATTGGGCTTGGAATAGAATTAATTATATCTAACTTCAATGAGAACCTTCAATGACTTGTGAATAGGACTTCATAAGGCTTGGTTATTTTTGTAGCAATTTTTAATTTCAAAAAAAATGTAAAGCATTCTTGTTTTACTGGAGTCTGCCATAATTCATTAAGGTTACAGTGATCTGTCATAGTCCTTCAACCAGAATCTCCATTTAAGAATAAGGTAGATATATTGGAGAGAAGAGTTACCTTTGCAGAGCCCTAAAATGTTATTAGGGAATTGTTATGGAGAACCTGAAAATACTAATTCCCCAAAAGTTGAAAACCAATCACCAACTTCCTTTATCTCCAATGAACAGTGCTTCCCAAGTTTGAAGTGCAAGTAACAGTGCCAAAGATAATCACCATCTTGGAACAAGAGGTGAATGTGTCAGTGTGTGGCCTGTGAGTTGACTTTTTTAATCTTTTGAGGGTAATTATTTAAAGGAGACTCACCATTTGGAATATTTTGGCTGGTTTCTCTAGAAACAGTGGCGGAAAAAATACTTTAAGTAAATGGGAGCATCCCCATCTCTAGAACTTTCCTGTTGCTTTTCTGTTTTTCCTTCTTACTTTCTTGCATGTCCTTATCAGTATTATTGTAACTACAATGGGGCAGGCAACTGTTCCTAGACAGACTACGCTATTAGGATCAATTCTGAAAGTGACAAAGCTGCAGATGTACACACACACACACACACACAAATGGGATAATGTTGAAGGGTACTGACTCACTCTTCACCAGATTGTCAAGGAAATTCAATCCTCAAAAGACCATTTACCTGACCTTGCATACAGAATGGAAAAATAGCTTAGATTCAGAATTTGTAGAAATAGGCATATTACTGAAATCTCCTCTAACTGATTGGTCTACCTAAGACATGTCGCATACCTCTTTGTACTGCATTTTTACTGACGAGACTGGACAAGACCTCTCAAGTATCATGTTTCCAGGATCTTGTGCGTCCATCTCCAGCAATCCAGCAGTAGGACTAGCAGAAAGAGCAGGCAGAGTGAAGAAACCGGTCCTGCCTAATGACCACATATGTAACACACCCACTATTCAGCTGAGTCCCTGCCCCAGCACTGTCTCAGAGTAATGGCCACCAAGTTCCTGTTCCCATATACCTGGTGAACCAATACTCTTGTAAATAGAGATATAGAGGATATTTTAAATAGGGAAGGAAACAAACGCTCTAGAAAACACAGCAATCATCATATTTATGGCACAATCCCATTTTTGTAAAAAGTAAACAAGTAAAACTCTACATAAACAGAGATGGCTACACATAGGGAAAGGATGATGGAAGGAGAGACACCATCCTATTAACAGTCTGTTTTCTTAAGTAGAATTGAGGGTGTTTGTTTCTTCTCTTTGTTTTCTTGGTATTGTTTTTCTCTTAAGAACAGGTTTAGCTTTTGTAGTAAGAAAGATATTTTTTAAAAGATGAAGTGGAAAATAAAAAATTAGGGGAAAAAAGGCATAATGAAAGAAAACTATAGTAAATTTCAGCATGTTGCACTGGAGATTTTTTAAAAAGAAGGGTCATCATTTAGTTCACTGGCCCTCCACATTATGAGCCCTGCAGAGATTAGGGGGAAGTACAGAGAGTAAACGCACAATAGCTAAAGGGGAAATATAAATAGGCAGAAAATGGGGATGTTCAATGTCTGTCTGCTTTGATTAATTTGGCAACCTCCTATGACAGATACACGTATGGGAAGCCTGTCCCAGGACATGCGACCGTGACCATGTGCAGAAAATATAGTAACCCTTCTAACTGCTTTGGCAGAGAGTCAGAGGCTATCTGTGAGAAATTCAGTCAGCAGGTAGGTGGAAAACTATTCCTTCTAGGGATAACAACAGAGGCACTGTTGATAAACAGTGAGTTCAACGTGATGCTAACTTGGAAGGAGAGCAATCTGTAAGAGAATTCTATGCTAGTTATTGCAGTTTTTAAAAAATTACATGATTTAGCACAATGGGAATTATTTATTTCCTGGAATTATTTATTTCCTGGAATTATTTATTGTGGGTGTTCTTGGTGCATCAAGCACCCAAAATGATGGAAGTTGAGCGAGCTCCACTACCTGGCATTCAAAGTCTTCTTGGGCATCCACTTGTATGATGGAAGAAGAGAAAACATCCACCTCCTAACCACCTTGGCTGGGAAGGGTGTCGGTATTGCTCTCTTTCTATTAGCAAGAGCTTGTCACATGGCCAGGGAGGTAGGAAACACAGTGCCCTGATGGGAAGCCACTCCACAGCCACAGTTGTATACTCTGGGAGGGGAACCAGACTTTGGTGAAGAGTTAGCTGCCTGCTACAGTGAGATTACCCAAAAATTTTTAAGGCATTTCTATCTCATCTACCCTAGTGAATATCAGATATCAAGGAATACACTTGTCAATTATAAACCAGATACTGTTGTGAAATGTAATAATAATTAATCCCTAGAAAATGTTTATTGTGTTCTTATCATAGGAGATCCCTAGGCTATGTTTCCTTCCAAAATCCCAACAGATTAACTGATCACTGATCTGTCCAGTGTTATGTTGTTGTATTATATTTTTTCCCCTCTTAGCTAAACAACCAGGGCTGCTTCTCTCAGCAAGTGAAAACCAAGATCTTTCAGATGAAGAGAGAAGGGTTTGCAATGAAACTTGAAGTGGAGGCCAAGATCCAAGAAGAAGGAACAGGTTTGTGTACTACATGGTATAAAAGAAATAACAATGTATAAAAGAAAAAACAACGGACATTGATTTATTTCCTTTGCCAAATTATAAATTGAAAGAGAAGAGGTCACATAAGAAGTTCAGGGAGACCATCCTTCCAAAAAAGAACTTATTTATTTCTTCTTTTTCAGAGGTGGAATTAACCGGAAGAGGATCCAGTGAAATAACAAGAACCATAACCAAACTCTCCTTTGTGAAAGTGGACTCGAACTTTAGACAAGGGATCCCGTTCTTTGGGCAGGTGGAGTATTTTACAATTCACAATCAGACTATGTACTATCACCTAATAAGCAGAGCATAGTCTGCTAAAAACCTTACCTGGCTAATGTTATCTGTTGATTAATACAACCAAAGGCATAAAACCACATAAAAAGAAATGTGTTCCTCTATAAATTTGTATATGAAATCTATAAACTCATTCTAAAGCACTATCAAAATAGAAGATTTTTTTCACTTCTGGAACAGCATTGTGTGATGTCACTCAACCTCCTTTTGCTGATTTACCAGGCAGTCTCAGATTTTTATATTTTCTCACAAGAATCTCAAAATTCATGGTGGCCACTTACATTATTCTTCTAACACTAACTTTGTTTGGAAATGAGTGGGTAAGTGGCTTTAATTTTTATTTTGAAGTATAAAAGATTCTACTGTACCTAGTGTTTTTTATGAATATTATATTTACATTAGCTTTTCTATAATACTTGTTATATAAATATAAGTATATTTTTAAAACAGTACACATAAGGGTAAAATACTGCTATTTAAGGTTCCCAGATTTTAAAATTACAAACTTTCTCACAGGCCTACAAAAAAATCTTCTATTGTTATCTTTCTATTATAAGCGGATGTACAAATGGATCTTTCTGACTTCAAAAGTCTGAGATGACAGTTTTATGTACCTCAGCGTCTAATTACTGTGTATCATGTTCTTAATGGACATGTTATAGGATTTTAGCTGTGGAGAGTGTAAAAGACAGAGAGACTAGACTTGACAAAAAAGTGCTGCAGTAAACTTTAGAATGTGTTGATCATGACAGCAAACATTCAGAAACTTTGGTCACTTCCTAAAATGAAAGTATAGTCTATTTTTTTTAACTTCTCAGATGTATATAGTAGTTTTTTGATATTTTATTCCTGCTAAATAACTATCCCATTAGTCATAAGGCTTTCTCACCAACAGAGTAAGGATCAGAGTCGTGTTCCCATACTTGTCTTCGTACATACAGTCGACATTTCATTGTCAAACTTAGATTTTGTTAAATAATTACAGATACTGATCCAGTCTGCCAGTTGGCCTTCCTTCTGCCAAAATAGCTTATACTGAAAAAGAATCACCATCTTTACAATCTGCACTGGACTGCTCATCTCCTAAATTCAATATTAGCAGTATTTTGACTTTAGGCCCTTATTTAATACTTTGCGAGTCTTCTTAATTTTACATTTTCCACATGAGAAGAGCCTCATAAAATCTGCCTACCTTCCAAAGGTAGAGAAGGTTGAAAATCTAGGTTCAGAAACACATACCATATATAAAACAACTAGGGAAGCACTTGGGATAATGTATTAGCAGTTGCCTATTTGTGCACTTACTATATTTCAGAACACGAATCCATAGAAAGTTAACAGTCTACCACAAAATAGGTGTTTTGGGTTCAATTAAATTTGGCTAATGGATTAAAAATTTTTATTACTATATGATTCGTGTGTTCTGTGACTCTCCAAGAATTATATATAATACACAGCATTTTCAAAATATCCACACAATACATTTTTCAGGTCACCCCTATTATCTCTATCATTCTCTATCCCTTTACACTGCTTTATTTTTCCTCTTAGGACTGATTACTACTAAATCAATATATATTATTTCTTTAACACCTGTCTCTTTTACTAGACTGTAAGCTCTACGACGGAAGGAAACATTTTGTTCACTGCCATACCCTCAATGCATCGAACCATGCCATGTCCTATATGCCAACATATAAGACACATTCTATTTTGTGATAAAATGAATATGTTTGGTGTCTATTGGATATTAGCCATCTAACCGATCCACACTTTTTAATCCTCAGGTGCGCCTAGTAGATGGGAAAGGTGTCCCCATGCCAAATAAACTCATCTTCATCACAGCAAATGAAGCTAACTATTCTTCCAACACTACCACTGATGAGCATGGGCTAGTGCAGTTCTCCATCAACACCACCAACATCATGGATACCACCCTCACCGTCACGGTAAGTTTGGAAAGACGTTACTAATGACCTGAAGTAGCCTTGGAAAAAAGGTTGCTACCTAAAAGTGATAAAATTTCCAAATTGTATTTAGTCCTATGGAGAGAAAAAAAAATAGCAATTAGAAACTTACCTAAGGTCAACTTTGAAAAAGTTTACAAAAAAGGAAGCAGTACGGTGTTGTGGCTAAAAGTGTGAGTTCTACTTGTGCTTGGAATGTAAAATGGTGAGACCACTAGAAAAAACAGTATAGCAGCTCCTCAAAAAATTAAAAATAGGACTATCATATGATCCAGTAATCCCACTTCTGGGTATACATCCAAAAGAGTTGAAAGCAGAGTCTCAAAGAGGAATTTGCACACCCATGTTCATAGCAGCACCATTCACAATAGCCGAGAAGTTGAAGAGACTCAAATATCTGTCAAGAGATAAATGGATAAATCAAATGTGATATATACAAACAATGGAATAGCAATAAGCCTTAAAAAGAAAGGAAATCCTGTCACATGCTACAACATGGATGAACTTTGAGGATATTATGCTAAGTGAAATAGCCAGTCACAAAAAAACAAATGCTGTATGATTCCACTTAAATGAAGTATCTGAAGTGTCAAAGTCATAGAAACACAAAGTCAAAAGGTGATTGGCAGGGGCTGGGGAGAAGGAGCAATAAGGAGCTGTTAAAGAGTTTGAGATGGTTATAGAGTTTGAGTTTTGCAAGATGAAAAAGTTCTGGAGATCTATTGCACACTACTTTACACAACCAAACCGTACACTTAAAAATGGTTAAGATGGTAATTTTATGTTGTGTGTTTTTTACCATAATTTTTTTAAAAGTATAGGTTCCAGAATCAGATAAAGTAGGTTCAAATCCTGGCTCAACTCTGTATTAAGAGCAAATAACTAAAAATCTCTATACTTCATTTCCTTATCTATAAAATGAGTGTAATATTAATACCTAACTCTTGGGGTTATTGTGAGGATTAAATGAGATAATACATGTAAGCGCCCTTTAACCATTAAATATTATTACCTTAAAAGCATCATTTTAACATCATTAGCATTTAGGTTAAACATATAAACCCCATCAATTATCGTTCTTACTTTACTTTTGTCGTGCCGTTCTGATTTTCTCCAGATTTTCATCCATACCCATATAACTTGATTGTATAGCATATAGTCCTCTATTCGTCAATGGAGACGTAGATATACCTTTATAGATATATGGATACACAACAAATATTATACAATAATAGTGATGGAAAACTCTTGCCTCTTAGGACTTTTCATATAAATATAAAATAGGAATAAATAATATATTTTATTGATTCAGCTTTAAATAGATGGCATAAAAGCCCATAGCCCTAATAACTCAAAATTGAATGTTCACTCATTTATTCAATCAAGAAGTGTTTTGAATGCTTTCTATGTACAAGGCACTGTGCTAGTCCTGAAAATGAAAATATTATTTTTAAGTGCTCCCTCTTTTTGAAAATCATTTGTGTGTTATCACTAGAACATACACTGAGTTATGAACAAAGTGTTTTGCTGACACAAGGATTCAGTCATGCTACTTGGGAAGTGAGGATGAGGATAGGAGAAGCCTGGAAAGAATAGAGAACAACTTCTTCATGAAGAAAGTTGAAACACAACCCAAATAAGGCCTATAAGCCTTCAGAATCCAGAACCACAGAAAGCATTAAAAATACTCAGCCTAAGACAGTGCAGGAGAGGTAGACTTCAGTTAATTCACCAACCCAACTCTGGAACCAATGCTGTTTACAGAAAGTGTTCTCAGACTCCTAAGGTTGCAATATTACATTTATTCATAATACCTATTTGAGGTATACCTCAAATACCGGCCACGAGTCCTCTACTTTCTGAAATGCAATTCTTCAGTTTCTGGAGATTATTTAGTCTCTTCAGTGAGGTCTCATAGCTCCAGTGTTTCTGTCCTCATAGGTCAAGTGGCCAAAGAAATGTTGCGCAAGCTAATCACAACAAAGGATGCCTCCTTTTATGCTCTTTAGAAATATAAATACCAACATACGGAGCCTCTGCAGTGTAAAGGCCTGTAATACAGATGAACAAAATGAGGGGCCCTTCTCTCTCACTTTTTACTGTGCAGCAAAAGATTTCTAGGTACTAGTTAAGGAGGAAAGTAAATAAATGCAGAGTTGTGAGAATATTGATTCTCTATAACATATAATCTATAAAATAATATTGGTTTTTTCTTTCATTAGGTCAAACACAAGGATCATAGCCCTTGTCATGCCTTTCAATGGCTGTCAGAAGAAAACGAAGAAGCTCATCACACTGCTAATCTTGTATTCTCCCCAAGCAAGAGTTTTGTCCACCTTGAGCCCATGCCTCGTGAACTGCCCTGTGGCCAAACTCAGACAGTCCAAGTACACTATATTCTAAATGGACAGGTCCTGCAGGAGCTGAAGGAGCTTGTGTTCTATTATCTGGTGAGAAGGGAGGCCACTGCATTGACTCACCTGTAGAGACAAAAGCTCTCTATGGGACAAGGAATTATGAAGGTCTTTAGGCATCACTATTTTGACTTCTTATCCATATTTCTTTTGAAAATTCGACTTCTCTCAGGGCTAATTATTGCCAGCAGGGGCTCAATAAAACACGCATCACAGGCTGGAAGGCAAGACTTAGGGTACCACCTCTGTCAGACAAATTAATTCCTTTTCATTTCCTTTTTTGCAGATGATGGCAAAGGGAGGCATTGTCCGAAATGGAACTCACACACTGCCTGTGGAGCAGGGAGACAGTAAGTATATCCGTAATTCCATATTTCTTCCCCACTCCAACACATCAACTTTATACTGCAGAAATAACAGGAATAGTCTCAAATAAAGAGAGAGAACTTCCATCTAACCCCGAAAAAGAAGAAGTTGAGGGGAGAAAGCAATAAGGTTTCTTTTTTTCACCTTTTATCAGATATTTCTTTTCTTTTCCTCAGCATATTCTGTTCAGATTATTTAAAATGTTGATATTGTTGTTTTATAATCTATGCTTATTCTAAATTTTCAAACCATAAATATTCATAGAACTTCTCCTCAAAATGACATTTCAAAATTGTTTTAGACAATGGAGAGAAAGTAAAATTTTGGAGTGTCTTCTATATCCTAGGCTTGTGTGGAGTCATTTGTATCTTTATATCTTATTTTGCTTTTGAAGATAGCTATGGTTTATGAAGAGTTAAAGTGGATACTTCCACCACTGAAATAGACTCTCCCCATGAACAATTATGGAACAACATAAACCTCTGAAGGTTTCTCCTACTCTAAGGGAGAACCATCAGTGAACTGCTCTTCTCTTGCCTCTTCCTAGCAACACAGAAGCACCATGATAGACTTACAGAAGTTTAATGCAATGTCTAAAGAATCTACGTAGGCATCAAAAAGTAACTTTTAAAAGAGCACAGTACCCTCTTAAGAAGAAAAGAATAGAATATTTGGTTCATAGAAGGTTGAGGAGGATATAAGGATAAATACAATGTGTTAATCTCTTACTATTACATCTCACAACTTTAGGTTCTATTTCCCTTCTCAGTGTGAGGTATAGTTCAGATGGGAGCCAAGTGGATGTCTCCATACACTTAGATAGCATTAGTGCCTTATATAGCTGAGCTAAAACAAAATTGGTGAGAAATCATTATGATTTAAGTGACAAGAGAGGGCTTTGATAAAGTTTTTCTCTACAGCTAGAGTTCTTAGAGATAAAACGTTTTTAGAGGTAGTCATCCATCCATTACATCTACTGTTCATGATATCTATTACACCTACTAATAGAAACAATCATTAACCAGACCAGGCTCCTAAAATGGCCTTGTGCAACAGAAAAATTTCATTTCAGCCCCGGGGAGATGTCTAACTCATAATCACTTCCTGAATCTCTCTGTGCTCCAGTGAGAGGCCATTTTTCTGTGTCAGTCCTGGTGGAGTCAGACATCGCTCCCATTGCTCGACTGCTCGTCTATACCATTTTACCTGATGGGGAAGTGGTTGGGGATTCTGCAAAATATGAAATTGAAAACTGTCTGGCCAACAAGGTGGGTGCTTTATATCACAAATTTTCAATGTTAAAACTAGAAGTTACTATTGTTATCAATTATTTTCTACTTGCACACATTGGGGCCAAAGGGGTTAAATGAATTCCTCAGAGAATTTCAGCAAGGTAATGGCAGTCACAATAAGAAGCCATGTCACTTGACTCCTAACGCAAAATTCTCATGCATTGTCTCTTACCACGTGGTACAGTTCAGAGTACCTCGTTCCCTTCTATGATGAAATGTTGGGAAATTGGTGAGGAAGTTTTTAAGACTACTAAAGAGCCAAAAAAAATACAAGAGCATCTAGAACTATTTGCATTCTACTCACAGGTAATAAACACTTCACCATGTATCAAAGGTAAAAATAGTATTTCAAATTAAATAATTTATAAGAATAATTAGATATCATGATAATGGCTCAACCGATTCTTGAGAGTGAAGTGTAGGGGAAAGACAGCCTCGAGTCTCATACAGTGTCAACCACCACAAGGTCCAAAAGACTGATTGTGCATTAAATGTGAGGAACTCTCAGGAAATGCTGGCAAATGCATGATTAAATCAGGAAATTTGCCTTTCTGACTTTTCTCCACAATTCCACAGGTGGATTTGAGCTTCAGCCCAACACAGAGTCTCCCGGGCTCACCCGCCCACCTGCGAGTCACAGCTTCTCCTCAGTCCCTCTGCGCCCTCCGTGCCGTGGACCAAAGTGTGCTGCTCATGAAGCCTGAGGCAGAGCTGTCCCCGGCCTCAGTGAGTTCCCGGCAACCTCAGGGGCCAGGAAGGGCCAGGCAAGAGTCTTCAAGCAAGAAGAAATGCCTATCTGAGTAGGATAGGATCTATTACTATTAAATTTATCTAGGAGTTTATAGTTTTGAGCTCTTTCATGTGCACTTTTTTTGGTGAGGAAAATATTACATGTGAATATATATGTATAAAATCATGTATCATTCAAAGTCTTTGAGACCCTAGAGCTCTATAAAACCAATAACAGGATTTTCAAACTAGCTTCAGCATTTTAAAAACCCTAACAAAATGGTACATTTACTTGCACTGACTGCACAGGCTAAATGAAATATCAAATTTCTGTCATTATAAGCCTTATATCAGTTGAAACACTGGACGTCCCAAGATGCACACAATTTCTGAAGGCACATGTGTACTGTCTCTGATGAATCAAAATTAGGAATAATGATTACTATACGACAAATGACAGTGACAAATGAAATCTTTTAAATATTGGATTAGAGAAGAAATAAAGGAATATGCTGGAGTGGAACAATCAGAAAGCACTTAATAGCACGCACTAATAGTCGTTTGCTCATATCTTCAAAGTTTCAATAGGAGGCCAATTGGAATAACCTCTTACTGAAGGTTTTTTACTCTTAAAATTTTACAAAGGGAAATTTACACTTTTGCTTCCCTAAAAGAGAAACTTCTAGGAAAGGATTTTTTACTCTTCAGTCCTTCCAATTGGATTTAATTGAAAATATTATAATACTTCTAAGTTAAGTATTAAGTAGTACATTTCAATAGTAGGAACAAGGGTAATATATGGAAAAATAATATTAATGTTTTATGTTTGTATAATATAATTTTAAAGTTCTCTAAGTTTTTTTTTAATTAAAGCAACCCTGGTGGACAGATAAAGCAAAAATCCTACTTAATTTGTTAATAAAGCAGAAGCATTCAGATATGTAGCAGTAGATCTGGGTTAAAACACTGGTTCCCCTCAATCCTTGATAATGTTTCACTAATGAAACACTTTGTTCCTAGTAGCAAAAGTTATTCATTCAACATGTATTTATTTAGTGCCTACTGTGTTCTAGGCATGCCTACTGTGTGTCTAAGTTCTGGGGATTTAGTAGTGAACAACTGGAAAGACAAAATCCATGCTATCATGGAACTTACATTTTTATACATTAGACAGACAGTAATTATGTAATATTCTTTGGAGGAAAAAAATGCTGAGAGGGGAGATGGAGAATATAAGAGGGAGCTGCCTTTGAGAAAGTGTCTAATTTCATTACACTACTCACTTTGCTAATCTATTCTTGTCAATCAACTTTAAAGTCCTATGGATATAATACAGCGCACCTATCAGCATTTTTATGTTTGTCTTACTCTTCCCCTTCAAATGAATTTGAAAGCATCATTTCTAGTATTTTACAGTTAAAATTTTATGTATTGTGTGAAGATCTGGAGCATTTTGCTCCCATGAATAATACCTAAAAAATACTATCCTAACCTATATAGACGATATATACTTATTCATGTGTCTGTTTAGAACATGTGTTCATTTACTTGTTATAATCGGAGTCATTTGCTAAGTTCAGGATAGAGATAAAAACTATCATTTTCATTCTATCATCCAAAGCTTTGTACAATGTCTCAGAAATAGCAGACCTCAATTTCTCTTAATAAAACTTTATTTCATTCTAGAATGGAATCTAGGGATTGCCTCTGAACTGTGAAACAAATGATTATGATCCTTGAATACTTAGACGGGAATATTTTTATTTTTTTTCCTAAAATTGTTACACATCTTCAAAATCATCTTCTTAATCGATTATCTAAGTAACAGAGGCACTCAAAGAAAGACAGTATTATTCTTTTCTTTTCTCCTTTCACTTAAGAAAAATAAACCAAAAATATGTTTGTCCTTTTGTCCTTGCATTTGTACAGGTTTATAGCCTGCTACCAGTAAAGGACCTCACTGGTTTCCCTGAGAGTTTAAATCAAAATGAGGAAGACGATGGAGACTGTGTCAATCACCGTAATGTCTATATCAATGGAATCATGTATTCCCCAGTATCAAATACAAATGAAAAAGATATCTACAGCTTCCTAAAGGTAAATTCCTGATATTTTAGACAGTCAGTTCTTAAGGTTCACAAAGTATTATATATGGAAAAAAATATTTATTTTAATACTTTCATATCAGAGTTAAGGATAATGAGACATCAAGAGTTAAGGACAGTGAGACGTAGTGACTTCTCCAAGGCCACTGCTACTCCAGAGGCAGGAGTGGAACTTTTTGGACTATTAATCAAGTTTTTTCTTTTTACTGAAATTTATTTCCTCATGATATTTATAAATATCACATATGCAAAATAATTACCATTGACAGAATTTTACAAACAGAATGAAATTACCTCTGTAAACATATCTATATCCATTCTACATATGTGAACATTAAACATTTAATATTAAGCTAATCACATTGTGTGTTAAATTCATTGATAAGAAGTTATGTGCCTATATACATTTTCTAATATTTATGTACTGATTAGATAATAATTTCCTTTACAGGATATGGGCTTAAGGGTATTTACCAACTCAAAGATTCATAAGCCCAAGGTATGTACCCAGCATGAATACTTTACAACACGGAAGTATGGAAGACTATTAGCTGCTCCAGGTAAAAAAAATTAATAACCTAATATGTTAACCCAAATAAAAGAATTTTTTAAAAGATAAAATGTAAGGGGCTGGCCCTGTGGCCGAGTGGTTAAGTTCGCACGCTCCGCTGCAGGTGGCCCAGTGTTTCGTCAGTTCGAATCCTGGGCGCAGACGTGGCACTGCTCATCAAACCACGCTGAGGCAGTGTCCCACATGCCACAACTAGAAGGACCCACAACGAAGAATATACAACTATGTACCAGGGGGCTTTGGGGAGAAAAAGGAAAAAATAAAATATTTTTTTTAAAAAAAGATAAAATGTAAGAAAATTAACAAAAACGGACTGATTCAGATATATTAATGTTCTTGCTCAAGGTCAAATGGCAATACAAACCCCAAAATTCTGATTGGGTCAAGCCTTCACATATGCAAAGCTGGAGAGAATACAAGGCAGACGATGAAAAGTGTTGTAAGAGAGGTGCAGATATGCAGAATGAAAGAAAGGATTGATTCTGATTGAGGAATCAGAAAATCATTCATAAAGAATCTGCCTCCAGTAAGTGGAGATGTATGGGGTTGAAAAGGGAAGAGAAATTTTCCAGGCACAGGATTAGTGTAAACAGAAATAAAAGTGTTCACAAATGGTGACTACATTCTTACCAGTCAAGTAGAGAAGCTCTTTACCTTCCCCAAAACATCAGCCAATATTCATGTTGAAATCACACTCATTTTTCAATGCTGTGGCTACTTCTTTGATGAATCAGACTGTAATCAAGTATTCATTTATAGTCTGATATTGTCAAATTGTGGCTGAATATAGGCTGAGTACAAACAAAAGAGTTTGTCAAAAATCAAGGAAAACATTCAGCGAGAAGCAATTGGCTATATGGAATTTTTAGAAAGATTATTCTGTATTTTTTATTATTTACAAATTATATTCTAGACTTCTTTATCAGTAAGATTTATAGTAACCTTGTGTACGTACAAGTGTATATATGCACACATTTTTTTCCAGAGAGCTGGTTGTTAATTGTTTACCAGCACACCATTAACAGAAGGTAAACAGGGTAAAACATCCTAACTCTGATTGTCTGACACATATGGAAATAAACAGCCTTTTTTATCCTTGATCCTTTCATTCTTATAAACTATTTCTCAAAGCCACTGTCATGATGTTTGGGTATGATTTTTCTTTGCTCCCACAGAGGAACACGTCAAATGGGAACTTTGACTGCTGCCCTCCTCCCACCCCCATGTCCTAGCACTCTCCGCCCAGCACAAGGCGCAAGAGCCACAGAGGACTCCTTTCTGGTCCACAGACAATCCAAGGCTCTTTCTGGCTCTGGGTCTCTGTGTTCTCTGCTTGTACTTCTCTGCCCTCAGCTCACTCCCAGCTTCTTCCAATACTTCAGAATTCAGCTAAAATATTACCTCCTCAAAGAAGCTTTCCTTTAACACCCAAGCGTCCTCTCCTGGTTCCTGTCTATTTCATCACCCTGCTTCCTTTGTAGCACTTATTACAATCTCTCATAAGCTTTGTCTTTATATTTATTGTGTCTATCTCCTCCCTCACCCACCATAGGCTCAGTTGAATTGAGAGGAAGCCACGAGTTTTTCGGGGAGATACATGTTTCAGAGCCTCCCACAGAGACTGTGAGAAAGTACTTCCCTGAGACCTGGATCTGGGATTTGGTGGTAGTAAAGTAAGTAACTTCCTTTATATACACAATGCAACAAGATAGATTCCTTACAATTTGCAATTCTTAGCTAATTTTTCAATATCCAAGTATTTCTTTTAGATACATTGCTGTTTTCAGGAAAGGTCTAACACAAATACTTCTGTTAAGAAGTCTCACTAACCTAATTGTATCAGAGCTAAGAAATTTTGCCCAAATTTAATTCTAAGATCTCCAGAAAATGGGCATAAGGACTAAATGTAACCAAGCACTGCACCGATTAACACCTATAAGAGATTCTTCATTGGTTAATAATCGAGTTAAGCACAGAATCAGTCAGGCCGACTATACACAACGGGAGTGGAATTAAAAATTCTAAACCTGGCCTCAGCAGAACAATATTTTAGAGAGGAAAATTTAAGAACAATCTCAAATTACATATTTAGTTTATAACTATATTATCTATAATAGATTATACTACAACTGAATGTAGATAGGAGATTCTGATATAGACTAGGATTGAAAACAGTCAGAGTTGGAAGAAAATGACTTATATGTTCCCATTTCAAGCCTTGATTATACTCTCCATTATTGGTGTTTCTACTGAGTGCATGCAAGTCATGACCACAGAATCATTTATAGGGATTCTCTTCCTAGAAAGGATATATTTAACTGCTTACTTTTTGTTCTTCACATTGCCATCCTCCCCAGCTCATCAGGTGTGGGTGAAGTAGGAGTAAGAGTCCCTGATACCATCACTGAGTGGAAGGCAGGGGCCCTCTGCCTGTCCAGTAACACTGGATTTGGTCTCTCTCCAACTGCCTCCCTCCGAGCCTTCCAGCCCTTCTTTGTGGAGCTCACAATTCCCTACTCTGTGATCCGAGGAGAAGCCTTCACACTCAAGGCCACAGTGTTCAACTACCTCCCCAAACGCATCCGGGTAAGGACCTCTCTTTCTAAAAGTGAGCACAAGGTAACAGTCAACTAAATTAAAAATTGCATTGCTAGGAATACTGACAGACTCCTGTGTACACGTTGGCCTGACCAGAAGAGAAATTCATATGTTATATAACTACAGTTTCTGATATCTCCAAATACCAAATTGCAACTTAAAAAAAGTTTCTGACCCTTATCATAACCCTTTAAAGTTAGGAAGCTCATGTAGCATGCAGATTTCTGACATGAATAACAAAAATCAGTATGCTTATCCTGATGTCTTAGATTCTCCAAGATTTCAACCTCTACATTCTCAAATATTTATTTTCATATATCATTAATTATACTAAACCTTATTTTAAAAGTTATTTATGAGCATCTTACCTCTGCTGAAACCATAACTGTTTGTAAATCTTGTATGCTCTCCTGAAAGAGCTGAAGGAATGGTCAAGATCCCAGGAAAGAAGTGGAGTTCCCACAGGCAACATACCATCATGACTCTTCCTCTCTTCTGATCCCACCACATGAAAGAGCAGATTATCCCCAAATACTCAGATTTAGATATCAAGTCCACCTATAAGGTGCTCGGTCTTCATTTATATTATTTCCAGTATGAGGCAACATGAAATCTAACCCGTCCCCCACTATGCTTTATTTTGAGGCTTCTCCCTTTGGTTCCTTCTCCCTCTGATCTGTCTCTTTGTCTCATGTATGTGATTTCAGGTCAGTGTGAATCTGGAGGAGTCTCCTGCATTTCTAGCTGTCCCAGGAGAGAAGGAACAAGGGTCTCACTGCATCTCTGGGAATGGCCGACAAACTGTGTCCTGGGCAGTAACTCCAAAGTCATTAGGTGAGGGACAGTCTCCTGAAGACAATTCTCTACTCAAGGATTGTATTTATCTCTGGGATCCTTATGTCCAGTGCTGCTTCCCTCAGGCAAAGACCCTCCAGATAGTAGGAATTTTTTTCTTTGTCTTTCATTCTACGATGTCTAGAATATCCCACTTCCCTCACTTCCATCTCCACCTTGGAGTCTCAGTATCATTAGCCTTTAGTGCTGCTTCTATTTCTGCTCCTGTGTTTTTATAGAACAGAAAAAGGTTACAAAGCATTGAACATTTATAAATCTTGGGGTTTGGAGGCATGGAGGAAGAGAGAGATGTTTCTCACCTCTGTTGGCCCCTTTTTTCAGGGAATGTGAATTTCACCGTGAGTGCAGAGGCACTGGAGTCTCAAGAGCTGTGTGGGACTGAGGTGGCTGTGGTCCCTGAATATGGAAAGAAAGACACAATCATCAAGCCTCTGTTGGTTGAAGTAAGTCAGTCTGCCCATTTGATAGATCACAATGTGTCAAGAAAAGCAATGGCGAATCTAGTTAGGGTTCCAACTTTTAGATAAGAAAGGATAAGTAATATACGACCATGAGATATTTCACGATATTATTGTTCTCTCTCTCTTTCTCTCTCTCTATATATGTATATATATTCCCCTAACTTTCTTATCTATCAATCTGTCTCCTTCATATTGCTTATACTTATGGAATTTATTTGTGTAATACATTAGAAATTCAGTTCCCATTCTTTTCTTCACTGTCAGAAATTTGTGGTTCCCCTATCAACACATAAGTCTTAAAAGTCAGTCCATTCTCACCTTTAATTTTTCTTTCTTTCCACCTAAAGCCTGAAGGGCTAGAGAAGGAAGCAACATTCAACTCCTTGCTTTGTCCGTCAGGTAAGAGTCAGCCATCATAATTAAAGTTTGTATAACATTTGAAGTTCAAAGAATTTTGTATAGTATTCCTACACTTTCCCTATGAAGTAAGTAAGACCCAAAGAATCCTCAGCCCATTTGACAAATGAAGAAACTTGTCTGAGAGAGGCCAAATAATTTGATCATGAGAATATCCCTAGCTCAGCATTCTGAGTCTTTATCTCTTATAACATCTGCACAAACACCAAAATGTCTTTCTGACCAGTATATGATGTGGTCACAGGTAGAAAGTGGATAGAATAAAAATGAATATTGCCAAAGGGATATTTTCTTGAATATTGTTATACAACATAGGGGTTGCTAAATTCAGGTCACTCCAACACTGAGTTTTGCACGGGCAGCAACATTTGATAATGAGACCATGCTATTTCCTGAAGAGAGAGTTAGCCTTTAAAATTCCTGTCATACCAATATTTGTTTGATGCCAATCTTGTACCTAATCCCCTCTCAGTCATTTGATAAGGGACTAAAGAAGTTTACAGTAAAAGATATAACTTTATTTTGGTGGAGAATTTTCTAGTCTAAACAAAAACATTTATAGAAATTTAGTACACTAAGAAACTTGTCAGCATAATGTGTTCTCATCTCAAACCAGTGTTGAATCAACATCACAGTATGTTCCTTTCCTCTCTCTGACTACTTACTAATTTCTATTTACTATGTTTTTTATATTGTAAAGACATAAAATATGTAGAATGTGTTCTAAAAAAATAATTACCTGGTTGTTTAGTCTTATTTCTACATTTAAATGAATTGGCTCTTACCACCAAATCCTTTCATCAGGGCTTCTCCTCCTTTTCTGAGTTCTTATTTTGACTTAGCTCTTCTGCATCTAGGGCTAATCATCAAGTAGTATTATTAAAATTAATTTTAATTACCTATATAATACAAAAATACATTCTCCTTTATAGAACAAAGCAGAGCCTCATATTAAAGGATAATGTCACCCGTTTGCAATGTTTTTCAATACTTTAATGATCATCCATGTACCTTTAGAAATAATATGTGTAGATGAATTTGTTTGTGTAGGTGTGATTTACATAAATGGTATGAGTTTCATTCTATAACTTTCTGGTTTTTTTTTTTTTTTTTAACTCAGCAATCTGCCTTAGAAGTCTATCCATGTTAAATTATACATCTAGATAATTACTTTTAATTCCATACTGTCAATATATCACAGTTCTGCTTCGTTTGGTTTTTTTTTTTAAGATTTTATTTTTCCTTTATCTCCCCAAAACCCCCTGGTACATAGTTGTATATTTTTAGTTGTGGGTCCTTCTAGTTGTGGCATGTGGGACAGTGCTTCAGCATGGCCTAATGAGCAGTGCCATGATCATGCCCAGGATTTGAACCGGCGAAACCCTGGGCCGCCAAAGCGGAGCATGTGAACTTAACCACTCAGCCACAGGGCCGGCCCCTCTGCTTGGTTTTTTACCCATTCCCAAATTGATTTTTCCAACTATTTGCCAGTATAAATAAATAAATAGATAAAAATCATCCTTGTGTACATAGGCAAGTATATCTAAGGTAGATACCGAAATGTGAAATTCCTGATTAGGAGGCAGTGTGTATATTCTTAGTTTTAACAGAACTGAAAAAAAAAAATCCCTCTCTTTATTACCCAAATATGTTTATATTTCCTCCAGTTTATACTTCCCTACAGGATCACCATAATCTGTTTCCATCAAAATTTTTAGCTTTCACCAAAAATTTGGATGAAAAAATACATTGTTGTTGTTTTAATTTATACTTCTCTAAGTAAAAGTGGAGTTAAGCGTATTTTTGCATATTTATGAATTGCCATCATATCCTTTGACCATTCATGTCAGAGTAGTTTGTTTTTTTCTGATTCAGCTATATGGCCCTGATTCTTTATATATTGAATATGTTGCAAATATTTTCTTTCACTTGGTAATTTAGCTTTACTTATGGCATCTGTTTTTTCACAAAAGTTTTTTCTTGGATGGTAAGAGAGCTTTTATGGATATACAAGTAATACATACATAATTAATATAACCATGTCTATATTTAATATATAATTACACTATGCATTTACACACATAATTAAATTTAAATTTTATTATGTAATTGTATGATTAATATAATTACTAATACATACATAATTAATGTATACAATTTGATAAGTATACATCCATGAAACCATCACCACAATCTATACCATAAACCTATCCATCACCTCCAAGTGTTTCTTTCCATTCTCTTATTCATTATTATATTTTTGTGTGTGATAAGAACCCACAATACAAGTTCTATCCTATTAGCGAATTTTTAAGTGTACAATATAGTTTAGGCACTATGCTGTATAGTAGATCTCTAGCACTTATTGATCTTGCATAGCTGAAACATTGTACCTTAGGCAAAAAGTTTTAATGTCAGCCTTATCAGGAAGGGATGCAGTATGAGAATAAATACTACAGTAATTCACCAATATTAAAATGGCAGTAGATGTATACTTAGCAGCAATTATTTTATTTTTAATGCGTCAAATATGGTTCATCTTCACCCCCTCCCTCATGTCTAGAGCTTCCATAAAAATACTATCTTCGTATCTGGTGAAATTTGACTGAAGTAAGGACATAGCATTATTTTGGAATTCAGGAACTTTCTGGAGATTTTTTTTGTGCTTACGTATTTTTTTTTTCATACAACCATTGAATGAGGAGTTGAGGATGGACAGTAAATAGATAATCTTGTGAGAACTATTCTTGTGTTGGCCATAAGATGACAACAACAGAATCACAACGTCATCGGCACTCGTTGATTTGTAGCCTTCTTTTTGAATGCAACTCTATATATGGGAGGAAAAGATGGTTGGGGAAGGAGAAGTTCTGGAAATCTTAGAATCCCATTCATTCATTTTCAAGATAGAAAAAACTAGAATATTTTAAAAAGGACAAGTTTTCTGAAGAAGTTTAGGTGTAAGGCTTAGTTTTAGCTTCTGGATCTTGGAGCTCTTCAGAAATACATACAGCAGAAATAAATTTCATTATGACTGATTTCTTTCTTTCTCTAGATGCTGAGGTGTCTGATCAATTATCTCTGAAGCTGCCGCCAAATGTAGTAGAAGAATCTGCCCGAGCCTCCTTCTCAGTTTTGGGTGAAGCTCCAGCCCCTAGTGGACTAGTCTACTCTATTGACAGTTTCTACTCTATTCCTTTTCCATAAATACTCAACAAATTTAATTTTAACTTCTTTTTTCTCTCCTTCTTCGGGTTTGTTTATTGCTTCCAATCATACTTTTGTCCCTGGAAGACTTACCTTTCCTAAAAAATCCTCATTTCTTTAACTCAGATAAAGTATTCATTTCTTCTTAATAATTCTAATAGGTTATACTGTCTAAGCTTTATGACTTCCCATCTCTCCCATTCTCTAGGAGACATATTAGGCTCTGCCATGAAAGACACACAAAATCTCCTCAAAATGCCCTATGGCTGTGGAGAACAGAATATGGTCCTCTTTGCTCCTAATATCTATGTTCTGGATTATCTAAATGAAACACAGCAGCTGACTCCAGAGGCCAGATCCAAGGCCATTGGCTACCTCAACACTGGTGAGTGACTTATGAGTGAGTGAAAACTTCACAACGTTATTTAACTGAATTTCCTGGTAGGCTTGAGTTATTTATCGATACTATGATATATTAGCTTATCATACTATGATAATTACTATGATAAGAATACTATGACAATTAATTTCATGGTAACTATCCAGTGTCCAACCTCTAATAAAATGTTTAGAACTCAGAACCTTCTAACAAATGACAACAAAATTTAGGAAATATTACAAGGGAGACCAAAGCATTTTAGTAACTTCTCTGTCCCCAGCATGTACAATCTGTCATGTTGTTTCATTAACCTTCCATTTCAGGTTATCAGAGACAGCTGAACTACAAGCACCATGATGGCTCCTACAGCACCTTTGGAGAGCGACGTGGCAGAAGTGAGGGCAATACCTGGTAAGGGAAAGGCAGTTTTTCAAGCTTCTATTTTTGTGCCAACTCTCTTACATATATTATCAAAATTATATTCACAGTAACTCTATCATATATGTATTATTAAACTAATAGATGGTTATACTAGATAAATACACCAAGACTAGCAAAGTAACAAGCAGAAAAGCTGAGATTCAAATACACGTATGTCAGATTTGTCCCCAAAATTCATAATAAGGTTTTTTCTAAAATAGCTCCCATAACCATCAGTTTTTTAATGATATGGCCAGTGAACATATCATGTAACTTCTAGATAAACCATGTTATCTTCAGCTTAGCTTATGTTTTTTAGATTATACTCAACCCGACTGAGAATAAATTCACTAACAGGAGGAAAGAAATGAGAAGGACCCAGTGATATGAAATATTGTTTTAAAATCCCTAAGGCAAAACAATGTTAGAAGAAGTTATTGCATGTAAGACCTGAGAACATTCTGCCATCTACAGAAGGAAATTTCTAAAGGAAAGAAAGATTTAAAGCCTTATTCACATAAGGAAAAATAAGTACCATTAGAAATACTTAGACTGTCTGTAGCAAAGAGAAGGGGAGTCAGCACTAAATCTAGCAGATTCATCAAGTAGTCTAAAAAAGATGGGAGCTCTAAGTACATAAGAATTCCTATTAGATGACTCACATCAATGTAAGAAGTGTCATATGAAGCCTGTTGCTGTGAAGTGGTTATAAAACCATTGTAACAATGTAAATATCACCACTTCCTCCCCACTCAGGCTCACAGCCTTTGTACTGAAGACTTTTGCAAAGGCTCGAACCTATATCTTCATCGATGAAGCACACATTACCGAAGCCCTCACTTGGCTCTCCCACAAGCAGAAGGACAATGGCTGTTTCAGGAGCTCTGGATCACTGCTCAACAATGCCATTAAGGTGAAGTGTTCTCGGAGCTAGTTTTGCTTTGTCCATTACGATGTGTACAAGAATGAGGAAGGAAATAGCAATGTAGGAAATCCTTAGAAAAGATATCAGAAGAAAATAAAACCTAGATAGCACCAGGAAAAAAGGGATGGAACTTAGACTGAATGTGATACTTTGCCCCCATTGAGAAGAACATGGGTGAAGGGAAATCCTGTGACATAGTGGAAAACAAAGAGCTGAATTCTCAGTTTAATTACTCAAATCTCTCTCACTCATCATATTTATAGGGTGGAGTACAAGACGAAGTGACCCTGTCTGCCTATATCACCATTTCCCTTCTGGAGATTCCTCTCCCAGCCACTGTAGGTACCTTTTCCTTCCTCTGATGAAGCCTAGTTTGGGATGCGATGAAACTGCCAGCCTGCTGCCTGAAATATCACCCCACCAAAAGCCAAGTGTCAGCTTTCCTCCTATGCAATGTCAGTGCTTCCCAGATCAATAGAGAATTTGGTCAATTTCCTGAAAAAGATTTGTACTTTCCCAGGGATACTTCTAGGCTATTTCTCCCCTAACAATTCCCCACCAACACACACACACACACACAAACATACGCACAAAATGAATTCTAAAGATATAGCATATATTCCTGCCTTATGGATGTGAGAATAAAAGATGAAAAATACTACCCACTCTATCCAGAAGAATAGGAACAGATGGACAAATGCATGTGAAAAACCTCTTTACCTCCTGTGCTATGATCCATGTGTTTACCTGGGAATGCTAGCCTCCTTGTTCACATCGCTCAGTTCCCTTCTTGTTCTCCCTTCACAGCACCCTGTTGTCCGCAATGCACTGTTCTGCCTGGAGTCTGCCTGGAAGTCAGCAAAGGAAGGACCCCATGGAAGCCACGTCTACACCAAGGCACTGTTGGCCTATGCTTTTGCCCTGGCAGGTAACCAGGACAAGAGGAGAGAAGTACTCGAGTCACTTAATGAGGAAGCTGTGAAGGAAGGTAAGAGCACACCTGAGATCTTTCTCCCATTGCACATTCTCTGTATCAAGAACTACACTGCAAAAGCCTCCTGTGCCTACCTCCCGTGATCCCTTTCCCCTCTTTTCTTTTGTCTATATCATTATAGAATCTAGGGTTTCTTAATCAAGCCACAAATCAAAAGATAAGAGGTAGTACACTGTGGTTGTGAGAAGCTCAGCCTCTGGAGACTAGCTCCAAAAGAGATTATCTGTGTGACCTTGGGCAAGTCACTTAACTTGTCTGTGTTTCAGTTTCTTCATCAGTAAAATGGGGATAATATTAAGGTTGCTGTCAGTGTCAAATGAGTTAATACATGTAAAGCACTTAATAGAGTCTATGGCACATAGTAAGTGCTGTAAAAGTACTAGTTAGTATGATGAAGATATCAGTGGTTAATACATACCCAACCCTGACCTGGTGAACCATATCATCTTAAACATAAGAGAGGATTGAAGAAAGTAACCCCATGAATAAAGTCTGGTATTTTATGCTCATTTCACAAGACTGATAATATTGATAAATCTATTTATATTCACATAATACTTCTGTGTATACCATGGTCTATATGAGGGGTCAAAGAAATAGAAAATAAAATGCAAATGATAATAAGATAGCCTATAAAAAATATTCTACTTTTCTCCCTTGACAGTGCCATTAAGTGTTTATTTTTAAATTGTTTTGGGAAATATTTCAGATATAGGCAAAAAGCCGTAAAGAATCATTAGCAAACATCTTTATACTCCCAGCTTAAAAAATAAAATATTCCAATGCCAGAAAAATGCCCTGTGCACCACTCCCACCCCCAAAGGTAACTGTTATCCTGAATTTGTCATACAATTTCCATAGATTTCTTTATGTTTTTACTGTATCTTGAATATTCAGAATTTTTACATGTTTTTCATCTAAGCAGTATCACACTTTTGAGTATTTCCGCCTCTTGTTTTCTTATCTGTTTCCTTGTTTGATTTGGGGGGTTTAAGTTAAACACTATCCTAATAGGAATTCCCTCTATGGGTGCCTGCAGCTGTAGTTCATTAATTTTCACTGCTGCATAATATATTACAATATATAAATAGGTTATAATTTATATGGAGAGTCTCTCCTCATGGCTCTTTTCTTGTTCCTTGTTTGTTGCTATTATAAACCATGCTGCAATGAATACTCATATCCATGTCTTCTTATGCATGTGTGTGAGTTTCTCTAAGTTATACTTAGAGAAGAGTCATTGCTGATAAGTAGGCTAAGCATATCTTTTCCTTTGCTGGAAATTGCTAACTTGCTCTCCAAGAGTAGTTTACTTCCCACAGCAGTGTGAATCAGTTCCCATTTTTTCACACACTTGTCAGCTTTTGGTAATTTTAAGGATTACTGTATTTTTTTCCCCAATCTAATGAGTGTGAACTCCCTTATCTCACGTGATCTGTGATCCTCACTGGAAACCGCTAAGGACAGGCTTTACAGAAAATTTAACAAACCCCAGATAGGGTCTGGATAACATTAGAAATAGGAAATTACCAAACCAGTGGGAGAACTTGCTCGACTATTTCTCCCAGCAGCCCAACAATAGCCACCATTTGAAAACTTGGATGGCTATGGACTTCTGACTCCAGCTACATCGTCTACTTTAGCCTGGCTGAAACAAACCAAGTTCAGATGTACATAGAGGGAAAAGCATCTAGATAAGGTTCAAGAGAATATAATGGGAATGCGACCCGACTTTAGCTCTGGATTGGGTACTTTCACCTTAAATTAAAGGTGTATATGTAGTCACTTATAAATCTCTTTTCTCACCCCCAGATAATTCTGTCCACTGGACACGACCTCAGAAACCCAAGGCACCAGTGGAACATTTTCACCAACCCCGTGCTCCCTCAGCTGAGGTGGAGATGACATCCTATGTGCTCCTCGCTTACCTCACGGCCCACCACACCCCAACCTCAGAGGACCTGACTTCTGCAACACACATTGTGAAGTGGATCACAAAGCAACAGAATTCCCAAGGGGGATTCTCCTCCACCCAGGTCTGTGGTTTGCCAGAACCTTTTACTTCACCTTTAGGTAGCAAAAGGTTTGAATGAGATATAAACATCCAAGAAAAAAATGCAGATGAGAATAATGTGAAATGAGGAAAATATTATTAATATTTGGGGATAGTGAGAAATAAGGGAAGATGAAAGCAAAGAGGGCTAAAAAGAAAATGTCTAGAATTCTCAGACCCGTCCCGCATTATTATCACAGTCTCTTCTTTTCAATAACCCTACCTCACTAAAGCAATAGGGGGGCGCCAGGGCCCTATCCTCAGTGGCCACAGCAGAATGAATGAAAAGATCTACCATTTTTCTGGAAATTCTAAGTTGCTTTCAAACTGTTCCCGGCATGCTACTCAAAACCCAATAATCTCTCCTTGCAAATTTCTCCCTTCTTAGATTCCCTTTAACTGGTTTCTTTTAAATCTGACACATTTCATGCTTCTTCTCTCTACCTGTTAACACAAAAACACTTGTTCATCAGGAGCATAAAGAAGTATTTTTATTGTTCCAAACTCCTGAGCCTAACTATATAATCTTATATCTAAAAATTCATCAATATGTACATAGCAGGAAGTTCCATCTTCAGAGAATTTAGATGTTAGCCTATACATCCTAAAAAAGAAAAAGAATGTGACAAAATGATATCCCATCCTTTTTCCATTGTGTTTAATGTTTTATTTTTCCTTATGAATGGAAAAAAACTGAATAATTTTGTTAAAACAGTTATCATTCATTTCTAAGAAATATTTATTACTTAAATGATGTCCTCCAGATTCAGCACTGATGAGAACTGAAATATGACATATAGGGGAAATCCAAACTTCCAATAAAAAAGGGAAGGCCAAATTAAAGTGTCAATAATCAAGAAGACAATTATAATTATTCATCATTTATTTTCTTTGGAGAAACTGAAGCACGACCCTAATCATGGTGGCAAAGGATGTTGGGTTCTCTCAGGCACTGACCTCGGCAGCACAGGAGAGTTTAGTTTGGGGTGAGAGTCTGACTGAACTTGGTTGGGTGGTGGCAGATATGACCACAGTTGTCAAGTAAGACATCATAGGTAAATAGCTAATGCCAATAAATGATTCCCATTCATATATATTTTCCACATTCCATATCCCACATATATTTATAGAAAGAAAAGGATCACTTTTCTGAGAAATAAAATAAACTCTAGGGCATATAGTCCAAAGCAGATATGTGAATGCTATGCTTCTGTCATCTATCTAAAGATTATAATCAATCTTGAAATCAGAACTCCAATATTTAAGTAGTGAAGGAAACAGGAAATAGGAAATCAAAGTCCTTTTTGCGGCAGCTAACATGAGCCTTTGGGCCCTCAAAGCGTTATCATACCTGAGCAGGTTCTCTCACTTGTCTCTTTCAGGACACAGTTGTGGCTCTCCATGCTTTGTCCAAATATGGAGCAGCCACTTTCACCAGGACTGGGATGTCTGCAGAAGTGACCATCGAATCTTCAAAATTTTCCAAAAAATTCCAAGTGGACAACAAAAACCGCCTGTTACTACAGCAAATTTCATTGCCAAAGGTGCCTGAAGAATATAGCATGAGAGTGACAGGAAAAGGTTGTGTCTACCTCCAGGTGAGACTTGGGGCAGATGAAGCTAGGGGGTCCACAATAACCATTCACGCTGAAAAGTCCTCATTCGGCAAATGATGGGACAAGTCAGAGAAAGAGTTGAGGAAGTTAAGGGGAATCCTGGGGAAGGAAGAAACACAGATTTTTGTCTTTGATGTTCCACAGACGTCGTTCAAATACAATATTCTCCCAGAAAAGGAAAAGTTTCCATTTGCTTTGGAGGTGCAGACTTTGCCCCAAACTTGCGAAGGATCCAAAGCCCACACCAGCTTCCAGATCACACTGAACGTCAGGTAAGACATTCTGACACTACCTAATTCCAGCATAGCAACCAATCTTATTACTGGAATTCCTCATTAAGCAGAGCAATATGACAATAAATGTTTGTGCTACATTTTAGTGAAAAAGCAATGTGTTCTCACGATACAAAATTTCTCACTGATGGGGTTTACATTGTACATCTTCTGCCTCCAGGATCTATTATTGTCGAACCTCATTATTTAAAGGTCATTAATGTCCCTCAATAATAACTAAAGAAAGAAAATTATCCCTTGCCTCTGACCTGAATTTCTCATTTCATTCTAATGCAATTATTATCCTAATTTCATTCCAATGTAATGAAATCGTAAATTATTCTCCTTATATCCAGAATAGAGATGGAGAATTCTTGAAAAGCATGAACATAAGTAGTGACTCTCTCATTAGAATTCCTACTGGCAATAATCAAATATCAGATTATGTACAAAATAATCAACTTGGAGAAAAATACATATATGTGTAGCAAAATTCAAATAGCTACAGGGCTTACCAAAAAAATGTATCTGTCCACAAGAGTATTACGACCAGGTTGGGGACACTATTCAGGAGAAAAGTTAAGATATAGTATATGTAACAAATAACTGACATAGATTAGAGATCTCAAGCCTAGCTATGCATCACTTGTAGAGTTTTCTTTTTTTTTTCTTTTTCCTTTGAGGAGGATTAGCCCTGAGGTAACTGCCACCAAACCTCCTCTTTTCGCTGAGGGAGACTGGCCCTGAGCTAACATCCATGCTCATCCTCCTCTACTTTTTATATGTGGGACGCCTGCCACAGCATGGTGTGCCAAGCTGTGCCATGTCCGCACCCGGCATCCGAACTGTCAAAACGCCGGGCCGCGGAGAAGCAGAACATGCGAACTTAATGCTGCGCCACGAGGCTGGCCCCCTGTAGAGCTTTCTTAGAATCCACACACGTGAAGTCCTGATTCATCATGTCTAGAGCAGGCCTGGTCTCCAGGGCTTTAACAGGCTCCCTGAAGATCCTAGTGCACAGCCAGTTTTCTGAACCACCTGAGCAGAATATTTTAGGAAGATTCCTATGTACCTTTCAGGGCTGTTAAGTGCTTACTGTGGACATAGAAAAAGAGAGTATTTAGTGACACAGAAAACCCTGCTTCTTTTCTTCCCTGGATCTTCAGTTACACTGGGAGTCGCCCCGCCTCCAACATGGCGATTGCTGATGTGAAGATGGTATCCGGCTTCGTTCCACTAAAACCAACAGTGAAAACGGTAGGTTTATTATAAGCCCTGGAGTCTCTATTTTATTTACTGTTTTTTATATCTCAAGACTAAGACAACATTAATATTAAAATACTATTAAATAAACCTATATGAAAGACTTATACTTTCTCCAAACTCAGAAATATAATTCAGCATGTTTGTATGAGTGCATAACACTCTGCTGGGAGCCACACCTACTAGGAAAAAGAAATTCCTGCTTTCCTGGAGCTCAGAATCTTGTTAAGAAGATAAAGCATATGCATATGAACCAGTGAAAAAAATATGAAAATGACGACTTGACATAACGATAAGTATTACAGAAGTTTAAAGAAAAATGAGATCGCTATAAATTAGAGCAAGCAAAAAAATTAAAAACAACAACAAAAAAGCACCTCCTTCATTTCAATATCTTTCATTTCTAATTTTACCTCACCTTTTACCTTTGTCTTTACTGACAAAAGGCATTGGAAGAAATTTTACCCTCAGGCTTAAGTTCGTAATAAAAATTCTTTTCTCTGGGTTCCCCAGGAGTTTCATATGTTTATTAACATTAGCGATGTTTTAATTTTCTTCAGCTTGAAAGCTCTAATCATGTGACCAGAACAGAAGTCAGCAACAACCATGTTTTGATTTACCTTGATGAGGTGAGAGCCCTGCCACTCTAGTTATAAAAAATATAGATAATAATCCCTCTCAGGGAGCTGTCTGGGAATAGAATGAAAGGATTTTTGAGATATCACCTCCATACTAAAAATATGAGAATTCTAACGTTAACTACAGTATAACATTCTCCTCTTCTTCTTTATTTATATTTCACCTGGGACTATGGAAAGAAATGGCTTACTGTAATATTTGGATATGAATATCTCCAGGACCCCATAAGCAAGAAATTCTCCACAAAATGTGTTTATTATGTCCATAAGTTACTTGGAAGATATTGAGTAATGTAATGTAATGAACATATTGACTAATCCTCTGGGAGTAGTCAATTATTATATCAATATCACATCGACAATATAAAAGGGGAAAATACTATCAATTTCAGCAAGGATTTGAACCATAAAATAATAAGATCAGTCCACTAATAAACCAATCTCATTTTATAGCTATGTGTTATAGCATGGTTTATTCATTCACATATTGATGGATATTGTAGTTTACAAATTTTACAAAACTTAAATAAGGCTGCAATGATCAACCTTCTGTATTCCTTTTTTGAGTCGACACATGTATTTCTACAAGATAGAGAAGTGAAACTGTACCAAATCTCTGGATATTTAAAAATAAACATAGCTATTCAACCAATAAGAATCATATATCATTCACCCCCTGTGGACAGAGCCATATACTAGCATTAATGGGGTATATGAATGGTTTTAGTTTTTTGAAGAAATAATTTGGGAAAGTTTTCATCTACTCCGGGAGTTTTCCACATAATTTAAGGACCTGTTTGTGAATAAAAAGTTGCTCTACCCAAAAACAGATGAATTCTTAAATTCATTCAAAGAATAGAGAAGAAAGCTCCCTGAAAGGTCATTTAATTCTCTTTTGTTTTCTAGGTGACAAATCAGACACTAAGCTTGTCCTTCACAGTTGTACAGGATATCCCAGTAAGAGATCTGAAACCAGCCATAGTGAAAGTCTATGATTACTATGAGACAGGTGAGTATGAGCAACTTTCACATAGAAATTAAATTCCTGATCACAGATATTTAGATCTGAGAAATGTGTTGAGGCAATTTATTACATTAATGACTCATCACTTTATTTTGTCTCCACCAATCTGATTCTTCTCTCTTTGTCTTTGTACATACATTGTAGAAACTACCTATAGTAAAACTATGTCAACTACTAATATAAAACAACCATAAGATATTTATTTCCCTTTTCTTGAGATAAATCAACTATAGGATGATATGAGATTTAAATAAGTATAACATCTGAACTGTCCTTCAGGAGTTTAGAGTAAAGATAAACATACAATGTATTTGAAAAGTTAACAACATAAGACAGCAAGCCATGCATCAAATGAATGATGCTGATGCTTCTATACAATTCTTCCCCCAATAAAGATTCTTTCACTGACCTGTATCCCATATATGTTTACTTTCCATCACTTCACCTAATGATTTTTGTTTTTATTCAGATGAGTTTGCAATTGCTGAGTACAATGCTCCTTGCAGCAAAGGTAAGCAATTGACACTCCTTCCAAATGCAATCAGAACCCCTCTGACTTGTCCCTCAAATCTCCTCCATAAAATTCCAGCTAAATATTTTTCATAGACATCATATTGCTCACAGCGCAATTTATAGAAAAATGGATTTATTGGGAGGGGGCCACTGACAGTCAAACCTCAGATAGTTCATAGGATTGCTTATTGGATAATTACAAAAATGGATCTCATTCTCCACTATGCTAATTAGGTTTCCTTAGCATTATGTTACCCAAATCTAAGGGAAGGAATATTCCACTGCTCAGAGCTCCAAGTCCATCTTGATTTTCTATTCTTTCCACTGTCGCAGATCTTGGAAATGCTTGAAAACCAGGTGAAAGAAACTGCTTTGCTGGAGTCCCTGTTCCACAGATTCAGGTCTCTGTGGAAGAAAAGGGGTTTTGTATCTCTGAGGACTTGATGAATAAACTTTTTTCCTGGTCAATATCTATCACTGTTTCCTCATTCATTCAATAAAGATTTATTACATTTCCGTATGATTCCTAACAGACTCCCAAGATAAACATTCAAAGTAATAAAGAGCTGAGGGACTTCAGAAAATGAAAAATATTACAGTGAAGTTGGCCTGAATAGATTTTGTGTAGGGATTGCAGGAAAAGAAGAAAGTATTGGATTACATATTAGGAGGGTGTAAAGTGTGTTTGGTTATGAGAATACCCTAAGAAAAAGCCAAAGAGTGGATTTTATGAGAAAATAAAAGGCTGATTTGGCTAGAAAGCACTTTCCACATTAAAGGGAAGTAATGAAATCCAAAGTTGGATAGATTACATTGATAGATAGCATAATTAATTGAGACTTGACCTGAATTGGGAGTTATGTGTCTTCAGTTTGAACTACATCTGCCATTGACTGATACAAATGATCAGTCAGTCAACCTTGGGTCTCAGATTCAATAAAGGATGACAGATTGAAAACGTTGAAGAGGTTATACACGTAGAAGCAAGTTTTCTTAAAAGAAAGAATATATAGGACTCAAAGCCCAAATAGGAGAGTTATATTGGGGGATCGTTTTCCTGGAACTTGAGCCAGGATAATAGATAGATACAAACTAAGGGGTATTCAGATTCAGGAAGTCAGAGCTCTCACAATATCTAGTCTCTACGTTTTCTTTGTGGTAAGTACTGAAATCATCTATTATATAAATAGAGGGGCAGGAGCTTCAGCGTTTGTAGAGAAGATCTCTGGAGTCCTCAGAGTCCTAGGCTTCATTTGCTTTAATTTGACAGAAGCCTGGATGGTATAAACTAAAAACTCTAAAGGACTTTGAAGTTTAAACATCCTTAGCTCTGTTTCCAGGCTAGGCAAAAATAAAAGATAAAAGCTATCACTTTTGTGCCAAGTTCACTCTAAGCACCTCACAAGTATTAACATATCAAACCTATGAAATAGGTACTATTGTAACAGAGCAGAGACCAATGTAACTTGCCCAAAGTTACTCAGCTAGTAAAAGGGAGAACCAGAATCCAATACCAAGAAGTCTGGCTTCCAAGTCCATGCTCATAACCTCAAACCATGCTGCCTCTCCAACTCACTTCAGACAAGAAGGCCAGGAGAAAACATGTCTCAGCTGAATAAATGTTATAATTAGTATCAATTAAGCACCAAGCCAGGGTATGGAATATAAAAGAAATTAGGGATATAGCTAAAGGAAACAAGCCAGCAGAATTATAATAAATTTTACCACTTAGTTCGAGTCCCTTCTTCTTACCACAAAAAAGAAATGGTAATCATGTGATGTGATGGTGTGTTAACTAATGCTGTGGTGGTAATCATTTTGTAATATATAAGGGTATCAAATCAACATGTACACCTTAAATTTATACAATATTTTAATTATATCTCAGTAAAGCTGTGGGAAAAAAACAAAGGGACAGTCTACAAAATAACTGACCTGTAATTTTTTAAAAGCAATGTCATGATAAATAAAGTCAGAAGAACTGTTTCAGACTGAAGGTGAGTAAAAAGCATGATGATGAAATACAATGTGTGATTTTGGATTAAGCTTTGGTTTGGGCCAGGGGAAAGGTAGAAAGAGGGAGACCGGGATTGTCATTAAATTATTGAAACGATTGGTGAGAACTGAGTATGAGCTATATAGTAGATAATAATATTGCATCAATGTTAAATTTTCTGAATTTGGTATCTGTATTGTGGCTATCTAACAGACTGTTCTTGTTCTTAGGAAATATAAGCTGATGCATTTATGGCTAAAGGGGCATGATATCTGCAACTTTTAAATAGTTCGGGAAAAGCAAATGTGGCAAAATGTTAATAATTAGTGGATCTTGGTGAAGTGCATTCAAAAGACTTTGTACTATTCTGCAACTCTTCTGTACATTTGAAATTATTAAATGATGTCTTAACATCCCCCCAAAATCAATGTAATCCACCATATTAATAGAGTCAAGGGGAAAAGACATGTGATCATCCCAGTAATTGCAGAAAAACTATTCAACAAAATCCAACACCCTTACATGATAAAAACACTCAATAAACTAGGAATAGAAAGGAAACTTCCTCAACATGATAAAGGATATATTTGAAAACCCACAGCTAACATTACACTCAATGGTGGAAAACTAAAATCTTTATTGTAAAGATCAGGAACAAGACAAGAATGTCCACTTTTGCCACTTCTATTCAACATACTACTAGAAGTTGTAGCCAGAACACTTAGGTTAAGAAAAAGAAATAAAAGGCACCTCGCTTGAAAAGGAAGAGGTGAAACTACCTCTATTTGTAGATGACACCATATGTAGAAAACCCTAAATAATCCACACCAACAAAAAAAAGGTTAGATATAATAAGCAAATTCAGCAAGTTGCAGGATACAAAATCAATACATAAAATCAGTTGTATTTCTATACACAAGCAACAATCTGAAAAGTAGTTAAGAAAATAATTTCATTTACAATAATATCAAAAAGAAGAAAATGCTTAGGATTAAATTTCACCAAGAAAGTGCAAGACTTGTACTCTGAAAACTACAAACATTGCTGGAAGAAATTAAAGAAGACCTAAATAAAAAGATTCTCAGGCTCATGGATTGAAAGACTTAATATTGGTAAGATGACAAAGTAATTTATACACCAATTCATTGAAATTCCTATCAAAATTTCCACAATTTTTTTTTTAAGATTGGCATCTGAGCTAACATCTGTTGCCAATCATCTTTTTTTTTTTCCCTTCTTCTTCTCCCCAAAGCCCCCCAGTACATAGCTGTATATTCTACTGTGAGTGCCTCTGGTTGTGGCATGTGGGACACCACCTCAGCATGGTCTGATGAGAGGTGCCATGTCCGTACCCAGGATTGAAACCGGTGAAACCCTGGGCCGCCTGAAGCGGAGTGCATGAACTCAACCACTTGGCCATGGGGCTGGCCCCTCAACAGTGTTTTATGCAGAAATGGGAAAACCCATCCTAAAATTCATACGTAATTTCAAGGGACACTGAAGGCAAAATAGTCTTGGAAAAGAAGAACAAATTTAGAGGACTCACACTTTCCAATTTCAAAACTTGACTACAAAAGCCATAGTACTCAAAGCAGTGTGGTCCTGTCATAAAGATAGACGTATAGACCAATGGAACAGAACTGAAAGCCCAGAAATAAACCCTCACATTTATGGTCAATTCATTTTTGACAAGGATGCCAAGACAATTCAGCGTGGAAAGAATAATCCCTTCAATAAATGGTGTTAAAGAAAACTGTATATCCACATGCAAAAGAATGAAGTTAGACCCTGACCTTACTCCATAAACAAAAATTAACTCAAAATGGATCAAAGACCTAAATTTAAGAGCTAGAGCTATAAAACTGTTAGAAGTAAACATAGAGGCAAATTTATGACCTTGGGTTTTGCAGTAGTTTCTTAAATATGATACTCCAAACACAGAAAACAAAAGAAAAAATAACCAAACTGGACTTCATTAAATTTAGAAACTTTTGTGCATTCAAGGACACTATCAAAAGAGTGAAAAAACAATCCACACAATGGGATAAAATATTTACAAATTGCATATCTGATGAGGGTTTAACAACTATAATATATATAGAACTACAATTCAACAACAAAAACAATTTTAAAACCCAGTTTAAAAATGTCACAGCACTTGAACAGATATTTCTCCAAAGAAGATATGCAAACGGAAGATAAGTATGTGAAAGATACTCAATACCACTAGTCATTAGGGAAATGCAAATCAAAACCACAATGAGATACTACTTCCTATCTACCAGAACAGCTGTAATAAAAAAAAGAAAAAGAAAATAAGAAGAGTTACCAAGGATATGAAGAAATTCTAACCCTTCTATATTGCTGGTAGGAATGCAAAATGGTTCAGCCACTGTGAAAAAGTTTGATAGTTCCTCAAAAAGTTAAACACAGAATTACTATACGATTCAGCAATTCAGCTCCTAAGGCTATACCCCAAAGATATGAAAAGAGGAACTCAAACAGATAGTGGAATAGCACTGTTTATAGCAGCATTATTCACAATAAGGTAGAGATCAAGTGTCCCTCAACTGACAAGTGGATAAACAAAATGTGGTACGTACGTACAGCGGAAAACTATTCCACCATAAAAAAGAGTGAAATTCTGATACTGCTACACATAAATGAAACTTGAAAACACTATGCTGAGTTAAATAAGCCAGACCCAAAATGACAAATATTGTATGACTCCGCTTATATGAAATATTTAAGATAGGCAAATTCATAGAGACAGAAAGTAGATTAGAGAACATCAGGGACTAAGGACAAGTGGAAGATTGGGAAACTATTGCTTAGTGGGTACAGAGTTTCTCTTAGTTTCTCTTAGGAGAGATTGAAACATTTTGGAAACAGTGATAATGATTGTACAGCATTGCAAAAATAATTAATGACAATTGTATATTTAAATAATCATTGAAACGGCAAGTTTTATATTATATCTATTTTTACCACAATAAAAAAAGCAAAAAAAAAATCAGCAGCTAGATATATCACAGTGAAAATTCAGAACAAAGACAGAGAAAATATATTACAATCAACAGATCAAAAGTATACTCACAACAGACTACTCAAAAGCAATCATTGAAGCCAGAAGGTAGTGGAATAATATACTCAAAATATTGAGAGAAAATAACTTCAAATCTAAAAATATATACCCAGATAAATCATCACTTACAAACCAGGGTCAAGGAAAAAACCACAGTTTTTTTAATCGACTAAAAAAAGACTGGGAGGGGATATTTTTAGTTCAAATAAACAATAAAGTATTAGTATCTAAAATATATTTTTGAATCCTATAAATCATCGTGAATAAGACAAATCAATAGAAAAATGGACAAAGGATATGAGACAGTAATTCACAAATAAAGGAAACATAAGTGGCTGATAAACACAAGACTGCTTAGCTTCATTAGTAATCAAAAACATGCAAATTAAAACAGCATCATTTATACACATCACATCAAGAAAGATTTAAAGGTTGATAATAATAAATTTGGCAAGGTTTCAGTAAGATGAATATTCTTATACTTCCCTAATTAATGGGAATATATACCTTGAAGAACAATTTGTTAGTATTCTAAAACATATATACTGTTAGCAATTCCACTTGGGTATATTCCATAAAAAAAAAAATTCCATATGTGAACAAGGCGATGTATACAAGAATAGTCATTACAGCATTCTGTTACTGGAAAAACTAGAAACCCTAGTTTGGATATTAAAATGGTTAAATAAACTGGAGTATTGTGCAGATAAAAATGAATTAACTGGCTCTAGAAACCATACAATTGAGAGAACAAAGCAAATTTCAGCTGATTATATGAATAATGCTGCCATTTATATAGAAAAACACAGAACAGAATCTTATATGTTTCCTCTTGGTATACGTGGATGTATATAAAATAACAATTTGTTTTTTGAGGAAGATTAGCCCTGAGCTAATATTTGCTGCCAATCCTCCTCTTTTCGCTGAGGAAGACTGGCCCTGAGCTAACATCCATGCCCATCTTCCTCTACTTTATATGTGGGACATTTGCCACAGTGTGGCTTGACAAGCGGTGCCATGTCCGCACCCGGGATCTGAACCCTCAAACCCTAGGTCCCCAAAGGGAAATGTGCAAACTTAACCAGTCCACCACCAGGCTGGCCCCATAACAATTTTTTTTTAATTCTAAATACTTCTCTGGGGAGTGGGGAAGAAACCAGATGAAGGATAGTCAAAGAGGATTTTCACTTTACCTGTGAGCACCGTTTTTTTTTTTTAATTATGTCTTAATATATTACTTCTCTGTTTTTAAAAGAATGGAAAGAAAACTTTCCAGAAAAAAACTTATTAAATTAATAGTGGTTCCCTCTGGAAAGGAGAGTAGAAGAGCAAGGAGTGGCCAGTGAGAGACTTTCTATTTTTCTCTGTCTAGTCTGCATTTTTACCCAGTGTGTATTCATATATTACTTTTGTCATTTTTTAAATGTTGAGTTGCTTCACCACTTTGTAAGCAATATTTAAGGGCTGAGATATTATTGTTATACATGTGAAATATGATTATGAATTTCATTCTGATTCTTTATTAGAACATTTGGAAACTCTTCTTCCATTAGACAAAATTTTTAATCCTTTACACATAAATGGCAGATTTTACCCAACTGGGTCAAGGAAGGAGAGAATTGCATCAAAATCAATGGAAAGTTTAGGTGACCCTTTAGGAAAAACAGTAAATGCAGTTGATTTTCATTTGAAATGTTCAATGACTCAGTTTGCTTAATATGCCTTACAACTCGGAAAAAACAGTAAAAAAAAAATAGTAAAGCCTAGATTTGCATTCCAGATTTTGGGATTTTTTTTAACATTTTATTGAGATTATGATAGTTTACAACCTTGTGAAATTTCTGTTGTACATTATTGTCAGTCATGTTGTAGGGGCATCACTTCACCCTTTGTGCCCATCCCCCACCCCCCTTTCCCTGGTAACCACTAATCTGTTCTCTTTGTCCACATGTTTGACTTCCACATATGAGTGGCATTGTACAGAGATTGTCTTTCTCTATCTGGCTTATTTCACTTAACATAAAACCGTTAAGGTCCATCCATGTTGTTGCGAATGGGATGACTTCATCCTTTTTTATGGCTGAGTAGTATTCCATTGCGTATATATACCATATCTTCTTTACCCAATCACCAGTCGATGGGCACTTATGTTGCTTCCACATCTTGGCTATTGTAAATAATGCTGCAATGAACATAGGGGTGCATGGGACTTTTGGAATTGCTGATTTCAAGTTCTTTGGGTAGATACCCAGTAGTGGGATGGCTGGGTCATATGGTATTTCTATTTTTAACTTTTTGATAAATCTCCATACTGTTTTCCATAGTGGCTGCACCAGTTTGCATTCCCACCAGCAGTGTATGAACGTTCCTTTTTCTCCACAACCCCTCCAACATTTTGTTTTGGTTATTTTTGCCATTCTAATGGGTGTAGGGTGATATCTTAGTGTAGTTTTGACTTGCATTTCCCTGATGATCAGTGATGATGAACATCTTTTCATGTGCCTATTGGCCATCCGTATATTTCCTTTGGAGAAATGTCTGTTCTTGTCCCCTGCCCATCTTTTGATCAGGAGGTTTGATTTTTGTTGTTGAGTTGTGTGAGTTCTTTATGTATTATGGAGATTAACCCCTTGTCGGCGGTATTACTTGCAAATACTTTTTTCCCAATTAGTGGGGTTTTTTTAAAATTTCAATCCTGTTTTCCCTTGCCTTGAAGAAGCTCTTTAGTCTGATGAAGTCCCATTTGTTTATTCTTCCTATTGTTTCCCTTTTCTGAGAAGAAATGGTGTCCAAAAAGATCCTTTTAATCCCGATGTCAAAGAGTGTACTGCCTACATTTTCTTCTAGAAGCCTTATGGTTTCAGGTCTCAGCTTTAGGTCTTTGATCCATTTTGAATTTATTTTGGTGAATGGTGAAAAAGAATGGTCAACTTTCATTCTTTTACATGTGGCTTTTCACTTTTCCCAGCACCATTTGTTGAAAAGACTTTCTTTTCTCCATTGTATGCCCTCAGCTCCTCTGTCGAAGATTAGCTGTCCATAGATGTGTGGTTTTATTTCTGGGCTTTCAATTCTGTTCCATTGATCTGTGCACCTGTTTTTGTACCAGTACCATGCTGTGTTGATTACTGTAGGTTTGTAGTATGTTTTGAAGTCAGGGATTGTGATGCCTCCGGTTTTGTTCTTCTTTCTCAGGATTGCTTTAGCAATTCGGGGTCTTTTGTTGCCCCATACGAGTTTTAGTATTCTTTGTTCTATTTCTGTAAAGAATGTCATTGGGATTCTGATTGGGATTGCGTTGTGGATTCCAGGTTGTTTGTTTTTTTTTTAATTCCTTCATAACTGACCCTATACTTGTATCCTTAAAAAAAATGCAGGGTGGCAGAGACTTTAGAATTCCCATAGTCAGAAGTTTAGCAGGGGAATAATTGAGCCATTATTTTCACTTGACTATGGGCTTGAGTCCTTTTTGGTATAGCATTAAAGAAATAAGATTTTAAGGGCTGGCCCCATGACCCAGTGGTTAAGTTCCTGCGCTCCGCTTCGGTGGCCCAGAGTTTCGCCAGTTTGGATCCTGGGCAGGGACGTGGCACCACTCATCAGACCACACTGAGGCAGTGTCCCACATAGCACAACCAGAGGCACTCACAACTAGAATATACAACTATGTACCGGGGAGCTCTGGGGAGAATAAGAAGAAGGAAATAACAAAAAGAAGATTGGCAACAGACAGTTCAGGGGCCAATCTTGAAAAGAAAAAAGAAATAAGATTTTTATTTTCAGATGTTGATACTATTACCAAGGTATTTTATTTTTCAATCATTTTTAGAAATGAATAAAATTACTTAAATTATCAAACTCATTTAAAAAATCAATACGTTGTAACTTTATGGATAACAGTGGTCTGAAAAATGTTTACTGTATTTTTCACATTGGGAAATTTTGATTAGTTTCTAGTTAAAAACTCGTTAAAGTTAATGTCATAAAAGAGTTAATGGGCTCACAATCCTAGAAGAAAAAAATTGATCATGTCCAGTAACTGGGCTTTCTGTACTTGAAGGTGTTTAATGTTTAACCAGACGAAATGTCCCTCAGCAGCATAGGAGTCAGGCAAAGTGCAGCTACATGTCCTCTTGTGTAATTTATTTGGATAGGGTTCAAATGCAAGACTCAGACTTGTGGGATGCAAAGAGAAGACAGGAGAGTTAACTCAGCCACACAATAATCGTTATGTTAAAGGAACATTTTATAAAGTTGATTTATGACATCTAACCTCACAATCCTTATTTTGTCTCCAAACTCAAATACTCATGCTTCTGTTCATGTCAATCAATCATGCATTCATTCAACAGTTATTTATGGAGCAACCACACTGTGGCCCAATAGGAAATGAAACAGACAAAAATCCTCACCTTCCAAGACGTTATATTCTAGAGGGAGGAGACAGATAAAAAGCAACATGAACAAGGAAGTTAAACTGCATTTGAGGAATATTTCCTGCTATAGGAAACAAAGCAGGGGGCAAGATGGGAGTAGGGGTGACAGGTGGTTACAGCTGTAAATAGGGACCCAGGGAAGACCTCCATGAGAAGCTGACTTTGAAGCAGAGACTTGTAAAAGGTGAAAAAGTACCATGCTTCTTCCTCTCTCAGCTTTCCCTCTTTCTTGTTCTTGATCCCCTGTCTTTCACTCCTTCCACCTTTTCTCTCTCTTCCTCTTAACTAGAGAACCTGTGATGAAATAAGCATTCCAAAGCTGTCGAGTCTGTATCAAAGTTCTAGCGGCCCTCTTTCCTCACAGAATTTTTACAGAGATGGTCTAATAGTTGTATTGTCTAGAGATTGCTGAATTCCTTCCCTATACTGATGTCAATAGCAGACTTGCAACTATTCCCCTTACCACCCCTTGGGAATAGTAATAATAATTATTATTACCCCGAGGGGTAAGGGAAAGGGAGGAGCTCTAACGCTTAATGTTGCTTGCCTGCACTGTGATAATCACATTCCATGGCTTTCTTCCTACTCTCACAGTAACCCTATGAGTGGATACATTAGTATCTGCATTTAAGATTGAGAAAGTGAAGTTTGGAGATAATAAGTAAACTGGAGCACTAGGATTTGAACTCTGGCAGTCTAACTCCAGAGACGACACTCTCAATCATTATGCTGGTCTCGCATTTTTGAGTGCACTTTCTAAGGCTTCTTCTCATGAAATACAGCATTGAGAGTGAAACAAGGAAAATCTTGTTACCCCGATGTTAGTGCTCAGAAAGCTGTGGCTCAGGTTAGAACCAAAGGTGACTCCATTAGAAACAAGTGACAGAGAGAATGCAGTGTAGTGGTGGGGAAGAGCTTGGGTCCTGAATCCAGACCACCTGAGTCCAGATCTGAGCTCCACCACTGAGCTGTGAAATCTCCAGTAGGTTACTTAACCATTGGGTACTCCATCTGTAAAATGAGGGTGATAATAGAATGCACTCCATGATGTTGTTGGGAGAGTTAAATTAGGTAACACAAGCCTAGCATACTGTAAGCTCAGTAAACATTAGCGATTAAAATGCAAAACTGCGACTAGAATTCCGTTTGGACTTGTGGTTCAGCGTGGCACCCAGAGCACTGTGTATTCCACTCCTGAGGAGGAGAGGGATCTGACTTGGTAGAGTGATATTTCAGACAAGGAATTTTTCTCTTACATGAAAGTTTTTGGTATTTTACCAAAATAATAAATAATAATAAATAAAATACATGAAGAATTAAAAACTTGATAGAAATATACACCAAAGGATTAATTTTCAATATGTAAATTGTACTTCATTAAACCTGACTCAGAAAAATGGAATACAACACATTTTACAATTACCCAATTTTTTAATGATCTTTATATATTTGTATATCTCTTAGATTTTCATGCCTTATTTTTCCTTTAACTTCCATGATACCACATTGTCCTGATTTTTCTCCTACTGCTCTGGCTACTTCTTCTGAGTCTCCTTAAATATACTTGTTTCTCAGAACACTCTTCTTGTTCTATGCACTCTACATGGGGGATCTCATCCATTCCCATTGCTGAAATACTCCAAATATGATGATAATTCCAAAGCTTGTATCTCCAGCCATGAGCTCTTTCCTGTGCTCTAGCCTCTCATCTCCAACTCAATGGTAGACATCCACAGCACATCATGTCTAAACCACACTCGCTGTAGTCCCATACATACACAATCTCCTTGCTGTGCCTCCTATCAACAAAAAGCGTCATAATCCACCCAACTGACTAAAGCAGAGACCTGAAAATCATCCTTAACTTCTCTTCTCCCTTTCCATCCTAAACACCTAATCAATCACCATGCAGCATTAATTATTTTTCTTCTAAATATCGCATGAGTTTTTCGTCTTCTCTCCATTCCTGCCTCCCCATCTTAGTTCAGGATACCATCACAACATACCTAGATAACTGCATTAGCCTTCAGATGGGTCTCTCTGTTTCCGGACACCCTCCAAACCACCGTATGAGTGATCCTTTTAAAACACAAACTTGATTACACCATTTCATTGGTTAAATCTTCTCAGGGCTCCTCATTTCTCCTAGGATATAATCTAATCTCCTTCCTACAAGCCTCTTTATGTTCAAGTTCTGACAATTTAGCATCTTTATTCTTATGACCTACTCCCCACGCTCAGAATATGCTGACTTTCTCCTGTTTTACACCTTTTCATATGCTGTTTCCTAAGCCCAGACCTGTAGCCCGTCTCCTTCTTCATCTGGAAAGACTTTAAGTCATTCATTATAGCCCAGCTTTTTTCTAACTTCCTACAAGAAGTCTTCCCTGAGTTTGGAAGCCTAGATAATACACCCACCTCAGTACTTTTCAGTACTCTGAACATACTCTCTTATTACCTTTACTACACTGCATTGCTATTGCCTGTTCAAAGCTCTGTATCCATCACTCCCATCATTATCCTATAAAATATAAAACAACGTCCATATTGTGCATTGATATATTCTCAAACTACAGTGCAGTGTATTGAACTTAGTAAGGCCCACAACATATGTGTTGAATGAATGGATGAACAAATGTAATTATTATAATAGTTAAAGTTGGAGACAAAAAACAAGTTCAGGAGTTGTTAAAATCTTTCTTACCAATGATTGGAGGTTTTAGAAGCAAAACAATAAACTACAGAAAGTTTTATTTACTCTTCCATCCCCTTGATTCCCACCCTAGACACCCTCCAACCATTGTCTTTCTTTTTGTCAGCTACCACTTAACACTCCAAGATTATAGTTTATATTAGTTTATATTATTTCTCCTCCAGCAGGAATATTTTCATAGATTCTCTGCAAAAATGAAGAGCCCACATCCTCTAAAAAGAAAATGCTAATGTGCTTCCTAGCCAGTACAGTAATGTGCTGCAGAAGGAATTAAGGTGTGTCCCAAATATTGATGATCCTCTCGGCTTTCGAAGCAGTCACCTTTATCTGCAAGAAATCTCTTTGGCATACTAGTAGACTCTGCAAATATTATCATTTCCCGTTTGTTCCATTATGTGAGAAAGTTTAAGGAGCACTATTCTATTGAAGGAGCTGCAGGCATTGACATGCGGTTGGTACCAGTTTGTGAATCTGCCCAGGGTCCACAAACCGGAAGAGCTGAAAATCCAGCAGGACTTTATAAACCAGTGGTTCTCAATCAGGAGAGAGGTGACATTTTTGGTTGTCACAACTGGGAAAATCCTACTTGCATCTAGTGGGTAAAGGCGGGGATGCTGCAAAACATCCTACAATCACAGAACAACCCCCCCACAGTAAAAACTTACCCATTCCAAAATGTCAATAATGCTGAGGTTGAGAGATTTTGTTCTAAGATAAATGAAGTGGGTTCTAACTATAATGTGGATTTCCACTCCTTAAACCTTTACCATCAACAACTACTCTGACACCACTTCTGAGCCTATTAGGATTTACCCTTGATTGTTATGAGGCCACCTCTGGGAGCAATGACCCCTTTCAGAGAATTCTTGCCAAATTCTAAACAGTCTATTTGGAAACCTTGGGGTGGGGCTTCCAGTTTGCACAGAGCACTCTCATAAATAAAGCCCTGTGGATTTGGGGAGTTTCTGAAACCAGGCGGAGTGCTAGCAGGACACCATATTCTCTGGTCTCCTGTATTTTCTCCCTACGCTATGGGGAAAGGCAGATATGTTCTGCCATGTCTTGTTCTAATTTGTATTGCCCTCCTGCCTGCAGCTGCCTCAGTCTGTGGAAAACCGTGAGTACCACCCAGGGCCCATTTTATATTGTTCTTTCTTTTTTCAGTATCTCTCTCTTACATCGTTCCATTGCCATGTCCCCCTAAAACATTTTAGGGGAAATTTCTACCCATATTCTTGAATACGCCTTCCAACTTTAACATTGTATAATTATATACAATCTTGTTTTCACTCTAAAGTGATTAGTGTGACAAAACTTAGATGTGATTTGATTTAGGAAAACTCCCTTCCTATTAGCCTGTCACTGAGACCTAAAATTCCAGTAACATTAAAGAGCCATTCCTTTTTGTTGAAGAGATTTAAACACAATAATTTTAAAAACACATTTAAATTGTAGCCACTTATGATTGGATTAAACATGAAGACTAGAACCGTAACTTGGGACAGGTGAGACTTTGGGTGAATCAGACCTCTTTGAACTTATCTCAGCATCTCTAAAATGGCACTATCTGCCATGCAGGGCTAGTGTAAGGATCAAAATGATGAAATTCTCAAATATTCTACCAATAGAATTTATTAATGGTAAAAAAAAATAAACATATTTTCAGGAGTTGTATTGCCACATTGCATTTCTCCTTTTTATGATTATAAGAACAAAGATATTTAACTTTAATAAGAGTAAAAAAAAGAAGATAATCTGGTGATATTTAGAATACTTTAGAAATATCAGTTATGGGGTGGGTTTTGGGGCAAAAAAAAAACCCCTCAGATAGGAGGAAGGGAGAAGTGAGCCATCACTGAAGACAAACTTTGCCTATTTCACAGTTGTGATGTGGGTCAATTTCGCAACTCTGAATTCCACACTTAATGTTATGAATCTAGAAATGAAGAGAAATTGAAAATAAAAAGGGGTACTGGGTTTTTTTCAAGTATTAAATATGGCAATTGAGAATAATCCTAATTCAACATTTTTACATAGTGAATAATTATTGCTCCCATTTTTTTCCTTTAAAAAAGTAAGTTCAGGAATTTGAGTGTTGAGGGTTTAGTGAGATAAGCACATAAAATTATCACATCCTTAGAACTCACCTTGGGTGGGATATCACTGCCTAAGCTGAAATATTACCATTACCAATGAAGAGAGGGAATAATTTTCTTGCCATTCAGCCATAATATCATGTTGTCAATTTGCTTTCTCTGGGTATAGAACTAAAGATGCTAATAATTATTGTGATGAAACCACAAGCATGGATGATGAGATCTGTTTTCCACTGACCTGAATGCCTTCCTTTCCAGACAGTATATGGTGCTGGTCCCCTCCTCGCTCCACACTGAGACTCCCGAGAAAAGTTGTCTTCTTCTGAGGTGCTTGAATGAGACAGTGACTGTAAGTGCTTCCTTGGAGTCCACCAAGGGGAAAAGGAGCCTCTTCAATGACCTCATAGCTGACAAGGACTTATTCCACTGTGTCTCCTTCACTGTGAGTACTAGCTGCCTATCCCTGTTGTGTTTGTTTTCTTTCTTTCCTTTAATATAATTCTAATGGTTGGAGATTGGTTTTCCATTTCAGGGAATTTATTTAGAAGGACATCAATGACTTCAAAGAGAAACCTAGATAGAAAGCTTATCCAAGCAAAGGCACAAAATATAGATTTCCCACCCCAAAATGGGGGAGAGGCAACATTTATAGACATGCTAATTTTCTATTTAATTCCCGCAAAAACCCTACTACTGAGAGAAAGCATAAGTTAGCCACTTGGGAGTGTTTCTAATAGTAAGATGCAAACTTTGAAATAATACCAGAACTAGTGAGGACTCCTACCTTGTACATATAATTGGTACCCTGAGGAAAATTCCAGTTTCTTCTTGGGACAATTCATCCTCAAGACAAAACTCCTACCTTCATTAGAATATTAATTTTTCCCTTTCCCGTAGTTTTAAGACTTGGCTCTGCTTTTTAAATAAGATTATAATATTTACTCCACAAAGTTGACTATGTTTTAATAGCTACTGTTGAATCACATGGTAATTTGGGCTTCATTTGTTACACCTCTTTCCGAATTATTCTTCTCTACTTTTTGTTTAAGCAATAATTAATGCTCCCGGCTACCTTCCTCTGATACTGAAGGAGAACAGGAAAGAAATAAATGCTAAGGCCTCCAGAGAGAGATTGTGAAGCCTCTTATGATCTTTTTTGTTCTCAGCTCCCAAGATCCTCATCTTTTGAGGATGAACTATTCTTCTCTGTCCAGATAAAAGGACCAACACATGAATTCAGCAAAAGGACTACAGTGCTGGTAAAGAACACAGAAAGTCTTGTCTTTATTCAGACAGACAAACAAATCTACACACCAGGACAGTCAGGTATGAAACTCTATGGTGTTATAACTCAAGAAATGAGATGTCCTCCTTAGCATGTTACCCAAAAGGCCTCACTAGGAAAATTTCTTTTTCAGTTAAGTTTCGAATCGTCTCTGTGGATAAAAATTTCCACCCACTGCATGAATTGGTGAGTCTTTTATATGTATATATATGTATATATATCAAGGGTTTGGGAGACAGTGACAGTGGGGAGCAAGTAGAAGATGACTGTAAGGGACTCTTGTCTCAACAAATCTGAAATCAACAGCAATAACCCTTAACCCAAGCAGAAAACCAGATTGTCATAAAAGGGGTTACCAAAAGGGAAAGAGAGAATGAATTATTCTTCTTCACTTTTCAGTCAACCAGATATCAGTCAACTACATTTACTGTTTAGAAGGATCTGTACAAAGCATAGCGGGGATATACACAGGTGAATTAAACACAGTTTGGCCCTTGATAGCATTTAATCACATAGATCCTTAAAAGCTATACACTCCCACTGCTTAACAGTCCACTTAGACTTCTACAAAACTGTATTGGACTAGTTGTCCCTCCCTTAAGATGAATGTCTTATTCAGGAGATGTGTCATTGGCATGTAATCAATGTCACATTTCTTTAAGTCAAGTTAAGCTAAATAGAGAGTCCTTATGGAAAATTTACTTTTTGACGTTTCGGAAAATGCCTCTTCATCCTTTGTGGCACAAAATAATCCAAAAGATTTACAGGGAGCCCAGAAATTGAGGGAAAATGCCACCAGATTTCAATTCAGTAAGGTAATTTTTTACTCCCCTCTCTCAACAAACCTAGCACGATCCTTACCCTACCACTCTCAGTCAACCTCACCTCAACTTCATCGAGGAAAAACAAAACAGTAAATCCCAGCTATACTATCTGTTCTGCGTCTGTACCTGTATTCTTGTCTCCACTTCTGTAACAATGAAAGAAGCATCCCTGTTCCCATTCAAAGCCAGCTTCTCCAGCTGTGCTTCTCAGCCCATCCTCTCTCACTTTCTCAAGAACTTCCAGTTCTTCTCTTCCCCTCCATCATTGTATTTCCCCTTTATGGGATAATTCCTAATAGGCTACGCTTTGCTACAATCACCTTATTTTTTAAAAAAGTAAAACATATAAAGTTCCCTAGACCCCACATTCCTCTCCAAACACCATTCCATTTCTCTGGTTCCTTTTCATAACTAATCTCTATGAAAGAATTTACTACACACACTGTCTCCACTCCTTACCTCGAATCTTTGTACTTTTTTGATGCTATATTTAAAGCACACAGACAAGTACTGAGAATAATTTCATGAACACCTATACCCAAAATTGTGACTCATTTAACATTAACATTTTCCCAGACTTGCATCATTTTTATAGAAATAAGACATTGAAGATAAATGTGGAACTCTGCTGTGTACCCTTCCCTTATCATATTACTCCTCTCTCCCTCATCACAGATGGCCATTATCCTGAATCTGGTATTTATAATTGCTGTCCATGTTTTTTATTTTACCAAATGCTACATCCAAACTGAGTGTATATACAAAGTATATGTGTATATTAATATATGTGTGTATACACACATACATATAGATAAAAAGAGACAGAGATTGGCACCCTTAAACTATTATGATACGTTTTGCATGTTTTTTTCAAATTTTTATAAGTGGTACTAAAGTACAGGCACATCTTGGAGATATTGCAAGTTTGGTTCCAGACCACCACAATAAAGCAAATATCACAATAAAGCGAGTCACATGAATCTTTTGAATTCTCAGTGCATATAAAAGTTATATTTACACCATATTGTAGTCTATTAAGTATGCAATAGCATTAGGTCTAAAAAACGATGTAGATGCCTTAATTAAAAACTACTTTGAGGCCAGTCCAGTGGTGCAGCAAAGTTCACATGTTTCGCTTGGGCAGCCCACAGTTCGCCAGTTGGGATCCTGGGTGCAGACCTACGCATGGCTTGTCAAGCCATGCTGTGGCAGGCATCCCACATATAAAGTAGAGGAAGATGGGCATGGATGTTAGCTCAGGGCCAGTCTTCCTCAGCAAAAAAGAGGAGGATAGGCAGCAGATGTTAGCTCAAGGCTAATCTTCCCCCCCCCCCAAAAAAAAGTTTATTGCTTAAGAATCCCAAACATCACCTGAGCCTTCAGTGAGTCATAATCTTTTTGCTGGTGGAGGGTCTTGGCTTGATGTTGATGACTGCTGACTGATCAGGGTGGGAGTTGCTGAAGGCTGAGGTGGCTGTGGCAATTTTTTTTTTTTTTTGAGGAAGATTAGCTCTGAGCTAACATCAGCTGCCAATCCCCCTCTTTTTGCTGAGGAAGACTGGCCCTCAGCTAACATCTGTGCCCATCTTCCTCCATTTTATATGTGGGACGCTAACCACAGCATTGCTTGCCAAGCGGTGCCATGTCCACGCCCATGATCCTAACGGGCGAACCCCAGGCCGCCAAAGGGGAACATGCAAACTTAAGTGCTGCGCCACCAGGCTGGGCCCAGCTGTGGCAATTTTTAAAAATAAGACAACAATCAAGTTTGCTGCATCAATTGACTTTTTCTTTCATAAACAATTTCTCTGTAGCATGTGATGCTGTTTGACAGCATTTACCCACAGTAGAACTACTTTGAAAATTGGAGTCAATCCTCTCAAACCTTGCTGCTCCTTTATCAACTAAGTTTCCGTAATATTCCAAATCCTTTGCTGTCGTTTCAACAGTCTTCACAGCGTCTTCACCAGTAGTAGAATCCATCTCAAGAAATCACTTCTTTGCTCGTTCCTAAGAAGCAACTCCTCATCCATTTAAGTTTTGTCATGAGGGCGCAGCAATTCAGTCACAACTTCAGGCTCCACTTCTAATTCTAGTCCTCTTGCTATTTCCACCATGTCTGCAATTTTACTTCCTCCACTGAAGTCTTGAACTCCTCAAAGTCGTCCATTAGATTTGGAGCCAACTTCTTCCAAACTCCTGCTAATGTTGATATTTTGACCTCTTCCCATGAATCAAGAATGTTCTTAATGGCATCTAGAATGGTGAGTCCTTTCCAGACGGTTTTCAATTGACTTTGCCCAGACCATTAGAGGAATCACTGTCTACAGCAGTGATAGCCTTACAAAATGTATTTCATAAATAATACGACTTTAAAGTCAGAATTACTCCTTGATCCAGGGGCTGCAGAATGAATGTTATGTTAACAGACGTGAGAACAACATTAATCTCATTGTACAAGTCCATCAGAGCTTTGATGACCAGGTGCATTGTCAATGAGCAGTAATATTTTGTAAGAAATTTTTTTTCCTGAGCAGTACGTCTCAACAGTGGGTTTAAAATATTCAGTAAATCATGTTGTAAACAGATGTGCTGTCATCTAGGCTTTGTTGTTCCATTTATAGACCACAGGCAGAGTAGATTTAGCATAATTCTTAAGGGCTCTATGATTTTCAGAATGGTAAATGAGTATTGACTCCAACTTAAAGTCACCAGCTGCATTAGCCCCTGACAAGAGAGTCAGGCTGTCCTTTGAAACTTTGAAGCCGGGCATTGACTTCTCTCTAGCTATGAAAGTCTTGGATGGCATCTTCTTCCAACATAATGCTGTTTCTTCTACATTGAAAACCTGTTGTTTAATTATCTTAGCTAGATCTTCTGGATAACTTGCTGCATCTTCCACACCAGTACTTGCTGCTTCACCTTGCACTTTTTGGTTATGGAGACAGCTTCTTTGATTCAACCTCAAACCAATCTCTGCTAACTTCAAACTTTTCTTTTGTGGCTTCCTTACCTCTCTCAGCCTTCATAGAATTTAAGAGAGTTAAAGATTTGCTCTGGGTTAGGTTTTAGATTAAGAGAATTTTGCGGCTGGTTTGATCTCCTATCCAGACGACTAAAACTTTCTCCATATCAGCAAAAAAGCTGTTTCACTTTCTTATCATTCATGTGTTCACTGGAGTAGCACTTTTAATTTCTTTCAAGAACTTTTCATTTGCATTCAAAAGTTGGTTAACTATTTGGTGCAAGAGGCCTAGCTTTCAGCCTATCTTGGCTTTCAACACGCCTGTCTCAGTAAGCCTAATCGTTTCTGGCTTTTGACTGAACACTTCCTTCCTTCCTTCCACTTGAACACTTAGAGGTTATCGCAGGGTTATTAATTGCCCTAATTTCAATATTGTTGTGTCTGAGGGAATAATGAGGCCCTAGAAGAGGGAGAAAGATGGGGGAAATGGCTGGTTGGTGGAGAAGCCAGAGCACACACAACATTTGTCAATTAAGTTTGCCATCTTATATGAGCGTGGTTTGAAACAAACATTTGAAACAAAACAATTAAAATAGTAACATCAACGATCACAGATCACCATAACAAATATGTAATAATAATTAGAAAGTTTGAAATATTGCGAAAATTACCGAAATGTGACACAGAGACATGAAATGACCAAATGTTGTTGGAAAAATGGTGTCAATAGACTTGCTCAATGCAGGGCTGCCACAAATGTTCAATCTGTAAAAAAACAGTATCTGCGAAGCACAATAAAGCAAAGCACAGGAAAATGAGGTATGTCCGTATATATCATTCAGTAACTTGCTTTTTCATTTATGTTATGGTTTTCAAATTTATCTAAGTTGTTATATACTCCTCTGGTGTAGTTTATTCATTTTAACTACCATATAGGTCTTCATTTTATGAATAAACCGCAATTCATCTATCTTCCTGTTGATGAACATTTATCTATCTATTTATGTATTTTTGACAAATAAAAATCATATATGTTTAAGGTGTACAATGTGCAGTTTTGATATATGTAAATGTATAAAAACGTTATAATTTTTGTTAATAATGGGTTACTGAATATATTTCTTCAATTTATCCTTCCTATTTTCTAAGTGATTATTTTGTCTTAGTATCCTATTTTTTATATTGATCTTGATGAATATTTTATTAGTCCCAATAATTTATCAGTAGATTTCATTGTATTATCCATGTGGACAATAACATAGTATGAACAGTTTTGTGTCTTCTTTCAGAATTTTTTTTTGAGGAAGATTGGCCCTGAGCTAACATCTGTACCCATCTTCCTCTATTTTACATGTGGGACACCTGCCACAGCATGGCTTGATAAGCGGTACATAGGTTTGTGCAGGGGATTCAAACCAGCAAACCCCAGGCCACCAAAGTGGAGTGCAGGAACTTAACTGCTATGCCACCAGGCCAGCCCCAGTGTCTTCTTTCACAGTTTTTATGAGCCAGTTTTCTTTTCTGGTCTTATTATCTAGGACCTGAAGAATGATGTTGAATAGAAGCATGTTTATAACTTTTATGGGAATTCTACTGAAGTTACACTATTAGGTGTCATGTTTGCTGTAGGTTTTCTACAGAGTCTCTTTATCAGAATAAGAGTTATCTCTTCTGGGGCCGGCCCTGTGGCCCAGTGGTAAAGTTCTTGCGCTCTGCTTTGGCGGCCCAGGGTTTCACCGGTTCAAATCCTGGGTGCGGACATGGCACTGCTTCTCAAGCCATGCTGAGACGGCATCCCACATGTCACAACTAGAAGGATCCACAACTAAAAATGCACAACTATGTACCAGGGCGCTTTGGGGAGAAAAAGGAAAAATAAAATCTTTAAAAAGAAAAAAAAAGAAGTGGAGATGGACACTTTTAAAAGAGTTGTCTCTTCTATCTCTTCCATTTACTCTTATCTTTTTAATATTTAAAATTTGGGGAATTGTTTTGAAAAGAAGAAAAATATGTCCTCTGGGCATATGAGGTAGAAACACGAAATGGGCATAAGCAAATAGTATTTAAACATGAAAGTGGATGTAATACTCAAAAGAGCGGATTTAGAAAAGGCGGGGAGAAGAATAAGTGCTGAGTCCTGAGGACTAAAAATCTGGAGATTGAGAAGAGGAGCAAAACTCAACAAAAAGTACTGAGAAGGAGCAGAAAGAGAAGTCAGGAGAAAATACTCATGGTATCAGCAGCTGCTGATAGGTCAAGTAAAATGAGGACTGAAAAGTGATCATTTTGGATATAGCAATGTGAAACTTAGTTGGTCACCTTGGTTAGAGCACTTTCAGTAGGATGAGTTCAAAGCCTAATGGGAGTAATAACAAGAGAGAATACAAAGAAATTGGAGACAATGAATGACAAGACACTCTTAGAGTTTTGCTGTAAAAGAAACAACACCAACATGAGGGAGTAGCAAGGTGGGAAAATGGGGTCAAGAAATATTATTATCTTTACAAAATTATTTTATTATTTGAAGTACATTTTCAGTGAATTCTTTTGGATTTTCCAGGCTAACATCATATCATCTGCAAAAATAATAGTAATAGTAATTTTACCTCTTTCTTTCCAACTTTTATAAATTTATTTCTAATAATTAATTTTGCTGGTCAGTACCTGTATACCAAGTTGAGTAAAATGAGTAATAAAGATCTCCTTTGTCTTGTTTCTGAATTTTGTGTTGAAATATGTTTTTTCTTGGACATGGTATAGAAGTATTTAATTCTTAATTTTAAAGAATTTTTAAAGGAAGGTTGTTGAACATTATCAAAGTCTATGGAGATTCCTTTTATCATCATGTAGCTACTACTAGAGAGAAATATATGAATATTTGTCCTCGTGTAGGACAATCTTTGTACTCCCAGAATTAATTAATTGCTACGTAATCACAATGTATTCTAAGGAATTCTGTTAATAATAATTTATGTAAGTTATTTGCATTAACATTTATATACAGTCATGTGTTGCTTAACAATGGGGATATGTTCTGAGAAAGGCATTGTTAGGTAATTTCGTCGTTGCACGAACACCATAGAAGGTACTTACACAAACTTAGATGGTAGACCCTACTACATACTTAGGCTGTATGATACTAACCATATAGAACCACAGTTGTATATGTAGTCTGTTGTTTACCGAAATGTCGCTAGGCAGCACATGACTGTATTAGATAGGTCTGAAGATTTATTTTCAGTGCTTTTCTGTGAGTTCTGATAATATTACGTTAGCTTTTTTCTAGCTACACTATTTTCTATACCACTGCTGTTACTAGTTCTATAAAAATTTGACATGTTTCTGGTGAAATTCTCTAGGACTAGTCCCATTTAGGGTGTAATTATTTGAAAATATTTTTATTTCTTCTCCACTAATTGGTAGGGGTGTAATTTCTCTCTCTTTGGGGCCATTTTGGTGATTTATATTTTTCTAGAAAAGCACTTATTTGCCTATGAATGGGTAGAGTCATTTCTTATATTAGTCTTGAATTTGCATCTTATTTCTCCATTACCATTTCTAGATTTCTGTACTTGTCCCTTTCCCTTTTTTTTTTGAGTTAACAAATAGTTTAGTTTTTTATTCCACCAAAAGATTCTGTTTTTAGAATGATTTATTAATTTTCACTTTTCTCTTTCTTAATTTCTAAAGTACAATTTTACCTTTATTATTTTCTGTCAAATGCTTTTTTTATTTATTTTTTATTACTTCTTATATTGAATGCACACTTTATTTCCTTGTTTTTCAACTTATTCATAGAAATATTTAGGGCTATGCTTTGTCTTCTGAGCAGTGCATTTGAAGCATTTCATAATTATTTTTTTCTTTTTTTTTTTTTAAGATTTTATTTTTCCTTTTTCTCCCAAAGCCCCCTGGTACACAGTTGTGTAGTTTTAGTTGTGGGTCCTTCTAGTTGTGGCATGTGGGACGCCGCCTCAGCATGGCCTGACGAGCGGTGCCTTGTCCGCATGCAGGATCCGAACCGGCGAAACCCTGGGCCGCCAAAGCAGAGCGCTCGAACTTAACCACTCAGCCACGGGGCTGGCCCCTCATAATTATTTTTATTTTTTTTATTTTTATTTTTTAATTAGGTATTTTTTTCTGGATGTACATCATATTTCGAATTCTGTGTACATTACATCATGTTCACCACCCGAAAATTAATTCTAGTCCATCCCCTCACATGTGAGCCTAATCACCCCTTTTGCTCTGTCCCCTACCCCCTTCCCCTATGGTAACCACCAATCCAATCGCCAATGTTATGTGTTTTTTTTTTGTCGTTGTTATTATCTTCTACTTATGATTGAGATCATATGGTATCTGACTTTCTCCCTCTGACTTATTTCACTCATCATAATACCCTCAAGGTCCATCCACGTTGTCACAAATGGCCGGATTTTGTCATTTCTTATGGCTGAGTAGTAGTCCATCGTGTATAAATACCACATCTTCTTTATCCATTCATCCCTTGATAGGCACCCAGGTTGCTTCCATGTCTTGGCTACTGTGTATAATGCTGCAATGAACATAGGGGTGCAAGTATCTTTATGCCTTTGTGTTTTCAAGTTCTTTGGATAAATACCCAGCAGTGGAATGACTGGATCATATGGTAGATCTATCCTTAATTTTCTGAGGATACGCCATACTGCTTTCCATAGTGGCTGCACCAGTTTGCACTGCCACCAGCAGTGAACAAGGGTTCCCTTCTCTCCACATCCTCTCCAACATTTGTTGCTTCCTGTCTTGCTAATTATAGCCATTCTGACTGGAGTGAGGTGATACCTCATCATAGTTTTGATTTGCACTTCCCTGATAGCTAATGATGTTGAGCATCTTTTCATATGCCTGTTGGCCATCCGTATATTTCCTTTGGAGAAATCTCTGTTCATATCTTTTGCCCATTTTGTAATTGGATTGTTGGGGTTTTTGTTGTTGAGCTGTATTAGTTCTTTGTATATTTTGGATATTAACCCCTTATCTGATGTATGGTTTGCAAATATTTTCTCCCAATTGTTAGGTTGTCTTTTCGTTTTGTTGATGGTTTCCTTTGCTGTGCAGAAGCTTTTTAGTTTGATGTAGTCCCATTTGATCAAATGGGTTTCATTCCAGGGATGCAGGGATGGTTCAACATCCACAAATCTATCAACGTGATACACCACATTAACAAAATGAAGAATAAAATCACATGATCATCTCAATAGATGCAGAGAAAGCATTTGACAAGATACAGCATCCATTTATGATAAAAACTCTAAGTAAAATGGGCATAGGAAGAAAATACCTCAACATAATAAAGGCCATGTATGACAAACCCACAGCAAATATCATTCTCAATGGAGAAAAACTGAAAGCTATCCCCCTAAGAACAGGAACCAGACAAGGATGCCCACTGTCACCACTCTTATTTAACATAGTATTGGAAGTCCTAGCCAGAGCAATCAAGCAAGAAAAAGAAACAAAAGGGATCCACATGGGAACGAAGAAGTGAAACTGTCACTCTTTGCAGACGACATGATTTTATATCTAGAAAACCCTAAAGATTCCACTAAAAAACTTTTAGAAATAATAAAGGAATACGGTCAAGTCGTGGGATACAAAATCAACATTTCATAATTATTTTTAATTAATTTTCTATTTCTGTTTGATCTTCTCCTGGATCTAGGTTGCTTACTAGAGAATATTCAGTGAGTTGTTCTGTTTTCTTTTTCAGTTTTGTTAGTTTTAGAATTCCAATTAGAATTAGCTAGCAAGATTTATAGTTAGAAATGTGTTATAAAAAATGTGTTATAGTTAAAAATCTGTTAATCTCCATTCCTGACTTGTAAAGGTACTGAATCAGCATGCTGTTCCCTAGATTGCTGTAAACAATTAATGCTAGCAAATTCTATTTTAGGAAACAATGAAAAACACATCTGTTTTTGTTGAGCGACTTATTTCTTGTACCATTCCTAATATTTATTGGCTTCCTAAAGCAGATTAAGTCAACGTTCTATAAACTTTTACTTATAATTTTGTTGTATTCTATAAAAAATAACTTCTCTACAAACTTGCTTGATCATAAACTATCTGGTACATTGAAAATTCATAATTCTAGGAATATAATCAGAACACTACTTTACTTTCACAACTTTACAGTTCTTTGAAATGTACTCCTCTCTGCCTCTAGATGAAAACTCTGACAATCTCATGACTTTTCTGGTCATTCTCAGAGAATAATTTTTAAAAATCACAGTATTCTTCATTAATTGGAATGTCAAGTGCCATATATCAATCTAAACTCCAAACTTAATTTGAAGCTAAATCTTCTCCCTCTTTTTCACAGCTGGACAGTTTTGCAGGTAGGAAGTCAGGCAAGCAGGATTCACTGATCCTCCTTCTTTCTCAGCTTTAAGCAACTACCTTGTCCTCTCTGTATCTGGGGTTTCCAACCTTGCTAGGACAGAAGAAGAAGTAAGGCAAGCAAAAAAGAATTGTCTTGACTTGTACCGTCCTAAGATGGTTTTGCACCCTTTGGGCCAGGCAGATGTTTAAAGCTAACTCTTATTCTTATAGTGCACTTTTTGCAAACTCTTCAGAGACCCTCATCATTAATATATCACCAACAGTTCCTTACACCAGGAAATGTACTCTAGTCCAGTGGTTGCTTACTGCCTCCCTAACCTCCAGAAATCCAGGTGTCCACTTCTACCTTATCCTCACCTAAGATATGTTTCTCTCACTAGATAGCCCAGTTACATAGAATCCAAAATGATCCCTTTACTGCCTCTCTCTCCTATGTAATCCTCATCTAGTCAATGGGAAACTCTTACGAGTTCTGTTTGCAAAATCTCTGAAAGTGCAAACCAATCCCAAGGTAGTAGCAACTTTCCTTTGTTCTATAGCCAGAGTAGCTAGTCAGCCATTTCTTGCCCTTATATTTCTAGGTCAAGAATTAAGCACTAGTTCACTCTGTCCAACTAAGTGCAGGAGGCACATATCAAATGCTCACAGTGACCCCTTTGAAGCCACACTCATTAGACCTAAAATGAGAAGTAGGTACATTGTGTAGGGTAAAAATAGATTCTGCTTGACCCAGGACAGTCCTGGTTTATGAATGTTGTCTGGAATTAATCATAATTAGTACCCTCTTTCACTCAAAAATTTCCTGATTTGAATAATAAATTACATAGTCATTCTACTCTTCTGGCTAGGGACGGGTCTCACAGCATACTAGAAAGATCTTACTCAAAAAGCCTCCCCAAATCTCCATTCTCCCTTTTTATCATTGATGTGGTTGAGTTCTTCAACCAGTTCCTGGACTTCTACTTAAAACTTCTGTTTGGTGATCTGTCTTGCAATTCACTTTATTATGTGATATTAATTTCCTTGAATCTTGGCTGAAGCTCTTATTGTAATATTCAGTTCTTTAAGTCTATTTATGTTCACTGCGTTAGGTAGAATTCTGAACTAACATTTTTTTTCTTTTTGTTTGTTTTTTAGTTTCCACTGGTTCACATTGAGGTAAGCAACTTAAAGCCTTCCACATTCAGAGAGAAATCAGTAAATTAAGAAGAAATTGCTGTTTGGAAGGTTGTGACAATATTCCAAAGACAGTAGAGATTGAAAGAAACCTTTGCACATGTGAAATCCTCCCATTATCCAGAGAACTGGGATGTTGTAACTCACTCTGCTTCTATTTCTCTCTTTCCAAGGAAAAATACTAGCAATTTCCCAAACGATCTATCATTAATACAACAGTTTTCCTGTATTACTGCCCCAAATGTATTACTGCCCCTAATTCTTTATTTACTTTAATAAGTTATAACCTGTTTCATATATTTAGGACCCCGGAATGAATCGAATTATGCAATGGCAGAATATCCAGTTAGAGAATGGACTGAAACAATTGTCCTTCAGCCTGTCATCAGAGCCTATTAAGGGCTCCTACAAGATAGTAATACTAAAACAATCAGGAATAAAGACAGAGCACTCCTTCACCGTGGAGGAATTTGGTATGATTTCGGAAGATTGGGAAGGGAAAGTGGGATCATAAGCTTCTGGTTACTAGAGTGTGAATCCATTTGGGTACCTTCAATTCCCATGGGTGATTCTAACCAAGACCATCATCTGTGAACACAGAACTTCATAAAAGCTTGGGGATTTTTTAAAAGGAAGTTATTTTCCCCAATTTGGAAGTTTTTTTCTTATTTCAGTGGAAGTTTCTGTGATTTGCTAGGATTAATACAATCTATGACCACTCAATTTTATAGCTCCCTTGGGTGTTATCTTAAGATTTCAAAGATAGTTAGAAGGGAAGTCACCATTTCAGAGCATTGGTTTGTCATTTAGGCAACCACAAAAACAATTTACCAGTCTGCCACATTTCTCTTATCTCCTTCAACAGTGCTTCCCAAATTTGAAGTGCGAGTAAAGGTTCCAAAGGTAATCACTGTACTAGATGAAGAAGTGAATGTGACAGTATGTGGAATGTGAGTTAATTTTTGTTTCTTTTTCTACCCTTAAAATACTCTCAAACATTGAGATATCTCGTTGCAGCACCATAAAAATTTGTATAAATACCTGAGGCGTCTCTCCTCCCTTCTCTAGAACTTTCTCTTCATGGCATTATTTTCTTTCCTTCTTTCTTTTTCTCATTATAATTGCTCCTCTACATCTATTATTACTCAAATATCCATTGCATAACTTGGTGGTATGAAGAAACAAATTGGGTTCATTCTGATAATGACAAAGTTTTCTCCATGATGGAATGAATTGTGTTAGGCAACAGTGAGTTCTCCACATTTGGAGACATAAAAGCACATGATAAGATCCACTTGGCAGGACAGGTAAAGAGATTCAAGCACAGAATGTGGCACTGTACTGACCGATAAAGGTGTAGTAGAAAGAGCACAGCACTAAGTGTTCACAGTCCTTGCTACAAGTCCAGCATCTGCCACTAACTCACTTTGATTTTAAGTATGACTTTAAATGAACTTGCACTTCTTTATCAAAAAAAAAAGAAACAAACAAGAATAGTGGACTAAATGATTTGAAATTGCTATTAAAGTCTGCAATTATGGAAATCTAAAACAGCAATAGCAGAAGTAACTTGTAGAGTAAGAAATTCATCTGCCGAAGGATCAAATACAGGAGACATCACTTCAGCTGGGTCCCTTCCCAAACTCTTTCAAAGTAATAGTGATGAGATTCTTTTTTTAGATTTATTTACATCCACGAACCTACATTTCTTTTTCAGAAGAGAAAATTCAGATAAATCAGAACAAGTAAAATCAATTATTTTGTCACATATTCAAAAAATGTGTAAATGAGGAAGGAAGTTAATTATCCTAAAGCAGAATGACAATAAATAAATTATATGCGATTTGATTCAATTTTAGTAAATAAATATAACAACTTAAGTATAAAACAATCTTTGAGGGGTTCTTGGAGGCTTTTAGAAAACTGTCTCTAGATGACTGTGATTGTGAGCATTTTTTTTTCTTTTTCATTGTCACTATTCTCTGATTCTTCTGTAAAACACATTGACAGTTTTGCTGTGAGAAATTACAATAAACATTTTGAGAAGAATAAATAGAAGAGAATTGGAAAAGAGAAGTGTTAGGATTAGAGGAAAGATTGAGAGGGTTTGTTAGAGAGTATTTCTAAGTTAATTGAGCTATGTTTCCAATTAACATGAACCATACATAAAGAATTGGAGGCAGAAGAGTGCAGCGCTCAAGAGCTAAGCTGCCTGAGTTCAAATCTCAGCTCCACCACTTACGAGTTGAGCTGCCTTGTTAGGTTACTTAACCTCAGTGTGCCTCATTTTCCAGAACTGCAAAATGGAGAAAATAATATCGTATCTCTCATGAGGTTATTAAGAGGATTAAGTTACTTAATATATGTAAACCATTTGGAAAAGAGCTTGATCCATAGTAAACAGTAACTATTTTTGTGTTTCTTGTTCTTATGGAACTGCAGAAAGTAAATATGCTATGACTTACTGATAGTGTGGAATATGGATAGGAAGAAGGTGGGTCTCTGCTCCTGGGAAAACCCTTGGTCACTGGGAATTTCTCTTGTGACAGATATACCTACGGGAAGCCTGTCCCAGGACATGTAACCATGAGTATATGCCGGAAATATCATTACTCCTTTTATCGTTTTGGCAGAAATTTAGAGGTTCCCTGTGAGGAAGTCAGTCAGAAGGTGAGTGAAAACTATTCAAAGAGGCTTGTTGACATCTGAGAATAATTGTGAAATACAAACACAGGAAAAAGTCTGTAAGGAGAAACATGCCCAGATATCAAAAGATGAAAGTCCCACAATCCACTATTATAGATGGAAGAATTCCAGATATTTGTAACTAAACTTGTCAACAAAATATTGGTCACAAATGATAAATAATGGTGGTTCTTTTAAATAATAGTTAACAGTTATTTAGCACTTATGACATGCTAGCCAATGTTCTAGCATATCTATTAATTTATTTAATCCTCACAAGAGTCCTATGAAGTAGTCGTTATTATTATTACCATTTTACAGACACGAAACAGACATGAGGACACTGTGTAACATGTCCAAGATCATGTCACACAGCAGATAAATGGTAGAGCTGAATATCATGCTCATAACCAATATACTGTTACCTCCAGGCAGTTGGTTCTTTCCAAAAAAGGCCCAACATATTGGTTTGGATTGACCACTGGTCTGATCAGCACGCCAGTTTATTTTTTGTCTTTGTTTTTCTTGCTTATCAGCTAGACAGCCATGGCTGCATTATGCAACAAGTAAAAACCAGTGTGTTCCAATTAAAGGAGCAAAACTTTCAAACGATGAAACTTCAAGTGAATGCCAAGATTACAGAAGAAGGGACAGGTGTGTGGGTAACATAAGAACATGGGAGACAAAACTGTGAACGTTGATGCCTTTTCATCATCGGGAGGGCAGGGAGAAGGAAGTAGAAAAATAATTTGAAAGCAAGTGGTTCCTCTCCAAGAGATATTGTTTTTTTGTTTTGTTTTGTTTCAACCTTTTCCTCAGAGCTGGAATTAACTGGAACTGGGACAATTGAAGTCACAAGAACTCTAACAAAACTCACATTTGTGAAAGTGGATTCACACTTTAGACGAGGGATTCCATTCTTTGGGCAGGTAGAGTACTCTATATTTCAGAGATAGTTAAATTGTATTGTGACACACAACACAGATCTTCTCGCTCAAGATCACACCTAGTTAAAATGATCAATTGCTTCATAAGACCAAAATCACAAAACCACATATAACCAGATCTTTTTGCTTATAAATAATGCTCATGAAATCTATAAACCCCAAAGCATTATTGTGTTTCTCTTGCAAAATAACAGGACTTAAATGTTCAAAATAAATCCACACTGTCTCTAACCTTCACTTCTTGGTATACATTATTCAATATCTCTAATCACTAACACAAATATCTTTTACTGCTTTTCTTATAAGTATCTCAGTGCATCTGCCACTCTTAGTTTCAACAATAAATTCATTCGTGAGTGAGTGGTTTTCTTTTGAAGCACAGGAAAGTATGATATACTTATATGGCTTTAAGGATAAGACCCTTACTTTCTATGTAATAAATATATATATTAAACATTAGAAATGCAAATACTAAGAAAATGTTACCACTTGATGTTACCAGTAATTAATGATTAACGAATTTGTCAAAGTCCAACAAAAATCTTCTCTGGTGAGTTCTTTGCATGGCTTACCACTAAAAGAGAGAGAAAATGATTGTCTAAGTTACTTTTCGTTCCTAGAATTCTATAATTTGATTCTATGGACACATTAAATCACCACCAGTACAGTTAGCATACACCACTCTGCTCTTAATGGAAAAAAACACAGATTTTCAATGATATACATTTGAGAGAGGTCAAAAGCCCCAAGCTGAAAAAGCAGAGTTGGGGGAACGGGGGAATGTTTAGTTTTTAGACAATGTCAAAAAAGGGTTTGGTTCTTGTATTCCTTATGGGTGGTATCGTCAGACGGAATCTACAGCTTATTCCTTGTTCTATTATAGGTATGCCTAGTGGATGGGAAAGGAGTCCCTATCCCAGATGAACTCATCTCCATCCAAGCAAATGAAGCTAACTATTCCTCCAACGCTACCACCGATGAGCATGGCTTAGTGCAGTTCTCCATCGACACCACTAACGTTACGGATTCCTCCCTCACTGTCAGCGTAAGTCTGGAAGTGAGGACGTAAGAAACAAGGAGAAGCCTTGGTAGCAGAGCTGCAACCCAATCGTGCTTAGCTCAAGGAGAAGAAATTCATATTCCAAGTTGTCGTATTTTAGGGTGAAATACAAGAAGTTCTTGATAAATAATATAGGTACTAGGGGAAGGACTAGAGAAATAACTGCCACACAACAAAGATATTCTTTTAAATATTATATTCCCAGTAAATAATTTCCTTTTATTTTCGTTCTGCTCTATATCTGTCAAGTTGATACCCTCAAACAAAGAAGGGTAAGAGAGTATATTTTATTTCTTTAATCAAGGATAGACGACACATGTATTCTCAAATTCATTACTTCAAAATATGATGTTCATTTTCCCAACCCACAAATGTCCACTGCATATTTGCATGTACTGGGGACTGTGCTAGTGCCTGGTAAGAAAAATAATCATGGTTCATATTCTCATGGAGCTCATATCGTTGATGGTAGAAAGCTCCGTTAAGTATTACTGTAATACCTGTGAGTGTTATAATCAAGGTATGAACCAAGTAAAGCAAAAGTGAGGAGAAAGTCTTCTGTGGGGGGGGGGGGGGAGGTTAGTAAATGGGAAACATGAATCCTGAAGTACAAAAGAGCAACTACTACATGAGAGCATAGATAAAATTCTCACTCAAATCACTCCTGCAAAGAGCTTGCAGAGACCTTCCACGATCAGTCCAGAGTATCACGGTAGGGGTAACTTTTACCCATGCACAGGTTCTGCCATTCATTTATACAACTTAATAAACCCAGCTGGATAGAGACATCTACTTGCTGAAGATCACCTTATCGATTTATCACAATTATTCTCCTCAATGAGATTTCCTAGTTCCTTTGGTTCTGGTCTGTCTAGATAAACAGTCTATATGAAAGATACGGTTCACTTTTCTCTATTCAAAGGTATAAATACTTTCCTCAAAATCTTCTGAAAATCATGGATACTGTCAATTAGATCATTTAATCAACAATAAGGGGGACTTTTCCCCCATTTTTACTAAGAAGCACAAAATTTCTAACTATTCAATCATATGGGAGAGTAAGCTTATCCAGCTTAGAAGAGACGTTGTTTGTAACAGGTTGTCTACAAAGTAGCATTTCTTTTTGTTTCTCCAGGTCTACCACAAGGAACAGAGTCCCTGTTTTAGCTACTATTATTGCATGACAGAAAAACATAAGCAAGCATACCACACTGCTAATCATGTTTTCTCCTTAAGCAAAAGCTATGTCTACCTTGAGGCTGTGGCTGGTCCGTTGCCCTGTGGCCAAATTCATACAATTCAGGCACACTATATTCTGAATGGGCAGGTCTTGGGGGAGCTGAAGGAGCTCGTCTTCTATTACCTGGTAAGTATTGACTCTTGAGTGGAGGATTAGAAAGGTGTATATGAGGCCAAAAATTATGAAATCCTTTCATTTCTTAACCATGCCTCTTTTGATACCTTGACTTTTCATTGGGCTAGATATCACCACCTGGGTCTCAATGATAAGTATGTTAATGGGGGACAAGCCTCATGATAAGTATGGTGATAAACTGAGAAAATAACTTTTATTTTAAGATCATGGCCAAAGGCAGCATTATCCGAACTGGAGTCCATATTCTCCCCCTGGAGCCAGGAAAGCGTGAGTGTTCCCAATTTACCAATACATCTCTGAATGAACTCCCTAGACACTCACCAATGGATCCCCAACAATTGAGCAAAATAGGGATGCTATGATGCTTCTTGTGTATCAACATTACATTCTCAACAGCCATAGCTCAATGCTCCACTGCCTAATGTAGGCTATACTATCATTAACTCAAAGATGGAAACTTCTCAAACATCTCAAACTGAACATCACCAACAATATTAAACACTTATCACTGGGGCTAGAATATCTGAAAATATAAAATATTCCTATATATACCTAAAATTAATAATCCATGTAGTCATACTAGGATTAACATCAAAAAGGTAAGATGTGTCATTTCAGTTTCTTTTTCCAATAAGATCTGGAGGCCGTTCACTTTGAATTTGACCATTCTGGCCACATCAATTTTTGACTGATAAAAAATGATGAGGAAGAACAGAACTATAAAGCATAATAGATGGAAGACTGAAATATAAAGATTTTAGAGAGGAATAAAAAGTTGGGGAATTTAATGCAGATTAGATATTCTCCCACCACGTGTATGTCAATCATGATCTTTCATGTCAGTGAAATGTGTGTCTTGTTTGTTCATGTTTATTTAAAAAGCCCCCCTGAATTTTATTCAAATAAACATAAGCATCTTCTTAAATCACCAAGTATTTCTTCCTGCCTTGTTACTATTTCCTCTTTACGAATGCTTTTCCCCTAAGTATCCACATGGCTAGTTCACTCACCTCCTTCAAGGCTTGACTCAATTGTCACTTCCTCAATTAGGCCTATTCTGGATGTCCCTATTTAAAATTGTAACTTACCACTCAACCCTGGTATTCCCAATGTCCTTTTCTCCTTACCCTGCCCTATGTTTTTCTCCAGAGCACTTATAACATGTAAACATATTATCTATAATTTACTTATTTATTCTGTTGATTTATTGCCTTTGTCTTTCCACTACAATATAAACTGGATGTGGGCAGAGATTTTGGTTGGTTTTGTTTCACAGATATGTACCAATTGCCTAGAGCAGTGCTTGGTAAATAGTAGATGCACAAATTTGTTGACCTCCTTGTTGTTGCCCATTTAGTTATTTAACAAAAGTTTCAAATAAGCTATTTTTAAAAAGCTAAATAGAAATCATAAAGTACATTATTAAGAGATTATATAGCCTCAGGTTGGCCTAAAACAATAGAGACTTCTAATAGAGTATAATTTTCACTCAAAAAATATAAGTCCTGTGAAAATTGGTTCACACAAAAGATTTTTTAAAAAATAAGCCACAAGGTCAATAAACCAACTAAATGAGCAATAAACATTCACTAAAGAAAAAAATAAGTATATGTGTATTTGTAAGTGTTGATTGCTCCACTAAAATAGTCTATAATTTCCAGTTCCATCTCTGAGTTTCACCACTGCCAGATTATCATCTTTTATTTTCCCTCCTCTTATCTGAGTTATAAATGTAATGACAATCAAGGTGGTTTCATTACTTGATATAAACAATAACTTCTAGCTAATGACATTTAGGCTTGCTAAGCTTTCAACCAGATAGGAAATCACCATATGATTGGTCAGAAAGGATAAATAACATGGACAAACTTTTCAACAGTAAACCTTCTTAGTGGAAGTTATCCTGCACTACTCTTTTCATACATTAACCATTAACCCCCAGGCCATTAACAATGGATAGATGCAGAAATGTCAATGTGAAGATATAGGTCCCCAAATCCCTATGTGTCCAGGTTTTCCTGTCAGTATCCTGGCCCCTAACCACTCCATCTCATTCTCTCTGTGCTCCAGTGAGAGGCTGTTTTTCCATGTCAGTCCCTGTGGAGTCAGACATCGCTCCTATCGCTCAGTTGCTCCTCTATGCCATTTTACCTGATGGGGAAGTGTTTGGGGACTTTGCAAAATACGAAGTTGAAAACTGTCTGCCCAACAAGGTAGGTGATTTATTTCCTAAAATTAAAAAAAAAAAGACGTGAGGGTAGGAAGGACATAATTTATTTTATAGATAAAGAAACTGAGGCAATAATAACTTAGTAACTATTGCAAAGTCATAAAATAATTTAATGGCAAGACCAGAACTAGGATCCAGGTCCCCCAATTCTTGATTTGTGCACTTTTTTTTTAAGTCCCATCCTCTTTATTTATTATTTTTTGTGTGTGTGATAAAAACACAAGATCTATCCTTTTAGCAAATTATTAAGTATACAATACAGTGTAGTTAACTAAAGGCTATATGCTGTACAGCAGATCTCTAGGACTTATTCATCTTATATAACTGAAACTTTGTACCCTTTGATTAATGCCCACTGTTTTCCCCTCTCCCCAGCCCCTGGCAACCACCATTCCACTTTTTACTGCTTCAATCAGTGCCTTTCAATCACATTGTGCTGCCCTTAAAACACATCCAGTCAAGAGCCATTCACTTCATTCCCCTGAAATGAGAGCAGAAGCATAGGTAAAGAGATAGATAGACAGACAGATAGATAATTGATAATTATATTATACTATTAGAATGACTGACATTTCACGTGAAGCAAATACATAACTGGTCCGTAAAAATAAGTAATTAACAAGAATACGTATCACTCCCAGTGCTCATCTGTTGCTCCAGCATAAACTGGCGTGTACACTAACTGCTCAATAAACCTCAGTGAGCAAAGATCCTCAGGACTAACTCTCTGACGATCATAATTTAGCAAAACAGATGTATGTTGAATAGGCAAATGACTGAAAAAATGTGAAGGGTTTTAGGCTGGTAATACCAGGTAGCTTTCTAACCTGATGATTACCCTTTCTCACAGGTGGATTTGAGCTTCCACCCAACACGGAGTCTCCCGGCCTCACACGCCCACCTGCGAGTTACAGCTTCTCCTCAGTCCCTCTGCGCCCTCCGGGCCGTGGACCAAAGTGTGTTGCTCATGAAGCCTGAGGCAGAGCTGTCCCCGGCCTCGGTGAGTTCCCAGCAGCCTCGGGGGTCACAAAGGGTCACGCAAGGATCCCAGAGCAAGGAGAAACCCCTGTTCAGTAAGGGGAATATTAATTTTAAATATTTCACATTTGTTTGAGGGTTAATAACTGTCAAAGTTCTTTAACATGTTATCTTATTCAATGCTCATGGCATCCCTGAAACATATCTTCATTTTAAGATCTAAAAGTATAGTTCAGAAAAATGTACCATTTATTAAACAGAAACCAAGAACAGCCAGTAAATTGCAGAGTTTAAATCTGATTTCAGATGTTCTGTCTCCACACCTGTAGTTAGTCTCTCTGTTTTACCACTGCTGTCTCGATAGAGTCAAATGTATATTTTAATAACTTTTAAGATACTCAGTATAAAGCCTATGAGAGTAATATTGGTCTTCGGGCACCAAAGTAAACTTTTTATAAAAACAAATTCTTACAAATTTCAGGAGTAAATAGGAATAAAACAAAATAATAAAAATAAAGAAGGAGATTCTCAAACTTTTCAAAATTCTCAAAAGCACAACTGAAATCATAAGCTATTGGCAGTAGTCTTTCCGAGGTTAATTAAAATGTGAAAGTCTCTTGGTTTTTATATTGGATTAAGATGAGCATTTATGAAGAAGAGTTATAGCTCTAATAAAAGAAAAAATTTTTTAAGAATCATCATTGGCATTGGTTGATATCATAATTTAAAACATGGAGTTTAAACATAAATTTAAAAATGTATTTATTAAATTTTATTTAATTATTTATGGAATTATTTAGCCAAGATAAGGCTGGGAATTTATTATTGTTTAATTCAAACAATGTTTAAATCAAACTAATGCTTAACTTAAACCAGTGTTTAAGCAATGAGAGTTTATGTTTCATATATAGCAAATTCTTTGGAAAACATATTACTAAAGTTCTGTCATTTATATTTTAACTTCCCCAAAACATGCTTGTAATAAAGTTTCTCTTGAGTAATTATTTTTATCCAAGAAATATATGCACTTAGTTTAAAAATGCAAATACTGTTAGAAGAGTTAGAACCAACAGACAACAGTTTTCAGGCTCCCTACCCTCTTCCTCATTCCATTCTTTGGAGGTATACACTTTCAACCATTTCAGTTATTTCTTCTGATATTTACTTCCATATTTCTGAATTCTATATCCTTTGTTTATTCTTCATGTTTAACATTATCTATTGATGCCTATTATGAAGTAACATTTTAACTCTTATTATTCATCCTCTCTCTCTCCTCTCCTCATCTTGCCAATATAGTTGTATGATAATTTAGGTTAAATCCTTTGTCAATTTTCCTTATTATGACTATATAAATATTGTTCATCACTAAGCTAAATAGTATATTATGATTATATTTCACCTCTTACTTGTTTTTGTCTTTCCTAGAGTTTAATCATTGCCTTATTTTCATATTTCTTAGTGGGTTTTTTTCCTTCCATTCTCTGTCTGTCTCCACATTCTCTCATGATTCTGTAAATAGTGTTCAATTCAATTCTATTAACTTCACTTCTTTTTTTCTGTTGGAGCCCTCCATCTCTTCTCTTTTCCAGACTGACTGTTTTCAAGGCCTGTTGCTCACTCTCATCCTTGAAGATCCCCTTCAAAGCTCTCCTGGTTTGGCCTACTGTGTCCCAGATCCCAGGACTTCTTTCTTCGTTTGCTTCTTCCTTTTGGGAGGGCATATCCTTCAGTAATTTTCTGAGAAAGAGGGCATGGGAGGTAAACTTTTTTGGGAACTGTGAATCTCTTTATTTACCCTAACAATTAATTAATACTTTGACTTAGTAAAGAACTTTAGTTAGGTAATCATTTTCACAGAGAGTTTTGAGGACATTAGCTCCATGGCTTTCTAGATCCCAAAATTGTTACTGAGATGCACAATGCCATTCTAATTCTGTCTTTGTACTTTGTATTGTTCTTTATTTTCTCTCTGGAACCTTTCAAAATCTTTTTTTATGTCTGGTGCCCTGAGAAGCCACAATCATGGGAAGGGTCTTGCTTCATTTATTATGATGGACATTATTATACTGAACATTCAATGAGTTATTTCAATCAAGAGCATAGATTCTAACTTTTTTGAGAGCCATGGACACTGACTACAGTCTGGTGAAGGCTATGAATATTGTTTAAATGCATAAAATAAAATACATAGGAATACAAAAGGAAGTACAATTTTCAAAATATTTTTATTTGATGAAGTAACATATGTGCTTCTTTATTATCACATTAAATAACACAATTCATCTAACATATGAGTTAGCAAGTGCTGAATATGAGTAAATATGGACACTGTCATGTCTTAGCCTAAATAGCAACACTACACCATGGGGTTATCTTTAACTCACATCCTTCCACATATTGGCTAACAACTAATTGTGGATAGGAACTACTGGAAAGCCATGTAAAGTCAGGGTCACCAGTGCAAGAACGTGCAACTTCAGTGTTCAGTGGTTGAAAGATAACTTGGTGCAGAGTTGCCTAAATGTTGGCCAGCCATGTTGCATAAGTATTTTTATATGGGAAGATAGCAATCAAAGACTTGTTTAATAGCTACTATAATTTTGAAGAAGTGATGAGTGTAGATAATTTTTCAAGATATCTGATCAACTATAACATAATATAAAAATATCCATGATTTCTGTTGGTAACAAAGTCATGAGTACTGCTGACACTCCTGTGGCCTGTAACTTAGATTAATAATTGAAAGAAATGTTAAATTTCAGTTAGATATTTAAGAAAATAAAGATGTAGTTTTCCCATCCAAACTTACAAACCTCTAGATTCTAACCCTGAACCCCTCTCGAGTCTGTGGATCCCAAGTTTAAAAAATCTGATCTAGAGGTTAATATCCTTTGGTTCTAGGACATTTTCTTTTTTTTTTTTTAAAGATTGGCACCTGAGCTAGCAACTGTTGCCAATCTTCTTTTTTTTCTTCTTCTCCCCAAAGCTCCCCAGCACACAGCCATATATTCTAGTTGGAGGTCCTTCTGGCTGTGCTATGCGGGACGCTGCCTCAGCATGGCCTGATGAGCAGTGCCGTGTCCATTCCCAGGACCTGAACCAGCGAAACCCTGGGCCACCAAAGCAGAGCACGTGAACTTAACCACTCAGCCACAGGGCCAGCTCCCAGAAATTTTCTTTATTTTTTATTTTCTCTTCTCAATTTCTCTGCTCTTTTTGTCTGAAATTCCTGCTAGTCAGATATTGGATCTCCTGGATAGATCCTCTAATATTCTTATCTTTTCTCTCCTATTTTCTTTTTCTTTCTGAGAGATTTCCTCAAAATTTACTTTTTATCACTTACAGATTTTGTTTTAAATTAGGTTTCTCATCCCTAATTTTCAAAGTTACTTATTATTCTCTGATTATTTTATTTTGAGAGTGTCATATTCTTGTTTCATAGATGCAATATCTTTTTCCATCTCTATGAAGATATTATAGGGTTTTTCTTTTCCTTTTGGAGTTTTCTTTTGCTTTCTGCATTGCCATTGTTTCCTCTGACTTTGTTTTGTCAGCTTGTTTTGGTCTCTATCATTTATGTTGGAAAATTTACTGATGATCATTATCTGTTTATGCATAGTTAAGACTGAAGCACGTGTGTGTGTGTGTATGATGTAGTATAACATGAGTCAGACAACAGACAATCTCAATTTGTAGCTATCACACTGACGACTGCTGACATAAAATTATTTCCATGGTTATCTATTCGTTTAAGTATTGTCATATCTAAAGCTATCCCCCAAATTCTTTCCAATCCTTACCTATCATTATCAGTGACTCCTAAAAGCATAAAAATAGTCCACAAAGGAAAAGAGACTTCATTATGGCAGCAAAAAGTTCCCTTGAGATAAATGACAATGGAGAATATGGGATGAGGAACTTTCTCTTTGGGAGCTATCTTTGGGCCATTGATTGGTTCCTCCTAATATTAGGGTACATCTTTCAGCACATTTGTATCTCTGTTCTTATTAATACTCCCCATCATATTAGTGGAATAACCACTAAAGTCATGTGCCTGGGGACATGTCTGAATGCCAAATATAAGGTGACTTGGGATATATATTGATTCTATATTTTCTTAATGAAAAGAAACCAAAAAAGAAAAAACTCTGCCAACTTAAATTTATAAACCTTGATAATCATAGATAAGTTATTTCAATATCCACTTATAATTTGTAGATATTATTTAACCACACATATTCAAAATCAACATTACATTAAAATATTTACTAATTTAGAAATATGGTTTTTCCCACTCTTACATTTCATGAAACAATTTTATTCAAACTCTTCGCATTAATTTCTGATGCCAGTGTCTTCAACTTGATGATATTATATTATCTAATAATTTTCCAGAGCATATCATCTTTATTTCCACCTAAATTGTCTAAGATATGGCACTTTATTATTTTATTTATTTTTTTATTGAGGTCACATTGGTTTATAATATTGTATAAACTTCAGGTGTACATCATTATATTTCAACTTCTGTATAGACTGAATCGTGTGCATTGTGTTGACCAACAAAAGTGTAGTTGCCATCCATCATCATACACATGTGCCCCTCTGCCCTTTTCACCCTCCCCTCACCCCCTTTTCTCCTGGTAACCGCTAACCTGGTCTCTGTATCCATGTGTTTGCTTGTTTGTTTATCTTCCACATATGAGTGAATCATACAGTATTTGTCTTTCTCTGTCTGACTTATTTCACTTAGCATAATAACCTCAAAGTCCATCAAATATTTTGTATCTTGACTTTTCATTTTTATTTCAATTTAGTCTGACTTTTTACATCTCTTAGGAATAAAATACTTTGAATCTTAAGTCTCTATTTTCTATCAAGAAGGTTACACAAAGAGAAATTTTTAGATTTCGCATTTTTCAAAAGTGGAAATGCAAATTTTTTGACTATTCTTTGGACGCGGGAAGTCTGTGTAACACTAATGGATTGCCAGCCAGACTGTTTTGTTAAGCATGTAAAAAGCAATAAACAATTCTTAGCTTGCATAATTCAAGTTATTCAACAAATAGCTACATTTCTCAGTAGTCCTTGAGAAAATTATTGCTCTAATCAAGTCTCTAAAAAGCAATAGAGTAAATGTTTATATGGTGAAGATCATGAATATACACCTATATGAAGAATGAAAAGTAAAACACCCAAACAGCTTATTTTTATGTGAATGAGTACTACTAGTGGCTTGAGGTAAGATGACCAGCTAGAGCCATATCTCAGACAACTTAGGTGGACATAAAGTATTTGAGAGAAGGTTCTATACTATGAAAAACGTTGTAAAGACTACTAAAATATAAGGTGAAATTCTCTTTTCTGAGCAATAATTTGGTGGAAAACAGAAAATCACATCTTATATTTGAGCATTTATGAAATAACTGAGACTTTTGGATCATCATTGGATAAAAAAATGGTAGACTTCACATACCATGAATAATGTCTTGGATTACACTGATCTGACATAGACAGATGACAAGTGATGATTTATTTCCCATTAGAACAGGAGTTCATTTTTCCTATACGTAAGGGTAAAAGTAGGTGGATATAATCCTTTTAATAGTGGCAAGATTACCTTCTGCCTATTTAGATTACAAACCTAACTAAATCTATGTGTTTCTTGAGGATAAGACTCACAAAACTTGTTTCACTCTTTCACATAGTGAAAGTCTATTACTGACTGAGTTATATGATATTACAAACATATATTATTGAATTTAAATTTTACATTAAATTTTATTAGAAATAATATCTCTCTCAAACATAAGGTACAGAATTTGTCTTTGAGCTCTCTCTTAATGTTCCTGTTAGTCTTGGGTACTTGGAATATTTTTAGTCTTTTCTTGAGCATGGTAAACACCTTTAGAACAAAACACTGTTCAAAAGAAAATATCTACAAATCTTTTTTATAGATCATGGATACACTCGAGAAATAATTGGTAGTGATCATACTGGCTCTTTTCTTTTCAGTGAGTATCATTCAAGAAAAGACAAGAAAGAGTTTTCCCCCTCTTTCCTCATTTTTTATAGTTATATAATCTGCTACCTGCGAAGGATTTTGCTGACTTCATTCATAGTTCAAATCAGCAGAAAGAGGACCAAAAAGACTGTATCAAACATGATAATGTCTCTATTGATGGACTCATGTACTCTTCAGTGTCACACAGCAATGAAGAAGATGTTTACAGCTTCATGAGGGTAAAGCCCATTTTATCCATTAATATTCTGCCTTGTGAATTATTTAAGATTAATAGAATACTATATTAATAAAGAATATTAGAAAGTGCCCCTTCTGAGTCATTGTTTTTCTGCTGAGGAATCTGAAACATAGGTTAAGTGACTTGCTTAAGTGACATAGCTAATTATAGCAGAGCCGAGGCCAAGACACACTTCTGATGAATCTTGTGTTCCTTTCAACATCCTCTGTGGCTTTACAACACTAACTTTACAATGCTCAGCTTTGCTATGCTAAAGGATATGAGGAACAAAATTTGAAAAGTCTTCAAAGAATAAATTTCTATTATCACACTACTGCATCAAGTATTCTATTACTCTTCTTGATTATGTAAAATTATAATGTTATTAATTGGGTATCATAATTTTTTATACAAAGGGGGGTTTTTATGTAATTTTAAATACTTATGTTTGATTTGATAATCGTTTTCTTTCCAGAGCATGGACTTAAAGGTATTCACCAACTTGAAGATTAAACATCCCAAATTTTGCCCTGATGATATAATTCACCAACCTCCAGGTAAAATAACAAATTAGTTTAAGTTTTGTATTAAGGGAAATGTTAACTATTTAGCAAAGATGATGAAAATGAAATGGTTGAGCAAGCATATTGTCCACACCAAGGAGAAATAACCTAAGATTACATGGGCCAAATTAATTGCCCAAAGTCATGTAGATAGTAAGTGGAACAGCGAGAACTGGAGCCACTTCTTTTGATTGAGGTGAACACTACATTGCCACCCAACAACCAAAACGATAGACAGTAAGGTAAAATGTAAAAATTACTATAATAGGTGGACAAACAAGAATAATTCTGGGGAGTCGGAAAATTTTTCATAGAAGAGATGTGTCATATGGAAGGAAGAGAATTTTGACAATGCATGAGAGACAGGAGAAAAGAAAAAAAGACATTTCAGGCAAAGGGAAGAGTAACAAAGGAAAAGAAAAAAGTTTTAAGTCAAATTGCACTGCAAATGAAGCACCCTGTAGTCATTCTATTTTCTAACCACGTCTTCAATTTTTTAAAACTTCAGTCTTACTCTCAGGTTATTTATTTTCAGAGTTCACAACCAAACATTTTCCTTTCTGATTCTACCCACCCTTTTCAACATTCTCCAAAATATTGTCTTTCAATAAATTATTTTCATTGGCATAGTAAGAAAAAAAATTCAATTAGGAGCCAAAAATCCTGATGTGTGGCTTGCGGCAAGTCAATTCTCTTCTTTCAGCCTCAATTTTGTTTGGTAAAATGAGGGAATTAAAATAAATGTTCTCGAAATTTCCTTATTACATTTTACATTAATATGATGTGAGATATTCATATGAGATATTATGTGATGTGATTACAATATAGTCTTAGGATAACAACTACTTAAAGAATTGTTTCTTATAGTCTTTGATTTCTAACCAAACTTAAAGTGCTAGTCTATAAATAAACTCATAGCACAGCCAACCTGTTTTCAAAACATCATTCCTCTATTCCAAAATAAAATAAATGCATTCAAAGTATAAAATGCATTTCAAACAGAAGATGATACAGATTTTGAACATGTGCTTCTCAAAATGATTGGATCACAAGGATACACATATGATCAAGTTTATAGATAAAGAATAAATGAAAAGAAAATAATAATGGGAGTCCAAGGCCAGAAGAGATTATATTCAATATAAGAAATTTTCTAGGGTATGCGAGTTTACCAGAATTATTTTGATTTATATATTTCATTAATGTTTAATGAGAATTAAACATAGAATGATGTAGTATGAGATAATCTGAAATCCCTAGGGAAATTTCTTGAGAAAACATTGCTTAAACATCTTTAAGAGAAACCACATATTACATGTGCACATGACATGTATGGTGTAGATAACTTTGCTCTTGAGGGTCAGCTAAAGAAAGACAATCATAGAGGTACCAAGCCCAGTGAAGGGGGAGAAAAAGCTGAGCTAGTGAGTGATAGAAATAATAAGATACAGATATAGCTTAAGCATGAAAATGAACGTGTTAATTTAGTGCTTTCTGTCTGTGAATAGTGAAGATAATCTAAAGTATTTATGAGGGTAAGATAAATTACTCATCTTGATCCTACTTGAACAGTAAATAGAAAATCATTTGACACTATTTTATGGACAACAAGGCACCGAACTTGATTTGATAAGTTAAGGGTCACATTTAGCTGGTGAAGAAAAAAGCTAAAAAAAAGTATTTGGGAGAAATACTTAGGAAGTTATTATCAAAGGAGTTAGCCATTTTTCATGCAACAATAATACATAAGACTGGACATTGTAAGAGAATTGGACAGGAAAACCAAAGTAACATAGTTAGTGGAAGATAATAAGAGAAGAAAAGGAAAGTGATCATATTACAGAGGAAGATTAACTGGTTGTAAAAATTATTACAAATTATAAACTAAGGCTTGTAATATGCTGCTAATGGCAGTGGTCTGGAGAAACTGGAGAAATTGAAAATTAATATGCAAAATATGGCATCCATGCAGGATACATTAAGACTTTCTTAAGCCCCAGATTTTCTTGCCTTTGTGGGTCCCTACTTTCATTAAAAAATATTAAAAATTGTTTTACAACTATGTTGGTATAAAGACAAATATAATTCAGGCTGGATTGTATTCATTTTTTCATCTTGATTTGAAAAGAAATTAAAACATTTTCATGGATCCCTAAATGTTTCAGAGGCCTAGGCACTGTGCCTACTGTATGTAATAGATAAATTGGCCAGTACATCTGCAGATACTTAAGCTACTGAGTGGAGAACTGAGGCACTAGAAAACACTGAAGAATGAAAGGTAAATAGAAAGTCAGAGGCCAAGTTAAGAGGTCAGTGGCCATGGTAGAATATCTAGAGAAATGAAGCTGTACAAATGCAAAAATTTCAAAACAAGAGAGGAATGGGGAAACAATCTCTGTATAGAATCTTTTTGTTATATCTGCTCTTTCCAAGTTATTTCTGAAAATAAGTCAAGTTATGAAGGAAATACTTTGTTAAAGGCCTTAACGCTGAATCTATACGTGTACATGTTCTGAGAAAATGCAGGCCAGAGAACCTCTGTTACTAATTCTAGGATTTTCATTTCCTGCCAGTACAACTCAAAGCCAATGTAATGATTCTGGTGTCATGATTTTCCTTTGCCCTACCAAAGGAATATATTTGAGGGGAACTTTTCCCTTTTGTCTCTTTTTGGTTCAAAAGTTCGTGCTTTTTTCTTTTCTTGCTTTTTATATGAATTAAAAGTAGATGTCAAAATATTGTGTTTGACAGCACGCCAACTAGCCACAGCAGTCATAAACATGACTCGCAGATGGGCAGGGGGCCAGCACAGCCCAGCAACATGCCCCAGAAGTTGTGACTCTACCCCACAGCTGGTCTGAGAGTGAGCCTCGCACACCAATGCACCACAGCCACAGCCCTGCCACAACAGAAGGGCACACACAGCCCACACAGGGGACATCTATTGAGTCCCTGGCCCAAGTGACCAGAGAAGATTGCACTTCTGGACCCCACAGGAAATCTCCTACATAAGGCCACTCTTTCCCGACCAGGATAGGTAAATGATTTAGCTGATACACAGAAACAAATACAGAGAATTAGGCAAAATGAGAAGACAAAGAAATATTTTCCAAACAAAGAACAAAGCAAAACATCATAAAAAGAACTAAACTAAACGGAGATAAGCAATCTACCAGACAAAGAGTTCAAAGTACTGGTCATAAAGATGCTCACTGAACTCAGGAGAAGAATGAATGAACAAAGCAAAAACTTCAACAAAGAGAAAATATAAAAAGAATAAATCAGAACTGAAGAATACAATAACTGAAATAAAAAATGCAGTAGATGGAATCAACAGCAGAATAGATGATACAGAAGAACAGATCAGCAACTTCAAAGACAGGTTAGTGGAAATCACCCAACCAAAACAGCAAAAGAAAAAAGAGTTATGAAAAATGGAGACAGTCTAGGGGACCACTGGGACAATATCAAGTGTAATAACCTTTGCATTATGGAAGTCCCAGAAGGAGAAGAGAGAGAGAAAGGGGAAGAAAGCTTACTTGAAGAAATAATGGCTGAAAACTTCCCTAACCTGGGGAAGGAAACAGACATCTACATCCAGGAAGCATAGAGAGTCCCAAACAAGATGAGCCCAAAGAGATCCACAAGACACATCAAGATAATTAAAATGTCAAAAGTTAAAGAGATAATCTTAAAAACAGCAAGAAGAAAAACAAACAACAACTTGTTATGTACAAGGGAACCCCCCGTAAGACTCTCAGAGGATTTTTCAGCAGAAACTTTACAAGCCAGAAGGGAGTGACATGATATATTCAAAATTATATATTCAAATATATATTCATAAATGCTGAAAGGAAAACACTTACAACTAAGAATACTTTACCCAGCAAGGTTATCATTCAGAACTGAAGGAGAGATAAAGTGTTTCCCAGACAAGCAAAAGCAAAAGGAGTTCATCACCACTAAATCAGCCTTACGAGAAATGTTAAAGGAACTTCTTTAAGAGGAAAAGTAAAGACCATAACTTGAAATAAGAATATACATGAAAGAGAAAATCTCACTGGTAAAGGCAAATATTTAGTAAAGGTACTGGATGAACCACTTATAAAGCTAGTATGAAGGTTGAAAGACAAAAGTAGTAAAATCAATTTATAACTATATTATAAAATTATAACTACAATAATTAGTTAAGGGATATACAAAATAAAAAGATGTAAAATATGACATCAAAACCAAAAATTTGGAGGAGGGAGTAAAAATGTAGAGTTTTTAGAATGCAGTCAAACTTAAGCAACTATCAACTTAAAGTAGACTGCTATATATATAGGTTAATATATACAAACCTCATGGTAACCAGAAAACAAAAACCTATAGTAGATACACAAAAAATAAAGAGAATCCAAACATAACACTAAAGAAAGTCATCAAACCACAAGGGAAGAGAAAAAGAAAGGAATAGAGAAGAACTACAAAGACAGCCAAAAAGAATTAACAGAATGGCAATAGCACATACCTATCAACAATTACATTAAATGTAAATGAACTAAATTTTCCAATTAAAAGATGTAGCATGGCTGAATGGATAAAAAAACAAGACCCATTTTTAAAGTCTATATGCTGCCTACAAGAGACTCACTTCAGATCTAAAGCCACACATAGACTGCAAGTAGAAGGATGGAAAAAGATATTCCATGCAAATGTAAATAAAAAGAAAGCTGGAGTTGCAATACTTATATCAGACAAAATAAATTTTAAAACAAAGGCTGTAACACAAGATAAAGAAAGATATTACATAATAATAAAAGGGTTAATCCAATAAGAGGATATAACATTTGTAAATATTTATTCACCCTACAGAGGAGCACCTAAATACATAAAGCAAATATTAACAAACTTAATGGGAGAAATTGACAATAATAGTAGGGGACTTTAATACTCTACTCCCATCAATGACTAGATCATCCAGACAGAAAATCAACATGGAACCAGTGGCCTTAAATGACACATTAGACCAGATGAACTTAATAGATATAGGCAGAACATTCCATCCAAAAACTGCAGAATATACATTTTTTTCAAGTGCACAGGGAACATTCTCAAGCATGGATCACATGTTAGGCCACAAAACAAGCTCAATAAATTTAAGAAGACTGAAATCACATCAAGAATCTTTTTTGACCACAGTGTTATAAAACTAAAAATTGATTATGGGAAGAAAACTGGAAAAAACACAAACACGTGGAGACTAAAAACCATGCTACTAAACAACTAATGGGTCAATGAAAAAATCAAAGATGAAATAAAAAAATACCTTAAGACAAATGAAAATGGAAACACAATGTTCCAAGATCTATAGGATGCAGCAAAAGCAGTTCTAAGAAGGAAGTTTATAATGATATAAGTCTACCTTAGGAAACAAGAAAAATCTCAAATAAACCACCTAACCTTACATATAAAGGAACTAGAAAAAGAAGAATAAAGCCCAAAGTTAATAGAAGGAAGCAAATAATAAAGATCAGAGCAGAAAGAAATGATAGAGAGACTGAAAAAAAAAAAGGAAAAATATCAGTGAAACTAAGAGCTGGTTCTTTGAAAAGATAAACAAAATTGATAAACCTTTAGACAGACTCATTAAGAAAAAAAGAGAGAGGGCCCAAATAAATAAAATCAGAAATGAAAAAGGAGAAGTTACAATAGATACCACAGAAGTACAAAGGATCGTGAGACTACTACAATTATATGCCAACAAATTGGACAACATAGAAAAAATTGATAAATTTCTAGAAATATATACTCTTTCAAGACTGAATCAGGAAGAAATGGGAAATCTGAATAGACTGATTACTCACAATAAAATTGAATCAGTATCAAAAAATTCCCCAAAAACAAAAGTCCAGGACAAAATGATTTCACAGGTTTATTCTACAAAACATTTAAAGAAGAGTTAATACCTATGCTTCTCAAACTGTCCAAAAAATAGAAGAGAAAGGAATGCTTCCAAATTCATTTTACAAGGCCAGAATTACCCCGATACCAAAACCAGACAAAGACACCACAAAAAAAGAAAATTACAAATCAATATCCCTGATGAGCATAGACCAAAAATCCTCAAGAAAATGTTTACAAAATGAATTCAACAGTACATTAAAAGGTTCATACACCATGACTGAGTGGGATTTATTCCATAAATACAAAAATAGTTCAACATCCTCAAATCAATCAACATGATACACCACATTAACAAAATGAAGAATAGAAATCATGTGATTATCTCAATAGATGCAGAAAAGTATTTGACAAAATTCAACATACATTTATGATAAAAAGCCTCAATAAAGTGGGTATAGAGGGAACGTACCTCAACATAATAAAGGCCATATATTACAAACCCACAGCTAATGTCACACTCAATAGTGACAAGATGAAAGGCTTTCCTCTAAGATCAGGAACAAAACAAGAATTCCCACTCTTGCTGCTTTTATTCAACATAATGTTGGAAGTCCTAGCCACAGATGACATGATACTATATACAGAACACCCTAAATACTCCACCAAAAAAACACTATTAGATTAATAAATGAATTCAATAAAGTTGTGGATACAAAATTAATATACATAAATCTATTGCATTTCTACACACTAATAACAAACTATCAGAAAGAGAAATTAAGAAAACAATCCCATGTACAACTGCATCAAAAAGAATAAAATCCTTAGGAATAAATTTAACCAAGGAGGTGAGAGATCTGTACTCTGAAAACTGCAAGATATTGATGAAAGACTGAAGATATCACAAATAAATGAAGATATACCATGCTCATGGATTAGAAAAATTAATGTTGTTAAATGTCCATACTACCCAAAGCAATCTACAGATCCAATGCAATACCTATCAAAATTCCAATAGCATTTTTCACAGAACTGGAACAAAGAATCCTAAAATTTATATGGGAACACAGGAGATTCTGAATAGCCAAAGCAATCTTTTTTTTTTTAATGCTTTTTTGGCGAGGAAGATTGGCCCATAGCTAACATCTGTTGCCAATATTTCTCTTTTTTTTTTGCTCCCCAGAGCCCCAGTATTTAGTTGTATATCTTAGTTGTAAGTCATTCTAGCTCTCCTATGTGAGATGCTACCACAGGATGGTCTGATGAGCAGTACTAGGTCCACGCCCAGGATCCAAACCAGCAAACCCAGGGCCACTGAAGAAGAGCACATGAACTTAACCTCTTGACCACAGGGCCGGCCCCAACGAAGCAATCTTGAGAAAGAAGAACAAAACTGGAGGTATTATGCTACCTGATTTCAAACTATACTACAAAATTATAGTAATCAAAACAGTATGGTACTTGCAAAAAAACAGACACATAGATCCATGAAACAGAATAGAGAGCGGAGAAATAAACCTATGCATATATTGTCAATTAATCTATGACAAAGGAGGCAAGAATATACAAGGAGGAAAAGAAAGTCTCTTCAATAACAGTGTTAGGAAAACTGGACAGCTACATGCAAAAGAATGAAACTGAACCACTATATTATACCATATACAAAAATTAATTCAAAATAAATTAAAGACTTGAATGTAAGACCTGAAATCATAAAACTCCTAGAAGAAAAATAGGCAGTAAGCTCTTTGACATAGGTCTTAACAATATTTTTTCAGATATGTCTCCTCAGAGAAAGGCAACAAAAGCAAAAATAAACAAATGGGATTACATCAAACTAAAAAGCTTTTGCACAGCAAGGAAAATCATCAAAAAAATGAAAATGCAACCTACTGAATGGAGAAAATATTTGCAAATCATACATCCAATAAGCAGTTAATATTAAAAATATATAAAGAACTGATGCAAGTCAATATCAAAGAAATAAACAATACAATTAAAAAATGGGCATAGATGGGGCTGGCCCCGTGGCTGAGTGGTTAAGTTCGCGCGCTCCGCTGCAGGCGGCCCAGTGTTTCGTTAGTTCGAATCCTGGGTGCGGACATGGCACTGCTCATCAGACCACGCTGAGGCAGCGTCCCACATGCCACAACTAGAAGAACCCACAACGAAGAATACACAACTATGTACCGGGGGGCTTTGGGGAGAAAAAGGAAAAAATAAAATAAAAATAAAAAAAAAATGGGCATAGAACCTCAATAGATGTTTTTCCAAAGAAGATATACAGACAGCCAACAGGCACATGAAAAGATGCTCAACTAATCACTAACCATCAGGGAAATGCAAATCAAAACCACAATACAATATCACCTCACACATGTCAGAATGGCCTTATCAAAAAGACAACAAATAACAAATGTTGGTGGGAATGTGAAAATAAGAGAACCCTCGTGCACTGTTGGTAGGAATGTCAATTGGTGCAACCACTATGGAAAACAGTATCAAGGTTCCTCAAAAAATTAACAATAGAACTACCATACTATCCAGCAATTCCACTTCTGGGTATTTACCTGAAGAAAACGAAAACACTAATTCCAAAAGATATATGTACCCCTGTGTTCATTGCAGCATTAATTACAATAGCAAGATATGGAAACAAGCTGTGTCCATTGATAAGTGAATGAATAAATAAGATGTGATATATATTTGTGCATATACATACATACATACATACACACATACACAATGGAATATTAGCCATAAAAAAGAATGAAATCTTGCCTTTTGCAACAATGTGGATGGACCTAGAGGGTATAATGCTAAGTGAAATAAATCAGACAGAGAAAGACAAACATCATATGATTTCACTTATATGTGGAATCTAAAAAGCAAAACAAACTAACAAACAAAACAAAGCAGAAACAGACTCAGATAGAGAAAACAAATTAGTGGTTGCCAAAGGGGAAGCTGATGGGTGAAATAGGTTAAGGGGATTAAGAGATACAAACTTCCAGTTATAAAATAAATAAGCCATGAGCATATGATATATGGCATAGGAAATATAGTCAATAATATTGTAACAGCTTTATAAGGGGACAGATGGTAACCAGACTTATTGTCATGATCGTTTCGTAATGTTTATAAACATCAAATCACTAAGCTGTGCACCTGAAACTAACATAACATTGTCAATAATATCTCAATAAAAATGTTTTTTAATTTAAAAAAAGAAAGAAAAACATTGGGTTTGATTCTATGGATCTATAGAAAGAAAAACATTGCAAGAATTTCTCTGCTAATAATAGTGTTGGTGTTGTTCAGCTCTGGTCATTTGTTATTCAAATGATTCTTATCACAGCCACGTGGTATGTTGCCTGAAGGGCATTCTTATGGTTCTTGCCTCCTTCTAAGGTGAAAGTTACACCCTCTTTTTGGAAGCCCTCCCCAGCTACCCCAACTCAAAAGATATCCACCATTTTTCCTTTCAGTTCCAGCTTCACTAGGTCATACTTTCCCCTTAGTTTCACCATTTTACTTTTGACATAGATTCTACCCATCCAAAAAATGTGTGACTCAACACATTGTTTCCAGTGCAATTGTTTTAACACTTTAATTTTAGCAAGAAAACTAAATATTTAGCCACATTACAGTCATAGGTCACTTAATGACGGGGATACATTCTGAGAAATGTGTTGTTAGGTGATTTCATCATTGTGTGAACATCACAGAGTGTATTACACAAACTTAGGTGGTATAGCCTACTACACACCTAGGCTATATGGTACTAATCTTATGGGACCGCCATCGTATATGTGGTTCATCATTGACCAAAACGTCAGTATGTAACTGTATTCATACATGTCACATTCTATGGAAATATCTTTCTCAGAACAGTGTATTCTTTTCTTCCATTGCAATATTCATAGTGGCACTTCCTTTTGTGGAATATAATGAGGTGATTGAAAATTTCCGGGTACAGCCATTTACTGAGACTGTGCGAAACTATTTCCCTGAAACCTGGATCTGGGACTTGGTAGTGGTAAAGTGAGTAACTTCCATTTTTGCATTTGCTTTGGATGTGAAAACATGATTTCATTATTTTCAACTATTTTTCTAATTAATTTCTGTCATTTCAAGGCAGGACCAGGCTAATTTATAAAACTGGTCTAATTATATTAACTCACTAATTAGAGACATATTTGTATTCCTGGCACTTCCAGAAAATTAACATGGTAACTAATTATAATCTAGCTTTCTCATGTTTAACATCGTTCAAGGACACATTGAACAGCAAACTTGAAGCAATCCTACAGGGAATAAACCATTTTTAGAATTATAATTTATAAAATTGTCAAATGGTATTTTAGAGAGGGAAGTTCAATGACAATTTCAAATCCATAGTCAGATTTCTAATGGTAGTACAGATTTTGAGGTGGTGTAGGGGGCATGACTGTGGTTAGGGAAACAGAACCATTGAAATACCTTTTACTTTTCCATCTTGGGCCCTGATTACAGTGTTAATTTCTATACCTTTTTTTTTTGAGAGGACTCAAAAGTATGACATTGGGTCACACTCATCAGTTACCATCTTGGAAATAACCAATTCACTTGCTTACTTTCTGTTCTTCACATTGCCATCCTCCCCAGCTCATCAGGTGTGGCCGAAGTAGGAGCAACAGTCCCCGATACCATCACTGAGTGGAAGGCAGGGGCCCTCTGCCTGTCCAGTGGTGCTGGACTTGGTCTCTCTCCAACTGCCTCTCTCCAAGCCTTTCAGCCTTTCTTCCTGGAACTCACAATGCCCTACTCTGTGATCCGTGGAGAAGCCTTCACACTCAAGGCCACTGTGTTGAACTACCTTCCCAAATGCATCCGGGTAAGGACCTTACCAAATTAAGCATGAACAAAAGATTGCACTTGGCCCATAACACCTCTTCCAGATCACTGAACTATCCCCTAACTCTGGTTGCATATATTACCGCAACAATAATAATCAGGTTCTAAGTTAGAAGGGACATAACTGGCATTTTTTTTCCCAAAAATATATGACACTGATTGTGAAACTATTGCTTGCAAACTCCAGATCTCAATTTTCTTTCATTTCTAAAGTTTTCAAAAATATTTTATTATAATCTAGGCTGAGTGCCTAAAAATGACATAAGAATCAGTACCGTTCAATCCTTTTACATGGGTTTTCTAAGTCTTCCTCTAAATTCCCATGACACTTTCTTAACCTCTAACTCTCATCACATTTAACCATGTGTAACATAATTCTTCTTTTTGGCATCTTCTATGTCCTGCAACCAAAAACACCTTGAGGACAGGAGCCACTTATATCCTAGAAGTGCCTTATATACATAAAACTTGCAACATGTTTTTAATTGAGTGAATGCATGAGTGTGTGGATTAAAAAATGAAAAAAAAAAAAAAAACAAAGGAAGGAACTCCAACTGGACTACAGCCCCACAGTAAGCTGGGAGAATTCTCATGAGTCCAAACCAGTAGATAAACTTCCTCAGGACAACATGCTGTTGTAGATTTTTCCTATCCTCCATTACTGGCACCAAAAAACTTACTATATAAAAAATAGACAAATACATATATTTATATTGAAAATATTTATAGATATATATATGTTCTATATGAAGTCTATATAATTTTTTAATGTATATAGTAGCAGCTTATGTCATTTTCTCCCCCATACTTTCCAAAAGTGTTCTTCCTAGTGTCTTTTTAACACCAAAATTCACTCCAGGCTCTTTCACTTGCCCCATCACATACCTCAACTTGTTACCCTTCTAAACTCCTATCTCATGTGTTGCTTTGTCCCATGTGGGGCTACAGGTGAGTGTGCAGCTGGAAGCCTCGCTTGACTTTATGGCTATCCCAGTGGAGAAAGACCAAGATTCTTACTGCCTCTGTTCAAATGGGAGGCAAACTGTGTCCTGGCTGGTAACTCCCAAATCACTAGGTGAGTGAAAGTTCTCTGAAGGAACGCTCTCTACTCAAACATAATGAATATATGAAGGTTCATTAAATTAGGTTCTCGTTTTTGGGCCCCACAAGCAGAAGACTCCAGCTGTTGCTTCTTTTGTACCTGTACTTGCCAGCCCCTTACATAAGGAGCAAGCTTTTGAAGAGCTCACAAAACATAGGACACCTTGTAGATATTGGGGACTTAAATAGTACCAAGTCCCTGGGACATCTAAGCTCTGATCTATAGGTCCTTTCTTTCAGGGAATGTGAATTTCTCTGTGAGTGCAGAAACACTACAGTCCTCAGAGCTCTGTGGTAATGAAGTGGCCGTGGTTCCTGAAATTGGGAGGAAAGATACAGTTGTCAAACTTCTATTAGTTGAGGTGAGTAAGCCTGACTTGCTTGATAGCCATACTGAGTCCAGGAAACGGTAGTATTATTGACTTTATTATTGATCTTTGGGTAAAAAAGAATTAATAGGATAACACATGAACTCAGCATATTTCACAGCATATGACAAGTCCATGCATTAAAATAAAGTCAGTGTTTTGTTCTGTTTTTCCACTTGCCATTTAGCTATTTTCCCATTAGCTAAAAGTCGGACTAGATATATTTTGTACCTATTTCTTTTCCTTAGTTTGCACCTCTCCCCTCTGTTCCCATGACCCCTCTCTCTTTTTTCCTCTTATCTTTTTTTATTCTTGTTTCTATCACCTAGGCTCCTCAAATATCTCATACTTTTAGGCCTTTACTGCTGTGATAGATATTAGAAATTATCTAACTCAAGCCCATCACTCACAAGTAAGGAAGCTTTAGATCCCCTCTCAAAACTCATATTATTTTTTTTTCCCTTGGATGCTCAGTCCCTTCTCATCTCTGACTTTTCCTTCTTTCCACACAAGCCTGAAGGAATCAAGAAGGAATATGCCTTCAACTCCTTACTCTGTGCTTCAGGTAAGAGTCATTCAAAACAGTGATAAGAAGATAATAGCATTTTAAGTTACAACAAATTTTTTTCACACAAATCGTTTCATTTGATTTTTGCAATATTCCCATGAGAAAGCCAGGACATCAAGTACCTCATGCCCATTAGACAAAGAAAGAAACTGAGTGCCATAGGATCAAGGTTCTTAACTGTATTAACGTAGCCATTAACAGCACAACGAGACTCAACTGAGACATACTCGTTCCTCACTTGTAGCTCTTTTCTTTAGAGTACAGGAACCTCTTCATCCAGCACAAGCAGGGCTTCAAAAGGGACCTCAGGAATAGCTAGGAAGAGTCAGAGTCAAAATGTATCAAGCTAATGGGAATAATATACAGAAGATGTGGTGAAGGGACATATATTTCTGATCTTAGAGCTTATGTAAAATCTAAGCTTTTTATGGTAAAAGACATTTCATACATAAACTGTACCAAATCATGAAAATATGGTTGTCATAGTATTTTTTCTCTCCTTTTTGTGACATTATTTGTTCTTTTACCACTGTATACATAACAGTGAACTAGCCATTTGATATGATAGGAATTTATCATAAAAGATAAATCTTTCACTGAATGCAAACTTAACAAGGGCAGGAATCTTGTCTATTCTTGTTCATAACTGTATTCCCAGTGTCTAGAACAATAACTAGCACAAAGTGGTTGCTCAGTACATATTTGTTGAAATAATGAATAATTTTGATTAAAGTTTTTCATTATAAAGTAAGTTCATGAACTAAAATCTATTGTGATAAGAAACTTATAGTAGAGGTGAGATAAAGCAAATGATTTCACCAAAACTGACAAACTAACATCATACTTGCATGTAGTACATTGGAGAAAATTGTTTTATAATTATTGAAAATCATAAAACATTTTTGTGTGAAAGGTAGAGGTATGAAGGGAGTCACTGGAGGTTAATGAGATTTGCTTATCTCTGAAATTTCCAAGAGTAGACTTTGTTGTTCTTGGTGCCGACAAGTCTATTCTGACTCTTAGTGACTTGGTAATAATAAAGGATATATCCTTACTGTGGTAAATTCTGCTTTCATGAGACTTTATCACTACAAACTAATCTACCTACCACCCCTCCCACACACACACTCATATCAAGGACTTCCTTGAAAGTAATATCCTTGAGTAGCTAGGGAAATCTACTGAAATCATAGCAACTGACAGAAGTACCCTAGAACGGTAAAGAATCATATTTACTTTAAGCATTCAGTTATTCTTACATGTTGGATGTCTACTTATACATAAGCTAAAACTCGAGGCAAAAAAAAACGCATTAGCTTCATATGGCTTTAAAACATTTTAAGAAGGCTTCAATAGGAGTAGATAATCATATATCACAGAAAACGCGGAGCTTTCTTTTGGATAGCTGCAGTGCAATGGATAATAAAAGATGATGAGACATAGCTTGGAAAGCCACTCAATACCAGGAAATGTAAATTTGGAATATTAGAATCAAGGACATTTTCTGAGGAAGTAACAAGTCCAAGTTTAACCTGCCTTCCTAAAACCACTGGCCCTGGACTTTTCAGAAAAGCAGACATCATTGATAAATCCTCTTGGGTCTGATTTGTTTGTTTACCTAGATGTTGGAGTATCTGAAAAATTGTCTCTGAAACTCCCATCAAAAGTAGTGAAAGAATCAGCCAGAGCCTCTTTCTCCGTTTTGGGTGAGTCACTTGGCCTCTGAAGAACTTGGTACAACCACCACCCCTCAGCTTTTTTTCAAATATTACTTTTAACTGCACTTTAGCTTTTCAACTTCTTTCTCATATCTCTATTTCTTCCCTCAATTTCTTTTTGGTTTCCAGCAGACCTGACCCTCCATTCTAGTTATAATTCCTTCAAGTCAGCTATCTTTCAGATGTGACTCTAATATGAATGTCTTTAATGATACTAGCCAGTTATAGTGGTTCTGACTTCTCATCTTTCATTTCCAGGTGACATACTAGGTTCTGCCATAAAAAACACTCAAAATCTCCTCCAGATGCCCTATGGCTGTGGAGAACAGAACATGGTCCTCTTTGCTCCTAATATCTATGTACTCAAATATCTGAATGAAACCCATCAGCTGACTCAGGAGATCAAGTCCAAGGCCATTGGTTATCTCAATGCTGGTGAGTAAAAGACAGAAACTTCACTTTGTTATGGTAAATATTCTCTCCACAAATAGGTTTCACATTCACTGGGCAAGAAAAGCAGTGTTATTGGTGGGTCCTGCATGCCCGAGAGACTAGGGCATGTCAGTGACCTCTGGCTTCTCTGGCATCTGCTTGCACATTTGGGAAACTTCTCTTTCTCTGCTGTGTCACTGGTACTTCATGGACCATCTGAACCTTCTGTTCCAGGTTATCAGAGGCAGCTGAACTACAAACACAGAGATGGCTCCTATAGTGCCTTTGGGGACCAACATGGCAAGAAGAAAGGCAACACGTGGTAAGAAAAGGGTCCCATATGACAGACTTTGTACAAGCATTACACTTCTTATTCCTCATGGAAACTCTACAAATTACATATTATGAACCTCATGTTATAGAGGTAGAAACTTATGCCTAGTATTATTAAGTAAGCATCATCAGGTTGCACAAATAATTAGTGGCAGAAGTGAGACTCATCTCAAAGTTTATCTGCCTTGACTGAGAAATGCCTTTTGGATTCAACACTGTAAACTATTCTTTTTCATGTCTAAGACTCATCATAAGTAAAAAATCTGGCACTTTAAGTTATCTTCCAGCATCCAGAGATGGTAGAAACTGAGACTAGAAAGGCTACAGCCATTCTTCACACTCTAAGACAAAACACACAGGCAAATAAGAGGTAATAAATGAAAAGGAGATTGGTGGAAGGAAGGTGTGGAGGGAGAGTATTTAATTTTTTGAGGCAGAAAACACTGCCAAGAGGTTGATTCATATAGCAGGAGCTGCAAAAGAGACGGTTTTTCTCATCTGCAATAGAAAATCCATGAAAGGGAGAAAACCTAGCATGAGCACGCACATGTTTTAGTCAACCACCTGAAAAAGGAAGATGGAGCCTGAATCTGTGAAGCAATGAGAAAGTGAACAAGAAAGTAAGGATCATTTGAAACCACTCGATAGTGAATTGACAGCAGATAGAGCCCAAAGACAGTGAACAGTGTCCTGGAGTAACAAAGAGAGATTCCCCAGCTCTAAGCACTCAGAGCTCCTCATACTGACTCCATGAGTGCTGAGCCGTCCCCACGAAGCCTGTGCATGTAAAGGTGCTACACGAAAACAAGTGGCCTCATCCCCCCACTCTTCTTCCTCCATCAGGCTTACAGCCTTTGTGCTCAAGTCTCTTGCTCAGGCTCGAGCTTTCATCTTCATCGATGAAACACACATTACCCAAGCCCTTACCTGGCTCTCCAACAAGCAGAAGAACGATGGCTGTTTCAAGAGTTCTGGGTCACTGCTCAACAATGCCATTAAGGTGACTGCTTTTGTAAGCTAGTTCTGAGCCTCCTGATCTCACTAATCCATGGCAATTTGTCCAAGGGTGAAGGTACATAAGAAGAAAGCACATGGGAATTCCTGAAGGAAAGGACTGGGGAGTATGAGACGGCAATAGGGTGGGGAAATAAACCCACATGAGGAAAAAGAAATGAATCTTGGCTGGGAGTGGGGATGGATATAGATGAGAACTTCCAAGGAACCATGCAAGTGAAAGGACTGACAGGAGGATAGTGGATATCTTCAAAGAGTTTTCTGAAGTAGAAATAATTTCTCTTTCCCTCTCTTATACTTACAGGGTGGAGTAGAAGATGAAGTGACCCTCTCTACCTATATCACCATTGCCCTTCTGGAGATTCCTCTCCCAGTCACTGTAGGCACCACATTATGTCCTCAGTTTCCCAGATTGATATGAATCCATTGACCTATGGTTATAATAATGCTCCTCTAAAAGCGAAGTGACAGCTTTCCTTCTTCATGATGCTGATGCATTTGACAAAACAATAGGAACTTTAATGAATTCATCAAGGAGGATTCACTTATTCAGTAAAGACCTGGACTATGTGCCAGAGCTCATCCTAAAACACAAGGGCTCTAGCCCTGCCCTTATTAGTTTACATTTTAATTAGAAAGTAATTTTTTTTAAAAGAAGAGTGATTTCTATTATGTTATGTGTTTTTTACCACTATAAAGAATGATTTCTAGGGGCCAGCCCGGTGGCGCAGCGGTTAAGTTCGCACGTTCCGCTTCTCGGCGGCCTGGGGTTCGCTGGTTCGGATCCCGGGTGCGGACATGGCACTGCTTGGCAGCCATGCTGTGGTAGGCGTCCCAAGAATAAACTAGAGGAAGATGGGCACTGATGTTAGCTCAGAGCCAGGCTTCCTCAGCAAAAAGAGGAGGACTGGCAGTAGTTAGCTGAGGGCTAATCTTCCTCAAAACAAACAAACAAACAAACAAAAAGAATGATTTCTAAAAAGATGGTCAGGAAATGTATAAAGAGATGAATGGATTTGAAAAGCACTGATATCACTTATCCTGTGGTCTTTATATTTATTCCAAGACCTGCTAAGACCCCTTTTCACTCAGTATACCCATTGTTCTCCCTTCACAGCACCCTGTTGTCCACAATGCCCTGTTGTGCCTGGAGTCAGCCTGGAAGACAACACAGGAAGAGGCTCATGGCAGCCATGTCTACACCAAGGCACTGTTGGCCTATGCTTTTGCCTTGGCAGGTGACCAGGACAAGAGGAGAGAGATACTAAAATCACTTGAGGAGGAAGCTATAAAAGAACGTAAGAGCATACATTAAGTTTTCCTCCTCACCCACCTCCACTGGATGGAAAAGGGGAATACTGAATTCCTGAAAATAACCTCCCTTTTGGTCTGCACCACTACAAATGCCAAGGTTTTTATGCAAATTCATGCATTAAGAAATCAATGCTCCTTATATACCCAAACCTTCCCTGGAATATTATATTATAGACAGAACAAAACAGATAAAAGTAACATCACAGGAGAATTCGGGTGTTTTAATCTCCCTTTATTTACAAAGACAAATACAACTGACATTTATACTTTTCTGTATGGTACATGGATATGTATCAGAGTAACTAGAAGCTACTAAGAGCTATAGCAAAGAAACTGTCATCCATAATAATAGCTTCCATGTTTTACTATTTCTAACACAACTCTCTGAAATAAATTAGGAGGTTTTTAATTTTTTTCAACAAAGCCAAAACAATGACCAAATCATTTTAGGGTGGGAGCAAAGGAACTAACCAGTGAGGAAGTCATAGCTGCCTTTTCCTCTTCCAACTCTACCAGATCAACATTTGAAGTAGCTCGGTTCAAATCTTATAAATTTCTGTCCCTGATATTTCCCTCAACCACAATAGACAGATCATAGCAAGTTCCGATTTTTACTCTGGAATAATAAATCTAGAGATATGATGATTGAAGTATAAAACTTACTTCAGCTTTTGTTATATTGTATTTATTTCTAGATAGAAACATACAATCATACATTAAATGCCAATATTTTAATTCTTTCTTTATTCTTATCCTTAAGACAATGCAACACATTGGGAACGACCTCAGAAACCCAAGGCATCAGTGGAGCATCTTTACGAGACCCAAGCTCCCTCTGCTGAGGTGGAGATGACATCCTATGTGCTCCTCGCTTACCTCACAGCCCAACCCACCCCAACTTCAGAGGACCTGACTTCTGCAACACACATTGTGAAGTGGATCACAAAGCAACAGAATTCCCAAGGGGGCTTCTCCTCCACCCAGGTCTGTGCTTCCCCCAGGATTCTTCCCCTTTAGAGTTAGGGTGCAGTGGGGAGACTTCAACAAGAGAGAAATGGGTTGCCTAAAAAATGATGTATGAAAAAAAGGGACTCACCTAAGTCTTTGTTCCCACTGCACCAGGTAGCACCTTCTTTCTCGCCTCTCCTAACAGATTCTCCTAATCTTATTTATAAATATATCCTAAAGGGAAAATTATTTTTCTCTACTCTCAACACTTCTGACAATGACTGCCCGGAGTCAACAAAGGCCCCACAGGTTAATGGCTCAGTCCCACAAGATTGCCACTCACTTCAGATGCTAGTCTCAAGTCCAGGCCTCCTGACTTCCAACCAACCAGCTAGAAACTGGGGGTTGCCACGACCCCCTCCTTGGGTTTGATAATTTGCTAGAATGGCTCACAGAACTCGGGAAACCACTTTATTTACTAATACCCATTTATTATAAAGGATACAACTCAGGAACAGCCAAATGGACGAGATGCAGAGGGTAAGGTATGTGGGAAGGGATATAGAGCTTCCATGTCCTCTCTGGGCACACCACCTTCCCAGCCCTTCTTATCTTCACCAACCTGGGAGCTCTCTGAACCCCTTTGTTTAGGGTTTTTATGTAGTAATGGGTTTTACATAGGCCGACTGATTCAATTATTAGCCACTGGTAATTAACTCAATCCCCAGCCCCTCACCACCCTCCTGAAGCGTGGATGGGGGTGAGGGAAGGAGGGAGGTTGAGGCTGAAAGTTCCAACACTCTAATCACATGGCTGGTTCCCCTGGCAACCAGCTCCCTCCGAGTCATCTCATTAGCATACAAAAAGACATTCTTATCACTCCAAAGATTCCAAGGGTCTTAGAAGCTCTCATATCAGGAACCAGGTGCAGAGACCAAATCTATATTTCTTACTATGCCACAGATCCCCTTTGAGTTTTCTTAAAAGTAACAGAAACTCATACTTCCTCTCTCCCTTCCCTACATTGGAGATCAATCAGGACTACAAGCCATTAACTTTATCATCCAGCCATATCCAGCCTGTCAAATATTATTTCTGAAAAAATACATCTAAGCTAATACCTTGCAATTTCCATTCTCAGTATTCTGAGTGTACATTGCAGAACTTATCTTCAGAGAAGTTTGGTGAAATGGTAGACACCTCTAAAGGAGAAGTTAAATATAGAGAAATGAAATTTCTGTTACCTGTGCCACCACAGTTTACAATTCACTTCATTCTCTCACTCTTCCCTCTGAAATGGATAATCTTCTTTATAATATTAAAACGCCCTCTGCACATTTTTTTTCTCTTTCTTTCAGTCCTATTGTCTGAGGGACAGTGTCAAGACTCATTTTTAACAAGAAATAAAAAGGAATTCTTTTTTTTTAATATCCAAGATCTTTCTATTTTTTATTTTTAAATTTTTTACATGATTTTTTTATTGCACTAACATTGATTTATAACATTATATAACTTTCAAGTGTACATCACAATACATTTTGAATTCTGAGTAGTTTACATTATGTTCACCACCCAAAGACTAATTATAGGGGCCGCCCTGTGGCAAAGCGGTTAAGTTCGCACGTTCTGCTTCCGCCGCCCAGGGTTCGCCAGTTTGGATCACAGGTGCAGACCTACGCAATACTTAGCAATACATGCTTATAAGCCACATATAAAGTGGAGGAAGATGGGAATGGATGTCAGCTGAGGGCTAATCTTCCTCAAAAAAAAAGGACTAATTATAATACGTCACCACACGTGTGCCTACTCACCCCTTTCCCCCTTTTTCCTCTCCCTTTCCCCTCTGGCAACCACCAGTCCAGTCTCCATTGCTATGTGTTTGTTTGTCATTGTTTTTATCTTCTACTTATGAGTGAGATCATATGGTATTTGACTTTCTCCCTCTGACTTATTTCACTTAGCATAATACCCTCAAGGTCCATCCATGTTGTCACAAATGGCCGGATTTCATAATTTTTATGGCTGAGTAGTATTCCATTGTGTATATATACCACATCGTCTTTATCCATTCGTCCCTTGACCTGCATCTAGGTTGCTTCCAAGTCTTGGTTATTGTGGATAATGCTGCGAGAAACAAAGGGATGCATGTATTTTTATGCATTTGTGTTTTCAAGTTCTTTGGATAAATATCCAGCAGTGGAATGACTGGATCATATGGTAGATCTATTCTTAATTTTTTGAGTTAACTTTATACTGTTTTCCATAGTGGTTGTACCAGTTTGCACTCCCACCAGCAGTGTACGAGGGTTCCCCTCTCTCCACATCCTCTCCAACACTTGTTTCCTGTCTTGTGAATTATAGCCATCCTGACAGGAGTGAGGTGATACCTCATTGTAGTTTTGATTTGCATTTCCCTGAGAGCTGATGATGTTGAGCATCTTTTCATGTGCCTGTTGGCCATCCGTACACCTTCTTTGGAGAAATCTCTGTTCAGATCTTTTGCCTATTTCTTAATTGGGTTGTTGGGTTTTGTTGTTGTTGTTTTCAATTTGTTGTTGAGACGTATGAGTTCTTTGTATATTTTGGAATATTAACCCCTTATCTGATATATGATTCGCAAATATCTTCTCCCAATTGTTAGGTTGTCTTTTCGTTTTGTTGATGGTTTCCTTTGCTGTGCAGAAGCTTTTTAGTTTGATGTAGTCCCATTTTGCTTATTTTTTCTTTTGCTTCCCTTGCCCAGTCAGACATGGTACTTGAAAATATGCTGCTAAGACTGATGTCAAAGAGCGTGCTGCCTATGTTTTCTTCTAGAAGTTTCATGGTTTCAGGTCTTACATTCAAGTCTTTAAAGCATTTTGAGTTAATTTTTGTTCATGGTGTAAGATAATGGCCTACTTTCATTCTTCTCTCTTTTTTTTTTTTTTTTTTTTGAGGAAGATTAGCCCTGAGCTAACTACTGCCAATCCTCCTCTTTTTGCTGAGGAAGCCTGGTCGTGAACTAACAACCATGCCCATCTTCCTCTACTTTATACACAGGACACCTACCACAGCATGGCTTTTGCCAAGCGGTGCCATGTCCGCACCTGGGACCTGAACCAGCGAACCCCAGGCCGCCAAGAAGCGGAACGTGCGCACTTAACTGCTGCGCCACCGGGCAGGCCCTACTTTCATTCCTTTGCATGTGGCTGTGCAGTTTCCCCAACACCATTTATTGAAGAGACTCTCCTTCCTCCGTTGTATGCTCTTGGCTCCCTTGTTGAATATTAGCTGTCCATAAATGTGTGGGTTTATTCCTAGGCTCTCAAGTCTGTTCTATTGATCTGTGTGGTCTGTTTTTGTGCCAGTACCATGCTGTTTTGGTTACTATGGCTTTGTAGTATATTTTGAAATCAGGGAGTGTGATACCTCCAGCTTTGTTCTTTTTTCTCAGGATTGCTTTGGCTATTTGGAGTCTTTTGTTGTTCCATATAAATTTTAGGACTCCTTGTTCTATTTCTGTGAAAAGTGTTGTTGGAACTTTGATTGGGATTGCATTGAATCTGTAGATTGCTGTAGAAAGTATGGACATTGTAACTATATTAATTTTTCCAATCCAAGAGCATGGAATATCTTTCCATTTCTTTGTGTCTTCTTCAATATCCTTCAACCATGTTTTATAGTTTTCAGTGTATAGATCTTTCACTTCTTTGGTTAAGTTTATTCCTAGGTATTTTATTCTTTTTGTTGCAATTGTAAATGGGATTGTATTCTTAATTTCTCTTTCTGGTACTTCATTGTTAGTGTATAGAAACGCAACTGATTTTTGTATGTTGATTTTATATCCTGCAACTTGACTATATTCATTTATTATTTCTAAAAGCTTTTTAGTGGATTCTTTAGGGTTTTCTATATATAAAATCACGTCATCTGCAAATACTGACAGTTTCACTTCTTTTCCAATTTGGATCCCTTTTATTTATATTTTTCTTGCCTGATTGTTCTGGCTAGGACTTCCAATACCATGTTAAATAAGAGTAGTGAAAGTGGGCATCCTTGTCTGGTTCCTGTTCTTAGAGGGACACCTTTCAGTTTTTCTCCATTGAGTATGATATTAGCTGTGGGTTTGTCATATATGGCCTTTTTTATGTTGAGGTATTTTCCTTCTATACCCCTTTTATTCAGAGTTTTTATCATAAATGGATGCTGTATCTTGTCAAATGCCTTCTCTGCATCTATTGATATAATCATGTGGTTTTTATTCTTCATTTTGTTAATGTGATGTATCACATTGATTGATTTGTAGATGTTGAACCATCCCTGCATCCCTGGAATAAATCCCATTTGATCATGGTGGATGATATTTTTAATGTATTTTTGTACTTGATTTGCTAGTATCTGTTGAGGATTTTTCATCAATGTTCTTCAGTGATATTGGCCTGTAATTTCCTTTTTTTATGTTGTCCTTGTCTGGTTTTGGTATCAGGATAATGTTGGCTTTGTAGAATGAGTTAGGAAGCCTCCCCTCCTCTTCAATTTTTTGGAAGAGTTTGAGAAGGATAAGTATTAAGTCTTCCTTGAATGTTTGGTAGAATTCCCAGGGAAGCCATCTGGTCCTAGACTTTTATTTTTGGGGAGGTTTTTGATTACTGTTTTGATCTCCTTACTGGTAATTGGTCTATTCAAATTCTCTACTTCTTCTTGGTCCAGTTTTGGAAGGTTGTGTGATTCTAAGAATTTTCCATTTCTTCTAGATTATCCAATTTGTTGGCACTTAGCTTTTGTAATATTCTCTTATAATCTTTTGTATTTCTGAGGTGTCCATTGTAATTTCTCCTCTTTCACTTCTGATTTTATTTATTTGAGTCTTCTCTCTTTTTTTCTTGGTGAGTCTAGCTAAAGGTTTGTCAATTTTGTTTATCTTCTCAAAGAACCAGCTCTTAGTTCCATTGATTTTTTTCTATTGTTTTAAAAAGGAATTCTTAAAGGAGAGATCCTCTGAGGCATAAAGTACATTCCTATAAAATGGTACTAATACAGAGAGTGATAAACCATGGGGAAGACCAGCAATATAAACTTTTTCCTTTTATTTGATCAGAGTGCAGATGAGAGACTAATAAATACTTATTGATTGCCCTGGTATCTCTCAAAGGCACATCAAAAGTAGCAGTTTAGAGGCTGGCCCCATGGCCAAGTGGTTAAGTTTGTGCTCAGCTTCGGCAGCCCAGGGTTTCACTGGTTCGGATCCTGGGTGCAGACCTGGCACCACTCATCAAGCCATGCTGAGGCAGTGTCCCACATGCCACAACTACAAGGACCCACAACTAAAATATACAACTATGTACTGGGGGGATCTGAGGAGAAAGTAAAGCAGAAGAAAAGAAAGTAGCAGTTTAGTGATGAGAAAGAGCAAGACTGGTTTTGTGGGAAGATAGGAGGTGTCATTGTGGGTTAAAAGGCAGAGGAAGAGGAATAGCAAATACAAATGAGATGAGCCTCATTCGTATATACATTTCTCACTTGCTGTGGGAGAACTTGCTTGCTCTAAAGCGAGATGTATAGGGAAATTATGTGAACATTTTGACTCGAGATATATCAAAGATTGAAGTCAGACTTGGAATTAAGATTCCACAGTTCAAATAATGAGGGAGAAAACTCCACGGCACCTTTGTAATAGTAAAAATGAACTTCGGGAAGAGTCCAAGCCCCCAAAAGTTGACCTCTCCTGGATTTCTCATGCATCTCTTCCAGGACACAGTGGTGGCCCTCCATGCTTTGTCCATATATGGAGCAGCCACTTTTGCCGGAACTGGGGAAGCTGCTTTGGTGACCATCCAGTCTTCAGGGACATTTTCCACAAAATTCCAAGTAGAGAACACCAACCGCCTGTTACTACAGCAGGTCTCGCTACCAGACATTCCCGGGGAGTATAGCATAAATGTGTCAGGGGAAGGATGTGTGTATATTCAGGTAAGACTCTATTTGTTCCTATGACTAACAGCAGAGCATTGTCTGATGTAGCAACAGAAGGTGAGAGGATGGTGCAAAAAGACCGGGCAGGGGTCCACTGTGCTGTGCACAGGGTCGCTAGGAGTCAGAATTGACTCCAGGGCACTTACAATTTATTCTTACCTGGGCAATAAAAGGACAAATCAGGAGAAATGAAATGGTGACAGATTAAAGGATCCTGTGGACCAGGAAACTGTTTCTGTTCATAACGTCCTACAGGCGGCTCTGAAATACAATGTTTTCCTGGAGAAGAAGGAATCTGCATTCGCTCTACAAGTACAGACAATACCCCAAATTTGTGACGAACTCAAAGTCCACACAAGCTTCCAAGTCTCACTAGAAGTCAGGTAAGACTGTCTGTCTCTATTATTTGGTTCTGAAAATATTAGCTACCTAGAACTCTTCAGTAAATAGACTCAAGGAATCCTAAAGTAACCCTCTTCATTAAGTTTTTGCTTTGTAGATGAAAAAAATTAGTGTCTTCACCAGTGTAGTCCATGAAGAACTTGAAGAGTTATGAGCTTGATTTGTCTGCCACCAGGATTCTTTTATTACCCACCACCATTGTTGAAGAATAAATCATTTCTTTCAATTATACTTTAACATGGGCTCGATCTTCCTTCTCTCTAAAAGAAAGTCCTCCTAATCTTTTAAATTTTCATTTTTCTAGAGAAAAAGCATTCGCAATTCAATAATAGTCTTCAAAAGCTTTACTTGGAATAGAATCAGTGACTCTAGTTATAACTACAAAATCGAATGGATCTCAGATGAAAAGAGAAAATAATATTCACAATCTGATCCATCATCAATAGACAAATAAACATATTTCATAAAAGCAAGATGTGTTAATTAAGCAAAGATATATACAAGTAGCTACAAGGAATATAAGTAGCAGGCACAACTCTTATCTAACGGAATCTTATAATCTAGTTGTGAAGATAATCTCCAAATGGAAAAAAAAGATAATCACTAATCTGAAATACATAAATTAAAAAGAAGTGTCATATACCAGCGATTCTAAAATCTGGTTATCATCCTTTATAGAATTTGTTTAAAAATGCCTATTTCCAGGTCCCACCCTCAAAGATTTAATTCATTATTTCTGGAGCTGTGCTCAGGCCTCTATGTTTCTAACAAGCTCTGTAGGTGATTCTGTTACATAGTCAGTTTTCAGAACCATTCACATTTACTAGAAAGGCAATATGTTTCCAAGGATGGAAAGATCACTGAGGAAAAAGACAGTAGTTAGGAAAGTTCCTTAAAGACGCCAGGTCTTGTGCTAGACCTTAATGGAGGGCAGGACTCAAAAGACAGCAGGGCCTATTTCTTCTCTTTTTTGTGTCCATAGCTACACAGGGAGCCGTCCAGTCTCCAACATGGTGATTGCTGATGTAAAGATGATATCTGGTTTCATTCCTCTAAAACCAACAGTGAAAATGGTAAGTAGATGCTAGGTATTTGAATTTTCTGTATCCCTAGTTTAAAAGCGTATCAATAGCATCCTAATAATGTCAACTGTATCAAACTAACATTGGTCCTAATCTAAGGAATCAAATTTATTTGGTACCAGATACATATCTAGCATCGTGCTAGTGCCAACACAAGAAATATAACAAAGATGTCTACATTCTAGTTAAGAACACTTAAAAATAGGCAAATGAAACTGTGAAATAACATTTTAGAGCAAGATATAATTAAATACCAAAATTATTGGTATAGTCTTTAAATACTGTGGGAATTCAGAGAAAGCTGAGATCATTGTTAGTTAGGGTGGAAAAAGACACCATCACAGATAATCTCAGATGAAGAGCTATCCAACTTGAGGATTCTTCTCCCTTACCTTCAAACAAAAGCCAAGGACATTTATTATAGTCACATGAATATTCTATCTTGCATCTAACATATTGGTATTCACAATTTTCTGTGTATGTTCCCACTTTATTAAACAAGTATCTTTAAACTCATTTAAAGGAATTTAATCCCAGCTTCTTTTATATAGATTTCAGTCCCACAGACTGCTTGTCTCTTAGTACCCCAAGGGCTTCATTTACTCCGTAACACTGGTGATTTCTCTCATTTTCCTCAGCTTGAACTATCTAGCCACGTGAGCAGGACAGAAGTGAGCAACAACCATGTCTTGATTTATGTGGATCAGGTAAGGGCCCTACAGGCCTGCTAGACACATGAGGGCAGATAGTCCTTTTAGGCAGCTCTCTGCATCTGGGAAGTGCATGATATGAGAAGAGCAATCATAAGGAAAGCCTTTTGGAAAAGCACATCCTTTCTGTTCCACTAGATAATATTTTAAATTGTCTTTCCTCGTTGCAGGCTTCCCTGGAACTTGGAATGTCAGAAGCAAGGGGGTTGGGAGAGGCTAGAGGATACAGATTTGTTCATACTAAAATGGGAATATGAGTATTTCTGTTTACTTCAAGTAAACACTGTCTCCCAAAAACAGGCCTGATCATTTAGAAGCGGTGTTGAAAGTTGCCAATTAAGGATAAGAAGGGTTCCCAGAAGTTGGTCGGTGATTATATCAACCTCACCTTAACATACATATACACAAAAAATAGACAGATAGATGGATGGATAAAAGGTGGTGGATAGCTATGCTATCAGTATAGATGTATTAATCACCGTCAGTTTTATCATACAGTAATGCGATTGATTTCATTAGCAAAACAAGAACACCACTCTGATTTTGCATATGTACATTTATTTCTTGAAAAATGTCTGTTTTGTAGATATTTGGAAATATTAATATGGATAGAGTCAGTCTGCCAGTATAAAGAATTTCTCTCTTGCTATGAGCAGAGCCATGTATTGGGCATTATGGAGGAATACGAGTTGTCTTGTCTAAAAGACTGGTAAACTTTTCATTACCCTAAGGAGCCTCTTCTCTAGTTCTTCAAGTTCCTGCCCTAAAATCCATATCGCCATCCACGATCGTGAGCAGTTAGCAAGCACAATTGGTTTGAGATTGAAAGCTATCAGCCAACTAAGAATTGTTCTTCAAAGGAAGAAGACTGAATCATGCCAAAGAAAAAGAGACGAGGCCTCCCTGATTCTGGATTATTGTGTCTTTCTCTATTCAGGTTACTAGTCAGACACTGAGCTTTTCCTTCACCGTTGTACAAGACATCCCTGTAAGAGACCTGAAACCTGCTATTGTGAAAGTCTATGATTACTACGAGACAGGTGAGTAAGGGAGGACTAAGAACCCCCAATAAACTCGATTCATAATAAAGGAATAGAGTGTCACAGACATTTGGGAGTAAGTCCTGTTTTCAACGTTTTCTGTCACCCGTCCTTTTCACCTGTTACCTTGGCCTATAAAACTACTACAAAAACTACCTACAACATAAGCCTATCAATCCTGCAAAATTTTCCAAGGTACTAAGAGTTTTACAAAGAAGTGTTTACAGTTAGAGAGAGATATATAAGTCTCCTTAAAAAGATACTACAACAATGCGAAGCAATAAGCAAAAGCCTAGAGAATTATACCAATAATTACAGTAGGAAATTAGAGAGAGAGAACTATTGCCCGAGTGATCAAAGACCAAAGAAAGTAAAATTTGAGTTGGAAGATAAAGGGTAGGGGCATTCTGATTAATAAAGAGGAACATGCTGAGTGTTTCAGACTAGGTGAAAAGTATAAGAAAATATCATGAAGGAAAAGCGAAGCAAATATCAAAAGAGAACTGAGGGGCCAGGCCAGTGGTGTAGCAGTTAAGTCGGTGCATGCCGCTTTGCCGGCCAGGGGTTCACAGGGTCGGATCCCAGGCACGGAACTAAGACTGCTTATCAAGCCATGTTATGGCAGGCATCCCACATATAAAGTAGAGGAAGATGGGCACAGATGTTAGCTCAGGGCCAATCTCCCTCAGCAAAAAGAGGAGGATTGGTGGAGGATGTTAGCTCGGGGCTAATCTTCCTCAAAAAAAAAAAAAAGAGAGAGAGAAAGAGAACTGAAAGGATACATGCCTACAGTTATCCCTCCTGTACTTTGCTTGAACAACTGTAGTATGAACAGCCTTTTATTTTTCTCCAGAGAAGGGAATTATGTCAGTGGTATCAAGAGTGGAAATTCAATGAAGCTTGCAGCCCTAAGTCAAAGCCTCTCCGTGAAACCTTGTCCCACTGAAGCTCCCATTCTTCAGTTTGTCTCCCATTGTGTCTTTCAGATGAAGCAGCTTTTGCTGAATACAGTGCCCCCTGCCACACAGGTAAGCAGTTTGCATCCCATTTTGCCCTCAAAGCCAGTCCTCCTAATACAAAATCATCTACGTCTTTTTTAGTTGATCTCAGATTCCTCACACTGCACAATAACACAGGAATATACATCTTGGAGGAGGAGCACTAACTCTGGAAGATTTCTCTAATTCCTTTATCAGAAGAGTCTATATTTATTAGAGGGTAGATATTTCATGGATCTCATTCTCAACCATAGCCAGTTTGGTTTCCTTTAGCAAACTCTGCTATTCATATCCAGTTAGAATTGCATTCACTCCTTGTCAAGCCCTAAATCATCCTATTTACTCTCCTCTTCTCTCCACAGATACAGAGTAAGGAAAATTTGAGGCCCATCTCTATAAACAGGGCTTTGCTGAAATCCCCAGAACCAAGACTCTTTAAAAGGATTGTTTTGTCTCTGCAATATAGATACTAAACAAGCTTGGTAAATAAATATATATTTTCAGAGAGTATATACCATTGATTCCTCACTCAGGACAAATTTACTCCAAGCTCACTCAGTGCCTTGCTGTGTATCCTGTATTTCCAATGAAGAAATAATGACATTCTAGTTGAGGTAATAACATATAGTATAAAACTGGGAATAACTCAAGACAGCCTCAATGTTGCAGAACCTCAGAATATTCAAAATAAGGTAATGGCAATCTGAGAAAGCTTTACATCCACAAAAGTTTGGGTTTTGTTTTGTTTTTTTTTGGTGAGGAAGATTATCACTGCACTAACATCTGTGCCAATCTTCCTCTATTTTGTATGTGGGATGCCGCCACAGCATGGCTTGATGAGTGGTATATAGGTCCACACTTGAGATCCAAACCCATGAACCCTGGGCCACCAAAGCAGAGCATGCAAACTTAACCACTACACCACCAGGCTGGCCCCTCAATAAAGTTTTTTGATGCATAGATTAGTGACACGAAGAATATAAAGTATGTCTAGTGGAAACACTTCTACAAAGGCAAAGAGTGTACTTTATGCCAGGTAAAATGACCAACCTGACTAGATAGGAGCTCCACATTTCAGAATTCTTAAGAGTTTAATTAATTAATTAATTAATTATGTTAAGCTGGGAGACAGAAAAATATTATGGTAATTTGAAGTATGAATTAGTTGGCCTGACTTCTGGTCCAAAATTTGCCACTGACCTTTTGTCTGACTTTGGGTCAATCAGCTGAGCTCTGGATATCAATTTCCTGTATAAGAAAGAGTCTGATGTTATTGAAGTGATAAGTAAGTATGGGAACAAGTTTTCTGAGGAGATAAGAAAATGTAGAAGCATAAAAAGAGGTATAAGGGTTAACTTAATTTTTTTAAAAAGCTAATACTGAGTGTCTACCATATGCTAGGCATTGTTCTAAGCATTTTGCTTGTATTATGTAATTCCATCCTCACACTCTATGATGTACATACTATGAGTAATGCCGTTTTTAAAATAAGAAAACAGGTTCAGAGAAGTTAAGAAATTTTCCCAAACTCTAAGTGATGAAGAAAGCAAGATTTAAACTTAGGTATTCTAGTGTCAGAGTCCATACCTTAACTACCTCCCTCTATGACTTAGCTGTGGGAAGGAGATCATTGTTTCCTCTTTTGAGATTTCAGATGATGGTGGGAGGCTAAAGGCAGAAAGAGAGATGTGTTCAAAGGAAGAGAAATGTACACAGGAGCAGAGAAAAGCGGGGAAAAATGGGGCAGAGGAAGCAGGAAGAGCAGAAGTTAGGGAGACCTGGGAGACCCTCAGGGAGTTCACATCTGAGACCTGCTGGTGTCATCATGTAGCATTTGTCCCTTTCTTGTGTGAAGCATATGGGATTGGTAGACTGTGACCAGTGTGGCCCAAGATTTGAATATGCCTTCCCAAAAGTCAAACTAGACTGTGGGAGGAGAATAGGAGACACCTACAAAATCTCTTGCTTAGAGCCTCTTTATTTATTTAAAGATTATGTTGGTTTCTTTTCTTTCTATAGTACAGAAAGGACAGAACGTTTCAGTATTCTGAAAAAGCTGGTAGACTTAGATGGGATAATACTATGGGATCCAAGATTCCTTCTCTGAATGATCACAATAAAAGGGTCAGAGAACCTGCACCCTGAGACTGGATCTGGCCTTACCCACAGGCCGTCTTATAAGAGGCACACACTAGCCCTCTGCTGTATGCCCCCATTGCAAGAGAGCTACATCAGCTTGGAGCCCAGATGTGTGGGGCTTCCTCCAAAATAGACACAAAGGAGAATCCCAACTTCATGCAATGAGTTAGAAGCATTGCAAGTGAATAACCAAATACCATTAACGTTGTACTTGGTGGGGAAGAAAGGAACAGAGAAAAGCCTGTCAAATGGTCTGACTCTTGATTCTGTGATATTTTTGTCTAATCTCAATGAAGAAATGTAAGTGAGGCCCAGGACAGAAAGTAGAAGCAGCTCCTAATTTTGGTCTATGCTGAGAGAGTTAGGCCAGGCTAAACATTGAAAAGTCATGACGGTATTTATGAGAGTGATAAAAAGTGAGGCTAGAAAGAGCTCTTGAGACCGATTCATCAAAGGTCTTAAAAGAAGTCTGCATTTCATCCTATCAGTAATAGTAAGACAATGGAATCTTTAAAAACCGGATAGTGGCATGATCAGATTTGATTTAGGACAGTAACAAGCGGCAGAAAGGGGCTAGAGAGGTGGGGACAGGTGATCAGGTAGTTATTACAATGATCCTTATTTATCATGAAACATGTGCCTGGAAAATAGGCTGTGAGTATATTCTACTTCTTAAAACTGTATTCTTAATTCTTACCACTTAGGGAAAGCCAAAATGCTTTGCACCAATATGCCAAGTTCTAGACCAAAATGAAAGTCTACAAAGAAATTTTAAGACACTGGCCTGCTATAGATATCAGGTTCAGCTTCCTATGCAGTTTTTTCCAGAGTTTATTAAAAGCCATAACTGACACTAAGTAGCACTCGGGATCAACAATTCATGTGTTCCCAGATATGTGTCTTGATCCAAACTGGGATGAGAAATGGGGGATTACTAAATACCAAAATAAAGTTAGACACAGACTAGTAGGATTTTAAAGGGAAAACATTGAGACATCAGAGACACACAGAGCATGTACTAGATTCGTGCCTCAGATCCTGAGCGTTATGGTGAATGACCACCTTGGACTTCCGCGAATTTTTTTTTTAATGTGTTTCCCCTGCGCTTGTCCCTTAGCGGTAGCTCTGAGATCCTCTGTTTTCATGTACAGTAATAAAAGATAGCCACAGGGTGGCAGCAAAGGTTAGAGAATATGAGTACTGCTGGTTTACTAATTATAAAAACACTTTTTAAAAATTAAAAAGTTAGGCAAAGGGAAGAGAGCAGAGGAACAAAATAATCGTGGAAACTTAAAATAAGAAGATAAAATAATATCTAGCACAAATCATCCTTACCTGTGGGCAGAATTGCACTCACAATCTTGAAACAGCTGATTTTTTTTTTATTTGGTTTATTTTCTTAGAATTAGTGTATTCTACAAGAAACATTACACTTATTTCTTTTCTATCAATGAAATGTGACTCTAAACCCCAGCCCCATTGGACTGACAGGAAATCATCTCGCTTATCCTGGGGTTCTTCCACTTGGTGATCTAACGCAAGATCAAGGTGTCGCATCCCATCCCACTGCAGTCATCTGTCTGTAGTCCACATGACTTTTAGATCCACCCCTCTGTGGCCTCCTTGTCGATCTTAGGGATAGGAATGCTTGACAAAGAACAAGTGGCTGGGCCTAGCATCCAACCTTTCAGATGCTCCACGCGGACCTTCCCTCTAGAGTAACCTGAGGAATCCACTGACCTCTTTCTGCCCAGCCTAAAAGAATTGTTTTAGTCTGGGGAAAGTCTTAATCATTTAGTCATTTTAGTAATAAACCTTAGTTTTTAATTGGTTTTCTTCTTCTCAAATTCTGTTATTCCCCTAAGTATTTATTGTTTTTTTTATTGAGGTAACATTGGTTTATAACATTATATAAATTTTAGGTGTACATCATTCTATTTTGAATTCTGTGTAGATTACGTCATGCTCACCACCCAAAGACCAATTACAATCCATCACCACACACGTGTGCCCAGTTACCCCTTTCACCCTCCTCCCTCCCCTCCTTTGCCTCTGGTAAACACCAACCTAATCTCTGTATCTAGGTGTTTGCTTATTGTTGTTGTTGTTGTTTTTATCTGCTACTTATGAGTGAGATCATATGGTATTTGACTTTCTCCCCCTGACTTATTTTGCTTAGCATAATACCCTCAAGGTCCATCCATGTTATCCCATATGGCAAAATTTCATCTTTTCTTTATGGCTGAGTAGTATTCCACTGTGTATATATACCACATCGTCTTTATCCATTTGTCCCTTGATTGGTACTTAGGTTGTTTCCAACTCTTGGCTATTGTGAATAATGTCACAATGAATATAGGGGTGCATATATCTTTATCCATTCATGTTTTAATGTTTTTGGATAAATACCTAGAAGTGGAATAACTGGACTATATATGGTAGTTCTATTCTTAACTTTTTGAGGAGTCTCCATACTGTTTTCCATAGTGGCTGTGCCAGTTTGCCACCCCACCAGCAGTGTATGAGGGTTCCCTTCTCTCCACATCCTTTCCAACACTTGTTGTTTCCTGTCTGGTTAATTATAGCCATTCTGACAGGCATGAGGTGATATCTCATGGTAGTTTTGATTTGCATCTCCCTGACAGTTAGTGATGTTGAACATCTTTTTATGTGCCTGTTAGCCATCTGTATATCTTTGGAAAAATGTCTGTTCAGAACTTTTGCCCATTTTTTAATTGGTTGTTTGTTTTTCTGTTTCTGAGATGTATGAGTTCTATATATTTTGGATATTAACCCCTTATCTGATATATGGTTTGCAAATATCTTCTTCCAATTGTTAGGTTGTCTTCTCATTTTGTTGATGGTTTCCTTTGCTGTGCAGAAGTTTTTAGTTTGATGTAGCTCCATTTGCTTATTTTTTCTATGGTTTCCTTTGCCCAGTCAGACACGGTACTCGAAAATATGCTGCTAAGACCAATGTCAAAGAGCATACTGTCTATGTTTTCTTCTAGAAGTTTCATGGTTTCAGGTCTTACATTCAAGTCTTTAATCGATTTTGAGTTAATTTTTGTGCATGGTGTAAGATAATGGTCTACTTTCATTCTTTTGCATGTGACTGTCCAGTTTTCCCAGCACAGTTTATTGAAGAGACTTTCCTTTCTCCATTGTATGTTCTTGGCTCCCTTGTCGAAAATTAGCTGTCCATAGATGTGTGGGTTTATTTCTGGGCTCTTGAGTCTGTTCCATTGATCTGTGTGTCTGTTTTTGTGCCAGTACCATGCTGTTTTGGTTACTATAGCTTTGTAGTATATTTTGAAATCAGGGAGTGTGATACCTCCAGCTTTGTTCTTTTTTCTCAAGATTCCTTTGGCTTTTTGGAGTCTTTTGTTGTTCCATATAAATTTTAGGATTCTTTGTTCTGTTTCTGTGAAAATTGTTGTTGAACTTGATTGGGATTGCATTGAATCTGTAGATTGCTTTAGGAAGTATGGACATTTTAACTATGTTCCAATCCAAGAGCACGGAACATCTTTCCATTTCTTTGTGTCTTCTTCAATTTCCTTCAACAATGTTTTATAGTTTTCAGTGTACAGATCTTTCACCTCTTTGGTTAAGTTTATTCCTAGGTATTTTATTCTTTTTGTTGCAATTGTAAATGGGATTGAATTCTTAATGTCTCTTTCTGCTACTTCGTTATTAGTGTATAGAAATGCAACTGACTTTTGTATGTTGATTTTGTATCCTGCAACTTTACTGTATTCATTTATTATTTCTAAAAGTTCTTTGGTGGATTCTTTAGGGTTTTCTATATATAAAATCATGTCATCTGCGGGGCTGGCCTGGTGGTGTAGTGGTAAAGTTTGCACATTCTGCTTCAGCAGCCCAGGGCTCACAGGTTCGGATCGTGGGTGCGGACCTACACACCACCCATCAAGCCATGGTATGGTGGCATCCCACATACAAAGTAGAGGAAGACTGCCACAGACGTTAGCTCAGTGATAATCTTCCTCAAGCCAAAAAAAAAAAAAAACCAAGGAATACAGGCAATGGATGTTAGCTCAAGGCCAGTCTTCCTCACCAAAAAAAAAAAAAAAAAAAAAAAAGAATGTCATCTACAAATAGTGACAGTTTCACCTCTTCCTTTCCAATTTGGATCCCTTTTGTTTCTTTTTCTTGCCGGACTGCTCTGGTTAAGACTTCCAATACAATGTTAAATAAGAGTGGTGAAAGTGGGCAACCTTTCCTGGTTTCTGCTCTTAGATAGCTTTCAGTTTTTCTCTGTTGAGTATGATATTAGCTGTGGGTTTGTCATATATGGCCTTTATTATGTTGAGGCATTTTCCTTCTACACCCATTTTATTCAGAGTTTTTATCATAAATGGGATGCTGTATCTTGTCAAATGCTTTCTCTGCATGTATTGAGATGCTCATGTGATTTTTATTCTTCATTTTGTTAATGTGGTGTATCACATTGATTGATTTGTGGATGTTGAACCATCCCTGCATCCCTGGAATAAATCCCACTTGATCATGGTGGATAGTCTTTTTAATGTATTGTTGTGCTTAATTTGCCAGTATTTTGTTGAGGATTTTTGCATTGATATTCATCAGTGATATTGACTTGTAATTTTCCTTTTTTGTGTTGTCCTTGTCTGGTTTTGGTATCAGGGTAATGTTGGCCTCATAAAATGAGTTAGGAGGCTTCCTCTCCTATTCAAATTTTTGGAAGAGTTTGAGAAGGATATGTATTACGTCTTCTTTGAATGTTTGGTAGAATTCACCAAGGAAGTCATCTGGTTTTGGATTTTTATTTTTTGGGAGGTTTTTGATTATTATTTCAATCTCCTTACTGGTGACTGCTCTATTCAATTTCTCTATCTCTTCTTGATTCAGTATTGGAAGGTTGTATGATTCTAAGAATTCATCAATTTCTTCTAGATTATCCAATTTGTTAGCATATAGTTTTTCATAGTATTCTCTTATAATCCTTTGTATTTCCAGAGTGTCCATTGTAATTTCTCTCCTTCATTTCTGATTTTATTTATTTGAACCGTCTCTATGTTTTTCCTGGTGAGTCTAGGTAAAGGTTTGAAAATTTTGTTTATCTTTTCAAAGAACCAGCTCTTAATTTCATTGATTTTTTTCTAATATTTCATTTACTTCTGCTCTGATTTTTATTTCATTCCTTCTACTAATTTGAGGCTTTGTTTGTTCTTTTTCCACTTCCTGCACTGTTAGATTGTTTATTTGAGATTTTTCTTGTGTGTTAAGGCAGGCCTCTATTGCTATAATCTTCCCTGTTAGAACCACTTTTGCTGTATCCCATAAATTTTGGCATGTCATATTTTCATTCTCATTTCTCCAGGTATTTTTTGATTTCTCCTTTGATTTCTTTATTGATGCAATAGTTTTTCAGTAGCATTTTGTTTAATTTCCACATATTTGTGGCTTTTCCAATTTTCTTCCTGTAGTTGATTTCTAGTTTCATACCATTGTGGTCAGAAAACTTGGTATTATTTTAATCTTTTTAAATTAATAAGTTAAGACTTGATTTGTGGCCTAGTATGTGATCTATCCTGAAGAATGTTCCACATGCATTTGAAAAGAATGTGGATTCTGCGGTTTTTGGATAAAGCATTCTGTATGTATCAATGAACTCCATCTGGTCTATTGTGTCATTTAAGGGCAGTGTTTTCTTATTGACTTTCCATCTGGATGATCTATCCATTGGTATAAGTGGCATATTAAAGTCCCTTATTATTGTCAATTTCTTCCTTTATATCTGTTAATATTTGTTTTATATATTTAGATGCTCCTATGTTGGGAGCATAGATTTTACAAATGTTATGTCTTCTTGTTGGACTGACCCTTTTATCATTGTGCAATGCCTTGCTTTGTCTTTTTTTAAGTCTTTGATTTAAAGTCTATTTTGTCTGATATGAGTATTGATATCCCAGCTTTCTTTTCATTTCTATTTGCGTGGAATATCTTTTTCCATCCCTTCGTTTTCAGTCTGTGTGTTTCTTTAGATCTGAAGTGAGTCTCCTGTAGGGAGCATATATGGGTCTTGTTTTTTATCAATTCAGCCACCCAATGTCTTTTCATTGGAGCATTTAGTATGCTTAAAGTCATTATTGATAGATATGTACCTATAGCCATTTGTTAGTAGTTTTCTGGTTGTTTTTGTAGTTCTCTATTCCTTTCTTCTTCTCTTGGTCTCTTCCCTTGTGGCTTGATGGTTTTCTTTAGTCCTACATAAGTTTGAGTTCCTTTCTCTTTATTCTTGTGTATCTATTGTAGGTTTTTGTTTGTGGTTACCACAAGATTCATATATATCAAGCTATACATATAGGAGTCTAATTTAAAGTCATACATGCTTACATTCGGATGCATTCTAAAAGCTCTACATTTTTATTCCCCACCACCACCACATTTTGTTTTTGATGTCATATTTTATGTCTTTTTATTTTCCATTACCCTTAAGTACTTATTGCAGTTATAGTTGATTTTACTACTTTTGTCTTTTAACCTTCATACCAGCTTTTTAAGTGGCTGATCTATTTCCTTTATCAGATATTTGCCTTTACCAGTGAGATTTTTTTCTTTCATATATTTTCCTATTTCTAGTTATGGCCTTTTCTTTTCCTCTTAAAAAAGACCCTTTAACATTTCTCATAAGTCCAGTTTAGTGGTGATGAAGTCCTTTAGCTTTTGCTTTCCTGAGAAACTCTTTATCTTTCCTTCAATTCTGAATTATCACCTTGCCTGGTAAAGTATTCTTGGTTTAAGTGTTTTCATTTAAGCACTTTAAACATATCATGTCCCTCCCTTCTGGACTGCAAAGTTTCTGCTGAAAAATTAGCTGATAGTCTTATGGGGGCTCCCTTGTATGTGACTTCTTGTTTTTCTCTTTCTGCCTTTAATATTCTCTATCATTAATTTTTGCCATTTTAGTTATAATATGTCTTGGTGTGTATCTCTTTGGGTTCATCTTGTTGGGACTCTCTGTGCTTCCTGGACCTGGGTGTCTGTTTCCTTCCCCAGGTTAGGGAAGTTTTCAGCAATTATTTCTTTTTTTTTTCTTTTTTTTCCAAGGAAGATTAGCCCTGAGCTAACATCCACCAATCCTCCTCTTTTTTCTGAAGAAGACTGGCCCTGAGCTAACATCTGTGCCCATCTTCCTCTACTTTATATGTGGGACGCCTACCACAGCATGGCTTGCCACACAGTGCCATGTCTGCACCTGGGATCCAAATCGGCGAACCCTGGGCTGCCAAAACAGAACATGTGCATTTAACCACTGCACCACCGAGCTGGCCCCTCAGCAATTATTTCTTAAATAATTTTTCCCTCCCTTTCTCTCTCTCTTCTGGGACACCTATAAAGAAAATATTAGTAGGCTTGATGTTGTCCCAGAGGTTCCTTAAACTATCTCTTTTTTTTTAATTCTTTTTGCTTTTTGCTCTTCTGATTGGATGGTTTCCACTAGTTTGTCTTGCAGATTGCTGATCCTTCTTCTGTATGATCTAATCTGATGCTGATTCCCTCTAGTGTATTTTTCATTTCAGTTATTGTATTCTTCATCTGTGATAGGTTTTCTTATATTTTCTCTTTGTTGAAGTTCTCCCTGTGTTTCTCCATTCTTATCCCAAGTTCAGTGAGCATCTTTATGACTATTATTTTGAACTCTTTATCAGTAAATTACTTATCTCCATTTCATTAAGGTTCTTCTCCAGGGTGTTACCTTGTTCTCTCATTTGGAACATATTCTTCTATCTCCTCATATTGTTTGGCTTTCTGTGGTTGTTTCTATGAATTAGGCAAAACAGCTACTTCTCCCAGTCTTGAAGGAGTGGCCTTGTGTGGGATCATCCTCTCCATAAACTGTGTGTGCCAAGGCCACCCAGGTTAGCTGGTGTGGCCCAGTGGCCTGAGGCATGCTGTGGTGGTCTTAGCATGCCAGCTAGAGGATCTGGCCCATGCTCCAACCTGTACTATCAAAGTAGAGGGGAAATACTAAAAATGGCACTGGCCAGCACCTTCAACCCCACAGAAAATTTCAGCAATTCCCTGCCCATTTGGCAGACACTCTATGGTTTGTAAGTTGATTTCCTTTTCATATAGTCTAGGTGCCCTTAAAACTGCTGTTTTTTTCACTGTGCCCCAGAGTGGGCAAGCCTGCACATGGACCTCTCAGTGATATCCCTTCCTGCTATTGGTTGCTCTGTCAAGAGTGGAGTTCCTCTTGATATTGTGTCTTTGTCTCTCCTACTTGTCTCTATGTGATCCCTCTATCATTTGTCGTACAGAAGCTGTTCAATCAGCTTTCAGTTCTTCTTCAGGAGGAATTGCTCTATATATAGATATAGATTCCATGTGTCCATTTCACCATCTTGGCACCCACCTTTTGCCATTTTTTAAAATAAAATGTCTTACTTCTTGTCTTAATTTTTACTTCTCTAACTACTAGAGAGTTGAAGCATCTCTTCACATGAGCCATTAGGATTTCTTCTTTTGTACATTACTATTCATGTAATTTATATGTGTTTGTATTTTTTTATTTCATCAATTCGAAATTGCACATTTTTATCATTTTAACATCCCTGAAATGGGTACACATCTTACAATAGATAATATCTATTTCATTTATCTACTTTTGCATAACAAACCACCCCAAAATCCAATAAGTTAAAACAACAACAATTTTATTACATTTCAGTTTCATGGATTGACAGGGCCTAGCTGGGTGATTCTTCTGATGGTCTTGCCATGGGTCTCTCATGAAACTGCAGGCAGATAGCAGCTAGGACGAGAATCATCTAAAGGCTCCACTCGGATTCTTAGACAGCTTAGCCTCTCCCTCTCCATGTAGCCTCAGGGCTTCTCCTTGTGGTTTCTCTAACAGAGTAACTAGATTTGTTACCTGGCATTTCAGAGCTCTCAAGAGCAAAGCTTCCAAGAAAATAAGGCAGAAGCTTCAAGGTTACTTATGAACTAGCCCCAGAGGTCATGTAATATCACTTTTATCATAGAGTCAGCTTATATTCAAGAGAAAATGAAACAAACTCCTCATCTTGAAGGAGAAGCAAGATCATATTACAAAAGAGTGTGTAACTGAAGAAATTGTTGTGGCCACCGTGGGAACACCATTTACTAAACCTGCTATTTGACTTCAAAATCATGTCTTTCCCACATACAAAATACTTCTAGGCTCTCCTCTGAAAGTCTCATCTTATTACAGATAAGTCTAAGATCTCACCATCTAAATCAGGTGTGAATAGGGTTTGGGGGTGAAGTTCCTTAGCTACTACTCTTTAAGTACAGTTCCTCTTAACCTTAAGACATTTGAACTTAATAGACAACATATCTAACCCCAAACAAACTCAGTAAATGATGGTGAGACAAAGAAAGGATAAGTGCAACAAATATTCAGTTCAGATTCAAAAGTAGAAAAAATAGACTCCACTTCTTGGTAGGGTGGGGGCAAGGACATAATGCAAAAGAGCATGTGGCTCATCAAATGGTACACTTCAAATAGGTGCAGTTTATGGTACATCAATTATACCTCAACAAAGGCATTTGTTTGTTTGTAAAGAGTATGTTTGATGGGCAATGTGCAGGCATCTTTGGAAACACAGTCTGCCACAGCATTTTACACAGTGGCTGTCAGGTAGGCAATGTCATGATGTAGTCATCATTCTTTCTTCATAAATGAACTTGGCTGTTTTCCCATTGACCTTCCTATTGAACAATTTTAATCTCTCAATGTTTTAGTCAATGAATCATTTAATAAACATTTGAAAAAGGAATTGGAATTCTGATTGTTCTTTGAAACATGCCATTGACAACTGCTGGTAAGATCAAAAGAGTGTTAAGATGAAGACCTGAAGAATGGTTGTGAGCTTGGCAAACAACCCCAGAGACAGTAGTGAGGCACTCGGGAAATGCTGCATCACCAGCACCACATGACGTCACAGAATATTGTATATAAGAATGTGAAGTCCGAAAGTGAGTCAGAAGAATTGCTGTGTAAAAGAAAATGAGTTTTATGAATGCTGAATGCCAGAAGTGGGCACGGGAGGGAAGCACAGAACAGAAAAGCTAGCTGCCATTCCAAATATATAATTGCTATTTAATGACAGGACAGTAAATATTGAAGTTAAACCGTATGGAAGTGTCATTTTTGTAGCTCCCAAAAAGTCAAATAGTGAAAAATCTTCTGATTTCCAATCTAATGTTTCCTACAGAATTCTAAGGAAAGATTTCCTGAGTTGGATAGTACAACACAGAAGGCACTTAAACAAACAGAAAAAAGGACAGCACAGCATTTGTCTGTCAAGATGGGGCAGAGGAAATTAAATTACATGTTATTCTTTAAGGACAGAGAAAGCCTAGGGACCCCCAGCACTGTGTCTGACTCTGTGATCATTCAGTGCCATACACTGAAATTATATATACGTGATTATGAACCATTCCAAAATGATAAAAGATGAGAACTCAATTCTTCCCTATTTTTTCTCCTTTCTGTCCTACTTTTCAGAAAGTTTAATTTCCTGTGATCAAATGTTGTGCCTTATTAAGAATATGATGTATTTCTGTTTTATCCCCTTTTGTTCTTTTTTTTCACTAATGAGCCTCCTACTACTGATATTTCCAGTTTCCTTACTACTGAATGTTTTTTCTTTCCTACTAACTCACTATCATTCTGTCACTACTCATTACTGTCATTCTGAGACTAGTGTCCATAACTGGCAATAACTTGAATACAGTGCACAGGCAATCTTGCTTGCTAGTCAAACAATCCTAGATCTCTGTCTTGAAAATGTACAGTGACAAAGGGAATGATTGGCCACAAATGAACTATTTGTATCTGAGTAGTAAAAATAATGCATGAATTTTTCCAGAATCAAGGCAATAAGAAAATGTTCTTTCCTCTAGTGACTGAATAAAACAGATTCTCCCTTTGATTGGCCATTCAAAACAAAACAAAATCCTGCCCCCTGAAATGGCCTTGGGATGAGTACTTTCGCAACTGCCATTATCACTGCAATCATTGGCTTTGACCACAAGAGGGCAATTAAAACCAGTAATGAGACTATTATACATCAGTTCTTAAAGTGATGTCTTAGGAAAAGAGAAGAATCAGAGGAAAAGGTAGTGGGATAGGAAAAAAAATTTTAATGTTTAAAAAAACATAAAATTATACATGTGTAGAGACAGACCATTTTGTCAATCCTCAATTTCTGCGTACACAAATTGATATCCGAAAAGTTTAAGCCAATCTAAACTAAAGGTTAATCGTATAAGCAATTCAAGATTTTCTGCTTACATTCCTCTGAGTTCTGATCCTTGTTTCCACAGACCAGCAGTGGGGAAGCGAGGCAGCCCTCCAGCCTCAGGAGAGGCTTAAGAGTTGAAGCTTCCCTGATGAAGAAATTCCACCTGTGCACAGCAGCTTCAGCTCCTGCTGGAGAGTTCTAGCCTGTCCTTCCTGACAGCCTGCCTCTGGACTTTGGACTTGCCTAGTCAACTCCACAACTACATAAGCCAATTCCTTACAATAAATTTCTTGATATGTATCTCCTACTGATTCTGCTTCTCTTGTTGAACGTGACTTATATAATACCCAGATACTACTTATCTCACATGCAACACTTCTGTGGGTTTTAAGGGGTCCCACACACAAATAGATACACCTCTGAGAAATTTCTGCACTGCAACATTTCCTGATACAGATGATATACTCTCTGGAAGGTCTCTTAACTTTATCTTAACTCTCAGTTTATGGTGAAACATTCCATATGACTTCTTTCTTGTGGGTTTCCTTTGTCTCACAGGAAGTCCTCTTAGACAAAGCCCTTTGTAGGTAACTCAAACTCCATTCCCTTCTTCTGCTTTCTCTCTGGGCTCAGGGAAGCTCATATGCAGACTCAACAAATAGTGAAATTGCAGCTCACATCCACTGCAGCGACCCTTTCTTACCCTGTCATTAGGGGCAATTTCTACTAGCTTCCCACTATCCGACCTCCCTTAGCAACATCCAGACGAAAATTTCTATGCCCTCCACAATAAGGGACTTACATGAGGTTCTTCCAAGCACTCTCGTGTTCTCCAATCAGCCCCAAAACTGCACATTTCCATAGCTGAGCAAGAAAGGGCCAGGGAGTAAGACTCTGTCCATCTCCAGTGAGAAGTGCCCAACCTCTCCCAGGTGCCCTCTAGATGTCCCCACTCACCAGCAATCTCTTCATCCACAAATTCTTGCAAAGAATTTGCCTCTGTAATCAGTCTTTATCTTTTTCTTCTGTGGGCTGTTGGCAATTGTCCCTAGACCAGTTTGGAAAGTCCTAAGGGGTGTGTCTAAGGACTCTTTTTGGAATATAGAACTTTTCATCACCTACCAGTCAGTCTCAGCTTTAGGTTTCAGCCAAAATTTTGAGACCACATAAAAAAAGTCTCTCTCTAATATTCTAGTACTCTCATCGCTGGGTAAGTTTTTGCATTCTCACAAAAATCGATCATTCATAGGTAAGCTTCCATCCAGAATTTTGTATCTTTAAAGAGCATTCTAGTCTCTCAGCAATGTTTTCCACTTGTGGCTCTATTTCTGAGTCTAGGGATATTTGATGAGTCCACGAGTCTGTCAGTGAGTATGTGCAGTGCTCTACATTGGTTCTCAAAGCCTCCTGGAAGAGCCTTCATAAATGTAATCATTGCGCTAATTTAATTGTTTCACTGGCAGAGGCACCAATTTTCTGTCCTTGACACAACAATGCCAACTCCAGTTAGTTCCTGATGCTTCTATAATTATGCCTTTCACTAGAGGTCAATTGTCTTATACTCTCCCTTAACTAATTTAATCTTAGAATGGAGAATGAAGGACTTCAAATGATATAAAACCCAGAATTCATTAAAGAAAAGATGGTAAATTTGATATGTAAAATCCAAAACTTTTAACTAGGAAAAAAAAATCCCATCATACACAAGTTAAGAGAAAAAATAAGAAACTAAGACAAAATATTTTCAGCCTGTATCACACTCAAATTGCCAATTTATTTAGTATATAAAGAACTTTTTCTTACAAATTGTTTGGGAAAATATCAATATCGCAATTTTTTTAAAAAAGAATGAAGACTGGGGCCAGCCCTGTGGCCAAGTGGTCAAGTTTGCGCACTCTGCTTTGGCAGCCCAGGGTTTCACAGGTTCAGATCCTGGGCACAGACATGGCACCACTCATCGGGCCATGCTGAGGCAGCGTCCCACACAGGTCAACCAGAGGCACTCACAACTAGAATATACAACTATTTACCAGGGGGCTTTGGGGAGAAGAAGGAAAAAAAAAAAAAACAGGATGAAGGCTATGAACTGTCAGTTTACAGAAAAGGAAATACAAATGGCTCTTAAGCCTGTGAAAAGATGCTCGCTATAATTCTTCATAAGAGACACACAAATTAAAATCATAATGAGAAACCATTTTTTACCTCTCCAATCAGCAAAGATCAAAACGCTTGATGAAAACTGTGTTGGTGAAGATGCAGAGAAAATGAAATTATCACCCATTGCCGGAGGGAATGTAAATCCACAGATTTATGTAGAGCAACATGGTAGCTGCCAACACGTCAAAAGCACAAAACTACATCTGTAGAACTATAGTCATTGCTGCTTTGTTTGTAAAGGCAGAAGAGAGGAAATGATCTAAGCCTCTATTAACAGGAGACTAGCTAAAGAAACTGTTAAATCCATAAAATAGAATTCCATCCAGCCATTAAAAAGAATGAGGTAGTTGTAATGTGTATAAACACAGAAAGAGTCAAAATATATTGTTAATTGGGAGGAAAAAGTAAAGTTCAAAACAGTGTTATACTATGCTACAACTTGAGTTAAATGTGTGTGTGCGCGTGCTTGTGTACATAAATGCTAGTATATGAATAGATTATACATAGAAAAGAACACAAAAAGTCAAACGCATTTTTCTCCAGGGAATGGAACTGGGTGGACTGGCAGTCAGAGGTGGAAGCAGAGACTCTGTTTCCACTGATATAGCCCTTTGTAAGTTTTGAATTTTATACTGTGAGCATGCACATCTTCAAAACACAGAAAATAATTTTAAAGAAGCAACACATGAAGAGAATCACACTGTGACAAGAGCTTTGAGGGAAGTAAACAAGTGGATGTCACAGAGAGTTTGGAGATTTTAGATGGAATGAGTATATGGGATGGCTAAGCATAGGCTCAGAGAAATTAAGCATTTTAGCCTAAAGTCATACAGGAATTATTAGAAAAAGGTTTTGAATATAGGTTTGTCTTGTTGACTCCAGCATCAATGCTCTTCCTACTCTGTTCCCACTGCTCTCACATGGGGACAAGGCATTTTTCTAAGGAAAAATAGACAACAAATGTCCATGCAAAGAACCAGTGTAACTAACAAGTTTCAGAAAGCGAGCATTCTATACCTGTCATGGCCAGCAGCATTCAGATGCAAAGAGTTGGTTATAAGTTGTGCAGAGTCTTACAGTCAGGAAAAATTCCTTAAGCAAAAAACATGAAGAACTGAAAGAAAAAAAGAACCTCCTACTAGCTCTTACTAGGGATCTACAGAGTACGTTCTATCCAATTGCGGAGAGATGTCATGTACCCAATAGTTAGCTTGAGACCAAATAAGTGAAGGCAGCCCAGGGCCACAAGAGCCATTGTAGCTAAGACAGGCCAAAACCTTACAACAGTCTTGGCTTCCATTACAAAATCTGGAATGTGTACATGAGGTCACTGACCCTATAGCCACGTGACCAGAGATGCAGCCTTTTTGAAGACAGGCAGTACATGTTCTTAGGTGGGCAAAAAAAGAAAATACAGTTTTTGAGAGTAGGTGTTAAAAAGGGGACATGAGAGGAGAATGGAGAAGGTACACTAAGTAGGGTAATCCAATGCACAAAAGAGGCAGTACAACCACGGTCTAAGCTTCCATCCACATGCAGCTGGACCAAATGAGTCCTCCACCTGGGATGCGCTCTGCAGAACCCCAGGTCCAAGTGAACCGTCAACCCAGATAATGCCTCACTGACATTCTAGCTTGGCAGTTGGGTTGGAGGGTGCAGGTTGGTTTCTTTTTGTCTTTATTATTATTGTTTTTTAGTTATACAGCTAAAGAGAAAAATGCTCTCATCTTAAAAAGTTTGTTCTACAGGAAAAAAAAGAAGGGAAAAGGTGAAGGAATTTATTTAATCATTTTGATATTGATAGATATGTGAATTGTTTCTAATTTTTCCTATTGTAGAAGTGCAATAAAATTCTTTGTACACTTGTACAAACGTTTCTTTAGAATCCATTGCTAGCAGTACCAAGTGTATACACTGACCAGGCCAAAAGCAGTTAGAGAAGCTGGGTAGGAGATAGAACCAGCACCTCATCTGAGGCAGCAGGAAATGCCCAGGCCTGGCCTTGGCACCTGTCCACACTCTTGTCCCAGTCCTGGCCTGGGCCTCCACAGTTTGACTGTTCTCTCACTGCCCCTGCCAGTAAATCCTACCTGCTGTGTCCACTGTAATCCCTGTTACACTGAAAACAGCTTACCCTATATTATTAACCTTTATGCAGAATATTCCCACACTTCTTTGCCTTAACTGCAACCCAACTGTTTTCAAAAACGATGTCCTCTCAAAATGAGGGCTGCTACATTTCCCACAAAGTTGGAAGGGGGTTGGAAGTGATGAGAAGTGGAAAGTCTGCATTTCTGCTGCAGTTGTGTTGTTGTTAGTCCCTTCACTGATTCCAGACCGTTATTTCTTCGTCACATAAAAATGGCTCTTTGAAGAGAGAGTGGTGGGTGGTTGTACAACATTGTGAATGTAGTTAATGCCACTGAATTGTATACCTAAAAATGGCCAAAATGGTAAATTCTATGTTATTTCTATTTTGCCACAATAAAAAAAAAAAATGGCTTCTTTGAGGCACATGCCATCTGCCCACCCCATATTCTACTCCTTCTTGTCATTATCATCCTCAAACCTGTTCCCTCCCTCACACTGATCCGGGATTTTGGCCTGGAACTCAGTTGTCTTCTCCATTCCAAGTTAGACATACTCAAAACAGCAAAAATGAGTACAATGTAAAACAAAATAATAATAATGATAATAATATACACTTATTAGGAAAAAGTGTTGGAAAATGTATGTAAAATCCCAGGTAGGACATTCTAGGTGGAATATCAGAATCCACAATGAGAGGAGGAGGTTCGGGGGAATGAGAGATTTCACTTTATTAAAACTTAAAATTCATGAAGAGAAAGAAAAAATCTCTATGATGTTTAAAAAAAAATAGACAGAAAGAAAACATTTACAACACATGTGACTGACAAAAAGGTTATCCCTAATATACAGAGTGCCTACAGACTGATAAGAAAAAGACCAAAAGATAAAACCTAATAGAATAAATGGCCAAGAGATATGAACAGGTAATTCAGAAGAAATAAAAATAACAGATTAACTTGAGAAGACACTCAAAGACACCAGCAGTTAGGAAAACACAAACTATAACTGAGATATACCATTCCTCCTCCTCCCACACACAAAAAATAATAATAATAATTAGCCAAAATTTAAAACATTGAGACCGCGTGGAGCTGAGAAGGGGGAGGATCAGAATGCTCACCCATTGCTGGTAGGAGTAAAATTGCTTCAGTCTTTTTGTAATCTAGTAGTATCTACTAAAATTTTTAATTTGCCATACATTTTGGCCCATGACTCTTTTAGTAACGTATTACAGAGAAATAGGGTATATATACAAAAATATTCACTGTAGCATTTATTTCTTCTCATATACTATTATTCTCAAATCTTTTCCTATCCAGTATGTTCCTCACTTTAGGGTTCCCTACTCTTTGAGTTTCGTTTGTCTACTTCTGGCTACTTCTATTTTCTGACACCTTTTTTTCTCCCCTGAAACTACCCTGTAAAATCCCCACCTTTCATCATTCCTACCATTTGACTTCCCTGTTATTACAACTAGTCTGGCACAGGCTGTTGTCAATAATCATGCAACAGTGCAGACTGAAATCACTAAAAATGTATGACCTCCTGCCTCACCTGAGCTCTCAGTGCTGACCAGCAATGTTGTCTCTCTAGGTAGATGTTTCTTTTTTCCCTTTGTGGAAATTCTAAAATTCTTCCTTCCATAGATCCCAAACCTGTCACTTCCTTCTTCATTCTTAGCATATGACCTTGTCTTTTATTTCACTGAGAAAATGGAGTTCACCAGGCAAGAAGAGTCTACATTTTCTCCCCTATAACTTATACAAACATTTCAGAATCCTCATTCATCCTTCTCCCTTCCATGGGAGAGGGGGCACTCTTTCCACTCAAGGTTATTTCTTCGACTTGTGCTTTGGGTCTCATATTCATCCACTGCCTCAAGGATCTTGTACGCATTTTTAATCCTCCTGTTCAACTGAATTTTTCACCTCAAGTTATAAACACATGCTGCTCTCTCATCTATATATGAAAATCTATCAGCCCTACATATAACCCTTTATTCAGATATTATCTCCTTCCTTTCTGCCATAACAAACATCTTAAAAGAGACTTCTAAACTCATTGTTTCCACTTCCTTAACTCCTATTTATTTGTCAGCTCACTGAAATTTCACATCTTTCACCAGCACACCAATGATGGATGATGTCCAATGACTTCTATATTGTCTTTTATTGAATACTCTTCTCTCATCATGTTACCGTACATCTCTTTAGCATTTTATACTGACAAATACTCTTTCCACCTTGAAAATCACTCTTTCCTTAGCTTTTTTCACATCACTTTCTTACTCTCTCCTGTGTGCCTGAATAGTTTTCTCCCCTCCCTTTAATTCCATCCGCATCCCAGGACCAACATGGAAATAAAGACTTTACTATCATCAAAGTTTTGCTATGAGAGAAGATCATTACCAGCAAGGGAAAGATTTATCTTATAGTTGTGCCAATGTGAAGAACCTGAAAGACCTTCTCTTAAGTAAAAACTCATCATTATCCTTCTAGGATAGAGCCAGGAGTGAAAAGTTATCATGATCATGAGGAGCCCCCAGGAACCCCATTCACCTCACCTTTGCTTGATGAGGGTATAGAGAAATAAGCGCTTCAACTCATACATTGCTGGAGAGTGGGCCCATTTGAAAGTATCCATTGACCCAACAATTCCCCCTGATATATTCATACAAGGACAAAATAACATATGAATAGGATATTTATCTGAAATCTATAGGAAAAATCGTAGGACCTAGAACAGCTAAAAACAATTTTGAAAAATATAAAAACAAAATTGAAGGACTACACTACCTTATTTCAAGACTCACTATAAAATTATAGTGGGGTAGAAGTGAAAGGATAGACATATAAATAAATGGAACAGAAGAAAAAATGCAGAAATAGACCTACATGTATATGATCGTTAATTTTCAACAAAGGTATCAAGGAAGTTCAATGAACAAAGGGTAGTTATTTCAGTAAATGGTACTGGAACAATTAGGCATCTATAAAAAGAAAAAAAATGACCTCAAACCATACCTCACACCACATATAAAGGTTTGATCAAAATAGATCACAGGCCTAAATGCAAACCTAAAACTATAAAATTTTTAGAAAAAAATATAAAAGCAATCTTTGTGACTTTGGACTAGGCAACATACAAAAAGTAAAAACTATAGTATAAAGATTGATAAACTCCACCTCATAAAAATTAAAAATTCTATTTTTTGAAACACACTGTTAAGAGAATTAAAAGACAAGCCACAGACTAGGAAAAAATATTTGAAAAGTGTATATCTGATACGAACTTGTATCCGGAATATATAAAGAACTCTGAAAACTCATTAATAAGCAAATAAATAAATGGGCAAAAATCTCAACAGATACTCCATTAAAGAAAAATATATGAATGGCAAATAAGCATATGAGAAGATGCTCAATATCATTAATCTTTGAGCAAATGGTAATTAAAACCACAATGAGATACCACTATGTACCTATTAGAATAGCTAAAATTAAAGACTGACCATACCAAGTGTCATTGAGTATGTGAAAGAAATAGAACTCTCATACACTGCTGGTTGGAATATAAAATAATACAACCACTTTGAAAAAGAACTTGGCAGTTTCTTAAGAAGTTAAACATACACCTACCATATAATCCAGCCATTCCACTTCCTAAGTATTTACTCAAGAGAAAAGAAAGCCTATGTCCATACAAAGATTTGTACCAAATGTTCATAGCAGCTTTATTTTTCATAGCCGAAAATTGGAAACAACCTAAATGGCCATCAACCAGTCAATGGATAAACAAATTGTGGCACATTCATATAATGGAATATTAGCAATAAAAAGGAATAAACTATTGAAACATACAACATGGATGGATCTCAAAATAATTATGTTGAGTGAAAGAAGACAGAAAAAAAATACATACATAAATGAGTCTGTAAAACTCTAGAAGATGCAATCTAATCTATAGTGATAGAAAGTAGATTGGGGTTGCCTGAGTGTGGGCAAGTGTTGGGTGACAGGGAGGAAAGAGAGGGAGGACTTACAAAAAGGCATGAGAAACCTTTTCAGGACAATTGATATATTCGATAACTTTATTGTGGTGACAGATTCACAGGTGTATCAAAATTTATCAAATTTTACTCTTTAAATATATTCAGCTTATTGGGTGTCAATTGTACCTCAATAAAAGTGTTTTTAAAGGGGGGAATAACAAAAGACGTTGTCACAGTAATCTATGTGAACAACAAAAGTGGCTTGGACTAGAGTTAAAAGTGGAGATGGAGAGAGAGTGAGGTTAGCAACATGGTGGTGTGAGCTCACCCAGGACTCTCTCCCCTCCAAATTACAAGCAAAAAGAGCAACTGCTTTCCAACCAAAAAAAAAAAAAATCCTAAGAACAGAAATCGTCAGAGACCCACAGTAGCCAAACCAGGGAGGGCAGAGAGGCTGGAGCCGCCCTTGGAGGAGCTAGAACGGGGTAGGAGAGAACTTCACTCCCTCCCCTAGAGACTGGGATTGCTGCCACGGGTGAGGGAAGGAGTGGGGAAGGGGCCGTGCACCCAGGGATCATCCAGGACTCCCACCGCCCGGGCAGTGGAAACCCTCTAACGGGGGAAAGCTTTTGCGTGGGGTAGCCCCAGAAAGTCAGGGCCCCGGGAGACCAGAGAGCAAGAGCTGATGGAATCCAGGTCGGCACTCGAGAAAGAAAGTGCCCCTCCTCCCCCAACCCAAGCTGCACACCGCCATCACGGCTGAAGGTGGAGGGCTCAGAACACGTGGCTCTCGACCTCCTTCTAGTGGTGACAGGTTGTAACCGCAACCGAATAATAGGACCATGTGCAAAAACTGCTCCTCTACCATCCAGCAATTTATAAAAGCTCCAGTCCAAAAGGAAAACAGTAAAAATACAGAAGTATGTCCTGAGGACTTGGAAATAGGTAAACTAAGTGAAAATGAGTTCAAAATAGCTATCATCAAAATACGCAATGAGGTAAATGGAAATATGGAGAAACAACTCAACAAGTTCTGGAGTTACTTCACAAAAGAGATTGAAACTATAAAGAAGAATCAATCAGAAATACTAGAGATGAAAAATACAATGGATCAGATAAAACAGAATACGGATTCCCTGAATGCCTGTGTAGACACCATAGAGGAGAAAATTAGCATAATTGAAGATAGACAGGCCGAATGGCTCCAGACAGAGGAAGAAAGAGAACTAAGAATTAAAAAAATGGAAGAAAATCTCTGAGAGATAGCTGACTCAATGAGAAAATGCAACTTAAGAATAACAGGAATTCCTGAGGGCATGGAAAGGGAAAATGGAGCAGAGAGTGTGCTCAATGAAATAATAGAAGAGAACTTCCAAAATCTAGGGATTGAGAGAGGAATTGTGTGGAGGAAGCTTTCAGATCTCCTAGATTTGTCAATGTAAAAAGACCTACTGCAAGGCATATAGTAGTAAACATGGCAAAAATGAATGACAAAGAAAGAATAGTCAGGACAGCAAGGCAGAAGAAAATAACCTACAAAGGAACTCCTATCAGACTTTCAGCAGATTTCACTACAGAAACCTTACAAGCTAGGAGAGATTGGAGTGACATATTCAAAATTTTAAAGGATAAAAATCTTCAGCCAAGAATACTCTATCCAGCAAAAATATCCTTCAGATACGAGGGAGAAATTAAATCTTTTCCAGACAAACAAAAGCTAAGGGATTTCACAGTCACAAGAAATCCTCAAGAAGGCTCTCATACCTGAAATAAGAAAAAAGGAGAAAGGGGTCACAAAACACAGAGTAGGGAGACAAACAGATAGAATTGGAATAGGATAGCAAATATTCAACTATAGCATTAGGATAAAGGGAAGTAAATCACCAAAGCAAAGACAATCTTATCACTTTAACTACAAACTCACAACACAAGTTGGAATAAGAGATGAAAATAATAATTTAGGAGGGGAGGAGGAAAGGGACTGAAACAGTCTAGGCTAAGGAAGTAAGAGACCACCAGAAAATGGACTATGTTATACACGAGATTCTGAATACAAACTTCAGGGTAGCCACTAAACTAAAAAACAGGACAGAGACATAAAACATAAATAAGGAAAAACCTAAGAAACCCAGCATAAGAAATTGCAAAAGTCAATGGGTAGGCTAAAACACACAGGACAAGAAACAAAGGAAACACAGGAAAACCAGAAAACAAGCAACAGAATGACAGCATTAAACCCTCATGCATCAATACTCATGCTCAATGTAAATGGATTGAACTCTCCAATAAAAAGACACAGAGTGGCAAAATGGATTAAAGAACAAGATCCAACAATTTGTTGCCTCCAGGAAACACACCTCAGCTCCAAGGACAAACACAGGCTTAGAGTGAAGGGGTAGAAGACAATACTCCAAGCTAATAGCAAACAAAAGAAAGGAGGTGTCACAGTACTTATATCAGACAAAACAGACTTCAAGATAAGGCAGGTAACGATACACATAGAGGGCCAATATACAATGATCAAAGGGACACTTCATCAAGAAGAAATAATGCTTATAAATATCTATGCACCCAACACAGGAGCACCAAAGTTCATAAAGCAACTATTAACAAACCTAAAAGAAGATATCAAAAATAACACAATAATAGTAGGGGACCTCAACATCCCACTCACATCAATGGACAGATCATCCAGACAGAAAATCAACAAAGAAACAGTGGAGCTAAATGAAAAGCTAAAACAGTTGGACTTAATAGACATACATAGAACACTCCATCCAAAAACAGCAGAATACACATTCTTCTCAAGCGCACATGGAACATTCTCAAGGATAGACCATATGTTGGGAAACAAGGCAAGCCTCTACAAATTAAAAAAAAAAATTGAAATAATAACAAGCATCTTCTCTGATCATAATGCTATAAAGCTAGAAATTAATTACAAGAAAAGAGCTGAGAAAGGCACAAGGATGTGGAGACTAAACAATATGCTATTGAATAAGCAATGGATCATTGAACAAATTAAGGAAGAAATCAAAAAATACCTGGAAACAAAGGAAAATGATAACATGCCATACCAACTCATACGGGATACAGCAAAAGCTGTATTGAGAGGAAAATTCATCACAATACAGGCACAGCTTAACAGACAAGAAAAATCCCAAATAAGCAATCTTAAACTACACCTAACTGAATTAGAGAAAGAAGAACAAACAAAGCCCAAAGTCAGCAGAAGGAGAGAAACAATAAAAATCAGAGCAGAAATAAATGCTATTGAAACAAAAAAGGCAGTAGAAAGGATCAATGAAACCATGGGCTTGTTCTTTGAGAACATAACTAAAATTGACAAACCCCTAGCCAGACTTACAAAGAAAAAAAGAGAGAAAGCTCAAATAAACAAAATCAGAAATGAAAGAGGAACAATAACAAGAGACTCTGTGGAAATACAACAGATTATAATAGAATACTACAAAAAACTATATGCCAGCAAAATGGATAACCTAGAGGAAATGGATAAATTCTTGGACTCCTACAATCTCCCAAAGCTTAGTCAAGAAGAAGCAGACAAACTGAACAGACCAATCACAAGGAAAGAGATTGAAACAGCAATCAAAAGCATCCCAAAGAATAAAACCCCTGGACCAGACGGCTTTCCTGGGGAATTCTACCAAACTTTCAGAGAGGATTTAATAACCTATCGTTTTCAAGCTATTCCAAAAAATTAGGGAGGATGGAACACTTCCTAACACATTCTACGAGGCCAACATCATGCTGATACCAAAGCCTGACAAGGACAGCATGAAAAAGGAGAACTACAGGCCAATATAGCTGATGAAGATAGATGCAAAAATTCTCAACAAAATTTTGGCAACCTGAATTCAACAATTCATCAAAAGGATCATACATCATGATCAAGTGGGATTCATACCAGGGGCACAGGGATGGTTCAACATCCACAAATCAACCAACATGATACACCACATCAACAAACTGTGGAATAAAAACCACATGATCATCTCAATAGATGCAGAGAAAGCATTTGACAAGATCCAACAGCCATTTATGATAAAAACTCTGAACAAAATGGGGCTAGAAGGGAACTACCTCAACATAATAAAGGCCATATATGACAAGACCACAGCCAACATCATACTCAATGGGCAAAAACTGAGTGCCATGCCCCTGAAAACAGGAATGAGACAAGGATGCCCTCTATCACCACTCTTATTTAACATAGTACTGGAGGTTTTGGCCAGAACAATTAGGCAAGAAAAAGGAATAAAAGGAATCAAATAGGGAGGGAAGAAGTGAAACTCTCACTGTTTGCAGACGACATGATCTTATATATGGAAAACCCCAAAGAATCCATTGGAAAAATTTTAGAAGTAATCAACAACTACAGCAAAATTGCAGGGTATAAAATCAATTTACATAAATCAGTAGCATTTCTATACTCTAATAACGAACTAACAGAAAAAGAACTCAAGAACACATACCATTCACAATTGCAACAGAAAGAATAAAATACCTTGGGCTGAATTTAACTAAGGAAGTGAAAGACCTATACAACGAAAATTACTAGGCTTTTCTGAAAGAAATGGATGATGACATAAAGAGATGGAAAGACATTCCATGTACATGGATTGGAAGAATAAACATAGTTAAAATGTCCATTCTACCTAAAGCAATCTACAGATTCAACGCCATCCCAATCAGAATCCTAATGACATTCTTTACAGAAATAGAACAAAGAATCCTAAAATTTATATGGGGCAACAAAAGACCCCGAATTGCTAAAGCAATCCTGAGAAAGAAGAACAAAGCTGGAGGCATCACAATCCCTGACTTCAAAACATACTACAAACCTACAGTAATCAAAACAGCATGGTACTGGTACAAAAACAGGTGCACAGATCAATGGAACAGAATTGAAAGCCCAGAAATAAAACCACACATCTATGGACAGCTAATCTTCAACAGAGGAGCTGAGGGCATACGATGGAGAAAAGAAAGTCTTTTCAACAAATGGCACTGGGAAAACTGGAAAGCCACATGTAAAAGAATGAAAGTTGACCATTCTTTTTCCCCATTCACAAAAATAAACTCAAAATGGATCAAAGACCTAAAGCTGAGACCTGAAACCATAAGGCTTCTAGAAGAAAATGTAGGCAGTACACTCTCGGACATCAGTATTAAAAGGATCTTTTTGGACACCATGTCTTCTCAGACAAGGGAAACAATAGAAAGAATAAACAAATGGGACTTCATCAGACTAAAGAGCTTCTTCAAGGCAAAGGAAAACAGGATTGTAACAAAAAAACAACCCACTAACTGGGAAAAAATATCTGCAAGTAATACATCTGACAAAGGCTTAATATCCATAATATATAAAGAACTCACACAACTCAACAACAAAAAAATCAAACAACCTGATTAAAAAAATGGGCAGGAGACATAAACAGACATTTCTCCAAAAAAGATATACAGATGGCCAATAGGCACATGAAAAGATGTTCATCATCACTGTGCATCAGGGAAATGCAAATCAAAACTACACTAAGATATCACCTTACACCCATTAGAATGACAAAAATAACTAAAACAAATAGTAACAAATATTGAGGAGGTTGTGGAGAAAAAGGAACCTTAATACACTGCTGGTGGGAATGCAAACTGATGCAGCCACTATGGAAAACAGTATGGAGATTCCTCAAAAAATTAAAAATAGAACTACCATACAATCCAGCTATCCCACTACTGGGTATCCATCCAAAGAGCTTGCAGTCAGCAATTCCAAAAGTCCCATGCACCACAATGTTCATTGCAGCATTATTTACAATAGCCAAGACATGGAAGCAACCTAAGTGCCCATCAACAGATGATTGGATACAGAAGATGTGGTATATATATATATATATATATAATGGAATACTACTCAGCCATAAAAAAGAACAAAATCGTCCCATTTGCAACAACATGGATGGACCTTGAGGGAATTATGTTTAGTAAAATAAGCCAGATAGAGACGGACAATCTCTGTATGACTCCACTCATATGAGGAATTTAAACATGTGGACAAAGAGAACAGATTAGTGGCTACCAGGGGAAAGGTGGGGTGGGGCTGGGCAGAAAGGGTGAAGGGGTGCACCTACAACACGACTGACAGACAATAATGTACAACTGAAATTTCACAAGATTGCAACCTATCGTTGACTCAATAAAAAATAATAAAAAAAGTGGAGATGGAGAGAAGTAGTAAGACTTAAAATATACTTTGGTGGTAAAGATGAGAAAATTTGTTTCACTGTATTGAGTGAAAAAAAAAAGAAATCAGAAAGCTCTTCATCTGGAATCTGAACAACTGAGTGGATGGTAGGGTCACTTCCTGAGTTGGGGAAGATTTTGGAATAGGGATGTGTAACAGCATATTCATCCCGTCATTGTTTGTGATAGCAGAGAAACAAAGGCAAACTAGGTGTCCGTCATTAAGAGAATGGATACATAAAATGGAGACTATGCAGCAGTTAAAAGGATGAATTACATGTACGTAGCACAACATGGAAGATCTGAAAAACATAACGCTAGTGGAAAAAGTAAAATGGTAAGACATATTTTAAAAAATCACTTAATTAAACATGAAACAAATGAAGAAGAAAACTACATATTTTGTAAGGATACAAACAAACTCAAGGACGATGTCAATCAAAGTATGCTCCTGTGGAGGAAAGGCGAATGGAAGTGGGGACACAGGAAGAAGGGGAAGGTAAGAGAACATGAGAGATGCACATACGGACTGATGAAGACGTGGCCCCATGAACTGAGGAGTATGACGAACTCTAATCACTGTACCCGAGGTCCAAAAAATTACTTATTAAAGTACAATAAAATAACAAAAACTAAAATGGACAAGAATCCAAGTTTTTCTACATTACAAGGATTATAAACAATCTTATTATTTTTACTTTTCCTAAGCCCTCAGCTATCATGTAGCTGTGACCTCCATGGAGATTTTTCCCTCTCTGGATTTTCTTCATTCCTATTTTTTTACTACTCTTATTATCTTTAATAAACATCTATTCCAAACACTTCATGTCCTAGATAACTTTAGTCCATAATGTTCACCAAAAGGATCAGTTGTGCAGTGCAAGTGCTGATAGAAAAATTTTGGTTTCTAGTTTTACCAAACTTTATTTCACTAGGCAGGGTAAATGAATTGAGTCAATAACCGACCCTAGCCCCCAATAAATAAATCTAAGGAAATAAGCTATTTCTAATGTAACGTCCTTAAAGGGGACAAAGCAGTGAAGAACTGGACCCAACTCTGATGAAAGGTGGAGAAAATTCTTACAACAGGACTGAATCCTAGTGACACAGGAGAGCTGCACACATCCCGACTGTTAGGGGAGAATTTAGGAGACTACTGTACTCATTTGTTTCTTTTTGAATAAGTAAATGAGATTGTACACCCTGGAGCAGCCAAGCCATGGCACAAGTGGAATCACTATCACAACATCCTTAACCTAATCAAGGGAGTCACCGTCATCACATCCAAGAGACATCCCTCAGCCCCAGGACCAAAGGTAGGAGATCCTAAGGAGATGGGATTTTGTTTCCACTACTTTCTCCTACGAACATTCTATCTAGATTAAGCTGGCCCTTTGTCTTTTGAGCATCAGCCACTGAATGCTCATAAGGGTAGGATTAGGGAGGATTAGGATATACTGTGTTTCTTGCCCTTAATTCCTTTAATTAACTCGTGGGGTAACGAAACAATTGGAATAAGAATTTTTAAATTCTTACTTTTTATTAATCCATTCATTTATTTAATATTCATTGATACAAGCACTATTTTAGGTGTCTGAGATACAATGGTGGATAAGATACAGTCCACGTCCTTAAAAACTACGAAAGAGAAAGACAAGTAAACAGACTACAATCCAGCGTCAACAACAGTAAGAAGTATGGTCCCTTTCATTACTCCCTCCAATATGTTTAAGCAACATCTTCCCTCCTTATCTATGTCCAAATCCTACTAAAGAAAAATAATAAGTTTTTCTCATTTTTGAGGCATTAGTGCCTAAAATAATTTGAGAATCAACCACATAAACTGCTTCCGTAAATTTTCCTCTACAAAAATGCCTTGTCAAAGAGACCACTATTGTAAAATCAACATGCAAATCACATGTTCACAACATGGAAAAAATATAGTCACACATTGTTTCATTCAACCACATCTACGCATATTCAGAAAAACTAAATTCAGTCAAGGCCAGGTCTTAAGTAAGTGTGAAGAGCTGAAGACCAGACAGCATCACCCTGCTCTCATCCACTTTCATAATTTATTTTCTCACCATTAGCATTATTCTTTAGAATAATGCTTTATCTGCAAAGGGCCACTGTTAGGATAAAAATATATTATCAGAGAAAAGTAACATGTCAACCCATTAATGCACATAAAAACCCTCTGCTACATTAGCAATAGTATATATTTGCACAGATTTCATTAGATCAGCTCAGAATATAGCATATAAAAGGTATATTTTTGACTGAGATGGTGGGGGTGAGGATGAAGGAAGCAGCATTAGTCACTAGAGTGAAAAATACTAAAAAAAACTTTATCTATTTCACAAATTTGCCTAGATCTGGTTTTTAAATTGTTAAGATAATATCTAAATACTCTCAAAGTCCACCAATAAACCATCAACCCTGGGGAAGCTGCATTTAATCTTGCATCTAATGCCATATCCTCAAAGGTTCAGCATTCACTATATATATATATATATGTACTCATGGCTATCCCAACACCCAGAGGCCAGCTCCCCGTTTTAAGGGAGTCATATGACAGATCTAACCATCCGTCAAAGTCTGACCTTCTTACAGACCCAATGTAAAGGAGCTTCGCAGCTAGAGGCTTGGAGACCATTTCCGCTGATGGCACCACACTTCTGTACCAAGCTGTTTGAAAGAATCCTGTAAGAAATCAGACAAAAATCAATCACTTAAGGTGACATGCAGAGTAAAGGAATTGTAAAGCACGAAGGAATAAAAAATGAGCAAATTCTTTCTCCCTATTCAGGCCCCACTACTCTCAGCTCCCAAAACAACAGAACAATAAAAATTGCTAATTAGACTCTCTGTAAAATGCCTTTTTTGTTTTTTTGCCCTTATCCACTGTTCATTTCCTTCTTTGTTCCCAATTTCCTTTCCTCTCTGCTCCATCTGCTATCCTTTATATATTTCCCCAGCCACATAACTTTTATTTCCCTTTTCTCTCTCTCTCTGTTTTTTTTTTTTTTTTGCACTCCTTTGAAGCCCCTTACCTTGAGAAGTTTAGAGTTGATCCATCTTCCCACCTCCAGCCAGAATTGTTCCTCAGACCAATCCAGTAAAATTTCTCATTGAGGAAACTTTTGAACAGGTTCTAAGGGAAAGATCGAAGATGATGAAAAAAAGTAAGCAAGATGCAGAAAATCAAAGAAAAGACTCAGTGTCATGGTCAAACAATTATTCTTTTACACCCTCTCTCATCACCATTATTATGGAATGCGTGTTTGTGTGCCCCTGAAACTCGTATGCTAAAGCTCTAACCCCCAATGTGATGGTATTTAGAGGTGGGGCCTTTAGGAGGTAGTCTGGTTTAGATGAGGTCATGAGGGTGGAGCCCTCACTAATAAGCGATTAGTGTCCTTATAAGAAGCTAATATAGCTCTTGGACTTCCCAGCCTCCAGAACTGTAAGACATAAATGTCTGTGGTATAAGCCACCCAGTCTACGGTACTTTGTTAGAGCAGTCTGAGCTGACTAAAACAACCACTTACTCCAAATAACTAATCTCTCTTTTAAATTCCAATTCTAAAGCTTTGTTGATTGCAGAGTGGAACACTTCCTAGAATTGAACTTTATGGCTACAACTGCATTCTTGGAACACGACAGATAATATAAATATAACACCTCTACCTTTCATTGCAACTTCCTCCTTGACTGGATGGAGCAATAACTTTGAAAGAAAAAAGTTAAATACCGCTGCAGAAGTAATCAGGTTTCTCATTATCATAAACATGTAAATTATTATTAAGCCTGTGGAAACATACTTGGTTTTTTCCCACTAAACTCTCATTTTCCAAGTCCTCGTCAATCTTGCATATGACAAGGAAAAAAAACAGTTCTTAAGGAAACAAGCTTAAGGTAAAGTTAACTTGGCTATATCCATGCTACTCCTAGAACAGAGATAAAAGATTCTTTGCTCTGTAGAGTCTGACATTCAAATGAAGGAGTTTTACTTCCTAAGGATATTGCCTCTACAAATGAAATAACATAAAGGATAAATCCCAGAAGATTAATTTCGTTGTAGAATTTGCTGTTAATGCAATGAATATATTTCTCAATAAATGAACTACCACCTTGAATTTGAAAATGGCTTTTGTTACAGAGAGTTTCACTGTGATGTTGAAGTTTTGATGTGATGTTAATGTTGACAAGTATTGTGTTTATTTGTGAACAGGAAGGACAAAATTGTAAGTCTGAAAAGCAAAAAATAGATGGAAGACCATTACATATAAACTAAAATGCTCAATGTTTTTATCTGTTTTAGAGTATGAATGAATATTCAAAGGTATTCATATGTGTTTTAACAGATACCAAATCCTCTGGGTTATATGCGGTGGGCAAGTATAGATGTGTGCAGTAGCATTCATGGGCACTGATAACTGATGTCTCTGTGTGTCCAACAAATACTGTATGTATTGATGGGGTCCAGGGCAGGCTGCCCCAAGATGCGCCACTGTGGTATGCGGATTATTTCAAGCTGAAGACAATAAAGGCTCAGACTCAGCAAGAACATTCGACCTTTCCCCCCTAACTGCCTAAAACAAATTTAAAATAAAGGCCTGTCTCCAGGGCAGGCCATCACCATAGATAACTTTGGGTTCCGGTAGACTGGGAGGACACTTGCGAAGCCCACTCTTATCAAAGTTCTATTTACCAAACATTTGCTTTTCCATTTCCATGTGGGTTGCCTTCGTACCCTTTTGAAGCCCCAAATCATTACCCCAAATCTCCTCCTTGTCTCTTAGGTAAAGATGCTTAAACAGGCAGCCTCGGCCAGTTGGCTGAGTTGCTCAGTTTGCCTGAGCCTCTCCCATGTATATATGTTATAAAGCTTTGTTTAATTTTCTCCTGTTATTCTGTCCTATGTGAATTTAATTCGTTGTCCAGTCAGAAGGACCCAGAGCGGGTAGAGGAAATATCTTCCTCCCCTACAGTATAATTAATGAGATAATTGCCTGGCATCTTCTCTTTACTCTATTTCTTCTTATCCAATTCCCTGAATCACCTCAAATACCTTGTGAAGGAAAATGGAAAACTAATAAGAAAGCACTCAAATTGTTCCTTCCCTTTTGTTCCCAGGAATCTTGTTTTGTAGTGTTTTTGCTTGGTTGCTTAGTTCGTTTGCTTTTCTCTGTGTTAGAGCTTGATCTAACAAATGTTAAAAAAAAAAAGCCCCTAACTTGTTCCCGTGATCACATATTTCCTGACTAATCATTTGTTTTAAGCCTCCTTCCTGTGCTGGTGCTTTGAGGTAATCTGCCATTTCATCTGGCAGTGGTCATCACACAGAGCATCACATTCTCAAATTCAATGAACTTGCTTCGATCTCTCTCCTGTCTCTGTAAACTTCTATCCTTTGGAGGAACAGAAGCTCAAAGAAGGGCAGTGACACATTACTTCTCAGTAATTTAGTGGTAGGCCTTGGACCAGAACCCAATGCCCCAGCATGTCCTCCACTGTGATAACCCATCCCTCTGTAACTCAGCTCTCTTTCTAAACTGCACTTACACTAGCCCTGAAGAAATTGTGAGACTTCTAGGATGTTTATTGGCACATTCAGCAAGCTAAAAGACTGTACATTCCCTTTGATAAAGCAGGCCAGGATGACAGCTTAAACAAATATTATAATGTTGGATCCCAGAATTAGTTACTAAGTTGGGCCTGTGTATCGGGGAGAGTCCTCATAGTGCCCCAGAACAGGCTGATGAATGCATAATGATGTCTATTTCTCGTTATACCCACGGTCAGATATCCTAAAACCTGGGCATTTTGCTAGAAAAGGGAGACCCAAGGTGGCAGAGTATGCCTGGATTACCTTCAGGCAATCTGAAAAACCTCCTTTAGAAGTTTTTGAAAATCAAAGACAATTATTTTTCTTCTTCAAGTTTCAGGAAAAAATATTTTTAAACTTCCTAATTTTGCTGCAAAGTTATACATTTTTGTTCATTTAAACATATTGATATTTTCTAATGACAGTTTAATTCATTAAATACCTTTGGAATAAAATACTCTCGTTTATCCAGGAACTACTAAAAAAGCAGTGAAATTTCAATGCTCTATAATTATTATGATACCATCAGATGTTCCATTTTGACGACATTGTTTTTATTCCACTCCAGGAAGATGGGTGCTTAAGAGTAAGAATTCAAGAACTGTGCTCTTAACTGTATCTCTGGACTAGTTCCCTTTACCTACTTGGAGACTTTCACTGGAATGGATAAAGAGTTTCTCTTCTAAAGTCAAGAGAAGCATAAAGCCTCTTTGCACTCCCAGTAAAGACACTAAAGGAGGTTGTCTTGGTCAGTTCACGGTGCTATATCACATTACCATAGGCTGGGTGACTTAAACAATGGACATTTATCTCTCACAGTTCTGGAGACTGGGAAGTCCAAGATCAAGGTGCCAGCAGATCTGGTGTCTGGTAAGATCCTCCTTCCTGGTTTGCATATGGCTGTCTTCTCATATCTTCACAAGGCAGAAAGCAGAGAGAGGCAAGCTCTCTCAGGTCTCTTCTTCTAAGGGCACTAAGCCCATCATGAGGGCCCCACCCTCATGATCTAATTATTTTCCAAAGGCCCCACATCCAAATGCCATCACACTGAGGATTAGGGTTTCAACATATGAATTTTGGAAAGACACAAACATACAGTCCATAAGAGACAGAACAAGTCTTTTGTGCTATTTCCCATGATCAGATAACTTATATTTTCTCTTGGATTTCATTTGAAATTGGATTCCAATCCTGGATTGCATTCCAATCCTAGTTTCCACTGAGGACACGTGGTTGTCGTAGCTTCTAGATGAAGCATTTGAAAAATCAGTACAACTTGTTTGGCAACACATCCTTCCCCAAAATTCTATCTCCTGTGATAGCTTTGTTCTCTCAGGTAGAGTATCCAGAAAACAATTATAAACAATTATGTCTTACATTTGTATGGTACTTTAAGGCTTACACAATCCCTTTGTATTCATTCTTAATTTCATTTGAAATGCTGGATATGCAGTAGGGCATTCAGGACAGCAAAACAAAAACAATATACTGGAGTCCACCACTCGCTCTGTCCCTGCTATCTGAGGACAAACAAACGGCTTAATCTGGTTGACCCTCAGTTTCCTTATGAGGATTTAGCTCAGATATTCTCTAGGATTTTTTTCCAGTTGTAAAACTCCTGACAACCCTGGAAGGTAGGAAAATATTATCATCCTCGTCTTTGTAGATGAGAAAACATGTCCACATGGGTGAAAGGGCTTACCCAAGGCTCCTTAGTGAATAAACATCCAAGTTTTCTCTCCCAGTGCTAAACTTTTGCATTTTATCAAGTTTTCCCCTGCTAGTAATAAATAAGATCACTCTGTGCCCCTGATTAATGCTCTCTAGTGGTTTCCCTTTTCACATAGAATAAAATCTAAAATCCTTATTTATTACAAGGTCTTACATGATCTAGTGCCTGCCAACCATTTATTCACTTACTAGGTTCCAGGCTCCCCCTAGATTTTCACATGTGCTGCCGTTCAGGTCTAGGCCTCAACTCAAATGCTACCTCCTCAGAGAGGCATTCCTTAATTGGCCAATCTAAAATATCTACATTCACTATTATAGCATACTGCTTCATTTTCTTCAAAGCACATATCACCATATTTACTTGTTTACTTCTTTGTTGTCTGTCTCTCCTCTGACTAAAATGCAAGCACCATAATAGCAAGAACTCTTGCTTACTACTGTATCCCCAGCACCTGGAAAAATATATGAAATGGTGTTCAATAATATTTATAGAATTAAAGAACGTAGAGTCAAGTCTTATGCTGCAAGAGGCTAAAACCTTTTGAACACAAACTCTCTGCATTTTTCACTTTACCCACATCGAGTACTTCATTGTGTAGGGTGGAGGTAGGGAGGTAGACTGAAGAGAAAAGGTAGGGTAAGATAGATGAAATGACACCCTAATTCAAGATAGCTTGAAATCTTTCATGTATTTCTTAACCAACTTACTTAAAAGGATTATTTAAATGAGGAAGAAATGAGTTTTTCCTCATTTCTCCACGGAAATTGTACGAAAAACAGTCCATTTCATTCTTTCTTTCATTTCAAGGAGAGGAATGACAGCTAATAAAGTACAGAAATGGGTAAAGACTTGCTCAGAAACCTCAGTTAGAGTCCCAAGAGCTGGGATTAGATAATGCCCACTTACAAACTCCACTCCTGCACTTTTTTACTACACCCAAGACCCATACAATTCTAAGTGACATGATCAGGCCAGTTTACTACTCACTGGGGTAGCTGGATAGTGAAAATGTTCACTATGTCACTTTCACTTGAAAATCTTCCCGCTTGAAAGAAGCCTTTAAAATCAGATGCAATTACCTATGTTCTATGTACACATGGACAGTGTGTGTGTGAGTGTGTGTGTCTGTGTCTGTAGAGCAGCACAAAAGTAGAAGGAAGAAGAAAAGGCGTTAACTCAGAACTCCTGTCCTCCGAAAAGGGTGTTAAATAGAGCACTTAGGTGTTATGTCACTTTAGAGTTTGTAATGTTTGGTTGCATTTTAGAGAAAAGAAAATGCAAAATTTAAAAGCAAGATGAAGATAGAAAACAAACAAATGAAATCAGGTACATTTTTTCTTTCCTTTTCCTTTAGGGCAATATTTATACCTTACACACATGCGCGCGCGCACACACACGCACACACACACGTGCTTTTGCAGGTAATATTTTTAAATTGTAATTAAAATATTATTAAGGCATAGAAAATATTCCATGACTTCCAAAATCAACATAGCTTATGACATACATCTAAGTTAGTTCAATCTATATGGAGAAAAACTAGTAATATGTCAAAGCTACTAAATTGGTTAAATATTTTCATTTTCATATAAATATGGCTATAGCTGAATATAAATTGGAAATAAGTAAATTTTGTCGAAGAATATAAAAGTAGTTAAGCAATAATAGGATAATACAGAATTTTTAAAAATAAGCATTTAGAATAATTTAATGTTTGGAAAAAACAGGAATAAAATAATACTATGTGATAAAAGCAGCACATAAAGACAGGCTGTCCTAAAAGCCTAAAAACTTAAGATAAATGTCTTTTTTTCTTTTCTTTTGCTTGAGGAAGATTGCCCCTGAGCTAACATCTGTGCCAATCTTCTTCTATTTTATATGTGGCGTGCTGCCACTGCATGGCTTGATGAGCAGTGTGTAGGTCCACACCTGGTATCCAAACCCACAAACCCTGGGCCGTCAAAGCAGAGCACATGAACTTAACCACTATGCCACCAGGCTGGCCCCGGATAAATGTATTTTTAAATAGTATGTCTGTTATATTTTCAAATCATATCATTAATATGTTTTTCTTCGATCTCCAGACACCTTTTCAGGTGAAGTTTAAAGCAATGAATGCAGTTATTAATTTGAAAAAAGTACATTACAGAGCACCCATGAAGTCTAAAATCAATTGGAATCCATAGCTTTAAATTTAAAGGTATTTCACCTGAAAATATTTCTGGAGGTTTAATAAAAACACCTTGAGTATATTAGTTGAAAATGTATCTAACATACTGTTTAAAAATAAGTTTATCCTGTGTTTCCAAACTTTTCAGATATCCTGTAGCATGTAAACATTGATTACTATCATATAAAAACGTGCACATACATTAAGAGATTTCAAAGGGAAATTTGATAGGCTACAAATTACTACAATTTAATATTGATACAAATTTTCCCTATAATTCTGTGTATGTGTACAATACTAAAAGCAAATAAGACTTGCTCTGTACACTAGAGCACTGTCTTTAAAAGACAGTGAAAAATTTCCCACTAACAGGTGAATGGATAAACAAAATGCAGTATATCCATACAATGGAATATTATTCAGCCATAAAAAGGAATGAAATTCTGATACATGCTATAGCACCGATGAATCTTGAAAATATGCTAAGTGAAATAAGCCAGATGCAAAAGGACATAATAGTCAAATTCAGAGAGACAAAAGGCAGAACAGTGGTCACCAGGGGCTGGTAGGAAGAGAGAAGGGGAGTTGTTTTTTAATGGATACAGAGCTTCAGTTTGGAATGATGAAAAATTTCTAGAGATGAATACTGGTGATGATCTCACAATAATGTGAATATACTTAATGTCAATTGTACACTGGAAAATGGTTAAAATGGTAAACTTTATGTTATGAAGATTTTACCTCAATTTTTTTAAAGCTAAAAAAAAAAAAGATAGTGAGAGATATCCTAACCTACATCTTACACCAACACTTTGGTGTGAAAGTTACACTGGTTGCTTGATCTGCTTATAAAGGAAGGATGACAAAAGACATATTACCAGACTACAAAGAACTCCAGAGTAAAATAATTCTCCTACCATCTACCCTGTGTTTCCAGACATTTCTTTCAATCTTCTGACATACCACTTCAGATTTCCTATAAGAGAAATAAATTCAGCAAGTCAAATTTCTCTGTGATACATATTTTACTGAAATTTCATGTCTTAGGAGACAGAAGAGAAAAACAAAAGTTATTTTGACTTTGAGCTGTATTCTGAGCAACAAGGAGAATTAGTTCAAGTGGAAAAGAAGAAAAACTAAAATTAAGTGATTCCTACTATGTCAAAGGAACTTCCAGATAGATTTTCTCATTTAATATTCATAACAATTCTGGGAAGTTTTTTTCCCCTTTGTACGGGGGGAAATTGAGAGTCAAAGAGGTTAAGAAAATTGCTGAAGTTCACATAGCTAGTAAGCAATGTAGTAAAAACAAATTCATGAATGTCTAAAAGAAACTAAGCCCTTTCCATTAGCTGATTCTACTGTAAAATATGAGGAAAAGTGACAGTTACCATAGCATTTGCATTGCAGTATCCAAAGAAGGAAATTTCAGATATAATTAGATGTAAGCCCTAAATACAAGAAAAGCCAATATCAAAAGTTCAGAGAGAACACAGGGACAATCCCAGTCATAAACTCTAACAGGGAAGATGGTTATAGTTTAATGAGTGGTTGTTAAAACAATAGAGTCTGATGATATAATCTCAAATTATGATAATAAAGAAGAAAGATACTGTGGGGTGAAGAGCATCAGGATAGATTGAGGGAAACCAAAGTATTTCTACAGGAAATTCTCTAGTCAACATAGATTTTAGAATAACACACTAACAACTATAAGAAACAAATGCTGGGGCTGGCCCCGTGGCCGAGTGGTTAAGTTCGCGCGCTCCGCTGCAGGCGGCCCAGTGTTTCGTTGGTTCGAATCCTGGGCGCGGACATGGCACTGCTCATCAAACCACGCTGAGGCAGCGTCCCACATGCCACAACTAGAAGGACCCACAACAAAGAATATACAACTATGTACTGGGGGGCTTTGGGGAGAAAAAGGAAAAAAATAAAATCTTTAAAAAAAAAAAAAAGAAACAAATGCTAAGAATTTGAATATATATAAAGACCTCAAGATAAATTCAAAGAGCAAAAAGAATAACAAAGGGTGGATGCAATAATGTAAAGAGAAAAATGAGGAAATAACAGAGCAATTCAATTTCAATTTTGTTTTTATTTTCTCAAAAATAAAATAAATCTTGAAGTCCAAGATAGAAAAAGAGATAAGTGAGCATCTAGCTATTTTAAATATATTTAAATCCCAACAGCCATATAATGAACCTTCCAGATTTCAAATTCAAATAATTTTTAAAACATCTATAGAAAAGAAAAGCCACCAGAAGACAATTAATAGGAAAAGTTATCTCATTTTTCAGCATCCACAAGATAGATCCTGGAAGCTCGTCAAATACAATATTTCTGTAAGTGACTTTAAAAGGTGGGCTGAAGTAGATTTTAAAATCTGGCTCTGAAAAAGAAAGACTGGCTCTGACAGATCTGTAGCCTTGAACTTGCTCATTATTTCTTCTGAATTTTACTCACTCCTTAGTGAAATGGGGATGTGGAGTTCTACATTATAGATATGCTGTTAAGATTAAGAATAATATACATAAAATACCTGGCACACAGCAGGTTCTCAATACATGGTAGTTTCTATTCTTAGATTCTTAGGGGTAGATTGTTATTACGTACTTTGCTATAACTGATCAAAGATAGAGGTTGATTATATATATGTATCTTACTGAAAGAAGACTAACAGCCTGAGAGGTATACTTCTTTAGCCTTGTAGCCTCTAGCATATACCAACTTAACTTCCTAGCAGTATTCTCCACCAGTAGAATGCCAGTTTGAAAAACTTGTTTTAATAGATCCATATACTCTTTTGGTAGCTATTCAAACCTAAGGATGATACTAGGAATATCAAGCATATCTTCAAATAGGTTATAAATCTTGCCTTGAGAACAAAAGAATAACACCACCAGTACAAGAGGATCAGCAGATCAGATATAAGTCAAGCTGGTTCTCCAGAATCTGACAAAGGCTGAGGAGAAGAAAAAGAATTAGGCCAGAGAACCAAGCAAGATTCCACAGGAATGTCAGAAGCAAAACTTATCTGTGGTCACTATTAAATCCATCAGGGATATTCTACCCTTTCCAGTCCTGACTTGAGTTAACGGACCTTAAGAGGAAATAAACCAGTTTTGGAAATGTAGCCAATCTAACTCTGTGCAGCTTACTCAGCAATAGAGGCAGGATTCAGGGAAAGTGAAGAAAGAAAGGAAAGGAAAAATATCTCTAATACTACTACATTCCTCTGGGAGACCACAGAGAAACACAAATATCCCCAACTCCCAGATATTCTGTGTCTTAGCCCTTTTCCTCCTCATCTCATGATCACACTGTGTAATTTATAGTAGCTGCTACACCACAATCCTCAGCAGCAGCGTCTTGCATTATGACTCACTACTCTGTTTATCAGTATTTGCCCAGCAATGCTTCAAGCTCTTTGCTCACTTCTGCTATTGACTTCAGTCAGCTCAAGTCCTCAGATGCAGCTATATCAGAGTGTGAATACGAGTTGCAGCAAAAAGGTCCAGAAAGTAAGGTTATAATTAACAGATATCATAAAACCAAGATTTCATATGTCTAATGACAAACCCCAAAGCATTCTGCACCTACTTTAGGGAAGGAATAAGGAAAAGTAAGCCACAGAGGTGGACTGATTTAGAGTTAGAGTCTATGCAAAATTTTAAAGGATTGAGTATTCCTTTGTCAGAAAACAAGAATTGAGATGCTTTCATCTTTTCTTAAAATAGGAAAACATAAAATTTAGGTTCTATATGTTCTCCCCAACTGCTTTAGAATAATTGCATCTCTAAAATTCCCCAAGGAATGTTAATATAGTTGAATTCTTAATAAAGTGTTTTCTGTGATTTGATTCTACCCAAAAAAAAAATTACAGAAAGCAATATCAAAACATAAAAATTAGCATGAAATTAGCACTAAAAACCTAACTAGGATATCTTATTTTCTTTGTATATGTTGTTTGCATTGACAAGTTAGAACTGGATTGATTTTTGTACCAGGTTACCTCAGGATGTCAGTTCCTTGCATTAACTTGAGATGCTCTAGGATTAATAAAGAGCTCTCCTCCAGGAGACTGCCGGGTGGACAGGAAGGAACAGAGTCCTGTGGGAAGTGGAGCCCACCAGCTTAGCTCTGCAAGGAGTTTAAGATCACACATGCACACACACACACACACACACACACACACAGTTTCCTTCCTTCTTTCCCAACTTTTTGAAACTGCTTTCTCCTCATGCCCCATCCTCCACCGCAAACGTTTCCTAGCCTGGGACTTACTGGATTCCAATGAATGAAGTAAAAATGTTAAAAGAGGCATTTAAGCCCTTGCGTGGTCTCTTTGTCACCATGCTGTCGCTCTTCCCTTCCCTCCCAAGTCCACTGGCTCTTGCATAAGAATCAGCTGCTTCTTTGTTGTTGGACACGTATGTTTCTGGATCTAATATGTCTAATTAGACCTGCATTTCTGGTCTTAATTCCTCTCTGTAATACTCACATCCTTCTATCTCCAGCACACACATATACACACATATATGCCTATGCAAACATCTAGGTTTCTATAACTGTGGGTTGCTGGGGTTAGGCAGGGAACAGATAAGGAGTGGGGAAAGAGAGGGAAGAAGGCAGGGGTAGAGGGGGAGAAAAGAAGGGAAAGAAAGAGGAGAGAGAAGGAGAGGGAAAGGGAAGAATATTCCTTTTGCTCCTCAAAACAAGATACATGACACATTTGCACAGTATTCACCAACAAAACAAGCTACATTTTCTAAATGTTTGCCTTTACCATTTCCTGCTTGTCTGTAAACATGAGGAGATGTGAGTCTTTGCCTAAGCAGAATTTCAGACTAGAAGTCCAGTTCTTTGTCTCCACTGAGAAGTAATAACAATGGTCACCATACCTAATCCAGAGGTCTGGGCAGCTAGGACAGCGGGCACAAGTGGAGTACTTGGAACCTAGAAAGGAAAAGGACCTGGTTCACATCTTTATGGACCACTCATTCTTGGAGATGAAATGGGAGATAAAACGGAATACGGCCATCCCAGTGTCTTCCCTGCCCTACCTAGCGTTCATTCTGAATGCCTATTAATGCATGACCTCAGATTAAGTTTAGAGAAATGCACAACAATGTATCAGGAAGGGAAAAATTCCCCCTTTCCTTTCTTGGTTCTTTTGGCTGGCCAAATTAAAATGACATAAGGCAGATTAACAGCAGAAAATCAAATTTAATTACATATGTACAGGAAATCCACATTAACATGAGAGATTCCAAAGACAGTCAGGCAAAATGAAGTATATATATATCATTCGAGACTAATGAGAAGGAGGATTTGGAAGGGAAGGCAATTCACAGGAAGAATGAAAGGGGTAAATGTTCAGTAAACAAATGTTTCCTGGGCCATCCAAAAACAATGGGACACAGAGAGGACTTGGATCAAACAGGCCTTGCCAGGTTCCTCCCTGTCTACCACACCTAGTTCATATTAAACTATAGTTATCTATGGTGATATCTCCCTTCCTGGAACAGGTCCACTATCTAAATTCTTTTAGGCAGTTAGCAGGAAGGGCAAAGTTTCTTCCTAAGACTTTTGGGCCTCAATTATTTTCAGCTCAAAATAATCTGCATGCCAGAGTAGTACATCTTGGGGGATTCATTCTGAACCCTCACTAATGCATGGCCTCAAATTAAATGCCCTCACAAAGTCCAACTCCATCACTACTACTGTACATTTCACTAGACAACGATGTGACTATGACTGAAGGAGCAGGGAAGGAAATGTGTACAATCTTGCTGGGGACTGTGGAGAGAGCACATTACTTGTGCTAGAGATCTTTATGCACATGTGGTATACGTATCAGATAAAATAATTGTGCATTTGCATGATATGTATCAGCGTACTGTCCATATAGGCTCAGGGTATAGATAATGTAACTACATAATGTACATTGCTTAAATAAGGCAGAATCTTTCAGAAACCCCAACCTCAACCTGACACCCCATAATAGTGTAGAAGAAAAAAACAGAAACTAAAAAGCGCAAACTTAACTAGAATGAAAGGTCATTCTTTTTTTTATAATCACAAATGTGATTGTCTATCATCATTGGAAACTGGATAAAAGACATACTTCAGCAAAAAGAATTTACTCAAATATCAAAAAAAAAAGAGTTTCTGACAGAGAAGGGTATCAGATGCTAAAGTGAAAAATGATACAATTCTCCTCACTGAGTTCTTTTAAGAACATTCTCATTCCTTTGAAATGGTCAGATTAGAGTTCTGTGAAAATGAAAGGGAATGGAATAAGCTTTCGAGGTAATTTCCACCAAGATTCCATTATTCTCTTGATTTTCTACTTCCATGAAACATATTTGTATAAACTCACCATAAGCACAATTCCACAATGGGCAAGTATGAGCCATTATATCAAATGAGCACATGTGTAGATATATAATTGCAGAATAGGTTATATATCTATTCTAGATTTAGGAATTTAAAAATGGGGAACATAGTCCTTTTTAATGGAAAGATTAGGCCTTCTATGGGAAGGCATGGCATGTGACCAATATAGGGTTCTGGAGATCAAGCTATAAAGTTGGCCCCTTATCCATTTGTGCTTTTTCCACACAACTGTGACATTACCCAGCCAGTGGAAAAATGTTTATGATGCAATATAAAATTAAAAAGTAATATACAAAATCATAAGCATATTATGATCAGAACTAGACCCAACCTTAGTAAGAAGAAAAAGAAAGGCAAGGCAGATTTTAGAGGACTGGATTGAAATTCTGTTAAAAGAATAAATACTTACACAAAAGCATGGACCCAAAGACTAGGAGACTATACCCAGGAAATGTTATTGTGTACAAGTGGTGACTTATTTTGTTGGAATTATTTTTCATTTTTCAAATTTTCTGTTATGTTATGTTGCTTTCATAACACAAATCTTGGTTTCAGTTAGCACTTACCCTGGCACAGAGTCCACTGGAATAGCAGCAAACTTGCCAGAAGGGCACTCAGAAGCCCAAAAGCTACTGCCACATGGCAAGAGAGAAGGGACCTGGAAGAAGCTGCAAGAACAGAATTCAAAGCAAAATTCTGAGTCAGACTGAAAGCTGAAGGAGGAAAAGTTAGGGAAGGAGATCTGGGATCTTGAAGTAATTTGGCCTAGTGGGAAGTGAACCCCAGCCCTAAAGATTCCTTTCCTGGATTTGTCAGAGATTTGCCTTAAAGCCTAGGGTGGCCACCCACATCTTTATCAAGGAATAGACTATATTTGTCAAGTTCAGGATACTTTTTCCTTTGAAAATGTGGCTTACGCAGTCTCATGCCTTAGTGATGAGAATATAAATTGATACAACCTCTTTGGAGGACGATTTGGCAATGTCTACCAAAATTGCAAAGGCATTTACCCTTTGACTCAGAGTTTCCCTTTGAAAAGTTTCCTACAGATATTCACATACGTATAAAATGTTGTGTTTATAAGGCTGTTCATGGCAACAATATTTGTAGGAGGAAAAGACTGAATTCAACCTAAATGCCCATCAATAAAAAACCAATCAAATACATTCTGATATATACATAAAGTGAATATGCAGCTTCTAACAAAGGTTGGTAAAAAAACCAAAAAAATGCTTTTTTTACAGATATTGAGGTACTTTCAAGACATATAGTTAAAGGAAAAAACATTTCTACAGAACAACGTATGCTATACACAAGAATCTGATAACACTGTTTGACTCTGCAGAGGGGAAATAAATCAATGGGGACAGAGAGAGGAGGAAGACTTTTTACCTTATTTTCTTTTGTATCTTTTGAATTTTGAGCCATGTGATATATAATCTATTCAAAATTTAAATAAATATAGTTTAAAGGAAAATAAAATAACCTACATCTCAGAAGTGCTTTGTAAACTGTCACTATTGGAAGAGTAATGAGTTTAGGTTGATACCATTGTTTATGGATGGGACACTACTTCATATTAACTCCGTTGCATAAACCTACAACTAAGAATGCTACTTTTTTTATTTGGAAAATGGAAATTTTTTTTTTACCCAAATGTTTATTTCCAAATCATAGCAGTCTCATACCCCGATAGCATAGGAGTTATGTGTGAAGAGCAAAACTCTGTAAACTAAGATATTTAAGTTCTAATTTTTACTCCTTTATTTGGTAATCTTTAATCTGGAAATTGGAAAATTGATTCTGTGTCTTTGGGCCTCACTTTCCTATTTAAATTTTACATGAATCATCCTGTAGATATGTGCGGGTATCTATGACGCATTCTGAACTTCTCGAAAGAAATTCATAGTGAGAAATACCTTTAAAATGAGAGAGTTCTGCACGATAAATATTTGGACTGATAAATTCAAAAACACTAGGTTTCTAGTGACATCATAAAATACATATATACTATAGAAGAATATTTAATGAAATAAATGTTGACTTAGATATGCAAAATGAAAACAGGTATCAAAACATAATGTATTTGTGTAATGACAATCTGATTCAAACAATTAAGTTAAATTTTTTTAAATGTTTTTAATTTACTTAAAAAATATACATATTAAAAGCCACTTAGTGGTGTACATACAGTAGAGTCAGCATAGAAAGGCAAAAATGTACAAAAACAGTGATGCTGATGATCGCCATGTTGTAAAATTACTAGTGATTTTTATTTTCTTATATCCGCTCTCACAGTTTCCCTATTTTCTATAATGAACATGTAATACTTTTGAAAAAGATTTTTAATGTCATTTTAAAGTTTCCAATCCATTTCCCCATTCTCAGAGCATCCTAGAGTAAGAATGAATAAAAAAATGTGTAATATGTACTGTACATAAATAAAAAGCCACTTGCCTAGAAATCAAAATAATGATACTCAAGTTCCAGTTGTGTGACCTTGCACTTATACTTTAAAATGTACATTCATGGGGCTGGCCCTATGGCATAGTGGTTAAGGTCGTGCACTCTGCTTAGGTGCCCCAGGGTTAGCCGGTTCAGATCTGGGGCACAGATCTATGTTTATCAAACCATGCTTTGACAGACATCTCATATATAAAGTAGAGGAAGATGGGCCTGGATGTTAGCTCAAGGCCAATCTTCCTAAAAAAAAAAAAAGTACATTCCTTTTGACTTAATAATTCTATTCCTTAAAAATTAGCACAGATATAATCCAAAAGAAAGAAAAATAATACAAATAAAAATTCCCAATGCTGTATAATTTATAGTAATAGAAATAAATCTAAATGTCAAAGTACACTGGAATGATTTAGCAAATTATATAGCAATGCTTTCAAAGAATGAAACCAAAAATTATAATAATAAGGCTATGTAGCAAAAAGAGAGAAAGCGTATGGAGCTTACATAACTTGCAGGAGTTTACTCCAAGCATTACTAAAGAGATAAAGTTCTCCCAACAAAGTTCTTGCTTTAGTTCAGGAGCAATAAAGAATAACAGAATTGCCCTAGATTGGTTTCGTAGATAAGATCATAGAGGTAAATGGTTAGAAAAGAATCTACCTGAGACCTAAGATCAGATCCTCCACCATATACCAAATTTTCATACTCCAACTCTAGACTTTAAACTGAACCACAAGTATTTCCTCAAATTACCCTCAATTTTTCTACATCCTATACACCAAATTTATTCTACCTCCCATTCATCCCTTAGCCTATGGTCACTATGCACAGTTTTCCATACTAACTTGGTTAACTCACCTTTTGGCTGTGGTCTGGAGTCATTCTGGGCTTGGCGTTCAGTAGACAACTCTAATATGGAATAAATAGCATGGTCAGTCATTTCCATCTAAAATCTTTCACGTTCAGTTAAAAGAGTAAAATTATAGAAGTGTGAGGAGACATGCGTCAGTCAGGAAACACCCCAATCTCTAAACTGCTAGCAGGAAACTTGAAGGTTTGTTTGAAAAAAAATGGTCCAACCTGACAAAAACAGAAGCAACCTTCCAGGAAATGATTCAAATTCTGGGACTGCCTATAGAAATTAATATTCTAAATTGTGATTTTTTTTTGCTTCATCACATTCTCTAGATGTTCATTAAATACGTATTAAATTGATTCCCCATCTCACCTAATTCTACTGAGAAAGGAAATTTGCTCTTCAGTCCAGCAATTTCAATTATGGAAACCGGAATAAAAATGAGAGTGGTTCCTAGCTATGAATTTATCTCAGATTTTGTATTTGCTTTGTTTCTTTTTGAGAAAATAGATGCACATAAAATGGGACTGATTTCATTGTTTCTTGGACCTTTTGGGTAGTGATACATGATAGAGAAATGGATTATCAGCTGCATGTGCCTTGCATCAGGGGAGAAATGAACTACTGCCCAGATCTATGTTTTGTGAATATGCTGTATCCCTGTGTTCCCCCAAACATTCTCCCAGCTGTGCTCTAATCTTTACCCTTCACAGTGTCAGAAAGTCCAATACATGTTCTCTCCTCATTCTCTTGTTTTTAAAGACAACTATAAAGGGGAACAAATGAAATAAGTACATACTAAAGTGTTAGCAATTTATTTCTAATAGGAGAAAAGTTAATAAAAAATTAAAGTAAGGAACACAGAAAGGGAATTGAAACTCTAAGAACAGATAAGTTCACTAAGATAGAATGTATAAAGATAGAAGAGAAACAGGCAGAGCATATTAATAAAAACTAATAAAGTCCTGTTTTCAGCCACGGCAGAGTGATACTTTGACCTCCAGCCAAAAACTATACATGACAAAATACAGGAGGGGACTGTTTTCAGGCACAGAAAGACAGACAGCACTGTGATCCTTGAGAGAACAGAACACTCAAAGGTGAGCGCTACAATCACCCTGGTGTTCTTCCTAGGGCCACTTTCTGGCACAAGGCAGGAAAATGAATCCTGAACAGAGCAGCAGTCTCCTTAAGCTGAGGAGGCAGAGAGCCACATTTTAAGCTGCTTATGTGGCTAGAATTTGCAGGGCAGGGTAAGTGACAAGAGGGAGCTGCACAGAGAGAGATGTTCAGAAGACTGCATGGGAATTCCCTATAGGTCTCTGGCTAAGAGCTAGGCTGCACAGACAGAGGACATGATTCTGCACATCCTAGCTGAGGTGGCCCCAGCAGGGCTGACAGCTGAATAGTGAGATCAGAGGTGGTGCAGTGCTGACCAGCTTGAACAAAGAAACGAAACAAAGTTTGACAAAAAAAAAAAAAGATCCACCAGTAAGTTAGCAGCCTATGAGAACAAATTTTGATGCCCTTAAAAGGAAGACAACATAAACGAAATGTGTTCTATACCTACAATGGAATATTATCCAGCCTTAAAAAGGAAGGAAATCCTGTCACATTCTACCACATGGATGAACCTTGAAGACATTATGCTAAATGAAATAAGCTCATTACAACAAGACAAATACTCTATGATTCCACTTACATGAGGTATCTAACGTAGTCAAATTCACAGAAACAGAAAATAGAATAGTGGCTGCCAGAGGCTGGGGAGAGAGAAAAATGGGGAGTTGTTTAAGGGTTATAGAGTTTCAATTTTACAAGATGAACAACTTCTGGAGATTGGTCGAATGAAAATGTGACCATACTTGCATTAGTCTGCTTAGGCTGCCATAAGAAAATACCATAGACTGGGTGGCTTAAACAACAGAAACACTGGAAGTCCAAGATTAAGGCACCTGCAGGATTGGTGTCTCATGAGAACTCTCCCCTTGGGTTGCAGTAGCCGCCTTCTCACTCTGGTCTCACAAGGCCTTTCCCTAGTGCGTGTGTGCAGGAAGAGGTAGAGCAACCGAGCTCTTGGGTATCTCTTCTTATAAGGACACTAATCCCATCAGATCAGGGCCCAACCACCATGACCTCATTTAACTTTAATTACTTCCTTAGAGGTCCCATCTCAAAGTACAGCAAAACTAGAGATTAGGGCTTCAACATAGGAAGTCAGGGTGGGAGGGGACACAAATATTTAGTCCATTACAATAGTTGACACCACTGAACTGTACACCTAAAAATGGTTAAGATGTTTTAAAAAAGAAAAAAAAAAGGAAGGCAACATAGGAATCAGTGCTCCTCAAGGAAATGACTAATTCTAGGGCCGGGGAGGAAAAGTGCAAGATGAGCCTGGAAGCACCTTTTAATCTCTTAGTGCTAGAAAATAAGGAAGTACTCAAAAACAAAACCAAAAACACATGAGAGCACTTCAGGAGGGCACAGGAACCAACCTGAAAATGCTCCTAATGGCCATAAATTAAACAATTAGAGCAACAAAATAAATAATAGTACTGGATTATAACCCAGGAATTTTAAAAAATCTATGAATCCATACTGAATCATTTTTATTTGTTTATTTTTGACAAAAAATATATTTAAGATGTACAACATAAAGTTTTGATATAAGTATACATTGTGAAATGATTACCACACTCAAACTAATTAACATAACCATCACTTCCAGTATTTACTATTTTGTATGTGTAGTGAGATTTGAAATCTACTCTCTTAGCAAATTTCAAGTATATAATAATTATTAAATATAATCACCATGCTGTGCATTAGGTCTCCAGAATGTATTCATCTTATAATCGAAAGTATATATCATTTGATCAACATCTGCCCTTTTCCTCCACCCACTAGCCTCTGGTAACGACCTTTCTATTCTCTGTTACTATGAGTTTGACTTTTTTTTTTATTCCACATAGTGAAATCATGTGAAATATGTCCTTCTGTGTCTGTCTTATTTCACTTAGATAATGTCCTGGTTGTAAATGGCAGGATTTCCACTTTTTATTATAGATAGATAGATAAATAGATAGATCGATCAATCTATCGATCTCTCTCTATATATATATATTACTAGAAATAATGCTGCAATGAACATGGCAGTGCAGATATCTCTATGAAATAGTGATTTTATTTCCTTTGGATATATACCCAGAAGTAGGATTGCAAGAACATTTTTGTTCTTTCATTTTCAATTTTTAATTTTTTGAGGGGCCTCCATACTGTTTTCCATAGTGGCTATACCAATTTGCATTCCCATTCATTTTGTTGATTGTTTCTTTTGCTGTGCAGAAACTGTTTAATTTGATATAGTCTCACTTCTTTATTTGTTGCTTTTGTTGCCTGAGCTTTTTATGTACATTCCAAATCATTGCCAAGACCAATGTCAAGGAGGTTTTTCCACATATTTTCTACCAGGAGTTTTACAATTTGTGGTCTTACTTTTAAGTCTTTAATTCATTTTGGGTTGTTTTTGTGCATGGTGTAAGAAAAGGGTCCAATTTCATTCTTTCGCATGTGGATATCCAATTTTCCTAACATCACTTATTTAAGAGACTATCCCTTCCCCATCATATACTCTTGATGCCCTTGTCAGAAATTAGTTGACTATATATACGTACAAAATGGAATGATGTAGGCAAAATGAAACTGCTCTTCCTACCGTTTTTGTGTGGTTATTCGCAAGTTTTTTGCTCTACTGTGTTGCTGACGCTTCTTAAGTGAACTCCTGAGATCTCCCAGAGCTATTTTCATTTGTGGATAGCTACGTAGTTGTTCTTTGTGGGGGGATGGCGGCCAGGGTCTCCTCCTCTGCCATCATGGTGATGTCACTCCTCTGAATCCATACTCATTTAAATAAATGATTGAATAAATAAATAAATGAGGGATAATTTATAAATATTCCTTACAGTAATTCCACCTAAGATATGCAGTATATTCCCCCCTCATGATAATTCTCCTCTCATCACACATTAACAAGCCTTAATGACTTACTTCCAAAGAATAATGTATGGATAGGGGAAAACAGTAACTTTACAGTGAAGAAACCTCGAAAACACAACCTCAACCCCATGAACAGAGTTAAACATGTGAACCACCACTGATAAGTCTCGTTGTTATCATGTACCCCCAATATTTCACCAAAACCCATAACCTCAGTTTATACGTGAGAAAAAAAACGGATAACTTCAAATTGAGAGATATTCTTCTAAATAACTAATCAGTACTCTTCAAACATATCAAGGTCAGAAAAACAAGGAAATACTGACAAAGTATCACAGACCAGAGAAGACTAAGGAAATACAAAGACTAAATGCAAGGTGGTATCCTGCATCAGATCCTGGGACAGAAAATGCACATTAATGGGAAACCAGCGAAATTCAAGGAAAACCTGGAGTTTAGCTAATAATAATATAGCAGTGTTTATTTCTTAGGTTTCACAAATGTACCATGATTATTTAAGATGTTAAGTAATTATTTAGTTTCCCAATTCTCATTAGGGAAATGGGATGGAGGGTGTGAAGGAATGCTCTATACTATCTTTGAAACTTTTCCATAAATCTGAAATTATTCCCAAATAAAAGTTTTATTTAAAAAAGAATGACAACATAATGCAGACTCCCTATAACGTAATATATTTAATGTCCAGTATACACTAAAAAGTTATTACAATGCAAAGAAATAAGCAAATGTGGGTCATAGACCAGAGAAAAATCAGTAAGTAGAAAAGAAACTTAAGATGACATGAATGTTGGAATTAGCAAACAAAAACTTTAATAACTATCTAAACATGTTCAAAGACATAGAGGAAAAATATAGTCATAATGAATTTAAAAAAAAGACTCAACAGAGAAATAGAAAGTATAAAAAAAGTACTACGTGAATATTCTAAGACAGAAAAGAACAATATCCATAATTTTAAAAAAATAACTGAATGGGATTAACAACAAATTGGGGACGACAGAAGAAAAGGTCAGTGAATGTGAAAATAGATTGCTAGAAATTATCCAACATGAAAAACAGAAGAAAAAATGAACAGAGCCTCAATGACCTGTAGGACAATATCAAGCAGTGTTAGTAAAGTCTCAGAAATACAGGAGAAATATAATGGAGCAGGAGAAGAATTCGAAGAATTAATGATTAAATATTTCCCAAATTTAGTATAAACCTTACAGATATCAGAAACTCAACAAACCCCAATCAGGATAAATATAAGGAAAATCATGCCTAACAACATTAAAACAAAACTGCTGAAAAACAAAGATAAAGAGAAAATATTGCAAGCAGCCAGAGAAAAATAACACATTAACAGAGGGGAACAATGACATGAATGATAACTGAATTCTCATCAGAAACCAAAAAGGAAAAAAACAATGGAATGCCATTTTTAAAAAGATAGAAGAAGAAAACCACTATTAGTACAGACACTATGGAAAACAGTATGAAGGTTCCTCAAAAAACCAAAAATAGAACTACCATATGATCCAGCAATACCACTTCTGGGGAAGTATCTAAAGGAAATGAAATCACTATCTCAAAAAAATATCTACACCCCCATGCTTATTGCAGCATTATTCACAAGACCCAAGACATGGAAATAACCTAAGTGCCCATCGATGGATGAATGGGTAAAGAAAATATGGTACATATAAAACTATAAATATACATATATATTTATATATGTATATTTATATATATATATACACACAACAGCATATTATTCAGACATAAGAAGGAAATCCTGCCATTTGTGACAACATGGATGAAACTTGAGGGCATTATGCTAAGTGAGATAAGTCAGACAGAGAAAGATTCTACACTTATATGTAGAACCTAAAAAAAATGCAAACTCATAGGAATAGAGAGTAGAATGGTGGCTGCCAGGAGCAAGGGGGTGGGGAAAATGGAGAGATGTTGGGTCAAAAGGTACAAACTTTCATTTATAAGAGGAATAAGTTCTGGGGATCTAATGTACAGCATAGTGACTATAGTTAACAATACTTCATTGTATACTTAAAATTTGCTAAGAGTAAACTTAAACGTTCTTGCCACACACAAAAAAAGAAAGTAACTATGTGAGGTGATAGATGTGATAACTAACATTATTGTGGTAATCATTTCACAATATATATGTGTATCAAATCATCACATTATACCCCTTAAGTTTACACAATGTTATATGTCAATTACATCTCAATAAAGCTGGAGGGAATAATACTACCAATCCAGAATTCCATATCCAGCAAAAACATCCATCAAAAATGAAGAGGGAAAACAAAAACAATTTCATAGTAAAGAAAACAGAGAACTTGTCATAAGCAGTCCAGCACTACAAGAAATGCCAAAAGAAGCTCTTCATACTGAAAACAAATGTCACAAAATGAAAACTTATATCTGTAGGATTGAAGAAGGGCAGAAATGGTAAATATATAGGTACATATAAAAGATTGTGCTTATTTTCTTTTATCCCCTTAGTTTCTTTGAAAGAAAGAACAAAGAAAAAAAAAATATAAGGCAAATTATAAACAAACAGCAAAATGATAGACCTAAAGTCTACCGTATCAATAATTGAATTTACCATAAATGGACTAAACATATCAAAGAAGTGACAGAGATTGTAACACTAGACAAAAAAAGCCTAAACCAACTGTATGCTGTGCATAATGCATGCACTTTAAATATAATGACACAAATACGTCGAAAGAAAGTATGGAAAAAGATATACCACGTGAACAGTAAACAAAAAACCCTGGAACATTGTATTAGTTTATTATTGTTGCCGTGACAAATTACCACAAATATAGTGGCTTAAAACAATGTACGTTTATTCTCTTACAGTTCTGGGGGCCAGAAGTTTAAAATAAAGCTGTTGGAAGACTGCCTTCCTTCTGGAGAGTTCAGAAAAGAATCCATTTCCTTGATTTTTCCTGCTTCTAGAGGCTGCCTGAATTCCTTGGCTTGTGACCTCCTTCCTCCATCTTCCAAGTACATGACCCCAATCTGTTTGTACCATCATATCTCCTTTTTCTGACTTTGAGTCTGCTGCCTCCCTCTTATAAGGATGGCTGTGATCACAGTGGACCCCCCTGGAAATCCAACACAATCTCTCCATGGCAGGATTCTTAATTTAATCATATCTACAAAGTCTCTTTTGCCATATAAGGTAACATATTCACAGGTCCCAAGCATTAGGACATGGACATATTTGGCCAGGTAGGCAGATATTATTCAGCCTACCACAAGTGGTTATATTAATATAAGAAAAAATTGACAAGACTAAAGAGGTATATGTCATAATTATATGAAGCACAGCATCAAGCATACACAACAACGTAAATGAGTATGCACTTAATAACAGAACTTCAAAACATGAAGCAAAAAGTGACAGAATTAAAGGGAGAAATAAACAAATCAATAATCATAGTTGAAGATTTAAACACTCCTTTCTCAGTAACTGATAAGACAATGAGACCAAAAAAAAATCAGTAAGAATATAAAAGATCTAAAGAATAGTACCAACCACCTTGGCCTAATTGAAATTTACTCAACACAATGACATTAAAAAATAACAGAGTAAACAAGCCTTTCAAGAATAAGTAGGATGTTCACCACATAAATTATATATTGGGTAATAATACGAGTTTTAATAAATTTCAATATATTAAAATCTTAAAGATATGTTTTATGACCACAGTGGAATCAATAACAAGAAAAAACCTAGAAAATTCCTAAATATTTGAAAATTAAAGCACATACATAATCATCAGGGAAATACAAATAAAAACCACAATGAGATAGCACCTCACATCTTTTACAATGACTATTATCAATAAAACAAGAAATAACAAGTGTTGGAGAGGATGTAGAGAAAGTAAACCTTTGTGCACTATTGGTGGGAATGTAAATTGGTGCAGCCACTATGGAAAACAGTAAGGAAGTTCCTCAAAAAATTATAATAGAATTATGATGTGATCTAGCAGTTCCATTTCTGAGTATTTATCTGAAGAAAACAAAATCACTATATCAAAAAAAATCTGCAACCCTCACATTCATTACAGCATTATTTTCAGTAGCCAACACATGGAAACAATCTAAATGTCTATCAATAGATGAATGCATAAAGGAAATGTAGTGTAAAGGAAATGTATTTACAGATGGACAGACAGATAGAGAGACACAATGTAATATTATTCAGTCATAAAAAAAAGAAAGAAATACTGCCATTTGTGACAACATGGGTGGACCTTGAGGGCATTATGCTATGTGAAATAAGTCAGACAGAGAAAGACAAATACTGTATGATCTCACTTACATGTGGAAACAAAAAAAAAACAAACTCATAGAGAGAATAGATTCATGGTTGCCAGAGGCAGGGTTTGGGGTGAGGGAGAAAGATGAAGGTGGTCAAAAGGTACAAACTTCCAGTTATAAGATGAATAAGTCCTGGGGATGTAAGGTGCAGAATGGTGACTACAGTTAATAATACTGTATTGCATATTTGAAAGTTGCTAAGAGAGTAAATCTCAAAAGTTATCACAAGAAAGGGGCTGGCCCAGTGGCCGAGTGGTTAAGTTCGCGCGCTCCGCTGCAGGCGGCCCAGTGTTTCGTTAGTTCGAATCCTGGGCGCGGACATGGCACTGCTCATCAGACCACGCTGAGGCAGCGTCCCACATGCCACAACTAGAAGAACCCACAACGAAGAATACACAACTATGTACCGGGGGGCTTTGGGGAGAAAAAGGAAAAAATAAAATCTTTAATAAAAAAAAAAAAGTTATCACAAGAAAAAAATTGTAACTGTATGGTGATAGAGGTTAACCAAACTTATTGTGGTAATCATTTCAAAATGTATATATATATATCAAATCATTATGTTGTACATCCAAAACTAATACAATGTTATATGTCGATTATGTCTCAATTATTAAAAATAAAAACAAGAAAAAAGAAAGCATTAGAGAGGCAAGACGTTTTAGAAACTCACTGGTACTAACCTGAGCCTTTTTCATTGACATAACAACAAAGATAATTTAAAAAGGGGAAAAGACAAAAAAAAAGTTCTATTAGAATAATTAAGATGACTTTTTGTACGCCTGAAAAAAACACACACACACACACACATACTTCTAAATAATTCATGGGTCAAAGAAGAAATAATAAACAAAATTAGAAAATATGTCAAACTGAATGGTTACAAAACCATAATATGAAAATTTGTAAAACAGTAGCTTAGAGGGAATGTTATAGCTTTAAATGAATACAAAGGAAGAAAGATTTTAAATAAATAGCCTAAGTTTCTAATTTAAGAAGACAGAAAAAGAAGAGCAAATTAAAACCAAAGTAAGCAGAAGAAAGGCCAGAATTTAAAAACATGAAAACAATAAAAGGGAAAAAAAGCAATAGAGAAATTACCACAGCCAAAATTTGGTTCTATGATAAGATTATTGACTGATAAATTTCTAACAAGACTGATCAAAAAACAGAGAACACACATTATGAATATCAAGAATGAAGAGGATATATCACTATAGATTTTAAAGACATTAAAAGGATAATAAGGGGCACTGATGTCAGCATCATGGTGGAGTGAGCTCTCCCCTTAGACTCTCCCCACTAAGAAACAACAAAAAGAGTGTTCGTATAACAAGAGAGGACATCCACACAACACAAAAGATGTCTGAGAGATCCACACAACCATACTTTTGAAGGTGGAGGTGCTGGAAGGAGGTAAGGGGATCTCCCCTCCTTCCCTAAAGGCAGAAACCCAAGACACTTTACTGCGCCTGTCTCTGAGAGGAGGGGGGGAGGGGCAGCCCTCCATGAGAACACCTTTGCTCTCCAAGTTCCCTCACTGCCCTTGGTAAAACCCCAAAAAGAGGTGGCTAAGGTATTTCCAGGGTGTCTTCATCAAGCCGGCACCATGGGAGAGCAGACACCAAGGGTGGAGCAAGGGTCCCCCAGGACTGCACAAGTGAAAGAAAGTGCCCCTCCTCCTACCTGGTGCTCCAGCTCAGCCAGTTGGCCAGAGCACCCAAGCAAACAACAGAAAAGCAGCAGCTGTGAGTGAGGGAGCCAGGGTCACAGCAGGCTCAGAATACACAGCTCTTGACCCCTACCCAGTGGCATCAGGTGGAAGCTGTGACCAAATACTATCACTATGCAGAGGCACAAATTCATCAAACAATATGAAAAAATATTTTAATACTCAAGACCCAGAGGAAAATGACAAGCACCCAGAAATTTGAAGGCACAAAAATTCATAATCTAAATGACACAGAATTCAAAATACCTATCATAAGAAAACTCAATGAGTTAAAGGAAATACAGATAGTTCAATGAAATCAGGAATTTCTTCACAAAAGAGATTGAAACTGTAAAGAAAAACCAATCAGAAATGTTGGAGATGAAAAGCACAATGGATGAGATAAAGAAAAATCTGGACTCCTTGAAACAGAGCTGATACTATGGAGGAAAGAATTAGCAGTCTAGAGGACAGAAATGTAGAAATGCTTCAGATGGAGGAGGGGAGAGAACTAAGACTAAAAAGAAATTTCGAAATTCTCTGAGAAATATCCAAGTCAATCAGGAAATGCAACATAAGGATTATAGGAATTATACGGAGCAGAAAGCTTTTTCAAAGAAATAATAGCTGAGAACTTCCCAAACCTGGGGAAGAAGATGGAAATACAAGTGAAAGAAGCTAATAGATCTCCGAATTACATAAATGTAAAAAGACCCTCTCAAAGGCATATAGTAGTAAAGCTGGCAAAAGTCAATGACAAAGAAAAAATATTAAGGGCAGCAAGGCAGAAGAAAATAACTTACCAAGGAACTTCTATTAGGCTTTCAGGGGATTTCTCAGCAGAAATCTTACAGGCTAGGAGAGAGTGGTATGATATATTCAAAATTCTGAAAGACAAAAACTTTCAGCCAACAATACTCTATCCAGTGAAAATATCCTTCAGATATGATGAAGGAATAAAACCTTCCCCAGATAAACAAAAGCTAAGAGATTCATCACCACAAGAGCCCCCTACAAGAAATGCTCAAGAAGGACCTAATACCAGGAAAAAAAAGAGTGTTTATGAAGCTTTGAGCAAGGAGATAAATAGGTAAGCAAAATCAGAAAATTGCAGCTCTCCATCAGAACAAGTTAGCAAACACTTAATTATAACATTACAGATAAAGGGAAGGAAAACATCAAAAATAAATGTAATCTAATCATTTTAACCACAAACTCAAAATACAAGATGGAATAAGTTGTGACAATAATAACTTAGAAGGGGAAGAGGAAGAGGGTGGAATCAGCTTAGGCTAAGGAAATAAAAGGTTATCAGAAAATGGACTAACTGACCTACAAGATTTTTTATACAAACTTTACGGTAACCACTAAACAAAGTATGAGAACAGAGACACAAACAATAAATAAAGAGAAAACTAAGAAAATCATCATAGAGAACTACCAAACTGAATTGGTAGGCCAAAACATATGGGATGAGAAACAAAGGAAATGCAGAAGAACCAGAAAATGAGCAATAAAATGGCAGCATTAAGCCCCCATATATCATAATCACTCTAAATGTAAAAAGATTGAATTCTCCAATCAAAAGAACAGCATGGCTAGATGGATTAAAAAAACAAGACCCAACAATATGCTGCCTCCAGGAAACACATCTCAGCTCTAAAGACAAACACAGGCTCAGAATGAAGGAATGGAAGACAATACTCCAAGGTAACAGCAAACAAAAGCAAGTGTTGCCATACTTATATCAGACAAAGGAGACTTCAAGATAAAATAGGTAATGAAAGACAAAGAGGGGCAGTATATAATGATAAAAGGGACATCCCACCCAGAAGACATCACACTTATAAATATATATGCACCCAACACAGGAGTACCAAATTATACAAAGCAATTAATAACAAATGTAAAATGAGATATTAATGACAACACAACAATAGTAGGGGACCTTAACACCTCACTTACATCAAAGGATAGATCATCCAAACAGAAGGTCAACAAGGAAATAGTGGATTTCAATGAAAACCTAGACCAGATGGACTTAATAGATATATAGAGAACACTCCATCCAAAATCAACAGAACACATTTTTCTCAAATGCACATGGAACATTCTCAAGGACAGATCACATATTGGGAAACAAGGAAAGTCTAAATAAATTTTGGAAGACTGAAATCATATCAAGTATGTTTTCCAATATAATGCTATGAAACTAGAAATCAACTACAAGACAAAGCTGGGAAGGTGACAACCATGTGGAGACTAAACAACATGCTATTGAACAACAAACGGATCATTGAAGAAATTAAAGGAGAAATCAAAAACTATCTGGAGACAAATAAGAACGAAAATACACCATATCAATACACCATATCAATTCATATGGGATGCAGCAAAAGCAGTCCTAAGAGGGAAATTCATAGCAATACTGGCACACCTTAACAAACAAGAAAAATCTCAAATAAACCATCTTAAACTACACCTAACAGAATTAGAAAAAGAAGTACAAACAAAGCCCAAAGTCAGCAGAAGGAGGGAAATAATAAAAATTAGAGCAGAAATAAATGAAAATGAAACACAAACAACGGTAGAAAGGATCAATGAAACAAAGACCTGGTTCTTTAAGCAGATAAACAAACTGACAAACCCTTACCAGACTCACTAAGACAAAAAGAGAGAAGTCTCAAGTAAATAAAATTAGAAATGAAACAGGAGAAATTACAACAGATACCACAGAGATACAAAGGATTATAAGAGACTACTCTGGAAAACTATATGCCAACAAATTGGACAATCTTGAAGAAATCAACAAATTCTTAGACTCATATAGCCTCCCAAAACTGACAAGAAGATAAAGAGAATCTGAATAGACCAATCACAACTAAAGAGATTGAGGGGCTGGCCTTGTGGCATAGCAGTTAAGTTCACACATTCCATTTCAGCGGCCCGGGGTTCACCAGTTCAGATCCCAGGTGGAGACATGGCACTGCTTGGTAAGCCATGCTATGGTAGGTGTCCCACACATAAAGTAGAGGAAGATGGGCACAGATGTTAGCTCAGGGCTAGTCTCCCTCAGCAAAAAAAAAAGGAGAATTGGCAACAGATGTTAGCTCAGGGCTAATCTTCCTCAAAAAAAAACTAGAATAAAGGGGTCAGCCCCATGGCCAAGTGGTTAAGTTCACGTGCTCAGGTTTGGCAGCCCAGGGTTTTGCAGGTTCGGATTCTGGGTGCAGACATGGCACCACTCATCAAGCCATGCTGAGGTGGCATCCCACATGCCACAACTAGAAGGACCTACAACTACAATATACAACTATGTACTAGGGGGCTTTGGGAAGAAGAAGGAAAAGAAAATATTGGCAACAGATGTAGCTCAGGTGCCAGTCTTTTAAAAAAAATAAAATAAAACTACACTAACCTTACACCCTTTAAAATGGCTATAATCACCCAGACAAAAAATAACAAATTTGGAGAGTATGTAGAGAAAAGGGAACCCTCCTACACTGCTGGTGGGAATGCAAACTGGTGCAGTCACTACAGAAAACAGTATGGAGATTTATCAAAAAATTAAAAATAGAAATATCATATGACCCAGCTATCCCACTACTGAGTATCTATCCAAAGAACTTGAAATGAACAATTCAAAGAGACTTGTGCACTGCTATGTTCACCACAGCATTATTCACTATAGCCAAGAAGTGGAAGCAACCCAAGTAACCATCAACTGAGGAGTGGATAAAGATGTGGTGTATATATATATAATGGAATACTACTCAGCCATTCAAAAAGACAAAATCGTCCCATTTGCAACAACACGGATGGACCTTGAGGATATTATGTTAAGCGAAATAAGCCAGACAGAGACAGACAAACACCGTATGATTTCACTCCTATGTGGAAGATAAACTAACACATGGACAAAGAGAACAGCTTAGTGGTTACTAGAGGGGAAGGGGGTTGGGGATGGGCAAAAGGGGTGAAGGGGCACAGATACATGGTGACTGACAAATAAGAACGTACAACTGAGATTTCACAACGTTATAAACTATTATGACCTCAATTTTTAAAAAAGCGTTCACTAAGTGAGAGTAGCCAGACACAAAAACTCTGTATTGCACAATTTCATTTATATGAAGGTCTAGAAAAGGGAAAAGTACAGTGACATAAAACAAGTTAGTGGTTGCCAGGAGCTTGGGATTGGGGGTGAGGGGCATGGATTCACTTTGGAGGGGCATGAGGGACTTGTTGGAATGATGTAAATGTTCTATATTATGAATGTGGTCATCGTTACACTACCGGACATTTGTAGTGTACAATTTTAAGTGTTAAAATTGGTGAATTTGCTCATATGTAAATATACCTCAATAAAGATGATTTTTAAAAAGTAAAAAAACAAAAAAGGATAATACGGTTATAATGTTCTAAACCAATGTTACCTCAATAACAAATAAATAAAAATTAAAAAATAAAACAAAGAAGATAATAAGGGAATATTAAATCTGTATGCCAATAAATTTAACAATTTAGATAAAATGGAAAAATTCCTTGAAAAACACAATTTACCAGACTGACACAAGAAGAAACAGAAATTTTTGAATAGTTCTCTTTCCAATGAAGAAATTGAATTTGTTAATATAAACCTTCCCATTAAGAAAGCTGCATGCTCAGATGACTTCAATAGCATATTGTATCAAACTATAACACAATTCCTTCAGAAAATAGAAAATAAAAGTACATTCTCCAACATTTTTTAGGAGGCCATCATGACCCTGATATAAAATCTGCCAAAGAATTACAAGAAAACAAAATTACAGACCCCAACCTTCATGAATATAAACATCAAAATCTTAAAAAAAAAAAAAAAAAACACAACTCTCAGCAAATCAAATTCAGAAAAACATAGAAGAGATAATTTATCATGACAAAGTGTGGCTTATCCCAGAAATGCAATGTTGGTTTAACATTCTAAAATCAATTACTTTGATTTTATAGTCATGCCATCTGAAGCAGAAAGAAAGCATTGAAAAAATTCAAAACCCATCAAAAGAAAGATGATCAGCAAAAGAATAAAAGGAAATATTCTCAACCTGATGGTGTCTTCTACAAAAAACCTACACTAATAGCATACTTTAGGTGAAATATTGAATGTTATCCAATGAGATCAGGAACAAGGCAAGGATATCTAATTTTACCATTTCTATTCAACATTGTACTAAAAGTTTTAGACAGGAAAATAAATAAAATATCAAAAGAAAGTAGAACTTACCAGTGAAGCCATGTGGGCCCCAAGTTTTCTTGGTGGGAAGGTTTTACTACAAATTCAATTTCAGGTTATCTGTCTTTTCTCAACAGTAGTTAGTGTCTTTCAATGAATTTGTTCTTTTCATCTAAGTCAGGATCAGCAAACTTTTTCTGTAAAAGGCCACATAGTAAACATCTCAGGCTTTTCTGACAATACAACCTCACAACTGCTCAACCCTGCCATTGCCGTACAAAAGCAGCCACAGATAAGAGTAAACCAATAAGTGTGATCGTGTTCCAATAAAACTTTATTCACAAAACAGGTGGCAAGCCAGATTTGGCCCACAGACTATACTTTACTGACCATTGATCTAAGTTGTCAAATTGACTGGCATAAAATTGTTCATATTACTTTATTGTCCTTCTAATGTCTGGAGGATCTATAACGATCTCACCTCTCTGATTCCTGATACTGGAACTTTGTGCCTTCCCTCTAATCAGTTTGTCTAGATGTTTATCAATTTTATTGATCACTTCAAAAACAAGATTTGGGCTTCATTTTCTCTGTTGTTTTTCTGTTTTCTATTCTACTGATTTTGTGCGCATCTTTATTAGAGCCTTCCTTCTGCTTACTTCGGTTTTAATATACTCTTCTAGTTTCTCAATGTGAAAGCATAGGTCACTGATTTGAGACCATTCTTTTCCAAAATAAGCAAATGCTATAAACTTGTCTCTAACCCTACATTCCTCAATGTCCTCAATGGTTGATATATTTTCATTTTCATTCAATTCAAAATATTTTGTAATTTACCTCATGATTTCTTCTTTGACCCATGGGTTATAGAAAATTTGCTGCTCAATTTTCAAATATTTGGGGATTTTCCACATGTCTTTTCATTAAGATGTCTAGTTTAACTCTGTTTTGGTCAGAGAATATACATTGTATAATTTCAATTCTTTTACATTTATTAAAACTTGTATTATAACTCAGAATATGTGTTATCTTGGTAAAAGTCTGTGTGTACTAGTAAGAGTATACATTCTGCATTTGTTGGTTGAAGTGCTATATTAATGTCAATTAGTCAAGTTAGTTGATAGTGTTGTTCAAGTCTCCTACGTCATTGCAGATTTTCTGACTATGTTAATTATGAGTGGAGGATATTGAAATCTCCAACTATAATTGTGGATTTGTCTTTTTCTCTCGAGTTCTCTCAGATTTTCCCTCATGTGTTCTGAAGCTGTTGGGTAGAAACACATGTCCTCTTGACGATCTGACTCTTTTATCCTTCTGCAATGTCCCTCTTTATCCCTGGCAATATTCCTTGTTCTGAAATCTACTTTGCCTAGATAAGATAGGCATTCTAGCTTTCTTTGGATTAGTGTTTGCATGGTATTTCCATGGAAAGTACTTCCATCCTTTTACTCTTTTGTTTTTGTAGACAGCATATACTTGGGTCTTACTTTTTTTTAATCTAATCTGACAACCTCTGCTCTTTAATTGGAGTATTTAGGCCATTTTAGATAAGGTGATTATCATTGTAGGTGGATTTATATCTACCATCTTGAGATTTATTTTCTATGTGTTTGACTTTCTTTGTTCATTTTTCCCTATTTTCCTGATTTTTTTAACTGAACGTCTTTTATGATTCCATTGTACCTCCCTTATTGGCTTGTCATTGATATCTTTCTCTTTCCTCATTTCCTCCTTTCCTTATTCCTTCTTTTTTTCCCTTTTCTTTTTTTTTTGATTGTTCTAGGGTTTCCATTATACATCTTTAATCATGTTCTTCCTTTAAATAATACCATCCTACTTCATGTACATCAAGTGACCCTTACGACAGCATGCTTCCTCTCCCTCTCCCTGGCCACGATCACACATTTTATTTCTACATATGGTACAAATTCCACAACAGATTTTAATATTTTTCCTCTAATCAGTCATTAATCTTTTAAAGATATCTTTTAAAATTAGAACAAAACTATTTTATATTTATACACATATTTATCATTTCTAATGTTTTTCATGCCCTTGTATAAATCCAAACTTCCACTTGGTATAATTTTCCTTCTGGCAGAAGAACTTCCTTTAATATGTCTTTTAGTGGTCTGCTTGCAATAATTCCTCAGCTTTTGTTCATCTGAAAAAAATTTTAGTTTGTCTTTATTTTTTAAAGGTACTTTTATATGTATAGAATTCTACATTGACAGGTTTTTCCCATCCCTAAAATAGTACTTTAAAAGTATCTCATTTCATCTGGCTTTCATAGTTGCTGATGTGAAATACGCCGCTGTGTATTTTTCCCTTTGGCTGCTTTTAAGATGTTCTCTTTGTCACTGCTTTTCAGCAGCTTGATAATAATGTATTTTGGTGTACTTTTCTTCATTTCTTCTGCTTGATGTTCATGGAGCATCTTTGACTTATGAATTTATAGTTTTCATTAAATTTTGAAAAATTGTGGCAAATATATTTTATGTCCTCTTTCTGAAACTTTAACTTAAGTATGTTAGATTGCTTGATGTTATACCATAGGTAACTGAAGCTCTGGGCTTTTTTAGGGGGAGACAGGGGTCTTTTTTCTCCATGTGTTTACTTTGAATTTTTCTAGTAACATGTCTTCCAGTTAACTAATCTTTCCTTCTGCAGTTTCTAATCTACTGTTGACTCCAGCCAGTATATTTTCATTGTACCATTTCAGATATTGTATTTCTCATTTCTAGAAGCATGATTTGGGGAGTTTTTTAAATATCTTGTATTTTTCTCTTCATCATGTTCAATTTTCCTCTATCTTCTGAACATAAGGAGTGTACTTATAATAGCTATTTTAACATCCTTTCTGTGAATTCTCTCATCTTTGTCATTTCTGGGACAGTTTGTATTGATTGATTTTTCTCCTGGTTATAGTTCATATTTGCCTCCTTCTTTGCATGCCTGGTAATCTTTTGCTGGATGCCAGACATTATAAATTTTACACTGTTGGTGCCAGATGGTGCTGTGTGCTTTTAAAAGTTGTTGGCTTTTGTTACTGGACACAGTTAAGTTACTTGGTATCAGTTTGATCCTTTTGAGGCTTATTTTTGTCAAGAATTAGTAAGAAAGGGCAATTGCAGGGCTCACCTTATTTATTTCCCTTCTCTCAGGAATTACTGTCCTGTGCTGTCTGTTGTCTAGTATCTGAAAACCACTGTTTGAAATATTTTGCAGTTTTCTAATTGTTTAAGATGAGAGAATAAATCCAATCCCAGTTACACCATCATGACCAGAAGCAGAAACCTGAAAGAAGCAACTGCCAAAATAAGTAAACAGCAAGGTTACAGGATATACTGTCAAAATACAAAAATCAATTGTATTTCTATATACTACTAGCAAACATTTGTATAGTAAGTTTTTCACAATAATTTCATTTATAAAAGCATCAAAAAATATAAGTACTTGGGAATAAATGTATCAAATGACATGTAAGACCTCTACACTGAAAACTATAAAACATTGCTGAAAGAAATTAGATAAGACCTAAATAAAGAGTGTATCCTGTCCACAGATTGTAAAATTCAACCTTGTTGAAATGTCAATTTTCCCCAAATTTATCTTCAGATTCACATTCAACCCAATTATAATCTCAGCAGGATTTTTTAAACAGAAATTGATAAGTTGATTCTAAAATATATACGGAAATGCAAAGGACCTAGAAAAGCCAAAACAATCTTGAGAAAACAAGGAAGACTTATACTATCTTACTTCAAGACTTACAGTAAAACTAGAGGAATCAAGACAATGTGTTGTTGGCATAACTAACAAAGATCAATGGAACAGAATTAAATCCATAAATGGAACTACATTTACACAGTTAATTGATTTTCAGCAAAGCTTCAAAGCAATTTAAGAGAGAAAGAAGTCAGCAAAGAACTCTATTTCTATGTGGAAGAACCATGTTTCCATGTAGAAAAAAACTGACCACAACTCTAACTCAATTATATACAAAAATTAATTCAAAATTGATTACAGACACAAACATAAAAGCTAAAATTATAGGGGCTGGCCCAGTGGCGTAGTGGTTAAATTCATGTGCTCCACTTTGGCAGCCTGGGGTTCCTGCATTTGGATCCCAGGCATACACTTACACACCACACATCAAGCCATGCTGTGGCAGCATCCCACATACAAAATAAAGGAAGACTGGAACAGACGTTAGCTCAGGGACAATCTCCCTCAAGCAAAAAAAGCAAAATTGGCAATGGAGGTTAGCTTAGGACCAATCTTCCTCACCAAAAATAAATAAATTATATATATATATATATATATATATATAAAGCTTCTTAGTTTTATAGATAACATATATACAACACAAATGCCCATCAAAAGAACAGATAAACAAGTGTGAAATATTCATATAATATAATACTATCCAGCCCAAAAAAAACCCTGCTACTGATATATGCAACAACAGAATCTCACAGATATATTGAGTGAAAGAAACCGAATGTAGCATGTGATTCAATTTTATAAGAAATTCTAGAATAGGCAAAACTAATCTATGGTGAAAATTTCAGAGCAATAGTTGCCTCTAGGGCTCGGAGAAATGACTGGAAAGGGGCATGAGGAAATTTTCTTGGGTGAGGAAAATCTAAATCGTGATTACAGAGAGGTTACACTTATGACGCATTTGTCAAGATTCATTGACTTGTACACTTAATCGTTGTGTATCTCGTGATTTATAAATTTTACCTCAACAACAAAAATGGAACTTTAAAGAAATATTGAATTCTAATTAGCAGGCTAGTTTTATACAACGATATGGTTTATCAGTTATAAAACTACTTTCTGTGTTTTCTTGTGTGAACAAATGTGTAAACATATTGGGTATAATGAGAGCCTGGTGTCTCACTCTTGGAAAGATACATAGATTTCCTAACTGTCTGCTGAAAGGAACCAAAGCAGTGACACACAAGTAGCAAAAAACACACCTTGTAATCAGTTTCTGGTTGCTCCATACCATTCTCCACTAAAAGGAACCAGGCCCCCTTAGAAAAATGACTGATTGTAGGCTAAGAGAAGTAGAAGATAAACATGGAACATCTATGTGCCCAAAGGTAAAGAATTGCTGCGGGCTGGCCCTGTGGCTGAGTGGTTAAGTTCGCACACTCTGCTACAGGTGGCCCAGTGTTTCGTTGGTTCAAATCCTGGGTGCGGACATGGCACTGCTCATCAAACCACACTGACGCAGCGTCCCACATGCCACAACTAGAAGGACCCACTAGGAAGAATATACAACTATGTACTGGGGGGCTTTGGGGAGAAAAAGGAAAAAAAAAATCTTTAAAAAAAAAAGAATTGCCAAAAAAATGATGGGGACATGTCAAAAGGACAAAGGAGTCACTGTAGAGGCCCCCACTGGCAGTTCAACAGTTACCCACACCCTCCACCAATTTTTCTGTCAACTCATCAGTGGGCTGCATGTTCCTGTGACAGGAACCACACCCTTTCTTCAAAGGTCTGAATCTCTACCCTGTGGTTGGGGAAGGGAGTACATCCTTTAAGTTTCTAAGAAGGAACTCTTAGCCCTAGAGGTAAGAGCTGCACTTTGTAGTTGCTGCGTCTGTATAACGTAGAGTCCTCTTTAACCCCTTTTACTAATTAATTATTTTTTACTACAAAACAATTCTTTATACAAACTTTTTCTTTAAAATCACTGGTGTGGTACCTGTCTCCTGATTGGATCCTGACAGAGATTGGGACACATCATTTCTCTCTTAGTTCTATCAAAAATTACCTAAATATAATCATGAGGAAGCATCAGACAAACACAAAAGGAGCGACATTCTGCAAAATAAGTGACACGTACTTTTCAAAATTTCAAGGTCAAATAAGATGAAGAAAAATTACAACTAACTACAATGCGTGACTGTGGCTTGGCTTCTGCGTTTGGGGAACAGGAAGTAATTATAAAGAATATTTATTGGGACAACTGGTGAAATTTTGAATATGGACTATTGATTAGATAATAACATTGGATCAATGTTCTAGTTCCTAATTCTGTAATTATACTGTCGTAATGTAGGAGAATGTCCTTATTCTTAGGAAATACAAATTGATGTACTTCATGGTAATGGGGAAATTACTCTCAAATTGTTCAAAATAAACTAGTGTGTGTGTGTGTGTAGAGAAGAGGGGAGAGAGAGACTAATAAAGCAAGTGGGACACTATGTAAACAACTGGTGAATCTAGGTAGAGTGTATGTGGGAGTTCTTCGTACTATTCTTGCATCTTTCCTAAAAACGTTAAATTACATTAAAATTGAAAATTATCAAAAACAACAAATACATTTAATCCTTGAAATGTTAAATGTGATCATTTTAAAAGGAAGGCATTGGGGCTGGCCCAGTGGCGCAGCAGTTAAGTGTACACGTTCTGCTTCAGTGCCCCGGAGTTCACCAGATCGGATCCCGGGTACAGACACAGCACCACTTGGCAAGCCATGCTGTGGTAGGCGTCCCACAAATAAAGTAGAGGAAGATGGGCATGGGTGTTAGCGCAGGGCCAGTCTTCCTCAGCAAAAGAGGAGGATTGGCAGCAGATGTTAGCTCAGGGCTAATCTTCCTCAAAAAATAAATAAATAAAAGGCAGGCATCAACAAAAGTTCAAAATTGAAAACTGGTTCAAGATGGCAAATTGAATACATGCACAACAGGACTGAGAAACTACTATAGCGGAGGATCAAATTTTCCTTCTACCCTTCTAGGTCCTTTGGCTGCTCTGATAATTAAATTGACATAAGACAGATTAACAGGAGAAAATCAAATTTAATTTCAGATGTACAGGAGCCCCATAAAAATATGAAACCCAAAGGTGGTTAGACAATTGAGGCTTATACCCCACCCTGAGCTAAGGAAGGGGACAGGGCCAGGGGCTTCAAAGGGGAGGAGGGCAATTCACAGGAAGATGAGAACAGGTGTTCAGTAATCAGATGTTTGCCCTGCCATGCAGGTCAGTTTTTCAGATAAAAAGTTATCCCTAGTAATAGCTCTCTTTCTGGGTCAGGCCCTTCATCTAAATTGTTTCTGCAAGTTAAAGGAGAGGTAAAAGTTTTTCTCGAGTCTGCTGGGTCTTGATTACCTTCAGCTCAAAAGAATCCACTCACCGAAGTGGCGCATTTTGGGATGGCATATTCTGCTCCCCTTCACTACCAAACAAATTTCAAAAGCTCCCCAAGCAGATCAGAAATTGTGAGCAGGTAGGACGTATCCGACAGTGAAACCAGAGCAAAACCTGTGGCACAAAATTCAAACTGAATAAAGCTGTTGAGAGGTTAAAAAAGCCATTTTCAACAAAGCCTCCAGCTCAGAGTCAACAAACAAGCAGGTCTGGGACAATTATCAAAACAATGAATTGAAGGAAGAATTCAGAATACCTAGATCTTTCAAGCACGCTCCCCTCTTTTGCTTATACTAAACAGGAGGCATCCTCAGCATTGGAATTTTTGGACAAAACTCCTAGAACTGCTTTCTAAACAAAGTGAACAATTTACCTCGTATGTGGGAGGCAGGTGTGGGTATACTGTCCTTGTTAATGATGAGGCTAGAGAGAGGCAGAGGAGAAAGGCAAGAACCTTGAGACAGCTCTGACGCACATAGCTCCCAGAATGGGCACTGAAGCCTGAGAAGCAGGGAGGTGACCCAGGTTATTTGCAAATGAATGGAAGGGGAAGCTGTCCCTCTCTCCCACTCCCACAGAAGACAAGTTATTCAACCTACTCAACGGGATTTCTGAACCTTTCCCCACTTTCAACATGCATACTTCCCTCCCTCCAGCCCAGTGTTACTCTAGGCAATGAAATGACCAAGAGGCAAGATTTCTGAAATCAAAACTTGAATTCACCAACAAATGAACATCAATTCTAGAATGAAAGCTCATTGTAAAAGGGATTTTTGTCTTTTTTCTCTGCTGTATCCCCAACACCTATAACAGTGTAATTGCTCGGTAAATACTTGTTGAATGAACTGATAAAAGCAAGTCAATAGAAATAATTTACACGCTCAACACTAATGGAATTGCTTAAGTTGCAACCCACACAGCTAACTATTATGCAACCATTAAAAAGATGATTTGTAAAGTTAGTAATATTGAAACTGAGGATGGAGTTAAAATTTCCCTTGATTAGGGTAAAACTGTGCCTTGTACCCACAAAGTTAACATGGGAAACAAAACGAAGTTTCTGAGCTTGCCTTGCAGAACAGTAGGAGGATCGCTCATAAGAAAGGAACTTCCTGACAGCCCCTGCCTGACTAAGCATCTTGCAGGAGCACTGAGAAGCTAAAATGACTGATCGTAAACTCTGGAATCATACACTAAAAATACACGGAATGCAACACATGGAACAGACAGTCACACCTGTGCAGACTACTCCTAGAACTTCAATCCCAAGGCCACATGTTCCCCCTCCACTACCTAAAACCCCAAATAAAAACTCTCGCTTGTAGCTTCTCGGAGAGTTCTGGATTACAGAGTTAGCTGCCTGTTATCCCTGCTCAGCATTTTGCAGTAAAATTCCTACTTTCTTCCACTACACCCCGTGTCAGAGATTGGCTTGCTGCGCAACCAGTGAGTGAACTCACTTCACGTTTGATATCAATATGGAGAAACATTTGATAATGTTAAAAATTTTTTAAAGTAAAAGAATAACATACTCATGAGGGAAATACGTAACCTCTTGGTGGGCTTATGTATTTTTGTTTTGTTCTCTGTGTTTTCTGATTACAAATTGCTTTTATTATTATAAAGAACCTCATCTTTTAATTTTCTTATTTTTCCCTTGAGAACACATGCAAACCCAACTCAGATATGATTACCACCTAGCCTGAACTGAATGAACCAATTAATAAACGAATGCAGGATCCTGCACAGTCGGGATAAAGTAATGCTTGAGAGCACGGACTCTGGAGACTATACGCTTATAAATCTAACACGCCTAAATTATGGAGCCTGAATTCTGACTCTGTAACTTAACAGCTGTGGGACCCAGGGTAGTTACTTAGCCTCTATCAGCCTGAATCTACTCATCTGCAAAAGTGGGATAAGATTCTTCCTCATTAATGTTAGTGTGAAGATTAAGCGACTCAATACTCATTTAAAGCACTTACAACAGTGCGGGGCACCACAACTATGCGAGTGTTAGCTTCTATTATTACTGGATTCAAAACACTGCACTTGTTCTGCTGAGGAGAATGGAAATCAAAATCCAGTCGCCATCAGCAGAGACAGGGAGGCACAAAAAAAGTGATGTGGGGGTCAGAGCAGAATGAAATCAGGCTAACGCCAGGTCCAAGCAAGAAGCGGGTATTAGGAAGGAGTGACTCACTTTGCAAAGAGTGACTCCAGGAAGCCACAGGAGAGATGGTATCTGAACCCACTTCCAAGAACGAGTAGCACTCCACCAGGCGGCTAGTAAGAGATACGAGGAAGACCGCCAAGGAGCTCGGCAAAGACACAAAGACTAAAATTGAGTTGCTCGTTGCCCAGGACACCAGAAATGCGGAGAGGATGGAGTGACCAGGATGCATAACCAACCTATGGTGAACAGAAGCGGTTACAGAGTGTTTATCATGCAAAACGCCACCAGACGGGAGGGGAATGATAAAGATAACAGCAACAATAACAATAACTACGCCCAAGGTACTAAACTGTAGAAAGGAAATAAAGAACAAAGGTGTGGTTGAGAAAGCCAAGATGACCACGACCCATCGCTCTCCACCATCCCCTATGCGCCAACACTGGAGACGACGAGGCTGGGGCCGGCAGACGGAGAAACAGCGTCCCCCACAGGCGGCGAACGGCCTGGAGCAGCCCCGGGAGGAAGAGAGTCAGCGCGAGAACTACAACTCCCACCGAGGCTGCACCACAGGCCCGGCGGCAACTTCCGCCTCCGCCCGCCCGCACGTCCCCTCTTCATTGGGACCTACCAGGGAGCGGGCCTGGCGCGTGACCACGCGTGACCCCGCGTGACTGGGACCCCTGAGTCGAGAGGCCTGGAGGCGGGACTCTGGGGCCTCATTGGTAAAAAGGCGACCCGAAGAGGTGGGACTAAACTTGAAAATCTCGATAGTGATTGGAGTTCATGAGATAAGGGCGGAGCTAGGAGAAAAACCCCCAGGATACTGGCCAATCAGCGTCTAGGATTATCCGGGGGGACCGGGAAGGAGAAAGGGACGAAATGGTTTTGCGGTCACACGCCGCGGGGTCTAGTGGGAGGAGCAGTTGCCCAGCGGCTGCCTGGCGCTTCCTGTTTCCGGTTCCCAGAGTGGAGCACCGCGAGGTTCCTGGGGGAGCGCTGGCCTTTGACACGAGCTCTGGGACCGGGGTCTGCAGTTGGCCCCTTGCTGGCTCTGTCACCTTGCCGGCCCTGTCCCCTTGCCCCAGACAGTTATTCACCCGGCCATTCTGAGCTTTGGCTTCTCCCCTTGCCCGTGACACGTGAGTATGAGGGGCGTGGACGAGGAGGGGGCTGGAGAACGCCCACACCTCGGCGTCTGTGACACGGCCCGGGGTCTCCCTTAGCCAGGGTTTTAGCCAGACATCCGGCTAAGGAGCCCTTGGGCAGAAGGGAGGCGGAGGCGTGAGGGCAGGGAGTCCAAGAGTCCCGAAGGGAGTGAAGTAGGAAGGACCTACCAAGACCAGAGAGGGCATTTACGTGAGTTGGGAAGGCAAGAGGGAGGTCCCTGGGTATGGTGTCCGTTTGAGGTCTTCCTGGACCCCTGTAGAAGGAATTTTGCCAGCATCGTGGAGGCAGGTAAAGTGGCATCATTTGGAGAGAGGGTAGGGCCCTGTGCAGTTGCAAAGTCAGGAGATTAGACGGAATGAGAATTTCTAGAACCCTGGAAGAAGTTTGAGGGGGCTGCCTATACTGTATGGAGAAGAGTAGCTGATACAGGGGTTATCTTGTGTTCCTCTTTGTAGGGAGCTTCCACCCGTGGGACACAGAGCTACTTCTCTGTGGCTTTTCAACAGTGGGCCTTTAGCTAATTAGAGCTGCTCTTCTACAGTGTAGGCTGCTGGAGACAGGAGATAAGGGCTGCTACGTCAGAAATGAGCTAGAGAGAAGAAATTAGCCATTGCATTGAAAGATGGAAAATGCTCAAGGCTAGTCTTGAAGGCTCGGGAAGTGAGTGGTACAGAGGCCCAATGATGTAAACTGCTTCCTAGTTCCTGGCTTAGACATTGGACATTCCATTAAAGGACAGTTTCTTAGCATCACCAAGTAGATCTATCATTATAGAACAAGAAAATTGAGGGGGATTTTCAGAATCTTAAAGTCCTACCCCTTGTGGGCACATAGGTACGGTGACAGGTAAAAACTAGACTATATTGATGGTGAGCACAATGCAGTCTCTACAGAAACTGATATATGATAATGTACCCCTGAAATTACACAATTTTATAAACCAAGATGACCTCAATAAAATAATTTTTTTAAAAGCCCCCTGTTTGCAAAGTACCTAAACAAACTCCTGCACCTTGAGAATCTATTTGTAGCACATTTAAAAGGGACTCCCCAGCCCAGCCCTCGGATTTCATACTCTTCCTAATACATTGTTGCACTCCTATATTTATCAAAAGTTTTCCGGCAGATATCTTTATGCCATGAATCGTCCAAGTTCCCCCGCTGACTTCATACATGTTTAATACTTGTCTAACCTAAGGCAAGTAACCTCTAAGCATCAGTTTCCTCATCTGTAAAATGGGAAAAATTGTACCTAGTTTTCTGGGTTGTGAAGATTAATGAACATAATCTGGATAAAGCACTTAGAGCATGTGTCACTGAATCAAAGAGAAGCAACGCAAACATAGAGCCAAACCTTAAGCAGGAAAGAGAACAATATAAATTTATTCTCATCCTAACTGTCGAACCAGTAAGCAAATACTGACTGCAGGTGTTTAACTCGTCATCCTTTACAATTTTGTGAGATTCTTTGTTCTAATTTGGAAAAAGAAATCTTCAACTGTTAACAAATAAGGGACTACCTTTGAGGCCAGAGAACACAGCCTTCTGTGTGAGCATCCCTCCAGAAAACTGGTCCTGGAAAGAAAAATCTTGAAAGCCAAGAATGTTGAAACTTTAAATTAGGTCCTGAGAGGCTATAAGGAAAATGGTGTGCTAAAGTAATCAAATAAAAGGATCTCTTAATTTCTTTTAGTAACTCAACTGGTCAAGTTGTGTATTGAGCAATGAGTTAATTTAGGGAAGGTAGGAGTTTGAGTTCTTTATTCCACCTCCTGTTCAGTGAACTGTTTGAGGAGTCACTTCCCCTTCTTGCTTTGTCAAAAAGAAAGCGAAGCTTTGTCTGCCTGCTCTGATCCCCCAAAAAATAATGTAAAAGGGGATATACTTACAGGTATAACCACTACAGTGGTTCAGTGTAGACCACGAGCTCTGGAGCCAGACTGGTTCACTCCACTAGCTGTGTCTCAGTTTTCTATCTGTAAAATAAGGACAATAATTGTATTTACTACATGGGGTTGTTGTAAGGATTAATTAGTTAATGTATGTTAAGTGCTTTGAACAGTGCCTGGCAGAAGGCAGACACTCAGTTTTAAGTGTTTCCTATTGGTGCTTTAAATGTGTTTATGGGGGCCTCAGGCTTTATGGCTGGCTCTAATTATTCTGTGGAAACACCTTATTAATATTACTATAGTGAACTGATGTATGGAGTATACAAAGTCAGGGAGACAACTTCTCAAGCGTTTGTTGCCCTGGTGGAGTGTGGGAAACAGGTCAAATGTAAATTTGTTTGAGGGGGTGGAGAAAATTCATTCAGGGCTCAGAACTTCCATTTTCCTATCTTGAAACTTATTAGTAGCCATTAAATTCCGCCTATTTCAAGTTTTGTATTCTTAAAATGCAATGGAGTCAGTGGACCAGCATGAAAAAGAGTTAGAGGGCTTTAAAAAGTATTCGAACCCAAGTCCAGACTTGTAGTATAGAAGCATTTTATTATAAATGAGAAAGGTTTGGAAGAATTAAATCTTTCTATCAGGAAAATTAGTGATCCTGTTATGAAATTAACAAGTAGCAGTGAGCTGAAGGATCATTAATGGATACCAGAGTGAAGTCTTTCATTCCTAGAGCAGTAAATTGTGAAGTGACTTGGTGATTCTCAAGGGTTGTCAGCAATTTGGAGTACAGAAAGACAGCTGTACTTACTGGAAATCTAGAAATTCTTGAAATTTGTGACTTGTAGAGCCTGAGGTGAGTTTGGAAAACTTCTTCAAACCACTCATTTTGACCTAGTGAATTTTCTCCTTCCTGTAATTTAAATGATTGAATGATTTTTCAGCGATGAGACATTAAAGTAGATAAATGTCAAGTTTTAGATGCTGTGGCTATGTTTATCTATTCCTCATTCTTTTAAAGATTTCGTTTTTCCTGTTTCTCCCCAAAGCCCCCCGGTACATAGTTGTATATTTTTTTTAGTTGCCGGTCCTTCTAGCTGTGGCATGTGGGATGCCACCTCAGCCTGGCCTAATGACTGGTGCCATGTCTGCCCCCAGGATCCAAACCAGCGAAACCCTGGGCCGCCGAAGTGGAGCGTGCGAGCTTAACCGCTCGGCCACGGGGCCGGCCCCTCTGTTCATCATTCTTATGATGAACATAAGAATGTTCAGTATGAACGAAGACTGTTGGATGCTCCTGAATATTGACATGAGAAGTTAGGGCCCAAAGTATTCAAGTCTCTTTCTCTATTTTACACGTTTCTTAATAACTTTCAACCAGACCACATCAAGTATTAAATTGTAACTTGAGTGTTATTCTAGGGACAGCCACTGGTTTAAGCCGTGTTTATGAACTAGTTGTAAAATTTAAATAATAAGATATCTCAGTCTAACTTTTCATCAAACAGTAAAGCGGCAAGGCTGTCTACACCCGGGGTGTCATAATTAAGTAATCCTTTTTTGCTCTTTTGTTCCTCTTTTCTCACCCCTATAGTATGTTCTGAAGGACTCACCTACGAATTAGACTGAAAGTCATATATATATGAGTTTCCTGATACAGATGCTCTTGGCACACAGATAGTAAGATTTACTATTTGTTCCATATGCCAAAAAATCTTACACTTTCTGCATAATCAAAATAATCTTCCTTGGTGGCACTTAGGTATTACCTAGGCAATTGGTTGGTCCTTCTGACAGTTTCTAGGACAAAAAAAATGTGTCTTTCTCCCAGTAGAGCAGAGGACTTGGTAAACTCCCTTGAAAGTGAAGATATTCTTGTTTTATACACGCCTCGCAGAAATTATCAACAACAGTCTATAGACACTAACCCCTCACCAAGGCCGATGCTGTCCTTGCTGTTAAATGCACATTGTGCCCCTATCCTGAAGAGACACAGGAGGGACAGCAGGTGAGCGATGGCGATGGTGTCAGACAAGGGAGTCAGCTAGGAAGAGGCTTTCAAGATAAGTTTTAAAAAGATAAAGAGAAACCTAGAGACTTGAGGATCCAATTCTGAATATTAAAGGACAAGAAAAAATAACTTGGATGAGAGCTAAAAGCTTGAAATCAACACCAGAAAATGAAACCCAGCTTCATAATAAAGAAGAAAACTGGCTAGTGTAAAATAGGAGGTGGGGGCTGGCCTGGTGGCGAAGTGGTTAAGTTCGTGCACTCTGCTTTGTTAGCCCAGGGTTCACAGGTTTGGATTCCAGCTGTGGACCTAGCACCATTCGTCAGGCCATGCTGTGGCGGCGTCCCTCATAAAGAAGAGGAAAATTGGCACAGATGTTAGCTCAGCGACAATCTTCCTCACAAAAAAAAAAAAAAATAGGTGATGGGTGGAAGATGAAAAGGCAAAAAAATATATGTATACCATTTATTTATTACACATTCATATATGCTTTATCTCTTTCCCTTCTCTCCTGATCCTCCCCCACTTCCTCAACATGCACACTCTCTCTCCCAAAAGGATGTTCCCTTTCTCAAGCTGGTGGAGGACTGGACTGCTACTGCTGCTATTCCTGGCTGTGGCAGTAAGAGAATCCTGGCAGACAGAAGAAAAAACCTGCGACCTGATAGGAGAAAAGGGTAAAGAGTCAGAGAAAGAGTTGGCCCTACTGACGAGGCTGAAACCACTGTTTAACAAGAGGTAAATGAGAAGAACCTTAAAAGGGCTTGAGAAAATATTAAAGAATCTCTTCTTTCTCTTATTGATTTTTAGTATTACTCCTGAATATGGAGGGAATACATTTATAACCTCCTCTAGGAGATAGTTCTCATCTGAACTTTAGCAATATTGGTCTTATTTGGCCATGATATCTTGCTTTCTTTTATGATATAGAACAAATTCTTAGCCCAGTTTTTAGTAGTAATGTGCAGTTCTCTTATGCAGAAGAGAAGCTATTTTCAAGACTGGACCCAAGAGACCACTTGTAGGAATTAAAAAGCATTATTTGATGCTTCCCTATAATAGGACTTAAAAAATATCAGATAAACATATTTAGGCCCACACATGTCACCATAAGTGTCGGGAATCTCAGGTATATAAATCTGAAGATGATTTTTAAGAAACAAGGGAGTATCCCATAAACAGACCCTTATGTCATGGGGCAATAAGAGCTAACATTCTACTGTAGTCTAGAGCAGGTATTCCAGACATATCTAGGATATCTAGCTGTCTTGGGTGGTGTATTTTAATCAGTCATGATCAAGAATTAGGCTGGTCCATCAGGGTCATGGAAATGTCATGATTGAACAAATATTATTTACTATTATATTTAGCTGTGACATCAGATAAATTAAATATAATTTTTTTCTTTTTTTTTGGTTAAAGGAAGAGAGGCTGTTCTTCCTAAGGCTGATAGCCCGTAACTCTCCTGTCCTTTCTTTCTCCTCACTTCTCCTCACAGCTTTGAGAGCACCGTGGGCCAGGGTCAAGAGACATACAGCTACATATTCAGGGTGTGCCGGGAGGCTGGCAACCACACCTCTGGGGCAGGCCTGGTGCAGATCAACAAAAGTAATGGGAAGGAGACAGTGGTTGGGAGACTCAACGAGACTCACGTCTTCAATGGAAGTAAGACTCTCTCTGTTGATTAATTGATCCCAAGTCAATCCCTCTGACAATCCTGTATGTCTCATCCTTTCCCAGTCTCTTCAGTACATCATAGGGTATGTGTGCTTCAGCACACCTGAGACTGAACCACAGCCCCTCTGCAGCCAAGGCTCGACACTTATGTGTTTGTTTTTACCAGTTAAATATTGAGATCAAGCTTTTTTGCAAACCAGTCCACAAAACTTTCCCTACCAACTTGTGTTATGGTGATAATATTTCTCAAAAGTCATAAAATCATATTGCTGGAAAGGACTATGTGAGCACCTATGGTCTAATTCCTTCCCTTAAGGAGATAAATAACTAAATTCTCCAATGCAGATATTTGCTGCTATAAATAATGTAATAAAAAATAACGTGAAGAGTTTGGGGCTGGGGTCAGAAGACTGGTGCATGTGCTTTTTTTTTTTGTGAGGAACATTGGCCCTGAGCTACCATCTATTGCCAGTCTTCCTCTTTTTTGTGTTTGAGGAAGGTTGTCCTTGAGCTAACATCTGTGCTATTCTTCTTCTATTTTGTATGTGAGATGCCACCATAGCATGGTTTGATGAGCAATGTATAGGTCTGCGCCTGGGATCTGAACCCGCAAACCCTGGGCTGCCAAAGCGGAGTGTGCAAACTTAACCGCTACGCCATTGGGCTGGCCCCAGAAGACTGGATTTTTGACCCAGCTTATGTTTACTTGTCCTATGACTTTGAAAAATCATTTCACCTTTTTGACTTTGTTTTCTCATATGCAAAATTGGAAGCAGAATCCTTACCTTATTCACCTCACATGATTGTTGAATCAAATGATATTTTGCAAAAGAAATTTGAACACAGTAAATACCAAAGGAGAACAGAAGCTTCCAAATCTTAAAAATCATCCACTTTGAATTCGTCTGTGGCTAATTTTAAATCTTAGGCCTTCCCCTGCCACCAAGTAATTGTATGAAACTTCTTTTTTTGATGTTAGCAGATGTTCAGAAAATGTGAGTCATGTTAAGGTATGGATCATAATTGTTTTGCACTATCAGTTGCCTGCCTTTAATGTGAAAAATTAAGATTTTTCGTATATGAATATCTGATTCTTACTTGTCTTAACAAGGGAAAACAAAGCTGTTGTAAAGAAGCAGGGTTTAGCTTGGTATTACTGGTGTACAGAGCTCATACTAATGAGGATTATTTTAATTAAAACCAGTTTCATTGAACTCCTCAATTCCACTCTACTGTAGTCCCCAGGTCGGCCTCTGCTTTCCGCCTCCCCCAAAGCTCCATTTTCCTTGTCCCTCCTCAGGTAATTGGATCATGCTGATCTATAAAGGGGGTGATGAATATGACAATCACTGTGGCAAGGAGCAGCGTCGTGCAGTGGTGATGATCTCCTGCAATCGACACACCCTAGCGGTGAGGCACCCTGGGGCGTAGGAGCCTAGAGAGGAGATGGAAGGACTGCCCTGAGGTGGGAGAGAATTTCCAGAGGGGACAAGATATGTTGGGATGGATAAGAGAAAACTAGAAGTTCAATTTTTCCCTATGTCATAGACACCCATCTCCCTTCATACCTGGAAAATAGGTTATTGAACAGCAGAATGCAAATGTTTTTTGGATTTTGTGGGGTTATTCATTTTTTAGATAGGAGTCAAAAGAAAACGCTTTACCACATAAAGGTTGTGTTCTGTCCTTTCATCATCAGGACAATTTTAACCCTGTGTCTGAGGAGCGAGGCAAAGTCCAAGATTGTTTCTACCTCTTTGAGATGGATAGCAGCCTGGCCTGTTCCCCAGAGATCTCCCACCTTAGTGTGGGTTCTATCCTACTAGTCACGTGAGTACTTTTTCCTTTATCAGTCCAAACCTCCTTTTTTTTTCCCCCCCAGGAAGATTAGCCCTGAGCTAACCTCTGCTGCCATTTCTCCTCTTTCTGCTGAGGAAGACTGGCCCTCAGCTAACATCCGTGCCCACCTTCCTCTACTTTATATGTGGGACGCCTACCACAGCATGGCTTGCCAGGCGGTGCCATGTTCACACCCGGGATCCGAACCAGTGAACCCTGGGCCGCCAAAGCAGAATGTGCGCCCTTAGCTGCTGCAGCACTGGGCCGGCCCCAAACCTTTTTTTTTAAACTCAGAAATTACTTGGTGATGGTATATGGGCACAAATGTGTGTGTTATACTACACAAATTGTGTGTGTAATTGGAGGAGGAAAAAGTTTGTGTGAAAATCCTCTTTAAACTCTGACTCTGCAAGTTTAAAAAATGAGATTTAGTATTTTGTCCCCAATAAATATTTGCATTTGCAGGTTCTTTTTTCCCCTCTACTGAAGGACTGGACAGTTTTTAGAACTATCCCATTAGATTATTAGAGCTTTTGGAGAAGTAGAATCGTGTATCTAATGGTGACTGTTCTTGGCTATAAGTCGGTCACACAGTCTTATTTTTTTCTGAGCCTTTTGCTTTTCTCAGACTGACAGCTCTCTAACTGGTTTTCCAAGGAAGCTACCAGCCCCATTTTTCATGTAAGATCACTACTCTGTTTTTCTTTTTCCATTTTTACAGAACACAGCTTAGGAAATAGCTAACAATGAATATAGAGATTATCTTTGGTATGTGAGTTTTACTGTTTCCCGGTTTTTAAGGATAGATGTCTTTCTTCCTCAACAGGTTTGCATCACTGGTCGCTGTCTATATCATCGGGGGGTTCTTATACCAGCGACTGGTGGTGGGAGCCAAGGGAATGGAGCAATTTCCCCACTTAGCCTTCTGGCAGGATCTTGGCAACCTGGTAGCAGTAAGTAGCAGAGGGCAGCTGGCTGAGTCTGTAGCCTGCATACAAGGTTGAGTGACCAACCATGCTGGTTTGCCCAGACTGGGGGTTTCCTGAGAGACGGGACGTTGGGTGCTAAAACCACAAGTCTTAGCAAACCAAGACAGTTGGTTACCCTAGCACACAGCAGTAAGTGGCATAGCATCTTAGTGTCGGCTTGCTAAGACTTGGCTGGAAGAACAACACTGTTCCTTAGATTTAGGAATCTGATAGAGCTATTAAGAGGCCTATATGAGGGGAAAGTGAGACATACTTCTAAGAATTTTTCTATTTCCCCTAAATTCAGTGTAGGCTAATCCTTGGAGCTTTTTGGTTTTCTCTTCATTATCCCTGGAGAAGCTAGTGCTTGCCACATTCTTAGACATAAATACACTTTGCCTTTTTGCCTCCCTAAAGTTAGTAATTCCAAATTATCATTTCCCTCCCTTTCTTTTCTTACAGGATGGTTGTGACTTTGTGTGCCGTTCTAAACCCCGAAATGTGCCTGCTGCATATCGTGGTGTGGGGGATGACCAGCTAGGGGAGGAGTCAGAAGAAAGGGACGATCATTTGTTACCAATGTGATTGCACTTTAAATGACCAGCTTCTTCAGTCCCCCAAACCAAAGCATACTCAGCCAGATTTCTTAAGCAGTTTCCACTCCAGTCTCTCATCTCACCCTTAATATTGCTCTTGCTTTCCAGTTTGCTTTTGGTTTGCAGCCCTTTCTCACTAGTAGAAATGCCTTCCCTTTGTTCCCTATTTTCTGTTTTTCCTCTAGAGAGGTACACTGTAAGGACACAGATAATATAAAAGGGCCTGTGACAACAGAGGCTATTGCACTGTCTCTTGGTATCGGAAGGTACAGGTAAAAGTTACAGTGGGCAAAAGGGTATGGCAGGCTCCTTAACCCTTTCTTTTTTAAACACATTTTCCACAAGTTTTTGAGACACTGGATTTAATTAAAAAAACAAAAAAAAGCAAGGAAACATTATTTATACAAGGTTTGATTGCTTTCATGCTGTTACTCTGTGCCCTACAGTAGTCTCCATGAGAATCTGGATGCAGTTTCTTGCTGCTTGGAACTACTTTGCAGTGATTACTTGGTTACCATCCAAGTACTGCCACTTGGTCTGAGCCTGGAGATGCTGAAGACTTGCTTCTCCCACCTCTGGTATTAGGATGGGAAAAATGTGAAATTTCCCATTTAGAGGATAAGGTACCACCACATCATTTGTTGGCACTGGAGTGACTTTATAGCTAGGACTGGGCCCCCGATTTTGTGGTCTTGTGGTTATTAGTCCATATGTAGCCAAAAAGCCTAATGCAGAAGTCCAGTCTGTTGGGAAAGGGAAACTGAAACTGACCTCCTATGCTACAGGGGTTCCAGAAAAGGGACATCTGTTTACCTTGTAGTGGAACCTCCTTGATGGCTTTCTTCTCCCACTTATACTAAAAGCTGGCAGAGCTTTTCTTACTGCTAGGATGTTTCCCTTACCAGTATTTCTAAACATATGTTGCACTTTCTTCTCAGGCATGTCATTTAGACTCCTCCTCCTCCTCCCCCCCCCCCCCCCCAGCCCCCATCTTCTGGAAAGGGAATGGAAGCAGAAGTGGGATATCTAGGGCTCCATCATCCTCTGCTCTGGTGTGGGATGCTGCTGCACCTGTCCGTGCTTCTGGCTCAGGGAAGTATCTTCTTGCCCACAGTATTTCTGTGGGGAAAGGTTTTTAATCCTCTGATGCTTCCACCTTTCTGTTTAGGCCATGTGCCCAGAAACCTGGCCTGATCTTTCTCTAACAGTGAACCTGGGCCAGTGAAGAGTAACATAGCTCCACTGGACACAGCAAATGGAACAGGCAGGGGCCTTTTATAGCCTTTAGAGAAGAAAATGAAATTATTTCACCTTTGGACTTTTAAGTACTATTGGAATGATTTTTTTTCTTCCTAAACAGGGAAAATAATGTTATAAAAGCATTTTTTTTAATTTGTTTTCATCCTCCCCCACACTGGTGTTTTAAAAATGCAAAAAAAAGAAATACACTTTTTGTACAAAAACACTTAAAAGATTAAAAAAAAAAAAACATGTTGGCCTAATCATTTGTGTGAAAGAACATGGTAGACACACTGGAATGGAGTAAGAGACAACAGACTAATTTTCATCCTTTTACTGAGGAGAAAAAAAATATTTAATATTTTTGTTGTATAAGGAATAGCGCCTAAGGCAAGGACTTACACTCCTGACCTCAGCCCCACATACTCCTGTTTTATAAAGCTATAGGACAGAGCAGAGTTGGAATTGAAAAGAAAGATAGGATAGAAGAAAACAGATAAATTGGGAGGGAGCAGGGGGATGCAGAAAGAATGACAACAGCCACATGTATGCCAAATATTTTTAGTCCCTGCAGCAAATCAGAATGATGCCAGCCAAGTCTATACACTGGCTGGTAACCCTGCCATGGATGCAGGAGAAAATGTTCAATACTAAGGGAGTGAGTGACGACAAAGAAAACTGGGCCACAGCTACGGTCTGACAGTCCAGAAGGAAGAGAGGGAGTACCAGATTTTGCTACTTGTGTGACACAAGCTAGAAAACCCTACCTCTCCCACTGCGGAGGCACAGCTACATTCCACCCATTTGTCTGCCTTACCAGACTGTCTGTTCCTCCTCTGGAGAACTGAGACCCTGCCTGGACTCTCCACTCCAGGATAAGGCCAAGCAGTCCTAGTTCTCTAGACTGTCTCTTTTATAAAGATTGGATTAGGGTAGATGAGAACGGTGAGAATTGTAAAGGTTTTAAAAAATAAAGTAGAACCCAGAGAAAATGTCAAAGCTGCCGCCATGTAGCACCAGCAACCAATTCTTGCATTTTTCTTCCCTGTCTCAGTAATCCCCTCTACAGAAGATTTACATAATTGGAACAGCTCTTTTCTTCCCTGTAAAGTCTCTGCTGGTACCAGGTTATAACCTGGACGGTGGGGAGGGTCTGCCTTAGGCTGGTTTGTGCAAGAGGGCCACTTAGGTCTCCTTGAGGACATTTATCTTGGCGCAGATCTTGAGGGCAGGGCCCAGCTTGATGTTCATGGCACTCATAAGATGTTCCTCTTTAAGTAATAAAAGGGCCTGTCCATCAATCTCCTGGGAACGAAACTCCTCTGCAATCTCTTGGCAGCCTAGAAGGAAATGGTTGGAATGTGTGTGAGTAAGTACATGGTAGGACCAGAGGAAATGAGGGGGCAACTAAAGATGAAAAGACGGAGACCCAGCCACGGTTAATCCCAAAGTACGTGTAAATTTAGTAATATAAAGGTCGTAGATAGCAAGCCCTGGAAGCAAAATGAAATCAGAGAGGGCAACTGGCTATTTAAAAAAAAAGCCAAGATAAAGAACGACTAAGTTGTTCAGCCATAGAAATAACTTCATTCAAATCGCTTGAGGAGGGGGGAAAGGAAACAAATATATACCTTTTCTTGTACACTGGCCAAAAAACGCAAGAGTCTTTGTAACATTTTTGCTTAAGGGCCCAGAATTCAGACAAATAGCAAGAATAGGGTGATTGATTTTCTTTTCTGAAGAAAAGCATCCCTTTGTCAAGAATAGTTTATAAACAATTCTGCCATGAAGAGAGTGGGACAACAATGGCCCCTTTATTTCCTAATCCCTTCTTCACTGAAGAAAGTCTTTTATCCATGGTGGGTATCAAAATCACACCCAAAAATATACTTTATCCAAAAATTGTTGGTAAGAAATATGGCTGAAGCATAATAAAAAATGAAAATCAAACATTGCAAAATTGCTGACAGAGTAGAGGACAGTCAACCAGAAGGAAATTAGGAAACCAGGTTGTGAGCAAGTAACTTAAATAAATATGAAGACTAGAGCCTTGGTCATACCATACTTAAGCCTCTACCACTTAAATGTCAGTTATGTTCCCTGTTACAAAGGCCCATGTGGGATGGCCTAAGGAAAACTAAGCATATAGGTGACCTGGGTTCTGTTGGATAGGCCCTCAGTACCTTGTAGAGAAGCGATAAACTCATACACCTCCTCCACACTCCAACGGCTCGGATTACTGGACAGGAACACAGGGTTGATGCCATGTAATTCTGGTGTAGGCGGAGCTGTATTGGGGTTCCCCAGGTCACGTTCTCCATGCCCAGCTCTCACTGATAAAGGCCCAGGAGATGTTGGAGAGAGTGCTTCATCGTAACTGGAATTATCTGAACCCCGGCTAGAGTCCTCTTGACCCTATACAGAAAACCGCGAACAGTGAGGTCATGAATAATAGCATCCTAAGGTCTCCTCTCCCCTCTCCAGCCACCCTGGGTTTATATTGGGTTAATACTGGGCATAGAGGAAAAACTAATCTTAGTACTAGTGAGAGAATTTGTACTTCATTTGCAAATGCCTGAAGTCAGCAGTCTACTCTCGAGTGCCTTTCAAGTATAAACTATATCACTTTCCTGATTCTCCCCTTCTACCAACTATCGGTCTAGATTCTCTACTCAAATACAGCATAAGGATTAATGGATACATGAACTAGTAGCAATCAGGTGAGAGGAGACTAAAGACATCAGGATCTCTAGGAATTTGGAGTAACATAATGTGAAACCAGAATTCTGGTCTCATACCCTTTTACCTGGGCAAAGGAACTGTCCTGTAGGAGAAGAAAAAGGCCCATTCTAAAGGTAGCTGGCTCTGCAAGGGAAGCTCACCCGGTGGCGCTTGCCCTGGATCTTGGCACGGGCAATGTCAGAGGAGCTGCGGCGGGGTCCACGCCGACGAACACGAGCGTAGTTGGCTTCTTGAAACTCTTTCATTTTTTTCCTCTTGAGCCGGAACTGGTGGCTACAGCTCACATTATACCTACACGTCAGAGGATATACAGCATGTCAAAGGTGCTGTAGAAGACCACTTTGCTGCTCCCCTGCACTAAATGTGAACTGGTACTTTGAGAGCTGATTTGGGGAAGAGAATAAAAGCAAAGGAGACATACCAGCTGTGAGATGATTCTGGGGAAGGGGTGTAATTTTAGGAGGAGGAATCAGTGCCGAAGGGGAGGAGGAGGGTGCCTGCGTACCTCTTAGCGCAAGTCATGGAGCAGAATCTCTTGGAGCCGCGAAACTGCTCTGCAGGGGCATACTTCCCACAGTACTCACACTTCAGGAGATTCGCCTTCTTATCCAGCTCTGAAAAACAAGGCATCCCTGGAAAGCTGCCCTCTGTTTCTGCTCCTGCACAGGCCATCACTGGGCCCACAGCCGGACTCTAATTACTCTTGGAGTTTGCCCCCAAAGACCCACACAGCCTAATTGAGAATCCCTAAAACAAATTAAAAACCCAAGACCATAAAGACATGCCCCTCAAGAACATCAGTCTTCCCAGCCTTAGCCAGACTATTTCCATTTTACATGACTAATTTTATCCTAATTCATACACTCAGATTTCAGACAAAACTGCACTTGTTAATAGGAGAGAACAACTAATTAGTAATGCCTAGAAAGATGATTCCTCTCCCACAAAGTTTCCAAAAGCGGGAGGGAAAATGTAAACAAAAATCCTTAATATAGATCACAAAATCAACAAGAGTCCTTAATACAGATCATAAAATCTACAATAAGGAAAACTGGAAATTAAGAAATATCCTATTTTAGATCATCTTTTGAAAAATATATCCTTATAGTAAATAATTCAACAGGTTACTTTAACTTGATAAAATTCCCCTAATCCTGTGGAACTCTTTTTGTGTGATTCTACATATTCTGTCACACATGGTTTCTGGGGCCTGCCCAGTGGCATAGTAAGTTCATGTGCTCCACTTGAGTGGCCTGGGGTTCGTGGGTTCGGTTCCCAGGTGCGGACCTACACACTGCTCATCAAACCATGCCATGGTGGCGTCCAACATATAAAATAGAGGAAGATTGGCACAGATGTTACCTCAGGCACAATCTTCCTCAAGCAAAAAGAGGAAGACTGGCAACAGAGGTTAGCTTGGACAATCTTCCTCATCAAAAAAAAAAAAAAAAAATATATATATATATATATATATATATATATGCTTCTGTATGTGAATGGACTTCATATAATTCCCACTTTAAATAGATAATTACTATTTGACAGAGTCCTCAAACACATCTCCATGAGCCTCCTTCCCCAGATGGGTCTCTACATCAATACTTACCAGCAGATGGGCTGTCCCCTCCCAAGGGGCCACCTGACTGATTCTCATTCAGCCCTGTCGAGAGGCCCGTCTGTAGTGGCTTCTCAGACTCTTTCAGTAACTGAGAACAACCCACCTGTCCCAGAAAAAGTTGACAGTTAAGTTAGCCTAATTCCTTTCTGCTTCTCTATAGCTTTTCCCAGCATTTCTCACCATCATGTCTTTACCTAGATCTCCGAGTTAATGACCAAGTCTGGTTCAGAGAGAATCATTTTCAATATGGCAAGCAAGAGTCTTTAACTGGGTTTTTTCAGATAAGCCACTGCAGAACAGGTTCCCAGCCCGGCTCCCTATTTTGTCCTTTTCCCTCCTAGGTTGAATGGAACGCACTAGGAGTCAAGATACCTGTGTTCTAGGCCTGGTTCTGCAACTCGTAATACCTAGAAAAGTGCCTAACTTCTCTACCACAATTTTCTTCATTATAAAACAACCTTGTTTGTCTAACTAAACATTACAGCTTTAAAGGGCACTTTCTTCCTTTTCTTCTTTTCCTAACATTTTCATTTTCTGGTCTCCATGTTCTTTCCTTTTCTTTTCCCTTCCTTCTTTACAACTAACCATACAAACAGTAGAACTGAACCATTCTCTAATTAAATAGTTCTGAGCCTTTTGATTGTAGTGGAGTTTGAAAAGACAACAATCATCCCAAGCCCCTACTTCAAAGTCCCACCTTACAGTCCTGCCCTCACCGGGAAAGGTTCTGCTCCTTCCTGGATAACGAAGCCTTCAATGATGTGGGTGAGAATCTGAGGCTTCACAATGGCCTGTGGGGGTCTTGAGTCACCCATCTGTCTGGACACCATGGCTAGCGTAGGAGGTGGCGCTGATGGGGCAGGAGCCAAGGCTACTAGTTCACTGCTTGGGGTATTAGCATTCACACTGGTCACTGGTTCAGCTTTCTCTGGAAAATAAACACAGATTAAGGAATAGATATGGGATGACATGATTGATCCATCTATTAGCCAAGCCAGCCTGATCTCCCACAATAATACATGTTCATCTCTGACCATTCATCCTGGATTCCCTGCTTTTGGATCTCCTCATTTGTCCACCAGTTCAGGCCCATATTCTACTGCGCCAGATGTATTTTTATCCCCCTCAGAGCACTGCTCTAATCTCTGTGCACTCCAACAGCACCGTGGAAATCAGTTACCTCCAAGACTACTCTTCTCCTCCATGACCTTTGGGCTCTCTGCTACTGGAGATGCCTTGGCAGGAAGCATTGAACCCAGTGTGGAAACGTCATCTCTCTCCTCCTCAGACTCAGCCTTGCGTTTGACAGCCAGTGTCTGAGGTTTGCCCTATAAAGTGAAGAATAGGAAAGAAACCAAGATTCATGAGTGAAGGATTAAGGAACTACAATTACTCCCATACTGTCAGAGAAAACCTTCTTAGTTCCAGATTCCCCAATTTGTGTACTTCCCATGGTACACTAAAATTCCTGGTCTTTCCCAAGAAGTGTAATTTCTATATCAGGACAAAAGAAAATGCAACATCATTTAGCCCTTACCCAGACTTCACAACCCTGGATTCATTACGGCCCAACCAAGAACTGTTGTTTTTCTAAAGATTGAGTTAAGTGCTTAAGGCTATCTTGATCTAACTTAGTACAGATCTAAAAATCCAGAGTGATTTCAGGAGCAAATTCAGGAGTATGAAGTTTAAATCTTATATACAGTAATGTCTGTCTCCTACAAAAGGAACAGATAAATACCAGTATCTTAATCTTTCACTAATGTCTCTCTCTTACAGAAGCAGATAAATACTAGTATCTTAACCTTCCCAATTCTTTATTCCCCTAAGTTAATTTCTATTTCCACTGATCCCCAGGTCTACTCAAGGGTGACAGTGCCCTCAAAACCATCAGACATCACTCACCGGCAGGTGCACAGACTGCATGTAGAAGGCAGCAGGGACCTGGGCTACAACAGGTGAAGAGGTGGTAGCCCCACCCTTTACCACATGTGCTGTCCCCTGCACAGGAGCAAGGGTCATGCCAGAGGCCAATGTGGGAGGGCACTCCTGCAGTGCACCAGGAGTCTGGGATGAAGGTGGCGAGGAGGCCAAATGGGCCTGACCAGGCTGCACTGTACCTGGCATCCCCCGGGAAGTAGGTACAGCGGCTGCCAGCTGTGCCAACCCCAAAGCCTGTGCCTGGGCTGTACCTGGCTGTCGGGTGCCCACAACTTGCACAGGAATATGGGGTGGTGGTTGCTGGGTAGCTGACATCTTAGCAGCCCCTAACTGAGGAGGCTTGATAGGTGCTACAGGTGGTTTGGACTGGATGGGGATGGGCGGCTTGGGGGTTGGATCAGGTGGGAGGGACATGGGTGAAGACTGAAGCATAGGTTGAACAACCAGGGTTTGGGCTTGCTGCTGGGACTGGGAAGGTGGGACCTGCTGAGTAGGTGGGACCTGTGGTGTTTGAGGGGCAGTGAGAGTTGTGGCTTGCTGCTGCTGCTGCTGCTGCTGCTGCTGCTGCTGCTGCGCCAACTGGAGGTGTGTGGCTGTGTGGAGTAGCTGGGATTGACGGTGCTGGAACTGTTGCTGGTGGTGGATGGCAATCTGCTGCTGGATTACCACCTGTTTCTGCTGGAGGTGGATCTGTTGCTGTTGCTGAATCAGAGAATGGGGCTGGATCTGTGTGTAGGTGGCTACAGGAACAAGCCCAGGATGGAACAAAGAGGAAGAAGAGCAGAAAATAATCACCTTCATAAATTAAAAGTAAAGTCATCTTTCCAAGGTGTACCTAGTTTTGGAATCACACAGTGAATGGAACTCTAACCTGGAAGGACCTGAGAGATCACCTCATTCTGACTCTTTCCTCTGAGTCAGATGGTCAGTAATACTGACCATCTCCAGTCTTAAAGATCTCAAGGAAAGAAGTCCTTTGCTCAATCATTTAACAATCCTCAGTAATTTCTTGCATTTATCTAACTTTTATTTTCATCATTCTACCTAAATTCTATTACTTTGTACTGAGCAAAGAAGAATGGCTGGCCCATCCTCTACATGCTTAGACTCTGAGTTCCTCAAGCGCTGAGTCCGTTTTACTCATCTGTACATCCCAAGAACCCAGCCCGGTGCCTGGAACGTGGGAAACACTGAATAGTCACGGAAAGAATCAATGTCCACAGAGGTAAAGACACCAACATCTTCCCATGACTACCTCGGTTTTAAAAGTCGTCAGTCTAGGTTGCCACCTACGAGGAGTCATAAGAGGCAGCAGCTGGAGGCTGTGGCCTTACCCCGTTCCCTCCCGTTAACAGAGCTGACCATCCCGCGCTCAAGATTCCACCACGCTGTCCAGAGAACGTATGTGATATGAAATTATTCTGGAACCAGAGCGCTGTAGCATGTCAATACTAGGTATTAGTAATACAACTGACAATTAACTGTTACTTTTTGTGAGTAAATTATCCAAATATAGTAACAACTAAATTGCTAGAAACAAAGAAGGCAAAAATATACAAGTAATATACACACATATAACTATATCTAACCAAGTCTGAAAGCAAGTATAAACTATTTGGGGTTATTGTTATTATTATTTATTCTTTTTTATCCTGATCACTGACAGAGTTGATCACAGGTTGACTATACTGAACACCATGTCTCTACTTGCTAGTCCTAAGTGCTGTAAGGCACTTACACTGTCTCTGCTCTACACTGGACTGACTAACCACCACTAAACAGTGAGAAGAGAATTCATCCCTTGTGCTAAATTCTAAGTGCCACGACCGGGGAATCTGCTTTTCAAAGATGCAGCCCTAGCACCTCCTAGAACCTAGCAGGCAATTCAGTAGGAACTGGGTGAATGAATGGGTAGAGTGAATAAACTGAAGAACTCAGGGCCTAAGACAGAGAGGACAAGACAATTTGTAAACGACCGCTGTTGGTGGAAACAGACGAGATCCAGCTGTTCCCTGTCCTCCTGTCTCCCTGGACTAATATGATCAGAGCTGATGTGATTCTCTTTCCTTCCACTACTCCAGGTCCAAGACAAACAGGAAAAAAGGCAAAGAAATGCACTCTAAAGATTTCAAGCAAGTTCTGAGAGAATAATGACATTCTGAGAGGCGACAGCCTACCTGAGCTAATAAGGGTCTGGCTGGGAGCAGGTGTAGCTGTCCGTGTCAGGTTCATGCCCACATTCTGCTGACCAGACCCATCTGCTTCCGCCTTCTTGGCCGCTGCACTTTCTGCTTCTGTCTGGCTGCCCTGACTCACAGTCACTGTTTGGGCTGCAGGCAAGGGCTGCACCACTCCTGTGCCCTTCCTGGGACAGCTCCCACCACCACCCATTCCTGAGGAAGGTAACTGCCCCAAGCCCCCAGGTGCCTGGCCACCTCCACCTGGACCCATGGGCCCTGGGATGCTATTACCACTGCCTCCACCAGCCTGACTAAGGTTGAGGGACTGGCCTGAGGCCCCAGAGGAAGCCTGCGCCACAGCTAGGGCCTGGCTAGAGGCCTGGGACAGGCTAGAGACAGGGGAGGCTCCAGGAGGAATGGCCTTCTGAGTAGAGCCTTGCATTTGGGGTCCTTGGGCTGAGGCCTGTTGGTTCCTCACTGCCAAGTTCTGCACCTGAAAGATAAGAAGATGGATTGAGAAACAGGGAACAGGAGGCACTGAGGTCAAAGAATTCTGTGACTGATTCAGAAGCAGTGAAGATGGCTACAGATATTCCACAGCCTACCTCAACTCGTACCTCCACCTTTACAATTATATATATTAAAGGCCTTCCAATCACCCAGAGAGGAACTCTTGAATCGTATTTGGTTTTTTAACCTCCTCATTCACTATCAAATCTATCATCAAGTTTGGCCATTTATTTCTTCAAAATGTCTCAGATTTTCCCTTTCCTCTCCATTCATTCATTCAACAAATACCTACTATGCCTCAGGTACCACACTGGATACTGGGAATGCAGGGAGGACAGACACAGGCCCTGCTCCTAATGAATACTTTCTACAAGGGAAGAAAGACAAGAGAATCACCAATAATCATTATCATACTATGCAGAGATACGCACAAAGCGCCACAGGAGCAGAGAGGAGGAGGAAGATTCATTCAGACTAGAGAGATTAGAGGAGACTTGCTAAAACAGGTGACGTTTCATCTGAGACCCAACAGGTAATGGTGAAGGCAGGAGTTTGAAGACATAGGTAAGAACATTTGCAAGACCACTGAGCCAACAAATAGCATAGCATTTTTGGAAATTATAAATATTTCATTATATTTGGGGTGCATTAGAGGGAATGGCAAGAAATGAAGCCAGGAAGGTAGGCTGAGGCTAGGGAGGTAGCAAAGTGCCAGATTTTGAAGGGCCTGGTATGTTAAAACAAGCAGAGTCTGGACTTTATCTGTCTTCTTCATGGTTATATTCCCAGCACCTAGCACAGTGCCTGACACATGGTAAATTACTCCAAAATATGATCAGAGAGAAACACTGAGGAGCACTTCACTGATTATAGGAAGTCACTGATGAATATTCATCAGAATAAACAGGATCAAATCTATAGTTGAAACCATTCTTTTAAACATTGTAGACATAAGTATAAATCAGTACAACCACTTTGGAAAACAGTTTGGCATCATATCCTGAGGCTGAACATTCACACACCCTCTAACCCAGGAATTCCACAAAAGAAACTCTTGCTGTGCACAACAGGAGGCACGTGTTCACAGAATGTTCATAGCAGCGCTATTCACAGTAACAAATGCCTAGAAACAATCCAAATGGCCTTTATCAGAAGAGAAGATGAATGAACTGCACTAGATTCACACAATGGAATACTACACAGAAATCAAAATTAATAAAGTATAATGACATACAGTAATACGGGTGGATCTTGACAATAAGCTATTAAGAAAGCATTTCCAGAAAGATTACATACAGCACAAGTACCTTATAAATTTAAATACAAATAAAACAGACATACACATAAAATGAAACAGTGTCTGGGATTTGCTTCTAAACAATCCACAGGGGCAGGGAAGGGGCCTGGATAGGCTGGCCAAATATTGATAAATGCTGAAACTGGATAGAAAGTACACAGGGATTCATATTTTTTTCTATTTTTGTATATGTTTGAAATTTTCTAAAATAAAAAGTACTTTTTAGAAATATATGTAAATGCAATAAAACTATATAAAAAGGGACACAAGGGAAGGATGAACCTAGGAATCAGAATGATCATCACCATGGGCAGGGACAGGCAGTGGATGGAACTGAGGATTGCTTATTACATTATTAAAACTTACTGAGTAAATAAATAAAAGCGGGCCACGAAGGGACAGTGATGAGAGGACGTCATAAGCCAAGGATTATATTTATCAAATTCTGTATACCATAGGTACAGTTAAAAATATTGTTAGTAACAACATATATTTTCTTATTAAAAAAAACTTATTCTGATAGTAATGTGGAAGAGGATTAGAAGTGGATAGGATAAAGCCAAGAGACCAGTTAGAAAACTAGTACAGTAATTCAGGTGAAAAATAAAAAGAACCTGAATTCAGGCAACAGCAGTAAAGAAGAAGAAATGATAGGTTTTGAGAGAGATTTACAAGAATCATCAGGATTGAGTGCCGGGACACTTAATATTATCTGGTAATTACAGTTTTTTTCTAATCACCTTCCTTTCCATAATGGCTATTTAAAATTTTCCTACCCTCCCTGTACCTCAGAACTGCTTCCTTTTTCCCCTCTCACTCTTCACCCCTGCAGAGACAATAAAACCATTATATGACATGATACTCCATCACTTCCATCACCAAATCTACACACTCAGCTGCTAAGCACCCATCACTTCTCCCTTCTATGCTTCCTCCTATCAAAGGGCAACCCTTCACTATGCTCAGGATCCCATCCCCTCCACCTTCTCAAGAAGCTTGTATTATCAATTCTTTCCTGTCTCTTCAACCTCTCCTCTATCGGTCCCCTCCCATCACCATGGTCTGAAGCCCACCTTCATCTTGCTTTCCTGTTACTGCTGAACTCTTACTATTTGTTGACATTCACTGCATCTATTCCCACTTGTCAAGCATACTCTTTTGGCTTCAACTCCCGCAACTCCACTGAAACAGCTCTCCATGCATCTTAGTAAATCCATCTTTCTTGCCCTCTCTACTGCATTTGACAGAGGACCCCTGCCACTTCTTGTAACATTCCGTTCCCTTGTCTTCATGACATCACAGAATCCAGATTTTCTTGTCTCTGTGTCACTCTTCCCTACTCCCCTTTGCCAGCCCATCACCCTCTACTTGACCTTCAACTGCTTGTAGTCTGCTCTATTTTCTAAGGGCTCGCCCTACCCTCAGGGCTCCATCTTAAAGGCTCCTCTCTTCTCAATCCATACCATCTCCCTAAGCAATGTCAAACACTCCCTCGACTTCAACATCATCTCTATGTCTACTACTCTCCAATGTTTATCTCCAACTCAGACCTCTCCTCTGAGCTCAAGCACCACATATATAAAACTGCCAACCCAATACCTCCTTGCGGATGGCTCACAAACCCTTTTAAGTCAGCGTGTCCAAAAGTGACCTTCGCCCTAAATCCACTTCCCCAACATTCTTCATCTCATGAATAGCACTACCAGCCACTTCACTGCAGTGTCAGATCTCATCTCTGCCATCTCCCTCAACTCCCCCATCCACTGAATCAGTTCTCCTTTTTCAATGACTGTCTAAGTTTTCCCCAAATCTATTCATTTCTGTCCATCTCCATTGCTATCGCCTAATCCAAACACCATCTTTCCCCTAAACAATTATAACGCTGTCGTTCTCCCTATAGTCACACCCACACAATTTCCATTTATTCTCGGGAGGAGCCAACACAGTCTTTAAGAAAAAAAAAAAATCACTTCAAATCTCTCCATGTCACTTGCATGTTTGCAATCCCTCTATAGCTTCCCACTGCCCTTTGCATAAACCCCAAAATCCTAAACACAGTCTCCAAGGCCCTGCAAGATGAGGTTTCTCCTCCCTCTCCAGCACCATCTCCATCCCCATTTGCCAAACTGCAGGAACACAGGTCTTCTTTCAATTCCTCAACTATATAAGGCTCCTTCCCTTCTCGGGGTCTCTGCACTTAAGGTTCTCCTGCTTTCACCACTCCTTCCATGTCTTCACTCGACTAACTTCTACAGGCCTCAATTTAACTGTCACCTCCTCAGGGAGGCCTTTTTGACATCTACCCCCATCCCAAGGCTAAATTAAGTTCCTTTCTATGTTTTCAGAACACTCTATACCTTCTAATGAAGCAATTATTAAACCATTGGATTACCTGTTGAATGTCCAGTGCTTCAATGATTTATCGTCTCTGTCAGTCTAGTGATCATGCCTGTCTTGGGCATTCCAGGCTAAGGAATGTCTGATGCGTAACAATAGCTAACACTCGCAAACACTCCTATAACCAGGCGCTGTTCAAGCACTTCACATATCAACTTATTCAGTCCTCACAACACACCCTGAGGTAAGTATTTTATAATAGCTATTTTATAGATGAAGAAACTATGGCAAAAATAATGTCAGGTCATTCACCTAGGTCACCAAGTAAGTCGTGGAGTTGGAATCTGACCCAAACGTCAGATTCACATTTTCAACCACTACTCTGTCCCTCCACATATTGACACTCAACTATGGAGGAATAACTAGATGGATAAATGAAAGAATTGGATCTGGAAGCAGTCTCGACCTCATGCTCTGATTCCACTGCTGTCACCATAGTCTAAAACAAAAGTCTTCCCTTATAACTCTATGACCCAAGAAGTTCTTAGCAGGTTCCCTAATTACTTTCTTCTCCAGGCACCTGATCCTACATGATTCTTTCTAAAGTACTTTCCTTGTCCTATTAATCCGCTGATCAACAGGCAGCAAAGACCTCTGCTACCTATTAAGTTACTTGGCTTTCGGAATTCTCCCGAACAATGCCCTTTCTACCATCAGGCCTGTTGTCTCCACTTTATCCACTCATCACCAACTCATATTCACATTTATGAATTATGCCTTTACACATGCTGTTCTCTCTCCAGTTTTCTTCTTACTCCAAATCAAATCCTACTCATCCTTCAAGAGTATCCCAAAAGGGATCTCAAGAGGGATCCCTTCAAGAGGATCCCAAGCATCCCAAAAGTCACCGAAAGTAATGCAGCCAACTCATCTCTAAACTCAGATGTCACTCAAAGTTAGTATCATTTACTTCTGCACTTTTTTGTTCTCTAAGCTCTTTGAAGATCTGACTCATTTCTTTTCAATTCCCCAAAGTTTCAAGCATATATCTGTGCACAGAAATAGAAAGAGCTCAATATTTACTTGCTAAAAGATAACCTAAAAGACTGAAATAAGTATTATGAGGTCCCAGTTGCATCCCATCTGTAAGAAACTAAAAAATTTAGGCTCAAAATAAATGTATCTTTTGGGGTAAGGCATGGGAAGCAATGGTGAGGAAGGCTACACTGAGAAGACAGTGAGCAGAAAGAGACAGCTGGAGAGCTACAGAACTCATAAAGAGAAGGAATCGGCATTCTTCCAGCAACTCAGCCAGGTCAGCTTCACATCTATCTACAAGTAGAATTCCCTCAACCATCTCTTATTTTCCAGAGGCGGTACTGCAAGGAGAGAGAATTAAGACTTCCTGAATAAAACTGAGCCAGGGAAGGATAAAAGAATGGTAAGAAAATCTACCCTCTATTAAGAATAAGGCTTCCCAAATTCACAGGGCTGTCTTCAGTCAAATCTACTTTCCTTCCTAACTCAAGAGTTGTAAGGGATTCAAGTTCTAAAGAAATTAAGAAAAGTGGGGGGAAAAGAAAGAATTCTGCAAAGTGGTAATGGGCTAGAAGGGTGTGCCCTGGTCCATGGTAGTTCCCTTCATCCTCCCCAGTGCCCATCCACACACAGGTCAAGTGGTTGCCACTGACCTGATCTGCATCTGTATGAACTCCGGGAGACTGAGCAGATGGCACCTCCTGCTGGACTGCAGCCACTGCCCCGTTAGGCATCAGGATGAGCTGGGAGGCTAGAGGCACATTCCGGCCCAGGGTCCGGTTTACCTGCAATAGGTTTCCCAGCTGTGGCTGGCAAGGAGAGGAGGAAGAGGAAGAGCAGAGGAAAGAGAACAAGAGGAAAAGAAGAAAGACAGAAGAAATGGAAGGGAAGGACCACAAGACAAAATAAACAGAAGATACGAAACAGCTAAGCCCTGTGCCCCTTTCCACACCAACCCCGGAGACCCTTATTCTCCGTATGTGATGAATCATCCAGAAGAAAACCTGGAGTGTGTACAAAACCATAGATTGATAACAAAGAGTCAAACATCAAAGAAGCTGAGACAATGAGGGTTTTAGAACAAGTATTTATGTACAGTAAGTAGACAGGCTAAGAGATAACTTAGAACTTGTGTACTTGAGCCACAGGGTTAAAGATCAGACTACACCTGACGCTAATTTAGTCAAATGTTAAGGCGAACATCCTCTGACTTAGGATTCTCAATGTAATGTGCAGCTACCTGTGCATAAGTATCACTTCTAGAGGTAAACAAGGCAAAGGAAGTAGATCAGTTTGTCTTAAAACATCTGGGCAACCATAGTTAAATAAAATAGCTTTCACTCAAGTCCCTGCCAGGGACAGAACAATTATGCCCCTGGGACAATGGTGGTTGCGTCTGTGGCTTACCCGTAGATACATCTGGGCCTGGGACTGGTTGAGGGGTGGGGAGGTGGTGTTCCCCAGTAGCACAGATTGGGTCAAAGTGGTAGCACTGGGAGAGCTCACACTCTGGGATCGGCTGATGAGCTGCGCGGCCGACGTGGTGGCCAGATTGATCTGTGTGGTATAGAAAGGAACCAGGACTAAGGATTGGGGAGAGGTAAACGGAAATGCACACGACTGAGAAATTCAGAGTGACACAGTCAAGAACAGAATATTCACTTTCAAAGGGTTAGGAGGAAATGAAAAATGCCTTCCTATTCATAACTATCATCCTGGCTACTATGGGGTATTACCAAAGTAAAAACACTAGTCCCTAAGAACTAGCCTAACAGTTGAGAAGGCAAAGGAAGGAAATGGAACAGATTTTACTTCTCACTGAAGGGCCCAGAGATTATTCCCTTTCCTTTGTCATCTCTTCTTCTCCAGGATTTTCTTCCTCCTTTCTTAGACCTCCTCATTAAGACCCCAAATAGATTCGAGTTGTTTATTTTCCCCTTTACTAATATTCTCTACGTAAAAGCAGTAAACACCATTGATGGCTCAATAAACACTCTTCAAATCAGCTGCATAAAGTAGTTTAACCCAGAGACAAAGACCCAGGGGGAGAAGCCTCTCAGTGGGGAGAAGCAGTACTCACTGAGGCCTGGGTGGTGGTAGTCTGCTGCTGTGCGGTGCTGGTGTTTGGAGAGCTGGCCTGCCGACTGGCAGCAATTGTGGCCTGTTAGAGAGGAAAGGAAACAAGGAAGAGCAGAAACAACAAAGGAAAAGGCTCTGAATCTTCCAGTAATAAATCACAGGCACAAAACATAATAGAGATCTCAGGTAAGAACCAAGAGACTCGCTATGGAATACGGAAAAGTATACTCACTATCCCAACAACCCTCACATGACCACATATGCCAACCCACTAATTCCCACAGAACCCTCCTGGGCAGGCAGGCAACCTGTCCTGCTCCTCCTGCTTTCTTTTAGGTGGAAGAACCTGGGCTCAGGTCACACCATGCGTTGCTGATAAGTCTAGCCCAGAGGTGTCCAATACAAATACAACGCGAGCGACCTACATAATTTTCTACTGTGCACACTTTTTTTTTAAAGTGAAAAGAAACAGGAAAAGTAAACTTTAATATTTTATTTAAGCCAATATATCTCATTTCAACATGTAACCAATATAAACAAACTACTGAGATATTTTACATTTTTTTTCACATTAAGTCTTTGAAATCCAAAATCTTATTGCATCTCTCAATTTGGACTACCCATATTTTGAGACCTATTTTTTTTCTAAAGATTGGCACCTGAGCTAACATCTGTTGCCAATCTTTTTTTTTTTCTTCTTCTTCTTCTTCTTCCCACCAAAGCCCCCCAGTACATAGTTATATACTCTAACTGTAGGTCTTTCTGGTTGTGCTATGTGGGACACCGCCTCAACATGGCGTGATGAGCAGTGCCATGTCTGCCCTCAGGATCCGAACCAGTGAAACCCTGGGCCACCGAAGTGGAGTGCACAAACTTAACCACTCGGCCATGGGGCTGTCCCCTGGAGTGGCCCCTGGACTAGCCATATTTTAACCCCTCAATAGCTACATGTGGCTAATGGCTACCAGCTTGAACAATGCAGGTCGAGAACATAGCCATTCTACCTGTAAAAGGTAGTTCTCCCATAGTTCTTATCGCAATCCCAGAAGCTAAGATCTATCCACCCTTCTACAGGAGGACAGGAGGCAGAGGAGACCGTTTCCAGCCTTGCTTAGGGAGGACACAGTATGCCCCTACCCACCTGTAGTGCCTATCCCCTCCCTCTAGGGCCAGCTGGCTGCTGACCTCTCACCTGCTGGACGGCAGCCAGGCTATGCAGCTGGGCATTGCTGAGCTGCTGCTGAAGCATGAACTGGTGGAAATACTGAGCCGCATTAGGCTGACGCTGCAGCGCCTGCAGGGCCTAGGAGGAGAAAGAGAGGATCAACTCACTTAGAATGAATCACTCCTAACTCCTATTCTATGCAAATCACTGTGATCCTGTGAAGGGACACACTGGGAAGAAGAGAAACAAAAGAAGACAGGAGTCTGGTTAAATCATCAACACCTGATTTGTCCATTTTTATATTAGAACCAGTAAGTTCACAGTCCTCAAAAAGTGGAGAAGCAATTAACTCTGCTATGCTCTATTCTTGTATATAAAGAAAAGTAAAGCAGTGTGATCACATGAACTCTTCTTCCCCAAAACGGAATCTGGAAATACATGGTATAGCAAAGAAAAGAAACGGGATGAGACAGGTCAAAAATAAATAGATGTCGACTAATGTAAAGAGAAGAAAACAAAAGACCACACTCTAGCAATACAAAAAAGGCGACAGGGTCCTAAGAGGTTGAAAACGATGAAAAATACAGTAAACAGTGACTTATGAAAGAGTCTATCAGGTAAAATTTTCAAATAACTGGCATTTTCAAATATCTACAGTACAATGCTAACAGATGTTTATAAAGATGATACTGGTAATTCAGCTTTAGTGTAAACTTCAGAATATTACTTTACTGTTATTCTTTAAAAATTAGAACTATTCTTATGATGTACATAGTTATTCCAGTAACCCAAATATTTTAAGGCCCCATTCCCAAGCAGACTTTTAAAAACACGGAATTTGCTATTTGTCTAAAAATAAAACTCTAAAGTGTTTCATACTTCAATTACTGAGGATGATTTACAAGAAAGACCAAAGATTAAAAACCTGACAATCCATGATGAGAAATGGTTACTTAGAATCTAGCCACATGAACTGAATGGTATAAAAAAACCTTAGTTTAAAGACTGAATCTCATTCTCTGCCTGCTTGCTTAAACTGTTGTAAACGAAGATTCTCAGAGCTGGAAGGGACCTTAGTCATCACTCAATCCAACTCCCCCAGTTTGCTGGAGAGGAACTAAGGGCGACTATCTTCCAGCATCTTTGCCTACCCCGGGCCAATACTCACAGATCACAGCCCCTCAGAGCTGAGCCTCACCTGCACTGCTTGTCGTTCATACAGTGACATCTGAGCTATCTGGGGCCGAGAGCTGCCCCCAGAGCTGGAACTCCCATTGGTGGAGCTAGAGTTCTGCTCACTCTCAGTCTCCATGATAGTGGTCCAGGGTCCCCAAGGCTGGTGCTCTGACTCAAGACCTAGATGGAAGTAGCAAAGGATTAAAATTTACACCTGATCTCAAACTATTATTTCCTGCTATTATTCAAGTTATCTAAGAATCCTCCTCTTCTTCCATAAGCCATGATTTCTCAGGTTTTATAACTACCAAAGCTGCAATACATTCCTACAAGCATATCTTCCCCACACTATCTTTTGAAGCTATGCAGTGTCTCAAAAGAAACAATCTTTACATATTCCCTCATGGCTGTCACTAAATATAAAAGGGGCAGAATATAAGACAGCTCCTCATAATACTAAGGCCACCTTATATTCCCAGAATACTTTTTAACAATTTAAAATATTCCCCATTAAAACTTACTGTTATCTCATTTTTATCTGCATCTGCAACATCATTATCAGCCATCATCTTAACAATGGTCAGAATTTACTGAGAAGCCACTAGATGCCTCCTTTCACCGGGCTGGGCTCTTCACCTCCATTATCTCTCAGAGTGCTTTTAAGGGAAATATTGCTATCCCCACTTTACAATTGTGGAAATGAGGTTTTCTAAGGTTAAAGAAGTCGTCCCAGTAAGTATCAAGTCAGTACACTAGCATGTTTCTTCTTCAAACCAAAAAAATAAACCTGTGGGTAAGGTAGTGTCACTCAGTTTTGAGTACTCATTGTCCTCATTTTATGGAGGAGGGGCTGAAGATACACCTATGTTGAATGCATCATGGAAAGTCTTAAAACTAGGAGGTAGAGAGCTAAGCCTACAGTTCATGTAGCCCAAATAGTGGCCTGGTTCCAGCTCAGGCTGCTAATAACAACTCCTTAGGCATGTCACTTTCCCTTCTTACACCTCAGTTTCCTCACTTGCAAAGAAAACTTCACAACTGAATGTAACGTAACATTTTAATAAACGATTCCCAGGTATTAAGCATGTTAAATACACAGCAATGGAAATCTTCAAGAAAAGAAAGATTCAACTTTTTAGTGCACTAAAGTGGTCAGAATTTACCCTCTAGGGGCAACACTAAAATTTGCAAAAAGACATGAAAACATTGCTAAGAACCAAGCAAGGAGACAGGAGATGAGAAGCAAGAAGAAACATACCGCCAAAGCAGCAGCAAATGACAATAAGGTTTTTCGGTTTATTCTTACTTTTTTTCTCTTTTGTTACACCTAGACACTACATTCTCTACTTTTGAAGCACGAGGCCACTAGAAATATCAGGTCAGCAAAGCACTATTTGGTTTAAATGTAAACATCAAGCCAGAATTCCTGCTCAGGGCCATCAACAGTTTTATTAGGGTCAATTTATCTTAATGATTGCATTCAAAACAAAGTAAATAAAACCAAACCACTTGGCCTTAGAAATAGAGTTGGGGAGCTTTCTTATTATTCCATTTCCAGTAGAATCTGATCGCATCATCATCATCCCCCAAGAACTCTACCCATCTCTCCAGTTTCATGGAGGAATAGTAAAATCACTGAGAACATGGATATAGCCCAAGCAGTCCACAGGACGGATCGTATCAGCATCAACTCTAGTCTATCTTCTCCCCACATCTTTTGCCAAAATATCAAAGCACTGAACAGATACAGACCCATGAATCCTCATTATCAGCATGTGAAGAAAAAAAGTGGGTAACGATTAGAGGCAGCACAGCACAGTCGCACAGATCTCTGGACTTAGCTCACTGGACTCAAAAGACATGAGACCCCTTTACTACCTGGAGGGAACTTTAATTCCTACATTCATAGGTGAAAATGCTAATAAACTGTATGACCCCTCAGCTCCCCAAAGACTTATTAACATTTTTTTTTCAGATTGTGAAATGGAAATAGAGATGGAAAGGGAGCAGCTTAAAGTCTTTACTAGAATCGGGAGAAATTGTCATCCACACGAGGGTTCCTAGATCCCAAGCACATATATCTATTCATTTGTGATCAATGTTGGGACAGTAAAATTAAGCACAGAAAATGAAGACAACAAAAAGTTTAGGAGGCACAGTGAATTTAAATTTTCAGAATTAAACTAGAAGAGAAAGAGTGAGAAACTGATCCACAGAAGTCCCCAAACAGCTAAACCCCAGTCATCCTGAAAGGTAGTATTTGGGTGTGTGTGGGCTGGGCTGGGAGGAGCACAGAGCTAGAAAGGGATATTGAAGTGGACCTGGTACCGGGCCTACTGAGCCAAGAGTTGGAGGAAACCAGTTTTCCTACGCATAAAACTCTGTCTTGTAGAAAGGATGGGGCAAGGGAAGGGAGGCGGGAGAAGGGGCTGTGCCAAAGAAATGGAAGTAATTTGGCGACTAGGGATAGTAGACGACCAGGGGTCCTTGCTGTATATAGAACCTTGATGAAAACGAGGTTCCAAAGAGGAATCAAACACACCGGGGCAAGGGGGCAGAGAGAGCGGTGCCAGGAGAGAGCTGACCCAAGACAGCAGGGAACTGTGCTCACTGATAGCGGGGAGACAGGCAGGAGAGAGACAGACAGAAGTCAAGGAATCGGAGGCTGAAGAGCCCAGCGGACCATAAAAAGCAGGGAGATAACTAGACAGCATGCTTGGATGGGAGAACCAAAGTCAGAGAAGGAGAAATGAATGAGAAAACGAGCAGTCAGCAGCAAGGAGGGTGCCGGACGGCCAGCACGAAGCACAGCGAGCGGACTTGGACAGCAGAGCCGAGGGACCGCAGAGCGCAGCGCTGGAGGTGGGCAGGGAGGGAACTGGGGGAGGTACCTGGGGCGTTACACAGCCCAAGGTGGCTGGAGAAACATCCCCGCGCAGCCAAGCCCCCGAGCTCCTGCCCTCCCCAGCCCGCCGTCGCCCGGTTACCTTCGCGCCCGGCTCTGCACCCAAGCGCTCCCGGGGGGCGTCCACTTCATGTGCCGGGCTCCCCGCTCGCCAGGCTGGGCGGGGGGCTCGCTCGGCCTCCGCGGCGGGCTCCCCTCGCCTCCTCCCCTTCCTGGAGGGGCGGGGGCGCCGAGGGCGGGGTGGGAGGCGCCCGGCGCGGCCGCGGCTCCCCGCCCCTCCCGCCGCTCCGGCTGCGGGCCCGGCCGCGGCTCTGCCAGGCCTCCGGGGCTCGCGGCGGGCCTGTCACTTCCTGCCGGGCCGAGAGGGTGGGGGCGGCAGGCCGGGGGCTGCGGGCCGGGCTGGAGGAGGGGGCTGGCTGGGAGGTGCTTCCGGGGCAGCCGGACCCCTCCCCCAGCCCTCCCCCTCCCCGCGCGCCCTCCCCCTCCCCGCGTCCCTCGTTTCCTGCCGGCGCCCGTTGCCATGACGACGCCGCTCCCGGGCCTCTGCGCTCTAGGCCCCCGGGTTTTTTTCCCTCTCTCGCTCTTTCTCCTCTTTTTTTCCCTTCTTTCTCCCCGAGTTCTGCTCGCAGGTTGGAGGGAGGAAACGGAGAGAGTGCTGGCCTCTAGTGGGGAACTCACCTCTCCCGGAGCAGGAGAGGGACATGGGAGAAGGGAGGGAAGTGACGTGAAAGGGGGAAAAAAGAAGGTATTTTCTGGAGCTTCTGGGAATAAGGGATAGAAAGAAAGGATCAAAGGGACCCACAGGCAGAGAGGGAGAAAGAGCAAAGCAACAGCGCTGGAGAACGATAGACTAGGCAAGGAAATAAAGCCGAGGAAAGGAAAGAACAGGAAAGAACAAAGATTGAGGAAAAGGAGAGCGAACGTGGATTGTTTAATCCCTCACCTCAACTCCAAGAAGGCGGGAAAGAATGCTGCCCAGAAACTGAACCCATTAGGACTTGGCATTCATTTAAAAGCAGCAACCTAATATAACTTGCTTTGGATAACACGTTTAAGTCTGTAATTTCAGGGCTTTCGTGTGTTCTTAGATTTAAATGTATATGCAAAAGAGAGAGAACGATAGAAAGAAGGGAGGAGGCAGGACTAGAAGGAGAGTAGAACAATGGGGCTGTATTTGGGACTGCTAAACATTTGATGAGGCAGTGGCCTTTGTCATTTTATTTATGATATCCACTTATTAGTTTTTAATTGTTAGTCTTTGAACATTCAGCGAATATTTAGAGAGCACCTACGATGTGCTGCCCACTGTTTTGGAAGCTTGGATTACATCAGTACACAGAACAAAGATAACTGCCCTCATTAACCTTTACAGAAGGGGCCAGGGACGCCTTGCGGGTTAATAACCAGAGTTGGTGCTTTGTCTGTTGGTATCACAGTGCAATAACTATTTTTGCATCATGTCTACCTGACCTCTGTTCTAGCTAGTTGTTTGCTCTATCAACCCACTCATCATTCTCTCCTTGAAAAGCCAATGCATGATTTGTTTTTAGGGAAAAAATAGAAGTGTTCTCTTTGTTTATAAATTAGATCCATTTAGATTTGCATTGAAAGAGGAGTATTTGGACCCTGGGCTCTTAATTTGTGGTAGCCACATTTATGTCACAGAAAAATCTCTGCGGGCTTCTAGGAACCAGTCAGACAAGTATGTGAGGGAAGAAACCGGAGGGCAGCCAAAGGACTGGAAAAGCAAAAACATGAAGTGTGGGGAGGTGAAAGGGTATGTTGCCAGGATGGATGACAGACTTTGGCTGAGGATGAATTGAAAAGATTCTGGCAGAAAGAACTAGTGGTAAAAACTAGGTAAAGCATTAGTCATTAAGTTCAAACCTAGATTTTTGGCATGTCAAAGAAGTTTAAAGCTTTCTTGCGGAGGCTTAGAATGGATGTGTTGAGCCTAAGCTGAATTTCCAGGCACCAATGAAAAAGTTGTATCTATAGATAATTTTCAGATTATATGATATTCAGGTCAAGAAATAGTGCTTCCATGGGAGAATTATCACTGTTAAGTGTCTAAAGAAGGCCTGTAATATATTCCACGGGTAGGGAATCCAGATGGCAGTGTATGCACTCATTTTTCCAATAGCCTGTAGAACTTGCATACCTAGATAGTACATAACCATTTCAGCCCCGTTAACAGTGGAGCAGAGTCACTACTACTGCATATAATTTCATTCCATCTCTAAAGTTTGTCTCTCTTTACTTGGTCACAGGCCCCTATCTCTACTAAAAGTTGTACATTTAGATGATGTAGGGGATAAGATAATGATGTATGATTTTGTTGAATGATATAAATCTAGCCTAGGAATACTTATCACAGGGCATGCCTTATTGATTATGGGCCAGTAGCTTAATTTTCATATGTAAAGGCTAGTACCTGTATTTCATAGTAATTCTTTTCAAGTTCATTTCTCTCCAAGACAGACGAGGATCACAGGTCTAAGCAATTTTCCAAAGAAAAATTCAGCATAAAAAAGAAATGTATCAACAATGAAGAATTAGGAAAACCTCCATCCATAAGAAAATCCCTTTCACAGACTAAATCAGCTTGGAAACAGATACTTTAGAGCTTATCTCAATCTAAACAGAGCAAAACAATTGGTGATTCCCTAGAAAATCCTCAACTGATTTTTTTTTTTTTGAATTTTTGCTAAACTTTCTCATTTTCATTTAATGATTCTGCTGGAACTAGTCTTTTCTCTTTCAAACCAAATAATCCTTCTGAATGGAGGCTAAATCATTTCTTTACTCTACATAACACTGAAAGCCATTAGCCTAAATAGGTGAAAAGGAAATGCATTCTACCTGGTGTGTAGAAATCGAAGGCTTCCCCCTGCAAAGTTATCTAAAGAAGTAAAGATCAGGGTTTGAAAGGAAATCAACTGTTTGGCAGCAACTAAAGTAAATAGAATAGAAGGTAGGCTAATATAATTTTGCACAACTGTGCCTTGAATAAGCATTCTTCAAGCTTTTCTTCTTAGCCCAGCATTGTGCAATCAATTGTGGAGAAAGAGATGACCCTTCCCCGAGAGGTGTTAGTATCACTGGAATGTGTCTATTTACAAGTAACTAAGTAAGCAAGCGTGTGTGATCACATTCTTATGTAAATGGAGGTGGGATGAAGTAGGGAGAAAAAGAAACGATAACCTTTACTGTAACTACCACTAATTGCGGACGTGAACCACCATACACATCCCACCCGGTCTCACCACAGTGCTGTCTGCCACATTAAGGTCTAGTTGGGAGAAAATGAAGTGAAGATTAAGAGGATTTATAGATTCTTAGATTACTAAAGCAAAAAAAGAACTTAAAAATTATCCAAGCCCCTCAATTTTAAGTGGAGAAAATTGAAGGCTGAAAGATAAATGCAGAAGAGGGACATTTCATAATCCCCAGCAAATAGAAGGGGTCCAATAAATGTTAGTTAACTGAATTAATTTCCTAGATGCCCTTCTCTCAACTCAAAAAAATATGGAATTAAAAGATACAAGGATACCTCTCATTCCTCACCACTCATACCCATGATGGAGTTCAGGACACGCTACCCTAAATTATAGCACTTTGACATTTTAAGCTGAAGGAGTTTGAGAAAATGGCACAAGCGAGAAAGTCACTCTGACCTCCTCCTTCCTTTTCCCTTCTTCCCTGAAACAGGACATAAAACCCTCATGTGAGAGGTGGTCTGGAAGAAAGGAGCATTCTTGTCTCCAAAGACAAAGGGACACCGAGAAGAATTGTAACAAGCAGGCCTTGCTAAGTTTCCCCCAGTCAACTAAAATCACCTCATACTCTTTAACCTATGATACGCCTCCGTGACTGTCCACTCTTCATCAAACCTAGCATAAAAACACACTGGTCTAACTGTTTCTTTGGGTCTTTCTTTCCTTATGAAGGCTCTCGTGTCACATCATAATTATATGAAATTTTGTTGAAATAAATTTCAAGGCCCAAGATAGAGCCACGCCTGACCAAGTGCTCCATCAGTAAGCCAAAATTTAGATGACACTTTCATGTCCTTGTAAGTGCCTCACTTGAGCGGAAACATCCAGCAGTGCAGCCGGTCAGCCAATGCCCAAAGGCCACGCCAACTCTGGGCTCTGCACTTACTTCCTTGTTCCTTACTCTTTATCCTATAAAAGCTTCCTGTCTTCCGCCCTATTTTTCAGTTCTCTGAATGGAGACGGTCCTTTTCATGAAGTGTTAAATGAAGTTTGTTTGTATCACCTAAATTGTCTTCTTTAATCATTTTCTTTTTAACAATTTGTATGCTTTTCTCCTGTTAATCTGTCTTTGTCAATTTAATTTTCAGACTCAGCCAGGGACCCTAAGAGAGTCAAGGAAACTTTTCCTACCCTACGCCCTCTATACTATTTCTTTAGAGCAAAAGTTTAAAATTACCATATTGATTGTTTCGGCTCCATATTCCATCCATCATTGCCCTCAAAAAAACAAAAATGGATATACCCCCACATCCTTGAGTAGCATAAGGTTGACAATAACATAGGCTTCACCAGTTTAGAAAATTACTATGTGACTAAAGGCAAATTGTGCACCTTCTCTCAGCTTTGGAGGTTTTTTCCTGTAAAATAGGAATAACACCTAGTAATTGTTGGAAATAAATGAAATGTTTATAAAGTATTTCATACAGTATCTGACTCGTAGTACAAGCTATTCGTTTCCTTTAGTAACCCAATATATTTTTGTCATCACCAAATGTATTTAAACATCTCTCTATTTTTTATTCAGCCTACATCACAACTTTATTAACTCACAATTTAATGAATGAGTTTATGAGTTAAGGAGTTTAGTTAACGAATTTACTGTCAAGGAGGAAAAACTTTTGCTTCACTCTCTTAGATTCCATTAATGAGAGCCCAGTAATTAAACCAACAAAAGTCAGATTAACAGGAAAGAAGGCACACAATTTTTATTGAGATTTACTTGTGTGGGGGTTCATAGAGAAGAAGTAAAACTCAAAGAAGCTGTTAGACTCAGGAGCTTATGTACTCTTCTTAGCAAACAGAAGAGGGTTTGGGCTTCAAGGAAACATAAATTTCAAGGAGATGCTCTCTTTTCTCCCCGGCTTGCGGGGGTTTTGGGCGGGCACAGAAGGGACCTTCCTTACTTCCTCAAAGGGAAATTTATGCCCTGCTGTTAGGTAGAGAACTCTTCCTGCGTCTTTTGATTCTCAACTGCCTTCAGCTCAAAATAATCGTTCTGCCGTAGTGGCATATTTTGAGGTGGCATATTCTGATTCCCTTCATTAATATCATTTTATGTGAAAAGAATATTTCCTTCCTTGTGTATGAAATTTACCTCTTTTGAGCTTCAAGTGTGTCTTCTAGTCTACTTTTCCAGAATTGGGGTACAAATCCATGTTGAGACTAAACTCTAGCTTTATACCCTCTGGCATTGTGTGCTCTAGGCTAGAAAAGTTAAGCCCCTGGGAAGAATTCTAAATAGAAAAAAATATTCAAAATATACTTAGAGCCTTTGTCCATAGCTTCACATTGTTAAATAACAAAAATTCAACTGAGTTGATTTAAAGATCAAATTGGCTTTATTAAATGATTCATGAATTGGGTAGCATCCCACCTAGCAAATAGAAGGGAGCTCTGTCAAGCTGCAGAAACAGAAAGATTTTTAAAGGCAGAGAGGGAGCATAAAAAAGGAAATCATTAGCAAAGAATGCATTGTTTCGGGCAAGGTTGCCCCCCTAAGGAGACGGAAGGGGTCAATCAGCGAATCACCTCCTAGTGCTGACCAGGAAGTTCCAGGTCAGCTGGTTAGAGGTCAGATTCCTGGGCAGGTTGAAACTGCGATTAGGCTAAGTATTGAGTTTTGGTGGAGCTTAGCATAAGTGACTCCATTTCGGGCCTGTGACCTTCATCCACATGTCCCACAACCTTTACAGATTCCCTTGCTGCTGCCTTCGCCTGAAAGTCGGCTAGGGCATTTCCCTGACACTCAGATTCAGTCTTTTAGTGTGAGCCTCGTTGTGATGACAGCAATTTCAGAAGGTAGGATAATTGCAGTGAGAAGCTCACTTACTTGTCCATTTTTGACTGTGGTCCCAGTGGAAGTAAGAAACCCCTTTATTTCCATAACATCCCCAAATCATGGAGGACCCCAGGACATTTCAGCCAGCAGGATAAATATTAACAATTTGCCCTTTTGATAATTGGCATGCTCTGGTGAGGGAATGGAGCTCTGCTTGTTGGGCTGATTTAGCCTGTGGGAGTTTTCCCCTCTCAAGCAGTTCATGCTGGATGGTAATAGCATTACCAGCTCGGAAATTCCCTTTCTCATTTTTACAATATGACCCATCAACAACAAAATTAGATCAGAATTAGTCAAAGGGGTGTCTCGTAAATCAGGATGTGGTTCACGAAATGGGACATCGCCTCACAGTCGTGGGGCTCACCTGTGTCAGGCAGGGGTAGCAGTTTAGCAGGATTAAGAACGTTACAATGCCGAAGATGCACATTAGGAGGTGAGAGCAGAAGGATCTCATAGGAGGTTAGTCTACCTGCAGAGAAATGATGAGCAGTTCAGAGTTAAGAAGACTTTGGACAGCGTGTGGTGTTTGTTAATACATGTGGTTTTCTAGGTTTAGATCTATTGCGGCTTCTATTAACTTTGCAGCTGCAGCTATAACCTTAAAACAGCTGGGAAGGCACAAGCAAGTGAATAAAGTTGTATGCTGTAATAGGTAACAGGCCTATGTTTATTGCTACGTTCCTTTGTTTTTTTAATGAGGAAGATTAGCTCTAAGCCAACATCTATTGCCAATCTTCCTCTTTTTGCTTGAGGAAGATTGTCTGTGAGCTGTTATCTGTGCCAGTCTTCCTCTATATTGTGTGTGGGATGCTGCCACAGCATGGCTTGAAGAGTGGTGTGTAGGACCGTACCCGGGATCCAAACCCTCAAACCTCAGGCCACCGCAGTGAAGCAGGCAAACTTAACCACTATGCAACCGGGCCAGCCCCTATTGCTATGTTCTTATGTGAGCGTTCCCAGAGCCTGGTTATCTCTTTCATGTACAGAAAAGGTAAAAGGTTTTGAACAGTTAGGTAGACCTGGGGCAGGTGGCTCTTGAAGCTTTTGTTTTAGTTGTGTAAAGGCCTGTTCATATTTACCTTCCCAGGAAAGGGGTTCAGGGACTGAAATTTTAGTAAGTTCATAGAGCAGGGAAGCCGAAAGAGAAAAATTAGGAACCCATATTCTGAAGGGAGCGTGAGAGGCAGTCGTGTGTTTATTTGCTCCAGGCAGAGAGATCATGTGCTGGTGCATTAGAGGAACAACGCAGTTCAGGACACACTACCCTAAAATATGGCACCTTGCCGTATTGATGATATTCAGCTGAAGGAGTTTGAGAAAACAACAGAAACAGGACTGTCTCTCTGACCTTTGCCTCACCCTTCTCCCCTGAACCAGGTCATAAAAGCCTCCTGTGACAGGTGCTCTCTTTATACCTGGAGGAAAGGAACATCCTTATGTCTGAAGACAAAGGGATGCTGAAAAGAATCTGAACAAACAGGCCTTGCTGAGTGCCCCCAGCTTAGTGTGTTACCTCAGACTGCTTAACCTTTCCTATTCCTTCTCACCTGTCCGTTCGTCATCAAGCCCAGCAGGAAAATACTCAGGTTTAACCATTTCTTCAAGACTTCCTTTCTTTATGAAGACTCCATTGTGACGTCAAAATTATATTAAATAAGTTTGTATGCTTTTCTTCTGTTAATCTGTCTTCGTTAGTTTAATTTTCAGACCCAGCCAGGAACCCTAAGAGGGTCAAGGGAAATTTTTTCCTCCCCTGCAGGAACGGCAAGGACAGTGTGTCCGGACCAGAGTGAGACAAGAAGAAAGGAGCTGGAGATGAGGTCAGAGTTGTCAAGAAGTGTGGGAGTCCCAGGGGAGGGGAGGATGAGAGAGGAAGAAAGCAAATAATGATGATTAAAACTGACTTGGCTTTTACTCTGAAAAATATTGAAAAGATTTCAGTACAGGAGTAATGCAATCTGATTTACATTTTTAACAGGATTTCTCTGGCTGTTGTGTGAAGACTAAACATGAGAGACAAAGATAGAAGCTAGTAGACTGGTTAGGAGGCATCTGCAATAGACCAGAATGGTTAACCGTGGCGATGGGGGGAACTGGTCAGATACTGGGATGTATTATGAAGCTAGAGCCAACAGGATTTACCGACATCACAGATGTGGGATGGGAGAAAAAGAAAGAAAATAAAGGTGCCTCCAAGATTTTTGGCCTAAGAAGAGACCTTAGAAATTCTTTTTAAGAGGATGCTGCCAAGTTCTTTTGTTGACAACTGCACAGTATTCCCTTGTGTAGATAGATTGAATGGACGTTTGTGTTATTATATAGTATAAGATGTATTGGTGGGCATTTTCGTTAGTTGTGATATTTTATAATCACAATATCCTTAAACGTATCAGAACACATAGATGCAAGCATAACTGTAAAATAAGTTCCTTAAAGTATAATTCTCAGGACAAAAAGGTGTATATTTTATATTTTAATAACTATTGCAAAATTGTTATGTATGGAGGTCGTACTCCTGTGTTTTCTTAAGTGGGTGAACTAATGGGCAGCCAGAATTAGACATAGTCCTGGGACCCCTCATAGAAATGAATCAGCATAGGGATGGTGTGTGAAAATATCATCTCTTGTACATACTGTAGCAGCAAAATGGTTGAAAACCTCTGTTTCAGATGGCTTCTTGTCAAAGCCTTATAATTTCATAGTTTTTTTTTCTAACTTTTTAATTTTTTTCTCTCCGCCCTTCCTTTCCAACCCTCCATGCACACACACACAGAAAACATGTCTCCTATGAACATTTAAGTAAAGATAAGCTGTACTTCCCATAGAAAGATAATGTATTATCAATAGAATACACACTTTTGATGCTTTTGTTTGTACTAAGAATTTTATGCTGAGATTTTTAGGTTTTATTGTCCACCATCATGTTTACCAGATGCTGATTAGGGTTAGAAGTATATTATTTGACCGTAAATGAGTTTTCCGCACATAAACCAAAATTATTGAATGAAAAAGCAAGCCCAAATGGATTCTGGTATCAAGAGTATTAGTGGGAAATTTGGGAGTCTTGTCCCCAGGATCTATCTAGGTGTACTCAGGTTTAGTAAATCTATACTTTATAATAGATTGAGCCATTTTCCCCAGGTTCAGACTTGGCATATAGGTGAAGAGAAGTTTGGATTTTTCAAGACTTGAACTGTAATATCACATGAACAGTCAGTGTCTCTCTCATTTTTGTTTTGAGAAAATTTATAACGACTCAAATAAAGAAAGCAACAACACTGATCCTACGCAGGATATAGCCTCTCTAGCTTAATAGCTTGGTAGTCCTGCTAAAGGTGATTATTATTTTTTTTCTTTCCTGCTTTTTTTTTTTTGTCTCCAAATCCCCCCAGTACATAGTTGTATGTCCTTTTAATTGTGGCATGTGGGACGCCACCTCAACATGACCTGACGAGCGGTGCCATGTCCACGCCCAGGATCTGAACCGGTGAAACCCTGGGCCCCTAAGCATAGTGCGCAAACTTAACCACTCGGCCACGGGGCCGGCCCCAAAGTTGATTATTTTATTCTCTGAGTGTCATAAAAGTAGTCTGATTTCTTAATTTTGATTATGTAGAAGAGGAAAAAACATTTCTCTTCCCTGTTATGTTCTTTAGCTGGACCCTGTGAATTAAACCGACAAAAGACAGACTAATAGAAGAAAATGTTTATTCCGTATGAACATGGGGGGAGGAGGCTCACAGAAAAGAATTGAAAATCCCAAAAAGCAGATAGGCCTGGGAGGTTTTATACAACTTTAACAAAGGGCAATAAATTTCTGGAGAAGTGATAAGACAAAGGAAAAGGGGTTTGGGCTTCTAGGGGTGATAAATTGTAAGGAGCTAAATATCTGGAAGAAATTAATGGAAATTAAATGTTACTTTAGAAAGATTTGTTTGTGTAGACCCATCTTGGTGCCATCTTCCTTTTATTGTCCCTGGTGATTAAAAGCCAGTCTCCTTTTTCCTGGTGTGGCAGAGGGGAGGGGGACAGCTTCACAAAGGGAAGTTTATTCCCCGATTTTAGGCAGATGGGGGATGGGGAGGGTAGAGAGCTTTTCTTGCATCTGCTGTTTCTCAGTTGCCTTCAGCTCAAAACAATTCCTATGCCAAAGTGGCATACTTTTGGGACGCATATTCTGATACCCTTTAAATACATCACTCATAAAACCTGAATTCATATTCTTGAATCTATAGTTCTTTCCACAAACATAACACCCTACAGAGAATTAGTAAATGTTTCCCATGATTTAATGATTTACTTTGCTCAAGTTATTGTGCTAGACGTTTTGGACATGCTAGGATGAACACAAATGTTCCTTCCTTTCAAGGAATTTAACATAACTAGGAAACACAGTCAGGTGTATATATTGTTTAAGTCTGGTGTTGTGGTTAAGAACATGAACTTTGAGATCTGGGTTTGGCTCCTGATTCTGCTCCTTGCTAGCTCTGCCACTTACATGGCGTGTGACATAACCTCTATAAGTCTCACTCGCCTTATCTGTAAAATGAGAGCTCTACCTACCTTTCAGGGTTGTTGTGAGAATTAAATGAGTAGTACATAGAATTCATTTAGCTCATTGACTGTCCTAGGTAAGCATTCAATAAATATTTATTGTTATTATTAATCAACAACTAGAGTGTAAGGCAGACTGTGATAACAACTCTATAAGATTATATAGACTCAAGGATACTGTTGTCCCCATCTGGTCTCCAAAAGAGTTGCCTTTCCTACAAAAAAGAAAAATACTACTTGGAGTAGGGTTTGGTTAGGATATGAAGGAGTCAGAAGGGACATCTTTAAGAATCTTATATCTTGATCCAACTGGCCAAATGACCACGTCAGCAGTCATTTACATTAACTGTGCTGGATGTGTTTTGTTTATTATCCATTAATCTTCACATGGATCCCAAAAGGTCATCATGACACTATGATAATATACATATAAAATAAAATAATCAATTGGAAAAGGCTGTAAAAAAAAGTTACAAGTTCTAGGAGAAGAAATTGAAATTTATTGAAAGCTTTATTTGAGAGTTAACCTAGTCCCATGGAAGTAAGACACTTGTCAGGAGAAAATAATCAATACATATATTTTTAGCACGTATTATGTTTTCAGATAGGCGATGTAAGAGACACAGAAGAACTATAAACATTGCCCCTGTTCTCAAAAAGCTTGTAATATGGTAAAGTAGAAGAAAATTACCAATGTAGATTGCAGCAGCCAACCAATGCATACAAATTTTTCTTTACTGAAAATACTAAAAATATATGATACATTATCACCGGGCAATGGGTGGAAGAAAAGAAGAAAATTAATGCTGAGCTAAGTGATTTCGTATGATTCTTATTTAATCCTCTCAAGCATTCATTGAATTAAGGACTATTTTCTCCATTTTTATACATGAGGTTTCTGAAACTGATATGCTAAATGACTTGTCCCTGGTAACATACATATTAGAACAGGGACTGAAACGCTAATATCAAATTCTAAATCTCTTACTGTTTTTATCATATTGAGGCAGCCTTTAAGACTCATCACAAATGTTCCAGATCTTTCTCTTTCTGGGCATATGGTAGGATTGTACTTCCCCACCCACTTAAAGTTAGGTGTGGCCATGTGACTTGCTCTGGCCAATGAGATGTGAGTGGGTGTGATATGCATCACTTCTGAGCAGAAGCCTCAAGAGCCAGCGCACACGATTACTCTTGTTCTCTGGTTTGCTCTGCCGCAACACACAGCAATATTCACTATCGCAGCCACGCACTCACCTTTGGTCCTGGAATGAAGAGAACATGGAGCACAGGCCCTATCCGACCCTCATGGACATGTAAAAGGAGGAATAAATATTTCTACTTTAAGCACTAACCTTTGAGGTGGTTTATTTTGACAACTTAACCTAATCAATCCTGACTCATTGGTACTGGAAATAAGGTGCATTTCTCATTAAATTCCTAAAATATGTAACTCTAGCTTAAAGACCAGTCAGCAGGTGATGAGGAAACTTACTGGAGACTGAAAGTCTGGAACGATATGTTATTATTTTGTCCATGATAACTTGAAAGTCAGGTAGTGTGTTGGATAATCTTATCGGTCTAGAAGAAGTTAGCAAATAGAATGTTAGTAGCATGTGTTGGTTACTGCATTTGACTGAGTTTGACAAGGTACTACAAGAGATGGCCCTAGCACAGAACTGGCCAGTTTTCAATCAGGAGTGAAAGGGAAAAGAGAGAGTCCAGAAATTTGTAGACTTATGGAATTGGAAGAGACAACCGCGTGGAAAAACTTTTGAGTAATAAAGCTAGTTAGACTTTCGCTTTGTGGCAAAGATCAAATCAAGGAATGATAGTCACATTAGTTGTTAAAACTTCAGAATGGATTAATGCATTGCCCAGCAAATCCTCTCAGAAAAAATGGCTTAGTGTATAGCTCTCCCACCAAAGCTTAATAGGCCTAACGTCGCCACAGTTCAATTGAGAAAGAGATAAGTCTCGAAAGAAAGAATTATAGATGTGGATACTGTCATGTGGAGCTGACAAGAATGAAATAGAGGGGGCCGGCTCCATGGCAGAGCGGTTAGGTTCTCGAGCTCCGCTTCGGGGCCCAGGGTTTCGCCAGCTGGAATCCTGGGCGTGGACATGGCACCGCTCATCGAGCCCTGCTGAGGCGGCGTCCCACGTGCCGCAGCTGAAGGGACCCACAGCTAGAAGTGCACAACTATGTACCGGGGGCTTTGGGGAGGAAAAGGAAAAATAAAATCTTTAAAAAAAAAAAAAGAATACAATAGAGAAAAAGCTGACTAAATTTTGAAACCGTGAACCTAGATTAAGAAATCTGTGACCACTTGGAACTAAAAAATGACTCCTGGACTCTTAATCTTCTGCAGGCAATGAACAAGCTATAAAAACTTAGTAGTCCAGTGCCCTTTTCAGATGTGACCAAGGAGGGTGAAGGCAAAGAAAGACCTCCCAGAGAGTGGAGCCTTAGTCACAGAGAACAGGAACTGGTGACTCCTTCCTGGGGAACAAAATGGGCACCTAATTAAGGAAATTCCTCATCACCTAGTAAGAGACCTAATTTTTCTGGTTAAAAAAAGGAGGGGGCAGCCCATGGCCCAGTGGTTAAGTCCGCGCACTCCGCTTCAGCGGCCCAGGGTTTCACCAGTTCAGATCCTGGGTGTGGACATGGCACCACTCATCAGGCCACGCTGAGGCAGCATCTCACATGCCACAACTAGAAGGACCCACAACTAAAAATATGCAACTATGTACCGAGGGGCTTTGGGGAGAAAAAGAAAAAATAAAATCTTTAAAAAAAAAAAGAAGGGGGCCAGCCCAGTGGCGCAGCAGTTAAGTTTGCACGCTCCACTTCGGCGGCCCAGGGTTTGTCAGTTCAGATCCCAGGTGTGCACCTATACACCAATTATCAAGCCATGCTGTGGCAGGTGTCCCACATATAAAATGGAGGAAGACGGGCATAGATGTTAGGTCAGGGCCTATCTTCTTCAGCAAAAAGAGAAGGATTGATAGCAGATGTTAGGTCAGGGCTAATCTTAAAAAAAAAAAAAAGGAACCTAGGATACCTGATCCTTGTTCTAAATTACCTCCACTTTCCACACATCAGAAGGCTAAATGTTGGGGAGACATCAGACTTTCTGTGAGATGATAACCTGTTTGGTTTCTGTAGCCCTCAGGTCTCCTGTGCTGCTTGTCTTGGATATCCTAAAAAAATGCTCTACTTTAGGCTCAATTTCCTCATTTTTCAGTTGAAGAGATCATATCAGGTGATTTCTTTTTTTTTTTTTTTTGAGGAAGACTGGCCCTGAGCTAACATCCGTGCCCATCTTCCTCTACTTTATATGTGGGACGCCTACCACAGCATGGCTTGCCAAGCGGTGCCATGTCTGCACCCAGGATCCAAACCAGCAAACCCCAGGCCACCAAAGCCGAACGTGCGCACTTAACCACTGCACCACCGGACCTGTCCCATATCAGGTGGTTTCTAAAGACACTTGCAATTCTAAAAGATTATGATTCTAATCTTCTGCCAGTAGTGGACGGTTCTTGAATTTTATCCAGGATTCAGAAAATGATCTTCATTGAAGCTCCTGGAAACTAAAAAATAGTGCAGGGTTGTCTCCCTAGGACCACTAGCATGAGAGGCTCTCACTGATGAGGGGCGTTAGTCACAGGATGGATTCTTATGTATTCAGGGTGATGACTTTCAACTGGGAAATTCTCTGTATACATTCCTATTCAAAATGTTTGGAAAGGAAATCACAAGATGCATGGAACAAATGGCTGGACACAGAAAACAGGAAAATGGAGAAAAATAACCTTAGTTCCCAGAGAAGGCATAAGCTATTCACTCTGTCTGGAACATTCTTCCCACACCTCACACCTATACCTGTATCGTTCCTGCCTATCCTTCAGCATCACTTCTGGGAATCCTTACTTTGGCCCCAGTATTAGATTAGGTTGCCATAACTCCTGTCCTTTGTGGTATTCATTCCATTCATACCCTATGTTTAGTGTTTCTCTTCCCCCTTAAGCTCTAGGCCCTGGAAGAGCAGAGAGAGTAGTTGTCATGTTCGTCGTGTGCCTAGCACGGTGTCTGGCACTCAGTAGGGGCCTAGAAAATATGTATTTACGGTCAGGCCCGGCATATAACGATGTTTCAGTCAATGATGGACCGAATATACAATGGTGGTCCCATAAGATTAGTACCATACAGCCTACGTGTATAGTAGGCTATACCATCTAGGTTTATGTAAGAAGACTGGATGTTCGCACAGCGACGAAATTGCCTAACGACAAATTTCTGAGAATGCAACCACACCGTTAAGTGGCACATGACTTTAATGAAGGCCTCCCCAGCTGCCTTCTTATTTCAGTGCCATGGAATAATTATTTCTCTCACCTCCCACACAACCTGTAACTGTGCTTTATGACGGAAAAGAAGAAACCTGGAATAAGAGGAAACGAGCCCCAGCGGTTTTGCCAAAACCATAATGTGTTAGATAAATTGCTGCGGGGAAAAATACTAGTAAAATACTTCAAACAGTAATTCCATTCAACACAAAAGATTAAAATATGCACTCTGAAAAAAGCACACCACGTGTAACTACAGAGCAAATGCTATTGGGTAGCTATTATTTAAGGAATATCTCCCACTCTCTGTATTTCTGCAACAACTCTTAGAGGGTAAAAGATGACATTTCTTAAATTTATACATTTATGATTGAATATGCACAGAATATTTCTGAAAAGATATCCAAGAAACTGAGAAGCATCCACGCCCACACAGTTTACTGCCTATGTTGACTGATTTTACCATTCCATCTTCGTCAACACGGCTTTAGTATTCCAGAAAACTCTTACCCAGAAAATAGAAGTTGCAAATGATTGTATTGTTCGTTTCAGGGACATGCAGAAAATCCATTAAACTGCTTGCCTTTGCAATGGACAGTTAGCAAATGACCATTTATTCTCTAAGATTTTTCAAAACCCTCACCTTGCTGTGTCCCCAATCCTAAACCATGATCCTTAAACCTAAACCCAAGTTTAATCAAACCCCTACTATGCAAGACCACCCCCCCCCACCCCGGCTTAAACCAGATCCCAAAACCTCATAAATGTCCTGACTCACCCTCCCCTCCCAGGTGCTAGGAAGGCTCCTTCAAGCCGGTGCGCTCCCTCACCACGGTTTGAATGAACGCAGCTCTGCCTTACCAGTGGATGCTTGGGCAGTGTTTTCAGGGAGCTGACGATCAACAAAACTAATAGTAAGTACTCCTGAGGAGGAAACTGAGAGAAGGGATGTGGAAGGTGTGTGTTTGTACCGTTGAATCTTTACATCAATATGTCTTATCTATTCCAAAATAAATAAATAAAATAAAATTTAAACCCTTAAAAATGACACCATTGTGTACTCTCCTCTCTGACCAGAAGGTGTCACTTCCTTGCCGAGGTACAAGCTGCTTCCACCCTTCCTGGGGCTGGGGAAAGAAGGTGTGGGGATGACAGGGGAGCCTCCGTGACATGGCAGAGGACCCAAACGGGGCTGGAAATTTTAACTCCTGGCAAGAAGAGTTGGGGACCTCTCCTCACAACAACAGCTAAGATTTACTGAATGCTTTCTAAACGCCAAATGATAATTTAAAAAGAGCTTTCTTAAGGTAAAATTAGTGTACAATTAACTACACATATTTAAAGTGTACACTTTGATGAATTTGACATACGTATGCAACCATAAAACTGTCACCACATCACCATAATGAACACGTCCATCACCCCGAGAGTTTCCTCACGCTAATTTGTAGTTCATCCCTCCCCCTCTGTCTCTAGATAAGTGTTTACGTACCTTGTATAGATAATGTTCTCTCACCCCCACCATCACACTTTGAGGCTATTACTCCTATTTTACAAAGGAAGAAACTGAGGGGCAGACAGGCTCCATAAGTTGCCCGAGTCAGTCAGCCAGCAAGTTGTAGAGTGGGTATTTGAACACAGGCAAATTTGATACCAGACATATGTCAAACCAGCAACTTTCAAACTGTAGTACGTGTACCTCTGGGGATGTACGAAGACTTTCCCGAAGGCACAAGCGCTTAAGTTCCTAGATCTTCGCCGTCCACATGTGCGCTCCAGCTCAGCTCTTCACTGAGAACGGGCTGTCTGCGTCGAAGCTTCGTGATTTCCCTTTCTCCTTTCCCTTTGCTCTTTACAAAGCTTATAACTGTCATTCATTCCATGGTGCGTTGTTTTTGTTCTGGGGCTTTAAAAAAAACCCTCCTGACCACCAAAACCAATTTGAAATATTGTCACTTTATGTAAGTAAATTACTTTAATACAAAATTCATTTTCAAGTCAAGATTTACAGCTCTTTCTGTAGGAGAACCTAATCAAGTTGGACACTGATAATAGCTCACTAAGAGTAATTTTTGATGACAGATTATTATATGGTTTTGGCATATAACTTGAAAGAGTTCAGAAAATTCAGTGACATCGCTAAAGCTAAATGCCTTCCATGCCCACTTACTCATTTACACGAGTGAGATTTCTCAAAGAATGCATCGATAGAAATTAAAAATGGGGATAAAAGTAATCCTCATTCCTATCTCATTCTAGAAGTAAATAATAATCATCAATAGATACATGCACTAATCGAAAAAAAATCCCAACTATATTTATCTCATTAGGAACTGTGTTTCCAACATTATTTTAGGTTTTATGTTCAATATTTATTTACCAAAATATGTAATGTATGTCTTTTAACTGTTTATTTTTAAAATTAGTTTTTTTGATCCACTGTGTCTATTCATAATTGTAATGTTAACTCACTCCACAAGAATGCTTGAACACCTTCAAGGCTTGTAAAATAAAAACACTTTGGTGTTTCAAGTTATACGTTATTTTTGTGGCAGAAAGTTTGATAGGGTAATCAGTAAAACTTTTATGCATAAAAATATATTAGAAAAATTCTATGATGAAAGTGGATAAACGGGGCCAGCCCCGTGGCTGAGCAGTTAAGTCCATGCGCTCTGCTGCAGCGGCCCAGGATTTCGCTGGTTCGGATCCTGGGCACGGACATGGCACCGCACGTCAGGCCATGTTGAGGCGTCATCCCACATGCCACAACTAGAAAGACATGCAACTAAGATATACAACTATGTACTGGGGGGATTTGGGGAGATAAAGCAGGAAAAAAAAAGATTGGCAGCAGTTGTTAGCTCAGGTGCTGATCTTTAAAAAAAAAAAGTGGATAAAAATATGGATTGAAGGAGAAAAAGGAACAATGTAAAAATTCTGACTGTTGGAGGACTTACTGTGTAATTTTTTTTTTGGTGAGGAAGATTGTCCTTAAGCTAACCTCTGTGCCAATCTTCCTCTATTTTGTATGTGGGACACTGTTACAGCATGGCTTGGGGAGTGGTGTTTAGGTCCACCCCCAGGATCCGAACCTGTGAACCCTGGGCCACCCAAGTGGAGTGTGCAAACTTAACCACTACACCACTGGGCAGACCCTGTGTAATTTTTTTAATGGATAGTGGGTATCAAGTTGTATGGACTCTAGATAACACTGGATAATATTTCTTAAGTGATACAATATTATATTGTATTGTGATTGTCAATATTATAATATCCAGAAATCATATTCTTTCAACTATTTAAATTTAAGATAAAAATTCTAGATGTTGACTGAAAATATTCAAGGGAGTGTGTGCTTTTTTTGTTTAATTTTTATTTATTTATTATTTTTCTTTGGTGAGGAAAGTTGGCCCTGAGCTGACATCTGTTGCCAATTCTCCTCTTTTTGCTGAGGAAGATTGTCTGTGAGCTACATCTGTGCCAGTCTTCCTCTCTTTTGTATGTGGGATGCTGCCACAGCATGGCTGTGTGTAGGTCCACGCCTGGGATCTGAAACTACAAACCCCGGGCAGCCAAAGCAGGGCACGCAAACTTAACCACTACACCACCAGGCCTGCTCCAAGTGGGTGCTTTTTAAAATTTCTTTTGGGAGGGGCTGGCCCTGTAGCCGAGGGGTTAAGTTCATGTGTTCCGCTTTGGCGGCCCGGGGTTCACTGGTTCAGATCCTGGGCATGGACCTACGCACTGCTCATCAAGCCACGCTGTGGCGGCATCCCACATAGAAGAACTAGAATGACCTACATCTTGGATACACAACTAGGTACTGGGGCTTTGGGGAGAAAAAAAACAAAAAAGAGGAAGATTGGCAACAGATGTTGGCTCCTGGCCAATCTTCCTCACCCCCCCCAAAAAAGATTTCTTTTAGGAGCTATGCAATAAAAAATGTTTGAAGTTCATGTTTTCCTCACATTTGCTTCATAGAAAACAAAATTAGTGATCCTGACTGGTGGATCCAAAATCTTGTTAGGCACTGAGGGATCAAAGATGAACGAATCTGGCATGATTTTTGCCCTCCAGGGTTTGTAGTCGGGCAGGGAGCATCATGAAGACAATACAAAGTACAAGAGACATGAGCAATGCCAAAGATGTGGTTGAAGTGCTAAGGCAGTTGAGAAGCCTAGGGGAATACTTACAGCATTGAAGATCAAGGATGTCCTTGAGGAGGTGGCACCTGAGTTGGGTCTTGAGAAAAAAGAAGGCAATAGATGAAATTTTAAAATGGAGTGGAGGAAAGCTGGGTGACCTCCACTGTCGGACAACCTTGATCTCAGTTGAGTTGATTTAACAAATATTTATAAAATATCTATTTTGGGTCTGACAATGTCTTAAGTGGTGGGAATAAAATGATGACCAGGTCACAATATCTGTTCTCAGGGTTTTTCCAGTCTGGATGCATATTGGTTTTCTGTTGCTCCTGTAACAAATTATCACAAATTTGGCAGCCTAAAGCAATATCCATTTATTTTCTCTTAGTTCTGTAGATCAGAAGTCCGGGCTAGGCTCTGCTAGTTAGTTCCACTGGTCCAGGTCTCGCAAGACTGAAATCAAGATATCGGCAGCCTGGGTTCTTCTCCGGAGGCTCCGGAGGACAGTCTGCTTCCAAACTCATCCAGAATTAACTGCCTTGCAGCAGTAGGTTTCCTCGTTGCCTGTGTTCCTTTTCATTTTGCCCCCTGCATCTTCAAAGCCAGCAACAGCTGGTGACTCCTGCTCACACTTGGAATCTCTCTGATTTCATCTGCTGTGTCTCTTACGCCTCCAGCTGGAGAAAGTTCTGTTTTGAAGGGTTTATGTGATTAGATTGAGATCACCCAGGTAATCCAGGATAATCTCCCTGTTTTAAGGTGTGTAACCTTAATCATATCTGCTAAATCCCTTTTGCTATCTGAGGTATCATATTCGCAGGCTGTAGGGTTTACGGCATGAACAGCTTTGGGGGCCATTCTCCCTACCTTGAGATGAGATCAGATAAGTACAGAGACATTTGCCACACAGTATAGCAAGCCCTCTGGTACGATAAGTATAGCATTCTATGGGACACACAGCAAATCTAATCTTGAAGGGGAATTGGGAAAAGCCTCCTTGCATTAATGATCTACTGCTGCATAACAAATTACCCTCAAAACATAGTGACTAAAACGATATGTATTTATTATTTCACAAGTTTCTGTAGACCAGGAATTCAGGAGCGGCTCAGCTGGTGATTCTAGCCCAGGCTCTCTCATGAGGTTACGGTCAAGATGTCGGCTGAGGGGATTATCTGCAGAGTTGACTGGTGTTGGAATACACTCTTTCAAGCTCATTCTCATGACTACTGACAAGAGACCCAGTTCCTTACTGACTGTTGGCTGCAGGCCTCAGTTTTTCACTGTGGAGGCCTCTCCATAAGGCTGTTTTAATGTCCTAACAACATGGCAAGAAGCTGTAAGGTCTATCACTTCGTGATCTCAGAGGTTGTACACCATCACTTCTGCCTTATTCTATTTGTTAGAAGTGAGTCGCTAAGACAGCTGATATTCAAGAGGAAGGGAATTAAGGACCACTTTTTGAAAGGCATGCTCCAGAATTTTTGGACATATTTTAAACCATCACGCCACCTATCTTGTATGTAGCAATATTGTGTCTGTTAACCATCCCCACAGCCCTCTGTGGGTTAGTCCCACTCAATTCCACTCTGACTTGCCGTTCTTCATGACCAGGGGACTCGCCTTGCTTCTGATGGTGATGTGCTGACACCTGGTCTCTATTTTGGGAAGCTGTCATTGCTCTCAGAGGGTCTAGTTTTGTAACAGTGTCTCCTGTCTGAACCCATGCCTGCAGACTACAGCCACCACTTAGCTTCTCTGGTCCTGGTCCCTCACTCAACAAGGCATTCCTACTGCTTCGGTAAATGAAATGTCCTCTGGGTTCCCCCGTTGGACATTGTAGCAGGACCACTTCTGAGCTGTTTGATCCCATCTTCGACTATCTACCATGGTAGGTTGTCATTTCTACTTCTCTTAGTGTCGGTATCACTTTCTTCAAGTTCCCTAAGAGCCACCCTGGTAGCATTTTTGTACCAACTCCTGGGATCCTTGCCTGGGTATAAAATCCTATATCCTGGGAAAGTGCTCCCATATTGATAGACTCTCCTTATCCAACCTGTGTTCTAGCTCCCTTGATCCAGCACCTCAGAACCTATCTCATGCCTACTTTCCTGGCTCCTCATGGTGTGTGTTGGCTAGATCCTGCAGCTTCTTCTGGGTATAGTCCTTTTCCTTCCTTAATAGGCCCAGCACTTCCCTAGTCAGATTGTCATGTGACTTAATCCTAGTTATTGGTATAATGGACAGAAGAGAATAAGGGGCATATTCTGGGGGCACCATGTGCTATCTTGCAAGGTAGAAACCCCTGCCTCATCTTTAAACAGGGAGAAATGCTAGCTTTTATAACACGGAGAAGTGGGCCGGCCACTTTTCAAGCCTTGAGGATTCAGAGGAATCTAGAAATTTAAAACTTTAAGTGCATCAATTATGACATTTCCATCCCAATGTCTCAGGGTCCCAGTCCTTCCCAAACAGAAATTTGGCCTTGGAACAGCAAGACCTGCAAGACTGAGAATTCAAACTTCTCTGGAGCTGTTCATCTTGTGACAAAGCTTTGAGCCTTCAGAAGTTGAGAATTTTTATATTCTGCCAAGAGGCCCTCTGACTTTTATACTTAACACTTAATTGCTTATTAATCACCCTCAATATGTAATTATCTTTCTCCAAAGCATCAATCCCTCCTCATCAAAAGCCATCCAATTCCATTGTTCTTATAAATACTATTTCCCCTGTACTTCTCAAACACCTGATACAATGCCCAGCCCCCTGTATTTTCTTCCACAGATATGCCATTTCAGTTCAAGACAGGTGAAAATTTCAATAATTGCACTGCTAACAGTGCCAGAGGCTATCAATGCTCCCCCTGCCCGCAGGGATAGGGTCCTCTTCAAAGCTGGTCAGTCGATGATTCAGCGCCAAAAGCATAACTTAGAGTCTATTTTCTTGGACCAATTCTGACACCGGTGCTTCAGATCAGGTTTTCTAGGAAGCAGACTTTGACACACAGATTTGCGTGCAGGAAATTTATTAGGGAAAGTTCTCAAGATCAACACCTATGGTTGATGAGGGGAGAAACTGGGCTACAATTCAGTCACGACAAATCTCATGAAGAGCCCTGGAGGGGAGATGGCTGTGCAGAGTGTTCCCAAATTGAGGTAAGAAGGCAGAGTCTTTGTTTTTTTAAAGAGTTTTTAAAATTTTTCCTTTTTCTCCCCAAAGCCCCCAGGTACATAATCGTATACTTTTAGTTGTGGGTCCTTCCAGTTGTGGCATGTGGGATGCTGCCTCAGCATGGCTTGATGAGCGGTGCCATGTCTGCACCAGGATCCGAACCCGTGAAACCCTGGGCCACCGAAGTGGAGCACATGAACTTAACCACTCAGCCACGGGGCCAGCCCCAGAAGGCAGAGTCTTTATCCCCCACATCAGTCAGTTGTTGATCATGGGCTGTCCCTGGAAAGTGGAGGACAACAGCTGAAAGCAATAGTCCTGAGGGGACACAACTGTAAGTTGTTAGCTGTTAACAGTCTCAGCAACTGGGGGAATAAGTGCCTCTCTCCTGAACAGGAGTAGATGGAAGTGGTGTGCCAGAGTCCGCTAACTGTCATTATTTATGGATTACAGGGTTGTGTACCTAGATAATCTAAAAGAATCTAAGAAAAAATCAGAACAATAAGTTAATTTAGAAAGGTTGATGCATTCAAGTCCAAATACAAAACAAATAGAAAAATAAATTTAAATACCTTACTAGCGTCAAAAAAATTGAATACCTAGGAAGAAATCTAGTATAAGATGTTCAACACCACTACATTGAAAACTGCAAAAGACTGCTGAGAGAAATTAAGGATGACCTTGATAAATCGAAGGATAGAGTATATTCATAAATTGAAAGGCTTTTTATTATAAAGATGTCAGTAATTTGCAAATCTATAGCTTCAAAGCAATTGTCCTAAATTCTCAACAGTTTTTTTGAAGAAATTAACAAACTTATTTAAATTCATAAGACCAGAAATAGCTAAGGCTATCTTCAAGAAGAATCACAAAACTAGAAGACTATACTACCAGATACCATATATATGATAAATATGTAAAACTGTAGCAGGTGTGTGTGTGTGTGTGTGTGTGTGTGTGTGTGGTATTGTTGCAAGGATAGGCAAACTAAAGAATGAAACAAAACACAACAGGGAAGACAGGCATCCAGCTCCAGTGGATGCCTGAAACCACAGATAGTACCGACTTTATACTATATTTTTTTTATGTACTATGTTTTTTCCTATATGTACATACTTATGATAAAGTTTAATTTATAAATTAGGCACAGTAAGAGATTAACAGCAGTAACTAATAATAAAATAAAACAATTATAACAGTATACTGAATAAAAGTTACCATAGATCTTAGCAACTTCAGCATATGACTTTTCTTCTTTCCTTAAGTCAAGAATTTTCACTTTTTCACTTAAAGGAAGCAATTTACAGCTTCTCTTTGGCGTATCTGAATTGCCAGCATCTCTACTCTTGTGCTTGGGGGCCATTATTAAGTAGAATAAGGGTTACTTGAACACAAGCACTGAGATACTGAGACAGTGGATCTGATAACCAAGAGGTCTATTAAGTGACTAATGGGCAGGGAGCCTGTACAGCATGGATACGCTGGACAAAGGGATGATTCACGTCCCGGGCGGGCCAGAGGGGGACAGCATGAGATTTCATCACGCTACTCAGAATGGTTTGCAATTTAATACTTATGAATTGTTTATTTCTGGAATTTTCCATTTTATATTTTCGGACTGTGGTTGACTGCAGTACCTGAAACTGTGGAAAGTGAAACCACAGATAAGGGGGGACTACTGTAGAATCCAGAAATAAACTCTCATATGTATGGTTACCTTATTTATGATAAAAGCAAAACATGCAATGTCATGGGGAAAAGATGGTCTTTCAATAGACAGTGCTAATTCAACTGGATATCCACACAGGAAAACAATGTATCTTGACCCCTATTTCACACTGGATGCAAAACTTAATTACATATGGGAAAACTATTAGAAATAATCAACAACTACAGCCAAAGTTGCAGGGTACAAAATCAACTCATGAATCAGTTTCATTTCTATACTCTAATACCAAACTAAGCGAAAGAGAACTCAAGAATACAATTCCATTTACAATTGCAACAAAAAGAATAAAATATCTAGGAATAAATTTAACCAAGGAAGTTAAAGACCTATACAATGAAAACTATAAGACATTATTAACAGAAATCGATGATGACATAAAGAAATAGAAAGAGATTCCATGCACATGTATTGGAAGAATAAACATAGTTAAAATGTCCACACTACCCAAAGCAATCTATAGATTCAATGCAATCCCAATCAGAATCCCAATGACATTCTTCACAGAAATAGAACAAAGGATCTTAAAATTCATATGGGGCAACCAAAGACCCCAAATAACTAAAGCAATCCTGAGAAAAAGAACAAAGCTTGAGACATCACAATCCCTGACTTCAAAATGTACTGCAAAGCCATAGTGATCAAAACAGCATGGTACTGGTACAAAAACAGACACACAGATCAATGAACAGAACTGAAAGCCCAGAAATAAAACCACACATCTACGGACAGCTAATCTTCAACAAAGGTGCCAAGAACATACAATGGGGAAAAGATAGTCCTTTCAATAGTGTTGGGAAAACTGGGCACCCACATGCAAAAGAATGAAAGTAGACCACTATCTTATGCCATACATGAAAATAAACTCAAAATGGACTAAAGACTTGAAGGTAAGACCTGAAACCATAAAACTTCTGGAAGAAAGTATAGGTAGTACACTCCTTGACATTGATCTTAAAAGGATCTTATTGAATACCATGTCTTCTTGGACAAGGGAAATAAAAGAAAAAATAAACAAGTGGGACTTCATTAGACTAAGGAACTTCTGCAAGGCAAAGGAAACCAGGATCAAAACAAAAAGACAATCCACCAACTGGGAGAAAATATTTGCAAATCATATATCCAACAAGGGGTTAATCTCCATTATATATAAAAAACTCACACAACTGAACAACAAAAAAACAACCCTATCAAAAAACAGGCAGAGGATATGAACAGACATTTATCCAAAGAAGATATACAGATGGCCAATAGGCACATGAAAAGATGCTCAACATCCCTAATCATTAGAGAAATGCAAATCAAAACTACCCTAAGATACCACCTTACACCCGTTAAAATGGCTATAATCACTAAGGAAAAAATAATAAATGTTGGAGAGGTTGTGGAGAAGAGGGAACCCCTCATTCACTGCTGGTGGGAATGCAAACAGGTGCAGCCACTATGGAAAACAGTATGGAGATTCCTCAAAAAACTAAAATTAAAAATACCATATGACCCAACTATCCCACTATGGAGTATCTATCTAAAGAACATGAAATCAACAATTCAAAGTGAATTATGCACCACTATGTTCATTGCAGCAGTATCCATAATAGCTAAGACATGGAAGCAACCCAAGTGCCCACTGACTGATGATTGGATAAAGAAGATGTGGTATATATATATGCAATGGAATACTACTCAGCCATAAAAAAGACAAAATCGTCCCATTTGCAACCACAAGGATGGACCTGGAGGGTATTATGTTCGGCGAAATAAGCCAAACAGAGAAAGACAAACACTGCATAATTTCACTCCTATGTGGACTATAAGCACATGTACAAAGAGAACAATTCAGTAGTTACTGGGGACAGTGGGCTGGGGGGAGGGCACAGGGGGTGAAGGGGAGCACCCTTATGTGACAGACAAGTAATAACATACAACTGAAATTTCACAATGTTGTAAACTATTATGAACTCAATTAAAAAAATTAATTCCTAATGGATTGTATATCTAAATGTGAAAGTTAAAAAAAAAAAGGCTTTTAGGTGACAACATAAGGAAAACACTTTTGTGACCCTGGAGTATACCAAGATTTCTTAAATAGAACGTAAAAAGCACTCACTTGAACTGTATTAAAATTAAGAACTCTTGTTCACCAAAAACACATAAAAAAGTGTGAAGGCAACCCATAGACTGAAAGAGGAAATTTGCAATATATCTATGTAACAAAAGTCCTCTTATTTAGAATATATAAAGAATTCCAAGTGAAAAACAACTCAATAGAAAAATAGACAAAAGACTTGAAAGACACTAGAAAAGAGGATATACAACTACAACGAGATACTACTTCATAGCCACTAGGATGGCTAGAATCAAAAAGACAGATAACAATAAGTATTGATGAGGATGTGTAGAAGTTAGAACCTTCATACTCTGCTGGTGGGAATGCAAAATGGTATGCCCGCTTTGGAAAACAGTCTAGCAATTCCTCAAATGATTGAAAATGGAGTTACCATATGACCCAGCAATTCCACTCCTGGGTGTAAACCCAAGAGAAATGAAAACATATATCTACTCAAAAACTTCTACGAGAATGTTTACAGCAACATTATTCATCATAGTAAAAAGGTGGAAACAACCTAAATATCCCTCCAAAGATGAATGCATAAACAAAATGTGGTATATCCATACAGTAGAAATGTAATGGCAGGCCATAGAAATATTCTCCAACCATAAAAAGGAATGAAGCATAGATGACACAACTTGGACAAGCCTTGAAAGCAGTGTGCTAAGTGAAAGAGGCCGGTCACAAAAGTCTACATGTTATGTGATTACATTCATATGAAAGTTCAGAATAAGAAAATTTGTGGAGACAGAGAGTAGATTAGTGGTTGCTTAGGGTCAGGGAGGGAGAGTAGGGGGATAAAGGACGACTGTTAAAGGGTATGTGGTTTCTTTTTGAGATGATGGAAATATTCTAAAATTGGCGGTGCTGATGGTCACATATCTGTGAATATACTAAAAACCATTGAATTGTACATTTTCAATGGGTGAATTGTATGGTATGAGAATTATATCTCAATAAAGCTGTTTTTTAAAAAAGAGGATATCCACATGGCCAGTAAACTTTTTTAAAAAAAGTTCTGAACTTCATTAGTTACCAAGAAAACGCAAATTAAAAACTAATGCACTACCAGTGTACACCTACCATAATGGCGAAAATAAACAAGTCAGGAAATAACAAAGTGTTGGCACAAGTGTGGAATAACGAATTCTCATACATTGCTGTTGAGAGTGTAAATTGGTTCAAACCCTTTGGAAAGTGGTTTTGTAGTATCTGCTAAAGTAGAACATATGTATACCCTATGACCCTACCTACTGCTAGGTATACACTCAATATTAACACATACAATATATTCACAAAAGGACATGTATTAGAATAGTCAGAGCAGTGCTATTCATAGGAAGAAAAATCTGAGACTACCCAACTTGCCAGCAGTTGTAGAATGGATAAATAAATTGAGCTATACTCATACAATGGAATACTAAGCAGCAATGAGAATGAATGGTGTGCGGCCGGCCCGGTGGTGCAGTGATTAAGTGCACACGTTCCACTTTGGCAGCCCCAGGTTCACCAGTTCGGATCCTGGGTGTGGACATGGCACCTCTTGGCACACCATGCTGTGGTAGGCATCCCATGTATAAAGTGGAGGAAGATGGGCATGGATGTTAGCTCACGGCCAGTCTTCCTCGGAAAAAAGAGGAGGCTTGGCAGCAGTTAGCTCAGGGTTAATCTTTCTCAAAAAAAAGAAAAGAAAAGAGAACGAATGGTGTGTAACTACACACAACAATATCAATGAATATGATAAACATGCATTGAGGAAAATAAGCCAGAAGCAACCAGACATATTCTTACATATTCTTATTTTTATAGGCAAAGAGTACAGGCAAATATAATCTCTGCTCTTAGAAGTCAGTGTTGTGTTACTCTTGGGGATTGGTGACTGAAATTGGAGAGTGGGTTTCAAGGATGCTGGTAATGTTCTAGAAGCGGGTTACATGGATGTTTTCAACTGGTGAAAATTCATTGAACTACATACTTACAAAATGTATACTTTCTGTAGTTTATTATACTTCAATAAAAAGGTAAAAAAATAAAAAGTAAACCATTTCTTTTTCTCATTGTCTATCCAAAATATCCAAGAGCACGCAGTCCAGGCTGCATCAGCGATGTCACCCAGCTCCTTTTATCTCTCTGCTCTCTCTTCTTCAGCATATGGCTTTTATCTGCATGGCTGCAAAATGGCTGCTCTTCCTCCAGGAATCTTGTCCTTGTTCCAGTCAGGAAGAAGATGGCCAAAAGTTTTCCCTTTGTGAAGATTTGTCATTTTATTCAGAAAGGATTTATTTCCAGAGGTTTCCAGTTACATTTTGTTGGCTAGAATTCTGCCACATTCCTAATTGCAAGCGATTCTGAGAAGGTGAATATTTTAGTTTAGCACATTGCTGCTCCAGATAAAATTGCGCTTTTTGCTAATGCAGAAGAAGAGAATGGATAATGGGAAGGCATTAGAAGTGTATACCATCTTAATATCCAAAATACACAAAGGACTCATACAGCTCAACGACAAAAATACCAACAACCCAATTAAAAAATGGGCAAAAGATCTGAACAGAGATTTCTCCAGAGAAGATATACGGATGGCCAACAGGCATATGAAAAGATGCTCAACATCATTAGCTATCAGGGAAGTGCAAATCAAAACTACAATGAGGTATCACCTCACTCCGGTCAGAATGGCTATAATTAACAAGACAGGAAACAACAAATGTTGGAGAGGGTGTGGAGAGAAGGGAACCCTCGTACACTGCTGGTGGAAGTGCAAACTGGTGCAGCCACTATGGAAAGCAGTATGAAGTATCCTCAGAAAATTAAGGATAGATCTACCATATGATCCAGCTATCCCACTGCTGGGTATTTATCCAAAGAACTTGAAAATGCAAAGGCATAAAGATACTTGTACCCCTATGTTCATTGCAGCATTATACACAATAGCCAAGACTTAGAAGCAACCTAGGTGCCAATCAAGAAACGAATGGATATAGAAGATGTGGTATTTATACATGATGGAATACTACTCAGCCATAAGAAATTATGAAATCCAGTCATTTGTGACAACATGGATGGTCCTTGAGGGTATTATGCTGAGTGAAATTAGTCAGAGGGAGAAAGTCAAATACTGTATGATCTCACTCATAAGTATAAGATAAAAACAACAACAAACAAACACATAGCAATGGAGATTGGATTGGTGGTTACCATAGGGGAAGGGGAGAGGGGAGAGGGCAAAAGGGCTGATTAAGCTCACATGTGAAGGATGGGCTATAATTAGTTTTTGGGTGGTGAACATGATGTAATCTAGACAGAATTTGAAATATATTACAATGTACATCCAAAAGCTATATAATGTTATAATCCAATGTTACTGCAATTAAAAAATAATAATAATAATAAAATAAATTAAAAAAAAAGAAGTGTATACCATAGGGTACCAACACTCAAGGACCTTCCATTCTGGTGGGGAGATGGGAGGGCTAACAGAAAATGTGAACCTAGTCAGTCCTCAGTGGGAAGCAAAGTGCTGTAGAGGCAGAGGGGGGTTCTTGGGGGAGACTTACTTGCTAGAGTAGAACACACACCTTGAAGACCATACCGTATGGGACTAGCGGAAGTCCTCCAGGCAGGAGAGATGGAAAGGCTTTCCAAGCAGCATAATAGAAAGCATATATCAAAATTGTCAGAGAGCATAGTAGAAATTGGGAACTAAATGTAGTTTGGGATTCCTGGAGAAGTAAGTGTGAGGCTGGAAGGCCAAAGATGGAGCTAGAGGGACAGACACAGGAGGAACTCTCTGCCCTTCCCCTTTCTGCCTGAAAGCAGGGTATCGATTTCCCTTTGTGAAGGTGTCTCCCTTCCATAGCAGGAGGAGAACAACCCTTATCAGGGAAGATGGAAGCCGGCACTGACTTGTATCTGTGTAGACAAACCTTACTAAAATAGCCTTTATCTTCCATTCCTTTCTCCTATATATTTACCTTCCCACAATTTACCACCTCTAGAAGCCCAAAGCTCTTTTCCATTGTTTCATCCCTTCTCCACAATTTAATCCTTTGTTAAAATTTAACTCTTTGTTAAAATGGTAATATAAGCCCTGGGGCCTAACCAATTCTTAGGATTTTCACTTTTTTTCCTGTGAAGTGACCATGTGCATGTGAAATAAACTTCTCCTGTTAATCTGTCTTTTACCAGTTTAATTCACAGCTCCCAGCTACTGAATATAAGAGGGTAGAGGAATAGTTTTCCTCTCCTATAGAGTCTACAGTCTGGAATTCTGGCAGTTTTCCCACACTCCTCTGTGGCTCTCCTGTCTTACATCCAATTAGTCATTGCCAGCGGTGAGCTTTACCTGAGCGCTGTGCTTCTGCAAAATGGGCCAGTTAAGAAATTCTCCCATCCTTTTGTTTTCCAAAACCCCCCTACCTTTTGTGTTCTGGGGAAATAGCTAACTTCCAGACCTCCTTCTCTTAAGTATTCCATGAAAAGAACCATTTCTACCCTTCCTCGTGACTCCAATAAGATTCATGCACAACTCCTTTGTTTTCCTACCTCTATAAAACTTCAGGTCCCCTTCTTTTTCTATCAGACATTCCTTATTAATGAACATGTTCTGTGTTGCTATAGCCTGAATAAAACCACTTCCTTAATCGTCTGGTGCCTTTCGCCTTTGACATCACTAGGTCTTCCTGATGCTATCTGCTAAATTGAGTAACTTTTGAATATGCCGCCACCCCCCTTCATCCCCACTGCCGGTTCACCAGCTTTTACCCGGATTACTGCAGCAGCTTCCTAAAGGGTTTCAAGGTCTTCAGCTTTACCCTTCTCTACTTCATTCTTCACTCTGTTGCTAGAATGATCTTTCTTTTTTTGTTGTTTTTTGAGGAAGATCAGCCCTGAGCTAACTGCTGCCAATCCTCCTCTGTTTGCTGAGGAAGACTGGCCCTGAGCTAACATCCATGCCCATCTTCCTCTACTTTATATGTGGGATGCCTACCACAGCATGGCTTGTCAAGTGGTGCCATGTCTGCACCCAGGATCCGAACTGGCGAACCCCGGGTCACCGAAGGGGAACGTGCGCACTTAACCGCTGTGCTACCAGCCGGCCCCTAGAATGATCTTTCTAAGAAGCAAGTCTTGATCTAACCTCTCTCTACTTCCCCAGTCTAACTTCCAGGACACACACACACACACACACACGCTATCCGTGAGTACTCTGAACTACTTGGGTGAAATACCGTTTTCTACCGCCTCTCTGCCTTTCACATGTAGCCCCCCTTGCCAAAACTTGCTTCCTCTTTCATTTTCCGGCTGTTGCTCATCCAGCTCAGGCATCAACCTGGAGGCAGTTTTCCTGACCACCCCCTCACCTCAGTCTGGGAAGGTACCTCTCCTATGTATTCCCATAGCTTTTTGTCTCTTCTTCTATTGTTACTTTCTTGTCACACTGTATTATAACTTTGTTTGCTTTCTCTCTGTACTAGTCTGTGAGCTCCTTAAGGATAGAAACCTCATTTTATTTATCTTTGCATTCCCAGGTCTGTAAAGTGTCTGGCATATAATAAATATATGTATTGAGTATTTGCTGTAAGTACTATAATACAATATGACTTTACTCTTTACAATCACCTTGCTTCTTAAATATGCACAAATGTTTACATTTCAGTAAGTTGAACAATGTACATCTTCTGGTAAATAGCCTTCTATATAGTATAGCTGATCATTTAAGTCATAAGAATATTCTTTTTCTCCTCTCTGAAACCCCAAAGATAAAAGAATAAAGAGTTTCTGTAAACATTTAAAATGTATCCTGCCCAGATAGAACTTCAGTCTTGAGGATTACTACTTCCCTCCATTGCAAAAAAATGGAAAGTTATAGTAGGAGCTGCAGACCCAAACTGTAGGGGTGGGGCTTTCAGTGAGAGGAGGAGCTTTCACGACTGCCCTCTTTTCTATAGAGTGCTCACCGTTCTCTTCTCGACACCAAAGTATAAGGGAGGCTTGGGGATGACCTCCTCTGGCTATGTTCCCCAGCCTCTCTCACTTTGGGACCTCCTAGGAGGACCAGGGCAGAGTCTAGGGTGGTGCAGACAGGGGACAAATCGTTTATGCAAGTGTGGCCCTGCGCTTAGGGAAAGCTCTCTCTCGAATCTCTCAACTCTCTCTAGTCAAGGACTTACTTTTCCCTGAGTCTTTCTATCAGAGTTTATGATCTAGAGGAGTGAGATCAGAGTGTGGACATTTAGGGTAAAAGAGTACCTAGGGTGTAATTTCCTAGAGTGTAATTACCTAGACAATCTTCTCTCTTAAATATCACTCATCTTTTCCCCCATCCCTTTGCCTCCAAACCTCTGTTTCCGCAACAAAAATATCGCTCCAAGGAAGAGCTTACACAATGATAGGTATCTGTGTGGGAAAGGCTGGGACTGATCATGCAGGAGAACAGCAGAGACAGAGAGGGAATCCTGGCCGCCCACTTTTCTTGTTATCAATCACTGTTTGCCCTGCAGTGATGGGCTGGCGGAACACCGGCCAGTTAATTATGATTCTCTTCTCTGATCCCTCCCTGAATTTCGACATGATTCTTTGAGAAGTCTGGGTCAAAAGGTTTAAGGAAGAAGTCAAATTGTGAGTTTTTGTCAAAGGAAGATTATTATCCTTAAACAGAACCTTTGATATCCACAAAAATATGCACAGAGCCTAGTACATGGATTTTTTCCAAAAAAAGGAAATTTATTTTTTCAGTCTATTCCAAAAGCCCTAAATTACATTTTCCCGTAAGTTAATCTCCAGGAGGACATTCTCATCTTCCTTGGATCACCCTCTACTACCATCTCCTCTCTGGAGAGTCCTCTAAATGGTTAAAGAGAAGGCTAAACCTCATCTCCTCCTGCAATGATCTTTGCTATGTAGTTCCCCCTTTGTTTTTATCCCTATCCCATCTCCCCCAACCATTTATTCTGGCACCAATGCGTCTAAAAAGTGGTAGAAAGTAGCTGAGGTTCCGGCATGTTCATCTTTATCTACTTTCTAGTCAATCAGAGAAATCAAATTATTTAACTGAATGAGCTCTGCTTTAAGAGGCTGAAGAATGCTGTCCAGTAATGTCACAGAGGATTAATTCAGTTTCTTTCCAACTTCTATCCTGGGGAAAAAAACAAAAACAAAAATGGAAGAAAACATCATGTATTCAGGTTTTCGCAGCTATAGGAGAGCTTTTTCCCATGAGAGTTGACATCTTTATTAAGAAAAAAAATCTCACAAATGCATGATGAGGTTATTAATAGTGTTATCTCAGGGGAGAAGAATCAGGTAATCTGTCTTAGTATTTTTATGTAACAAAGATGTACAATGTAAAAATAATTAGGAAAAGTTCATCAATTTTCAATCTGATAGGAAATATTGTTTTTAAAAATCACAGAAAACTCTTCATACAAATGCCACTACTAGCTTTTTCTGATGTGAACAACAGAAATTGTTATTCTTTCTTCAAGAGTTTAGGTCAAAAAAGGAAAGCCTGCTTTCTATGAAAAATGAGCTTCCAAAAGACAATAACAGTAATTCAGAAGAGGGTCCCTTTACTTTTGAATAAGACCACCCTACCCCAAATGCCCACGCTTCTCCCCTCTGGGCTTACCTCGTTCACAAGGATCAGAATACTGAATTGTTGCCTGTTCATCTGTGAAGTGAAATGGCATATATTATTGCATCGTGGGCCTCATACATTCGGAGAGAAAATCTTTCCTAAAAGCTACTGCTTTTCAGAGGATCCCTGCAGACCACGAGCATATTCAGAATTATAGGAAGGCTCCAATCACTAATATTTGCATGCTCTTGGTAAACTATTAATCATAGCAGAAATCTTGAGAATGGTTAGCCCTTAGAGAACAATAGTCCATATTGTTCTTTTGGTCTACGGATCATATCATACAAAACCTCTCTAGTACAGAAGACTTTTTAAAATGGCATATAATTGAATTGAAATGTTTTAGGAGATTATATTATATAATTATGTGCTATTTGGCTTGAGAAGGAGTATTTGTAAAATTAAGAGAGAGATCATGAAGAATGAGGCAGAAATGTGTTGGGAGATGCAGGTAAATCTCAGCCCTCACCTGGTAGGTAGTAGTCATAGACCTTGACGGTTGCTGGTTTCAAGTTAGTGACCAACACACTTTGGCTGATGGTGAATGTATAGCTCTGAGTCTTTTTACTGAGCTGTGGGGAAGACAGACAAAATATCACAATACAACTAAAGTGAAAATAACACTCTATGTAATATGGAGGTCAAAAGACTCTTGTCTTCACACAGATTTTCTGAAACTCTTCTACCTGTCTCTTCTGACCTATGCCAGTCTTAAAGATATTGCCTCCTGCTGACTTTCTGGCTCTTTCTTCTTAGGATCTTACAGCTTCCTGGTCCTTCTGTAAAATTGTTCCCTCCATTCTTGGTCTACACTAACCCATTGCTCCTCCACTAAATTAATTGAAGTGGCCAAAGAGACTTCCATTTTACTCCAACAGCTTCATGCTCCCTATTGGTTTTCTCTCTTCATTCATGTCTCTGATCAGATTACATCTCTTGGAGAGGCCTTTCCTGACCAGCTTATTTTAAAATAGTCACATCCTGGGCTACCCCTACCATCACTCTTTATTCCCTTATCCTGAATAGCATTTATTACTACTGAAATCACTACTGAGCATGTGTGTATGTACAAACATATATGTAATTTTTTAAAACTTGCAAATATCGTTTCTCTCCCATAGAATATCAACTCTAAGGATAGGGATCATGTCTATTGTTTTCATTGCTGCATCTCCATCACTTAGAAGAGTGTCTGGCATATACTGGTTGCTCAAGAAATATTTGTTGAATAAGTAAACAAATGGAGAATTTAAGACAATTGTATAAATTAATATAACAAGAAAACAAGTTTCAAGTTATAAATTTAGATATGGAGTTATAAACGCCTAAGAGGAAGAGATTTCCAAGATTCTTTTGGTACAATGCTTCTCAAAGTGTGGTCCAGGAACTCTCAGGGATCCCCAAGAGTATATCTGGGGGTCTGTAAAATCAGAATTATTTTTGGAATAATACTAAGACATTATTTGCTTTTTTCATTCTCATTCTCTTATAAGTGCATAGGGGCTACGTGACGTGTAGTATTGCAACAGATCAAATGCAGAAGCAGACAAGAGAATTTTACTGTCTTTACTTAAGCCAGATATTAAAGCAAAAAGTATAAAACAATCTGCTATTCTCATTTTTTTAATTTTGGAAAATACAGTTATTTTTCATAAAAGAGTTATTTAAATAAAAACATAGTAAGCTTATTATTGTTATTTTAAATAAATTAATAAATATTTTAAGATTTTCTCAGTTTTAGTTTCTAATGTGATTAACATCAATAGATATAACCTACATCACCATAAGCAATTTGAGGTCCTCAGTAATTTAAGAATATAAAGGGGTCCTGAAACTAAAAATTTTTAGGACCACTGTTCTTGTCCATCATTTATTTACCATAAATATTTCAAGTAAATAACTAACATAAGCCAAAAGAAGGCTGGGATTGGTCTTAATAGCTGACCAAATGGAATCCAAGACAAAGATATACACACATGTATATAATAAGGGTAAAAAAAGGACAGTATATACTAATAAAAGGGAAATTGAATAAGAATATAAGTTCATAAAAATACACACAACTAATTATGTAGTTGCAAAATATATCAAGAAACAACTGGATCTGGCCCCGTGGCCTAGTGCTTAAGTTGGTGCACTCCATTTTGGCGGCCCAGGGTTTTGCTGGTTCGGATCCTGGGCACGAACAAGGCACTGATTGTCAAATCATGCTGAGGTGGCATACCACATAGCAGAACCAGAGGCACTCACAACCAGAACATACAACTATGTACTGGGGGGCTTTGGGCAGAAGAAGAAGAAGGGGAAAAAAAAAGACTGGCAACAGATGTTAGCTCAGGTGCCAATCTTTAAAAAAAAAAGAAAAAGAAACTAATAGAATTGCATAGAAAGATTGATAAATTAACAATTGTAATTAGAAATTTTAACCCACCCTTTTCAGAAACTGTTAGATCAAGCAGAAAAATAAGCAGAGATATCAAAGACATGAACAATAGAAATAATGATCTTGGACTTTCAGATCTAGATCAAATTTATACCTGAGAAAGGAAATAGACATTCTTTTGGAGTGCACACTGAACATTTCCCAAAAAACACCGTGAATTAGGTCATAAAAGAAACTTGAATATGTTCCAGAGGATCACTATCATGAAGACTACAATGCAATAAAATTAAAAATTAATAAGAAAAACATGGCTTTCAAAATCCCATGCATTTCCCAAATCATGAAGGTATGGAACTAAATAGTAATGAAAAAAATTATTGTCAAAAATTGTGGGACAGAGATAGAATGTACTCAGACGGAAACTCATAGTTTAAATTCATTAGAAAATAAGAAAGACTAAAAACAACAAAATTTAGATTCAACTTAAGAAGTTAGAAAAAGAGTAACAAAAAATATCTTTCCCCTTTCCTCCCATCCAAAATAAAGAAGAAAAGAAATAATAAAGACAAGGAAGAAATTAATGAAATAGTGCACAAATTCAACCAAACAAATAACAAAAAACAACAGAGAAGATGAATAAAACCAAAAGCTATTCTTATTAAATGTGAATAAGATTTTTCTCTGGTGAAACTGATCAGGAGAAAAGGGGAGAAGATACACAGAAAGGGGAAATAATCATAGATATAATTACAAACAGTGGCCTTTAGACCATTAGACTTGATATCTCAGATTAGCAGCTGACTGACAAATTTGGCTGGGTACACTGATGAGCAGGTCATTACAGTCTCAGGAATGGTATTGTGGAAATTGAAATTCCCAGGTTCTACTCCACCTTGGCCACTGACAAACATTGACTTAGACAAGCCATTCTTACTCTATCCCTTCAGGCCTCAGTCTCATGATATATAAGGAGGGCTGCTGGGTGAGACTCAAACGAGGTGTATATGAAAACATCATAAACTTTGCAAAGATTTTAAACAACTACATCATGATTTTAGGGTTGTTCCTGACAGCTCAACCAGAGTTGTCTCAAAAGAAACTATACAGGGCTCACTCAAAATAACAAACCCCTGGCTGCCTGGGAAAAAGAAAACCGCAATTAGAGGAATGAGCTGGTTTGGGGGCAGAGGGCTGCAAATGGATATTACTAACAACAGTAAATTTTAATTTGGGATACACTTGTCTGTCAGTTACACAATAAGGTTACCTTTGTTCCTTGTGTTGAATAGAATATGATGAAATAGGTATTGTAACAATTTGTAGAACATGACTAGTACTTGAGAATTTCTTGTTTTGTTGAAATGAAAGGTTACACAAAATAAGTATAATTAATATTAACATTAAATTAAAATAATATCAATAGCTAATGTTTATGGAGGGCTTACTCTACACCAGGCAGAGTTCTAAATATTTTCACATCTTGAGTCATTTAATTCTTTCAATAGCTCTATGAGATAGATAACTATTTTCACCACTCCCACCCTCACTTTACAGCTGAGGAAACAGACATTCAACAACTTGCCCAAAGTTATGCAACCAATGATAGAACGAGGATTTTAGACCAGACAGTTGGCTTCAAAGCCCCTGCTATTAACCACAATGTTATACTCTAGAGCAGTCATATTGCAGGTGGCCACTGACCACTTCAATGTGCCCAGTCAGAATTGAGATGTGCCATAAGCATAAAATAAATACATCAAAGATGTATTTCAAAGATGTAGTAAGAAAGAAAATGAATGTAGATATCTCATTAACATTTTTGTATATTAATTATATGGTGAAATGAAAATATTTTGGAGACATAAGTTTCAATAAAATATATTATTACAATTAATTTTATCTGTTTCTCTTTACTTTTCAAAATGTGGCTGCTAAAAAGTTTTAAATGACATAGATGGCTCACATTTTGTATCTGTTAGACAGTGCTGCCCTGGAGGTGCATGAGGGTATTTTATGCTATACCAGCATGGAGGTAGAATTCATCATGTGCTTGTGGACTCATTCTCTCAGGTCCCTCATCCCTGTATTTGTGACACTAGTACATATAGATTAGAAGGGAAGTCACGAAGATACATTACCATCAGGCTCCTTGGTTCAGTTCCTGAATACCTACCTCTTCCAAGTAAATGTTAAGTGTGTCAGTTCCAGATTCAACCTTCTTCACCAGTGGTTGCTGGAGAAGCTGAATAAGAAAGGGGAAAAAAAGGAGACTGAGAGCCAGAGCCTTCCCTATCCCCTAGGGTAATCTTCCAAAGCTCTGTCATGATCAAGGAAACACTATATACTGCGGAAAAGGTAAGAAAAAGGGACCGAGACTATTACAGGTTCCATTTCATATATCTGATGCACCTTTGTGCATTTAGATAATACAACCATGAGTTGCATGCATACATATATATATAGATACACACACACACCATGATGATCATTTCATCAGCCTTTTAATGATAATGTTAGGTCCCCTTGGAGCTGGTTAAATGATGAAAAATAGAAGCTACTTACTAACTGATTGGTGCCGTCCATGGGACTGAACCCAGAAAGCATCTTCACTTCCACAATGGCCATATTGGAAGAGCTGCGACTCCCCACATAACTGAGGGCAAAAAGAAGGAGATCAGTGTGAGCCCATTACTTTCCCTCTCAGCACATTCTGCATGCCAAACACACACACACACACACCCCCCTCAACTCAGCTTTTATGATGCAGGTGCCCCCACCACCACCTCAGCTTTCCTCACCTTGTGTGAACAGTGAGAGTCAATGATCGAGGTGAAGTAGATAGCTCACACTTAGCTTTGCCCATTTCCACACTAAGATCAAAGGTCTCCACATTTTTAGGAGGGAGAATATTGTATCTCAGCACCGTCTAGTAGGAGGAAATAGATAACCAAATCAGAGTGGGAAGAACTTTAAAGATTGTGATGCTGGCCCTGATATCAGTTCCCCTATATTAAACCCAGCATAGATAGGGTTAAAATCAAAGCACTCAACCCCTTTCCCTGCTTACTCCCTGCCTTTCTGGCATCAGAATCCACCATGCCCCACAGAGGCAGACAACAAAGGACAGCCACCTGTGGATTCCGTTATCCCCTCCTCCTCATATCTATAAGCAGCCTCATAAATTCTAACCCAGGCTGGTGGGAAAGCTCCGACCAGCAGGGCCACAGGCTTCCCCCTCCCAACAAGCAGACACATTCCTTGCAAACTTTAAAACCCCTCACCTCCCATCTTTCGGGGAGATGAGACAAATTTGAGGGCTCACTTTCGTCTCCCAGCTATGTCACCAGAAATAAAAACATTTTCCTTGCCATAAGCCTGGTATTCCAGGTTTTCTTGGCCCCTCTTCTGTGGCAGGTAAAGAACCTATGTTTGTAGCCAGTAACAATTGTACAGTTCAAACTCTTTCCTTACAAACAAGATAACAGAGAGAAGGTTCTACCAAAGGCAAAGATGCTCTCAGACTCTCCTTCCCGATGCACACTTGTTCTAATGGCTCTCTGCTTACCTGCACATAGATACACCCCTGGCCTGAGGCCTCCAATGTGTACACTCCAGGGACATTAGGCAGAGTTTCCTGCTGAAATACTAGCCGGTTTGCAGCACGAACGTTGAAAGTACGCTGGAAATTCTCAGTGGATTTTACAGCCAGGCTGACTTCCTCCGATGGCTTATAGGCAGTACTGGCATATTTGGCAAGAGCTTGGAGAGCAACTACAGTATCCTGAGGAAAACAATCAAGCATATGCTTACCATTTTATGAGCCATTGGAATTAACCTCAAACAACCCTATAACCTACACATCTCGCTGCTGTTTGCTAGCTTGGATGATACCTCTTCTAAGTATCTAAGAACCACATTCACCAATGCTGGGGAAGCTGACATAGAAATCACAATATCTTGCGTGTATAGAAAATCACCATCAAGTTACTATCAAAAATCCACAGGTCACTAGGCTAATCTCATATATCCATCTTCAGCAACCAAACGTTGCTTCAGAAGAGGCTGTTGTTAGAAGCAAGTGGATAATTGTTCAGTATCTATTTTGCATTTTCCTTATTTGGGGAAGAAACAGCAGTAACTTGATAGCCCTAGAAATTGCATGTTCTTCAAATTTATTTAACTGTGTAATAATCTTCCATGGCATAGTTAGAGAGTGTAATAGTGGATCCTTGGAAAATCCTTCCTTGCAGGCCAAGGCTTCTTAGCCATGTAACAATCTTTTCTTCATTTGGGAATAAGACAGATAAACTGTCACTAAGAGGGCATGGCGTCATGTAGTTTAAACCATTCCACTCTGAAAACATGATTTATATAAATTACAACTAGGAGAAAGAAAAAAAGAATGAAGTGTTCAACCAAATTGTCATATCTCACACTGTGTTATGAGAATTTCTACATGCTCAAAACTTTGTGAAATATCTACTACAGAATAAAGGAACTCCACTTCTTCCTATCCCATATGAAAAAGAACAGATGTATTTAGACATCACACTGTCATATAAAAACAGGAAGACAGGTAACTCACCCTGGGGAAGCTGTGAACAAGTTATACCTGTGCAACTCAACCATCTACAAACAACTGTGTGTCTACCCTCTGTGACCTGGAGCCAAGGAGGTCTTATTGCTTGGACATGTAAAAACAATTCAAGGAATGAGACTTCAACATCAGCTGAAAAACCAATGTGAGTGATATGTGACTTCTTGTAATAGCCAGGATTTTATTGAAAAACAATTCTGACATATATCTGTCACTGAGAGTTATAAACATTTCATCCACTGCTTTCTAAAATTGTATGTTGTAATTACTTAGGGCTCAGCAAGTAGAAGGAAGTCTTTACTGATTGGCAAAGAATTTCCCTGAAATAAGAAAGCATAGTACCATATAATTTTTAAAAATTCCTATTAAGCCATTACCATATTTAAGCTCGGGGCTCTTAACATCTTTACCAGACACTCCATCTATTAGAACCTGTTCATCTATGATTGACGCACACCTGTACTGGAGGATTTTGAAGCCAGCGATCAACAGCACCAGGGTTTTGGCTCTCTTGGCATTGGGAGCTACCACTTTTTAAAAATTATTGTTGTCTACTTCACTTTCACATAAAGGTATATGACCATAAGGTCATTTCACCATATTATCACTTCTAAGATCACAACTAATTTTCATGGAAGGATCATTAGATAGATGACATTGATTATTTACTTTGATCACCTATTGAAAAGCTCAGGTTGGATTCAATTAACTGTTTTGAATTGACCAGTCAATTGAAATATATAACAACGACAACAAAAAATCTGTTCATTCTTCCAGGTCTAATTTACATGTTACATCCTCAGTGAAACTGACACTCATTTCAATGAGTCAGAATATAATCACTTTGAGGACAAGAAATATATTTTCTTGTTTACTTCTGTATCCTCAATGACTTGGACATGGTAGGTATTTAATAGTATCTGTAGAACAAATTAATTAATGACTACTCTGTGATGATCTAAGATAATTTTTATGACATTATTTGAATTTATCATACAATTCTACCCCCCCTTTTTCCCTCTTTTCCCCCACTAATTCAATTTCTTGTTACTCCTAACCTAGACAAATGAAACAGTCTCATGATCTCTTCAAATCCAGTGTCTCCCTCCTCTAAATCACCCCATATACCAAGTGACATATTAATCTTTCTGAAACAAAGTTAAAAAAATTAATAGCTCCTCAGAATTGGGAACAGACTTGAGCCTGATATGTAAGGCCCTTCATAACATGAACCTACCTTACCTTTCCAACTCATGTCTCAGTATGCTTCAGCTATACCAACTTTCCCAAAACCCATGCTATACTTTTGCAAATGAGTATCTCTATTCACACCATTCCCTCTTCCTCTTAATAGCTGCCTACAGAAATTTTACATATCCTTTTACATCTACCTCAAATGCCATTCCCCTGTGAAGACTTTTCTTATCCTTCAAGCTGATGGTGAGCTCTCTCTCCCTTTTGAAATTCAATCATTTGCAGCTTTCTTATGTTATATAAGCAGATCCTGCTTTGTAATATATAGTACTTTTCCCAGCTTTCCTTCTAGATTGTAAACTTTTTTAGAGTAGAGGCTATATCTTATTACCTTTCCAATATCTGCAATAGTAGAAGGTATGCCATAAAATCTTGCTTTTATGCTTACAGACCCAATAATTGGCTTTCTAATTTGTTACTGTATAAATTTAGCCATAATTATGTATATTCTCTTTACATATGAAACATGGATCTCACGATGTTTCACACTCTATAAAGAAAGAACATTAAATGCATATAGTACTATTTATGTGCTCATATAATCCAATTTTATGAATCCTTCTATACATTTTTCAAATGATTTTTCTATATATATAGATAGAATTATAAGTCCCTTGCCCTAGAGGGCAAGGGCAATAGTTTTCCCTCTATCTCTACACAGGATCTAATCCTACCTGGTAAGTGGCAGTAGGAGAGCAGGCTATTTACCTGAGTGGAAGAGAAGCCCCCATAGGCATTGCGTTGCTTGGCCAACCAAGCCACTATGCCAGTGGCCTTGGCTATCTCCTTTTGAGTTAGGCTGGATTTGCTAAGCCAGGCCAACAATATATATGCTGTAAGTTCCACATCTACGGCCTGAGGCTGAGACCAAGGGCTGGCATTTGATGATGGAGTAGGTTTCTGGCTCCAGTGAATGGACTCTCCTATGAAGAAAGAAGCATAATTAGGAAGGTCTTGGAAGGAAATGACTTTCCCATATTCACCTTGTAAATGCTACACCTTAAAGAAGAGAAAGTACCAACCAAAAATTAATCATGTGTTAAGAAAAAATATTTCTCAGAATCTTCTGATTTATTCGCCATAATGTATACGCATGGATATGTGTGTGTGTGTGTGTGTGTGTATCCACACCTAATTACCCAAGGTAAAGCTGGGAGCACCAATAAATGCCTCCAATAATTATATGAAAACCACTCTTGTTAATTTATAAATTCTAACGCTAATGGAGATAGGTAAGTAAAAACGTCTTAGAAGAATCTTATGTATTTGGGGGCATTTTTTGGGCTTACAGAATTTTTATTAATTTTCAGCTTTTATTTATTTAATCAAAGGTTTAACATTTTAAGAATAATAAGATGTCAGAACACACACAAGAAGTCTAAGAAGCCATAGAGGAAATGCTAGTGAGGGTAAGCCAATAGAACATGAGACTAAATCAAAACTCTAAGACAGCCAAGATGACAGATAACTTGAAGACAAGAAGAAAAAAGGGAAATAAGAAGAGTGGAAGCTAGAAGATTAATTAAATATATGTTTAGAGATAACAAATAAATAACCAGTTCCATGACTAGAGTTGCCTATACACAGGCCGAAAACTACCCAGAGCCCATATGAAAGGACAACTCCACAATGACATTTGTATAAATGAAAGCTGAGATTAAATTTCTGTCTGAAATTATAATTTTAAAAACACAGCTAGATAAATAAAATGCATTAATATTTTATTTACAAGATCTGTTAGAATGTCAAATATTATTCTAAATAAATTCAAAGTTTTAAAAAGACCTTGAGAAATCTCTAAGTTTAAGTCTTACCATCAACCTCAGTAATCTCACACCAAAGAATTGTTCAATATCTGCAAATGGGTGCTTCTACAACACCAATAAGGTTTCTGACTAGCTTCTACTGTCTATTTTCTCTTTGTGTTAAAAGTATAACAATGCCTTTGAGGACCTACATGGGCTTTCCCACAAAACTCTCAACAATGATTTTATGACTTTACAACTTTTGCTAAAATGAATCCTAGAAATGAATATATGTAGGACTATGGAGAGTAGGGGAAATTATAGACAGCTCACAGTATATTTTTGCAACTTCAAAAAACTCCTAACATGGCCAACATACCTGAGATGATAGCCTGTTGGTCTAACTTTTCAAGAAGAATGTTTCTGATGTCCATTTCCCCAGCCAGAGAAAAAGTGTAAGCTAGTAGGGCCTGTGTGTAGAGACTGGTGGTGGAGGAAACAGAATTCTTGAGACACTGCAGACCCCGACTCACCATTGGGTCCTAAAAAGTGAAGGTGAAGATGGAATTTATAAGGTATTTCTTATAAAATGGCAAGTAATAAGAAAATCATCTATACCCTCCTTGAGTTTAAAAGGCTGAATAAAGACAAAATTCGGTGAATTTTTCTAGAAATAGGCATGATAAGAAGAGCATGAAGAGGAAGAGATAGAGAAACTCACATCTGGGGTCTGGCCCATCTCCAGCAATGCAGCTGTGATGTATGCAGCCAAGGAGGTCTCATCATCAACACCACCCTAGAGGGAAACAGGGAGACAGCAAGTCAAGGCAGCAGCCAGCACACGCAAGGATTGTGTGCAAATTGCAAAAAGCTGTCCCCTCTGAACGGATGAATTATTCAAAAAAAAAAAGTGCTCCTTTCCACAGGCTGACTGCAGCCCCAAGCTTCTAGGATACACAATGAAGGGAGAACTGGCTGGACTTCAATAACTGCACAGCCTTAAACAGTGGCCTGCAAGAGGTAACAGGAGGTCTTCAGCTCTGAGTGGGCATTTAGGAAACCCAAACTAAAGGGGTTAGGAAGAATGAGAGGTAAAAAAAAAAAAAAGAAAAGAAAAAAAAAGACGGGGGGGAACAAGGAGAGAATCCTTTCTTCTCATATTCTTACTAAATCTGAGCTTCCTTAAAAGGATGTCCAGTCAGGCAGCACAAAGCCCAGCCTCTTCTCCAGAGGAAATTAGGTGACACCTTCCCTGTTTAATGCATTTCACAGAGAGATATTCACAAGTTTTAAAAAATATCTAAATTATTATCCTCACTCTCTATATAGGAAACAAACACTTAAAAAGGTTAAATAGCTTGTTCAAGATTACACGGCTAATAAGTGGCAGGCCTGGGATTCAAACCCGGGGAGTTAAACTCTGGAGTTCCTGTGCCGAAACCACTAAGCTTGGCCACATAAGTGAGGGGTTTCTTAATAGACCGGCCGGCTCTGGTAAGAAGGAAGGAGGAAAAACCTCTGAGATCTTGTTTTAGTCAAGTCACGGCTTGTACTACTCCCAGGTGTATTTCACACAGTGAAAAGAGAAGAGAGAGACTTGGGGGCACTGAAAAGATTCTGCATAAGGAATACGAATGAATCTTCTACAGAGATTGTTTCTTCAATGTTCCAGATTTTTAATTCAGGTGCTGGAGCAGCAATGTAAACGACTTCTCTAGGAAAGTTGTTATGGATCTTTCTTTCACTGAGCATATTCTGAATTGAACAAGTTCTCCTGCAGCATCACCACCTCACCCTGTGTTTGTGGGGGATGCAGGTCGTGTAGCGAACGGGCGAGACCAGTGCCTCTGGAGTCCAACTGCTGCGATTCAAACCACAGTCCTACCACTCATTAGCACTGACCTTGGACAACTTACTTAATCTCTGCACCTTAGTTTCTTCATCAGTAAAATGGCATTAATAATGGTAAACTAGTACCTCATTCATGGATTTGCTGTAAACATTAAATAATATGAAATAAACAAAGTGCCTGGCAGAGAGTAGGTCCCTCGCAAAAGACACTATGCAGCCTGTTAGTCCTCACCAGAGCAAATGGCTCTGCTTCAGATTTAGAGAGAGAGAGAAGGCTCAGAGATCTTCTAGTACAGTGGTTCTCAAACTTTACCAAGTATTAGAATCACCCACAGGACTTGTTAACATACAAATTGCTGGCCCACACCTCAGAGTAGATCTGGGGTGGGGGCTGGAATTCGCATTTCAAACAAGTTTACAGGTGATGGTGATTCTGCTGATCTGGGGATCATACTTTGAGAACTATGTTCTAGTAAATATTCTCATTTTACAGATGTGGAAACTGAGGCTCAGACTGGTTAAGTATATTGATCAAGGTCACCCAGAGCCAGAGCTGAGACCTGAATAATACCAACTCCTAGGCCCTGGCTCTTTTGATTCTGCTCAGTCAGAGGAACAAGTCCCTCCCAGACACGGCGGTGGGCTGCAGGCCCCGGGCAGATCCGTACCTTCATCGCTGTGTGAAGGAGCTTTCCCACATTGGCATAGCAGCCGCTGGGGAGCTGGTTTCCTGCCATCCACTCCAGAGCATCCTGGATGTTCTTGTCATCAATGAAGATGAATTCTCGAGCTTGGCCAAAGCATTTGGTGACAAAGGCTGTCAGCCTATATGGGTAAAGAGGGAAACGTGGCATGAAGGAAGATTTCCAGGTGAGAGTGCAATATCTATAGCTTACTCTGGTATGTGGTTCCAGAAAGGGAGTTGAGGAAACATAATGCCATAGGAGGCCTGGAGAAGGGAGGCATTAACAGGCATTAATGGGGACAAGAACTGGGGAGGCATGAGGTGAGGGAGAAGCATGAGGGGCTTGACCATACATGAGGCTGAAATAAACAGTATGAAAGAGGTAGAGGATAGAGTGCAAGAAGGAATGGGGTTAAGGGGACAGGTAGAGGAATAGTTCCATAGGGTTCAGGAATTATGCTCTGGGGTACAGAACTCATTGGGAATTGGGCAATATTACCATGTGTTTCCATTTCCATCCTGCTCCCCAAAGGCACTGTATGAGCCATTGCTGTGTTTGTACATTAGCTCCTTCTGGTACCCTGGGAAGCCAGATGTAGTTTTAGATCACAGTGACAACTTCAAAATACACCCCATGGCTTTCAAGGATGCAGGACACTTCATGGGAAAACATCTCTATTTCTTATTAACGTATCATAGGCCCTAGAGAAGGTGTTTAAGAAGAAAGATCGAACCAACTCACCTATCTCCAGGAAACCCACTGCCCGAGACCTGATTTCCTCAGTCAGCAACCCTGACTTCTGCAGGTACTGCAAGACATAGATGATGGGAGCAAACAAGACCATGTTCTGCTCCCCACAGCCACTTGGCATCTGCACCAGATTGTCTAGGTTCTTCAGGGCTGTGCCCATAATGTCTCCTAGGATACAAAAGGAGAGAAAAAAAAGGTGATGGTAGAAGAAGGAACCCTTAAGAATTATTATCCTGGGGCTGGCCCCATGGCCGAGTGGTTAAGTTCGCGCGCTCTGCTGCAGGTGGCCCAGCGTTTCGTTGGTTCAAATCCTGGGCGCGGACATGGCACTGCTCATCAAACCACGCTGAGGCAGCGTCCCATATGCCACAACCAGAAGGACCCACAACCAAGAATATACAACTATGTACTGGGAGGCTTTGGGGAGAAAAAGGAAAAAATAAAATCTTTAAAGAAAAAAAAGAATTATTATCATTCATTTAACAAACATGTATTAGCTATTATTTAGTGTATACCTACTCTCCAGCCTGGGAGACAACAATAAGTCAAACACAATCTCTACCTCTAAGAGCTCATAGTCAGAGAGGAAAACAATTATAATACATTACAATTAAAATTCATTATAAACAATTATAAAATAGTACCATAATATTAGGTATGTACAAGGTGCTAGAGTACACAGTGAGGTACATAGGCCACTAAGGGAAGTCACTGGAGCTGATGAGTGATGCAACAAAACCCACGATACTTAAACTCAATCTCTTAAGTTCCTCCACTGCATATAAATACATCACCCTCCAAATCACCAAGTCTCTCCCAAACACACACAATCCTATACTCATTTCCAAGTCATATCTACCGACCCCTACATGTACTTCATAAGCCAGTAAGCTTGACATAAGTTACTCATGAACATCTGGATTTTAGTCATCAAGTTCAATTCAAATGTGTAAATATGTACTGAAAGTCAACTATGTTGCAGGAACTGTACTAGGAATAGTCATGAAGAGGACATGGCCCTTGTCCTCAGGGAGCTCACAATGCAGTGTGGAAGACAGACATAGACAGCATGCTATGATACAATAAGATGAGTGCTATACCAGAGGTATGAATCAAATACAATCAAAATGGAGAAATTTTAACCTGGAAGGAATCTTGGTAGAGGGTTAAGAGTAAAGAAAGAACCTAACATTTACAGGGCTCCTACTATGTGCCAGATATAGTGCTGAGAACTTGATATTATATTTAATCTTTACACCAGTCCTAAGATAGGTTATTATCATTGTCTTACAGAAGGGAAAAGAAGGAGCAGAATTGTTCACTAACTTATTCAAGGTCATGTGGCTCATAAATGGCAGAACTGGGATCCTAACCCAGTTTAATATACTTTTCAAACTCACCCTTTTCTATTTGCTCCCTCCTTGTCCAAAGGAGTGAAATGTCCTGCCTACGTAAATAAGGTTGAATCTTCCCCAAATGATACTCAAATAGATAAATTCCTCATTTTCTAAATGGTTGTTGCAAATATTTTGTCTCCCCTCCACCCAATTTATAGACCACCTAAATTTAAATACCTATTAAGCTTCAATGACCTTTAACTTCCTTCTGCCCAGACTCCTTTCTGTTTTTAACCAGAACATAGTCTGTCTAATCCTGTCTGTACTGTTACCTATAGGCTGTACTTGTCCACTATATAAAATAAGCTCTTTTTCCTTCATCATTTCTAATCTACCACACCTTCCTCAGATAGGTCCACATGCCCAACCCCACTCCTCACCTTGGCAGCCTCCCACCCCATTTTTCCTTTTTGAGCCAAGAATTTCTAGCTGCTTACCCAGAACAGTAACATAAGCCTTGGTTGAATCAGGAACAACATCCACAGGGATCTCCAAGGAGATGGATTCTGAAGCCACTTTTCCTGCGAGAGCCAGAGAAAAGGCAAAAATAGTGAGGTTGTCAAAATGAAACCATAGAAAAACTTTCCATAATCCAGGGTTTTCTGTACCCAGTGCTTTCTGTGGGATGGAGGCAAATTTTTTTAACCTATTCATAGAGATTGTTGGTGAAAATAAATTTCAAAGAGAGCCATAATTGTGTTTTACATTTTCTTTCTTCATCCTTTCTCCCAACTAACTGGCCCTGTTTGGGATGGCACCCCTAGACTCTCCTATCCCTTCGTGTCCCGTATGTCCCTCCTTTTGCCTAAGAAAATCTCCTGTTGTCTAAGGGAATTCTCACTACCAACCCCTCTCTGTGCTCACCCACCTTTTGGGCACAGCAATGAGCTGTGTGTCTTCTCCACGAGAACTCCTTCAGGCTGAAGTGAAGAGAGGCATGGATGGGTGAAAACAATGAAGATGAACGTCAGGGCAGGTGACAGTGAAGAAACAGGAAGAGGGAAGGAAATGGGGAGAACAGGCCCTCCCTGTGCCCCCAGGATTTTCTCAGAGCTGGAGAGAACAGAGCTTCTCTTCGAAACTCAGGAGGACTCCGTTTCAATCAAGGGAGGGGCCTCTCAGTAAAATTCTTTCTGGGCAAGAGCTAGAACCAAGGACAAGTTTAGGAAACTTCTAAGAGGGAGGATTGACGATGGGGTTCATGATAGGATAAAAAAGCAGCTAATGATGACATCATGGATTCTAATAAGAGAAACTAACATTCATTGAGTATCTACAAAGCACCAGGCACCGTATTAGGCACGTTCATGTAACCATAACCATCAGTATTGGTTAAGCAAACAGTTAAGGGCAGAAGAGGGCCAAGGAATGGGAAAGGTGAGCTACCTGATTGGAGTTGGAGTAAGACTGCTGTGAGAGACTCACTGGTATGGTTAGACACACACTGAACATCCCTGGGTTGGTTGCTGTCTCTGCCTCTGAAGCTAGGCCCACAGAATACTCACCTTGACCAGAACTGGTTTGATGAGTGTGTCACTCCGGCCCTTTTCTGGAACAAACCCCTTCTGGCCCCCACAGAGTTCATTGCTGTCTAGAATCTTAGTACTAATAGTAAAGTTTACATGACCTGAAAACAAAGAAAAAGAAAGGACGCATTAGCTCTATTCCCAGAGGTACCAATGAGGTCCCTTTCCATCCAGACCAGTGCTTCTTAAACTTAATGGCATATAAATCACCTGCAGATCTTGTTACACTACAAACTCTGATTCAGTAGACCTGGGGTGGGGCCTATAGTCTAAAGTTTTAACAAGCTTCCAGGTGATGTCAATGACACTGGTCCAGTGTAGTAGGCAGCCTCTACTGGCTCCCAATGATCTCTGAATCCTGATATATGTGCTGTTCTGCAATCCCCTCTCAATGAGTGTGGGCTGGATATAGTGACTCACTTCTAAGCAAGAGGATAGGGCAGAAGTAATGAAATGTCTTTTCTGAAATTAAGTTATAAAAAAGACTGCATTCTTTGTCTCAGGTGCACTCTTTCTCTTGAACCCCTTCCTCTGGAGGAAGCCAGCTATCATGTCACGAGGCAGCCCAGTGGAGAGAGGCCACTTGCCAACAGCTGAGGCCAAGAACCACAGCCTCAGTATAACAGCCTGTGACGAAAAGAGGCTTTGGAATGAGCTTGGAAGTGGATCAAAGGATCCTAGTCAAGTCTTCAGAGGAGAACACAGCTCTGGCTGAAGCTTGACTAGAACTTGAGAGACCTGAGCCAGAGGCACTCAGCTAAGCTATACCTGGATTACTGACCCAGAGAAACTGTGTGATAATAAACATTAGTTCTTTTAAGCTGCTAAGTTTTAGGGTAATTTATTAAGCAGCAGTCGATAACTAATACATCTGAAGACCATACTTTGAGTTGTAAGGATTTAATCCAAGAGCAAATGATATTTGATAGGGTTGTTGTGATGATTAAATGAGTTAATATACATAGAACAGTTAGATAGTGCCTGGCCCACAGTAAGCGTTGGATTAGTAACATGACCATATATCCCTTGTCCCGGCATAAATATCAAAAGCTCCCCCTTTCACACTCAAATAGTCCAGTCTGGATAATTTTTTGGTCATCTATCAAAGAGTATTTCTTTATTTATTTATAACATAAACTTAGGAGGGGGGAAACAGTGGCAAATAAAAAGAAGAGGAAAGAAGAAACAAAGCAAATGCAGCAGAGAAAAGGGTAGAGTTCTCAATCACTGAGCTTTCGCTCTGTGCTTTCCTTGCCCATCTACCAATTCCTTCTGTTACCTAATTTGACAGCTGTGATATTCCAGTGATAGGTTTTTGCTTCATCAGCACAGAGACAGCTGGAGGCCTGAGAGTCTGTCCACGATTCCACCTGGTACTCATCTGATTTAGCCAGGTTAGTCTGAACCTGAAGAGCATATTTAAGAGATAAAGGGTATGAGAAAAGGAGATGGCACATAGAGGCTTAGGAAAATTTGGGGGTGGAGACACTGACATCTCATCACTTTCCCAGGGAAAACTGGTATTCTTCCAGTTTAGGGACAAAATTATGGCGGGGGGCTGTGGTTCCAGGGCTGACATTTGCTTCTTGTAACCCCAGCTCTTACCCTGATGCAGTTCTTTAGATAATTGAAGATGGTGGCAGTAAGACGAAAGGATTCTCCACGAACTACTGAGTAGGGGAGAGTCAGATCAACAAAGAATGGCTTGAAAGCAGTTAGTCCCATAGTGGGTGAAAGACCAAAGCCGCTGGACTGGGAGGTGCAAAAAGTCATGGCTTTCCACTCAGTGATGGTATCAGGAACTGTGACGTGGACAGCCTCCTTCCCTGAGTTACTGTGAGAACACAAGAACCCAGGTGAGGCAGACAGCAGGAGAACTAGAGCATTTGGGAATTAAGCTACAAATTCATCTACAGAAGTGAATTTTTTTTGTTGTGCATGGGTGAAAAAGCAGAGGCAACTGAACTGGAGGAACTTGTGAATCTCAGAGTGTGAATCTTTGGGTGAATGAGGATGTACAAATATGGGAGAAGGGGGATGACGGAATCTGGGGGTGGAGTATGTGTGGGTGGGCACCTGTGTGCAAAAATATCTGAAAAAGGCACCAGTGCCCTCTGAATCTGTGATGCACTGTGTAAATGTGAAGATGGGTGAATTTGTTTTGAGTGATTGTATATGTTTGTTTAAGAATTCAGGGAAAGAAACAGGTTTCCTTACCCCTACTAAACTTTCTTGGCTTGAGAATTAGATTCATTAGAAATTATTTGATTTTGAGTTCTCTGCTGACTCCACACTGTATAATCTTGCTGTACCTTTGAGGCATCACTTACCCAATAGGAAACAGATCCCAGAGCCAAGTCTCCGGGAAGTACTGGCGGACCTGAGAATCCTCTGACTGAAGTGATGAAGAGGATGACTCAAAAGCCACTGGACGAATTTTATCACTTGCTAAAGAGACCAAGAATAAGGGACTTTTGGGAAACAGAAGACTTCTGTTGTGAGATAAATTGAGGCAGAGGGACTATCAGCAAGAAATTCAGAGGAAAGCAGAGAACATTCAGTCAGACACAAGGAAGAAGGACCACTGAGGAACCGACTAGTCATAATGCCATCAGGAGGAAGTGACAGACAAGGAGGCTTGGCCAGGGAATGAATAGACAAGGACTTCAGGCTTCAAAAGCACCCCCCAGAGAGAGGGGAAACCGCCTGCATCTATGACCCACAACCCATTGTCATTCTAAGGCTAGAGACTCAGTGCAAGAACAGGAAGCAAAGAAGGAGCTTTAGGACTTCCATGATTCTAAACATCTCAGTGAATTCATAAGCCACAGAGGTAGCTTACCTCCTCCTGTTACCATGCTGTATTCTGGAGACCAGTAACTGCAATCCACTGGCTTCTTGATTTTGGCATTGGACAGAATTTTCAGGCCCATATCCTGATAGGCACCAAAGAGACCAGAGAATTAAGTATTAAGTCCCCTCCTTTACTACAAGGGCTACAGCCTAGGAATTCTACCCTCAAAGGGTTGAACCAAAACATTCTTTTCCTATTAATTATGGTTAATAGGAGACTGGTGGTTATTACCTAATATGCAGCATCAAGATTGGTTCACTTCTGTTCCTGCTAGTGTGAAGGGCTTTCAATTAAACTTATTTCATTGTGTGATCACTACAATAAGTCTAGTTAACATCCAACATCATACATAATTACAAAAAAAATTTTTTTCTTGTGATGAAGACTTTTAAGATCTATTCTCTTAGCAACTTTCAAATATGCAATGCAGTATTATTAACTATAGGCACTGCGCTGTACATTATATCTGCATGACTGACATTCTATAACTGGAAGTTTATACCTGTTGACCACAGTCACCCATTTGACCCACCTCCCACCTCTGGCAACCACCAATCTGTTCTCTGTATCTATGAGCTTGTGTTTTTTTTAAGATTCCACATATAAGTGAGATCATACGGCATTTGTCTTTCTCCATCTCACTTATTTCACTTAGCATAATATCCTCAAGGTCCATTCACATTGTCGCAAATGACAAGATTTCATTCTTTGTCATGGTTGAATAGTATTCCACTTATTTAATTGTTAAACTTGTTCAATGCTTCTTCTAATTATTAGTCACTGTGTTCTTGTTATTTGATTTAGACACTGAAATTTCTGAGGAGAGGGACCATATCAACTCAGTCAATTCAACAAAAATACACTGAGCATTGTGATGGATTAGGCATTAATGAGAATAAAAAACTGAACAAGACATGGTACTTGACCTCAGAGAACTCCTGGTCAGACTTGGGCCACAGCGTCCCAAATTTTTGCTCATAAAATAGGTGTATTATTTTTAATAATAATGATAAGAGACCTCTGGTGTACCTTTTCTTTCTCCTTCTTGACTGATCCCATGGAAATCAATATTTGGGGACCACAGAGAGAGGAGGACTACGTGTACAGCCTCTCACAGTGGTTCTCTTCCAATGCACCTAGGCAACTTCTTCAAGCATAAAGACCAAGAGAGACTACCTTACGTATCAGGAGTTTCTTTTAAGATTTCATCCCTGTCTGTGTCCATATGAGTCTCTTTGCCTTTTAGATATGGACTTTTCTTTCCCCCCTCCCACCACCATTGTTTCTATAAGAACAAAATGGGTAAGAACATCTACCTGGAAAAACCCAAAAAGGTCCGTGCCTTCAGTGAACCAAGGCCTCCATATAATCTGATGCTCGCTCCAACGCCCCACAGACATCGGCCTAATGAGGGGTTGAGGAAAGTCCCACGGACCAGACGCTGGACATTCATCATGTTCAGCCACCTGATAGGGGTAGTAACCATGCCAGAATGGGAATATCCCATAGACCTGAGATAAGAGAGGATAAGGAAATAAACCATCAATACAGTGAAATCAGTTGAGAAATTTCTTTCAGATTCTGGTGCCACAATTCACTACTCCTGCATTATTTCTCTTCATTAGTCCAGAATTCTTCCTATTCCACCATAACCCCTTCCTTACTTTTAAAATTTTAACCTTTACCTCCCCTTTTTGCATAATCTGTCACTCTTATCTCCTATTTCATCTTCTTTCCTTATCTCCATGTCTATATTAACCATTCCTTTCTCATACCATCATTTCTACCTTCATTTCCATACCAGTTTTTCTACCACTTTATGGTGGTCCACTATTTCCCTAAGACTGTCTTTCCCACTCCCTGAAATCCATTTCTTATTCTAAAGCAGTCAATTGTCTTTGCTAACTCCTTCTTCCCATCCAATTAGCAGACTACTCACAGAGCTGTTGCTCAGCTCTCTCTCTGGTCTAAGTAGTAAGACACTCTCATCTACGGCCCGGACTGCACACAGGGAACCAGGAGCTGCCTGAAGCTGCAGTTCCACATCTGCTCCTGGAAGCTGCTGGGAAGAGGAGAAGCCAAGGGAAACCTGGGGAAGGGAAAAGTATAACTTGAAGATCAGGTCAGCCTGGAGAGGAGGAGAAAAAATGTAATTTGGGTTATCAGCCAATAGGCCCCAACTATGGTATCCAGCCCACTCTTCACTTTCATACTGATTTTCGTTTGTAAAGTGTAGCCCTTTACAACCAGTGTCTTAAGATAGAGTTGTAAAAAGTGAGCAGCACAGTAGAAGGATGTAGAAAGTTTAAAACACAAAAAGTAGAAAGAAAGAGAACATATGGAATAGTTATATTTGGAATAGCTATATATGTGCTTTCCCAGCATGACTTTTTAAAAAGAAGGAGGAGATAGATTTCAACAAAATGTACTAAAGATATAAACACAATACAACATCCAACTTCAATATTATCTTCTCATTTCCCTGCCCCTGCCTTATCTCCAACCCCAGCATATGCAAGATCTCACGCTACACCCAGATCTTTTCTTCACCCTCCTCAATTGCCGTTTTACCTGATTGTCAAAGCATAGCTCTACTGAGAACTGAACTTTGTCAGCTATAACACCTCCAGTGGGAAAAATGGCATAGATCACCAGGGAAGGATCAGGGGCTAGTCTGGAACTGAAGGTCAGTGAAAGAGAGAAGGAGCCTTTCAGTCCTGCAAGAGAAGAGGGAATATACAGGGGTGAGAGTGCACACCCACCTACCGATGACATCCAACATGTGTTTGCACTTCTCGCTGGGCCAGATGCAGGCCTCATGGTGCAAGTTACTTCTCATTTTCCTATTCTTCTATGGTTATTGTTAGTGTTCTCTTCTCATTGTTTCTACTTATAAGACCTGTTTCCTGGAAGTTCAAAATATCCTTTTTTCTTCTAACAGAAGCATGAACACTCACCTTTCTTCTTAGAGTTCAAGTGTTTCTGCCCCTCCATCTCCAAATTTCCTTTCCCTGTTAACTAAAGAAGAGAAAAAAATCATCAACAGCACAGTAGTTATGGGAATTTAGACTTGACCCTGCTTCTGGAGCATCCCTGCATCTCTCTATAACGAGACATTCCTTTCACAGTTCCAGAGCCTGGATCAATACTTCATGGAGCATCTTTTGCTTGTCAAATGTCGGACGCTGCCAACAGTCCTGATGACTCTTCCTCCACCTAAAATCCACCCTTACAACCTTTTTTTATTATCACTTAATTCAAAATGCAATGAAAGTGAGTGTACCTTAAACTGTCTTGAGTCCTCCTGACATTTGACTCTCTGGAGGAACAATCTCCTTTTCTAACTCTCCCTTCCTGTTCACTCTCACTGGAAACTAAATTCAGTGAAATTGTTTCTAAGCGAGCTGTCATCTCAGACTCCAGTCAAGGGCTGCATGGCCGGCTTCTCAGACAGCCATCTGACACTCAGCCCTTCCACACGGATCAATCCAACTCTGCTTTTCTCCTGGGCCTCCCCACACTTCTGTCCTGAAGACAGGGCCTGCATTATCACTCTGACTTGCTATTTTCCACCTACACCTCCTCATTCTGTTGTGTCAGGATGATTGTTTCAGCTTGATGAAGACACTGAATGATAGTAGACACTGGAATGATTCAGTGGGGAGAAAGTCTCTCAGAGACTTTGAGAAGATAAGAGAATAAAGAGACTCTCGACCATCAAACCTGAGGTTTACATGAGTCTAATTCTTCACTATCACCAAGGCCACCAGCAAAGCTGCTTATCTTTGTATATTTCCTTCAGGCTACAAATTGTGATTTTATTCCTCCAACAAGGCTGCTATCAATGTTAATTTTAACCCTATATCATCTATTAAAAGTATTGACCAAGGAAACACAGAATGAAATTTATTCTGACTCCTATCCCCTCCTCACCTTCCCTCCTACTCACCCACCCAGCTCCCTTTCAGCCCTGGCCAGCAACAGTTTTTTGTTAATTCTTTGTTTTATTTCCTCACACAATTTCCCTGGGCTCCTTCTCACAGTCTCTTTATTCTTCATTTGTCCCCATCTTTTATACCTACGCCGTGCAATACAGTAGCCACTGGCCACATGTGACTACCAAGCCCTTGAAATGGGCTAGTTCAAACTGCTTTAAAATAAAATACAGGGGCCGGCCCAGTGGCACAGTGGTTAAGTTCGCACGTTCTGCTTCGGCAGCCTGGCGTTTGCTGGTTCGGATCCCCAGTACAGACCTATGAACCACTTGTCAAACCATACTGTGGCAGGCACACAGACGATAGCTCAGGGCTAATCTTCCTCAAAAAAATAAAATAAAATAAAATATATATTTTGAGTTTCAAAGAGTTGAAACTTAGCTGAAACAAAGAATGTAAAATATCTATTTTAATAATTTTTATATTGATTTCATGTTAAAATAATCATATGCTCGATATATTAGGTTAAATAAAAAAATTTTAAAAAATAGTTTCAACTTTTAACTTTTTTAATGTGGCTTCTAAAAAAATTTTTTTTTTATAAAGTTTTTTTTTTTTTTTTAAGATTTTATTTTTTCCTTTTTCTCCCCAAAGCCCCCCGGTACATAGTTGTGTATTCTTCGTTGTGGGTTCTTCTAGTTGTGGCATGTGGGATGCTGCCTCAGCGTGGTCTGATGAGCAGTGCCATGTCCGCGCCCAGGATTCCAACTAACGAAACACTGGGCCGCCTGCAGCGGAGCGCGCGAACTTAACCACTCGGCCACGGGGCCAGCCCCAATGGCTTCTAAAAATTTTTAAATTACCTGTGTGGTTCGTATTATCTCTCTATCTAGACAGGCTATCCACCTTCTCTGGCTCACTCTCCTCATCCCCTTTTCTTCCTGACACACTTTCACCAATCCTTATTTCCCAGCCTCACATAGTAGGAGAAGATGACTTCCTGGTCAGGGTTCACATCATCCGGATCAATGTAATAATCCACCAGTACTTCCTGGGGCTGGCCACATTCCAAGATGCCACTTAGCGGGCGGATGCCAACAAAGCTGCGAGTTGTGTTGTAGAAGGGTCGCAGGTAAAGGTAGGCATTTTGGTAGTAATGATGCACCTGTTCTGGCTTATATTCCAAATCTTCCATTTGGAACCTGCCCTAAGAAAAAGAGAGAGAAAAAAGTCCTTTTAGCATGTACTCCAACCATATTAACCCCATGGATTTGTTACGATTTTCACATAGATCTCTCTCAAATCTTCACTGCCTAAAAATGGCATATATATATATATATGTCACTAAAGGTGCAGCCAAGGATGTTTGAGGAATCCACTAATAGTGGTTATGTGCAGCAGCATTTTGGGATGTGAAGGAGTGAAATAAGGGCTGAATTACAGTTGTCAAGTGACGGAAAATTGAGGATGATATATCTTCACACACCTGATGCCTACAGGATAGATAAGCATGAGTGAGATTATATAGAAATTAAAGACTATATCTCAGAGACAAGAAAACTGGATATAGAGGATAATAAGATTGAAAATGATTATCTCTGAGTGATTGAGTGATGCCAAGAGTAAGGAAATAGTTAAATTAGCCACCATGCAAACAATATGTGTTTACTTAAATAGTATAGCTGAATGGTTGCATTAATGGCTCCAACTCTTCATCCCTCCTTGCATCAACATCCTTTACCATGTAATCTTACAGTGCCCTCTCAGTTTAACTGTGGGCCTTCCATGTGACTTGCTGTTGGGAATAGGATGCTAGCATATGCTAGATAAGCAGAGGCTTGGAAAAGCCTTTGCACATCCACTTTTGCTCTTGCATCTCATCATCGCCATGAGAATACACCTGGGCTAGTTTGCTGGAGCATGAGAGACATGGGGAGCACTAGTTTATAGCCAGCTGATTCACAAACATATAAGGAAGTGCACCACGGTCAGCAGAGCTGCCTAGCTGACTACCCTAGATGCAGGAGCAATAACTGCTTCTTGTTGTAAAATACTAAAGTTTTGTAGTGGTTCGTTAAGAGCATTGTGTGGGAATTGATAACTGATACAAGCCCTCCTTATAAGTTGTCCAAACTCTAAAGTTCACTTCTTTGCCATTTTTATGAGTAATAGGGGAAAGGGGAAGGGAAATAGGAGGAAGAAGATGACCCTGAACCATTTTTTTCTCCCTACTCTGACTTCAAATATAGGATCAGATAGAGATGGGGATAAATTATAAGATGAATTAGTAGAAATAGGAATTTTGATCTGAAGCATCCCTTATTTGATTGATATTAAAAACAAACAGGATCCAAGAAAAAGAGTTTATCAACTGAAGAGCAGGACTGGTGAGTGAGGGAGATGGAATTTCAAATGGATGTGTGGGGAGAAATAGAAAAATTTTGAAGTTTTCGTTCAGGGAAGCCTTCCTTGCTGGAAAGCCGGTCCTCCCCAGTGCTTACCTCCAGAGAAATGTCTGTCCCATTCCAAGTAATCGTATCCAACTGGAAGGGAGCGAGGCCATCATTGTCTGTAATGAGGGTCTGGTTGGTGGTTCCATTTATGCCTTTAATCACCAGAAACACTGAATGACTCTTGAGAAGGGAGCCATCACGGCCCCTGACTCTTATCTGAGGGGTGAAGGTCATTAGGACATTAGAATTAGGTTTGGAGTAGGTTCAAGTATGACATAAAGTGAAGTGATCACAGAAACTCTAAGAGTACACTTCAGGAATGAGTTCAGAAAAAGGTAAATGTGACTCAAGGGTTGGAAACTAGGATCTACGAAGAACTGAGAAACAAACAGAAGTAGATTAGCCTGGAGCAGAAGCAGATTTGCCAGGAAGCTAATGAAGCTTTAGGGTGCTTCATTTGCACAGGCTCTTTCCAAGGTTCTGTACATTGTTTCGCTTTTGTTTTCTTCAAGAGACTCCCCTTCCCCTCCCAAATTGTATAATCCTTAGGCTCTAAGAAACTCTGGATCTACTCTCGGTCTAGAGAAAGGATGACTAAGAAATAAATGTATGTAAATATGTACAACATTATTGTGTTGACCAGTTGTTTGGGAAGTGAAGAAAGGGGTAGATTGTTAGGCATCAGAAAGAAGGCATCAACAAAAGAAATTTTAAAATCTCTAAAGAAAATGCTTAAGGAGCTACAAATGGCTCTCTGTCAAGGAAAGTTTGATATTAACCATGCCTAGATGCAGACGCCCAGACTAGATGATTTCTCCAGACACTTGCAGCTCTAAAACTCAAAGATCTGTACAGTAGAATATGAGCCGCTGGCACTGGGAAGGTCACTGAAGTCACGTTAATATTCAAGGCATATCTCACAGGGGATTAAGGGCAACACTGTGAAGGAGTTGAGAGTACTTGGGATGCAGACTGCCTGAGTTTGATGGTAGTTACCACTTACCAGCTGTATAACCTTGGGAAAATCACTTAACCTCTCTATGCCTCAGGATCCTCACCTGTAAAATGGGGCCAATAATAGTGCTTACCCCATAGGATTGTAAAGATTAAATAAGTAAACACATATAAAGTACTTAGAACAATGCTAAGTTAGCCATTATTATATGTCTACAAGAAGGAGTCAACAGTGGGTGGTTAAGCATTTTTGTCTGTGCAGAGACAAGTTTCAACATACCTTCCCACTGAAGGGGAAATTGGGGTGATAAAAATTATTGGTGTCTTCAAAGCTCATTGATCCCATTTGTGAAGAAATGTCTATCTCCTGTGTGGTATTGGCCTCCACTCCTGCAGAGGGAAACCAGACATATGATGATCTAAATACCTGATATCCTTATTTTTATGTTTAACATAAAATCCCTGAAAGGATGGTGCCACTGGAAGTACGAAGCTGAATATATTTCTGGCCAAAGATCCAAACCAACTCCTCTTCTCCAAACTTTTGGGGAAATAGGTAGTGGATGGCAGGTTGGAATCGAGCATTTCCCTTTGACTGTGAACTAAGAATACTAGTTCCCAAACACTAATGAGGGTAGGTCTTGAATCTTCTAAGGAGGTCTGTCCCTGGGACAGTCTTTTTTCATTCTCTTTTCTTAGTAGAACAAGGAGTATCCCACTTACCTGTCCCTTCCTCCACCACAGTAGCCACAATATTGATCCTGTGGCTATACCTATAACTAGTGAGGTTGAAGGTGGACATGTCCACAGAAGCTGAGAAGCATCCTGCTTTGTCAGTCTGGTGAGGCAATCAGAGAGAAAGAGAGAGAGAGAGGATGAACAACAATCTCAACTTCCATTTCATAACGTACTGTAGAAGGAAATAATTTCTTATTTCTATACTTTAATTTCTCCATCTTTAAGATAGAAAAACTCTCCTGTAACATGAAGTATACACCCACACATATATAATCATGTCACAACCTTGAAGTCCAAAATATGACAAGGGGAAAAGAAACAACCGTAGAATAGGAAAATCGTATCTCCCAAGGGATTAGTACAAGGCAGAATCTAAAAGACTTTATTTGTTTAGGATAAAAAAGACTGCTTTGTGCTTTGGAACTGGGGTAATAATCAGACGAAATGCTTTCTACTTTGGGCTTTCACCGCTCTTCTATATTAGTGCCTGCTTATTTACTCTTTAGGACGTGTGAATAGAGCTCCTTTTCTGCATCCCATTTGCTCACCTGTCCAGAGATGTTCCTGCAGTTGTCGAGTAGCTGTTCCTCTTCTGCCTTTGGGAACCAGTAATTATGTGCCTTTTGACACGCTGATACCTGCACGGCCCCCAGCATGGGCTTTCCATAGGTGTACCTAGCCCAGAAAAGCACGAGGAGTCAGAGTTGGGAAATTTCACTTGAGATCCAACCCTCCTCCCTCAAACACCCCTTTTCCTTCCTTCCCACACTCCAGCCTCTGAAAGTAATCTAGGAACCCCACCCTTCTCCAGCTCTTTTTCACTTCCCTACTTTACTCAAAGACTTAGAATATTGCCATTACACAATAAGTACCATCCAAAGGACAGAAACAGTGTCTTTCTTTTTCCTTACTCCTATTTTCTCCATGGGATTCGATATTGAATTCTGCACAAAGTAGACACTAGATCAATAACACTGACTGAGTGAGCAGTGGAAAGTAAGAGCAGAAACACAATTAGAAAATGTGTTCTTGGAGAAGTCATGACTAGACTACATAAAATATCCCAAGTTTCAACCACTACGTCCATAATCCCTCTCCCCATAACACTCCCTCATCACATCTCTCAATATAGCTTTAATCGCCACCAGATCCAGAGCTTTATTCTTACCTGCAACAAATTTTTACTAGGAAAGATTTGTCCACCACTGATAACTGCTTGGGTTCCACGACCTCCAATTTAAACTTCGGCAGCACTGGAGAGAGTGGAAAGAGAAATAGAAAAGGAATGGGAGAGGGACTTGACCATATAAGTAGTGAACAGAAGGGTATAAAAACAGTGATAATCCGGGGGCGGCCCCGTGGCGCAGCAGTTAAGTTCGCACGTTCCGCACCGGCGGCCCAGGGTTTGCTGGTTCGGATCCCGGGTGTGGACATGGCACCGCTTGGCAAGCCATGCTGTGGTAGGTGTCCCATATATAAAGTAGAGGAAGATGGGCATGGGTGCTAGCTCAGGGCCAGGCTTCCTCGGCAAAAAGAGGAGGATTGGAAGTAGTTAGCTCAGGGCTAATCTTCCTCAAAAAAAAAAAAAAAAAAAAAAAAAAAAACAGTGGTAATCCAACTAATTAGTTAAATTAAAGGGGCATTGTTAAGGTAAAACTCCTGAAGTTATTAGCTGGTTTAGCACTGATTCAAAAATGAGTAAACAATCCCTTCCCATAGAAGATTTTACTTTACCTTTGCTGATTTTGAGACAAGATTATGTCCAACACTTTGACCTGCTCCCACCTACCATATTCTTCCACACTGAAGGTGCCAAAGGTCTTGCCCTCAGCCACTGTCACTGTATAGGTGCCCAGCGTTGCCTCTGGTGCCAGTTGGAAGGATAGGTCGACAATGCCTTGCTCGGGCACCACTTCCAGCCATTGTGCAATCCTGTTGCTATTCGGATCCTGTGTCCATTAAAAAGAAACCTCATGATGTGCCTGCCTGTTTGATTCCCATTCTGCACTGCAAAAAGTAGATAAAGAGGTAAAAAGCAGGTAGAGAATCCCACCCATTGTTCATGACCTGCCATGGTCTGTGTCCAGGAAGAACAGCTCCCTGTGCTATTTATACTTTTCTTTACTACTGAATGAGATAAGTTTTCCTATAGGTCCAGCCCTCCTTTGGGAAGAAAAAAGTCCTTGTGGATTCAAGTGATCAGACTGAGTCCCTCAAGGTGTTATCACCAGTTTCAGAAAGTAGGCTTTAGAATGTACATTACAAAGAGTGTTTACTCTTCTTGGTCCCTATTACGGGACAACACTGAGGGGATTGATCATAAGACGCCTGAAAGATAGGTAATTTAGCAGAAAAATGGAGGGGATGCTGTGGGGAATTTGTCTTTCTAGTCCCTTTCTTTCTAAGCACTTCTCACAGGTAGTCATGTCATATTCAGCTCTTGAGGGTCTTCAACAATAGCCCTTACCAAAGACTAAGAGGAGTGCAGAACCAAGGCTAGCTTGGCATGGCACAGAGAATTACAGGAATGAGAGTGGGCAGGTTAGCCACAGCAGAGGTTGGTGTCCTGTCTACAGAGGTTTAGGACTGAGTGAACGTGCAGGCAGAGGCTTAGGAGGAATTGTGCGTCCTCTGGGTAGGGCAGAGTCTCAGGCTCTCGGCCAAAATCTGAGTTGTTTCTGACATCAAAGTTTAGCACCCAATTCTCATTCCTACTTCACCCCAAATGAGAGAAAAGAAAAAGAAACTTCTGCTTACCTCCAGTTCCACTATGGAGTACTGAAAAGGAAAACCAGATAATGTGGGTTAAAGCAGGATAAGCAACGAGGATAGGCTTGCTGAAACCAAGAAGTTCACAAAGGACTCTTTCTTTTTCTGTTGCCCACTCCTTTCTTTCTAAATGGTTCTTGTGTGCCCTGATAAAAGTAACAATGGGGCAAAGGTTTATTGGCTGAAGGAGGGAAGAGAAGAGATTTCCTCAAAGGGATTATTAGTCTCCAAAAAATTTGAACAAACAGACTCTCAGTCCCTTCAGCATCCCGCAGTGCTCTGACTGAGCTCCTCCACAGCACGCCCTAAAAGATGTCAGCACCTGGAGGCCCCCCAGTGTTTCAACCTCTTCTTGGGAGCCAACTGTCTCCTGGTCTCCTGCTGCCTGAACGCCACTGGGCGGCAACCTTACTTTCAAGTATTGCAAAACAACTTCAAAAAATTTTTTTTTTGTTTAAAAGAGTTCTATCAAAGGATCATGTCTAGTTTCCTGAAGAAAATGGTTTTACATTAAGTTGGAGGGAGACAGGTCATTGAGCTAGGTGTCAAAGTGTCACCTCAAAGTTATTTGTTAATTTCAAAGGGAAAAAGATATACCCTTACTTTGGAGAAATTAGGCCGTCACCTCCTTAACCAAGTGATTAAATTCATCATCATTAATAATGGCCCACCTAACATTATATGCCACCTGAAGAGACATAGTTGAGATTCACAGCATTATTTAATAAGTATTTTTGCCAAAAATGTTTAGCTTCAACCTAATTAAGACCTCAAACGTAATTCCAGAAGATAGAGGAACAAGTTAGATTACATAATAAGGAAATAACAGACAAATAAAAAGTCAAATATTCAATGAGACAACTAGGCTTCCTCAAAAGTTAATGTTATATTCCAGAAGGGGGAACACTCTATAAGTCATATAGTCTGATCTTTCTCTCTCTGTCTCAAAAAACGAAAGTCTACATAATGAAAAAATAAGGGTTGGGGGCCAGCCCCATGGCTGAGTGGTTAAGTTTGCGTGCTCTCCTTTGGTGGCCCAAGGTTTTTCGGCGGCCCAGGATTTCGCCAGTTTGGATCCTGGGCGCAGACATGGCACCACTCATTAGGCCATGTTGAGGTGGCATCCCACATGCCACAACTAGAAGGACCCACAACTAAAAAATATAGAACTATGTACCCGGGGGATTTGGGGAGAAAAAGCAGAAAAGAAGAAAAAAAAGAAGATTGGTAACAGTTGTTAGCTCAGGTACCAATCTTTAAAAAAATTAAAAAAAAAAAAAGGAGATTATTTTAGATTAAGATAAATTTAAAGGATATAAAAATCAAATGCAGGGGCCAGCCCCGTGGCACAGAGGTTAAGTTCGCGCATCCCACTTCGGCTGCCTGGAGTTTGCCAGTTTGGATCCCAGTGCGGACATGGTACCGCCTGTCAAGCCATGCTGTGGTAGGCGTCCCACATATAAAGTAAGATGGGCGTGGATGTTAGCTCAGGGCCAGTCTTTCTCAGCAAAAAGAGGAGGACTGGCAGCAGATGTTAGCTCAGGGCTAATCTTCCTTAAAAAAAAAAAAAATCAAATGCAATGCATGAATTTTATTGGATCCTAGTTTTAAAAAAAACCTCAACATCATTTGGAAAAATGGGGTTAAATGATATTAAATAATTATTGTTCATTTTCTTAGGTGTAATAATATTATGATTATTAAAGATATTATTTTTAGAAGATGCATGCTAAAGCATTTAGGAGTAACATGATGTCTGCAACTTACTTTTAAATGATTCAGAAAAAATGATAGATTAAAACATATACGGCAAAATGAAACAAATGTTGAGTCTTGGTGTTATGTTTGAAAATTCTAACAATAAAATGTTGAAAACAAAATAACTGCTGAAGATAATCTTTCTATGAGAGAATTATCTTTTTGCTATGTTTTTTCTGTTTGTATAAGATGTTTTGATTTTTTTAAACTATAGTAGTTAGAATTTTACAAAATCATGGCCAAGGAAGTAGATAATTAGAATGTCTAGATGTGAATATAATTAAAAACATGACTAGACACCGTATTATTATGGGATTCATGGTTTTCCAATTAGAATTACATACTTGTAAAAGGACTTGCCACTAAATGAGATTGAATGCTGGAATTTAGATATGGGGTCTCGGAGACGGTACAAAGTTTGGGTCTCACTTGGAAGGGAGAGAGAAGGAAATCAAGATGGTGCTTGCCTTTGATTCTTGGGCCAAGTACCATGTGATGCCAAGCAGTGATGAAGTAGAGCATCACTACACACAAACATCAGCCTTGGTATCAAGGGTAATGCCAATTCTTCAGAAAAGCCCAAAAATGAGAGACAAGGATCAAGGCAAAATAGGGCTTCCATAAACCCGGGGCTATATAGACAATAAGAAGGCAAATATCACTGAGATTACTACGGATTGCTATGAATTCCAGAGAAAGAATACTTCCTCAGAAGACAAAGTACTTTTCTCAACAGAGAGTCAAGAATCGGGGAGCACACCAGTGAGCCAGAAACAAGCTCTGGAAGGAAACAGGTGTTCAACTAAGAAGATAGCATTTCCAGCTGGAAGCTGCCTGAGCTTTCTGAACAAACGGGTGTAGCAACCAAACTAGACAGGGTCACCTAATCTCAAGTATACTTTAGCTGCTTGAGGATAAAATATTGTGTTCTGTAAACTCATAATGTTTGTCCCTCAGTTTCTTAGTAAAATTCCTTTTGTTTAATTTCAGTGTTTTGAATTGGAGTTTCAAATTGGAACTTAGAGGGAGGAGCTGGCTAGAAGAAGGGAGTGGGGAGGAAGGAGTAATTTTACAAGGGAAATAGAGAGTAACTATGGAGCACCTCTCAGTAATCCCGCTTAATTTGAGCAAAGATAATGTAGCAGGGGTAGTTAGGAGATCAGCCTCCAGGGGGCAGTAGAGTCTAACACAAGTCATAACTGGCTGTGGCCACACTGATCCTAGCATGTCCTCTTTTCAGCTCTGGAATCAACAGTCTGAAAAGAAAAAAGTACTTAAAATTATACTAAACTAACAAATAAAGGATACAAGTGAGAGGAAAGAGAAGCTAAAAAGATTCTAAATTGAGAAAGAAAATACAGGCATATCTCAGAGATATTGTGAGTTTGGTTCCAGACCACTGCAATAAAGCGAACATCGCAATAAAGCAAACAACTCAATAAAGCAAGTCATATATATACTTTTTGGTTTCCCAGTGCACATAAAATTTACATTTACACTATACTATACTGTAGTCTATTAAGTATGCAATAGCATTATGTCTAAAAACACAATGTATATACATTAATTAAAAAATACTTTATTGCTAAAAAATGCTAACCATCATCTGAGCCTTCAGTGAGTTGTAATCTTTTTGCTGGTGAAGGGTCTTGTGAAAAAACGCAATATCTGCAAAGCACAATAAAGCGAAGCGCATAACACGAGGTACGCCTGTAGTGGTGGAGAAGCTCATAGCTTCTCTGTACATGGGGAAAGGAAACAGAATCTCTGAGAACGTGGAGATGGAAACTAAAATAAAGCTTTTCCTATCTTTAAAACTTTCACTTGAATATGTGGGCTGTGACTGAAGGAGAAAGACAGCGGGGGTGTCTGAGAGGTAAGTATTTTGGAAGTATGTGGCCTGAATGGAGATCAAACCTTTTCTAAGGCTTACAATTCTAGGGATTGAGCTGTTCAAGGAAAATTTAAGTATTTGCCAGATGTTATCACATTTTTTACCCTTGGTACGTATTTTTTAAATGTTGCCTTAAGAGAATTGTCTATTTTATAAATTGCCTTGCATCATACTAAAAAAAGACAGCGGGGGTGGATATTCTTATTTCTTCCTTTTGTTAAATATTCTCCTGAATTATGTCTTAATATCTGAACTGCAAAGCCAGTTCATTCCAGTTGGTGTCATTCCTGGAGAGAAAATCTTGAAGTTTGCAAAAACTCTTTTAAAATGACAGGGAACGTAATCCTCTCAGGAATGTGAACCTAACTGACGTGAAGCTATCACAGCTGAGAACTAGACATCTCTGTTTGTCTTCAGGCAGACAGAGGCTAGGAGGATTCAGACGTGAACACCCTGAGGCTAGTACTTCAAGTCCCACATGCATTCTGCACCCCAGAGGGCCTCACCACATCCCACCCTTGGGAAGAATCTCTTCTCTTTCCCCCATTCTCTCTGAGTCGGCCCTGCTCCTTTCCCTTTCCCTCCTCCCACTACATTCTCACCTTGTCGTTCACTGGAAGAAAGTTGCTGTTCAGGCTGACAATGCGGAAATGCACTAAAAGGGAACGGGCATCATTAGCAAAGGGGATTTTCCCCTCTCGGAATCTTTCTTTCTTCCACTCACACATACTTCTGAGTCAGCAAAACCCCATCAGGTTTTACTTTTTTAAAAAAACCTAGTCTGAAAGAGAGAGAAAGCCCCAAAACAGTTTCTCTTCACAGTTCCTGGCTTTGAAACCTCAGAACTGAATGCGCCTCTAAGGAAGAAAGAACAAATACAAATAACAGGAGCTCAGCCAAATTCCCTTGAGGCTCTCTTATGCATACACAAGCAGCTTGCTACCAGACCCAGCAATCCAATTACACTCGCCACGTTCCGTTCCAGGAGAAATTTGTACTTTTGTTTTACATACACACACACACAGTAGCAACTCTATCCACTCTTCTTTTGCCTGCGTAACACGGCATATATTCAACTCCCTTAACACTCCATCCCTCCAGACCTTCCTCTCTTCTGCACTCCTGGCCCAATAGGCCTACCGCCAAACCACAAAGCCCCTTTTTACGAGTCTGTGCAACTGTTCCCCCAGTCTTTTGTCTAATCCGTAAGTGTGCCTTTTACCTCGCTGCCCCGGGTTGTAGACAGGTTTGTCAGTTTGTATAAAGATGCCATTCCACTGCCTCTGAATTAGAACCTTTTTCTTCTCCTCAAAGCTGATGTTTTTTCCGGTTCCCGACACCCGGATTGTGGCCACTTCTTCCGTGCCACCAGCAGGAGGGGGTACCTGATGAAAAGAGGGAAGCTCTGGGGAGAAGTAGGAGATTGGGGGAACAGAATCAACTGGTCTCAACCCAAGAGTGGGAGAGTAAAAGGAATGAACTGAGTTAGATGGAGTAGCGAGGGTAGAGCCATAAAACAAGCTGCCAGGAAGAATGGAAACAATAATATAAGAAGTTAAGGTCAGGAACTAAAAGAAGAAATCCAAAGTTAAGGAAGTTGTGGATGAGCTATAGCGGGGAACTGACATTATGTTTAGGGGAGATAGGCTTAAAGGTCGTGGCAAAAGTAAGAGAGCAGAAATTATCCTTAAAGTTGGCTTATGGTAAGTGCCTGGAGACGAGAACAGGAAAGTAAGCATTGATCTGGGGTTAAGTCTGTGCTTACCAAAAAGGAGATGCAATGTAAGTGCCTCTTCTTCATTCCAGACTGTTCTAGAAGCTTCTGGGTCTTGTCCTTGGTCTCCAGAGTAACGGTAAATTTTACATTATAGTCCCCAGGGCTCAGATCCAAACAAACCCTCTGAGTAGAGGGAAAGTTAAGAGTGGCAGGTAATGTCACCAAGTAGTTTCTGTTAAGGAAGAAAACGGATTTCAGGGCAGTAATGATTCATCCATTCAATGAAAAATTAAGCACACAGCATATAGCAACGAATTAAACACACCAAGCCCCTGCCTATATGAACCTTATTTTCTAGAAGGGAGGAGCAGACAGTAACAAATAACAGTGCACAGCCTTAAACTTCCCACCATTAAGGAGACCATCACTGAGAACCTATGCCTAGGGTACCAAGGAGGCAACTCGTTCCATTACAGAGAACAAGGCACAAGGAATCTACTCATTTTAATATTATCTTTTTTAAAAGCTTCTTCTTGGTGCCTTAGCTTTTCTCTCTGGGTAAAGTAGAAACGGAACCAAAGAAGCGAAAAGATGAAAAGGAAATTAAAATAAATCGAAGTTATCTTCTCTCATCCGTATTTCTGTTTCAGAAAGAGAGACAAAGAAGCCATCTGCCCCGAATCAACTCTGACACCCAGCACTTACGGGAGGAGTTTTTCTGCAATGGCTGGTGATAGGGCCAATATTCCTAGAAGGAGTTGAGCCCACATCTTTGTGGGTGGGACAGCCTCCTCAGGAACAGGAACTAGAGGTCTACTCCCCTGCTGTAGCATATATATTAACTGCCCCCCAGGGAGGGTGTGGAGCTATGACTGATGCTCCAGCCAATCACCTTTTGGGGCCTCAGGCTAATGTGTAGACCAGGGTAGGGCTTCTCATCACTTCCTCAAATGTATTTTTCCCTGAAACATTCATACTGGCTCAGCCAGTCCATAATACCTGTTTGAGGGGAAAAACCAGGGCTGGGTATTCACAGTGGTAAAGCTCTCAGAACACGTTTTGGACTCCTCCCTTTTTTTCTGAATTCATTCCAAATTCCCATCCCTATTTGATCCTTTTTTTTTTCTTTCTCATTTTATTGTTTTATTAAGGCATGTTTGGGAACACAGGTATGGAAGCAGTATCAATAGGAAAGCAGTATATTTCTATCTAACTGGGAATTTAAAGAAATTAATACTACTCAGTATTGTTATAACTGTATGGAAATAGGGATATACACACTCTAGAGAAAACATAATTAGGCAACCTTTCTGAGGGCAATTTCACAATACACATCAAAAGCCTTTCAGATTTGCATATTTTTTGACTCAGCAACTCTTATTCAGGAAATGTATCTTAATGGGGAAAAAGAACATGCAAGTTTGCAAAAAAAATGTGCGTCTACATTGAGTTTCTTCACAGTGTCCTTTTAATGGCAAGACTTGAAAGCCATCTACAGTACAGTCATGCGCCACAGAATGTTTTGGTCAATGACAGACTGCATATACGACAGTGGTCCCATTAGATTATAATAGAGCTGAAAAATTCCTATTGCCTTGTGATGTGGTAGCCATTATAACATTGTAGCATAATGCATTACTCACATTTGTGGTGATGCTGGTGTAAAAAAACCTGCTGTACTGAAAGTCGTATAAAAGTACAGCACGTACGACTATGTACAGCACATAATACTTGATAACAATAATAAACAACTATGTTACTGGTTTATGTATTTACCATTTGTTGCTAGTGCCATGGAGTGGACTCCGACTCCTGGTGACCCTGTGGACAGCAGAACGGAACCCAGCCTGGTCTTTTTTTTGCCATTCTCTCATCTTCCGGCACTATATCAAACAACGCTCCACTGCTATTCATAGGGTTTTCAGGGCCAAGTATTTCCTATACTATACCTTTTATCATTATTTCAGAGTGTACTCTTTCTACTTATTAAAAAAAGAGTTTACTATAAAACAGTATGCTGTGTAATGCTGGCAGCAGCTTCATCCATCTCGTGTTTACTGCATCTCTTGAAGGCATCATTTTCTTTTATACTTGATTTAATCGTTTGTTGTTTTGTTCATCGTGGCCACTAAGCATACAAAGGCCACTGCCATTGTTGCCAGTAAGAGGCCATGTCAAGTGATTGACCTGGAAACAAATTTAAAAGTGCTTAAGGACTACAAAGGCAAAAAATCAGTGATGGTTCTTGCTCGCCAGTCAGGCATATCCTATTCCACCATAGCTACAATCTTGAAGAAGATGAACAAGTGACAGAAGCTGTTAAAGGATCTACTTCATTGAAGGCAAAGAGACTAAGAAAAATTTGAGAAAGAGACATGGAGAATCTTCTAATGACCTGGAATAAAGACCAGACACAGAAGCATATCCCTCTCAGCACCATGATGATCACAGCTGAAGCAAAAAGTTTGTTTATGATGTTGACAGAAAAGGCTGGACCTGACTACAATGTTAATTTTTTTTTTTATTTGAGGAAGATTAGTTCTGAGCTAACATATGCTGCTGATCCTCCTGTTTTGGCTGAGGAAGACTGGCCCTGAGCTAACATCCATGCCCATCTTCCACTACTTTTTATATGTGGGACGCTTGTCACAGCATGGCTTGTCAAGCGGTGCGTAGGTCCACACCCAGGATCCAAACCAGCAAACCCCGGGCCACCAAAGCAGAACGTGTGAACTTAACCGCTGTGCTACCAGGCTGGCTCGCTACAATGTTAGTTTTACTGCTAGCTCTGGGTGGTATGATTTTAAACGATTCAAAAATCATTATTCATTACATAATGTGAAAGTGAGTGGTGAGTCTGCAAGTGCTGATGTGAAGGCAGCTGAAGAAGTTTTGGAAACTCGAGATAAGCTGATTGTGGAGGAAAATTACCTGCCAGAGGAAATATTCAATATGGATGAAACCTCCCTATTCTGGAAACAGATGCCTAAAAGGACTTTGACCCATAAGGAGGCCAAGTCAATGCTAGGTTTCAAGGGTAGGAAGATTAGCCCTGAGCTAACTACTGCCAATCCTCCTCTTTTTGCTGAGGAAGACTGGCCCTGTGCTAATATCCATGCCCATCTTCCTCTGCTTTATATGTGGGACGCCCACCACAGCATGGCTTTTGCCAAGCAGTGCCATGTCCACACCCAGGATCCAAACTGGAGAACCCCGGGCAGCCAAGAAGCAGAACATGCGAACTTAACTGCTGCGCCACTGGGCTGGCCCCGTTTCAAGGCTTTTAAAGACAGGAAAACAGTTTTCCTTGGGGGCAATGTTGCAGGCTACAAATTGAAACCCTTTGTCATCTGGCACAGTGAGAACCCCAGGGCCTTCAAGCATATCAGTAAACACACACTGTCACTGCACTATAGGAGCAATAAGGAGTAATGGGTGACCCAGCTTCTCTTCCAAGATGCCCTCCTGCATCACTATGCCAGTGAAATGAGGAAGTATTGTTTGGAGAATAACATACCTCTCAAGATTTTGCTTATTGTTGATGATGCTCCTGGACATCCTCCTTTTATTGGTGATATTCATCCCAATATCAAAGTGGTGCTTCTCCCTCCAAACACCACCTCTTTGATCCAACCAATGGATCAAAAACTCAGCTTTTAAGTGCTATTACCTGAGGAGGACCTTTGTCCAGGCTATTGCTGCTACTGAGGAAGACACTGATGCAATTCTGGAAGAATTACAACATCTATGACTGCATCAAGAACCTTGCTTGGTAGCACAACCAGAAGGACCTAAACTAGAATATACAATCTAGTACTGGGGGGGCTTTGGGGAGAAGAAGAAAAATTTAAAAAGAAAAAAAGATTGGCAACAGATGTTAGCTCAGGTGCCAATCTTTAAAAACAAAACAAAACACCTTGCTTGGGCTTGGGGTGATGTCACCAAGGAGTGCATGAATGGCATCTGGAAGAAGACACTCAAGAAGTTCGTCCACGACTTCATAGGATTTGCCAAGGGTGAGAAGGTTGTAAAAATCAACAAGGCTGTGGTTGAGACGACAAACAGTTTTAACCTGGTGTGTGGCGAGGATGACATTGAGGAGCTCCTAGACACTGGCTCCTGAAGAATTAACTAGTGAGGAGTTGCTCCAGTTGGAACTGGAACAGAGATGCAGAGCAAAGAAGAGGCAAGAGAAAAAAAACTGTAGGAGAAGAACCCTCAAGAAAATTCACAGTAAAGTGTTTAGCAGAAGCTTTTGTAGACCTCAACAAGCTCCTTAAAAAGCTGGAAAACATGGACACCAACACCAAAAGGTTTTCATTAATAGAAAGGAATGTTCATGATGTATTATATGCTTACAAGGAAATCAATGATGAAAAAAAGAAACAAACCAAGCAAACCACCATGGACATATTTCTGGAGAGAGAGACAGCTCCTCAAGAAGAGCCTCAGGCAGGTCCTTCAGGAGGTGTTCCAGAAGAAGGCATTGTTACCGAAGGAGATGACAGTGTGTTATTGCCCCTGAAGACCTTCTAGTGGGACAAGATGTGGAAGAGGAAGACAGTGATATTAATGATCCTGATCCTATGTAGGCCTAGGCTCATGTGTGTCTCTGTGTCTTAGTATTTAAGAAAAAAGTTCAAAAAGTAGAAAAAAATTTTTTATAGAAAAAAAGCTTATAAAGTAAGGGTATAAAGAAATAAAATATTTTTGTATAGCTGTACAATGTGTTTGTTTGTTTTTTGGTGAGGAAGATTCGCCCTGAGCTAACATCCATAAGCAATCTTCCTCTTTTTTTTGCTTGAGGAAAATTAGCCCTGAACTAACATCTGTGCCAATTTTCCTCTACTTTGTATGCGGGATGCCTCCACAGCACAGCTGATAAGTGGAGTATGTCTGCACCCAGGATCCTAACTGGTGAACCTGGGCTGCCAAAGCAGAGCACACAGAACCTTAACCACACGGCCATGGGGCCAGTCCCACAATGTGTTTGTATTTTCAGCTAAGTGTTATTACAAGAGTCAAAAAGTTTTAAAAAATTAAAAAGTTTATAAAGTAAAAGAGTTACAATAAGCTAAACTTAATTTATTGAAGAAAGAATTTTTTTTATAAATTTAGTGTAACCTAAGTGTTCAGTGCTTATAAAGTCTGCGGTAGTATGCAGTAATGCCCTACGCCTTCATATTCACTCATCACTCACTCACTGACTCATCCAGAGCAACTTCCAGTCCTGTAAGCTCCATTCATGGTAAGTGCCTTATACAGGTGTTAACATTTTTTCTTTTATATCATATTTTTACTGTACCTTTCCTATGTTTAGATACACAACACTTACCATTGTGTTATAATTGCCTATAGTATTCAGTACAACATGCTGTACAGGCATGTAGCCTAGGAGCAATAGGCTATACCATATAGCCTGGGATAGTAGGCTATCCCATCTAGGTTTGTGTAAGTACATTCCATGATATTCCCACAATGACAGAACCACCTAATGACGCATTTCTCAGAATGTATCCCGGTGATTAAGTGATGCATGGCTGTCTAAATTAGAGAGGATACTTTCTGGACCAATGACCAACCCAAATCAAACCAACTGAAACAAAAAAGAGATTTGGTAACTGACATGAAGAAAGAACTGAAGTAACCAGAGAAACTCCGAAGACTTTATGGCCTGGAATTAGAGACTTGATGTTGCCAGGTCTCATTTTTCCCAACCTTTTAGTCTTATTTGCTTGTCTCCCACTGCACACAGGGTTTCCTTCAAGTAGTAGGGAAGATGGCAGCTGTGAGTCCTCTATCCATATTTTTCCAGCTCTATGACTGCAGTAGACAAAAAGTTTAATCTATGTTATAGAAATTTTTCTTCCTTTCTGTTTTTTGGGAAGACTGACCTTGAGCTAATATCTGTTGCCAATCTTCCTCTTCTTTTTATTTCCTCCTCAAAGCCCCCCACTGTACATAGTTGTATATCCTAGTTGTAGGTCCTCCTAGTTCTGCTGTGTGGGACACCACCTCTGCATGGCTTGATGAGTGGTGCTAGTTCTGCACTCAGGATCCAAACCTGTGAAGCCCGAGGCACTGAAGCGGAATGCGTGAACTTAACCACTCGGCCATGGGGCTGGCCCCTAGGAATTTCTGAAGAAGTATTTTGTTCCTCTTTCTCTCACATGCTTACCTCTGAATCAATTACTGTAGCCAGAATACTGTGATAGGCAAGACCTGAGTCATTCTTACCACCCAGAGGCCAGGGTGATACAGTATTGCCATTGGCAACCCCATAGAGCCACATGGAATTGGGGAAGAGAAGTCCTCTAAAGAAAGGAGCCCCTTTCCATAGGAAGTGAGTTGGGGTAAAAATGCTGGGAAAATAAAACATTAAGTCTATTACAATACCTAATAATATGAGTCTGCTTGAATAAATTGTCATGTTAATACAAAGCAATACTACGTAGCCATTAAAAATAATGTTTTCAGGAAGCCTAATATACTGCTGGTGGGAATACAAACTGGTGCAGCATCTATGGAAAACAGTATGGAGATTCCTCAAAAAATTAAAAATAGAAATACTATATGATCCAGCTATTCTAATTCTGGGTATTTATCCAAAGAACATGAAAACAGTAATTCAAAAAGATATATGCAGCCTTATGTTTATTATAGCATTATTCACAATACCCAAGACTTAGAAACAACCTAATGCCCATCAACAGATGAATAGATACAGAAGATGTGGTGTATATATATATATATATATATATATATATATATATATATATATACACACACACAATGGAATACTACTCAGCCAGAAGAAAAAGATAAAACCTTGCTATTTGCAACAATGTGGATGGACCTTGAGGGTGTTATGCTGAGCAAAATAAGTCAGAGGAAGACAAATACTATGTGATTTCATTCATTTATGGAAGATAAACAAAAAAACAAAAAAACACATAGATACAGAGAACAAATTAGTGGTTACCAGAGGGGAACGGGGGCTAGAGGAGAGCAAAAGGGGTAAAGGAGCACACGTGTACAGTGACAGATGGCAACTAGACTTTTAGATATGTTTAGATACACAATATCTAAATACACCACATTGTGGTGAACACGATACAGTCTATACAGAAGTCGAAATATAACAATGTATATCTGAAATGTATGTAATGTTATAAACCAGTTACCTCAATATAAACAAACAAATACATGAAAAAATGTTTTTATGAAAAGAGAAATTGCTTTCAGTGATAATTGAATGGAGGGGGGAGGGAATGATACAAAACAATACATAGGAAGTTCCACTTCTACTTAGGATGTAAAAAACTGGAGGGTATTGCTCTCTCCCTGACAATGAGAAAAAACCTGCAAAATCACAACTTTTCTTGCACCAAAAAGTTGAATCTAAGAGCTGAGCTGAGGTTGGAGGTCAACTAAGTAGCCTGAAATACAAGGAGGCACAGTTCCTCCAGAGCAAGACTGGATGCGTGGACTGTCTCATCTGTGCCAGAGCATGGGAAGTATGTGGACCATCACAGAAGTAAGTAAGAAGAACACAGCTAAAATTTTAATGAATTGCTAAAGGGCTAGTGTGGGCCAGAGTAACTACAAAGAATCTCTGTGTGCCATAGAAGCAAGGGGAGCTTGTACTTACTCACAGGCTCTTTCCCATGATCTTTACCAGATGCTCGCAAGAAAGAATGGGCAAGGGTGAGAGACTGAGAAAAGCCTCCTTTCGTAATATGGGCACAGAGGACAGTATCCTCTATCACTGAAGCAGAGGCCCCAGCTGCCCATACTCTTCTCTCAAAAGGCTTAAGCATCTGGGGAGGAGCAGCAAGTACTGTTGCCCCCATTGTTGCACAGGTAAAGACCCATTGTTGCCTGGGGAAGGATAGTGGGAAAAAACTCTACCCCTGGGAGAAGGAAAGGAAGAGTTCTCAGTCCAGAATATTATACCAATACTTTTAGAGGTCTCCTAAAACTGAAGGAGGGGCAGGAAAATCTTTCCCACACAAGACCTGCCACAGATACCAAGCAGAGTTTGGCAGGGAGGAGAGGCAGGAACGCTGAGAAAACCTCATTCTCCAGTGCCCAGGCATATGAAACCTACCTAAGACTGAAGATGAAGAGGACAATAGAGAACCATTCTGCCCATCACCACCACCCTAGCAGATACCAAGTAACGAGGAATAGCAGTCTGTCACTGGCAGAGGGGCAAGAACATGGTGAGGGACTACCTCTGTGATGCCTACAAAGTGTACAGGGAAGGTTGAGAGCTGAGTGTAGAGAACAAACATTGAAAAAACCCTCTGGCATTCCAGACCCCACCGTAAGCAAAGGGTACCATAAGAATTCGAAGCCTGTGGTGCACTGGAAGTAATCTTGGCAATAGTAAAACCTAAATCCAGCTCACTTTTTAACTAGATTGACTCCATCCACCATGCTAAACTGCTGGAGAAGAAGCATGTCCACTTCTAGGCACAAATACTATTTACCTAAATCTTTCCTGTTCTATACGTATCTGACATTCAATAAAAATTTATATGACTTACCAAAAGAGGAGGAGGAGGAGGGAGAAGAAAAAGGAGGAGAAGGAGAGGGAGGAGGAAGAGGAAGAGGAAAAGAAAGAAAGAAGAAGAACACAGCCCTCTGTCAAGATAGAAAGCAACGGACAGAACCAGATCCAGCCAATCTAGATGTTAGAAATATCAAAGAGGGGACTTTAAGATGGTTAAAAGTAATATGTCAAATGATCTAATAAAAAAGGTGGACTACATCCATGAATAGATGGAGAATTTCAAAAGAAAGATGGAAGCAACAAAGTCAAATAAAAATGCTGAGAATAAAAAATATGGTATCAGAGATGAGCAGCTCCTTCTACAGCCTCACTAGTAAACTTGACCCAGCTGAGGAAATAATCAACCAATAGCTACCCTGAAGATATGTCAATAGAAAGTAACCAACTGAAACACAAGCAAAAAACTGAACAGAGTATCCAAGAGCTGCAGGATGATGTCACATGGTTTGATGTAAATGTTATCAGAATTCTGGAAGGAGAAGAGAGAAAGAACAAGCAGAAGAAATGTGTAAGGAGATAACAGATGAGAATTTTCCAAAAATAACAAAAGACCGAACAACAGACCCATAAATTCTAGAATTCCAAACAGGATAAATACCACAATAAAACACACTAATGACATCATATTCAAAATGCTGAAAATCAGAGATAAATAGGAAGTCTTGAAGGTGACCAGAGAAAAAACATACATTACATATAGAAGAACAAAGTTAAGAATTATAGCAAACTCCTCATGAGAAACAATGTCAACCAGAAGACAATAGATTGGTATCTTTAAAACGCTGAAAGGAAGAAAAAAAAAGGAAATCTAGCATTCTGTACCCAGCAAAAATATCTTTCAGTATTGAAGGAGAAAAAGACTTTTTCAGGTAAACAAAAGCTGAGAGAATTTATTGCTAGTAGATCTGTGCTACGTGAACTATTAAATAGAGTTTTTAAGGCAGAAGATATAAGACAGGGGTTGACAAATTATGGCCTGCAGGTCAAATGCAGCCTGCTACAGGTTTTCTAAATAAAGTCTTATTGGAGCACAGTAACACTCATTTGTTTACATATTGTCTATGGCTGTTTTTGTGCTACCATGGTAGATCTGAGGCATTACAAGGGACCATATGGCATACAAAGCCTACATTATTTACTGTCTGATCATTTAGAGAAAAAAATTGCTGACTCCTGAAATAAGACACCATACAAAAACTGCACAAATAAATGAAGTTCTAAATTGTATCAAATAAAATATAAAAGACATTTAAATCAATTTCCAATAACTCTAAAAGATAAATGACTGCCTAAAGCAAAAAATAGTTCATTCTGAGTATGACGTAGGGGTGAGGCATTTTTTACATGTCAAGATAGAATGATAAATGAAGAAAGAAACATTGTAGAATCTGCTTAGCATAATTCCTTTGGCACCTTTTCCTTCTCTCCTATTTTGAATTTTCTGATTCTAAATATTTCTTTTCTTCCCTCTGTAACTCGTTCAGGGCCTACCACTACATGTCTACTTCTCTCAGCTTTTCTAAAATCCCAGTAAAGACACCTTTATTCTCTCCAGCCATGAATCTTCTTTTACCCTGGTCCTTTGATTCTAGTACAGATGATTTGTTAACTTTGGGATCTTATTGAACATTTTCCAATTCTGTGGATCTAAGAGAGAAGCTAGAATGGAGACAGGTATTGTTCCAGCTATGGGAGCTACCTTTGCATCCAGTAATCTATTACCCATGCAATGGAAAAATAGAAATGCCCAAGCTAAAGAGGGGTGCTTATTTATATATAAATGTTTTTATCTTGTATTCCCAAGAAACTAACTATACTGCTAAGGGAGATTTAAAACAGCTATTTACTGGTGACGTCAACATCATGGCAGAGTAAGTTTTTCCAGTGATCTTTCCCCTCAGACATACAATGAATAAACATTCATACTCCAACAGAGGACATTCAAACACAACACAAAAACGTTGGAGAGACACACGCAGCCATATGATGGAGGCCAGAGAGGCTGGAGCTCCCCTGGGAGGAGGTGGAAAGGGGTAAGAGAAAACATTGCTCCCTCCCCTAAAGACTGCGATCTGGGACCACAGGAGGCCTCCAAGAGGGAAGGAACAGGGAGGGGACGTTTGTTCGTGGGAACACCAAGGACTCCTGAGGGCCTTTACAGCCTACAGGGAAGGCCTCTACTGGGATGAAAGATCTCACAGGGGCTGACATTATCAAGCCAACATCCCAGGAGAGCAGACAGGGACAGCAGAGGGAGAAAACCCCAAGAGTACACAGGAGAAAGCACCTCTCCCTCCACCTGCTCAGCATGGCTCCAGCCTCTAGGATTTCAGCTGAAGGCAGAGGGCTCAGAATATGGGGCTCTGGACCTCCACCCAGTGGTGATAGGTGGTAACTGTGGCCAAATAATGCAAGAATGTGAAAAAACAGAGCCACTCCTTCTAGCAATATCAAACATTAGATTAGATCTCTAGACCAGAGAGAAAATGACAAGTACCCAGAAATCAGTCCTGAGGATGCAGAAATATGTAATCTAAATGACAAAGAATTCAAAACAGCTATCATCAAAAAACTTAATGAGGTAAAAGAGAATGTAGAGAAACAATTCAACAAGTTCAGGAGCTACTTCACAAAAGAGACTGAAACAATAAAGAAGAATCAATCAGAAATATTAGAGATGAAAGACACAATGGAAGACATAAAACAAAACATGGATTCCCTGAATGCTCGTGTGGACACCACAGAGAAGCATATCAGCATAATCGAAGATAGCCATGTTGAAATGCTCCTGATAGAGGAGGAGAGAGAACTAAGACCAAAAAGAAATGAAGAAAGTCTCTGAGAAATATCCAACTCAATTAGGAAATGCAACATAAGAATTATAGGTATTCAAGAAGGAGAAGAGAAAGAGAATGGAGTAGAAAGCTTGTTCAAAGAAATAATAGCAGGGAACTTCCCAAACCTAGGGAAGGAAATCCATGTGGAAGAGGCTGCCAGATCTCCTAAATATGTCAGTGTAAAAAGACCTACTGCAAGGCATATAGTAGTGAAACTGGCAAAACTGAATGACAAAGAAAGAATACTAAGGGCGGCAAGGCAGACGAAAATAATCTACAAAGGAACCCCCATCAGGCTTTCAGCAGATTTCCTCTGCAGAATCTTTACAGGCTAGGAGAGACTGGAATGACATATTCAAACCTTTCAGCCAAGAATACTCTATTCAGTGAAAATATCCTTCAGATATGATGGAGAAATAAAAACTTTCCCAGACAAACATAAGCTAAGGGAGTTCATAGCCATAAGACCCCCCTCTACAAGAAATCCTCAAGAAGGCCCTCATACCTGAAAAAAGAAAAAAGGGAGAAAGGGGTTACAAAGCACTGAGTAAGGAGATAAATAGGTAGACAGAATCAGAGCAGGATAGCAAATACTGAAGTATAGCATTAAAGACAAAGGGAAGGAAAACACCAAAAACAAAGATAATCTTGTCATTTTAACCACAAACTCATAACACAAGATGGAATAAGATGTGAGAAAAACAACTTAGGAGGGGAAGAGGAAAGAGACTGATTCGGTTTAGTCTAAGGAAATCAGAGGCCATCAGAAAAGGGACTATCTTATCCATGAGATTTTGAATACAAACCTCAGGGTAACCACTAAAACAGCTATTTACTGCCTTGGCAACCAGAAGACACCAATCTTGCAGAAAAAAAGATAATTGTGCAAAGAATCTGTACAAAGGATGCCATTCATTAGCTGTGTGAATTATGACAAGTTATTAACCTCTTTGTGCTTTGGTTTCCTCATCTATAAAATGAGAACAAAAATGGCACATATCTTATATACTTGGACTCTTGAAAATAAAGGGGTTTTTTTTTTGGTGAGGAAGATTGACCCTGATCTGTTGCCAACTTCCTCTTTTTGCTGGAGGAGGATTGTCACTGAGCTATTTTGTACATGGGATGCCACCACAACATGGCTTGGTGAGTGATGTGTAGGTCCATATCCAGGATCTGAACCTATGAACCCCGGGCTGCCAAAGTGGTGTGTGCACTTAACCACTATGCTACCAGGCCGGCCCCTATTCTAGCATTTCTTAAATTTAAAAAATTGGCAAATTTCATTGAAAAGAAAAAGATTTGTGGGCAGATGTTTATTTCTCTTTGGGTGCACTGAGGATTCCACACGATCAGCAGAAGGCCCAGAGACAGCAAGCAGACAGGAAAAAACTTGAAAGACAGCTTCTTAATGCATGTGCTGTTGCCCATGCCATTACCTTTGCCCGGACTGCTTTTCTCCTTCTCTACTTGGAGAATTTCTCATCATCTTTCCAGGTTCAGCTAACACCTCTATGAAGGCATTTCTAACCCACCTTATATTCTTCCAACTCCAGAGAGAAATAATTCCTTTCTTCTGTGCCCTGAAACTTCAGTGAACTTGACCACAGCACTAGCCATCATATCTTGTCACTCTTTACTTATATGCCTCTTTTTCCCACCCATTCTGTGAAACTCTTTAGAGAATCAAAGCTCATCCATCTTTCTTCCCTAGCCCAGGTGCTCAGTAATAATGCATAAATGAGGAGAAAGGGCAAAGATTATCCCACATCCCTTCCATCTCTTTATTACCTCCAAATTAATTTCCTCTACTCCTGCTCTCCAAAACCCTTTGAATGTTCCTTCCCTTCTTTTCTTCAATGTTTGGGGCTCTCGTTTGGTATGATTTTATGATTAGTGGCATCATTAAATAATTATTCTTTCCTATAGCTAACTTCACATCCTATGGGCAGAAGAACCCACCTTTTGTCTCAGGTGATTTATTAATAAGGGAGACGACAAAATGCTTATTGAAAGACGTTTTGCTAGTCCCCAGTCCCAGAGTTTCTGATCCATTGGTCTGTGGTGAGGGATGAGAATTTTTATTTTGAGCAAGTTCTCAGGTGATGCTGATGCTGCTGGTCCAGGGACCACACTTTGAGAACCACTGCTGTAATGCTGGATCTAGGAGTAGTTAGTGAGAAAGGCTTCCTGGAGTTGAGAGCAAAGTTCTGATTAATAAAGATGCAGAATGCCAATCTCTCTCCTGCATTTCCCCACCAATGTCCAATAGAATGAGGCCATGAAACTTCTTCCTTCTCTCTTCATCCTCTGTCTCTTGCAGTCTTTTTCTCCCAGGACTTCTCTGGGCTTATCATCTACAATTCTAGTCTGGTATTCTGCTACCCGGAGTAAAGTGAAAATAGTAACCACATGGGGTAGAAGAAACAGGATGCCAACACTAATGAGCTCTCTATGGAATGAATCCAGATGAACTCTCCCTTGATGGGAAAGGAGAGCTGCTCAGAAAATATGAGGAGCTGCCTCTGTTTATTGTCTATAATTTTCTTTAAAATATATCCATATAAGCAGTGATGCATAAGGAAAACAGTGAATGTTATCCTTTAAACTTAATCTACACCCTGGAGTAGTTGGTTAGCATTCAAAGGCCCAGAATATAAGATTCATATAAGGGCCGGCCCGGTAGCGCAGGGTTAAATGTGCACGTTCTGCTTCGGCAGCCAGGGGTTTGCCAGTTCAAATCCTGGGTGCGGACATGGCACCACTCAGCAAGCCATGCTGTGGCAGGTATCCCACATATAAAGTAGAGGAAGATGGGCACAGAAGTTAGCTTAGGGCCAGTCTTCCTCAGCAAAAACAGGAGGACTGGCAGCAGTTAGCTCAGGGCTGATCTTCCTCAAAAAATAAATAAATAAATAAATAAAATTAAAAGATTCATATATACGTTCATTTGGAAACCTCTCCAGGGTGCACAGTCAGACTACATATGCTTTCAGCTAATCAGTCAATACTGGAGAGTACTGGTGAGATCATGACTGAATTTTCCATAAATATTTCTTCAGAGCTTTGTTAGGAATGTCCTAGGGAACTCGTTTCTACAGTTTAAAATAATCCCTCCATGTTTCCCTCATTCCCAGGACAGACATACAACAGGCACACACATACATACACACACCAGAACTCTTTGGAACACTTTGTGTTGCCTCTGGAGGCTCTGATTGATATGCACACAGGGAAAACTAGTACTTCAAATCTAGGTTTTAGTCTACATCTAATAAATTCTTTTTTTTTTTCAGGAAGATTAGCCCCAAGCTAACTACTGCCAGTCCTCCTCTTTTTTGCTGAGGAAGACTGGCCCTGAGCTAACATCCATGCCCATCTTCCTCTACTTTATATGTGGGATGCCTACCCAGCATGGCATGCCAAGCGGTGCCATGTTCACACCCGGGATCCTAACCAGCGAACCCTGGGCCAACAAGAAGCAGAACGTATGAACTTAACTGCTGTGCCACCGGGCCGGCCCCATCTAATAAATTCTTAATAATCAATTTTATTACAAAACATTCATAGGCTACAGAAAGTTTATATGAAAATTAACACCAATTTAGAGAAACATGAAACCCAGAATTTTGAGATATCCTGAACTATATTCCATTTTCTATTGCTAATAACTACTTGTCTCTAAATACATGGTTCTATTCGATACCAATCTTTCCCTTTTATCTACCCCCCTTGAGATGTCCATGAAGGGTAGGTGTCAGGTAGCTTTTATCTGCTGATGGGGCCAGTCTTGCCTTTTGGAAACTTTAAACAATGAACTATCTGAAAAAGAAATAAAGAAACCATCTCATTTACAATAGCATCAAAAACAATGAAATATTTAGGAATAAATTTAACCAAGGAGGTGAAAGATTTGTACACTGAAAACATAAGACATTAATGAAAGAAATTGAAGAAGACAAATAAATGTAAAGATATATCATTTCATGGATCAAAAGATTTAAAATTGTCAAAATGCCCATACTATCCAAAGCAATCTATAGACTCAATGCAATTCCTACTAAATCCAATGGGATGTTTACATAAATAGAAAAAAAAAAATCCTAAAATCCATATGGAAACACAAAAGACCCCAAATAGCCAAAGCAATCTTGAGAAAGAAGAACAAAGTTGGAGGCATCACACTTGCTGATTTCAAAGTATATTACAAAGCTATTGTAATCAAAACGGTATGGTACTGACATAAAAACAGACACAGAGACCAACAGAACAGAATTGAGAGCCCAGAAATAAATCAATGAATATATGATCAATTAATATTTGACAAGGGAGCCAAGAATACTCAATGGGGAAAAGACAGTCTCTTCAACTAGTGTTGGGAAAACTAGATATCCATATGAAAAAGAATGAAATTGGACCCCTATCTTACGCCACTTACAAAAATTATCTCAAAATGTATTAAAGACTTAAATGTAAAATCTGAAACGATAACATTACTAGAAGAAAACATAGGGAAAAACCTTCTTGACATTGGTCTTGGCAATGATTTTATGGATATGACACCCAAAGGACAAGCAACAAAAGCAAAAATGAATAAGTATATCAAACTAAAAAGTTTCTGCACAGCCAAAGAAATAATCAACAAAATAAAAAGGCAACCTATGGAATGGGAGAAAATATTTGCAAACCATCTATCCGATAAGGAGTTAACATTCAAAATATATCAAGAACTTATGCAACTCAATAGCAAAACACCAAATAATCTAATTAAAAAATGGGCAGAGGAACTAAATAGCCATTTTTCCAAAGAGGACATACAAATGGTCAACAGTTACACGAAAAGGTGCTCCACATCACTAATCATCAGGGAAATGCAAATCAAAACCACAATCAGATATCACCTCACCTCTGTTAGATGGCTATTATCAAAAAGACAAGGAATAACAATTGTTGATGAGGATGTGGAGAAAAGGAAACCCTTTTGCACTATTGGTGGGGATTTAAATTGGTACAGCAACTATGGAAAACAGTATGGAGATCCCTCAAAAATTAAAAATAGAACTGCTATATGATCCAGCAATTTTACTTCTAGGTATATATTTGAAGGAAATGAAATCACTATCTCGAAGACTTATCTGCACCTCTATGTGCATTGCAGCATTATTCATAACCAAGGCGTGGAAACAACCTAAGTGTCTGTCACTGAATGAATGGATAAAAAAAATATGGTGTATATATACAATGGAATACTGTTCAGCCATAAAAAAAGAAGGAAATCCTGCCACTTGCAACATCATAGATGAACCTTGAGGGCATTATGCTAAGTGAAATAAGCCAGCCAGAGAAGGACAAATACTGTATGATCTGACTTAAGCGTGGAATTTAAGAAACTCAAACTCAGAGAGTGAATGGGAGTTGCCAGGGGCTGGGGGGTGGAGGAAATGGGGAGATGTTGATCAAAGGGTAAAAATAAGTTCTGGGGAATCTAATGTACAGCATGGTGATTACAGTTAACAATACTGTACTGTATGCTCGAAATTTGCTAAGACAATAGATCTTAAATGTTCTCACCACATACATACAAAAAAGATAACTATGTGAGGTGATGGATGTGGTAACTAATCTTATTGTGATTGTACATAGACCTTTATTGTAAACAATAAAAGTATTTCTGGAGTAAGAATTATGTTAATTATATATTATCTTATCCTAATAGCTTATTATCTTATGCTACATATTATCTTAGGCATAACTACATATATGTAATTTGTCATTCAAGGGGACTCATAAATTTTCAATTCATCCTCACCAAACATTAGTGGTAATAAGCACTCAGTACAGCTAAGGAAAGAATTTTATTCTAGCGTATTTGGAATTCTTCTTTCTTTATATTATCCTAGCTTTCTTGATCATTTTCTAATAATTTTGTCCCACACCATTCTTCTCAAGGATGTTATTTCCTTATTTCCAGATTATTTACACTTTTTCACTTATAGCCTTTGGTTTTCCATCTGCTAACATTTTCTTTGAATACTCTGCTGTCCAAAAAGCCACTTGCTCGCTTTACTTGGTAATCTCCTAGGTTATTCCTTGGTACTATCCCCTAGGGGAGGGCAGCTTCAGCAAGCCTTCTGCTCTCCTCATTCCTGAGGAGGCTAGAAGAGAGAGGCCTGTCTCTGCCCCACGTCAGGACTGCTGATCGGAGGCTCTACCTCTGGAGAGCATAGCCAATCCAATCAAGTTATAATACTGAGGAAAAGGAAGGGAGAAAGCACCTGAAGCAAGGGCCACTCCTTGCTTGCCTCTGTGTCTCCACCCTTCTCTATTAATTATAGGCTTCACTCTTTCCTTTTCAAATCCATTCAAGTGAAGTAGGCAGTGTTTCAAAGTTCAAATATGAACACATCAGGGCAAAGGAGGTTGCCACCCAGCCCCACCCAAGCTAAACAGGACCTGAACCAACATTTAGTTTCCTAAAGTAAGAAATGAAAGGAAACTGAAAGTTCATATTAAAAGAGGCAAAGGAAAAACAGAGATCACACGCTCAAATTACTCAGGGAGAAGGACTTTTTTTAAACAAATACTTATTGATCACTGTTATGGAATGAGTTGTGTCCCCTCAAAATTCATATGTTGAAGTCCTGACGCCCAGTACCTCAGGACGTGACTGTATTTGGAGATAGGGTTGAGTGGGCCAGCCTACCCTGCAGATTTTGGACTTGCCAGCCTCCACAACCACGTGAGCCAATTATCAATCAATCTCTTTTCTCTCTCTTTCTATATATATATATATCTTGAGCATGTTAGACACAATAGGAAATATATTTTAAGAGCGTTTTTTGGACTTCAAGGGAAATATTTCATAACATAAAATATTCACAAATGAAAAGTTCAATAACAAGAAAAATATTAAAGAAATGCCACTGAACAGCATTTGCTTTAGTACCTAGAACGTGCTACTGATGACAAATAGAAGACAGATCTGTGGCCTGGATCAGAGTTGTAAGGAAAAATTTAATGGAGTACAGTAACTGAGAAGTTTCAGGGAACCTCTCATCCAGGTTTTCCTTATGCTTTTATCCTTCTTACTTTTTAACTTTAAGCTCTTTCAAATAAAAAAAAAGTCTTCCTTTTTGAAAGACAAGACCATCCTCCCCAGTCCTAACCATATTACTTCCTCTATAAGGCACTGGCTTATCGATATGAAACCACCCCCTCTGAATTTGAAGGTACTATTTTTGGAGGAAGGAGGGGGAAGGTAATGTAAGAGATGGAAGTGCCGCTGTGAAGTCTTCTGGAAAAGAAGACTTTACAGGATTGATGGGAGAGAAGAGCAAAAGGTTTTCTAGAAACTCAGCAATGCAGGGCATGTAGTAAGCATTCAGTACATTTTTGTTGACTGCTTAAGAGAACAAGTAGGACATAAATTCTTTACAGCAAGATATCTAGATAAAATTAAACACCACCAACCAGTATTTTCTTACTGTCGTTATATAACATGTGAGCCCCAGGAAAGAACATATATCCTCAGCCTGCTTGGATAGTGTCTAACTGTGATAGACACTCAATAAACATGAATGAATGAATAAATGAAAAAAAAATGAGAGCAAAAAAGCCTAATTGAGATGATTTCAGCAAAAATTATGCAGTAAGGATCTCCAAAAGTTTGTCTCTTCACAAAAGCAGCAAAAAAGCCTGGCAAAAATGGTCAGAATCAGCTTTGGAACTCTGGAAATCAACCAAAGGCTTGCAGCAATCCAGGGAACATTTAGTTAAGAAAAACAGCTGAATCATGGTAAGAGCAGTGAGTTTTGTGACATTTTATTTTACCCCAGTTCCACGACAGGTTTGAAAAATAATAGTCTACATTCCTAACACCGGGAGGAGCAGAAAGGCTCTCACTCCCAAAGAAATATCACTATTTGACGTGTCTGCCAGTGGTTCTTGGAAAGACCTGGAAAGGTTTTTCTTTATTCAACTTCACACAAACTTGTACTGTGCTAAACACCTTGGGGTGGAGGGAGATTCTGTTGAATGCTTTAACATCACAGCTGCCTCAGATGATGGCACAAACAATAACTAACCAAAAAGCTTAAAAGGAAAAAGCTGAGGAGTGCGATATTCATAGGGACACTGAAAAACTCTAACACTGAAAAATTCTGTGGAATTAGTTCAAAAGTCACTGAACAACAAATAACAACTACAAAAAGCAGTGACAGCAATAAGGAAGAAGGAGAATCTGATTTCCAGAGATGTCACATTATATTATTTGAGATGTTCAGTTTTCAATAAAAAAAATTATGAGAAACGAGAAAGTATGACCCTTACGCAGGAAAAAAAAAAAAAATCAATAGAAATAGTCCCTGAAAAAGAAGCAAATGGAAGAGGGAATACTTGATAGTATACACGAAGTAGTACTTAGCAATCAAAAGAAACAAACGATTGTTATTTGCAAGATGAGAGCAAACATCCTTGTCCTGTTCCTGGTCTTAGGAGGAAAGTATACAGTTTCTCGCTATTAAGTATGATATTGGCAGTAGGTTTTTTTGTAGATGTTCTTTGTCAAGTTGAGGAAGTTCCCCTCTATTCCTAGTTTGCTGTGAATTTTGTTTTGCTTTGTTTCGTTTTAATCAAGAATGGGTGTTGCATTTTGTCAAATGCTTTTTCTGCATCTATCAATATGATCACTTTTTTCTTTAATCTGTTGATGTGATGGATTATATGAATTTTTGAATGTTGAACCAGCCTTGCTAGATGTCCTTTGTCCAGTCAAAGGAGTTTCCTTCTATTCCTAATTTATCAAGTGTTTTTATCAATTGCCCAAATGCTTTTTCTGAGCCTAATGAGATATTCATGTGGTTTTGTCCTTTATTTTTTTGATACGGTATATTACATTAATTAATTTCTGGATGGTAAACCAACTTTGCTTTGAGATAAATCTCACTTGATCATAGTGTATAATCTTTCTTACATAATGCTGCATTCAGTTTGCTAGCTATTTGTTGAGGAGTTTTGCATCTATATTCATTAGGGATATTGGTCTCTAGTTTTTTGTGTGATGTCTTAGTCAGGTTTTCATATCAGGGTAATACTGGCCTCATAGATGAGTTGAGTAGTGTTCTCTACTGTTCTGTTTTTTGGAACAGTTTGTGAAGAATTGGTGTTAATTCTTCTTTAAACATTTGATAGGATGCATCAGTGAAGCCACCTGGGCTGGCTTTCTTTGTGAGAAATTTTTTGATTACTAACTTTACTTTCTGTCTATTCAGCTTTTCTCTATTATCTTGAGTCAGTTTTGGTAGTTTGTGTCTTTTTAGGAACCTATTTCTTCTGGGTTATCTAATTCGTTGATGTACAATTTTTCATAGTATTCCCTTATAATCTATTTTAATCTCTGCGAAGTCAATAGTAATGTTCCCTACTTCATTCCTGATTTTAGTCATTTGAGTCTTCTCTTTTTTTTCTTGGTTAGTCTAGCTAGTAGTCTGTTAATTTTGCTGATCATTTTAAAGAAACAACTATGATTTCACTGATATTCTCACTTGTTTTTCTAGTCTCTATTTCATTAATTTTCACTCTAATATTTCTATTATTTCCTTCTGTCTGCTTGCTTTGGGTTTAGTTTGCTCTTCTCTTTTTAGTTCTTAAGATGGAAGTTTAGCTCATTGATATGAGTTCCTTTTTTTTTGTTTTTTTTTTTGAGGAAGATTAGCCCTGAGCTAACATCCACTGCCAATCGTCCTCTTTTTGCTGAGGAAGACTGGTCCTGAGCTAACATCCGTGCCCATCCTCCTCTACTTTATATGTGGGACACCTACCACAGCATGGCTTGCCAAGCGGTGCCATGTCCGCACCCGGGATCCGAACCTGTGAACCCCGGGCTGCTGAAGTGGAACGTGTGCACTTAACTGCTGCACCACCAGGCCAGCCCCACTTTCTTCTTTTTTAATGTAGGTGTTTACAGTATAAATTTTCTTCTGACCATTGCTTTCACTGCATCCTGTAAGTTTGGTATACTGTCTCTTCATTTTCCTTTATCTTAAATTATTTTCCAATTTCTTTGTGACTTCTTCTTTGACACGCTGGTTACTTAGGAGTATGTTGTTTAACTTCCACATAGCTGTGAATTTCCCTAAATTCTTTCTGCTATTGGTTTCTAATTTTTCCATTTGGTTAGAGAATATAAATTGTATGATTTCAATCTTTTTAAATTTATTGAAGCTTGTCTTATGGCTTAGCATATGTTCTATCCTGGAAAATGTTTTGTATGCACTAGAGAAGAATATGTATTTTGCTGTTGTTGGCTATTGAAGTATTCCATAGATGTCTGTTAGGTGTAGTTGGTTTATAGTGTTGTTCAAGTCTTCTATTTCCTTGTTCATCTTCTGCCAAGTTGTTTACTGATTCTGTAAAGTCTGTATTTTTGTGTGTGTGTAGCCACTGAAATTCCTACTCAGTTAGCTTACTGGTTGGCTAATAACTAGAGGGAGATTTCCCTATATGCCTATAAGCAATAAATCTCTCGGTCTTTATGGAAGAATTCTGCATGCATGTTGGAGCACATCTTTGACATTTAGCCAGGCACTTCACAACTTTATCTTAGCCTTCACTTCCTGCTTGTGTAGTCTCAAGGTCAGTCAGAGGTGAGAGCTCAGGGCCCTTTCAGGTCATTCCTGAGCATGTGCACAGCCCTACTCATGCACATGGCCTCCTAGGTCCCAGGAATATATTGGAGCTTTCAAAGCCCCTGTGGTCACCTCATTCTCTAGTTTTTCTCTTTTAAGCTTTTTGGTTAATCTATTGTTTGCCCCAACTGTGATCAGGGCTTGCTTTTAAGCTTTGTTAGGGGTGACCCAGCAGCCTTTAGTCTAGAGCAATCTTTTTTCCACTCCTGAGGCAACACCCTTTTGAGTTCTCTACTTTCTGTCCCATGACATACTTGGTTTTTCCACTCTGGCTGGTGGGAATACAAACTATCCTGATCCTTTCGTGAGCTCCAGGGATTGCTCCCGATAATTTCAGGTGGCTCTTTCCTTGCTCTTGGGTAGTGTCTTCACATGCATGTGCTGGTCAGTACTCATCCAAAAACTCAGGGAGACCCTCAGCAGATCTCTGTATTTTCTCTCTGTGCAGCTCTTTCCTCCCTGGTATTCTGCTCTGAGAATTCAGCTGTGCTGGCCCTCTAACTCTCAACTCCATTTCTTCAACTCAGTAAGACCAATAGGCTCCTGTTAGATTGTCTTCCCCTGCACTGTGACCTGGAAATTCTCCAGGTAGTAAGCTGGAGGAATCACAGGCTCATCTTAGCTGTTTTCCATCTCTAAGGGATCATTACCACGTGCTAACTGATGTCCAATATTTGAAAACCATTGTTTTATATTTTATGTCCTGTTCTTCAGTTGTTTCAGATGGCAGGGTAAACTCAGTCATTGTTACTCCACCTTGGCCAGAAGCAGAAACCTTCTTGCCAGTGTTATTGCAGTAGTCTCCCTGTTTCTACCTATGATTGCTGCGAATCTATTGCCAACACTGTAGCCTAAATGATCCCTTGAAGATGTAAGTTAGATCATATTACTTCTCTGTTCAAAACCGTCCAATGCCTCTCAATTTCTCTCCAAATAAAACAATGTCTCGATGGTTATCTTAAGGCCCTATTTAACCCGGCCCTTCATTACCTCTGTGTTACTGTTGATCTCTCTGCTCTATCCATACTAGCCTTATTATTGTTCCTCAAACATTCCAGGCATACTTCCAGCTTAATAACTTATTATTTACTATCTCTTTTCCCTACTGTACTACAAAGTAAGTGATGGCAAGGATTTTGTTTTGCTGATTTAACCCAAGCACCTAAAATAGTGTGTGGCACATAGTAGATCCTTTAAATATTTGTTGAATGAAAGTCTGAGCCCAATCATAGAGCATTTAGGATTATTATCAAGGTTACAAAAACAGGCACTCAGCCATAAGAGACAAAACAAAAATCCAATTACCAAAAATGGAGTCTATCAGAGTCTTGCCAGTAACAACGGTCATTTGATGCCAAGAGTTATTGTTGGACAGGCGATACTTAATATGTTTTACCAAAGACCAGAATTTAACCTAGAAATTGGGATAAAGTGACTCAAACTGTGGGAAGCAGGACCTGATAATTAAGCTCAGCCTGAAATGCCTCAAAAACATGATTTCAAAGGGCAAAAATATCTAGTACTAGAACTTCAGGAGCTTGGATGTGTACTTGGAAAACATAATTCCTACTAGAATTCACCGAAGACTTGCTATATAACACCATAATCTTTTTTTAAAAATTAGTTTATCAAGATTTTTAATACTGATGAAGATGCGGTGAAATGGGCACTTTATAAACTAATGGTAGAACTGTGTTGCAAACTTTAATTTCAAAAAATTATGGTAAAAAAATTTACTCTTTTAACCATTTTTAAGTGCACAGTTCAGTGGCATTAAGTACATTCACATTGCTGTGCAGCCCAATCATCTCCAGGACTGGTTCAATATCACCATTTTAAAATAAAAAAAAAAGATGCAGCAATTTTTTTCTAAAAGTATTTGTATCTACCCACCTACATAATTGGTGAACTAAAAAGAAATTTATTCCTTCAATATCCTAAAGAGATTAGTTATATAGTATAAGTAAAAGCAGGAGAAAGCACAAATGAATCCCAGAGGCCTAATTCCCTGTATGTACATTCGACCACCTATTGTGTTCTATCTTTAAGACAGAAAAGGTTTACAGCTCTTTTTTTTTTTTTTTTTTAAAGATTTTTTTATTTTTTCCTTTTTCTCCCCCAAAGCCCCCCAGTACATAGTTGCATATTCTTCGTTATGGGTTCTTCTAGTTGTGGCATGTGGGACGCTGCCTCAGCGTGGTTTGATGAGCAGTGTCATGTCCGCGCCCAGGATTCGAACCAACGAAACACTGGGCCGCCTGCAGCGGAGCGCGCGAACTTAACCACTCGGCCACGGGGCCAGCCCCGGTTTACAGCTCTTTAAGAAGAAAAACATATGTCCCTTGACTCAACCTTCTTTCATGTCAGATCTCATCTCCCTTTCAAATATATGTCTTACCAGGAAGACTACTTGGCAGTTTCTCCATCCTCTTCCTCTGTGATAGCTGCCAGTACCAATTCTCCTGGCACTGACAGTGGGTGGAGTGTATGCATCGGGCCATCTCATTTTGAACCCGGCAGCTGTTTGTGGGCTGAGGTCTCTGTCTGCAGAAGATAGGGCAGCATGTAGTACCCATAGAAGCTCTAAAACATGTTCTTGCTTTCAGGGTAGTAGTTATCTTGGTGTTCTCATTTAGGCCAGAGAATTATAAAAAGTACAAGATATTTATTGTCTGTGATCCTTTGGCCATAAATTGGCAAGGTCACTTTCTTACAATTCACATCCCAGTTGCATTTAGAAACTCTGCTCCCTTGCTTTTCAGACTCTGCTCCCTTAGAGTGTCTCTCTCATTCCCCCTCCCTCCCTGTCTCTCTCTGCCCCCTCATCTTTCTCATAAATTTGTCTCTGCTGCTTCTCTTATCTGACCTGGTCTTTAACCGTGAGCACACAATACATTTTAGTCCCTGAATGATTTCAAAGGGCAAAAACGTCTAGTGCTAGAACTTCGGGAGGAGCTTGGATATGTACTTGGAAAACATTATTCCTACTAGAATTCACTGAAGACTTGCTATATAACACCATCAAGCTTTTTTTAAAATCAGTTTGTCAAGAGGTGCATGTCACCACCTTGGAAAATTTATCCTCCCTTCCAGGTTTAACTACATCCTACATATAACTGAAACAATATAGGTTAGAGCTAGAAAGGACATCAGAATTAACCCAGTCTAATTCTTTCCTTTTCCAGATGAGGGAACTGAACCTCCCGAAATTAAGTGATTTAGTTTCTCAGTTAGTGGCTGAGCCAGCCCAGAATAATATTTCCTCTCTCTCAATCCAGTGCTCTTTCCATTACACAATGCAACTGCCCTAAATGATTCAATATACTAGACCCCTATGCCTGTGAACCTATAAGCTATGTCCAGCACATGTTATCCCACCATCAGACAAGGCAGCACAATTCTGCCAGAGTCTACATACTATGAATATCTTTATAGTATAAAATATATTTATATAAAAACACCTAATAGGACATATGTAAATATATAAATACAAACATAAAAATATTAAATACAATATAGATTTATATAAATGTATTTAATAATATATATTTATTTTATATAAATATTTTTACTATAAAGATACTTTTATTAAGTTTCTATTGCTATATAATGAACCATCAGTTTAGTGGTTTGAAACACTATACATTTATTATCTCATAGTTTTCATGGTTTGGGAGTCTGGGCGCAGGACTGCTTGGGGTCTTACCAGGCTGCAATCTCATCTGAGCATCAGGTTCCTCTTCCAAGTCCACAGGCTGTTGGCAGAATTCAGTTCCTTGTGATTGTTAGGACCGAAGGCTTAGACTCTTAGAGGTTACTTACTGTCCCTTGCCATATGGCCCTCTCCTCTCCATGTCAGTTTGTTTCTTCAAGTCCAACAAGAGTGTCTCTGCTGCTTCAAACCTGATTTCTCCTGTCTCTGTCCTCTAGATCTTCTCTTAACCAGCTCACCTGATTAGGTAGGGCTCACCAAGAATAATCTTCTTTAGATTAATTTAAAATAAACTGATTAGAGTCTTTAATTGTAACTGCAAAGTCCCTTTGTCATATAACATAACCTAATCATGGGAATATCATCGCATCATATTCAAAGGTCCCGTTCACTGAAGAAAACTATACAGGGCATGTACATCGGGGGAGGGGAATCCTGGGGCTGTTTTAGAATTCTGCCTACTACGATATGTAATGGAAGATATTTCATTCTCACTTCCTGAGTATCCAGATCTATTCCAATTGATTTCCCTTTACTAGATCATCATAAAACAGATCAAAATGCTTGAAATCCTCACTTTGAGAGCAATGACTAAGAGTTAACAAAAGGCTGTTTTTTTTTTTTATTTTGCCTTTGCTACTATGTGACCATGGGAAGGTGACAATTTCTCTAAACCTATGTCTTAATCTTTTAAATATTGTCTCCACTAAACTTAGATAATACTCTCTCTAGATTAACATTCTCTAATCATTTTCATTCCATTCATTATCGCTTCTGTATCTTTTTAGGGAAGAAAACTGCTCCCCTTTTTTATGGGAAACTAATTCTATGTTTATCTGGTCTATCTTGTCAACACTTGTTATTAGCCATCCTAAGGGGCGTGAGGTGATATCTCATTGCAGTTTTTATTTGCAATTCCCTAATGATTAGTGATGTGGAGCATCTTTCCATGTGCTTGTTGGCCATTTGTACATCTTCTTCAGAGAAATGTCTCTTCAAGTCTTTTGCCCATTTTTGAATCGAGTTGTTTCTCTGTTGTTAAGTTTTAGGAGTTCACTATGTATTCTGGATATTAATCCCTTATCAGATATATGATTTACAAATATTTTCTCCCATTCTGTGGGTTGCCTTTTTACTGTTGACAGTATACAAATTTATTTTTGTTTTAATTGTTTGTAAGTATTTTTTTTTCCATATCTCAGTAGAATTATAGGCTAGTGGAAAATAGACATTATCACTTACAGTTCTTTTATGATCCTTCAGTGCAAAGGGGAGAAAATCTAGGAGAGGCATTTCTTTAATATCAATTATGTTCCAAATGCTACTAGGATTATTCTTAAATGAAAGAAAAACCTATCATTGATCATTTTTGCAGATAAAACAATTGGCGCATAGAGAGGTTAACTTGTCCACAATTGTAGAACTAGTATGTGGCAAAGCTGAAATTCAGACTCAGTTCTAACCTGACTTTGCTCACTACACATGACGGTATCTGTCAAATGGTTAGGCTAGGGTTATTAGACTATTGGGCAAATGATAGACTTGATTGATCTTATTTATTAGTTGACTTCACTGCAAACTCCCTGAACTGGGAAACGTGTATAGGTCTGTTCTGGGGATAGCATATTTATGTTATCAAAAACTAGGTCTGTTCAACCCAGACTAGGCCCAGTATATAAAACTTTAGGCTCTTTGGCAGAGATGCCTCACATAAAGTGGACTAGAATTATGCTAATTCATCTGCTTACAGATCAACCTAATTTATAAAATGTTTATTACCTGTGCCAACAAACATATAGTAAATGTTTCTGGCTGGCTAAGGTTGGCATGTGTTTTCACTCAAGTGGATTTCCTATAGATTTAGAGACAGAGTGGAGTATAAACTGAAATGAAATTGAAGACCATAAAATTGTTTTGGAAATACTGAATTGGTTGGAAGTCTTTCTTTTCTTTCTGCTTTCATTATAATCCCATACCCTAATTATGCCAAATAGGGATTTTGAATATATTCCCTGAATGTCTGTTTAAATAAGTGATTTTACTGAACTGGTACGAATGACTTTACTATTCTTGTTCGTATTTTATGGTCCCTAGATGTTAATTAAACTTGGTAACTCTTTAACCCTACCACATCCCTGTTATGGTTCAGCTACCCTCCACTAGATCTACTGCCACTCAGGTCAGTCCAAGACTTCTCCTGGTTTGCAGAAGCAAGACATTATTTTTTTTTTTATCAACCTATGTCCTTTTTTCCTCATCCTGTGATAATTAATCACATGACCAAATTTTGGGATTCATTTTGGAAATACCCATGGAAAGCTTCTCCATAGTTTTCCAAGGTACTATTTATTTTTTACCATTAGTATACAGACTTTTCCCCCAAAGGGTTACCTCTCTAGCAATGCTCAATTTGTGTTCAAATAATTTTCACTTGGTTATTCTAAGAAAATTGACAAAGTTTATTTTCTTGTTCTCAGTCTTTTTTTATTTTGTGAGGAAGATTGGCCCTGAGCAAACATCTATTGCCAATTCTCCTCTTTCTGTTTGAGGAAGACTGGCCCTGAGCCAACATCTGCGCCAATCTTCCTCCATTTTGTATGTGGATTGCTGCCACAGTATGGCTTGACGAGAGGTGTAGGTCTGTGCCTGGGATCTGAACCCATGAACCCAGACTGCTGAAGTGGAGCATGCCAAACTTAACCACTATGCCACTGGGCCGGACCCAACAGTCCTTTTACTTATATTAAAATTCTTTTGTTGCATGTAACAGAAACAAAGAGGGGAAATTTATTGGAAAAATAGTGGAATATTTCATCTAACAAAAGCCAAGGAAATAAATTATGACAGAAGCAAATGGTAGAATTTTATGTAGCTGTGTAAAAAATTGAGGTAGCAGTGTACCTACTGGTAAGGTAAGATGTTCAAGATATATTGTGAAGTTATGGAACACCATTTATATCATGATTCCACTGGGTTAAGGAAAAAAAGACATGCTTATAGATGAATTTAGAAATACTGGGATGATGTGCAAGAAAATGTTAACAATGATCCCATCCAGGGAGTAGGGTGAGGAAGAGAGGGAGGGGTATCGGTGGACTTTACTTTCCAGTTTATTCTCTTTTTGAGAACTACTTGTTTACCACGAGGACTGTGGCAGCCACAGATGATTGTCAATCAGACCTCTCCTAAAATGTGCTGTGAAAAATGTAGTTGGCTGGCCAGCCTCCAGCTGCCTCTCTTTGGCTCTACCTCAGGATTCACACTAAGGCCAGTCTCTTCCTGGTTTACTCTTAGCCAATGCCTGCACATGGCAGGCATACTAGGTCTTAGGTACATCATATACAGCCATTGATTTGGTAAATGCATTTTTTTTATCTTGATCAGGAAGGAAGACCAAAAATAGTTTGCATCCACACAGAATGGACATTCAATTAGTTTTGCTCCAAGGATATGTTAACCCTTGCGCCTTTGATGATATAAATTATAGGCCATCTGGACATTTCACAGAATATTACATAAATGCATTACATCAATGACATCATGCTGATTGGACAAAATGAGCATAAGGTAGCTTAGCACACCAGAGGCCTTTCTGAGATATGTGTTTCAAAGGGTAGGAGACAAACTTTACAAGGATTTGGGGATCTGCCATTCTTATCAAGTTTTTAGGAGACCAGTGTAAGGGGCATGCTGGAATATCCTGTCAAAGTACAAGACAGCTTGCTACATTTGCATCACCTGCTACAAGGAAACAAGCACAATACCTGATGGATCTCTCTAGATTCTAGAAGCAATACATTCCATCTAGAAACACTATTACAGCTTACATACTGGATGATATGAAAGGCTACTTGGTTCGAGGAAGGCCTAGAGCAAGAAAGGGCTCTGTAGAAGATTTGGGCTGCAATGCAGATAGCCCTGCAACTTGGCTATATAATCTGGCAGATCTTACGGTATCGTAGGTGTCATTGGGAAGAAAAGACGCAATGTTTATGTTTATGTTTGAGGCTCACTGCACTATTTTTACAATAGCCAAGATATAGAAACAACCTGAGTGCCTACTGACACATGAATCGATAAAGAAAACGTGGTATATACACATAATGGATTATCCAGCCACAAAAAAGGAGGAAATCGTGCCATTTGCAACATCATGGATCTTGAGGGCATTATGCTAAGTGAAATAAGTCAGACAGAGAAAGACAAATAGTGCATGATTTCACTTATACGTGGAATCTAAAAACAAACCAAACTCATAGAAACAGATCAGATTTGTGGTTGCCAGGGCTGGGAGTTGGGGGCAAAAGGGCGAGGGGGAATGGGTGAAGGTGGTCGAAAAGTATAAACCTCCAGTTATAAGGTGAATAAGTGCTGGGGATGCAATGTACAGCATGGTGACTACAATTAACAATACTGTATTGTATATTTGCAAGTTGCCGAGAGAGATCTTAAAAGTTCTCATCACAAGAAAAAAATTTATAACTGTGTGAGGTGATAGATGTTAGCTAAACTTCTTGTGGTAACAATTTCACAATATATGTACCAAATCATTGTTATATACCTCAAACTAATATAATTTTATATTTCAACTGTATCTCAATAAAGCTAGGAAAAAAGAAAAAAGGAAACCTGATGCAAGCAGCTGCTAGCTACCATTCTTTCTGATCTGCTGTGGCACTCACATGGAGGTCCTGCTTTCTCCCCAGGCTGCTACCTGCAGATGAGTCAGACAGTTTCTCTCCAATGCAGGCCTACTATAATGGGTAATCCACTCTAAGATTCCTCAACAGACTGGCAGAGACTTTCTGAGAGCAGCTCAGGTCTGATGCTCTTTCTACTCAACTTTCTTCTCTTCTTTCACAGGTGTCAGACCCACGTTGCGGTTTGATGGCTTTCCCTGGCTGCTGCTCTTCCTCCCTTGTATCCTTCACAGGCATCTCCTTCAATACACCTCTAGCACCTCTGACTCCATCTTGGTGTCTGCCTGTTGAAGTATCCAAAGTGATACTCGCATGGATGCTCTAACAATTAACTTTTAAAATGACAATAATCAATAAGCAAGTGGGGAAGAGTATCCAAAACCATCCACGTCTCTTGACTCTACACAACTTTCAGGAACAGATTTCAATGGCCTAATCCATGCTGTCTCTCAAATTTATACCACACTCTCTCTTTTTAAAGATTGGCACCTGAGCTACCATCTGTTGCCAATCTTTCTTTTTCATTCTTCTTCTCCTCCCCAAAGCCCCCCAGTACATAGTTATATACTCTAGTTGTAGGTCCTTCTGGTTTTGCCATGTGGGACGCCGCCTCAGCATGGCCTGATGAGCATTGCCATGTCCACACCCAGGACCTGAACTGGCAAAACCAGGGCTGCCGATGCAGAGTGTGAACTTAACCACTCAGCCATGGGGCCAGCCCTATACCACGTTAGATGTCTTAGATGTCATGAAATATCAATAGCTGAGTACTGTCATGGCCCTATAAGGGCTTACTTCATGGAGCCCTGAACTTTAAAGGATTCTTCCTGGGTAATTAGTAGCTGAGGACACAGGAACTTAAAAAATTAAACAACCCACCAAGGCCATCTGTTTGTAGTACTAAAGTCATTGTTTACTGAGCTTTAAAGTCCTAAGAACTTTGAAGGACTCAGTGCCTTAGCACTTTCTGGTCATACAAGTTCTACCTTTCTGTTCAGATATTTCTAGTTAGGCTTTCATGAGAATATCAACTCTTCCACCTTCCTTGACTACTAAAGCATCATTCTTAGTTCACTACATAGCATTTCAACACATCCGTTTTCCTACCACAGCAAATATCCTCAAACTCCACTATTACCAAAGTCTCAATTTAGAGAACTGAAATTCAGGGATCATTGCCTAAGGTACATTCAATCCACCCATTCCTCTAGCAGAGGGGTCAGCCTGCTCCATACAACTTATGAGCTAAGAACGGTTCTCACATTTTTAAAGGGTTATTTTTTTTATGATGTTTGTTATGTTAACTTTATTTACAATTTCTAGTTATCTTCACTCTTTTATTTGTGAAATTCTGTTGTTTTTTTTAATTAAGATTATGATAGATTACAACCTTGTGAGATTTCAGTTGTACATTATTGTTAGTCATGTTGTGGGTACACCACTTCACCCTTTGTGCCCTCCCGCCAACGCCCCCCCTTTCCCTGGTAACCACCGATCAGTTCTCCTTGTCTATATGTTAACTTCCACCTATGAGCGGTGTCATACAGAGTTCGTCTTTCTCTGTCTAGCTTATTTCGCTTAACGTAATGCCCTCAAGGTCCATCCATGTTGATGCGAACGGGACAATTTTGTCCTTAAAGGGTTATTTTAAAAATACATTAAAAAAAGACAACACAGACTATATGTATGTGTCAAAGACTAAAATATTTACTATTTGTCCTTTCACAGAGTAAGTTTGACAAGTTCTAGAGCAGTACTTTTTTTTTAAGATTTTTAAAAATTTTTCCTTCTTCTCCCCAAAGCTCCCAGTACATTGTTGTAGAGTTTTAGTTGTGGGTCCTTCTAGTTGTGGCATGTGGGACTCCACCTCAGCATGGCCTGATGAGTGGTGCCATGTCCATGCTCAGAATCCAAACAGAAGAAACCCTGGGCTGCCGAAGCAGACCACGCAAACTTAACCACTCGGCCACAGGGCCGGCCCCTGGAGCAGTATTTCTTAAAGACACTAGTGCTGACCAGATTTAGGGTAGTGGTTCTCAAACATTAGTATGACTAAGTCACTTGAAGAGTTTGTCAAAACATATATTTTTGGCAATCCAAAAATTCATGTCTAGGGCCCTAGAATCTATATTCTAGACAAATAATTCAAGTGATTATGATGTGGGTGGTTCTAGGATACTTTGAGAAAATTGTAAATGTTATCATTGGATCAGCTCAGACCATCAAGAGGACTTCCTACTGGACTGCTTTTATTGGACTGTATTTTAGTGTCAGGATATTGACCTGCATTGTGGGACATCTGAGGATCAGGAAATATTACTTTTCCTGTGCAAGAAATTTGATTCTATCTTAAGCACGAATCTTCTAATGATCTTATTCCACTCTTTGCCAATTTGGTTCCACCTCTAAGCAAATGTAAAGAATGCTTGTTTCACCTTATTTTTTTCCCTCTATTTTGGCTTCATCCCAATCTTTTCCATTTGTTTTAATACATCTCTGTTAAGTCATCTCAAATTATTTTTGGGAAAACAAGTCACAATATCCTAAATTATTCTTAATAGTACATGGCATGCATATTCCTTACTGATTTAATTCTCCTGGTTTAGGAACAAGAAAAAATATTTTTGTTATGAGCTGACAAGGAAAAAAATCCAGAGAAAACATGAGATAAAAGGTTTTTTCTTATACAAAACTCCTCAGCCAATGGAGTGTGGACATAAGGAATAATCAATCTAGATTAGGAGAAATGCCATAAACACACAACATTTCAACCATAAGATCTTGCGAAAGCAGCTTAAATAGGAAAACTGAAAGGAAATCAAGAAAGAAAACCTTATAAACTCCAATTCTGAGATGAAAAGATTCAGCAGTCTTGAATAAAATATCAATAGCCAAAATTTACAGAATTAAAGGACAGTTGGTGTTTCTTCAATACTCAACTATGTGCTAAGCAGTATACATATACTATAGCATAGCTAATCCTCAAACATTAACCTAGTGAAGCAGGTACAATTACTTCCATTTTTCACAAACAGCCCCCTATGGCTTGAAGGTGACTTTTCCAAAGATCATGTAACCAGTAATGAAGTTAGAATTTGTATTAATATCTGACTACAAAGCCCATTCTTTGTCACAAGTACTAAGGTTGCCTCTGTATACACATGTTATGTATCAGACCCCCTACAGTTCAAATACACTAGATCAGACATGGTCTCTAGCCACAAAAAGATTAACATGTAGGGAGCGATGCTGTGACGAGTGTGTGCCAGAGCCTTGTCAGAGTGAAACAGAAAAAAGGCTGTGTTTCTTCAGAGATAAAACAAAAACAGCAACAATTATTAAGCATGGACAGATAAAGTATGATGAAAGGGGCAGAGGAAAATCCATGTAATACATATTTTAGTGCCTGTGCCTGTCTATATGCCAAAAGAAAGAGTAATCATGTTAGAATACATTATAGAGAGATCAGTCTGTCAAGAACCAAAGGAACTTCACCTTGCAAAAAGTGAAGAAATGAAAAGAATGAAGAGAACGACACACAGGGAGCCAGACTTCAAGTCTAGATATGTGGACTAAAGGGAATTCACAGATGATGGAGTGTGTAGAAATAGCTGCCAAGAGAACAAATCACACTCCATGCTATTTCATTTCCAATTCTGGTGTTTTTATTTTAGAAAACACGTTGACTCAAACAGGTCACAGCTACTGCTTCCTTGTTCTGTGTATTTCTATGCTCCATTTGAAAAAGCATACAGTCAAATCTATCTTCATCCAGTCTGTGAATGAGGTAATAAGCAAAAAGGATCACTGGTTACTTCAAAAGAACCTGGGGGGAAAACACATACAGCTCACTTAAATCACAGATTGAAACAGTGTTTATAATTAGGAGGAGGAAAAAAAAGAAAGATAACAAATTAACTAATGTGATATTACAAATTGTCTAGATTACCAAAGAAAAAAACACAACCAGTTTTTCTGTAATTACTAGACTTTATCTTGGTAATCTCAGCTGAAAAAGGTATATTAAGGTATAATCTGATTCTGACTTTGAAGACATTTAATGTTATCATTAAAAATTTAAAAAGTTTAGGGGCCGGCCTGGTGGCATGGCAGTTAAGTTCACACGTTCTGCTTCAGCAGCCCGGGATTCGTTGGTTCAGATCCTGAGTGTGGACCTACGCATGCTTACAAGCCATGCTGTGGCAGGCGTCCCATATATAAAAAATAGAAGAAGATGGGCACAGATGTTAGCTCAGGGCCATTCTTCCTCAGCAAAAAGAGGAGGATTAGCAGCAGATGTTAGCTCATGGATAATCTTCCTCAAAAAAAAAAAAATTAAAAGTTTAAATCTATGACTGGCTTATAGGAGCAATCTTATTTCCCAAATACTCGATCCTTCTTCAGGAGAAACTATTCTAACTGCCTGGAATTTGTTCTCTCTAGTGAATGAAGAATCAATAGTTCAATTTATAAGTCCATCATATTGTTTACTGCATCAAGATGTTGCCAACACTACAGCCAACACTTTTTTTCTTTAGTCCTGATGTTTGTGAATGTATGGTGAATTCTGTTTCTTTTTTTTAAAAAACGTGTAAAAAGAAGTCACCTTCTACTAAAAATGTTTATCCTAATGCCAAATAACATTTTGTATATTAGTATGGAACATAATAATATACAGCTTTCATTACATTTAGACAATGATATCAGTTATTCTGGTTTCATGTTACTATTTATCCTATTATCCAAGTTTACCCAATCATCCCATTTAACTACCCACTTCCCCCACTGCTAGCCTAAAAATCTGCAAGAAAAAAAAGGAATGTAAGAACAATATAAAGTTTTATCTTTGTTGTAGATTGATTCGTTTTCTACAATAGGAACAGCAGTAAGCAAGAGGAGAGGTAGAAGAATCATATACTAGATCTAAGGAATCCATTACTCTTCTCCCTTAACCAGAAATTGCAAAGAACCTGAAGGCCTCTTTGCATTTTGTCTTAACAACAGACATCTTCTCATTACCAAATCATGTAAACCTTGATATACTCATTAATTCTACACACAAACCATCTAAAATGGCCACCTACAGCTTGTCTTAATATCCTTTATTTGAATAGACTCCCTATCCTATATTAGATAACCACAAGCACAAAAGTGACAACTCTGTGACATCACAGCTCTCGCTGCAGCACACTTCACTTGTTCAGTGACTACAGTAGATTTTGAAAGATGCATGGTATATAACGCAAAGAGCACTGTACTGGCAGTTAGGAGACTTGGTCCTACTCTTGGCTCTGTAATCTTGGCCAAGGTATTAACTTTTCTGAACTTCAGTTTCCTTACCAGCACATTCAAGATTATACTATATGACCTTACAGCTTAAAAATTCTAAATTTCTATGGGAGGCCTTTGCAGGGCAGTAGCTCAATCTGTTACTGCAGATATTAATAGTGGTCAGGACTCTTTTTCTTTAAATAATAATTTCTCCTCTGGATGTCCTGTTTTCACCATTTATAAAACTTGAAAAAAATTATGTGTGTGCTACTTTAAGAAAGCTAATACAAATACTACTAAAATATAAATATATGTATTTTAGAAAAAAGATTTAGATCAGTTACTTTTAACTTTCACCTGAAAGACTAAAAATTGATTTTTTTCTCCAGTTAGGACATCAGTAAGTCATGGAGGTGTAATGTATAGTATGGTGACTATAGTTAATAATACTGTATTGCATATTTGAAAGTTGCTAAGACTGTAGGTCTTAAAAGTCCTCATCAGGGGCCGGCCCAGTGGCACAGCGGTTAAGTTCGCACATCTGCTTCTCGGCAGCCTAGGGTTCACTGGTTCAGATCCCGGGTGCAGACATGGCACCACTTGGCAAAAGCCATGCTGTGGTAGACGTCCCATGTATAAGGTAGAGGAAGATGGGAGTGGATATTATCTCAGGGCCAGTCTTCCTCAACAAAAAGAGGAGGATTGGCAGTAGTTAGCTCAGGGCTAATCTTCCTCAAAAAAAAAAAGTCCTCATCAAAAAAAATTTTATAATGATATATGGTAACAAATGTTAACTTACTGTGGTGATCATTTCACAATGTATACAAGTACTGAATCATTATGTTGTACACTTGAAACTAGTATAATGTTCTGTCAATTATACCTCAATTTAAAAAACTGATTTTCTTTCATAAATGTCTATAAAATACTGACTGCTTTGCTCATTTTTTGGTTTCATAAGAAAATTTAAAAATCAGAGACAATTTGAACTGAAAAGTCTAGATAAGATTAAGAACCATATGCCGGGCCGGTCCCATGGCCGAGTGGTTAAGTTCGCGTGCTCCGTTTCAGGGGCCTAGGGTTGCACTGGTTTGGATCCTGGGCGTGGACATGGCACCACTCATCAAGCCATGCTGAGGCGGCATCCCACATGCCACAACTAGAAGGACCCACAACTAAAAAACAAATATACAACTATGTACTGGGGGGATTTGGGGAGAAAAAGCAAAAAAAGAAAAAAAAAGAACCATATGCCTTTTCTTTCTAAGCGATCTTAAACAGCTTGGTTGCCAGGAACAATAAAGTATACTATAGTTAAAATTAACAAGTGAGTGAGTAAGTTTGTATTTTATTATGAATTTAAGAGTTGAAACTTACATTCTTTAACTCTCGAGACTTCAAAATATCATTTGATTTCTTAGAATTCAGCCTCATCAAATTCTAAAGTGTAGAGAATCACCACTCTGATTCATACACAAAGGAAATAAAGCTATTTACCCCAGCAGATAGACAGAGAATGCAAATGAAAAGGGGGAGACACACACACACAAACACACACAGTCACACACACAAAGAAAAAGAGGCAGGCAGAGATGAAAATGGCAACACTGGAGAAGTAAACTTCAAAGGGAATGAATGAGAGAGGGAAGCATACAGAGACTGAGGTGGAACAGAGATACAAAAACGGGGAGGCAGAAGCACAAGCAAAGAAAGAAGAAGAGCAGAAGAGCAGAGGCAATAAGCAAGAGAGAAAAGTGATCACAGAGTGGAACTGATGAGCAGACACAGTGACAAGGAAATGGGACTAGACAAAAGAGAGACAGCCAACTGAAGAAAAGATTTTTTACAGGAAGATTAGCCCTAAGCTAACATCTGCCACCAATCTTCTTTTTGCTGAGGAAAACTGGCCCTGAGCTAACATCTGTGCCCATCTTCCTCTGCTTTATATGTGGGACGACTGCCACAGCATGGTTTGATAAGCAGTGTGTAGGTCAGTGCCTGGGATTGGAACCAGCGAACCCTGGGCTGCCAAAGTGGAGCACGCAAACTTAACTGCTATGCTACCAGGCCAGCCCCGAAAAGATCATCTTTTACCCCATGATTTTTCAAATTACATATTTTTGTTGTTATCCTCCCAGTACTCCCACTAAAAAGAGGATAGATTTTATTTTTACAAAGTGGTTAACAATGCATATGTCATTTATCTTGCAGATTTTTTAAAAATCAGATTTACTATAAGATATCATAATTTTTGCCATCATTAAGGTTCACATATCAGATGTATTAGTAACTCAGTGGGGGGAATTTTTTCACAATGTATGCGTGTATCAAATCATCATGTTGTACATTTTAAATATCTTACAATTTCATCTGTTTATTATACCTCAATAAACCTAGAGGGGAAAAAAGGTTCACATACATCAATATACTAGGGAGAAATCCCTAATTTTGCACATTCTAATTTTTTTTCTAAGTAAAGAATGATAGTACCCTAGTTAGGACAAATTCATCCTAAGGCAAGGACCTATTTATGATTACACCCTACAGTGACTTACACAATACCAGTATCAGACTGAAAACACATTCTTAGTTGAAAGTAACTTACCATTTAGAGCCAAAATCCAGCTATCTGAGTCTTGTTTCTATTTTGTGCCCCCTTTGCTTCACTTGGTATGCCATGCTCTCTCTCTTCTATGTAGATTCTGTCGGTAGCCATCAATCTGAAGAACTCCTTCTTCTGCTGCCACCTACCAGTTTATCTCTCTGCTGCAGCAGAAGGGTATATAGAAAAAGTTCTTGCTTACTATTTCAGATTAAACAGAAAAATTCCTTTAACATTTCATATCTTCACCTGTGCATGAACTTCCTCATGTTTTCCCAAGACCTCCCCACCAGAAGTCAAAACAACAAAAATCCCCATCACAGGAAATCAAACAATGTATGATCAATGTTCATGCTAAGCTGAGAAAATTAAAAAAAAAAAAAAAAAAGTGGAAAGATTTAGACACTCAGCAGTTGCCATCTCAAGGAGCCATTTCTTTTCTGTTACACTTTCCTTCTTCACCTATCCCTACAATCTTACAAATAAATACATAATTTACAATTTTAACCAGGTAGTCTACAACTCCTACAAATTTTAAGTGCAGAGACTACCACAAGAATTGTGGAGGATGCAGCAATAAAGGAGTTTTTAAAAGTAATTCTAGAAACTAAGGGTGTTAGGTGCTTTACCTGCTTGAGTTTTCAATGTTCTGGACTGCTTATTGCCCAATGGCTCTGAATACATTAAAACACGAACACATACGCCACCTACATTTAAAATAGGGTAGCATTTGTATGCCCATATAAGCACTGGGTATATTTTTTGCAAAAAAGTAGTAAGTTTATTATGTCCTTTAAAAAGGACTGACCACAAATGCACATTTCCTCAAACTGTATACATATATAGAAGAATTAGGGTGAAAAAGGGAGACAGAGTGACAAATGTAGTAGCAGTTACAGAACTGGAAATTAACACCACATAAACGTTTTCTGTTTGTTAAAATCCTGAGACTCATTTCTATGCCCATTCTCTTTGTCACTGGGGTCTACGTTTCAAATTTATTCTGTATTAGCTACTAAAGAACAGTATCCAGTAATGAACTAGCAATAATAGTAATGGCTTGTTTTTGTTCCACCCTCCCACTACCTTTACCCCAAAATAAAAATAGGTACAGTTTTGCCAACTTAAAAACAAAACAAACACTGACATAAGCACCAAAGGCTAGTCAACAGTGGCAATGCAGTGACATTGTTTCTACTTTCTCATTCCTTCCCCCAATCTCAAACCCCACCCTTTGACCTCTGTATATGGGATGAGCCTGAGCAGAAGAGTTGGTGATGTCAGGACTGCGCCGTTCCCACGGATGCTCCTAGAGGCCTGCTGTGCTTCTGGGAACTGGGGCACAGGGATGTCTGTCTGACTGAAACCTAAAACAACAACAATTCACCCCACCCCTCATGTTCCCAAACCCCACAATAGCAGCCAGGTATATATGCTATATAAGGCTCATCTAATAAGTGAATATGGTGATATCTGAAAGCAAGATCATTCTTAACAAGTCAATGATCCTCATAGGGGCAGAAGAATGGAGACTGTTAAATTCTCCATGGCCCATGCAATCACACAGTCCACACATCCTAATGCTAGCCATTCTAAGCAGCAAGAGAACAAGGTCCTGCTGTACAAGCCTTTTTTAGTATACATCATAAATTCCTGCAGGAGTGCAGGTGGGATTCCTTTGTTAGTAAACTTCAGTTCAACAGATAAATATTTTTGTCTTAAGATGCTTAGGGGAGTGACTGTTGCTATTTTACATGAGTGAACTGAAGCACAAAACAGGTTAATGATTTATTTTATGCCTTCAGCTGTAGAAATAGCATTATAAGCCAGGATTTCCTATTCACTAACTAGTGGTTTATTGGACTTATAGCCTCTTTGGATAGGACATCCAAAGCCACAGGATAAAATTATGCAGAATTATATCTTGAAAAGGTCCTGGTTACTGTCACTACAATTCTACCTATTAGAAAGAAGATTATCTCCCAAAATGGTAACTCATATTAGAGCTAAAACTTTAGGAAGGACAGGAAAAGGAGGAAAGGGTAGGTGGACTTGGGTAGACAGAGGAGTAGATAGCATATTAACTAATAAAAAGGCCATTAAACTAGACAATTTATATTCCAAATCCTGCCACTAACTTTGTTTTATGGCCTTAGTTCATCTGCTTAATGATCTTGTGCTTCAGAAATGCCCTCCAATCTGTTCAAATCTGTAATTTTTGAATGTTTACACAATTATTTTATGATACTCTCAAACTGCTCACATCTCTGTTAGAACTAGTGTCCCAAAAATGCTAAAATGATTAGTTCTGAAATCACACTGCTCTTAAAATAACTGGAATAGTTTCTATTATCTTTGTCTCATTATTCCCTTTCACTTCCATAATGATGTCACAAAAAGAGAAGCACTAACATCAACTGAATGCTATGGTGAGTTTTCACAACATATAACCTAGAACCTAATTTTACCTTTTCAAAACTCTAGTTTTCCATACCTGTCAACTCCTAATTGATGTCTTTATACTGTGAGCTGTGTATTCGGAACACCAACCCCTGAAAAAGCTTAAGCCAGAGTAGCACAATGGAAGAAACAAACAAACCCAAAACAAAAACAAAGCCAAAAAAGTCACACTCTGAATACTTAATTATAGACATATATGCAAGGAATGGAGTTATCTAAATGGCTAAAGCAAATCCCCAAAGAAAGTCCTGAGTTCATCCCAAACAATAAAAACTTGACCCCCAAAGTTCTTCAATCAAATTATGTGCTAGATACATTTATGCATTATTTTTTAAAATGAGAGTTATTACAAACCCATGGTTGCCTTTAAAGTACATAAAGAAAAGAAATTTTAAAAAAAGAAAGTAAAGTTAGCCTTGGGATGGAAAGAAAGGAGGAAGAGTCAAATTACCTGCAAGCAGGCTGGGGCTGCGCCTGAATCCAAACCGCTGCATTTACCATTCATTATACAGCTGCATTATTGGGGGAAGGGGAGTTTAGAAGGGCACTGACCCCGAAAGTTCTCAATACTTCTCACTCATCATCAGGAAGGGGGAGAAGGAAAGTTTTTTCTCTGGGTATTTTTTTGTTTGTTTGTTTTTGTTTTTTTGGCTCCTGAAAAGGCTGGTAAAGAACAGTAACAGTGCAAGCAGTTAGAATATTTCTTTAAAAACAATTTTAAAAATGCAAAAACATTAAGGAATTTAAAACATCAAACATTCGTTAATATAGAAAGAATTTTCACTAGAGTTAGGCAGCCACCCCAAAACAGCATGGCAAAAGGGCATTGGCATAAAGGAAATAAAATACCACACAAAAATCCAAAACAAAACTAAAAACATTTCAAATTAAACCTGGAAGACTAGAAGATTCCAACAGCAGATTTCTGTCCACTACTGAAACATTCCAAAATCCAAGCTTCAAAGGCGCCTAAATGTATCTCAAATGAAACTTTGTTTTGTTTTGTTTAAGAAAAAAAAGAAAGAAAGCAGTGAACCTGGTTATAAATCCTGAAATATATTACATTTAAAAATATCCTACTATAATAAAAACAAATTTTAAATGAAATTAAACAAACAAACAAACAAATAAAAACAGTAGCAGCAGAGGTTACCTGTCTGAGCACCTACATTTTCTTAGGAGGGGATCGTGTCTCACCAGCCATATAGCCCATAAACCTTCTCAAAAGAGTGAGCCAGAAGAAAATTGTAACACAAGATTTGATTTCACAATGTCTCTAAGCTCCCCAGACCCCAAACTGGGGATTCACTGAATGAAGAGAATTTATTTTTTCATCGTTTTCTTCTTGAGAAAAAGAAGAGATGATTTTGAAAGTCAATTACTTCTTTCAACGCCTTCGATACCTTCTCAAAAGTCTGATAAAGTGCTTGAGGAAAGCAAGTCTCTTGAAGGATTTTCTAATGTTCCAGGGTATTTTCTTATTGATAGTATATACAGAAAGATTTCAAAGTTCAGTGGAATAAAAGCCAGCAGAAATCACCAATCAATTTTAGGCACCAAAAAAGAAAAAAACTATTAAAAATTTTAAATTAGTTCATATTTGTATATGTGTGTGTGTGTATAGTCCAGTTTTCATCATGATGACATAAAAAACAATATCAGAAAGAATTACTTTCAAAATACAATTCAGAATTACAATTTTAACAATACACAATAATTTTACAATAATTCAGATTTTGGCGAGATAATGATTATACATATTTGATAAATACAATTTTACCTCTTATAATAGCAATTAAGATTATACAAAAGTTATTAAATAATACGAAAATATATTTAACTTTCACTTAAACATCTGGGCTGTTTTATTTGGGTTCTTCCAGAATGATTTGTTCATATTCTTTACCTTAATTTTTGAGGGAATTCAAGAAGATATTCATGTTTTTAAAGTCTAAGATGACCATTCCTGCCCTTCTCATTCTAACATGTGAGTGCACGATCCAGAAATATGTTTGTAAAACTATATTTTAATATAGTGTGAATGCAAAAAGATGGATAAATAATAAAACTAAAGGTGAAGTAATCTCAGATATTTTTTATGATATACTTGATTTTAATTGGGTAAGATTTTTTTAAAGGCTACCTATATTTTTCCTGGTAACCCAACACGAAACTTGAGTTTTTCATCAAATAGAGAGGGTGTTTTATTTGTGTTTTAAAATTCATTAATCTATGTACATGTGATATGTAACTATTCAAAGTATATGTACCATAATTTATGTCAACCAGATGGTCTCTACACAAACACATGAATGATGATTTAATTAAGCAGTTATTTCTCCCTTATTTATTTCTCTATCCCAAATGGTATGCGTCCTTCAAAGTCTGGTCATTCAGTGAAAGAAGTACCAAGTATTTCTTTCTGTTAATAAGTCAGAGGTACTTATATATGTATGTAAGTCCCACAATAACCCCTGTGCAAGTCAAATTCTCTTAGATGAGATTAGAATATCCTAAAAATAAATTAGAAACTCCTCTTATGTATCTTTTTCTGAGGTGAAAAGAGACACTGCACAGATTAGAGGTACTATTCTATTTGTCAACAGTCAACCTTCCACTCAATTTTAATATTATTTAATTCTATGGAAAAAACAAATTTTATTACATTCCTTTTTAAAACGGGGGAAAAACTGTACAAGTAAGCATGATCAAACCTCTGTTAGAGCTGGTTAATACTGATCTTTTATTATTGCCTCGAAGTCTCTCTAGTAGTGTCCGAGAAATTATGTTTAAGGTCCATCTGAGGGAAAAAAAGCACTGGAGAGGCAAGAAACAACTTGGGTAAAAGCTTCAGAGGATTGTAGGGAGATGGAACTTGCTGTTTAAAAAAATTACGTTGAGCTCTGGAGCATCTCCATTTCTTAACACACCTTCCAAACCCATCATTGGGATGGCTTTACCCATGTTTTAAAGGCTCCTATTATATGCAGTTTCAGGGCTTTTATAAATCAGAAAGTAAAGGAATATAAAGAGTGAAGAGTATTGAAGGCTTCAGAGTAGGGCTATAAGAGACTCAACACTGCTAAAATAAGTCCCCAAACCAAAAACGTCCAGTCCATCCCACCCCAAAACCTGTGTAATAGGAGAAAACGCACAGCCAGAAGCATTGAAGAAAAGCATGTAGCCTTGAATAAATTATACACTGAACAGTCCAGAACCAAAGGAAAAAATCAAACATATAGATACACAGAAAGGCCTAAGAAGCATCTATTCTCCTTATGTCTTTAGGTGAGTACCTCCACCCCAGTGGAGCATAGCTACGAAAACAACTCATCTGTTTCTTAAATTAAAAAACTGTTTCCCATCATGCTCCATTTTCTAGAATCTATCCTTTTTGATTGGTTGGTGAAAACAAAAAGCAAAACACATACACATGCATGCGTGCACACACACACATATACCCCCTCCTAAAATGTGAAAAATGCAAATATATAACACTGGTATTAGAAATCACTTCCGCTTTATACTTAGGAACTTATAGGCCCTTGATTTGCCCCCTAAAAATATTTTTCCTTGTCCTTATTGTTTAAATGCCCAACCACCAAAAGAAAAAAGGGAAAAAAAAAGGCTTTAAATGCACATATTTCAAGTCAGTGTCTTGTTAACAAAAAAGGTAGCATTTTCTTCACTTTGGCCATTGTTAAAGATGCAGGCATAGATCAGGGAATGTTAGACTAGCACGTATTAAAAAAAAATGCAACATTAACAGAGCATATATCTTTCAAAAAAGACTAAAACACTAACAAATACAAGTCAATGCACATATTTTAAACTAGTGTAATTTTATCTACATTGGAGTAAATGTTATTTTGTGTACCAGACGTTGCAATACTGTTCATTTCCCTTTTATCATGCAAACATGCCAATTTTGTCATTAAAAAACCTTTATTGAGTCACAGTCATGTTTCCCTCCCACCCAAATTAAGGGAAAAAACAAAAATAATAAATCCTTCAAGATCTCATAAACTATGAACATAAAGCTGCTAGTTAATATGGTAAAGGCAGAATTTTCAGATTTGTATTAAAAAACTGCTGTACTTCAGGTAGATGTTTCCCTCACCCACTACAAATCTTTGCAACACAATGTGAAGTTATGCTACTCTGAAATTTGTACCAACTGTACAAAAACAAGAGACACCATGAAAAAATTTTATATGTTCTTCATGGCCTGAGAGCATACACATTTTTGAGTAATTTAAAAGGGTAACTACAAGAGCCTGACAATTTTCTGTATCTTACCTCTTCTGCCTCTTTATCTATAGGATTTGTAAGTGAAAGTAACATCTTAATAGCAGAGGTCTAGTCTATCTCCCCTTTCTCCTCTCCTAACTAATCCTACTCAATTTTCTCTCATTCTCCTGAGCATCTTCCATGAACAGCATTGCAAGTTGGTTTAAAAAAAGAAACAAAAAAGGAAAAAGAAAGAAGAAAAAGAAAGTTTTACAAGGGTTTTGTTGGTTAATTATTTACTGGTGGAGTCATTCCACCAGGAGTTTGATTTCATTGGCTAGCAGCTGGTTCATGTTGAATAGGCCCCCTGGGAGCTTGGTGAGCAGCTCTCGCTCCGTGCTTTCAGGGTCGCTGTCGACAGAGCTGGAACTTGCGCTCATGTTGTCGACAGCAGTGCTGGCTGGGGGACCCAGCTCCGGCTCACTAGTCTCACTGGCTGTGGACACCACGGAGAGCAGGGACATACGCCGGGTGAGCCGGCCAGAGGGCAGAAGGGAGGCGGCATAGTCCGCTATGATACCAGCTACATCTAGATTACAAGCCTTATCAAAGGCGATGAAACCTACATTTGCATTGGCCTCGCAGACACAGAAGGAGCCGTCATCTTTCATCAACAGGTCAATGCCACACACATCCATCCCCAGGATATTAGACACCTGGATAGCTAGCTGCTTCCCTTGTTCACTCAATGAGCACATCATCCCCACACCACCTGGTAAGAGAAACAAAATAAAAAGTTACCAAAATGACAGATTTTTGGAGTGAAACTAAAGCTGACCTCTAAAGTTAATCCTTTCTTTTCAAGCAGTAGTAAAAATTAATTCTAGTGTAAAACTGGGACTTTGAAGTCTAAGTTTCCTTCATCAGGGAATTTCACCTCAACCCAGTCTCTCAAAGAATCAATGACTTAGTACTTTTTCAGTATGCTATTCTTCTGAAGATGACACTAAACTTCCACTGAAGCCTATCTTACTTTCAATAATGTGACCAAGTAGAAGAGACTTTTGCATAAATACAATAAAACCACTTTATTTTATATATGAAAAAAGGGTTCAGTTTTTGATTTGTAAAAATAATAGAGATGCATAACAGGGACAGAGAATAGGACAGAATCTGGGAAGATGGTAACCTAAACACAGCTCTCTTCCTCTACAGTCCCCACTCCAATCTATCTGCCATTCCTAAGCCAAAAGGATTGTAGGGCTTATGGTAGCTGGTTGAATACAGGTGAAATCTTGAGTTTTGCTGGTATCTGAGAGAAAGGAATTAGAACTAGATTTTCTCATTTGCAGACCTGTCCAGGAAGCTCTGAGATAAGGACTAGAAAGCAAAGAATTCTGAGAAGAGCTTGGCTCAAAGAGTTCTGTGTATCGACAGGAGGAAAGCTGACATCAGTTTCATGTTAGTATGCCTGACGTCTTTGACCCCAAAGGGGTCAAAAAGTAACTGCACAGGTGAGCTTAGTCCTCCCTACCACTGAGGCTGGAAGAGTAGAGGAGTCCAGGAAACAGGAATGCTTCTTTGAAGTACCTCAGTAGGTGACTGGCACACTAATCAATTAATTAAACAACTCTGCTTCTTGGCATCTGTACGACTGAGGGCATCTGAATGCTCCAAATAACCAGAGCAGAGCCCTGATGTAACAGCAAAATAACAAGCTATCCACAACTTGAATGAAAGAAATAAGAGCAGTTTAAGGAGACTCAAGTTCAGCACAAAAGGACTTTCTGAACCTAAAATGGAAGCATAATTACCCAACTAAAAACTTCATTAGAGGAACTGAGAGTACAGTCACCTGTGGGAGTTTAACGTACAACTTGGAAAATAAAGTGTAAGAAATATTTCGAAGCACATACAAAAAACTGAAGATGAAATCACAAAAGAAAGAGAAGAAATTTGGAGAACTGCATCAGAAAAAAACTTCTCCAGAAGGAGAGAAACACATAGAGGATAAGCAATAATTAAGGAAGAAATTTTCCTGAAACTGTAGAAAAACAGCCTGCTGATAGAAACAGCTTACTAAAATCCAGGTTGGGCTGATTGAGAAAAGATGCATCTCTGAAAATATCCTGACAAAACTTTTGAGCTCTGCCAAAAAAAAAGAAAGGAAGAAAGAAAAAAATTTAAAAAGAATAAATTACCCACCCTAAAAATCAGAGTAGATTTGGACATTCAAATGCAACAACGTAACCTATAAGGCAGCAGAATCGAAGCTAGACTCTTAGAATCTAAGATTCTATCTCAGCCAATATATTCTCCTTTTAGAAAGAAAGAAGGATATATGAAGGTATCTATCACTCATATACCCCCCTTGAGGAAAATAATCATGAACAGATACTAACATAAACTAAGAATAGAGACTTTGAGATATGGGAAGATAAAGATGGGGAGTAAAAAATAGTGAGTAATGATTCTTGCAATATAGGTCTAATTAACTCTAAATGGATAAAGAAAGACTGCCTGGGAATGGATAATGTAAGTGCTATATAAGAATTCTCGAGGGGGCTGGCCTCATGGCCGAGTCGTTAAGTTCGCGGGCTCCGCTCCAGGCGGCCCAGTGTTTCGTTGGTTCGAATCCTGGGCGCGGACATGGCACTGCTCATCAAACCAGGCTGAGGCAGTGTCCCACGTGGCACAACCAGAAGGACCCACAACGAAGAATATACACCTATGTACCGGGGGTCTTTGGGGAGAAAAAGGAAAAAAATAACATCTTAAAAAAAAAAAAAGAATTCTCGAAACAGAAGACATACAATAAGAGAAATTCTAATACAGACTTGGACTAAAACTATTAAAAGATTTCAGCAAAACACTGGAATGTAAAAGCCCATGAAAACATGAATTTTTGTCTCTTTTGTTCACTGATATATACAAAATATTGCTAACAGTACTCGATAATTAAGTGGTATTCAAAAATATTTGTTCAATGAATGAATGAATCAAGAGGGAGGAGTAGGAAGGAAAGTAAAACTGTTCTAATCTTCTCATTGGAGGAGAGAGGGATCAAGGGATGACGGAGGAAAAGTGAAGGTATTCCAAAGACTTCATATTACTATGATGGCAGAGGGGAGCAGGAAAGAAAGAGCATCAGGAAAAACTGTTCTCTTCTCAAGTAACAGTAGAAAATATGTGTCTGATTATAAGAGTAGGGAAAGAGGAGGTAACCACTAATGGAATGCACAACCACGGCTGAGCCTCCAGATTAATGAGCTTAGGAACGGCGGTGGGAGTGGAATGGAATTAATGGTACCTTACAAACCAGCAAAAATTAGGGAAGAAAAAAGAAGAAAGAACAACTTAAGTAAAAAACACAAAATAAGATTGAAGAAATACAATGAAGTGCATTAGCAATTACACTAAAAACAAACTGAAAAATTCCCATTAAAAGATAGAAACTTGTCAGACTGGAATGAAAACAAAACTTAGCTATATGTTGTTTATAACAAACATACTTTAAACAAAATGAAAAGGAAATTTTGAAAACTAAAGGGAGTGGGCAAAGAGATAAGTGACAAAGGAATAACAAACCACTTCTTAGCCTTATATCTTTGACTAGAGTATACACCATATATGCATTTTTCCTTTATCAGACATTAACAATAAACAATCATGTTTTTGACCACAAAGAAAACCTTAACAAATTTTAAAAGACTTTTACAGGCCACGGTCTCTGACAATAACCCAAGAAAATCGGAAACCAGAACTTAGTAATTCAAGTAACCAAAAGAATAAAAACTACTAGAACCTGCAAAATTGATTCCTTGAATTAAAGGAAAATGAGAACCGTCTAGATAGAGAAAAACACTTTGTACCAAAATGTTAATTTTGAAATCAGAAAGAAGAAATTAAGTACTCTTAGAAAAAGAAACTAAGAAGAGAATTTAATAAAGACAAAAAGTAGAATGAATAGAACAGAAAAATAAAAAGGACACAAATATCCACATGCTACTTTGACAAGATTAAGCGTGATATCAAAGCGAGAATCACAAAGGAGAGATTAAAAGAAACATAAGCAATTATCTCATGAAACTGGCAAAAAAGTCTGAAACCCAAAACAAATGGATGATTTCTAAGCAAATGATAAATTACCAACACTGAATCAAGAAGCAGCATGCTTAAACAAGCAAATTATTACCGAAGAGACTGGAATGGTGATAAAAGAGCTATTACTACAAAAGGAACCAGGACCAGATGGGTTCAGAGGTGAGTTTTATTTAGCTACTCTTTATTCCAACGTCACTTTACCTACAGAATGTCCCAGGAAAAGACTGAAAATTCCCCAATACATTGAATAAAGCCAGCATAACCTTAATATTAAATGTTATCAAGAAGTGTAAAAAATAACAGTATGGGCCAATCTTACTTATGAAAATATATGTAAATATTCTAAATAAAGAACTGAATTCAAATTTTCAAAAGAACACTACACTATTACAAGTCAAAAGAGGTTTATTCTAGAAATGGAAGGGTAGTTCAAAAAAACCTTTTAAATCTAAAATTTATCAACATAACCCATTACACACCAAGAAATTAAAGGTGAAAAACACACAAATGATCTTATCCACAGAAGGATGCCAAAAAGGCAATGGATAGAATTTGACAATCATTCCTACTAAAAACTCTAGTAGAATGAAGCTACATAAACATCCTAAATAGCAAAACACTAAATCTATCTCAAGGAAAATCAGAAACTAGACAGATACTTATGATCATTATTGCTCAACACTGTGCTAGAGATTCTAAAACAGTGGTTCTCAACTGGAGAGAATTTGGAAACTGTATGGTGGCAACTTTGAATGTATAATTGAGATTGGAGGGGGAGGGCTCTAATGGCATTTAGTGGTTATTGGTCAAAACACTAACAAGAAAGACTACTCAACTGAAAAGTGGGCAAATATAATGAAAAGTAATCCACATAAAAGTAAAGATAAATGACCAATAAGCTATGAAAAGATACTCTAATCATTAATAGTTAGGTTTGAAATACAAACTAAAATAATAGTGAGATATCATTTAACTCCCATTTGATTAGCAAAAACTATATATCCAAAGAACAACACTGCTTGCAGGGAGGGAGAAAAAAGGGTACTTTAATATGCTGCAAGTTGAAATGCAGAGTTAAAGCCTTTTGGGAAAGCACTCTAGCCACATCTATAAAAATTAAAAGTACATATATTGATCCAGCAATACCAAACTTCAGACTGGTCATGATAAAAGCAGCAGTATGTAAAAGCATATTCACAAGGATATGTATTTATAGTAATACAGCTCACAGTGGCAAAAAACTGAAAATAGATTGTAAATCAATATAGGAATAGACGTATATGGTACATGATAGGAGAGTGGAGGGGTTAGGAAAAAAGCAGGGGATCACATTTTAGGATCAAAATTTAAATAACACAGCTAAACAGTAACACAATAAAGATCATATTTAAATAACATTATAAAATTATTTGTGTGTATAAAACTATTTAAATGTTTTAAGGTCAACCAAAAAATATTCATTATAGAAAAGCCAAAAGTCTTTGCAAAAATAGGTTGAAAGTTGATTTCCAGGGACAACCATAGTTATCTAACATTTAGTTGAATGTCCATCAGGTGTGTGTATAAAATTTCACATAACTGAGATCATATTATTGTTAATAAACAGTAAGAAGAGTATGAGAGGCACAGAGCTTAACAGTTATAAAAGATGGTTAAATTTATAAAATTTATTTGAAAATCTAGATGATGTCTGCAAAGCTTCCATGTAATCTTTCCAATTGTGAAGCCAAGTTATTCAAGAGGCAGTAAAATAGAGTGGTTAAGGGGACAACTCTGGAGCCAAAAAGTATATCTGCATCCTAGCTACATTTATAAGATCTGTTACCTTTAGCAAGTTACTTAACTGTTCTGGGTCTTCCCTGTCTGTAAAATGGAAGTAATAACAATACCTGTGGAGTTGCTATGAGAATTAAAGCAACTAATAGTCATAAAGCACTAAAGAGATGGTAGCTGCTGTTACTGTTAATACTGAAGATGGGAGAATATTCATCATAAAAAAGGTCTCTCTGGGGATAGAGTAATGAGGGCATTCAATTTTGAAGAATAAGGTAGAGGAGTTCTTGCTCTATCAGACATCTAGGTATAAGGCCAGATACATCCAGGAATAATGCCTGTATGATTGATATTCACACAGAAAAAAGAATAATACGACAGACCAGAGGGCCTTAAGAGACCAATGAATATGCAGAAATACAATACATAAAAAAGATGGCATTACAAATTAGTAACTAATAGACTATTCAATAAACAGTGCTGGAAAAACCCGTTACTATTCATTTGGAAAAAGGAAAACAGGATCTCTATCTCACACTGAACAACAAAATCAATTTCAGGGAGACTAAAGACCTAAACACAATAAGCAAAACTTCAAAATTTTTAGAAGACTATATACAAGAACAGAATATGACTTTGGGGTGGAGAAGAATTTCTTCAACAAAAAACTAAGCAGAGGGGGCCGGCTCCGTGGCCTAGAGGTTAAGTTCGTGCGCTCCGCTGCAGCAGCCCGGGGTTCGGATCCTGTGCGCGGACATGGCACTGCTCGTCAGGCCATGTTGGGGCGGCGTCCCACATCCCACAACTAGAAGGACATCCAACTAAGATATACAACTGTGTACGGGGTGGGTTGGGGAGATAAAAGCAGGAAAAAAAAAAAAAACACTAAGCAGAGATGCAAAGAAAAGGATGAATATGCTTGACATTAAAATTAAAAATTTCTGGGGCCAGCCCAGTGGCATAGTGGTTAAGTTCCCATGCACCACTTTGGTGACCTGGGCTTCACCCATTTGGATCCTGGGCACAGACCTATGCACTGCTTATCAAACATGCTGTGGCAGGCATCCCACATATAAAGCAGAGGAAGATGGGCACGGATGTTAGCTCAGGGCCAATCTTCCTCAATCAATCAACAAAAATTTCTGTCCAGCAAAATATATAACAAAAAAGAGAAGAGACATCACAGACCAGGATGAAAATCTTGTATCTACAATTCATGTAAGTGATGAAGGATTTGAAATCAGATTACATAAAGGACTCTTACAAATCAATATAGAAAAGAAAAAGCAAAAAAAAAAAAACAAAAACAATAAAAATGGAGGCAAAAGACCTGAACAGGCAATTCACAGCTGAAGATACCCGAATAGCACTAAGGGTTAGAGGTGTAAATTAAAATAACAACATGATATAATTTCCACCAGTGTGACAAAATCTTTAACGTCTATCAATATCACAAGTTGACAGGAAGGCGGCACTACAAGAAACAGTATTTAATGAAGAATCCTAAAGCGGTATAGTCACTTTGGAGAATCATTTGGCAATATCCAGGAAAGGTGAAGTTACCTAATTCACCATGATACAGAAATCCCACCTCTGGGCAAAAGGGTTAACCTAGAAACACTCGTGGGCATGTATCTAAGGACACAAAAAAATGTTCACAGCAACACTGTCTGTAAAAGCCCCAAACTAGAAATAGTCAACAGGTAAAATGATACAGCAGTGAGAATTTACTGCTATAATGTTGACAGAGATGAATCTCACAAATGATGCTAAGTGGGGGGAGGGGGGGAAGAGTATATATAGTTATAAATCATTTATATAAAGTTTTATAACACAAAATAGTATCTTGTTTAGGAAGACGGAAGTACTGAAAGTACTTACAGGAAAGATAAACATCAAGTTCAGAACTTGGGGAGGAAAGGGAGAAATGATCAGGGAGTGCAAAGGAATCCTTTATATTATTCTTTATACCTTTTTGTAAGCCTCAGTTATCTCAAAATAAAAAAAGTACCACTTCTTAATGTAAAACTAACTTTTTAAAAATTTCCTTTTACATAAAGTATAAGAAGTGTTAATTAAATCTCATGGTAGCACGGTAAAAGGGAACAGTGTCCCAGAAATGAAAAGATGCCATTTAGCTCTTAGCAGCATTAAGCATGATATGTTGTGATGAAAAATGTAAAATGGGACATGAAGAACTAATTCAAGGGGGTGTAAGTCAGTTTTTCAAGAGTAGAAACTAGGCTTTATATCACTCATATCTTTCAATCCTGTGTGCTCCTATTCTATCCCATATTCTCAGAAACAAACCACTATATTGAACTTCACACTTATCAATACACTGCTTTTTCTTTTCTTTATAGCTGTTTTACTACATACGTTTGCATTCCCAGCAATGTTGTTTAGTTTTGCATATAAGTTTTATATAAATGAAATCATACTACATGTACTCTCTTTTGTGACTTTCATTTTTTCTCAACATCATGTCTCTGAGATTCATCCACGTGGTTGTAGATCTCAGAGAGAGAGGTGACTAAGGGTCAAATCATGCAGGGCCTGTTAGACTACTGTAGACTACCACACTCTGAATAAAATGGGAAGCCACTGGAGGATTCTGAACGAAGTCTGACTTGATTTGACTTGTATTTTAAAAGGATCTATCATATTGCTGCTGTGTAAGGAACAGACTGAAGAAGAGTAAGGATGGAAGCAAGATAACCAAATAGAGGCGACTACAAGTAATCCAAATAAGAGAAGATGGTATTAGTGGTGGAGATGACGAGAAATAGTCATATTTGGATACATTTTGACACTACAGATTTCGAGGAGTTCCTGACAGTTTGGATCTGGGGTGTGAGACTAGAGAGGGATCGAGGATGACACTGAGGATTTTGATCTAAACTGGAAAGACGGAGTTGCATTAAATGATAAGGAGAAAACTGTGGGTGGAACACACGGGGAGGGAGAGTTGATCAGAAGTTCAGTTTTGGACATGTTAAGATGAAAATGTCTATTGGACATCTACACAGAAATATTGAGTAGGCGGTTATTTGTATGTGCCTAGAGTTCAGGGAGAAAACCCAAATTGTAGATATAAATTGGAAAATAATAACATATAGATGGTATTTAAAGCCATGAGCTAGATTAGATTACTAAGAAATTAGAAACAAACAGCGAAGAAGAAAAAACCCAGACTAAGCCCTGAGGCATTTCAACAATAAGAGATCTCAGAAAATACACACTTAAGTAAATCAAAATCAACAATCTTGTTTGGACCAATGGGTAAACTAGGTTAGAACACAGCTTAAATAAATTCCAATTATACACAAAATAAGTACATCACCAAAGAGGGAATCTTTAACTCTGATCAGACATTTCATACATCTGTGAATTCAGTTACAAATTGAGTCTTAGTTACCAACTCCAGTAAATTTATGATCCAATTTCACTACTAGAAAAACTCAAAAGTATATTTATTATATTTATGGTAAGTCTATTAATCATATTTATATGTGAAAGAAAACATGTAACATGAAAAACTGTTTTTCAACTCACTAGGTAAAAAGATCTATGGTTATATTCCATATACACACTGGACAAGCTGTAATATTACTTTATACATTAGCAAGACACCTGCATTGTTTTTACCTAGCGAGCAGTTGCTTTGCATCCTCCCATCTGTTGAACAACGTAACATGGTGCCAACTACACGGCCTCCAACAACAATGACACGTACATCGCGTCCATGAGACTCTTTAACATACTTCTGGAACAGGTATGGAGCTTCATGGCGAATAAGATGGCTTAGATCGGCCAAATGGTGCTTATCTCGAGCCAAGAAAACAGCTTTGCCTGTGTTTGAAAAAGAATAAAAATATCTGTAAGTCATCAAACTGTGGGCAGTTGATATCTATCTCCTGCATCTTCTTGTGTCCCAATCTGCTGTTTCAGAATCAATTACTTTTAAACCAAAGTAATACAGTCATGGTAATTAGTGGGACAATACAAAAATGTATATAAAAACACAGTTAATAATATCCTTCTACCACTCCCTCAATCCCCAAACTCTTGCAACAGTAATCTAGAATTAATTTTGGTAAATGTTGTGAGGAATGGATCTATGATGTATCCCTAAAGGTTGGCCAATACCAGCCTCACGTATTAGCAAAACATTTCCCTCTGAGTTAAAACGTATCTTCCACATTAATATACTCTATTTGCATATGGTAAAACAGCAGTATGTCACTATATACCTAGTTTTATTTCTGAATTCTCCAGTCTGTTCCATTGCTCTATCAATTTTTGTGCCAATGGAAGAGGCTGTCTTTAAGATTTTATTGTTTCCTTTTTCTCCCCAAAGCCCCCCAGTACATAGTTGTCTATTTTTTAGTAGTGGGTCCTTCTAGTTGCGGCATGTGGGATGCCGCCTCAGCATGGATTGATGAGTGGTGCTATGTCTGAGCCCAGGATCCGAACCAGCGAAACCCTGGGCCAACAAAGGGGAGTGCGCAAACTTAACCACTCGGCCACAGGGCCGGCCCCAAAGTGGATGTTTTTAAAACACGGTTATAAATCCTTTTACTTCCTTCCCATCAAGAACAGGCGGAATCTATGCTCCACCCCTATGAATCTAGGAGAGCTTGTGATTGCTTCAGCCAAAAGAATTCAGCAGAAGAATTCTACATGACTTCTGAGGCTAGGTCATAAAAGGTCAGGCAGCTTCTTTGTTCACTGGAGCATTTACTGTAGGATCCCTGAGATTTCTTGGCTGCCTTACTGGAGAAGCCAAAATAAACAATGCAATCAACACTCCCAGCTGAACCCTGATCCAGCTATCTCTGCCAAGGCACTACACCTTGTGAAGTACTGAGATTTATGAATCATTTTATTCCTTAAGAAATCCTTCTTTAATCTGAAGTCATTAAGATATTTTTATACACAGTCTTCTAAAGCTTTATAGTTTTGCCTTATACATTTAAGTCTTTGAAGTATATAAACTGGGAAGGGGATGCCTGAGGCTAGTGATCCAAGGTTTGAGAATCAGTCTAAATTAAGTGTGCATCTTTTTTTTTTTAATTTTTCCTTTTTCTCCTCAAAGCCCCCCGGTACATAGTTGTGTATTTTCAGTTGTAGGTCGTTCTAATTGTGGCGTGTAGAATGCTGCCTCAGCACGGCCTGATGAGCAGTGCCATCTCCATGCCCAGGATTTGAACTGGCGAAACGCTGGGCTGCCAAAGCGGAGTGCACGAACTCAACCACTCGGCCACGGGGCTGGCCCATAAGTGTGCCTCTTAAAAATCCCTGGGACAATCACTAAATGAACAGAAATAACTTCCAGCCAAACTGAACAACTCACAGTAGCCTTCTCTAAGTTTGAGGTACCATGCACCTAACAATTTCCTTCTAATTATTCTTCAGAAGCCCTGCTTCAAAAGCTATGAATTCCAATTGACAAGAATTATTGTCTAGTCAATAACCATGAGTGAATACAAAGAAAATAATAATTGCTTTGATTCGATTAAGAAAAAAATCTACTTTGTATAATCACCCTTGCTAATTCTCACGAGTAATTTCAAAATATGTCCCGTAGCAACAACTCATACACACCTCTATGACCCCGTGTATTCTTCACTACCATTGGGAACTCCAATACTTCTGCTTCATCAATCATTTTAGCAAAATTTTCATGACCACCTGGTTGGACAAAAAAGAAATTTAAGAAAAAAAGCAATAGAGGTGTTCTGTATAAATTTTATCTACATTGAAGTCAGCAGCACAAAGGAGGAAGAAGGTAAAACCTGATGGCTAAATTTTGTTTTCCTTGGAGAAAGTAATAAACAAAAAGTTGAAAATACAGTTAAATATCAGTTTAAAACAACCAGACTTTAAAAATGAATGAAAGCTATCTTAAACTATAAATATTCTAACATCCAGCTTAAAGAAATTAAATATCTTTCAGCTAAAACAAAGTTTCCTAATTCTATACAATTTTTCATTCTTACATCCCTTATTCCTCCACCACACAAATAATAGAAGCCCGAAGATCTACTTTAGTATATTCAATTCCCATTTGGATTAAGAAATGGAAGAATGAGTCAGTTGAGGAGACTCATCCAAGGTTGAAAAGATGCTGCATGCATACACACACATACTCTCAACAAACACACACATTTACTTTTATCTCCATTATTAGAGTTCTTTCTACACTAAGATACTCAGTACCCATGGGTTAATAAGTCTTGCTTCTGACTGTTTTTATTGCCCAGAAACAAATGGTACAGTATCAAGATTAGAGCAAAACTGGACTGTAGTTGTAAAAAATCAGCATGATGATACAGAAAAATTAAACCAGAAAAAAGTTTGTTAAGCAACTGTAATATCATAAATCTGTAGCTTAGAGAAATTAAGATGATTCAGTCCTCTAATTTTAAACCCTCAACATCAGACCATAGGTAATATTTGTTAATTTGGTTAACCTTTTTCTCCTTTCCATTCTCTTAAAATCATGAATTGTAGACCAATGATATAAGTCATAACATCCCAAAAGCATCAGGAAGACAGAATTCTCAAACTATTCATACAGTTTTTTCTAAGCAATTGCTAGAAACAGCAATTATATACACACATGCCACACCGATGAGGAGTTCCCTTCTTTAACATATTAAAAATAAGAAGACGATAGAGACTTTTTTAAAAAGCCTCCTTAATTCTCCAAGCATGCTACTGTACATTTATTTGGAGAAATATCTTTACGAAAAACTGTACTGATTTATACTAAGTCCAATCCTTTCCAAACTAGAACTACCGGAAAGGCAGGAAATATATTAACTTAATATTGTTCATAGCAGTGCTATTCAAAGTGCGGTGCAGTAACCTGTACCTGTTTGTGACTTCTTTGCTCTTGATATGTGACCAGATAAATATAAAAAGAGTAAGCACTAGAGACTTTTATAGCCATCTGACATTCCTATGATATTTTAATTATACTTTATGAGAGTATCTACAGCAGACTGGGCTTTTAAAAAAAAATGATCCTTTACCACAGACAGTTTTAGAACCACTGGTTTAAAGCATACCTAGGTAGAGTTCATTTCCTTAAAAAAATAAGAAAATATTTATGAAAACTTAACATGAAAATGGTAACGAAGGTAATCAGAAATAAAACAAAGATGTTATCAAATTCTATTATCTTTTACCTCAGGGGTTGGCAAACTAAGGCCTGTGGGGCAGATTTGGTCTACCGCCTTTTTTTGTAATAAAGTTTTACTGGAACACGGTCACATTTATTTAAGCATTATCTATAGCAGTTTTCATACCACAATAGCATTACTGAGGATCAGAAAAGAGAACTTATGGCCTAGAAAGCCTCAAATATTTACTATTTGGCTCTTTACAGGAAAAGTTTGCTAAGCCCATTCTACTTACACCATGGAACTAAATCTTAAGAGATGATTCATAATTCTCCCGTCCAGGTTATTAAAACTAAAAGTCACTTCTATAACAACTTCTTTCATGTTCGCAAATTTCCTTATATCACATAACTATAAATTTAGTATGGTTTTAAAAATTATCAGTGTTCTAAAACCTGGGTTATAAATTATTAGTGAACTCACCATAAGAGAAAGTGTCTGGCAGAGGAACACCATGGCCAGCCAACTCCTGAAACGTCCAGAATTTATTAACACAGTTCAGGATGGCTTGAGGTCGGTTCATCAACCGGCATCCCATCTTCTCTAGATGGCGCAAAACAGTGATGTCACTATCACTTTGCACCCAAGGGGTTGGTACTCTCACTACCACCACCTGGGGGTAGGCAGTAATTAGTTCTCCATTGATCCGTAGGCCTGAAATATACAGGAATGAAGCCAAACCCATTAAAAGGGAATATACAATAAAATAGAGGAAGAGAAATATACCAAGGCTTGAGTCACAAAACCAAAGGTACTATTTTGTTAACATTTCATTGGGACAGATAGACATTCCTCCTTAAACTATATTCCTTTGTAAGAAAAAAGAAAATTTAAGGGGGAAAATTCCTGCACTAGTTAAATAAATTATGGTACATGTCAATACAATGAAATACTGCAGAGCTTTTAAAAAGAATGTCATAAATCTCTATGTTCAGAGATGGAAAAAAGGTCCAGGTACATAACATTAAGTTAAAAAAAAAAGAAAAGCAAATCTGAGAGTAAGTTTTGTTTGTGTTTACATATGCATAGAAAATATATGAAAGGATAAAAGATGAAAGCGGCCTTCTCTGAGTGTGAGTGGGTGGCAAGGCAGGAAGAGAAAGGTAGAATGGGGAATTTAAATACTTTGCTCCATACAATTCTCTGTCTTCTTTGTTTTTCTTTTCAGTAAGGATATATGCTTTTATAATGAAAAAAAAATTTAAAAAGATAAGTTTAAATTTTATCCAATACTATTCTATTTAAAGAGGTCCCAAATAATAAATGAACAAGGTATTTATATGAGCTGCTCCTTAAAACTTATTTTCATTAAAAAAAAATAGTACATATACACTTGTTTAAAATATTCGAATACAAAAATATATAACATATTCATCTCCCATCTAACATTCCAGGTACTCTGTGTAAATAGTATGTATTTTCCCTACTGTTACCTAAGTATAGAAAGATATGTAGATAGTTTTCAGAAAAATGATATATTTTATATGTATATTATGTCACTTTCTCTCACCACTTAAAATTCTACCAGAGACATCTTTCTATGTCAGTGCATATATAGCTTTATTTCCTCCTTTTTTTAGTGGGCTGAATGGAATTCTATTTTATAGATATACCATATGATCAATCCTTACTCATGGACATTTGTTCATTCAATAAATATTAAGCAATTACTATGTGTCAGATTCTCTTCTAGAAGTCGGAAACAGATTGGTAAATAGGCAGATAAGGTCCTTGCTTTTTGAAGCTTTCATTCTAGCAGAAGAGACAGACATTCTATGTATTAATTTTTATAGTATTAGCTTTTAAACGTGTTAGTTCTGATACAGGAGAGATCAGTGAGGTAGAGGTAACAGCTGAAATAGAGCATAAGCCTTAAGGTATGCGTGTGTTTAAAGAAAAGAGAAAGGACATTTCAGTTGTAAAGAGTAACAGAAGTCACAGGACAAAAAACAGCAATACGAACAATGTGTGCCTGAACTACAATCTGTATTGATGTAATATGAAAGATAAGGTTGGTCAGTTAAGGTGTCAAATATGCAAAGCCACAAATTTTTATTGAGATATAATTGACACATAACCCTGTATTTGTTTTATATGTGTATATATTGTGAAATGATTATCACAATAAATTTAGTTAACATCCATCACCTCACAGAACTACAATTTTTTTCTTGTAATGAGAACTTTTAAGATTTAATCTCTTAGCAACTTTCAAGTATACAATACAGTATTGCTAAGTATAGTCACCATGCTGTACATCACATCCCCAGAACTTATTTATCTAATAACTGGAAGTTTGCACCTTTTGATCAACATCTCCTCATTTCCCTCATCCTACACCTCTGGCAACCACCAAAGTGTTTTCTCTATCTATGAGTTAGATTTTTTCTTTTTTGTTCCACATGTGAGATTATACAGTATGTGTCTTTGACTTATTTCACTTAGTATAATGCCCTCAAGGTCCATGCACGTTGTCACAAATGGCAGGATTTCCTTCTTTTTTATGGCTGAATAATATTCTCTTGTGTATATATACCACATTTTCTTTATCTATTCATCGAGTGATGGATACTGGCATTAGTTCCAGGTCTTAGCTATTGTAAATAATGCTGCAATGAAGAGTGGGGTACAGATAATATGTTTGAGATAATGATTTCATTTCCTTCAGGTAAACACTGAGAAATGGAATTGCTGAATCCACATTCTGAGCTAATAAGTTTATATCTGTTCTGATTAAGGGAACTGAGGGTGTGTGATAGATACTGCCTGTTGAAACTTCACACTATTCCCATCTTTTAATCCCTCCCTGTCCGGCAGAGGCTAGGAAGCATTTCCCACACTCCCTTGCCAGCAAGACTCCATTTTGAGAATGCAATGAAACAAATACAGAGAATTTTAAAGATGAAAGAGAAGCAGAAGTCATTATCCTCAAGGGGCAACTACAGGTAGGTGTGTGGTCATCAGATGTGAGGTTTTGCCAGTGGCTTCAGGCATTCTCCTCATGATAGTTCACTGTGCTGCTATAAGCAATCCTGACAGCAGCAGCAGATTTCTGCAATTCTGCACTTTCTCATTTCTTAGGCTTTAGTGACTTGCCTCAACAGGCAAATCTAAAGGGCACCCTTTTTTTTAAATCAGAAAAACCTAGTGACCAGGTTGGGGGTTAAAAGTTTTGAGACCACAATATGGAGAATGGGAAAGTTGAAAAGGGAAGCCAGTTTAGGGCAGAAGATGCTGAATTTGGATCTAAAGATGAAAGTTTTGGTGATAACAATAAGGACATCAAAGTAGAACTATTCTATAATAGTTGAAGTATGGATTGGAACTATACATATATGTATATATAATTCATATTGGTACTGTGGAGAGCATGTGTGTGTGTGTGAGAGACAGAGAGAGTGTGTGTATGTGTGTGTGTATTTATTTATTTATTTATTTATTATTTATGGGAGTCAGCCCAAAACGTAGTAGCCGAAGAAATGAGGATATATAAGCTGAAAAAATAAAAGAAAAAAAATGGAGACACCTAGGACAAAAATTTGATGGATCTCAATGAGACAAAAGGATACAACCACCTGAGGAAAAAAATCAGTCAAATAACTAGGATAATGTAGTTTTAAGCAGTATTATGAGAAAAAAAAGAAAAGTCAATATTATCAGGAGAGAATGATCAAATTCATTAAATGAAACAGAGGTAACAAGAAGACTGAGTTTTAAGAAAAGCTTGAGTGATCAGGAAAAGAGATACTGTCAACTGTCAAGAGAAAAATTAAACCATTATTACATTATCTTCTCATTTCTCCAAACTAAAGACAGCTTTTGCTCCTTTTTAAGAGATAGGATAAAGGAAGCAATGGAACTGTTCCACGCTCAGTCCATACCACTAGTAGGAACCACCTATCTGCTGCCACTGGAAATTGGGTGTATGGGAGTACTCGACCCAAAGCTCAGTCAGATCTGCATAGTACACTATGGGTATTACCGAGGATGGAAAGAAATTCAATGCCACCTGTAACAGAAACAAACACTCTGTTATTCTAGGCAAGGAGAAGGTGATCCAGGACAGGGAAGCAGAGCAGGTACAAATGAATGTGAGCCAAAAAAGGCAAAGTGACATCTCTTACAACTCTGCCTTATGTGCTATTGATCTCTTGGGCTGGGATGAAGATTCAATAGAGTCATGCATCACTTAATAATGGGGATACATTCTGAGAAATGCATCGTTAGGCAATTCTGTGATTATATGAACATCTCACAGAGTGTACTTACACAAACCTAGGCAGTAGGGCCTACTACACACCTAGGCTATATGGTACTAATCTTACGGTACCACTGCTGTACATGTGGTCCGCTGTCGATCGAAACATTGCTATGCGGCACATGACTATATGAATACTTTGGATCTATGTTTTGGGTTAAGTGTACGATCAAGCAAATTAACAGCTAATGATGAGTTAAGCTTAGAATAGCAATGGGATGGGGGGACAATTTTTGTTCCTATATTTTTAGGATAAAAATGTATTATGTATTAAAAGGCTGCTGCTGTTGTCAAGGCAGAGTGAAAAGGTGCTAGTGTCTGATAATTCTCTTCGGGATATTAACAATCTCCTTGCCAGTAATTTAAGTGGGGACTCTCTCATGTAGGCTACTCTAAAGCTGTACTTTTTGAAAGGAGAGTTTGGCTGCACTGTTAGGAATAAGTATTAGTGTTTTTGTCCTCAGGAAACAAGAAACAGACAACTCATAGACTCCTGCTGACTGGCATTTATTTTTCTTCTATCCTCTAGTGTTCTAGAGGATTTTTTGAGACTTCTGGAATCTTTTTAAACCTTACAGAATTTTAAGAATTTTAACAGAAAGTTCCAAGTAAAGGTGCTGTTTATATATATTTAAAAACCTGCACAATCTCTGTGCCAAAAATCAAGGAAGCACTCAAAGACTAAGGGAGTTGTGTTAACTAGAATACGGGGACAGTCTGGAGGGGCTCCCATTAGCCAAATTTCAGATGATTTGACCATTAAAAGAATAATTAACTGATAACACAGCAAAAAAGTTCATGAATCCATAGTCATTATGGAGAAAGGTAAAAAAGCCTTATTTGGTATCACTGGAGGGACTATTATACAAATCTCTATTCTAAAAACTGGTAAGTAAGGAGGAAAAATTACATTTATCCCACTGTTTCAGGAGGAACCATAGTTTACCACCAGTAGGAAAAGCTCTCCTTTGGAGAAGAATGCCAATTAATATAGAAGAAATAGCAAAATTAGAAAATCACTACTTTGTAAATCCCAGTGAAATCAGTGAACCAGGCAAGGATCATTACAATGCTAAAAGCATTAAGGAAAGGTTGATGGAATATTTGTATGCTGCCAAAATATCAGACATTTACTAAGCCAAAGATAAAAACAGATTTTTGTAACAGACAGACCCTGCAGACACTACCTTACTCAGTGATCAAACAGCACAGACTGTCATTTTGTGCTTCCCGGTTGAGTGCACTATGAAGTATCTACCATCACCTATGAAGTAATTTTTTTGCCCAAAATGCATAACCTCTACCTGATCATGCCAATTCACAAGAAGTTTCAGGAGGACATCACAAGGAAACTATCAGACAAATCCAGAATGTGAGACATTAAACTGTTTTGATCACTTCAAAAAGTTGACGTCATTGAAGAAATAAGATGGGAAGACCACTCTAGAGTTAAAAAAGCTAAGTAGACATCACATCCAAATATAGAACCTTGCAGAGCCCCATCTGAAAAGAATAAGTGAAAAAGATATTTTGGAGTCAATTGTGAAAATCTGATTCTAGAGTATCTATTAAATAATATTAAAGAGTTATTCATTTTCTTAGATGTGCTAATGGTATTGTCTTATATAGGACAGTGTCCTTATTTTTTAGCTACAGACATTGAAGCATTTAGGGGTGACATATAGACAGCTACTTGTTTTGAAAGGTAAATAACTCCGTCAAAAGGCTATAATGTATATAACATTTGTACATATTAGGAAAAAGATATATGAAAGAACTATGACTAAAGGTTATTACTGAACACCCAATCCAGGTAGCAAGAATATAGCTGTTTGTAATTCTTTCCACTTTTCTTTTCACTTAAAATTTTTAGTAAGGGGCTGGCTCCGTGGCTGAGTGGTTAAGTTCGTGCGCTCTGCTGCGGCGGCCCAGGGTTCGGATCCTGGGCACGGACATGGCAGCACTGGTCAGGCCACGTTGAGGCGGCGTCCCACATCCCACAACTAGAAGGACCTGCAACTAAGATATACAACTATGTACTGGGGGTTTGTGAAGATAAAGCAGAAAACAAAACAAAACAGAAGATTGGCAACAGTTGTTAGCTCAGGTGCCACTCTTTAAAAAAAAAAAATTTTTTTTAGTTAAAAAACGAGATTTGGGGGTTTAGTTGGGGGGGGTGGATGGATCAAGACATCATGTCAAATTCTTGAGTATACTCTAAAGAAAACTGATGCTAGTTACTCCTGTTTCAAAATCCCCAAGTTTTGTTGCTCAGCTCTTTTTTAAAAAATTTTTTCAGTGGTTTCTCATCTTTTCTTTCACCAACACCAAAAGCCTATTTACTATTCTACCACTGGCCCATTTCCCTTCTCATTTATGTTTTAAGTGTTATTACTGCAATGAAAGTAGTTATATTAGCTCATCTTGGAAGGAGGGAGGAGGAAAGTCTAACTAAAACCTAAAATAACTTAAAAGGTAATCAGAACCATATCTAAAACCAGAAATCTAACATGTTCTTTCTCAGTCCGTGAGTTTCAACTAGAAAAAGCAAGGAGGAAGTGTAAGAGATTCACAATTTCTGAGGTTCCTACTCCCAACTAAATTCACCTAACAAAATTTAGTTGTTTAGGTCAATAGTTCAGCAAACTGATCCATTATTTAACCAACAGAGCTACTGAATTCACCACCAAAAAGTGGTGTTTCACATGTGACAAATAAAAATGGCAAGTAATAGGATATATTGGAGTATATGAGGAAGCCATTTTGTGTAAACCTAATTCGGCCTGACCTTGTCTTTCCAAAAGGGCCTGACCAAGGCCGTTGAGCATGCATTGTATATCTGCTTTAGAGATTCCCTATGGCAAGAACAAAGGCCCTTGAGATAAAGGTGCAACTTTCCTCCCCCTCCCAACATTGGCATTTCTTTAAGGGTTAAGCATCTTTCCTTAGGCTAGAAACTGATTGCTGAGTTCACCTGTGACCACCCAGCTCAAGACAACAGATTTGCCTCCTGCTACGCCCTCTGAGATAGCAGATCCACTACCTGCTGTGTCCATCAAGTGCTGTGCAGACAGGGCAATCTTGTGACTATTGTGGGAGAGACATTTCAATCACATGTGAACCAGCCTCTTTGGGGGTATATAACCACTCTGTATACCTCACTTCCTTGGTGCCCTTTCTTCCTTCAGGAAGAAAGGCCCCGGGCCATGGTCCTCAGATTTCAGCTCAGAATAAACTCACCCAAATTTTCATTTCTAGATTGGTTATGGATTATTTTCATCGACAATGTAAAATCTCAAGAGTCATATCACCAAAAAAGACCAGATGAGTTCCGAACATTTACAATACTCAAGTCACTATAAATCTATTTTTCAATTAATCTATTCTAGGACATTGACTAATAAAAGATTTCAGCAAGAAGGCTTAGATCACCCAGAGCTGACGCCCACCAAAAATGCAATCCTGTCTTCACATATGTCTAACACATCAAAAGTGTCCTCAAACTTTTCTTTTAATCACTAATTTTGTTTCCTCCACCAAGTTTCAAACTAATAAAAAACAAAGGAAGAAAAGTAATTACCTAGATTTTCAAGAGAATAGGACAATTTGTAATGGGAATTCATGGTCAGATAATTCTGAGAAGAGTTATACAAAGCACTAAGAAGTCTTTGCTAAGGCTGCATGAGAACTCATACAGCTACTAATTATCAAACATAAAAAATAAGTATAAGAATCTGTTCTTATAAGAATAGACAGGCCTTTCCTATCTGCTTAGCTGCTTCCTAACAAGATATATTTTGTGTTTCCTATCAAAACATCCCTCTTTAATATCCTCAGCAATCCTTTTCCCCTCCAATTTGTTTGCAAGTCTAATCGAATTATTAATCCCAGGTTAGATACAATTTTTTTCTTCAAAGGTATGCTCTTTGGGGAATGATGAGGAACCAATAAAATTCCTTTCCCAGATCCTCTTGAGTGGTACAGAAAGAAACAAAAGGAAGTGTTTCTGTGTATGCTATCAGTGTACCTCATTATCACAGAGCACTGCGGCATTGTAGCTGACAGTCAGGTATTTAAAAAAAAAAAGAGGGAGAAAGAAAATGGGTGAACTGTTGCTTTTTTTTTTTAGTTTAAATAAACTGAATAAGAATTTTAAAAAAAGAGAGAGAAAAGAAAGAAGAGAAGAGGAAAACAGAAAGCAAGCAAACAAGCTATTAGATTATAGCTGTCCGTTTTAAAAGCATCTTTTATTGAAGGCAATGACTGGCTAGCTTCTTTTGTAAGTAACTTCAAAAAACCACAGAAACTCAGGTCAAGAGAACCAATTCTATCCCAAAATTTGGCAAAAGGAGGTACACAGTGAAATGTAGAGAAACGTGATGCACTAGCTAAAATAATTCATCTCCTTAAATTTTATAAATGTTGTTATTCAAATTCTGCATGTTTAAATACATTCTCTTTAGTTTTTCTATAGATAGTAAAAAAAAAGAAAAAAAAATTGGCTTGGGAGATATACCTCATGGAATTGATAAGTAAAAACACAAAATACCCTTAAGGGACTCATCTATTTACCCAATCATTCTTTTATTCATTCAAAAACATTTGCGGAGCACCTACTTCAAGATACTCTGTGCTTTGGGATAAAGTCCAAGCCCCACTTGAGAGGTTTTGAGGAGTATGGAGGAGGGTGAGGGGTGCGGAAGAATGCATGTAAAGTACTTAATAAATGACTGGTACACAGTTAGTGCTTAACAATTGTTAGTAGCTATCAACTGCTCTCAGTTTACAACGGTGGGGTGGGGTAGGTTGATGGCTCCTGTGCTGTTACTAGCAATACAACTGGAGAACTTGTTTCTTTATCTCCTTTTGCCCTCAACACCCAATCAAACTTATCTGGTTTATTTAATATTTGATGCATAAGGACTCAGTATTAGAAGCAAGAAGACATATTTCTATTTTGTTAGCATGGAAACTTTTAATGTTTTTCCTTATTATTATCCTAATATGACTTGGAAATTAAAAAGCTGAAATACTATATCAAATCTAATTATTACATTTTCTTCTCCCATAAAACAGCAATCTTTACTGAAATGGTAAGGAAAAGCTATATAGAAGATAGTGGGGAAATGTATAATTTAAGTCACTGTTAACAAAGCTAGCCATAAAAATTTACCACATCCTCCCAACAACAGACTACTGTAGAAGAGGAGAGAGAGGAAGCAAAGTGTCTTTGTAATGCAGACAAAGCTTCTTTTAAATGTCGAGTGCCTCTGTCCACTTTGAAAAAGGGTAAACTTCTTTTTAACAGTGGTTCCAGGTTAAAGACAAATATTTATATCAATCTGTTCTATCCTACTTTTGGCAATCCAGAGAAGCTTACACAACTTCATGACACCTAGAACTCTGTGAATACAGCTAGAAGTAAAAATAAATACAAATAAAAATATATAAATATACTTATATAATTTTAAACAAATATAAATAAAAAGCTATGGAATAATGAAATAACAAGGGGAAGAGGAACTATATCAAACTCTTTGAATACTGAATCCTCCAAAGAAAACTACAGGGAAAGTTAGGAGATTAAGGTTTTTCCCTCAAATGTTTTACTTAGACCCCAAATAACAACGGATAGTGATGAGGGGAAAGCAAAGGCAAAAACAGAAAGTGAGCAGACCTATCACAAGATCCTCTCCGGCATGTGACAAATACCCCACATCTGATTCATATCTTGGTTCTACCACCCACCTACTGTGTAAACTCAGGGAAGTTATTTAACCTTTCTGTGCCTCAGAGTCCTCATCTGTAAAATAGGACTAGTAAGAGAAGTTCCTTTAAAGCATTGTGTGAGGATTAATTTGATTAACATTAGTGAAGAAGCGCTTGGGACATAACAATCACTTAACATAACTCTTAATCATCATTACCATCCAACATCCCCTTTTGCAGATGGGAAACTGAGAGCTGGAGTAACTAGAAATTAAGTTCCATGAGAGTAGGAATCTGACTATCTTGTTCAGAGCTATTACCCCCAGCACTATGTGGCACACAATAGATGCTCAATTATTATTTACTGAAATTTGAACTTGTCTCACAGTTTTTAAGAAGCAGAGCAGGCATTTAAACCCAGGTCTGAGTCTGAAGCTATCCTGCCTAAAACAAGATTGTCTCTATAAATGCTGCAGAAAAATAAGCCAATTCAAATTCAAAATACCAAAAGTAACTCAAAACACCAAAGGTAAATCAAATCATATTAATATCTAAAAACCCAAAGTAAACAGAAGAAAATTTAAAAGAGCAGAAATTAAACAAAAAGCAAACATCAACAGAAAAGACCAGCCAAGCTAAAAGTTGGTCCCTAGAAAACTAATAAATTTGTTAAATCTCTGGTGAGACTGATCTAGAAAAAAAACAAAGCACAGATAAACAAAGTCAAGAATGAAAAGGGGGCATCACTACATATAAAAGATAATGGAAGGATTTCATGAACAACAGTATATCTGAAATTAGTTAAAAAGTTTCCACAAAGAAAACTCTAGGCACAAATAGCTTTCAAAGGTGAATTCACATCATTCATTTAAGGAAGAAGTAAAACCAGTGCTACACAATTCTTTCAGCAAGCAGAGAGAGACAACCACAACAAGAACAAAAACCACTCCTCAGCCTGTTTCACGAGGCCAACATAACTTAGCAGAAACTAACAATGATATTTCAAGAAAGGAAAGTTACAAGCCAATCTCATTCATACACATAAATGCAAAAATCTTCAACAAAACATTAACAAGTTAAATCCAGCAATACAACAATAATAATAATGATCATAAGCAAGTTGGGTTTATTCCAAATACTTTAAGTTGGTTTAACTTGTAAAAACTAATCATGTAATTTGCAATACAGTAAAAAGAAATATGATCATCCAATAGATGTATAAACACTGTTTGATAAAATCCAAGAAGCATTCAGTATTTAAAAATATATTTAGCATATCTGGAGTAGAAGGAAATTTCCTTATTTTGATAAAGGTGTCTTCAAAACTGTACTCCCAACATCGTGCTTCATGGTTTAATGTTGAAAGCTCTCCTCTGAGGTCAGGAATGAGACTAAATATCCACTATAACTATTTCATCTAACATTGTCCTAGAGGTCCTATCGTGTGCAAGTTAGTCAAGAAAAGGAAGTAAGACATAAGGACTGGAAAGGAAATATAAAACTGTCATTACTTGCAAATAATACAATTTTGAAAGTAAGCAATCCAAAAAAATCTATAATAAATTACTGAAGTGAGGTATTTGTCAATATATAAAACTCAACCAGCAATGAGTGAGAAATGAAAAAAACTTTAATTATATCACATATTATAAAATTCATAGGAATAAGATAGATCTAATGAAAGATGTGCAAGACCTCTGAGGATAAAATTACAAAACCATATTAGAGACACCAAAGACAATGAGAAAGACAGACAGAAAGAGGGGGAGCCCATGTGTGAATGTTCACATATATGGAACGTTCAACAGTATGAATTTCTTTCCAAATTGATCTATAAATTCAATACAATTCTAATCTAGACATTCTTGAAGAAGAGAGAAGACATGCTCTACTGGATATCATAAACCTACAGTAATTAAGTCAGTGCAGTATTGATGAAAAGAACCACACTTACAACAAAGGAACAGAATAAACTCATCTATGTACAGATGCTTGATTTATTACAAAGGTAACACTAGAGAGCAGTGGGAAAAGGTCAGTCTTCTTAGTAAAAGGTGCTGGGACAACCAAATATTCAAAGAGAAAGAAAATGAAACATCAGCACACACAAATCAATTCCAGGTGGACTATAAATCTACATGTGAATGACAGAACAATAAACTTTCTAGAACTTAAGATCAAGGGGTATCTTCATGACCTCAAAGTAGGGAAAGACTTTTTGTGTGCGTGTGTGAGGAAGACTGACCCCGAGCTAACATCTGTTGCCAATCTTCCTATTTTTGCTTGAGGAAGATTGATGTTGAGCTAAAATCTGTGCCAATCTTCCTCTATTTTATGTGGGATGCAGCCACAACATGGCTTGATGATTGGTGCTAGGTCCACGTCTGGGATCTGAACCTGCGAACCTTGGGCTGCTGAAGCAGAACCCACAAACCTAACCACTATACCACCAGGCCAGCCCCAAGACTTTTTAAACAGAGCACAAAAAGAATCAACCACGAACAATAAGACAAGTTAGATTACATTAAAAGTAAATTCTTCTATTTATCAAGACAGCATTAAGTTAAAAAACTAAGCTACAAATGAGACATTTACAAAAGTAAAATAATTAGACAACCCAAAAGGAAATAGAAAAGAGACCTGAAGAGGCCTTTTACAAGTGAGGATATCCAAATTAATATATGAAAGATACTCAACCTCATCAGTGAGCCGTGATATAAGAATGAAACCACAATTACATACCATTTCATACCCACTAGAATAGCTAAAATCAAACTGACGGTTAACAAGTGCTGATAAGTACGTGGTGTAAAAAGAATCCTCTCTTATGGTCACTAGGAAGAGAGGGGAAATTTCCTTAACCCGATAAAGGGTGTTTGCCAAAAACATCTACAGTACACATCAGGTTTATTTATTGAAACAACATCACAGCACTCTCTTTAAGATCAGGCATAAGACAAGTGTGCTCATATCATCATTTTTATTCAACATTATAGTGGAGGTCCCATTTAATCCAGTAAAATAAGAAAAAGAAAGAAAAGACATAGAAACTACAAAAACTGTCATCATTTGCAGATATGATTATGTGTATAAGATATCCTGGAGAATCTAGTGGATAAAAAAGCAAGAGACAGAAGAGTATTTATAGTATGCCACCTCATATGCAAGTAAAGGGAAGAAATATGAATATATTCCAAGCTCTGAAGACAGCCTGCCTAATTTTAAATCTTGGTTCCACCACTCAATAGCTTACGATCTTGCATAAGCCATTTAACCAATCCAGGACTCCATTTTCTCACTTATAAAATAGAGACAACAGTACCAACCCCGTAGGATTATTACCAGGATCAAATAAGTTAATATTTGTAAAAAGCTATGAAACTGCTATATAAGTGTTTGAAAAGAAATATAATTTTAAAACTGGCATTCTAAGACCTGAGACAGATTATCATTCTTTTCCTAGCTCACTTTATAACTACACCCATTACTCCTTAAGTTCTTCTTTGGTGACTTGTCATCGAGTATCTCTCAGAGAACAGTCTTAGAGAATCAAATCCTCCAATTTCATAACTGTCAAAAGTACTATGCATAAACAATAGAAGAGTATCATGTCACCAATTAATAACAGTATCATTTACTGAATATTTCCTATGTGTCAGACAACATACCACAGCATTTTATACATATCCCAAGTAATCTTAAGCACATTACAAAGCAGGCCTATTAATTTTTAATCCTACTTGTCCTTAAAGGAAGAATTTACCAACAATTTAATATAGCAGTAAGTAAATGAAACACGGGGTTACACTCTACTGTACACAGGGTCGCTAGGAGGTGGAATCCACTCGACCACACTAACACTACCCCAATGAAACAAGACAATCAGTGTGACCAACTGCAAAAACGTTTAGTTTAGTAACTAGATCAGCCAGGACAGCAAACCTAACCAGTTCTAAAGCTCAAGCTCTTTTCATTATGTCACATGGGTTACTTCCAAATCCCTACCTGTGCTAATAATTTCCTAAACAGCATGATAGCTGGAAGACTCTTTTTAGTATGAATGTACTCTAATGGTTAAGTTAGACCTACAGTTCCAAATACTGGAAAGCCCCTGAATTCCATCATTTGCCTTGAAGAAAGAATTTAGAGATTTAAGCTCCTCATTCATTCCTTTAAGTCCCCCAATGCCTTCAAACACCATTTTAGTCTCCTGCTTCCAAATTCCTCATACTTTTTTAAAAAAAATTTTCTGTGGCAACAGTACCAGATTCCCCTGAGCTTTATCCTCAACAAAACCATGGTTCCAAGGTAATAAAGGTAATTACTTAATTACCAGCTTCATCCCTATATACCATGGGTTATTAGATTCCCATTCTGGAATAAGAAAGGTGGTCCTAATTGATTTCTGCCCTATCTATGCCAAGTAACAAATTCTCTGAACGTCTACTGTCTGAAATCTGTGCTCTGGAATTGATTTCTGTACTGATTAAGGTTATTTTATTTGTAAGTAACTAGTTAACTTGAACAGGAAAAAAATTAATGGATGAAGATAGGATTGTGCAAAGAACTAAAACGAATGCTGAGAAAACCAGGCTCAGAAAAAAAGACCAAGGCAATTCTGGGAATCCAAGAAACAAGAAACAACCCGGAGTCTCATCAAGGTGCCACATCAAAATAATTAAATTCCAAACTTTCTCCTTCCATCCTTGAGTTGAACTGCTCAAAGTCAAAGGGAAGAGAGACATTAAAAACAGACAGCCAACTATGACCTAGCTTGACTCTAAAGGGCACTATGCCTAACAGCCCCACCAAGGCTAGACAATATGGAAGAGGGAATTTCTCAAAAGGAAAACCATGTGCTGTTAGTTTAAAAAAAAAAAAAAAAAAAAAAAAAGGGAGCTGAGGGGTGAGGGGTATGATACTGAAGGTCAAGAAACAAGTAGAATGTACCACAGGCCAAGAACTGACTTAGCAACTTTATCTGTATATCTAGTCCTCAAAATTTAATAACATTTGGTGGGACAGTTCTGGTTATCTTAATAACAGCATTTAGGGGGCAGGGACAAGGGATACTCGATGTCTTTTAACACTTCATCACTATCTCATCCCACATCATAACCAAGGGAATTATTTGACACGGCACTTATATATAAGGATCTGCTTATTTATTTCCAAGAGCACCACATTTCCAAATTTACCTCACTTCAACTGCCTGTAATTCATCATAGTAACTTTTATTCATACAGCTGTGTCCTAATTTATAATACTCAACATCACATATAAACTATAGCCATTTCCAAGAGCTATTTTATCCCTAAACCAGAAAGAGTTTAAAGTATCAAAGGTACAACTAATCCAATTCCTTCACTTTCCTCAACTACTTCGGAAAGGGAAAGCAATCACTCTAAGACAGGTGTAGTCAGAGCTGAAAGATAAAATTTCATTCAAGTATCTCACTGAAGAACTAATCATGAAAACGCAGACTGATTTAGCATGCACACTAAATAAATCAAAGCTGCCTACTTTGATAATAGGAGGAGTGGGGAAAAAAAAGACCTGAGTTCATAAAAGAAATTTCTTCCTGGTGATTGAAGACACTAAAGGCTTTTCCTGTGAATACTAAACAAGCTATTTTCTGACTTATGGAAACAACCAACTGTAAATCCCATGTACAGTCCAAGTTCCCGAAAGATGAAGCAGAAAGCAACTCATCCTGGGCCATTCCTTGTCTAATTAACATTAAAATGAAAACAGCCACACTGGAGAGGATATTGGAAAAGGGCATGCTCTTTCAGGAGGACAGTTTGGCAATGAACAGTGATTCCATTTTTGGGACTTCATGGCAGAGGAATCCTAGGTGATGCACATACTCCTCTTCTCATTCACTGGATAACACCTACGCATCCTCCAGGCTTAAAGAGGCCTTTTCTGACCTCCTAACCTAAAGTAGATTCTATTGGTGTACTCTCTCATATCACACTGTACTTTTCTTTTATAACACTTAGTAGGTAACTATTTCTGTGACTTTTGTGTAATGTCCATGTCTCCCACTTAGCGTAAAGAAGACACGAACCAGTTGAACTATGTCTATTTTGCTAAACTCTACATCTCCAGTGCCTAGTATCTTGGCACACAGATGACACTCACTGACAAGGGGAAAAAATTTTAAAGAATAGCATATATGTTACAAATCCATTTACGTGTGTGTGTTTAGCAGTGATCAACATATGGATGGTAAAATTTCAGATGATATTTGCTTTAATCTTTATATTTTGGTACTGTTTGCATTATTTGTATAATCAAGAACAATACAAGGCTGTTAGTATTTTAAAAAAGATGTACTTAGCACTATGCTTTGTATACAGTAGGTGCTCTCAAACTGTTCCCTTCTCTTCCCTGTGCAATTAACTAAGAGGAAACTTCCAGGGGAATATTTAAGAAAAATGTCCAGAACAAATTAAAATGTTTTAACTATATGAAATAACTAAGTGTTATTTGGGGGTAGGTTTATCTACTAATACAACAATGGAAAAGCAGCACCAAACAGCCAGAATTAGCCCAATGAATTAGGACCAGCTGAGCTCTCAATAATAATAATCTGCTTTAAATAACTGACTCACCTTCATGAGAGCACACACAGAATTAGGAGGGAAAGTAACGAAGTATATGCCTATACTAAAAGCAGGTAATTTCTAAGTCTACTAGAAATTAAAACCAAAATGCCAACATAACACAGTATATGTAAAAGCAAACTGATTTCTTCTTACAAAACCATTTTTAAAAAGAAGAAAAAATAGAGTCTAATTTCCAGACTCTATAGCTTTGCGGAAACATAAAAATAACACGTGAAAAGAAGATTACAAACTGTTTCAGGAATTACATGCGTTTTGGAGAATATAAATCTGATTTGTTGTCATCTCTCCCCTAAAGAAATCAGTTAAACAATAAAGGTCTTCATGGGCAAACTGTAAAATTACAAGGTCCCCTTAAAGGCTAACACATATAAGACATAATTTCCATTTTATGCAAGATGCAAATTACATAAATTTGTATTATACATACACAGAACCTAAACAATTAGATAGGCCTATTATAAATCAAGTGTAACATTTGCCTTTTCTCATGACCTTTCATGAACTTTTCAAAGCAATGTACACTTTCAGGTGAATTTACTAGAGTAGAAGAGAAACCTTTAGTTTAAATCAGGAAATGAGACTGGGAATAACAAGTTTTTATTCGTTCAAACTTTTTCTCCATTTATTTCAAATTTTTTATTATGGAAACTTCTCAACAGAAAAACAGTGAGATTATAATGCAATGTACCATCACCCACTTTCAACAATTATCAATATATGATCAACCGTTTTATTCTATACTCCCATTTTCCCCAACCATAGATTATTTTGAGTCTACAAAACAAGGTACAGTCAGAAGTCCAGCTCGACCCTCTTCAATCTTTTCCCTAAAGGTAACCATATTTGAAAAACTATAGTTTATCCTTCCATTATCTATTTTTTAAACCAGTAGAAATTATACTCACATATCACCTTCCCCTTAGAAAATGGTACCATTCTACATGCCCTTTCCCCAATTTAATAATTTCACTTAACAATGTTATACTTTATCAAGTAGACATTTCAGTATGTATCTCAAAAGAAGGACTCTTGGGCACATAAATATTCCCTAACTATGATACAAAAAGCACTAGCCAGGGGCTGGCCCCATGGCACAGTGGTTAAGTTCAGGGTGCTCCCCTTCAGTGGCTGGGGTTTGCAGGTTCAGATCCCAGGCATAGACCTATACCACTCATCAGCCACGCTGTGGCAGCAACCCACGTATCAAGTAGCGGAACACTGGCACAGATGTTAGCTCAGGGCTAATCTTCCTCAGCAGCGGGGGGGGGGGGGGGGGGGGGGAGCGCACTAACCAAAGAATTTAAAAATATAAATGGTACTTAAAATTAGAAACTTCCACTGACCAAAAGATTCCATTAACAGAGTGAAAAAGGCAAGCTACAGAGTGAAAGAAGATATTCACATACACATATCCAATGAGAAACCTGCTCCCAGAATATAATGCAAAATAGCGAAACAAAAAGACAGACAACCCAATCACAAATAAGTATATAGAGGATTCTGAGAAGATGGTGAACTAGGGAGCATCAAGAATCTGTCTCCCCATCTAGATAACTGTACTGGCAGAATTTTGTCTGATGTAACTATTCTGGAACTGTGGAGTCTGTTGAAAGATTGCAACTTCCAAAAAACGACTGGGAGGGTAAAATGCATTAATTCCAGTCAATTTCAGCTCTTAACACAGTAGCAGCTACCCATCTCCCACCCCTCAGCCACACTGTGGACCTGTTCTGGAGCAGTTGGAACAGCTGACACATTTTGCAGGAGACAGGGTGGCTGAAAAGACCCTACTCTCCAATTATTGTGGATCTCTGCTCTGACACCTAAGTTGCCACTTCTGATCAAAGAGCTCCAGACAAACCAGCCAGTAGCCATTGTTGTTACACTACTCTCCCATAGTTAAAAGCCCCTCCTTTTCTGGCTGAAGTGACTTCAGGGAGGGGGAGAAAGAGGAAGAGAGAGAGGAAGCGACAGAAAGAATATATTGAAATAACAGCTGAAAAATTCCCTAATTGGATAAACTACATGAATATAAACATTTAAGACTCTCAACTATCTCCAGGTAAGATGAATTCAAACAGCACCATGCTGAGATACACTACAATCAAACTTTCAAAACCCAAGACAAGGAGAGAATCTTGAAATCAGCAAGACAGAAGCAAATCACCACATACCAGGGATTCTCAATAACATTAGCAGCAGATTTCTCATCAGAAATGATGGAGACCAGAAGACAGGGGGCCGATGTATTCAAAGTGCTAAAAGAAAGACTGTCAACCAAGAATCCTATATTCAGCAAAACTGTCCTTCAAAAATGAAGGAGAAACGAAGACGTATCCAGAAAAACAAAAGTTGAGGGAGTCTGTGACCACTAGACCTGTCCCGAAAGAAATGTTCAAACAAGTCCTGCAAAGTGAAATGAAAGGACACTAAATAGTAACTCGCAGCTGTATGGAGAAATAAAGATCTTATTAAAGGTAAATACATGGGCAATTAGAAGAGCTAGTAGTACTGTAACAACAGTTTGTAACTGTATTTTTTGTTTTCTACATGATTTTAGAGAGTAATACAATTAAAGAAAAAATAAACAATCATTAGTGTAAAAACTAATATTACTGTAACTTTTGTTGGTAACTCTAAGTCTTGTTTTCTACATAACTTAGGAGACTAATGCATTTAAAAGGATTATTAGTTTATGTTTCGGGGCACGAAATGTATAAAGATGTAACTTTGTGACATCAATTAAAAAAGGGGGGGAGTCAGAGCTGTAAAGGAGCAGAGTTTTTGTATGTTACTGAAGTTAAGCCTATATAAATTCAAATTAAAGTATTATAACATTCGGATGTTAAATGTAATCTATATGGTAAACACAAAGAAAATAGCTACAGAGTATACACAAAAGGAAATCAGAAAGGAATTCAAACATTTCACTACAAAAAAATCAAGTAAACACAAAAGAAGACACTAACACAGGAAATGAGGGACAAAAAAAAGATATAGGGCACGTTTTAGAAAACAAATAGCACAACCCATAAGTAAATCACTCCCTATCAGTGATTACTTTAAATGTAAATGGATTAAACTCACTAATCAAGACAGAGATTGGCAGAATGGATAAAAACACACAATCACATGGTATGCTATGAACAAGAGACTCACTTGAGATCCAAAGACAAACAGGTTGAAAGTGAAAGGATGGAAAAAGATATTCCATGCAAATAGTAACCAAGAGAGCAGGGGTGGCTGTACTAATATCAGACAAAATAGACTTTAAACCAAAAAAAGGTTACAAGAGAAAAAGAAGGAAATTATATTAACAAAATGTTCAATACTGCAAGATGATATAACAATTATAAACTTTTATGCACTTAATGACCATCAACATATATGAAGCAAAAACTGGCAGAATTGAAAGGGGTAATAGACAGGTCTATGATAAGAGCTACAGACTTCAATACCCACTCTCAGTAATGGATACAATAACCAAGAAGAAGACAAGTAAGGAAATAGAGAACTAAAACAGCACAATAAACCAATTAGATCTAACAGACATACACAAAACACCCTACCCAACAACAGCACACACATTCTTCTCAAGTGCACATGAGACATGTTCTAAGACAGAGCAAATGCCAGGAAACAAGTCTCAAAACACTTAAAATGATAAATATCATACGAAGTATCTTCTCTGACCAAAATGGGATGAAGTTAAAAATCAATCACACAAGTAAAACTGAAAAACTCACAGAATTGTGAAAATTAAACAACACACTATTAAACAACCAATAGATCAACAAAAAAATCAGAAGTGAAATTAGAAAATACTCAGAGACGAATGAAAATGAAAACACAACATACCAAACATGACAGTGAAAGCAGTGCTAATGGAAAAATTTATAGCTATAAATGCTTACATCAAAAAAAAAGAAAGATCTCATATTAACAATCCAAATTGGCAACTTAATGAACTAGAAAAGGAACAAACTAAACCCAAAATTAGCAAAAGGAAGGAATAACAAAGATTAGACTAGAGATAAATGAAACAGAATAGAAAAACAAGAGAAAATCAATGAAATCAAAAGCTGGTTCTACAAAGAGATCAATATAATTGAAAAAGCTTTATTAGCTAGACAGACTAAGACAAAAAGAGGGAAGAAAACTTATTAAAATCAGAAATGAAAGTGGGGACATTACCACCAATTCTACAGAAATAAAAAGTATTATAAGAAAGTACTATGAACAACTGAACACCAAAAAAATGAATAACATAGATGAAATGGACCAATTCCCAGAAACAAAAAATCTAACATGACTAAATCATGAAAAAACAGAAAATCTGAACTGACTGATAACTAGTAAGAATCAGTAACCAAAAGTTTCCCGGTAAAGAAAAGCCCTGGACCTGATGGCTTCACTGATGAATTCTATCAAGCATTTAAAGAAGAATTAATACCAATCTTTCCCCAACTTTTACAAAAAATTGAAGAGGAGGGAACACTTCCTAACTCATTCTATGAAGCCAGCAAAACCCTTATCCCAAAACCAGACAAACACACTACAAGAAAACTGCACATCAGGGGCCGGCCCAGTGGCACAGGGGTTAAGTTCGTATATTCTGCTTTGGTGGCCTGGGGTTCGCCAGTTTGGATTCTGGGTGTGGACATGGCATCACTTGGCGAGCCATGCTGTGGCAGGCGTACCATGTATAAAGTAGAGGAAGATGGGCACGGATGTTAGTTCAGGGCCAGTCTTCCTCAGCAAAAAGAGGAGGACTGGTGGCAGATGTTAGCTAAGGGTTAATCTTCCTCAAAAAAAAAAAAGAAAACTGCATACCAATATTCCTTATGAACACTGATGCAAAAATCCTCAACAAATACTAGCAAACAGAATCTAGCAGCATATTAAAAGGATTATACACCATGACCAAGAGAGATTTATTCCTGGAATGCAAGGATGGTTCGACATATAAAAACCAATCAATGTAATACACCACACATCAACAGAATGAAGGAAAAAACTACACGAGCATCTCAAATGATGCAGAAAAAGCATTTGACAAATTCAACATCCTTTCAAATAAACACTGTCAATGAAATAGGAAAAGAAGAAAACTACTTCCACATAATAAAAGCCGTATATGAAAATCCCACAGCAAACATCATACTCAATGGTGAAAGACTGAAAGCTTTTCCTCTATATCAGGAACAAGCAAGGATGCCCACAATCACCACTTCGATTTAACATAGTATTGGATGTTCTAGCCAGAGCAATTAGGCAAGAAAAAGAAGTAAGAGGCACCTAAATTGGAAAGGAAGAAGTAAAATTACCTCTGTTTGTAGATAATATGATCTTACATGGAGAAAACCCTAAAGATTACACAAAAAACTGTTAGAACTAATAAATAAACTCAGCAAAGTAGCAGAAAACAAAGTTGACACACAAAAATCAATTGCAGGGGCCAGCGCCATGGCCAAGTGGTTAAGTTCGCACGTTCTACTTAAGCAGCCCAGGGTTTCGCTGGTTTGGATCCTGGGAGCAGACATGGCACTGCTCATCAGGCCATGCTGAGGTGGCATCCCACATGCCACAACTAGAAGGACCCATAACTAAAATATACAACCATGTACTGGGGGGATTGGGGGAGAAAAAGAAAAAAACCTCAATTGCATTTCTATTCACAAACAATCTGAAAATGAAATTATAAAAACAATTCCATTTACAATAGCATCAAAAAGAATAAAACACTTAGGAATTAATTTAGCCTAACAGGTGAAAGACTTGTACAGTGAATACTACAAAACATTGCTAAGAGAAATTAAAGAAGAATAAATAAATGCAAACATCTCATGTTCATGGATTGGAAGACATGATATTACTAAAATGTCAATACTATCCAAATTGACCCACAAATTCAATGCAATCCCTATCAAAATCCCAATGATGTTTTCTGGAGAAATAGAAAAACCCATCCTAAAATTCACATGAAACCTCAAGGAACCTTGAATAGCTAGCCAAACTAAGCTTGAAACAGAAGAACAAAACTGGAGGACTCACACTTCCTGATTTCAAAACTTACTACAAAGCTACAGTAATCAAAACAGTGTGGTAATGGCAAAAAGAGAGACATACAGACCAATGGAATAGAACAGAGAACCCAGAAAGAAATCATCACATATACGGTCAAATGGCCATACAGTCTCAGTTGCAATTACTCAACGCTAGCTCTTGTAGCACAAAAGCAACCACAGACAACATGAATACCAAATGCACAGCTATGTCCTAATACAACTTTATAAAAACAAGTAGCAGGCCTGATATGGCCTATGGGCCAGTTTATTGGCTCCTGAAAAAAATACATAAGCTCAATCTAATCAGGAGAAATGTACAAAATGTGGGATATTCCACAAAATACGTGACCAGCATGTTTCAACTCTCAAGGTCATAAAAGACAAGAAGGAGAGTTACATTAGCAAGATAGCAGAATAGGAAACCCCAGACCTTGTTCCCCAACAGGGACACCAATTTAACAACAACATACAGTCTAAAAAGTCTTTCTTAGAAATCCAAATTGGGGAAAACGGTCAAGAAGTTACAGTACCTCAGGCAAGTGGAAGGCCAAAAACAGGCACAATAAAACAGGTAAGAAAAGCCTTTTGCATTTTAATCACAATATTTCTTCCCACAAGCCAGCACAGCTCAGTGTGACACGGAGAAATTACCCTACTTGAGGTTTCTACCTCGAGAGAGAAAAAGAGTAAATGTATATCCAACTTTCCAGATTTTTGGAGGGCTGCCCAAAGGAGTAGTTTCTGTCTTGTCTGACAGAAAACCACACATGACAATCCAGCATTCTTTGGATGCCTGGGGGCCAATAAGAACAAAGCAAAGATCAGTGGCTTGTTGCAGAACCAGAGAACCTGCAGTACCACAGGCAGACACCAGAAAGAAAGAGATATTACAAACTCCTGAAAAAGAAACTGACGAACCTCTCTAATTGGGAAATTACATGCACAAGCCCACAGAAGACAAAAACCCAGATAAGATTTAGGAGGCTCCCACAATCTCTAACTGGGCTGATTGCTGAAGGTCTTCTGTACAAAGCCAGTCCATAAAGAATGAGAGGGGTGGCTGCTTTTTCAAATGCCAAAATACCTGCAAAAAATAACAAGGCACAGAGGGAAACATGAAAATATGGTCCAATCAAAGGGCCAAAATAAATCTCCAGAAATGACCCCAAAGAGAAAAAGATATACGAACTATCTCACAATGAATTCAAAATAACTGTGTTAAAGAAGCTCAGTGAGTTACAAGAGAATACATATAAACAACTAAACAAAAATTAGTAAAACAACCAATGAACAAAATGAGAATATCAACAAAGGGAGAGAAATTATAAAAAAAGAATCAAAATAAATTTTGGAGCTAAAAAACACAAAAACCAAACTGAAAATACACTACAGTGGTCCACCAGCAGAATTGCTGAAGCAGAAGAAAGAATCAGCCAACTCAAAAATATGACATTTGAAATTACTGAGTCAGAAGAATTAAAAAAAAAAAAAACAATGAAAAAAAGGGAAGAAAGCCTTAGGCACATGTGGGACACCATCAAGCAGATCAATATAGGCATTATGGCAGTCCCAGAAGGAGAAGAGAGAAAGATGCAGAGAGTTTATCTGATGAAATATTGGCTGAAAACTTTCCAAATCTGGGAAAAGAAATAGACATCCAAATCTAAAATGCTCATGGGGCTGGCCCAGTGGTGTAGCAGTTGAGTTTGCATGCTCCACTTCAGTAGCACAGTTCGCCGGTTCAGATCCTGGAAGCGGACCTACATACTGCTTATCAAGCCACGCTGTGGCAGGCATCCCACATATAAAGTAGAGGAAGATGGGCACAAATGTCAGCTCAGGGCTAATCTTCTTCAAAAAACAAAAAGATTCTAAGTAGGATGAACTCAAAGAGACCCATGCCAAGACACATTATAATCAAACTCAAAAGTCAAAAGCCAAAGACAAATAGAAAATCTAGAAATCAACTAAAGAAGAGCAACTTACAAACCAAGGAGCTCTCATATGATTATCAAAGGGTTTCTCAGCAGAAACCATACAGGCCAGAAGAGATGGGGGACAATATATTCAAAGCACTAAAAGAAAAGAACTACCAATCAAGAACAATACATCCAGCAAAACTGTCCTTCAAAATGAAGGAGAAAGAAAGATTTTTCCCAGATAAAGAGAAGCTGAGGGAGTTCATTACCAATAGTCTGGCCTTATAAGAAATGCTAAATGGATTCCAAGTTCAAACAGAACAATGCTAGAAGGCAACACAAAAGCATACAAAAATATAAAGCTCTTGGGTAAAGGTAAACATATAGATATATATAGAATCCTGGCATACTGTAATGGTACTGTACAAATCACTGTTATTTCTGGTATAGCACTTAAAAGTTAAAAGCATAAAAAATAATTATGCCTATAAAATTATGTTAAAGGATACAAAATAGAAGATGTAATTTGTGAAATAAATAACATAAAGTGGGGGGGATGTAAAGGAGTAGAGTTTGGATATAAACGAATTTAACACCTAAAACAGATTATTAAAACTCTAAGATGTATTACGTAATCCTCACAGGAAAAACAAAGAAAATATCTATAGAAGATATGTAAACCTACATGAAGATACATAAAAGTAAATGAGAAAGGAATTGAAGTATGTCACTCCAACAAATGAACAAAAAACAAAAGGTAGCAGGAAAAGAGGGACAAAATATGTACAAGACACACAGAAAACAATTAACAAAATGGAAACAATAAGACTTGCTCTATCAGTAATTACATTAAAAGTAAATGGATTAAACTCCCCCAATCAAAAGACATAGAGGGAAAGAATGGATCAAAAAACAAGACCCAACTATATGCTGTCAACAAGAGACTCTAGATGTAAAGACACACAAAGGCTGAAAGTGAAAGACTGAAAACAGGTACTCCATGCAAATGGTTACCAAAAAAGAGCAGAAGTGGCCATACTTGTGAGACAAAACAGGCTTTAAGACAAAAACTGCCACAAGAGATAATCATCACTATAATGATGAAAGGGTCAATTTACCAGGAAGCTGTGAATTGTAAATACATAGGCACCTAAGAGAGCACCCAAATATATGAAGCAAACAGCAACAGACTGAAGGGAGAAACAGACACTAACACACTAAGAGGAGATTCCAATACCCTACTTTCAATAATGGATGGAGCAAACAGACATAAAATCAATAAGGAAACAAAATAACTGAACAACACTATAGACCAACTGGACCTAAGAGACATATCAAAAACACTCTACCCAAACAATAGCACAAACCCACATTCTTCAAGCACAAATGGAACTGTCTCCAGGACAGATCAAATGTTAAGCCACAAAACAAATCTTAATAAATTTAAGAATATTGATATCATACCAAGTATCTTTTCTGGTTTCACTGAAATAGCTCTAACTGCATACATTCAAAAAGAAGAAAGATCGCAATCAACAACCTAACTTTATACCACAAGGAGCAAGAAAAAAGAAAAACAAACTAAACCCAAAGTTAGCAGGAGAGAAATAAAAAAATTAGAACAGAAATAACACAAATAGAAAAAACAATAGAAAAAAATCGGCAAAACTAATTTCCAAACTATAAAGAACACAAACAACTCAACAACAAAAAAACAAACAACTCAATCAAAAACTGGGCAGAGGATATGAAGAGACATTGTTCCAAAAGAGATATACAGATAGCCAATAGGAACATGAAAAGATGTTCAACATCATTAATCATCAGGGAAAGGCAAATCAAAACTACAATGAGATATCACCTTACACCCGTTAGAATGGCTATAACTATCAAGACAAAAAATAACAAATGTTGGAGAGGATGTGGAGGAAAGGGAACGCTCGTACACTGCTGACGGGAATACAAACTGATGCAGCCACTATGGAAAACAGTATGGAGATTTCTCAAAAAATTAAAAATAGAAATACCATATGACCCAGCTATCCCACTACTAGGTATTTACCCAAAGAACTTGAAATCAACAATTCAAAGAGACTTATGCACTGCTATGTTCACTGCAGCATTATTGACTATAGCCAAGAAGTGGAAGCAAGGCAAGTGCCCATCAACTGAGGAGTGGATAAAGATGTTGGTATACACATACAATGGAATACTACTCAGCCATTCAAAAAGACAAAATCATCCCATTTGCAACAACATGGATGGATCTTGAGGGCATTATGTTAAGCAAAATAAGCCAGACAAAGACAAACACTGTATGATTTCACTCATATGAGGAAGATAAACACATGGACAAAGAGAACACATTAGTGGTTACCAGAGGGGAAGGGCGTTAGGGAAGTGGGCATAAGGGGTAAAGGGGCACATATATATGGGGACTGACAAATAATAGCGTACAACTGAAATTTCACATTGTTATAAACTATTATGACCTCAATAAAAAAAAATCAGCAAAACTAAAAGTTGGATTTTTGAAAAAAATCAATAAATTGACAGACTCTTAGCCAAGAAAAACAGAAAGACTCAAATAACAAAAATCAGAAATGAAAGTTGTTACAACTGACACCACAGAAACAAAAGGGATTATAAGAGACTACTACGAACAATTATACTCCAACAAATTGGATAACCTAGAACAAATGAATAAATTCCTAAAAACACACAACCTCGTAAAGTGAATCACGAAAAAATTAAAAATTTGAACAGATCTATAACTAGTAAGAAGACTGAATCAGTAATCCAAAACCTCCCAACAAAAAAAAAGCCCAGGACCAGATGTTTTCACTCACCAGTGAAACATTCTACCAAACATTTAAAGAAGAATTAACACCAATTCATCTTAAACTCTTCCAAACGTATGTTGTCATTCCTCTTTGATGTATACATATGAGTGGGATGGATCCTATGGTAACTCAATGTTTAAGCTTTAGAGGAACTGCCAGACTGTTTTCCAAAGGGACTGCACCATTTTACATTCCCCTTAGCAATGTAGGAGGGTTCCAATTTCCCTATATTCTTGCCAATACACGTTTGCTGTCATTTTGATCACAGCCTTGCTACTGGGTGTTAAGTGGCATCTCATTGTTGTTGATTTGAGTAACATTTTTATGCTGTAAACAATGGATATTCAACACATATTTACTAAACTAATGTGTGAATAGGATCACAAGTATTTATGTGTCCCATATCTTGCTAAGAGAGATACAATATGGAATATAATACAGTCTCTGGATGTGAGAAACTGAAAAAACAAAATGAAAATAAATCTGTTAGAGAAAAAATGACTATGTAATTAAGTATTAGTTGTGCTGCATAGGCATTAAGTGCTTTAAAACTTCAGAAGAAAGTAGTCAGGTAAAACTTGACACGAGATATGATAAGATCAGGGAAGAAATTCAGACAGCGTGAAATATACGAGCTTAAGTGACACTGAACTTCCATCGTGAACATAGTGATCCAAGGCAAAGAATAAGGACTAATAAGAGACGAGTTTGGAGAAATGGTCTATCTTATCAAGAAGCAGCAGCATTTGTAGCAAAGAGAGCCAACGACAGATTAAAAAAGGAATTTTGCTCATATTTCACCACTTAATTCTGCAAAACAGGCTTTTTCCTCATCTGTAAAATGATAATATCACCTTCCCTACAAGACGGCATGAGATTTAAATAAAGCAAAATATGCAAAATGTCAAAAAAAAAAAAAGCCTAGAAATTCTTGGAGATACAGGAGATGTACCAATTAAAAGTCTTAAAAATAATCAGATTTAATGCCACAGGGAAAAAGTGAGTTTCTGAAGGTGTTTAGAGAGATGTTAAGATAATAAAAGTGGTATTTAATGAATGAGAAAGGACTAGAGAGGAAACACTGCTCTTAAAAAGAAAGAGCTACAGGGATGTTGCAGTCACTAAAATTTGAAGCAACAACAGCCTTACCCAGGACAGTGAGAAGCAGAAGACAGAACAGTTGTGGCTTAGAAGGAAAAAGCAACAAAATTTTGTGGCAGAAGTGGCTCTTAAGGATAAAAGAAAAAATCTGTCAAAGGTAAGCCCAAGTCAAAGGATGAAAAGGGATGTTACAAACAGGGACAGAAAAGCTGAGATAAGAAGACAGTTTTAGGAGGAAAACGTAAGTTCAATTTTGACATACTGGCATAGAAATGACAGTTGAAAAAAAAGTAAAAATGCCCAGTAGGCAAATAAGAAAACAATCAAGAGCAACGGTTTTCGACCCTAGATGTTTTTCAACCTATGAAGCCTTCTAAAAATAGAGATGCCCATTTCCACCTCCCAAATCTTGTAGTAATGTGTCTACTTAGCAGAAGCTAGGTCACCTAAGAAATCCTGGCTGCAGAGAACTCTTAGAAAAGCAGCCTTAAGTTTTTCAACCTTTAAAACATAGAAACATACATGAGAAATACGTGTAAGTGGTGTTTAGTGAACTAATGTACTACACTGGCCTTTATATCTCTACTCACGCAGACTTCAAGAGCATGGCTCCTACCACAATAAGGCGTCTGAGTTTCTGACTCCAATTTCAACAATAGTTGTTCATGCACTTACGCTGAAAAAGTTGTAAGCTATAGAAGCACATAACAGATGGATTTTAGAGAAAAGATTTACCATGATTTGATCAGGACTATCTGTCATAGGGATAGGAGGGTGCAAAGTGATATCCATTCCATTCATTAGTAACTCACCAAAGTTACAATAATTTTACATTTATTTATGTGATCACTTGATTAATGTTAATCTTATTCTTTAGAATGTGGGGACTATGTCTCATTTTGCCCACCAAACCAAACAGCTAGCACATAAGTAAGTGTTCAAATAATATTTAATAAAAGAATGAAACAGGCTCTATCCCAGATCTTCTGGATCTGAATAACTAAGTGTTGGACCTAGGCACACACTGAAAACAAAATAGTGCCCATCTTTCTTATAAAGGTACTAACTACTTATTTGCTCAAGTGAAACAACTTAGAAACATTTCTAGAGCAGTTATTTCTAAAGAAACAATACCTGTTGAAAGGTACTGAGAATGAAATAAATAAATGTTAAGAGGGCAGAGACTAAAGTGATTGTTTGCAAAGAGATTCTACTTACTTAAATCTATGGTATCATTAATAATCAGGCAAGATTCTGGATCTATTAACTAGCCTGTGAGTGATATTACCCTACAATAGCAGATTGGTATTTTGTATATTATTAATTCTCACAATAACCATATCTTTCCATTTTATTGATGAGGAAATTAAAACACGTGGCTTCATTATTCCAGTCACAAAGAAAATACGTGAACTAGAATGTACTTAAGTCTTTGTCTTATATCCTTATCCAATACTATCACTAAACTATGAAGTATTTTCTGAAAGTTAATCAAAATGCCACTTATATGCCACATATAATGCTCCCTAACAGAAATGAACAATTTAGCTGTAACAAGTCATAACTTTCCAAAGCAAACATGTAAAGATTCCTGCAAGTCAGTCCTAAAGAATTTCTATACCATTTCCAAGGTATCTTGTAATACTAAAACAAATATGAAATATTAGAAATACTTATCACTTGAGTCAAATCATTAGGACACTTTTATCCATAACAAAACTATATTAGTATTTTGTAACATATATATAAAGTATTTCAAAAAGAAAATAAGAATCACATACAGGTTTTGATGAATTCACCAAAAGGACCCCCCATGAGGTAGAGATTCCCTTAGGAGCACATTATAAAACAAGGTACTTTAAAAGCAGAAGACAGTAATAATAGAAGAAAACTAGTAGGTTATCTTTGATTTCCCTCCCAATTGTTTTCTAAATACAAAAAGGGGTTTAATAAACAATGGTGTTCCCATTTCGTCCATAAAACGTACTGGATTTTAAGATTAGTTAATACTTAGTAATGATAAGATTATTAACAATTCCTCTGTCCTAATTATTCCTAAAATATGCAGATTCACCATATTCTAAGTAAAAATTCAAAAAATTACTTAATATAGACTTACCCAGGTTTCCTTGCTCGATTGTCAGCACCACCTCATCCATAACCACAGCCCTAAAGTCCAGTTCCTCCTCACAACATTTGGCCTTTAATGCTCGTAAGATTTCTTTTTGGGGATAGTCTTCCCTGATTCGACGATCTGTCAAAAACCACAACTTGGCAGCCACAGAGCTACACATCTTGATCTGCTTGTTCTTCCTTTTCCTGGATTATTTCCTCCTCAATGTAAACTCTTTCTAGGCGGAAAAAAAAAAAATACACATACAAGGTAAATCAAGAAATCTACTTAATTTCTGGCTTTTACATAAATAAATGCTATGATTATATACTAACTATACAACAGGAAAAAACTAATAGAGTTATAGTATGACTGTTTCCCTTTAGTTCAAGTTAAAAATTTTTATAACACAAGAAATATGGGAACTGTCAACCTCCCCTGAAATAAGATTTCTCCATCTTCCACTAGGGAAGCTAGCACTGGAATTTTATAATTACAGCAGGTCACTTAGCAGAAACTTTCAATGCCATTCCCTCTATTATATATTGTCTAGGAATATACTCTAATCTGATAATCTCTTTTTGACTGATTTATCCCTCCCCCAAAATGCAAATCCCTTGATATGAAATAGATGAGACTGCAACTATCAACAATATATCCCCATATCTCTCCACCACTACAAACTCCAATTATGAATATTCATGTATCTGTAGCTAGTTTTTTATTCAATTTTCTTCCCCTGTTTTGTTATAAATGTTCATAATAAAATATACCTACACATAAGTATGTTAAAAAAAAAAATGAGATAGTAGCACCTATATTTTACCAGATGAGCATCAGCACTGAAGTCATTTACACAGCAACTTTAATCAAAATAAATAATTTAAGAATGGGGGGGAAAAAACTTTAACCAAAAAAAAATGCCAAACCAAGTCCATTCACTAAAATTTGTTTATTTCAGTCAGAGGACAGCATGCTCTTACTCAGCGTTTTTATTCTTTCTTTAAATAGAATTTTTTTAAACAAACACAACTTGTTTACTAGAACACAAAAAAGGACTTTCCTCCACAAACAGAGTGCTGTTTCTCAAGTCTGTACTATGAGCAAGACAATAGCTGAAAACAGTTTTCCTAAGAAGCAAAAAGTCATAAGTTTTACTAACAAATTTGACAGGTGATTTCAACAAAAGATAAAATAACATTTATTTACAAAAATAAAATTTCTACTATTATTCCAGATGACACGGCAAATCTAGCACAGAAGGAAAGGACAAGGGCAAGGACAAGAGGAAGCAATGGCCATACAGATGGATGGCTTCCAGCATCACAGCAGCTGGAACCAGTCCCTCGTGCACCATTCACGCGCTCTCCAGGATGTCAGCCAGAGGGCCTGCTCCACAGATGGACACAGCAAGACCAGAACATTGTGGGACAGAGGCACCACCACACACATATGTGCGTGGGCGTGCACCCCCGAACCTTAGCCTGCTGTGCCTGCCACACTCACCCACCTGCCCCACGACCCACAGTCTCAAAGGCATTAGTTACTGAAAAGCAGGGAAGGAAAAAAATAATGGAAAAAAATAATGTGGGAGATAATCAGGAGAGACGGGCTTGTAGCTATGGAAGAGCGAGGGAGGGAGGAACTCTCAGCCATGGTGATGCATCAAGCAGAGACCTTAGTCACTAGCAAAGGGGATGCCTGATGCCTAGAGCCTCCTGGCCCTGTGCACCCTTGTTCCACAGCTGTGGTCGAGAGCGTGCTCACTCAAGCCCTAGGCTAGATACAGTAACAACTCAATTTACACACTAGGAAAACGGGACATGGCCTTACAGGGCCTTCCAGACCACTAGGAAGGATGCCACTCAGAAGGAAAAGCTTCACAAAAGAAAAGTGACACCAAAGTACTTAATGTAGAGATCCCGTTTCCCCTCAGAAGGGAACTGTAAAAACGCCCTTCAAATGTTTATGTTGGGTAGCTTTTTAAACTCTGTTGTTGGACTATGGCTCCAATACTCCAAAGCCATCTTGGTGCCTCCCCAACACTTAGTTCTTGATCATCTGTTCACCAGTATTACTGCACAAAACTGCATTGCATGAGTATAGCAGTGTGACCCCAGCAGAAATCAGGGTAGGATGTTACAGCCACTGGCAAATGGGAAGCAGGAATGTTTTGCAAATACTGATGTCAGCTCTCAGAAAATGCCCAGGCTGCAACAGTTACACAACATGGTGTTTTCAGTGATTCCATAATCAGACAATAAAAACACTCCAGGGTTGCAATCTCACAGTCGTGCAACTCCTGACAGATGATGCACGTGAGCATCTCCCTCTTGTCTGGCTTCACAGCAGCAACTCTGACATGATGTCCTCAAGTAAAGTCTGAGCATTTCTACACTGGTATGTGACCAACTGCAGGTTCAGATTAGGCTTCCTGTCTCCTTTCATTTTAACAGGCTGCAAATCCTCTTGATCCTGGGGTTCTAAGAAAGAAAATGATGTTCCTTCTCTGTCTGGGAGAGTTGAAGCAAAGCTAAAGATCTCATCATTTGCCACAACTGGACCACATCCTTTCAGGGGGAATGCCTGAATCCCCAGATCTGCACCTGGAGCAACACTCTCACCCTGAGGAGGACACTATGAAAAAAGGCAGAGGCTGTGTTGAAGAGGTCTGTCAATGGCTGCAGTTCCTCAAAGCCCACCCAAGTGGCAGGCAACATGGCAGGATCTGGGGGTCCTCACTTCACCCTACACTGAGCTATCTTTGGTCACGTGGAATACATTTTCTTTATCAAATTCAAAAGGATTCTTCTGTTATGCCTCGCTTTTCATGTAAAGATTCAGAGAGGTATGACACGTGTTCCAAGTCATTCTTCCTATACACCAAGTAGACGATATCCCCATTTCGTAAAGGGTGTGTCTGCTTCTTAACAACCTTCAGCTTGTTAATCCCTGTTCCACTGGTGCTGGTATCTTCAAGTGACACCTGCCCAGATATTTTATCCATTATAATTTTACAGTGATCTACAGAGACCAGTTTATTGCCAGGGAATGAAAGGGCACCACCTCTCCTCCACCCAATAATCTGCTCCTGTTTCCACAGAAGGACGAGCGGCTGGCTGTCCTTGGGGCCCTGATGCTGCTGGTAGCTGCTTGCCTTTTTCAAGCTGTTGCACCGGGGTTCACATCTAAACCTATACCCAGGAAAATGTCAGGTGGAAGACTCTCCTACCAGAAGAGCAGAGGCTCCATGTCCCACTCCCCCATCTCTACCCCACCTTCATGGCCCTCCTGGCCTGGGACGCCACTAGCACCTTCCTGTGGGCCAGTGGAGACCAGCAGGTCAACGCCTCCTCCAATGGCCACTTCTTTCTCTATTATTTTAAAACATCTGCTTTTCTATTTTTCCCATCCATTAACATGAGGGAAAAAGAAAAAACAAAAAAACTGGTAAGAAGTCAACAGCATAACAGTAAATCGACACAGTCCAGGAACCCAAAGTATAGGAAGAAAGTGACAGCCCTGAGTCTTAAAAGCAAGTTCAGGGGCCAGCTGGGTGGTACAGTGGCTAAGTTTGCACACTCTACTTCTGCAGCCAGGGTTCACGGGTTTAGATCCTAGGCGTGGACCTAGCACCACTCGTCAAGCCATGCTGTGGCTGCATCCCACATAAAACAGAGGAAGATGAGCACAGATTTTAGCTCAGCAACAATCCTCCTCAAGCAACATGAGGAAGACTGGCAATAGATGTTAGCTCAGGGCCAATCTTCCTCACACACACACACAGAAAGTTCAAATATTATTCACCATTTTAAAAGACAGAAAATAGTCCCCTGTGAATGGTTCCTTCCCCCCTCCCCCAATATTTAAAGGAATAGGTTTGCCTGTGAATGGTTCCTTCCCCCCTCCCCCAATATTTAAAGGAATAGGTTTGGTTACCCAATAAGACATCTCTAAGAAAAGAGTTTATTCTTCAACAGTGTAAGATAAATACAGCATTTGCAAATGTCCACATATACATAAGAGTATATTTCTCCTTTCAGAATGTAAACTCAGATCCACTAATTCCCATTCTCTATTTCTTTATTTCCCCAGGAGTATTAATGAAAATAATGCATAAATATCAGATACCAAATAAATGCTAGCAATAAACTGCTAAAATAGCCTTTTTGAAATAAAGAGAAATTCAACAAAGAGAATTTACTTTTTATTAGAGATAGTTTTCCCATGCAGACTTCTAGATAGGCACACCAATGAAAAAAATGTGTCATCTTCAAATAGTCTAGGCAAGGCTAATTAAATGGGAATCATAAATAAAGTGCTTCATTCATTTTTCTCATGAGGCCCGGTTCCCAATAGTAATTATTCCAGTAGGGAAAAAGCAAAATCACAGTCTACCATCCGAAGATATTAAGGCGCCTCTTACTATTAGGAAAAGTATTTATTCCAGATAAGACATAGCATATGAACTCAGAATCAAAAGACTGAAAAAGAATAAAGTTGGAGAAGAAAAAAATATATACTAATTTACAAACTAGAATTTACTCCAGTAGACAATTACTACAGATGTGCTTTCAACAACATCATTTTGTCTTGGATGTGAAATATATGAGTTGGATCAAGTTTGTACAGAAAATAACAAATTTGTGTATCTTGAGTTGTAGGCATTCCTTCACAGTCTCCTTTTCTGTGATTCTTTTCTCCTGACAGCTCTCCTTCTGTACATAATCCCCAGGGCTTCATTCTTAAACCCTCTCTCCTTTCTCTAGAAATGTCATCCTCAGCTACTATCACTGAAACCAGAATATATCATTGACCCACTAAATATCTCTTTCCATCCAAGAGTTCTCAATCGAATTTCAGATCCTATTTCAATGTGCCTACTGGGCATCTCTAACTAAATGCCACCCACTACTGCCTCAGTTGAGCAAGTAAAAAATGAATTTTTATTTTCAAAATAAAAATGTAAAAAATGAATTTTTATTTTTATTCAACACCTGGATTTTCCCTTGTGATGGTTAAATTTTATGTGTCAGCTTGGCTAGGCAGCAGTGACCAACTGTTTGGTCAAATACCAGTCTACATGTTGCTGTGAAGGTATTTTGTAGATATAATTAATATCTACAATAATTTGACTTTGGGTAAAGGAGATTACCCTCTACAATGAGGGTGGGCCTCATCCAATCAGTTGAAGAGCATATGCTAAAGAGCATAAACTGAGGTTTCCCAGAGAACTCTCCATCAAGATTATAACACAGAAATCCTGCCTGAGTTTCCAGCCTACTGGCCTGCCCTACAGATTTCAAACTTGCCAGCCCCACAATCACACTAGCCAATTCCTTAAAACTAATATCTATTTCTTTTTCTCTCTCTCTACATATATATATTTCACATATATATATTTTCCTATTGGTTCTGTTTCTTTAGAGAATGCTGACTGATACATACCCATCCTAACAAAGGCACTTAATTCAGAAACCTAGACATCATTTTTACCTCCATCTTTCCTTTACTACTTAAATATACACACACCCCTTAGCAATTCTAAGTCCTAAGTATCACCTGAATTTTACTCTTCTCTTCATCTCCAATACATTCATCACGACACCTGAGAATACTCAAAAAGCCTCCAAACTAATCCTCTACCCTCCATTCTCTCTCATTTCCAATTTTCTGAAGATACTGTATTCTCTCATGCCTCCTTTTCCTTGGAATATATATCCTAGACCTATCTACTTAGTGAATTAGTCTTAACACATCTGTTAAGTTTTCCCTGACTCCTAAATTCATCTTAATTCCATCAGTCTATATTACCTTATTATACATATATTCTAACAATTATCACACTACGTTGTAATTCTGGGGGTTTTTTTTGTAACTAGGGTCTGCCAGTGCTATAAGATGAATTCTTAAAAGTTTGTTTTCATGTAGATGATCATATTTTAAATGATTCTATTCATCATAAACACAATTTCTCTTTTAGAGGGATAAATCATAATTGAAAGGTATGTTCAAAGAATAAGCCTAGTTTAAGTCAGTGTTTTTCAAACTAGGATCCTGAAATATATTCAAGGGCTGTGAACTTTTTTCCCATTTATCTTTAATACTCAAGCTTGAAAAGTTCATGGGCCTATTTCCCCACAAAAATTTAATCTTGGGCCAGCCCCGTGGCCAAGCGGTTAAGTGGGCACACTCCACTGCAGCGGCCCAAGGTTTCGCCGGTTCAGATCCTGGGCGCGGACATAGTACCATTCGTCAGGCCACACTGAGGTGGCATCCCACAAGCCACAACTAGAATGACCCACAACTAAAATATACAACTATGTACTAGGGACATTTGGGGACAAAAAAAGGCACGGAAAAAAAATTTGATCTTAATCTTATGGTACACGTGAGTTACGTCTTCCTTTCTATCCTAAGCACCTAGCATTTCCAAGTTGTTATACGCTATAACAGAAACACAATGTTTGAAGATGTTGAATGATTACATATCTTATCAAAGTCCAAATACTGGGCTAATTTACTGACTACTTTTATATATATTACTTCACTTAAACCTCAGGTATTATAGTAACCGTTACGAGGGGCTGGCCCTGTGGCCGAGTGGTTAACTTCGCGCGCTCCGCTGCAGGCGGCCCAGCGTTTTGTTGGTTCGAATCCTGGGCGCGGGCGGACACGGCACCGCTCATCAAACCATGCTGAGGCAGCATCCCACATGCCACAACTAGAAGGACCCACAATGAAGAATACACAACTATGTACCGGGGGGCTTTGGAGAGAAAAAAGAAAAAAGAAAATCTTTAAAAAAAAAAAGAGGGTTAAGAGATACCTGAAAAAAATGTCTTTTACTAAACAACACCAAATAGCATAGCCTGGATTTCAAGAGATTTCCTGATTCTAAGCCCCAACAGTTTCCCCTCAAATCGCACTATGTGCCTATTAATTGACTTAATAATTCTACTTTTTAACACCAACTTTGTGATGCTTCAGGTTTTAACCAAGGATCTGTTTACCACGGCTTTTTCTCTCATTGAGTTCCAATGCCTCCAATTCTTTTCAAACCTGTCCCCCGAAAAACCAAACCAAAACAAAACACAATTTGGGATATATATGAAATTTTACCCTTTTTCCTTTCCTTTACTCTATCCAAAGTCCCTGTCAGAGGTCGACCTGAATTACTGTTAGAAATGAGAAAGAATGGGAATAGGTGGTAGAGGGACAAAAGATTAAGGAGGAGGATCGGAGAAAGGGAGAACTACCCTATTTGGGAGAAAGGGAGTGATTTCTTTGTAGCTCTTATTAAAGGTAAAGAAAATAAATAAATGATAAGATGAAAATCTCAGGAGAGTCTCAGAAACAATCAAATAATAGCATTAGTCCAGTTACTCCATTACCCACTAATAATGTTCATCAATAAATGATCACAAAACAATGCTCCTTTGAAACTTGGGTAGTTCCTAGACAATCTCACCCCTTAGCTAAGATGCCACTTAAAATAATATCTTTGTATAAAATGCCATTTTCTTTACCACATTAACTTGAAGGTGGACCAAAATGCTGTGAAAGTATGAGGAGGCTAGATATTAATCAAAGTATACTTTAGTGGTGACATAAAAGAAATGTATGACAGCCCCCATAAGTCCCCTCCTTATACTCAAAGGAGGATGCTTCAAAAATAGAGAAAACATCTAATTTCCCAAAGTTTACATGACACATTCACTCAAACTCTCTCTTTCTGATAGTTCTTTCACCTATAATACCGTTTTTTAAAAAAAGCTATATGCATGATTATGGGTGAAAAATGACAGGACAACCATTTTTCTACCCAAACTCAATATGGTTCCTTTAAAGACTAAAGACTGGAGACAAGTGCCTATAAATTCCCCTTCTTCACACAAAAAAATACATGCAAGACAAAGGCAAAACATACACACAGGTGAGGTTAAAAACATTCTCCATTTACAGTTCACAAAACACTTTCCACATACATTTTCTCATTAAATCTGCATGTAATTACGTAAGGAACACAGACACCTATTATGCCACTTTAAAAAAATGGCCTGCCCAAGATATCACAATAGCAGAGCCAGAACTAGGATTCACATTTTCTGATTTCTTTGTACTCTTTTCCACTAAACCCAAAGATATCAAAGGGAATTTGGACAAAGAAAATAATTCACATTTTGAGTGATTCTATGTACCAAAAACAGTGTTGGGCAGTTTATTTTCTCTCCTCCTTTAATACTCAAAAGCTTCCCTTGGAGGCATTTGGCAGGTGAAACTATTCTAGCAGAGAGGTTATTTACCTCGTCTAAATTTACACAATTAGAAAGTGGTAGAGCCCAGAGTGACTTCAAATTCCACACACTCTACGGCAGAGATTTCCACTAGCCTCCCAATATCCATTTTCTATCTACTACTCCTTAGTAGTAAAGTATCTGATACTTAGCTCAACACAATGCCATGTAACTAAAAGACTGTTTCCCTAGGCTTTCTTGCAACGAGATGTGGTCCAATAACTAAATTTTGGCCAATGAGAGCTGAATGAAAGTACTGCACTGCAACTTCCAGGAAGCATACTTCAGAGGCCATGGTCTTCCTTGGTCCTTCCTCCATCCTGCTACCTGGAATGTAGATGTTATGGCTACAGCTCTAACAACCATCTGGACCAGGAGGACAGAAGTCAACTCTAGGAAAAGAAGAGCCACATGTTAAAAGTTAAATCCCTGACAATTGTGAGTGACATGGCCTTGGACTGTCAACTACTGCTTTTTGCATGAGAAAGAAACTTCTATCTTGTTTGTGTGATATGATAATGATACTTGGGGATTCTTTATTATAGGCAGGCCACTGAAACTTACCTTAACAAATTTACTCTTTCATACTTTACTCAAAGGTTATAGGAAATTATTCCCTTGACATCAAGGTTTGCATTATGTTAGCAAGCAGCGGTGCTGTTGATAAGTGGTACTTTATTTTTACAGTAGTTAAGATTATCATTTTACATTTGAGGATTTTACTTTTACATTTATTTTCACATCTCTGTAGAAGTATTTCTATATCCTTCCCTCCAAAAACACAAACCGTTCAAAGTCAAAAATTAGTCATAATCACAGATAAACTAAGAGTCTAAGAGAACTACTAACTACACAAAACTAAGCATTTAATTAAGTAATACATTCAATTAATATTTGTATGCCTATGCACTCTTACCTAAAGACACCACAGTAAACAAAACAGACAGTCCCAGCCCTCACAGAGTTAAAAATGATCTCACGTTAAAATGTCATGAGTAAGAAAAAATGCTCAACATCACTAATCATTAGAAAAATGCAAATCAAAACCACAAAACCACCTTACAGACGTTAGGATGGCTACTATTAAAAAAACAAAAAAACAAGTACTGGGAAAGATGTGGAAAAACTGGAAGCCTTGCAAACTGTTGGTGGTAACATAAAATAGTGCAGCTACTACGGAAAACAGTATGGTGGTTCCTCAAAAAATTAAAAATAGGATTACCACATGATCCAGCAATTCCACTTTTAGGTATATACTCAAAAGAACTGAAAGCAGAATCTGTACACACATGATCATAGCAGTATTATTCACAATAGCTAAAAGGTGGAAGCAAGCCAAGTGTCCATCAACAGATGAATAAGCAAAATGCACTATGTACATACAATGCCTTAAAAAGGAATTAAATGCTGATACATGCTACAACATGGATAAACCTTGAGGATATTATGCTCTGGTGTCTTAAGTAGCCAAATTCATAGAGATAGAAAGTAGAATGGTGGTTGCCAGGGGCTGAGGGGTTGGGAGAATGGTGAGACACTGTTTTACAGGCACAGAGTTTCAGTTTTGCAAGACAAAAAGAATTCCAGAGATGGATATGGTGATGATTGCACAACAATATGAATACACTTAATACCACTAACCTGTGTACTTAACAACAGTTAAGATGGTAAATTTTATGTTGTATTTTACCACAACAAAAAGAAAATTGGAAAAGGGGGAAAAAAATCTCATGAGCAAATTAACAAGCAAATTTTTACACGTTTCCAACTAAAGGGTCAGGAAATTATGTTTTTATTTAAATTACCTGTAGCTTGGTTACTAAGATTCCCAAAATAGTCTGTGGCATATAAAACCTATTAAACGTTTTTTTTAAAAGTTTTCCGTGGAATTCAAATAAAAATTTTGTGTGTGGGCGGTTGTGAGGAAGATTGGCCCTGAGCTAACATCTTTTGCCAATCTTCCTCTTTTTTTTTTTTTTGGTCTCCCTAAAGCCCCAGTATATAGTTGTGTATCCTGGTTGCAAGTCATTCTAGTTCTTCTCTGTGGGGTGCCGCCACAGCATGGCTTGATGAGTGATGTGTAGGTCTATGCCCAGGATCCAAACCCATGAACCCATGAACCCCAGGCCGCCAGAGCAGAGCAGGCAAACTTAACCACTCGGCCACAGGGCTGGCCCCTCAAATAAAATTTCTAATGATTTCACTTAATAGAGGAATGTTACATCAAAGTATCTCTGGAACATGGCACAAAATTTGAAAAATGTTGCTGAGATGCAATGCACAGTTTAGCTCAAAGTTCATCACATTTAACACGCTAAATGTTGGGCCTTCCTTGCAAATTTTCTTTCTGGACATTACTTTGAAAAAGGAGTTAGGAAGCTATTTATGTAATTCAGCCAAAAGCTTTATAAACATGGCTAACTAAATCACATGTCAAAGGAAGAAGCTAACAACTGAGACCTCCAAAGCACTAGGGAAAAATTCCAAGGTTGCTATCTGGCCAAACTTGCATGAATTTTCAAGATGTAGTTTTCTGATAAAGAATCAAAGTCTGACATGCTGCCAAATATGGGGCAGCAGAACAATAACAGAACTGGTCTGATCTTACATAGTAAATCCATGTTCTACTTTGGACACCTTATATTTCTAGGAACATGGAGAGCTGGTATCAGAAGGCATTAAAAAAGAGAGAGAGAGAAAGAAAGAAAAATGGAATGTAAAAAGATGAGAGTGAAAAGTGAGGGGTAGGTTTAGATTACTTTTTTTTTGGGTCTACTTGGTGATGTGTTGCCACTTGTGAAAGAAAGGTAGTAAAAACTACTTAGCCATATCAATGTTTACACCAATTGGCACACATTTTATAGAATCTAGTAGACTCTTCCAGACATTGCTGGGAGAACTGACTGACAGACGAAAAGAACAGGGATCAACAAAATTAGATTGTAAACTCCAAGAAGATGGAATCCCTGTTTCACTCTCCGCTGTTATCCCCAGTGGACAATACTGAACCTCAAATGCGAGAGAGAAAAGTTAAGGGTTATGAGTTACTTTAAAGGAGGCTGCTGTATTAAGTCATAAGGGAGTATCAAAAAGTCATAGCGATTTTCAATATTAAATAGCAGGCAAATACATACCCCAGAAGATCTAAACCTGTCAAAAATTCTTAATTTATTTTTTGAGTTTCTCATTAAAAACAAAAAACCCAAGCCTAATGCTACTTTCCATCATCATCATACAACTGATCCTGAAATAACTAGCTTTATTAACAATCAAAAGTAGGAGGAAAAAAAACAATTTCTGTAAGAGGAGGAAAAAAGATATAAGCAGATGGGTTCCATGCAGACCACGCTCTAAAAGAGTAGAGCTGGCTAGCTCTGTGGCTTTTGTCCTCCAAGCCAATTTTGAAAGGAAAAAACACTAGAAAACAAAACATTGAAAATATCACCATGGCATTAGCTACCATGAAGTAAGAAAGTCCTTTTCTGCAAATCTAACATCTACACAGATATATGTGGCACATGAATCTAAAATACATTATGTACAGATATTTTTGGAGGTACTATATTTCTTAACAAACCTTAATATGACAAGCAGGAAAATTCCCAAGTATTGAAAGACAATTTCCCCAACATCTGTACCTAATCTCGCCTATTCAACCTCTCTTGAAATAACTGCATGTGCCAGTACAGCTAACATTTAAAAACAATACTTTTTTCATTGTTCCTATCAGAATCTACTCTCTGGTTTTAAAATAACAGAACTATTACAATTTCTAAAGGTTCTTTTCTCAAAGGTTTACAACAATCTCACTTGCAGAGACTACTCTTTGTAAACTAACCTGCCATAAAGTCTCCCTAAAAATCCACCTCACTGGAGTACCCCCCCAAAAACAGTTGTCAGCAAGCAATATATATTAAAACTCACCCTCCTTACTTTATGTTTGGTTTTCTCTCCCTCTTCACAAGTTGTTCGTGGGTAGAGAAGTTCTTCGTCCACCCACTGTCACTTTAGATCTCTACACCCGCTCCCCAGAGGAAGATGATAAAAGCTACTTCCCAACGTGTGGAACTACCGGGTGTGCTCTGTGCCCTTCCCCCAACCTCTTCCAGTGTTCACAGTGTTTACCTCCCAGGGAGGGGAGAAGTTTTGAGAAATCAGTCTAGTGACTTACCAGTAGCAAATCCCAGGCGGATACAAATTGGGGAAAGGAAGAATTGGGAGATATTTTAAAAGATATGTTTCATCCTGTGCCCCAAAAAACTAATGCCTGAAGCTTGGTTGGTGTTCACTGGTCAGAGGCAAAAAATAATACTCCGTTTAGTGTGTTTCTTCACGATATGGATGAGAAGGGATAGAGGGTTTATAAGATGTTCCTGGTAATTTCCTTCCGGAGAGGAAAAGAGAACTAAATAAGAAAGGAAAAGAAAAAAATGGATAATTTCTTGTTGTCACTTTCCCTTCCACCCCCCAGATGCTATTATATTCAATAGCTATTATATTCAGTAGGGATTCAAAGGAAACGTGAGAAAAATTTTTTAAAAACTATCCACCAGAAACTAAGATAAGAGGAATTTTAGCTGGTAGCCAAAAGTCTAAAGGTTAGGTAGACAGCTCCTTACCCCCTGCAGGGGTAAAGGCGGGACGAGGAAAGTGGCTGTTGACTGAGCAGAGGATTTTGTGACTGAATTTGCTGTTCCCCTTCTTGGCTCTCTGTTCTCGGAATCACAGACCGCCCCCCTCCCCGACAAGTGGACTCCAGCACCTGGTGGGGGTAAGAGAAGACAGGAGAGAGAAAAAGGGAGACAGAGAAAGATGAAAACATCAACAGCCATGTTGCCACCTAACAACTAAATCTAGACATGAAAGAAGGAAAAGTAACAGGACCAACCAAGTCGGAAAGGGATAAACAAAAGGTTACCTCAAAACAAACAGGCCTCCTCCCCTCTGACGCACTAATCAACTAGCACACAGTAACCACTAGAAAAATAATTTAACTGTGACTGTTAATCTTTAAAATTAGAGGTTTTCATTCTAAAAGTTAGAAAACAAATATTGAATCTCCATGACTGGAATTTCAGAGAGTGTTTTATTTCAAATGAATATCTGAAAGTACTCTGACAACGAATTGTTTTTAAGAAATCGTTTTAAAAAACAGACAAAAATGACCTGTAAACTACCCAGTGTTGTACAAAAAAATGAGATTTAAGTAACATTTAAATTTGAATGGTTACAGTTAATAATTAAGAAACTCCACAAATATTATAAACATACTAGGCCCACAAAAAAGAAAAATCTCCCATATTAGGCTGCCCGCATACTTTTCATACAGATTGAGAATTTGACCCAACTCCACAAAGATGGGGCAACAATTTATGTCAGTAAGGGGAAAATAACAGCACCTTGAAAGAATTCACACACAAGTTACATTCAACACGGTTCGTATAATAACCCCACTCAGAGAAGAGAATCAATGCCCCGTCTCTACTCATCAACACAAATGGGATAAAATACTGGGATTACAGATCAGCTATCAGAGATAAGGCTAAACCAATAAGGTAAACCTTAAGTTATTATCCCCTAACTGGGATTTTTTAAAGGGGGGGGGGTAAAATTTGCATTATGGTACAATGCTTAAAAGAAATCAAAGATAAGCCATTATTTTGTCACCCCATTCTCACTCAAAGGGCTGTCAAACGAAAAAGAGGAATGACTGCCACACGCTAAAATTTACACGTAAGGAGGAACAAACGGAATTAAAAACAATAACTGCAGGACGCACACCGCATCCTCGCCGCGGTCGCACCGCAGGAATTCGCCGGATGGAGGCACGGGCGGCAGGGCTCGCCACGCTCCCGGGGACAGGTTAGCACGACGCCGCCGTCCTCCAACCAGCACTCGCAGGGTCACCACACCCCCTCAGCCCGGGAACCATACTTCCTCACGCCCGCCTCGCCGCCCCGCTCCGGCACGCTTCTGCCGGCCACACGCTCCCGGCCGCAGCGACCCCTCCCGGCGCCCGCCACGGCCCACGGGCCGCCCCGCCGCCCGCCGCCCCCCGGCCCCGGCGCCGAGGCGACCACCGGCCTTCCCCAGCCCGCTGCTCTCCCCGGCCGCGGCCCCGCTCGGCCCCGAGTTCATTCGGCCCGAGTCGCCCGCCGGGGGAGAAGGCGCGGGGCGCGCCGCCGCCTTACGCCCTCCGCCCGCGGAGGACAGCGGCCGTACCGCTCACCTGGCTCCGGCGGCTCCTCCCTCACTCGCGGCCAGCGGAGCCGGGTCGGGGCCTCGGAGGGCAGCGCGGGCAGCGAGCGGCTGGAAGCCCGAGGAGAGGGGGAGGGGTCGGGATGCCGGGAGCCGCCTCCTTTCTCCTCCGCCGCCGCGGCTCCCGCGGCCAGGCCGGGCGCCCTCGCACACTCGCCCTCCTCCTCGCAGCCTCGCGCCAGCTCGGGCTCTCCCTCAGCCCCACTCCCGCACACACACACTCCCACACGCACTCACACCCGGCCGCTCCTCGCTCCCTCACTCGCCTGTCGTGCGCGCGCGCGCGCGCGCGCCGCCCCGCTCACACACAGCGCGCGACGCCGGCGGAGGCCGCCCCGCGCTCCCCCAGCCCGAGGCGCCGCGCGCCGCCCGCCCGCGTGCAGAGGACCCGCGCGCGCCGCGGCCCCGCCCTCCAGGCGCGGCCGCGCGGCGGGCGGGGGGCGGCGGCCGGCTGCGGGCGGAGCGAGGGGCTGCGACAGCCGGGCGGCCGCGGCCGAGTGGATCTGACACCTGCGTCGGGACCCGCCTTCCGGGCTGGCCGTCCCCACTCGCGGCCATCGCGGGCCTCTCGGGTTGCGGGGAGGCGATGGAGCGCGCGCGCCGGGAGGGAAAATGGGAGCGCGAGAGCGCTTCGAGGACGCGCTTTCCCCACCCGCCCCCAAACCGTCCTCCCTGAGAAAGGGAAACGGCTGGGGGGAGGGAGGGCGAGGTTTGTTCCCAACTCGAAACCGCGAGATCGATCCCTTCCGTTGTGCACCCTCCCCGCCCTCGCATTCCCTCGTCGGGCCCCATTCATCCACAGTTTGAACCCTGACGCGAGCCCACCGAGCCTCCCGGGCGCGGGGTGCTGTCTGCGTGTCCACGCCTCTGCGCCTCCGCCCGGCCCACCTCCCGCGCAGCCTTGCGGACGGCCACCGCCTAAAGTCCCTTCTAGCCGTGGTCTCTCCCCTCCCCTGCGGGATGCCAAGATCTGGGGACAAAGATCATTAATATCTTTAAGGTCCTTATCCGTGTAGGGAGTCAAGACAATGCCTCTGAATCTTGTGAGGCAAATTTTTAAACTACATCCTAAATTCTCCCGGCTTTAGCAGGTTTAAAGACATAGGCAGGGGAGTGTGGTACAGCCGGCTCTGCCACTTAGAAACCAGTGTAAACCTTGAGCAAATTAGTTACTTAACTTCCTCCAAGTCTTTGTTATGGAAAGATGAGTATGTTCCAGGGTTGCTCTGAGAATGAAATAAGATATTTAAGAGCATTTTGGAAATTCTACAACCATATATAAAAATAAAATTATAGTCCAAAGGAGGCTAAGAATATGCTCAATTCATTCAATTCAATTCATATTTTTGTTCATTACTACTATGTTAACAAATTTTTCTAGATTATGAAGAATAAAACCAAAGGCAACAGATGTCTGCCCTACCTTACATGGAAGATTCATTTTCAGACAACCTTAGTCATTTATTACCGCCAGAGATCCCAGATGTGAGACAATAATGTCCAACCAGGTTGCCTTTTTTGAAGGTCACGTCCCCTTCTCAGTCACCTCAGCCAACAAATTCTCTTCAGCACTCCTCTTCCAATCTTTTGGGTCTACTTTTTTTTCTGATTTCCCTCAGGATAGTGAGAGTCCTTTAAGCGATGTAGCATAACCTAGGGTGACAACTTCTGCACTGGCTGGGACTTGTAATTCCACTTCTATGATCTTCTGAAGCAACTTAACTTCTCTGTATTTTAATCTGCTTAACTGTAAAAGTTAAGTATAAAAATATTTCATAAAAACAGTTACCTACTTCATTGAATTGTTATAATAAGTAAGTGAGTTAACTACGTATATAATACTTAATGCCTGGCACAAAGCAAGTGCTATTATAAGTGTTTACTGCTCTTATTATATGTTATGTCACTGAGAGTAACCTAGGATAGTGAACTATTTTCACAAAGGACACATTTAGAGGAACAAATATGCTATATGATATACTGCTTTCAGAAGAAAGGGGAAAAAGTCTGCAGAACTAAAATGTTGCTATTTACTTCCACTTTTATATTCAGCCTCCTGGAACATAAAGTATATTTAACCTAAAGGCAAAGAAGAGAAGCATTTTGTGATCAAGGGGAGCTTGATCACAGAACTAATAACCCTATGAGAATCCAGCAAACAGTACACAGGGAAATTGACACAGGGAAAGGTTGCATGAGTCAGTCCAGCAGAGGATCAGGAACACCTAGCCTATCCTTCAGTCTCACTGTTAAGGAACCCAATTCATAGTAACCACGCACCACCCAGAAAAACAGGTTGTACTGGTGAAACTGTGGAAAGGGAGTATTACACTATTAACTCACTGCCCACTTGCCTTTAAAAAATGCTATCTGTCATTCAGTGTACTGTCACTATGTGGCAGACACCTCCAAGGAAATTCCTAATGTATACAACAGAATTGTTTTTAATTAAAGGTAGTCAGAAAAAACAAAAATAAAAACCCAGAACTATATTTTTTAAAACAAAGCCAATGAACAATCATAGCAAAAAGAATAAAATATTTAGGAATAAATTTAACCAAGGAGGTGAAAGACCTATACAATGAAACCTATGACATTATTGAAAGAAATCGATCATGACATAAAGAAATGGAAAGATATTCCAAGCACATGAATTGGAAAAATAAATATAGTTAAAATGTCCATACTACCTAAAGCAGTCTATAGATTCAGTGCAATCCCAATCAGAATCCCAATGACATTCTTCATGGAAATGGAACAAAGAATCCTAAAGTTCATATGGGGAAGCAAACGACACCGAATAGCTAAAGCAATCCTGAGAAAAAAGAACAAAGCTGGAGGCATCACAATCCCTGACTTCAGAATATCCCACAAAACTACAGTACTCAAAATAGCATGGTACTGGTACAAAAACAGGCACACAGATCAATGGAACAGAATTGAAAGCCCAGAAATAAAACCACACATCTCTGGACAGCTAATCTTCGAGAAAGCAGCTAAGAACATACAATGGAGAAAGGAAAGTGTCTTCAATAAATGACGTTGGGTAAAACTGGACACCCAGATGCATAGGAATGAAAGTATACCATTAACTTTCACCATAGACAAAAATTACTTCAAAATGGATCAAAGACTGGAAAGTAAGACTTGAAACCATAAAACTTTTAGAAGAAAATATAGGCAGTACACTCTTTCACATCATTCTGAGAAGGATCTTTTCGAATACCCTGTCTGCTTACACAAGGGAAAGAAAAGAAAAAATAAACAAGTTGGACTTCATCAGACTAAAGAACTTCTGCAAGGCAAAGGAAACCAGGAACAAAATGAAAAGAGAACCCACCAACTGGGAGAAAGTATTTGCAAATCATATATCCAATAAGGGGTTAATCTCCAAAATATCTAAAGAACTCACATAACTCAACAACAAAAAAACAAACAACCCAATCAAAAAATGGGCAGAGGATATGAACATTTTTCCAAAGAAGATATACAGATGGCCAACAAGAACATGAAAAGATGTTCAACATCACTAATCATCAGGGAAATGCAAATCAAAACTACGATGAGCTATCACCTTACACCTGTGGAAATGGCTATAATCACCAAGAGAAAAAATAAATGTTGGAGAGGATGTGGAGAAAAGTAACCCTCCTACACTGCTGATGGGAGTGCAAACTGGTGCAATCACTATGGAAAACTGTGTGGAGATTTCTCAAAAAATTAAAAATAGAAATACCATGTGACCCAGCTATCCCGCTACTGGTTATCCAAAGATCTTGAAATCAACGATTGAAAGAGGCTGATGCAGCCCTAAGTTCATTGCAGCATTAATCACAATAGCTAAGACATGGAAGCAACCCAAGTGCCCAGTGGCTGTTGATTGGATAAAGAAGATGTGGTATGTATGCACAATGGAATACTACTCAGCCATTGAAAAAAGACAAAATCATCCCATTTGCAACAATACGGATGGATCTTGAGGGTATTATGTTAAGCAACATAAGCCAGACAAAGACAAACACCATTTGATTTCACTCATATGTGGAAGATAAACTAACACATGGACAAAGAGAACAGTTTAGCGGTTGGCAGGAGGGAAGGCAGTTGGGGAGTGGGCATTAGGGGTAAAGGGGCACAGTACTTTAAGTAGCTTGTCTTGGTTTATTCATGCACCACCCATTTTTAACAAGTAAATTAATATTATTCAGAGAGCTCTGGGGTCAACTGAATCCCTTGAGAAGACATATTATAAGCAACCTAGCATCTTTGGAGTCAGAGAAGTCTGATTTGAAATCCCAGCTTTATTTATTAGTGACATGAGGTTGTGCTTAACTTCTATAAGCCTCAGTTTTCTCATCAGCGAAATGAGGATTAACTATTTCACTAAGTTATAAAGATCAATGAAGTAACAAATATAATGCACTACATAGTAAGTGCTCAATAAATATTGGCTATTATTATACAAGACTAACTAATACCAAAATACTCAAATATCAGAAAGAAGCTATACAGTGCCTAGACACGTGCGGTAATAGTACAAATAGTTATACATATTCACTGCATGTCCTTATGAGTATGAGACCTACCTTGAGATGAGTAATATCTTTGAGACAAACTGAAGTGCATCCTTTGCCTAAACTAAAACACTTCGAGATTTTTGCTCTTATTCCTGGACACATTTGAATCAATGAAGGGCTTTTAAAAATTGATTAAACCAGAATATCTGGGATTGGACTGGGCCCCAACATTTTTTTTAAGGCTCTCCAGGGAATTCTACTGTGTAACCAAGCTAAAGACCCAGGTTTAGACAAGATGGATGTTAGCATTAACTATATATGACTGTGTTGAAATGTGTGTGTTATCTAGACATTTCAATTAATCAGAGTAGCTGATTAGAATGTGATAGCTGGATTTGAAGCAAGAAGCATCTTTAAAAGTTATTGGTAGACAATAAGAAGATACTAAGGGGAAGGTGCATAAAAGCGAGGGTTTGATGAAAACGAAATCTCTCCTAATGAAGTTGCTCAGGTCCAACCAACCCCGTGTGTCTGATTCTACTTGGGTGCATTGGTGTATATCTACATGAGCCAGAAAAGCATAAGTCACCTTTGGAGCAATAGTAAGAAATTGTTTCTAGACTGCATGTCAAGCAAAAATCTTTAAGTACCCCATTGACACCACCTAGTGCAAATCTTTTCCTCTTGAGTGTAAAGACAAGGAAACAGGCAGGGATACAATCAAAACTAAAGGCTGTGAAGTAGTAAAGAGGAGAATTGTAAACGGAAACGAGTCCAGGATTGTTATCAGTGCCTAAAATACTGTTCCTTATGGAGTATCTAATGTGGTTACTGTAAAATTCATGTGGCTGGAGAAAACGTAATGGGTGTCATATCAGAACCTACACTAACGAATAAGGGACAGTAGCAGCAGCTGCAACAGAGCTAGCTCTCCCTGATGCTTCCTCTGCCTGAGCCAGCCGGCCAGAACCAGCCTGACAACAACAGTCTTCACAGAATAGCTAAACACTGATCTAGCCTTTCTCCACCCACATCCCTCCTCCTTTTCCTCCACTCCATTTCTGCACATTAAACTGAGCGCCTCTCTAACTATGCTAAGAAAATGCCAATGCCAGACACAAAGGAGGCTGGGGTGGGGAAAGGGAGGAAAGACTGTACATTGGCTAAATCAGAGAACGAAAGGGTGTAAAGGAAAAAAGGACTTAGAAAGAGGAGTGATGTAGGGTTTCCCCCTCCTTTAATTGTATCTGGTTGTTAGTAATATTTCTTTTTCTCTACTACACAGGAATAACCTGGGATGCTTGTTTAAAATACAGATTCCTTGGCCCTCACCTCTGCCCTTCTGAATCAGCCTGTGTATCTGCACTTTTTGAGCCAAACTCAAAGCTCATGGAATTAGCCATAAGTCTGCACTTTTAATAAGCACACCAAGTGGTTCTTAGACGCATGAAAGTTTGAGAATCATATCTTCAAGAGACTGAAATAACCATTGGTAAAATGCTCTTTAATTATAGTACTCAACATTTATAAATTCATTTTAGCCTCAAGCAACTTTGTAGGATTGAGCAGATATTGTTAGTCCCCTCTGACAGAAGAGAAAATTGAGACAATGAGATTAAATCATTAGTGCCAATTTCCTGGTCTCCTGATTCCCCGTTCACTGGAATATCTTAAAAGTATATCAATCTGGGAAGAATGGAAAAAGAGTGAATGGAAAACGTAAATGTGGAAAGGCAGTGTGTTCTCTTCTAAAGAACAGAGAAAGCACAAAGTAATAAAGGAAAAGAGAAAACAAGAATCCACTACTTGGTGCAAAGAAACGTGACTGAACTAGACATTTCAACCTTAGAAATGATGATATTTAAACTACACAAGGGCCGTGTGGATCTGTCACACATCTATGTCACCAGCAGCACCCTGAATAATTAACAAATATTTACTGAATGAATGAATGAATTCTGGAAGCATCCTAATGACCTGGCACCACCATGATTGTCCTGGTCTGTTTTGTGTCTTTTGCACGTTGAAAAAGTTAAACTAGAGAGTCCTAGTCTTCATTAACCTAAGTTCATGTAGTTATCCTCAGTGCAAGAAACAGAGAGATTTATATTTATTCTGTCCAAATTCTTATCTGCCCCCTTTCTTCATTTTGTTTTGTTTTTGAGGAAGATTAGCCCTGAGCTAACATCTGCTGCCAATTCTCCTCTTTTTGCTGAGGAAGATTGTCACTGAGCTATAACATCTGTGCTCATCTTCCTCTACTTTATATGCGAGATGCCTGCCACAGCGTGGCTTGATAAGCAGTGCGTATGTCTGTGCCTGGGATCCGAACCAGCGAACCCCAGGCCGCCAAAGCAGAGCATGCGAACCTAACTGCTACACCACCAGGCCACCCTCTTCATTTTGTTTTAAATCATTTTTGCTCTCTTGGTTTTCAAATCCACAGTGGTCATTGAGCTAGATTTTTTTTTTTTATCTTTCTTGCATTTCCTATTTAACCTTTCTTCCATCAACTCCACCTGAGTCCCAAACTAACTCTTTCCTTGATTTTTCTTCTCTCTCAAGCCTTTCAAATTGGGTTTCATCCTAACAGGATGATATAAAGTCAGAGGAGACAGTAGAGAAAGAAAGAACAAATGAAAAAGAAAACTATGGAGAGTGACACTATGGAATTACTAAGCAAATCTCTAATATACAGATTCCCATCCTTTTTTGCTTGTTTCCCAGAACTTTTTTGGACAACTGGGGCAGACAACTTAGACCAAGATAGAGGATCTATAATACTGGCTTGCTTAGTAAAGAAACAGTGAATGAAGACTTAGGCGTAAAGAAATTACAAAAAAAAAAAATTGGAACATATACAGTTATATATCTGTCTCCAGTCTCATAATAAACCTTACATGTCTTAGAACATGAAAAGTTCTCAGAGCTTTTACAGATATTAAACAGCTTAATCTTCCTAATAACAATACTGATTTGAGCATCTTCTTTTTTACAAATAAGCATACTGAGACACAGAGAAGCTAAGTAACTTGTCCAAACTCACACAGTTAACCAGTGGCAAAACCAAGCAGCAAAGTCCATGCTCTTAGCCACTTCTTATAATCCCTCCAAAGACTGTAAAACTGATTTTGTCAGCAGTTTCACCCTGCTTCTTAGAAAGCAAAGTTTTCTTGAGAACTCAATGCCTGCTGTTTTGGCTAATGGCTCCAATATCATATACAAACATTTGAAAAATTATGTCACATATTACTATAGTTTGCCACAAAGGAGCTAAAAGTCCTTTAACCAAGCATATCTATAAAGACACAACAAAAAATTATTACTAATATATGTGATATTCTTCAAATATTTAGAGATTCTATTTTGGTTAACAAATACAAATCCATTTAAGTCATATATGAATTTGCTATATCATAGAAGCTTTTTTATCATTATGCCTTTTCTCAAACTTCAGATACTAAAAATAAAACTACTATCCTGTGGAAGACTGAAAGATTTTGAGGTTTAAAAAGAGAACCACTGACATGTTGGGGCAAAAAAGGGTTTAGCAGAAAAATCAGGGTTTAGCAGAGAAACCAGGCTTTAGCGCTTAATAATGAGGGCAAAAGTAGGTCAATGTCCCTGGCAGTCACAGCTGGTAGAGAGTGATGTCACTCGAGAAATGGGGTGTGGGGTAGGCGAGGTGGAATTTAAGGTAGGGAAATGGAGAGACCCTTTGAGTGGGAAAACTGTGGGGGCGGGAGAGGAGGAATTTACAGAGGCGGCTTAAGTCAGCCTTTTATGGGCTAATTGCAGAAACAGCTGAAGCACCACTTCCTCCTCCCCACGCCTGGCCGGCTTTCTCCCAGGCCTCATTCCCTACCTCCGTGTCACCATCAGACCCCTTCTGCTGGAGACAAAGCCACTGCAGAAAGGAATGAAGAGGAAGACAAGCCTGAAAAAGAATAATTTTGATTAAGGAGAGAGCGGTGTGGAAAAAAGTGAAAAGAATTTTAATCAGATTCAGGGAGACGTGATGAAGAGGAAGAAATAACAAAGGAGAGAGGCAGATAAAAAAATAGTAGAAAGAAAAGGAGGAAAAGATAGCTGAGTGAAACAAAAGACAGTAATAAATGGAGCAAAAGTAGTATTGGAAATATAATTATAGTAATTTCCAATTACTTAGGCTTAAAAAATGAAGTGAGCAAAAGCTGAAAAGACATCATGGCGGTTGCAATTTGAAATCGTCAAAAATATGTAGTGTTTTGGCAACAAAACAAAACTGGGATGATCCCAACTAAGACATCCCCCTCCAGCCCACACCCAAGGTCAAAGTTATGCTGTCTCTGTGTTTATCTGTCTAGATCTAAAAGAAGTTCTCACGACTAAGTTAAACTTCTCATTCCAGGTATAGGTGGTTCATGTTAAATTCTGATAATAATCGTAATAATAACAATAGCCATCTTTGGAATGTGGAGATAGGGTGTATTTCAACACTCCTGCTTTTGAAATATGTCATGCAATTCATGTATTATTTTACTTACAAAAAAAATTCTCTAGTCCTGTTCGTTTGATCTCTGATCAAAACTATCTTTCCATTATGGCCAATAGCTCTCCTGTCTAACAACAACAACAAAAACCCTTTCTTTCTCGCCTAAACACTGTTAACGCTCCTTTCTGGATAATTGTTAAGTTTTTAAATACTCCCTGGTGTAACCAAAGTATGCCTGTAATATACACGTCAAGATAAACCATGTCTAGAAAGAAATAATGGAGGAAAAACTAGGAAACATCTCACCAAGGTGCCAGAAGAACTGGGGATATATAGTGCCTGTGAGGGGTTCAGAACAGCCCTCCCCAATATGTGCCACTTTGGCATGTGAAATATCTTGAGCTAAAGGCAATCGAGACCCTGTAGGCTCAAGAGAAACTTTTACCTCTCCCTTAAAGAATTTAAATTGGCGACCTTGCCCATAATGACTTATTACCAGAAACAACTTTTTATGACCTATCTGTATGGCAGGCAAACCTCTAATTAGTGGACGTCTGCTCTTGTTACCATCCCGTGTGAATTACCCTCCTCCCCTCTGAAGCCCCAGGCCCCTCGCCCACTCCTTAGCTCAAGATGGCATAAATACCTCACTTTACCTTTCTGTCTCTGAACCTCTCCTGTATGTGGTGTTTCTGCCTCTCCCATGTATGTGGGCTTCCCGTATGTACATAATTTATTATATTCTATTTTCTCTTATTAATCTGTCTCATGTCAATTTTTATTCTCAGACCAGCCAGAAGAATCTAGAGGAGAGGGAAATTTTTCCTCTCTCACACCTATATATGGAAGAATGCTGCTTTTCTTTCCCTCCTCCTCTTCAACGTCTTCCTTTTCTAAGCAAGGAATTTCTATTGTTTACCTTCTGTTTTCTCATACCCCCTTTCTCCAAATCTCCTTTTTGTTTTCCCTCATTGCAACAGCTTCTGTCTTTATTTCCATCTCATGTGCCCCCACATTTCCTCCTGACTTTGTTATGTCCTGGCTTAGTCAGCCAGACTTCCACTAAACTTTCAGAGCTGGAATCAGAACAGCACATTTGGCAAAAAGTCAGTCACACATACCACACAACCACAAACAAGCACTCCGACTGCAAAATCCTTTCAACAAAACATTCCTGTTTCTAGCAGTCAGCAGTTCGCACAGACCCATGATCTGAAATAAGCAACACATACATTCACATACATTCTGCATGCACATGGCCTCTGCAGTCAGCTCACAAAGACACAATATCTGCAGAAAGGTCTTACAGGCAGCATACACAAGCAGTGCATTCTCCACCCCTTTCACAAGCTCTTCCTGACTGGCTCTCCTAGCCACCTCCTCCCCTCACACTGCCTGGCAATGACTCCCCTCCTCTTCCTGCAGTTCAAGTCTTAGCTGCAGTGCCATCCATCACCCTCGCAACAGATCCTCAGGCAAAGCAATTGTTTCTTGAAGCTCTCTTTTCCACTTGCTGACTGAGAACTTGCTCTAGCAAAAGGACTGTCAGAACAGAATCTCCTTCTGGAACACAATACTTTAGGTTGACCCCTAGTGCCCTAACTTGTTTCCTCAGATTTTAATTTTGACATGGAAGGTTTGGGGAGAAGGCAGAGAAGAAGGAAAAAGAAGAAAGAAAACAGAAAGAAAATGAAGGGGAGGAAGGACTATTCCTCTCCCCTCTCGGTCATTCTGGCTGATCTAAGAATTAAATCGACATGAGACAATAATGAGAAAATCAAAGAGAGTTTAATTACGTGTATAGATGAGAGAAAGCCAGGAAAACTGAGTAACTCACCAAAATGGCTGAAGCCACCACCTTAAATACTATCTTCAGCTAAAGACAAAGGACAAAGGAAGATGTTGGGGTTAGTGGTTTGGGACTTCAAAGGGGAGGAAGGCAATTTACATGGAGATGGAAAAGCAAATGTTTGATAAATAAGTGTTTGCTGGGCCGTCTATAGACAATGTGACCTGAGAGACAGAACTTTGATAAAAATGGGCTTAGCAAGGACCCTCCCAGTCTATCACACACAAAATTGTCTATGGTGAAGGCCTGTTCTGGGGACAGGCCTTCTATATTAAATTCTTTCAGGCAGGGGCCGGCCCCATGGCTGAGTGGTTGAGTCTGCGTGCTCCGCTTGGGCAGCCCAGGGTTTCAAGGGTTTGAATCTTGGGTACAGACATGGCACCGCTCATCAGGCCATGCTGAGGTGGCATCCCACGTACCACAACTAGAAGGACCAACAACTAAAATATATACAACTATGTACTGGGGGTTGTTGGGGAGAAAAAGGAAAAATAAAATCTTAAAAAAAAATTCTTTTAGGCAGTTAGGGGGAAGGCCAAAGTTTCTTTCAGAGTCTTTTGTCCTTGTAAATAATCAAGCCAAAGAGACACATTTTGGGGTGGCCAATTCAGATCCCCCATAAAGAGAGAGAGAGAGAAAGAAAGAAAGGAAGGAAGAAGGGAGGGAGGGAGGCAGGAGGAAAGGAAGAAGGGAAAGAAGAGGAGGAAAGGGAATAAAGAGAAGGAGAAGAGAGAAACCCCTGGTAGAAATTTCAATGAAAACAACTCGGACAAAAGCAGAGAAACAGACTTAAAAAGGAAAGAGAGAAGAGCAGAGGAGAAGGAGAGAGGAAATGGAGCAGGAGATATGAAAGTAAAAGGAGTAACAAAGAAATAAGATAAATGTATGAAAGATTAGTTATAATAATTTCTTGAGCTTTTTGTTAACCAATAAGTTGCTGAGATGACCCTGGAAGTAGGACAGAAGATTCTTAGAGAAGGTTAACAGGAAAATCAATAACAAAGAGAATAATCTCCTAATGAGATTGTATGTTTTGAAATTTCCTAAAAAGACAAAATCGACAGCCATCGCAAGTACCTGCCACAAGGGAGATTTAAACTACTAACTTGAAAGTAGTCAGTGATACCTACAGGAAAAGTAAATTTAACTTTCAGTTAAAACAACAGATGATTTGCCCCAAATATTGCAGTATTTGAGATATACTAAAAATTTATCTGTTGTTTAGCTGAAACTCATGTTTATTTGGCCATCCTGTATTTTACCTGGCAATTACATCCTCAGGGGATTCCGATACACGCTCAAGTCTGAGAAATATGGTATAAGAAAGCTTCCATTTAGTAAGACCACCTGGAGGTGGTTGCAAAGTGAGGATTCTTACCCCCACCACAGACATCCCAAAGAAGGAGCTCAAAAACCTTCACTTTGATGTACATTGGATGATTTTGATGCACTAAAGTTTGATCACCACTGATTTCCCCACAATTCTTCCAGGGAGCCCTAAATCTGTATAAAATTTGTTTACTTAATTAAATAAGGGGGCCATTAGACTGAGGTAGCTCTAATGCCATGGCAGGTATGCAAGCTAACCGAAATCTAAGCCTATAAATGTCTCAAGGTTACAAAACCAAAACCTAAGGACAATCAACACAATCAGCCAACTAGGCTTTACGCTGTGGCCAATTAATAATTTTCTTGCCTTTGCCTTTTCTCTATGAAAGTTTCCCCCGAAGCTCCTGTGGATGGAGAACGCCTAACCACTTCCAGTTTGGCACTGCCTGATTAGAATAAATTTTTTGTTCAAATAAACTCAAAATTTTTAATATGCCTAAGTTTATCTTTTAACAGTTCTTACGTCAGAAGAGGGAACCAAAGTAGACTGTCTGGAAACCAGTCAGAGTTGGATTGGGTCCAACTTAGAAGCTGGACTGATTTTTGAGTCAAACTGGGTCTGGCTTAAACTGGACTGAGTCCAGCGTGAGGTCTCAGGTGAATAAAATTTTGTTTTAAGGCTGAACAAGTAGGCTACCCTTACCAAAGATAGTCTTGAATTACAGTGGCTACAGTGGGGAACTTTTAACCTAGATCCGTTTATGAACTGCCCCAGAGAAAGATGGGTTTCAGCCAAGCACTCACTATAGAGTAGACGGAAGATTATTTTTCCTCCTCTATAGTTTCTAGCAACCAGAACGAGACCCACTAGAACATCCCACTCTCTCCAGAGCCTGCGGATGGGATCCTGGGGAAACTGACAGAAGCTGGCAAAGGTAAGAATTCTTACCAAAGTCAGCTCTCCCAGATCTCTGTCTGTGGTGCCTGGTTGAGACAGGAAGGTAAAACTTCATGCTGTCCCTCCCTTTCCAAATTCAGACTCGTGTAATTTTGATTTTGGGTACTCATTAGTTATCCATCCTTCTCTCCTAGGGACAGCTGTTGCCTCCTTGTTTGCCTCATTTTGTACCCTGAGAACTTGACATGGCTTTCTGCCTGCTTGGGGCATGCAGGTTGTTTATACAGGCAGCTCAACCATCAGATTGGGAGCCTCCCAAATATGGCCGGATGGAAATATGGATTGCACCACATCTGGAACTGGATATGGCTGGACTGAAATGTGAGTTGCACTCCATTTTTGGCTAAGGTCCTACTGACTGTTGCTAGCTCTCAGGAGAACTGTATTAAGACTTTGTTTCTTTTAGCTATCTTCAGGAGTGTCTCTGGATCTTGGAAGGGTAGTACTTTTTGCACCCTCTTTGGGAACAATTCTTGTGTCCATGGGGTTAATATTGACAGGAATATTTACTGTTTGTCCCAGCTGAAATCTGACAAGATATTTGAAAGGACTTTTTTTTTAAGTAGCTCTATGGTCAGAAGTTAGCCAAACTGCAAGCTGATATTCAGGGCTTGACAGAACTTTGTTTCAGGCCTTCTCCCTTAAGCTAAAATAAAACTACATACCCAGAAGGTAGGGAAACCATTCTGAAGCCATTGTGGAAGCATTTATGAAAATATTCCAAAGTCACACAGCTTTAAATCAAGAACATAGGAATCTTGATTTCCATCTTAGTTGGAAATCTCCCTGATATAAAGAAGCAAATTAATGTATTTGGATGGGTGGGTCAGCCTGTTGATATTGATGAGGATCAAGGCTGCCCCAGGGAAAGAAGCCCAAGAAGTCCCGCCCTACAGACCCATCCATATCATCCTCCAGGTCCTGACCTGATCCCACCTGATTTGCATCTGAAGTTGTAGGACCACCCAAGAACCAGACCCCACTTTCACTGATACCATTTTAATGACTTTTTAACATAATCTTTCCTTTGTCCTGTAAAGAAATAACTCACATGTATATGCCTTATAAATTTAGCCCTACCCTCAACTCATTACAGCTCTTCAGTGCCCATGGGTCCTGTCCTCATGCTGCAGCACTTTACTGCCCATGCTATTCTCTGAATAAAGGAGCACTGCTACCAGACCTTGAGAGTCCAAGAAATCTTTCTTCCAACTCCTCGGCTTGCTGAGCCTGCATCAGTATCATTCAGATCACAACCCAATTCTTTGAGGAATTAAAAACAACTCTATAGTCATGTGCTCCATTACCACATTTCAGTCAATGACAGACCGTGTATACTATGGTGGTCCTATAAGATTACTACCATGTAGCCTAGGTGTGTAGTAAGCTATACCATCTAGGTTTGTGTAAATATACTCTATGATGTTTATACAACGATGAAATCACCTAAGGACACATTTCTCAGAATGTATCCCTGTTGTTAAGCAATGCATGACTGTACTTGCCTTACTAGTCTAGTCTTTACAAGAACAGAAATGTGGCTCTAGAAGCAGTTCAAAGCTCACCTATTCTATTTACCAATCCCCAAACTTCCCTTATTCAACTCAAAAGGCTTAAAGACATTGTAGAAGATCTAGATTTAGGAAACAAAAGCCCTTCTTGGAGAAACTTACATCCTTTGTCTGTGCCTTTGAGATGTAAATATTCTACTTGGGCTTCTCTAGGAACCCAGAGACATCTCTTTGAAATGCAAATTTCAGCGAGGTAATTCTTATAAGAAGGGAAAAAAACTATTTAGAAATTAGGCAAATAAAAAATCTTAAAAGTCTTTCCCACAAATATTAGCATAAAGCTTAAGCCATCTGAGTAGGTAAGCTTAATTTATTCCACCTGCCAGAAATACAATTTTTGGATCCAACTGTTCTTTTATAAACTGGTGAGTTTTGTATTATCATACCTGTCTTGTAGCTGTCGACAAAAATAATCCATAACCAGTCTATAAATGAAAATTTGGGTGAGTTTATTCTGAGCTGAAATCTGAGGACCATGGTCTGGGGCCTTTCTTCCCGAAGGAAGAAAGGGCACCAAAGAAGTGAGGTGTACAGAGTGGTTATATACCCCCAAGCAGGACGTTTCACATATGATTGAAATGTCCCCCCCACAATAGTCACAAGATTGCCCTGTCAGCACAGCACTTGGACACAGCAGGTAGTGGGTCTGCTATCTCGGAGGGCGTAGCAGGAGGCAAGTCTATTGTCTCAAGCTGGGCGGTCACAGGTGAGCTCAGCAATCAGTTTCTAGCCTAAGGAAAGATGCTTAATCCTTAAGGAGATGCCACCGTTGGGAGGGGGAGGGAAGTTGCACCTTTATCTCAAGGGCCTTTGTTCTTGCCATAGGGAATCTCTAAAGCAGATATACAATGCATGCTCAACAGCCACGGTCAGGCCCTTTTGGAAAGACAAGGTCAGGCCAAATTAGGTTTATACCAAATGGCTTCCTCATATTCTCCAGTATATCCTATTGCTTGCCATTTTTATTTGTCATAGCTAAAATTTTTAAATGAAAGTTATAAGATCTCTTTGCGTCTGTCTGTATGTTTATAGATGTCTATATATGTATGTTGTAGATGTGTGGGTTTTCCTACCTCTGGATGGTACTGCCAAAATCAATTTGCAAAGAACTCTATTTAATTGGCTTAAAGGAAAATAAGTGCTTATATAAATTAAGTATACTCTCAAAAATATGGAAACTCACCCAAATGTTTTTCAAGTTCACATGATCCAGCACAATCTTGGGTAAATAAAAGCTGGTTTAGGTTTGCTAGTTTAATTAAAATAGGCATGTTTTCATGGTTATCAGCATTAAATATAGTGCAGACACACAACTTTTATTCTAAGTGTACTCATCATAAATTCACCTTATCTTTCACAAAATTTGTCAGCAAGAAAAGTAATATAAGATGATGGTTTGCTGTTTAATGTCTCTTGAAATTCTTTTGACTAAGTTAAACATAATTGTTAAGAATGGGTATATTAGATGTAAATAGGATAAGTTTATAAATGAACTGTTAAACAATAATTATGTTGTATGGCATGTTTACTTAAAAAGAATTTCCAAAATCTTTTTGGAACTTGAAACCTTAAAATTATGCAATTAACTGATAGATATTCATTAAATATCTAGGTTATTTCAAATAAGATAAAATACTGAGACATTAATTACTGAAGACAAGTTTATCTACTTTGTCTTCTTATTACAAAAGAACTAAAGATATTTGGGTCTATCAGTAAACATGTCTTGTGCCATCTTTTAAAATTTACTATGAGGAAAAATATATATAAAGAAACTATGAAATGTATTCATAAACTTGCCAATCTACAGAATACTAGTATAACAGACAGCCCACAATTGCTCTTTTCTTAGTTTTCACTAGAAATTAAAGTTTCTAAGGGTTAAGAATTGTAATCAATATAGGTAATTAATACTGGAAATATTAATATTAAGTCCAAAAGAAAACAACTGTGTATAAAAAGTAGGTAAGGAAAGTAAAATGTGGTTCTTTTGGATAATGAAAATTATGAAAGACATGTTTTTGTTAGGGATGTCAAGTGATTTTCACATATTGAGATATGTGAGGTAACTGATTCAGCCTGAACTAAAAAAGCCTGATTTTGGAACCGGCCCAGTGGTGCAGAGGTTAAGTTCGTGTGTTCTACTTCTCGTCGGCCCGGGGTTCGCCAGTTCGGATCCCGCGTGCAGACATGGCACTGCTTGGCAAAAGCCATGCTGTGGTAGGCATCCCACATATAAAGTAGAGGAAGATGGGCATGGATGTTGGCTCAGGGCCAGTCTTCCTCAGCAAAAAGAGGATGATTAGCAGCCGTTAGCTCAGGGCTAATCTTCCTCAAAAAAAAAAAAAAGAAACCTGATTTAAGGCCTAGCAAACATACATTGTACATCTGCTTTAATTATTAAAGTAAAGAATGCACTCTCTTAAGGTAAGAATGCATACTTCCTTCCTATGCCCTTTTGGTAACACCTTATTGGTAAAGCCGATATTAGTCCCTTTCCTGACATCCGGGTCATGTTGACCTGCTAATTTGCAAGTGAACACCCTTTGAAACTTAAATGTATCCTGGGTGTGTTTAATGTATGCTCATTGTTCTAAAGAGATAGAAGACTGTACTGAAAACCATGCTTCTCTGGGATGTTTTCTAAGGCCTTCTCGGGTTATAATCCTCATTCCAGCTCAAGTAAAACCTACCTTATTTCTCTTAGCTATAGAATTTTTTTTTTTTAATTTGCATCAACAGGGGGAAAAGAGCAATTTTGTCTTAAAGTTGAATGACTGATTGTTCCAGAATGAGAAATAAAAAAAATATAGGAGAAAATCTGAATGAATATAAAAAAAGTTGTAGCTGGTTTGTGGAAAAGGAATCTTAGAAAAGGAATTTTATGTGTGGTCAAGCTGGCTAAGATTGGAATGAATTTATTTAAGTTTGTAAAGAGTAAGTCATAATATCAAAAGTACACTAGTGCAAAATTAGAACTTGATTTTCTTTCTGTTAAAAGGACAAATTTTTCTTAGACTATTGATCTGCTCATATAAGAGATTGTGAAAGGTTTTTCTTTACCTTTAAAGTAACTTGGCTAGAAGATGAGGATTTTGTATTTTATCAAAATAATTTTCTGTGCCTAAAATTGGCTTTATCAAGACTTTAATTACTTAGGAGAGCTGAGTCTTCTCAATATTAGAAGACCTAAGTTTTGTTCACAACTATATAGTCTTCTGAATTTGCCTTTAAAGATCTTCTATTGTTACTTTGATTAAATTAATTATTATTGTATAATCATCTGTGATCCTGTTTAGTCAAATATTCAAACCTTTTGAAGTTTTTGGCAATTTCCCCAAATCGAATTATAGATGGAGTCTTTCTGACCTCAAACTAACTTTGAGATATCTTACAGGGCCCCTGAAAAGTCTCAAAGGATTTGTCTCTCACTTTGTAAAGAGAGATGTTAAACTACTTAGTTTTATTTGGCATGTTAAATTATGTGGGAAACATTGTCAATTAAGTGATGATAAACCTTCTTAGTTATATGTGTATGGATATACATTACTAATATAGGCATTCCAGAAATTATTTGAACCTCCAGAAATTTTTTAATATTCTTATTCTCCAATTATTATCTTAAATTGTTACATGCCACAGAAATAACTACACTTCCTTATCCAAATGAGCACTCATCAGATCTTTAATCATGGCTTTTTTGTTTTTTAGTCTTTTTGTCATTTACAGACAGTTATTGTTTTACTCTGATGCTTTTGCAAAAAAGTGCTTTGTAGAGGAGATGAATTTGATACCCCAAAATATGTCTGTTTGGCATAAGGACTATTCTATGCTGATTATCCTTAAAAAACGGCAATATCTGAAATTTTTATAATGTTATAAGCCAACGTGACCTCAATAAAATAAATATATAATAAAAAAAAGAAACTGCAGACACAGGAAAAGCTCTGAAAACAGAGTAGAAGTTACCCTTTTGTAAGAGACATTTACGTTCATAAGGAAAAAATCTCCATTTGTAATGGCATCTCCCTTGCTGTACCAGGAAAACAGGAATGACTCAATCTCTAGAAACTCTTATCAATGCAGAAGACAGTGAATAAAATCTGCATAACAACCTTACCCTTGTTTACTGTGATTTTCCTGGAAACCTCCCATAATTGACTCTCCACCCCCAGCCGTCTTCTTTTGTCTTTAACTGAAGGTGGTATTTAAGGTGGTGGCTTCAGCCATTTTGGAGAGTTACTCAATTTTCCTGGGCCTCTCCCATGTATATAGGAGGTATATATCTTATTAAACTTGTTTTTTTTCTCCTGTTAATTTCTATTACATCAATTTAATTATTAGATCAAAGAACCTAGAGGAGAAGAAAGAAAAAAATCAGATGACCAGACAGTTTTAAGCAACTAATGTTGAATTTATAGAGACAATAAAGCCCCTTTAGAAAACCAGCCTGCTGTCTTGCTTACATGATTCTTGGCAGCCTTACCAGGTGAGTAAAGAAGGTCACTTCCTGGCAGACCCTGGAACCTTGGAATATCTTGGGTGCCTCAAGAAAAGAGGAATTGGGCCAGCCCAGTGGCACAGCGGTTGAGTTCAAATGTTCTGCCTCGGTGGCCCAAGGTTTGCCAGTTTGGATCCTGGGTGTGGACCTACTCACTGCTTGTCAAGCCCTGCTGTAGCAGGTGTCCCACATATAAATTAGAGGAAGTGGGCATGGATGCAGGGCCAGTCTTCCACAGCAAAAAGAGGAGGATTGGCAGAAGATATTAGCTCAGGGCTAATCTTCTTCAAAAAAAAGAAGAAGAAGAAGAAGAGAGGAATTAACTCAACTCTTTCTATAGGTATATCAGGCAAAGTCTGATGGCAAGTTCTTTTTTTTTTTTTTTAATAAAAGATTGGCACCTGAGCTGACAACTGTTGCCAATTTTTTTTCCTGCTTTTTTCTCCCCAAATCCCCCAAGTACATAGTTGTATACATTTTTATAGTTGTGGGTCCTTCCAGTTCTGGTATGTGGGACACTGCCTCAATGTGGCCTGATGAGTGGTGCCATGTCCTCACTCAGGATCTCAACCGGTGAAACCCTGAGCTGCCGAAGCAGAACACTCGAACATAACCACTGGGCCATGGGGCCAGACCCTGATGGCAAGTTCTTGACTTGACTTTCTAAGCTGAAGAGGCTTTTAAAAGTCCAGTCTAAGTTCCTTATGAAAAGTTCCAGCAAAGCAGATTTAACAAGAGCCTGTATGGTCAATTACTATTCTTGCTGCACTTAGGTTAATAATCAGGCCAAGTTTAATGAGATTACCCTTATGTTTCAAACAAATTAATCTTACTGCAATTATCTTTGATAGAAATGAACGTGATTGTAGAGAAAGAAAAAAAATCCTATTTCAGTAGAAAGCTGTAATACAACTTGCAGATATCAGATTCCAGTTCTGTTCATTTTATGAGGTTTTTTTATATACCTACAATCCAGGCTGGATCTTGAATTTTTCTAGTTTCCTCAAATATCTGGCTAAGATGCTCCAAACTAATGTTTCCAATTTTCTCCCACCCTTCTGATTTGGAATCACTAAGAACCAAGACTGCATTTGAACTTCCTTGGAAGGAACCATAGCAGATTCTCCTCACTACCCAGATGGCAGCCAAACTTCAGAGTCTTCAACCTTGAGTCCAGAACTCCCAATAAAAAGGGCTCCTGCAGACTCTTGGAACTACACACCAGCTGGAGATCCAAAATTAAAATTGACTATGGAGGCTCCTCCCCAGAAGCAGATGGCATCTTGAGGTGGACAGCTCTCCCAAGATCGCAGATCAAGATCTCCATCTCCAATATAAAACCTTGATTCTTTTTGCCTTTCTACTACCTGCTTTTTCTCTCTGTTACTGCACAGGAAGACAATGCTCCTTAACTCTGGCAACTATCCCTGAATATACCAGTAAGGCCATGTTGGCATAACAAAACTCCCTAGACTTTCTTGCTAGGGTGGTTTTAAATAATAGTGTTGCTTTAGATTACTTATTGGCTGAACAAATAAGAGTTTACGTCATAGCAAAGTATCTATTATACCTGGATCAACACTGTTAGCTTTATAGCAAATATAAGAAATTAATAAACAAGCCACTTGGCTAAAACAGGTTGATACACCTTCAGGTAATATTTTTAAATTTCTTTGGTGACTGACTTGGTTCATTGGGGGACCTAGCTAAGAAATATACTTTACTTCTGGTATTATCCTTCAAATAGTCATCATTATAGTCTTCCTGGTGTGCTGTGTTCTCTCAAAGGTCTTAAATGCATGTTTGCAGCCATCAGCAGTACATCAGATGGTCTCAGTGCATTTGGAGAAACAGAAACAAGATGAACAGCAAAAACAATTCTTCTATGCACCTGAAATCATAATCTACAAGTTTCATGATGAGACAAGAGCAACTTAACTGTGATGGTAACTGAGAGTGGCACTGATACCAAAATTTTGGTAAATCTCTCGTGTAAACTAATTGAACAAGGAGGCCATTAGACTGAGGTGGCTCTAATGCTGTGGTGCCCCATATAAGCAAACCAAAATCTCAGCCTGTAGATGCCTCAAGGTTACAAAATTGAAACCTAAGGATAACCAAGAGCAAACAGCCAAACAGGTTTTAAGCTATAGCCAATCAATAATTCCCTTGCTTTGCTTCCTCCTTTTCTCTATAAAAGTTTCTCTCCAAGATCCTGTTGGTGGAGCACTCCAATTTGGCACTACTCAATTCAAATAGACTTTTCCCAAATAAACTCCTAGAATTTTTAGTATGCTTCAGTTTATCTTTTAACATGTTAAACACTGCATTTTTATATACATCTATATGCATATGTCACACTAAATAGCATTAACTTTAAAAGTCAATGGAAAATAAAAATGAAAATACAACATATCAAAATTTGTGAGAAGCAGCAAAAGCAGTACTTAGAGGGAAATTTGTAGCACTGAATGCATATATTAGAAAAGAAATGTCTAAACTCAATAATCTAAGCTTCCACCACAGGAAACTAGAAAAAAAAGTGCAAATTAAATCCAAAGTAAGCAGAAGAAAAGAAATAATAAGAATTAGAGCACAAATCAATGAAGCTGAAAACAGGAAATCAATAGAGAAAATCACTGAAACCAAAAGCCAGTTCTTTGAAAAGATCAATAAGATTGATAAGCCTTTAGGCAAGCTAACTAAGAAAAAAGATATGACAGAAATTACTAATATCAGAAATGAAAGAGAGAACATCACTACAGGTCCCATGGAAATTAAAGGGATAAAGCAATACTATGAACAACTCTATGTCCACAAATTTGATAATTTAGGTGAAACAGAACAATTCTTTGAAACTCATAATCTCTCAAAATTCACCCAAGAAGAAGAAGACAATCTGAATAGTCCTATATCTATTAAAGAAATTGAATAAACAATTAATAATCTTTCAAAACAGAAAGTGCCAGGCTCAGATGGGTCCACTGGTGAATTCTACCAAATATTTAAGGAAGAAACTATACCAATTCTCTATAAGCTTTTTCAGAAGATAGAAGCAGAAGAAGTACTTCCTAACTCATTCTTTGGGGCCAGCATTACCTTCACATCAGACAAAGCTATTACAAAAAAATTAAATTACAGACCAATTACCTCTCATGAACATATATGCTAAAATCTTCCAAGTATTAACAAATCAAATCCAACAATATATAAAAATAATTATACCCCATGTCCAAGTGGGATTTAACCCAGGTAATGCAAGGCTGGTTTAAAATTCAAAAAAATCAGTTAATGTAATTCATTTAAACCAACAGTCCACAAAAGAAAAATTGCACGATTATACCAATAGATGCAGAAAAAGCATTCAACAAAAATCCAACACTGATTCATGATAAAAACTCTCAGCAAACTAGCAACAGAGAGGAACATCCTCATCTTTATGAAGAACATCTACAAAAAGCCTACAGTTAACTGTAGTGTAAGCCCTGATAGTTGGGTTTTCTCTTTTTTTTCTCTTTTTAAGGTTTTATTTTTCCTTTTTCTCCCCAGAGCCCCCCGCCCCCCCAACCCTGCCCCGGTACATAGTTGTGTATTTTTAGTTGTGGGTCCTTCTGGTTGTGGCATGTGGGATGACGCGTCAGCATGGCTTGATGAGAGGCACCATGTCTGCACCCAGGATCTGAACCAACGAAATCCTGGGCTGCAGAAGCCGAGTGCTCAAACTTAACCACTAGGCCATGGGCCGGCCCTAGGTTTTCTCTTTTTTGTAATGCAAGTGCCTGGCTTAAGTTTTGTTTGCCAGGGCATCCATTTCAAAGAGGCATCCACTTCAAAGAAGGCATTGCCAGCCACATGGCTATGTAAAGAGCCAGGCCGCCTCCCCCCACTGAAGCACCTTTGTTTTAGGGATCTTGGTTGATTTCAATAACTGACCATTTGGGTTACTTGTTTTTTTCTCTTCCTGTGCTTTTAATTCACACTCATGTTTTAAATTCACCAATAAAGAATGAGCTCAAGAAACCCTAAGGCCTCCACCTTCAACCCCAATAAAAGCAGAACACCAGGTCTATGCACCCTCTCTCTATCTAAAACCTCACTATGTGGTCCCAGGTGTGATGTGTAATATCCAGGTCTTGGAAGTAATGACCCTTTATTTTTTCAAAGTTCCTGGATGGTTATTGCTGAAGAGCATCTTGCAATCGTAATGAGAACCACGAGAACGGCTCCAACCACAACACTGCTTATTGATAGGCAGAGACTGGCACGAAACAATTGGTCTAGCTGGCAGTATTGCATGCTTGCCTTTGCAATTAACCAGGCGAAAAGCCCTCTAGTTGCAACTTGCTTCCTAAGTCCCTAACTCAGGTGGGTAACACCCTCTGGAAAAGGAGCACTGCTTGCTGGTTGTCTGTCACTGCTATGTGCATTTATATATTGCCTCTGTTGTGTGTTGCCTGTAGTATACAGACCAAAATGTCAAGCGTGCTATAATAATCCAACAGAATAGCATGACCAAGGCCATCTGGTCTAACAAGATGATTGGACCACTAATTACAAAGGCCTTAATTGACTATTAATATATGTAAGGGGTCCTCCATGCCTCAAAGCCAAGGAGAGCTAACGAGGGTGGATTGGCTCGAAAGGCTATTGTTACTGCCCAAGAAGAGGCTCTGGCTAAAGGCAATAAGAAAAGATTGCCGTAGGTGAGGAGGATGGGAGACCTCTGCCTGCGACCGCTGAGTTGGTGGGTTGTGCCCAGACCAGGTATCCTAACCCAGAAAAGTGAAATGGCTTTACAACTGGAAACCAGTGGCAATGCCAGAAGGAAAATATAACAGAAGCCCTACAGTCTCTGTGGCATCACTTTACCCGTTACTGTCATTCTTTGTCCCTGACCTGATAGGATATTATAGGTCCAATCTCTGGTGTGATATTGCTAAAAAATTAACGGAAAAATCTAAGTGTCCTGAACATCTGGTGCCAGCACCTCCTAAGAACTCTGAGGAGGTGAACCAGCTCCCTGATAAATGCAAAACGCCATGGAAGCTTCCCAGGCATTACTCAGTGCCACAGCATGACCAACGTGCCAAGACTCTAGTATTGTGTCCCAGAAGCCTAGGGGCTTTTCCCAAAGACCCTGCGCATAACAAGCTAGTAGAAGCAAACCTGAGTCCCAGAGAGGTCTCTTGGGACACCCTAGAATGGAAAATGGCAACCTATGAAGAGGGCTCACAGTGATGTCATCCAAAGTTTTCCAGTGACAACATACAAGATTAAGGTAACAGGAGAAAGTCAAGAAATAAAAACTAAGATAAGAAACTATACATTAATTAGAATTCAGACCTTTCTTAAAGATTTCATGCAGCAAGCAGGAGAGTGGGGAACTAACTGGTCTTTTGCTTGTTTGTTTGGAATGGGCTCTGAGTTATTATTCACAGCTGTCAAAATGGGTCTACTGGCTGGTATCTCTGAAGACCCGAAATTCCATAACTTCCTTAAAGATCCATCCAGGCTATATGCTCACTGCCTCCAGGATACCACAGATCTTAAGTCTCCTTGGCTTTCCCCTGAAAGAAACAAAACTAAAGAACACAACACAGGAGGTGCCCCTGCCACCAAGGGAAAAGCTGACAGGGTCATCAAAGCCTCTAGTGCAGAGGAAGAGGGAAATGGGAAGCCAAAGTCCTCTAGAGCCACCAATATGCGTACCAGGGCCCTCCCTCTCCTCAGTTGGATATTTATTGCTTGATGCTGTGCCTATCCTATCACAGAGATCACTACTAAGGCTCCTGGTGAATGGAAAACATTAAGATGAAGCCCATCTCTTGCTGTGTAAAATGAGCATGATCCAATGGATTCATCATTTCCATGAACACAGTGACCCAAGTCAGCCCCTCTCCATTTCCAACCCTGAAGATGCCCCATTTGACTGAGTCTGGAGAAACTCCTTACAGGGCGCTCCCCCTAGTTACGGCGTGACACTACTACATTTTATTAGCACTGCCAAAACCATTCAAAAGGCACTAAAACTCCTAGGAGAAACATATTTTCTTTCTCTGTCCCTTGAAGATGTGAATCTTACTATGTCTTTTGAAATGCAAACGCCCCAGGAGGCAATTAAAACTCTGCCTAAGACTAAAGAAAAAAAAGAGGGAGGAGGAAGTATTTGGAAATTGAGCAAATAAAAAAAATCTTAAATGTCCTCTCCACAAATATTAGTAGAAAGCTTTAATAGGTGAACTTAACTTTTCCAACTGCCAAAACAAAATTTGGACACAACTGTTCTTTTACAAACTAGTAAGTTTTGTAGTTTACCCGATTTGTAGCAAAAATTTAACAGAAGCCGTAGAGTGTCTGTCTGTGTATTCGTGTATGTATATACATATGTTGTAGTTGTGTGATTTTTTTTTTTACCTCCAGATGGTATTGCCAAAATTCATTTGTAAAGAACTCTACTTAATTGGCTTAAAAACAAATGCTTATAAGTCTTTCTAAAAGTTCTCAGAAATATAACAGAAACTAACCCGAATGAATTTCAGGTTCATGTGATCTGGGAAAATATTAGGTATTAAAGCTACTTTGATTTTGTTGGTTTAATTAATACAGACGTGCTTTAGAGTTATCAACATCATGTATAATACTTTTATTCTACCTAGGTTTACTAAAAGTCAAATAAGTTCATGTCATCTCTCTTGCAAAATTTGTCAACATTAAAATAAGAATAAAAATGACAATGTGATGAATGTGATGGCTATCTGCTTTAATGTCTGCTGAAATTTTCATGAGTTATCTAAGTATGGCAAATATGAACGAATTAAATAGGTGTAAATAAGAAAAAGTTTTTAGGTGAACTTTTTTGTATATGTACTTAAAAATAGCTTTCAAAATTTTTTTTGTAACTTGAAACTTTAGAGTTTTGCTAAATTAAATTAAATGATGGAAACTCATTGAATATCTAGATCATTTCCAAATAAAATATAATGGCTAATGAATATAGGGTTATCTACTTTTTGTTTCCTTTTACAGAGTAGTTAAAATTATTCGGGTCTTGGGGCTGGCCCCATGGCCAAGTGGTTAAGTTCACACACTCCACTTCGGCGGCCCAGGGTTTTGCTGGTTTGGATCCTGGGCGCCGACATAGCACCGCTCATCAGGCCATGCTGAGGCAGCATCCCACACGCCACAACTAGAAGCACCCACAACTAAAATATACAACTATGTACTGGGGGGATTTAGGGAGAAAAAGCAGAAAAAAAAAAGATCGGCAACAGTTGTTAGCTCAGGTGCCAATCTTAAAAAAAAAATAGGTCTATTAATAAACATGTTTTGTGCCATGCTGAGAAATTTTCTATGAAAAAGCACGTTTCTAGAAAAGTTTATAAGTTTGCAAATCCATAGAATGCTAATGTGAAAGACAGTTCATAGTTACCCACTTCTGAGTTTTCACTAAAAATTAAGACGTCTAAGCGTTAAGAATTCTAATTAGTATATGTGATTAAAACCACTAAAATTAATAAGGGAAACATCTCTGTATACAAGGAAAGTAAAATGTATGCTCTTAGTAAAGACAGGCATGAGAAATGAAGATACATTCTTTGCAAAAGAGAAAGAAAGTAATTTTTGTCCCTGAGGCTGGGAAGGAGGAAAGGCATGGAACAAAATCTGAATGTAAAAAGAAAGTTATAAAAGGCATGTAAAGAAGTCTTTGGAGGGGGGCTTTTTGTGCATGGTCAGGACTGGCTGAAATTAGAATGAATTTAATTGAATAAATGAATGGTAATATCAGGGGTGAACTGATGCAGGGTTGGAATTTGGTTTTCTCTCTCTGTTGGGAGGATGAGGTTTTCTTGGACTGTAGGTCTGCTCTTGATAAGAGATTGTAAAAAGTTTTTTTTTCCTAGAGCAATCTGCTTAAAAAATAGGGATTCTATGTTTTGTCAAAATAATTTCCTGTTCAAAAAGTTGAGGCCTCTCTATTAAGAGAGGTACAGTTTGTTTGCTTTTTTCAGCTGTTTAAATTTTTGTGTTTGCCTTTAACATCTATTGTCACTTTGGTTAAATGAATAACTAAGCATTGTTTCACAGTGACGTATGATCATATTTGACCAAGTGTTTTAAAACCTTTGATGTATATTTTTAAAATTATTTTATTGAGGTCATAATGGTTTATAACATTGTGAAATTTCAGGTGTACACTATTATTTAACAGTCTCTGTACAGACTGCATTGTGCTCACCACCAATAGTCTAATTTTTATCTGTCACCATACATATGTGTCCTTTCACCCCTTTTGCCCAACCCCCAACCCTTCCCTTCTGGTAACCACTAATCTGTTCTCTTTATCCATGTGTTTATCTTTCACAGATGAGTGAAATCATATGGTGTTTGTCTTTCTCTGTCTAGCTTGTTTCACTTAACATAATACCCTCTAAGTCTATCCATGTTGTTGCAAATGGGATAGTTTTGTCTTTTTCTATCGGTCAGTGTATTCCATTGTATAGGTACCACAACTTCTTTATCCATTCATGAGTTGATGAGCTCTTGGGCTGCTTCCATGTCTTGGCTATTGTGAATAATGCTGCAATGAACATAGGGCTGCATCAGTCTCTTTGAATTGCTGATTTCAAAGTCTTTGGATAAATATCCAGCAGTGGGATAGCTGGATCATATGATATTTCTATTTTTAATTTTTTGAGAAATCTCCATACTGTTTTCCATAGTGGCTGCATCAGTTCGCCTTCCTATCAGCAGTGTATGAGAGTTCCCTTTTCTCCACATCCTCTCCAACATTTGTTATTTTTTCTCTTGGTAATCTATTTAAAGACATTCTAACAAGTATAAGGTGTAGTTTGGATTTGTGTTTCCCCAATAATGAGTGATGTTAAACATCTTTTCATGTTCCTGTTGCCCATCTGTATATCTTCTTTGGAAAAATGTCTGTTCATATGCTCTGCCCATTTTTTGTTTGGGTTGTTTGTTTTTTTGTCATTAAGTTGTATGAGTTCTTTATATATTTTGGAGATTAATCACTTGTTGGATATATGATTTGCAAATATCTTCTCTCAGTTGGTGAATTGTCTTTTCACTTTGTTGATGGTTTCCTTTGCCTTGCAGAAGCTCTGTAGTCTGTGGTAGTCCCATTTATTTTTTTCTTTTGTTTCCCATGTCAGGGTAGACACAATAGTTAAAAAGATGTTTCTAAGACTGGTGTCAAAGAATGTACTGCCTATATTTTCTTCTAGGAGTTTTATGGTCTCAGGGCTTACCTTCAAGTCTGTGATCCACTTTGACTTAATTTTTGTGTATGGCAAATGATAATGGTCACCTCCTTGGTTAAATTATTCCTGAATATTTTATTCTTTTTCTTGCAATCATAAATGAGATTGTATTCCTGAGTTTTCTTTCTGTAAATTCATTATTAGAGTATAGAAATGCAACTGATTTTTGAAATTTGAGTTTGTACCCTGCAACTTAGCTGTAGTTGTTGGTTGTATCTAATAGTTTTCCGATGGATTCTTTAGGTTTTTCTCTATATAAAATCGTGTCATCTACAAACAGCAAGAGTTTCGATTCTTCCTTTCTAATTTGGATCTTTTAAATTTCTTTTTCTTGCTTAATTACTCTGGCTAAAACCTCCAGTATTATGTTGCGTAAGAGTGGGGAGAGTGGGCCCCATGTCTTGTTCCTGTTCTCAGAGGGATGGCATTCAAATTTTCACCATTGAGTATGATGTTGGCTGTGGGTTTGTCATATGTGGCCTTTATTATATTGAGGTACTTTCCTTCTATACCCATTTTATTGAGAGTTTTTATCATAAATGGATATTGGATCTTGTCAAATGCTTTCTCTGCATCTATTGAGATGATCACATGATTTTTATTCCTCATTTTGTTAATGTGGTATATCATAATGATTGATTTGCAAATGTTGAATCATCCTTGAGTCCCTGGTATAAATCTCACTTGATCATGGTGTATGATCCTTTTAATATATTGCTGTGTTCAGTTTGCCAATATTTTGTTGAGGATTTTTGAATCTATGTTCATTAGTGATATTGGCCTGTAATCTTCCTTCTTTGTGTTATTTTTATCTAGTTTTTGGATCAAAGTGGTGGTGGCCTCATAGAATGTCTTAGAAAGCATTATTTCTTCTTCAATTTTTTGGAATAGTTTCTGAAGGATAGCTGTTAAATCTTCCTTGAAGGTTTGGTAGAATTCTCCAGAGAAGGCATCTGGTCCTGGACTTTTGTTTTTTGAGAGGTTTTTGATTATTGTTTCAATCTCTTTACTTGTGATTGGTCTGCTCAGAAGCTCTATTTCTTCTTGATTCAGTTTTGGGAGGTTATATGAGTCTAATAATTTATCCATTTCTTCTAGGTGATCAAATTGGTTGGCATATTGTTTTTCATAGTAATCTCTTAGAATTCTTTGTATTTCTGTGGTACCTCTTGTAATTTCTCCCCTTTCATTTCTAATTTTTTTAATTTGAGGCTTCTCTCTTTTTGCCTTAGTGAGTCTGGTTAAGGGTTTGTTAATTTTGCTTATCTTTTCCAAGAACCAGACCTTAGTTTCCCTGATCCTTTTTACTGGATTTTTTTTTTTTTGGTCTCTATTTCATTTATTTCTTCTCTAATTTTTATTATTTCCCTCCTTCTACTGACTTTGGGTTTTGTTTGTTCTTCTTTTTTCTAGTTCTGTTAGATATAGTTTAAGATTATTCATTTGAAATTTTTCTTTTTTGTTGAAGTGGGCCTGTATTGCTATGAATTTCCCCCTTAGAAACACTTTTGCTGCATCCCATAAGAGTTAGTGTGATGTGTTTTCATTTCAATTGTCTCCATATATTTTTTGATTTCTCCTTTGATTTCTTCATTGATTCAATGGTTGTTCAGTAGCATGCTGTTTAGCCTCCACATATTTGTGACATTTTTTATTGTAGCTGATTTCTAGTTTTGTAGAATTATGGTCGGAAAAGATGCTTGATATGATTTTAATCTTAAATTTATTGAGGCTTGCCTTGTTTCCCAAGATATGGTCTATCCTTGAGAATGTTCCATGTGCACTTGAGAAGACTGTGTTCTATTGTTTTTGGATGGAGTGTTCTATATATAGCTATTAAGTCCATCTGGTCTAGTTTTTCATTTAATTCCACTATTTCCTTGTTGACTTTCTGTCTGAATGATCTATTCATTGATGTAAGTAGGGTGTTAAGGTCCCCTACTGTTATTGTTTGGATGTTAATTTCTCACTTTAGGTCTGTTAATCATTGTTTTATGTCCTTTGGTGCTCCTGTGTTAGGTGCATATATATTCACAACTGTTATGTCTTCTTGGTGGATTATCCCTTTTATCATTATATGCTGCCCCTCTTTGTCTCTTATTACCTTTTTTATATCAAAGTCTGCTTTGTCTGATATAAGCATGGCAACACTTGCTTTCTTTTGCTTGCCATTTGCTTGGAGTATCATCTTCCATCCCTTCACTCTGAGCCTATGTTTGTCTTTAGAGTTGGGATGTGTTTCTTGGAGGCAGCATATTGTTTGGTCTTGTTTTTTAATCTGTCCAGCCACTCAGTGTCTTCTGATTGGAGAGTTCAATCTATTTACATTTAGAGTGGTTATTGATATATGAGGGTTTAATATTGCCATTTTATCCCTTGTTTTCCAGTTGTTCTATATTTCCCTGTTTCTCTTCCCTTGTATTTCTGACTACAATTTCAGTTTCGTGATTTTCTATGATGGTTTTCTCTTTATTTGTCATTTGTGTCTCTGTTCTGATTTTTTATTTAATGGTTACCGTGAGGTTTGTAGAAAATATATTTAGATGAAATAGTCCATTTTCTGATAGCCTCTTATCTCCATTAGCCTAAGCATGTTCCATCCCTTTCCTCTCCTCTGTCTAAGTTATTGTTGCCCCATATTATTCCATTTTGTGTTGTGAGTTTGTGATTAAAATGAAGTGCTTGCAGTTAGTTTTGATATTTTCTTTCCCTTTATATTTAATGCTATAATTAAGTGTTTGATAACCTCTTCTGATAAAGAGCTACAGTTTTCTGATTTTGGATGTCTACTTATCTCCTTGCTCAGTGCTTTGCAAAACTTCTCCTGTTTTCTTTCAGGTATGACCGCCTTCTTGATCATTTCTCATAGTGGGTGTCTTGTGGCAATGAACTCCCTCAGCATTTATCTGGGGAAGTTTTTATTTGTCCATCATATCTGAAGGATAGTTTCACTGGATAAAGCATTTTTGGCTGAAATTTTTTGTCTTTCAATATTTTCAATATATTGTTCCACTCTCTCTTAGCCTGTAAAGTTTCTGCTCAGAAGTCCACTGAAAGCCTGATAGGGGTTCCTTTGTAGATTATTCTCTCTTGCCTTACTGCCCTTAATATTTACTCTTTGTCATTGACTTTTGCCAGTTTGACTAATATATGCCTTGGAGAAGGTGTTTTTTGCATTGGTGTAATTAGGAGTTCTGTTCACTTCATTTACTTGTAATTCTAGTTCATTCCCTAGGTTTGAGAAATTCTCAGCTATTGCTTCTTTGAACAAGCTCTCTGCTCCTTTCTCCCATGCGTCTCCCTCTTGAATACCTATAATTCTTATGCTACATTTCCTAACTGACTTGGATATTTCTTAGAGAATTCCTTCATTTTTTTCTTTTAGTTATTTCTCTCTCCTCCTACACCTGAAACATTTCTATATTTCTGTCATCTAAATTACTAATTCTGTTGTCCGTAATCTCAGCTCTGCTGTTTAAGGTTTCTAGATTGCTTTTTTTCCCATGTGATTTTTTTAAAGTGAAATAAAATAGTTTATAGTTCACATCATTGTGAAATCTCAGTTGTACAACTTCACCCCCTGTGCCAACCCCCGACCTACCTTCCCCTGGTAACCACTGGGCTGTTTATCTTCCACGTGAGTGAAATCATATGGTGTTTGTCTTTCTCAGTCTGGCTTATTTTGCTTAGCATAATACCCTCCAGGTCCATCCATGTTGTTGGCAAATGGGACAGTTTTGTCTTTTTTATGGCTGAGTAGTATTCCATTGTGTATATATATATACCACATCTTCTTTATCCAATCATCCGTCAATGGGCATTTGGATTATTTCCATGTCTTGGCTATTGTGAATAGTGCTGCAATTAACATAGGGGTACATATGTTACTTAAAATTACTTAAAATTTACTTAAATTACTTAAAAAGTTACTTAAAATTTCAAGTTCTTTTGGTAGATACCCAGTAGTGGGATAGCTGGGTCATGTGGTATTTTAATTTTTAGTTTTTTGAGGAATCTCCATACTGTTTTCCTTGGTGGCTGCACCAGTTTGCATTCCCACCAACAGTGTATGAGGGTTCCCTTTTCTCCACACCCTCTCCAACATTTGTTATTTTTAGTCTTAGTGATTATAGCCATTTTAACACGTGTAAGGTGGTATCTTAGTATATTTTTGATTTGGATTTCCATGATTAGTGACGTTGAACATCTTTTCATGTGTTTATTGGCCATCTGTATATCTTTGTAAAAATGTCTGTTCATATCCTCTGCATATATTTTGATCAGGCTGTTCCTTTGTTTTTTAGGAAGATTAGCCCTGAGCTAACATCTGCAGGCAATCCTCCTCTTTTTGCTGAGGAAGACTGGCCCTGAGCTAACATCCGTGCTCACCTTCCTCTACTTTATATGTGGGACACCTGCCACAGCATGGCTTGTCAAATGGTGCAGAGGTCTGTACCCACAATCTGAACTGGTGAACCCCAGGCCGCTGAAGTGGAACACGTGAACTTAACTGCTGTGCCACTGGGCCTGCCCCAGGCTGTTAATTTTTTTGTTGTTCAGTTGTGCGAGTTCCTTATATATTAGGGAGATTAACCCCTTATTGGATATATGATTTGCAAATATTTTCTCCCAATTGGTGAGTTGTCTTTTTGTTTTGATCCTACTTTCTTTTGCCTTGCAGAAGATCTTTAGTGTGATGAAGTCCCACCTGTTTATGTTTTCTTTTGTGTCCCTTGTCTGAGAAGATGTGGTATTAGAAAAGATCCTTTTAAGTTTGATGTCAAAGAGTGTACTACCTATATTATCTTCCAGAAGTTTTATGGTTTCAGGACTTATCTTCAAGTCTTTGATCCATTTTGAGTCTATTTTTGAGTATCATGTGAGATAATGGTCTACTTTCACTCTTTTGCATGTGGCTGTCCAGTTTTCCCAACATCATTTATTGAAGAGACTATCTTTACTCCTTTGAAAGTTCTTGGCACCTTTATTGAAGATTAGCTGTCCATAGACATACCGTTTTATTTCTGGGCTTTCAGTGCTGTTCCATTGATCTGTGTGCCTGTTTTTGTACCAGTACAATCCTGTTTTGATCACTCTGGCTTTGTAGTACATTTTGAAGTTAGGGATTATGATGCCTCCAGCTTTGTTCTTTTTCTCAGGATTGCTTTAGCAATTTGGGGTCTTTGGTTGTCCTGTATGAATTTTAGGATTCTTTGTTCTATTTCCATAAAGAATGTCATTGGGATTCTGATTTGGATTGCATTGAATCTGTAGACTGCTTTGGGTAGTATGGACCTCATAACCCTGTTTATTATTCCAATTCATGTGCATGGAATCTCTTTCCATCTCTTTGTGTCATCATCTATTTCTTTCAATAATGTCTTATAGTTTTAATTATATAAGTCCTTCACCTCCTCTGTTAAATTTATTCCAAGATATTTTATTCTTTTCTTTGCAATTGCAAATGGAATTGTATTCCTGACCTGTCTTTCTGTAAGTTCATTATTAGAGTATAGACATGCAACTGATTTTTGTAAGTTGATTTTGTACCCTGCAACTCTGCTGTAGTTGTTGATTATATCTAATAGATTTCTGATGGATTCTTTAGGGTTTTCTACATATAAGATCATGTGATCTGCAAATAGTGAGAGTTTCACTTCTTCACTCCCTATTTGGATTCCTTTTATTCCTTTCTCTTGTCTAATTGCTCTGGGAAAAACCTCCTGTACTAGATTGAATAAGAGTGGTGACAGAGGGCATCCTCGTCTTATTCCTGTTCTCAGAAGGATGGCGTTCAATTTTTGCCCATTGAGTATGATGTTGGCTGTGGGTTTGTCATATATGGCCTTTATTATGTTGAGGTAATTTCCTTCTATCCCTATTTTGTTAAGAGTTTTTGTCATAAATGTCTGTTGGATCTTGTCAAATGCTTTCTTTGTATCTATTGAGATGATCATGTGGTTTTTATTCCTCATTTTGTTAATGTAGTGTATCAGATTCATTGATTTGCAGATGTTGAACCATCCCTGTGTCCCTGGTATAAATCCCACTTGATCATGATGTATGATCTTTGTGATGTATTGCTGTATTCAGTTTGCCAATACTTTGTTGAGTATTTTTGCATCTATATTCATCAGTGATATTGACCTGCAGTTTTCCTTTTTTGTGTTGTCCTCATCAGGCTTTGGTATCAGAGTGATGTTGGCCTTGAAGAATGTGTTAGAATGCATTCCATCTTCCCTGATTTTTTGGAATAGCTTGAGAAGGATAGGTATTAAATCTTCTCTGAAAGTTTGGTAGAATTCTCCAGGGAAGCCGTCTTGTCCTGGGCTTTTATTTTTGAGGATGCTTTTGATTACTGTTTCAATCTCTTTACTTGTGATTGGTCTATTCAGATCATCTATTTCTTCTTGATTCAGCTTTAGGAGGTTGCAAGAGTCTAAGAATTTATCCATTTCTTCTAGATTGTCCATTTTGTTGGCATATAGCTTTTTCTAGTAGTCTCTTATAGTCCTTTGTGTTTCTGTGGTATCTGTTTTTATTTCTCCTCTTTCACTTTTAATTTTATCTAGCTGAGCTTCTCTCTTTTTTTCTTTATAAGTCTGGCAAGGGGTTTGTCAATTTTGTTTATTTTCTCAAAGAACCAACTCTTTGCTTCATTGATCTTTTCTACTTCCTTTTTTGTTTCAATTGCATTTATTTCTGCTCTGATTTTTATTATATCTCTCCATGTGCTGACTTTGGGCTTTGTTTGTTCTTCTTTTTCTAATTCAGTTAGGTGTAGTTTAAGATTGCTTATTTGGCATTTTTCTTGTTTGTTAAGGTGAGCCTGTATGGCAATGAATTTCCCTCTTAGTACTGCTTTTGCTGCATCCCATATGAGTTGGCATGGTATGTTTTCATTTTCATATGTCTCCAGATATTTTTTGATTTATCCTTTAATTTCGTCAATGATCTATTGGTTATTAATTGCATGTTGTTTAGTCTCCACATCTTTATCCCTTTCTCAGCTTTTTTCTTGTAATTAACTTCTACCTTCATAGCATTGTGATTAGAAAAGATGCTTGTTATTCTATCAATCTTCTTAAATTTATTGAGGCTTGCCTTGTTTCCCAACATATGATCTGTCCTTGAGAATGATCTGTGTGTGCTTGAGAAGAATGTGTATTCTGCTGTTTTTGGATAGAGTGCTCCATATATGTCTATTAAGTACAACTGGTCTAGCTTCTTATTTAATTCCACTGTTTCCTTATTGATTTTCTGTCTGGATGACCTATCCATTGATGTGAGTGGAGTGTTGTGTCCCCTACTATTACTGTGTTGTCATTAATATCTCCTTTCAGGTTTGTTAATAGTTGCTTTATTTACTTTGGTGCTCCTGTGTTGGGTGCATAGATATTTATAAGTGATATGTCTTCTTGGTAGAGTGTCCCTTTGATCATTATATACTGCCCCTCTTTGTCTCTTTTTTTTTAAAGATTTTTAAATTATTTTTTCCCTTTTTCTCCCCAAAGCCCCCCAGTACATAGTTGTATATTCTTAGTTGTGGGTCCTTCTAGTTGTGGCATGTGGGACACCGCCTCAGCTTGGTTTGATGAGCAGTGCCATGTCTGTGACCAGGATTCAAACTGACAAAACACTGGGCTGCCTGCAGTGGAGTGCGCGAACTTAACCACTTGGCCACGGGGCCGGCCCCTCTTTACCTGTCTTATCTTGAAGTCTACTTTGTCTGATATAAGTATTGTGACACCTGCTTTCTTTTGTTTGCTGTTAGCTTGGAGTATTACCTTCCACTTCATCACTCTGAGCCTGCGTCTGTAATGGGACCTGAGATGTGTTTCCTGGAGGCAGCATATTGTTGGGTCTTCTTCTTTAATCAATGTCGCCAATCTGTGTCTTTTTATTGGAGAATTCAATTTACGTTTATGGTGATTATCGATATATGAGGGCTTAATGCTCCCATTTTATCACTTGTTTTCCAGTTCTCTTGCATTTCCTCTATTTCTCGTCCTGTGTGTTTTGGTTTACTGTTTAAGTTATGAGGTTTTTTATGTTATGTTTCTTTGTTTCCTCCGTATTTATTATTTGTGTCTCTATTCTGCTTTTTTGTTCAGTGGTTACCATGAGATTTGTATTCAAAATCTTGTAGATAAGATAGTCCATTTTCTAATGGCTTCTTGTTTCCTTAGACTAAACCAATTCAGTCCCGTTCTGCTTCCCTTCCTAAGTTGTTTTTCTCACATCTTATTCCATCTTGTGTTGTGAGTTTGTGGTTAAAATGACAATATTTATCTTTGTTTTGGGTATATTCCTTCCCTTTATCTTTAATGTTATACTTGAATATTTGCTAACCTGTTCAGATGTATAGCTACAATTTTCTGATTTTTATCTACCTACTTATCTCCTTACTCTGTGCTTTGTAACCTCTTTCTCACTTTTTTTTTTCCATGTCTGAGGGACTTCTTGAGGATTTCTTATGGGGGGAGGTCTTGTGGTTATGAATTCCCTTAGCTTTTGTTTATCTGGGAAAGTTTTTGTTTATCCATCACATCTGAAGGATATTTTCGCTGGATAGAGTATTCTTGGCTGAGACCTTTTGTGCTTCAAATATTTGATTATGTTATTCCAGTCTCTCCTAGCCTGTAAGATTTCTGCAGAGGAAATCTGATGAAAGCCCAAAGGAGCTTCCTTTGTAGGTTATTTTCTTCTGCCTTGCTGCCCTTATTATTTTTTCTTTGTCATTCACTTTTGCCAGTTTCACTACTATATGTTTTGCAGTAGGTCTTTTTACATTGACATATTTAGGAGATCTGGCAGCCTCTTCCACGTGGATTTCCATCTCCTTCCCTAGGTTTAGGAAATTCTCTGCTATTATTTCTTTGAACAAGCATTCTACTCCATTCTCCTTTTCTTCTCCCTCTTGAATACCTATAATTCTTATGTTCATTTCCTAATTGAGTCAGTTATTTCTCAGAGACTTTCTTCATATCTTTTTAGTCTTAGTTCTCTCCTCCTCCTCTATCTGGAGCATTTCAATATTTTTATCCTCATTTATGCTGAGTCGGTCCTCTATGGTCTCTGCCTGAGCATTCAGGGAATCCATATTTTGTTTTATCTCATCAATTGTCTTTCATCTCCAATATTTCTGATTGATTCTTCTTTATAGTTTCAACCTCTTGTGAAGTAGCTCCTGAACTTGTTGAATTGTTTTTCTAAATTCTCTTTTAACTCATTGAGTTTTTTGATGATAGCTATTTTGAATTCTCTGTGATTTAAATTACATATTTCTGTGATTTCAGGACTGAAGTCTGGGTACTGTCATTTTCTCTCTGGTCTGGAGATTTAATATAATTTTTGATACTGTTAGAAGGTGTGGCTTTGTTCTTTTGCATCCGGGTATTATTTGGCTGCAGTTACCACCTATGGCCACTGAGTGGGGTTCAAGAGCCGCATATTCTGTGCTGTTTGCAATCTGCTGGGATCCCAGACACTGGAGCTGGTGCTGGGTGGGTTGGGGGGAGGGACACTTTCTTTTGCATGCTGTCAGGGTTTTTTGCTCTGCACTCACTATCTGGTCTCCTGGCATGTTGGCTTGATGAGGTCACCCCTGCATTAGCTTTCACCTTGGTAGGGGCTTTCCTCTAGGCTGTGAGGGACCTTGGGGATCTGTGATGTTCCTGTGAGCAAGCATCCCTTCCCCCCTCCTTCCCTCTCAGAGGCCATACACAGTCCCACATTGCAGTCTTTTGGGGAGGGAGCAAAGTTTTTTCTTACACTGTTTTACATCCTCTGATGGGGGCTCCAGGCTCTCCACCCTCCGACGTGTGGCTGTGTGGGTCTTTCAGATATCTTGTGTGTTGTATAGATGTCCTCTGTTGGAGTATGAATGTCTTTTTCATTGTATGGTGGAGGGGAGAGATCGCCAGAGAACTCACTCCACCATGATGCTGACATTGCTCTCCTCATCTCTAGATTGCTTTTTATGTCATTCATTATATTCTTCCTCTCCAGCATTTCTTTTTTTTTAAAGATTAGCACCTGAGCTAACATTTATTGCCAATCTTCCTTTTTTCCTTCTTCTTCTTCTCCTCCTCAAATCCCCCCTGTACATAGTTGTATATTCTAGTCATAGGTCCTTCTAGTTGTGCTATGTGGGATGCCGCCTCAGCATGGTTTGATGAGCAGTGCTAGGTCTGCACCCAGGATCTGAACTGGCAAAACCCTGGGCTGTCAAAGCAGAGTGCATCAACTTAACCACTTGGCCATGAGGCCCACCCCAAAGTTTATTTTTGACCTGAAAGTAAATTTGAGAATTTCTAGAGTGCCTGGGACTTCTCAAATTTGCTGTCTCTTCTTATAAAAGGGAGATATAAAAATAACTAGGCTTATTTGATATGTTAAATTACATGGGAAGCATTGTAAAATTAGTGGTGCTAAACCTTATTTATGGTTATTGTATTCATATATATTACTAATATAAAAATTCTAGAAATTTTATGAAATTTTTAAAAATTCTGATATGTCTTGGTATACTGTTATCAGCCATAATTCTAGTTAGTATCTGAAGTTGTTGTATGTCACAGAAATAACGAATTTTTTTGTCAACTGCATTACAATGATTTTAATCAGATCTTTAACCCTGCCGTTTTGAGTCTTTTGTAATTTATAGGCAGCTGTTTTATTCTACTGCTTTTGCAAAAATGCTTCATCTTCAAGAAGGGGCTTTTTGACAAGTATAGGTTTCTGAGAACTTTCAGATCATGACACTGAGCTCTATAAGAATTTACAGAACTCTAAAAGGAAATGGATAGTTTGGGCTGGCTCAGTGGCTCAGCAGTTAAGTGCGCACACTCCACTTCGGCAGTCCAGGGTTCACCAGTTTGGATCCCAGGTGCAGACATGGCACTGCTTGGCAAGCCATGCTGTGGTAGGCGTCCCATGTATAAAACGTAGAGAAAGATGGTCACAGATGTTAGCTCAGGGCCAGTCTTCCTCAGTAAAAAAAAAAAGAGGAGGATTGGCAGCAGATGTTAGCTCAGGGCTAATCTTCCTAAAACAAGAAACGGATGGCTTCATAAAACTGCTAAAGATCAAAATCAAGAATTAATTACTTAGGACTGAATGAACTTGATAAGGAAGACTATAATTTTTTAAATAACTTTTTATTTAAAACATTGCTGATTTTTGTAATGTTTTGATTTTTCAGATTTAAGGAAAATTTTTTCTCTTTTCTCAAGCTATCAACAATTTGGTAAAATATACATTGGTGAACAAAGATGAAACATTTATCTTTTCCTCCCTACCTGATCCCTCCAGAATGTGGAAACTGTTCGTGAGTGAATATTCTTATTTTCATGGCAATACAGCTATTTGCATAAGTGCAATAAGAATTTGCTCTCCATTAACAAGACACAATTGGAAATATTGGTTATATTTCCAAGGATTTGACTAGAATCTCATATTTGAGAGAGACACACATAAAGTCAGATATGACCAGACAGCTTTAAGAAAATATGATGACTTTCTGTAGCCAATAAAGCCTCTTGGAAAAACAAGTTGGTACCCTGCTTACAGGATTCCCAGCAGCCTCGCCAGTTGAGTAGGGAAGGCCACTTCTCAGCAAGTGCAAGAATCTCAGGATATTTTGGAAATCTCAAGCAGAGAAATTCACTCAAATCTATAGGTATTGCAGGGGAGTCTGATAGCAAATCCTTGGCTTGGTTCCCTGGCCTTGAGAGGCATTTAAAAGTTCAATCTGGATACACTTTATGAAAACTTCCAGTAAAGCACGTTTAAAAGACTGTATATGATCAATCACTATTCTTGCTGTACTTATATAAATAATGAAGCTGAGTTTACTGAAATTAGACATTTTACAAATGAATTAGTTTTACTATAATTATCTTTGGCAGAAATGGGGGTGACTATAGGTAGAAAAGTTATGTTTCAGTAGAAACCATAATATACTCTTGTGGATATCAGATTCTAGTCCTGTAAAGTTCATTGAGATTTTGTTATTTAACTGTAAATTTGATTGGATGCTAAATTCTTTTTGCTTTCCCTAATATCTGGCCACTACTCTCCAAAGTAATGTTTCCAATTTTTCTCCTACCCTTCTGACTTGGAATTATTGAGAACTAAAACTCCCCTTTTCTCAAGGCCATGCAAGCTGAAGTGGCACAACTTAATTTAAACTTCAGAGAAACCACATAAGAGTGAATATATGGACAATCTTCAAGCTTGTGGTTGTTTGGGCCACATAGAAAGCTCACCAGAGACAATCAAACTGCAAACCAGAAAAATCTATCAGATTGTCACTCTCTGCCCTCACTCCATCTAAAGACATTTCACATCAGACATCTAGATATCTTCTTAATTGGCTGCCTTCAGAACCCAGAAACTGAGAAACCAGAAACTACTCTGATCTTTTTGTTTTTCTTTTGTATCCATAGAAATGCCTCTTATTAAATTAAAATTAAATTAAACCTGATTGTTTGCACCATAGGCCTAACTTTGAGAGCCACCCTACATCAATGCCTCTTGAAATGAAACAGAACCTTTAAGTGAACTGGCCTGCTCTCAGGACTAAGAAACTGGTCCAATGAGATATGGAGCAATCTACTAACTCAGGATGGATTCAAACCTACTTATACCAGATGACTCAAGATTAAAATATTTCACAGTATTTCCCAAATCTTTGAACAGATTCCTAGGGACCCAAGATCACTGGCTTAGTTTCATTGTGAGACCCTTTTAAGTTTGGGACAACCACTATGGATTGGATTTCAGACTATCGTCTGTATAATTATTATAGGATTTGCTACTGTAATCTTATTTATATGTGTACTTTCTGGATTACAATGTGCCTTACCCCTCACTTTTAGCATATCAGCTACCCAGGCAGTTAGTGTCCTCACCATTGACTCTGATACCTCAGTATGAGTTGTGTAAACCCTCACAGTTGGGTTTTCTCTTTTTTTTTTTAACACAAGTGACTGACTTAGTTTTGATTGCCGAGGCATCCATTTCAAAGAGCCATCCACCTCAAATATGTTTATTTATTTCTCAAATAAACATATTGCCAGCCACATGACTAGATAAACAGCCAGGCCACCTTCCCCTTCATTGAGGCTCCTTGGTTTTAGAGATCTTTGTTGATTTCAATAACTGACTACTTGGGATACTTTTTTTTCTCTTCCTCCACTTTAAATTCCTGTTCTTGTGTTTTAAATTTACCAATAAAGTGTGAGCCCATGAAACCCCTAGGACCCTATCCTCTACATCAATAAAAGCAGGACCCCAGGCCTATGCACTCTCTCTCTCCCTCTCCCAGTTATGCTGTGTAATCTCCAGGTCCTGTAAGTAATAAACATTTATTCTTTCAAAGTTCCTTGTGGTTATTACTGAATACTTATTATGATTTTTCAATCATAATAAGAACTGTAAGTGCAAATGCAACCACAACATTGGCTATTGATAGCCTGAGACTGGCACAAAACACTAGCATCATACTAAATGGTGAGATACAAGAAGCTTTTCCACTATGATCATGAAGAAAACAAGGATGTCCCATCTCACTACTCCTTTTCAACATCATACTAGAAGTCTAGCTAATGCAATAAGATAAGAAAAGGAAATACAAGATGTCAAAATTAATTAGAAGAAACAAAACTGTCTTTGTTTGCAGATGACATGATCATCTATGTAGAAATCTGAAAAAATTGACACACAAAAAACATGAAACTAATTAAGGATTAGAGCAAGGTTGCAGGATAAAAAGTTATACAAAATTCATCAACTTTCCTATATACCAGCAATGAATAAGTGGGATTTGAAATTAAAAACACAATACCATTTACATTAGCTCCTGAAAGGAAAAATCTCTGTTTCACCTATCCTTACAATACTTCTGACACCAAATGTGTGGATTTTTTCCCCACATTGACCAATTCTCAAACACCAGCTGGGTGCCCTATAATTCAATTCAATTCTGGCATTATCTTCCTGGAGTTAGTGTCAGATTCCACAAATTAAGGGCTAAGTCCCACAAGACTGCTCCGACTTCAGGTGCCAATTACAAGTCCTGCCTACTGTACTTCTTAACCAACTGGCTATAAATCAGGGGTTCTAACAACCCCCTCCTTGAGTTCAATAATTTCCTAGAATGGCTCACAGAACAAAGGAATGTGCTTTACATATTTTTGCCCATTTATTATAAAGGCTAAAATGCAGGCACAGCCAAAAGGAAGAGATGCATAGGGCAAGGGATGAGGGAGGAGTGTGGAGAGCTTTCACACTATCTCAGGGTACACCACTCTTTCAGCACTTGGATGTGTTCACCAACCCAGAAACTCTCCAAATCCCTTCAGTTAGGGTTTTTTATGAAGGCTTTATTACATGGTGGTGTTTGATTACATCATTGTCCATTAGCAATTATCACTGTTGTGGAGATGGGGATAGGGCTGAAAGTTCCAGCCCTCTAAACACAGGTTGGTTCTCTCTGGCAACCAGCATCCATCCTGAGGCTATCCAGGGGCTTCCAACCACTAGTCATCTCATTAGCTTACAAAAAGACACTTATTACTTCCAAGATTCCAAGGGTTTTAGGAGCTGTGTGCCAGGAAATGGGGGTGGGAGGCAAAGACCCATTACATATAACTTATTATGTCACAGCATCCAACAAAATGAAATATTTCTGTGTAAACCTAAGAAAATATGTGCTATTATCTATATGAGGAAAATTACAAAACTCTGAGAAAAGAAAGAAAAACTAAATGGAGAGATACTTTATGTTTATGAATAGGAAGACTCAATATTGTTAAGATGTTACTTCTCAACTTGATATATAGATTCAATGCAATCCCAATCAAAATCCCAGCAAGTTTATATGGAGAGAGAAAAGACCCAGAATAGTCAGCACAATATCAAAGATGAACAAAATTGGAGCACTGACACTACCTGATTTCAAGACTTACTATAAAGCTGGAGTAATCAAGAGAGTGTGGTATTGGCAAAAGAATAGACAGATAGATCAAAGGAACAGAATAGAGAGCCCAGAAATAGACCCACACAAATACAGTCAACTGATCTTTGACAAAGAAATGAAGGCAGTACAATGGAGCAAAGATAGTCTTTTCAACAAACGGTGCTGGAACAACTGGGCATCCACATGCCAAAAAATGAATCTAGACACAGACTTTACACCCTTCTCAAAATTAACTCAAAATGTATCATAGACCTAAATGTAAGATGCAAAACTATAAAACTCCTGGGGCTGGCCCCGTGGCCGAGTGGTTAAGTTCACGTGCTCTGCTTCGGCAGCCCAGGGTTTCACCAGTTCGAATCCTGGGCATGGACATGGCACTACTCATCAAGCCATGCTGAGGTGGCATCCCACATGCCACAACTAGAAGGACCCACAACTAAAAAAAATTACACAACTATGTACCGGGGGCTTTGGGAGAAAAAGGAAAAGTTAAAAAAAAAAAATCTTAAAAAAAAAACTATAAAACTGCTGGAGGATAATTTAGATGATCTTGGATATGGCAATGACCTTTTTAGAGACAACACCAAAGTTATGATCCGTGAAAGAAATAATTAACAAGCTGAGCTTCCTTAAAATTTCAAACTTCTGCTTAGCAAGAGACAAGGAGAATGTCAAGAGGATGAGAAAACAAGCCACAGACTGGGAGAAAATATTTGAGAAAGACATATGTGATAAAGGACTATTACTCAAAATATACAAATAACTCTTAAAATTGAACAATAAGAAAATGAACAACTTGATTAAAAATTGGCAAAAGACCTGAATATATACCTCACCAATGAAGATATAAGATACCAAGTAAGCATATAAAAAAATGCTCCACTTCATGTCATTAGAGAAATGTGAATTAAAAACAATGAGATATCACTCCATGCCTATTAGAATGGCTAAAATCCAGAACACTGATAACATGAAACAATGGCAAGGATGAGGAGCAACAGGAATTCTCATTCATTGCTGGTGGGAATGCAAAATGGTATAGCCACTTTGGAAGACAGTTTGGTGGTTTCTTATAAAACTAAACATACTGTTGGGGCTGGCCCCGTGGCCGAGTGGTTAAGTTCGCGCGCTCCGCTGCAGGAGGCCCAGTGTTTCGTTGGTTCGAATCCTGGGCGCGGACATGGCACTGCTCATCGGACCACGCTGAGGCAGCGTCCCACATGCCACAACTGGAAGAACCCACAACGAAGAGTGCACAGCTGTGTACAGGGAGGCTTTGGGGAGAAAAAGGAAAAAATAAAAAAATCTTTAAAAAAAAAAAAAAACAAAAAACAAAAAAACTAAACATACTGTTATCATATGATCCAGCAGTTATGCTCCTTGGTATTTACCCAAAGGAACTGAGAACCTATGTCTGCACAAAAACCTGTACATGGATGCTTATAGCAGCTTTATTCATAATTGCCCAAACTTGGAAGCAACTGTAAGGGAGGAGGAACTATTCCTCTATTCTATAGGTTCTTCTGGCTGATCTAAGAATTAAATTGACGTGAGACAGACTAACAGGAGAAATCAAACCAATTTAATAACGTGTATACACAGGAGAAACCCGGGAAAACTGAGGAACTCACCAAAATGGCTGAAGCCACCACCTTAAATACCATCTTCAGTTAAACACAAAGGAGGATGTCAGGGTTAGTGGTTTGGGACTACAAAGGGAAGCAAGGCAATTCATTTGGAGATGGAAAAGCAAACGTTTGTCATACCTTTCAAAAACAATGGGATATGGGGAGAAATTTGATTAAATAGGCCTTGCTAGGTTCCTCCCTGTCTACCACACCTGGTTTATGTAGGGTTGTAGCTCCTGCCTGGGACAGGCCTTCTATCTTAAATTCTTTTAAGTAGTTAGGGGGAAGGTCAAAGTTTCTCTCTGAGTCTTTTGTTCTTAAAAATATTCAAGCCAAGAAACACATTTGGGGTTGGCAAATTCTGATCCCCCACACAACTAAGATGCCCTTCAGTAGGTGAATAGATAATAAAACTGTCTTACGTTTCAGACAATGGAATATTGTTCAGCACTAAAAAGAAATGAACTATCAAACCATGAAAAAGCATGGAAGAATCTTAAATGCGTATACTAAGGGAAAGAAGCAAATCTGAAAAGGCTACATACTGTATGATTCCAACCATACATATTCTGGAAAAAGACAAAACCATGACAGTAAAAAAGTCAGCTGTCAGGGCTTAGAGGAGAGGGCGTGAGGGATAGTCAGAGCACAGAGTATTTTAGGGCAGTGAAACTATTCTATATAACACTATAATGGTAGATACATTTGTCAAAACCCATACAATGTACAACAGCAAGAGTGAACCCTAATGTAAACTCTGGGCTTTGGGTAATAATTCCGTGTCAATGTAGGTTCATCAGTTGTAACAAATGTACCACTCTGGTACAGGATGTTGATGGTAGGGAAAGATGTGGGTGTGTGGGGCAGGGGGTATATGGGAATTCTCTGTACTTTCTACTCAATTTTGCTGTGAACCTAAGAAGTGCTCTAAAAAATAAAGTCTATTTAAAATGGGGGTGGGGGAGGGAAGGTGATGGGTTTAAGTCACACTTCTCTGGCTGTCCTAGAATTACTTGGGTGTGGAACAAGCTGAGCCGGTGATCGTGGTTTTCAAACATGTCAACCATCTAGTGACTCCAAGTTTCTATCTTCCTTGCCCCCCATAAAGCTAATCTTCCCACCATCTTAAGCAGACATTGCTACTGATGAAAATGGGCTAAATCATTTATTTCTTCATATGTTTGGGCAATTTTTAAAAAGTTCAGAATCATTTCTCCTTCCCACTAAATTCTTGATTCCTTGAATATAGGAACTGTGTCTGATTAATTTTTTTAAATTGCCAGTACTTAGTGAAGTGCCTAGCATTGAGAAAGCAACCAGAATATAAATGAAGTACAGTTCTGAGTCATTAGGATCTTCCATCCTGTCAGGCATAGCTCAAGAGTCGTGTTACAGGAACTACGTCAACAGTCAGTTGGAATAGTAAATGGGATGTAGGAAAAAGCAGCTAAACTGCAAAACTGGTCTAGAAGTTATTTGTTGCCCTCTTGTGTCCGGTTTTAGGAAATACAGCCTTTCCCCCTCCACATTCAATGAGTCTTTCTGATGCACAGATTGTTGTGAGTCCCTGTGTTTGGTTTGGGGCATACATCAGTGAACAAGGTGTCTCCACAAGGAGCCACTCAGTGTAGTGGAGACATTTTGGAAAACAATCCAAAGGAGATATTGCACAAGCTAAGGTATAAAGGATGAGGAGAGATTAGCCAGCTGAACCTAAGGATTGTGGAAATGTAAGGATTAGGGTTGGAGGTGTTGCAAATAGAATGTAGCATGTACAATGGCTTAGAAGCAAGAGAGCTTGGAGCTTTTGCACAACTACAAGTAATTCAATATGGCTGGAAAGTAAGGTGCAAATGTATTAGGTTGGGTAGGTTGGCGCATTGGTGATAAGAGATAAAAATATTATAAATTGCAGGGTCAGCCTGGTAGCACATAGTGGTTAAGTTCACGCACTCCACTTGGGTGGCCTGGGGTTCCTGGGTTCAGACCCTGGGTGTGGACCTTGTACCCCTTGTCAAGCCATGCTGTGGTGGTGTCCCACATAAAATAGAGGAAGATTGGCACAGATGTTGGCTCAGCAACAATCTTCCTCAAGCAAAAAGAGGAAGATTGGCCACAGATGTTAGCTCAGGTCCAGTCTTCCTAAAAATAAATGAATAAATAAAAATACTATAAATAGCTATATATGCCATCCTAAGATGTTCCATCTATATTGTAAGGATAATGGAGAGTCTTTAAGGTTTCTGAACCAGAGTTACTTAGATTAGTGCTAGAAATATTACTCTTGTTGCTTTGTATTATCAATAAGGGTGGAGAAACCCTGGACCTGGAAGACCAGGTAGGACTCTGTTAGAGCAATGACTGGACTGAACTGAGTGGTGGAAATAATGGAGAACATGGATGGATTTGAAAGATAGTAAGGAGGTAAGCTCAATAGGATTTTAACAACAAAGGGTATGTGTGTGTGTGTGTGTGTGTGTGTGTGTGTGCTGGAACTCAATGTGAGGGAAAAAGAGAAATTGAGGAAACTGAGGATGACTCACACATATGTAAATTGGGTAACTGGGAAGATAGTGGCACCATAGTCCTAAGATAGAGTGGACTGTGCAGGGAAGATAATGACTCAGTTTTAGACATGCCAAGATATTGTCATTTAGCTTACTCAACATTTATCCAAACTTCCTTGTGCACCTTCCTGCATTACAGAGGGTAGAAAACTAAACACCATATACCCTAGACTCTCCTAGTAGAATTTGAATGTGAATACATTCCACCAGCCATGTGCGCTAGCGTAAGACTTAAATTCAAACAGAGGCAGGGAACGAGGATCCATTTTGCTTGAGTGGATTGCAGCAGAGCCAGTGTGGCTCAAGTGCCTGAGCAGTGACATCTCAATTTGGAAAGTGGCCTCCAGATAGTGGGAGGAGCAATGGGGTCTCTTGGTGTCACTCCTGGAGGCTCAGGCTAGTATCTGCTCTTTAGTTTACCCCCTTTGTGCTTAGATGATTCTGCTCTCAATACAGCAAAATCTGTAATTAAAGCCTGACTGACTCAAGGGGCCTCTGAGACGTCCAAATAGAGATGTGCTATTGCACATTCCGAGGCAGAGCTCAGGAGATGGATGCAGATGAGACTGAAGTATAGACCTGGGAGCATAAACCCATAGAAGGTGAACAAAGACATGGGAGTGGATGTGATTCATGAAGGAGAGGAGAGTAAAAAGAGAGGTGGCTGGGGCAAGAACCTGGAAAACTACAGGCCTGAAAGTGTAAACAGATGTGTAAAGGAACACTGAGTGGAGCTAAGAGGAAAACAAGGGATGTGATGTCATAGATGCCAACGGAAGAGAACATTTCAAAAAGGAGAGACTGGTCCACAGTGCCCAGTGCTGCAGAAAACAAGAAAATAAGACTAGAATTTATGTATGATATTGAGCATCAAAGAGGTCTTTGTGTGACACCTTTTCTTAGAATTGTGAAGAGGATGGATTAGGTTTCAGGGAAGTGCAAAATACAAGTGTTCCTTGTTTGGCACTCATCCAGTCTATTGAAAAGATTCAGTTTAACTTCTGAGGCACTGTGGGAGATTAAAGATGGCTACGCATTTTTTGCCACTCCTCCCATCAAGAGGTGGAGTCTGTTTCTCCTCCCATTAAGTTGGAACTGAGCCTGTAGACTTTCTTTTTTTTTTTTTTTTGCTGAGAAAGATTCAGCCTGAGCTAACATCTGTGCAAATCTTCCTCTATTTTGTATGTGAGTCGCTGCCACAGCATGGCCACCAACAAGTGGTGTAGTTCTGCACCCAGGAACCAAACCCAAGCTGCCAATGTAGAGCATGCCCAAGTTGACCACTAGGCTGCACGGTTGACCTCCCTGTAGACTTATTTTGGCCAATAGAACGTGGTGGGAATGATGCTGGGTAACTTCTGAGGCTGAGCCTTAAGAGATCTGCAGCTTTTCCTTTGCTTCTTGGAATGCTCCCTCTGTCAACCCGTAGCCACGCTGTCAGAAGCCCAGGGAGTCAGGTGTAGATCCTACATCGAAGAGCTCTTTCGGCAGCAGCCCCATCAGAGATCCCCTCTGGCAGCTAGCACCAATTAGCTGTTTGAATGAAGCTATTTGGATCTTTCAGCCAATACCACGTAAAGCAGAATTATTGCCTGATCAACATACAAAATCATGGAGAGTAATAAATTGTTGTTCTTTTAAATCGCTAAGTTTTGGTAAGGTTTTTAAAACAACACCATTAAGGGAATTGGGGAAAAGCATCTTCAAATAGAAAGATATCAAAGGTTCATGGTAACCAATCTGCAAATAGTGTTTGAAAGAGTAGCACTCTGCTTCTGCCCATCACCATTCTCATCTCTCTAATGAGCCTCCTTCACTCTTGCACCAGAAAATGCAACCACTGAGCAACAAGCAAATTCCAATTTCCCTGGGATGACATTCAGTTCCAACCTTTATTAATCATCAAATCTATCACTGTCTTTCTAGAAACAGATCAATGCAAAGTCACTAGAGGAGAAGTCTATCTCCAAAGAAAGAATTTCCATAGCTTTCCTTAGAAAATGTGGGCAATATAAGGGCAAAATGTCTGGGTTTTTTCCTGTTGCGTTCCAATGGCCTATAATAGAATGGCTGGAGTATAGTAAGTTCTCCGTGTTTGTTGAATGAATAAATGAATTTTAATGATTCACTGTTCATTTATTCGAGAAGTCACTCCAAGACATAATTTAAAATAAATTCCAAAATAAATTGATTTTTATTCTGTCCTAATTTTTGTGAAAGTGGTAAATATAAACTTACCAAAAATCTTCAGAATAATATATATTTAAAAATTATTAAATTCTTCCTTCAGGTTTTCTTCTCCAGGCCAAACAACTGAAGTTCCTTTAGTTCTTTCTTGCAAACTAGATTTTCTAACTGTTTACTTCTTTTCTATGGTCCCTTATCAGATTTTCTACATTTCAACTAAGTTGTAGTACTAAATGGTATAAAGGTTTGATTCATAGTGAATATTAAAGGTAATTCTGTGGTTTCCATGTGAGTTCTTTCTTTCTCCCATCCTCTCTCTGTGTTTCTCCCTCCCTTTCTGTTTTTTCCTCCTTACTGTCTGTGTCTCTCCCTTCTCTTCTATACCTCTCCCTTATCTCTTTCTTTTCTTCACTCTCCTTTTTCTCTATGCTTTCCTACAAATCTACTAATTTCTAAGGGAGCACAACTATACTTATTTTTTAGGATAGTGTCTAGCGTATGGTAAATGATCCCTAAGCATTGGCTATTATTACTAACTAGTGTATATTAATGGCTAACATATAATAATAGCTAATTTATAGTCTTTCATATTAATATAATTGTATCAGTTTTATAACACATTATATAATATATAGTTATAAATATATAAATGTTATTACATTTATATAAGAGGTAAAATAAGCAGGTATGGTAGTTATAAGACATGTTAGTTTTCTATTTAGCAGCTTAAAACAACAAACATTTATTTTCCCTAAGTTTCTATGGCTTAGGAATCCAAGCACAGCTTAGCTGCATACTTCTGGCTCAGAGTATCTCACAAGGCTAGAGTCAAAGCATTGGCTGGGGCTGCAGAGAGGACCACTTGCAAGTTCATTGACACAGCTTTTGGCAGGTCTTAGGTTGCTGGCTGTTGGCTAGTGACATTCGTTCTTGCCACACGAGCATCTCCATACAGTAGCTCATAGCATGGCAGCATCTGTGTTTAGAGCAAATTAGCAAGCAAGAAATTAAGAGGGAGCACCAAAGTTAGAAACCAGAGTCTCTTTGTAACCTAATCTGGGACGATACACCCCATCGCCTCTGCTATATTCTATTTACTAGTAGTCCCTAAATCCAGCCCACACTCAAGAGGAGGGGATTACACAAGGGGGTGAAGAATAGGAGGTGGGGATCTTTAGGGCCATCTTGCAGGCTGCTTAGCACATATAATATATAACATATACATATATTTTAATCATATAAATATACTAAATTTAATAATTATACTAGCTATTACTATTTGTTAATAATTATGTACACTGAACTTCCCTGGGTTTTTTCCATATTCGCAAATTCCAGCCTTCTGTTTTTGTTTTCCGATGGGTAGAATGGGAAGATGGAGATTTCCCTCCCATTAATGAGTTTCTAGTATTTATCCTCTTTTGCTTGTCTACGGCCAGTTTCATCAGTTATTTAAAGTCTTTTGGTTGTGGGTTCTATTTCAAGGATCTTAACAGAATCCTGAACCTGGTCAACCATTTTACATTTGCACGGTCAAGAGAGTCACAGCGCAAGACCACCGGCGCCATCACAACATTTGCAGACGGCAAAATGACGAGACAGAAGCGCTAGTTAGCATAGGTGTAAGTTACACATGTTTTACACGAACTGATTTTACAGCTTCCTGCCAAAACGCCTTTGTTTCTCTGGAATAACTGTTGCCTAACTCCCTTGCCTATTTCCTTTTGCGGACTTCCCCTTGTATCACTTCAATACATCAGCTAGCTGTCCTACTACCTAGACTCCTTTCACTCTCAAACTACTTTCTTCTCTAGAACTTTATCCTCTATTTCTTTGCATTTGACTCAATTTTTAAATGTTTCTATCTGGAAACAGGAAGTTACTATTTCAAGTCTCCATCTCAACTCAATTCAAATGACCAAATTTCGAGTTGTTATGTGCTAATCATTACGTCAGCCAGAGACGAGTAAGACTTAGCCTCTGTGATCAAGGAATGCTCAGTCTAGTGGGGAAGACAGATTGTAAAAGAAAGAACATAATAAAGTTGATGACACAACTATAAAAACAAGCAATGAGGTGGCTCAGGAGAGGGAGTGACTTCTCTTCAGAAGCAGAGGGGACCAGGAAAGGTTTCTGGGAAGAGGCAGCATCTAAGCTGGGTTTTGATGGAGATATAAGCATTTATTTACTGCAGTTGGGAAAAGAATATTTCAGAAAGGAAGGAACAGAAAGTGCAATGTACAGAGGCATGAAGAACAGCGTATTGGAGCAGGTATGGGTTACTAAGAAGCGGAGAGTTTTCTGAGGACTCTATGTTTGCTGGCTCCTAAGGCCTGCACTGAGGCCATCTTTTAAGTTTGGCTGTTGCTATTTTATTGCCTCATTGCTCTACACACCGCTCTCTCTCTTCCCTCCCTCCCCACCTCATACAATCCTCCTTCTTTCCTTTTATGGGAATTTTTTTTGTGTTTAGGCCCTGGATTTAATTTTGTTGGATTGGACTGTAGTAATAACGTTTCTGTACATTTGCCCAGAGGCCTTCAGCTAATGGGTGTATTCTTTACAGGCCAATAAACAGATGACTAAAGCCAGCGTGCTGTCTCGCATCTCTGTCTCCTTTCTCTTTCTTTGCACTTTACTCATCTTCCATTGGTTGGAGATCTTTTCTGAAAACTAAAATTTTCTTAGGTAACACAAACATTAGATTGCCTTCTGCATCTGCCCGTCAGTTCCATGAGGACTTTCCTGTTGCTGGAGAATATGCTCTTCACCCACAGGAGATCCAGCCTGTGTCAGAAGGGAGTATGGACTGCTGCCCAGGGAATTCTCCCCCAGTGTCAGGGAGAACCTCAGAAAATTATGGGCTCACATCTCTGGATGGTAGTTGCTCATTTCTGGCTAATGGTGCTGATTTTGACGTGATTCAAGGATAAACTGATAGTGTAATCGAACAGAGGCTCACCCAATCACCTTGAGAAAAGTAAATCTGAGGTTCTCCAAACCTGGTAGCCAAGCCTGGGCTCTGAAGACAAATGGGGAACAGTGCCAGAAGAAAGGAGCCACCGTAGCTGCCATGAAGAAAAAAAGTAACCAAACTATTGTGAAATAAACTGCCTTCTTGAATGCCTATTAAGCCCAAGAAGAGATAGTGGCTTCTGCTCTCTGCCAGTTCCTGCCTTGCTTCCTCTCCTCTTCTGCACCCTGCCTGTCTTCCCCATCTGCCTTGCTCTGAACATTCTGTTCCTGTTTTCACTGTCTTAACTTCAGACTCCCTCCTAAGACCCCAGGAGAGCACCCCCTCCTACTGCCTGGGGAGACTTTCCTATAGTCTCTAGCTAGGCCAGCACACTGAGGTCATTGCTCTCCCTGCCAAATCATTGGCCTGAGTTCAGTTTCTCCATCGGTCTGAGCTTCATGGAAAACATGATTGTTGCTCTAGGCTCTCTATTATATGTCCTGCCTTAGTTCTGCTTTGCATCTGCCGTTTTGTTTCTCCCCGACCCTCACCTCCCTGCCTTTTCTTTCCCTGACTCTCCTCAGACTAGAGTCACATCTGTTTTCCAGCCTCTGCACTCTCACTGTGAAGCAGATGGGAGAAGAGCAAGGTCCGGGCCAGGGAGATCTGAAGAGCTGGGTTTGTACTCAGATTTCTTCTGAGGACTCACCAGAATCCATGTGTCTCAGAGACGGAACATGTACAGCTCCCTTGGAGGAACTGGAGGTGTCATTTGCTTATTTCTGACTACATCTATAGCTGTCCCTTCCTCCTAACTAGACAGCTAGGTTCCTTCTTTTTTTCCTTCTTTCCTTCCTTCCTTCCTTCCTCTTAGCTCATTAAGGAGACCCTCAGTGTTGACTAAAGGTGCTAACAGATAAATTGAAACTCATACCCTTCTAGTACACATAAGGTCAACCATTTCTCAAATATGAGTTTCTATAATTCAAGATTATTCCCTCCAAAATGGAGATGTTTTAATGGTCCAACCACCAGTGTCTTTATGAATAAGAGCAAATACAAAGTCATTAAAACTCCTGGATCAGAGAAAGTGTTATCTACATATTACACGATCTGAGGAAAAGCACATGATCTGAGGAAAAGGCAAGCAAAATGAACTTGGCTCCCAATTTCCTTTGGGCTTCTGATGGCACTTTATCCTTAAGATTCTAGAAATCAAGATTCTTAGCATAAGCTTAAACAAAGCCAAAAGACAGAACAAGTCTGGCATCTCCTCTCACAGAGCTCCTCCATGTTTCAAAAACAAATTTGGAGAGTTCTGTGTTTCTCAGCCTTTCCTAACCCTAAGACAGACAGCGCTCCTCTTGGATGAAATTCATGTGGTGTCTGTGTTGGCTTGGATTTGGAAGTAAATAGGATTCCCAGGGGAAAAAAACAAGAGCCTGAATGCGTGGGTCAAGAAAGAGGCAAAGAAAAAAGAGAAATACAGGGATAGAAAGGAATTTGTTGGTGTTGAAGAGATAAACGTTGAAAAAGAATGAAAGCGAGAAAGGAGGATGGAGGAATGATTCAAATACAGAAGACAGCCAGAGAGACAGAAACAGATTCTGGTGATGTTCAGTAAAACACTCCAAGGATGAGGGGAAACTATTTAAGTAAGAAGGCACTCAAGGAAAAGGGGATGCTGGGGCCAGATTGTGAGAGGAAAAATAGGCTCATGGAAGAAAGGCAAATACGAGCTTGGGCCAACTCTCCTAGCGAACGGCAGCATCTCTCACCAATGTGGTCATAATCTTAGGAATGAGGGTGTGAGTGACTGCAAATTCCCATCCCCCTTCTCATTCCAGCCTCATTGCACTCCTCTAGCCTGGCTTCCTCTCTCTCTCTCTCTCTCCCCTTCGCTCTCCCTCATCTCATTGTTTCAGAGTAGGCCAAATTTGAAGTCCTTCCCAGGGAGTGGCCCTGTTCATCTTATTCTCCAGCCAAAGCAGGAACAGCGTGAGAAGGAGAGAGACACTTTCAGCAGCCAAAGGACTCGGTGGAAAGAGCAGAGGACCATAGACAGTGAGTTATTCAATTATATAAAACTTGAAATAGAGGGAGTGTGTGTGTGTGTGTTTGTTTGTGTTTGTCCATTGAAAGGCTGGAGGAAGGCAATGGGGAATGTTACTGAACTTGGATTTGAGCAAACATCCCAATTATCTATAGAGGTTTAATGAAGGGAGGCATCAAGATGAGCAGATGATATAAAAATGACACAGATACCAAAAAGGAAGATTAGATACTAGGAATGAAAGAAGCCACAGGGTAGGGGCAAAGGTGGACCATTTTGAATATAAAAATTCCTCTGACTTGGTGGATAAGAACAATGAGAGTGAGAATAATGGCAGGTGATCAAAGAATAGAATTTTAAGGAGAAATAAATGTTGAGTGAAAGATAAGAAAAGAGAGACAGGGTTTGAGTCATATGGGGGACCAAGAAACCTCTTGGGGTGACAAAGAGACAGGGCCCTACAGACCTCCGTGCCTGGAACTGAGATGCTGATGTGTCCCTGAGCATTACAATCTCTACTCTACCTACCACCCTGTTAGATATGCTGCTCTCAGGACCCAAGGCGCTGCTGTTTCTCACTGCACTCATCATCCCCTGCGGTGAGTCCCTACCTTTTATTCTTTGCTCCCTAAACTTCAGCTCCTCAGCGATACACGTGTGTGGAGGTGCGTGTTAGAGCGTGGGATGGAAGGAGGTTGAAGGGGAATGGGAGGAGAGATGCTTGTTATTGAGTTCTAGAATTACTATTAAAGAGAGAAAAGAACAGATTTCGTGTCAAAGAAGAAAGGGCAAGAGTATGGATAGAGATGACCTCAGACTTGGAAAAAGGTATCCTGAGAGTTATGAAACTAATGCTAAATGAAGATGCACAGATGCCTATTAACCAAAATAGGGTCACAGACATAGATATACAAGTAAACAAATACCAAAGGAAAAAGAAACTGATATACAAGTGCATACACAAACATAGAGACCACCTAATAAGAAACTGGACCAAATTTAAATTCTGAAGGAAAATAGTGGGAGAATATACACTAACACCTAACAAACACCAGCACGAGCATACACACAAATATATTCACACGCACACAAAAAACACATGCCATGTCTGTACACAAAAGAAAAATGATCTTCACAGATTTCACAGAATCTAGCTAGGAGATTGGCCACAGAAAGTGAACCTCAAACCTCAAAGAAATCCTGCTTGATTTCTTTTCTCTTTCTTCCAGATACAGACTGTGAAAAAATAATTTTTTTGCCTTGTTCAATAGTGTACCTAGTGGGACAGTTGTGGGAATAGAAGGACAGCACACATTAGAAAGGCTGCTGGCCCTGTCTTTGCAACAGGACCCCACCCCTTCTGATTGGGGATGAGGGCAAAGGGCATCCTGAGTCAGGGCACAGCAGAGCAGGGCTTTGTTCTCAGGAACTGGTCTTTCTTGAGTGTCTCCATGTTTGTTTGTAGCACTAACAGTCTGAGTAATTCTGTTTTAAGCAATATAGAAGTAAAGCATAGAAAGATAAAGCGCAACCCATCATTTTCTGGTTCATCTCATCAAAGCTTTATGGAGCATAGAGCAGGAGTCACTCACATCGTTTTCTCCTTCCTTTGGTACAGACTGGACACCCCTAGGGGTCAATGGTCAACGAGGAGGTAGGTAAACCCTTGGATCTGCGCTCTGTTGGGATTCTTATTAGGATAATGCAGCTGAATGGTGAGCGTTAAAGAATCTGTAACATGACAGAGAGATACACTTCCGGGGGTGGGGTAGGGGACAGGATCTAATTCACCAGTTTTCACAATCCTATTATCCCATTCATAAAACCTTGTTGTCTTTTTTTTTTTCACTACTGAAATTCCCAAGACCTCCTCAATGCTCATCTCTTGTTTTCAGTCTTCTTGATACATCTCTTATCTCACTCAGAAGATGCCCACTAATCCTAACAGAAAGCATTTTCCTATCCATGTAACAGTGGAAAAATTAAAATGCGAAGACAGGATGAGAAGTCATCTCAGTACTACAGTGAAATTGTGGCACAACTGGACAGAACCCAAAAGCTTTGGTGTCCAAAGACCACTTCCTTCAGCCTGATGAGCGAAACTCTGATCAACATCTCCGCTCTGCCTCCAGACCTTCAACAGAATTATGATTTCTCTCTTACCTTTCCCAACCCTTGAGACCATGACAGTATGTAACCCATTAATGGGGCATCAAATCAAATTAGTGGGTCACAATTGGTATTTTTTAGTGAATTAGGATAGATTAAAATAAAAATAAAGTACATTGCAAGAGTAAAGTATTATCTTACCAAACTTCTTTTAGTTTTGTATGTGTACACTGGGGCACAACATAATTTCTTACTGTGTGTCCTCATACACAAAATAAAAATATAGAAACAAAACTTTTTTCTCTGTTGTGGGTAAAAAGGGCTGAATCCTCAAGTTTCTGAAGCTGTTTCAGATTTCAGCACTACCAAAAGTAAAAATCTGAATTAATTTCTCTGGGCTGGTTAAGGTCCAGTCCTGTTTAATGACTTAATGATGCTTTTCTAGCAGAAATATTATACAATAAAAATGTCACCTTAAGATTCCTTTTCAGAGAATATTCATGAATCCCAGATAAGCATTTATATGATGGTAGCTCATGGAAAAGTGGGTAGCAGGCAAACTGAGGAATATACAGAAAAGCAGTGCTCTGCCCTGAAACCCAAGGAGACAGCTAGGATGCACTCAACCTCTTTGCTCTCCCACTGCTTCATTTCTGTTTCTCTGCGTGGCTGGACTGGAATGCAGCTAGAGGAAGGGAAACAGGGCCAGCCAGGGCTGCACCCTGGGGAGGCTCCACGCCTCTCTTACAGGCTCTGGAATGACTAGGTCAGTGGTTTTTTAAAAAATATCCTATGGGATTGGAACAGACCTGGATTGCTTTCATCAAAATTTGTTCTGAAAGAAGAAAGCTTATAGTGAGTCTTAAAGACACGAAGGCTCTTTTGTCAGATGGATGACTTTCTATCTGAAATTCTCTTGAAAGGGATGAGGTAAGCAGTAAGCAGGGAAAATCCATTCAAAATGTTCTGTTCGTGTTTTGCCTCTAGTACAATGATCAACACCTCTGACACGCTTTGTAAAAATGCTATTCTCACCAGATTGAAATCTGACATTTAGACTGAAGTTTTCAAAAAAAAAAAAAGTCAAAACAAACTCTGTGAATTTGCTGACCCCTAGTGGGTAAAATAGATTATGATTATCAGCCGTCTACAAAGGATAACTATAGATGAGACATTTGCTAAATATATGGATGTTAACACTGTTTTCTTAGTTTGTTTTTTAAAGTCAAGACAATTTGTTTTAGGAGGTGCTATTATTTATAGTTTCAAATTCCGTTTTCTTAGTTTATTGTAATTGATTTCACCTAAGACCTGGGTCGTTTTTGTTTCTTCTCCACATGCCTTTAGTCTCCAGTGATCAAGTGCACGGCACTCTCTACTAACACTGGCACTTCCCCTCCCCTCTCTTCACCTTCACTTCTCCTTGAGCATCAGAAACCCATCAACATGATCTTTTGTGAAAATTCTTGTCTATAAGCATATCAGCAAACTGATATTGAATTGTATCAAAATTATAAATATCAAAATCACAATGTCTTTGGTAAAGACAATTTCACTTTAAATAAGTATCACAGAGAGGTCATCAATCCACTGTAATTATTAACAAGTTCTATGATTTGGGGTAAATTATTTATTCTTCTGGTGCTCGGTTTTATCATCGGTAAAACAGATTTAAGCAGGGGCTAGCCCCGTGGCTGAGTGGTTAAGTTCTCATGCTCCGCTGTGGCGGCCCACGGTTTTGCTGGTTCAGATCCTGGGCACGGACATGGCACCACTCATCAGGCCACGCTGAGGCGGCGTCCCACATGCCACAACTAGAAGGACCTGCAACTAAGATATACAACTATGTGCCAGGGGGATTTGGGGAGATAAAGCAGAAAAACAAACAAACAAAACAGATTTAAGCAGTACCTGGCACAGAGTAAACCCAGATTAACTATATGTATTATTATCTGTTAGGACAATGAAATAATATGCTATTCCTGCAGTCCAATGCTTAATCAACATCTAGTTGAGAAAGAGGATGCCTGTGGAGGATTATCTGATGGGCATGTAGTTCATTCATTCCTGTTGATAAGGCGGACAAAGGAAAAAGGATATTCTAGGCTGGGACTGTGTAGGTGTATTCACGGAAGTAGGAAAGCTGACGTTTGTTTGGGTTACAGGGGAAAGGGCTTCGGTTGAGAAGGAAGCCAAAAAACAACATTGTGGGATACTTACTATGTGCCGGCCGCTGTGCTGGTCAGTTTCACCGACTGGGCGTGCAAAGGTGGGAGGGGCACAGAATGCTCAGCAAATGCTTTCTGATTTTTTCATTCAGACGATGTGACTCAAGTGACGCAAGAAACCTTCACAGAGGATCCCAGTAAGCTACTCGTTTGTTTATTTCTTTGCTTTCATCTTGGTGATAGAAGGGTGAGGATGATGTCTGTACAAAGAAAAATGAGGACTAGGAGAGAGGTCAGTGGAGACTCTGAGCTCACGCAGAGCCCTGTTGTCTGTCTTAGATGCCTCTGACACTGTAAACATGCCCAATCTTTTTATCTCTTCCATTTCCTCTTGTGACGGTCCCTTATATTTGTCCAAGAGCCCACGTGCTTTCACTTCAGTCTTTCTTGTCTCCTTTTAGATCATCATCCCTTCATCCAGCCTTTCTTTTCTTTTTCTTTTAGGAAAAGTATTTCCTACCTGCGTTTTTCATTCTCTGTTTTCTTGTCTTTGCAGATCTGGTGAATGATCCTTCAACAGATGAAACAGGTAGATTTTACTACAGTTCTTTAAAAACGGCATGATTTTTGTTAATATTCACAATATTTATTCCAGCTCTCGAATTAATCCTATATTTTATCTCTCTGAAAGGGATAGAGGGATTGTGGGTGTGTTATTCAGTGACAGTGGAATGAAAGCCAAGAAGCGACTCCGACTTCTCTAAAGGAAGGAAATAGTGGATTAATAGCTAAAATAAGGCTAAAATAATAAATTATATAATATAATACAAAATATATATAAAATATATAAAATACATATTATATATTATATATATTTATTAAAAAATATTTTATTTTATATAAAATATATAAAATATAAAACATAAAATTTAATATAAAATAACAAATTAATAGCTAAAATAAGTGGATAATAAAGGATTTTAAAAATTAGTGTAATGTCTATAGGCCAAATATTCTTCAAAAAATATTCACCACTACTTCAATTAACACTATTCCCTTGAACATGATGCACCCAGCCATAGCCTTGACCTTGCACTGATATCTCCATTCTCCCTCTTCTACTCTGCCTTCCCCCTTGCCGATTTAAAGCCCTCCTCATACCTGCTGTTTTGTGCCTTTTCAGTTCTGGCTGATATCACGCCTTCCACAGATGACCTGGGTGAGTTCAGATCCGGGATCCCAGGGCCCCCAGGGCCATTCTGGGCTTTCCTCAGAGCCCATTATGGAAGGCAGTACAGCTGGTGAAGGATCCTAAATAGACAGCACCACAGTTTATGTAGCACATTCTTCCAACAGTTCACTTTAAATTAATGACATTTTTGATGCCTTAACAAGCGGGAACAGTGCTAGGTGTTGATATACAAAATACCAAGACGTGATCTTTTCCCCAAAGTTTCCCAGACTGGACAGGTAAAGCCAAGACAAATATATAAACAAATACATGTTTGGGAAGATAAAAGGAAGCTTTCTAGAAGAAGCAATGGTTAAACTGAATTTTGAAGGAAAAATTGGAGTAAGCCCGGCAGTCATGTAGGGGATGGCCATTCCAGCCAGAGGGGATAGCATGTTCAGAGATGCGAAAGAAAAATAGCGCTTGGCACATTGGAGAAACTGAGTTTTTTTATTGATTAGGGCAAAAACTACAAGAAACAAGTAAGTGGTAGGATGTGCAAAAAAGAAGCTAGATTATTTTTAACAAAATAGTTACTGAAAACCTGCTACTAGGTGCCAGGGATATAAATGTGAACAAAACTGATTTTCTTCTACTAGCTATCTTTTGTCTAATAGACAGGATAGACAAATGAACAGACAACTTTATTCAGTTTCACAAAATGCTATAATCAGTACAGGCAAAGGAAGCTACAGAAGACTCAAAAAGAGTCCTTGACTATATCCAGCGCTGGGGGTTAGGAAAGGCTTTTCTGGAGGGCACAGTAGCTAACTTGCTTCTTGAAAGACAAGTAGAAGTGAATCAAGTGAATAGAGGCAGGAAGAGCTTTTAGGTAAAGAACACCACATGGACAAAGGCTTAGGATAGAAATGAAAACCAATCAGAGAGGAGTTTATGCAAAGAAAGGTTCTAATCAGATTTGTGAATTGGAAAACCAGTGAGGACCCTGTTGTAATAGACTCAATGAAAGATGGTGGCCTGAACTAAGGTAGAGGTAGTGAGAATGAAATGTGAGCTGTCAGGCGGAGAGGACTATCGAGACGATGGCCAGTTTTCTACTGGGTAGAGGGTGGTTATTGGGTGCCTGGTGGTATCATTCACTGAAGAACAATTTAAACTGATGAAGGGAAAGATAGTCAAGTCAGTTTGAGATATGTTGGATTTGAGAGATCTTTGAAAAATCCATGAACTCTTCCATAAAATAGCAGTTGGATTTATAGGTCTGGAGCTTAGAAGAGAGGTCTGGGGTAGAAGTATAAATCTGAGAATTCTCAGCATATAAACCTGCAACTGGAACCCAGGAATAGATACAATCACCTAGCATACTTCCCATAGTATCCTATTAGCAACTCCTTCAAAACATCTTTACAGATAACGCCCATGGTTAGCGTATTCCCTCAAGACTCATCTTACTCGTTCATTTGTTCTCCATTCAACAAACTAGGCCATATTTAACCTGCCCTAGGGTAGGTTTGGCTGTGGCTATGACTCTCATTATTCTTTACCCAAAAGCTTTTATCAAAGAACCATGATGATGTATCTAATTTACAGAGAAGAAATTTTCTTTAATGAGGAAGAGCTTCTACACGATAATAATCTTTTCTCTCCTTAGCTCTAGGATGAAGCTCTTCTGGACATATGGCTCTCTGCCTTGTGTCCCCTACTAAATTTGCTTCTTGACAACAACATAAAGATACTCAAAATACAATAAATTTCTCAACTTTCTAGGAGAGAAACAAGAAAGGCAAAATCAAATTTCCCATCCTAACTTCCAAATCTCTTCAATTTTGTGGATCGAAACAGCTCGTTATGGATTTTCCTTTAGAAGTTGCTAAAAGAGTTATTAACTCATTTGTTTCCTATTTATGGGTGTCCCACGTGGGTCTCAAGTGAGGCAACATGAATTACAGAGGAAGCGACTTCTAGAACTAGTAATAACTGAATAAAATTTCTGCCTTCCAGCCTCGCCCAATGATAAAAATGCCACTGCAGGTATGATTGTCTTTTTCTTAAGCTTTTTTTCTTCCTGAGGATTCCTTACCTCCTTCTTCTTTGGAGGGTACTTGGTACATCTTCTAGTTTACTTCCAATTCTTTCTCAGAGAATATTTTTACTACCCTTTATTTTCCCACCCCACTCCCCTTTGTTAATGAGCTCCTGTCCTAAAAATCATGGGGAAAAGACAGAACCCCTTTTGCATGGTCCTGAAACAATCCTGTCCCTAAACTACCTTGGGACTTTATTTGGCTCGTGGGTTGTGTGTTGGGAAGTGACTGCAAGGACTCAAGATTACCATAGATGTCATGACTAGAATTGCTTTCTTTAATGTAGTGATAATTCTGATGTGCAGAAAACCACTGGAACAGAGAAACAGTGGCCCACCTAAGAATTCTCATTCTTCAGAATGGGATTATCAGGATTTCAATCTGATATTTCATATTGCCACCTGGATAAGCCTTAGAAGGACTTTTTCCTAGAAGAACCCTCAGAGATTATTTAATCCACTTCTGTTTCCAGGTAGGGAAACACCAAAATTTCATTTTAGCCAATTTCCTACTGCTCTGTTTTAGTGAGCGGGAAAGACATGCCCCAACTTACTATGATCCTCTGTAGAAACTACTTTGTATTTGTTTCCCACTCTTATCTCCTCTCCTCTAGCCTTTTAATCTTTTGTTTATGGCTTTCCTATTGTTATGCCTCTCCCAATTTTTGGGCTTCTTCAGAGTGCCGGGATGAGAAATTTGCTTGCACAAGACTCTATTCTGTGCATCGGCCAGTCAAGCAATGCGTTCATCAGTTATGTTTCACCAGGTAAGGAATCCCAGAACACCCAGAGAGCATCTTACATGGTAGTGGTTTTGTGTCAGTAACTAATGAGCACCCACTATGAATGGGGCAGAAGTTTTTAGCATAACCCTGCTAAGCTATTCCTGAAGATGCCAGCTAGAACCTAGAGTCTGGACTGAGGCATATGGAGAACAGACTGACTAAGAACTCTAGACCCAAGAAAGCAAATGAATGAGAGGGCTGGAAAAAGGAAAGTCATGAGGCAAACACTGGTACGTTGAATTTATTACCTCATAGAAAAAGGCTGAAGTAAGAGATTCAACTCTGAGGACAGAAAATAGTGGGGAGGAGTATTGAGCTTGATTGTAGGTGGAATGTGCAAAGTGTTGCTATGAAGAGTAATTCAGACCATTCCATCACCACATTCCTCTGGAGGGAAAAAAAAGAAGTCTGAAACACTTAAGGAAACCCAAATAGGGGAGAACAGATAAGGAAGAGTGGGGAATACAGGAGGTAAAGAGACATCTTAGGCCTAGGCCAGTCCTCCCTCTCAATGATTTTTTTCTATCTCTGTCCTTAACCATGACCTTGGGACTATGGCAGTTTACGACGGATGTACATCATCAACAATGAGATCTGCTCCCGTCTTGTCTGTAAAGAACACGAAGCTATGAAAGGTAAGACGATGTCTGGGTTTTTAGGAGAGAGAGACAGTCAGGAGAGAGGTACATAGGGACATGATGCTCATGGATCTCGTGGATCTAAGGTCTGGCTTTGGAGAAGGGCTTTAGGCCACCCCTTTAACTTCTGTCAGCCCCTGGTCCACCATGTTACCCCAAATAAACAATCTAAATAAAGCAGAATCTTAATATATAAACATAACCCTAGGAAGAGGACCCCTAGATCTCTTTCCAATTAGACTGTAACCCCCAACCTCTCTTCCTGAAGCTCTGGTCGCTTTGAAGATCTTTCATCAGAGTTCTAGACGAGAGGGCCAATTCAGCCATTACAGATCACAGATTCTACTAGTCTGCAGCCATGTTGACAACTCTAAAAAGAAAAAAAAAAAACCCACCACTAATTTGGAGACAGTAATGTTTGGATAGGGCCTATAAATAAATTAAAAATCTACTGGACATTTAGACACTGGCTACATTATAAACAGTCCACCAATTCCAGGAACCATTTACATTACTTATTGTGAAATTTCAGAGGTAGAGGAAGATAGAAAGACTTTAAAACAATTAAAATGGTCCAAAGTGTGTGGTTATAGACCACACATAGTGGAAGCAAAGATACTTCTCACCTTCCCCATGGCCAGCCTTAAACGATGGCTGTGGTTGATGAAGCCACCACAGACACAGCCACTTCTGACTCAGCAGCCCGCCTTGAGCTGAGTTCCTGAGTAAGACCTGTAGCGAACTTCGCAGAAGGAAACTTGCTGCTTGCCCCCATTGGCTCTGTGCAAGCCACCTGCAAGGGAAGCACCTTGACATTGAGGATGAGTATTTGGGACTCTAGGCACTTTCAAGTGTCTCAAGGGACTTACTAAAGTTAGCTTTTTGCACACAGTAAACACTTAAACATATATTGAATGATTGGACCTCATATTTTTGCTATTTAATAAGCCCATGATTAGAAGAATTGGGAGCTAGGTATAGAAAGGAAACTAAAATTTCCTGACCACTTGTGCTAGGTACTTTGCATACATTATTCACTTTAATACTCTCAACTACAGTGTTGAGGCAGGTATTTTAACACTTATTTTACACAAAGGGATAGTGAGGTTCAGAAAAGTTAAGAAACTTTATAGTAAGTAGCAAATAACCAGTAAGTGGCAGAGCTGGGGTTCTAACCCACATCTATTTCTCTTCAACCTTTTCGTGACCCCACACTGCAGTCTTCTCTTTCTCCTCAAGCGTGAGCCCCTATTTCTCCCTGCATTCTCATTCCATCATGCTCTGCTTCTCTTCTAGATGAACTTTGCCGTCAGATGGCTGGTCTACCCCCAAGGCGACTCCGTCGTTCCAACTACTTCCGACTTCCTCCCTGTGACAATGTGAATCTGCAGAGACCCAGTGGTCTCTGATCATCAAGGAAGAGGAAAGAAGAATGTGTGGATGGGAGGAAGAGAATGCTCTAAGAATAGGGAACTCCTTGTCCAACCATTTTCAGCTAACCCATAGACATTAGCATTTCTTAAACCAATTGCTTTGCATGTCTAGCTTTTGCCCCTACTCCCTGATTTTTCACCCAGACTAATTAACATTTATGTCATTTTTCAATACATAAAATATAAAGTCTATATTATTGCATGGTTTGGGTGTTCCCCAATATCATAGACGTGGTAGATAAATGATGACCATGTGACTCATATACAAACATTCTACATACAATTTCAAGGGAACATAAACTTTAGGTTAGTAATATTTACTATTGAATCTGTCTGAGAAAGATCTTAGAGTGAAAGAAGCTATCATTGTCTATTTTCACTAGTCATACAACTTCATTTATTCTGCTTTCAAGAGTTTCCTAGATTAACACCCCATTCATCTACATGGTCCTCTTTACTCTTATTTTAACTGTTTTGCTGATTGTCCTAACATTTGCCTGGCAATTCCTCTTTATGAGAAGAATCACAGTAATTTCTGTAGTCCTAGGAAATTTTCCAGAGCCAAGAGTTATACAATCCTACTAGCAACATATAAAGACCCAAAATGTTGTCTTTTACTAAGCTCAGAGGCTGAGGCTAGAGGAGTACACCAGGTATAGAACTTGGACTCATGATTCCACATTCAATTTTTCATGCAGTTGTCCAATCGGCAGATAGTGCTGGAAAGTAAGTCTCATGTATTTACTTAGCCCACCTCCACACATTAATTAGACAACTTAATGTGAAATCATATCATTGGTCTGAGCTTCCTTGAGTTGTTGCTACTTCTTTCATCCTCATCACTTACCAAAATCTATAGAGATTATTGTGCAAATGCATTCTAGAATAGCCTGATTTGGGGCCTTAAGAAGGGCATTCAGACCTGAACTTCAATAGGAAGGCACGAAGTTTACCCAAGGGTTTCTAGGAAAGAGTAAAAGAAACACGATATTCAGTCAAACCACATTGTTATCTGGCTCTAGCAGTAAGCAGGTAGCCTCAAATAAGTCATGTTCCCTCGGCAGGCCCTGGTTTAATGTCCCTATCTTTAACATGAGAAAGTTAAATTTATGTAAGTTCTAAGGTTTCTTTTAATTCTATGATTCTCAAGATTTGAATGCATTAGTCTTGTTTCTTGAAACCTAGACGTAGTCTAATTCACAACAACCACGTCTGCTTTATACGGTGGGAAATACCCTCCATTAGGACAGCAGTCCACAATGTCATAGAACAAAATCCCATTATAAGTGACAAATTATATATTATGAGCCCTTCCATCTGAATAACTCAGTAACTTTCTACAAAGCCAATGAAATTCAAGTGAGAACCAGGGGACTCTGAGACAACAAGTTACATGAGAGAATTCCACTCTGCAGGGATGGATTCCTTTCGTATTGCTGAGAAGACTACCTAAATGACGATCAGGCTCTTGCTGTTAAGAAGCAATTTAATTTAATGGATTTGCACAACTGAATAAAGAGAAATGCTAGGAAAAGCCCCAAAGCATGTCATCTCTGCTCCGTAGTCTCTAGAAGTAAATGTACTCATACCTAGAAAGACATATTAAGTGGATATTGTAGCTACTGTAGAGAAATCTCATAGGCACAGAGTTTCCAAGAATCTCTTCGTGAACTTGACCCTCCTACTGCATGTTGAATGAGAGGTGGCATTTCCACCAGAAAGCACCTCAATCCCAGTATTGTGTATGTTGCAAATTAAACATTTTAAAATAATGTTTTCTCAAGTTTCATTTTCAGAAGAGAGTGTTCTTTGGTCTGGTTATTTCTCTTTCCCTTTTATGTTTAGAAGGAAGACCTGAATTTATGCTTTCATCTCCTTTTGAAAACTGAGTACCAACATTGCTCCAATTTCTCTATTCCGCTATTCTCTGTTGCATCCTTCTTCACTCCACAACTTTACCATTGGTTCTCCAACATTCCAAATTTATTTAGTCCTCTCTAGACATGGTCCCTCCTTGGTTCCCCAGAAAATTCGTTTCCTTTTCTGCCCCCTTGAGGCCCATCAGTCTTGCTAGGTGAGGTTTCATACCTCACTCTCACTTTCTTTTTGCATGGTCAAATTGCTGTGTTTTGCCATTTCTCATTGTTCTTATATTCTCTACCTTTTTTACTCTTCTTGATAGGTAAACCAACATTTCTAACTTGCTTTCCATTCTTTCTTTCCTCATCCTTATAACGTCTCATTTTCCCCCATAACCTTGCCCTAAGAAGGGTCCCAGGTCAAAGTTTCAGGAGGTTGCTTCTGTCTCAGTTCTTTCCCTCTGCACTCTCTTCCCCATCGGCAGAATTCCATTCACCTCCTTTTGCTTGTTTTTCACTCTTGCCTCATTTCAGGTCCCTGATGTTCTTGTTTTCTTTCCTCGTTCCTCCCATGGAAAGGATTTAAAACTTTTACCCTTTAAGGTGTTAATATTATCCTTTTCCTGGCGAACACAAATGATAACCTTCTTAAGCAAGGAACATATATTTTGATGAAAAAGAATTATGTGGGAGCTGGCTCCATGGCCTAGTGGTTAAGTTAGGTGCACTCTGTTTTGGCGGCCTAGGTCGGGTTCCCAGGCACGGACCTACACCACTTGTTAGCAACCAAGCTGTGGTGGCCCACGTACAAAATAGAGGAAGATTGGCATGGATGATAGCTCAGAGTGAATGTTCCTCAAGCAAAAAAGAGGAAGATTGGCAACAGATGTTCGCTCAGGGCAAATCTTCCCCAGCAAAATAAATAAACAGACATTATAAAAAATTATGTGAACCAAAACAATGTATCTTTAATGTTGCAATGAAAGGATTTGGTGAAAGTATCATTTGGCAATTTTTGAGCTCGAATACCTTCCTGGTACCTTGAAGAGATAGTGGGCTTATCTGCCTACCCATTAGGTTTACCCTTATTTTCTCTTCCAAACTTGAGTTGATCCTGCTCTGAGCCTAACTTTTTCTATATTTCATGCTTATGATTGGAGAAAATCCTGCTTTCTCCTTGAATGAACAAGTTCTGGAAATTCAAGTGTGCACTATGCTCTCTAAATATAGTTTCATGCACACTTTCTCTAAGTATTCTTTTGACTCACAGGCAGAAGGTGCAAAACCCAGCTGGTTTACCCACTTCTGGCCCTTACCTTTGATGACATCAAGCAGTATAAGTTGCTACCCACAAGCTCCACCCTCCGGTGCTTCAGGGTGCTTGTGGCAAGAGTTGGATGTTTAACCAAATGCTTTACAACTGGTCAGAAGGTGCAAGCAACTTGCAGCCTCTGAGGTTCCCCTTCCTTCTGTATTGAAGTAGCTGTAGCACAGTGAAGGAAGAAATGTGAGAAGAAATAGAAAAGAAGACAGAAGAGCACCGGACAAGGGGGATAAGGAATGGCAGAGTGATGACAGCTTGACCTCAGGGAAGGGGAACCAGGAGGCTAGAAGGTGGGAATAGAGAAATCTGTATGGGAGAAGGCAATCTGGAAAGTGTGGTGAAGAGGACCTGAGCAATCTGGAAACTCACAGGGCAGAATGGAAGGACATCAGGAGCAGCGGAGGGGAGGAAGCCTTGTCCTTGCAGCTTTGTCCACTCAGGGAGGCAAAGATTTGGTTAAAATTACAACACTCCAATAAAAATTGAAATTGTTATATCTTTTAGCATTTTCACTAACCAAACATCAGGGAAAGTGACTTGTTGAGTTCCTCTGTGGTGGAGAGAGGAACAGGTGGCCACAGTTTTGTTTTTTTTTTTTTTCTAAAAACCAGTCAAGCAGAGCCAAAAGCAGCAGTCAGACGACTACTTCTGGGCAGAACCTAAGATGGAAAAAGCAAATGTTGTTTATATAAATAGAGGTGCAGAGCCCATTGTTTCCTGTTGACAAATCAAGCTTCACTTCACCTCAAACCCTCAATTTTTTAAAAATAGCTGATAGTGGGGTTTTCTTTTTTTTTCAATTTCTCCAATCACTTTCAGTGAGGTTCTAGTTTTTTCCTAATACAGGCGTCCTGCAATTCTTCTCTCTCTCTCTCTGGTGTTTTTCTCTTTCCTCTCCCTTTTCATTTCTTCTGTGTGTTTACCTAGCCATGCATCTGTATTGTGGAGCTTTATGGAATACACTACTAAATTTATGGTTCTAGGTATAATAAAATGTACATTACAGCATCCTGTCCATTTCAATATAAAAGAATTGGTATTTGTTTCAGGGCCAGTCCTGACATAGCTCTCACTAGTTGTGATGCTAAGGGAATAACTCTCAACTGTAAATTGATGGCAATACATCTGCTTTACCAGTGGTTCTGAGAATTAACAAGCTCATGTATTCAAAAGATTTAGCACCTGTAAAACTATTATATATTTAATAAAGCTGTAAGGGGCTGGGCGTGTGGTGGAGTGGTTAAGTTCACAGTTCCACTTCCTCAGCCCAGGCTTCACCAGCTCGGATCCCGGGTGCGGACCTACGAACTGCTCATCAAGCCATGCTGTGGCAGGCGTCCCACATATAAAGTGGAGGAAGACGGGCATGGATGTTAGCTCAGGGCTAATCTTCCTCAAAAGAAAAATAATAATAAAGCCATAGGCCTTTTTTTTCCCATTTAGGCTGATTGGTTTCTCCCTAACTCTTCCTGAGTAGGTTGACTCTTCAGTTCCTTCCGTTGTAACACAATGAGTTTACCCTTGCTGGTTAGCCACTGAGTGGAGCAGTGTGGAAATCTGCCAACGGTCGACAATACCACCAATTCTGGTGTCTCCTTGGTTTAAGGTTTCTAATTTTAATTTAACTTTTTTTCAGCATCCAAAAATCTTTTTAATAGCAGGCAGGATCTGGGTTAGCTTTTGTAGCTGCGGCTGGCATGGCGGTCTCTGGCACACCCAAACGTAAGGCACCTGGAGCACACGGAGAGTTTGGTGTGACTGAGCACTGTTCCTGGCGCCTTGCCCAAATGCCTGTACGCCTCTCTGCCCCCGTGAGGACCAGAGAGCAGGATGATGCCACAGCCCCTGGGGGAGCCCAGGGCCAGCTGGTCTAAGGTGAGGCTCTTTTTTTTTTTTTTAAAGATTTTATTTTTCCTTTTTCTCCCCAAAGCCCTCCGGTACATAGTTGTATATTTTTTTAGTTGTGGGTCCTTCTAGTTGTGGCATGTGGGACGCCACCTCAGCATGGCTTGATCAGTGGTGCCATGTCGGCGACCAGGATCCGAACCCGCGAAACCCTGGGCCACCGAAGTGCAGCGCATGAACTTAGCCACTCTGCCACAGGGCCGGCCACTAAGGTGAGGCTCTTGCTTCCAGCAGTGAAGATGCGGCTCGAGGGGCAGCTGCTCACACGCAGGGCACACATCTTCAATTTGGGCACCTCAGGGACACGCACATCATCCGTTATAGCCCCTACAACCACAGCTGTTTTGTCTCCTCGCCAGGAAGCTTCATATTCTGGATGGTCCAGAAGAGAGACAGAGGCGACCAGTTGGTGCGACTCATTAACAACCTCTTCAGCACAACTTGGTTGAAGGAAGAGTTGGTTAGTCTGGCCAGAAACCCGTACAGCTCAACCAACAGCCTTTGGTGGATGTCCAGGCTCGGGCTCCTTGAGCCGAAGTTTAACCTTCCCATCTTTGTTGTGGCGGATGCTGACTCCCATGATGGCGCCCCCTGCTGGACCAGGACTGGACTAGATTTAATTTGTAAATTTTCTTGTCAGGTAGTTTTTTTTACAAACATCATGTTTCATTGTGAGAATGACCTTGTAAGATGGGCAGCAGAGGGATTATTGTTCCTATTTTTCAGACGAGGACCAGGTTTAGAGAAGTAAAGAGATCTGGCTAACTTCGTAAAGTTTAGCATGACAGAACCAGGCCTGAGCTCATCAGTTCTACAACTTACACTAATGTTCATTCAATTACAGGTGTAGAGAAATCTAAAATAGCTTACTTGTCTGCCGAAGGTTTGTAAGGGAGTCTGGAGTTTAGAAAAACTGGAATAAAAAGTACAGTGTACAACAAGGAAAAAAATTAGATTTCTAAGGTTCCCAAATTTACTATTAGTCTGTTCATGGTGGGAAAACAGCATTTTTTCCCCCTGATTGTCACGTCCTCACAGGTTACCTATCTTCAAACATCACCATTGCCAAAGTCAGGGATATAGTGGTTTTTGCTAGAGAGTCAGTAACTTACAGAAAAGACTGAAGGTTTTATTTATTTTGGAGATGAACTAGACAGTAGTTTTATGCTTATCTGTTTTCTTGTTTATCTCAGAATACGGAATGCTTTTTTTGCCCACTGACTGCGGGATGCGATGTGTGCTCCCTTAGTCAAAGTTGAGGCTGACTGCAGGGGTCTCTTTCACACTTACAGGTTTTCACACACTACATTCACTACCCAGGAACGTGCTACTCCAGAATTTTGTGGAGACAGAGCCAGTGGTTGAGAGCTATGACTCTGGCCAGAAGGAAGAACGTGCAAAATACCGAAGAGGTTCATATTTTTCCTCTTCTCAGAAGAATGGAGAATCACTGTGTTTGCTGACTAGTCAATCTCTTAATCATGGTTTCTTTGATTTCTTCAGGAAGTATAGTAAGTGTTTTGGTACACAGACTCTGGAGTTAGACTACCTGGGTGCAAGTCCTGACTCCACCCTTGTGATTTTAACCTTTCTGTGCCTCAGTTTCCTCACTTGTAAAGGAGAGCTCAATGATACCTAACCCTTAGGACTATTTTAAAATTAAATGAATTAGATGGTTAGAATAGCACCTGGCATACAGGCCCCACTTAAGTGTGAGTCATTATCCTTCAGTCAACAACAACTTTTGAATATCTGTGCCTGGACAGTGCTGGGGACTCAAAGCTGAGTCAGACATGGTCTCTTCCTTCAAAGAGATTAGAGTCACTTTTTTTATTACTCAACTTGTTTCTTTCTGTTTTGAATAACACCTTCTGCCTTCTACAATGGCATATATTTTCTTGTTTTCTTTTCAGGTTTGATTTGATGAAAGATAACATAATGCTTTAATTTATAGTACAAATTTATAGTGTTTCCTCCTGTTCAGGGACATAGAGGGCCTTAATTTTTTTTTTTTTTTTTTTGAGGAAGATCAGCCCTGAGCTAACATCTGCTGCCAATCTTCCTCTTTTTGCTGAGGAAGCCTGGCCCTGAGCTAACATCCATGCCCATCTTCCTCTACTTTATACATGGGACACCTGCCACAGCATGGCTTGATGAGCAGTGCGTAGGTCCGCACCCGGGATCCAAACCGGCGAACCCTGGGCTGCCGAAGCGGAACGTGCAAACTTAACCACTGTGCCAGTGGGGCAGCCCCATGAGGGCCTTAATTTTGTACAGCCCTGCCCATAGCCTTCAGTTCCCCATAAGTACCTGCTCCCTAAGTTTCAATCAAGTGAATTTCCCATTTATTCTGGTTCTTTCCTCCCCCTCCCATTTCTCTTCTTTTCTCTCCTCTGTCCCAGACCTCATATTGCCTTTCCTTCCCTTACTTAGGGACTTTCTCCTCTGCTGATACACACTAACATCTAAGAGAGAATACCCTAGTCTAGTGATACCCTAGTTATCACTCTCAACCTTTTCCTGACTGTTCAGTCCCTTGAAGTCTCTGAATTAATCGGGAATTTTTTTTATTGAGGTAAAATTAACATAAAATTAACCGTTTCAAAGTGTACAATTCATTGACTTTAGAACATACATTGTTGTACAACTGCCACCTCTATCTACTTCAAAAGATATCACCCCAAAAGAAAACCTCATATCCATTAAACAGTCACTCTCTGTTCCCCTCTCCCCCCAGCCCCTGAGCAAACACCAATCCACTTTCTGCCTCCCTGGATTTACCTATTCTGGTCAATTTACCTATCCCATTTCATATAAATGGGATTAGATACTATGTGGCCTTTTGGGTCTGCCATCATCAGGATGTCTAAGATTATCTGTATGGGGCATAAATTACTGATTACAGAGTGTATCCAGGATAATTGAGTCAATAGGGAGATCTTTGATTTTTCTTCTTTCTATTCTGGCGCCATGCCTCCTTTAGGGAACCTGCGGATGGAGGTCTAAAGTAACCAGGGTGTGTGGGAGGCAGAGCCATGTTGAATTAATTAACCAAAGTGGCCCGCGTGCTGAATGCGTTAGTGGCGTTTTTTCCTAATTAGCTGAGTTAGTTGATTCTTCCTGTCCTCCTCTGGTAACAAAATAAAGAAATCCTTGTTGATACTTTTAGCCAATGTGGGGTGAGGGGGAAAGATGTGGGTGTCATGGGGGAGGAGGAAACCAGGCTCAGGCGTGTACTAAAGAATTTGGAGCTGCTGATACCAAGTAGTTGTTTCTCAAATTTCATCAAGGACACTGAATATAATTAAATCAAGAGGGGTTGTGATGGAGTGATTATTGTAGAAGAAAGGCAATGACCAACACAGGCCCTCAATAGAAAGAGACCCAAGGAGGAAGAATTTGCCGACGCCGTGCCAGGACTTCCTAGAGCAGAGGGTGATCTGATCCCAGCGACTGTTCGGGGCTATTTAGACAGAAACACAGTGTGAGAATCTCAAAACCACTCGCTCACATTCTATTACTATTCAGAAAACTTTGGACGATGAGAACAGATAACTTATTGATGCTCACAATTTATATTTTTGAAATGTCTGGTCTTCTAAATATATCAGCTATTGTAAGGTAATATTTTATAAAAACAATTATTCTTTATAGAATATCTCCCACACACTAGGCAACATGCTGAGCCATTTTTTTTATGTTATTTTTAACAATTTTGCAAGATAGTTGTTCCAGTTCTCTAAGCCTCAGTGTTCATATTTGAGACTGAGGATAATAGGCCCTACCTATACACGCAACATACTTAGCATGCTTAGCACAGAACCTGACATAAAGTAAGTGCACAATAAAGGTTAGCTTTTATTACTATTACCTGTTCACATTTTACACATGGAGAAGATGAAACACATAGTCTTAGGCAACACACTCAAAGACACTTTGCTAGAAAATGGTGGAGATAGAATTCAAGTCTCTATGTGATTGATTACAAAACCTAGCTTTTTCCACACCCATACACTATTTCTTATGTATGCATGATCAATGAAGCTTCTTTAATTTTCTCATCAAAAATAACTCTTTTTTCTTTAGCCCTCTGCCCAGCCTTAGGCTTTTGATGAATACCTGTTTATGTGTTCTCTCACCCTGAATAAGTCCTGGGCAGCTGCACAGCAGAGGCTGAATGAGTAATTCCTGTATATGTTTAAAGGTTTGTCCCTCAACTTCTTCATACCCCCGAGAAATTCAGTAATATGGCTGGCAGTAAACTGAGAAAAACAAAAATTGGGAAATGCAGAAGTTGAAGCACTCCAAAAACCACACTTTCACCCACGCGGACCTCTTTTTGGGCTCTTTCAAAAACAACAAAGTATCACATTGAACAATCTACCTGGTGTCCAAAAATAGTGGCCTGGGGAGTCTATGCCTGAGCATGTTGGCTCTCAGACACAGGAATATACACCCTGGAGAATTCCCAGGGGGCGTCTGGGCCTCACGTCCTGGCCATAGTGAAACCTCACCTTACGCTTCTCACGAGGAGACTCGCAGTGAAGTCCAGGTGTCCAAGGCCTAACTCAGCCACCAGAGGCTCAATTTCCAAGTCATATTGTTTTACTTAAAAATAAACTAACCAGGTTGTCCGGTGGTTTTTCAAGAGAAGTTGGTGAGAGGAGAGGGTTAGTAAGGAAAATAACTTTTAAACATAGCTGAACGAACCCCACAAAATTGTTTTTTTAGTCTCGCTAACTGCAAATCTCCAGGAATGAAAAATGCTATTATAATTATGAGACGTACTTTCCCTTCCTTTAAAAGAGGAAAGGTGAACAGGAAATGAGTATAGCTTTCTGGAAAATAAAGTTATTTCTTATGCTGGACAAATCATGACTCTTTAATTTTTACAGCCATTATGCAAGATATTTAACTCTCGATTTTGTTGGAAATTTTTCCTTAAGAAACTTATGTGGAATAGGAATAACATCTCAGTTTTATCTGTCATATTGTTTTGTTACGCGCCATCACTCAAACCAGACTAAGCTACCCATGATTGCTAAAACATATGAAGCACATCCCCAGGGCCTGCCTTTGCTCATGTTGTTTCTGTCACCTGGAGAGAGGATGAGTAATTTTATCAAGCATATTCCACAAATTCCAGATACCATGCTTTCACATTTACACACAGTAGCTAAGGAGATTCTCAGAAAGACTTTGTGAGGAAAGAATTCTTTCCCAATGTCATGCGTGTCGTAAGTGAAAGGAATAGATCTAGGGCCCAAGTCTCTCTGTCTTCAAAGACGGTCCTCCAGGAATTCCCTGCTCTATACTCTTTATTTATTAAAATTTTATCCATTCATTAAGGTCTCAATCAAGCACTATGTCTATCATGAACCTTAGATGACTTCCGTCTGTGGTGATTCTCTTCTTCCTCTGAACTCACGGCACTAGTGGGTGACGCATGCCCTGTTACTGGGATTACACAAGAGGGTAGGAGACCACTGTCTGGGATGCTTTAGCAAGGATTCTATTGCGAATTACAGAATCATTGCTTCTCAATTTTTTTTCCCTTAAACTGTTCTATAGAGTAAAATAAGAAATGCTGGGGCCGGCCTGGTGGCGCAGCGGTTAAGTGTGCACGTTCCACTCTGGCAGCCTGGGGTTCGCCGGTTCGGATCCCGGGTGCAGACACGGCACCGCTTGGCAAGCCATGCTGTGGCAGGTGTCCCACATATAAAGTGGAGGAAGATGGGCACGGATGTTAGCTCAGGGCCAGTCTTCCTCAGCAAAAAGAGGAGGATTGGCAGCAGTTAGCTCAGGGCTAATCTTCCTCAAAAAAAGAAAAGAAAAGGAAAGAAAGAAATGTTGAGCATCTGAGGATATAATCCCAAACCACTCATGTTAGGCTGAAATTTCCCTGGAATCTATGTCTTATCTTTAACATTTACATGATGCTATAGCAGCAATCACACTTGTAGGCCTGCCAGATTTGGACTTACTCTACATACAGGGGCGAATAAAAATTGTTGAAATCTTCCATGTCGTGAGGCCTTTGACTTTTTACATGGGAGTGGAAGAGGATAATGGGGAAACGCAATAAGTATAAGGATTGTATGTTTCTAGTTATATGAAATATCTAGAACAGGCAAATTCATAGGGACAGAAAGTAGACTAGAGGTACCGGGGTTAGGGAGGGGAGAATGATGACTCATTGCTTAATGGTCATGGGTTTCTTTTGGGGGTGATGAAAAGGTTTTGGAAACAGATAGTGGTGATGGTTGTGCGACACTGTGAATGTAATTAATGTCACCGAATTATACACTTAAAAATAGTTAGAATCACAAAAAACAAAAATGAACTAAACCAAAACCAAACAAAAGAGAAGCAGGTGGATCAGCAATGGGCCAGTTTTCTTTCTTCCTAGCTGGAAGAAAGGGGCGTAATTTGAGAAGAGAGAATATACAAAAGGAACTAATAGAGATGTGCATCGTCACGTGAAGTAGAAACTGCAGTACCAGTGAGGGAGCCTCTCACCGGAGCAGTTGAGAGTTTTTTCTCTTTTATTGTTTGGATTTAGAGAAGTTACCATCCCTAAGAATTAATATTTATTCTCTGGAAGGATCTAAGTGTGCGTGTATATGATTCTCTGGACAATTGGATGAAGATACGGTGAAGGCCCAAGTCAACCTGAGGAGACAACTTAAAGGAATCAGACTGCACTGCCCACACCCACCGTGGCCTCTGCAGAGGAATCTGGAGCCTCCTCCCTGCCCCCGACTCCCACATGTTCCGTGGAATTTAGAGTGCCAACGGGGATTACCGTCTACTGTCTCTCTGGTGCCCTGAGGAATTCTTTCAGAAATAATGATTAAGTCTTGGAGAAATAAGTATCTAGAGAAGAAGCATGGATCCTTGGGTGAGAATAACTCATAAGAACACACGGTGAGTTTCCCTGTAGAAGGGAAATTCTTTATGACAGAGAGGAGTGGACTCGAGGACGGGAGAGCAAGACTATGGACGGAGTGTGGTCATGAGCAGGGCCCCTGTGAAGAGCTTAATTCTTTGGAAATTTTCTCTTAAACTATAAAAAGAGCCATAATTAACCTATTAATTTATATCACTTCTCTCACATGTGTTACTCCCTTTGGTTTCTCCAACACTTCAGTAAAATCTGCTGTACCTTTACCATTTGGTGTGATTGTATTGGAGAAAAGTGAAAGCATTGCAAAGGGAAGTGAGGCTTGCCCCACATTAAATCCACTCCCTCCTAGAGAGTCCTTGAGAATGAACTAGCATCATGCCATCCCTGTCCGGGCACCCACAATGGAGCAAAGAAGAATTTGCAATTCATAGAATCAGCGACCATGAACACAACTCAGGAACGTGCAAGAGACTTTGTCCCCACAACCAGCTTCCCTAAATATGCTTACTCTATATTTAAAGTGCTAAGCTCGATGCCTAACCATCATAAGCACTCAAAACTATTAGCTGTTACTTGGATTAACCCATTTCAGAAATTTCCCTTAATGTCCCGGGATTGGTGGGGCGAGGAGAGGAGAGGTAGGATGAACAGGGAAGTCTAAACTTCTATAGTGTAACAGAAGGAGTCATTAGAAAGTTTCTGCGTCAGGGCATGGAATGTTAAGAGGATGCAGCTACTACTCCCTTTCGTCCTTTCTTCCGTAACCCACCATCAAACAATCTGATACGGAAGGAAGCTAGGAGCTTGTCTATAACCTTCTTGCAACCAAGAGTCCTTTCACTGATCCCCAGGCCAGTCAGACGGCTTGTTATGTGCTATGTGCTTTTCTTTCATAGCATACATCCATTTTAATTATCTCTTTACATACTCGGTTACTTGAATGTGTCCTTCCCACCTGAATGTAAGTTCCACGAGACCCTAATTGATTCAACATCCAACATTCATTCCATGTCTACCATATGCCAGTATTGTACTAGGTGCCAGGGATATCTATGGGAAAAGGAAAAAACCAGACAAAAACTCCTCCTCTCCTGGACCTAAGATTCAATAAGGAACACAGATAATGGTATATTTTAAGTGATAAGTGCTAAAGAGAAATATAAGTTAGGGAAAAGAAACATCAGAATTGTGGGATATAGTTGAAGTTTTAGATATGACGACCAGGAAAAGAGTCAACTGCAAAGGAGTATTTGAGTAAAGACATACAATAAGGGATCAAGCCATAATGACATAGAGGGAAAGAACATTCCAGGCAGCGGGAACAGCCAGTGCAAAGGCAGAGGCTGGAGTGTGTGTTCTTTGCATGAACGAGAGAGACAGTGGAAGGTGAAGAGGTCAGAGAGGAAGGCAGGGGCAGGTGACAGAGGGTCTTGTGAGCCATTATAAGGATACAGGCTATTACTGAGAGAGCGAGGAGCCAAGGAGCATTTTGACAGAGAAATGACATGATCTAAAATGTTTCAAAGGGATTACTCTGATTGCTGTGTGGAGAAGAGACTGTAACTGAAGAAGAATGAAAGCAGGAAGACCAGGTGGGTGCCTAAATGCAAAACGCAGGTTGCTTGGACCTGGAGGTCGTGAAGTGGTCAGTTCCTGGATTTATTCTGTAAATAGAGTTAACAAGATTTGCTAAAGGATTGGACACAGAACTTAAAAGGAAGAGAGGAATCAAAAGAAAACTGTCAGATTGACCTGAGCAATGGGAAGAATGACATTGCCATTGAGATAAGGAGGACGGCAAGAGAAGCTGGTTATGTGTTGGGTGCTCACTTTTAGGCATGTTTGAGATGCCTAAACATCCCCATCAAACATCCAAATGGACATGCTGAGGCAGAAGTTGGACACACTTGCCTTGAGTTCAAGGGAGAGGTCCAAGCTAGAACCATAGATTTGGGAAACATCAATGCATAGATGGTACTTAAAGCCTTGAGGCAGGAAGAGAGAGCAGGGACCCTAGCTGCTTTGCTCACCATTGTATCCCCAGCACCTGGCACAGTTTCTATCATGCAGTAGGTATCAAGTTTCTATTGAATGAATAAATAGATTGCATGTGGACTGAGGTAGGAGAGAGAAGCAAAATCTTTAATAGACCAAGTTGTATGAGATCAGGAACTTAAAGCCTCTTATTTGAAAAGCCCAACCTGTTTTCCAAGTTTGATGCAGTCATTCAGATGCTGCTTCTGCCTGATGAAATAAACATTTTTTTTATTGTTTGGGATGCTGCTGCTTCTGACTTCAAATTAATATATAGCTTTCGTGGAAAAGATGGCTTATGCATAAATAACTGGTGTAATCATCTTGTTTTCTAGCAATTCTTGTAATGCATCAGAAAGAAAAGAAAGTCAGTGGTTTGAGAGGCAAAATTTCTATGTTCTAAGTCCCGTATAACTGAGTTTCCTTGCTCAACCACAAAGAAGGAGCTGTTAGTTCTGGTCTCCATTGAGATTCAGAGATATTGTGTAATTAAAGGAGGGAATAGATGATTTCAGCTCACGGAACACAAGATGCTATTTAAATCAATATTACTATTATTATTATTATTATGCTTTCAAAATTAAAGATATTATTTCTTACCGTGATTACAATTTACAAAGTTTCTACTGCTACTGACTCCTGATCTTTGTTACCTGTGGGGCATGGACTGCATTTTTAGAGAAGCAGCCCTAAAGGAACCTATACATTAAGCAGAGTGTGGCCCTCAGCCATCTGACTCTGCCTGTGACAGCCCCGCCCATCTTTACTGAACCCAAACAGGAGGAAGGCTGGTGGGGTACCTGGTGGTGGTGATGCTGTGGGGGGAGGAGCCCAGAAGGGCAAGCTCAAATTTGAATGTAGGGGCCAGCGCATTGTCAGACAGTCAGTGAAGCAGCAGTGCTTGAGGCAAGCTTTCCTTGGCCTGAGTCCTTCAGGGAGGCAAGAAAGACACCCTGGATTCCACCATGGACAGGTAAAGCACTCTTCTCATGGGCAGTCACCCTGGCTTTTCTCCCAGAGCAAATCTGAGGAATGAGATTAGGGGCTATCCCTTTCTCTCCTGTCACTCTCTGACTCACAAGATCTGCTTGGTCAATATGCACACTTATTTTTCTGGATCTGTCTCATCTATTCAGATCTTACATGCTGTCTGCTTACATGTTCAGATCTTACATCCTCTCTTTTCCATTTTCAAAAGAACTTTTATGCACCCTGTATTGACTCTTCCTGACATTGGACTGCACTTAGAACTGGTTCATGGTAATATTATTAATACATCAAATGCTTTTGAGACTCAAATCAGGAAAAGGGAACAGCAGTACTATACTATACTAAAAACAGTAGTGGTAAGTGCAATCATAATTTTGTAAATATTCAATTACAAAAGCACTTGCAGATGAACTTTCCTAGGGAGACTGTACTGAAAAATTTAGTTACATAGTAAGGAAATTATTTTTTAATGCCAATATTCAAAATTAATTGCTTGAAACTCACTATGATTGTGTCTATTATAAGGAGAAAAATTCAGTCAAGCAAGTTATTTAATGTTATAGGTCCAATTGTTAGGCAGTTCATGGCATTTTTACTATTTACTTAGTCTTTCAATTTCTTCATACTTGGCTTAACTTACTTTTTAAAGGTATATTCTGTAAGATTTTCATAATGTCTTCACATGCAGTTTATAACAATGAAGTTATTATGACAGAACTTATTCTATTCCTACTTTTATGATTATACAAATGCATGAGAATCATACCTAATCTATATACTTTATCTCGATTTAATTCTTTTACAAAGAATTTACACTCTAGAGTTAAGATTTCTAACAGTAGATTAAGTTTTCTTCAGAAAACTTTCTTGAGGGCAAAAATGTCAAATGTCTGCTCAGTTCACAACCAGATTTTGAAAACTAACCTAAGGCATGTCAGAGGTAAAGGGTTCAGGGGAGATATTTGTATATAATGAAATGCAAAGCAAAGGTAAAATCAGTATTTGAAATTCAGAGAAAGACAAAAAAGGAGAAAAGATGAAATTGCAACAGGAGAAAAAGGGAAATATATAATTATCATTAAGAAAAATAATATCTGCAGAGCGCATTAGTGACAGCACGCACACAGCAGGAGAGGACTTCGTCACTTTTATTTTTAACCCATTTGTCTCTGGTCTGCCTTGCTGGGGATGCAGCAGTGTTCTGCCTCAGGGAGCACAGCTGTCCAGAGCAGCTGTCAACCTGCAGGCCTGAAAAACTGCCTCTGCGAAGCCCTTTGTACCCAGAAGAGAAACCAAGAGAACAGGTACTGGAAACAGGCTCCTAGCTAGAGCTGAAGGAAGCGATGGATCGAGAAAGTTAATTAACAGGTCACAATCATGCAATTCGCTTCACTGTCGTAACCTCTGACAGAAACAGGAAAGGACAACTGCATTTTCATGCAGGGCAGGAGGTCAAGTCCGTCTGAATCTCTTTACCTATGTCACTTCCTTTTCTATCCTCCCAGAACACTTTTTCTTCGGTAACAGGTTCTCACCACACGGCCCGCAGTGCCTGATGCAGTCCCTCCTGTCCCCAACCTTCTTATCCATACAGCCCAGGAGGGTAGGTTAAGTGTAAAAGGAATTGACCGGTAAGAGATGGTGCTTGGTCTGTTTAAAACTCACTGGGTCCCAAGGAGAAAATTTTTTTCTTTCTCTTTAGTATTTATTAAGCACTTATTAAGTATTCAATTTATATGTGTTAAGGATTATTGTATACTAATTACGTAACAATAGTAATAGTAATGATGGTGGTGCTACGGTGATTACATAGGAAATTATTGTCATTCAAAATAAAGCCAATTATTATTAGATCCTTGCTAGCATCCATTCCAGATTCCTGCCAAATATACACTTTTAATTCTAAAATATGATTGAATCGTTTTTATATTGCTTGTTATACACATGTGTATACTGGTGATAAGTCTAGTTCTCTGCCTTAGGATTTAAAGTGTATTCCAATAAGCGTCATGGGTGTGAAGCAGGACATTTAAAATGAGACAGCTATAAAAAACTCGTGTCCTTGCTTATCTACTTGCTAAAGTTGACATTTGGGTACCTAACTTTTAAATTCAGGATCTATCACATGTATCGCATGTTAAAATGTCAATTCTCAAAATACATGCACACGAAGTCTGGTGCATGAATGTTCGTAGAAGCTTTATTCACACTAGCCGCAAAGTGGAAACAACCCAAACGTCCATCAACAGGTGAATCGCTAAATGAAATGTACTATATATCCGTGCAATAGAATATTGCTTTGCAGTAGAGAGGAACAAACTCGTGATATATGTAACAGCACAGCTGAAGTTCAAAGCCATTATGCTAAGTGAAAGTCAGATACAAAGGAAGAGATGATGTATGATTCATAGGAAATTCTAGAAAGTGAACAGTTAACTTATAGCTGCAGAAAGCAGATGAGCGGTTGCCTGGGGGAGAGAGGATGCATTGACTGAAAAGGCGGATGAGGGAATTTGGGGGGCGGGGTACCCCAAGAATGTTCTATATCCTGATTGTGGTAACAGTTTGGGGTGTTTACATCTGCCAGTATTCATAGAATTGTACATTTAAAATGTACATTTAAATTGTACATTTTAAATATGTAAATTATACCTCAATGTAAAAAAAAAAAAAGGTGAAAAAAGTTTCAATTCTCTTGCCAGCAAACCGTATTCAAATCCTTGGCTAGGTCTTTACGTTTACAAGTTCTTTGCACTTCTGCCCAGTGCCATTAGGTGGCAGCATTATCTCCGCAAATTGGATAAATACATTTGTGGGAAAGACTCAGGACAAAACTATTAGTGCTTTCGTATCAACCACACTCTATAGCTTGTGTGATGTTCACAACGGTAAAAAACTTGATTGGTAGAGAGTATTTCCACAAATTCAATTTGATTTGGTGCTTATGATAGGGAAGACACTGTGCGGGGAGCCAGGAAACAAAGAGGAAGAGCAACCAGTGCCCGCGTGTGCACAACACAGCGTAATATTTAGATCATGGTGAGAGCCGAGTCAAAAAAAGCAGCAGGGTACCAAACTACGTATGAAATCTGTATAATCAAAATCATGTAAATATACACCTATAAAAAGACCAGAATGAAAAACAAGATTTTTAACAGTAATCATCATTGGACACTATGTCTAATTATCACTGGACGCTGAGATTCTAAATTTTAAAATTCTTCAATATTTTAAAATTTAAAACTTTCTACTTTTTTGTAGTACTTAAGTTGACAACAGTCAAACATTGCTCTTAGACTTTGAAAACGAAAACATTACTCATAAGGTGACACTTTCTACCTCAAAATGCAGAAAGTCTAGTTGGGGAACAGAGATGTCAGCAATCAGTTGTAACAGAGGACAGCTACCCCTTTGACAGGGATAAGCGGGACCAATGAGAACAATGGGAAACTACAGGAGGGTTTTTGTTGCTGTTATTGCTCGATTTTTGCCTAGAAGTTTGGGGATAGTGGTAGCGAGAAAGGTGTTACTAGAAGAGTTGAAACTGTGGTCAGGCTTTGAAGGATGTGTGGGGTTTGCCCAGTGGAAAAACTTAGCGAACCATTCAGTGAGAGGACGTGTGGGAGCAAGGTGGCTGGGAAGAAAAAGCCGAAGGAAAGGAGTGGCGGGGTGAGTATCTGCTGCAGAGGGACCCGAATTGGTGGGAAAGGGAGGGAAAAAGCACCAGGAAACGAGGCTAGAAATGTAGATTGATGTCCAAATGTAAAAACTGGCCTAAATATCATATTAAGGAGTTTGAAGTTCATCCTGTGGGCAGAAGAGACTCGTTAGGGGTTTTTCAGCATGGAAATGACACGGTCCACCTGGGTTTCTGTGAGATCCCTCTGGTGCAGCACGGAGAATGTTATTTTGGAGGGAATGGAAGCAGAGAGCCCGGTGAAGAGGCCAGGACAACAGCTAACGTGAAGGAAGATAAGGGCTTGGACTGAAGCAGGGAACAGAGGAAATAGAGCAGGTGCAAATTCAAGAAATGTTTGGAGGCTTAAATCAATAAATTTACATCATTAATTAAATATGAAGAATGAAGAAGGAGAAGAATCAAAATGGTCTGAAGCTTTTAGCCTGGTTACCTGAGATGGGAAAGTCAGGAGGACGGGCAGGCCAGTCAGGACAGAAGGCACTTTAGGAATCCTGTTTTGACCATGTTGAGTTTGAAGTACACATTGGACATGTGGGTAGAGATTGGCGGGGAAACCTGGAAACATAATTATGGGACTGAGGAACAAGTTTGTAATTCCGAGTTACCAGCACGGAGAAGACAGCCACGGGAGGAGACTGTCCTGTGAGCTCGAATGGCTTTGGGGTTTCTCTATCTCTCCACTGATCTTAAATATAAGCATAAAAAGAGGTTTATAAGAGATTCCAAGCTCAGTAGGTCTCAGGCATCCAGCAAAGGAAACCAGAGCATTCTCTCTGGTTTGGCCCAAGTAATTACAGAATAAAAAAGACAACAGCTGGAGGAAAGCCAGCAGTGACCAGAGAATGATCTGTGCTCCTTCATTTTTCTCCCTCCTCTCATCCACAGCCTCCTGATGAAGCAGAGGAAGTTTCTTTACCATTTCAAAAATGTCCGCTGGGCTAAGGGCCGCCACGAGACCTACCTGTGCTATGTGGTGAAGCGGCGGGACAGTGCCACCTCCTTTTCACTGGACTTTGGTCACCTTCGAAACAAGGTATCACTAACATTTGCTTCCCAGGCAGTGAAAAGCTGGGGGCGCTTTCGAGTCACCTGCTGATGGTATCACTTTTAGCCTGTTTCGCATTTATGTTTCCACTAGAGTCCTCAAATCCGTTTTTTTTCTTTTTTGCATGTCCATGCAACCATAATAGATATGCACCAAAGGATGTCATTTAATATCCTCCCCAATCGTGCTGGGCACATTAATGCCATATCTTGCTTCAAGGCCAAGAATAACTGCCCCCAAACTTTCCTCTCCTTTCCCCAGCATCCGATTTGCCTTTGAGATTAAGGGAGAAATCAAAGGGAGGAGCCTTTTGACTTGGAGGAACATTGTCTGCTCATTCAAGCTAAATTTTAAATGCAAAAAACAGGCTTTTGAATTTTTGAAAATTAAGGAAGAAAAATTCAGGAAAAATTAATAATGATTCAATTCTATTTTCCAAATGATTTCTATTCCCTGTTGCTCACATAGATCTTAGGCCAGTGAATAAATTCAGCATGGCGTGCCCCAGAAAACTCAGGGAAGCTTCAAATCATTAATTAATGAAATCAATCTCTCAGCGTCCAGAAGATCAGAGAATTACATTTCCAAGAGACTTCTTCACCAAAATCCAGATGGGTTTACAGAAGCTTCTGCCAATGAACATTCCCCCGCTCATAACATGCGGCGACATCTGGTCTTGGAGGCCCAGGGAAGAATCCACGAGTGAATGACGTTGTCTGACTCATTGCTTACTGCTTATTTTACTATTCAGTTTTCTTTGCCTCCATTTGCATTGTACAAATGATCTTGCTGCAATTGTTTTACATACTAATCTCTTTCCTATTTGGCGATATGATACATCCTAATTATAGAAGGCTTTGCTGTCACCAACCCTTTACTTCCCTGTCATTTAATCCTCAGAATGCCAGCCTATTTTCCTGATAAGAAATTAGAAGATCCCAGAGTTGGATAACTTGTCTAAGTCACATGAGTGGTGATGCCAGGAAATGGAACCTAGGTCTTCAGGTTCCAGGACTCATGACTTTTCTGCAATACTAAGTGGACTTGCTACATCTCCCTATTGTGGTTATTACAGTTACGGGGATCATACAAGGAGCAGACACCTTATTTACCTGCTCTTAGCCCACACCAGCCTCTCTTAGCCTCTTACCATGCCCACTCTGTCCGCCTCACCATATTCCAGTCCTCCCAACCACAAATTTTCCTCCCTCCACCTAGTGGTCCAGTGTATTTCCACCATGTTACATCAACAGCCGCTGCCAAGCCATTTTACTTCAATTCAAAGGGGCAAAAGGTAACTTCACAGGCACAAATTAAATCTCTACTGAGATAGCGTGATGCTTCTTCAGCCACACAACAGATTTCATCCTCCCCATTCCACAGAAAATCCATAGCCTTTCTCCTCTCTGAAAGGCCAAGGGTGCAAAGGGTTTGGGCTCACCACTTACCACTGTGCTCTTTCGGGGAGTTGCTTAACCTCTCTGAAACATGAGGAGAAAACCGCAGACACTCCAAAAAAGAGCACTGTGGGAGGGAGATGAATTAATGGCTGTAAAGCTACCAGCACCACAATAAAGATCAGTAAACAGCAGCTGAGCCCTCTGCTCTCTCCCCAGTCCGGGTGCCACGTGGAATTGCTCTTCCTGCGCTACATCTCCGACTGGGACCTGGACCCTGGCCGGTGCTACCGCGTCACCTGGTTCACCTCTTGGAGCCCCTGCTACGACTGCGCCCGACACGTGGCCGACTTTCTAAGAGGGTACCCCAACCTCAGCCTGAGGATTTTCGCCGCGCGCCTCTACTTCTGCGAGGACCGTAAGGCTGAGCCCGAGGGGCTGCGGCGGCTCCACCGCGCTGGGGTCCAAATCGCAATCATGACCTTCAAAGGTGAGCAGGGGACCCTTTTCTGCGCAGGCTCAGTGCAGCAGCTCTCATTCTGGACTGCAATTCAGATGGAAAAGAGTCAGGGAGGAAATTAAGGGGATAGAATGGTACGAGGGTTCTAGCTCACCCCTGGAGCCAAAAATTATCAACCAGAATTGGAGGAAAAGAATTAATGGCTTGGACACGAGGGTTTGGGGGAAACGAGAATTTAAAGGGGCCTGGGGTTTTCTTTCTTTCCTCTTGATCTGGGATCTGACTTATCTTTTACCCCTCCCCCCTCCTTTTTTAAAGATTATTTTTATTGCTGGAATACTTTTGTGGAAAATCGTGAAAGAACTTTCAAAGCTTGGGAGGGGCTGCATGAAAATTCGGTCCGACTATCCAGACAGCTTCGACGCATCCTTTTGGTAAGAATGCTTCTCATTCTTCCTCTCTCCAAAGTCATCTTTTCCTCGAGTTGCTTATATTTTCTTTTCTTATATTTCTTACGTTTTCGTATATTTGTGTGTGTGTGTGTGTATTTATCACTCTCTCCTTATTTTTCCTCTGATGAAAGCCTTATTTTCTCTGTCTTTTTTGTTGTCATTTTTCTTACAGTTGAGTTTACTCTTCTGCTCTTTCACAATTCAGAGCCCTCTGCTATGATTCCTTTCCCTTCTCCTGTCTTTCTTTCGTTTGTCGGCTTTCTGTTCGACTTCCTCAGGATTGTGTTTCCCTCTTGGTAGAATTCTTCCTCTCCTCTTCCCTCTCCTTCCCAACTTACTTTTTTCCAAAATGTTACACAGTCATCCACTCAGTTTATTTCTCTCCTTCTCTACAGCCCCTATATGAGGTGGATGACTTACGAGATGCATTTCGCACTTTGGGACTTTGACACCAACCTCCAAGAATGTCACATACAATGAAGTATCTCTGAAGATAGTGAATGAAAGAACATCCCTTCAAGAACGCTGTTTTTCTTCAACTCTCACTTTCTTAGAGTTTAGAGAAAAAATATTCATATATATGGCTTTATAATATATATATATATATGTATCTCTTGAAAATAGAGGGGGAACACAGGCCCACCAGGATGATGCTGCAACAACTGGGGCTGTTTTAATGCAACGACGCCCCCTACCGTGAAACGCTAGAACTGCAGGGCTTGGGAGCACTTAAAGTGTCAGATGTTCCATGACTTTTAGGCAGGGAGAAAGCAGAAGGTAAATCCTTAAAAGCATGATGAGAGGGTCAAGTGTTTTTATAATCACTATCTTTTATTATTTGCTTTATTCTGAGTTTTCAATGGTATTAGTGATAGATTTTTCTATTCTTTTCCTTTGGGATTCACTTATGATCTATAGAACCTCCTAATGAGAGAATCTGGGTGATTGTAACCCCAAACCCTCTCTTCAAAGCATTAATATCCAAGCATGTGCTGTATGTTTTCATTGTCTGAGGCATGTTTTTATGTTTGTACGTAAGAGGGTTTTTTCTTGGTATAGAATGTGCATGGTCACCTTCAGGCTATTTCATAACAAAGGATCTTAAAATGAATATGCGGATGTTCTAAAAGTGAGTTGATGCCTCAAGTAATAAGTCTGGAAACACAGATCCTTTTAACGAAGTCCATAGTTTAGAAACCACAACCACAAATTTTGCATATAATTAGTGAACGTTTGGAAGGGAGTTGCTTGAATTTTGAGAAGAGAAAAATCTATTGGTTTTTTTTTAAGATTGGCATCTGAGCTAACAACTATTGCCAATCTTCTTTTTATTTTTTCTGCTTTTTATCCCCAAAACCCCCAGTTCAAAGTTGGATATTCGAGTTGTGGGTCCTTCTAGTTGTGGCATGTGGGACGCCGCCTCAACGTGGCCTGATGAGTGGTGCCATGTCCATGCCCAGGATCCAAACCAGCAAAACCCTGGGCTGCTGTAGCAGAGCACGTGAACTTAACCACTCGGCCACGGGGTTGGCCCCGAGAAAAATCTATTCTTTCCAATGGATCTTTTAACCCTAGTAATGCCAACCAGGTAAAGATCTTCTACTTTTTGTATGTATGTGGTGCTTCTCTCGAAATGTTCACTGTATAAGAGAATGTGACAAAATATTTGGGAGGGAAGGATTGACAGAGTATTGCAAGGAGATAGCATTTTATCCAACAAAATATAGGGAGCCAACATGGCAGAGAGTGCCTATTAGTCCCAGCAGTCCTCCTTGATTGCAACCCTTGCAATGCAGGTAAACAATCCACAGAAAAAGTTGAATACATAATTGTATTGTTTTAGTCTTACTGTACATAAGTTTTTGAAAGAGTTAAATGTTAAAAATCCTTACTTCATGTATTCATTCATATTTTATATTATGCTATATAGTGTCTAATATTTTTATTGTCATAATTTCCTTTTCTGATATGTTAGATGGATTCCTGATGTCTCATAAAGTTATGCCTTTAGCAATGATTCTAATAGCAAAGTATATAATTGTAACATAGGCTAACATTGTAATAACATTGCTATGAAACCCTTCTCTTGACTTTCAGTAAATTTTTCAAACATCAAATTTGATTCTGGCTCGTTTCAATCAACTGAAAAAATGATTTGTGAGTTTTGGAGATAAAAATGCCAAGTAAAATAATTCCAAAAGTGATTTACGAAAAGTCAAATTAAAAAGTCAGTATGATGGAATAGACTTGAGAGTCCCAAAATCAGCCCATACACCTATGTTCAGCTGATTTCTGACAAGGATGCCAGATCCATTCAATGGGAGAAAAAATAGTCTTTTCAACAAATGGTACTGGGATGACAGGATATCCACAAGCAAAATAATGAATTTTGGCCTTTGCCACATACCATTTACAAAAAGTAACTCAAAATTTATCAAATACCTGCATGTAAGAACTAAAATTATAGGGGCTGGCCTGGTTGCACAGCAGCTAAGTTCACACGTTCCGCTTCAGCAGCCTGGGGTTCACCAGTTTGGATCTCGGGTGTGGACCTACTCACTACTTGTCAAGCCATGCTGTGGCAGGCGTCCCACATGTAAAGTAGAGGAAGATGGGCATGGATGTTAGCTCAGGGCCAGTCTTCCTCAGCAAAAAAGAGGAGGATTGGTGGCAGATAGTAGCTCAGAGCTAATTTTCCTCAAAAAAATAAATTTTTAAAAAAAGAACTGAAACTATAAAACCCGTAGAAGGAAACAGAGGTGGAAGTCTTCATGACCTTGGACATGACAACAGTCTCTTAAATATGACACCAAAAGCACAAGAAACAACAGCAACAAAAAAAAGAAAACTTCATCAAAATTAGAAAATTTTGTGCATCAAAGGACAGTAATAAGAAGGTAAAAAGACAACTCACAGAATGGGAGAAAATGTTTACAGGTATATCTGATAAGAGTCTATTATCTAGAATATATAAAGAACTCTTCCAACTCATAACAAAAAGTAATCTAATTTAAAAATGACCAAAAGACTTGAATAGACGTTCCTCCGAGGAAGATTTACAGATGGCTGATAAGCATATGAAAAGATGCTCAACATCCTTGGTCATTAGGGAAATGAAAATCAAGAACAGAATGAGATACCACTCATACCTACTAGGATGGCTATAAACAACCACCACAAAATACAGTAATAATGATTGTTGGTAAAGATGTGGAGAAATTGGAACCTTCCTATACCGGCTGGTGGAAATGTAAAATTGAGCAGCTGCTATGAAAAACAATTTGCTGGTTCTTCAAAAGTTAGATATAGAATTATTGTATGACCCATCAATTCCATTCCTAAGTATATATCCAATAGAATTAAAAACATGTTCAAGAGGGGGCTGGCCCGGTAGCATAGTTGTTAAGTTTGCATGCTCGGCTTCAGTGGCCTGGGGTTTGCTGGTTTGGATCCCGGGCATGGACCTGAGTACTGCTGTATCAAGCCATGCTGTGGCAGATGTCCCACATACAAAGTAGAGGAAGATGGACACAGACGTTAGCTCAGGGCCAATCTTCCTTTAAAAAAGAAATTGTTCAAGGGGCCTAGATGTTAAGTTTGGTATGCTTTGCTTCAGCAGCCCCAGGGCATGGACCTATACCACTCGTTGGTGGCTGTGCTATGGTGGTGACCCACATACAAAATAGAGGAAGATTGGCATAGATGTTAGCTCAGGGCAGATCTTTCTCAGCAAAAAAGTAAAATAAAATAAATGAAAATAAAAATAAATTAAAAAAATAAATACAGGGGCCTGTCCAGTGGTACAGCAGTTTAGTTCACACATTCCACTTTGGCAGCCCAGGGTTCACCAGTTCGGATCCCATGAGCAGACCTACGCACTGCTTATCAAGCCATCCTGTGGCAGGCATCCCACATATGAAGTAGAGGAAGATGGGCACAGATGTTAGCTCAGGGCCAGTCTTCCTCAGCAAAAAGAGGAGGGTTGGCAGCAGATGTTAGCTCAGGGCTGATCTTCCTCAAAAATAAATAAATAAGTAAATACATGTTCAAGCAAAAGCTTAAACATGAACATTCATAGCAGCATTATTCATAATAGCCAAAAAGTGGAAACACTCAAATATCCATCAACTGATGAATGGATATACAAATGTGATATATCCATACGATGGCACTTATTCAGTCATAAGAAGGAATGAAGTGCTGATACATGCTACAACACGGATGAACCTTGAAAACATTGTGCTAAGTGAAAGAAACCAGACATAAAACACGACATATTGTATGATTCCATTTACATGATATGCTCAAAATAGGTAAATACGTAAAGACAAAAAGATCAGTCCTTACCAGGGGCTAGAGGGAGAAGAGAATGGGGAATAGTTACTTAATGGGTATGGAGTTTCTTTTTGGAGTGATGAAAATGTTCTAGAATTCAAGTGGTAATGGTTGCAAAACGCTGTGAATGTACTAAAAACCAATGAACTGGATACTTAAAATGGTTAAAATTCACATAAACATGAATTTTATCATAATTTTTTTAAAGTAAATATGTCTTTGGAGTCAGGCGAAGCTGAATCTGACTTCTGATTCCATGCAACAGTGGGCAAGGTATTTAACCTCTGTAAAGGCTTAATTTCTCATCTGTCAAATGCCTATGATAATGTTAACTTTTCGTATGTTTTTGGTGTTAAGTTGGAAGATAACACAAAGCTGGTTCTATTTTAGTGAACAAAATTGCTATCCTCCCTGCTTGCAAGACAGAAACCTAGAAATCACCCCTGACATCACCCTCCGCCTCCATATCCAGTCCTGTAAGCTTCATATGCTACACATCTCGTGAATTTACTTACTTTTCTTTATCTCCTCTACCAGGACCTGAGAAAGAAAACAAGAAAAACAAAAGCAGCCCTTGAGAGTTGAAGGCTGCCCTGACATTCGGCCAGGCCATAGTATTTTCCTGTTGGACGTAAACGATCTCATAGAACACTGACCTCAGACAAGATTACTCTGAGACTGTGACAAAATGATAGAAAGCAAAGCTCCTTGATAAGTTGTGTAAGCTACCCACAAAATACCAAATGCCCTCTTTCTAGGCTAAAGTGAGTGACTGCTACTTCTTTACCAATTACAGCTTTATCCTTGTTCTAGTCAGCCCTCCCTAAAGATTTATTGGCATATCCAGTCATAGAATTGATGCCACTCCCTCACAATATCCAATCTAAAGCAATTCTCCATTTTCTTAGACCCCCTGCCTCGCCCCCATCATCAAACCAAAGCTCACATTCTATAATTGAATTTAGAGCCATGAAATGTCTCAGTAAGAGAAATACCTTCTTATGGAGACACTTCATAGCTTGTGGTTCCCCACGATGTGGGTTCTCCCTCACTGCAAGAGTACAAATCCAGAGGCTGGCCCCGTGGCCGAGTGGATAGGTTCACGTGCTCTGCTTCAGTGGCCCAGAGTTTCACCTGTTCGAATCCTGGGCACGGACATGGCACCACTCATCTAAGCCACGCTGAGGTGGCGTCCCACATGCCACAACTAGCAGGACCCACAACTAGTAATACACAACTATGTACTGGGGGGCTTTGGGAGAAAAAGGAAAAATAAAATCTTAAAAAAAAAAAAAGAGTACAAATCCAACTTGTTCAACTACAGGTTTGTTCTTCGCGGTCCTTGGCTGGAGGCCATTGACACACCTTAGTTGGAACTATCAACATCTCTTACTTAGTCTAGTGTAATAGTTTCTGTGTTCACTAACTCTTATTACATTACACTAAGAATTATTCTGTGGTGGTGATAATGATCGTTGTTTTTAGGAAAATTACATGAGAAATAAATGCTGAATCTATTAATCATCATTTGTTCTTCCTAATATTTACTGATCAACTCCTAGGCACATAGCATTGTGACCAACATGAGAGATATATTTTTTAAAAAAAGAGCACAGGGTCTGTGTTCAAGAAGCTTACATTCCGGCCAGAAAGACAATCCATGAATATGGAAAAAATAAAATACTACATGTTTGTTTTTTGTTTTTTTTTTTTTTGAGGAAGATTAGCCCTGAGCTAACATCTGCCACCAATCCTCCTCTTTTCGCTGAGGAAGACTGGCCCTGAGCTAACATCCGTGCCCATCTTCCCCTACTTTATATGCGGGACGCCTGCCACAGCATGGCTTTTGCCAAGCACTGCCATGTCCACACCCGGGATCTGAACCGGCCAACCCCGGGCCGCCAAGAAGCGGAACGTGCGAATTTAACCGCTGCGCCACCAGGCCGGCCCCTGTCAGGTTCTTTAAATCACATTTGCGTACTATATCCTGAACTAAAACCAAAAGTTTTAACAGAAATGGTTTGATCTGCTTCATTATCTATAAATTTAAGTCTAGAACTTTATAGGGCTGTAAAGTATTTAATCTACCCAAGATGATAGAATTTAATACCTAAGATGGGTTGAAAATTCGGGACAATAATGTAGTTGCTTATTCCTCAGAGGGTTAGAGATTCCAGACCAGAACAGGACTCTGAGAACTACATCGTTCTGGGTTTACTCTGTTAGAGTAAGAAGGGATCCATGAGCCCCTTTATAGGATTGATTTGTCAACGAGAGACTCGCAAGTACTCTCAGCAACCAAATTTTAGTTACTTGATTTGGGTAGATGGAGTCTGGCGCTCCCCACCATGTGGCAGCTAGCTTCCTTCACTACCTGATTGGATTCGACTAATCTCCTCACTGATTGATTTGACTGTGGATTCTTTCCATAGTCTTGACCACAATTCCCTAGTCATTCTAATGTCAGGAAGTTGAGTAACAATGCAATTACAATGCAGTTTGTGAAGTTGCTGTATGACTTAATGACAAATATGTGTTAATAGCAAATGCTTTGGATTTGTAGAAGAAATAGATTATTGTCGGTTGAATAAATCAATAAAGGATCGATAGAAGAGGTTGAAATTTACCTGGATTTTGGACAAAAAGTTTTAAAAAATGCATTAATATGTTTCCAAAAATCCCTGTAGATAGAGTGATAAATGGCTCAGGTGTGATCTTTATGATGTCAGTAAAAGTATTTTAAAGATTGATGATAGCACTGTGATAAAAAGTCAATCCCATATACCTTTGGTGGGAGGGTCAACTAAATACAGTGTTTTAAATATGTTTCCTCTTTAACGCAGCAATTCCATTTCTAAGAATCTAATCTGTAGAAATATCTCTCATATGTGTACCCAAGATTATACATACAAGAATATTTATTCCAACATTGTAGGAGAAAGAAACTGAAAGTAATTGAAGGTCAATAGTGAAATGGTAAGTATGTTATAAACAGCCATACTTAGTAAGAGTATGCAGCAATTTAAAAGAATGATGTAAGGCTACATATATGTATAGAGAGAGACATAGAAAAATATCCAAAACATGTTGCTAAGTGAAAAATAATGCTTTAAAACATTTTGTATAGCTTGATCTCATTCATGCTTTAATGTGCATACATGCGTATAGATAGACCTTTTTTACATGTACATATACAGATATGCTTAGCAAAAGAGCTGAAGAGATACAATCCAAACTATTAGCCGTGGTTATCTCCAGAGAAAAACTGGATGAGAGGAAGAAGCTGGGGGAAATGAACTTGCACTTTTTTTTTTTGAGGAAGATTAGCCCTGAGCTGACTTCTGCCAATCCTCCTCTTTTTGTGGAGTAAGATTGGCTCTGAGCTAACATCCGTGCCCGTCTTCCTCTACCTTGTATGTGGGATGCCTACTACAGCATGGCTTTTTGCCAAGCGGTGCCATGTCTGCACCCAGGATCAGAACCGGCGAACCCCAGGCTGCCGAAGTGGAACGTGTGAACTTAACTGCTGCGCCACTGGGCTGGCCCCAGGAACTTTCACTTTTTACTCCATATACTTCCGCAAAAAAGTATAACTTATAAACCTAATAATTAAAATGGAAGAAAATATCATTTAAAACTTAGGACTCAATAGGAATTCATTATCTTATATTCTCTAGTGTTTACTTACTAACACATAGAATATTTCCACCACTTTCAGGAGTTGAGAAAATTCCAGTAAAGTAAATCTAGCCAGGAGATAGCATGGGTCTTTCTTTGTCTCTAAAAATTTTCGTTCTTCTACCAGTGATTTATGACACACTTTTTGAGGGTTAGGCAGTCTGCAGGAAAGAGAGTATATCAGTCAGGGTTCAACTAGAGAAAGAACCAGTAAGAGAAGTATAGTAAGGACTTGGCTCACATGTGTGTAGCAAAGCAAGTCTGAAATCTAGTGCAGGCTGTCGGGAAGGGCAGGCTGGAATCGCAGAGCGTAGCTGATGCGTCAGTTCTGAGCTGAAATGTCTCTGTGGAAGCCTCAATTCTGTTCTTAAGTCCTTTAAACTAATTGACTCGGGCCCACCTAGATTATCTAAGACACATACAGTCAACTGATTATGGACTTTAGACATATCTACAAAACATCTCAGAACAACACCTAGATTAGTGTTTGATTGAATAACTGGGGCCCAGCCAAGTTGACACATGAAACACATACCACACAGAGTTAGCATCTTTGAGTGTAGCCTGCATGCCTGCCATGGTGCTGCTTGCTTTGCCTCCTTGACCTCACCTAGTCATTACAGTACAAGCCCAGGGTTAGCTTCGCCAAGGTGGATTTACACTTAGGGACCTGTGACTCTGAAGTCGGCGCTTGTCTTAGGATAGCTCGTTCAGTTGCAGATAACAGAGATCAACTCAATTTACTTATAAAAAGGGGATTTATTTTATTAGCCACATGGAGACATTAACTGGAAAAGTGTCTGTAACTGAGATGGTTCTAGTGGTTGGCTACTTTTTCCTGTCTCTTTTTCAGGGACTACATGGCCTTTGTTCTCTTAGCATCTCCTTTTCTCCCTAAGAGTTCATCTCCCTTATTGTCTGACTCTCTCTGCTTACTCAGAGTTTCTGCTCCCTGATACCTTAACTTGCGTGCAACTCATCATGGGTGCCCTTAACATCTCTGCTTTTTATTCCTAACCCTCATGGCTAATTGGCAATTTTTTCAAATGTCCCAAAGAGGGACAATTTAACTGCCCCAACTAATCAAAATATGTTACTACTTCCATGATATCAGTGGGAATTAGAAATGTGAGCAAGAAACAGTTTATAAGAGGCTTAATTTGGTGGGGTCAATGACTAGACATATAGGTTGCAAAGAAAGAATGAATTAAAAGGAAACCCCTGGTTTCTCCACTGCCTAGAGCTTTGCTCCTTGATGATAGTTGTCCTTAAGAGGAATATATTGCATCTGAGCCTCTGGTCTCACCCAGTCCCTTGCCTAACTGGCTGCCTCTCCTATCCCTGGTCCCATAAGCCAGTGTGACCCACCCCCGCTACGTTCCTGACGGCACTTAAACTCTCAACTCAAAGCCCCAACACCAGCTTGTGCTTCTCACCAGCACCCAGGACCCCTTTGGCTTATTTCTGCCATGTATGTGCTCTAAACTCTAGTCTCATTGAATTAATTACCTCGGTTCTAGTCTCTGTGCTTCTAGGCTTTGAATCTATATGTCTATTCTCAAAATTTGCATCTTGGTTCTCCTCTACTCAGGCTTAGCTCAGCCCTTCAGTTTCTGGTAAAAGTTGTTGATTTTGTTAGGAATAGAGCCCTATGTCAAAACTCTGTGGAATCGAATTCCATTTTCTGGTGACTATGAGTGGCCAGGCTGGCCATATTCCCCTCAAGCAGAGGGAGAGGAGTTAATTGTTTCTCTGTCACGTATCTTTTGAGCACCTACTATTTTGTCAAACACTATGGCAGGTGCCAGTGCCACAGAGTTAATGAGGAACAACAGTTTTCCTTAAAAAGCTCCCAGAGGAGGCAAAGACTAAAATTCACAATTACATCCAATCTGACACAAATATGCAGACATATGCACGGAGGAGGTCATTTTAATGAGTTTGAAGGTTCAAAGAAGGCTTCCTAGAGCAGGTTGCCCAGGAACTTAATTTTTTTGTGTTTTAAATAATTTTTTAACTGCAGTATTATGTAAATAGGAAAAAGCGTATGAATCATAAGTGACAGTTTGAGTATTTTCATAAACGCATGACAAACACCAAGACCAAGAAATAGAACATTGCTAGCCTTCCAGAAGCTCCCTCCATGCTTTCTCCAAGTTGTCTTGCTTAAATTAAAAGAAGTTAGTAGTGAAAAGTGGTAAGGATCCACTCGGCAGAGAGAACAGCCTGTTGGAGGACTGAGAGGTTTACAGCGGTGCTCTAAACCTTTAGATTTAAGGAGGTGTAACTGACTGTGGGGGGAGGAGGAGGCGGCTGGAGATAAAGTCGATCTCCATCAGCAGGAACCTGCCCTGAAAAGCCCTGTGTGGAGTTGAGGAGTTCAATTTCTAAACTGAAGGCTGTGGAGAATATCTGAAAGGATTTTTTTAAAGGGGGGATAATTTGATCCAATTTGTTGTTTAGAAACATTCTGACAGCAACTGTAGAGGATGAATTAGAGAGGATCAACTAGAGACTGGAAGATTTCTTAAAATAGTATTGCAGTTAGGGCATAAAAGGATAAAAGGAATGAAGGCGTTAAAGCACAACCTGGGGGCCGGCCGGTGGCGGCGCAGCGCTTAGGTGCGCACGTTCTGCTTCGGTGGCCCGGGGTTCGCTGGTTGGGATCCCGGGTGCGGACATGGCACCACTTGGCATGCCATGCTGGGTAGGCGTCCCTCATATAAAGTGGAGGAAGATGGGCACTGGTGTTAGCTCAGGGCCAGTCTTCCTCAGCAAAAAGAGGAGGATTGGCAGCAGTTAGCTCAGGGCTAATCTTCCTCAAATAAATAATAAATAAATAAATAAATAAAGCAGGACTGGAGTCATGGGGAAGGGAAGGACTTTTGAACACCAGGGAGCAGCATCTACCTTTGGCTAATTAGTTGTGGAAGAGGTTGTAGGATAATTCTTAGGTTTCCGCTTTGAAGAATGACTTAATGGTGAATAGAGGAAGAAAAAAAGAGTAGAGTGATAAAGACAATTAGTTTATGTTGAGACATGTTACAGCAAGTAAATGTTTGTATATAGAAGTCTGGGTTGGAAAAAATAGATTTGATAATCATCAGCCTTATATTTTATTAAATGAATCCATGTATATATATAATGTGCCCAAGGGGGAAAGTGTATAGAATGAGAATGATGGAGAACTGAGGAGCACAGATAGGTAAGGCGCAGGAAGGGAAAAAGAATCTAGATGAGTCTCAGAAGAGACATCCAGAGAAAAAAGGGAAACCAAGGGAGTGGCATAAATGGAGACAAAGAAGTTGGGAGTTTTCAGAAAGAGGGAGTGGTTAGAGGGAGGTAAGATGGTAAGTGTTGATTTGGCTTAACAGTATGGAGGCAAATAATAAGGGCTTCAGTGGAATGGTGAATGCATTGGGTTGAAGAATGAACGGGCGGTAAAGAATTGGGGATCAATAGCGACAATCAGAAATTGTTCTTTCACGAAGTTTCACTGTGTATGAGAGAGAATTATAGGATTTGTACTGTTTCGTTTTGTCCATTATTGTCTTAGAAGATTATCTGAAACTTAATAGGCACTTGATATGTATGTTGTTCTGATTGATTGATTATCTTAAACTGGGCTACAGGTCAAGCTCATCTACAAATCATTAATTCTGCTGAAACTGCTTGCAACCAGGTCATAATCTCTCTTGCCTGGGGGACGACAAATAGTAAATATCTGCTCATTCCATGCAGAGCCGGGCAGCTTCATCTCTTCTGTGGTGGATCAGGTCAGTTGATGCCTGGTATCACAGAAGCCCAGGGGATGACACAGTCAAGAGAGAATTTGCCTGGTCTTACTGAGTGCAGAGGTGATAAGTGTCAAGCTTCAAAAATGGAAAACAGTTTAAGAGGCAAAGCGTTTATTTGGGATCAAAGAATTGCAATTCAGGGAGCACAGATTTAGACAGAAACTCAAATAGTATCCTGATTACAGGAAAGGGTTTCAGAGTTTCTATGGGGAAAAGGAGGAAGATGAGGTAAGATTTTTTTTTTTTTTTACTGAGGTTTACAACATTGTATAAATTTCAGGTGTACATCACTATATTTCGATTTCTGCGGTTTGGCCCAGTCCAAAGATTTGGAACAAGATCAGCAAGGCAGTTCCTCTGGAATGGCTACTCTGGCTCTATTTTAAAATGGTTCCTCCTGTGTCGATTTTCACATAAGGTACTCATCAAAAGTTGAGGGTTACCACAACCCACCAGTCCTGAAAAATGTGAAGGCAGGTTAAGGACATCAGGCTATTTGATAGACTAGGTTATGGCCTGCAGTCAGAGCTACCCTAGGGCTAATGAGTTTTTCAAGGGTCTAAAAACCGTTTGAGACCTAAAAGCAAACAAACACCCCAAAAATACCCAGCTCCCCATTGCCAAATTCCTGCAAAATCAAAGTAAATAACGTTTAATTAAATGTCAACAAAATATAACATGCCGATTAGCCAACTCAACTCTTATGTAAATTTAATGTTACATGTAAATATAGGCAATTGATGTGGAGTAGGGTCCCCTGTATTGTATATATATATATTTTTTCTTTTTGTATATTATCTTGTTTTGACACTTTATAAAACCTTTCTGGCTGGGGAGAAGCTGACCCTCCTGGGGCTAGCCAATTCTTAGAGATGGCAAGGACTCAGCATGCCCTTGATATGCACACTAACCAATCCAAAGCCATACCTCCTCTATTTGGCCCATACACTCCAGAAGGCAATATTCCTCTTTCCTGAGATGGCTACCAGGCAACTAGGGACCATCTCTATAGGTTAGAGCTCAATGAAATCATTCACACTAGCCAATCCTAAACTGTTTACCTTGTCCCGCCTGGCCTTTCCCCCTGGAAGTCCCAACAAAGGCTCTGGCCTAAACCTTCTGTTCCCACCGGTCTTCTGTCTCCTGACCTCTCTGGTGTTCTTCCATGTGGCCCTGTGTGGCATGCTGTGCCTCCTGTCTCTAGAATTCATGAGTATAATAACTTTCCCGAGTCTCTCTGTCTCCTCTTGTGGCTATACTTGACTGATCATCTCATAAAAAAATATAAGACATCCCTCAAGGAAGGACTACCTGAGAACTATCGGTCTTAAAATAGTCCCTAGCTATCTCCTTGATCCATCACTTAGGACTTTATCTTATATATACCTCTTTCCCAAGGCCATGAGTTCATCCAGTTGGTGAAGAATACCTTCACCCATCACCCGGGTCATACACGGCACTGGGTATTCCCTTTAACTCCTGATAATGTCTCTTGTTTTATTAAAGATAGATGGTGGTCTCTTGTCATTCTCAAGTTTAACATATTCTTGTTGAAGGGGAGCAGAATATGCCACCCCAAAATATGCCACTTTGGCATACAGATTATTTTGAATTAAAGGTATTTGAGAACAAGTTGGTACAAGGAGGACACTCTGACCCTCCTTTGTCTCCCTGAATGCAGGAGATAAATTGCCCACATGAAAGGTACCCTCCCTGTGCCAGGAGAGTAGAAGGCATCCCTGTCACCAGAGATAGGGATTTTAGCCCTGGGAAGGCTGTATAAACCAATTTACTACCCCAAGCCCAAACCCCTCTGCCTTGTCAATTCTTCACAAACTTATTGTTTCTTTGTCTAAAAGCTATAAAAGCTTCCTACCTAGGTCACTTCTTTGAGTCATATATTTCTATGAGGTTCCCATATGTGTGACATTAAATTTGTTTTTCTCCTGTTAATCTGTCTTATGTCAATGCAATTATTAGACCAGCCAAAGAACCTAGAAGGATGCCACAACTAGAAGGACCCACAACTAAAATATACAACTATGCACTCGGGGGATTTGGGGAGAAAGCAAAAAAAAAAAAAAAAGAAAGAAAAGAAGATTAGCAACAGTCGTTAGCTTAGGTGCCAATCTTTAAAAAAAAAAAAAAGAACCTAGAAGGAAAGAAGAAAAAATTTTCCACCCCTACATGGTTTTAGTCTTTCCTTAAAAGACTAAATTTCTATGATATGCAATACTTTATTTTGTTTGTGCGTGAACTTTTAGGCTAGCGTAAAGGAAGCTGACGGCCCAGAATCTGTATTTCAGCATGGTTTTATTGTTCTTTACTCATCATATGGGGGTAACTTCTGTTTCTTTGTGGGGGAAAAAAAAGTCTTGAAGGGACATATAAAACTTTATTGAGGGTTCAAGAGTTTGTTACCTTGTGGTATGAGGATATTCACGGGAAGCACGTGACTCTCTGTGGAAATGTGATTTGGGATACAGCTAGGAAACTACAAGCATTTCCACATTTGGGGATTTGGGATTTGGGAAGATATAAAATAATTTTCCTTACTGTTTTAAGACTCTGGATTATTTTACCTGCACTGTTTACCTAGCTATATAACCTTTCATATGGCTCTCATTTTATAGCATCATTCTGGAAAGCACTGTTCAAGTTCTCTACTTGATGACCAGTCAGAACCTGGGAGAGTATCTCTGCTGCTTATCTGTCAGAGAATAGGACTGGCCCACCAACCTCGCTTTCATAGAAATTCCATAGGATTCACTCCTTTACCAAGAGTATACTGTATTGCAGCTGCTATGGCTTTCTCCTAGCAACTTGCTCATAGTACTGTGCACTATCACAGGCCCAGGGAGAGCTGCAGACCATCCTGCAGCTTTTCCAAGATACTTGATAAGTCGTAGCATAAAGTGAAAGCATCAGGTACCAAGAGACAATCCGAGCTAGACATACTGACTGGTTTGCTTCTTGATACGTCTCTCCTACCTGCAGCCCAAACTGAAAGACTGCCCTTTTCTTTTTTGTTTTTAAGGTGATAGAATTAATAAGCCCTTTAGATTCTCATCTCCAACAACCCCTCTCTTCAGATACTCCCTTGCTGGATCTTCTAGCTCACAAACCAGCATCCAACCCCAATAAAAATGGAAAAAAAAGAGTAGATGCTTCAGGAAGAACTGGCCTTCCTCTGTCTCCGGGACCATCATCTTTGATACGTGATGCAGTGGAAGGGCATGTGACCCAAGACAGCTTCTGGACACTTGCACTCTGAAGTTGGGTATATGAGAGTTGTCCCTAGGTTCCATGCCATACGGGTGTCCAAGTTGAGGGGTGGTGTCTGCTTTATTCCTTTCTCTGTAAGCCATAACAACTGACTCACATGTGCAGCCACATGCTGGTCCACAAAAGGCAACCGCCAAATATTGTCAATGCCTACAAAATCTGGACAGAGCAAGAATGTATTTCCTATTGATTTCATAAAACAGTCAGAATGGTGGCAGGAACAGATGGCACACTTTAATTATTTATAAGGTAAGGATAGGACTTAAGGAAGCCAAAAAGAGACAGTGAAGTGTCCTGGGGATAGTAACAGCTCAGGAGCTGTCCCATCTCTTGGGGGAGAGGCTAGAGGAAGATTGTGATTACCAGGATCTGGAGGAGTTAGATGGAGAGAGAGGGCCAGCTCCGGATAGAACTTGTCTGAAGTCACACACCATTGGGAGATGGGCGCAAAGGCTAGCTAGCTTGATGCATAACAGGCTGTTCTAATCTTTGGACCATGACATCTGCACAGCACAAATAACCAGGCTTGAGTGTTAATCAAATAGAACCTGCCTCTAGGGTTTTAAAACTGTCATGGCCCATGAAATTTGGTTTCTTTTTCCTTCTAATTTAAATCCCGCAGGGGCCTCATGTACCATTTCTCATAGATGAGATCTGAATCCAAAATTAAGCCAGGAAGGATAAAGCACATTGAAATCAGTGAGCTACAGAAGTTTGTGAAGTCTTTCATAAATATTGGTGAAGTTGAACTAGAGTTTTAAAAACACAAGATCAGTCAATGATAGAATGACAAAACTAGAAGGAGCCTGTGGTGATCATGTACTTGAAGTACAAACTCCCACACTTTTTTTTCCTAACTAAGAAGATTTCAGTGATTATTCCTAATGAAATGTTTTCACATTGGTTCACACAAATATGAGATGTCGTAAGTATATACTACAAAATAAATATGGCGATAACTTACATAGCAATGGAAACTTGAGCTCAGAATTCCACCGTGCGTTCCAGGACGGCCCAGCTGTCCCGTAATTTTAATTTGTTCAGGTTGCTGTGAGTCTTTCTTTGGCACAGTGCCTGGTACTCTCATTGAGTCTTTTCTTGACGTTGACAATTTTCAGTTATAAAATATTTATTCCAGATGATCCAGGGTATTCTTATATGAAAGGTTGTAGTTTATCTCTGATAATTTAAGAACCTCAGTTTGAGAAACACTGCCTTGGCCAGTTTCAGAGGATGCCAGTTCTCAGTAAGTATAGGGTCTCCGTAAAGCTAAGTGACTATTATTAACACTAGAAATAGGAGTAGTATCCTTCTTATTAAATTGTGTAAAAATTACGTACGTTTTGTGGGCAGGCCAAAAGTCATCGTCCAGGTCTGTACAGAAGTACACACATCTGTCTGTTCACTTGCTCTGAATTCTGGGACGAGGAGGTGGGTGTTCAGGAAACGACTCGAGTATATTGGTTCCTCTGTCTCCAGCTTCATCTCTGGCTCCGGTAGTGTTTGTCTTCTCTTTAGGAATTAGGCAATGAAGCAGGGCTGTCCAAGCACACAAAAACTGTCCTGTCTCAGAAAACTCATTTTATACTTTAAAGTGAGGAATATATCTTTCATGAAGGACCAGATGTTTAAAAATATTAGATCAGAAAACAAGGCACATTAGAGCGCAGATTCTGAGTATATTTAAAGGACATGTTCCTATAGAAACTAGCATAAAAAGGTTCCATAGCTGGTTTCCTCCAGGGGATATTTTTGAATTGTAAAATCTGGAGGGAAATAGATATGGTATGTGAAGAAAGTTGTAAGAAATGCTTTTTTTTGGTCACAAATGACTGCTTCCTCTTTAGGAAGGCGGTACCGTGGTGTGACATGGAGCTTCAGTTCTGGAGGCAGAGTGGTTTAAAACTTAGTAGATGCTTGATCTTAGTCAAATCATTTGAACCTTCTGTGCCTCAGTTTTCTCACTTGTAAAGGGAGATAATAATAGTACTTCCTTGGGGGGGGCGGTTGTTAAGATCAGATGAGTTCACACACATGAGCCACTTAGAACAGTAACTGGGACATAATAAGTCTCGTATATATTTTTGCTTTTTTTGTTATTTCTTCCCATTCAACCCAGTAATATGATCGTGTACATGTAAAACATGTCTGCCCCTATTTGTTTACAAGGCTGCCTCTACGCATTACACTCAACCTTGTAGATTTCCCAAGCATCCTTGATATATTTGGAGGAAAAGCCACTTAATCTATAACTTTGGAGGTCAGGGGGAAAAAGTTAGGATCAGAGACATAGTTGTGGAATTGTGAATAATAATAGCTCTCATTTAGTGAGTACTTACTATATTCCAAGGTGTTCTGGATGCTTTACAGGTATTATCTCATTTGATTCTCATAGCAACCCTATGACATGGTACTTTATTATCCCCATTTTATAGAGAAAGGAACTGAAGCACAGACAGGTGCAGTAACTTGCCTCAGGTCACACAGCAGGAGGTAACAGAGCTAGAACTTGAGCAGTCTAGAGAATCCAATCTGTTCTCTTAACTGCTAGATATCATATTATCATATTAGACTCACATATTATAGGTTGGGCTGATATTCAGCCGGTACAACAGCCTGTGGTCAGACTGGTTTGTCTGACTGGTTGATGCCCTGTTCTGATTCACTTGGTGCTTGGGTGACATCAGTTGCTGATATATCATGACTGTCACTCATGATTATAGGTGGTAGTTGAAGCCACGGAAATGGATACGATCTCTTGGAAAGTGTGTTTATAAGGTATGAGAAAATCAGTATTCGAACACCATGAAAGCAAAGATGGGCTTTGTTTTATTCACTGCTGTAGTCCAAGACTGGTTTTAGTCAATCTATCAAATGAATGGATGACTGAGAGGTGATAAACTTGTTAAACACCGATATTTCAGGGGTGGACAAAGTAAGAAAAGCCGAAAGAGGAAACTGAGAAGAAGGGATCCAAGACAGAATAAGTGATGAATGTCGACGAGTTCCAAGAATAATGGGGTCGAAAACATGAACACTGCAAATAGGTAAAGGAAGATGGAGACTGAAGAGAGCCCATCAGTGTACTTAGCAAAGGTTTTTCAAAGGGGTTGAGGAGTAGAAGACAAGGAAATAGAGTAATGAGTATACGCTATCATTTCCTGGAACTTGGCTGGGAAAAAATGGACACAGAAAAGTAACACATAATTGGAGAGCGGGGGTGGGGGTTACCTTTTTTATCTGGCATTTAGTGTTTCATTAATCACATTTTGAAAATTCTGGTAGATCTTTAGGAACACAAAATTATTCTAAAGTTCATCTAGTAGAAGAAACATGTAAAAACACCAAGAAAATTCTGAAAAAGAAGACCAATAATGGGGCTTACCTTTTAAATACTGACCTTCTTCCTACTTCTCTCCTCTAACTCAGCCACAGACTTCCCTGGTCACTCCCTGGCCAGTGCTATCAATTGTAGCTACTTTGCTTTCAAAGTAGTTAATCCATCTTGTTTCTGACCATAACGCTATTCTTACTTGACTATTTAAGCTTGAGTATTTAAATACAACCACTACTCCTATTTAAAGATTGTACCACATTTCCAGTTAGTTGATCTTTCTAAGTTTTCCCAACGCCCCAGCCCTCTCCTTTCTTTATTTTCTTTCTTATCCAGCTCAGACTCATCTGAAGCCTTTTTGCCTCTCATTCTTTTTATTGCTCCCATCCTCCAAAACCCTAAACCAGGCTAATTCTAACCATCAGCCTTCTCCATGCCTGCACTTTAGCAGCTCAGTGCTACTGGAGAATGCCACACAATAGGGCAGAGTAAAAACTAGAAATTTATGACCACTATCCCAGATGAGCCCATATAACTGTACAGTGAGTCTACTCAATTCCTCTTGTCAACTCCCTCTCCCTACCTTGGGTTGGGGGAGGTAGAGATGCATGAATATATTTATACTCTGATAGAGGGAAAAGTCTTTCTAAGCATTGTCAAATGCCAAAAAATAAGCAAACAAACAAAAAAAACCAATGTAGTAACAAGTTTGATGCCCTTTACTCAAGAGAAAACAACCCATGGATTGGGAGAATACAATGCCTCACAAGTAGTGGGACACTCTTCCCTAGGGATGTTTGGGCAAGAGCAAGCTTTACAGAGTGTCAGAGCCCACAACCTGGAAAAATAGGATGATTAGCTGGGCCAGAAGCTTCCCTATAAGGCTAGACTTTTAGAGGCATGAGTCAAATGTCTTTTATATTCCAATGTTGATGTTGAGAAGTCTGACAGTGATCTTTTGACCTTTTGTATGCAACCCCTTTTTTTCCTCTCAGAAAGCTTGTAGGATTCTATTTTTTTTTAAGATTTTATTTTTCCTTTTTCTCCCCAAAGCCCCCCGGTACATAGTTGTATATTTTTAGTTGTGGGTCCTTCTAGTTGTGGCATGTGGGACGCCACCTCAGCATGGCTTGATGAGCGGTGCCATGTCGGCGCCGAGGATCCAAACCGGGGCCAGCCCATAGGATTCTGTTTTTAAACCTGTGTTTGAAACTTCACGTAGATGACGTGCATCAGCGTGAGTCATTTTTTTATCTAGCTAGCTGGATACTAGGTGTATGCATCCAGTCTGTAAAATTACATTTTTTTGTTCTAAATTCTATGAAAGTCAATCCAAGCAAATAAAACAGAACATTTACAAGACACTAAAAAAGCAATAAGAGGTAAGTAGGGCCACTTCAGAGTTAGATTTTGATTGTTGTGGTGGGTAACAAATTACATTTTTTATTGTAAGACAGTTGTAATCCCAGTTTCCCTGTTGTCTCAGGTGGCTTTGCATTCCATTGCATTCTGTGGGACTTCACTTTTCTGGGTGCTGGAATTACCTCAAAGCTTCCCTAGTCCAGTTGATGACATAAGGAGAACTGTCATACCATAAGGAGCATGATAGGATGACGGTGTTTGTCTACTAAAGAAACAACTTTATTCTAGCCATTCAAATGGTTGGCCACTTTCCTGATTTTCATAAAGTATGGATAGTGAGTAAGGATTTCTTGGTTCGGCCTTGTCCAGCTTAGCCTGATTTTTTAAAGTTTGCGCAGGCAGAAGTTTAGAATTTGACTCTAGAACTTTACATTGATAATAGACCTGCCGTGTGTCAAACATTTGCAGCTTTTCTTACTATTTCAGATCTGCATCATTTCTGCAGGAAGAGTGTTTCCTTGCTAGGTTTTTAATTTTCCTTACAGCTGTTCTCCATTTCTTAAACTGTTTCATTTAAGTTTAATGAACTTAATTAAACTTAATTAATTTTAAGTTAATTAAAATTTTTTCTTGAGTTTTTCACACCTGTGCCTTTTTCTTTTGCCCCGAGCTAGCATCTGTTGCCAATCTTCCTCTTTCTGTTTGAGGAAGATGGTCCCTGGGCTAACATCTGTGCCACTCTTCCTCTATTTTGTATGTGGGTCACTGCCACAGCATGGCTGACAAGTGATATAGGTCCGTGCCCAGGATCCAAACCTGTGAACCTGGGCCACTGGAGCAGAGTATGCTAAACTTAACCACTAGGCCACAGGCTGGCCCCAATATCTGCATCTTTTTTAAAGTATCTTTAATTCTTAAGAAATTGAGAAATTCTGCACAAAATCTCTGAAAGTTTCCTAATGTGTATTTAAAAAATCAATGCCCAGGATGAACCTTTAAGAGAGTCTAGTCATCACAAAGCACAATTAGCAATTGCAGGCTTAGAAAGTACTTTTTTTTTGGTGAGGAAGCTGGGCCTTGAGCTAACATCTGTTGCCAATCTTCCTCTTTTTTTGCTCGAGGAAGATTGTTGCTGAGCTAACATTAGAGCATTTCTTTCTCTATTTCTGTAAGTGAAATGCAGCCACAGCATGGCTTAATGAGCAGTGTGTATGTCTGTGCTCAGGATCTGAACCTGTGAACCCCAGGCCGCTGAAGTGGAGTGTGCAAACTTAAGCACTATGCCGCCAGGCCAGCCCCAGAAAGTACCTTTTGATATTGACATTTATTTGATATTGACATTATATTCACCTATATCCACCAGGTGCCTTATGTCAGTGAACAACAATGTGACTGCACTAATATTTCAATTGCAAAATATAAGAGTCATCTTGGACCCTCCTTCTCCTGCAACCTGCATGTTCAACCCATTACCCTTCTTAGTTTTCCATCTTTTTTTTCTTAATTGTTTATTTATCAAGAGAAACTATTTCTTAGCCCAAATATTCATGTTTTCGTAATTCAATAACACAGATCAATGAGTGACAAACTTCTGTGCAACTCAACCCAAATAAATTCTTTACATTCCAAAATCACTTAGCACTCTGAAAGATAGGAGCCTTCCTCATCTCCTCAAAACCTTTCAAGGAATCATAATTTCTATAGAAATCTGCATATGCCTTCTTTTTTGGTTCAGCCACAGCCAACGTATAGAAAGCTATTGTATCCCCAATTGTGAGATACAATGAATGCTCCAACAATAAGAAATCGCAGACAGTTGGACAGAAAGCCACGCATCTGGGGTTTCGTTGAAGCACTGGAAGCCGTGGGAGCTATTCTCCTCAACACCAGTGTCCTTCTTGACTCAGTTTTACATCGTAATAACCCTTTTGATTCCATCTATATCTGTCTATATCCACCACCTTAGCCAACGATAATCTGTCCTATAGTGGAGGGAAGGTAGAGTATGAGAGGGAGAGAGAAATTTCTAGACATCTCAGTTTTTTTTTTTTGATTGACCAAGTAGACAGTGGAGTTATTTTACAGAATCAAGAATATTTACTTTTTTAAAACTGTGTTTAAATTGTTTGTGCCTATATGAGTATAGATGTTTCCTAGGGAATTGGATATAATTGTCTCAGGAGAGAGGCCTAGATAAAGATGTAGATTTAGAAGATGTCAACATAAAGATGGGAGTGAAATATAGAGGTGTAGATGAGAATTCATAGTGAAAATACATATAATGAGTTGAGAAAAAGCCCACAGATACAACCCCGAGAATACCATCATTTAAGGGACGAGTGGAAGAAGAGGAAGCTCCAGGAGACCAAGAAAGAATAGTCAGTGTTGAGTGTGCACTTTCTCTAGCCACCCAGTCGCCCTTCCCACAAGAAACCAATGTTATATATCATTGTTTTTGAAAAACATGAGTATATTCTTTTCGAGAGTTTTCATGAATAGATAAGCAAATATTGGGGCCAGCCCCATGACTGAGTGGTTAAGTTTGCACACTGCGCTTCAGCAGCCCAGGGTTTCGCTGGTTCGGATCCTGGGCGCAGACATGGCACCACTCATCAGGCCACACTGAGGTGGCATCCCACATGCCACAACTAGAGGGACCCACTACTAGAATATACAACTATGTGCTGGGGGGCTTTGGGGAGAAGAAGAAAAAGACAGATTGGCAACAGATGTTAGCTCAGGTGACAATCTTTTAAAAAAATTTTTTTTAACTATATAAGCAAATATCTGATATCTGTATTGCAATTAGCTACCATATTATGATAACACATAGGCGACCCAAGAAGAGGCCTACATGACAGTGAACTGAGTCCTCCTGCCACAGCTGTGGGAGTCAAGCAGATCCTCCAGCCCAGTCCAGCCCCAGTCCAGCCTGAGCACAGCCTCTCTGAAGCCCTTCGTGTGACTGAAGCCACATGAGAGACCAGAGCAAGAACCACCCAGCTGAGCCACTTGCAAATTCCTGACACAGAAATTGTGAGATAATAAATGTGTCTTGACTATGCCACTAGGTTTTGGGGTAATTTGTTATACAGCCATAAACAACTAATATAATAGAAATAGAAGTTTCTAGCCTCAATTTTCCCTTTCTTTAAGGCATATATCCTCTTAATCTTTTCCCTTAAGCCATAATCATCAAAATTTTATAGATGAATAAATTAAAGTCTAGACAAGTTAACATACTTATTCAAGGTTACATTGTTTAAGTGACAGAGCTGAGAAGATTTTTAGGTTTTTTGAGGTATAAACAATGATCCTTTTACCCTCTCATGTTGCCTTTATTAATTCTTCTAAATAATTTAGTTTTTCGTAATTAAGCTACTACTGTAGACAGGCAGGTCCTATGTTAGTCACTAGCCTAGGCACTGAGGATAGAAAGACGAATGAGGCAGATCAAGTGGAGTTAGTGCAAAGGAGAACTGTGAGTTGATGGAATACTGGAGGGACAAGTTTGATGAGAGTGGTAGATGTGAGAAGGTTCAGATGCAAAACATCTGAACAGATGTTTTTTTATAGAAAGGAAAAGCATCAGAATGAGTGTATTTTGGCAAGAGGAAAGTTTCAAGATTGAGAAAATTTATATGTACCTTAGAGATTAGTCAGGGGTCAATCCAGAGTTATCCTTCTTCTAGAAATATGGTGATCATAGGCATATAATTATTTAATATGTTACCTGTTTATTTAAATTTTTAGGTCCTTCCTATATTGTTCCATAACTTTATTGCATAGTTTTTAAACTTTATTAAACTTTATTGCATAGTTTTCTTTTGAGGAAGACTGGCCCTGAGCTAACATTCATGCCCATCTTCCTCCATTTTATATGTGGGACGCCTACCACAGCATGGCTTGCCAAGAGGTGTGATGTCCACACCCAAGATCCAAACCAGTGAACCCCAGCCCACGGAAGCAGAACGTGCACACTTAACCACTGTACCACCGGGCCGGCCCCTGCATAGTTCTTATATTGCTTAACATTCACATTTTTGTGACTTATCCACACCAACTCCCCAAATCACAAATTTAATATTCAAATTGGCGAAAACTGGGGCCGTCCCCAAGGCTGAGTGGTTAAGTTCACACACTCCGCTTCAGTGGCTCAGGATTTTGCCAGTTCAGATCATGGGCGTGGACCTAGCACCACTCATCAGGCCATGCTGAGGCGGCATCCCACATAGCTCAACTAGAAGGACCTACAAGTAGAATATACAACTATGCACTGGGGGGCTTTGAGGAGAAGAAAAAAAAAAGTGGAAGATTGGCAACAGATGTTAGCTCAGGGTCAATCTTTAACAAAAAGACAGGGGCTGCCCTGGTGGTGCAGCCGTTAAGTGCGCACATCTGCTTCCTCGGCCCCAGGGTTTGCCGGCTCAGATCCTGGGTGTGGACATGGCACCATTTGTCAAGCCATGCTGTGGTAGGCATCCCACATATAAAGTAGAGAAAGATGGGCCGCAGGACTGCTCTTTGGTTAGCAGAATCGGGTCAGAAGTGATGTCTGCCACTTCCAGTCCTCGATTCTAAAAACACTTACACTGCTTAATACTTTTTCTCTCCATCTCTGTCTCTCTCTCTTCTCCTGTGAGCTGGCTGAGTATAGAGAATTCAGTAGAGGACTCCAAGGCCATAGGAGATGGTGGAGTCACCAGACGGAAGGAAATTTGGGTCCCTGAATAAATGCACAGAGCAATGACATTCCCACTCAACTTACATTAGACTTCAATGAGAGCAAGAAATAACCTTTTTTTGTGTTTAGCCACTCAAATTTAGGGATGTCATTAATTATATCAATAAATCATCCTACGAGTTGTGACTAATAAATCATCTATTAAATCTTAAGATGTTCCGATTCAGAACCAAATAGAAATAGATGCTACTTTGTCCTCTGTCTCCCTTTTACGTCTTCTTAGCAATCAGCTCCATGTAATTATTTGTCCTGAACACACAGCAAAAGCCCCTATGGGTAAAACCCAAGATGGCCTCCAAAGATTCTCATCTCCTGGGATTCAGGTCCTTGTGTAGTCCCCTCCCAGACTGAACCACGGATGGCCGGTGTTGCCAATAGAATACTGCAGAAGAAACAGTGTATGATTCCAAGACTAAGTCACCAAAGACATGGCAATTTCCACCTTGGTCTCTCTTAGACCACTTGCTTTGTAGGAAGCCGGCTGCCATGTCATGAGAACACTTAAGCAGCCTTGCAGAGAGGCCTACATTGTGAGAAACTGAGACCCCCACCAACCACTAGCATCCAGTTGGCAACCATGTGAATGTGCCACCCAGGAAGCACATTCTCTAGTCTCAGTCAAGCGTTAAGATGAACGCAGCCCTGGCTAATAGCTTGACTGCAACCTCATGAGACATCCTGAGCCACAAACACACTGATAAGTTGCTCCTGAATTCCTGACCCAGAGAAACTGTGGCATAATAAATATTTGTTGCTGTCTTAAGCCACAAAGTATCAAACTAATTTGTCATACAACAGTAGATAACTCAATCTGTGATACTGCTGTTTGTGAAAATTTCTAGATTCTCTTTTTTAATCTCTTTTCCGCCCCAGCTTTATTGAGACATAATTGACACATAGCATTGTGTAAGTTTAAGGTGTATAACAGAATGATTTGATATATGTATATATTGAGAAATAATTACCACAATAAGGTGAGTTAACATACTCATCACCTCACATAGTTACAGGTATTTTTGTGTGTGGTAAGAACATTTAAGATCTATTCTCTTAGCAAATATCAAGTATACAATTCAGTATTAACTATAATCACGATGCTGTACATTACATCCCAAGAACTTATTCATCTTAAAACCGAGTTTGTGCCCTTTGACCACTGTCACCCCTGCCACTGGCCAGGACTAATCTGCTTTCTGTTTCTCTGAGTTTGTTCTGTTTTAGATTCCACGTACAAGTGAGGTCATACAATATTTGTCTTTCTCTGACTTATTCCACTTAGCATAATGCCCTCAAGATTCATCCATGTTGTTGCAAATGGCAGGATTTTCTTTTTTTATAGCTATATAATATTCCATTGTGTGCATGTGTGTGTGTGTGTATCACATCTTCTTTATCCATTCATTTCTTGATGGACACTTGGGTTGTTTTTGTGTCTTGGTTATTGTAAATAATACTTCAGTGAACATGAGGGTGCAGACATCTCTTTGAGATAGTGATTTCATTTCCTTCAGATATATACCCAGGAGTAAGATTGCTGAATGATATGGTAGCCATATTTTTAATTTTCTGAGGGCTCTCCATACTATTTTCCATAGTGGCTGCACCAATTTACATTTCCACCAACAGCGCACAGGGTTCTCACTTCTCCATACCCTCGCCAACACTTACCTCTTGTCTTTTTAATGATAACAATTTCAACAGATGTGAGGTGATATCTCATTGTGGTTTTGATTTCCCCGACGATTATTCATGTTCAGTAACTTTCATGTAGCTGTTGGCCATTTAAATATCTTCTTTGGAAAAATGTCTATACAGGTCATTTGCCCATTTTTAAGTTGGATTATTTGTTTTTTTACTGATGAATTGTATGAGTTCATTATATATTTTGGATATTCGTCCCCATGAGATATGTAGTTCACAAAAATTTTCTCCCATTCTGTAGGCTGCCTTTTCATTTTGTTGATTGTTTCTTTTGCTGTGCAAAACTTTTCTAATTTGATGTAGTCCCACTTCTTTATTTTTGCTTTCGTGGCTTGTGCTTCTGGTGTCCTATTTATAAAATCATCGCCAAGACTAATGTCAAGGAATTATATCCCTATGTTTTCTTCTACAAGCTTTATGGTTTCATGTTTTACATTTCTTTAATTCATTTTGAATTAATTCTAAAGGAGTGATATAGGGCAGGGGTCCTGTTTCATTCTTTGCACGTGAATATCAGTTTTCCAAGCACAATTTATTGAAGACACTATTTTCTTGGCTTCCTTGCCAATATTAGTTGACTGTATAAACATGAGTTTATTTCTGGGCTCTCCATTTTGCTCCATTGGTCTATGTGTCTATTTTTATGCCAGTACCATACTGGTTTGATTGCTATAGCTTTGTAACATAGTTTGAAATCAGGAAGTGTGATGCCTCCAGCTCTGTTCTTTCTCAGGACTGCTTTTGCTATTCAGGATCTTTTGTGTTTCCGTACAACATTTAGGATTGTTTATTCTATTTCTGTAAAACACGCCATTGGACTCTTGATAGGGATTACCTTGAATCTATAGATGCTTTGGGTAGTGTGAATGTTTTAATAATGTTAATTCTTCTGATCTATGAACATAAGATATCTTTCCATTTATTTGTGTCTTCTTCAGTTTCTTTCATCAACGGCTTATATTTTTCAGTGTACTGATATTTCACTTCCTTGGTTAAATTTATTCCTAAGTATTTTATTGTTTTTGATGTTTATTGTAAATGAGATTGTTTTCTTTATTTCTTTTTCAGGTAGTTTGCAGTTAGTAGATGGAAACGCAAACTGAAAATGTTTAGATTCTAGTGGCGCTCACTCCTTAGTGGGTTATCATTGCTTCTTCTTGAAACAGTACATACAAGGGATCATTCTATTCATCTCCAAGTCACAGGAAGTTGCACCAACCCTGTAGCTAAAAGGATATGGGGCGGAATCATTTGGTAATGGCAATTTTGAAGAGTGAGTCTGAAAAACGTAAGCTGATTCTGACATCTTCTTGAAATCATTAAACAGGGAGGGAGACTCTGGAATAAAAAAGAAGTCAGGATAATATTTTTCTTAATACTATTATTACCACAAACATTTTAAAATATCAGTCGGGAGACCATTGAACTACTTTCAAGAGACTACAATGAGACCACCTACATTTCTTCAATAGGATGACACACACCGATATGGGCAAGGGGACTATCTGCAATCTGAACAGCCAGTATGTGCTGCAACGACAACAACGACAACAACAACAATAATAATAAACTCGAATTAATATGAGACTGATGCGCCACCCACTGTGCCAAGAGGGCTGCTAAAATCCTATTAATATGGAATCCGCATATGTCTTAGACCACTTTCTCCATTCCCTTCTCCCATTTATTTCCCAGAAAGATGTTTTCTTGTTCTCACATTTTCTTAAGATGAGTCAAGTAGTTAAATAACTACATCTCAATACACATGACAAAGAGATGGTGAGGAGAGCACATGTCAAAATTATCAGGAAAGAAGTTTGAAGAAGGATTTTTTTTTTGCATCAGAATCTTTATCCCTTAAAGTAACTTACTAGAATTATGCAGTGGAGTTCCAATGCATACAGCTTCATCCACAGAAGTGGGTATCTTGGCCAGTGAGCTTCTTTCCCAGGTGGGTAGTTGACAAAATTTCTCCAGCAGTGATCATATTCTAAGGAAACACAGCTCTTGGTTCATTCAACAAATACAATAGAAAGGTACTTAAAGAGAGCCCAACTTAAAAATATGCCATATATAAAACCCTCTGGTCTACTTGCTGCTGGAGATGGGCTAGACTCCCTCAGAATCCCTAAAAAGAACAAAGCAGTTCATTGAAGATGGCCGAGAGGTCATAGTGGCCAGAATGGAGAAAGGAGTCATATACATCCTCCCTGCCAAAAGCACTGCTGTCTGAAGGAAGCTGGTTTCTCTGCAGCTACACCAGCTGTTCAGAAAGCTCATTGGACCTGGTTTTGAAAATAAGAGTTAAAACCCTGGGAGGAGGAGTTGAGCCATGTGGAATACTCAAGTCTTTCTTATTTAAAAAAAAAAAAAACTGTTATCTGGTACCAAAGTGTAACCTACAGACCCTCAGGCACTGCCCTGTGACTTCTCTGTATGACGTCACGAGGGTGGCAAGTCCTGTTTATCTAGAGCTAGGAGTTGGTAGTTTGGCTAGTGCCGAACCCATGCATAGATTGGTTTACTAAATAAAAACCTTGTTAGGTATGTCCTCCAGAGAAAGATGAACAGTGGAGAGATTTTGATCTGGTGCTTTTTAAGAGATGGCAATTAAGAGCATAAGCACCAGAGAAGAAAGGAGTCATATTTTTGATACATTCCTTGTTTTGAGTTTCAGACCTGGCTCTTTCTCATATTACTTTGGACTTTCACTTCTGAAACTTCCAGTCTGGATAATCAATCTGCTGGCCTAGAAACTACTCCCACCATAGTGTCTCACAAACACTTACGCTTCTTTCTTTCTTATTTTTACCTGAGGTTCTCATAATCTGGATAGTCACACCACTGTTGATGAGGTCCCTGAGTCCTTGACGGTTTAGTCGGTCCATGTGCTGAAAAAGCCGTGCTACATAAATAACTAGCGTCACATTAGGGTGTTGACTCAAAAATTCCCTAATAGCCTTGGAGCATTCCCAACAGGGACTCCAGGACAAGAACCAGACGATGGAACAGCTGATGGACGGGCGCAAGTGTCTTTCTGAAGTGAATTTTTCTATAAAATTTATTTCAACATGCTTGGTGGTGTTTTTGCCTGAGTATCGCCAGATGTTATGGCTCATGCCCCACTTGATTTCATAGAGCAGACAGGCCTCTTTCCGGAGTTCTCTGGGGTCAAAGAAGGCTTCAAATTCCCAGGGCTGGATTCTTCTCCTGAAACATAAAAAGCACCCCCATGTTGTCACGCAATCTTTAGAGGGAACTTATGAGTCATTTCATGCTCCCCTCTTCTATCAAGCAGATCCAAAACATGACATCTCAGGAAACTTTTTTTTTCTATGCTGTGTCTCAGAATCATCTGAGGACATCCCTTTGGATTATCAGTGTTCCTCACAAACACTGAAGAGCTTTTTCTCCACTCCTGTTGTTTGGTTCCACACTCTCTATACCATGGCTTGTAGTCTTGAATTCAGGTATAAATGTGTCCTTGTTTCTCTTTTAAAGGTTTCTAATCTTTCGGTCTCACACTTGGAGGGGCCGTGTTCCAATTGTTAATCTTCACTCATCTTCACTGGTTTCTAACTAGATTTTCTCAGGTGTAGAAGCCTCAAATTGCCAACCAGATTCTCTTGCCAAGTCTGGGAAGAGCGTAATTTAGCCTCAGGATTCTTCTGCATTAAATTCTGTATACCAATTTCTCATAGCAAAGAAATTAGAATTGTTCTCAATGGCATGTTTAAATTTAACACTCTCTGTGTATCAAAGCTGTGACTCAGGGGAACTCAGGCTTGTGCTGACGACTCTTCTTTGCAATATGGTTGAGTCAGAAGCTTAATACCTCCTCATATTTCCCACTCACCCCTAAAGCATCATATTCATTTGTCACATAGATCAGTCCTTCCACCTATCATGAGAGGCTATATTTTCTGACGAAAGTCTTCTTGTTATAATGATATGTATGGAAAACAGGCATACAGTATAAAACAGGAAGATGAAATCAAAGTGACAAGTGAGTACCCTGGACCCAATGGCTATAGACACATTTGATCTAAAGAGAGCAGAGCAATATTAAGACAATAACAGAACAAAGCTGGAAGATAATTTATTTACACAGAAACTAAAAGACATAGGAGCAAAGACATAGAAAGCAATAATCACAGAGAATGAGTTTGGAAGAGGCAAAAAGAAAACCTGGTAAAAGGGAAAAGGAACAATAAGGAAAGCTATAGACCTCCAGCTCTGAAATACCCATTTCTTCTTGGTTGAATTAAATGCGAACTATGATAGTATTCTTCTTACCTCAAGGTGGCATCTGCAGCCAAAGGACCTGTTGACCAAGAGATGCTCATGTCAAATAACTCCCATATACAAGTTGAGCTGCTAAGAAAAAAGTCTCTATTCTTCTAAACCTTAAAAGCATATCAGAAAATGGAATTAAAGATTTTCTCCTGTATTAATTGAATTGGACCAGCTCATTGCCTCAAGAAAAGCAAAGTTTTAAGGGCTTTGCTGAAATTTGCCTAGTCCCAAACCAGGTAATCCTCCTTAAGGCTCCAACAAGAATGATTAAGTGGGGGCTGGCCCTGTGGCCAAGTGGTTAAGCTCGCACACTCTGCTTTGGCAGCTCAGGGTTCCACTGGTTCGGATCCTGGGCACAGACATGGCGCCGCTCATCAAACCATGCTGAGGTGGCGTCCCACATAGCACAACCAGGGGCTCTCACAACTAGAATATACAACTATGTACTAGGGGGCTTTGGGGAGAAGAAGAAGAAGAAGAAGAAAAAAGATTGGCAACAGATATTAGCTCAGGTGCCAATCTTTAAAAAAAAAAAAAAAGACTGATTAAGCACAATGGGAAAATCATTCCTCAGAGACTCCTAGATATAATTTCTTTCTTTCTTTCTTTTTTTTTTTTTTGAGGAAGATTAGCCCTGAGCTAACATCCGCTGCCAATCCTCCTCTTTTTGCTGAGGAAAACTGGCCCTGAGCTAACATCCATGCCCATCTTCCTCTACTTAATGTGTGAGATGCCTGCCACAGCATGGCTTGACAAGCGGCGCATAGTTCTGCACCCGGGATTCAAACCAGCGAACCCTGGGCCTCTTAAGTGGAACATGCAAACTTAACCACTGTGCCACCGGGCCATCCCACCAGGTGTAATATCTATGTGCCCCACAGCATCCTATACTTCCTTCATCATAGCAATTATCATGCTATGATTGCCTATTTACATGCCTATAATAACACTGACTTGTAGATTATGCAGGATATGGATTATGTACATCTTGTTATAAACCCCTGCACTGCCTGAAAGGTGTTGGTTAGTAGCAGATATTTATTGAATAAATGACTGAATGAACTTTACTACTATCCACTACAGAATAGCTAAATGTATATATATATTAACAATACTGTGCAGAGAAACTGGATCTCTCATACATTGCTGGGAGGAATGTAAATTGGTACAGTCACTCTGGGAAACAGTTTAGCAATTTCTTAGGAAAAAAATTTAAAATGCGACTACCATATACAGCCCAGCAATTGCACTCCTGAGCATTTATCTTGGAGACAGGAAAACAGGTTCGCGCAAAAGCCTTTACATAAATGTTCGTATCAGCTTTGTTTGTGATACGTAAAAACTGGAATCAGCCCGGATGTCCTTCAATAGGTGAATGGTAAACACCCCGTGGTACATCTATACTGTGGAATACTACTCAGCAATCAAAAGGAACAGACGACTGATGCATGCAACAACTTGGATGACTCTCCAGGGAATTATGCTGAGTGAGAACAAAGCCAATCTCAAAAGTCTGTGTACTGTATGATTCCACTTATATAACGTATTGAAATGACAAAATTTTAGAAATGAGGACAGATCAGTGGTTGTCAAGGGTTAGGGACAGGGGTGGGGCAGGATGGAGGAAGGTTTGGCTATAAAAGGGCAGTAAAAGGTATCTGAACTGTTGGAACTGTTCAGATCTGACTGTGGTGTTGGATACACAAACCTGTACAGGTGACAAAGTTGCATAAAACTAAATACACACACACACACAAATGAGTACAAGTGAAACAGGAAATCTGGATGAAATTGATAGATTGGGTCAATGTTAATATCTTGGTTGTGATACTATTCTATAGTTTTACAAAATGTAACCATTAAGGAGAACTGAGCAGGTGATAAGGAATCTCTCTATAGTATTTCTTAAAACTGCATGTTTTACGGGCCGGCCCTATGGCTGAGTGGTTAAGTTCACGCGCTCCGCTTCAGCAGCCCAAGGTTTTGCTGGTTTGGATGCTGGGCACAGACGTGGCACTGCTTGTCAGGCCACACTGAGGCAGCATCCCTCATGCCACAACCAGAAGGACCCACAACTAAAAATATACAACTATGTTCTGAGGGTTTTGGGAAGAAAAAGGGAAAATAAAACCTCTTAAAAAAACTGCATGTTTTAAAGTATGATTATCTCTATTAAAATTACAATATAATGTAAAGGTCTTTGGTAGTATGGAGAGAAGATAGGACACCATTGGCTTAATATACATATGTTTTTGAAACCACAAGTCAAGAGGAAGCAGAGGGGCCGGCCAGTGGCAGAGTGGTTAAGTTCGCACACTCCGCTTCGCTGGCCCAGGGTTTCTCTGGTTTGGATCCTGGGCGCGGACATGGCACCACTCATCAGCCCATGCTGAGGCGGCAGCCCACATGCTACAACTAGAAGGGCCCACAACTGAAAATACACAACTATGTACTGGGGGGCTTTGGAGAGAAAAAGCAGAAAAAAAAGTGGAAGGAGAAAAGATATCCACATAAGTGATAAGAGTAAAAAAAATCATTTGCAAAGAATGTATGGAAATATATTAATGAACCAGCAAAAGAGAACTAGGCTTCAACTGGAGCGCAGTGGTTGCTGAAGGCATTGACAGCAAAATGCTGCTGCATAGAGGATCTCAATGGTGGCAAAAGTCTCCCATTGACTCAAGTAGGAGGACTCGACTGGAAGTAGGAGAGAAAGAAGCATCACTACCCTTAGGGAAAGAACTGAACTGTAGGATCAGCAGCAGAATTGGGAGCTGGGAAGTAAAAGTTGTGGTGGGTATGGCTGTCGCCTGAGTTGCCAAGGTTTCAGCAAATGAGGATAATCCTGATCCCTCCTTCAGCTACTCCCTGCAATAGCCAAGAGCCCTGGTTGGTCCCTGTGCCCCACACTTTGCTATCACATGGAGCATAACACCAAGAACAGCCAAGAAGAGAGCACCAGGGACCAGCAAGTAAGCCACCCCTGGAACGTGGCAAACTATATTCTGTATGGGGCGGAAGGGGAGGTTCACTTAGTTATTTCCAACAATTGTTAATTGAGCCTGCTAAATTGGCACTCTTCTAAGTACAAGAACAGGGAAAAAAGCAAGACTTTATCTTCATGTTCATAGAGCTTGTATTCTAAAGGGGGAGAGAGGGGGTCGCCCCGTGGTGAAGTGGTTGAGTTTGTGCGCTCCGCTGTGGTGGCCCAGGGTTTCACCGGTTCGGATCCTGGGTGCGGACATAGCACCACTCATCAAGCCATGCTGAGGCGGGTCCCACATGCCACAACTAGAAGGACCCACAACTAAAAATATACAACTATGTACCGGGGGGCTGTGGGGAGAAAAAGCAGAAAAAGGAAAAAAAGGGGGGAAGATTGGCAACAGTTTTTAGCTCAGGTGCCAATCTTTTTTTTTTAATTAATTAATTAACTTTTTTGAGGAAGATTAGCCCTGAGCTAACTGCTGCCAATCTTCCTCTTTTTGCTGAGGAAGACTGGCCCTGAGCTAACATGCGTGCCCATCTTCCTCTACTTTATACGTGGAACACCTACCACAGCATGGCTTTTGCCAAGTGATGCCATGTCTGTACCTGGGATCTGAACCGGTGAACCCCAGGCCACCAAGAAGTGGAACATGCGAACTTAACTGCTGCGCCACCGGGCCAGCCCCTTAGGTTCCAATCTTTAAAAAAATAAATAAATAAAGGGGGAGAGAGACAACAAGTAAACAAACACACATGTAAAGTCAGTAGCGACAAGTGCTATGGAAAGTGTCGTAAGGGACAGAAGGTGATCGCGGAAGGAGGCTACCTTGGAGGGGTTGGTCAGGCAAGGCTTTTTGAAGAGGGATATTTAGGGGCCGGCCTGGTGGCACAGCAGTTAAGTGTGCACGTTCCTTGACTTGATGAGCAGGCGTAGGTCCGCATCCGGGATCCGAACCGGCAAACCCTGGATGGCAGCATCCCATGTATAAAATAGAGGAAGATGGGCATGGATGTTAGCTGAGGGTTAATCTTCCTCAAAAAAAAAAAAGAAATCAAGTGTTGGAAATCCCATCCCCTGCAGCAACCAGGGAAGATTGGCTCTTACTACTGGCAACACTTACCCAAACAGATATTGCCACAAAACTATTATTATATCTCCTATCTATTCTCCTAAGGGCCCTTCTGCCGTTCCTAAAAGTCATTTGTTTCTCCATAAGTGCCTTTTCTCTTCTCCCTTTCCCCTATTAAGAAATCATTGGTTTTCCCATAAGTATGCTTCTCCCTCTACACTTCTCCTACTAAGATGGTATAAAAGCCCCAAATTCTAATTGTCTCCTTGAGTCGCTTTTTTTTTTTTTTGAGGAAGATTAGCTCTGAGCTAACATCTATGCTAATCCTCCTCTATTTTGTGTGTGGGATGCCTCCAGAGCATGGCAGACGAGCAGAGTAGGTCCACCCCCAGCATCCAAAGTCACGAACCCCAAGCTGCTGAAGTGGAGTGTTCAGAACTCTAACCACTCAGCCACGGGGCCAGCCCCTTCCTTGAGTCACTTTTTTGTGAACTCCTGTATGTAATTTTGTCTTTTCTCTTGCTAATCTGTCTTTTGTCAGTTTAATTCACAGGCCCCCAAAAGCAGAATCTAAGAGAACAGAAGAAAAGTTTTTCCTCCTGAGCAGTGTGTGTGTGTGTGACATCTGTACATTTGCCCTAGATGGTAGGGGGATGGCAGGGAGTGGAGCTGTGTGTGGCGCAGCTTCCTGTAGATGGAAAATGGCTCTAGCTGGGGTGAGGGACTAAGAACAGAGATTAGCCAGATAGCCAGGAAAGAGGACAGACTCAGCAAACACTATTCTAAGTGTGGCCTGAAGAATAAACCTGTCACCCTTAAAAGAAGGAATAGGAAACTTGAGCACTGAGATGGAAGAGGAAGGGGATAGCTGACACCTTGGGATGGGCACTGCTCGGACTGTAATCCAAATTGGGGCCCTTGAACCAGCTGGTCCACTCAGAGGGGAACTTACCCATAAAAGAAGGTCATATTGTTGATGAGAGGACAGTTCCTCTGCAGGAGGTGAAGCAGCAGTGAGAACTTTAGAAAGAGATTGAGATATATTCTCAGTATCTGCCCCTAGGCTTCAAGGCCACATGAGTTGGGACGAGTTTGTAAGTGAGCAAAAGTGAGGCCATCTTGTGATGCTAAATGGCCCTGGCCCCTTCTCTGTGTGACTGCTCACTGCTCTGTACATACTCTAGAAAATTCACATGCTCTCCTGATTTATGGCCTCTGCTTACGTATGTACTCCCCTATGGCTTGATAGATTGAAACTTTGCTCTACGAGTTTCTCTCCAGGAACAGGCTGACCACAGGCAGGAAACACACCTACAAGGTATCCACCACAGCTGACAGAAGAATGGAACAATAAAAGACCCTGGAGTCCATCGTGCCTGAAGGAAACCCCCTCCTTACTGCTCATTTTCCCTAGATAACTACCTCAAGATTCTGTAATTTTTGAAGATGGTTTGTTTGAGGCATTATTCTGCCATCTTCCCAATTATGCTGGCTAATCGAATTAAAGCTTCCTTTCTGGATCCCTAACTCGTTGTGACTGAGTGGCCCAGACTGCGGCAAGCAGAGGGAGCCCATTGGCCGTTATCAGTTTGAGGGATGAAAACACACCACCTTCATCACCACTCTTATTCAGTACAGTGCTGGAGGTTTTGGCCAGAGCAACAGAAAGGAATAAAAGGAATCCAAACAGGGAGTAAAGAAGTGAAATTCTCACTGTTTGCAGACAATGTGATCTTATATATAGAAAACCCTAAAGACTCCATTAGAAAACTAATAGAAATAATTAACAACTACAGTAAATTTGCAGGGTACAAAATCAACTTACAAAAAACAGTTGCCTTTCTATACTCTAATAATGAACTTACAGAAAGAGAACTCAAGAATACAATTCCATTTACAATTGCAAAAAAAGAATAAAATATCTAGGAATAAATTTAACCAAGGAGGTTAAGGACTTATACAAGGAAAACTATAGGACACTATTGAAAGAAATAGATGGTGACATAAAGAGGTGGAAAGAGATTCCATGCACATGTATTGGAAGAATAAACATAGTTAAAATGTCCATACTACCCAAAGCAATCTACAGATTCAGTGCAATCCCAATCAGAATCCCAATGACATTCTTCACGGAAATAGAACAAAGAATCCTAAAATTCATAAGGGGCAACCAAAGACCCCGAATTGTTAAAACAATCCTGAGGAAAAAGAACAAAGCTGGAGGCATCAAAATCCTTGACTTCAAAATGTACTACAAATCCATAGTGATCAAAACAGCATGGTACTGGTACAAAAACAGACACACAGATCAATGGAACAGAACTGAAAGCCCAGAAATAAAACCACACATCTATGGACAGCTAATCTTCGACAAAGGTGCCAAGAACATACAATGGAGAAAAGACAGTCTCTTCAATAAATGGTGTTGGGAAAACTGGACAGCCACATGCAAAAGAATGAAAGTAGATCATTATCTCATGCCATACACAAAAATAAACTCAAAATGGATCAAAGACTTGAAGATAAGTCCTAAAACCATAAAACTTCTGGAAGATAATATAGGTAGTACACTCTTTTTTTAAAATTAAATTAAATTAAATTAAATTTTTTTTTGAGGAAGATTAGCCCTGAGCTAACTTCTGCCAAATTCTCCTCTTTTTGCTGAGGAAGACTGGCCCTGAGCTAATATCCATGCCCATCTTCCTCTACTTTATACGTGGGACACCTACCACAGCATGGTGTGCCAAGCAGTGCCATGTCTGTACCCAAGATCCGAACAGGCGAACCCCGGCCTGCTGAGAAGCAGAACATGCACACTTAACTGCTGCACCACCGGGCCAGCCCCGGTAGTATACTCTTTGACATCGAACTTAAGAGGATCTTTTCGAATACCATGTCCTCTCAGACAAGGGAAACAAAAGAAGAAATAAACAAGTGGGACTTCATCAGACTAAAGAGCTTCTGCAAGGCAAAGAAACTAGGATCAAAACAAAAAGACAACCCACCAATTGGGAGAAAATATTTGCAAATCATACATCCGACAAGGGGTTAATTTCTATAATATGAAAGGAACTCACACAACTGCACAACAAAAAAACAAACAGCCTGGTCAAAAAATGAGCAGAGGATATGAACAGACATTTTTCCAAAGAAAACACACAGATGGCCAATAAACACATGAAAAGATGCTCAACATCACTAATCATCAAGGAAATGCAAATCGAAACTACGCTAAGATACCACCTAACATGGGTTAAAATGGCTATAATCACTAAGACTAAAAATAACAAATGTTGGAGAGGGTGTGGAGAAAAGGGAACACTCATACACTGCTGGTGGGAATGCAAACTGGTGCAGCCACTATGGAAAACAGTATGGAGGTTCCTCAAAAAACTGAAAATAGAAATACCATATGACCCAGCCATCCCACTACTGGGTATCTACCCAAACAACTTGAAGTCAATAATCCAAAGTAACATATGCACCACTATGTTCATTGCAGCACTATTCACAATAGCCAAGACATGGAAGCAACCCAAGTGCCCATCGACTGATGATTGGATAAAGAAGATGTGGTATATATACACAATGGAATACTACTCAGCCATAAAAAAAGACAAAATCATCCCATTTGCAACAATACGGAAGGACCTAGAGGGAATTATGCTAAGCAAAATAAACCAGACTGAGAAAGACAAACACCAGATGATTTCAGTCATATGTGGAATGTAAGCAAACACACAGACAAAGAAAACAGTTTAGTGGTTGCCAGGGGACAGGGGGTGGGGGGTGGGCACAGGGAGTGAAGGGGAGCACTTATGTGGTGACAGTCAAGAAATAATGTACAACTGAAATTTCACAATGATGTAAACTATTATGAACTCAATAAAAAAAGGGAAAAAAAGAACTGTTAAAAAGATTTACTACAGAGAGAATTATTTTGAGCAAAGAAAGATATATTAAGATGGGAGAAGGAGTGGTAAAAAAAAGAAAGAAATGTGCGGCTAAAACTAAAGAAACAACTATTGTATTTTTAAAATGACTGTGTCTGGCAGTAAAAATTACTATAATAGTACATGAAACAGGATGCAAATTGTAATAAAACTGTCTGAGGTTCTCGTATTGTTTGGGAGAAATACGTCAAAATTGATTGGATTTATGCTTTTTTTTTTTGAGGAAGATTAGCCCTGAGCTAACATCTGCTGCCAATCCTCCTCTTTTTGCTGAAGAAGACTGGCCCTGTGCTCACATCCGTGCCCACCTTCCTCTACTTTATATATAGGACGCCTACCACAGCACAGCATGCCAAGCGGAGGCGTGTCCACAGCTGGGATCCAAACCGGCGACCCCCAGGCCACTGAAGTGGAATGTGTGCACTTACCCACTGCGCCACCAGCCAGCCCTGGATTTACACTTTAATTAAGATTTAAGTATGCGTTGTAAGGGTATGTACCAAAATAATAGAAAAAAAATAGTGTGCTATTTCTGAACCAAAAGAGGAGAAAAAGGAAAATAAAATAACAAAACAAGACAGAAACTTGATAAATCAAAAAGAAGACAAGAAAGGAGAAGAAAAAAGGAAAAGAAAAAGAATAAATCAAAACAGAATAATAATATCATCATCTAAAATTTAAAACCAGGTAATTCTCGCTGCTCTGTAGAAAATGATTTTGGAGAGAGGGAGCATGGAAGTGGAGTCAGCCATGCAGGATTGTGGCTGTGGCCATGGAAGCATTGAGAAGTGGTCAGCTTTGGGATCTATTTTGGAAATAAAGCTATAGGACTTGCTGATGCTCAGATACTGTTCTTGAGACTACTTTTTACTACTTTTGACAATGTCTGTTTTTTTTAAAGTAGGTAAGATCATTTCTTTTATGATTCTCTTCCTTAAGAGGCCTTGAACTGGTCTGTTGTCTATAAGTCCATGGCCCTTGATAGGAAAAGTTTCCCTACTCTGCTGGAAGATGGTCACTAACTCTTTGTTGCACCACTCAGGATGATTTGGAGCTTGCTTCAAGTCCTTAAATCTTTCCCATCCCATTTGCAGACTCATCTCCTTTACCCCTTTGGAGTCACTTACATTGCAGTCTTAAGCTACTGCACGCTCATTCAGTGTTAGAAGCTGTAAAGAAGCTGTGACAGGAAAGGTAGTGGAATGAGCTGGATAACAGCTACTAATTTGTATATTATTTGTACTAGGATAAAAAATCCCACCTGTGGCTGAGAGTAGAGCCACCTTTGAAAGAACAGACGAGGTTAACTGGTAGGAGAAACAAAGCAAGAGGGTATCATGTTGGTTTTACAATAACGAGAGAAGCTTTGGAAATGGGTAGGGAGCATTGTCACAACACACAGCAAAAGAGATCTACCTGGACAAGAGTAATCATAATAATAGAAGTAGTTTAAATGATAGCATTGCCGAACATCTGCTGGTGCCAGATGCTGTGTATGAGATTTCTAACCCTTCCAACAACACTGAAAGGGAGATTTTGTGCCCATTTTACAGACAAGGAAGCTGAAGCTCAGAGATCATCTTGTCCAAGGCTGTCTAATTCAGGTCCGGATTTATCTGACTCAGAAGCCAATACGCTTTGCATTATAGCATCTTTTATAGGTTCACAGGTGGCTGAGTTTAGATGGTGAAATAGACAACAGAAAAGACACAGATTTGGACAGCGATGTGAGAGATAAGACAGAGGAAACAGCCCTTAGATCTTCAAATTAGAATGCTGGCTAAGAGGACGGGCCTATCACTAAGTGGTGAGAAGAGAGACAGGCTGGCATCCAGCTTCTATGTACTGGAGAAGTTCAACAAATTTCTCATGTATTTCAACTTATTTAAACTAATTACTATACCCCTAACTTCTAGCGGTATGCTGAAAAAAATAGAAGATAATCATTTGATAGCCTCTTTTATTTTGTGTCAAATGAAAAACAACAAGGAAACAAGGTGCTTTTTCAAAGTTTATTTCAGATAAACCCAACTACGGTCATTATGGTGTTCAGTTGTTACAGGTGTAAGGATATACTGGATAAATCACCATATAAGAAAAGTTTGCCCTTTTTGGCAGCTTGATATATTTCCTTTTAAGAAGCAATAAGAATTATATAACTCCTTTCCTTTTTTTTTTTTTTTAACTGTTTAGAAGTTCAGAGGAAAATACAATGCTCAATTATAGTATTTATATTAGCTTGGTGTTTATTTTTTTGTAAGTCACTTCAAATCTGTTTTGGAAAAATTAAATTTCAAATAAAAGCAAAAAAAAAAAAGGAAAAGAAAAGACCACCTTGAGAGGAAAGTCCAGGAAAATCACCCAGATAGTTCAACTAAATAATATCTTTAGTCTTTCCACGAACATGCCACTCACCAGAGAATTGTAATAGAGGGAAACTATAACGGAGACAAAAAATGTTACTTAAAACCCAAGAGTGCTATCTGTATTATCTCCCAGCACATTCTGCCCACACTTTTGCAATCATCTTTTAGCTGATTGTGCTTCCAGTCTTTTCTGCTTCCAGTCCAAAAGGCATCAGATGTCAGGTAAATATTAAAGTGCTATGTTAGTATCTCTATGCTATTCACAAATTCTCCAGAGATTCTCCTGCCAACAAGGTCAGCTTGAATTTCCTCAGCCTGATAGCACTTCAATTTTGCTTTCTCATTTATTTCCATAAACTCTTCTCTAGCCTAACTAGTTTACTCATCATATTCCAAGCACAATCTCTGTCAATTCTCTCAAACTCTTTGTGTCAGTCAACCTGGAATCTCCTCCCCGTCTTTGCCAATCCAAATTCTACCCTTCTTTTCGGATGCGACTCAAATCCCGCCTCATCTGTGAACCATTTCCTTCCACAGCCTGACATGTTCCAGCTCCCCCGTGAGCTTTTCCAACATTAGGTAACTGAATCTTCACTTATCGATGAACATGCCCTGTGCTACCATTCCTGTGACTGTCTTAAATGATTCTTTAACAGTTCTATTTTTTACCTAATTTTTTATTATGGTGAAAGAAGCATTGATTTACTGTCATTTGATCAAAATCATTTGTGGACATGAATAGTTAAAAATAATAATAAACCTTATTTAAGAATAATATTACTATATTAATAAATAGGAAAGTTGGACGTTGCCCAAGGACACAAGCACAAGTAGGACACACACAGAGTTTTTGCACTTTCCAAGAATACGAAACATGCCTGCCTCCCCCACCCCCAGTTCATTTTACCTTTGTCAGAAGCCATGGCGCTCTGTCACTGGACTCTTTCCCCTGGAGCTATATATTGTGCTGATTGCTCCTGCCAGCAACATGCCTGAACACTGTTTCTTCAGGTGTGACCACTGCCACCTGCTTGGGTAGATGACTCATTCCTGATGGGGCAGTCACTGGGTATCTAGACTGTACAAACAGGTAGCAGATTATGAGGGAAATTGGTGTAGGGATTTGCATCAATGGTTGATAAGAAAGCTTATGATGCAAATAGCATAAATCCTCTAGAGTAGATTACCGAGGATATCCGAATTCCAAAGTTCTTCCCTAGTAACATCTGAATTTAGTAACCTATCCCTTCACTTTTAATTAAAGTTAAGGCACCACTGATTCATCATTCTTTATTGGAGAGGAGAGAGAAAGAGCAAAGGGAAGAGAGAATTAACCTGTTTCTATAACCTGAGGTTTTCATGTTACCTGGTGAAGACACCGTGGCCTTGCCCTTTAACTATTATTCACTTATTTCTGACTTCCTCTTATTTCGCTCTTTGCCCCAAATTCTGTTGGAAAGGGGAGGGGCACTGTTAAATAGAAAATCAGAAGGACTTTGGCCTCTGAGTCAGATAATGAGTGTACAAGTCCTGAGTGATCTCTCTCCCTCCGTGAAGCTAACACTAGGTGTATGGTCAGGTCCACTTCTGCTTTTTTATCCTCCTTGGAAAAATGAATGCTATCCTCCCTATTGCCATTGCCCCCTATGGCCTCACCCCTCTGGGTTTCAGCACACACTCCCAGAATTGAAGTCACTCTCAAGACCTAAGGCTTCATCGAGTTCTCAAATCTAGAGCCCCTGAACTTTGAATCTCAAGTCCCATGAACCTTAGACCCGAGCCCTAAATAGAAGACTTTAATTAATTATGAAAATCATCTGGAGACCCCACAAGACGAAGCGGTTGTCTGGGGTGACAGGCAAGAGTGTTATAGAAGGGGCCGAAGTCCCACGTCATGAACGAAGATCCTTCAGAAACCAAGAGTTTCAAAGTTAGGCATGTGTGGGAAGTAGAATCATGGCCCCTCAAAGATATCCTGGAATCTCTGTTACCTTAAAATGGCACAAAGGACTTTGCAGCTGTGAGTAAGGGAAGGATTTTGAGGTAGCGAGATTATCCTGGATCATCTGGGTGGTCCCCGTGTTATCACAAGGGTCCTTATACAAGGGATGCAGAAGGGTCAGTCACAGAAGGACACGTGAAGACGGAAGCAGAGACCTGAGTGATGTGATTACTGTTTGGAAGGGGGCCACGATTCAAGGAATGTGAGCAGCCTCTTCGAAGCTGGAAAAGGGGAGGAAATGGATTCTCCCCAGAGTGTCCTGGAGAAATGCTGTCCTGATGACACCTTGACTTTAGCCCAGGGAGACCCTATTTTGTATTTCTGACCGCCAGAGCTGTAAGAATTTATGTTGAGGGGCTGGCCCCATGGTGGAGTGCTTAAGTTCTCGAGCTCTGCTTCAGTGGCCCAGGCTTTCAGCGGTTCGGATCCTGGGCAGGGACGTGGCACTGCTCATCAGGCCATGCTGAGGCGGCATCCCACATGCCACAACTGGAAGGACCCACAACTAAAATGCACAACTATGTACCGGGGGGCTTTGAGGAGACAAAGGAAAAACTTTTTTTTTTAATCTAAAAAAAAAAAGCCTGAAAGAATTTACGTTGATTTACACCTCTTAGTTTGTGGTAATTTGTTACAGCAGCAATAGGAAACGGATACAGTAAGACACGCTCACAGCAGGCACAGATGCAATAATCAGAGTGGCAAGTAATTAGTTTGTTTCTCCTAGAATTCCTATTGAGCACTTGACTCATCTGTTTTGTTTTAGAAAACACAGAATTACCAGATATGATAGACGATCATGACATTGATTATTTGTAAGAGAGGTCAAAGATAATCAACTATAAAATATAACTATTCAGTTAAGGTCAGTGTCCTGTTCCTGGAAACTTAACGGATTTTGAAAAATATGCGCATATACTTATGCAATCACTCCACAATTGAGACATTTAAGATTCTCATCTCCCAGAAAAGTTCTCTGTATCTATTTGTAGTCAATCCTCCTACACCCAGTCTGGGCAACCGTGATATTTCAGTCACTATAGATTAGTTTGGACTGTTCTATAGTTTCATACAAATGGGATCATACAAGGTGTAAACTTTTATTTTGTGGATACAATTCCTTTGTCATATCTGTATATATATTTTCCTCAGTCTCTGGCTTGCCTTTTCATTTCTTTAATGGTGTCTTTTGAAGAATAGAAGTTCTGAATTTTAATGGAATTTGATTTATCAATTTGATTTTTTATGGTCAGTGATTTTGGATCCTTTTTTTTTTTGAGGAAGATTAGCCCTGGGCTAACATCCATCTCCAATCCTCCTCTTTTTTTTGCTGAGGAAGACTGGCCCTGAGCTAACATCCCTGCTCATCTTCCTCTACTCTATATGTGGGATGCCTGCCACAGCATGGCTTGATAAGCAGTGCTTAGGTCCACACCAGGGATTCAAACCAGCGAACTGTGGGGTGCCAAAGCAGAGCATGCGAACTTAACCGCTGTGCCACAGGTCTGGCCCTGATTTTGGGTCTTGTCTATAAAATTATTACCTTTTCAAAGAACATGAAGATGTTCTCCTATATTTTCTTCTAGTACTCAAGTTTTAGTTTTAGCCTTTACCTTAGGTCTATAATCCATTTTTTGAGTTAATTTTTCTTTATGGTGTGATGTAAGGGTCAGGGTTGATTTTTGTCCATATGAATATTTTATTAGTCAGCTAGGGCTGCCATAATAAAATGCCTCAGACTGGGTGGTTTAAGCAATAAACATTTATTTTCTCACAGTTCTGGAAGCTAGAAGTCCAACATCAAGGTTCTAATCAATCTGGTTCTGCTGAGAACGCTCTTCCTGGCCTGTAGACACTACGTTTTTGCTATGTCCTCACATGGCCTTCCGTGGTGTGCACACCCTCAGGGACTGGAGAGCTTTCTCAAGTGTCTTCTCACAAGGACACTGATCCTATCAGGTCAGGGCCCCACTTGTATGAGCTCATTTAACCTTAATACTTCCCTAGAAGCTCCCATTTCCAAATACAGCCACACTGCGGGTGAGGGCTTCACGGATGAATTTTGAAGGACACAGACATTCAGTCCATAACGGATATCTATATCCTTTCCTCCTATATGGACATCTGGGTTTCATAGCACCATTTGTTGAAGAGATTATACTTTTCCCATTGAATTATCTTGGCACCTTTATTGGAATCAATGATATTTGTGTGAAATTGTTTCTGAAATCTCTCTTTCATTCCATTGATCTATATGTCTATCATTATGATTATATCACCCTGTTACAATTATTGCAGATTTATAATGTCTTAAAATCAGGTAGTATAAATTCTGATTTTCCCAATTTTTCAAAATTGCTTTGGCTATATAAGCTTTAATTTGTCAATTCCTACAAATACGCCTCTGGGATTTTGATTGGCATTGTGTTGAATTTATAGATCAACTTGAATAGAATTGAACCATTGAAAGACTGGGTATTTCAAATCACAAACATGGTTTATTTTTCCAGTTATATAGGTATTAATTTCACTCAATAATGTTTTGCAATATTCAGTGTATATCTCCTACAGTTTATTAAATTTATCTCTTAATATTTAACGTTTTTAATTTGATTGTAAGTGGTGTTGGTTTTTTTTTTTAAAGATTGACACCTGAGGGGCTGGCCCCGTGGCTGAATGGTTAAGTTCACACACTCCGCTTTGGAAGCCCAGGGTTTCACTGGTTCGAATCCTGGGTGTGGACGTGGCACCGCTCATCAGGCCATGCTGAGGTGGCATCCCACATGCCACAGCTAGAAGGACCCACAGCTAAAAATACACAACTATGTACCCGGGGACTTTGGGGAGAAAAAGGAAAAATAAAATCTTAAAAAAAAAGATTGACACCTGAGCTAACATCTGTTGCCAATCTTTTTAATTTTTTTCTCCTTCTCCCCAAAGCCCCCCAGTACATAGTTGTATATTCTAGTTGTAGGTCCTTCTGGCTGTGCTATGTGGGACGCCGCCTCAGCATGGCTTGATGAGTGCTGCTAGGTCCGCACCCAGGATCTAAACCAGCAAAACCCTGGGCCGCCAAGTGGAGTAGGTGAACTCAACCGCTGGGCTGCGGGGCTGGCCCGAGGTGATGCTGGTTTTTAAATTTTATTTTCTGACACTTCACTGATAATATAAAGAAACAGAATTGATTTTTGTATCTTGACCTTGTAACCAACACATGAACTGGTAAATTCACTTATTTCTAATAGATTTTTTTGTAGATTCCTTAGGATTTTCCAGGCACATAATCATGTTGTCTGCAAATAAAGACGCTTCACTTCTTCCTTTACAACATGTGTGCCTTTTTATTTCTTCCTGTTGCCTTATTGTAATGGCTAAGGATTCCAATACAGTGTTCAATAGAGAACATTCTTAGGGGGAAAGCATTCTGTTATTCATCTTTAAGTACGATGTTAGTTGTGTGTTTTCCCAGATGCTCTTTATCAGGCTAAAGAAGCTCCTATCTTTATTTCATTGAGAATTTTTATCATGAATGGTTGTGAACTTTGCCATATTATTCTTTTGCATCTTTGGAATGATTATATGATTTTCTCCTTTATTCTGTTAATGTCTAAGTGCCATATAATATTGCCTTATAATTCTTCAAATTTTATTCATATCTCTGGTTTTATTGCCTTTCTCTTAATCTTGATTTTTTTGCTTTTTCTCTTTTTATTCCTTGAAACATGTGCAAGACTGCTACACAGAAATAAAATCACACACCTTTCATGAATTAATTTCATTTTTAAAATTTTTAATTGAGATAAAAAACACATAACATAAAATTTAGTATCTGAACAGAAGGAGGAATAGCAGCTGAGGGTAAAGGAATGAATAAATGGGTTACATCATTAGGGAAACCCAATATTATACTAACACCCCAGAAAAGGCTCAGAGCAAGAGATAATATTGTCTCTGAGCTCAATTATACCAGAGGCCTGAAAGGGTGAAGCTGTAAGTTTGCCCAGACCACTCCTGCTTTTGGATGCTGACAAAATCTCCAGTGGAAGCCTGTAAACCTACCTGGCCTCACCCTAGGAGACATTTTCATATGCTATGATAAGAGACTGGACTAATTATTAACGACTAAATGGAATTCTAGTAATGTGCCAGTAGTGTTTTATTTTTATGATTATTTTGCTGTAAGGGATCCATGTTTTAAGATAGGGAGTGGATATTGTGATATTGTGTTTTGTAAAAGAAATGTATTTGTGGTCTTCTTTCTTGTTCCTGACACAGAGCTCCTAAAACCCTTGGAATTTTCTAAGTGATGAGAGCTATAAAGGTGTCTTTTGTTATGTTGATGAGGTAACTTTTGGAAAGTCCCCAGGTACCCTAGTGCTGGGGGCGGTCGGTCACCAGGGGAATAAGCCCCATGATTCGAGGGTTGGAACTTTTAGCCCCACCCCATTACTCCCCGTCCAGGTAGGGAAAAGGGGCTGGAGATTAAATCAATCACCAATGGCCAACGATTTAACCAACCAGGCCTACGTAATGAAGCCTCCATAAAACCCAAAAGGATTGAGTTCAGAGAGCTTTTGGGTGCGTGGACAAGAATGCATCCACGTGCACGGAGGGTGGCACATTCCGAACTCCAAGGGACAGAAACTCCTGTACTCAGGACTCTTCCAGACCTCACCCTAGGTACCTTTTCATCTGGCTGTTCATCTGTTTCCTTTAATACCCTTTGTATTAATGGTAATCTATTAAGTAAGTTGTTTTCCTGAGTTCTGTGAGCTACTCGAGCAAATTAATCAAACACAAGGAAGAGGTCCTGGGAATCTTGGATTTATAGCCAGTTGCTGAGAAGCACAGGTAACAACCTGGACTTGCTATTGGCATCTGAAGGGAGGGGGCGGTTTTGTGGGACTGAGCCCTTAACCTGTGGGATCTGATGTTAACTCCAGGTAGATAGTGTCGGAGCTGAACTGAATTGTGGGACACCCAACTGTTGTCTGCAGAGAACTGGAGTATTGCTTAGTGTGGGAAAACCTCTACACATCTGGTCAAAGAAGTGTTCAGTGCAAAACACTGAAACACAGAGTATTTTTCCTTTATATCATCTCAGCCATTTTTAAGTGTACAGCTCAACAGTATTAAGTGTATTCACACCGTTGTGCAACAAATCTACAGAACTTTTTCATTTTGCAAAACTAAAACTATATACCCATTAAACAACAATGCCCCATTTTCTTTTCCTTCAGCTCCTGGCAACCATCATTCTACTTTCTGTTTCTATGAATTTGACTACTTTTGATACCTCATATAAGTGGAATCCTAGAGTATTTTGTCTTTTTGTGACTGGCTTACTTCACTTAGCAAAATATCATCAAGTTTCATTCAAATTGTAGCATGGGACAGGATTTCCTTTTGTCAGGCTGAATAATATTCCATTGTATGTATCTACTATGCTTTGCTTATCCATTCATCCATTGATGAACAGTGGGTATCTTCCACATTTTGGCTATTGTGAACAGTGCTGCTATGAACATGGGTATGCAAAAATCTCTTTCAATCCCACTTCTACTTTCAATTCTTTTGCATATATATCCAGAAATGGGATTGCTAGATTATATGATAATTGTATTTTAAATTTTTTGAGGAACCTCTATACTATGTTCCACAGCAACTGTACCAGCCAAGGGTTCCAATTTCTCCACAAACATGCCAACACTTATTTTCTGGATATTTTTTTAAATAGTAGCCCTCTCAATGGTTGTGTGGTTAACTGATTTTTAAGGAGGGTGTCAAGACTATTTAACAGGAAAAGAATAGTCTTTTTAACAAATGGTCCTGGGATAACTAGATATCAACATACAAAAGAATGGATTTGGATCCCTTTCTCAAAGCATATACAACAAATTAACTCAACATGGATCAAAGATCTAAATGGAGGTACTAAAACTATCAAACTCTTAAAAAAGAGCATAAATGTAAATCTTCATGACTTTAGATTAAGCAACAGTTTCTTAAATATGATATCTAAAGCACAAACAACACCACCCAAAAAATAGATAAATTGGACTTTATCAAAATTAAAAACTTTTCTGCTACAAAAGACACTGTCAAGAAAGTGAACAAACAACTCATAGAGTGGGAGAAGATATTTGCAAGTTACATGTCTGATAAGGGTCTAGTGTAACAATTATATAAAGAACTACTATAATGCAACAGTTAAAGGGAAATAACCCAATTAAAATGGGCAAAAATTTAAATAGGCATTTCTCCAAAGAAGATATACAAATAGCCAATAAGCACATGAAAAGATGCCAGTATCCTTAATCATTAGGAAAATACAAGTCAAAACCACAATGAGATATTACTTCATAACCACTAGGATGGCTATATTCAAAATATTTGACGATAACAAGTGTTGGTGAGAATATGGAAAAATTGGAACTCCCATGCATTGCCATTAAGTAATGTCAAATGGTGCAGCCACTTTGGAAGACAGTTTGACAGTTCCTCAAAACATTAAACATAGAGTAATCATATGATTCAGCAATTCTAAGAGGATTGAAAACATATTCACACAAAAATTTGTACATGGATGTTCATAGTAGCATTACTCATAATAGCCAAAAGGTGGAAACAACTCAAATGTCCGTTAACTGATGAATAGGTAAATAAGTTATCATCCGTCTACATGATGGAATATTATTCAGCTCTAAAAAGGAATAAAGTACTGATACATGCTACAACATAGATGATACTGAAAACCTTATCCTCAGTGAAAGAACTAAGTCACAAAAGGCCACGTATTGTATGATTCCATTTATGTGAAATCTCCGGAATTGGCAAACCCATAGAGAGAGAAAGTAAGTTAGTGGTTGCTGGAGAATGGGGGAGTAGGGTGGGGTTGAATGCTTGAGGAGGTCTGCTAATGGGTATGGGGTTTATTTGGGGGGTAATAAGAATGTTCTGGAGTTAGTGGTGATGGTTGTACACCTTGTAAATATAATTTTAAAAACCACTGAATTTTATGCTTTAAAGTGGTGAATTTTATAGCATGTGAATTTTATCTCAATTTTTTTCTGCTTTTTCTCCCCAAATCCCCCAGGACATAGTTGTATATTTTAGTTGTGGGTCCTTCTAGTTGTGGCATGTGGGACGCCGCCTCAACGTGGCCTGACGAGCGGTGCCATGTCTGCGCCCAGGATCCGAACCAGCAAAACCCTGGGCCGCAGAAGCGGAGCATGCGAACTTAACCACTCGGCCACGGGGCCAGCCCCTCAATTTTTTTAAAGATAGAAAAAAAAGTTAGTTGGAGTAAGGCGAACAAAAATGAAAGCGTTCCAAGAAAAGTCAGGGGATGGTCTTGCCTGAAGCAAGAGAGAATTCAGTAACACAAGGGAGGAGCACGAGCAGAACTGCGTTTTAGAAGTGCCACTGAGCTGTACCGTGAAGAGGTTGAAGGAGCAGTTGTAATGACAAACCTGCCATAGGGACATGAGGGTGGAAAGAGAGAGAGGATGTGAGAAATAGGTCCCCTAACAGGAACTGAATATTACAAAAGAGTTCATGTGTACTCACGCACACAGGGTCATAAACAGGGCCAAAAAAGGGAAAAATACCTGATTCAAGAGGAATAGGTTCTTCGCAAGCCCATAGTTTAGACTACGGGGATTCTGTGAAGCAACTGAAGTTATATGCAAAATACTGTGTGTTTGTGTGTATTATTTTCTGGGGAGAGTCTATAAATTGTATCAGGTTCCCAATAGAACCCTTGATCCTCTAGATATAAGGAATCGTTTTAATAAATTTGCTTTTCCCGGCTTTAATCAGCAGAGGGCAGGAAAGCGATACAATTAGCAGTGCCAACTGCCCATAAATTTCTAAAGCTCAAGTCCTTCTCAATTTCTGCCATTTCCTGCCTTTGCTCCAGCTTTTCTCTAAGCTAAAATTCCCTAACTGCAAGTACCCTCTTAATTTGTCAAATTCCTGCTATCTCTGACTACTCAGATCAAAAGCAGCCCTTCTTCAATTTTAGTGGATTCACTCATTCTTTTTTTTTGAGGAAGATTAGCCCTGAGCTAACATCCACTGCTAATCCTCTTCTTTTTGCTGAGGAAGACTGGCCCTGAGCTAACATTCGTGCCCATCTTCCTCTACTTCATATGTGGGACACCTACCACACACAGAATGGCTTGCCAAGCGGTGCCATGTCCACACCCAGGATCCAAACTGGCGAACCCCGAGCTGCCGAAGCGGAAGGTGCGCACTTAACCACTGCGCCACTGGGCCAGCCCCCTGTTTGCATTCTTTATACCTGTGGAGGTTATATTCTTCCTCTCAAAATAGCTATTGATTTGA